>NW_027094073.1:0-2448873 GCF_022702325.1 Drepanopeziza brunnea f. sp. 'multigermtubi' | reverse complement strand
CTTAACTATTTATCTAGCATAAAAGTTGCTTCGGTCGAGATTAACGTTGCCGCAAAAGACAAAGCCAAAAAGCTTTTCTCGCTTTCGGAAAGATCTAAGCTTATTAAAATTAAAAAGAATATCCGATAAAAAAAAAAAAAAATTATAGCACTTTTAAAGCTTATGCCTTTTAAGAATCGAGTACTATTGTAAAGATAAACTTAAAAGATAAGTTATTCGATAGTGTAATTAAAGAAAAGTCTTTTAAGCTTTCTAGACTAACTAAAGCCGACGAAGCTATAAAAGATATAAAAAGAAAAGTTAAGATCACTTAGCGAATATTAAAAAAAAAAAGAAGAAGACTTATAAACGAAAGAAGTTTATTAACCTTTACGTTATTATTAAAGCTTAAAAAAAAGCAATAGCGGCGATTATAAAATCGAGAATCGAAGTCTAAATTAAAGACTTGTTCGGACTTAACTTTCGCTTCGACAAGCTATTAAGCTATTACATTTTAATAGTTTCCGATGCTAAAAAAAACGTAAAAGTCTTTTAAGATAAGCTTATTCTTATAAACGCCTTAACTGTTAAACGTTTAAGCCGGAATAAAGAAGGCAAGCTAGACCTTTTAGCGACGCAAATCCGCAAACAACTTATCGCTCGCAATTGCTTCGAAGTAGCGATAAAAACTTTAAAAGTTTTTATTAATATCGACGGTATAATTAAAAGCAAATCCCTTTTCGATAATAGATTTAAAGTTAACGTAATAAACAAAAAAGTAATTAAAATAGCTAAATTACTTATCATAACGGATCGAGCTTTAATTTATATTACTGTATCCGAAGATCTTTATAACTTCGATAAATAGATAAACGACGTCGAAGTCATTATTAGCGAGATTATTAATTACGCCGATTTCTTTATTATTAATAATAATAATCACGAGGTCATCTTAAGCATGCTTTTCTTCTTAGAATCTTAACTTTCTTTTTCTTACTTCGATAATAGCACGATAAAAGCTTTTTTTTAAAATTACGATCGATTTATTTAAAGTTAAATCACTATTGCAAAAAACAAGTCGGATTTAATCGAAGACCCGAGAAACTAGTAATTAGCATATAAGCTAAGATAAATGCTAAGCTAAAAGAAAGCTTAAAAAGAAATTCCGCTTATAAACTATAATTTACGAATAGATCGGCATAAAAATAATAAAATTATAAAAAAAATAATTCAACTTAATATTAAGCAAAGCTTATTAAAATCAAAAACATTAAAAATATTTATAATCAAACTCGACAAATCGAAAAATTTTATGTTTATTATCGATAACGACAAAGACCTTTTAAAAAAGAATATAATAAAAGTTAATACGATATATAAAAAGAAAGCGAAGAAAGTTAAACCGGTAGATTTAAAAGTGTCGAATAAAAAGATACTTAAAAAAATCGACGATTAATTTAAACAAGATAAAAAAGCGAGACTTTTTAAGCTTAAAAGACCTTTTTCGAAATACTTTATTAACAAGTTTTCGAACTTAAAAGTTAGATCAAGATTAACGAAAGAACGATTCGAAGCACTTACGATTAGCTCTTAAATCACTTCGAAAAAGAAAGAGCTGTTTTACTAATGCTTTTTAAATCGAAAAGAAGCGATAGCTTAAGACTTTATTTATCTTAATTAAGTCCGGAAAAAAGTTATATTACTTTAAAAGATCAAAACGGTGCTTTACGAAGCTTAATAAAAAAAAACGTTTACTATATCGAAAGCTTTGCAAAAAATAATCATCTTTATGCTAAAAGAACGATTAAAGCAAAAAGTCTTCGAATTATGCTAAAGCTTTTATTAGAACAAGTGATTCATTATAGCAAAAAAAAAAAAAAAAAATACAAGCTGATTATTACTATAATTAAAATGAACCGTATAATAGTCAAAGACGCTAATATTGCTTCGAACGTAAATTAGTTCTCGAACGAATTTGCCGGTCTTACAATAGCTACACTTTTAGATTTCTTTTTTAAATACAATCAATTCTTCTTCGACGTTAAGTCTAAAGACATAACAGCTATTTAAACGCTTATCGGACTGCTTTAAATAACTCGGATACTTATAAAAGCTATTAATTCGATCGCTTAATTCGTTAAAGTTATTTACAAGATCTTTATAAACTGCATTCTTAACGTCTGCTTGCTTTATATAAATGACGTAAGAGTTAAAAGATCGCGATCTTTTTATAATTACGAAAAGGTTTTGCTCGAAATACGACGATTCGTTTTAAAATACATTTAAAACATTAATAAAGTGCTAGTAAAGTTTAAAAGAGCTAAGACGACCGTCGGAACGAAGTCTTAATACTATATGCTTAGCTTTAATATCGTTAGATTCGTTACGGATAGCGAAAGACGCTACTTTTAAACCGTTAAAATTAAAAAGATACTAAAATAAACTAAGTGCAAAGATATATCGAAAGCTCGAGCTTTTATTAAAATCGTAATTTACTACAAAATCTAAATCAAAAACTTCTTTACGATTGCTGCTTTAATCTACGCGATTATAAAAAAAGAAGTCGAATTCGAATAGTTAAAGCTTTAACAAGAAACGATAAAGCTGCTTAAAAAAGCTTTACTCTTTGCTTTCGATTTTATTAAGACCGATTATAACAAAGACGGAAAGAAAATTTACTTAATAGTAAACGCTAGTCTTAAAAGATAAAAAGCAATATTATAACAAAAAGACTCCGATAAAAAGTAACATCTTATTAAGTTCGAGAGTAGTCTTTAAAACTTTGCAAAAAGCAAGTACGACGCGATTAAACGAAAATGCCGCGGTGCTTTAAAAGCTATGAAAAAGATGAAAAGCGAATTATAAGAAGTTTACTTTATCTTAAAAACCGACGCTAAAGTACTAATTGATCAACTCAACGGATCAGCGAGCGATTTGCTTAAAGCTTTCGTTACGAACTAAATTACGTAAATAAGATTAATAGACTTTAAAGTCAAGCATATCTTTAAAACTAAAAACACAATAGCGGATAATCTTTTTAAAAAAAGAAAAAAGCATCTTTTAAACATTAAAAAGAAAAAAGAAAAAGATATTAACGATTAAGTTACTAACGAGCTAAGCATTGTTTTAATATTCTCGATTAAACGACTCGTAAACTATAGTTTACGAGCTAAAAAGAGAGTTTTAAAGCACGATTACTCGCTCGACTTTAAGCTTATTGCTCAATTCCTTATTACTTTTAAACGCTTTCCTTCGATCAAAGCTTACGACTTTTAAAAGTTGTTGTGCGGAACAGGCATGGTTCCACCCAAGCTATATGTGACATGTCATGTGACCTCGCTTAGTAGCGCCCTTAGCACACTAGAGCTCCTAAGTACATATACATAGATCTTAACGAGCTTCCTAGATAAAATATACTAAGCTTTATTTAATCTACAGAATCTCCTTTTGATCTTAGTGCTAATAAGCACTATAGTTAAGAGCTATATTCGCACTTACGAGCTATTTAGTTAGTCTTTAATAACCTCCGAATTAATCGAAAGCGGATTCTGCAAGTCACTTCTACGCTACTTTACTACAACTTTCATTTTTGCAATCTGTCTTTTTTTCACTATATTCATTCTTTACAATCAACACCTACTACCCTTAAGAACTCCAATCAATTTTCAAAGCTCTAGTCATAAAGTCAACTGCTACAACAATGGACGACAAAGTAGAAGAGGTCCTCTTAATTAATAAAACGAACCTTATAAGTCGTAGCGACTTCTTAAGATAGATTACGAACTACAAATACCTTATCAAGCGCTTTAGCATGGAACTAAGCTGCTTTATAAAGTAGGGGCCTCATAAGGTTTTCCTCCTTATTCCCCTTATAAAGTCTTGGCCGATAAGAGACTTTTTTTTTTAAACCTTATAAAAAGGATTTTTTTAAGTCAAATTCCTTACGAAGGATAGAAAAACCTTATAGGTTTAAAATAAGACAGCTAAAAATAATATATGTAAGGCCGCTAAAAATAAAACAAATTTACGAATATTTATTAATTTTACTTAATTATTATATTTATTTATTATATTTATTAATCATATATATTATATTTTATAATTACATTGCATTATATTATAATAAACTAAAATTACTAAACAAAACTTTTAGTTATGATTTCCCGCAATTTCTTAATTAACGCTATATCTTTGTTTTAAATCGTTACTCGTTTAGCGTAAATAGCATATAAGTTCGTTATTAAAAGTGATTAGTAAATCGATTAATAAATCGATTAGTAAATCGATTAATAAATAAATATATAAGTACTTACTTTTAAACTCTTTTACAAAGAATGCTTTTAAAGCTTTTTGTAAACATTTTAAAGCATCGCTTTAAAATTTAAAGTCTTGTTTAAAATCGTAAGTGATCTCTCGAACAAAACGCTAAAAAAAAGTCTTTTTAATAAGAAGCTCAGTGCTTTTTTAGTATCGTCGGATCTCTCTTAACGCAATAGCTATATAAATTAATAATTGTACTTAAGAATCAATTTATTAATTGATTGAACTTACTTTTTAGCTTATAGCGACGGCGCTTTCGTTAGCTTAAACCTTTTTTTTTCGTAACAATTGCAAACTTCTTAAGATACTTGCCTTTTTTAGATTTTTAACGAAAAGAAGTTTTAACTGCTAAAAGTGATTTGCTAGCTAATAGAACGGAGCGAGCAGCTTTAGCTATCGAAAGTGATTTTTTAGCTCTTTTATATTAAAAAAGAAGAATATCATTTTCACTTAAGTTTTCTTTATTATCGCTTTGCTCTTTTTCATTTGTATTATTATAAAGCATCGTCTTCGTCGCGGTTTTTATAGCTATAATTAAGCTCGAGATAGTAAGAGACCTTTTAAAAGCTTTTTACGCGAAAGCTTTTTTAATGCGATTGCTAATAAAAGCAGAAAAAGGTTTAATAACTATAAAAAAATTGTTTTTAACACTTAAGTCGTAAGACGGATTTTCGTTTTAAAGTTAAGCTAATGCACTCGCTTAGCTCGTCGATTGTTATATTGCTTTTAAAGCAGTTCTAAAACAATTAACGAACGAAAAAAAAAAGTTTAAAAAGATTAAACTTATTAAAAGCTATTAGTACTTATGCTAGTATTATTAAAAACGATGCTTTTGTTTATTTCGGATTGAATAGCTAGAATAAATCTAATTGCGTTTGCTAAAGAAAAATTTAATTAATAAATATTTATTAATTATAAGTCAAAAACATTACCGGATCGAAGTCTAAAAGATAATAAGTGCTAGTTTATATTTGCGCGAGAGTTTATTAGTGTTTGAAAAGCGTCACTTAAAATAATAGAAATTAGCAATTATTAATTAATAAAGTAATTAATACTTATTAGCTTGACCTTAAGAAATTCGGCGAGAAAAGGACGAAGATAAATCGGTTCTTTATTATAAACTTGCAATACCGCGCGAGGTTTTAAAAATTTTTATAAATGCTTATTAACTATTTGCAATTGATTTATTAATCAATTTACTAATCAAATATTAACCGGATAGCTATCGAGTTATAATAGCGCGGCGTTTAGCAAAAGTAAAGTCAAGAATTTTTGTAAATGCTTATTAGCTATTTGCAATTGATTTATTAATCAATTTATTAATCAAATACTAACTAGATAGCTATCGAGTTGTAATAGCGCGGCGCTTAACAAAAGTAAAGTTTAACGCATTCGTAGTTAATTAAGCTTTGCTAGACTAAAGATAAGGATTTGCGTTAAGCAAAGTAATTAAAAAAGTATTAATAATACTCCGATTAATTAAATATAAACTTACTTTGTTTACTTTATAAATTTAAGTTTTCTTTTTCTACGCTTTCGCTACGTATTATATTTGCTTCACCTTTTTGTGCTTCGTTCTCATTTACTTGACCTTTAGCCGCTTGACCTTTAGCCGCTTAACCTTTAGCCGCTTAACTTTTAGCCGCTTAACTTTTAATCGCTTGATTCTTAATTGCTTTATCAATTAACTTATTTTAACTTGCGTTATCTCTTTTAGCCGTAATGCTTAGTATATCGGTAAAAAGAAGTCGGTCCGAAAGCAAAAGTTCGTTTAATAAAAAAGCTATTTAAAAGTATTAATAAAAAAACTTGATCGCGATAATTTAGTTTACGATCAGTAAGTTGATAATTTTAAACAAGAAAAGGACGACTTTATAAAGCAATGAATAGCGTTGTATTCAAAAGCGTAGCAAATAAAAAAGCGATAATTATAATTGATTACTAAGTAATAATAAAAAAGAATTAAACTTTACTTTATAAAATAAAAATTGCGCGAAGCGGCCGCTTTATCTTAGCTACGGCCGCTTTATCTTAACTGCGATTGCTTTATCACTTCGTGAATTTACTAGCGACCGCGCTAAGATGTTTTAAAAATAAAATGTACGAGTTTACTTTTAATCTTAACACTTTTATTTTATTACTTTTGATTTTACTTTAAACAATTACTTTTAACGTTTAGCTTTTTTATAATATTATTTAATATAGCCGCTTATCAGCTTGATTCGATAGAAAGTATTATTACAAATACAAATCAGCTTAATTTAATAAAAAAGATTAAAAAATCTATAATAAAAATTATTTTCTTATTTACTAATCTATTTATTAATCAAAAACGTCTTTTTTAAAATGCGGCCGATACGACGGCAATCGTAGCGGCAAGCAATCCGGTGTTAAGAAACTTTAGCAAGCGTAAAGTAAGTATCTTTTTTACGTAGTATTTTAACTTTTATTAATTTATTAATTTTTCTTAAAAAGGAAAGCTAAAGAAAGGCCAATTATTAACTAATCTTTATACGATAAAGGCTAATGCTCGTATAGCAAAGCTGAAATAAGATCTTTAAGCAGATGAGCTTCGAAAAGCTAAAAGACGAGATTAAGCGGCCGTTAATCAGCTTTTTGCAATTTAAAAACAAACTTTAGAATATTCTTAAGCATTAAAAGCTAAAAAGAAAACTCGATAAACCGAAATGCGAAAGAATCTTATAAATGAACAATACTTTTTCTTTTCTTTAATTTATTAAGCAATTTATTAATCGATTTTAAAAAGAATCGAAGCATCTACGCGGATAATCTTGTTATGCAAGCCGCTTCTTTTACAACTAAATTCAATAATAGAAAATACTTGAATAGCAATTAAGTTGATAAAGCATTCAATTTAAACGAAAAGGTTTATAAGAAATTTAATTTACGAAAAGACAAAAAAGAAAATGATAATATATTTTACGATAAATACGTTTCGATTACTAATAAAAAAATAAAAAAAGTCACTCGATAATTAATACGTTAGCACGCATAAGTAAGCATTTATTTCATTTAAATATTTATATTTTGCTAATAATATAAAGTTACGTTATATAATAACCGTTTAGCAATTTCGTCGCTACTAGTAAAGTGTAGCGCGGTCTTTAACAAAGAAGTGCCGAGCTGCTAATTTAAAGAGTAGAAAAGCTTTCCTTGAATTAATAGCTTAAGACTTAGCAAGCACGGTTTTAAAACGAATTAAATAAGTGTTGTGCGGAACAGGCATAGTTCCACCCAAGCTATATATAACATGTCATGTAACCTCGCTTAATAGCGCCTTTAGCACACTAAAGCTCTTAAGTACATATACATAGATCTTAACGAGCTTCTTAAATAGAATATACTAAGCTTCATTCAATCTATAGAATCTCTTTTTAATCTTAATGCTAATAAGCATTATAGTTAAGAGCCACATTCGCACTTACGAGCTATTCAGTTAGTCTCTGACAACTTTCGAATTAATCGAAAGCGGATTCTGCAAATCATTTCTACGCTATTTTATTATAACTTTCATTTTTGCAATCTGTCTTTTTTCAACTATATTTATTCCTTACAATCAACACCTACCACTCTCAAAAACTCTAACCAATTTTCAAAGCTCTAGTCACAAAGTCAACTGCTATAACAATAGACGATAAAGTAAAGAAAGTCCTTTTAATTAATAAAACGAACCTTACAAGTCGTAGCGATTTTTTAAGATGGATTACGAATTACAAATACTTTATCAAGCGCTTTAGCATAGAACTAAGCTGCTTTATAAAGTGAGGGCCTTATAAGGTTTTCCTTTTTATTCTTTTTATAAAGTCTTGGCCGATAAGAGACTTTTTTTTTTAAACTTTATAAAAAGGATTTTTTTAAGTCAAATTCCTTACGAAAGATAGAAAAACCTTATAGGTTTAAAGTAAGACAGCTAATGTAAACACCCTGCCTGATGGGGTACCTGCCATAGCCACTAGGGCCACACTAGACGGACCCATCTTTTATAAAAGGGCACACATCTCTTAGCTAAAACAATCAACGAGCTTTCTACCCACCTTTTCTAACATCTCTTTTGTAAGACCATAAGGTCTAGCCTCAAAGCTAGGCTTTTATACAGCACATCTTTTTAAGTGCTTCTACATTAATGACCTACGCAAGGATTCAAACCTTTAGTCTCTGTCCTTATACAGCCTATTACAATCGCTTGATTCGCAGTCAAGTTGATCTTCGTTCATTCAGCACTTTACTCTACAACTACGATTTTAAAACAATTAAAACCTTATTCTCGATAAGTTCGGACACCGAAACGCCGAAATAGCCGAAGTGCAATATTTCGGCTCCTCGGCAAAAACTCTCTTCTATTATCAATAAGAAAGAATTTTCACTCATTAATGAAAATATCTTTTTATACCTTAGCTCTCATCTTAAATTAAAACAATTAACATAGTTCGGAGTTGTTAGCGAAGCTAATCAATTGATTCTTAAGTTTTTCATAGTTCTGATCCTGTCTATTAGTTTACCTTTGCAAAGGGTCTACTCCTTCTAATCTCGGATCGAGAATACCTTGCGAAAATCGCTTATTTTACCCGTGAACTCGGTTCACGAATCAAAATCAAACAATTTAAAAACCTTTTATCAACCCGATCATTCTTAACACACATATATATCTGATCCTTAAAATACCGAAAACCTTCTTAAGATTTCTAACATCGAAGTCGGCGCAAAATCACCTCTCTTTTCGTTAGAATCCTTTAAATTTGTTAAATCTCTTAGTCGTATTCTTATAAGCTTTAGATCATCCTCATCTTACTTCGACCTTCAACTTGAACCTTTACCGCTACTTTTATCGGAAACACTTGCCTCGGAAATGCTTCTTAAAATAAACACCGGTCTTAAAATCTACACCACTTTTCTTTCTTTTGCTCTTCCTGCTCCTCTACCAAGCCTTGCGCTAGTTATAGTCGACCTTGCTATCCTTTACGCCTTCATAACTACTCGCATGCCATTGCCAAGCGCCCTAAGAGCTCTTTGCTTCAATAGTGCTAACATCACCGACTTCATCGAGAAGTACGAAGAAACTTATAATAACTTTAGTATCTTTAAAGATAATCGGTTTATCAAACTCCTCCGTTATTGCGATAACCCTTGCAAAGAGGTTATCAAGAGCTTGCTCAAATAAAAAGCTAAGAAAGATTAAGCTGCTTTCGTCAAAGCCTTAAGAGCCGAGTTTCGTGAAAACGATATTTAACAAATCAAAGACTCGGTCGCTTTCTTGCGGGAATTTGCTATGCAAGAACGGGATATCAATGACTTGAAAAACTACTATCGCACCTTCTCTCGAGTCTCCGAAAGGCTTACCTTAATACACTTCTTAAGCAAGACCGAACAAAGCCGCTTGTTCCTCTTCGGATTGCCCGTCGGAATCCGAAACAAAACGATTAAGCATTATAAAGTCGACGAACTCGACCTAGACTCTTATGCCGCTTTCGATGACTTCGCCGCATTCGCTTTTAAGACCGACCAAAGCGCTAAGACTATCGAAGCTATGAATCGAGAAAAGTCTCCTTTAGCTAACTTTATTAAAGATATTTAAACCTTAATCAAAAAACATACAAAGCTAGCCAGCGTTCTTGAGTCTGCTAAGAAAGCTTTAATAGTAATACCGTTTACCCGTGAACCACGGTTCACGAATGAAAAAAAAGAAATTAATAAAGTAAGTTTTATAATTAAAAAGTTTTTTAACTTGCAAATTAGTGCGATCTATAATCGAATTGATTACCTCGAAGACTAAGTCGCCAACTTAACTTCTCGACGCCTTGTTTAATCTCAACCTTAAGTTCGATTCAAAGACCGCGACGAAACCTTTACTAAATATATCGCTTAAGATGCTCGAAGTAAAGTCAGCTTCGGAAAAGAAGTTCAAATTGCTGCTATCGGCTACGAACTATAAAGACGAAGAAAAAGAAGAAGTAGAAGATATAAGAGCTAGATGCAAGATTATAACTTCTACAAGAACTCCGAAGATATAACTCAAGCTCTTTATTAATACCGAGATAAGTATAAAGCCTTTAAAAACATAGTCAATAAAAGATGTATTCACATCAGTGATTACGAACGCCTTTACTTAAGACTTAAAAAGATCGGTGCTCTTATCATTTAAAAGAAGCAAAAAAAGACTTAGTTCAGATCTATCGTATTAAACGTTCGTAAAACAGAATACGATAACATTTTAGAAAATCGGCCTACTAGCGGACCTAAGACTTATAAACACTTACTTTCTTATCAACAACCAATCCAACAGCTAGCCTAGTATCAGCCCGATCAAAATATTCAGCAACCAACCAACTAGCCAAAAGAGCCTACCACTATTCTTAAAAGACTAGTCGATACCAAAAATATCAATGCTATAAGATAGATCAACACGCTTAGCTACCTATCTAGCATAAAGGTTGCTTCGGTCGAGATCAACGCCGCCGCAAAGGACAAAGCCAAGAAGCCTTTCCAGCTTTCGGAAAGATCTAAGCTTATTAAGATCAAGAAAAATATCCGACAATAAAAAAAGAAGAACTACGGCACCTTTAAAGCCCGTGCTTCTCAAGAATCGAGTACTATTATAGAAATAAACTCGGAGGATAAGCTGTTCGATAGTTTAATTAAGGAAAAGTCTTCTAGACCTTCTAGACCAACTAAAGCCGACGAAGCTATAAAGGATATAGAAAGAGAAGTTGAGATCATTTAACGAGTACCAAGAAGAAGGAAAAAGAGGACTTACAAACGAAAGAAGTTCATTAACCCTTACGTTATTATTAAAGCTTAAGAAAAAGCAATAGCGGCGATTATGAAATCGAGAATCGAAGTCTAAATTAAAGACTTGTTCGAACTTAGCTCTCGCTTCGACAGGCTATTAAGCCACCACATTCCAATAGTCCCCGATGCTAAAGAAAACGTAAAGGTCCTTTAAAGTAAGCCTATTCTTATAAACGCCTTAACTGTTAAACGTCTAGGTCGGAATAAAAAAAGCAAGCTAGACCTTTTAACGACGCAAATCCGCAAACAACCTATCGCCCGCAACTGCTCTGAAGTAGCGATAAAAACTTTAAAAGTTTTCATTAATATCGACGGTATAATTAAAAGCAAATCCTTCTTCGATAATAGATCTAAAGTCAACGTAATAAACAAAAAAGTAGTTAAGATAGCTAAACTACTTATCATAACGGATCGAGCTTTAATTTACACTACCGTGTCCGAAGATCTTTATAACTTCGATAAGTAAATAAACGACGTCGAAGTCATTATCAGCGGAATCACTAACTACGCCGATTTCTTTATTATTAATAATAACAATCACGAGGTCATCTTAAGCATGCTTTTCTTCTTAGAATCCCAACTCTCTTTTTTTTACTTCGATAATAGCACGATGAAAGCCTTTTTTTAAAACCACGATCGATCCACCTAAAGCTAGATTACTATTGCAAAAGACAAGTCGGATTTAGTCGAAAACTCGAGAAACTAGTCGCTAGCATGCAAGCTAAGATAGATGCTAAGCTAGAAAAAAGCTTAAAAAGAAATTCCGCCCGTAAATTATAATTTATAAATAAATCGGCACAAAAATAACAAAATCATAAAAAAACAATTCAATTTAATACTAAGCAAGGCTTACTAAAATTAAAAATACTAAAAATATTTGCAATCAAACTCGATAAATCGGAAAATTTTATATTTATTATCGACAACGACAAAGACCTTTTAAAAAAGAATATAATAGAAGTTAATACGATATACAAAAAGAAAGCGGAGAAGGTTAAACCGATAGATTTAAAAGTATCGGATAGAAAGATACTTAAAAGAATCGACGATTGGTTTAAGCAAGATAAGAAAGCGAGACTTCTTAGATTTAAAAGACTTTTTTCGGAATACTTTATTAGCAGGTTTTTAGACTTAGAAGTTGGATCAAGATTAACGAAGAAACGATTCAAAGCACTCACGATTAGCTCTTAAGTCACCTCGAAAGAAAAAGAGCTGCTTTATTAATGCTTTTTAAATCGAAAAAAAGCGATGGCTTAAGATTTTACTTATCTTAGCTAAGTCCGGAAAGAAGTTATGCCACTTTAAAAGATCAAAACGGTGCTTTACGAAGCTTAGCAAAAGAAAACGTTTACCGTGCCGAAGGCTTTGCAAAAAATAGTCATCTTTATGCTAAAAAAACGATTAAAGCAAAAGGTCTTCGAACTATATTAAAGCTTTTACCGGAACAAGTGGTTCATTATAGCAAAGAAAAAGAAAAGAAAATACAAGCTGATCATTGCCGTAATTAAGATGAACTGTATAACGGTTAAAGACGCTAATGTTGCTTTGAACGTAAACTAGTTCTCGAACGAATTTGCCGGTCTTACGATAGCTATACTCTTAAACTTCTTTTTTAAATACGATCAATTCTTCTTCGACGTTAAGTCTAAAGATATAATAGCTATTCAAACGCTTATCGGACTGCTTCGGATGACTCGGATACTTATAAAAGCAATTAATTCGATTGCTTAATTCGTCAAGGTCATTTACAAGATCTTTATAAACTGCATTCTTAACGTCTGCTTGCTTTACATAAATGACATAAGAGTTAAGAGATCTTGATCCTTTTATAACTACGAAAAAGTTTTGCTCGGAATACGACGATTCGTTTTAAAACATATTTAAAACATCGATAAAGTGCTCGTAAGGTTTGAAAGAACTAAGACGACCGTCGGAACGAAGTCTTAATACTGCATGCTTGGCTTTAATATCGTTAGATTCGTTACGGATAGCGAAAGACGCTACCTTTAGACCGCTAAAATTAAGAAGATACTAGAATAAATTAAGTGCGAGGATATATCGGAAGCGCGAGCTTTCATTAAGATCGTAGTTTACTATAAAATCTAGATCAAAAACTTCTTTACGATTGCTGCCTTAATCTACGCGATTATAAAAAAAAAGGTCGAATTCGAATAGTTAGAGCCTTAGCAAGAAGCGATGAGGCTGCTCAAGGAAGCTTTGCTCTTTGCTTCCGCTTTTATCAAGATCGATTATAGCAAGGACGGAAGGAAAATTTACTTGACGGTAGACGCTAGTCTTAAAAGATAAGGAGTAGTATTGCAATAAAAGGATTCCGACAAGAAGCGACATCTTACCAAGTTCGAGAGTGGTCTTTAGAACTTTACGGAAAGTAAATACGACGCGACCAAGCGAGAATGCCGCGATGCTTTAAAAGCTATGAAAAAGATAAAGAGCGAATTATACGAAGTTCACTTCATCTTAAAAACCGACGCTAAAGTACTAGTTGATCAACTCAACGGATCAACGAGCGATTTGCTTAAAGCTTTCGTTACGAACTAGATTGCGTAAATAAAATTAATAGACTTTAAAGTCAAGCACATCTTTAAGATTAAAAACACGGCAGCGGATAGTCTTTTTAAGAAAAGAAGGGAGCATTCTTTAAACATCAAAGAAAGAAAAGAAAAAGATATTAACGATTAAGTTACTAACGAGCTAAACACTATTTCAGTATTCTCGATTAAACGACTCGTAAATTATAGTTCACAAGCCAAAAAGAGAGTTTTGAAGTACGATTATTCGCCCGACTCTAAGCTTATTGCTTAATTCTTCACTACTTTCAAACGCCTTCTTTCGATCAAGACTTACGACTTTTAAAAGTTCAAGAACAAAGCACTCAATTACTTAGTCAAAGATGGTTACCTTTACAAGCGAGCAGATAATTTTTACTTGATCAAGCTAGTTATCGACGGAACTTAAAGACGCTATACTGCTATTTCCGACTCTTACCGGGAATCCGGACATAAAAGAGCTGAATCAACTTACCACCGCACGTCAAAACTCTTCTTTTAGAACGGATGCTACGAAGATTGCAAGGCTTTCGTCCAAAGCTATAAGCCTTATCAAAAACGTAAAGCTAGACGAATAGAAAACCTTTTGTACTCGACCTAGCTTATTCAAATATAATCAAAAGTCAGCTTAGACGTGTCACGGGTATTTACCACCGACAAAGAGATGACCTGCTTCGTATTAGCTAAAGAAGATCTATCTAGATAGCTAAAAAGACAACTACTTCGATCGGCTAACGCCGAATCTATTATTAAGTTTTTTTAAAAAAATATCGTTTGCCGCTACGAACTATTCGAAAGACTGATTATCGATAAAAGACCCGAAAACAAAGCAGTTGCTAAAGCTTTCGCTATCAAGTACGGGATCAAAAGGGTCTAGATCTCGAGCTACAATTCAAAGGCAAATAGAATGATCGAGAGAAAACACAAAGATATCTTAGATAGCTTATCGAAAGTCATAAATAAAAGATTCAAAGATTAGGTTCGCAAATTTAGTAAGATGCTCTTTGCGGTCTGGACATCGATACACGCACTTACTAGAATTACTCTTTTCTTTTTGAACTACGGACGAGAAGCTAAGCTACTTTTAGAATCACGATAGCTAGTCTAGAAGTTATTGCTATAGCAAAAGGTTCGATCTCGCGCTGACTTGCTTATTATAAGGTTCAGACAATTAAAACTCCGAGACGAAGATATCGACGAGATCATCTTGAAAAAGAAACGCTATCGATTTGCCGCTAAAGCTATTTAAGAACGAGTCAAGGTCTTAAAGTCGGAACCTATTAAAGAAAAAGACTTAGTATTGCTCTACGACGTTAAACGCAGCATCGACATATCCGCGGATACTAAACTGGACTATAAGTAGCTAAGACTTTATGTCGTCTTTAAAGCTTACGACAAAAGATACTACAAACTTTAGGAAACCGATAAGACTGAGCTTAAAGGCACCTTTACAGCTAACCGCCTTAAACGATTCTACCGCCGCGATCAAACCTTTTTTCCTTTTAATAAAGACGACGAAGAAGAAGAAAAGGAAAATTCAAACTCTTTAAACAACTCGGACCTTAGCGAATACGAGCCTTCCGACGACGGCAAAAGTGAACTACTCAACTTAAAGGTGATCTCGAGACTTAAGTCTACCAACTTCTAAATCATTCTCTTAACACTTTCGAAAGAACAAAAATTAGCTTACAAAACTATTTCTTAGTCTGTTCCCTTACTTTGTTTTTCTTACTTTCTTATCCTCTCCTTGTTCTACACTTATTTTATAAAGGGACGTGCTCCTAATGATCACTCTCTTTGTTTTAATAAAAAAAGGTATTTCTTACGTTTGTTCTCTCACCTTTAGACCTGCCTTTCATTGTATTCTCTATTCTTTCCTTGTTCCTCTCACCTTACTAGCTATTCACTTGTCCTATATAGATTGTTTTTATTATTTAATTGTTTTTTCACCTGTTTTAAGCTTACACGGCTATTTCCTATTTCCTATTTAAGATTGTTCCCTTGTTTTAAGCGTGTTCAACTACGTGTATTCGAAAGTGAACTGCTATTAAAAAGAGTAAGTCTTTCCCACAAATGTACTTATATAAGAAAGCTCTCCTCTCCTTCTTTTCAACATTTTCTCTCTTTATATAACAACAATTATAATAATACCACCATTACCCTTTCTTCACAACCACATAATACTATATTAATACTAACGACTTTAATCATCACTCAATCGATCACTATTATTACTAGCTTTATTCCGCCATCTTATATTTAGCTCGTAAACCGTGGTTCACGAATCAAATATGCTTTTTAAATCAGCCGCCGCTAAAAAAAAGGCCTTTGTCCGGGATGCACTTTCTAGCTTACTAATAAGCGAAGAGCAAGCTGCTTTAGCCCGATAATCGAGTTTCGAACTGAAGTTCGAAAGACGAGTCACCAAGACCTTCGATAAGTTCCTTTAGACTTACCGCTAAATAAGCAACTCTAATCAACTAGCTATGCTTAAAGTAGCAACCTCCGACCTTAACAACAGATTAAGTAAAGAAGACGACTTGATCTTGCAATACGACTAGTTCTTACGAGCTAAATACGCAAGAAAGAACATAAACGCCGAAGACCTTTTTTCGGCTTACGACCAGTTTACTACTAAAGTCACCGCTATCTACTCTTTACGCAATAAGAACGCCGAAAGACATAGACGAATCAAGAGAGCTTTCGACGGCGCTCGAAGCTAATTGTTATATAACGACCACTTCAAGGCTATATACACCTTAGTCCGCAGCGCTCGCTAACTGAGCGTCATTCTAAAGAACTGCACTTTTAACGCTTACGCTATCTAAGTTATCAACTACTATATTATTGCTTACGTCGCCTTCTAAAAAACTACAGCCAATATAACTCGAGAACGCAAGTTCACCAAGCTCAATGCCACGGTAGTCAACCTTACTTGTTAAACCGTAAAAGACAAGAACAATACCAAGTAGAAGGATAAGATCGCTATTCTTGACGAAAGACTCTTAAAGAAGCTAAAACTAAAGGTCTTATCGTATAGCCTATTGATTTTAGCTCTCGACAATATAAAAAGCGAATACGACGAGCTTAAAGAACGTATAGAGTTTGCCGACGAAAATCAAACTTAAAGTTTCGTCTTGCAAAAGGAACCCGAATCCGGAACTTTACTCGTGAACTATAGTTCACGAGTAGAAGATGACTTAACAACTGAGGTAAGACTAAGTCAACCCTTTGCTTTTAATATTCTTTTGCTTAGATCACTTATTGCGCGCCTTTCGCTATCACTAGCTTTATCTTAAAGATCGACGTCATCTTTTGCTAATAAAGCTTCGAACGCTAAACTAGTTGCTTCGATTATATCCACTTTACGCAAGTCTACCGACGCGAGCTCTTTTGCAGCCTTTAAACTTGAAGTACAACGCGACCCTTTCGAGAACCAGCTGCTACTAGCACTACCCGTTAAAAAAAGAGACAGCTTCGAGTACGAACTAGTTAAAGCTATGTCGAACCGCTGCTTAAAACTCGTCGAGATTAAAGACTTTATAAGTATAAACGTAGCTCTTATCAACTTTTGCTAAGACTTCTATTAATTAGCCTTCGACCGCTTGAACTTAAACGAAAATATCGACAATACCTTTTAAGTTGCCGCGGAATCAATTAAGAAAGCTATTAGCTAGATCCGTAAGCTTTTAAAAAACGAATTTTCTGATAACGCGATCTTACGACTTTTCGACCGTCGTAGCTAAATAAGAATAAGTAAAGAAAAAAGCAAAGTAATAAACTACTTCTTGCTATCCGAGATCTCTAATTTAAGCTTTAATAACGACGATTGCGATTGCATAAAAGTCTTTTAAAAAGTAAAGAACGTATTAGAATTTAAAAATAGATTCAAAAAACTCTTTGACTTAGACGTCTAGACGAAGCTCCGCTTCAGCCGCAAAGTCTTACCGTTCGCTACCGACCTGTCAAAAGGAGTCTTTTGCGAAGTCCACACCTTCGAATACGCTAAATACTTTAAGCTAGCTACGAAAGGCCTTATAACAACGGTGATCCGTTTTAACTTATGTCGATTCATCGAAGCCTTCTAAACCAACGCCCTTAACAACTTTATGTTTCACTCGAGCAACCAATCGATGTTCGCTATTAAGACCAAAAGCAATACTCTAGCTAAAAGAATATCTAGCTTAAGCTCTTCTAAGTTTAAAGCCAAGCCGATGTCCTTCAACAAGCTGAACTAGAGCACTAGCTTAATAAGCACCGCCTGGAAGAATAGCCCTTTTAACACCTTGGATACGGGTAGCTATACGAAAGTTTAGCTTATATTAAAAGCTTCCTTTTTGAACAACAAGCACGGCAACTAAACCTTCTTTACTATTATAAATAAAAAGATCTAGATATACTTCTACCACTTTCGGACCAATGACTTAAAAGGAGCCCCGACTAGTACACTTTCCAATATAGTGCACTCCTTGACCTAGCAAGTCCTCCGAAGCTATCATAAGCTATACTTTGCCGCTTTACTTAATCGCCGAGACGGAAACTACAAGCTCATTGCTTACCTTAAACCCTTTCAGCTCTTTAAATACAATAATAATGCTCGAGTGATTGCGACCAAACACGACGCTAATACTAAACGATTCGTAAACCGTGGTTTACGAATAAAAGACAGAGTTTTAGACTACTACTTAATGCCTTACGGCGTAAAGAATCAGATCGGAAGCTTAAGTATTTAGCTTAAAAGCTACACTTACGATACTACCCTTAGAAAGACCGCTAGATAAAAAGCTTTTAGACTTAAGTCGAAGACCTTAGATGCTTTTAAAAACATTACGCTACGTTAACTTTTTGCTATAATCATAGATCTCGCTACTTTTATGTCCGTTATCACGAAACAAAGTGTTTTCTTAGACATAGACGCTTTTTAGAATTCCTTTTGCGGATAAGCTATCTTCTTTAACAACTACACCGCTTTAATGAACGATAGCACCTTAAAAAATAGAATCAGCTTTGCAAAGCACGCTTGCATTATCGTTCTAAGACGCATGCCGCTAACCTTTCGGTAAGAAGTTATTAATGAATCAAGCTAGCCCTTCGCCGCTATAATCTAGCTAGACCACGTCAGTTTCGTATCAAAAGCTTTAATCGAAAGAATAAATTAGAACGAGCTTCGAGTAGTAAAAGAATTGACCGCTATCTTTGCTATATCTCGAACTCAATTTTAAGAACACTTTATCAAGCATAAAAAGAAGTTGTTTTCGGCATTCAAAAAAAGATTTGCTATTGTCTTAGACGCTAAAGCTAAGACTTACGGAGCTAAGTCCTTTTCCAAGGGCAAAAGCCGCCGAGCTAACGACCTTATAAACGCCGACAAGTTAAAGGATTTTAAAGAAAGCTTGCGACCGATTGAGTTGTCTTTTAACGACTCTAATTTAAGTGTAAAGATCACTTTAAAAAGTGCGAATTCTACTCGTAAACCACGGTTCACGAGCCAAATCGACGAATCTAAAGCATCATCTTCTCAGCCGGAATCCTTAGACCGCGCTTTCGATAAAGCTATAAAAGCCTTAAGTGACTTGCCCGAAGATAAAGACGACCTAACCAATAGCTCCGGACTTTATTCTAGCTTCGCTAACCTTCCGTCGGCCAAGTTCACACTTATTAACGATGCGACTAATAAGCGCAAGAACGACACGCGCTTCTTCACCTTTAAGGATGCTGCTGCTAGCACGTCATCGTCCAATGCTAGCCTTGCTAAAAGAAGAAGACCTTCCTAGCTTAAAAAGAACGAAGGAGTTAAAGACGTAAGCACGGAAAGAGATTATAAAAAAGCTGCTGAAGCGTAATTTAATAGTTTAAATGTTTAGAGTTTAAAGACAAAATACCTCCCTTCTTTTTTTATACACTAGATTTTTTCTTTCTTCTACATCCCCTTTTTTCTTCTTTGCTTAATAGTAAGCGGAGGCGCCTACTTATTCTATAAAGGGACGGATGTAAACACCTTGCTTGATAAGGTACCTGCTATAGCCACTAAGGCCATACTAAACGGACCTATCTTCTATAAGAAGGCACACATCTCTTAGTTAAAACAATCAACGAGCTTTCCACCTACCTTTTCTAACATCTCTTTTATAAGACCATAAGGTCCAGCCTCAGAGCCAGGCTTTTATACAGCACATCTTTTTGGGTGCTTCTACACTAAAAATAATATATATGAAGCCGCTAAAAATAAAACAAATTTACGAATATTTATTAATTTTACTTAATTATTATATTTATTTATTATATTTATTAATTATATATGTTATACTTTACAATTACATTGCATTACATTATAATAAACTAAAATTATTAAACAAAACTTTTAGTTATGATTTCCCGCAATTTCTTAATTAACGCTATATCTTTGTTTTAAATCGTTACTCGTTTAGCGTAAATAGCATATAAGTTCGTTATTAAAAGTGATTAGTAAATCGATTAGTAAATCGATTAGTAAATCGATTAATAAATAAATATATAAGTACTTACTTTTAAACTCTTTTACAAGGAATGCTTTTAAAGCTTCTTGTAAACATTCTAAAGCACCGCTTTAAAATTTAAAGTCTTGTTTAAAATCGTAAGTGATCTCTCGAACAAAACGCTAAAAAGAAGTCTTTTTAATAAGAAGCTCGATGCTTTTTTAATATCGTCGGATCTCTTTTAACGCAATAGCTATATAAATTAGTAATTGTACTTAAGAATCAATTTATTAATTAATTGAACTTACTTTTTAGCTTATAGCGACGGCGCTTTCGTTAGCTTAGACCTCTTTTTTTCGTAACAATTGCAGACTTCTTAAGATACTTGCTTTTTTTAGATTTTTAACGAAAAGAAGTTTTAACTGCTAAAAGTGATTTGCTAGCTAATAGAACGGAGCGAGCAGCTTTAGCTATCGAAAGTGATTTTTTAGCTTTTTTATATTAAAAAAGAAGAATATTATTTTCACTTAAGTTTTCTTTATTATCGCTTTGCTCTTTTTCATTTGTATTATTATAAAGCATCGTCCTCGTCGCGGTTTTTATAGCTATAATTAGGCCCGGGATAGTAAAAGACCTTTTAAAAGCTTTTTGCGCGAAAGCTTTTTTAATGCGATTGCTAGTAAAAGCAGAAGAAGGTTTAACAACTATAAAAAAATTGTTTTTAGCACTTAAGTCGTAAGACGGATCTTCGTTTTAAAATTGAGCTAATGCACTCGCTTAGCTCGTCGATTGTTATATTGCTTTTAAAGCAGTTTTAAAATAATTAACGAACGAAAAAAAAAGGTTTAAAAAGATTAAACTTATTAAAAGCTATTAGTACTTATGCTAGTATTATTAAGAACGATGCTTTTGTTCATTTCGGATTGAATAGTTAAAATAAATCTAATTGCGTTTGCTAAAGAAAAATTTGATTAGTAAATATTTATTAATCATAAGTCAAAAATATTACCGGATCGAGGTCTAAAAGATGATAAGTGTTAGTTTGTATTTGCGCGAGAGTTTATTAGTGTTTGAAGAGCGTCACTTAAAATAATAAAAATTAGCAATTATTAATTAATAAAGTAATTAATACTTATTAGCTTGACTTTAAGAAATTCGGCGAGAAAAGGACGAAGATAAATCGGTTCTTTATTATAAACTTGCAATACCGCGCGAGGTTTTAAGAATTTCTGTAAATGCTTATTAACTATTTGCAATTGATTTATTAATCAATTTACTAATCAAATACTAACCGGATAGCTATCGAGTTATAATAGCGCGGCGTTTAGCAAAAGTAAAGTCAAGAATTTTTGTAAATGCTTATCAGCTATTTGCAATTGATTTACTAATCAATTTACTAATCAAATACTAACTAGATAGCTATCGAGTTGTAATAGCGCGGCGCTTAACAAAAGTAAGGTCTAACGCATTCGTAGCTAATTGAGCTTTGCTAAACTAAAGATAAGGATTTGCGCTAAGCAAAGTAATTGAAAAAGTATTAGTAGTACTCCGATTAATTAAATATAAACTTACTTTGTTTATTTTACAAATTTAAGTTTTCTTTTTCTACGCTTTCGCTACGTATTATATCTGCTTTACCTTCTTGTGCTTCGTTCTCATTTACTTGACCTTCAGCCGCTTAACCTTTAGCCGCTTAACTTTTAGCCGCTTAACTTTTAGCCGCTTAACCCTTAATCGCTTGATTCTTAATTGCTTTATCAATTAACTTATTTTAACTTGCGTTATCTCTTTTAGCCGTAATGCTTAGTATATCGGTAAAAAGAGGTCGGTTCGAAAGCAAAAGTTCGTTTAGTAAAAAGGCTATTTGAAAGTATTAATAAAAAGACTTAATCGCGATAATTTAATTTACGATTAGTAAGTTGATAATTTTAAACAAGAAAAGGACGACCTTATAAAGTAATAAATAGCGTTGTATTTAAAAGCGTAGCAAATAAAAAAGCGATAGTTATAATTGATTATTAAGTAATAATAAAAAAGAATTAAACTTTACTTTGTAAAATAAAAATTGCGCGAGGCGGCCGCTTTATCTTAGCTGCGGCCGCTTTATCTTAACTGCGATTGCTTTATCACTTCGTGAATTTACTAGCGACCGCGCTAAGATGTTTTAAAAATAAAATGTACGAGTTCACTTTTAATCTTAACACTTTTATTCTATTACTTTTGATTTTACTTTAAACAATTACTTTTAACGTTTAGCTTTTTTATAATACTATTTAATATAGCCCCTTATCAGCTTGATTCGATAGAAAGTATTATTGCAAATACAAATCAGCTTGATTTGATAAAAAGGATTGAAAAATCTATAATAAAAATTATTTTCTTATTTACTAATCTATTTATTAATCAAAAACGTCTTTCTTAAAATGCGGCCGATACGACGGCAATCGTAGCGGCAAGCAATCCGGTGCTAAGAAACTTTGGCAAGCGTAAAGTAAGTATTTTTTTTACGTAGTATTTTAACTTTTATTAATTTATTAATTTTTCTTAAAAAGGAAGGCTAAAAAGAGGCCAATTATCAACTAATCTTTATACGATAAGGGCTAATGCTCGTATAGCAAAGCTGAAATAAGATCCTTAAGCAGATGAGCTTCGAAAAGCTAAAAGACGAGATTAAGCGGCCGTTAATCAGCTTTTTGCAATTTAAAAACAAACTTTAGAATATTCTTAAGCATTAAAAGCTAAAAAGAAAACTCGATAAGCCGAAATGCGAAAGAATCTTATAAATGAACGGTACTTTTTCTTTTCTTTAATTTATTAAGCAATTTATTAATCGATTTTAAAAAGAATCGAAGCATCTACGCGGATAATCTTGCTATGCAAGCCGCTTCTTTTACAACTAAATTCAATAATAGAAAATACTTGAATAGCGATTAAGTTGATAAAGCATTCAATTTAAACGAAAAGGTTTATAAGAAATTTAATTTGCGAAAAGACAAAAAAGAAAATGATAATATACTTTGCGATAGATACGTTTCGATTACCGATAAAAAGATAAAAAAAGTCACTCGATAATTAACACGTCAGCACGCATAAGTAAGCATTTATTTCATTTAAATATTTATATTTTGCTAATAATATAAAGTTACGTTATATAATAACCGTTTAGCAATTTCGTCGCTACTAGTAAAGTGTAGCGCGGTCTTTAACAAAGAAGTGCCGAGCTGCTAATTTAAAGAGTGGAAAAGCTTTCCTTGAATTAATAGCTTAAGACTTAGCAAGCACGGTTTTAAAACGAATTAAATAAGAATTCATTTTATTATGCTTTTAATCAACTAAACTAATATTATAACTTTTAGTCTTTATTTAATCAAGCTTTTTTACGTCTACTTTTCTTTTGATAAAAAGAAGTATTAGCGAGTTAAAATTAAAGCAAATACCGATAAGATTGAATACGAATTGCCGGGTCTAGCCGCTTAATAAAATATGAAAAGATTCGAAAAGAATGCTGAATTTGAAAAAGCTAATTGCGATCTTATTTTATTTCAACGCGTTATGCAATTGATTTAAAAAAAAGACGAGCTAGCTCCGGAGTTGTTTTACGGCATTAAAGATAGCGATACGGAATTAAGATTATTCTCAAACTCAATGCTTAAGTTTATATAAAATAGAATTCACGATTAATTACAAATTTTGTATTTTACAAAAATACTTTTATTTATCTTATTTATTAATTATATTTATTAATAATACTTATTAATTATATTTACTTATTATATTTATTAATTATATTTATTAATCATATTTACTAATCATATTTATTAATTATATTTATTAATTATATTTACTAATCATATTTATTAATCATATTTATTAATCACATTTACTAATCGTCGGTTTCTTGTGTAACGATACGCTAAGTCTTGTAACGACACGCTAAGTCTTTTAAACGCACCTTACATGCGCTAAGCTACTTCTTTCTTTTTTTCTTTCGCATTCTTCGTATTCTCTTATTCTTCGCTTTTAACTTATAAACTATAGTTTACGAGTCTTTAGCGCTTTTATTTTCGTATATATAGACCTTAGCTACTTTCGACTTTTACACTCGGTAATTGTTAATTTTAAATCATTACTTTAAGATTCTTTTAAGCTCTTATATAAACCTTCGCGCTCTCGTAAGTTCTTTTAAGTAATCGCTTAAAGTCGTCACATCTTAAAGTTTTGAATCAAAAGAATTGACCGACTTGCTATATTTAAAATCGATATAAATATATTAATAAATTATTTTAATATTTAGATTTATAAATTATATTTAAAGTTAATCATATATATATTTTATTTAATATAATAACGATTTTAAAACTATTTATATAAACTCATCTATTAATTTATAATAATGAAATTCAAAAGGCCTTCGCAAGCTATCGAATTTATTACTTTCTTTTTTTGCGATACTTTCTTTTTGTATATAAAAAGTCTTTTGCTCGCTAACAATACTAATTTTATGATATCCGTCGTTATGTTCGTTTTTATTAATCTATTTAATAGATAGCTTAATTTTATAACTGTTATTTAAAAACCGCTTAACTCGATATTCGTTTATTTTAACTAACTAGCTACGATTACGCCCTTTTTCGTCTAGCATTTCTATTGCACACCGAGCGTTTCGACCGTTCGTTCGTCTAATAAAAAAAGAATAATAAGTTTCATTATTTACTTCGATAAAGATCGAGTTTAATTAGTTTGCAATCTTTAATAAATTAATAACTTGATTAATATATAGATAATAAAACGGCACTTATAAATAAATCGGCAAGCGTTCGTTAAAATATAAATTTCTTTTATCTATTCTTCAGCTATAATAGATATTCGAGCTTATAAATATAATTATAAGCTAATACGATTATAAAGTGTTTTATCGTTTTATATAATAAATTTTTAATTAAATGCTTTTATTTTTAATATTTATTAGATTATATTAATTTTATTTACCGTATAGCAGCAGCCGAAAAGAAAGCTGCAAAGATTATATTTAAATTAAGATTTCTATAAGCACTTTATCTTTGTATACTAATTAAACCTTAATAAATTTAAATAAATACTTATTATAACGACCTTAAGCGATTATTTAAAGAATTTATAAAAAAGCGAAAGGATTATATAAAGCTTAAAAAGATTATAAAATCATTATTTGAATTTGAAATTAATAATTATCGAAAGTAAAAGTTGAAAAAAACTGAATGTTAAATTCTTTTTAAGCGATTAAAGAATATATTCGTAACTTCGTAACGGTCGTTAAAGTACTTGCAATTGCAAAACACTCGGTTATAAAAGTATTTGAATTCTAATTGCTTTTTAAAATTCAAAAGAGCTGATTTTTTTTATATGATTAGAAGGAATCACGCGCACTAGCTAATTAATAAGTTTACTAATTAAGTTAAAGGTCTTTTAACTAGTATAATATGCTAAGCGAAGCATGTTAAGTGGCTCGTGAACTCCTTTAAATACTACTAGCTAGCTAAGGTCGATATAGATATACCGACATTAAAGTTTATATATAAAAAGGTTGTTCGTAATAGTCAACCTAAGTAAAAAGAGCTTAAAAGTGTTAAAAGATATAATTATAATTAAGCTTTAATAAAAAAGAAATAAAAAGAAATGAAAAGATAAAAAAAAAAACCGCTAGTTAAAATTTAACGCTCGCAAGAATGCTGCTTAAAAAGAATTAAGCGTAAGCAAAACCTTTTTTAAAAATAAATTAACTTAATAAAATATATTTAAATTATAAAATAATATTATATAATATTTAAGTATATAAGACGTTGATATATAAGTTTAAATCAACAGTTTAATAGCAAATTCGTTAGAATTTAAATATGTTTTCTTAAGCTATTAATTCGTTTTCATTTTAAATTACTTTAACTACTTACGAAGATACCGATCTATTTTAAAATCAAGAGTTCGAAAGCTTTACAACTAGTTTCTTTAGCCTAGTACTATTAGCAATTATTAAATGTTCTAATCAATATTATATTTAAAACGTTAAAGAGATTAAGACTTTTAATACTTAATAGTTATAAACCTTATAATATTCTTAATAATAAAAGGCTAATCAAAATCTTTTGCGAATCGATTAAAATAAAAAAAAAACTTCTTTTATATAGACTAGATTCGTTCAAGCAGCTAAGAAATCAATAAAAGAGCTTATAATATGCTATAAAAAGTGCGACCGAGCTTTAAAGCATCCGAAGCTAAAAGCTTTTAAAACGAAAGCATTAGCCGATTATTAGAAAACGAATGTTTGCAAACGCGTCGTAAGTAAGCCAAAACAAAAGCTTCGGCAAACTCAATTAAAATCTAAATCTTTTTAACGCAATTTAATACGTTTGTTTTTATTTATAAATTCGGTTAATAAATCTAATAAATCTAATTAGTAAATCTGATTAGTAAATCAGATTAGTAAATCTAATTAATAAATCTGATTAGTAAATCTAATTAGTAAATCTAATTAGTAAATCGGATTAGTAAATCTGATTAATAAATAATAAAATTAATATCTAATAAACACATTTATTACGAAGAACGCTTTCGCATCAAGACTTAAAATCAGCATTTCGAAAAGGTGTTTTAAATGTTATATTATTTACGCGAAGCTCGTTTCGAATAATTAATAACTCGAATTAGAAATCTCTTTACGAATTACAAAACCTATATCTTAAGCTCTTTAATGCTTCAATTATTAAGCGAGACCTCGACGATAAGATTCTAGAAATTGATCGCTATTTATTAAACAATTTACTAGCTAATTAAAAACTTAGCATTTTATTAAATTGTTAATCTAGTATTAAGCGCTATTCTTTTATATGCATAATCGGAACTGCAATTACAAAAGATTAGTATATGATTCAGCTTATACTTAGATTTATATACGTTAAGTTCAATTATACAAAAGAAGAATTAATAAGAATTATTTACGAACGCTTTACTAAATTAAGCTTAATAAAAAAGATAATCGCGATTATAACGGATAACGCATCTTCGAATAACACAATGATAAAAGAGTTGCTTAAATACGTCGAAGATGCATTTAAGAAAAAGCTTTTTATAAGCTAAGAGATTCTATACGTTCCGTATATAACTCACGTTTTGCAATTATCTTTTAAAGCGTTACTCGGACCGCGATTATCGTTAACGAACGAAAGCTTAAAAAAGCATTAAGAAGAAGATTTTAATATAAACGAGCTAAAAAGAGCAAGAAAACACGATAAACGAAGGATTGCATATACACTTGCGATTGTAAGTTCTTTTTTTCTAAAAAAAAATATTTATTAATTATATTTACTAATTATTAATCAACGTACTTAAGTTCGGAAGTTTGTTAAGTATGTTACGGCTAGTTAACTTCGAAAATCGCGATTTAATAAAACGATAAAAGCTTTTATCGACGATTTAAAGCATCTTTTAACGAAAAGCTTAAAGCTTGTTTTAAATGTTATTATAAGATAAGATTCTATATTTTATATGCTTAATCGATTTATAACTCTTAAAGATATTATTCAAAGATATTATATAAAGATCGATAAGATAAGTATTTTTAAATTATCTAATACTTAATAAAAGCAAATCTTATAGCTAATCGATATTTTTCGACCGTTTCACTTTTTAATTATACACTTAAGTAAAGAGCTTAATCTTATTATTCAATACGGATTTTTAATATTCGATAAAATATTCGAACGTTTAAATGAAGCACAAGCACGATTAAAGTTTAAATATATAAAGATTTCGAAAGAAAATCGCAATGATTTTAAATAAATCTTGCAATTAAAAGAAAGCGTTATCAATACTATCGAAAAATTAAATAAGTATTATAAGAAAACGCAAAGGCCGCTAAAGGATATTTTTGCTTTCGCGACAATCTTATATCTTGCTATTAAGCTAAGGACTTTCGATTTAAATTTTTCTTAGCTTCACGAAAGTAAAGATTAGTCTATAATATATCGAGCGAGATTCGAAAGGCTTTTTAACGAATATTATAAGTCTTTAATATTTACAGCTTAACGTATTAATAATATCAAAGCAATCGATCGTCAACCGATAGCCGTTTTATTACTTCGCGGCAAATTAATACTAAGTTCTTCTTTACAAGCTTCTTTCGAAGATATAGATTACGAGTCGTCGAAAGTGCATAATTATCTTTTAGCTCGTAAGTTTGAAATTTTAATTCAAAACTTTAATTTTATTGATTTTTATTAATTGAGTTTAGCGATCGACGAACGAGAGATTTTAACTTCTTGGCGAAACCTTAAGCCTCGGTACCTTAATCTAGCTCGAATAGCTAAAGATTTTCTATGCATCTCTTTAATTAGTGTTTGCATAGAAAAGGTATTTAATATTATAAGAAATATTTGCGATTATCGTCGCGGTAATTTATCGTTATCAACAATCGCAAAAGAAATAACTGCTTTATATTTCAAGATATGTAATACTCGCTTAAATAAAGCTCGGCACTTATTCGAATCGATTTTAATAAATTACAATGATTTAAATAAAGATCAGCTTAAAAAGGAATTCGAATAAGAAGTATAAAAGTTTTAAGAATAGTAAAATCGTTAATTTTAAAGCTTATTTTGTTTTAAATATATCTTTGCTTGCGATAATCTTGCGATCGATTAAGACTTTCGAACAATAAGTTTTAAGTAACGAAAAGCTAAGTTGATAATATTGAAAGCTGAAGTGCGAGAATCACGTAAGTTTAAATAATATTGATTTTATAAATATTTATTAACTATATTGAATAAAAGAGAACTTAAATAGGTTTCAAGATATTAATAAAGATATTTCGTTTAAAATGCGACAGCTACGATACGGAAAGTCTTTAAATTACAAAAAGCATTTAAAAAGTAAGTTAATTTACTTGCGATATTTTTACTTTTTATCGATTTACTAATCGATTTACTAATCGATTTACTAATCGATTTACTAACTATCATATAAGATTATATAAAGCGCATTCTTCCGCTTTTCAAAGCAAAGTCGTAGCAAATCGATTATATTCTTTATAAAGAAAACCAAGCAAAGTAAATCAATCGAAAGTAGCTACGGATTTACCTTTCGATAAGCAAACTTAAGATGATATAGATTAAAACGTTCTTAATGATATAGAAAACGAAAACGATTTAAAAAATTCAAATTCGAACGGTACGAACGAATCGATTAGCTTTAAACGCTATATAAACTATAAAAATAAAGTGCAACGAAGTACGATATTATATAATATACGCTTTTATTTAGATATAAATTTTAACTTAAATATTAGCGATAGCAAATTTATGCGATCAAAACGATTCGAATGATATTTCTTAATAAAATTATTTTAACGCAAAAGAAATATTAAGCTTTAAGCAAAGTGATAAAAGGATAATAGATAAAAAGGAAGCTAATAGAATACCGGACTCGGCTTCGCTATTTTATAGAACTTTAAATGCCGCTTAAACTTCGAAACTTAGTATTTCGAAACTTAAAACTCTTTTAATCGTTATTCAAAGTTAAAGTAAATTAATTATTATATATAAGTTTAACGACTTTAAATCTAATACTTTAATAAGCGAACGAATTACAAATCTATTATCAACTTTAAAGCGCAAACGAATAAAAGAAAAAGAAGATGATGAAGCGGAATTAATATAAAATAAAAAGAAAGAAGCTTTTTTTAGAATCAAGCGTTTAATTGCAAAGAGTATCGCTTTTACTAGGTTTTATAATTAGCGATTTTGATTTTATTTACTAAATTGCTTTTTTTGTATCATTAAGTTTTTGTATTTATTTATTTACAATTAATTACAATAATTAATTGAATTCTTTTTTATCGATATCTTTAGTTTTTTTATTATTATTAATATATTTATATCGACCTTAGCTAGCTAGCTAAGAATACCGGTAATAGTAGTTAAAAGAAGAGTTCACTCGTGAACTATAGTTTATAAGTCAGTTACGTATAGTAGCTTTACGTACGCTACGTATAGCAGCTTTACGTAGGTTACGTATAGCAGCTTTAAATACGTTAGGTGTGGTAGCTTTAAGTACGTTAAGTGTAGCAGCCTTACGTAAGTTACGTATAGCAGCCTTACGTAAGTTACGTGTGGCAGCCTTAAGTACGTTAAGTGTAACAGCCTTAAGTACGTTAAGTGTGGCAGCCTTACGTAAGTTACGTATAGCAGCTTTAAGTACGTTAAGTGTAGCAGCTTTACGTAAGTTACGTATAGCAGCTTTACGTAAGTTACGTGTAGCAGCTTTAAGTACGTTAAGTATAGCAGCTTTAAGTACGTTAAGTGTAGCAGCCTTACGTAAGTTACGTATAGCAGCCTTACGTAGTTTACGTGTAGCAGCCTTAAGTACGTTAAGTGTAACAGCCTTACGTAAGTTACGTATAGCAGCTTTACGTGGGTTACGTATAGCAGCCTTACGTAAGTTACGTATAGCAGCTTTACGTAAGTTACGTGTAGCAGCCTTACGTAAGTTACGTATAGCAGCCTTAAATACGTTAATTCTTTTTGTGCAGCATTTACTAATCAGATTTATTAATCAGATTTATTAATCAGATTTACTAATCAGATTTACTAATTAGATTACGTACGGTAAAGCACGTGCTATAGCCGAGCTATAGCCGAGCTATAGCAGCCTTAAGTACGTTAAGTATAGCAGCTTTACGTAGGTTACGTATAGCAGCCTTACGTAGTTTACGTATAGCAGCTTTAAGTACGTTAATTCTTTTTATATAGCATTTACTAATCAGATTTACTAATTAGATTTACTAATTAGATTACGTACGGTAAAGCACGTGTTATAGCCGAGCTATAGCCGAGCTATAGCAGCTTTAAATACGTTAGGTGTAGCAGCCTTACGTAAGTTACGTATAATAGCCTTACGTAGTTTACGTGTAGCAGCCTTAAGTACGTTAAGTGTAGCAGCTTTACGTAGGTTACGTATAGCAGCCTTACGTGAGTTACGTATAGCAGCTTTAAGTACGTTAATTCTTTTTATGCAGCATTTACTAATCAGATTTACTAATCAGATTTACTAATTAGATTACGTACGGTAAAGCACGTGCTATAGTCGAGCTATAGCCGAGCTATAGCAGCTTTAAGTACGTTAAGTGTGGCAGCCTTACGTAGGTTACGTATAGCAGCCTTACGTAGTTTACGTGTAGTAGCTTTAAGTACGTTAAGTGTAGCAGCCTTACGTAAGTTACGTATAGCAGCCTTACGTAGGTTACGTGTGGCAGCCTTACGTAGGTTACGTATAGCAGCCTTACGTAAGTTACGTATAGCAGCTTTACGTAGGTTACGTGTGGCAGCCTTACGTAAGTTACGTATGGCAGCCTTACGTAGTTTACGTGTAGCAGCTTTAGGTACGTTAAGTGTAGCAGCTTTACGTAGGTTACGTATAGCAGCTTTACGTAGGTTACGTATGGCAGCCTTACGTAGGTTACGTATAGCAGCTTTACGTAAGTTACGTGTAGCAGCCTTACGTAAGTTACGTATAGCAGCCTTAAGTACGTTAATTCTTTTTGTGTAGCATTTATTAATTAGATTTACTAATTAGATTTACTAATTAAATTACGTACGGTAAAGCACGTGCTATAGCCGAGCTATAACCGAGTTATAGCCGAGCTAAGTACGTGTAGCAAAAAGACGTGCAGCATGCAAGGTTTCTTTTCGTACAGCATTTATTAATCAGATTTACTAATTAGATTTACTAATCAGATTTATTAATCAGATTTATTAATCAGATTTACTAATCAGATTTACTAAGCGAAGCGTTCCTTTTTTGTTCCGCGTCGAGTTCGTGTTTTAAATATTGTAATTCACTTTTGTTGAATCAAAGCATTGCATCGATTATTATTAAGCGACGCGTTATTTTCTTTGTTCCGCGTCGATTTATTATTTTAAAACGCGTTATTTTTTTTGTTCCGCGTCGATTTATTGTTTTAAATATTATAATTCATTTTTGATAAATCGAAGCAATGCCTCGATTACGATTAAGCTATACTTTTATTTTTATATAAGTACTCGCTCCTTTTCCTTTTCCTTTTCTTTTTTTCATTATTATTACAACTACTTTCTATTCAACTTCTCAACCTCAACATTTAACTTTTCAACTTTAACTTCAACACTTAACTTCTTAACTTTAACACTTAACTTTTTAATCAACTTCAACACTCAACTATAACTACACTCAACTTAAGTAATTATTTTTTTTTTTGATTCTTTACTTTTTGATTCTTTGCTTTAAGCTAATTATTTTCTTTATTTAACAATGTCGATTCCTTTCTTTTATAACGCTATAGTCGAAGTCAACCCTTTTAGCACCGGTAGCAATAAGCTAATCAACGAGATATCTAGTCGTTATAAGGATTTCGTAATCGTTTATGCTAATAATAACGTTGTTAATTCAATGTTTACTTGCTATGACGGAGAGGATACCGCTTTGTTTTTAAGACTAATCGGCCTCGATTACGAATAGAAAGATCGCAAAGGTTTTATCGACGAGTTTAGCATCAAGCATTACGGTGCTAACAAAGTTAATAATAACATTTATATTCTATGATCACTAATTGATTTTTTATTTAAAAAGAGAGCGCTCAAGTCCTTTGTCTTTTCGACTACTTTATCTCTTTCTTTAACTTAATTGGAAAGCAATTCACTTATAAAGATATTAAAGTTCGATTGATCTTAAGTGATCTTACTCTTGAGCTTTTCGATAGCGATTATGCTGAAGCTAAAAGCATCTTAAAAGAGCTATTGATGCTATACCTCTTCATTATCGATAGCACTTTAGTATATAAACGCTTTACCTTTAAGTTCTCGGATGAAAATGAGTTTAAGTAGAGCAACAAGTGCTAAAAGCTAAGAGAGCTATTTAAGTCAGACGAGATTTATCTGAACTATGCTTACAAGCAAGAGCTTAAGCTAAAAGCGGAGACCGAGTTGAACGTATTTTACGTAACTGCAAAAGGACGGGTCTTTATCAACTCTTTATAATTAATAAACTTAAGCTAAAGAACGGGTCTTTACCAACCCTTGGGCCTTTGTAACTAGTAAATTTAACTAATACTTTGAGTCTTTGATTAGTAAATATAATTAGTAAATGTGATTAGTAAATGTGATTAGTAAATGTGATTAATAAATGTGATTAGTAAACTTGATTAGTAATTATGCATATGCATATTGTGGTGGAGTTAGGGCTCTGTATTTGTTTTGTCCATGTATATAGTACTGATGCTAAGCACCTTTGTCACGTGAGTGCGCGGCATGCTCTGGCCCTGCTAAGCACGTAGTTAAGTCACGTAGTTAAGTCACGTGCAAGCTCTTATATAAACGAGTAGTTGGTTCCTCTTTGAACCAGCATCATATTACACATAATACAATACACGTACTTATAGCACACATTCGAGTGTCCTTCGATCGTCTTCCTTTTCCTTTCTTATTTACTTACGATTCTATCATAGCTATATTCATACACATCTTTTGATTTAACGTTAAGTATATATCGAAGCTCTTCTTTTTTATATATATTTAATAACTTACGCAAAGAATCGAACCAAAGGTTAATCTTTATATCCCTTTTAAATTTGCTTCCTTTGCGAAAAGCTATATACTCGGAGTTTACGTCACACGCTAAGCTATTGACTATATGCTTTTGCGATACTCTTTCGAAAAGTATTCGATATACGTTAAGCTAACAATCAAGTGCTTTTGCATATAAGCTTCGAGACTATTGCTTTAAAAGCGATCTTCTTTCGATTTGTGTCCGTCGAGCATGCTATTCGGTATACTCGATAAGTACTACTTAAAAAGTCGTTACTTTTGTGACGACCTTAAGCGATTACCTGAAGGAACTCACGGGAGCGCGGAGGTTCACATAAGAGCTCAGGAGAATCTTAAAGTAATGACTTAGAATCAACAACTACCGAGTATAAAGGTCGAAGGTAGCTAAGGTCTATATACACGAAAGTAGAAGCGCTAAGGACTCGTGAACCATGGTTCATAGGTCAAAAGCGAGGAATGAGAGAATACGAAAAGAAAAAAGAAGGAAGTAGCTTAGCGCATATAAAGTGCGTCCAAGAGACCTGGCGTATCGTCACACTACCTTCCCGTCCGAAAAAAGCTCGTCCTCGAGCGTCTATCCATTGCTTTATCATTGCTCAAGTGATCGTAGTTATCAATACCGTCCGAATAAGCCTTGATCTACTCGAAGAGCTTCGCGAGAAGGCCGAAGAGCTCTTTGTGTTCTAAGTAGAAGTCACGTACCTTAAAAAGAGCGTACATAAAGTCGGAAGCGGGGTACTAAGTAAGGTCAATGTCGCGGCCGAGCCAAGAAGCGCGGTATTTAAAGTGCTTTTTAGTTTAGCGTACCGTTAAAATGTTTTTTACTTCGTACTTAAGTTCGCTAATAATATTAATCGAGTCAAGTTCAAAAATGATTTGCTCGAAAGTAAGGTTATTAAGAGCTTTTCGTAGCCGTCCGAAGTAAAAGACTAAGTGAACTTTCATTGACTCGAGGAGCTTGAGTTTGAAGCTGCTATAAACGTTGTTAATAACTTCGAACGGTCCGTTCGTAAGGTTATCGAGCTTCTTTGATAGTCAAGAGGTAAAGAACGGGCGCATATCCAACTAAACTTTATCATTAACGTCGAAGTCAACCGAGCGCTTTGATTTATTAGCCTGTTTAGCTATGCGGTCTTAAGCGCGCTAGAAGTGCTCTTTAGCGAAGTTCCAAGCTCCGAAGTGGCGGTTAGCGTAAGCGCGAGCTTCGTCTTAGTTGAGCTTGCGAAAAAGGGTTTGGTCGTCAAGTCGTTCTAAGCTTTAATTCTAGGTGGTCCGGAAAGCGTAGCCGTAAATTACTTTAAAAAGGGAGAGACCGCCGAAAGAGTCGTAAAAGAGCGTTAATTAAGCGAAGTCTATTATAAGAAGGAACTCATTCTAATCGTCTTAGTAGTAGCTCACGAAAGGACGGAAGCGCTTCTGCAAGTACTAGTTATAGATTTCGGTTTAACCGTTAGTTTCAAGGTGTGCGGCGGTGCTAAAGGTTAGTTTAGTGCCGAGGATTCTATTGAATTCTTTCCAGAACTCAAACTAATATTAAGGTCTTTTGTTAGAAGTCAATGTCAAAAGAGCTCTAAAATACTTGTAAATATAGTAGATATAAAGCTTAACGAGGCCTTTAGCATCGATAGACTTATAACAAAGGATCGAGATTGCTTGCTTAAAGAAGCGATCGATTACTATAAAGACGTTATCGTAACCGTGCTTGTCTTTACTAAAGCTATAAAAATCTATAATAACGTGCTCTTAAAAGCGCGAAAAGATTAAGAAAAGTTGGAGCAAACTAGGTTTCTTATCGCGAGGCACTAAAGCTCGTTTGCAAGCGTAGCAGTTGCGGCAGTACTAGTTGACGAATCTGGCTATACCGTGCTAGTAGTACTATACTGCAAAGAGCTTGTAGGTTTTGCGAAAGCTAAGATATGCCGTAAATACTTAATCGTGGACTTTTCGGACGAGTAACGAGCGCAAGTTTTAGACGTCGAGAACTAATAAGCGGCCGTCATAGAGCAGCAAGTCGCTTTTTATAATGAGTTTGGCCCGTGAACCGTGGTTCACGGGTAAGGACTCAGCTCTAGAAGCTTGAATTCGAAGTGCTAAGAAACTAAGAGCGGTCCGATTAGCTTTTAAGACTTAGTTAATAACTCGAAATGTCGATGAAAGCTCCGCGATCTCTTCGATAGTGACGGCGGTCTTCGAAAGCGTAAATTAGCGTAGCTCTTCGGTTAAGAGTCGTAAGTCAACGTTATCGGCGCGGAGCAGCGTTCGCAAGCGCTAGGTACGCTTGAGGCTGTTCTAAGAAAGGAGCTCTTCGATGCGACGTATTAGCGCGTCAGCTAGCGGGTTGTCTTTACTTGGTCTATACGTAATGATAAAGTTGTAATCGAAAAGTAGCTCTGCTTAGCGTGCTTGACAAGCGTTAAAGGTCTTGGAGGTCATAAAGTACTTTAAGGCCTTATGGTCGGTGATTACTTGAACCTAGTAAAAAGAGCCGGCGAGTTCGGCGCGGAAGTTATTAAAAGAGCGTATAATAGCCAGCATCTCTTTATCGTGGACGACGTAGTTGAGCTTAGCGAGAGCCATGGTTTTAGAGTAATAAGCGACTAATAGCCAGTCGGAACTATGCTTTTAGGAAAGGACTAAGGCGACTACGCCGTTTAAAGCGTCAGTCTTTAGTATACAAGAGAGGTCTTGGTTGTAATGCTATAAGATTGGCGAAATAATCAAGGCGAGCTTTAAAAGGTCGAAGCTTTTTTAATACTAAAAATTGAATGAAAAAGGAACGTTAGCCTTAGTCAAGTGCACTAAAGGCTTCGCGATCACGCCGTAGTCTCGAATGAAACGGCGGTAAAAGTTACAAAATCCAAGGAAGCTTTAAACGCTTTTGACGGTTGTAAAGGGCGCCTAATGCTCTATTATCGACGTCTTGTCCGGATCTACTTTTAAGCTTTCGATAAAGATGATAAAGCCTAAGTATTTTACTTTAGTAATGCCGAATTCGCACTTTTTGATATCAGCTTGAAAGCCAGCGTCGTCGAGTCGTTAAAAGACCTAGCGGACGTAATAGGAGTGCTTTAAAAGGTCGAAGGAGTAGATCAGGATGTCGTCTAAATATGCCGTGCAAAAGATGTTTAAGAAGTCGAAAAGGAGGTTATTCATATAGCGTTGGTAAGTAGCGGGTCTATTAGTCAGTCCGAATAAAAGAACCTTGCACTTATAAGCACCGTAGCGTATTCTGAATGTTATAAGCTCTTTTGAAGCTGGGTCCATCCGTATTCTATAAAAGGCTTGCTGAATATCGAGTTTCGTAAAGATTTTAGCTCTTAAGAGACGTGCGAAGGTCTTATCGATCAAAAGGAAGGAGTATCGATCTTTACGAGTAAGGTTGTTCAGCGCGCGGAAGTCAATACAAAAGCGAAGGGAACCGTCTTGCTTCTTAGCAAACAAGACTAGAGCTGCAAATGGCGCTGTTAAGGGTTCGATAAAACCTTTATTAAGATTGTCGATAAAGTAAGCTTTAATAAGCTCTAGCTCAAGGATTGACATCTTATATAATAGTAAGTACCGAAGCGCTTTCTCCTTTCCTTCGAGAAGCTCGATTTTGTGGTCGTAAGGCCTATGTAGTGCTAGTATATTGCTAGCGGCCTTAGAGAACACGTGTATATAATCGGAGTATTCGAGAAGGATAAGAGGGTCGTCAATAAGCTCTGACAGTTCTGCTGCGAGGTCGATAGCAGAAATAAAGCCGTTAATAAAGCGTGTCAGCGTTGCTTAATGGTCAGCTTAAGTAAAAGCAATCGTCTAACGCTCGGAGATCAAGCAATCGAGCTCGTAAAAGGACGTAAAGAACAGTTCTACGTCTTTTTATCGAGCAATCATATAGAAAGCGTGTCTAGAGACGCCGTTAATTTTAAAGTTTCTATTGATTTTATGCTTAGATGTTTAACGAGAGCGTTTAACGAGTAAAGAAAGTTCTACGGAAGCGATATCGGTTAACATAAGCTCACGGTTCATTTAAGACATTAACTTAACGTAGTCCTTAGAAAAAATGTTTTTCGTAAAGCGAAGAAGTGACGGCTCTACGAGAAAGTGAATAAAAGAAAAAGGTTCAACGATCTTAGAAAAGAAAGCGGAGGGAGGACGATTTTAAAAAGAAAGAAGTGATTTAGCGACTATTGTTATTGCTTAATCCGCTTGTAAACTATGGTTCACGAGTGAATTAGCGTCGTAAGCTCTTTAAAGGCGGTCTAAGGCTCGATCACGCTTGTTAGCGTCGTGTTAATAACGAGCGTTTACCTTACGCTAATTAAAGTGTATAATCTCAATAGGTTTAGCGTAAGTAGCGGTCGGAGAGTTAGAACGAGGCTAATAAAGCTTGCGGCGAAAGCAGTTAAAGAGAATCTAGTGCTTAGCTAGCTATGCTCGTCCGAGGATCACGCTATGATTTCTAAGGTTGGTAATAAGAAAAAGAATAAAAGATTAAACGCGCTTATCAACCGTAAGGTTGAGAAGTGCAAAATATAAGATAATAGCTCTACGAGCTCTATTGTATGATTTGATAAGGAATAGGGCCGAGAAGGGTTGAATCAAAGGCTTAAGAAAGAAAGAAAGTGATTTGAATAGCGCTAAGTCAATCAGCGCGTACCCATTAGCTCTTGAGTCGAGCAAAGCAGATACCTTGTACGAAAGGCCATTCTTAGTAAGGGTGACGAGTATAGTCATGGTTTTACCACCAAGAAGCTTCGTAAGGTCGAAGTATCGCATGTTTCGAAGCTGGCCTAAGAAGGAGGCTTTGCTTAGGCCTCGACGTTTCCCCTATTAGGAGCGTCGGAGTCAGCAAAAGGGAGCTCTTGGTGATCTTCAAGAGCATCGGAGTAAGGCCCATCGTCCGAGTCATCCGAATAGAAGCCGTATTCAGGTCTAGCGCCGTATTCTATCTCGTTAACTAAGTGGTAGCGGAGAAGCTTTAGCGTATTCGAGTCCTTGCGGGACGATCCAAGGGTCTTGATCGCTGACTTAAAAGCGTTTCCGAGAAAAGAGAATTTGTTAAATCGATTGGATCGATCTGCACTAGCGCCAAGGCTGTTAAAGGTTTGGCGCTAAAAAGTAAAGAAAAAGACGAAGGCTGAGCTACCTTGGCGGTTCTCGTAATAAGTGATTTGCTTGACCGCTGCTCCTTGGGCCGAGCGGGATTCGGTACGAGCTTTATTATAAGAGCTCTTCGCGAATTGGGTATTATACTTGGCTTATGGAGCATCGTAGAGCCTTGCAGACGCGTATTGGCCAGCAGCTAATTATTAGACGGCGGTTTAAAAGTCCTTAAAAGTTATAGTCTTAGCAAATTCCAAATAGAGCTGGTCGCGCAGCGTTTTAATGATTTTAGAACGCAAGGCTTTACGTAATCGGTCCTCGTCTTTGATTTCGGCGGTAGCGGCAAGCTTCGAGAAAACAAGGTAAAAGTCTTAAAATTGCTAGTTAAGCTTTATATAGAGTTTTTCAAACTCAATTAACGCTTTAGCCTTCTTAGCGAGGTCGTTCAAGAATTCGAAGGCGATCTAGACGAGTTCCGGGGCGGTTACGAAGTTGCTACGATCTATGACTAAAAGGGCTAAGAACAAGTAAGCTGTTCTTTTGGTTTAGTCAAAGACGTAGTTCTTGCGTTAGCGTTCTATAAAAAAGTATTCTTCGAAAGCTTTTAAGTTGTCGAAGACGCGAGCTTGTTAATGACGTGCTCGATAGCTTACGCCGTCTAAGAGCTTTTATTCAAAGTTAAAGATCCGCTCGATACGAGCGCGACCTTAAGAAGCTGAAGAAGAAGCTCTAAGGGTGTTAAACCTAGCTAAAGTGCGAGAGTTGGTTAGCTTGTAAAAAGAAGGTGGTTTATCGTCGTCGGCGAAAAGGCGGCGAAAGTTGGCGGTTCTATAAGTAAAAGGAGTGGCCTAAAGGACCGAGGGCCTATATAGCTCCTTGCCTTTGGAATTATCTTCGAAGGAAACTTAAAGAGGCTTTGACGGGCGTTCCGTAGTTGGCAAGACCGCCTAGAGCTGGTCTAGTTCTTTTCGAGCTCGCCGAGCCTCTTTTTCAGCCCTTTTAGCGAGGGTTTTTTGTTCGCTAGCGCTTTTATCGAGCTCCTCGTTGCGGGTTTTCATGTCTGCGAAGAGCTTTCTGAGCTTAGCGGCCTCTCGTTAAGACTAGAAGAGAGCTTGGTATTAGGCCAAAGCTTCTTCGGGGTTAGTAAAGGCCGAAAGATCATTTTTATCGTCTTGCTCACTAATAGCTTCTTTTTAAGTAAAAGGAACTGCTAGTTGGGCCGTGGAAAAGGAGGAGGGAGCTGCTAGAGCAGCTTTAAGAGGAATGCGAGGGATTTTGCCCGCGAAGCGAGAGTTGCTATGTTGTGTAAGTGCTATCCTTCAAGTTATACTTAGAATAGGCCTTCTCGTAACCGTTAGAGTCGTCTGAGTGTTTTGACGTCCAACTACTAAGGAATTCTAAAAAAGAGGAATATTATTAAAGCCGTTCCCGGCGGAGTAAAGTAGTTGTTAATAATGTGACGACCTTAAGCGATTACTTGAAGGAACTCACGAGAGCGCGGAGGTTCACATAAGAGCTTAAGAGAATCTCAAAGTAATGACTTAGAATCAACAACTACCGAGTGTAAAGGTCGAAGGTAGCTAAGGTCTATATATACGAAAGTAAAAGCGCTAAGGACTCGTGAACCATGGTTCATGGGTCAAAAGCGAGGAATAAGAGAATACGAAGGGAAAAAGGAAGGAAGTAGCTTGGCGCATGTAAGGTGCGTCCAGGAGACCTGGCGTGTCGTCACAACTTTAGTTCGAAGATCAAGCTAGCTAAAGTTTAATTCGATATCTACAAAGTACTATTCACTTAGATTATTTTGCACGGCGATACGCTCGAGATACTATTCGTTTAATATATTTTACCTTTTCGATTCAATATCGATTCTAATACGAGTCTATTATTCTTTCTTTTTTAAAAAGGTAAGCAATAGTTAAGTACTAGAAATATTACGCTAAGCTTAAAAAGTTGAAAATTCAATACTTACTTCGCAACGGAAATTACGCATAAAGACTTCGAATTGCTTTCGATCATCTTTCGCTTTAGCAAATAAAAGATACGACGAACGGAAATAAGTGTTTACGATTCGAAACCGTTTCGGTATCGTATTATATTAAAAGCAAGCTATATGCTTATACGAAAGCTCGGCTATTACTCGACTTCGTTTTTATTTCGATACACTTAATCTCGGCAATTACTCTTCCGCTTATTACGGATCTTGCGTTATAAAATTAAACGTATTATTAATATCGTCTATTATATCGATTTAGTTTCGACTATTTAATTCGACGCGATCGACACTCGACTCTTTAATAAATCACTTTCGACGCATCGAGATCTTATATCTTTATAACATTTCTTTATATATTTAACATTTATTATAAATTATACTTATTTTATTTCTATTATTTATTTACATTTATATTATTTTATTATTCTCGTTCTTTCTTCGCATCCGTTTCGAAACACCTTTACATCTTAATCGATATCTATTAACTCAACTTAACGGGCTTACGTTAAAGCTTTCGAAAATCAAAAAGAGCTATGACTTCTTCGATTTAAAAAGATTTCGGACTTAATAAAGATGCTACTCGCAAGATAACCGAAGACAAAGTGAAGAGGATTCAAGCCCTTTTACCTTTTATAAATGCTTCGAATTACGTAAGTATCCGTAGACCTTTTTTTAGACCTAAAGCTTTTAAAATGCTTGCTTTTAATAAAGCTAATATCACGGACCATATTCGCTAGCTCGAACGAGCGTTTAAAAACTATAGTATCGTTACCGATTCGGAAAAGAAGCAATGCTTTATTAAATACAATATTTTTAGCTTTTTCAGTTATAATATACGTTACAATATTAAAAGCTTCGATAGCTTTTCGAATCCGAAAGTGACTTAAGACGACTTTAAATCGATAGTTAAAAAAGAATACAAGGCTTTCGACTTAGCTAAGTGAAAAGATAATATTAGCTTCTTAAACGACTTGAGCAATAAATAAATAGCAAAAGAAAGAGCTTTTAAAGCGGAGCTTTTATAATTTACTCGACAGTTCAACTTTACGAACCTTGCTTGCTTAACTAATAAAGATATTACCGATAAGCAGCTGAAATAAAAGTTCTTTAGTTGCTTACTACTATCGATACAAAATCGGACTTAAAAGAACGTCAAACTTAAAGAAGATCACTTGCAAACGTATAATATAATATATATTATAATTAGCGACTTAATCAAGCAAGAACAAATCATTACGGAACGGATCAAAAAATATAACTACGCTAAGATCTTTAAAGCTTTTTCTCGCTATAACTTTTATTAAAACGAAAACTCTCGTTTTTAAGTACCGTCTATCATTTCCGAAAGCAAGCGAAACTTATACGTTTCGCTTTTTTATAGCACTTACTTCGATAGTATTTATGCTTTTCTTTCTTATCGCGCAAGCACTATTGCTGCGAGTTCGATTACTTCGTTTATCGATCTTAACTTAAAGATCGAAGCTTTTACAAAACAGCTAACGAAAATTAATATTCATTTAAGACTTACCGACAGCTTCGCCTTCGTATTAAAAAAGGCTTATATAAACCTATTAAAAGCTGCTTAATATAAAGAGACTTAAGAGATCGCTTTGCACTAAGTTTACGAGATCAATACGATCGACATTTATTCGAACTGAAGCTACGCTATATCGAAAGAAAAACGGTTTTTAAACGATTCTAATTGCATTTTCTATTAGTGCTAGTAAACTTTTAACCTACTTAGCTATTAACAAAAGCCTTATAAATACTAAAATCAATGCTACTTGTTTATGCTTTAATACAGACTAGCCTTTTACTTTAACGAAGCGGACTTAATGTGTATAAAACCGTACTAAAGAAAGATACTATCGATTCCGTTTCAATTCCGAAACGATACTTTTAAATACGAGCAAGTTTTAAAAAAAGTTCGTAAGATAATAAATAATCTTAATCTTAAGCGTCGTTATAAAGCTTTAAAAGCACAACGAAAATCTATTAAAAAAGTTGCATAAGAACGCGCTAAAGCGCTTATTCGAGCAGCTAATAGCGGCAATGCGAAAGCTTTTCGTATTAACGACTTTAATACTTCGGACATAATTCGTTAACGATGCATTACATCAACGGATTCATATGCTCGCGTGTTTAATACAAAAGCTATTATTGCATTAATAAAAACTCAAGCACGCAACGCAGCTTCTCGAGTTACGTTATACCCGTTAAAAAACGCTCTTTCGGCAAAAGCAAAAGTCTAATCCACTTATAGCTAGCTTAAAATTACTTTCGCTAAGCTAATAAAAATAAATAAACTCGAGCCCGCTTACACCGCGATTCTCAACCGAAACGCTTTACGATTAAAAGACTTACGGAATCTGCTCGTCATACTGTTACAAGCTCTTAAAGCTGCACTTAAGCTTAAAGCTAAGCCTTTTAAAACTGCTAAATCATACGAAAAGCTTAGCAAGATAATCTCTTCTTTAAGAATAGACTACGAAGCGACTCGTATTGAACTCTTAAAAGAGCGCGATTTGCTAAAGAACTTAACTCTTAATAAGATTATTACGTTTTTCGCTGCTCTTTCTATTTCTAAACGATCTTCTTTCGAAGGTATAATCGATAAGATGATTCAGCAAACTCTTATTAGCGAAAGCGCTATTAATTGCTTTTAAGCTACGGTTAACGTTGCAAAAGCTTTAAAAGATTACTTGATTATAAATAGCAAACTTATACCGAAAGCGACGGATAATCCGGTAAAAGACGGACTTGCTTCAAAGCTTTAAAGACTTATTTAAAAAGAAAGTAATATCTTTTTATCTAATAGCGATCTATTTTGCAAAGTAACGGGTCGCTTTATTAGTAAAGCGCTTTATCGCAAGAATTTACTTTCTCTTCTTTTTTTTGCTACTTCGACTTACGGCCGAATCATTAAAAAAGCAGACCTTATATAAGTCTTTGCTCGGCTAAGACAAATCTTATATCGAGATGCTATTGCTTAGCGGTCTTAGCTTAAACGCTTATTCGAATTCTCTTAAATGACTAAGCTTCAATTGCAAAAGAACATCCGTAATAGCTAAATTAAGCACCTCCGACGCAATACGCTTCTCGCGCTTAAATCTCTTTTGATTTAAAAACGGTTCTGCTTTATTCTTATTATCGGCTTTATTCCGACTCTCTTTACAGCTATATTCTATAGTGTTTTTTAATTCTAATATCTCTTTCTCGACTAGTTTACTCGTAAAGATCGGCGTACTTTACGAACCGCAAACGAAAGTAATATAGAACCTTTTTTAACGGAAATCGGCTTTACTTCGACGTTCGGCTAGCTATTCTTTAAATATTTTTATTATCATTCGCTAACTCTTAAAGTCATCGTTAGTATACTCGGATAATCCTTTATTATTAATACGCAAGCTATACTCGATATAAGTGCAAAAGTTAACGTTATTACTTACGACGCCGCAATTAAATTCGAAGTCTTTATAGCTTACGATTAAAAGATAAGCTTTCGAATAATCATCGATTTACTATCGCGTTTTATCAGATACGCCGATAATGTGTCTATTAATATCGAAAGTGCTACGATCCGTACTCGATTTTACGTTATAGATTCGCTAAAGTTTCGACTTATACTTAGTTACTTTTTCATACGTAAAGCAAGAATCGGTTTTCGATACCTTTCGGATTATAAAAGTAACTCTGTTATTGCTATAATTACTAATCCGTTTACGAGCTAAGTTACTTAAGCTAAAGTAAGCGATAAAACGAATTAATACGACGAAGCCGTCGATCGCTTAAAAGAATAAAATATAAGCTTTATTTACTACGATAAATCTTCGAGTAGCAACGGTAGCGACTCGGAAAACTAATAATCGGCTTCGTTAAAAGCGCCGAAGTCGGTATATTAAAAGCTTTTTGCTTTTCGCTTAATTTCGAAAGCGAAACGTTATAACATCGAAAAAAAGACGATTCTATTACTTAAAAGCAGTTTATCGATATTCTTACTTTTACGGAATGCAATCTATACGATCTTTTAATAACTTGCTAAATAAATGCCGTTAGCACCGATAACTTTATAACCCGTTATTACGATCATATCGACTATTAGAATTCGATACTTTATCGAACTCGAAAAAAGATCTTTTCGAACTCGGTTAAAGTATTCGATATATATAAAACCAAAGATAAAAAGATCAAGCTAATTAACGAAGCAAACGGCGTAAGAGCAGCATTAAGTAGCAAAGTTGATTAATACGAGCTATCGAAAGCTAAAAATACGTTATAAAAGCAAGTAAAAGAATATAAGCAATACCTTTTTCCGCGCATTACCGATATACCGAAAAGCTTTCGAATCACACTCGAACGGATAGCGAACTTAAATATCGGTAATACTTTACGGCTTAAAAAAAAGGATTTGTTTAAAAAGATGATGCTAAGCAAAGAAAAATCAATCGCATTCGCTTAACAAGAGTGCAGTAAGTTCTACGACGACGTTTTATTACCGACTAAACTTAAAACTATTTTATATACAGCTTAATAAGCTCTTAATTACTCGTGTTTAAAAGCTCTATAACTTATTATTATTAAAATGCTTTAAAACAAGCTTAATAAAAGAGTTCTAAAGTATTACGAAAAACCGTACCGGAATCAATAGTTCTTAATAGCTAAAAAGCAACCGGACTAGTACCGACTTATTAACTTAGCAACTTTACTTAATGCAATTATACGGAAAGACGCTAATCTACTTTCAATTATAAATAAGTTTGCTAAAAAGTTTTTTAGTTGCTAAATAGCTAGCTTAATCGACTTTTATTCGAGCTATAATCAGCAAACACTTTATCAATCGAGTAAAGACTTTACCGCTTTCTTTACACCGCTAAGTCTCTTCCGATGTATTACCTTTTCGCAAAGTGCTATAAACTCGATAGCTTAATTCGTTCGAACAATTAATCTTATCTTAAGTCTTTTATAACTTAAAGTCTTTATGCTATTTATCGACGATATTAAAGTAAAAAGATTATAAACGGATTATTTCGACGAAAAAGCACTCTCGAGTATACGCTAATTCGTGCTCGAATATATTTAAAACATTAATAAGACTTTAAAACAGATTGAGCGCGCTAATATTATAATCGAAAAAAAGTCATAGTTCTATTAAAATAAAATAAATATAATAAGATTCGTATGCAATTCGAAAGGTCGAGAACCCGTTACGGATAAAGTTATTAAAATTAATAATTAAAAAACCTTCGAAAACGTTATTAAAATTAAAAGATTTCTAAGCTTTTGCTTTTACTTTCGCATTTAAGTTAAAAGATTCGCATATATTGCTGACCCTTTTTATAACTTTATAAAAAAAGATATAGATTAATAATAAACCGAAGCGTATTCGAAAGCTATGCGAATGCTATAAGATACTTTAACGACGGCTTTAGTTCTAATTAAGATCGATTACGAAGACTAAAACAAAAAAATAATAATAAGAACGGACGCTAGCTTAAAAAGATAAAAAAGATATATCGGCTAACGCGAGACTACTTTTAGCAAAGTGCAGCCGGCTTAGTACGAATCCGAAGCTTAAACGGAAGCAGAACGGAACTACGACGCTATTAAACGAAAGTGCCGCGAAGTACTTAAGGTTTTTAAAAAACTCAAGCTATAAATTATCAAAGTGCACTTTATCTTCAAGACTAACGTTAAAGTACTCGTTGCTTAGCTTCGACGAAGAGCTACCGATATATCTTCGGCTTTAATTATACGCTAGCTAGCTTAAATCAATCTTTTCGATTTTAAAGTTCGATATATCTTTAATAAAGATTATACCGTTGCCGATGCATTATCGAAACGGTTACAGCACTTCGATGATTTAAGCAAAGAAGATAAAAATAAGTTCGATAATAGCTTACTAGCCGACTTAAAACCTATTAAAACCCGAAACGGCTTTAAAAAACCTTCGATAAACTTTTTAATAAATATTCGTTAATCTATTTTTAAAAACATATTCTAACGCTCGAAAGAAGCGAAGAATGCAAACTTAAACGAGTTTAACGACGACTACGATTACGAAGGTCTTTTGAACTTAATCGAATACTCTTCGAAATCAATTCGAATAGCTACTTTCTTAACGACCTTGCGAAGACTTAAAGACTTAAACAAAACGGAATGTTATAAATTCAAAAAAGAAGCTACTAAGTATAAAGTAAACGATAAGAAGCTTTAAAGACTTTCGACGAAAAGTCTTCTTTTTCGATTAATAGTCGATAAACCTTCGATTAAGACGGATATTATTACGGTTTATTACGATAAAAGTAGTTATAAAAGCCGTGAATCAACTTATTATCGTGTTTTTTAACGCTACTTTTAAAATAAATGCTATACGGACGTTAAACGATTCGTTAAGACTTATAAGAAATGCTAGCATCGAGCAGCTAATAAGCTCGAAGAGCTACTGCACTTTACCCGATCTAATAGCTTAATAGAACGCTAAGCTATTAATATCACTCATCTATTTGCACGCAATAGCAAAAGCTATCTAATTATTATTAAAAATAATATAAGTAAATAAGTCGAAGTAAAGGCGATTCGGACCCGAGACTCGCTTTTTATAATTAAGTTTATTTAAAAAGATATCATCTGCCGCTATAAGATTTTCTTTTAACTAATAGTCGACGAAGGTTCGAAGTTTAAGAAAGAAGTAATCGACCTACTTAATAATTAAAGAATCAATCGAGTCGTAGTCTTAGTATATCACTTTTAAGCGAATAGAATAATAAAACGCGGTTACGGACCAATTAAAAACGCATTAAGTAAGCTTAAAAGCACCGACTAGATTGCGCAATTGCTAACCGTCTTATTCGCCGATCGCACTTTAATATATACTTTTACCGGATTCACTTTTTTTTATATAATATACGGCAAAAAAGCAATGCTTTCGATTAAGACTCGAATCTAGTCTTAAGTTACGTTATTTCAAGAGCTAATAACCAATCGTGTTAAGCTTATCGAGTTGAAAGCACGTTAGTTCCGGATGCGAAACGAAAATGTTACGAAAGCTACACTTAAGAAAACCCGCTGCCGCTAAAAAGGAAAAGATGCTTTTAATAATAAAAAGAACCTCCGAATTAAACCTTTAAAAGTAAGTAACTTAGTCTTTAAGCACGACTCGATACGTAAAGTAGATATGTCTAACGTTAAGAAGCTAGATTTTCAATAGCTTAGCTCTTATCAAATTTCGTCGGTAAATACAAAAAGATATTACAAGTTGAAAAAGCTAAAAAAAGACGAGGCTTTATTAAATAGAACATTTGTTAGCAATCGATTAAAAAAGTTTTACGTACGATACACCTTCGAAGCGTTATTACCTCGCTTTAAGCCTTATACAAAGAGATCTTTAAAACAGCTTTCATTAAATAAAGTGGCCGAGTCCGGCTTCTAAATCAAGCGCTCAAATAGATTTATCATTCGATTACTTAGCTTTACGGAAGAGCAACAAAGCTAATACGCAAAAGTCTTTAAGAGCAGTGATAAAGAAGCAACAAAAAGTGATTAAGTTATAAAAGCATAATTATACGAAAAAAGAAAGACGAGTTTAGATTTGATTTTTTGATTTTTTTTCTTTATTTAAGTTTGGTTTTCTTTATTTTCCTTCTTTTTACACTCTCTTTATTTCTTTTTTTGTATTAAAAAGCTTTACGTTATCACACTTATATGCTTTCGATCTATTATATACGAGCATATTACATATACAAAGCGAACCTTACTCGAAAGCTAATTAAAAAAAGAATACGAAAAATTTATTGCATTAACTACTTAGCAAGCTACCGATACGCGATAAAAACCCTTCCGACCTTATAACTTAAAGCTAAGTAGAATAGTGCGAAAGCCTTTCGCAATACCTTAAGCATTGCTTTTACCTTTCGAAGTCTTACCGATATTGCTACGACTCGAACCTTTCGTAAAACCATAAGTATTGCTATAATTAAAACCTTGCGAAAAAGAACCACCGGTATTGCTACGATTAAAAACCTAGCGAGCACTTCGACGAAGCCTTTTTGCTTAAAAAAGTGCTAGCGATTTCGAAGATAAAAATAAAAAAGACGAAGACTTTTTAGCAATCTATCGTAATCAAATCGAAAAAGAATTACAAAAGGTTCGCAATATACACTTACGCAACTAAAGAAGTTACTTAGCAAAGTATTATTTCGATCTATTACAATTAAGATCTAACGCAACAAGTCTAGCGAAGCTAGATCGGCGGTAGTAGCAGCGGCAAGTAAGCGTAACGCTAAGACGAGACTTAAGCTAATCAAAAGACTTTTAACATTAGCGGCGGCAAAAGAAGCAGCGGCGACATAAGCTCGAAGAAAAAAAGAAGCATTATTAACTCGAGAAGCGAAAGCACGGCGGGTCTTTATAAAAAAGTTATTTGCAATTATGCCTTTACGAAAAACGTCGTCGGCCGTTTTAGTTTTATTATTTATAGCCGTTATCGCATCTATTAAGACTATGCCGGCACTAACGACTTTTACGAAAAGCTATCGAATCGGAGTCAAAACAAGTATAAAACGGAAAGTAAAATAACTTACGAAGATGCAAGTTGACTTAATAGCATAGCAACGCTTGCATTTAATAGATTTGTTAATAAAAAAGATGCACCGATTCGCAGCATTATCGATAGTTTTACTTGCGTAGCTTACGCACCGAAAGCAGATCGACAACATAATAATAAAAGATAAAGTTAATAAGTAATAATGTTAAAAAGAAAATAGAAAAGTGTAAAGTTAATATAAAAAGAAAGTATTATTTATAATAAGACTTCGAGTATATACTACCGCTTTTGTTTTCTTTATTACGTTACCGCTTTAAGCTTCGCGCTACTACCGATTCGGCAATGCGTCACCACTTGACCGCTTAAACCGGCGCACGCTTGTCTTAACAATAATACTAACGCTCGAGTTGATATTATTCTTATAATTAAATAAAAGAGCTATAAAAGATATAAAAAAAAGTTAGACCCGAAAGATTATCTTGCGTTTTCGTTATTATTCTTATCTTCTTTATTATATCACATACGCTCCGTATTAACACCGATCCGGCAATGCATTATTAAGTAATACTTTAAGACCGTATTACGACTATGCGATTCGGCTATATACTCGTCTTGCAAACTTAACCTTACTACCTTAATAAAAGGTGACTCGAAAGCGAGTCTGATTCGAAAGAAAGACGTATATAATAAAGTTAAAGCTCTGTATTTATTTTGTCTATGTATATAATACTGATGCTAAGCACCTTTGTTACGTAAGTGCGCGGCATGCTCTAGCCCTGCTAAGCACGTAGTTAAGTCACGTAGTTAAGTCACGTGCAGGCTCCTATATAAACGAGTAATTAGTTCCTCTTTAAACCAGCATCACATCATACATAATATAATACACGTACTTATAGCACACATTCGAATGTCTTTCGATCGTCCTCCTTTTCCTTTCTTATTCACTTACGATTCTATCATAGCTATATTTATACATATCTCTTGATTTAACGTTAAGTATATGTCGGAGCTCTTCCCCTCCACAATATTTTTATGTATATAAACCTTATGGAGTAACCTTACGCCCCATAGGGTTTCCCTATAAGGAGGGGCAGAATTTTGTACCCCCCGTGGGTTCCCCCGTAGGAAGGACCCAAAACTCCGTGGGGCCCTATGGGGCCCCATAGAGCAGCCTATATAAAACAATACGCATCTCCTCGTATTAGCGTAAAAGAACCTGCTCTTTCTATCGAGCAGATCAGACCAAAAACGAAGTCTGTTATAAAGATAATAACGGAGCTCAATAACGAATAGTTCTAAAAGTAAGACCGTTAACGAAAAGCTTAAAAAGAACTGCACTTAAGAGCTCTTGCAAACGATCTTAATAAACTTCTAAAGCCAAAAGACGCTGAGTTTAAAAACGTCCGAAAAGCGTATAACGATAATATAAAAAAATACAACTTCGTTATAAACAATTAAAAAGTCTTAAGTAACAAGAGCAATCAAATCATAAACTAAATTAAAGAGATAGTTAAGAGCTCTATTCTCGAAGAAACGATCTTGGCAGCTTTAAAGAAAGACAACACCTCTATCTAATTCTTAATAAAAAAGCTTTAAGAAATATACCGTCTATCCGACTCGAGCTTCAAGCTATCGATAGCACGAGATTATAACAAATCCTTACAAGCAGCTAAGCAAAAGAGCGTCTTTTTAACGGTATAGATCAAAGAACACCGAACTATTTATAAGTTAGCGAAGATAAACAACTTTTACGAAACGACGAGTATACTCGCGATAAAAGCATTCTTAAAAGCTATTAACGAAAAATAATCACTAACTTAAGCGTCGCTAAAGCTCGCAAAAGTTATTCGAAACGACGAGCTATTATTGCTTTAAAAGCGCACTTTCTACGATTATCTTAACTAATACGAAAGCCAAGTCGAAAAAAAGACTAGCAATCCGAACTCTAACCTTTTTAATATATTCGCTACTTTCGAAGATCAAACGACTCGCAACACTTTTAAAAGTAATAAAGCTAACGATACTGCTCTTAAGCAGTCTAGTAAACGCTTCGATAGTTCTAAAAGACTTGCTAAAGGTTTTAAATACTCGTGCTTTAAAAAGAGAAACTACTATTAAAACGTAATCAAATGCAAGATCTTTCGTTATTACTTTAACAATCTTAACGAAAGTAAATTCGCAAAGCCGAACCGAAATAATATCGTCGCTATAAGAAAAAGGCTTTAAGAGCTTAAGTTTAAAGCGCTCCGAAAAGAAATCACGAAAAAAAATTAAGTATAAATTCAAGTCGATAAGATCGTCTTAAAAAGCAAAAAGAAGCAATCGAACGATAGCGATAAGTCAAAATACTTTAAAAAAGTATTAACAGCTATCATCGATCTTAAGCTCTTTAGCACGCTCGATAATCTTATCTTTAACAATCTTTATAGCACGGCTGACAATAAGCACTAGCTATTTAACAGCACTCTTTTCGATAATTACAGCGCTACTTACTTTATTAACGATAAAAATCTCTTAATACTAAAGTCAATTTAACGCTCTCGCTTAACCGACTTTATCGAAGCTAAAACGAATAGTCTTTTAATCGTCGAGCGAAAGACTAAAGTCTTTAAAAGAGCTTTAAACGGACTAAATAAAGCTAAAACGAAAGATTTAAAGTTAAAGAACGTCGTTATCATTAAAAAGTTTAATATTAATATCATCTCGAAAGCTCTTTTAAGTAAAGCTAACGTATAATACTCGAAATATAACGCAACTTTTCGCTACGAAGAAGTCAAAGAAAGCGTCGTATTAAGAAAGTTAAAAAAGAAGTTTAACTTTACGTTCTTTAAATACAAGCTATTCAATTATTCTTTATTCTAATTAATTCGTAGCTCCTTTTGCTTAATAATATTCTTTACAACTTAAAAGCGCTTATAAATACGCTACAAATTCTAAAAGAGCAATGTCTTTCGAGCTTTAAAAAAAGATTCATTAATACTTTAGCATTTGCGGACAAGTCATCTAAGCAAAAAAGCTCTCGAAGCGCTAGCTTATAACGCTAAAAAGATAAGACTTAAAAGAATCACTAAAGTTAAATGTAAAGCATATGCTATTACGCACGCTTAACAAATTATATCTCGCCGCACGTTAAACAATAAAGCAGCTAAGCTATTCTATAAGATCGCTTAAAATCTATTCGACTTTTTTAATAGTTTCGAAAAAAGCAAATAATTATTAATAATTAAAAATGAATATAATAAAAAGCTATTCGGCTTTACATTAAAAGACAAGTTATAATTAACGGTTATAGAAGTGCTAAAAGAATTTAAAGCATAAACGAAACGCAAATACAATCTTTCAATAGCTATTATACGCTATAATAACGATTCTTTAATAATCGTAATCAACGTAATCAGCTTTACCGAATATTAAAAATAAGCGAAAGAGATTAAAATCGAATTAAAGCTTTTATCATCTTTTAATTACGAACTTAATAAAAGAGCTAAGAAAGTTAAAAGAAAAGTAATAAAACGGTTTATCAAAATAAAAGTAAAAGCAAAGCTCTTAAAAAAGCTTTAGCTTAAAACTATAATAGCCGTTATCTACTTCTATAACATAACACCGAAAGCGAAAAGCTTTATAAAAAGTCCGAATAAAGTGTTATAGCTTTAGTTTAAGCAATATTTTAAATAATACGATTTAACGATCTTTATACGAATCGACACCGACTTAAAACTAAATTATAACAGTTTGATTACGTATAGCGCTCGTGCGTACTTAATAATCAAAGACCGAAAAGCTCTTCGCAACAAAAGAGCTTTTAAAATTAAACCGAAAAGACATATAAACTATTTAATTAGATATATAACTTCTAATATATACAAAGTTTATGTTCTTATGCTTTATAAAGTGATTATCATACGCAACGTAACGTTCGATAAGACTTAATTTTATTTTAAAAACAAAAAAAAATCGATCGGCCAATCGATTAACGAGATCAAAAGCATCGTTATTAAACTAAAAGATATTAAAGACTCTAATCAAATAAAAGACGCTTTATCTAATATAAAAAACGTTGCAAAAGATCGCTTAAAAAAGACGAATACAGCTAATATAAAAAGTGAGCAGCTGTCAGACCTTATAAAGGTTGATTTAAAAAGATCTAGTCAAAGCTTAAGAGATACGACCTTATCTAATCCGAGCGATGCATAAACGTTAAAAGCTTTAACTCTAATTAAAAACTTTATAAATACGTTTATATTAAAAGTAATTGCTTTACGAAACGATCTAATAGACTTTAACGATTCGAACTACACCGCTAACCGTTTCGCTAGCTCTTTAGCTAAAAGCAAAAGCGAAAGTGCTTTAAGATTGCTAAAAGCAAAGAAGAGCACCGTAAACGAGCAAAAACTTAACCTTAATAAAAGAGCGCGCAAATCATATTCTTAAGTTGTTATTTAAAGCCGAAGCTTAAAAAGCTAAGCTATAAGCCGATTAACGAAAGCTTTTACGTTAACAACCGGCGGAGATTTAAACCGAACAATTAAAGAAAAGCTTTTAAACCTTTTTAAAGCGAGTATTAATAATAAAAAATTAAATTATAAACACTTTAAATAAAATTCCGACTTTAATAAAGAGCATTCACTTATTAATAACCGCATTAAAAAACGCGCGAAGATATACGCAAGTGTTAATAAGCTTCTTTTAAATAACTCTTTCGCCGATTCGAACCGCTATTCGCGCGTTTTAGATTTTATATCGACTTTTTAAGCTAATAACGATCTTATACGCGAAGATAATAAAGATTACAAGATATTGCACGCTATTATAGCAGCTGCTACTTCGTTTAAGCTATCACTAGAACAGCTTAATCCGCAAGAACGAAAACATTTAAAACCTTTTACTTATTAAAAAGAGTTATAACGACACTTATACGGCAAAGAGTTTAAAAACGGAGCTTTTATAAAGCTGAATAATCTAAAAAAAAAGAACTATTAAAAAGTGATTCTCGAAAGCGAAGCTAAATCAAAACTTATACTTCTTAAGTAAGTGTTTATATACAAAATTAACTCGTTTAAAAAGATCGTAAAGTTTAAATCGAAGATTGTGATTAAAAGCGACTTTCAAGACGAATCTATTATTTATTTAACTTACGCTGCTACGCTAACAGCTAAATCGTTTAAGATAATAATAGCTATAATAGCCGAATTTGATTTAAAAGTAAAACAGTTCGACGTCGTCAACGCTTTTATTAACGCTATAAAACACACGGACAGCGTCTTAATCACGTGTTATCTTCTTAACGGTTTTAAGCAAAAAAGTATACTCGTAAAGATCGATAAAGCTTTATATAAACTCAAAGACTCGCCAGCTTTATAGTATTTCGACTTTACAAGCATACTTAACAAATTAAAGTTTACTTTACTCGATAAAGAACCGTGTATTTTTACGAATTTAAATAAAACGGTCTTTATAGCGTTTTACGTAAACGATATTCAAGTCATATACTATCACTTTAATCTTTTTAAAGCGCAAGAGATTATTAACGGTTTTAATAAAGCGTACGAGATCGAAGCGATAAAAGATATTAAATAGTTTTTTAATATAAAAGTCGCTCGAGACCGTTAACGAAGAACGCTAACGCTTATGCACGACGCTTATATTAAAAAAATAATTAAGAAATTCGAACTTACGAACGGACGCTGCTTAACAACTCTATTACCGTTCTATAACTTAATTAAAAATAAAAAGATAGCTTTACGAAAGCAAGTAAAAGAGTACTAAGAAAAGGTTAGATCCGTATTATATATAGCGATTATGCTACGCTTAAATATAGCTTTTGCAGCCTCTCAACTCTTTTACTTTAGCACTAATCTAAGCGCGAAGCACCTCTGAGCTATAAATTAGTGTTTGCGATATTTATTTAGCTCGCGCTTCAAAAGTATTTAATACAGCTAGTTTAGCAAATCAAAGCTAATAATAGCCTTTAACGCTTCTTACGCTAATAACGAAGAGATAAAGCGATCTTCTTAAAAGTATATTATGTTTTTATTCGAAAGTGCGATCTTTTAAAAAGCTTTAAAGCAAGATATAATTATTACATTATCTATTAAAGCGGAGCTTCTTAGCATAGCCTTTATAATGAAAAAGACTATAGCGCTCTAACGGTTTTTCAAAGAACTGCACTTTCGTTTTGCGGCGCTTTAAATAGTTTATTATAATAATCAATAAACAATAAAGCTTATAACTAATGAAAAAGAGCGTATCTTTATTAAGCTTCGTTACGTCGATATTTATAATATATAGTGTAGAAGCACCCAAAAAGATGTGCTGTATAGAAGCCTGGCTCTGAGGCTGGACCTCATGGTCTTACAAAAAAGATGTCAAAAAAAGTAGGTGGAAAGCTCGTTGATTATTCTAGCTAAGAGATGTGTGCTCTCTTATAAAAGATGGGTCCGTCTAATGTAGCCTTAATAGCCATAGCAAGTACCCTATCAAGCAAGGTGTTTACATCCGTCCTTTTATAAAATAAATAAGCGCCTCCGCTTACTATCAAGCAAAGAAGAAAAAAAAAGGGTATAAAAGAAAGAAAAAATCTAGTGTACAAAAAAAAAAAGAAAGTATCTTGTCTCTAAACTCTAAACATCTAAACTATTAAACTACGCTTCGGCAGCTTCCTTATAGTCTCTTTCCGTGCTCACGTCCTCAACTCTTTCGTTCTCTTTAAGCTAGGAAAGTCTTCTTCTTTTAGCAAAGCTAGCATTAGACGATAACGTGCTAGCAGCAGCATCCTCAAAAGTAAAAGAGCGCGTATCGTTCTTACGCTTATTGGTCGCATCGTTAATAAGTGTGAACTTAGCCGACGAAAGGTCAGCGAAGCTAAAATAAAGTCCGGAGCTACTAATTAAGTCGTCTTCGTCTTCGAGCAAGTCACTTAAGGCTTCTATAGCTTCATCGAAAGCGCGGTCTAAAGATTCCGGCTAAGAAGATGATGCCTCAGATTCGTCGATTTAGCCCGTGAACCGTAGTTCACGAATAGAATTCGCACTTTCTAAAATAATCTTTACACTTGAATCAAAGTCGTTAAAAGACAACTCAATCGGTCGCAAGCTTTCTTTAAAATCCTTCAACTTGTCGGCGTCCATAAGGTCGTTAGCTCGGCGGCTCTTGCCTTTAGAAAAAGACTTGGCTCCGTAAGTCTTAGCTTTAGCGTTCAAGACAATAGCAAATCCTTTTCTAAATGCCGAAAACAACTTCTTCTTATGCTTGATAAAGTGTTCTTAAAACTAAGTCCGAAATATAGCAAAGATAGCGGTCAATTCTTTTACTACTCGAAGCTCGTTCTAATCTATTCTTCCGATCAAAGCTTCTGACACGAAACTAACGTAGTCTAGCTAGATTATAACGGCGAAAGGCTAGCTTGATTCATTAATAACTCTTTACCGAAAGGTTAACGGCATGCGTCTTAAGACGATAGTGCAAGCGTGCTTTACAAAGCTGACTTTATTCTTTAAAGTGCTATCGTTCATTAAAGCGGTGTAGTTATTAAAGAAGATGGCCCATCCGCAAAAGGAATTCTAAAAAGCGTCCATATTTAAGAAAACACTTTATTTCGTAATAACGGATATAAAAGTAGCGAGATCTATAACTATAGCAAAGGGTTAGCGTAGCGCAATGTTCTTAAAGGCATCTAAAGTCTTCGACTTAGGTCTAAAAGCTTCTTATCTAGCGGTCTTTTTAAAGGTAGTATCGTAAGTGTAGCTCTTAAGCTAAATACCTAAGCTTCCGATCTGATTCTTTACGCCGTAAAGCATTAAGTAATAGTCTAAAACTCTGTCTTCTACTCGTGAACTACAGTTCACGGGTCGTTTAATATTAGCGTCGTGTTTAGTCGCAATCACTCGAGCACTATTATTGCATTTAAAAAGCTAAAAAGGTTCAAAGTAAGCAATAAGCTTGTAGTTTCCGTCTCGGCGATTAAGTAAAGCGGCAAGGTACAGCTTATAATAGCTTTAAAAGACTTGCTAAGTCAAAGAGTGCATTATATTAAAAAGTGCACTAGTCGAAGCTCCTTTTAAATCATTGGTCCGAAAGTAGTGAAAGTACATCTAGATCTTTTTGTTTATAATAATAAAGAAGGTTTAATTGCCGTGCTTGTTGTTCAAGAAGAAAGCTCTTAACATAAGCTAAACTTTCGTATAGCTACTCGCATCCAAAGTGTTAAAAGGGCTGTTCTTCTAAGCGGTGCCCATCAGGCTAGTGCTTCAATTCAGCTTATTAAAAGACATCGGCTTAGCTTTGAACTTAAAAGAGCTCAAGCTAAACATTCTCTTAACTAAAGTACTGCTTTTAGTTTTAATAGCGAACATCGATTAATTGCTCGAGTAAAGCATGAAGTTATTAAAAGCGTTAATTTAAAAAGCTTCGATGAATCGACACAAGTTAGAACGGATCACCGTTGTTATAAGGCCCTTCGTAGCTAGCTTAAAGTATTTAACGTATTCGAAGGTGTAGACTTCGCAAAAGACTCTCTTTAACAAGTCGGTAGCGGACGGTAAAACTCTGCGGTTAAAGCGGAGCTTCGTCTAAACGTCTAAGTCAAAGAGTTCCTTGAATCTATTTTTAAATTCTAATACGTTCTTCACCTCTTAAGAGACCCTTATGCAATCGCAATCGTCGTTATTAAAGCCCAAATTAAAGATCTCGGATAGCAAAAAATAGTTTATTACTTTGCTTTCTTCCTTACTTACTCTTATTTAGCTACGACGGTCGAAGAGTCGTAAAATCGCGTTATTAAAAAATTCGTCCTTTAAAAGCTTGCGGATCTAGCTAACAGCTTTCTTAGTTGATTCCGCGGCAACTTAAAAGGCATTATCGATATTCTCGTCCAAGTTCAAGCGGTCGAAAGCTAATTAGTAAAAGTCTTAACAAAAGTTAATAAAAGCCACGTCTATACTTATAAGGTCTTTAATCTCGACGAGTCTTAAGCAGCGGTTCGATACAGCCTTAACTAGTTCGTACTCGAGGCTGTCTCTTTCTTCAACGGGTAGTGCTAATAGCAGCTGGTTTTCGAAAGGGTCGCGTTGCACTTTAAGTCTAAAGGCTGCAAAAGAGCTCGCGTCGGTGGACTTGCGTAAGGTGGACATGATCGAAGCAATTAATTTAACGTTCAAGGCTCTATTAACAAAAGATGACGTCGATCCTTAAGACAAAGCTAGTGATAGCGAAAAGCGCGCAATAAGTGATTTAAGCAAAAGGGTATTAAAAGCAAAAGGTTGACTTAATCTTGCTTCGATTACTAAGTCATCTTTTACTCGTGAACTATAATTTACGAATAAAGTTCCGGATTCGGGTTCCTTTTGCAAGACGAAACTCTAAGTCTGATTTTCGTCGGCAAACTTTATACGTTCTTTAAGCTCGTCGTATTCGCTTTTTATATTGTCGAAAGCCAAAATTAACAAACTATACGATAAGACTTTTAGTCTTAGCTTCTTTAAAAGTCCTTCGTCAAGAATAGCGATCTTATCTTTCCACTTAGTGTTGTTCTTGTCTTCTACGGTCTAGCAAATGAAGTTGACTACCGTAGCATTAAGCTTAATGAACTTGCGTCCTCGGGCTACATTAGCTATAGTCTTTTAAAAAGCGACGTAAGCAATAATGTAATAGTTAATAACCTAGATAGCGTAAGCGTTAAAGGTGCAGTTCTCCAGAATGACGCTTAATTAGCGAGCGCTGCGGACTGAAATGCATACAGCTTTAAAATGATCGTTATACAGCAATTGGCTTCGAGCGCCGTCGAAAGCTCTTTTGATTCGTTTATATCCTTCGGCGTTCTTATTGCGTAAAGAGTGGATAGCGGTGACTCTAATAATAAACTGGTCGTAAGCCGAAAAGAAGTCCTCGGCGTTTATATTCTTTTTTGCGTATTCGGCCCGCAAAAACTAGTCGTATTGCAAGATCAGGTCGTCTTCTTTACCCAATCTGTTATTAAGGTCGAAGGTTGCTACCTTGAGCATAGCTAATTAACTAGAGTTGCTCATTTAACGGTAAGTCTAAAAGAACTTATCGAAGGTCTTAATGATTCGTCTTTCGAACTTCAGTTCGAAACTCGATTGTCGGGCCAAAGCAGCTTGCTCCTCGCTTATTAATAGGCTAAAAAGTGTATCCCGGACAAAGGCCTTTCCTTTAGCGGCGGCTAACTTAAAAGGCATATCTGACTCGTAAACCACGGTTCACGGACTAAATATAAAATAGCGGAATAAAGCTAGTAATAGTAGTGATCGATTAAGTGATGATTAAAGTCGTTAGTATTAATATAGTATTATGTGGTTGTGAAGAAAAGGTAATAATAGTATTGTTATAATTGTTATTATATAAAAAGAGAAAATGTTGAAAAGAAAGAGAGAAGAGCTTTCTTATATAAGTACATTTATAAAAAGGACCTACTCTTTCCAACAGCAATTCACCTTCGAATACACGTAATTAAGCACGCTTAAAACAAAAGAACAGTCTCAAATAAGAAATAAAAAATAGCCGTATAAGCTTAAACAAGTGAAAAACAATCAAACAATAAGAACAATCTGTGTAAGACAAGTGAATAACTAATAAAGTGAAAAGAACAAAGAAAGAACAAAGAATACAATGAAAAGCAAGTCTAAAAGTAAGAGAACAAACGTAAGAAATACCTTTCCTTACCAATAACAAAGAGAGTGATCATTAAGGGCACGTCTTTTTATAAAATAAGTATAGAACAAAGAGAAGATAAGAAAGTAAGAAAAAACAAAGTAAAAGAAACAGACTAAGAAACAATTTTATAAGCTAGTTTTTATTCTTTCGAAAGTGTTAAGAGAATGATTTAAAAGTTAATAGACCTAGGTCTAAAGGTCACCTTTAAGTTAAGTGGTTCACTTTTGCCGTCGTCGAAAAGCTCGTATTCGCTAAAGTCCGAGTCGTTTAAAGAGCTCGAATTTTCTTCTTCTTCTTCTTCGTCGTCCTTATCAAAAAGAAAGAGGGTTTGGTTGCGGCGGTAGAATCGCTTAAGGCGGTTAGCTGCAAAAGTGCTTTTAAGCTCAGTCTTATCGGTTTCTTAAAGCTTATAATATCCTTTATCGTAAGCTTTAAAGACGACATAAAGTCTTAGCTATCTATAGTCCAGCTTAATGTCCGCGGACATATCGATGCTACGTTTGACATCGTAAAGCAGTACTAAGTCTTTTTCTTTAATAAGTTCCGACTTCAAGACCTTGACTCGTTTTTAAATAGCCTTAGCGGCAAGTCGATAGCGTTTCTTCTTTAAGATGATCTCGTCGATATTTTTATCCCGAAGTTCTAATTGTCTAAACCTTATAGCAAGCAGGTTAGCGCGAGATCGAACCTTTTGCTAAAGTAGTAATCTTTAAACTAGCTATCGTAACTTTAAAAGTAGCTCAACTTCTTGTCCGTAATTCAAGAAGAAAAGAGTGACTTTAATAAGTGCGTGTATCGATGTCCGGACCGCAAAGAGCATCTTATTGAATTTGCGAACTTAATCTTTAAATCTTTCGTTTATAACTTTCGATAAGCTATCTAAGATATCTTTATAGCCTTTCTCAATCATTCTATTAGCTTTTGAATTGTAGCTTAAGATTTGGACCCTCTTGATCCCGTACTTAATAGCGAAAGCTTTAGCAACTGCTTTGTTCTTAAGTCTTTTATCGATAGTCAGTCTCTCGAATAGTTTATAACGGCAAACGATATCTTTTTAAAAGAACTTAGCAATAGATTCGACGTTGGCCGATCGAAGTAGCCGCTCTTCCGGCTATCTAAATAGATCTTCTTTAGCTAATACGAAGCAAGTCATTCTTTTATTAGTGATAAGAACTCGTGACACGTCCAAGCTGACTTTTGACTATATTTAAGTAAGCTAGGTCGAATACAAAGAGTTTTCTGTTCGTCCAGCTTTGCGCTTCTAATAAGGCTTATAGCTCTAGACGAAAGCTTTGCAGTCTTCGTAGCATCCATTTTAAAAAAAGAGTTTTGACGTGCGGTAATAAGTTAACTCAACTCTTTTATATCCGGATTCTCGGTAAGCGTCGGAAATAGCAGTATAGCGTTTTTAAGTTCCGTCGACAACTAGCTTAATCGAGTAAGAATTGTCTGCTCGCTTATAAAAGTAACTATTTTTAACCAAGTAATTAAGTGCTTTGTTCTTGAATTTCTAAAAGTCGTAAGTCTTGATCGAAAGAAAGCGTTTAAGAGTAATAAAGAATTAAGCAATAAGCTCGGAGTCGAGCGAGTAATCGTACTTTAAAACTCTTTTTTTGGCCCGTGAATTATAATTTACGAGTCGTTTAACCGAGAATACTAAAACAGTACTCAGCTCGTTAGTAACTTAATCGTCAATATCTTCTTCCTCTCTCTCTTTGATATCTAAAAGATGCTCTTTTCCTCTCTTAAAAAGACCGTCCGCCGCCGTATTTTTAATCTTAAAGATGTGCTTGACTTTAAAGTCTATTAATCTTATTTACGCAATTCAGTTCGTAACGAAAGCTTTAAGCAAGTCGCTTGCTAATCCGTTAAGTTGATTAACTAATACTTTAGCGTCGGTTTCTAAGATGAAGTAAACTTCGTATAATTCGCTTTTTATCTTTTTTATAGCTTTTAAAGCATCGCGGCATTCTCGCTTAGTCGCGTCGTACTTGCTTTCCGCAAGGTTTTAAAGACTACTTTCGAATTTAACAAGATGTCGCTTTTTGTCGAAATCCTTTTGCTGCAATACTGCTTTTCATCTTTTAAGATTAGCGTTTACCGTCAAGTAAATTTTCCTTCCGTCTTTATTATAGTCGATCTTAATAAAAGCGAGGGCAAAGAGCAAGGCTTCTTTAAGCAGCTTTATCGCTTCTTGCTAAGGCTTTAACTACTCGAATTCGACCTTCTTTTTTATCGTCGCGTAGATTAGGGCAGCAATCGTAAAGAAGTTTTTAATCTAGATTCTATAATAAACTACGATGCTAATAAAAGCTCGGGCTTCCGATACGTCTTCGCACTTAATCTATTCTAATATCTTTTTAATTTTAACGGTCTAAAGGTAGCGTCCTTCGCTATTTATAACGAATCTAACGATGTTAAAGCCAAGCATGCAGTATTAAGATTTCGTTCCGACGGTCGTCTTAGCTCTTTTAAACTTCACGAGCACTTTGTCGATATTTTAAATATGCTTTAAAACGAATCGTCGAATTCCGAGCAAAACTTCTTCGTAATTATAAAAAGATCGCGATCTTTTGACTCTTACGTTATCTATATAAAGCAAGCAAACGTTAAGAATGCAGTCTATAAAGATCTTGTAAATAACCTTAACGAATTAAGCGATCGAATTAATAGCTCTTATAAGTATCCGAGTCATCCGAAGCAGTCTGATAAGCGTTTGAATAGCTATTATATCTTTAGACTCAACGTCGAAAAAGAATTGATCGTATCTAAAAAAGAAATCTAAAAGTATAGCTATCGTAAAACCGGCAAATTCGTTCGAAAACTAGTCTACGTTCGAAGCAATATTAGCGTTCTTGACCGTTATACGGTTTATCTTAATTACAGCAATAATCAGCTTGTATTTTCTTTTCTTTTTCTTCGCTATAATAAACCACTTGTTTCGATAAAAGCTTTAATATAATTCGAAGACCTTTTGCTTCAATCGTTCCTTTAGCATAAAAATAACTATCTCTTGCAAAGCTTTCGGTACCGTAAACGTCTTCTCTTGCCAAGCTTCGTAAAGCACCGTCTTAATCTTTTAAAGCGGCATGACTTCTTTCCGGACCTGGCCAAGATAAGTAAAATCTTAAGCTATCGCTTCCTTTCGATTCAAAAAGCATTAGTAAAGCAGCTCTTTCTTTTTCGAGGTGACTTAAGAGCTAATCGTAAGTGCTTCGAATCGTTCTTTCGTTAATCTTGATCCAACTTTTAAGTCTGAAAACCTATTAGTAAAGTATTTTGAAAAAAGTCTTTTAAGCTTAAAAAGTCTCGCCTTCTTATCTTGCTCGAACTAATCGTCGATCCTTCTAAGTATCTTTCCATCCGACACTCTTAAATCCACCAGTCTAACCTTCTCCGCTTTCCTTTTATATATCGTATTAACCTCTATTATATTCTTTTTTAAAAAGTCTTTATCGTTATCGATAATAAACATAAAATTTTTTAATTTATCGAGTTTGATTGCAAATATTTTTAATGTTTTTGATTTTAATAAGCTTTGCTTAATATTAAGTTGAATTGTTTTTTTATGATTTTATTGTTTTTATGCCGATCTACTCGTAAACTATAGTTCACGAGCGGAATTTCCTTTTAAGCTTCTTTCTAGCTTAGCATCCATCTTAGCTTATATGCTAGCGACTAGTTTCTTAAGTCTTCGATTAAATCCGACTTGTCCTTTGCAATAATAATCTAGCTTTAAGTAAATCGATCGTAGTTTTAAAAAAAGGCTTTCATCGTGCTATTATCGAGGTAAGAAAAAGAGAGTTAGGATTCCAAGAAGAAAAGCATGCTTAAGATGACCTCGTAACTACTATTATTGATGATAAAGAAATCGGCGTAGTTAATGATTCCGCTAATAATAACTTCGACGTCGTTTATTTACTTATCGAAGTTGTAAAGATCTTCGAACACGATAATATAAATTAAAGCTCGATCCGTTATAATAAGTAGTTTAGTTATCTTAGCCACCTCTTTGTTCATCACGTTGACCTTAGATTTACTATCGAAGAAAGATCTGCTTTTGATTATACCGTCGATATTAATAAAAACCTTTAAGGTCTTTATCGCTACCTCGAAGCAGTTGCGAGCGATAAGTTATTTGCGGATTTGCGTCGCTAAGAAGTCTAGCTTGCCTTCTTTATTCCGACTTAGACGTCTAACAATTAAGGCGTTCATAAGAATAAGCTTACTTTAAAAGACTTCTACGTTTTCTTTAACATCGAGGACCACTAGAATATAGTGGCCTAATAACCTGTCGAAGCGAGAGCTGAGTCCGAACAAGTCTTTAATTTAAACTTCGATTCTCGATTTTATAATCGCCGCCATTGCTTTTTCTTAAGCTTTAGTAGTAACGTAAAGGTTAATAAACTTCTTTCGTCTATAAGTCTTCTTCTTCCTTCTTCTTAATACTCGCTAAGTGATCTCAACCTCTCCTTCCACATCTTCTATAGCCTCGTCGGCTCTAATTAGTCTAGAAGGTCTAGAAGACTCTTCTTTAATTAAACCATCGAACAGCTTATTTTTCGAGTCTATCTTTACAACAATACCCGATTCCTAAGAAGCACGAGCTCTAAAGGTGCCGTAATTCTTTTCCTTTTATTGTCGGACATTCTTCTTGATCTTAATAAGCTTAGATCCTTTCGAAAGCTGGAAAGGCTTCTTGGCTTTGTCCCTTGCGGCGGCGTTGATCTCGACCGAAGCAACCTTTATGCTAGATAAGTAGCTAAGCGTATTAATCTATCTTATAGTATTGATATTTTTAGTATCGACTAGTCTTTTAAAAATAGTGGTAAGCTCTTTTAGCTAGTTAGTTGGTTGCTAAACATTTTAATCGGGCTGATACTAAGCTAGCTGTTAAATTGGTTGTTAATAAGAGAGTAAGTGTCTATAAGTCTTAAGTCCGCTAATAAGCCGATTCTCTAAGATGTTGTCGTATTCCGTCTTACGAACGTCTAATACGATAGATCTGAACCAAGTCTTTCTTTGCTTCTTTTAGATAATAAGGGCACCGATCCTTTTAAGTCTTAAGCAAAAGCGTCCGTAATCATTAATATAAATACATCCTTTATTAATTATGTTCTTAAAGGCTTCACACTTATCCCGGTATTAATAAAAAGCTTGAGTTGTGTCCTCGAAGTTCTTGCAAAAGCTATAATCTTGCATTTAACTCTCGTATCCTCTACTTCTTCTTCTTCTTCGTCCTTATGGTCCGTAACCGACAGCAGCAATTTAAACTCTTTCTCCGAAGCTGACCTTATTTCGAGCATCTTAAGCGGTATATTTAATAAAGGCTTCGTCGCGGTCTTCGAATCGAACTTAAAGTTAAGATTAAACAAAGCGTCGAGAAGTTGAGTTAGCGACTTAATCTTCGAAGTAATCAATTCGATTATAGATCGCACTAATCTGCAAGTTAAAAAACTTCTTAATTATAAAACCTACTTTATCAATTTCCTTTTTTTTACTCGTGAACCGTAGTTCACGAGTGAACGGCACTACTACTAAAGCTTTCTTAGCAGACTCAAGAACGCTAGCTAGCTCCGTGTGTTCTTTGACCAAGGTCCGAATATCCTTAATAAAATTAGCTAAAGAAGACTTTTCCCGATTCATAGCTTCGATAGTCTTAGCGCTCTAGTCGGTCTTAAAAGCGAATGCAGCGAAGTTATCGAAAGCGGTATAAAAGTTTAAATCGAGTTCGTCGACCTTACAATGCTTGATCGTCTTGTTTCGGATTCCGACGAGCAATCCGAAAAAGAACAAGCGGCTTTGTTCGGTCTTGCTTAAAAGGTGCATTAAAGTAAGCCTTTCGAAGACCCGAAAGAAGGTGCGACAATAGTTTTTCAGATCATTAACATCCCGTTCTTGCATAGCAAATTCCCGCAAAAAAGCGACCGAGTCTTTAATCTACTAAGTATCGTTTTTACGAAACTCGGCTTTTAAGGCCTTAACGAAAGCAACTTAATCTTTCTTAGCTTTCTATTCGAGCAAGCTCTTGATAACTTCTTTGCAAAAGTTATCGTAATAACGAAAGAGTTTAACAAACCGATCATCTTTAAAGATACTAAAGTTATCATAAGTTTCCTCGTACTTCTCGATAAAGTCGATAATATTAACACTATTAAAGCAGAGAGCTCTTAAAGCGCTTAGCAATAGCATGCGAGTAGTTATGAAAGCGTAAAAGATAGCAAGGTCGATTATAATTAGCGCAAAGCTTAGTAAAAGAGCAAGAAAAGCAAAAAGAAGAAGAGTAGTATAGATCTTAAAACCGGTGTTCATTTTAAAAGACATTTCCGAAGCAAGTGTTTCCGATAAAAGTAGCGGTAAAGGTTTAAGTTAAAAGTCGAAGTAAAATGAAAATGGTCCGAAGCCTACAAGAATACGATTAAAAGATTCAACAAATTCAAAGGATTCTGACGAAAAGAGAGATGATTCTGCGCCGACTTCGATATCAGAAATCTTAAAAAAGTTTTCGATATTCTAAAGATCAAACATATATATGTATTAAGAATGATCGGGTTAATAAAAGGTTTTTAAATTATTTGATTTTGACTCGTGAACCGGGTTCACGAGTAAAATAAACGATTTTCGCAAAGTATTCTCGATCCGAAATTAAAAAGAGTAGACCTTTTGCAAAAGTAAACTAATAAACAAGATCAGAACTATAAAAAACTTAAGAATCAATTGATTAGCTTCGCTAACAACTCCGGACCATATCAATTGCTTTAATTCAAGATAAGAGCTAAGGTATAAAAAGATATTTTCACTAATAAGTGAAAATTCTTTCTTATTGATAATAAAAGAGAGTTTTTGCCGAAGAGCCGAAATATTGCACTTCGGCCATTTCGGCGTTTCGATGTCCGAACCTATCGGGAATAAGGTTTTAATTGTTTTGAAGTCGTAATTGTAAAATAAAGTGCTAAATGAACGAAGATCAACTTGACTGCGAATCAAGCGATTATAATAAGCTGTATAAAGACAAAGACTAAAGGTTTGAATCCTTGCGTAAGTCACTAATGTAAAAGCACTTAAAAAGATATGCTGTATAGAAGCTTGGCTCTGAGGCTAGACCTTATAGTCTTACAAAAAAGATATCAGAAAAGGTGGGTAGAAAGCTCGTTGATTGTTCTAGCTAAAAGATGTGTGCCCTTTTATAAAAGATAGGTCCGTCTAGTGTGGCCTTAGTGGCCATGGCAGGTACCCCATCAGGCAAGGTGTTTACAATAGCTGCGCTAAGAGCACTTTAAAAAGAGCTTTTAAATTTAATATCTTTTTATTAAAAAGATGCACGCTAACGGTCTTATTAAGAACTTAACTCGACAAAAGTTTAAAAGCTTTATTAAGCTCTTGAATTTATAAGACGCTCGCGCGTTAATCGAAAAGCTTTAATAACACGCATATACTATTCACTTATTTCATTTCATTTTTTTTTCATTTACACGTAATTCAAAAGAAAACATCTATTTAGCAATTATAACCGTTATTTTATTTTATCTTATACGCTTTTACCTTTCGTCTTTTTATAATAAAAGATCGATTAAAGCTTCTAGCAATCTCTTTATTTTAGCTCGGCGCTCCGTAAAAGTCATAGCAACGGCGGGCGCCGCCGCGAAAGCGGCAAGCGCAACGACTAGCGCAAAAAAAGCAACGACGACGAAAGCAGCGAGAGCGACAAAAGCAATAAAAGCGGCAAGCGTAAGAGCTGCTATAGCAGCAGATTAAAGCTTTTGCATAAAGTCCGAAAAGAAGTTTTAATTAAAAAGAGCTGCTTAAATTAAATTATTTCGAAAGTTAAAAAGCTTGACTTACGAAAAAGTAATATGCTCGAAGCGCTTTGCGTCATCGGACTACGGTTTGCTATTATAAGACCATTTAATCTAATAAAAGCTATATTCAAATTAAAAGTCTTAAAAGCAAAAGCAAAACTTGCAAAACTATCGAAACTACTTTTAAAACCTTTACTTCTATTCGTTAAACCGCTCGGACCACTAGCAGCACTTTTTAAAAGAGCAGTATTTAAAGCGAGCTGTTATCGCATAGCATCTTAAAGACTTTAGCGAACTTTTTATATAGCACTACTATCTTTAGCGCTTACGAAGTTATCGAAAGCGGTGTTAGCAGCGGCAAAAGCAACGGTACAATTGCTATAGCTATCTTTAGCACACCGAAGACAGCGTATAACGCTCGTGTCGCAATTATAGCAGTCTTTATTAGACCTCGATATAATCCTACTATTGATGCACTTGATGCACCTTAAAGCCTTAACGATCGTTAACATAAGCAAGCGCTTAATAAAAAGGTTTAAAAAAGGAGGCGAAGCTTCGAAAGTGAGAGTGCGTAGTATAGCCGCCGCAACCGCCGCAACTGCAACAGCAGCAATAGCTAAAACAAAGAAAGGATTCTCTTAATAATCAGCATAAATATATTAATCTATTAAAAGCACTTACTTTTAAACGGCTTCGACCGCGCTTAACGATTCTACTAGACTAAGTTACTTGCTTAAAAGGCATTATGTAGATAGATAAAAGTTAAGTGTTTATTATAATAGAAAAGAACGCGCTCTTACTTATATAGCAACGCGATAAAGACGGCGCTAAAGATCTCCGCTACGTAATAAGATCGACTTAAAAAGGAATTGCATTTTTAATTGATACTTAATTAACAATGATAACCGCTATTTGTTTATTTAAACTACGATAACAATCTCTTTTGTTTACATCGAGTTTAAAAAGCTTAATTACTCATTTTTTTTTTTCTTTTCTATTTGCTTACAGCTTAGCAGCTACGCTATTGATTTAAAAGGTGTGTTGTGCGGAATAAGCATAATTCTACCCAAGCTACATGTAACATGTCATATGACCTCGCTTAATAGCGCTTTTAGCACACTAAAGCTTTTAAGTACATGTATATAGATCTTGACGAGCTTCTTAAATAGAATATACCAAGCTTCATTCAATCTACAAAATCTCTTCTTGATCTTAGTACTAGTAAGCACTACAAAAGTTTAAGAATAAAGCACTCAACTACTTAATTAAAGATAATTACCTTTACAAGCGAGCAAACAATTCTTACTTGATTAAGCTAGTTATTAACGGAACTTAAAAACGCTACACTACTATTTTCGACGCTTATCGAAAATCAAAACATAAAAAAGCCGAATCAACTTATTACCGTACGTTAAAACTCTTTTTTTAAAATAAATATTATAAAGATTATAAAGCCTTCGTTTAAAGCTATAAGCTTTATTAAAAACGCAAAGCTAAACGAACAAAAAACCTTTTGTACTCGACTTAGCTTACTTAAATATAATCAAAAGTCAGCTTAAACGTATTACGAGTACTTATTACCGATAAAAGAATGATTTGCTTCGTACTAGCTAAAAAAGACTTATTTAAATAGCTAAAAAAACGATTATTTCGATCGGCTAACGCCGAATCTATTATTAAGTTCTTTTAAAAAGATATCGTTTGCCGCTACGGACTATTCGAAAGACTAACTATCGATAAAAGACTCGAGAACAAAGCAGTTGCTAAAGCTTTCGCTATTAAATACGAGATCAAGAAAGTCTAAATCTCGAGCTATAATTCGAAAGCTAATAGAATAATTAAAAAAAAACATAAAAACATTTTAAATAGCTTATCGAAAGTTATAAATAAAAGATTTAAAAATTAAGTTCGCAAATTCAATAAGATGCTCTTTGCGGTCCGGACATCGATACACGCACTTATTAAAGTTACTTTTTTCTTTTTAAACTACGAACGAAAAGCTAAACTACCTTTAGAATTACGATAGCTAATCTAAAGGTTATTACTTTAATAAGAAGTTCGATTCCGCGTTAACTTGCTTGCTATAAAGTTTAAATAATTAAAACTCCGAGACGAAGATATCGACGAGATCATCTTAAAAAAGAAACGCTATCGACTTGCCGCTAAAGCCACTTAAAAACGAGTTAAGGTCTTAAAGTCGGAACTTATTAAAAAAAAAGACTTAGTATTGTTTTACGACGTTAAACGCAGCATCGACATATCCGCGGATACCAAGCTAGATTATAAGTAGCTAAGACCTTATATCGTCTTTAAAGCTTACGATAAAAGATATTACAAGCTCTAAGAAACCGATAGAATTAAGCTTAAAAGCACCTTTGCAACTAACCGCCTTAAACGATTCTACCGCTGCGATCAAACCTTCTTTCCTTTTAATAAAGACGACAAAAAAGAAAAAAAAGAAGATTCAAGTTCTTCGGACAACTCGGACCTTAACGAATACAAGCCTTCCGACGACGGCAAAAGTGAACTACTCAACTTAAAAGTGACCTTTAAACACAAATCTATTAACTTTTAAATCATTCTTTTAACACTTTCGAAAGAACAAAAACTAACTTACAAAACTGTTTCTTAATCTGTTTCTTTTACTTTTGTTTTTCTTACCTTCTTATCTTCTCTTTGCTTTACACTAGGCTGCTCCATGGGGTGGGGGCCCCACGGGGTTTTCCTCCCCATTCGCCCTATGGGGCTTTGGCCGATGGGGGATTTTTTTTTTAAAGCCCCATGGGGAGGATTTTTTTAAATGAAATTACCTACGGGGGATGGGGAAACCCTATGGGTTTAAAGTGGGGCTAGTTATAAGTCACGTTACTTGAAAAGATTTAACTTGCACGTGCTTGCCGAGCTCTTGAATTAAAGCTAAGTATATTATAATCGATTAGTAAATCTATTAATAAATCGATTAATAAATGAGATTAGTAAATGAGATTAGTAAAAGTGATTAGTAAATATGATAATTAAATATGATTAGTAAATGTGATTAGTAAATGTGATTACTAAATGTGATTAGTAAATGTGATTAGTAAATATAATTAATAAATATAATTAGTAAATATAATTAATAAATCGATTATGAAAAATAAAATATAAGTTAATAAAGGTTAATATAAGTTAGTATAAGTTAATTCAAGTCAATACAAATTAGTACAAGTTAATACGGGTCGATACAGGTCGATACAGGTCAATACAAGTCAATTCGTATAGCTAAGGGCTATTCAAGGAGGAGGGTTGTCGGTTAGTAAATGTGATTAGTAAAAGTGATTAGTAAATATGATTAGTAAAAGTGATTAGTAAATATAATAAGTAAATGTGATTAGTAAATATGATTAGTAAATGTGATTAGTAAATGTGATTAGTAAATGTGATTAGTAAATCGATTATGAAATATAAAATACAAGTTAATAAAGGTTAATATAAATTAATATAAATTAATTCAAGTCAATACAAATTAGTACAAGTTAATACGGGTCGATACAGGTCGATATAGGTCAATATAAGTCAATTCGTATAGCTAAAGGCTATTCAAAGAGAAGGGTTGTCGGTTAGTAAATGTGATTAGTAAAAGTGATTAGTAAATATGATTAGTAAATGTGATTAGTAAATGTGATTAGTAAATATAAGTTAAATCAGGTTAATAAAGGTCAGTACAAGTTAATAATGGTCGATACAAGTCGATACATGTTAATACAAGTCAATTCGTATAGCTAAAGGTTATTCAAAGAAGGGGAGAGGGGGGGGGAGGGAAGGGGTATAATTCGCGTAATCTTATTGCTACTTGATTGTTAAAGCGCTGATATCGTTATAGCAATGCTTTGACCTTCAATTTAATTAATAATGAATCTATAATTATAATTCTTTTAAGATTTTCTATTTTTATAATATACTTTTAATAAAAGTTAATATAAGTCAGGTCGATACAGGTCAATACAAGTCAATACGTATAGCTAAGGGCTATTTAAGGAGGGGGGTTGTCGGTACTTATTTGCAAGTGCTTAATACAAGTAAATACAGATCAATATAAGTAATACAGATTAATACAGGTCAATACGTATAGCTAGAGGCTATTGAAAGGGGGGGGGGGGGGGGGGGTGCAAATAACTGGCGTATTGTATTGCTACTTCGATTAGTAAATCGATTAGTAAATCGATTGGTAAATCGATTAGTAAATCGATTAGTAAATCGATTAGTAAATGTGAAATGCAGGTCAATACGGATTAATACAAGTCAATACAAGTAATACAGATTAATATAAGTTAATACGTATAGCTAAGGGCTATTCAGGAGAGGGGGAAGGGGGGGGGGGGGGGGTATGAATCGCGTGATTGTATTGCTATTTAGTTATTATAGCGCTGCAGCCGCTGCTATCGTTATAGCAATACTTTGACCTTTAATTCAGTAAGTAACGAACCGATAATTATTCTTCTTTTAAGGTTTTTTATTTTAATTATACTTTACGATATACGAAACATTAACTTTAACTTATATTCGCTGATTTGTCGGTCGCAAATTAATTAATTCTTTAAAGTCTTATCAATTGCAATAAGGAGAAAGGGGGGGGGGGGGGGGGGGGGGGGGGGTGCAAATAACTAGCGTATTGTATTGCTACTTCGATTAGTAAATCGATTAGTAAATCGATTAGTAAATCGATTAGTAAATCGATTAGTAAATCGATTAGTAAATGTGAAATGCAGGTCAATACGGATTAATACAAGTCAATATAAGTAATACAGATTAATAAAAGTTAATACGTATAGCTAAGGGCTATTCAAGAAAGGGGGAAAAGGGGGGGAGGAAGGGGGGGTATAAATCGCGTGATTGTATTGCTATTTAGTTATTATAGCGCTGTACTGCTGCAGCCGCTACTATCGTTATAGTAATACTTTGACCTTTAATTCAGTAAGTAACGAACCGATAATTATTCTTCTTTTAAGGTTTTTTATTTTAATTATACTTTACGATATACGAAACATTAACTTTAACTTATATTCGCTGATTTGTCGGTCGCAAATTGATTAATCCTTTAAAGTCTTATCAATTGCAATAAGGGGAAGGAAAGGGGTGCAAATAACTAGCGTATTGTATTGCTACTTCGATTAGTAAATCGATTAGTAAATCGATTAGTAAATCGATAAATGACTGTGAAATACAAGTCAATACAAGTCAATACAAATTAATGCAAGTTAATAAAGGTCAATATAAATTAATACAAATTAATATAAGTAAATACAAGTCAATACAAGTAATACAAATTAATACAAGTGAATGCGCATAGCCAGAAGCTATTCAAGAAGAAGGGGGGATATGATTCGAGTAATCGTATTGCTATTTCGATTAATAAGTAGATCAGTAAATCAATTAGTAAATCGATTAATAAATCGATTAATAAATGTGAAATACAAATAAATATAAATTAATACAAGTTAATACAAGTTAATACAAGTTAATGCAAGTTAATAAAGGTTAATATAAGTTAATACAAATCAATATAAGTAAATACAAGTTAATATAAGTAATACAGATTAATATAAGTGAATGCGTATAGCTAAGGGCTACTTAAGATAAGGGAAGTGATTCGCGTAATCGTGTTGCTACTCCGATTAATCAATCGATTAATAAATCGATTAGTAAATCGATAGGTAAATGTGAAATACAAGTTAATATAAGTTAATATAGATTAATATAAATTAATACAAGTTAATATAAGTCAATACAAGTAATACAAATTAATATAAGTGAATGCGTATAGCTAAAGGCTACTTAAGATAAAGGAAGTGATTCGCGTAATCGTATTGCTACTCCGATTAATCAATCGATTAATAAATCGATTAGTAAATCGATGAGTGAATGTGAAATACAAGTTAATATAAGTTAATACAGATCAACATAAATTAATACAAGTTAATACAAGTCAATACAAGTAATACAGATTAATACAAGTGAATGCGTATAGCTAAGGGCTACTCAAGAGGGGGGGGATATGATTCGAGTAATTGTATTGCTATTCCGATTAATAAATCAATTAGTAAATCGATTAGTAAATCGATTAGTAAATCGATTAGTAAATATGAAATACAAGTCAATACAAGTCAATACGTATAGCTAACTTCTAAGGGCGACTTAAGGAAAAGGTAAGAGGGGTAAGACGGGGTAAGATTCGCGTAATCTTATTGCTACCTGATTATTAAAGCGCTAATATCGTTATAGCAATGCTTTGACTTTCAATTTAACTAATAATAAATCTATTATCATATTTCTTTTCAAATTTTTATTTTTATTATAAACTTTTAGTACAAGTGAATACAAGTGAATACAAATGAATACAAGTCAATACAAGTTAATATAAATTAATATAAGTCGATACAAGTCAACGCAAGTTAATACGTATAGCTAAAGGCGACTTAAGGAAGGGGTAGCAAGGGTAAAACGGGATAAGATTCGCGTAATCTTATTGCTACTTGATTATCAAAGCGCTAACATCGTTATAGCAATGCTTTAACGTTCAATTTAACTAATAATAAATCTATTATTATATTTCTTTTCAAGTTTTTATTTTTATTATAGACTTTTAATTCAAGTAAATGCAAGTGAATACAAGTGAATACAAGTCAATATAAGTTAATACGGGTCGATACAGGTCGATACAAGTCAATACAAGTCAATTCGTATAGCTAAAGGCTATTCAGAAAGAAGGGGGAGGGGGGTAAGATTCGCGTAATCTTATTGCCACTTAATTGTTAAAGCGCTAACATCGTTATAATAATGCTTTAACGTTTAATTTAACTAATAATAAATCTATTATTATATTTCTTTTTAAGTTTTTATTTTTATTATAGACTTTTAATACAAGTAAATGCAAGTAAATACAAGTGAATACAAGTCAATACAAGTTAATACGGGTCGATACAAGTCGATACAAGTCAATACAAGTCAATTCGTATAGCTAAGGGCTATTCAGGGAAAGGGGGGGAGGGGGTAGGATTCGCGTAATCTTATTGCCACTTGATTGTCAAAGCGCTAACATCGTCATAACAATGCTTTGATCTTTTCTTCAATTAATAAGAAACCGATAATTTTACTTTTTTTTAAGTCTTTATTTTTAATATACTTTGCGATATACGAAATACTAACTTTAAATTATCTTCGCTGATTTGCCGATCGCAAATTGATTAAAGGTTTAAATTTTCCATTGAAATGTGATTAGTAAATATAATTAGTAAATATGATTAGTAAATAGATTAGTAAATCTGTTATGAATGCAGTCTAGCCTTGCACGTGCTCTTTTACACGTGTCTAGTAAGCTCCTTTGCGCTTAAGCTATCAAGCGAAGCTGCGTGCTATATATATATTGTAGAAAGGAAGAGCTCCGACATATACCCGACGTTAAATCAAGAGATATATATGAATATAGCTATAATAGAATCGTAAGTAAATAAAGAAGGAAAAAGAGGACGATCGAAAGACACTCGAATGTGTGCTGTGAGTACGTGTATTGTATTATGTATGATATAGTGCTAGTTCAAAGAGGAACCAACTACTCGTCTATATAAAAGCCTACACGTGACCTAACTACGTGCTTAGCAAAGCTAAAGCATGCAGCGCACCTACGTAACAAAGGTGGCTAGCATCAGTATTATATATATAGACAAAACAAATACAAAGCCGCAACTCTACCATAATATATAGTATAATTGCTCTTTTGCTCTTTTGTTCTTTTAAATAAATTAAATACTATTATCGTTACCTTATGAATTTGTGCTTTACTTACTTAAGTATACTGTATTTATTATTTTAAAATCGATTAATCAATCGATTAGTAAATTAATTAGTAAATATAATTAGTAGATGTGATTAGTAAATATGATTAGTAAATCGATTAGTAAATATGATTAGTAAATGTGATTAGTAAATATGATTAGTAAATGTAATTAGCAAATATGATTAGTAAATATAATTAATAAATGTGATTAGTAAATATAATTAGTAAATGTGATTAGTAAATCGATTAGTAAATATAATTAGTAAATCGATAAATCAATATAATTAGTAAATGTGATTAGTAAATATGATTAGTAAATCGATTAGTAAATATGATTAGTAAATCGATTAGTAAATATGATTAGTAAATGTGATTAGTAAATCGATTAGTAAATATGATTAGTAAATGTGATTAGTAAATATAATTAGTAAACGTGATTAGTAAATATGATTAGTAAATATGATTAGTAAATATAATTAGTAAATCGATTAATAAATATGATTAATAAATATAATTAATAAATATGATTAGTAAATGTGATTAGTAAATATAATTAGTAAATCGATTAGTAAATCTGTTATGCAGTCTAGCTTTGCACGTGCTCTTTTACACGTGTTTAATAAACTTCTTAGCGCTTAAGCTATTAGGCGAAGCCACGTGATATGAATATATATATATAGAAAAACCCTATAGGGAAACCCCACCCCCTATGGGGTTTCCCCATAAGGAAGGCCGATTTTTGTACCCCCCGTGGGTTCCCCCGTGGGAAGGACTCGAATTTCCATGGGGCCCTATGGGGCCCCATGGAGCAGCCTACTCTACACTTATTCTATAAAAAGACGTGCTTTAATGATTACTTTCTTTGTTTTAATAAGAAAAGGTATTTCTTACGTTTGTTCTCTCACTTTTAGACCTGCTTTTTATTATATTCTCTGTTCTTTCCTTGTTCCTTTCACCTTATTAGCTATTCACTTGTCTTACATAGATTGTTCTTATTGTTTAATTGTTTTTCACTTGTTTTAAGCTTACACGGCTATTTCTTATTTTCTATTTAAGACTATTCCTTTGTTTTAAGCGTGCTCAACTACGTATATTCGAAAGTGAACTGCTATTAAAAAGAATAAGTCCTCTTTACAAATGTACTTATATAAGAAAGCTCCCCCTTTTTTTCTTTTCATTATTTTCTCTCTTTATACAACAACAATTACAACAATATTACTACCACCTCTCCTTTTTTACAATTATACAATACTACGTTAACACTAACGACCTTAATCATCACTTAATCAATTACCATTACTATTAGCCTTTATTCCGCTATCTTATATTTAACTCGTAAACCGTAATTCACGAGTCAAATATGCTTTTTAAATCAGCCGCCGCTAAAAGAAAAGCTCTTATCCGTAATGCACCCTTTAGCTTACTAATAAGCGAAAAGCAAGCTGCTTTAGCTTAATAATTAAGTTTCGAATTAAAGTTCGAAAAACGAATCATTAAGATCTTCGATAAATTCTTTTAAACTTATCGTTAAATAAGCAACTTTAATCAACTAGCTATGCTTAAAATAACAACCTCCGACTTCAACAATAGATTAAATAAAGAAGATGACCTAATCTTATAATACGACTAGTTCTTGCAAGCCGAATACGCAAGAAAGAATATAAACGCCGAAGACTTTTTTTCGGTTTACGACTAGTTTATTACCAAAGTTACCGTTATCTATTCTTTACGCAACAAAAACGCCGAAAAATATAAACGAATCAAAAAAGCCTTCGACAGCGCTCGAAGCTAATTGCTATATAACGACCACCTTAAAGCTATATGTACTTCAATCCGCAACGCTCGCTAATTAAGCGTCATTTTAAAGAACTGCATCTTTAACGCTTACGCTATTTAAGTCATCAACTACTATATTATTGCTTACGTCGCTTTTTAAAAGATTACAACTAATATAATTCGAAAACGCAAATTCACTAAGCTTAATACTACGGTAATTAACTTCACTTGCTAGACCGTAAAAAACAAAAACAACATTAAGTAAAAGAATAAGATTGCTATTCTTAACGAAAGACTTTTAAAGAAGCTAAGATTAAAAGTCTTATTATATAGCTTATTAATTTTAGCTTTCGACAATATTAAAAGCGAATACGACGAGCTTAAAAAACGTATAAAGTTTGCCGACGAAAATTAAACTTAAGATTTCGTCTTGCAAAAAGAGCTCGAATCCGAAACTCTATTCGTAAATTATAATTTACAAGTAATAAATGACTTAGCAATCGAAGCGAAACTAAGTCAACCTTTTGCTCTTAAGACCTTTTTACTTAAATCATTTATTACGCGCTTTTCGCTATCACTAACTTTATTTTAAAGATCGACGTCATCTTTTGCTAATAAGCTTTCGAACGCTAAATTAATTGCTTCGATTATATCTACTTTACGCAAGTTTACCGACGCGAGCTCTTTTTTAGCTTTTGCACTCGAAGTGCAACGCGACCTTTTCGAAAACTAGCTGCTATTAGCACTACTTATTAAAAAAAAAGACAGCCTCGAGTACGAATTAGCTAAAGCTATATCGAACCGTTGCTTCGGACTCGTCGAGATTAAAGACCTCTTAAATATAAACGTAACCTTTATCAACTTTTACTAAGACTTTTATTAATTAGCTTTCGACCGCTTAAACTTAAACGAGAATATCGATAATGCTTTTTAAGTTACCGCGAAATCAATTAAGAAAGCTATTAGCTAGATCCGCAAGCTTTTAAAAAACGAATTTTTTAACAACGCGATCTTACGACTTTTCGACCGTCGTAATTAAATAAAAATAAATAAAGAAAAAAGCAAAATAATAAACTATTTCTTATTATCCGAAATCTTTAATTTAAGCTTTAACGACGACGATTGCGATTGCATAAGAATCTCTTAAAAAGTAAAGAACGTATTAAAATTTAAAAATAAATTTAAAGAACTCTTTAACTTAAACGTTTAAACGAAGCTCCGCTTTAGCCGCAAAGTCTTACCGTCCGCTATTAAACTATTAGATAAAGTCTTTTACGAAATCTATACTTTCGAATACGCTAAATACCTTAAGCTAGCTACGAAAGGCTTTATAATAATAGTAATCCGTTTTAACTTATATCAATTTATCGAAGCTTTTTAAACTGACGCTTTTAATAACTTTATGCTTTATCCGAGCAATTAATTGATGTTTATTATTAAGACTAAAAGCAATACTTTAATTAAGAAAATGTCTAGCTTAAGCTCTTTTAAGTTTAAAGCTAAACCGATGTCTTTTAATAAGCTGAACTAAAGCACTAGCTTAATAAGCACCGCTTAAAAAAATAGCCTTTTTAACATTATAGATGCAAGTAGTTATACGAAAGTTTAGCTTATATTAAAAGCTTCTTTTTTAAACGATAAGCATAACAACTAAACCTTTTTTATTATTATAAACAAAAAGATCTAGATATATTTTTATTACTTTCGGACTAATAACTTAAAAAGAGCTTCGATTAATGCACTCTTTAATATAATATACTCTTTAACCTAGCAAGTCTTCCGAAGCTATTATAAGCTATACTTTGCCGCTTTACTTAATCGCCGAAACGAAAACTATAAGCTTATCGCTTACTCGAAACCTTTTTAGCTTTTTAAATACAATAATAATGCTCGAGTGATTGCGATTAAGCACGACGCTAATATTAAACGACTCGTAAACCGTAATTCACGAATAAAAGATAGAGTTTTAAACTACTATTTAATACTTTACGGCGTAAAAAGCTAGATCGAAAGCTTAGCTATTTAACTTAAAAGCTACACTTACGACACGACCTTTAAAAAAACTGCTAGATAAAAAGCTTTTAAACTTAAGTCGAAAACCTTAAATGCTTTTAAAAACATTGCGCTACGTTAACTTCTCGTTATAATTAATAATCTCGCTACTTTTATATTTGTTTTCACAAAATAAAATGTTTTTTTAAATATAAACGCTTTTTAAAATTCTTTTTGCGGATAAGCAATCTTCTTTAACAACTACACCGCTTTATTAAACGATAATACTTTAAAAAATAAAGTCAGCTTTGTAAAGCACGCTTGCACGATCGTTTTAAAACGCATATCGCTAACCTTTCGATAAAGAGTTATTAATAAGTTAAGCTAACCTTTCGCCGTTACAATCTAGCTAAACTACGTTAGCTTTATATTAAAAGCTTTAATCGAAAGAATAAATTAAAACGAACTTCGAATAATAAAAGAATTGACCGTTATCTTTGCTATATCTCGAACTTAGTTTTAAAAACACTTTATCAAGCATAAAAAAAAGTTGTTTTCGACATTTAAAAAAAGATTTGCTATTATCTTAAATGCGAAAGCTAAGACTTACGGAGCTAAGTCTTTTTCTAAAAGCAAGAGCCGCAAAGCTAACGACTTTATAAACGCCGATAAATTAAAGGATTTTAAAAAGAGCTTGCGACCGATTGAGTTATCTTTTAACGACTTCGATTCAAGTGTAAAGATTATTTTAAAAAGTGCGAAATCCATTCGTAAACTACGGTTCACGAGCTAAACCGGCAACTTTAAAAGATCATCTTCTTAACCGGAATCTTTAAACCGCGCATTCGATAAAGCTATAAAAGCTTTAAATAACTTGCTCGAAAACGAAGACGACTTAACTAATAGCTCCGGACTTTATTCTAGCTTCGCTAACCTTTCGTCGATTAAGTTTACACTTATCAACGATGCCGCTAGCAATAAGCGCAAGAACAATACGCGCTTTTTTACTTTTAAAGATGCTGCTACCGGCACGTTATCGTCTAATGCTAGCTTTGTTAAGAAAAAAAGACATTCTTAACTTAAAAAGAACGAAAGAATTAAAAGCGTAAGCACGGAAAGAGATTATAAAAAAGCTGCCGAAGCGTAATTTAATAGTTTAAATGTTTAAAGTTTAAAAACAAAATACCTTTTTCTTTTTTTTATACACTAGATTTTTTTTTTTCTTTTACACCTTTTTTTTTTCTTCTTGCTTAATAATAAGCGAGAGCGCTTACTTATTCTATAAGAAGACGGATGTAAACACTTTGCTTGATAAAGTACTTGCTATAGCTACTAAAGCCACATTAAACGGACTTATCTTTTATAAAAAGGCACACATCTCTTAACTAAAACAATCAACGAGCTTTCCACTTACCTTTTCTGATACTTCTTTTATGAGACCATAAGGTCTAGCCTTAGTGTCAAGCTTCTGTATGGCACGTCTTTTTGGGTGTTTCTACAGTATATTAAACGAATAATACTTCGAGCGTATCGCCGTACAAAGTGGCTTAAGTGAATAGAACTTTATAAATATCGAATTAAATTCTAGCTAGCTCGATCTTCGAACTAAAGTAACGACTTTTTAAGTAGTACTTATCGAGCATATCGAATAGCATGCTTGACGGACACAAATCGAAAAAAGATCGCTTTTAAAGCAATAGCTTCGAAGCTTATATGCAAAAGCACTTGATTGTTAGCTTAGCGTATATCGAATACTCTTTAAAAGAGTATCGCAAAAGCATATAGTCAATAGCTTAGCGTATAACGTGAACTTCGAATATATAGCTTCTCGTAAAAAAAGCAAGTTTAAAAAGGGTATAAAGATTAACTTTTGATTCGATTCTTTGCGTAAGTCACTAAATATATATAAAAAAGAAGAGCTCCGACATATACTTAACGTTAAATCAAAAGATATATATAAATATAGCTATAATAGAATCGTAAGTGAATAAAAAAAAAGAAAAAAGACGATCGAAAGACACTCGAGTGTATGCTATAAGTACGTGTATTGTATTATGTAGTGATGTAATGCTAATTTAAAAAGGAACTAACTACTCGTTTATATAAGAGCTTACACGTGACTTAACCACGTGCTTAGCAAGGCCAAAGCATGCAGCGCACTTACGTAACAAAGGTGCTTAGCATCAGTATTATATACATAGACAAAACAAATACAGAGCCCCAACTCCACCACAGTAGGTAACTTAATTTAATAGAATCGTCAAGCGCGGCCGAGGCCGTTTAAAAGTAAATGCTCTTAATAGATTAATATTTCTATGCTGATTATTAAGAGAATCTTCTGTTCGCTTTAGCTATCGCTGCTATTGTAGTTGCGGCGGCGGCGGCGGCTATACTTCGTACTTTTATCTTCGAACTTTCGCTCTTTCTTTTAAACCTTTTGTTGTGCGGAACAAGCATAGTTCCACCCAAGCTACATGTGACATGTCATGTGACCTCGCTTAGTAGCGCCCTTAGCACACTAGAGCTCCTAGGTACATGTACATAGATCTTAACGAGCTTCTTAAATAAAATATACTAAGCTTCATTTAATCCACAGAATCTCTTCTTGATCTTAGTGCTAGTAAGCATTACAATTAAGAGCTATATTCGCACTCACGAGCTATTCAGTTAGTCTTTAATAACCTCCGAATTAATCGAGAGCGGATTCTGCAAGTCACTTTTACGCTACTTTGCTACAACTTTTATTTTTACAATCTGTTCTTTTTCAATTATATTCATTCTTTACAACTAACATCCACCACCCTTAAGAACTCTAACCAATTTTCAAAGCTCTAGTCACAAAGTCAACTGCTACAACAATAGACGACAAAGTAAAAGAGGTCCTTTTAATTAACAAAACGAACCTTACAAGTCGTAACGACTTCTTAAGATAGATTACGAACTACAAATACCTTATCAAGCGCTTTAGCATAAAACAATACGCATCTCTTTGTATTAGCGTAAAAGAACCTGCTCCTTTTATCGAGCAAATCAAACCAAAAACGAAGTCTGCTATAAAGATGATAACGAAGCTTAATAACGAATAGTTTTAAAAGTAAGACCGCTAACGAAAAGCTTAAAAAGAACTGCACTTAAAAGCTCTTGCAGACGATCTTAACAGACTTTTAAAGCCAAAAGACGTTAAGTTCGAAGACGTCCGAAAAGCGTATAACGATAACATAAAAAAATACAACTTCGCTATAAACAACTAAAAGGTCTTAAGTAACAAAAGCAATCAAATCATAGATTAGATTAAAAAGACGGTTAAGAGCTCTATTCTCGAGAAAGCGATCTTAGCGGCTTTAAAAAAAGACAACACCTTTATTTAATTCTTAATAAAAAAGCTTTAAGAAATATGCCGTTTATCCGACTCGAGCTTTAAGCTATCGATAGTACGAGATTATAACAAATCCTTGCAAGCAGTTAAGCAAAAGAGCGTCTCTTTAGCGGTATAGATTAAAGAACACCGAACTATTTATAAGTTAGCGAAGATGAACAACTTTTACGAAACGACGAGTATACTCGCGATAAAAGCATTCTTAAAAGCTATTAACGAAAAATAATCACCAACTTAAGCGTCGCTAAAGCTCGCAAAGGTCATTCGAAACGACGAGCTATTATTGCTTTAAAAGCGCACTTTCTACGATTACTTTAACTAATACGAAAGCTAAGTCGAAGAAAAGACGAGCAATCCGAACTTTAACCTCTTTAATGTATTCGCTACTTTCGAAGATCAAACGACTCGCAGCACCTCCGGAAGTGATAAAGCTAACGATATTACTCTTAAGCAGTCCGGTAAACGCTCCGATAGCTTTAAAAGACTTACTAAAAGTTTTAAATGCTCGTGCTTTAAAAAGAGAAACTATTATTAAAACGCAATCAAGTGCAAGATCTTTCGCTATTACTTTAACGGTCTTAACGAAAGTAGATTCGCAAAGCCGAACCGAAATAATATCGTCGCTATAAAAAAGAAGCTTTAAAAGCTTAAGTTTAGGCTGCTCCATGGGGCCCCATGGGGCCCCATGGAAATTCGAGTCCTCCCCACGGGGGAACCCACGGGGGGTACAAAAATCGGCCTTCCCCATGGGGAAACCCCATAGGGGGTGGGGTTTCCCCATAGGGTTTCTCTATATATATATATTCATATCACGTGGCCTCGCCTAATAGCTTAAGAAAATCATATATACCAATCGATTTACTAATCATATTTACTAATCGATTTACTAATCACATTTACTAATCATATTTACTAATCACATTTATTAATTATATATACTAATCACGTTTACTAATTATATTTACTAATCGATTTACTAATCATATTTACTAATCACATTTACTAATAATATTTATTAATCGATTTACTAATCATATTTACTAATCGATTTACTAATCACATTTACTAATCATATTTACTAATCGATTTACTAATCACATTTACTAATCATATTTACTAATCACATTTACTAATCATATTTGTTAATCACATTTACTAATCATATTTACTAATCACATTTACTAATCATATTTACTAATCGATTTACTAATCATATTTACTAATCACATTTACTAATAATATTTATTAATCGATTTACTAATCATATTTACTAATCGATTTACTAATCACATTTACTAATCATATTTACTAATCGATTTACTAATCACATTTACTAATCATATTTACTAATCACATTTACTAATCATATTTGTTAATCACATTTACTAATCATATTTACTAATCACATTTACTAATCATATTTACTAATCGATTTACTAATCATATTTACTAATCGATTTACTAATCACATTTACTAATCACATTTACTAATCACACATTTACTAATCACATTTACTAATCATATTTAATAATCGATTTACTAATCACATTTACTAATCACATCTACTAATTATATTTACTAATTAATTTACTAATCGATTGATTAATCGATTTTAAAATAATAAATAAAGTATACTTAAGTAAGTAAAACACAAATTCATAAGGTAGCGATAATAGTATTTAATTTATTTAAAAGAACAAAAGAACAAAAGAGCAATTATACTATATAAATATATATAGCACGCAGCTTCGCTTAATAGCTTAAGCGCAAAGGAGCTTACTAAACAAGTGTAAAAGAGCACGTGCAAGGCCAGACTGCATTTATAACAGATTTACTAATCGATTTACTAATCATATTTACTAATCACATTTACTAATCATATTTACTAATCACATTTACTAATCATATTTACTAATCATTTACTAATCATATTTACTAATCATATTTACTAATCATATTTACTAATCACATTTCAATAGAAAATTTAAACCTTTAATCAATTTGCGATCGGCAAATCAGCGAAGATAATTTAAAGTTAGTATTTCGTATATCGCAAAGTATATTAAAAATAAAGAACTTAAAAAAAAGTAAAATTATCGGTGTCTTACTAATTAAAGAAAAGGTCAAAGCATTGCTATGACGATGTCAGCGCTTTGACAATCAAGTGGCAATAAGATTACGCGAATCCTACCCCCTCCCCCCCCCCCCTCTCCTTGAATAGCCCTTAGCTATACGAATTGACTTGTATTGACTTGTATTCACTTGTATTCACTTGCATTCACCTGTATTAAAAGTCTATAATAAAGATAAAAACCTAAAAAGAAATATAATAATAGATTTATTATTAGTTAAATTGAACGTTAAAGCACTGCTATAACGATGTCAGCGCTTTGACAATCAAGTGGCAATAAGATTACGCGAATCCTACCCCTCCCCCCCCCCCCCCTCTCTCCTGAATAGCCCTTAGCTATACGAAGTAACTTGTATTGACTTGTATTCACTTGTATTCACTTGCATTCACTTGTATTAAAAGTCTATAATAAAGATAAAAACCTGAAAAGAAATATAATAATAGATTTATTATTAGTTAAATTAAACGTTAAAGCACTGCTATGACGATGTCAGCGCTTTGACAATCAAGTAGCAATAAGATTACGCGAATTCTACCCCCTCCCTCCCCCTCTCCCTGAATAGCCCTTAGCTATACGAATTGACTTGTATTGACTTGTATTCACTTGTATTCACTTGCATTCACCTGTATTAAAAGTCTATAATAAAGATAAAAACCTGAAAAGAAATATAATAATAGATTTATTATTAATTAAATTGAACGTTAAAGCACTGCTATGACGATGTCAGCGCTTTGACAATCAAGTGGCAATAAGATTACGCGAATCCTACCCCCTCCCCCCACCCCCCCCCCCTCTCCCTGGATAGCCCTTAGCTATACGAATTGACTTGTATTGACTTGTATTCACTTGTATTCACTTGCATTCACCTGTATTAAAAGTCTATAATAAAGATAAAAACCTGAAAAGAAATATAATAATAAATTTATTATTAGTTAAATTGAAAGTCAAAGCATTGCTATGACGATATCAGCGCTTTAATAATCAGTTAGCAATAAGATTACGCGAATCTTACCCCGTCTTACCCCTCTTATCCTTTCCCTGAGTCGCCCTTAGAAGTTAGCTATACGTATTGACCTGTATTAACTTGTATTTCATATTTACTAATCGATTTACTAATCGATTTACTAATTGATTTATTAATCGGAATAGCAATACAATTACTCGAATCATATCCCCCTCCTCTTGAGTAGCTCTTAGCTATACGCATTCACTTGTATTAATCTGTATTACTTGTATTGACTTGTATTAACTTGTATTAATTTATATTGATCTGTATTAACTTATATTAACTTGTATTTCATATTCACTCATCGATTTACTAATTGATTTATTGATCGGAATAGCAATACAATTACTCGAATCACCTCCCCTATCTTAAGTAGCCTTTAGCTATACGCATTCACTTATATTAATCTGTATTACTTGTATTGACTTGTATTAACTTGTATTAATTTATATTGATCTGTATTGACTTATATTAACTTGTATTTCATATTCACTCATCGATTTACTAATTGATTTATTAATCGGAATAGCAATACAATTACTCGAATCATATCCCCCTCTTCTTAAGTAGCACTTAACTATACGCATTCACTTATATTAATCTGTATTACTTGTATTAACTTGTATTAACTTGTATTAATTTATATTGATCTGTATTAACATATATTAACTTGTATTTCACATTCACTCATCGATTTACTAATTGATTTATTGATCGGAATAGCAATACAATTACTCGAATCATATCCTCCCCCTCTTAAGTAGCACTTAGCTATACGCATTCACTCATATTAATTTGTATTACTTGTATTGACTTGTATTAACTTGTATTAATTTATATTGATCTGTATTAACTTATATTAACTTGTATTTCACATTCACTCATCGATTTACTAATCGATTTATTAATCGATTGATTAATCGGAGTAGCAACACGATTACGCGAATCACCTCCCCATCTTAAGTAGCCTTTAGCTATACGCATTCACTTATATTAATCTGTATTACTTGTATTAACTTGTATTAACTTATATTAACTTGTATTAATTTATATTGATCTGTATTAACTTATATTAACTTGTATTTCACATTTACTTATCGATTTACTAATCGATTTATTAATCGATTGATTAATCGGAGTAGCAACACGATTACGCGAATCACCTCCCCCATCTTAAGTAGCCCTTAGTTATATGCATTCACCTATATTAATCTGTATTACTTGTATTAACTTGTATTAACTTGTATTTATTTATATTTATCTGTATTTCACATTTATTAATCGATTTATTCATCGATTTACTAATTGATTTACTGATCTATCTATTAATCGAAATAGCAATACGATTACTCGAATCATATCCCCCCCTCTTCTTAAGTAGCCCCTGGCCATGCGCATTCACCTGTATTAATTTGTATTACTTGTATTAACTTGTATTTACTTATATTGATTTGTATTAATTTATATTGACCTTTATTAACTTGCATTAACTTGTATTGACTTGTATTGACTCGTATTTCACATTCACTTATCGATTTACTAATCGATTTACTAATCGATTTACTAATCGAAGTAGCAATATAATACGCCAGTTATTTGCACCCCCTTCCCTCCCTCTATTGCAATTGATAAGACTTTAAAGGATTAATCAATTTGCGACCGACAAATCAGCGATTATAAGTTAAAGTTAATGTTTCGTATATCGTAAAGTATAATTAAAATAAAAAACCTTAAAAGAAGAATAATTATCGGTTCGTTACTTACTGAATTAAAGGTCAAAGTATTGCTATAACGAAAGTAGCGGCTGCAGCAGTGCAGCGCTGTAATAATTAAATAGCAATACAATCACGCGATTCATACCCCCCCTTCCTCCCCCTTCTTTCCCCCTTTCCTGAATAGCCCTTAGCTATACGTATTAACTTATATTAATCTGTATTACTTGTATTGACTTGTATTAATCCGTATTGACCTGCATTTCACATTTACTAATCGATTTACTAATCGATTTACTAATCGAAGTAGCAATACAATACGCCAGTTATTTGCACCCCCCCCCCCCCCCCCCCCCCCCCCCCCCCCTTTTCCCCTTATTGCAATTGATAAGACTTTAAAGGATTAATTAATTTGCGACCGACAAATCAGCGAATATAAGTTAAAGTTAATGTTTCGTATATCGTAAAGTATAATTAAAATAAAAAACCTTAAAAGAAGAATAATTATCGGTTCGTTACTTACTGAATTAAAGGTCAAAGTATTGCTATAACGATAGCAGCGGCTGCAGCAGTGCAACGCTCTAATAACTAAATAGCAATACAATCACGCGATTCATACCCCCCCCCCCCCCCCCCCCCTTCCCCTTCTTTTGAATTGCCCTTAGCTATACGTATTAACTTATATTAATCTGTATTATTTGTATTGACTTGTATTAATCCGTATTAACTTGCATTTCACATTTATTAATCGATTTACTAATCGAAGTAACAATACAATACGCCAGTTATTTGCATTCTCCCCCCTCCCTCCTTATTGCAATTGATAAGACTTTAAAGGATTAATCAATTTGCGACCGACAAATCAGCGATTATAAATTAAAGTTAATATTTCGTATATCGTAAAGTATAATTAAAATAAAAAACCTTAAAAGAAGAATAGTTATCGGTTCTTTACTTACTGAATTAAAGGTCAAAGTATTGCTATAACGATAGTAGCGGCTGCAGCAGTGCAGCGCTGTAATAATTAAATAGCAATACAATCACGCGATTCATACCCCTCCTTCCTCCCTCCTCTTTCCCCCTTTCTTGAATAGCCCTTAGCTATACGTATTAACTTATATTAATCTGTATTACTTGTATTGACTTGTATTAATCCGTATTGACCTGCATTTCACATTTATTAATCGATTTACTAATCGATTTACTAATCGAAGTAACAATATAATACGCCAGTTATTTGCACTCTCCCCCCTCCCTCCTTATTGCAATTGATAAGACTTTAAAGGATTAATCAATTTACGACCGACAAATCAGCGAATATAAGTTAAAGTTAATGTTTCGTATATCGTAAAGTATAATTAAAATAAAAAACCTTAAAAGAAGAATAATTATCGGTTCGTTACTTATTGAATTAAAGGTCAAAGTATTGCTATAACGATAATAGCGGCTGCAGCAGTGCAACGCTGTAATAACTAAATAGCAATACAATCACGCGGTTCATACCCCCCCCCTTTTCCCCCCTTCCCCTTCTCTTGAATAGCCCTTGGCTATACGTATTAACTTATATTAATCTGTATTACTTGTATTGACTTGTATTAATCCGTATTGACTTGCGTTTCATATTTACTGATCGATTTACTAATCGATTTACTAATCGATTTACTAATCGATTTACTAATCGAAGTAGCAATACAATACGCTAGTTATTTGCACCCCCCCCCCCCCCCCCCCCCCCCCCCCTTTCAATAGCCTCTAGCTATACGTATTGACCTGTATTAATCTGTATTACTTATATTGATCTGTATTTACTTGTATTAAGCACTTGCAAATAAGTACCGACAACCCCCTCCTTAAATAGCCCTTAGCTATACGTATTGACTTGTATTGACCTGTATCGACCTGACTTATATTAACCTGTATTAAAAGTATATAATAAAAATAGAAAATCTTAAAAGAAGTATAATTATAGATTCATTATTAATTAAGTTGAAGGTCAAAGCATTGCTATAACGATATCAGCGCTTTAACAATCAAGTAGCAATAAGATTACGCGAATTATACCCCCTCCCCCCCCCCCCCCTTCCTTGAATAGCCTTTAGCTATACGAATTGACTTGTATTAACCTGTATCGACTTGTATCAACCCGTATTAACTTGTACTGACCTGTATTAACCTGAATTAACTTATGTTAATTTATATTAACCTTTATTAACTTGTATTTTATATTTAATAATCGATTGATTAATTATATATATTAACTATATTTACTAATTACATTTACTAATCACATTTACTAATCATATTTACTAATCACATTTACTAATCACATTTACTAATCACATTTACTAATCACATTTACTAATCATATTTACTAATCACTTTTACTAATCACATTTACTAACCGACAACCCCCTTCCCTGAATAGCCCTTAGCTATACGAATTGACTTGTATTGACCTGTATAGACCTGTATCGACTCGTATTAACTTATACGAACTTGTATTGACTTGAATTAACTTATATTAACTTATATTAACCTTTATGAACTTGTATTTTATATTTAATAATCGATTTATTAATCATATTTACTAATTATATTTATTTATTATATTTCTTAATCACATTTATTAATCACATTTACTAATTACATTTACTAATTACATTTACTAATCACATTTACTAATCACATTTACTAATCACATTTACTAATCACATTTACTAATCACATTTACTAACCGACAACCCTCTTCCCTGAATAGCCCTTAGCTATACGAATTGACTTGTATTGACCTGTATCGACCTGTATCGACCCGTATTAACTTGTACTAATTTGTATTGACTTGAATTAACTTATATTAACCTTTATTAACTTATATTTTATTTTTCATAATCGATTTATTAATTATATTTACTAATTATATTTATTAATCATATTTACTAATCACATTTACTAATCACATTTACTAATTATATTTACTAATCACATTTACTAATCACATTTACTAATCATATTTACTAATCACATTTACTAATCACATTTACTAATCACATTTACTAACCGACAACCCCCTTCCTTGAATAGCCCTTAGCTATACGAATTGACTTGTATTGACCTGTATCGACCTGTATCGACCCGTATTAACTTGTACTAATTTGTATTGACTTGAATTAACTTATATTAACCTTTATTAACTTTTATTTTATTTTTCATAATCGATTTATTAATTATATTTACTAATTATATTTATTAATCATATTTACTAATCACATTTACTAATCACATTTACTAATTATATTTACTAATCACATTTACTAATCACATTTAATTATTATATTTACTAATAACTTTTACTAATCTCATTTACTAATCTCATTTATTAATCGATTTATTAATAGATTTACTCATCGATTCATTAATCGATTAATTTATTATAATAGCGAAAATAAATATAATAAAGCATAAAGTAATTCATTAATAAAATTAATAAAAAAGGTTTGATTATTTCAGAAAGAAAAATAAGAAAAAAGCAACTGCAATTATATATATATATATATAATATACGTAGCTTTAATTCAAGAGCTCGGCAAGCACGTGCAAGTTAAATCTTTTCAAGTAACGTGACTTATAACTAGCCCCACTTTAAACCCATGGGGTTTCCCCATCCCCCGTGGGTAATTTCACTTAAAAAAATCCTCCCCATGGGGCTTTAAAAAAAAAATCCCCCATCGGCCAAGGCCCCATGGGGCGAATGGGGAGGAAAACCCCGTGGGGCCCCCACCCCATGGAGCAGCCTACTTAAGTTTAAAGCGCTTCGAAAAAAAATTACAAAAGAAAGTTAAGCACAAATTCAAGTCGATAAGATCGTCTTAAAAAGCAAAAAAAAGCAATCGAACGATAGCGATAAGTTAAAATACTTTAAAAAAGTATTAATAGCTATTATCGATCTTAAGCTCTTTAGCACGCTCGATAATCTTATTTTTAACGGTCTTTATAGCACGGCTAATAATAAGCACTAGCTATCTAATAACACTCTTCTCGACAATTGCGGCGCTACTTACTTTATTAACGATAAAAATCTATTAATATTAAAGTCAATTCAGCGCTCTCGCTTAATCGACTTTATCGAAGCTAGAACGAATAGTCTTTTAATCGTCGAGCGAAGTACTAAAGTCTTTAAAAAAGCTTTGAACGGACCAAATAAAGCTAAGACGGAAGATTTAAAGTTAGAAAACGTCGCTATCGTTAAAAGGTTTAATATTAATATCATCTCGAAAGCTTTTTTAAGCAAAGCTAGCGTATAATACTTAAGATATAACGCAACTCTCCGCTACGAAAAGGTTAAAAAGAGCGTCGTATTAAAAAAGTTAAAAAAAAAGTTCAACTTTACGTTCTTTAAATACAAGTTATTCAACTATTCTTTACCTTAATTGATTCGTAGCTCTTTTTGCTTAATAATATTCTTTACAGCTTAAAAGCGCTTGCAAACACGTTATAAATTTTAAAAAAGCAATATCTTCCGAGCTTTAAAAAAAGATTTATCGATACTTTAGCATTTACAAACAAGTCATCTAAGCAAAGAAGCCTTCGAAGCGCTAGCTTACAACGTTAAAAAAGTAAGACTTAAAAGAATTACTAAAGTTGAATATAAAGCATATGCTATTACGCACGCTTAACAAGTCATATCTCGCCGCACGTTAGATAACAAAGCAGCTAAGCTATTTTATAAGATCGCTTAAGATCTATTCGATTTCTTTAACGGTTTCGAAAAGAGCAAATAATTATTAATAATTAAAAATAAATATAATAAAAAGCTATTCGGCTTTACATTAAAAGACAAGTTACAATTAACGGTTATAAAAGTGCTAAAAGAATTTAAAGCATAAACGAGACGCAAATACGGTCTTTTAATAGCTATTATGCGCTATAACAACGATTCTTTAGTAATCGCAATCAACGTAATCGGCTCTACCGAATATCAAAGATAAGCGAAAGAAATTAAGATCGAGTTAAAGCTTTTATTATCTTTTAATTACGAACTTAATAAAAGAGCTAAAAAAGCTAAGAGAAAAGTAATAGAACGGTTTATTAAAATAAAAGTAAAAGCAAAGCTCTTAAAGAAGCTCTAGCTTAAGACTATACTAGCCGCTATTTACTTCTATAATATAATACCGAAAGCGAAAAGCTTTATAAAGAGTCCGAATAAAGTGCTATAGCTTTAGTTCAAGCAATATTTTAAGTAATACGATCCGGCGATCTTTATACGGATCGACATCGACTTAAGACTAGATTATAGCGGTTTAATTACGTATAGCGCTCGTGCGTACTTAATAATTAAAAACCGAAAAGCTTTTCGCAATAAAAAATCTTTTAAAATCAAACCGAAAAGATATATAAGCTATTTGATTAGATATATAGCTTTTAATATATACAAAGTCTATGTTCTTATGCTTTATAAAGTGATTATCATACGCAACGTAACGTTCGATAAAACTTAATTTTATCTTAAAAACGAAGAAAAATCGATCGGCTAATCGATTAGCGAGATTAAAAGCATCGTTATTAAATTAAAAGATATTAAAAACTTTAATTAAACAAAAGACGCTTTGTCTAACATAAAGAACGTTGCAAAAGATCGCTTAAAAGAAACGAATGCAATTGATATAAAAAGTAAGCAGCCGTTAAACCTTATAAAAGTTGACTTAAAAAGATTTAATTAAAGCTTAAAAGATGCGATCTTATTTAATTCGAGCGATGCACAAACGTTAAAAGCTTTAACTTTAATTAAAGACCTTATAAATACGTTTATATTAAAAGCAATTGCTTTACGAGACGATCTAATAAACCTTAACGATTCGAACTACACCGTTAACCGTTTCGCTAGCTCTTTAGCTAAAAGCAAAAGCGAAAGTGCTTTAAAACTGTTAAAAGCAAAGAAAAGCATCGTAAACAAACAAAAACTTAGCTTTAATAAAAGAGCGCGCAAATCATACTTTTAAATTGTTATTTAAAGCCGAAGCTTAAAAAGCTAAGCTATAAGCCGATTAACGAAAGCTTTTACGTTAATAACCGGCGGAGATTTAAATCGAATAATCAAAGAAAAGCCTTTAAACCTTTTTAAAGCGAGCATTAATAATAAAAAATTAAATTATAAACACTTTAAATAAAATTCCGACTTTAATAAAAAGTATTCACTTATTAATAGCTGCATTAAAAAACGCGCGAAGATATACGCAAGTGTTAATAAGCTTCTTTTAAACAACTCTTTCGCCGATTCGAACCGCTATTCGCGCGTTTTAGATTTTGTATCGACTTTTTAAGCTAATAGCGATCTTATGCGTAAAGATAACAAAGATTACGAAACATTATACGCTATTATAACAGCTGCTACTTCGTTTAAGCTATTATTAAAACAGCTTAACTCGTAAAAACGAAAACATCTAAAACCTCTTACTTATTAAAAAGAGCTATAACGATACTTATACGGTAAAGAGTTTAAAGACGAAGCTTTTATAAAGCTAAATAATCTAAAGAAAAAAAACTGCTAAAAAGTGATTCTCGAAAGCGAAGCTAAATTAAAACTTATACCTTTTAAGTAAGTGTTTATATACAAAACTAGCTCGTTCGAAAAGATCGTAAAGTTTAAATCGAAGATTATAATTAAAAGCGACTTTTAAAACGAATCTATTATCTATTTAACTTACGCTACTACGCTAACAATTAAATCGTTTAAAATAATGATAGCTATAATAGCCGAATTTGATTTAAAAGTAAAACAATTCGACGTCGTCAACGCTTTTATTAACGCTATAAGACACACGGATAGCGTTTTAATTACGTGTTATCTTTTTAACGGTTTTAAATAAAAAAGTATGCTCGTAAAAGTCGATAAAGCTTTATATAAACTCAAAGACTCGCTAGCTTTATAGTATTTCGACTTTACAAGCACACTCGACAAATTAAAGCTTATTTTACTCGATAAAGAACTGTATATTTTTACGAATCTAAACAAAACGGTCTTTATAACGTTTTACGTAAACGATATTTAAGTTATATACTATTACTTTAATCTTTTTAAAGCGCAAAAGATTATTAACGGTTTTAATAAAGCGTACGAGATCGAAGCGATAAAAGATATTAAATAATTTCTTAATATAAAAGTCGCTCGAGACCGTTAGTAAAGAACGCTAACGCTTATATACGACGCTTATATTAAAAAAATAGCCAAGAAATTCGAACTTACGAACGGACGCTGCTTAACAACTTTATTACCGTTTTATAACTTAATTAAAAATAAAAAGATAGCTTCGCGGAAACAAGTAAAAGAGTATTAAAAGAAAGTTAAATCCGTGTTATATATAACGATCATGTTACGCTTAAATATAGCTTTTATAGCCTTTCAACTTTTTCACTTTAGCACTAATCCAAGCGCGGAGCACTTCCGAGCTATAAACTAGTGTTTGCGATATCTATTTAACTCGCGCTTTAAAAGTATTTAATACAGCTAGTTTAGCAAATCAAAGCTAGTAATAGCTTTTAACGCTTCTTACGCCGATAACGAAGAGATAAAGCGATCTTCTTAAAAGTATATTATGTTTTTATTCGAAAGTACGATCTTTTAAAAAGCTTTAAAGCAAGATACAATTACTATATCATTTATTAAAGCAAAGCTTCTTAGCATAGCCTTTATAATAAAAGAGATTATAACGCTCTAACGGTTTTTTAAAGAGCTGCACCTTCGTTTTGCGGCGCTTTAAGTAGTTTATTATAATAATCAACAAATAATAAAGCTTATAGCTAATGAAAAAGAACGTATCTTTACTAAGCTTCGCTACGTCGATATTCATAATATATAACTGCGTTAAAAGCACTTCAAAAAGAGCTTTCAAGTTTAATATCTTTTTACTAAAGAGATGCACGCTAACGGTCTTATTAAGAACCTGACTCGATAGAAGTTTAAAAGCTTTATTAAGCTTTTGAATTTACAAGACGCTCGCGCGTTAATCGAGAATCTTTAATAGTACGCATATGCTATTCACTTATTACATTTCATTTTTTTTTCATTTGCACGTAATTTAAAAGAAAACATTTATTTAGTAATTATAGCCGTTATTCTATCTTATCTTATACGCTTTTACTTTTCGTCTTCTTATAACAAAAGATCGATTAAAGCTTTTAGCAATCTTTTTACTTTAGCTCGGCGCTCCGCAAAAGTTATAACAACGGCGAGCGCCGTTGCGAAAGCGGCAAGCGCAACGATTAGCGCAAAAAGAGCGACAACAATAAGTGCGACAAAAGCGACAAAAGCAATAAGGGCGGCAAGCGCAAAAGCTGTTATAGCAGCAGATTAAAGCTTTTATATAAAGTCCGAAAAGAAGTTTTAATCAAAAGGAACTGCTTAAATTAAATTATTTCGGAAGTCAAAAAGCTTGACTTACGAAAAGATAATATACTCGAAGCGCTCCGCGTCATCGGATTACGGTTTGCTATTATAAGACTATTCAATTTAACAAAAGCTATATTCAAATTAAAAGTCTTAAAAGCAAAAGCAAAACTTGCAAAGCTACCGAGACTACTTTTAAAACCTTTACTTTTATTCGCTAGACCGCTCGAACTACTAGCAGCACCTCTTAAAAAAGCAGCATCTAAAGCGAGCTGTTATCGCATAGCATCTCGAAGACCTCGGCGAACTCTTTATATAATACTACTATTTTTAACGCTTACGAAGTTATCGAAAGCGGTGTTAATAACGGCAAAAGCAGCGGTGCAGTTGCTATAGCTACTTTTAGCATACCGGAGACAGCGTATAACGCTCGTGTCGTAATTATAATAGTCTCTATTAGACCTCGATATGATCTTATTATTAATGCACTTGATACACTTTAAAGCTTTAACGGTCGTTAACATAAGCAAGCGCTTAATAAAAAGGTTTAAGAGAAAAGGCGAAGCTTCGAAAATAAAAGTGCGTAGTATAACCGCCGCAACCGCCGCAGCTGCAGCAGCAACAATAGCTAAAGCAAAGAAAAGATTCTCTTAATAATTAGCATAAATATATTAATCTATCAAAAGCATTTACTTTTAAACGGCTTCGGCCGCGCTTAACGATTCTATTAGACTAAGTTACTTGCTTAAAAAGCATTGTATAAATAGATAAAAGTTAAGTGTTTATTATAATAAAAAAGAACGCGCTTTTACTTATATAACAACGCGACAAAGACAGCGCTAAAGACCTCCGCTACGTAATAAAACCGACTTAAAAAAGAATTGCATTCTTAACTGATACTTAATTAACAATAACAACCGCTATTTGTTTGTTTAAACTGCGATGACAATCTTTTTTATTTACATCGAGTTTAAAAAGCTTAATCATTTAATTTTTTTTTTCTTTTTTATTTGCTTGCAGCTTAGCAGCTACGCTGCTAACTTAAAAGGTGTGTTATGCAAAATAAGCATAATTCCACTTAAGCTATATATAACATGTTATGTGACCTCGCTTAATAGCGCTTTTAGCACACTAAAGCTTTTAAGTACATGTATATAGATCTTGACGAGCTTTTTAAATAAAATATACCAAGCTTCATTCAATTTACAGAATCTTTTCCTGATCTTAGTGCTAGTAAGCACTACACCTTTTTATTAAGCGCTTGTTTATGCTAACGACCGTTAAAGCTTTAAGGTGCATTAAGTGCATTAATAATAAGATCACATCGAAGTTTAATAAAGACTATTATAATTACGATACGAGCGTTATACGCTATCTTCGGTGTGCTAAAGGTAGCTATAGCAATTGCACCGTTGCTTTTGCCGCTATTAATACCGCTTTCGATAACTTCGTAAGCGTTAAAGATAATAATGTTATATAAAGAATTCGCCGGAGTCTTTAAAATGCTATGCGATAATAGCTCGCTTTAAATGCTGCCTTTTTAAAAGGTGTTGCTAGTAGTCCGAGCGGTCTAGCGAGTAGAAATGGAAGTTTTAAAAGTAATCTCGATAGCTTTATAAGTTTTGCTTTTGCTTTTAAGACCTTTAATTTGAATATAGCTTTTATTAGATTAAATAGTTTTATAGCAACGAACCGTGATCCGATGACGCGAAGCGCTTCGAGTATATCACCTTTTCGTAAGTCAAGCTTTTTGACTTTCGAAATAATTTAATCTAAGCAGCTTTTTTTAACTAGAACTTTTTTTCGGACTTTATACAAAAGCTTTAATCTGCTGCTATAGCAGCTCTTGCGCCTGCCGCCCTTGTTGCTCCCGTCGCTTTCGCAGCTCCCGTCGCTCCCGTCGCACCCGCAGCTCCCGTCGCTCCCGTCGCACTTATTATCGTCGCTCTTTTTGCGCTAGTTATTGCGCCTGCCGCTTTCGCGGCGGCGCCCGTCGTTGCTATGACTCTTGCGGAGCGCCGAGCTAAAATAAAGAGATTGTTAAAAGCTTTGATTGATCTTTTGTTATGATAAGCGAAAGGTAGAAGCGTATAAGATAAGATAGAATAACGGTTAAGATTGCTAAATAAATGTTTTCTTTTGAATCACGTATAATTAAAAAAAAAATGAAATGTAATAAATAAATAGCATATGCGTGTTATTAAAGCTTTTCGACGAACGCGCGAGCGTTTTGTAAATTTAAGAGCTTGATAAAGCTTTTAAACTTTTATCGAGTTAAGTTCTTAATAAGATTATTAACGTGCATCTCGTTAATAAAAAGATATTAAACTTAAAAGCTCTTTTTAAAGTGCTTTTAGCGCAGTTATATATTATGAATATCGACGTAGCGAAGCTTAGTAAAGATACGCTCTTTCTCTTTAGCTATAAGCTTGATTGTTTATTAATTATTATAATAAACTATTTAAAGCGCCGCAAATCGAAGGTACAGCTCTTTGAAAAATCGTTAAAGCGCTATAGTCTCTTTTATTATAAAGGCTATGCTAAGAAGCTCCGCTTTAATAGATAATATAGTAATTATATCTTGCTTTAAAGCTTTTTAAAAGATCGCACTTTCGAATAAAAACATAATATACTTTTAAAAAGATCGCTTTGTCTTTTCGTCATCGGCGTAAAAAGCGTTAAATGCTATTACTAGCTCCGACTTGCTAAACTAGCTATATTAAATACTTTTAAAGCGCGAGTTAAATAAATATCGTAAACACTAGTTTATAGCTCGAAGGTATTTCGCGCTTAAATTAGTGTTAAAGTAAAAGAGTTAAAAAGCTGCAAAAGCTATATTTAAGCGTAGCATGATCGTTATATATAGCACGGATCTAATTTTCTTTTAATACTCTTTCATTTGCTTTTGCGAAGCTATTTTTTTATTTTTAATTAAGTTATAAAACGGTAATAAAGTTGTTAAGCAGCGTCCGTTCGTAAGTTCGAATTTCTTAGCTATTTTTTTAATATAAGCGTCGTGCATAAGCGTTAGCGTTCTTCGTTAACGGTTTCGAGCGATTCTTATTTTAAAAAACTATTTAATATCTTTTATCGCTTCGATCTTATACGCTTTATTAAGACCGTTAATAATCTTTTACGCTTTAAAAAGATTAAAGTGATAGTATATAACTTAAATATCGTTTACGTAAAACGTTATAAAAACCGTTTTATTTAGATTCGTGAAAATATACGGTTTTTTATCGAGTAGTATAAGCTTTAATTTATCGAGTATGCTTATAAAGTCGAAATACTATAGAGCTAGCGAGTCTTTAAGTTTATATAAGGCTTTATCGACCTTTATAAGTATACTTTTTTATTTAAAACCGTTAAAAAGATAACACGTAATTAAAACGCTATTCGTATATCTTATAGCGTTAATAAAAGCGTTGACGACGTCGAACTGTTTTACTTTTAAATCAAATTCGATTGCTATAGCTATTATTATCTTAAACGATTTAGTTATTAACGTAATAGCGTAAGTTGAATAGATAATAGATTCGTTTTAAAAGTCGCTTTTAATTATAATCTTCGATTTAAACTTTACGATCTTTCCGGGCGAGCTAGTCTTATATATAAATACTTACTTAAGAAGTATAAGTTTTGATTTAGCTTCGCTTTCGAGAATCATTCTTTAGCAGTTCTTTTTTTCTAAATTATTTAGCTTTATAAAAGCTCCGTCCTTGAACTCTTTGTTATATAAGTACCGTTATAGCTTTTTTTAATAAATAAAAAGTTTTAAATGTTTTCGTTTTTGTAGATTAAGCTGTTCTAGTAATAGCTTAAACGAAGTAGTAGCTATTATAATAACGTGCAATATCTCGTAATCTTTATTATCTTCGCGCACGGGTTCGTTATTAGCTTAAAAAGTCGATATAAAATTTAAAACGCGCGAATAGCAGTTCGAATCGACGCGAGAGTTATTTAAAAAAAGCTTATTAACACTTGCGTATATCCTCGCGCGTTTTCTAGTGCGGCTATTAATAAGTGAGTGCTTTTTATTAAAGTCGGAATTTTATTTAAAGTATTTATAATCTAATTTTTTATTATTAATGCTCGCTTTAAAAAAGTTTAAAAGCTTTTTTTTAATTATTCGATTTGAATCTCCGCTAGTTGTTAACGTAAAAGCTCTCGTTAATCGGCTTATAACTTAGCTCTTCGAGCTTCGGCTTTAAATAACAACTTAAAAGTACAATTTACGCGCTCTTTTATTAAAGCTAAGTTTTTGCTCGTTTACAATGTTTTTTCTTACTTTTAGCAGTCTTAAAGCACTTTCGCTTTTGCTTTTAGCTAAAGAGTTAGCGAGACGTTTAACAGTGTGATTCGAATCGTTAAAATCTATTAAATCGTTTCGTAAAGCAATTGCTTTTAGTATAAACGTATTTATAAAGTCTTTAATTAAAGTTAAAGCTTTTAACGTTTATGCATCGCTCGGATTAAATAAAGTTGCATTCTTTAAGCTTTAATTAAATCCTTTTAAGTTAACTTTTATAAGGTTTAACAGCTGCTCACTTTTTATATTAATTGCATTCGTCTTTTTTAAGCGATCTTTTGCAACGTTTTTTATGTTAAACAAAGCGTCTTTTGTTTAACTAAAGTCTTTAATATCTTTTAATTTAATAACGATGCTTTTAATTTCGTTAATCGATTAGCCGATTGATTTTTTTTCGTTTTTAAAATAAAATTAAGTCTTATCGAATATTACGTTACGTATAACAATCACTTTATAAAGCATAAGAACATAAACTTTATATATATTAAAAGCTATATATTTAACTAAATAGCTTATATATCTTTTCGGTTTGACCTTAAAAGCTTTTTTATTACGAAGAGCTTTTCGGTTTTTAATTATTAAGTACGCACGAGCGCTATACGTAATTAAACCGTTATAATCTAATCTTAAGTCGATATCGATCCGTATAAAGATCGCCGGATCGTATTATTTAAAATATTACTTGAATTAAAGCTATAACACTTTATTCGGACTCTTTATAAAGCTCTTCGCTCTCGGTATTATATTATAAAAGTAGATAACGGCTAATGTAGTCTTAAGCTAAAGCTTCTTTAAGAGCCTTGCTTTTACTTTTATTTTAATAAACCGTTTTATCACTTTTCTTTCAGCTCTTTCGGCTCTTTTATTAAGTTCGTGATTAAAAGATAATAAGAGCTTCAACTCGATCTTAACCTTTTTCGCTTATTTTTAATATTCGGTAGAGCCGATAACGTTGATTACGATTACCGAGGAATCGTTATTATAACGCATAACAGCTATTAAAAGACCGTATTTGCGTTTTGTTTATGCTTTAAATTCTTTTAGCACTTTCATGATCGTTAATTGCAACTTGTCTTTTAATATAAAGCCGAATAGCTTTTTGTTGTGCGGAACAGGCATGGTTCTACCCAAGCTATATGTAATATATCATGTGACCTCGCCTAATAGCGCCTTTAGCACACTAGAGCTCTTAAGTACATGTACATAGATCTTGACGAGCTTTTTAAATAGAATATATTAAGCTTTATTCAATCTATAAAATCTCTTTTTGATTTTAATGCTAATAAGCATTATAATTAAGAGTTACATTCGCACTCACGAGCTATTCAGTTAGTCTTTAATAACCTCCGAATTAATCGAGAGCGGATTCTGCAAGTTACTTTAACGCTATTTTGCTATAACTTTCATTTTTGCAATTTATCTTTTTTTAATTATATTTATTTTTTATAACTAACACTTATTACTTTTAAGAACTTTAATTAATTTTTAAAAGCTTTAGTTATAAAATCAATTGCTACAATAATAGACGATAAAGTAAAAGAAGTTCTCTTGATTAATAAAACGAACCTTATAAGTCGTAGCGACTTCTTAAGATGGATTACGAACTATAAATACTTTATCAAGCGCTTTAGCATAAAATAATACGCAGCTTTTCGTATTAGCGTAAAAGAGCTTGCTCTTTCTATCGAGCAAATTAAACCAAAAACGAAGTCTGCTATAAAGATAATAACGGAGCTTAATAACGAATAGTTCTAAAACTAAGACCGCTAACGAAAAGCTTAAGAAGAACTGCACTTAAGAGCTTTTGCAAACGATCTTAATAGACTTTTACGACTACGCGAAGCTAAATTCGAAGACGTCCGAAAAGTATATAACGATAATATAAAAGAATACAACTTCGCTATAAACAATTAAAAGATCTTAAATAACAAAAGCAATTAAATTATAAACTAAATTAAAAAAACGGTTAAAAGCTTTATTCTCGAAAAAGCGATCTTGGCGGCTATAAAAGAAGACAACACCTTTATTTAATTCTTAATAAAGAAGCTTTAAAAAATATGCCGTTTATTTAATTCGAGCTTTAAGCTATCGATAATACGAGATTATAATAAATCCTTGCAAGTAGCTAAGCAAAAGAGCGTCTTTTTAGCGGTTTAAATCAAAGAACACCGAGCTATCTATAAATTAGCGAAGATAAACGACTTTTACGAAACGACGAGTATACTCGCGATAAAAGTATTTTTAAAAGTTATTAGCGAAAAATAATTATTAATTTAAGCGTCGCTAAAGCTCGCAAAAGTTATTCGAAACGACGAGCTATTATTGCTTTAAAAGCGCACTTTCTACGATTACTTTAACTAATACGAAAGCTAAATTAACGAAAAGACTAGCAATCCGAACTTTAACTTTTTTAATGTATTCGTTACTTTCGGAAATCAAACGATTCGTAGCACTTCCGGAAGTAATAAAGCTAACGACATTGCTCTTAAGCAGTCCGGTAAACGCTCCGATAGCTTTAAAAGACTTGCTAAAAGTTTTAAGTGCTCGTGCTTTAAAAAGAGAATATATTATTAAGATGCAATTAAGTGTAAGATCTTTCGTTATTGCTTTAACGGTCTTAATAAAAGTAGATTCGTAAAGCCGAACCGAGATGATATCATCGCTATAAGAAAGAAGCTTTAAAAGCTTAAGTTTAAAGCGCTTCGAAAAGAGATTACGAAAGAAAGTTAAGCATAAATTCAAATCGATAAGATCGTTTTAAAAAGCAAAAAAAAGTAATCGAATAATAGCGATAAATTAAAATACTTTAAAAAAGTATTAATAGCTATTATCGATCTTAAGCTTTTTAATACGCTCGATAATCTTGTCTTTAACGGTCTTTATAATACGGCTAATAATAAGTACTAGCTATTTAATAACACTTTTCTCGATAATTGCGGCGCTATTTATTTTATTAACGATAAAAATCTTTTAATACTAAGGTTAATTCAGCGCTTTCGTTTAATCGACTTTATCGAAGCTAAAACGAGTAATCTTTTAATCGTCGAGCGAAAGACTAGAATCTTTAAAAGAGCTTTAAACGGACTAAATAAAGCTAAAACGAAGGACTTAAAATTAAAAAACGTTATTATCGTTAAAAGGTTTAATATTAATATCATTTCGAAAGCTCTTTTAAGCAAGGCTAACGTATAATACTCGAGATATAACGCAACTCTCCGCTATAAAGAAATTAAAAAGAACGTCGTATTAAAAAAGTTAAAAAAGAAGTTTAACTTTACGTTTTTTAAATATAAGCTATTTAATTATTCTTTACTTTAATTAATTCGTAGCTCTTTTTGCTTAATAATATTCTTTATAACTTAAAAGCGCTTGCAAACACGTTACAAATTCTAAAAAAGTAATATTTTTCAAGCTTTAAAAAAGGATTTATCGATACTTTAGCATTTACGAACAAGTCATTTAAGTAAAAAAGCGCTCGAAGCGCTAGCTTATAACGTTAAAAGAGTAAGACTTAAAAGAATTATTAAGATTGAATATAAAGCATATGCTATTACGCACGCTTAACAAGTCATATCTCGCCGCACGTTAAATAATAAAACAGCTAAGCTATTTTATAAGATCGCTTAAGATTTATTCGACTTTTTTAATAGTTTCGACGAAAGCAAATAGTTATTAATAATTAAAGATGAATACAATAAGAAGCTATTCGGCTTTATATTAAAGGACAAGTTGTAATTGACGGTTATAAAAGTGCTAAAAGAATTTAAAGCATGGACGAAACGCAAATACGGTTTTTTAATAGCTATTATACGCTATAATAACGATTCTTCGGTAATCGCAATTAACGTAATCGGCTTTACCGAATATTAAAGATAAGCGAAAGAGGTTAAGATCGAGTTAAAGCTCTTATTATCTTTTAATTACGAACTTAATAGAAGAGCCGAAAAGGCTAAGAAAGAAGTAATAAAACGGTTTATTAAAATAAAAATAAAAGCAAAGCTCTTAAAAAAGCTTTAGCTTAAGATTATATTAACCGTTATCTACTTTTATAATATAATATCGAAAGCGAAAAGCTTTATAAAAAGTCCGAATAAAGTATTATAGCTTTAGTTTAAGCAATATTTTAAGTAATACGATCCGGCGATCTTTACACGGATCGATATCGACTTAAGATTAGATTATAACGGTTTAATTACGTATAACGCTCGTGCGTACTTAATAATCAAAAACCGAAAAGCTCTTCGTAATAAAAAAGCTTTTAAAGTTAAACCGAAAAGATATATAAGCTATTTAGTTAAATATATAGCTTTTAATATATATAAAGTTTATGTTCTTATGCTTTATAAAGTGATTGTTATACGCAACGTAATATTCGATAAGACTTAATTTTATTTTAAAAACGAAAAAAAATCAATCGGCTAATCGATTAACGAAATTAAAAGCATCGTTATTAAATTAAAAGATATTAAAGACTTTAGTTAAACAAAAGACGCTTTGTTTAATATAAAAAACGTTGCAAAAGATCGCTTAAAAAAGACGAATGCAATTAATATAAAAAGTAAGCAGCTATTAAACCTTATAAAAGTTGACTTAAAAAGATTTAATTAAAGCTTAAAGAATGCAACTTTATTTAATCCGAGCAATGCATAAACGTTAAAAGCTTTAACTTTAATTAAAGACTTTATAAATACGTTTATATTAAAAGCAATTGCTTTACGAAACGATTTAATAGACTTTAACGATTCGAATCATACCGTTAAACGTCTCGCTAACTCTTTAATTAAAAGCAAAAGCGAAAGTGCTTTAAGACTGTTAAAAGTAAGAAAAAGCATTATAAACGGGCAAAAACTTAGCTTTAATAAAAGAGCGCGCAAATTATACTTTCAAGTTATTATTTAAAGCCGAGGCTCGAAAAGCTAAGCTATAAGCCGATTAACAAAAGCTTTTACGTTAATAACCGGCGGAGATTTAAACCGAATAATTAAAGAAAAGCTTTTAGACTTTCTTAAAGCGAATATTAATAATAAGAAATTGAATTATAAACACTTTAAATAAAATTCCGACTTTAATAAAAAGCATTCATTTATTAATAATTATATTAAAAAACGCGCGAGGATATACGCAAGTGTTAATAAGCTTTTCTTAAACAATTTTCGCGCTGATTCGAATTGCTATTCGCGCGTTTTAAATTTTGTATCGACTTTTTAAGCTAATAGCGAACTCGTGCGCGAAGATAGCAAAGATTACGAGACATTATACGCTATCATAGCAGCTGCTACTTCGTTTAAGCTGTTATTAAAACAGCTTAATCCGTAAGAACGAAAACATTTAAAACCTTTTACTTATTAAAAAGAGCTATAACGGCACTTATACGGCAAAGAGTTTATAAACGAAGCTTTTATAAAGTTAAATAATTTAAAGAAAAGGAACTATTAAAAAGTGATTTTCGAAAGCGAAGCTAAGTTAAAACTTATACTTTTTAAGTAAGTGTTTATATATAAAACTAGCTCGTTCGAAAAGATCGTAAGGTTTAGATCGAAGATTATAATTAAAAGCGACTTTTAAAACGAATCTATTATTTATTTAACTTACGCTATTACGTTAGCAGCTAAATCGTTTAAGATAATAATAGCTATAGCAGCCGAATTTGATTTAAAAGTAAAACAATTCGACGTCGTTAACGCTTTTATTAACGTTATAAAATATACGAATAGCGTTTTAATTACGTGTTATCTTTTTAACGGTTTTAAGCAAAAAGGTATGCTCGTAAAGGTCGATAAAGCTTTATATAAACTTAATGTCGGAGTATACCAGCCATGCAGCGGACAGGAATGGAAGGAACGACGGATAAGAATAAAAGGGACGATAAGGGTAGTAGTAGACTTGGCACGTAAAAGCGGCACGTGCGCCCGCGGTCCCTTTAAAAGACCGCTATTACTAGTATAGCAATACTAGATATCTATAATACAACTAACTTAAAGCGATAGTACTATTAAACACTTGTGTACTAACACTGATTAATAGTTGAATAAACCATAGATTCGCAAGGTCTAAAAGAAATAAGATTAAGTCTAAAGAGTTTTTACTAACTTCGCTTTTTATCTTGTGCTAACGATACCTATTATTGTTTTCGGTTAAGAATCGAGAATCGAACAACTCTTTTACGAGAATCGATTGCGTTTATTACGCGCGAAAGATCTAAGAAGCGGACAACTCTTTGCGAGCACGATTTTTACTTTTTTTAAAGAACTGTTTCTTTAGTTAACAAGCTAGCAGATCTATTATTACACTTGTTGGATTGCTTTGTTGGATTGCTTCTAAGCGATTGGGAATATATATTCGTAAGGTCGTAACGGTCGTCAAAGTACTTGCAATTGCAAAACACTCGGTTAATAAAGTATCTGAATTCTGTCTGCTCCCCAAGGCTCAAAAGAGCTGATTCCTTTTATACGATTAAAAAGAATCACGTGCACTAGCTAGCTAATAAGTTTACTTGTCAAGTTGAAGGTCCTTTGACTGCTGATATGCTAAGCGAAGCATGCTAAGTAGCCCGTGAACTATAATTCACGGGTGAGCTTCTCTAACTACTATTACTACTACTACTACTAGCTAAGGTCGATATAGATATACCGACACCGGCAACTCTCTTTTTAGCAAACAGTGCTTTGCTAACTATTATATCGACCGAAAAAAGAAGGAAAGTAATTAAACAAAAGAAAAACAATCTTATCTTTCCTTTTCTTATAGCAGCTTTTCTACTTATCTATCCACTTGCACCTTCAAGGTATTAATTAAAACTAGCTTTTACAAAAAAGTATTAGCCCCGACTTTAATTATAACGTTAACAAGGTTGGATTTTCTTTCGATCTAGCGTACTTTAAATAGCTCTCGCTTTTCGTATGATTCTCGAATAGCTATAATATCGATCATCAAGCGCTTCTTTTTAATAGTTCTTAGCTTTATTATACACTCGTAAAGCGAGTAAGAGTCAGTGCACACAACTACGAAGAAATTAAAAATCTTTAATTAAGCTGTGATTTAAGCAAATGTGATCGACAAAGCAATAGCTATATCGATACTTAAAGACATAGCGTATAGCTTAAAAGCTAATACTATTCTTGTTATCCTTTTACACTTTTATAATACTTAATATAAAATGTTACTCGTTAAAGTGAACTCGTTTTCTCTTACGTAAGCCTTATTACTAAAGATAACTACGAAACCGATTTAAGAGCTAAAATCAGCGTTATTAGTAAACGCTCCGTTTACAAACATAAAGAGCTTCGCAGTTTTTAAGTCTAAAAGCACGTAGTAGATCTTTCGGGTTAAATGATCGATCAGCTATTAAATCACTTTATTAAGAGCCTTATAGTCTTCGTCCCTCGGTTCTTAGTATTAAGCAGCTATCGATAAAGCGCAAAATGCTTTTAAGTAGCAAATAATAGCTAAATACGCTTTTCGAGCACGTTGCTTTAAGTACTCTTTAGCCCGTGTAGCTGAATCGAGCTTAATTACAGCAAGCTTCTCATTCTGCTCTTTTTAACTAATTAACACTCCGAACCCGTCTTTATCTAAAGATAGCTTATATCTATTGAAAATCATCGGTTCAGCGTATATAAAGATCTTTATTTCTTTGCTCCTTAGCTTAGATTTAACTAGCTCCCTCTTTTCTTTTGCTTTTATAGCTGGATTGACAACCATAAGAACATTATCCGTTTATAAAGCAATTATTCTTAACTGATCTTTATTAGTTGATACAAAGAAGCAAAAGTTAAAGCTCGATTGCTTTATACCGAGGTTGTTTATAAAGTGCTCGGAAAAACGCTTATACTAGTGCGTCTTTGCTTCGAAGATGCCGTATAAAAAGCTAATTATAAAAAACAAAGTGCCGAAAGAGAATCGATAAGTGATCTCTTTAAATAGTCGCACGACGATTATTCGAATAAGCTTTATACTTAATTGAGTATAAGCTTAAATGATATCTTTGCTACAGACTTAACACTCGTAGTCTTTTATTAAAGAAAGAGCTAAAGCATAACAAAGTCTTTAGCTCGCTCGCTGCACCGTAAGTAACTCGATAAGTACTTTCGTTTTGCTTTTATCTTAAAAGGCTTAGACTATTATACGAGACTTTTCGTATAGCGTAAGTGTTCTTTTGCTTTTAATCTTATTAACAAACTTAAATCCGAAGATCTTAGCGCTTTTAACGCGTAAGTCGATGCTCGAGATCACTTAAAAGATATCTTAAGTTATCAATCTAATTAATTCTTTTGCTCTAGACTCTTGAAATAGTGCTTTAGAGCTCTTAATAATTCTTTTAGCTCGTAGCTTAGCTAAAAGCTTATAGTCCCGGCGTTCTTTATCGGTAATCAACACTTCGAAATCCTTAGTAAATAAAACGTAAGAATCGCTTTTTTTTTCGTCGAGCACGGTTAAGATATTAAGATCGTACTTCTAATAAAGTATCTAGACTATTAGTATTATTAACTTCTAAAGATTAGCAAGTTGAAGGTTAAAAGAGCTGTTTGTTAGTCTTAGCGAGCTTCTTAAATTAAGCGACTTCGATAGATTAAGCGAATGTTAAAGTTTAAGCGAATTTCGTATTTCTAGCTCTTTTTCGCTTTCGCTTTAATTATCTTCCACCTCTTCTTCTACTTCTTTTTCCGCTTCTACCTTAAGTACTTGCAACTCTTTTAACAGCTTTTCAACTTTAAAGTAGTAAGGTTTTATTAAAGTTGATTTGAATTCCGTAAGCCTCGGACAAGCTATTATGCACGTATGCTCTTGCTTGCTAAACAGCTGAAAAAAGCCTTTCTATTTTTAGTTTTCCCGCTATACGAGCACCCGTGAGCTAATAAAAAGGTCTAAAGTATGCTTTGTAATTAAGCTATTCCTCTTTTTAAGCGCGTCCTTAACCTGCTTCGCAGCGTAGCATTTTCGTACTTCTTTTATAGCTTTATTGATAGCAGCAGCACGCTTTTAAGTAAACGCGGTAAGTCGATCTTACTCCGTCAGCTTTAATAAGGTTTTAAAAACGAAGAGTATAAGAATTAAGCTATTAAATCCAGCTGTGTCGTTGATAGCTTTAATAGCTATTTAAAGCCGGTTTTCCTTTAAAGCTTTTAAAAGCTCCTTTATGACGATCTTAAAAGCGCGTCGCACAAAGACGTGATAGCGTTCTACTAGCCCGACGTTATAATAAGCTTTTATAAGCATTTGCTTTAAAGTATGACGACACGCCAGGTCTCTTGGACGCACCTCACATGCGCCAAGCTACTTCCTTCTTTTTTTCTTTCGTATTCTTCGTATTCTCTTATTCCCCGCTTTTAACTTATGAACTATAGTTCACGAGTCCTTAGCGCTCCTACCTTCGTATATATAAACCTCAGCTACCTTCGACCTCTACACTCGGTAGTTGTTAATTCTAAGTCATTACTTTAAGATTCTTTTAAGCTTCTATATGAACCCCGCGCTCCCGTGAGTTCCTTTAAGTAATCGCTTAAGGTCGTTACATTATCAACAACTACCTCATTCCGCCGGGAACGACTTTAATAATATTCTTCTTTTTTAGAATTCCTTAATAGTTAAACGTTAAAACACTCAAACGACTCTAACGGTCACGAAAAGGCTTATTCCAAGTATAACTTAAAGGATAGCACTTATATAATACAGCAACCCTCGCTCTTCGAGCAAAATCCCCCGCACACCTTTTAAAGCTGCTTTAGCAGCTCCCTCTTCTTTTTCTACGGCTCAACTAGTAATTCCTTTTACTCAAAAGGAAGCTATTAGTGAGCAAGACGATAAAGATGATCCTTCGGCCTCTATTAACTTCGAAGAAGCTTTGGCTTAACACCAAGCTCTCTTCTAGTCTTAACGAGAGGCCGCTAAGCTTAAGAAGCTTTTCGCAAATATAAAAACCCGCAACGAAGAGCTCGATAAAAGCGCTAGCGAATAAAAAACCTTCGCTGAAAAGGCTAAAAAAAAGGCTCGTCGAGCTCGAAAGGAACTAGACCAGCTCTAAGCGGTCTTGCCAATTACGGAACGCCCGTTAAAGCCTTTTTAAGTTTCCTTTAAAGATAATTCTAAAAGCAAAGAGCTATACAAGCCCTCGGTCCTTTAAGCTACTCCCTTTACTTATAAAACCGCTAACCTTCGCCGCTTCTTCGCCGACGACGATAAACTACCTTCTCTTCACAAGCCAATTAACCCTCGCACTTTAGCTAAGTTCAATACCTTTAAAGCCTCCTCTTTAGCTTCTTAAGGTCGCGCTCGTATCGAGCGGATCTTTAATTTTAAACAAAAGCTTTTAAACGGTATAAGCTATCGAGCACGCTATTAGTAAGCCTGCGTCTTCGACAACTTAGAAGCTTTCGATGAATACTTTTTCATAAAACGCTAGCGCAAGAACTACGTCCTTGATTAAACCGAAAGAATAGCTTACTTATTTTTAGCCTTTTTAATTATAAATCGTAGCAACTCCGTAACCGCTTCGGAACTCGTCTAGATCGCTTTCGAGTTCTTAAACGACCTTGCTAAAAAGGCTAAAGCGTTAATTGAGTTCGAAAAACTCTATATAAAGCTTAACTAGCAATTTTAAAACTTCTACCTTGTTTTCTCGGAGCTTGCCGCTACCGCCGAAATCAAAGACGAAGACCGATTACGTAAGGCTTTGCGTTTTAAGATTATTAAAACGCTACGCGACCAGCTTTATTTGAAATTTATTAAGACTACAACCTTTAAGGACTTTCAGACTGCCGTCCAATAATTAGCTGCTAGCTAATACGCATCTGCAAGGCTTTACGACGCTCTATAAGCTAAGTACAATACTTAATTCGCGAAGAGCTTTTATAATAAAGCTCGTAACGAATCCCGCTCGGCTTAAAGAATAACGGTTAAGCAAATTACTTATTACGAGAACCGCTAAAGTAGCTTAGCCCCCGTCTCTTTCCCTACTTTTTAGCGCTAAACCTTTAACAGCCTTAGCGCTAGTGCAGATCGATCTAATCGATCTAACAAATTCTCTTTTTTCGGAAACGCTTTTAAGTTAGCAATCAAAACCTTTAGATCGTCTCGCAAAGATCCGAATACGCCGAAGCTCTTTCGCTACTACTTAGTCAACGAGATAGAATACGGCGCTAGACTTGAATACGGCCTTTATTCGGATAACTCGGACGATAGGCCTTACTCCGACGCTTTTGAAGATCACCAAGAGCTTCTTCTTGCTGACTTCGACGCTCCCGATAATAAAGGAAACGTCGAAGCTTAAGCAAAGCCTCCTTCTTAAGCTAGCTTCGAGATATACGATACCTCGACCTTACGAAGCTCTTTAATAATAAAGCTATGACTATACCCGTCACTCTTACCAAGAATGGCCTTTCGTATAAAGTATCTGCTTTGCTCGACTTAAGAGCTAATAAGTACGTACTAATTGACTTAGCGCTACTCAAATCACTTTCTTTCTTTCTTAAACTTTTAATTTAACCTCTCTCGGCTTTATTCTTTATCAAATCATACAATAGAGCTCGTAGAGCTATTATCTTACATTTTGCATTTTTCAACCTTACGGTTAACAAGCGCGTTTAATCCTTTATTCCTTTTTTTATTATTAACCTTAAGAATCATAGCGTGATCCTCGGACGAGCATAGCTAGCTAAGCATCAAATTCTCTTTAATTGCGCTCGCCGCAAGCTTTATTAGCTTCGTTTTAATCCTCCGACCGCTATTTACGTTAAACCCATTTAGATTATACACTTTAATTAGCGTAAAGTAAACGCTCGTTATTAGCACGACGCTAATAAGCGTGATCGAGCTTTAGATCGCTTTTAAAAAGCTTACGACGCTAATTCATCCGTAAACTATAGTTCACGAGCGGATTAAGCAGCAACGACAATCGCAAAATCACTTCCTTCTCTTCGGAATCGTCCTTTTTCTTTTTAGAATCGTTCTTTTTTCGCTTCCTCTTTTAAGATCGTTGAACCCTTTTCTTCTATTCACCCTTTCGTAAAGCCGTTACTCTTTCGCTTTACGAAAAACACCTTTTTTAAAGACTACGCTAAATCAATGTCTTAAATGAACCGTAAGCTTATATTAACCGATATCGCTTTCGTAAAATCTCTTTTACTCGTTAAACGCTCTCGCTAAACATCTAAGCATAAAATCAATAGAAACCTTAAAATCAATGGCGTCTTCGAACACGCTTTCTATATGATCGCTCGTTAGAAAGACGTAAAATTATTCTTTACGTTTTTTTACGAGCTCAATTACTTAATCTCCGAGCGTTAAACGATTGCTTTTACTTAAGCTAACTATTAAGCAGTGCTAATACGTTTTATTAACGGCTTCATCTTTGTTATTGATTTTGCAGCGGAATTGTTAGAGCTTATTAACGACCTTTTTATCTTTTTCGAGTACTTCGATTACGCATACGTATTCTTTAAAGCCGCTAGCAACGTGCTAGCATCATACAAGCCTTACGACCATAAAATCGAGCTTCTCGAAAAGAAGGAAAAAGCGCTTCGGTACTTATTATTATACAAAATATCGATCCTTAAGCTAAAGCTTATTAAAGCTTACTTTATCGACAACCTTAATAAAGGCTTTATCGAACCCTTAATAGCGCTATTTGCAGCTCCAGTCTTGTTTGCTAAGAAGCAAGACGGTTCTTTCCGCTTTTGTATTGACTTCCGCGCGCTAAACAACTTTACTCGTAAAGATCGATACCCTTTCCTTTTAATCGATAAGACTTTCGCACGTCTTTTAAAAGCTAAAATCTTTACGAAACTCGATATTCGGCAAGCCTTTTATAAAATACGGATAGACTTAACTTCCGAAAAGCTTATAACATTTAAAATACGCTACGGCGCTTACAAGTGCAAGGTTTTTTTATTCGGACTGATTAATAGACCCGCCACTTACTAACGCTATATGAATGACCTCTTCTTCGACTTTTTAGATATTTTTTATACGGCTTATTTAAACGATATCTTAATCTACTCTTTCGACCTTTTAAAGCACGCCAGCTACGTCCGCTAAGTTTTCTAACGACTCGACGACGCTAGCCTTTAGGCCGATATTAAAAAGTGCGAATTCAGCATTATTAAAGTGAAATACTTAAGCTTTATTATCTTTACCGAAAGCTTAAAAGTAGATCCGAATAAGACTTCGATAATCGAATATTAAGCGCTTTTTATAACCGTTAAAAGCGTTTAAAGCTTCTTTAGATTTTATAACTTCTATCGCCGATTCATTCGAGATTACAGCGTGATTACGAAGCCTTTAATGCACTTGATTAAAGCTAACGTTCCTTTTTCATTTAATTCTTAGTATTAGAAAAGCTTCGACCTTTTAAAGCTCGCTTTAATTATTGCGCCAATCTTATAGCATTACAACTAAGACCTCTTTTGTATGCTAAAAACTAACGCTTTCGACGGCGTAGTCGCTTTAGTCCTCTTTTAAAAGCATAATTCCGATTGGCTACCAATCGCTTATTACTTTAAAATTATAGCTCTCGCTAAGCTTAACTACGTCGTCTACGATAAAGAGATGCTAGCTATTATACGTTCTTTTAATAACTTTCGCGCCGAACTCGCCGGCTCTTTTTATTAAGTTTAAGTAATCACCGACTACAAAGCCTTAAAGTACTTTATGACTTTTAAGACTTTTAACGCTCGTTAAGCACGCTAAGCAAAGCTTTTCTCCGATTATAACTTCATCATTACGTATAGACTAAGTAAAGACAACCCGCTAGCTGACGCGCTAATACGTCGCACCGAAGAGCTTTCTTTTTAAAACAGCTTTAAGCGTACTTAGCGCTTGCAAACGCTGCTTCGCGCCGACAACGTTGATTTACGACTCTTGATCGAAAAGCTACGCTAACTTACGCTTTCGAAGACCGCCGTTATTATCGAAAAGATCGCGAAGCTTTTATTAACATTCTAAGTTATTAATTAAGTCTTAAAAGCTAATCGAACCGCCTTCAGTTTCATAGCACTTCGAATTCAAGCTTTTAAAGCTAAGTCTTTACCCGTGAACTACGGTTCACAAGCCAAACTTATTATAAAAAGCGACTTGCTGCTTTATGACAGCCGCTTATTAGTTCTCGATATCTAAAACTTGCGCTCGTTATTCGTTCGAGAAGTTTACGACCAAATATTTACGGCATACTTTAGCTCTTGCAAAACCTATAAGCTCTTTGCAGCATAATACTATTAGCACGGTATAGCCAGATTCGTCAACTAGTATTGCCGTAACTGCTACGCTTGCAGACGAGCTTTAATGCTTCGCGATAAAAAACTTAATTTGCTTTAACTTTTTTCGATCTTTTCGCGCTTTTAAAAGCACGTTATTATAGATTTTTATAGCTTTAACAAAGACAAACACGGCTACGACAACGTCTTTATAATAATCGACCGCTTCTTTAAGCAAGCAATCTCGATCTTTTATCACAAGTCTATCGACGCTAAAGGCTTCGCCAAGCTTTATATCTACTATATCTATAAGTATTTTAAAGCTCCTTTGACGCTGACTTTTAATAAAGGATTTCAATACTAGTTTGAGTTCTAAAAAGAATTTAATAAAATCCTCGGCATTAAACTGACCTTCAGCACCGCCGTATACCTTGAGACTGACGGTTAAACCGAAATCTATAACTAGTACTTGCAAAAGCGCTTTTATCTTTTCGTAAGCTATTATTAAGACGATTAGAGCGAGTTCTTCTTTATAATGGACTTCGTTTAATTAACGCTCTTTTACGACTCTTTCGGCGGCCTTTCCTTTTTTAAAGTAATTTACAGCTACGCTTTCCGGACCACTTAGAATTAGAGCTTGGAACGACTTAACGACTAAACCCTTTTTCGCAAGCTCAATTAAAACGAAGCTCGCGCTTACGCTAACCGCCACCTCGGAGCTTAAAACCTCGCTAAAAAGCACTTTTAGCGCGCTTAAGACCGCATAGCTAAACAAGCTAATAAATTAAAGCGCTCGATTGATTTCGACGTTAATAATAAGGTTTAGTTAAATATGCGCCCGTTTTTTACTTCCCGACTATTAAAGAAGCTCGATAACTTTACGAACGGACCGTTCGAGGTTATCGACAACGTTTATAGCAGCTTTAAACTTAAGCTCCTCGAGTTAATAAAGCTTCACTTAGTCTTCTACTTCGGACGATTACGAAAAGCTTTTAATAACTTTACTTTCGAGCAAATCATTTTTGAACTTAACTCGATTAATATCATTAACGAACTTAAGTACGAAGTAAAAAACATCTTAGCCGTGCGCTAAACCAAAAAGCACTTCGAGTACCGCGCTTTTTAGCTCGGCCGCGATATTGACCTTACTTGGTACTTCGCTTCCGACTTTATATACGCTCCTTTTAAAGTACGTGACTTCTACTTAAAACATAAAGAGCTCCTCGGCCTTTTCGCGAAGCTCTTCGAATAGATTAAGGCTTATTCGGACGGTATTGATGATTACGATCACTTAAGTAATAATAAAGCAATAGATAGACGCTCGAAGACGAGCTTTTTTCGGACGAAGAAGTAGTATGACGACACGCTAAGTCTCTTAAACGCACTTTATATACGCCAAGCTACTTCCTTTCTTTTTTCCTTCGTATTCTTCGTATTCTCTTATTCTCCGCTTTTGACCTATAAACTATAGTTTACGAGTCTTTAGCGCTCTTACCTTCGTATATATAAACCTCAGCTACCTTCGACCTTTATACTCGGTAGTTGTTGATTTTAAGTCATTACTTTAAGATTTTCTTAAGCTCTTATGTAAACCCCGCGCTCCCGTGAATTCCTTCAGGTAATCGCTTAAGGTCGTCACATAAAGTGCTGCTAATACTTTTAAAATAACTTTAAAACGTTGCCGAATTGAAATTAGTTTCGAGATCGTGCATTACGTTTATAAAAGGTCCGACGTAAGTATTGACTTAACATCGATTAAATCCTTTAAGTAAGTGCTATGCGGATATGCTTTTAAAAAAGGTAACGGCTTGAAAATTAATAGAATCGCAAACGACGTGTAATACGTTCTTGCCGTTAAAGTGTATTACGTTTACGTATACCGTATTATTAAAGTCAATATCGTTCTTAAGTCTAATACTAAACCTCCTCGAAGAGCGTCCGAATACTTAGCAATAATAGCAAAACTTTTAGATATTATAAAGCAAATCTCGCTTAAATTCGTACTCGGCCTTCTTAAGAACAGCAGCAAATCGACTTATTAAAAAGTGGCCAAAACGCTTGTAAATAGTCTTTAATTATTTTTCCGTAAAGTAGTAATAAACAGTCTCGCTTTCGATATTATAATAAATAGTAGCGTGCTCTTTACTCAATAGCATCTACACGTGCTTAAACATCTTTACTATTAGTATTTCCTTTTTCTTTTAAACTAGCACGTTCCGCAAGTTATTTAAAATCACTTTATACTTGTTTATATCAGCTAATAAGAATAAGAAAAGTACGTCGCTCTTTATAACGTAAAACTCTACTTAACTTAAAGAGGTATTTAAAGTAATTGCTTTAATAAAAGTAGCAAAGCCGATGCTGTATTTAACGGACTTCTCTTTTGCTCGAAATGTATCTAATTAAACCTCGAAGTACTTCTTTTAAAGTGCTCGTAGTTAAAACAAGCTAGCGGTAAAGAAATTAGCTGCTCCGTTATCAATCATAAAGCTTATAAATACGTTTTCGAAGTACTTAAAAGCTATATAAGTCTTTGCTTTGCTCGCGAGCACGTTTTAAATCTCGATTTAACTAGTAAAAGCGTAGAATGCCGTTTGAATTTCTAACTATTTATATACTTCGTTAGCGTTAAAAATGCCGTAAGTAATTACAAAACTTTCCGACATATTAGCGTAGCTACTCGATTCGAACGGCTCGTTTGATAAGCTTGCGATAAACTGATCGAATTCTTTCGTAAATACAAGTAGCAAGCTTTTAATCGATACTACGTATTAAGAGAATTTGCTTTTCGTTATCTTTTTTACGTTTTTAAAAGCTTAGAACTTAGCGACGGATGCCTTTCTTTCGTCGAAAGTGTAGTTAGTGCTTTAGCAACTTAGCTTTTTGCAAACAAAACACTTTTTTTTACTTTTAATAGCCTTAGCAGCTTTCTTACTTTCGAAGTATTAACGGTCTTAAATAAAGCATTTGTATTCTTCGTTTAAATCGAAGTCAGCTTTTAAAGTGTTATAAGAGCAAGTGTGATCGTATAGCTCGCTAAAGCTCGCGTAAGCTTTAGCTTTAACGAAAAGTCGAAAAGTCTTAGTTATAAAAGCAATTGCTCGACGAATATTAGCAACTGCTGCGGTAAAAGTAAAAGCAAGATTCATTCGTGCAATCGTAATTTTTAATACGTTTTTACAAGCTGAATATAGCTTATTAGCAAGACTTCGATCATCTTTTAAACTTAATCGTAAAGAGCTTTAAATGCTTTTAAGCTCTTTAGCGAGCTTTTTAAAGCACTCGCTAAGCAAGGTTTTTAAATTCTCTTTCTTAATTAAATCTAGCGAAATTTCTTTTTAACGGTCGTATTTTGCTTGCCGCTAGTAATCAATCTCGAAGTAGTCTTTTACCGTAATAACGTTTGCTTTAAACGTAAGAAGCTTAGCTTTAATCACATAATTATAATAAAAGGTTATAGCCTTTTTCGTAAGCATAATTAAAAACGCCGCTAAGTAATCGTCGAAAGTTAAACCGTATCGACTTGCTTGATTAACAAAAATCCTTAATTAAGTTTTAAAGTCATCGTCGGGTTTTAAGTACTTTAGCTCTTTAAGAAAGCTTCGCGCGAACAAAGCCAATTCTTTCGCTTTTAAGTAAAGGTCTATTGCTTTTAGCTTAAGGAAATCGTTTTTATCATCGTTAAAAGCGCTTGAAGTGCCGTACGCAAGCGTGCCGTGCTTAACTAGTAGTCGGATCGGTAAAAGGTTATTAATATAATTGCCGATTATAAGTCTTACTTTTTTAAAGTCTTTAAAAGGCTCATTTCCGAATCCGAAGTCTCTTAAAAGTCCGTTGCCGAATCCTTTTGATAGCTTAAAAGGGCTGTTTTTATTCTTTCCGTACTCGTAGCCTCGATCTCTTTGCTAATCTCTTCCGTTCCTTTTTCGTCGGCTATCGTTAAGATCTTTAAAGCTATTCGAGTCACCGGCTAAAGCTTTAGCTTAATAATATCCGTATCTTTAAGCTTGCTTTTAGCGATTCTTATACTTTTAGTCTCTTTCTTATTAATACGTAGCTTTTTAAGAGATGTGAGTAGCTTGCCGGTACGTCCGAAAGTGCTAGATCCTTTTTTCGAGTTGCTAAAGCTAAGCACGGAAATCTGCACGCTGTCTTTAATAAGAGTTGATTTTATCCGGAATGCTTTTAAGTTTTAACAAGTCTTTTTTTAGCGTATAGCTCTCGTAACCTCGAGTATTGTCTAGTCCGATAATGATCTTAAAACTATTTTTATTGCTACTCGGTCTTGGCTTATCGAAAATTCAGCTGTAGCCTTTAATAAAAAGGTTTTAAAGCTGCTAAAGTGATTTTAGCTCTTCTTATATGATTAGCGTATTGCGTAGCGATTAATAAGATTAATGAATTGAGAACGAGTACGCTAAAGTGCTTCGTCGTAATCTTTCGTTAGATTATATAACGTAAGTCTGTAATTCTGCTATTTGCTTTGCTATTACTTTTATATTTTGCTTTATATCTTTCTTTTCTTTCGCAAACTCTTCGCGTAACCTTCGAATCTCTTTTCTTTCTTCTTTTTCTTTCTCTTTTAGACTTCGTAAAAGTATTAAAAGTGGTTAAAGCGTATTATCTTCGTCGTCCGTAAGGTTTTCGGCAGTCTACTTTAAATCGAAGCTTAAAAGTATTGCTTATTGCTCTTTTATTTCTTAAAAGGTTTATTAATATTGCTGCTCGTCGTTTAAAAGCTTAACCATCTTATTAGCGTAGCCTTTTTGCTTTAAAAGGCATTATACGCTTTTAGATAGCAAGTGTTTTTTAAAGCTAATAAAAGTAGCAAACTTAAAGCTTCGTCTCGTATTATCCTTCGTTATCGTAAAACTCGTTTAATCTTAACGTAAGAAAGCGTGCCGGAATAAGCTTTATAAATCGTAATCCTTTAGCCTTTTACACTTCGCATTCAAGAAGTCTTTTACTATTGCTCGAGCCGTAATCTCATTATCGGGCTTTACGTATAATAGCTCGTTTAAGTTAAATAAGATGCTCGATATCTTATCGTCTAGTCTTTCCGAAAGGCTTGAGAGTCTTAAGTATAATAGTCCTTTTAGCTGAATAGCTAAGGGTTCCGTAAGTAGTAATAAGACTCGAAGGGTATAATACTTTACTGCTCTTTATCGGCTAGACTCTTTACTTAAAGGTTTAATTGCTTGATCGGCTATAATAGTTGTTTACTCGTACGTAGATCGATCGTATTAATTAGGTTTGCTATATGTAATAAGCGCGGCTCTACAGCTTTAAAAGTTGTATAAAAGTGACTTGGTTCGGAATCACTCTTTCGTAAAAATAAAGAAAGTCGGTAATATAAAAAGCGACTTAATACGAAATCGCTCTTCCGTTGTAAAAAAAAAAAGATATCGTAATAAAAAGTATCTTCGCTATAAAGTCTTAGCTTCTTTATGATTGATCACTTAGTAGTAATTCAATCACTAATCAGTGTTGGATTGCTTTTAAGCGATTAAGAATATATATTCGTAAGGTCGTAACGGTCGTTAAAGTACTTGCAATTGCAAAACACTCGGTTAATAAGGTATTTGAATTCTATCTGCTCTTTAAGGCTTAAGAGAGCTGATTCCTTTTATACGATTAGAAGGAATCACGTGCACTAGCTAGCTAATAAGTTTACTTATCAAGTTAAAGGTCCTTTGACTGCTGATATGCTAAGCGAGGCATGCTAAGTGGCCCGTGAACTATGGTTCACGGGTGAGCTTCCCTAACTACTACTACTACTACTACTACTAGCTAAGGTCGATATGGATATACCGACAACACTCGCTCATTTTCAATTATTACGAGTTCTTTCTTTTACACACGAATTCGCTATTAATATATCGGTCTATTCGGCCGCACCGATTATCGTGTTAGCTAAGCTTATACTATTAAGATTAAAGTGCTAGATCAATCTTTTGACTTGAAGATATGACTTTGATCTTACTAACTCCGCTTAAGTTATAAACCCTTTTATAATCAACGGCTATATCTCTATGTGTTTAGAAAGCTATAAAGACATATATAATAGCAAGCAAAAAGAGTCTTTTTTCGAGATCTTCTTATAAGATTTTAATAAATAAACGATTGAAATATAAAGACACGCTTACCGATCAATTTGCCGCTAGCTTCGAGAACACCTCGTGATAAGTAAAGTATAAGTCAAACTAATTAAAAGTATCTCTTAAGCATTAATCTTTTACGCTTTAAGCTAAGAAAACGAGCTAAAGTTATAGACTTCGGTTTATAAAAATGCTAAAAACAAGATCATCGCGGAATAAAAAGTTAAAAAGGCTAAGAGAATAGCACTTAAGCAAAAGCAGCAAGTTAAAGATAAAGCAATAACGGCGACGGCACTTACTATTACACCGGCGGCACTTACACTTATTATTACACTTGTAATCGAGCTTATAATTGAACTTACAATCGAGCTTACAATTGAATCTATAATCGAGCAAAAAAGACTAGCTATAAATACTAACCGCACTTTATTAAATGACCTTTCTAATACTCGAGGCCCCGCTATTCTGCAAACTATACGTCTTTTTTCGACTTCGATACTAACCTTTAATAAAAAGATCAATATTAAATACTAAATCCTTTTGCTACTTAACACAACCGTCTTTTTTTACGTTAGATTATTTAAACCACTTCGAGTAAGAACTAACGACTACGTTAAATAGATTAATAACTTTTCGAAAGTATATTAAGATATAAAGAAAAAATATAAAAGCGCTAAATACGAAGTCTTTACCGATAAGCTCAAGATTTTTTATGAAAACTGTATACGCTTAAGCATCTTTTAAAGCGATAAAATAAGCTACGCAATAGCTTTCTTTTTAATACTTAAAGACGAAGCATACTAATACTATATAACTAATATCTATAGCAAAGATATAAAGTTCTAGATAATAACTGCATTTATAAAGTTTAAGTTTAAAGTCCCGGAGTCTGCTTAAAAGTATTTATCGGAATAAAGATCACTTATACTTTAATTAGTGATAAGTCTTAAAAAGAACGCCGATAAAGATAAAACGGAGTGCTTTACGCTAATAATTAAAAAGCTTTCTTTTATTTAGCGCAATTTGACTTTCGAATATCACTTCGATAAAGCTTTAAAAGACGTGATTTTAAGCGCCGTACAAAGCGTTTTTAAATGTGCGTTTGCTTAGTATAATCCCGCACTTACGACTACCGCTTTTGTTTTTTAACTACGATCATCGATTGCTATTATTACGACGATTAAACTTTCTACCGTTTACTTTATCGATGCTATCGAATCGAGCGATTAATACGATAACGAGGTCTATTACGTAGACCGCTAATACAAAAGCAACGGAAGCAATAGAAGCCGTAGCTACAACGGTAATAGCAGTAAAGGCTTTAAAAGCTATACTAAAAGAAGATATGACAGAACTAGCAATCGAAGCTAAAGTAATCGAAGCAATTATAAAAGTAATAAAGAAAGAAGAACAACTCGTGCTAATCGCGTTAACAAACGCTGTTTTGTTTGCGACGAGTTAAATCACTTTTTTACACAATATAGTAGCGAAGAGCGTAAGAAATCTTACGATAACTAAAGACGCTAAGCTTAATATTATACGAAGGACGTAAGACTTAAAGAGTATACTTATTACTTCGTACAAGTTAAAAGAGTACAAGGCTTCGATTAGCAACTTTAAATTACTTTTGATTAACAATTAACGGCCGTAACTTAATTCTCTATTGAATTAAGAACTATTAATAGCTAACACTTGATAATAGCGTTGCTCGAAAACGCAACTTATTATACTTTTACTTTTATCGACTTATTTAAACTACCTTCGAATATCGTTCTTTTAAAGCACTTCTTATTCGACCGATACTCGGCTTATAAATTCTAAGGATTTATCTTCGATTTTAAAGCAGCCAACCTCTTTATTGCAAAAAAGCAATAAATAAAAGCTTTAAACAAGCTCTTCCTTCTTCGAATCAACCGAAAAACGGCCGACAAGAATACTATTAAGTTCGGAAGCAATATTATACGTATTACAAGCTTTATAATAGTAAATACCTTCTTTAGATCAATCGAATTCTATATTATTAATATAAAGACTTTTTTCCTTATCTTACTTGAAAATATAAATTGACTTTAAGTCTATTACAATAATCTTGATAATATACTCGTTTAAAGCAATAAGCGTATTTTAATAATACGTAAATAAAGCTATTTATTTTTTATGCTATAACTTAAAGACGCTTTTGCGAACGCGCACTTTACGAAACAAGAGCTACGCTAATTACACCGCAGATTCGGCTACTTATTTATTCTACGCTTGCAAAAGATTCTTAACCTTAGCGGTCACGATAATATCGATCTTAATATTTTAAAGAAGATCGAAAGGTTTTGCTATTAATATCAAATGCATAATACAGCTTCGAGCCGATACAAGTTCACTTTAAAAAATGATTTAAAGTTTAATTATTTTATTATTATAAACGTAATGCACTTAAACGATAGACTAGTACTATACGTCGTCGACTTAGCTACTACCTTTTAAGCTAAGCGCTTCTTAAAAGACATATCGATTATTATTACTTAAAACGCGCTTAAAGAATGCTAGATTAACAGCTACTTCGGTCCTTTCGACTTAATTATTTACGACTTAAGAATAAACTTTGCAGCAGCTAAGTTCCGCGGTCTAATTAAGATAATATCTATCGATATTAGCGAAATGCTTACAAAGGCTTATAATAGCGTAAAAAAAGTAGAAAGATATTATCAACTTTTACGACGAGCTTACGAGATCATCTCGAAAGAGATGCAAGACTTAAAAGTAACTAAAAAACAGATCTTGCAAATAGCAATCAAGGCCGTTAACGATACCGCCGAGCTAGCAAGCTTAATACTTACTTTTTTTATATTTAATACTTACTTTCGCATGACTTACTTAAATTTACTAGCCCTTTCTATTACTATTAAAGCAAAAGCTATTAAAAAAGCTATATCGGAAGTAAGAAGATTACAAGCTATAAGACAAGTAGCAAACGCTTTAAATATGCGCAACGGACCTTTTACGATTAAGACGCTAGCTTTCTTTTTGCAAAGCCAAGTAAAAGTATAAAGAGAAAAGAAAAAAGACTAGCGCGCGTAATAGACCGGCCTTTATACTTTTATTGCGATAAAAAGCCATACGTGCACGGTTTAAATTAATAACAAAGCAGTTTAATTTAGAACTACGATAATCAAGCTATATTATTAAAAAAATACTACTTAAGAAAACGAAAAGCGTTCCGAAAAAGAAAGACTATTAATAAAAAAGGCTTTACGTCGAAATAGCAAAAACAAACGACTTTTAAAGCGTTACTATACAAAAGCTAAAGAGCTAGCGCAATTCTTTATTATATTAAGTAATATTAATACCTTCTTGACTCGGAAAGAGCAAACAGACCGAGAGTTAGTTACGAAGCTACAAGCCGAAAGTATAATTACCACTTTTAGCGAGATTTTCGAAGACTTATAACAGCGTAAGATCGAAAGCTTGATTGCACAAAGCGTATTTAAATTCATCTTATACGACCTTATAAAGCACGCAAAAGAGCGTATTTTTAGCTTTCGTCTTGTTAACGAGCTTAAAAGCAAAGAAATAACAACTTTATTCGAAAAGTCACGACTCGTTATACAAGCTTTCGCCGACGAAAAGAAAAAAGTAATTCTTACTTAATCTTTCGCTATATAACGCTCGAGCTAACGCTTTATTATTACACTAGCGCCAGCACTCTTACTGCTAAGGATTTCCTTTTACTTTCGTGATATTACGTAAGCTTATACTTAAAGTGATCACTTATTAAATAAGCTTATTCTAGCACGCTTATCGAAAAAGATAATAAAGTTTTACTTCGAAAGAACAATTATAAAAATCCGAAAAGCGCTATATAAGATTCTTAAAGCAAGCACTTTTTAGTAATCAACGTATTATACTTATTATAAAAAAAAGCTATCTACGATCACTTCGACTTACGACTTTTGCTTTTTGATTTGTATTAAAAAAAGCATATTTAAGCTCGTAAAGATGCAAGTAAACGACACTTATTACTTCGCCGACGATCGATTCGCAGCTAAAAAGAGGTTAGAACTTAAGAAGGCCGGCTTAAAAGCTAAAGATAAAACTAAGCTAACTTATATTATCGATATTAAGTTTAATAATTGCATTTTAAAGCTATAGAAAGACGATACTATGCTCTTTATATAAAAACAGCAAAGCTAAAAGCTCGCTTTCGTCTTCGATAAACTGAACTATAAGCAAGAGTACTTCGAGCAGCGCGCACGCAAAGCATATATTGCTTCCATTTACCAACTTGAAGCTTTATTTGCTTTTTTAGTAGCAGCTTAGCACAAAGACTCCGATAAAAACGAAGTGGCAGCCCTTAATAAGTGCCTTTAATAAATGATTAGCAATTAAAGCAAAAAGCTAAAATACGTCTTTATCGACCTTCGCTTAGTTAAGCTTTTTGTATTCGTAAATAGCTCTTTTGCAAACAATAAAGATCTATCTAGCTAATTAAAATACGTGATTATTTTAAAAAACGAAACGCGTACGATCGAAGAGACTTTCAAAGTCATAAGCAACGTAGTGCATTACAGCTCTACGAAAAGTAAAAGAGTTATTAAGAGTGTTTTAGCTTTAAAAATCCTCGGAATAATAGCTAGAGTAGATATTGCAATTGCTTTAAATACTACTTTAAATCAAATCACCGAACAGCTCTCGTTACTAAAGATATTAATAATAATAGCTACCGACTCTTATTCACTCTACGAGTGTTTAATAAAGCTCGGCACAACTAAAGAAAAGAAGCTTATGATCGATGTAATAGCTTTACGATAATCTTACGAACGCAAAGAGATCGCCGAAATACGCTAGATTAACGAGAAAAGCAATCCAGCTAACTATATGACCAAAGCAAATTTAAACAAAGCTTTAAAGAGCTTCGTCGATTGCAATACGCTAAAAGTGCGTATTAAGAGATAAGTGGATCGAGAATAATAAAAGAGGTTAAGATAAAGAAGTTCGGTAGAACTTCGAGACGTAAAAATTTGTATAAGTATAATTAAAGCGTTCTTTATAATAAGTAAAGAACTGCTAGTGTCGGAGTATACCAGCTATGCAACGGACAAGAATAAAAAAAACGACGGATAAGAATAGAAGGGACGATGAAGGTAGTAGTGGACTTGGCACGTAAAGGCGGCACGTGCGCCCGCGGTCCCCTTAAAGGACCGCCACTACCAGTATAGCAATACTAGACATCTACAACACAACCAACCCAAAGCGATAGTACTATCAAACACCTGTGTACCAACACTTAAAGACTCGCTAGCTTTATAATATTTCGACTTTATAAGTATACTCGATAAATTAAAGCTTACGCTACTCGGTAAAGAACCGTGTATTTTTACGAATTTAAATAAGACGGTCTTTATAGCGTTTTACGTAAACGATATTTAAGTTATATATTATCATTTTAATCTTTTTAAAGCGTAAGAGATCATTAACGGTCTTAATAAAGCGTATAAGATCGAAGCGATAAAAGATATTAAATAGTTTCTTAATATAAAAGTCGCTCGAGACCGTTAACGAAGAACGCTAACGCTTATACACGACGTTTATATTGAAAAAATAACTAAGAAATTCGAACTTACGGACGGACGCTGCTTAGCAATTCTATTATTGTTTTATAACTTAATTAAAAATAAAAAGATAGCTTCGCGGAAGCAAGTGAAAGAGTATTAAAAGAAAGTTAAATCCGTGCTATATATAGCGATTATGCTACGCTTAAATGTAACTTTTGCAGCTTTTTAAATCTTTTATTTTAGCATTAATTTAAGCGCGAAGCATTTTCGAGCTATAAACTAATATTTACGATATTTATTTAGCTCGCGCTTTAAAAGTATTCAATAAAGTTAATTTAGCAAGTCGAAGCTAGTAATAGCTTTTAACGCTTTTTACGCCGATAACGAAAAGATAAAGCGATCTTTTTAAAGATATATTATATTTTTATTCGAAAGTGCGATCTTTTAAAAAGCTTTAAAGCAAGATACAATTATTATATCATCTATTAAAGCGGAGCTTCTTGGCATAGCCCTTATAATAAAAGAGATCATGGCGCTTTAACGGTTTTTTAAAGAGTTGCACCTTCGTTTTGCGGCGCTTTAAATAGTTTATTATAATAATTAACAAACTATTAAGCTTATAGCTGATAAAAAGGAGCGTATCTTTATTAAGCTTCGCTACGTCGATATTCACAATATGTGGCTGCGCTAAGAGCACTTCAAAAAGAGCTTTTAAGTTTAATATCTTTTTACTAATAAGATATACGTTAACGGTCTTATAAAGAACTTGATTCGATAGAAGTTTAAAAGCTTTATTAAGCTTTTGAATTTATAAAACGCTCGCGCGTTCGTCGAGAAGCTTTAATAGCACGCATATGCTGTTTACTTATTACATCTTATTTTTTTTTTTATACGTAATTTAAAAGAAAACATTTATTTAGCAATTATAGCCGTTATTCTATCTTATCTTATACGCTTTTACCTTTCGCTTTTTATAATAAAAGATCAACTAAAGCTCTTAGCAATCTCTTTACTTTAGCTCGGCGCTTCGTAAGAGTTATAACAACGGCGAGCGCCGCCGCGAAAGCGGCAAGCGCAATAACTAGCGCAAAAGGAGCGACGACGACGAGAGCGACGGGAGCTGCGAGGGCGACGAGAGCAATAAAGGCGGCTAGCGCAAGCGCAAAGGCTGCTACAGCAGCAGATTAAAGCTTTTGCATAAAGTCCGAAAAAAAGTTCTAATTAAAAAGAGCTGCTTGAATTAGATTATTTCAAAAGTTAAAGAGTTTAATTTACGAAAAGGTAATATGCTCGAAGCGTTCCGCGTCACCGGACTACGGTTCGCTGCTACAAAACTATTCAATTTAACAAAAGCTATATTTAAATTAAAAGTTTTAAAAGCAAAAGCAAAACTTGCAAAGCTACCGAGATTATTTTTAAAACTTTTACTTTTATTCGCTAGACCGCTCGGACTATTAGCAACACTTCTTAAAAAGGCAGCATCTAAGGCGAGCTATTATCGCATAGCATTTCGAAGATTCCGGCGAACTTTTTGTATAGCATTATTATCTTTAGCGCTTACGAAGTTTTCGAAAGCGATATTAGCAGCGATAAAAGCAGCGGTGCAATTGCTATAGCTACTTTTAGCATACCGGAGATAGCGAATAGCGCTCGTATCGCAATTATAATAGTCTTTATTAGATCCCGATATGATCTTATTATTGATGTATTTAATGCACTTTAAAGCTTTAACGGTCGTTAGCATAAGCAAGCGCTTAATAAAAGGGTTTAAAAGAAAGGGCGAAGCTTCGGGGGTAAGAGTGCGAGGTATAGCCGCCGCAGCCGCCGTAGCTGCAGTAGCAGCAATAGCTAAGGCGGACAAAGGATTCTCTTAATAAGTCAGCATAGAAATATTAATTTATTAAAAGCATTACTTACTCTTAGACGGCCTCGGCCGCGCTTAACGATTTTATTAGACTGAGTTACTTGCTTAAAAGACATTGTATAAATAGATAAAAGTTGAGTGTTTGTTATAATAAAAAAGAACGCGCTCTTACTTATATAGTAACGCGATAAGAACGGCGCTAAAGACTTCCGCTACGTAATAAGACCGACTTAAAAAGGAATTGCATTTTTAATTGACACTTAATCAATAATAACAACCGCTATTTATTTATTTAAATTGCGATGATAATCTCTTTTGTTTATATCGAGTTTAAAAAGCTTAGTTATTTATTTTTTTTCTTTTTTGTTTGCTTGCAGCTTAGCAGTTACGCTGCTAACTTAAAGGGTGTGTTATACGGAACAAGCATGGTTCTACTTAAGCTACATATAACATGTCATGTGACCTCGCTTAATAGCGCCTTTAGCACACTAAAGCTTTTAAGTATATGTACATAGATCTTAACGAGCTTCTTAAATAAAATATACTAAGCTTTATTTAATTTACAGAATCTCTTCTTAATCTTAGTGCTAGTAAGCACTATACTTTTTATTGTATTTATCTTTAATTATTAATAATTATTTGCTTCCGTCGAAACCGTTAAAAAAGTCGAATAGATTTTAAGCGATCTTGTAGAATAGCTTGGCTGCTTTATTATCTGACGTGCGGCGAGATATAACTTATTAAGCGTGCGTAATAGCATATGCTTTATATTCAACCTTAATAATTCTTTTGAGTCTTACTTTTTTAGCGTTATAAACTAACGCTTCGAGCGCTTTTTTGCTTAGATGACTTGTCCGTAAATACTAAAATATCGATAAATCCTTTTTTAAAGCTCGGAAGACACTATTCTTTTAAAATTTATAGCGTGTTTATAAGCGCTTTTAAGTTATAAAAAACATTATTAAGCAAAAAGAGCTACGAATCAATTAAGGCAAAGAATAATTGAATAGCTTATATTTAAAAAACGTAAAGTTAAACTTCTTTTTTAACTTTTTTAATACGACGCTTTCTTTAACCTTTTCGTAGCGGAGAGTTGCGTTATATCTCGAGTATTATACGCTAGCCTTGCTTAAAAGAGCTTTCGAGATGATATTAATATTAAACCTTTTAACGATAGCGACGTTTTTTAACTTTAAATCCTCCGTCTTAGCTTTATTTAATCTGTTTAAAGCTCTTTTAAAGATTCTAATACTTCGCTCGACGATTAAAAAACTATTCGTTTTAGCTTCGATGAAGTCGATTAAGCGAAAGCGTTGAATTGACCTTAGCTTTAAAAGATTCTTATCGTTGATAAAATAAATAGCGCTGCAATTATCGAAAAGAATGCTATTAGATAGCTAATGCTTATTATTAGCCGTGCTATAAAGACCGTTAAAGATAAGCTTATCGAGCGTATTAAAGAGCTTAAGATCGATAATAACTGTTAATACTTTTTTAAAGTATTTTAATTTATCGCTATCATTCGATTGCTTTTCTTTGCCTTTTAAGACTATCTTATCGACTTAAATTTATGCTTAACTTTTTTTCGTAATCTCTTTTCGAAGCGCTTTAAACTTAAGCTCTTAAAGCTTTTTCTTTATAACGACGATATTATCTCGATTCGGCTTTGCGAATCTATTTTTATTAAGATCGTTAAAGTAGTAGCGAAAGATCTTGCACTTGATTGCATTTTAATAATGTATTCTTTCTTTAAGACACGAGCATTTAAAACCTTTAACAAGTCTTTTAAAGCTATCGGAGCGTTTACCAGACTGCTTAAAAGCAATATCGTTAGCCTTATCACTTTCGAAAGTGCTGCGAGTAGTTTAATCTTCGAAAGTAGCGAATACGTTAAAAAAGTTAGAATTCGGATTGCTAGTCTTCTCGTTAACTTAGCTTTCGTATTAGTTAAAATAATCGTAGAAAGTGCGCTTTTAAAGCAATAATAGCTCGTCGTTTCGAATGACTTTTGCGAGCTTTAGCGACGCTTAAGTTAATAACTATTTTTCGTTAATAGCTTTTAAAAATGCTTTTATCGCGAGTGTACTCGTCGTTTCGTAAAGCTCGTTTATTTTCGCTAACTTATAGATAGCTCGATGTTTTTTGATCTAGACCGCTAAAGAGACGCTCTTTTGCTTAGCTACTTGCAAGGATTTATTATAATCTCGTGCTATCGATAGCTTAAAGCTCGAGTCGGATAAACGGCATATTTCTTAAAGCTTTTTTATTAAAAATTGAATAAAAGTATTGTCTTTCTTTATAGCCGTTAAGATCGCTTCCTCGAGAATAAAGCTTTTAATCGTCTTTTTAATCTAGTTTATAATTTGATTGCTCTTATTACTTAAGATTTTTTAATTGTTTATAACGAAGTTGTATTCTTTTATATTGTCGTTATACGCCTTTCGGACGTCTTCGAACTCAGCTTCTTTTAGTTATAAAAGTTGTTGCACAGTATGGTCCTTGCCTCACGTGCTCCTCACGTGGCCTAGCACGTGCTCCCTTGCACGTGCTTGCCAAGCTCCTTAAAGGCCACGTACTACACATATACATATCTACAGTTGCTCCCGTGCTCCCTTGAATAAACCAGACATTTTTATCGCTATCTCTTAGACCTTTGATCTGCTCTATCTACTTAAGTATACGCTTTTTGTTACTATAGTTAAAAGCCACACGCTTCTACGAGCTCCTTTTTAATTATCGTTAATACAATACAAACTGCTTCGGTGGTTGCAAGATCTATTATCGTCTTCTTTCTTTTCGATTAATAGAAGTTGTTCTCTCTTTTAACGCTCGGAGCGTTTAATAAGAGCTTTTCAAACCTTATTTTACTTTATTTACACTCCACTTCGAGCTATTACGATATATCACTTTAAAGCGCTTAACACTTTACGGACCGAGCGTTATAAGTCGATTAGTTTATCGACTATAAAGCCGTTGCGATAATGAAAAGCGTTTAAAAGCTTGCAGACCTTTATTCGAAAGAAACTTAGCCTTATATCTTTTCTTTAAAACCGCTAGCACTATTTACGATTAACGACTTGATCGTTAAAAAGAACGAGCGGAAAGATAATCTTATAAAAGAGTAGAAAGAGGCGCTTTTAGCTACTCGTAAAGACCGCTTAATGCTAAAGGGTGCGAGTTTTTAAGACGTTAAAAAAGAGTTTGCATATCGATCGAAAGAGTACTTTAAGAAAAAGGCGCGCTAGAGCGCTTTAAACTTTAAATACTAGTATATGCTAGAGTAAGTGAATCAGACGGTCTTAAAAGAGCTGTTACAGCTTTATAAGACTCGTCTGATTAAAGAAAAGGAGTTTTCATTTTAAACGCTAATAAAGTCTCTACGAGACTAGTACGCGAAGGACGACGAATCGACGAAAGAGCATGTGCGAGACGAATACCGTCGAATTCTCAACGAAAGAGCTACGAGGACTATTAAACTTCAGCAATAAATTCGAAATTAAGAGCTCGTGCACTTTAAAGCTATCGCTTTAAAACCCGAATTGCAAGACGTTATCGGTTCTCTTGCTATAAAAGATTTCTTAAGAGTAATTGCTTAAAAGTTGGACCTTGCTTAAAAGAGTCGCTACTTAAGTCTTATGGTCGACGCTATTAGTATAAGAGAAACTTCTAAGTTAAAAAGCTTAAGAGACTACGCAAAGATGTTTAAAAGGCATTTATAGCAAAAAGGAGCTCGTAAAAGTGTATTCGCTACACTCGGCGAGCTTTCGAAAAGAAAGGTTTGCCTTTACATACGTACTCACTCTTAGCAGCCTTCTTCTTGCGACCTATTAAGGCTTGCTTCTACTAGTCAAAACCCGAAGAATCTCATAGTGTCGGAGCAGAAGCTTTAAGCTATTAAAAAGCGATTCTCTATGCTTAGCTACGAAAAGCTGAAGGCGAGCTTAAAGCTCTTATAGAAGGATAGAGGTTTTATTAGCGAGGGCAGGTCCAAATACCTTGGAAGTGTAGCTGCTTAGGAAAGGCTACTTAAGAGCAGGTCTATAAGGGATTAGAGCCGCTCGCGCACGCCGGAAGAGTAGATTGGGCCGTAGCTTAGCGCTGCTAGAGGCTTATTGAAGCTTGGAAACCGTGTTTGGAGCTTGCGAAGGGGAGGTGTAGTATAAGGAATTTGGGACGCCTGCCTCAACTACAAGTTCTTTTATTTGAGTCGCTCTTAAGGGGTAGAGGTTTAAGTTAGCGAGTCTTTGCGACGGCAAGCGGACCCACCTTGCACCTTGCCTTAAAGACTATTGGCTGTTGCTACTTTAAGGAGGCTCGTTGCAGCTTACTAGCGCTAGCGTGCTCTTATTTCGTCTACCTTTTGTTTGAGAGCTTTTAAGCTCCGTTTATCTTTTAGCTAGATTTTCCTTAGGTTTTTTCTTTTGTTTTTTCCTTCTTTCTTTAAGCGAGCCCTTTGTCAGTTGAGCAGTCGCTTCGCAACTGGAGGGTGTGTTGCACAGTATGGTCCTTGCCTTACGTGCTCCTCACGTGGCCTAGCACGTGCTCCCTTGCACGTGCCTGCCAAGCTCTTTAAAGGCCACGTACCACACATGTACATATCTACAATTGCTCCCGTGCTCCCTTGAATAGACCAGACACTTCTATCGCCATCTCTTAGACCCTTGATCTGCTCCACCTACCTAGGTATACGCCCTCTGTCACCATAAAAGTCTATTAAGATCGTTTGCAAGAGCTTTTAAATGTAGTTCTTCTTAAGCCTTTTATTAGCGGTCTTAGTTTTAAAACTATTCGTTGTTAAGCTTCGTTACTATCTTTATAGTAGACTTCGTTTTTAATTTGATCTGCTCGATAGAAAGAGCAGGTTCTTTTACGCTAATACGAAGAGCTGCGTATTGTTCTATGTTAAGGCGCTTAATAAGGTATTTATAGTTCGTAATCCATTTTAAAAAGTCGCTACGACTTATAAAGTTCGTTTTGTTAATCAAGAGAACTTCTTTTACTTTGTCGTTTATTGTTATAGCAATTGATTTTGTGACTAGAGCTTTTGAAAATTGATTAGAGTTCTTAAGAGTAGTAAGTGTTGATTGTAAAGAATGAATATAATTGAAAAAGACAGATTGCAAAAATAAAAATTATAGCAAGGTAGCGTTAAAGTGATTTGCAGAATCCGCTCTCGATTAATTCGAAGGTTATTAAAGATTAATTGAATAGCTCGTAAGTGCGAATGTGGCTTTTAATTGTAATGCTAACTAGCACTAAGATCAAGAAGAGATTCTATAGATTAAATAAAGCTTAGTATATTCTATTTAAGAAGCTCGTTAAGATCTATATACATGTACTTAAGAGCTTTAGTGTGCTAAGGGCGCTACTAAGCGAGGTCACATGACATGTCACATGTAGCTTGGGTGGAACCATGCCTGTTCCGCACAACAATTATCGTAAGCGAAAGCGAGCTGATTTAAAAAAGTATTATAATCTTAATTGCCGAAGTCTTAAGCTAAAGCTAATTAAGTCAGAACTATTGCTTAAGGACCGGGTTCTATATTAAAGTAAACGTAATAGAATTGCGCAATAAGTCCGCTAAGAGCTTTACCGTCGACGAAAAGCTTAGCTTTAATTAAAAGAAGCTAAGTATCTTATCGCTAAACCGTATCGTTAAACTTATCGAGATCCGAAAGGACGCATTTGCGCTAGCGAAAAGCTATTCGTAATTGCTTTACGAGAGACTTTAATTAAGCGATTCTCGTAAAGGAAGAAGGGCCGTCGTCTTCGTAAAAGGATATAATAGAATAAAAAAGGCGTTTAAATGTCGGAAACGCTAAGAAAAAGAGTAGGGAAGAGAGTTCGTCTTGCAACCGAAGTGCAAAAAATTAAAGAAAGGAGCTCTTTTAAGTCGGAAGAGCTGAGGAAAAAGTGAGGTCGTAAAAAGGAACAATAATCTATAAGCAATAAAAAAGACCGTAAAGCACTTAACAAGTAACTCACTCCGTTCTTAACAATAATCAATAAGCCGTAATCTGTAACAATAAGCAATAACAATAAGTTGTAATACGACGACTTAATCGAAGGACTTTGTATAATATGACGAACTGATGAATTCTGACCTTAGAATACAAAGTAAGGAAAGGAAATAGGAAGCTCAGGGAGCTCAAGAAGGTCTATATACATAGCCACTGTGGCCACAAGCGCTAGGCCTGGATAGGTGATCAGCTGATGCAAGTAACAAGGCAGGCTGTCACAGGTGTGTTGTTAAGTAAAGTGTAAAGTGAGAGCGTGGTCCGTGTACAGTACACGGACACCTTATCTTTGGCACGCTCTTACTACAACCTCGCCCTTAATTCTTAGTCTTAGATAATAAAAAGTCAATCAATCACACTTATCAGAAGCTTCTTCGTGACTGCACTATCATCATCCAGATTGATACCAGTAATAAATAATAATACTAATGACTGGTACGAAAGATTCATGTAACATTGATTAACCATAGTGTATTCAAGCTGGGATTCCATTCGCCAGCTGAAAGGACAACGTCGCATTAGGGCGCGTAATCGAAGCGAGATCGGGGTACTTGGCCACCAGCAGATCGCTCACCAGCCGTCCAAAGACAATCGTCCCCCACGGATTCAGATGCGTCTTATCGCTGGCGGCCATGTTGTATACTTGGGCGGCCTAAATAAGAGGTCAGCATCTTCGTATCCGCTTCAACATGATCCTGCGCTACAGAGAAACAAGATTTGAGCTTCGGGATCTACCTCATTTCCAATGGCATTAACATAAGTGGTCGAGGCCAAATTCAGATCAATCATCCGCGTCCTGTCGCCCAGGGCTGCTGCCGCGGCACGAACGACGTTGGCTTCGTCAGCGAGGTTCTCAATGACCTTGCCTCCAGAAAAGGCGCGTCGAGTGAGCGGCGTGATCAGTATCTGGAATGTGTAAGTATAAAGCAGAATGCAAAATGCAGAATGCAGAATGGCTATTTTGGTCGGTCAAATGAAAATGAACAGCTGCGAACGTACAGGCGTCGCCCCCGCTGTCGTGATTTCATCGACGAACTTGTACACCGTTCCGTTGAATGCGGCCTTGTACTCCGGGACCTTCTGGTCGTTGTGGCCAAACTGGAAGGTCACAAACACCGATGCAGTGGATTTGTACTCTGCGATCTGGCGGAGGATCTGGCTGAAGTTGGAGCCCTGCAGGTATGTGGTCGAGATGGCACCGCTTGCGCCGTAGTTGAAGCCGAATGCCGCTGGCTCGAGCGTGTAGTTTAGAAATCCATCACCCCATCCTGTATATCTCATCTCAAATCAGATCAGAGCAGAATCCGCCTTACGGGCAGCAGAAGAGACATTACGTACCGCCTGGTTCATGGGTGGTCGAGTCTCCGGCGAGAAGGAAGACTGAGTCGGCAAGGACAATCGAGGCCAATGCCAGCACTTGAACGAATATATCTGGGATTGAGAGATGCATGATGAACAGATCCCGAAAGGTTTACAAATCTGGGGGGAGAGGGCAGTAATAGAAGGGATGTCTTCTATCTTTTACTTTCCCGCGAGTATCAGGATACCCACCAAGCGTCATTGATCCGGCACTGAGAATATGCGCGCCATTCATTTCTACGGAACAACAGTCCATTGATGGAATAATGCGGTGGCGAAAGCTAAACATGGTAGTATGTAGATATATATATATATATATATATATATATATATTACGTTAAAGGCAGGTAAGGGGTTATTTAAACCGTCAGCTGATTATCCGATGACGGTCTTTTAAAAGACGGTTTCAAGAGCTTAGTATAATTAGTGGATCACCTTAAGCCGATACTTAAGATTGAATAGAATTTGAAAACAAACGATTTAATTTATGATTAAACTGTCTTTTATAAGAGCTCGTCTTTTCGTTAAAACATTATTACTAAAATAAAATCGTTTTGATCGATGAATTAGTCGTTTATAAAAGTCGGTCTTTTTACGAAAAGATTGTTTCCGAGCGTTGTAAGACTATTTTAAGACCGTCTTATGGCCGTCCCAAGGCCGTCGACGAACTCAAAACCGTTTCGAAAACGTAAATTAATAAGCAAATAATTTTTCTATTACTTGCCAGTCTACCTTTTACTACTTACACCCCCTTACGTATTACACCACCCTTCATACTATAGTCGAAGGAAGCGCAATCGCGCGGATAAACTTTTACTGAATCGATCGATTCCGATTATAAAAAATTTAAGTCGTTAATATATAAGCCGTAGCAGCGATACCGAGAAGTATCTTAGCATCGAATTTATTAAATTATTATTAAAACAATTCCATTTGAGAAATGATTTTTATTTACAACTATATCTTCTTTAAAATAGCTATCGAATTATTTCAATTTTTTAACACGAGCTTATTAGTAAGCCTGTTTCAAAAATATAGACGAGGATAGCCACGGGACGGCTATGAAACGGTCTCTTTCAACGGGACGGTCTTCTCGGTAAGGTATAAGCGGTCCAATGGCCGTCTCTTATAAAAAAGGGTCAGAGACTACCTTCTAAGGTACTTTAAAGGCAGGTAGGGGGTCATTTGAGCGGTCCTCTGACCCTCTTTTATAAAAGACGATTATTAGACCGTTTAAAATCAGTACTAGTTACAAATCAAGAATAGTTCACCTTTTTGATCGTCCCTGAGCTTAAGACCGTCTTACGGCCGTCTTATGGCCGTCCCCGTCTATATTTTTAAAACAAGCTTATTAATAAGCTCGTTTAAAAAATTGAAATAGTTCGATAATAATTTTAAAGAAAATATAATTATAAATAAAAATCGTTTTTTAAATAAAATCGTTTTAAGAATAATTTAATAAATTCGATGCTAAGATATTTCTCGGTATCGCTGCTACGGCTTATATATTAACGCTTTAAATTTTTTTTAATCAGAATCGATCGATTGAGCAAAAGTTCACCCGCGCACGTTGTGCTTTGTATCACTTGCTAAGAGGGAGGGGAGGGGGGGTAATAGAGGGTAGACTGCTATGCAATTGAAAGAAAATACAAATTATTTGCTTATTAATTTACGTTTTCGAGGACGGTTTCAAGTTCGAGGACGGCCTTGGGACGGCCTTAGGACGGCTATAGGACGGTTTTAAAACGGTCTTTTCATAAAAAGACCGACTTTTATAAACGATTATTTAATCGATTAAAACCGTTTTATTTTAGTAATAATCTTTTTACGAAAAGACGAGCTCTTATAAAAAACGATTCAATCGATTGAAATAGTTTTATTTTAGCTACGATTTAAATATTTTAAATCGTTTATTTTCAGATTCTATTCAATTTTAAGTATCGGCTTAGGATGATCTACTAGCTATGCCAACCTCTTAGAATCGTCTTCTAAAGAGACCGTCATCGGATTGTCAGCTGACGGTTTAAATAACCCCCTACCTGCCTTTAAGGTATGCACGAAATTGCATGTGGTCGGGGGAATTCAAGGCGAGGAGAATGAATTGTACAGTAATAAGTATCTTGGCGATTGGCTCGCTTACACATAACCTGACCGAAAGGAGACAAGACTCGGGGAGGGATTACGCTGTCACGGGAGCACTCACGTGGACTGCATTGTCGAAATATATTCCCGGATTGTAGTTTATCAAATAGCATTTGTCTATCTCTGATGGGATTTATACCCAAAAACTCTGATTGAATTTGCCAGAACCCGAATCCTCATCTCCCCGCGTGATGTGAGACGGTGCTCCTCCCGTTCCGCGTGACATGCCACGCCCCGGTCAGAAATCGCGGATTCTTTAACTGCCCGTCGTCCCCAACCTCCAACACGCCGACCTCTTCTCCCTCGGAATCGACAATGCTCGCCGTGGTCCCGGGCTCGGTCTGATACAGGCAGACTTCCACGCCCTGCGCGTAATCATAGACCGTTCTCGCCTCGTGCCACTTCCCCAGAACCAGGATCGTGTTTTCTCGGACATACAGAGGGAGCGTGTCGAACTGGTGCTGCTCTCGAAACCATCCCGGTCCGACCGTGGTCTGGTTGGTGAAGAAGCTCGTCCACTGTCCTCTCGGGAGGTAGAACTCCACCTCCCCAGACTCTTCGAAGACGGGGGCAACCAGCAGGCCATCGCCAAACATGAATTGCCGGTCCAGATACCAAGAGGTCGGATCCTCGGGGAACTCCAGACACATCGCCCGGAGAGACAGCGGCAGGCCCAGGTCAACCGCCTTCTGGGCTTGCGCAGAGATGTAGGGCATCAGGCGGCCTTTCAGTGCGGTCCATCTCGACAGCGTGGCGGAACAGCCTTGCTCGCTGGAATCATCGCCATCGACCGTCCAGGGCACGCGGAACGAGTTGCTTCCGTGCAGACGGCTGTGCGAGCAGAGGAGTCCAAAGGCAACCCAGCGCTTGTAGATCCACGGCGGTGGGGAGCCCTCGAACCCGCCGATATCCACGGACCAGAAGGAGAAGCCGCAGAGACCGAGGGAGAGGCCTCCGCGCACCGACTCGGCCATCGCTTCGGCCGTGGATTCGCAGTCGCCGCCCCACTGGAGGGGAAACCGCTGCGTCCCGGCCGTCGCGGTCCGCGCGAACAGGACGGCCTCGTTCTCGCCGAACCGATCCTGGATGGCTTCGTAGACCACCTTGTTGTACAGGAAGGCGTAGTAATTGTGCATCTTCCCCGGGTCCAGCGACGCATCAAACCACTCCACGTCGAGCGTCGGGATCCGCTCTCCAAAGTCCGTCTTGATGGCGTCGACTCCCTTGTCAAAGAGCCTCTCGAGGCAGCTCACATACCAATCGCATGCGGCGGGGTTGGTAAAGTCCACGATGCCCATTCCCGTCTGCCAGAGATCCCACTGGAAGATGTCCCCGTTCTTGCGGCGGAGGAGGTAGCCTTTGCTCGCGGCGTGTTTGAAGACCGGGGAGGCTTGGCCCAGGTACGGATTGACCCAGACGCAGACTTTCTTCACGAGCCCTACATAGATAGTTGTTCAACAAAAACACTCCATCGTTCTTTCGCGGAACCAACGTACCGGAAGCTTTGAGACGTGCAATCTGCGCCTTTGGATCGGGGAACATCTCCGAGTCGAAGACGAAATCACACCAGTGGAATGCTCGCAGCCAGAAACAGTCAAAGTGGAAGACTTCCACCGGGATATCTCTCGCCCTCATGCCCTCCAGGAAGGAGTTCACCGTCTCCTCGTCGTAGTCGGTCGTAAAACTGGTGCTCAACCACAGCCCGTAACTCCAACTCGGCACCTTGCCGGGCTTCCCAGTGAGGACCGAGTATTTCTGCAGCACCTCCTTCGGTGTCGGCCCGTGGATGATGTACCTGATTCCATCAACGAAGTCTCTTCAAACATCAGACATGGCGGTAACATCCGCGTTACTCACCATTTCAATCGCTGTCCCTCGACACTCGTCTGAACCCGGCAACACCTCTCACTGCCGACCTCCAATTCAACCCTGTCCGGCGTGTCGATGAAGATTCCATATCCGCGCGAGCTCAACCAGAATGGGAGATTCTTGTACGCCTGGTCACTCGACGTGCCCCCGTCCGCGTTCCACAGGGCGATTGCCTGCCCGACTTTATTGAAAGCGCCAAACCTCTCTCCAAGTCCATGGACCGTCTCGCCGACCGACAGGGTGGACTGAGTAAAGATGTAATGCCGAATCCGGGCCATGTCCCCCGTCTGCAGATCGTTTCCGGGCGGCGGGCTGTATGCAAAGCCCACGCTCCGATTCAATAGCGAGGTCAATTCCTTGGACCCGTCCGTCGCGTGGAATCGGATATCAAACTCGTGGCTGCGAGTCTTGACCGTCGCAGATAGTGAGCCAGACTTGAGCGTGGTTGAAGACGCCGTCTTTGAGATCCCGGCATCGCTGTCTTTGGGCTTTCCAGCTGGATAGAGATCGAAATGGGGTCCTGGATTGAGAGCCCCGAGCCAGTGGGTAGTTTCGACTGAGATGACCCCATCGAAGGGGGCTCTGATGTCCTTTCTCGAATTAGAGTGGAGCGGGAAGAGAGAGGGCGCCTTACGACAGTGAGCGTTGGGAGGTTCAGCGAGTCTGCTCGCTGGAGAACCTTCCTCGTTGGACAGAGAAGACTTAGGGCATTGCCTGCTGGGTGCTCCTGGATAGAGTGGACCTCCTCGGCGTAGATGGGCTTCTTGTCCTCGGCCACCAGCCACATCCCATCGCGGAACCTCATGGTTTGCTAGGCGATTCTAAGAATTATCTTGCTAGAGACCTGTCTGTATTATTTAGCTCTATCTAATAGAGAGAAAAACCTTAGAGAACGAAGCGAGCAGCGTGTTTGTATCCCGACAGTTCAAACATACATCGATTTAAAGGGCATATTATATATCCTTTGTTGAGCGATAACGGTGATCGTCCATTGGATATCTTGAAAGGGCAATATATGTATATCCTCGTATAATATAAGAGGTGGGAAGGGTGGCATGATATGGTGGGCGATGCGGGATACTCGTGCTGCAGGTCCCCGTCTGCATAGACCGAATCGAGTTTTCAGAAAAAAAATATAAATAATGAATTGAGTCAATTTATCTCACTCAGAAGACGATTGGTATTTCCGATCTGTTTGTCCTTATCTCAATAAGCATGCTTTAAGATAAATTAACTATCTGCTCTAAGATATCGATCTATCGATATCGGAAAACAATACAATTATAAAGAGAATTGTAGATTGAGCATTAATCGAGATACAAGTAGCGCGATAGTTTAGTTTACTCAAGTTGGCAGCAGGCCAGGGCAGGCCGCAAGAAACCTATCTGATTGCCCTCATCATATTTTTCATTGGACCGCCTAATAAATTACGACGGGAACCGGCGGCCTGGAGAAATGAGATCCGGGGCAAATGGATAATGTATACGCGAGAATATTATTCCGTCTTCCGTTCTTCAGTTCGTACGGGTTACCGATCTCATTTTCTGATGATATCAAAATCCCCCTTTTTTTTTCCGCTCGCTAAAGAGGCCCCGAGTTACCGAGCACTGCGCCTCCTTTCAAGAAATTCTGCAATGTCGAGAAGGGGCTTGGATTCCAGCCAGCCAGGCTCAGGCAGCTCGTAGGAAGGAATGAGCGTATGGAAATAATATATTCTAAGCTATTCAAATAAACAAGAGAGTCTGAAAAGTCCAGACTTAAAATGCTAGCGTTCTAGGAGTGTAAATACGAAAGGCATACGAGGTCCTGACTCCTGTAGTTGTTGTTGTTGTTGTTGTATTTATTAACGTCGGGCGGGTATCCAAAACGCAATGCTTGGACCCTAAGGACCTCTCATAAGGTACGGCGACGTGCTAAGTAAAGGAATTATATACAAAGTACTATCTAATCGAGAGTAAAAACCACGTTAAGGAAAACCTTTCGTCAAATAGCTGGACACTTGTAAACCCTTTAAAAGCAATTCATAGTGATGTGCGTCGAGTTTTCTCTCGACAACTGTCGAATACGTATAGCCTTACGGGCGGCCTCGATCCGTATAGTACAAACATCGTTCTCTTTCGTCGTAGAGCTAAGAAGGCTCGCGTTCGTAGCTCTTAAATAGAGCCGGTGTGTTTATAGAACGCTCTTTCGAAAGCGCAGTACCGTGTTTTCGATCAATCGAACTAAGCTCTTCTTATCTTATCTCTTATACACGTTCCCCTTTTATCGCAAATCCTCTTGGTCTTTTCAGTCGGTATGCCCGTCAGGTATAGATCGTAGTCGGCGTGGTATTCGAGAAGAAGGAGGAGGGAGGTTCGGAATCGCCGGTAAAAGAAAATCTCTTCGAGGAGACGTCGCATGTCGATGATTCAATTTCGGCTCTCTAGACTCTTTATCTCTCTTTCTACCGCAAGAGAAAGAAAGAAAAAGAGCTGAAGGTTCGTAGGGGGCACCTCGTACAAGTAAAGAATCGTAGCCCCCCTGACTCTTGTATAAGATCTGAAGAGTTTAAGATTAATTAGTTGCTTGCTTAAAGTCAATATAAGAAGCCTTTTTAGGCCTTACATAGACTATTAAATAGTTCTAGAGTATTATGGTCCTAGCAATATCGTGGTCTTTTGATCTAATGGCCGAGTGGCGCGAGTTCTATTCGCAGTCGTGATAAGAGTATGCAGCTGTACGGTGAGCTCTGACTCTTTACTTACGTTTGGTTCCCGGCGTTGCAGCTTTTATCCACTTGCACGACTAATATAGGAATAAGAAACCTCTATAGCTTTGCCACTTGTATGTTTACTAAAAATGCAAGTAGGTTGAGGCGGCTTTTGCTAAAAAGCGTGACATTCGTTGCCGAGGTTCTCTATTCTTAGCTAATATATATCTAACTCGAATTTTACGATAAGCTCTTTTTTTTTTGGGTTGCATATCGCAGTTTTCAAGATACGGCTTTATCAGCCTTATTAAAAGCTCAATTTTTTTTTTAAAAAAAAAAAGTAGCCCGTGCACTTCTATACAGATGACGCGTCTTTATTGAAAAGTGAAATAAAATGATCTGTTGGATCGCCGGTAGCGATCGTTCGTCACTTCCTATCACTAGCGTGCAGGGCACGTAGCTTCTTGCAATTGCAAAACAATAGGTAAAAGTGGTACTTGATTTCTGTGTACTCCTTAAGGTTCAAGGGAGCTGACTCCTTCTGTACGATCAGAAAGAATCACGTGCACTAGCTATTGAATAGTATTTACATCGAAGTTGAAGGTTCCCTAAGAGCGTGGCACGCTAAGCGAGGTATGCCTATCCGTGCCTGTTGTTATTGTTGTTATTGTATTTATTACCGTCGGGCGGGTATCCAAAGCGCAATACTTGAACCTTAAGGACCTTTTATAAGGTACGGCGACGTGCTAAGTAAAGAAATTATATACAAAGTATTATTTAATCGAAAACAAAAACTACGTTATACAAAAGCTTTCCCTTGTTGTTGTTGTTGTTGTTGTTGTTGTTGTTGTATTTAAAAAAGCTTTCCCTTGAATAGCTAAATATTATATAAACTTTTTAAAAGCAATTCATAATGCTATGCGTCGAGTTTTCTTTCGACAACTATCGGATACGTATAGCTTTACGAGCGACCTTGGTCCGTATTGAATAAATATCGTTCTCTTTCGTCATAAAGCCAGAATAGCTCGCGTTCGTAGCTTTTAAATAAAGCCGATATATTTGCAAAACGCTTTTTCGAAAGCGCAATACCGTGGTTTCGATTAATCAAATTAAGCTTTTCTTATCTTATCTTTTATACCCGTTCCTTTTTTATCACAAATTCTCTTAATCTTTTCAATCGGTATGCTCGTTGAGTAGGTATAAATCGTAGTCGGCGTAGTATTCGAGAAAAAGAAACAATGATATTCGGAACCGCCGGTAAAAGGAGATCTCTTCGAAATGACGTCGCATATCGATAATTTAATTTCGGCTCTTTAAACTCTGTGTTTCTTTTTCTATCGCAAAAGAAAGAAAAATAAGAAAGCTGAAGGTTCGTAAGAGGCACCTGATACAAGTAAAGAATCGTAGACCCCTCCATCCGTGCCTGAGATACCCGAACTTATTATATTACCCCCAACTACTTCGGATCGATATTAGTATACCGACATGATCCGCGCACGCATACTTACCAGTATACAACGCGTCGACGCGCCCTGGTACTTATTGTTACAGCCGGCGGCCGATACGTGATATATATGCCAAGATACTTGGCCGAATTAGGCTTAGCTGTAGGACATGTTCCGTCCGGGCCGATCCTTTCCGAAATCTAGAATTACTTGCCGACATTTCTCTTAGCGCTGCTCACAAATCTTATGCAAGCCTGTATAGAATAAATAGTCTTACGTGATTGGATGATTCATCACTATCATAACCCTTGGAACTTATCTTGGGCTACCGTTGGTGATAATAAAAGCAATTGCGAAGACACAGTTCTTCGAAAGAGAAGGGTGATACTGCGGTCTCAATAGGTCTTGGCATAGTTTTAAGCATTGGTTATAAGGTTGATTAGCCGAGGTCATATGATATCCCGCTTTAAAGGATGTATATGCTTTCGGCCTTATATCATAGTTCTTCCTTCCTCGTCTTTCTTTTGCACTACGTAGCATACGTTTGATAGCTATTATAATACTATTCTTACTAGCCGTAACATAGAGCCTTTTATATGACTCATAAAATACGTAACAACAGTATTAAGTAAGTTGACGTAAATGGCAAGCAGCTCACGTAATTTCAAAACGAGCTTGGGAGTGATTCTACTTGCATACGTATAATGCAAATAAGAATATTTTATGGAGTTTTGAAATATCTCCCCCTCTTCCTTTCGCCTTCCTTATTCCTTCTTTTTGCATCCTTTGCTGCTTTCCCGGCTTCTTTTGCTTCTTCTTCTTCTTTTCTGCCTCCTTTGCTTGCTCTTCCCTCTCTTTCTTTCCCTCCTGCTCTTCATCTTTTTTTCATTCCTTTCATTTCTTTCTCCCTTTTCCTTTTTCTCTTTCCTCTTCTCTTTCGGGCTTTTCCTTTAGACCTCTTATTCGCTTAGCTTACTATGCCCCCTTATGAATACATATCGGACCCATTTTAGCTCCATAAATCGAAGAGCGGTGATTTCTGAGTTGCTTAAAGCCTTATCAACTCCATTGCACAAAATTAATACTTGCTCAAAGACACTTGATAAGGCTGAATGAATGTTTATCGGTGTAAGACCTGATAAGATCCCTTGCAAAATTATACTTTCGATATGTATTCATAAGGGGGGAGCATAAGCTCGATGAAGTCGGTGAGGTTGGTAATATTAATAAGGTTAGTAATATCGGTGTAATATCGATAAGGTTTAAAAAAGATCCGCAAAGCTCGTTAACATTGAAAAAACCCAAGAAAGAACGAAAGTCGAAAAGTAATAAGTTTCATAAAAATTGCGTTCTGTATGATTTTAAGATTTTGCTACCCGTCATGACGCGCACTTTTAACCGACTAGTCGATTCCATTCGCCTAAAAAGGTTATTTGCATTTTTTCATAGGGCCATATTCCCCTTTATAAAGGAAGGAGCTCTCCGTAACTACAATGCTCAATCCAGAGTCAGTCCGAATATTCCTGTATATTCTGGTAGGTCACCTGACCTCGCTCAGAATACTCTGGACAGAGGAATTATTATAAATCAGCATCCTGAATTCTTTTCTCATCAACTTCCACACTCATTCCAAAGCCTTCTCGTCACTCCTTCAGCTCATCATGAAGCTCCTCTTCCCCACGGCATCATGTTTGCTTTTTGCAGTTATCAGTGCTGCGACCACCCCTCTCTACAAGGACCCCTCGGCGAGTATCGATGACAGAGTCGCAGACCTGCTGTCCCGAATGACAATCGAGGACAAGACCGCGCAGATGGTGCAGGGAGATATTGGTAACTGGGTCGACATGACCACCAACGTCTTCAACGCCACGGGCCTCGCCTGGAACATGGCCAACCGAGCCGGCCAATTCTACGTTGGATACCCTTCTCCCCAACAATGGATCAGCGAAGGCATCAAGAAGGCTCAAGAATACCTCGTGCACAACACCACTCTCGGTATCCCAGCGCTGGTCCAGAGCGAAGGGATACACGGCTTCCTCGCCCGTGATGCGACCATCTTCAACTCGCCCATCGGCCTGGGCTCCTCGTGGAATCCGGGCCTGATCGAGAAGATGGGCGCGGCGATCGCGCAAGAGGCGCTCGCTCTGGGCGTGAACCAGATCTTTGCTCCGGTTGCGGATCTCGCGCGAGAGCTGCGTTGGGGCCGCGTGGAGGAGACGTTCTCCGAGGATGGCTTCCTCAGTGGAGAGATGGGCTACTCGTACATCATAGGCAAGTTTTTTCCTTCCTCTGCGGAACGATTCGAATTTGAATCGGAATCGGATGGGAGCTGACAGGAATTGGCCGAACCCAGGGATGCAGGCGAACAACGTGAGTGCGATGGTGAAGCACTTTGCGGCATTCGGGAGCCCCGAGCAGGGACTCAATGTCGCTCCGACCCACGGAGGTGAGCGGCAACTCCGTACGACGTATCTGCCTTCGTATAAGAGACAGATCATGGATGCGGGTGTCTACGCGATCATGTCTGCCTACTCGTCATATGATGGTGTCCCCATGGTCGCCAACTACCACGTTCTGACGGAGATTCTGCGAGAGGAGTGGGGATACCAGTATTTTGTGACGACTGATGCAGGAGCAACGGATCGTCTCTGCAATGCTTTTAAGGTAAGTGTTCTGATAGTAACCTTTCTTCTTGTTTCAAGTGTCTCAAGAACATCCTTTGATATCTAAATTGTTCCTGGGATGTTCCAAAAACATTCGCTTACCGACCTTCTCTCCTTTGCAAGATGTGCCGAGAAAGGCCAGTCGACAAGGAGGCTATAACGCTCTATGTAAGTTTCCTGCTCTTTCATCTGGGCTTGGCTGATTAAGGAGGCATTACCTGCCGGTAACGACGTGGAGATGGGTGGGGGATCCTACAGCTATTCCAACATTCCCGAACTGGTCGAGTCCGGGAAGCTCGACATCGGTATCGTCGACGAGGCCGTCTCCCGGCAGCTGAGAGCGAAGTTCGCCATGGGTCTCTTCGAGAACCCCTATATGGGGCTCTCAGCCAACTTGACCGCTACGAAAATCCATACTCGGGAGAATATTGCTCTGGCGCGCGAGATAGACGCCGAGTCCATCATCCTTCTCGAGAACCACGATGACGTTCTCCCGGTCTCCAAGGATGCTCACGTGGCGGTCATTGGCCCTATGGCTCACGGCTACATGAACGTACGCCAAATCCCCTTGAGCTCTCCCGACCGACCGACACTTTGCTGACCTGGTAACCTGATAGTATGGCGATTATGTTGTGAATGGAAGCCAGTACCGAGGGGTGACTCCGCTCGATGGTATCAGGGCCGCAAGCAGAGGAGGTTCGGACTAATTTTCGTCCCCTTTCATTGAGAATCATTTGCCGTCAGCTGACCAAATAAACAAACAAACAGTGGTGACATACGCTCAAGGCTGCGAGCGATGGTCCAACGACCAGTCCGGATTCGCAGAGGCCGTCAGCATAGCATCAGCGGCCGATGTAGCTGTCGTCGTCGTTGGAACATGGTCGGTAGGTTGGCAGACGCTCCCTTTTGACTCGCATCCCAACTGATCAACTTGCCCACCCAGCGCGATCAGTACGAGCTCTGGTCCGGCCTCAACGCCACAACGGGCGAACACATCGACGTCGCCTCGCTCAACCTCGTCGGCGCCATGCCGCACCTGATCCGAGCCATCATCGACACGGGCAAGCCCACCATTGTCGTCTTCTCCTCGGGGAAGCCCATCACAGAGCCCTGGATCTCCACCGACGCCTCGGCTCTCATCCAGCAATTCTACCCGTCCGAAGAAGGGGGTAATGCCCTCGCCGACATCCTGTACGGAGACGTCAACCCCAGCGGGAAGCTGTCCGTCGGATTCCCGTACGACGTCGGCACGCTGCCCATCTACTACGACTACCTGAATTCCGGCCGCCAGACTAACCCCGGGATGGAGTACCCCAACGGGACGCTCGACTTCGGGTCGAGCTACGTGCTCAACACGCCGGCACCCCTCTACGAGTTCGGGTTCGGCAAGTCGTATTCCACTTTCCAATACTCGGATTTCAAGCTCTCCCAGACCACTGCCACCGCCACCGACACCATCACGGCCTCCGTCACGATCACGAACCAGTCTGCGCGAGACGGTAAGGAGGTGGTGCAGCTCTACGTCAAGGATCTGATCGCCAGCGTTGAAGTACCCAACATCCAGCTGAGGGGGTTCTCTAAAGTCTTGGTCAGGGCCGGGGAGTCGGTCTCGGTCGAGATTCCGCTGAAGGTCCACGATTTGGGGTTGTGGGACTTGAGGATGAAGTATGTCGTTGAGCCTGGAGATTTCCTGATTTTAGTCGGGAGCTCGAGTGCGGACTTTAGGGCAAATGCTACGCTCACTGTATCGTAGGTAACGCGCCCAACACGGTCCATTTCCCCTCCCGTCTTCATCAAGGTAAAGACAAATTTATGTGGACGTGGTTGTCGAAGTAGATTTGTCCGGTTGATGGATTGTTCGTAGCCCAAACAAACAAGCATATCAAGCGAACTAAGGATGCTCGAAAGTGCAATTTAATCAAGTAGTTAAAATGCACTAGAGCGTTCGAAAACCAATTTCATCAGTTAGTTTGGCTGCAACTGCAGAATGCTTCTGTCTATCCAACTCCTGTCAATACCCTGGCCCGAATCCAAACCCATGGAATGCATACCTACATCGCCTCACAGCGACTTCTCTACCAAGTATCCGGCCCAAAATGGTGCCCCTCAGGCACAGCCTTGTAAGGACAAGCATTCCAATCACACCCTCTCTTGTACACCTCCGTCCCCCACCATGTAAACCCTTCCATCAGTCCTGGATACACAAACCCGAAGAAAACAACCACCACGCCAAATGCCAATCCAGAGTCCAAAGCCGCACTCAATGTCATCGTGTACTTGGCCCACCACTTTCCTGCCCTGCGCTTGATCACATGATTGAAGAGGTAGCAGACCAGCGCCCAGACGGAGAAGTTCAGGCCGGTCGCAGGCGGGATCCAGGTGAGGGAGCCGAGGAGGACGGGGAGGTTGATTTTTCGGAAGATAGAGCCCTTACGGTTGCGAGCGTAGAGCCAGAGGATGATGGGTGCGATGGCGCCGATGGGGAAGGCCCAAACCAGAGAGTGATAGGTGGCGTTGGGGCCGAAGAATTCCATGGGACCCACGGCGCCCCAGAGGATGCTTCCGTTGAAATGTACACGCGCGAAAGGACAGACGAAGCCGTTGGCTGCTTCTGGTGTGCAGATATTCGGCACATTTGCGAACATCCAGTTTAGAACGAGGATTTGGGTGCAGGAAGACACGACTGTGGCGGCAACCTGTACTGTGAAGAGGGTGCGGGGTGGAATTTTCATGTAGTGGCCGAGTTTCAAATCGGCGGAGAATTTCAATCCTTGAGTGGATGAGATGTAGCCGTAAGTCACAAACACCATGTTTGCTACTGGGCGCCCGGGAAAGACAGCACCGCAAACGAGCTGGCAGACCAAGTATATACTGCTTTGCTGGTTCGTGATGGCCATTACAATACCAATTGGGATGAAGAGGATGGAGCAGATTCCAAGGGCAAGAAGAAGACCATACCATGGGAGATGGACCGGGTAGCTGAGAATGTTAGTTGGCAGGATAGTAGGAAGGCAGAGTAGTAGGCTTACTATTCAACCACGAACATGCCCACCGCGGCCATGCTCACAAACGTCATGAGGTACCAACTCATCGGTGCATCTTTGTACCTTCTCATCAGTCGGTTGTGGACATCCTCCTGACTGATGATATTGTCTAAATTCGAGGCGGATCTCCTCAGACGTCCATGGATAGCACCTTCGTGCCCATTCACTGGCTTGTAGGTGGTCTTCGACTCCCCTCCAACTTCCTTCAAAGATCGGCTCCATTGCTTCCAAATGTCCTTCCCGTGCCAACATGCAGTGTGTGACAGCAGAGATGCCAGAGCAGCGAACTGTAATCCGTAGCTGAGGGCATACGTGATGGGTAGATACACTCGACTATACTTATGATACGCTTCACTATCGAAAAGGAAGTCTGGGGTCAAGATTCTACTGACATCGTAAATATTGCCGGTATTATCGAAAACGGCCGAAGAGATGATCGGCATATGAGACGAGAAAAACAGATTCTTGTAATATGCGAGAGGCGCCAGGATCCACATGAAAATGACCAGACCTCCCATGACGTTCATAGCCGCCCAGAATGGAGTGAGAAGCGGAGAGCCGATGTAGGCAATCTGGGCCCAGTCGAATGTCACTGAAAACACTCCGAGTCCTGAAGCCACCCCAAAGAGATTGGCTACCACCACATTCTTGGGGAAGAACCATGTCACGACCGAGAAATAGCTCAATGCTGGCATGAGGAGTCCTGGGAGGAAGTAGAAGGCGAACGAGCCCGCCCACACAATGAAGAAGAATCTCCACCGCGTAATCTTCCAGCCATTCGCAATCGTGTTCTCCTCTTTGTGCAAAGTGGTAAACATGGACGCTGACATCAAGGTCCCCGGCCAGATCATGCCTCCCGGGCGGACCAAGAACCTCCTGGTAAGTCCGGCAAAAGTGTATCCCAGGATCTGCGTTGACAGGGTAAGAAGCAGCTGGTATGTGATGCTGACTTTCTGGTTGTAGAAATGCGTCTGCTCCACAATCACATCCGTAGCAAAGGCAAACCCGAAGGAAATATTGCTGCTGATATACACACAGGTATGCTCCTTCTCGTTCCACCTCCCTTGGCCCAGCCATAAGCGTAGGCGTCTAAGTCTCCCGTCGTCTGGCTGCCGGTATGTGTTGTTTTCGTAACTCGTCTCGCTTGCAACTCTAATTCCATCCAAAAATTCCTCGCTGGGGTCATCTCGTCGTTTCAATATTCGGTCCCATAATAGACCGAGGGGATGGACAAGTAGCAATGCAATAACGGGCGTAATAGAGACGCTGGGGTATCGTAAAGAAAAGAAAAGATTCGCGGAGGAACCGAGCACTGCGAAGAGGAGGGAGAGCACCCACATCCGGGGGGTGTTGATCGACAGGGTCGTGTTGTCTACTGCAGAGACAGAGGCCCGGACCTGGGCGTAGGCCGAGTTGTCTGGGGGGTCTTCGTCGTCGGTGGTCGAACCGTCGGCGTCGTTTATTGCATCCTCGGACGAGTCTGAAGGCTGTTCCTGCTCGGTGCCTGGTATCGGAATTCCCTTGCTTGGCTTCCTTTCCAGCATGGGATGATCCTCGCTCTCCTCGTCGTCGGAACTCAAGAGATGCCTCGCATTCGGGGACTTGCGCTGAGAGCATCCCGACCTGTTTGTCTTCAAGGTCCCGGAACTGAGAGCATTCCTCAGGCCCGAACGTTCCCTTCTGTAATTCTTCGTCCTCACATCATCGATGTCGTCGTCGCTCCCATCCGGCGACGCGCCGATGGGCACGGCGCCATACGAGCCCGTCCCAAAGCCCGGCGCAGAGCGCAGCAGCAGCGGCACCTTGGACATCAGTCCTAAGAATGATCGGAAGGGGTTGGGGTATTCGCTATGGGGCTCCACCTCATCGTCGGCCTCTCTGTGTCGTCGGAGGAGGGCAGCGTCAGAGTCGGGGTCGAGGTCGAGGCTGCTGTTGTTGCTGTCGTTCTTTTGGTCTTGGGGCCCATGGGTTGAGGAGGAGGGAGGATAGGCAGACAGTGGGAAACCTCTGCCTTCTATAGCAGTATCATGGTCAGACTGGGTATGGGGTGTCGGGGAGAGAGTTTTGAATGTAGCGCGAGATGGCATCTGTCTGCAGGGACGAGGCTGTACGTGTTCTGGAGGGCTCGGGCTTTTCTGCAAGGCGAAGAGGCTGGCGAGCGAGGGGCAACGGCAAAGGGCAAGGGGGCAAATTAGCAAAGGGCGGTCGGGATCAGGATGATAATAATAGGTACAGCGAATACGAAAGATAGACGCAGATAGATACCTATTTAAGGCTTGTAGATCCAAAAGATAGCAAGTAAATAGATAAAAAAAATTGTAAATTCGGTAGGACGGTTTGTCTGGTTACGATTGAAGCATCGACCGCGTTTACCGCGGCTGTTTCTCTTGCCGATATACAGCCCTTATCTGATCAGATTATACTACGTAACTAAGCATTTTACTACTCTGTACAGTTTCTCCGTGTCTTGCCTTATCGTCATATTGCGTTATTGTACAACTTGGCTTTCTCGTTCTGCTATGCCGCTTATACTCACCTCAGAACCTCAAACCATCTAATCAAAAAACTACGCGAACTGCAATCATAAATACATACAGAACTACCCCAAGACTTAAATATACGTCTCCATACTTTGCCTATCTGTACTCTCCATGCCAGTGGCTGGTTACTCGTGGCAAGTCTATTCCCTAGCCTGGGTATCGCTGCAATAACAGCGTATAGCAGCACAGTCTAATCAAATCCACGAAATTCTTTCTCTTTTTCTTGTCCGTTTCCTTCTCTTTTCCTCGCTGCGCTGGCACGCAAGCCATCAAGTTCATTCAGCCTCCGTCATTATTCAGACCGCTCGCTGATCTGGGACCAGCCTTGCAGCGGTTCGGTTGTTTCGGTTGTTTACTTATCGCGTATCCATCACAACCCTTCCCGGTAAGCGAAGAAGTAAGAGAGAGAAAGAGCCCGCGAGCCAATATAGACAATTTCTTCATGCTTGCACGGGAATAAAAAGCAACGTTTCGAAACCCCCCCCTCCCATCTTCTTCCACTTTGGGCTCCTACTTGATACAGATTATCTGCTCTCCGAATCCCGGCTTCGTCCGAATCCCCCGAATCCCGGCTTCGGACTATTAGGTATACATATGCCATCACCACCAAGTCAAGTCCTTTGAAATGGATAATGCGACATGATCAAAACGACTCCCCCATGCTCAAACTCCCCTGACTCCCCCTCCCACTCAAGCCAAGCACGCTCTCGCTACCACTCCGGATCCGGACCTTCCGCATCCCTATCCCCATGGCCCTCCCCTCGTCGACAGCAGGATGCGCGGTATCATCTGGACGGTCGCAGAGATTCGGCGTAGGATTCCCACTTGGTCTTCTCCTCCACAACTTCGCCGGCCTCTCACTTACAGTCCTCCAGCAATCCCTGCACACCCCCGAGCTGGTCCAGAAGTAGATGACCGCGTTCCAGAAGCCCTGCAGCGGCAACACCAGCGCCGCCGCAACGTTCAGCCCGAAGCTCGGTCTCGCCGGGTACCGTAGCCCGTGGACGCGGTTAACGGAGGCCGGGACCCAGGTGAGGAGGATGGAGATAGCGAAGAGGAGGGCGCAGCGCGTGTAGGCCCACTTGATCTTGTCCATAGTGGAGGGGCGCTTGGGCAGGTGCGGCTGCGTTGCGCAAGCTCGCGGAGAGCGGCGGGCTGGGGGCGACGAGATAATGGTGATGGTACAGGGGTCTGGCGGCGGGCAGGGCGGGTTCTCGGTGCTGAGAGGGGGAGAGACGGAGTGGGGGGGGCAATGGGATGTTGAGGACGGTGGAAGGGGGAAGGGATGTGACCACGGGTCGGCGGTGCGGGTTACTTGGATTTCGGTGGTGCGGAGGCCGGAGAAGGGTGCGATGGCTGGGAGTTGGTGGTTCTCAGCGGTTCTGGTGTCGTTGTTCGAGCCTATTTGTTTGTTTATTTGTTAGTGCCAATGAAGGTATGGTCAAGGTCGTAAAATGAAAGCATTAGGCTCATGCTTGTAGAACCTGTGTATTGGGCGCGCGGGAGAAGACGTACTCATCGTTCTAGATACATAATTCGGGTCATACCCTGCCTTGTGCAGTTCAGACCTTTTCTGGAAGATCTCGACTCCGACACGAAGGTATAATCCAAAAGTAACGAGGATGGAAATCCAGATAGGGGCGTAGTAGACGTAGATACGAAAGGGTGCCCAGTCATTGTCTATCCAGCACCAGAGCTATTGGCTATCATCAGCCAAGTTGTATTTATATATATGCACGGGTAAATACGTACAGTTGCGTTACCGTACATACGACCCTTCTCCTTCGTCTTGTAGAAGAGACAAAACATTGCTGGGATGAAGGGAATGCCGTAACACATGGCACCGTACAGCCAATACAGTCCTTTCAGGCGATCGGCATCGTAGCGATGGAAGAAGACGAGGTAGACGTTGAATGCCATGGCGCAGGACCAAAGAGGGTCGGATAGCATGAACCTTCGCTCACTCGTCAGAATTTTGGGCTTTCTCTCGCCGAACCGTCATCCACATATCGAAAGCTAAACCTGAAGATCGAACTTACATCTCAAGCAGGAATCCTTGGAATTGGCAAAGTGCGCCATTGATGTTCGTGAGAGCGGAACCTCCGATCAGCGCAGCAACATTGGCGAAGAGGTTGGCAAAAGAGGCATAGAAGATGAGAGTATTAGAGAGAGTCCGGAAGGGTTTGAAGAGAATGAATGTGATGATCAAGAGAAGAGTCGAGAACACAGAGATTGAAGCGGTCGTGCGCTCAATGACTACCAAAGTCTGGATTTGGGGGTTGGTGAGAAGCATTGGAGAATCGATTACGTGGAGAAACAAGGAGGAACAATGAAGAGGTCGTAGATTTTTGTTAAAGGGGGGGAGAGGTTCTTGAAGAAGAGAGGGTGGAGTTCGGTTTTGAGTCGAAGAGGGCCAGGTCAAAATTAACCGCGGGATTCACTAGAGTCTGCTTCTTCTTTCGCTCACTTCCTTGTTACTAACTTGCTTACCTTCAGTCGACCTGTGTTTTCTATTCCAGCTATTTCTCTCTCTCTCTGTCTCTCTCTGTCTCTCTCTGTCTCTCTCTGTCTCTCTCTCTCTCTCCCTCTCTCTCTCTCTCTCTCTTTCTCTCTCTCTACCTTTTGGAATCTCGAACCCCTTACGCTGCCGACCAAGGATGCGAGGCCGGCAACCTACCTGCTCACATTGGCACACCTACGGAGAGCGTGGAGCAACTGTGATAACCAGATGCACCTAATCCAAACGGTCGACGTGATGTGATTCGGGATCAACCACCACCGGAGGGGTAATGGAAGAGCGGTGGCATTCATTGTCTATCGACATTTGGGCTCACGAATCCAGCGCCCAATCACGGCCTTCCCGATACATGGCGAGCTGCATAGAAGCTGAGCCCCAGCGCGGAAATCTGCAGCAATGGATGGGTGGGTGGGAAGATGGGATGAAGAGAAGCAGCGGAGAGGAGATGGTGTGTTTGCGCCTATATCACCTGCCGATATTAGACGGTTGTGGAGCAGTTGGGAAGAAGAAGTATTTGCAAAGTGTTTCATACCTGCTGATACATATATAGATATACATATCATATATACGGTTATCATGATCATATCATACCTAGCGAGCAAAGGGATTGGAAGGGCACGGGGGTATTTTGGCCAATGGAGATATGATATCGTCCGGCAGACATCCCGACATCCCGACATCCCGACATCCCGACATCCAGACATATAGAGAAATATTACAAGTTATCCCAGGTGGAAGCAGATATTTGGGGAGAAGAAAGGATGAAAGGAAGTACGGACAGAATGTTGGAATGGTCGATTGCATCGGTAGATCCTTGCCTGGCCTGGCGGCCTTCAGAGGATCATGCAAACAAACCCTTCGGATTCGGGAGATATTCTACACGGGAAGGCTGCCATGAAGTTATGGACGAGCGATGTACCTGGGAAGCGATAGATGGCCGCAGGGGAGTATATATACTACGTATATGTATATACTCATAAATGGATTTATAAATATACTTATATATATATAAATATAGAAAGCATGCATATATCCGCATGTGAACATCACGTGACCTCGTTCGGTCATCTTGATTGGTTGGGCATGACAAAGTGGGTGGATCTATCGAGTGCGGGTTCCTCATAGTATCTATCATCAGCCTCGACCTGGCTTAACGACCTGGACGAGACGTGTCTCGACGCCGACCACACGACAGCCGACCGTCACAACTACAACTACAACTACAAATTCAACTTCGCAAACAAACGGACGTTCCGTCCGGAGCGCGTGCGGCGATATCTATCACTGCTTTACACACTACGACTCCCAACACGCCATGGCCCACGTCTCCGGCCTAGCGGCCTTCTTCATCATCGTCGCATTCTTCGCCCTGGTCGGCACATCGGGCTGGATCATCTACACCCACCTCCGCGCTCGCCGACTCGGCTTGCCCCCGCCAAGCTTCTCCTCCTACAACCCCTTCCACAGCTCTAATGGCTACGCTTCTTCCGGCTCCCCGCCGGGCGGCGTAGGAGGCTGGTTCAAGGACAAGATGCGCGCACTCAAGAACCGGAACAACCGATCTGCCGGCGGCGCCTACGAAGAACCGCTCAGCAGCTCCGTGCGTGGCCGAGCAGGCAACAGAGGATTCGGGCCGCTGGACCCCGACGATGCGTGGGATGCGAGGGTCGGCACGGAGGCGGATGCGTATGGGCCTGGCGGATACTACGAGGAGCAGGAGTTGGGACAGCACAATGACCGAGGGGGGGCTGGACTTGCGCCTACACGTGGAGAGCTTAGAGGCCGGAGTCTGAGCAGAGAGCCAGAGCCATACATCGGGGGCACACAGGCGGGTCTGGATCGGAGATACGATGAGGAGATGGGCCGGAAACCTATGACGAACCCTTTCGACGATGGCGCTGAGCCGGCCAACGGTGGTTTGAGGGGTGTCAGTCCGCGGCCGTTTGTTGATACGACTCAGGCAAACGGACATGGCCGGCAGGACAGCATCAATGACAGTCCGACGGAGAGGAGGTCGATGTTCAAGGAAGACGTGTAATTCTAGGGCCTGGTTTTGCAGTAATCGGTGTTTGGGAATGGGAGGGATCCGCATCTTCTTTCTCGTGTCTGCTACTCGGGATCAAACACGGGGGGATGGGTCATGGTCGATGATTTGGGTGCACATGATAGATTGGGGCTTAAGAAATGGCATCAAAACTTGGCCATTTACACACTCAGGACGGGTAGGAAGCTCGTGCAGGTGAGCATCATGCTCTTGAGGGTCGGGCGCTTCCAAGCCGTCCTTTGGTTTGATAAGAGGTCGCTCGTACAGGCGCTTTCAGCCGTTGTGAATATGAAAAGCTTCCATCAGACCTGGCTTGTATATCTTAAGATGCTGTTCACTTTGGCGGAAGGTGATTCGGCTTATGATAATTTGCCAGTAGGGTATCTAGATACTCTATTAGTCCGTATACCTGTACCTGTACCTGTACCTGTACCTGTATCCGAATGTCCGGCATGGCAAGAAAGAATGAAATCACAGCAGGTGTTCCAACTGGCTTTCCCCCAAAAATAGAGAGAAATAAAGTCTACCGGTATAATTCGTACATACGGAGTCAGCAATACGTGGTGTCGTTTAGGGCCGATTCTCGGGACGAGACGTCTTGTTTTCTCTCCCATCCCGAACCACCAGCATCAGCCGGGACACTCGGCATTCCAGGCAGCGTTTACCGGTATTCCACGTTCTTCGCGTTCTCGTCGCTCGGTCGCTTACGCATGTGCAGATCATCGGTGCAACATTTCTTTCTTATTTGAACGTACCGGTAGGCCTAAGTGATCCGGCTACGTTGATCTCTTTTCTTGTGGGCTTGCTCGCCACCTTTGCAAGCAGATCTCGGGACGCTTAGGATTCAGGACTCCGGTACCTGTGTATAGCGACTCTCAACAACTGGGGTTGCACTCTCTACCCAACGCAAGTTCGTATCAGCCAGCGCACAGCGCATAAACCACGAAGGGCGGCGAGCTTTCGGGCCGGGCATTCTTCAAACCAACGGAAAACTCGTCTTGCGTCGTAAAGGGACCATCGGCTTCGAGGTCTAGGGTGCCACGCAGCCAAACTCTCAGCCAGGATCCATAGCAGGATCAAAAGTGGATTTTCTCAGGCCAGCCTGCTGAAGCTGCTGCTGTCAAATGGTAAGGCTCGCAACTTGGGCATCCTCAGCTCTATGGCAGGATTATCGGACTTTACCATCTTGCAGATCCGGCTCCGTTCACAGACTTTCAAAATTAGCGCTTCTTTCTTTTACAGTTTACTCCTTACACGTTACGGACAGCTAACCCACTCGTTGGAGTTGGCGATAGATATGCTTTCTGTGTTGCGCCAGCTTTTTTAACTCGGGCTGGAAAACTTCTGAGTCCTGACAGATCGGAAAGTGCTTTAACCTTGGTCCGTGTTTGCAGCCCACTCGGAAGAGCGAGTACGGATAGTATCTTGTACTGTAACACAGAGAGACCTGTATAAGGGCATCTGCTCGGCGTTCGTCTCGTGGGCCGAGGAATAGCTTTTGTGTCTCATTCCCACCTTTTGTTGTTTACCATGGAGAAGTCTTGCTGTGAGAGATTCTTCAATACCTACCTATACTACTACAGTTTATGGATGCCGGCTGGCCGCTTCAACTCTTTCTCGTTTTTTCTTCGGAGCTCCGCGGGCTTTTCAGGTACTGTTAGTCATTCTCGTCCTACATCCGCCGGCTGCTGCTGTTTACTTCCTTGGCGTCCAGCATTATGTTAGGATTCATGAAGCCATGATAGCGAGCTTTCATGCAGCATTGTGTCTAGCTGGTTGAGAAGTGTCCTTCAGAAACTTCTCATCATGTCGAAAAGAGAGCGCTTCGACGATGATCGGCAATTCACGGCGTAGGCTGGGGCTATCTTGGCCATCAATGCTTCTCGTCCCGGGCCATCATACGAGCCTCCCTCTTGACCTTTCAAGTGTTCATCAAGGATCCGCAAAGTTTGACAAGCACTCCTACTTCGGGTAGATGATAAGAGAAGCTGTTGGCAAATACTACGTATGTTGCACTTGGGCAGGCGATAAGGGGTCTTGGGCCTCTTAGGATTCGTCCTTGTTGTGGCTTATTTTAGAACATCATTATACAAAGTATATGTATCTCTGGGCATTTCCAACCCAGCCCTCATCAATCGTTCCGCACTCAAGCAATCTCTCGTCATCATGGATGCAGCAAGTGATCTCGGAACAGTTGAGGGGGCCAAGGCCCAGCTACCTGCTGAGAGTCAGCTAGGTCGTCGATCCAAGGAGAACTTCGACGTTGCCGTCCGGGATGGGTCTGAAGAGGACTTCGAGTTTCCTACCGAGGAGGATTTGGCAACCCTCCGCAGAGTATCTGGACAGATCCCCTGGTCGGCATACACCATCGCGTTCGTCGAGCTGTGTGAACGTTTTTCTTACTATGGAACAACCGCTGTCTGTTCGTATGCCGATGCCTTCGAACGATCAGTCTAACAGCCTACAGTCGTCAACTTCATCCAGCAGCCGCTCCCTCCGGGATCCAAAACAGGCGCCGGTTTCGCCGGTCAGTCTGGTGCTTTGGGCATGGGGCAGCGTGCCTCGACCGGTCTGACCACTTTGTCAGCACTCGATTCTCAAGTCCCGGCTGCGGCTGGCTGACAAGATTCATAGCAACCAGTTCTGGGCCTACCTCACGCCGCTTGCCGGTGCCTACGTGGCAGATCAGTATTGGGGCCGTTTCAAGACCATTCAGATATCCTGCGCGGTCGCTTTGGTCGGCCACGTTATCCTCATCATCTCGGCCATCCCTCCGGTCATCATTAATCCCAAAGAGTCCGTTGCGTGCTTCTCAGTCGGGGTTTTCATCATGGGTATCGGTGTGGGGGGCTTCAAATCCAATATCTCACCGCTGATTGCAGAGCAATGTAAACAAGCCTCTGTAACCGAAAGTCCCTGGCATGATGCTGATTCTCTTACCACAGGTACCGAGACAGTGATGCGGGTGAAAACTACAGAAGCTCGCGAGCGAGTGATCATGGATCCTGCGGTGACCACATCTCGTGTGTATCTGTATTTCTACCTCATGATCAACCTGGGAGCTTTGGTTGGGTCCATCAGCATGGTCTATGCCGAGAAATATGCTGGCTTCTGGCTAGCATTCCTCCTGCCAACGTGCATGCTCTGTAAGTCGTCCTCCAATGCCCCCTTACCGTTACACTCTGTTGACCTTCCAGGTATCTGCCCAGTGCTCATTATCCTCTGTAAGAGTCAGTACCATCTAACGCCACCAACGGGGTCAACAATCGCCACGGCAGGCAAGCTGTGCAACCTTGCCATGAAGGACAAGTGGACATGGAATCTAGCGGCGCTGTAAGTTAGAAGATTCAAACCCTTCAAGCCTTGATCTAGCTAATCGCCCTGCAGTAAACGAAATATCAGCGCGGAAGGGTTCTGGGACAACGCCCTGCCATCTCGTCTGGGTGCCAACAGGCCAGAGTGGATGACCTTCGACGACACCTGGGTGCATGAAGTCAGCAGAGCTCTGGTTGCATGCAAGGTTTTCCTGTGGTATCCTGTATACTGTAAGCTCCCGACCCCCAACGGGTCTGACCTCTTCCCGAGAGCCTCTTCTGACGATTGCCAGGGCTCGCCAACAACCAGGCGAGCAACAACCTCACATCTCAAGCTGCAACCATGACACTGAACGGCGTCCCCAACGATATCGTAGCCAACTTCAACCCCCTCTTCATCGTCATCCTAGTCCCCGTCATGGACCGACTCGTGTACCCGACCTGCCGCAGGATCGGATTCAACTTCTCGCCCATCAAACGCATCACGTGCGGATTCTTCCTCGCCGCCATAGCCATGATCTCCGCGACCGTCACCCAAGCGTACATCTACCACCAGACGCCGTGCGCCAACAACAACGCCAGCGACTGCATTCTCCCCAGTGGAGACTTGTGGCACTCCAACATCTCCGTGTGGGTGCAGCTGCTGCCGTACGGCCTCATGGGCTTCTCCGAGATCATGGCCGCGGTCACGGTCCTCGAGTACGCGTTCACGAAGGCGCCGACCAACATGCGCTCCAGCGTCACGGCCGTCTCGCTCTTCATGAACGCCGTCTCGTCGGCCGTCGCCCAGTCGCTCACGGTGATGTCGGCGGATCCGCTGCTGGTGTGGAACTACGGCACCGTGTCCGTGCTGGCCTTAGTCGGTGCGATCCTGTTCTACCTGACGAACAGGAGGATTGAAGAGCGCGAAGATAAGATGAACATGTTGCCACAAGCCGAGTTCGGGGAGATGGAGGCGGGCAAGAGGTTTGGGGGGATGGATGACGAGAAGACGGTAAGTAATCGTGTGTAGGGCGACTGGGGATATCGATAGGAAAAACGAGGATAATGGTAAATGTAATCACAGTGATGAATGTGACGACGAGCGGATGCGATATGACTATGATGAATGTGGAAGCTATTGACGCTATATGTAAGTACTCACCACGTTTCCAGCTCGTCAACATCTTGAAGCTCTCGTGGCAGACAGACAGATATAGGTCTCAAGGGGAAAGCGAGCCAAGTACCATCACGTTGTTTGATCCGTCCACCTAATTGGCACCTGAACCAAAATTTCTCTCGTCTCTCGCCCCCCTTTTCCTCTTTCCTCCTTTCGCTCTCCGCATTTCTTCGGTGGTCATCGAAATGAGTTAATACATAGCCGAACTTCCATCCCTCCTCTCTTTGCATCGCCGCAAAGGCTTGATGCGAGAGAAGATATTGTACGATGGTATACCGGCCGACTTGTCAAGGTTCTTGAGAGGGGCGTCATGAGTGCCTTCGAGGAGAGCTTGGAGAAAGAGGGTACGAGGGTACATTGAGAAGCTGCTGGCCTGATCGGGAAGAAACCCCATGATTGTCTCATCTCGTCAATCCCCGAGACCTTCTTCCCTTCTCCGCCTGTTTTGAATACCTGACGTTGGAAAGGAAGCATATGCCGACCTCCTCGGGTTATCGCTAGATAGATAGTTCGTGGGAAGGCCATCCTAACCTCTTCTCAGTCAGATTTTCTGCGAGTTATGAGTTATTCGATCGTATAGTGGGATGGGTTGACGCGCTTCGTCGCGGGCATGTGTTCGAGAGATTGGTTCTTAGCCAACTGCGGAAGGATGGGTTGACACGTTAATCGTGGGCATCCGCAAAGTGAAGAAGACGGTCACAGCTAGTTCTATTATTTCCCTTATTTCTTTATAATTTTTTTTTTCTTTTCAAAAGGAATTTCTGCACATATTTTCGGGGGACCTGTTTTTTTGGGGGGATTTGTTCTTATTGTGTTGTTTGTTTGCCGAGAATTTAAGCGAGATCTGGCACCTACTTACCACTTCACTATATCTACCTAACTATGTACGGTCCGAGGGTATGACAAGAATTAAGCCTTCGTAAGCCCAGCCCAACACTATATCTTACCTTGCTACAGTAAGAATTATGCAATCAAAGCAACGCGGATAAGTAGTAGTGGTTATCGTTATTGTATTTATTTAACGTCGGACGGACGTCAGGCGTAACCTGCCGCCCTGGGACCTCCCATGGGATACGGACGTGCTAATATAAAGAATCACGTACAAGAAAGCCATATAAAGCGTTTAAATATAGTATAGCAGAGCTGCTGTCGGCTACGCCCTTCCCTTATAAATGAGATGGATAACAGTGATAGAGACCTCTCGGTAAGCAAAGAAAACCAAAGAAGCAAGGCAGAGACTGTCGTGGCTAGCTTAAAAGCGTAGGGATATCAGAGTCGGAGTTCGACTAGTGTCGAGGCCGGACCGAGGCCAGCCATGATGAATAGTAGTAGTTAGTAGTAGTATTAGTAGTAGTAGTAGTAGTTATTTACGTCGGGCGGGTGGCAGGAGTAAGCTGCCGCCCTGGGACTTCACATGGGGTTTGGGACGTGCTAAGCTAAGAGTTACATCCAAAAAGGCCCCAAGAGAGCATTTCAAAATGGTGCAGCGTGGCTGCTGTCGGGTGCGCCCACCACCCGCACCAACGCGGATAAGATGAAGACGAAAGATAGAATAGAAGAAAAATAATTTTATCTATTTATGTATAGGTCCAAATGTTGTTAATCTATAGAAGTAGGGTTCAATCATACAGAAAAGCCAGTTACTCACTCACGCCCTAGACCCGAAGGCCAAATGAAAGACAGTCGGTCGGAACAGGCCCCCCTTCCCAATTAATCACCTACACACTCCTCATTTCCTCATTTCCTCCTTGGATCCTTTTTCAGATCTAGATAGAAACGAGCCTGAACTGATCCAGGTATATCTCGTTCTCGTGTCCTGGTCTCATGAACGGGCAAGTCACCGTGACCTCAAACTCAATGGTCGTCTGGCGGGCCCTGGTCGTGAACGACCTATTGACAAAGGTGTAGCCGTTGGCGTTCATGCCGGCGATACGGCTGCAAGTACTGCTCACGTCGTCGCAAATCTGAAGGGTACAAGGGCCGGCGTTCCTCGGTTTTCTAATGGCGAGCTGGCCGTAGCCGGAAATGCTGTATCTGGATCTGGGGTTCACGACGATGCTCTGGCGGAACTTGGCTGCAGCGCCATCCGCAACAACTATCTCGCTGGTGGGGTGTTAGACGTTACTGGTTGCAGCAGATACTATAAGGGCAGAGGGAAAGGATGGATATGACCTACAGATACCTGGCGCCATATGAGCCAATTCCTGTGGCTGATGAATCTCTGATTTCAAGCGATACAGGGCTGAATGGGTCCGAACTTGCTGTCCAGTAATCTTCGAATGGTAGAGACTCGAAGCCACCGTTTCGGATTTGGGTAAGGGTGGTGGCAGGTAGTGGGAAGGAGATGGTGGCCGTGCTCGATGTCCTTCCTGTACTGGTGCTGAGCGTGCTCGAGTTGATTGCGCCTATAGCGGTAGGTGACGATGTGAGCGAAGTCAAGCTCGAAGTTGCCTCGCCGGCTATCGATGAGGTTTCGAAAGCGGGGATAGAACTGGTCAAAGTCTCGGTTAACGGTGCTGTGGATAATGGGATCGTCTGAGCGAGGGAAGAAGTTGAGAAATCGGTAGACGCTGTCGACGAGTTAAGGAAAGGGGCGCTCGAAGTGAAGAGAGCTGTCTCAGTTGCTAGGGTGGAGCTGAATTCAGGGACGATAGTAGTCGAGACTACTGGGGCAATGGCTGTCGACGAGTTAAGGAAAGGGGCGCTCGAAGTGAAGAGAGCTGTCTCAGTTGCTAGGGTGGAGCTGAATTCAGGGACGATGGTAGTCGAGACTACTGGGGCAACAGTAGAATTCGTGATGGCCGACGAAGTGAGCTGAGGAGCAAAAGTAGAGCTTTCGAGTTCAGAAGACTCAGTCGAGCTCACGATCAGAACCTCCGAAGAAAAGATCGAAGTGATTTCGGGATCGAGCGCTGAGGAGGTGGGTTCCGGGGCGATTGTGAAGTTTGCAAATCCAGTGCTGGTTGGCTCAAAGACGGTCTCCGATGCACTCGCGCTGGAGAAAGTCGAGGATGCGAAAGTTGAATTGGCGAAGAAGCCGGAAGTAGAGGAAGTTGGGACATCGGAGGTGGTGAAGATTGGCTCAGCAGTTGTTTCCGAAGAGAAACTTGCAGTCGAGGAAACTGTGAACTGCTCGGCACTGGAATTGGCAAATATCGCGGAAACTGAGGCAGAGGGGAGCTCCGACGTCTCGGAGATGAAGGTCGATGATTGATTGAAGGCAAGTGTTGTCGTAGCAGCCTCGGTGCTCGGGGCAGATGTTATAACGCTTTCGGCCGAGCTGAGCACAGCAGAGGGCTCGAAGTAGGTGAAGGTGAAGCTGGAAGTTTCCTCGGCGATCGCGGAGGCATCAGAACTGGTGATGTATTCCGTGACTGTGCTGGTCGGAACGAAAGAACTGACTACGGCCGAGGAGAAAGAATAGAAGCTCTCGCTCGCCATCGACAGAGAGACAGAAGACTCGGAGAGGATCGAGGAAATGTAGGCCGAGGATGTGGCTTCTGCTTCAACGGAGGAGGTGTAAGAGGCGAATTCCGAGACGACATACGAGAGCTGAGTAGCGCAGTCGGTGACGGTCACGTCTCGCTTCGCAATGAGGTTTTGCTCGGGAACGGCTGCTGCAGCCACACGACCTCTGCGGAATGGGTGGCCGGCGGCATCGGCGACAGTGAGAGACGCTGAGGCAGCGCCCAAGAGGAGGAATCGGGCTACAGAAGGAGCCATTGTGAAGATCAAGCCTGAACGAGGGATGCTTGGACCGGGACAACGAAGGAGGGAAGGAGTGCGGAGAGAATCGGATGGAGAGAATGGGGAGGAGAGAATGGGTTGAGGTTGACAGATACCAGTAGAGGCGTGGAGGTATATATATACATATGATTCCCAATTGACGCCAATATGATCATGATGATAATATGCAGCCAAGATAGGTCATTTGCTCGGGCGAGACATCCATAGGCCCTGTGAACAACCAAAAAGCAAAAAGCACTAACCGAGAAAAAACAACATGCGTGCCGGTCCATGAGCTTGACTTGAAATGAAGAGCAAGGGCGTGCATTTGAATCAAGTACATACAGATACTCTCCTTAGAGCAAGGTGGAGAAGGCTCCGATATGGCTGGCCGGGCTCTGTCAAGTCTCGAATTTCAGTAAGGGAAGCAAAACGAGCTATTTGTTAACCAAGGGGGTCAAATGCAGGCGTCGTGATATGCAGAGTGCACAGCTCATGGGTGCCCGACGAAGGGGGTACATGATAAATAAGCTACTAACTGGCGCAAGGAATTGAAACATAGTAACGCAGAAAAAAAGAGCTTAGAAGCACAGGAGGATTGATGTTGACGTTCGCTAATTCGACTCTATACGGACGAATATTTGGTCGCGAAGCAAGGGAGATCAACCTCGGCACCCGATATTCGATCCATCAAATATGACTGCAAAAAAAGGGATTGATTGAGGTTGAGCTTTAATTTTAGTTGGGTATCCACTGCAGTTGCTCGAAGAGGATTCGTTACTCGTTAATTTAACACCGGGGCCTTGTGCACGCGGAGCCTATTGATTTGGCCCTTTCCAGGGAAGTTTTCACCTTACTAGGCGTTCGACCTCAAAGTTCAAGGGTATCCGTTTAACTTGAGCAGCAGATCAGCCAACTCGGGTGAGTTCTCGGCCGTCTCTGGAGACATCGCAATTGCCTCAAGATGCTTGTACATCACCGGGTCAGACGTAGCCACCTTCTTGACCAACGCCGCCAGATAGTCCATAGTAGGCTTGGTGAGTTCAGTTATGCTCATCATCTCCAGGAACTCGGCAAAGAGATCCAACAAAGTAATATGCATCAGCATATCCTGTTCTTTATTGACCATATCGACTGTAGCAAAGTACAGAATGCCAGGCTGACCCACATTGTACTTCTTTTCGATGTCTGGGAATTTCGTGTGGGTGATGGTTTGGAAATCCAGAGTAGCAAGCCGTGGAAGGATCCGCAGCAATCTAGCCTGTGCCAAGGACTTTTGTCTCTCGTCCAACTGGCCTTCTCCGGTACCGATTGTCGTAGAGCTGCACAGTGAAAATATCGCGTCGTAGATCTCTCGGTCCTGAAAGACCCGTCTCCATAATAATCCCTGGCCTGGGGCCATGCCGGCTGCTAGCTGTAGGCCACCCATCTTCGTAGTGATACTCGCCGACGACCTTCTGTCGCAGTCCACCTCTAGGAGATCCCCCAGAACCATTGTAGCCTTCTCTCCAACCCCAACATCGGGAGTGCTGAGCCAGGTCCGCAAGAAGCTCTCCACCACTCCTCGCATGATCGATAGGATGGCGGTATCGCCAGGACTTCTGGTTGCCTTCTCGAGAATTATGATGGCGAGGAGATTTGCCGATGGAGCTGGAGAGCGGAGTGCCTGGATGAGGGCATCTTCTGAAGCTAAGGTGAGGACCTGGGTGAATTGGATGGGACGTATGAGCTTGATGGAGAGGCTGGCGAGGATGGTAGGATCCTGCTCGTAGGTCAAGAGGATTCGGGTGAGGTTTGGAAGAAGGCGCGGAATTAAGGGCGGGATATTGGTATCTGGGTTGAACTACTTAGCGATTTACAGCGCGAAGAAGTTGATAGGGGAGGTAGGTACCAGTCAATTGTAGCTCAACCTCGTCGAAGAGCTTCGCATCGAGGGGCGTCTCCGGGACATCTACCACATGTCGAAGGTGTCTTTCCAGCTCTTCGAGCCCGGCGACCGGAACATGGTTCATGCTGGCGGCGACGATACTGTAAGAGTATCGAGTCAAGTCGAGTCGAGTCGAATCTGTGATTGCCCTCACCGGGGCAGCAGATAGCAACGAGGATGAGGTCTACCTGGATTTACGAAGTTTACTTACACTGTTACTTCATTCCCCGCCTTCTCCCAGCGTCCGCCGGAGAATCTCGGCCCGGGACCCCTCCTCCATAGCTCGTGTAGTGGGGGCGGGTCTAAGAATTTATTTTATTCCTCCATTCTCGCATCACAATTTGACAACTCAACGCCAACGACGAAACGAGGATACATATACCCGCAGATACCCCCGACTCCGATTCCGACGTCAAACACTGTGACGGTCCATCTCCAGTCACTTCCATCCCAATTCAGTTTCTACCGCCATCACGCAAGATGGCAGGACGCGGGCGCGGTCGAGGCGCACCAGGCGTTCCGGGCCAAGTGAAGGGCGCAACCTGGGCTTTCGATCCTACTCTCAAGCTCGATTCTGCGCCTTCGGAGCTCTTTCCTGTACGTGTTTTTCAGCCTGCAAATTACCTCTCTGCCGCAAGAATTGGACCAGTTAACATCTACAGCCTCATCCTAACCTGCGCAGGCCCGCTCCTCTCACCGACCGCGAGATACGCCAAATCATCGAGACGCGAAACCTCACGAAAAAGATCCACCGCGGCCCCCTATACACGAAATCAACCAAGCGCGATCTCAGCGGTAGCGTCAAGACCTTCAGCGAGGACCAGGTTAATGCGCAATTTGGCGGGAACGTAAAGGCGGATATGGATCCGTTCACGGGTGTCGAGACGTACAGCATGAGATTTCTCCTCAAGAAGAATGAATTGCCTAAGCTGTCTGATTGCCCCTTCCGTATGCCCTCTTTCCTGGCTTGCACTTCTCTGGTTAACTTAGTACAGACAAGTCCCTCTTCCCCGAGGATCTCTGGGCCACCCTCGAAGGCACCGAGGGCCTAGAGGCTCGTAAGCGCCTCGACCGCATCCAGAAAAAGAAGGCTGCTCTGGCTAGTGGTAGCGGCGCAGTGGCTGGCGACAAGCTCAATCGCTTAAACGACCGCATCGATAAGGCGACCGAAGGCATCGACGATGACGAGGAGCCAGACGAGGAGGACGAAGATGCTATGGTTGATTCAGAGTTTGATGACGAAGATGGCGGTGATTACGATGCTGAGCAGTACTTTGATGGTGGCGATGGCGGGGATGACGACGATGATGGTGGTGGACGGGGTGATGATTATTAGCTGTGGTGAATAGGCATTTGTTGGATTCCGCTGCAGCGTGTCAGCGAGGCGTTGGGAAACGTTCTTAGATATTTAAACGAGGCTGATCTGTACCGGCTCGTCGCACTAGAAGGCATATCAGGGGGGCGTTTGGTAACGGAAGGTAATCAAAATCGCATAGACCATAATCCAATGATCGAAACCTCGAAAGTCAAAATCGCTTCAATTTCTATATCACAATCGAACTTCGGCTTATTCCGCTTGAAGCGTACTTATAAGGGTGACTACTTGGTAGAAGTCCAAAAATAATCAGCTCAGTCAACTCCCCACCAGAATTTGTCATTCCGCATATAATACCGTGAGACCGTAGACCGAGGAGAATTGGGCATCTCGTTCGCTCTGCCATACACAAGCCTCGGACCGGCAGATTAGTAGTTGTCGGGTGGGTGACTATGTTTTGGGTTTTTTTTGTCCCCCCGTTTACTACTCAATAACTGACCACTCCCTCGCCTTCTTCCTTTCCGTTTGTTTGTTTGGGAAGAAAACAATTCTGGCCTTTCGAGCGCTGGGTACGTATGGAGGTTGCAGATCTAGCTAGCCAGCTAGCTGTTTTCTTGTTTTCTGATGCTTCCCCTTTTGGTACCGCTATAGCAAAGTCAATCTTTGGACGGAGCTACGTCTCGGGCAGGCTTCCTCTTTTTCTTTGAAAAGGGGGGGGGGGGGGGGGAGAACCTCATGATATGTCTATCTGATCCTTCCCTCTTACAAGAAAACGGATCAAAATCGATATAAAAAATAATGCCATCGTCCTGCTGCGGTTTTGGATGCGAACATGACTTTAATTACAAAGGCTTGGACTACCTAGCTAGCATAAACAAAAGCGATAGCAAGTAAGTAGTAGAATATATAAAGAAAATGTCATTTGCTCGATCGTTATACACGCCATTATCAAAAAGAAGAGAAAAAGGTGATGTGATAAGAATTCGATTGAAAACCCGATAATCACCTTCCCGACCAGATTCAAAGCATGATCTCACAGCAAAAACACCGAAATACCAAAGGAAGCCTTTTCTGCATTGATAAATGCTGATCATCGCTGGCTATGTATGAACTGATCGAAACCAGACTCGCAGCCAAAAATGGTTACTGCCACCCCCAAGTACGCCCGCTAAATATCTACACGCTCGAAAGATTACAAAACAGAAGTACAGTTCCAAAAGAAGATCATCCCCACTCTTTCCTACCCTAGGAATTCTTGATATCCTCCACTTTCCCCTTGGCCTCCTTCCTCTTCTCAACGCTGGCTTTCAGGACCTTCAACTTTTCCTCCGTAACGCGAATCGCATCGTCGATTTCACGATCTTCCATCTTCTCGTTCCTCAACTTGTCCTGAACCATCTTCGCCTCGATAGGCATACTGGAAACCTCACGGAGCCGGTCCATGCCCGCGCGATCCTCAAGCCACTCCCACAATTCGCTTTCTTCCTTCCGCCACATCTCTTCGTAGGCGGCAATCCTTTCGGGCGTCCCAAAATATACCATTCCTGGATCTCGACCTGCAGAAGACCCCCTCCCAGAAAACCCGAAACGAAACCAAGAGGCTACTAGCAAGCCGACGAAAATACCGTAGAGGATGTTGCCCGCTAGGAGTGGTGATAGAATATCGACGACGGGGCCCAGTATGGGATGCAATGGTTCGAGCAATCCCCAGTCCTCCTTGTCTGGTTTTGAGTCTGAAGCACCATCTGACTGTTTGGAATTGCCCTTCGTTTCGCGGCTCCTACGGCCTTTTTTCTTGCCTTTGCTGGCTGGAACGGTGACTGTGCCGCGGCGGGATGACACGGCGGATTTCAGCGCTCCGATGATTTCCTTGGCGTACACCACTTGACCGTCATTTGCACCTTTCTCGATGGGCCCTGAGATCTGTTAGCCATGTCGCCGCAGCAGTTTGATAGTACTTGCCCTTCAGCCAACTCTTGCCCGTCCACTCAATAGCGCAATTTATCTGAATTCTCGTAGCATTGCCTTCAGCCCACGAAAGACAGTATCTCGTCTTGGTGCTAAAGACGTTTCCACTGGGTACATCGGGGGTTTGCGTTGAGATCGTTACAGAAACCGACTTTTCAAGATCCAACGAATCCAATGTCTCTGTGCAGACGCACTTTGTTTGCTTGGGGCCGATCGAACCAGTCAAGGGTTTGATGTACGAGTAATGTCGGACCTTATTATCCAGAGAGAGCGGCTTCTTGCCCGTATCCTCCAGCGTCAGCTCCAAACACTTTTGCTCGACTGTCAGGAAATTTCGCATCCATGTAATCGAAGCGGGCCCAAACATGAAGCTGTAAACCTTGCCCAAGGGCGCTTGAACAATTTCGTCGCCGATGATCTTCGCATAATGGGTATCCTGGTCCCCACATTCTGTCGGTGCGTGGGTCGCTGGGCCAGGGAAGTCGGTACCGGGACCCGTCGGACTATCTTCCTTCTTCTCTCCCAGTGGCCCTGTGACCACAGCCGCAGATGGCTTGCGGCTAACAACTCTCTCGCCAGCATCGCTTCCTGCAACACTTCCCTCAGGCTGTATGAAGCTCATTCCGGCCGCGTCATCGTCATCCTCATCGTAGATCTCATCTCCTTCCTCACCATCACTGCTCCCGATGTCAGAACCACTCTGAATTTCAAGAGCGGCGTTGCCATCATCTTTTTCGGTCTTGTCACCACCGCCAGTCTCCTCGATTCGTACCCCGTTCAGCGAACTTCTTAGACTTGGGTGGCCCAACTTCCAAATCCCGACAATCAAATCATAAGTCGAATCTCGGCTCGTAAAGCTGGCAAAAATATTCTTCGCATGTAAAGTGGAGATCATGAGACCATTTTTGAACAGAATCGCTGTGCTTCGTTTCTCGACAGACACAATCTCGTCAAAACTCATGACCAAAGTAGTCACCCAGCCGAAGATGTTACTGCTGAAACACAGATGGCCCTCAGAAACGTATAGCCGGCCATGAGCGAGAATTTCTCGCTGTAAAGCACAGCTGTAATCTTCGATCAAGTAATCGTCATCTGGTACACTTCTGAACAGTTGGTGAAAATCCCGATTTCTCTTCTTGCTGGCTACCGCAAATCCGGTAATCTTGGAACCTGAGGCCGGGTCAGTGATGGAATTATTGGCAGCATGTATGGCAAGTCCATTGGTCGTACCCGTAGCCGCTGAGCTTCCTCGCTTTCGGTGCTTACCGATAGCAGTTCGAATGCTACCGCTCCGATGAAGGCCCGTCTTTCCTTCGAAAACACTTCCATTGGGCGGGCTCTGATCACCTCCAACACCACCAGGCTCATACATTGACCGAGGTCGGAACAGAGGCTGGGAATGGACATCGTCTACGGCTGTCGGTGACACAGTTTCTGCACTGTCCCCAGTGGCACCAGGTGAAGAGCGGTTCGAGTCCTCTATGGCTGATTCGGGCCGCCCCTTTGTCTCTTCCGTATATTTCATTCCCAAAGGTGTACTTGTGTCGCTGCTGTTCTCAGATATACCGAGAGCACTCAGGCTGAGGTCACCCATTCCTAAGGTCTTCACAGCCAGTTCCTTCTCTTCAGTTGGAACCACCGAGTCCGTCTTGTCAGCAAAGGTCTCGACGATTGGGCTGTCGACTTCTTTGATCTCGTTTAAATCGTGGGTGCCACTCTTGATTCTGTTTCCAGGGTTGGTAGAAGTATTTCCAATGCTATTACTCAGTGTATTGGCCGCGTTCTGGGCTGCAGAGATTACGGAAGAAAAGAACCCACCACCACTTGATGTCGCAGCAATATTCTCAGTAGCTGGGGTCAGAGGGGCAGATGTATTGTTAGAGAGTTTGCTGGGTCCTATTGTTACTGATCCTGATCGTACGCGTCTGTGCGATATCATGTTCCCAGACGGGGACAAAACCACGTTGAGATTTGAAGTGATGGGATCTGATGACGTTCGTTGGTGAAGGCCACCAAACCGAGTTACGCCAGGATCGGTTGGGGTAGGGGGAGTATTGACAATTGTAGGAGCTAACTTCTCGCCTGATGGGGGTGTGGCAGGTGCTGCGTTCGTGTCTATGGTCTGGAGCTCCACGGTTCGAGGTCGTTCGGGGGCGCGGAAGCCAATCCTCGCAGCAACACTTCCACGCCTTTCTGCCACAGCCTTTTCCTTCTCCTTCTCCTTCACTGTTCCCGCTCCACCCCCTCCAGATTTCCGCTCCGGGCTTGTGCTGGGACTAGAAGCCCGCTTTGGAGTGAGAGCTTGTTTCAATCTGCCAACCGGTGACGGGGACCTTCTCCCAGAGCTGTCGGCAGGGGTCCGAAGAGTGTTGTCGAGAGGCGTGGTGGAGGCGGAGGCAGCCAGGACGTCGGCGTCGGGAATGGTTGAGGCTCGAGGGGACAGGCCGTCCAGCTGGGCTTGCGACAACACGGGCCCAGGCAGCGCGATGGAGTGTACGAGCGGCGAGGAGGTCGTCAGATATCCAATGTGTGAAGAGCGTGTACTGAGAGGAGGAGGTGCTCCGGTGAGGGTTGGCCTGAGGGCGTTGGCTTAGTTAATATGAAAAAGCAAGATGGTTTTCAAATGGCACACGTAATAATAGGGGATGGGAGGGGTCGGAGAGGAAGTCCACCCGTGGTCGCGAGATGTGAAGACAAACGAAACGCTCTAGTGCATGAATTGTGTAAAGTATGACGGGGAAGTTGGGGCAAAGGCGAGCTGGGAAGCAAGCATGAACCAAGATATCCGTGGATGGGGATGTGATAGTGCGAATGAGCTTGTGCGGATGAGAATGAGAATATGAGGCGAGCAAGGTTTGAGCTGGGATAGAGGAGTGGGCCGTGTTGCTTTGTGTTGTAAGGTGGTAAGGTGTTGTAAGGACGAAGCGCGAGGATCGATGGAGGTAGGGTCGGGTGGGTATGTATGTCAAAGCCACTTATCTAAGTATGCCATGGTATGCCATGCAATGCGGCTCTCTCGCACAGACTTTCGCCGAACCAAGCGGAGGAGTCCAGGATACGCGAATACGGGCGTAAAACGAGGAACGGGAAAGGAGAAAGAAGCAGAAACGAAATGAAAACTGAAGGGGGAAAAGGGGGACGGGGGGGCCAAATTGACATATATGATGACTGGGAAACTTACGACTCGTTTTCACTTCCCGATTCGGAATCATAGGTAAGCAAGCTGCTGGGGCTCTCCAGGGCCGCGGCTGTCCCATCCCCTTCTCCATCATCTGCATCGTGTTCCAGCTTCTCTCGGTCGGTGACAATCCTCCCCCGGGTCATTTCCTGTCGGACACGCGGCTCCTCTATCTCCAGCTTCCTTCTGCGCCGCTTGGATCCAAGGACCCGAGGGACCAGCTTCTTGATCTTAGACGACGGGTCCGCTGCTTCCGGATCTGTGTCGGCGTCTGCGTCTGTGTCTCGCTCTATCACCTCGTGGCCCTTCTTCAGGTTGTCCAGATCCTCCAATCCACTGTTGCCGCTGTTGATAGAGTTGCTCGCAGACACCTTGCCCTTACCCTTGCCCTTGCCCTTGCCCTTGCCCCTCTGGTTCTTATCGCGCCGGGCTTTGGAGAAGATCTGGGTCAGGCTGGTCCGGGGCGGTGATTCTGACCTCTCCATCCTGAAGGACATGATAGGTTGGTGTCGTTTGGAAGAAAGGGTCGAGTAGGTGAAGTCGTATTATAGTGCCAATTACTGTATTGTCTTGTATTGTAGATTTCTGGGGCACACAGTGCAGGTAGGACAACGTCGGGGCAAATTCGCACTCCAGGCACTGGGTATTATTCCGAGCTCACGTCCTTTGTCGTCAACAAAGCCAAGGTCCGGCTGCTCTCCGGTACGGCTCCTGCCGCGCACAGGCGGGTGAGTTGGGATATGGGAGGTGAGAAGTGGGAGATGGACTCGTGATAATAAGCCTTGTAGGTATGGCGGGAGATGCGTTGAGTTGAGAGTTCAGTGAGTGAGGGAGTGTAGGTGAGGTGCGGTGCGGTGCGGTCATCGGTTATCGGTTATCGTCTGCGAAGCATTGTGTTGTAGTTGTTGTGTTGTAGGTATGTGTTGTTGGTATGTGTTGTTGGTATGTGTTGTGTTGCATTGTGGTGGATTGCATTGTATGCTATTGTACCGGTACTGAATTGGATTGGACAAGGCTGGACCTTTGTTGATCAAACTACTCAACCTGAGATTTCCTGTGCCAGTTCCTTGAGGTGTGTGCGCACATCACGTCACTGGTCCCTGATGTGACGCTAAGCCCCACATCAACCCGAGTCTCGCTTGGACTTTTGTTCCCGACTTCCGACTCCCGACTCCCGACTCCCGACTTCCCGACTTCCCGACTTCCCGACTTCCCGACTTCCCGTAACTCGGCTTCCTTGGCGTCAACGAACCCTTCTCGGTACCGTACTCCATACGCCTCGTGGTGCCCCCGTTTCTAACAAGTCAACCCATCCCAACCCAATCCAACCCAACCTCATCAACAGCCTCACTTTTGGCCACAAGCAGTATATCGCCGGAAAGTAAACAAACAACCAGCATTGGTCGGAACGGCCGCACAGGCAGGACTCGGCCACCGCAACACAAACCAAACACCAACATGGAGTCCTCGCCCCTGATTCTGGTATGTGTATGCCAGCTACGCCATCCCCCATCCCCCATCCCCTCTACTAACAGTTGCTGTAGGCCCACGACCACGCCCGAGCTGCTTCCGTGGCCACCCAGAGTTCGGATACGACGGTGGCAATCAACGAACATGCGCTGGCAGCCGGGGAATTTGCAAGGGCTGCAGCTGGTACTGGCAGTGCGGAGGCGTTGCGGACACTCCGACTACTCGAGCAACATCACCAGCGGCTCTCTGAACTCCTTCGCTACCCGTCCGAGAACCCACCTGCTACAGCGACAGCGACAGCGACAACGACAACGACAACAGCGATAGATTCTGCCGAGACAGAGGTGCCGCCCGTGTCAGAGAAGCCGCTCTCGACATCAGCGGCGCTCGCAGAGCTACGAGCTTCCAAGTCGGATCTGGGTCTGGCTCCGGGTCCGAGTCCGAGTCCGAGGTCGTCCTCGCCTCTTCGAAACCCTCCAAGTCTGTCGCATCCTCGCCGTCTGCCTCCCCGAGACTTGAGCTCATCGATCGCGAGTAATCTTGCTTCCGCGAGGGGAATACGCGCCAACTATGCTAGGCAGCCACTCTCCCCAAGTGTCTCTACTCAACAAGCGGCTGGAGGATTAGAAGCTCTTCCTCGTAGAGATGGCAAGCGCTCCAAGGTTCCGGCTACTATTCCCGAGATCTCTCAGCCAAGCTGGGTTCCGCCTGCGGTAGTCGGTTCAAAGAAGTCGGATTCTCAAGTATCAGCTGTCGTCGCAGAAGTACCAACTGCGAGCGACGAGGGCTTCTCCCGATTCTACAATACCTTCGAGAGCTTCCTCTCCAAGCTCTCCGCTCCTCTTGCATTCGCCGGTCTGCCCTTGATTTCTGAGGAAGGTCAAGCTCCACCCCCCGAACCGATCAAAGGCAAGCAACGTCCCCAGAGCAACGACAGGTCCAGCTCGGATCCAGACATCACGAAATACATCTCACGCGCAGCACTCCGTGCGTCGGCTCGTGACGGTCAGTCCGGGAATGACTCATTCTACGTGGTGCCTACCGGTGGCGGCACAATTCCGTACGCAGCCATCGTATCTTACGAGCGAAAGGAGAAGCGACGAATGGCAGCATCCATACATAGTGAGAACGCCGACCTTTTCGCTGATCCAAACGATGATGACGATTTCGTGGATGCAAGGGAAACACCCATGCCCGCATCCCCATCAGCGTCTAGGCGAAGCTTCGCACGCAAGCTGAGTAGCCGGGAAGTTGAGCACAAAGTCGAGGAACTGGACACGGAGAACAAGAGCCTGAAAGACTGCATCGATAAACTCAGTAAACGACTCCATGCCTTTGAGATGTCTGCTCAGCAAAACAGTATGGCGCTTCAGGAGAGCATTCGCTTGACGCAAAATATGAGTCCAGCGAGAGAACTGCCTGGTCGCGGGGACGAAGGCCTGAAGCGAAGGATGCTGGAACTGGAAGAACATGTTTCCTTCGGTAGAAGAGAGATTGAGAGGCTGGGAAGGGAGAACGAGAAACTGAAGAGCGTCTTGGTCCGGTATCGCGAGCGGTGGGAGACGTTGAAGGAAGGCGCAAAGACGCGGCGAGATGGTACCGCGAGTAAGGATGCTGGAAGTAAGGGAGTACCCAAGAAGGACGGTGACCCTGCTGCTGGTCGCTTTGTGGCTGGATAAGCAAGCATTTGCACGCTCTACCTGTCTATGTCTACTCTGTAAGGTCGCATTGCTACGTATCCCACCACATAGGTACCGTCCGATCACAGGTAGTAGTTGGTATCGTGGTTTCCGTCTTACACGATACTTTTATTTCCTCTCTTTCACGCTGCTCTGCTAATGGTACCCTCTATGTGATTTATTTGACTGAGTTTGCTATACTTATATATATACTTGTATATATACTTGTATATATATTTCACGGGTAGCGGGACTGATCCACGGCCCTATCCAATAGCAGCCATTCCACATAAAACGACGATGAAGAGAACCCCCCCCCCCCCCCCCCAAAAAGACCCCGAGATTAGAAGAAGTTGTAAAAAAGAAGAAAGACGGAAAATCAGGCAGCGAGAATAGCCACACCACAGCACGTTCGTCAGCACGTAAAATTCTTGAATTGATCCACCGACACAGGGTATATATAAATGCAAAATCTCCTCTCTCCCACCAGCCTGGCCCAGCCACGCCCATACTTCCCATCTTCCTATCTACAACCCATCCATCTTCAAAAATCAGCCCGCTCCCAGTTTCGCTGCCAGTGATTACGATCTATATTATCGTAAAGCATCGTAGATAGCCAGATCTAAGAGTCTATGCAACCCTGCCCAACTCCAACGCAATGAAATGCCCATTGCCCATGTATGCGCCAAAGTGCGCCTTGCTAACCCAGATCAATCTACAAACAAACATGTGGATAAATGCAGGCCAAAAATCTCAACTTCGTGATGAAGTCGTGGCAAGAGTGGTGTAAAATGCCTGTCCAGAAGAGAGATATCATACATCGTGACATTCGTGAGTCGTGCTCGGTCCATAATGGCTTTGAAATCCATGTCCGTGTGTCCTGCTGCCCCCAATGACCTTCTCATTCGGCGACAGCCTCTAACCCAACCTCCTCGTCTTTCGTTTCCAAGTGCGGCCAGGTGACGGGAGGCAAGGGTGCAAAGCGGACGTTCTTCTCGAGCTCCAATCTCTGGCGCTCGACTTCTTCGACCAACAGCCATCGTCTTTGGAGCCTCTGTCTGCGTGCTTCAAGAATGCCGACAGAGACCTCCTCCTCATTCACGAGTTTCTCATCCAGCGCCTCCATTTCTTCATCCTGCTTTCTGCCCAGCCTCTCGATTTCTTCTTCTTGACGACGGAGTAAGTCCTCCATCTGCTTGGCTTGCTTGTCGCGCATAACATTGATTTTACTCTGGTGGAGCCTTTCCAAGTCATTCCAGATGTTGTACTGCTGGCCCAGCTCCCTCAGATCTCGCTCAGTTACGACCCTGGCCGGATTTGGGCCATTTGTATTCTGTCCGAGACCATCACAGTAAGCTTCCATGTGCCGCAATCGAATCCTCACACTCCTCTCCTGCTGCTTGAGGCTGGCGCGGAGTTCCATCTCAGCCGCTACCTGGCGATCCTCGAGGTGCGCGGCAGTTCGAATATGGCGTTCCCCCGTCTTCTTTCTGAGCTCGTCGTATCGTTCCAAGATGTCAATCTTGCCTTGGCCATGTCGCGCCCACAGCATCCATTTCATCTTGCGTTCGAAGGCCGTGAAACGATCGCGTTCGTTGATCTGGCGAGCTCGAAGATCCTTCAGCTCCACGCTTTCTGATGTCCGTTTTTCCGCTTCTGCTCTCTCGGCAGCTTCCACCTTTTCGGCCTCTTCCTTGGCCGCCTTCTCTGCTTCTTCCTCGGCCACTCGCGCTTCTTCTTCGAGCCGCCTCCTCTCCAATTCCTCCTCGCCACTGCAATAGTTGGGACATCCGACCGTGGGATCCCAAACCGCGCCGCATATGTAACAGAATTGAGCCTTGCATCGACACGTAATGTGACTACACCCTTGGGTGAGCTCGACCAAGTTTCTACATTTGTAGCATCGTCTCCAGCCGGACTTCTCGCCCATCTGGAGCACGGCATCGAGTTCCCAGTCAGCAGGACAGTCTTGGCCAAAAGCATGGGCAGCACCCCTGCATATCGAGCAAGCTCTCGTCCTACATTCCCGGCAGCTAACCTCAAAGGGGTGTTTTGAATCGATCTTGCTTCTTTTGGGGATGAACTCGCCGCAGGCGGTGTTTGAGCAGAAAACCCGCGATTCCCACGGAGTGCTGAATTGCAAGACACTTTTCATGAACAGTTGTTGCTGTTCTGTGGTCAAGACGCTCTTGATGACAGCGCTCGGTATAGCTTGTGTACAGCATCGAGGCGGCATCTTGGACTCATCACCAGTGGCTTGGGAAATGAGAATATGCAAACAATTGTCACAATAGCTATGCCCACAGGGAAGTCTTTGCAGCGATTTGCTCTTCTTGAAATCATCTCGGCAACATACGCAGGAACTAGAAGTGGATTGTCAGTGCATGCTCGGAGAAGCCACAGCCGGCACTGCTTACTTGAGAACCGACTGCGTACGTTTCGTCCTCCGCAACCCAAACCGGTTCTTGAACCCACTCTTGATACTGGCCAATGATTTTGGCGTCGGTACCGACAAGAGCGAGGGGGCTGGGGCGGAAAGTACAGGCGGGGACGGCTTCGGGTGCTCTAGCGCCTCGTGCTGCTGTGCCAGGTACTTCTCGTACTCTGAGAACGACAGGCTCCTCCTCGCAGATATCCGTTTCTTTGCCTGCTGCTGCGGCGGCGTTGCTCGTGTCGAACCACCCAACTGTTCACTCGAGAATCGGCTCGTCATACCCGTCGACGCACTGCCATGAGAGCCAGAGGAAGCCGTCCGGTGGTGCGACGGGGTAGTGTTCGCCGACTCGCACCGAGAGTCGGGTGTGGCATAGTGCCCGTCCGCCGGTGTCGTGGAAATCGGTATCGGTATCGGTATCGGCACTGCGATGCCCAGACTCTCCGCCTCCTCCAACAGATGTTGATCGAGCAGGGCCTCCGTCTGACCTTCCAGCTGCAGCACCTCGCGAACGTAGTCCTGGTCATCGAGGACGGCCGGCTGCTGCAAGCTCGTCCGCTTCCCCTCCTGCATGTCTGCGAGAGAGCGCTTTCGCAGCACAGGGCTCATGGCGAGTGAGGGTAAGGGCGAGGGTAAGGGCGAGGGCGAGAGCGAGAGCGAGAGCGTGGGTAAGGCTGAGATTAGGGGGTGAGGCTGAGAGATGGGGGTGAGGGTGAGGGTGAGGGTGAGGGTGAGGGTGAGGGTGAGGGTGAGGGTGAGGGTGAGGGTGAAGGGTGAGGTTGAGGGTGAGGTTGAGGGTGAGACTTTCTCGACATCCGCACGAGGGTATCACTGAGTGGGGTCCATCAGCTCAGCTCAGTGCAGCTCAAGGTGCAGCGGAGGGAGGCCGAGGAGGCGAAGAAGTGCCAGGGCGACAGTACAGTATTAGTGATCTGCGAGAGGATGGTTGGTAATGCTTGCTGGCTTGCTGGCTTGCTTCCTTACTGGAGCGGTTGGACTCAGAGGAGGAACATCGTGGTGCAGAATCGCAGGCGGGGCGGGGGGGCGGGAGTCGGAGTAGGGGCAGGTAGGATTAGGGGCGGGAATGTTGGCGGCGGTGTGTTGGCGGCGGTGTGTTGACGGCGACATTGTTGAGGTTGTACGGAGCGGACCTTGGCAGATTTTAATGGAGGAGCTTGGGTGGGGTGGAGTGAGGTCGATTTGGCGCTTGGCGAAGGCTGGGCTGGCCGGGGCTGGCCGGGGCTGGCCGGGGCTGGAGGAGAACCAGCAACCAGCCACCAGCCTTCGCCAAGTCCCGCACGCCGATGGCTTCAGTTCGAACCGAGTAGCAAGCACGATCAGCAAAGGAAATTGTATTCTATTTACTATATAATAGTGGGCCTTGACGTCGCAACTTTTGGGGCCCTTCCTTAAAGTGGGCGAAAAAATTATGTCCCGCGAAAAAATTATGTCCCGCTTCAACGCCAAAAATCGCGGGGAACGTAAACACTTCAACAACACTTTAACACAACATTTTCTATTAAACATTGACCTACGTACCTAAATAAAAATAAGCAAAAAACGCGCGCGCGCTCTTGCACCTCTTGATCTTAATTCTGAATACTAGAAGCTCTTAAAAGCTTCTTAACATAAGCGAATATAGCTAGCATTCGAATGGCTCTTCGAAAACCTTTCCGAAACACCTTTTATTGCGAATCGCATTCATATAATAGAGAAGCTTGATACTTTAAAGCGAAAATAGAATAAGTATCAAGCTAAACAAGCTCGATTAAAAGAAAGGAAAGCGCTATAAGTAAGGAGGCTTATAGTTCTATTAGTAGTACAGCACAAAGCTGTTTTGATCTACGCCGCAGATCAAGCAATTAAAAGAGGGAAAAGAGCTATTAAGCGTATGCTTTATCGATGCATTTGCTACCTTAAAATATAAGAAAATAAGCTAGAACCTTCTTGGCGTTGGTTTCAATCTTAGTTGAGAAATACAACAGAACTCTATGCTATACGGACCAAACTAATCGCATCTCATTGCGTCGATATGCATACCGAGAAATCTCTTTCCAATTGGTTTTATACCGAGCTTGTTCTTGCTATCTAGTTCTGCGGAATTAAGCTTAAAGATAAGCATAGAATCGCAAATATGAATGAGAAAGGCGCGCGGATTTGTATGCCGGCCGGAAAAGAAGTTATCGTACTTATCGGAATTAAAGAGATGTATATAAGAATCTATGAAAATCGACTATCCGTAACTATGATCGAAGCTATTCTTGCCGATAGAAAAGCTATTTTTTTAATGATTATTATGCTCGGAAAGCAAATTATAACGTCTTAGTTTTCCGAAAAGATGATTAGACATGAAGTTGTCATTGTTTCCGAATCTAATTATACAAACGATAAGATTACTATAGAGTGGCTTAAGCACTTTATTAAGCATACCGATCAAGGACCCGATAAACCGTGGATGATATTATTATTTGATAGTCAGCTTTGTTACGAAGCTTTAAATTTTATTCTATTAATTAAACAAAATCGTATATAGCTTATCAAATTCTTTTTTCATCAAACTCATCTTTTACAACCTCTCGATGTCGGCTGCTTTCGCACTTGGAAACATAATCAATAATGTGCTATCATAGATGCTATTCGAGGCTTCGAAGCTGAATATATTATCTTATCGTTTATGCAAGACCTTTTTCAAATTCGCGAGCAAACCTTTACAATTCGGAATATCAAACACGCTTTTCGAGATGCAAGAATATAGCCGATCAGCTTTTCTCAAATTCAACGCAAATTGAAAGAGTATAATAAAAAGAGTAAGAAAGAGGCGGGATTGCATATACTCGAGTACGGAGAAACGTTTGATCTTGAAGAAGATGAATATTCTTTTTCAATCGATAAGCAACCTAACGAATTACCTTTTCTTGCGCTACCTCGACCTCTTTAATCTTTTTAAGATTGCGTAAAGCAATTCGACGATCTAAACGATAAGATCAAAATAGCTCTTTTTTCTTTTAGCCGCTAACGCTTCGATATCGCGAAACAAAGTACCGAGACTTGGTTATTACGAGGAAGCTTTGATCAAGCAGAACTCGATAAAAATCAAAAGCTTTAGCGCGATACACATCGGAAAAAGCTGATTAAAAAGTCGAGTTTGCAAACGAGAAAGAATATACTAGCTTCTAAAGCACTCGAAAAAGTCAAGGTTATAAAGATAAAAAAGCAAGAAGCTAGTCTTAAGATAGCGAACGCTAAACTTAAGTTAGCAACGATTAAAATTCGAAACGATCGTTATAATCAAGGAGTTCTTGATCGGAAAGCCGAAAAAGAGCGAAAGAAATGGTTGAACGAAGCGTATAAGCAACAAGGTCGAGAGATTCTTATACACATTCCACTCGAACGAGAAGTCTTTATTCGAGACCGCGAAAAGCAACTTATAGCAAAAGAATTAGAAGCTAATAATATTAATTTAATTTCTTTTCGAGACGCAGTTGCAAACGAAGAAGCTGCGTTAAAAGAAATTCAAGAAAGAGATCTTGCTATATTCGCGGACCTTTCGTATTCAATCGATCTTCAAATCCTTATAAAAGAAAAACGCTTTCGAATCAGATAAAACCTATTATCTTGCATTCAAATTAACGATAACGACGAAGATGAAAGATTAAATACCTTACCTTCGTCTCTTTTAGCAAAAATGATGCTTACTAGATGGGAAGAGCTTGAAAAAGAGCTTGAAGAGAAAGAAGATTCGATATCGATTCGATCTGTAGCATCTTTTAATTCAATTCAAAGGACACGCGGTAAAATAATTTTTTCGTAGCTTAATTGAGAATGAATAACATTATTAAATATATATATATATATATTATTACAACGTTGTGAGCAATGTTATGAGCAATATAAGTGTCTACGTTCCCCGCGATTTTTGGCGTTGAAGCGGGACATAATTTTTTCGCGGGACATAATTTTTTCGCCCACTTTAGGGAAGGGCCCCAAAAGTTGCGACGTCAAGGCCCACTATTATCGGTATCTATAGTACATGCCATGCAATGGTGCACACTTACCTGTCCGTGGTCATCTTTACCATACACAACATATACTCATCAACAACATCCTGGCATGTTTACTTTCCTACTTCCTTGGACCTTATCTCTACTCCGTACATCTTCGTCTACGTTATTAGCCGATAGGCATCCACAACAACATGAATCATGTATCATGAATCAGGAATCAGCACAAACGATCCAATCACATAGACAAGCCCCGAACCAGAAGAGGCGGTTTTGGCACGCAAACTCACTCGCTACCTACCTCCCAAGCCGGGCTGGGGAGGAATGGACGCCATCACGTCAGTGTCACTCAACTCTTCCTGTTAGCTTGCTGCTCCTCCCCCTCTCGAAACGGAAACGGAGGAGACTCGAGTCGGAAATAAGTCGTAGTGGTAGTGGTAGTCGTAGTGGTAGTCGTAGTGGTAGTGCTAGTCGTAGTCGTAGTCGTAGTCGTAGTCGTAGTCGTAGTCGTAGTCGTAGTCGTAGTCGTAGTCGTAGTCGTAGTCGTAGTCGTATGGTAGTCGTACGTCTTCTCGTTTCCTGACGTTAGCCGAGCCTGATAAGCTTTCCAGATGAGACGTGTGTCTGTCATCTGGATCACCAGACGGGCCGTGGCCCATGGCCCCTGGGCATCGAAGAGATACCGGTATCATACGGAGAACAACAGGTATCAGCTCAGCCGAGGCATAGCGGCTAGCTTGGAGATGCAACAAGCCCTCGAACCCTTTTCATGTTTTGCTCTCTGCTGCTTCCATTATCCAGTATACCGTACATGCAGATTGCATGCATTGGTTGCATGCATTGATTGCATTCACTGGATTTTTAAGCGAGTGGATCAGGGGGCTCGGGGGCGCAGTCGTATCAATGTCGCCGCGATGGTAAAAGTCCGGCATGTTCTTTCTACGTAGTTGTAGCACTCTTGAGCCCATGCTAGACCCAGCTCCCGCGGCCGGGCCTAGCACTCCCCCCCCCCCCCCCCCCCCCCCCCAAAAAAAACGATGCCGATAGCTTCGTTCCTCACCCCACTCCATCTCATTTGCTGTTCACCAGCCACAACAGGTTGGCTCCTCCCTTTCGGAAATGGAGAGCTGTCCTGCGGGGCTTTCACGCAGCCGGGATCGAGGAATTCACTCGGGGAAGAGGTTCAAGTCAGCGATAAGGAAAGGTAGCAGCAGGCAAGAAGAGCAAGAGGCGGAAAAGCACGGAGAGACGGGAAATAGTTGAAGGGAAATGTCTGTTCTATCTGTAAGCCTTTTGGATGTGGAGGGAGTTGGAGCGCACGTACATAGATGCATAGCCAGACAAACGAAGTAATTGCCCGCAGGCGATGATGAGAAGCTGATCTAAGTATTCGACGCCAGTGATGAGATACAATTGAACAGATTCCGATGAGGGCCATCTCCCAAGATTGGGAAAGCGAAGTGACGGAGAAAAATAGTCGTTCAGATGGCAAAGCTTGATGGATGCTTCAAATAGGTACGGCACCTCTACAATACTTCGATCTCCTCGGGCCGACGGCGCGATCCCATCTAGGCCGGCGGCGGCATCGCTTTGCACGCCGTGGCTGCCTGCCGCCTTGTATGGAGCGTAATTTGGTTTCCACCATTCCGACGATGAATGGAGAATAAAGAATCGAAAGCGGAGGATGACTTCGTGTTTAGGTTTTTTCCTGGGAGCAAGCACGCCATGATTTTTCCACGTTGGGTTTGTCGCAGAGCCCGTGGCTTTTCGGCCTGGCTTTTCCCCAAGTGCGGTTGGTTGGTCAGTAAGGGATTTCCAAGTTCTCACAGCCGCTGCAACGGGGCCGGGGCCGTCGGCACGCGCCATTCATTGGCTACGGAGATATCTCCGGGCAGCCATCGCGGTCGGCCGGGGCGGACATGCAGACGGGCATTCATGCATTGGGAATAGAATTAGCATCTCGATCATGGAGTAAGTAGGTAAGTGGGTAGGTAGGTGGGTAGGTAGGTAGGTAGGTAGGTAGGTAGGTAGGTATTGATTGATGCTCTTGCAATTAACACGGGTAGATGAAGGTCGTTGGCCGTTGGCTGTTACTGTAGCAGTTGTGGACGTCGGGGTGTCGAGGTTGAGGTTGAGGTTGAGGTTGAGCTTGAGCTTGAGCTTGAGCTCGATGGGGAGGAGCTGACATCCGGGGCTAAGCCCTGGAGAAGTCATAAGCGAGCCCCTAGTGAACACGTGAAGTCCAAAGAGAAAGAGGCCGCTAGTTAGTGTCAGTTTCCATCCATCCCACCATCCATCGATTTCTCTCACTCTCTCTACCTGTCTATCCATTCCATCTATCCACCCATCTAGGTATTCATCCCTCTATCTATTCATCCATCCATCCATCCATCCATCCATCCATCCATCCATCCATCCATCCATCCATCCATCCATCCATCCATCCATCCATCCATCCATCCATCCATCCTCGCCAGTCCGTCTCCTGTCGGTGACGTGTTGCCCTCGTGCTCTCCTGCAAATCCGATGGCGTTCCACCATGGGCATTTTCATTTGGCATCCATTGGACCGACGGCGGTGATACCTCCGGCGTACGACATGCGGTTGGTAACATCTCCGCGGGGTCAAACTCAGACAGAATGCCATGCCATGCCATGCCCATGTCCAGGTCCAGGCCCATGCCCATGCCGAGCCCTGCCTAGACCTGTCTCGCCGTCCCAATCCTTTGTCAATCCGATGCCAATTCCGATCCCAATCCCCATCCCGGAGCTCAATTCCGGTCCACTGACGACAGACAGGACCGCCATCGAATCCCAAGAGAGCAGGTAAGTATAGTATAGTATAGTATAGTACAGTATAGTATAGTATAGTACAGTACAGTACCGTACAGTACAGTACAGTACCGTCAGTACCTTCAGTCAGTCAGTCAGTCAGTCAGTCAGTCAGTCAGTCAGGAGGTAGGTAGGCGGGCAAAAGAGTCGGCCATGCGATGGTAAGGCGAGGCAACAGCTCGAGAGAAGAGGGATTCCCCCACTTCACTTGAGAGCAGTCTCTCCGTCTCGTCAACTTCACTCCCCACTCCCCACTCCCCACTCACTACTCCAGACTCAAGACTCAAGACTCAAGACTCAAGACTCAAGGCCCAAGACTCACCACTCGTGTAAAGCAAGCAAGCAAGCCAGCCAGCAAGCAGAGAAGCATTGCCTGCGAATGGGCAACGAACATTGCAGTCTTCTGCGCCCGCCGCCCGACGCCCGACGCCCTTTCATACCTATTCACTTCACACCAAGTATAACTGATCAGCTTGGATCAGACCCCCAAGGCCGGCACGCTCCTACCTGACACTTCACAGCCTACGACGATACGAGCATCTCTTCGCGCTCGCTCTCATCCAGATGCCGCCGCGGCAAGAGCAGCGTGGCCGTGGTCGCGGAAAACGTCCCAGGGACTCGCCTCCAGACGCCACCCGACCTGCCGGATTCGCCCCGATCAACAACAGCCCTTCAGCTTCCCGACCGAGCCTACCGAATCTTCCATACGAGAGTGCGTCGGCGAGCCCGACTCGTGATGCAAGCACGCGGGCGCAGGCACCACCACCGCCCGGAAAGGTTGCCATCCCAGCGCTGAAGAACCCCCGGCTCGCGGATTCCAAGTCTTCCCTCAAGAAAGGAAGGACGGCCCATGCATGCGACTTTTGTCGGAGAGCTAAAGCGGGCTGTACCGGCGGCGATCCGTGTACCAGATGCCGAAATGCCAACGTCCCGTGTGTTTATGGTGATGGAAAGAGAGACAAGGATAAGAAGTGTGCTTGCGAGTCGTCCCAGTGGCAACACCCAGACTGATGAGGTATATGCAGACGATTGACCAAGTTGAGCAAGAAGACCATATCTCTCAACCAGCATGCTTTGGATGTAACCGAGGCCCTCCGTCGCATTCGACTTGATACCTCGCTGTCGATGGAAGACATGAGAGCGGCAATCGATCATGTGCTGACCATGGTAAGTACGTCCGTATGGCGAGAAGTGTATGCTGGGTTCGGCTGATCTCCAAAGGCACCGGCTCCGGTAACGCCAGAGAACGACGGCGATGGGGAGCCAGCCCGGAGTAGGAGTCGACCTTCCTCCGATCCAGGAGACGATGGGATCAGCGGCAATGAAGACCTTGATGCCGAAGTGGGCTCCACCGGCTCACTCGATGTGATCAATGTCAATCCCGATCAGGACGACACCCGAGCCACCGGATATATGGGGAAATCGTCGTCCGTGGCGTGGACAAAACGCACCGTGGATGAGTGTGGTCCCACCGCAGATCCACGATCCCCTCTTGGGGATGAGCCGTCTGGATTCGTTTCCGCCTCGTATCACACCGAAGACCCAGACGTGGAGTACTTTGATACTGGTAGCATCCGATATTTTGACTGGCCGGAACCCGAGCTGGCCGATGCCCTGGTCCAGTCGTATTTCGACACTATCCACAGGGCATTCCCGATCGTGGAGAAGGTCAGCTTCATGGCGAGATATAACATGTTTGTGCGAGGCTCGACCGACCTTCAGGTCGAAGAGATACTGTGGCTCGGGACCCTGAACATGATCTTTGCCATCAGTGCCGTCTACGCTCACCTCACACGTAGTCGGAGTCGAGGCCATTATTTTGATCATCGGATCTATCTCGCGAGAGCCAAGATGCTTTGTCTGGATCAAGGGCTGCTGTACGAGGATGCGAGAGTCCATACGACTTCGGCTCTCGGCTTGCTATGTCTGTACTTTATCACCACCGGCGGGCTTAACAGGTACGGCTGTCTCTATAGACCGTAGCTCATCTACTGACAGGACTTCTCTCAGAGCTTGGGCCATCGGTGGCCTTGCAATACGGCACGCACTGACTTTAGGCCTGCACGTCAGAAGTGAGGCTGAGACCCTGTCCGATTTCGATAAGGAGTATCGCGTCCGTCTCTGGTGGTCGCTGTACTCCTTGGAATGCCTCTTGAACGAACTCACCGGGAGACCAAGCTGCATCTCGGACAGAGACATCAGCACACCGCTGCCAGTTAATATAGACGAAGACGATCTGCGGCCGGGGCAGTCTTTGTATGAGAGACCAGGCGATAGACCACGAAGCAGTCGGCGCGGCTCACACAGCTCCGTATCCCGGGAATCGAGACGTAGGTCTCCATGTCCTTTCCCGGATCCACTAACTCACTCACTTATGCAGCAGGCCGCGCCTCGGCAACCTATCAGATGCCGGCGGGCATCGCTCAACCCCTGGCCTACAACTTCCCTGTCCTCTCCCTCCCAGCAACCACGTCGACCTACTTCATCTACCGCACTCAACTCGCCATCATCTCCCACGAGATCGTAACTCAGCTCTACTGCGCCGCGACGATCAAAGAAAAATGGGTCGAGGTGCAAGAGACTATCCATCGCATCGACTCTCGCCTGAGTGCCTGGTCGGATAGTTTGCCTCCCGAGTTCTCCCTCACTTTTGACCGCTACGATGAGCCCGACTGGAACGACCCACATGTCCTCTCACGTATGGGGCTCGCGATGCTGTACAACAGCTCGCGCATGATTCTCTTCCGTCCCTGCCTCTGCCGCTTCGAAGGCCGCATTACAAGCCAGAGCGAGAAGAGCAAGCAGTTCAGCCAGGTGTCGGTCGAGATGTGCATCCGCTCCGCGCGCACAATGATCAACCTGATCGGCTGGTCTGCCCGCAGCGTCGAGAAACTCTACGCCATCACGCCCTGGTGGCACACGCTCCACTACATCTGCGAGGCGCTCTCGGTCCTGATGCTCGAACTCGCCTACCAAGCTCAGCACCTCCCCGGCGAAGCGGCAGAGATCCTCGACGACGCAAAGAAAGGCATACGGTGGCTCGTGATGATGGCCGGCGAGTCCATCTCCGCACGCAAAGCGTGGGAGATCTTCGACTCGCTGATCCGCCTCGTGGCGCCCAAGATCCACTGGTCCGTCTACGACCTGCCGACCACGGCTCCCATCCCCCCCGGCTACAACTGGCGCCGGTGGCAACCGCACGCGTCGCACAGCCAGACTGCCTACCAACCTCAGCCTCCTCCTTCGTCCCCGGCCTTGCCCGGCACCCACTACGGGCCACAGCACGCAAGCCAAACCCCAACCCAACTCCAAACGCAGTATCCCGACCCAGCACAGACATCATTCCCAGCTCCACCCTGGGGCCCAGCAGCTGCAAGCTTCGATCTCCACTTGCAAATGCATCAAAACCCACAACACCACCAACAGCAGCAGCAGCCCCTGATGGTCAAAGGCTACCAGGCCAGTAACCCGCTTGATCAAAGCACAGCCGTGCAGATGTTCGGCAGCATCGGCAGCGTGCACGGGCACTTTGACGAGCCGTGGCAGCACATGTTCCAGAGTGGCGGGGCGGGTATGGGACCACCACCTCCTGCAGGGTCGCAGGCAAGGGGCAGTGGCGGCAGCGGCGCCAGCGGTAGTGGCAGCGGTAGTGTAGGGAGAGGAGGGGCTTTCGTAGGGAGCAGTGCGGCGGGTGGGTTTTTCGAGGGGATTGGGGGGTTTGATGGGGGGGATGGTGGTAATTCGAGTGGTGGTGGTGGTGGTAGTGGTGGTAACAGCGGTTAGTTTGAGCAGAATAGATAGATAGATAGATAGATAGATAGATAGATAGATAGATAGATAGATAGATAGGTGAGTAGATGGGTGGGAGGAGAAGAAGGATAATGTAAGGGATGGAATAGGAAGGAGGAGTATCCGCTCTTGTGAATCAGATAGGGCAAGGCGGGATGAGATGAGATGAAAGGACGGATCGACCGGGGCGAAGAAGGCGGTGGTTACCTACTAACTGACGAAGTTCCAATTACTAACCCGCACGAACCATTCATGAATGAATTACGAAAGAAACGACGTCAACTTCGTATATATATTTCTGTGGCAAAAAATTGATCGTTGCTTCGTTCTTAGGGAAAGGGCAAAGGGGATAGGGGATAGGGAAAGGGAAGGAGTTGAAGGGTTTCGTTTGGTTTGGAAAAAGCATAACTCATTCTCATCTCATCTCAGCGTAGATAGCGTTGTCTTGGAGCTTGAAATTCGCGATTGGCGAATTACGAATTCGGCCTTCTGCGGTTTGGCCCATGTTTGTTTATGCCTCGCTTAACTGATCTGTGACGAAGGTGTCGTTGCATTGGGAAAGTGTATGAGGAACCACTTGGGTGGCCGGTGCGCGGAAGGGAGCAGGAAACCCGACTCTGATTCGACGTCGGGAAATTTGTAGTGTTGAATCTGATTTTAAAAATGCGTACGATGAAGTAGAAGCTTCATCCTATTTTGATTGAAAAAGGATTAGAATTTAGAAGATAATTTCAAGATCCATTCCTATTTTGCTTGTGTCATTTCAACCATCCCGCCGTTTCCCCTTTTTCAAGAGCACCTTTAAAAATTCCATTGCAAAAAGAAGCAGCCCGCCAAACGCCTCTCAGGTCCAATTGTTCCTTTCGTTTCGCCCTTGCCGTTCTCCGCCTCCCCATCCCCAGTTTCGTTCCATTTAAGCAGCGGCGGCAACCATGCTCGCCTTCGCCTGCGCCAGATTCTCCGCTGGCTGCGCCGGCTGCACACCCACGCGCTCCTTCGCCAGGATATCTACCAGTAGCGGGCTTGGACGGTTGTCCTTGCCGGCGGCGGGATACACGGCCTGGTTGTTCTTGTAGCGCTGAACGTTCTCGATGTACATGTCGAAGAGGTAGGAGGAGTCCATGGGGCCACCCTTGGCTTCTGGGTGGAATTGGGTGGAGAAGATGGGGCGAGTTTTGTGGATCATGCCTGCGCAGGTACATTAGTGATTGATTATGAGGATGGAGGTGGATGCATACCCTCGTTAGAGCCGTCGTTCAAGTTAACAAAGTACTCTTTAAACTCTGCGGGCAAAGTCGGCGTGTCGACAGCATACCCATGGTTCTGACTCGTGATGTGGCATTGGCCGGTCGTCAAGTCCAGCGCGGGGATGTTATGAGCACGGTTTCCGTACTTCAGCTTGATAGTTCTGCCTCCAGCCGCAAGTGCCAACAATTGGTGACCGAGACAGATACCAAAGATAGGGACTTGGCTGGTCTCCATTAGGCGGCTCAAGTGGTAGACTGTCTCTTGGCAATGGGTAGGATCACCGGGGCCGTTAGATATGAACACTCCATCGAAGTGATGAGCAACCTTATGGATAGGGTAATCGTATGGGAAGACCGTAACACTGGCTCCGCGGTTCACGAGCGAACGGAGGATGTTCTCTTTAACACCGCAATCGATGACTGCAACGTGCATATCGCCGCTGTGAGACGACACGTGGAAGGGGGCCTTGGTGCTGACCTTCTTCACCAAGTTGATCTGCTCGGGATCAATGAAGGCTTCGTCCTGGTCAGCGTCATACTCTTCGCCAATCGTGATCCTGGCGAGCGACGATCCGACGTCGCGCAAGTGGGTGACGATGGCACGGGTGTCAACGCCAGAAATGGCAGGTACGCCTTCGCGGGCACACCACTCGCTTAAGCTCTCGACGGCAGTCCAGTGCGAATACCTCTCGGCGTAATCGGCCACGACGATACCGACGCACTGTATGTTGGGGGACTCGAAGTACTTGAGCAAGCCGTGCTCGTCGCGTGCAGAGGAGGGAACGCCATAATTGCCGATCAGTGGCTGAGTGAAGACGAGGATCTGGCCACGGTAGGAGGGGTCGGTCATAGATTCGGGGTAGCCCACGAGAGAGGTGGTGAAGACGGCTTCGCCTGAGATGTTGGACTTGGCGCCGAAGGACTTGCCGTGGAAAACGGGACCATCCTGAAAAGAAGAAAAATCAGCCAGTTACTACCTCATAGCTGTCAACAAATTCGTACCCTGACTGTGAAGGTTGCTCGGTCGTGCGAGATGGGCGTCGCTCTTGGGCGAGTGACCGGCATAGCACGGCCAGCACTTCCCTCGACCGTAGCCATAAACCGGACCTGTTGGGCCAGACGTTGGATCCCGGCCGCCGGCTTCAAGGCCGCGGGTCTCATGAAGCGGGCAAGCATGTTTGTTCGTAAATGTGTGTGTTGGAAGGTAGGTAGGTGAATTGGGAGGTGGTATCGGCTGGTGTGCCGAAGGTTTGTGGTTTGCAAGAAGTTTGTGGTCTGCTCAGTTCACCGAAGCTTTCCAGATGTGATCTGCGGGATGGGGTTGAGTTGGGTTAGTTGGCGGTGAGCGAAGAGGATCGGGAAGGGGCATGGAATGAAGTTTTGAGGCGGACCTGAGATATAATCCTGAATAGCAAAGCTAGTCAGCACGAGGCAAGAAGTAGAAAATTGAAAAGCTGATGCCAGGATACGAGAGGGAGAGAGGAAATCATGGGCATCTCTCTCTGGACTGGGTTGGCTTGTGGGGGGTGTTCCAGACCGGGCTACCACCGACCTATGCTTGTAGGACGGGGAAGAGAAAAGAATATCACGTACCTGAGACGTGAAGACTGACGGGCGCCCAGTCATACGCGCAACGTTCTGCTGCTGTTGGGAGAGGTTGAGGGCTTGGTGTGTTTGTTCAAGGTTGGAGATGGAGATGGAGATGGAGATGGAGATGGAGATGGAGACGGAGATGGAGAAGTGAATTGGTTGCCAATGCAGCGGATAGGATTTGCTCGAAAGTGGAGAGGGTTGGTGGAAGATGAAGAATTTTTACTCTGGCTTGGGTTGGGTTGGCAGAGTCAATGGCGGAGGAGATTAGCCGGCGTGTCTCTAGCGAATCCGACTCACGTGCTGGAGAATAAAGACGGGCACAAAGAAAAGATTATAATGATGCATCCACGCCTGGTGTGCTTTTAATCGGCTCATGTACGGAGTACGGAGTACGGAGCATGCTGGAGAGACTTCTCGTGCCTGGGATGACTCGGTGACCTTGAATTCAGGGGGGTGTGATTAACTGATTATTGGCAGGACGGACGTCTAGGGAGTCGCAGAGATGGATGACAGACAATAGTCATTGCGACTCCGTTGTTGCAATCTAATATCCGTATATCAACACCATACCGGACTACTACTCTGTGCTCAGCCAAAACCAAAGAACCAATGATGTACAATGAGCCATGGCAGCATACACAGCTTTGTATTCGACCGGCAATCCGCGAAGTCAAAGCTGTATATCCACAGATGCTTGTGAGATGAAACTTGGCACTCCAATTCCACCCAGCCATGGTCCAAACGTAGTACGTCCTGTTGCTGCACGAGCTGCTGCCATACCTGTTAGTTCAACCAAGGCCGTTGGTTCTGACCTCGGCAGACCCCAACAAGGCATGTTCGTTCTGCTTTGCCCGACGGGAGAAGACTTGTTCCAGCCGATGCATTCACCCTGCCCTTAATCGTGCGCAAACGCCCTCTTCCATACGGTACAACGCCTATAGGGCGCCTAGTTCCTTGAGCTTCGCAATCATACCATCAACGTCCTCAACTTTGCCACCTCCTTGTCTTGGCGGAGGTTCTGTTTACGTTCGTTAGCAAAAGGCCCCTCTTCCTCCACATCCCCCACAATTCCACGCCACTGCCACTGCCACCACATCCAGAACTTGCCGAAAGAGAGCCTCAAACCTACCAATAACCTTAATCGTCTTCAACCTCCTTCCCACATCAACGCCCAAATCACCACTCGTAACTTTTTCAATCTTCTTCTTCTTCGCCTTCATGATATTCGGCAGACTCGCATACCGCGGCTCGTTTAGCCGCAAGTCGCTCGTCACCACCATCGGCAGCACCCCCTTAACCGTCTCCGTACCCCCATCTACCTCCTTTTCCACCATGATCCCCTTGCCGTCAGCCTCGAATGTGATTTTTGACGCTTGCGTCGCTTGTCCCCATCCCAAGAGGCCAGCGAGCATCTGTCCTGTCTGGCCGGCGTCATCGTCGATGGATTGCTTGCCGAGAAAGACAAGGTTGATTTTCTCGCGGTCGACGACGGCTTTGAGCATCTGAGAGAATCAGCCCGACTTCTGTAACTCGCCACTTCCTGCCACGTTCCACCTCTCCATCCACCCCCTCACTCCTTATTTCTTCGCAATTCTCATCCCCGTTCCCCTGCAACGGACAAACGCACCTTAGCAATCCCCAAAGGCTCAGGCTCTTCCCCCTCTTTGACCTCAACATGGATCCCCCGATCGGCCCCCATCGCCATCGCGGTGCGCAGCACGTCTTGCGCTTTCGGCGGGCCGCACGAGAATGCAACGATGTCGTCCACGCCATGCGCGTACCGCTTCTTCTCGCGGATACGGACCGACTCCTCGATTGAGAGCTCGTCGAAGGGGTTCATACTGTGTTTTACGCCAGCCGTCTCGACGGCCGTTTGGGCTTTGTTTACTCGGGGCTTGACCTATAAGTGCGGATGTCAGCTCGAGTAACGCTATGGTTGGGAGTTCTGCTGGGTGGAAGAGAGGAGATCTAGAGCTGGAGGAGGTGGATTGGGAGGAAGGAGGCACAGGGCTTCGACGCTCTGCCAATTGGGACGATTGGGAAACAAACCGCATAATCGATGACCCTCTTTACGGGCACCAATATCCTTAAACCAGACATGATGCAAAATTTTGTAGTGTATGTGTATGTGTATGTTGTGCTGTTGTTGGGTGAAGCTCCGCAGCCTTGACACTTGACATAGACGAGAAGATGGATGCAGCTTGGCCTTTCGCCACGCTGCTTGCCGAGGAAGTAAGGTTACCACGTGCCTACCCATGCAAGTTGATCTCGAGTCGTGGGCTCTGGGCGGCAATATCTGATGGCCCGAGAATGGTGTTTCGTCAAGCGGATATATATACAATATTGACTGCTAATGCGCGGCCGTAATGTCTTGTAGTTTCTGCGTAGGTATTGTTCGGTTTATTACTTCCCGATTCGAGAGCGAATATGACTTGATGGGTGGACCTGACGGGCGATTTGAAAATATCTCAACCTCGGAAGCTTCGCACTTTGCCCCTTTGTAAGAGTTCTTCTTTGGGTTGCGAGTAGCTTCGCTCTCAATTTGATGAATGTAGAGGGAAAATCCCCTTTCTGACTGGATCTCTTATTCTGCCTCATATTCGAGGCAAGAAGTATAGTATACCGTATCGGTAGATGCTTGACGTGACGCGTCGGGATTTAGGAACAACCAACTCCCGTGGATCTGAATAGCAGCGCGACACACCTCCCGCCTGACGATAACCCACCCACGCTCATTGGAAAATGCACATTGGCTCCAACATCACCACGACCAAAGTATCATGACTGACTGGCAAAAACTAAAGGTCGTTGACCTGCGAGCTGAGCTCAAGCAGAGAGGTCTGTCTCAAACTGGTCTCAAACCCGCGCTCGTCGCTCGATTGGCAGAGGCAGAGAACGAGGAAGCCTCTGAAAGTGAGGCCACGCTGCAGGCTTTGGAAAACAGCTCTGGCCCTGCGACATCCCCGGATACCATCTCCCCTGTAGTTGCCTCTGCAGATGGTCTTCCGGATGCTCCTCTTCAAACGGAGCCAGAGGTTGTCGAGACTTCGACTCCGGCGAAAAACGAGACAGGAGACACCTCCCAGGCTCAGGAGGAACCAGAGAGCAAGTCGCCACCCGGCCACGAAGCCCATTCGTCTGCCCTCCCCTCTGTTGAGCCCAAGGAAGCAAACGAAGATCAGAAGAAGCGCAAACGACGATCGCAAAGCCCCCCTCCTTCCGCGACCGACTCCGCACGAAAGCGATTCCGACCTGACGACGAGATTAAAGCTGCTTCTGTGCATAGCGATGGCGGATTGGTCGAGCAGCATGCGGTGGAAGAAGAGGGCGTGAAGTTCGCAGCCGAAGGATTGGACTCCGGGTCCGGATCCGCAGATAACAAGCCGGAGGATATGAAGGAAGATGCGAAGGAGGAATTGAAGCACGACGTCGGAGTCGAACAAAGTGGGAATGTGGAAATGGACATGGACATTGACATGGCAGACTCCCCAGAGGCGGAAGGTGCGCTCGACCATTCAACCTCGCGTCGCGACTCTCGATATAAAAACCTCTTCGCCACAACGACGGCAACAACAACAGCAGCCATGGGCGACATCCGGGAATCAGAGGAGCTCGAACCGGAGCGATATGTTGCCCCGGCCACCCATCCTGCGACTCCTGCGCTCTACATCCGTGACTTCATGCGACCCCTCAATCCAGCCTCACTCCACTCCCATTTGTCGCGCCTCGCAGCTCCTCCCGGTCACGACGATGATCCCCAAGTGATCACAGATTTCTACATTGATCCCATCCGTACCCATGCGTTCGTTACCTTCGAGAAAGTCTCTGCCGCAGCACGAGTCCGCTCCGCGCTCCACGACCGCATCTGGCCTGACGAGAAAACCCGGAAGCCGCTGTGGGTTGACTTCGTTCCTGCTGAGAGCATAGAGCAATGGGTCGAGCTGGAGCAGAGCGGAGGACGCGGAGGCAAGAAATGGGAGGTTGTCTACGAGAAGGATGAGCACCAGGTTGTCAAAGCCACACTACAAGAAGCCGGCAGTATCCCCCGACCAAGCCAGTCTGCTCGCCAGCCTTCAGCAGCCCACTCCTCCCCTCATGGAATTCATGCAGATCGAAGATTTAACGTACCCACCTCGCCCATGCGCAATCGTGGCCAAGCTACCGCGTTTTCGACTGGGAGAGAGAGAGTGGATGCCCTGTTCAACCGCACAACTTCTAAGCCGGTGCTGTACTGGCAACCTGTTTCGAAGAACGTTGCCAATAGGCGGCTAGATAGCATTGACAAGGCACTGTCGAAGGATGGGGCTGCAGGGCGCCCTTTGCAAGGAGACTTCAATCGATATACTTTCGAGGAGGATACTGTTGTCGACCGGGGTCCAGAGATGTTCACTGGCATCCGGCCTCCCCCTGGATTTCGTGGTCCCAGTGGCTTTGGGCCAAGGGGTGGCGCTGCCGGTGGATTCCAGACCAGAGGAAGTTATCCGCCGCCTTTCAGAGGTGGTGGTCGAGGCTACGATTCGTACCGAGGTGGGGGTGGTGGTAGCAGAGGCGGCGACAGATGGGGTGTAGACTATAGACGGGGCGATAGAAGAGATGATAGACGGGACGACCGCCGGGACTATGGTGGACGTCGCTGAGGGCCAAATAACACGATTTGTGTTGCTGGAGTTTTACAGCGCTGATGCTGCAAGCTGTAGATGGGAAGGATCTACTACTTTTTGTACGACTACCGAGATGATAGGGAAAACTGGGCGATACCCATGGAGATTCTCTCTCTGCAGTAGAATTTAAAAACACATTTTAAACTATGCTCTGAACTCTCCTGGTCTGTCAGAGGACTTCTTTGAAATCTCCCCTGAAGTGTCCAATGTATCTTCTCTCGGAAGTGGAAGTCAACAAGGCTGACGAAGTACAGTCCTTACTCAGTAATAGCAGCAGCCTTGCGCCCAAGGCTTTCCAGCAAAATATCTTGGCCATCAACACGCCAACTCTCTATTCTCCTCAACTATCCCCAAATTCGCCCATGCTACTAAAATACGACAAGCAGGATGTCGCACCTCTCCAATCCGCTCGCAACAACTTCCCAGCTCTACGCGCAATCGGCCTCTAATCCCTCCGCGCTCCCCCTCGAGATCCAGGACAGCATCCGCTTCTACACTGCGCGCCTCACACAAGCAGCCGGTATCCTCCTCCGCATGCCGCAAGACATAACTGCGCAGGCCAACGTTCTATTGTTCCGCTACTGGGCTGTCGATAGGTTGATGGAGTGGGAGTTCAGTGTACGTTCCCCCCAGCGCCTCAACTTTCCTAGGAGCCAGAACAAGGCTAAAATAGAAGATATGATGCTAACGATATGGACACAGGACGTCTCAGCAGCAACCCTCTACTTGACGGCCAAAATCTCCGCCTCACCTCGCTCCTTGCGCAGCATAACCAACGTCTACGCCTTCTTACTCTCGCCCTCTTCACCCCTCTCCTCTTCACCAACGTCAGCACCGCCCAAGGACGATCCTGCCTCCTACTACCTCTCCGAATCCGCCTACATCACCTACCGCACCCGCCTCCTGCTCATCGAAGGCCAGATCCTCAATGCGATCGGCTTCACAACACACGTCGCGCTGCCGCACTCTCTCGCCATCACCTACCTCCAAACCCTCGACATTTTCACCTCCCCTAAAACTGGGTCACGAGTAGCGAAGAGGGCGATCGCGTGGCTGAATACAGCACTGCTAAGCCCACAGATGCTGTATCTCACGCATCAACCCTGTGCGTTGGCGACGGCGGCTGTTTACCTGGCCTGTAGGGAGGAGGGGGTCAGGCTGCCGGAGGTGGAGTGGTGGGAGGTGTTTGATTGCGAGAGGGAGGAGTTGGGGTTCTTGGTTGTGGGGATGGGGAGTTTGGAGAGGGTGGCCAGGAGGGAGATTGAAAGGTGGGGGCTGGGAAAGGGGATGATCACTAGGGAGGACGTTGAGGCCTCGGTTGGTGTGAAGGCTGAAGAAGAGGATGAGGAGACAATGATGGCGAGGATGTTGGATGAGAAGGTTAAGGAGGAGGTTTGAGGTGTGATGCCTGAACACTTAGAATTATTTTCGATGCGGAATTAGCTAAGTAAGTAATGCATATGTGTTGAACATAAAGCACTTTTGAGTGATTGATTGACGCAAGAGCAAACATTTGGAAACGTGTACAATGCCTCACGTACGGTGGATCACTCTGCCCTCTTCACCTTCGTACTCAATCCCCTGGTGTGTATAGATGGTAGCTTTTACTATCCTTCCGGTCAATAAACCACGCTGTCTAAACACACTGTCATAACAATTACCATCCGATGTGTTTACTAGGATCCTACCTCCTCCAAATCTTGTAATATTCACCCGCGTAAGCATTTACAGACTCCGAATTGTCTTCTTCGTAGACCTAATAATCCCCCTCAGCAAGGATGTGAAGTAGAGTCAAGTCCGTGCTCGGATTCCTCGAAATTGAATCCACGCGGGTGAAGAGATATCCAAAACTAGCAAGCCAGGGTTTCGACGGGGATAACCAAAGGTATACATATAACAGCTTACTTGCTCAATCTGTTTCTCTCAGCCGCGAAGTTAATACGTGATCATCCAAGCTCTATGGGATCAAGTGTGTGGGTGAGTGTTAGTCGCCTAGTACTTGTTTGTTTACTTACCTACCTTCACCTATCGTTATCGAGATTTTAAAATGCTTGCGCATCAAACGCTGTTTTCTTCTATATCTAGCCTGAAGATGGTATTATTTAGCGGGGAGATGGCAGAAGGATGCTGCTGTCACAGCCTTATGCCATTGTAACTTGTTTACTTTCTCTTCTCGCTAAGGGTTTCTCCAGGACCATGTCCTGCGTTTACTCAGCTTACTAGTAGTCTAGTCCCCCGAGTAAGAGCTTAGTCCGAACTATATATCCGCGGGCTACGGTTTCGGGACAGCTGGAAAGCTGATCTTGTTCATTTTGCCGAACGTTGCCACAGGCTTTCTCTGATCGAAAATACGAGAATAGTAAGAAGAGTTTTTTATTTATCGAGGCTGTGATACTTATCAAAGATATGGAAAGACTTGGCTTGAATTGATAGATGAATCTTGCTTGGGAATAGTGATGACTAAGATCCAGAAATACCTTTACGGAAAACAGGACTATGCCAACGCGAGGAGAAGAATTACAGGAACAAGAAAGAAGCTCATCGTTGCCTTTGTAGATGATACTTAAACCTGCTAGAGAGTTATTTTCGAAACGCATCCGCGGTTCGTCATAGTGAGATGCAAATACACGTCTGGAACTGACGACAGGGTTTGGGTTCTTGGATCATCGCTGCTCGAAAGAAAGCACTGTGAAGCAAGAAACAGCATATGCTGTATAGGAATTCTGCCTCTTAATTCAAAGCAGAATGCTTATTTTATGTTTCACGCTTACTGTCACGTTATACACTGCTATCAAAAGTTGGCTTCAGTCACACGTTCAACCTTTTATAATTTATCGTATCATATAGATAGATTATATTTTGAGGAAATCGAATTTACTGAAATCAGTAATCGAAACTGATTACCTTCTTCGTATATATGTACCTGGTATGCTCAGTTACCTTCCTTCAACTCTCTCCCACAGTTGATTCCAGTACTTTCACGAGTTAGAGTTTCGCACTGGTCACTTTTTTATAAGCTGCCGAAAACCCCCGCCAAGACTTGGATACTGAAAGAAGAAAGAAGGCACGCAGTGAAGTGACTTTGACTGGGAAAAAGTTGAAAGCGAGAAAAAGTATATAAGACTGGTATCCTTTACTATAAATCAAGCTTTGGAATACAATGGCAATGCAAAGTAGGCAGAGGCACTGTATTTGGGTTCGGTGGCTTATTTTGTTTATCATCCAAGACTCCAAGATCCGGCGCTAAGAAGGTACATTAACTGCAGGCCTCTATTGACTGCCAGACTTATACTTGAAGGTGCTTTGATAAGTGCAGTAGTTGCTGCCACTTCTCAGACCATTGTCAAACTTATCGATGAAAAAATATATCATGGCCCGAAAAATTTGCGAGGTCAACTCCAATTACTAAAGATTTGGCTACAGGGCTTTTCACGCTAGGTAGGAGGAAAGTATCTCGCTAAATTGGCTTGGCTCTAGAATTTAGACGACTCACAACTCACAACTGCAGGAGATTCCGTGATTGATAATGCACAAGCCTCGTGAAGAGCTATAATATGCATTGTTGAATTTATGATAAAAAGCCAAGATGAATACGTATTTGGTCTATCAGATATTGAATGTGTTCTGTCTTTTATACTAAACGGACATCATGCTGGCTGGCGCGTGGAGAGCTTTATTAATAAGTATTGCAAAGACAGGATCAAATTTACGTCTACGGATGAGGTCGGCAATACGCTTCTTACTCCCGAAACCGAACATTTTATGCGTCTACTAGTAGTAGATAAGGAAACCAACAGACTGTTCCCTGACATAATGGGGGTTAGGATTCCCAGAGATTTTACCTGCTCTTGAAAAGTATCTCTCACCAGAGTTCGGAGTTGTTATAATAGGTTTGTAATTGGCAGCAAGTATGATATACTGCTACCATCCAGGCACTGACAGCGAGACGGATGTTAGTGATATTGTTGCTGTTATATTTCCATTGTCGATGTTACCATTTTCTCTTCACTCGTATCTTCTCCATTCCACGGTAAATTTAACTCCTCCCATGTGCTCTACCCTCTGGTAAATTGAGGGACGTGGATACCTTTTTGAGCAGACCTTCGAATTTCCGTTAAGGCTAGGTTGAAGATTGAGTAGTGTGAAAGCACTTCCGAAGTACTGCGATCTTTATGTAGCTCGAGGCCCTTTTATAGGTATTGGTGAATGAATATGCGGGCTTCTCGCCAGGCTAGGGGTCATTGACAATTGTTTACATGGACAATAATTCATAATAGTATATATTTCGAAGCATTCTCCAAAAGAATGTGCAGAGTAGAAGAATGCCACGGAGCTGCGCAAAGCAAATCCTTTCACTTTCAATAGATAGCGAAGTGCGACGAGCTAACGCGCATTCTTCATGGCCGCAGGTTAAGAGGCAACCCACTGACTACTATAGAAATATTTGTGTCCGCGATCAAGTTAGGTATTCAAAAGGATTGAGAGACCGCGAATCTTCAAGTGCTAGCGCCCTGGCTGTGTCTGAAGGCACTTGAGATTCTAATATCGTATAGAGCAACAGCAATGTATACGATACCACAAGCACTGCAGCTGAGAAATACTTCCTCCCACTCCGTAAATCAGAACTTCAGAGAAGCCTAGAGATAGTTGGAAAAATAAAGGCCCGCTCTCAGGCTCTTTCTCTCTCTCCTCTTTTTCCAGTTTCTCCTTTCCTTGGCGCAATTCCACCAGCTGTTAGTCACTAACATTCCGTCCAAAAGCCAAACGTACTACACCATGCTGCGAATCTGAAGCTGTTAGTTCTTGTCAAACTTCTGGAAGAGGCAGAGGTTGATCAAGCTTCTTATATGTGCAAGCTGAGCATAAGGGAAATCATGGGACGAGAAAAGAAATAAGGGAAATAAAGATCCTAACAAGCTAGAGGTCTCTCGCCCATTGACATCTTTCTTCAAAGTCAAAATCTTGCTTAGAATTCCATTCATTGATGGTAAAAATAGTATTCACCCGTAATATTTGCGTAAAGATTTCTCAGATGACGCCTTAACTGGGCAGTCAATCTGTCTGATGAGTTATACTCACGACTGCTCGGAATCACTAGGGATAGTGAGAGCATTTGGAAGAAGAAAACGGGAGAGAACATCGACCAAAATGACGACGGATTGACAGCTAGAAGCTGCACTGGCATGTTTCCATCGCTTGTGGAATAGATCGGGTGTCCGATTCTCTCAAGTGTGGGCGTTTGCTTATTCATTGAGCCTCAATCAGCTGCTCGGTACGAGCTTAGGGTGCTTGCGATATTATATTCACTTTTCTTTGTCTATAAAGTCTTTAAAACCCATATCTGGTCTTGGGGGTGTGAGGTGTCTTGTAGGACTTCCATGAAAGTGAATACTGGATAAGTCCTGTGGTTACAAATTCACTTTACTGGTTTCCTGAAAGATATATCCTTCTCTCTGGTTCTATGATGATATCTAAATATCTCAGCGAACCAGATAGATCAGGGTAAGCGTTACCCGCTTCCGAAAGCCGCCAGCGTCTTCAAATTCACTTTGCGCGTCTGCCTCAATACAAGCGCGACGCGCTTGATTGGGAGACTATACTTCTACCCTCTACCCCAATGACAACACCCCAACAGCAACCCTTCCTCCACCAACACTCTTGATAGCAATACGATTCTAACAGCAGTCCAACTTCGTCACAAAAACAACTAAACAAGATGAGCTCTCAAATGGAGGCCCAATCTGAGCGAGTCTCCTCTCTTTCCACAACTGACAACCCTCGTGGTCAACCAAATTCCCCAGATAGTAACGTCGTCCTCGTGCACGAGAATGCTATTCCCGAACCCCATCGGTCCGAAGTCTCTTGCATCATTAGCAATAGGCCGTCCTCCTTCGTCGAGCTGTTCGACCCTACCAAGGACAAAACCTTCGTGGTCGCGATTGGAGGATGTACAAGCTCTGGCAAGTCCAGTCTGGCACTCATATTGAGCGAGGTGTTCACGAATCCTCCTGCTACCGCTGATTCATTTGGTCCTCTTGGTGAGATCGATCTGAACATGAAGAACGCTGGTACCTTGGGTCAAGATGGCTCTTTCAAGCTTGAACACATTGAAGAAATCGAGGGGGCCAAGGCTGCCGCCAGTATTGAGAAGAAGGCCACTGTAGTCTCTCAAGACGACTTCCTGCTGGACAAGAAAATCCAGCTAAAATGCAGCTTCACCAATGCGCAAAGTCTGACTGACACCCTGTTTGTGCAGAACAGCATGAAGAATCATTCGGGCTTGGTACGTGTCCCCTCCGCATCTCACCTGACCAAGTACTCTTCGGGCTGAATCTCAGTGGCCGCTCGCAACGAGGATACTGACTATTGGCTACTACAGTATGCCGTGAACGACAGCACTCGGGCCCCAGTCCCAGGTCATCTCTTAGACAGCGATGTCAAAGCTGGTGAACAGGGCTCAACCTCTTCAGCATCAACCCTCCCATCCACCGGAAACGAAGGCGGGGGCTACCCAGTCCTCGAAGTGTCAGGCCCCAACTCTGATGTTGACTTCAGCATCGATTTCGCAGGATTAGTCAGCACTATCCTAGAAATCAAGGAGACCGGCAAACCCAACAATTACTTGAAGCGCTTCTCGTCCGAGGTAGATTTGGAAGATTGTACGGCCCTAATCGCAAAGCTGCGCGAGAAAGTCGCTGGCTTCGCCAAGGAGCAAGCAATTCTCAACGCCGAGGCTCGATTTGGCGGTTACTTCATCAAGGGTCCTATTGAGAATGAAGGCATTGGTAATGGCAAGGCCAGTCTCCGTCCTGGCTTCGCTTTCGTCGAGGGCTTCCTACTTTTCGCCTCCCCCGATGCTGTAGACGAGGAGGGACCATTTGATTTCAACGTCGAGGCCGAGAAGGTGAAGGTCTCGAGCTACACGGACCGCATATGTTCTTACCTACGGGACCTTAAGAAGGGGCACACTGTCGATACCGCTGAGCAGATTGAGGCAGCCCGTGAAGTTATCGAAGCCCAGCTTGCTACTACCCTCCGCCGCGCCAAGCACTATATGCAAGGACTGTTCGATCTCAAGTTGTTCCTGAGTGTCAGCGAGCCCACGGCCAAGAACAGACGCATGCACCGACCAATGTACATTGATGCTCCGGCTGGTGAGCGGATACCCGGCCAGATGTGGCGTAGTGAGGGATACTTTGATCAGATTGCCTGGCCAAGCTTTGCGCAGACGCACCGCTGGTTACTGGATAATCGGGAGATTCGGGGGTTCCTGGAAGAAGATATCTCCATCCAACCCGTCGTCGACGCCACGACGAAGGAGACGGCGGAGTGGGCTGTCAGTACCATACTGTCGAAGCTGGGCTGCCTGGAGCAACGCAATCGGGACGAGGCTCGGTACGATCATTGCGAGGAATATGGCAATGATTGTTGAAGGTTGCGAGGAAGGGAAGTCTGGTCATTGCTGTCACGGGGGGACAGTCACTAGGTTGATGAGCAGAGAGCAGAGAGCAGATAACTTACATATCGAAAGTCTCGGGGTCTAGATGTCACCAAACACTTTTGGCACAGGACATGGGGTAAAGGGCAGTCGGTAGATAGCGAGAATTCCAGCCCAACCGCTACGGCGGATTGCAACTCCCCATTGACCCTCGAATGAAGTCGTGAGTGTAGGTATACTAATTATCGACAGGGAAGTGAATTTCACTGGCCTTAAGGCTGGAAATAAAACATCTCTGCTGGTAATGAACCACGTTGTCGCGATGCAGCTGACGGTTGAGTATGGACATTGCTCGATAGGCGAATGCCGAAGGAGTTACCAGAGTTGTGTGTTTCTACAATGTCCCGGGTGTAATCAAAAACACTGCCGACATCTTTTCTGTTCGGAGCTGATTCTTGAACAGCATAGGTAGGTAGGTGGGTAGGTGGACACAGACAATCAACTTCATGAGATGGAAAGTTTGGAGCCACGCATATATATCAATATCACGTGAACCGAGTTCGAGGATAGGTCATTGGATCTCCGAGTTGTTAGCGATTTGTATATGCCAAGAACGTTTGTTCTCAGCGCGAGTCCAGTATATATACATATCAAAAGAAGCGCCGAATATTTCCTCTATTCATTCAATTGCATCGCCTTGGGCGAAAAAATACCATGGAAAACGATAACCCGAAAAGCCGACAACAATCACAACCCACCCAACCAAACAACAAACATCATCATCATCATCCCCGGGCTCCATTAATCCGCTCGGTGTTGGACAAAAAAAACAAAGAGACAAGTACCTGCCCACACGCGGAATTGAACCGCGGATCTTCTCATGTGCGTGTTCATCGTGTTGACTTACGAGTGAGACGCATTACCACTGTGCCATGCGGGCTGAAGAGTCGAGCTTGATGCTTGATTCGATGCCTGAAAACTTAGTTGTTAAATATAAGTATGGTTAGTTTGAATCCTGCCGCGAAGGAGAACTGTGATTGGTTCGTTTATGCCTCCCACCCCCAACTTCCCCCTTTTTATTTATGAAAGGTATCCGTATACGTATATGGCAATTGAAGTCTATGTACAGCCGGGTCTACATCGCATTTAGGACGGCGATAAATTTGTAGTCATGTAGGCACCCCGGACTTTGAAGTCGCAGAAATCATGCCCTTTAGACTGTAGACTGATGATGATAGTGATGAGGATGATGATGAGGATGATACAGTGATGTATGTAATTTAAGGTTGAGTCTCATGTAAAAAAAAATTTAAAAAAAGAGAATAAATAAAAATATCCTGCGCATATACTGTGCCCCTGAGTAGCATCCCAGTTGCCGTCTCCAGTGATGTTCACTACGATACCGGTACTTGTGCGGCCAGCAAGTATGTTTCCATGCGTTGATCTTTTTAAACTGGGGAAAGGAAGCGCAACGCTCTGTATGGTTGGCTGCGCCTAGATTTGGCAAGTTTGACTTTCTACTTGGGATGATTCGCGACATGGGAACAACATTACTTACTGACCGCACGAGTACCTAGCCAGTAAGCAACGGGATATGTACGCTCCCTCAAAATCAAGGACAAGTCTGAGAATAGAAGGACAGAAATAAAAATGGTGATTCACGTCTCGTTTGATGTTGTTCCTACAATAGCATTTGTCCTTCGGCGCTTGTCTCAAGTCGCTGCCGCTAAATTTATATAAATATATACAAGAAGAGTTTCCCCCTTGCAGTGACGCCGATCCCATCCAAATGCCTCGATTTCCCTCCTGGGTATTGAAAGTTTACTGCTACGAATTTTCAGTTGCCGATAGAAGCGAAATTCCCAAAACTCCCCATCCCCAGAAAAGCGCCAAAAAAAAGCCAGATCTCGCCAGAGGTGGATTGGGGGTAAACAGCGGGGTGTTCCTAGATCAGTAACAAAGCCGTTAAGCTGACGAGTCCGGTGATGAGGGCAGAGGCTTGCAGAGTAGATCCGGCACTACTGAAGACCAAAGGAGTTGATGTTGGTGATGGAACGCTAGAGCTATTGTCAGTACATTGAAGTTTGGCAAGTGATGCGAGAGGAGCTTACGTGACGTTTCGAGGATACGTAATAACTCCAGTCGAGAAACCTCCCACCGGAGGAGGCTTCGATGTAGTGTTGGATGGGGTGTAGGTTGGCACTGGGGACGGGACATATGTTGATGATAGAGTAGGTGAGGGTGAGGATGAAGGGGACGGAGTTGAAGTAGTTAAGGAGGAGGATGAAGGGCGTGGAGTTGAAGTGGTTTTGGAGGAGGATGAATGGCACGGAGTTGAAGTAGTTAAGGAGGTTGGATATGTAGTCGGCTTTGACGCCAGTGCGTATATTGAGCTTGAGCTAGCAGTCGACTTGGACCTCGACCTGGAGACTGTGCGGGTACGGTAGACGGTGATCGCGTGGTATACAGTGGTTGTAGCAGCCATGGTGGTCGTCAAGTGCGTCGTAGAGTGGCCTGGTACTGACGAGCATGGAAGAGGGACAGCTGCGTACTCTCTTTTCAAGACAGGAGATTCGTCGCCATTCTGTCTTTTCAAGACGGCGGCTGATGGAGGGTCCAGGACAAACACAGCCATGGTGCCAGTAGCCAGGTAGACTGCTGCAGCAGCGACGTACCCCAAACAACGCATTGAAAATAAGCGAGATAAAGACTGTTGCGCAAGCAAGCTTCAAGAAAGTTGTAGTGTTGATATTGATGATGGATGTAGGCGAGACTAAAAAGAATTCAGAGATAGGATAGATCCGAGTAGGAACGAAAGGGAAGATGTGGATCATGCAAACCTTTTCAAGTCTTGATACAAGTCTAGATTACCGCCGGGGGGCCTGAATGAGGCCCCTATTCGATACCATTGCAAAGCTTGTCGATGTGAACCGATAAAAAAGTGCGCATGCGAATGTTGCTCAGCGACAAGGCGCTGGGCCTGCAATTTCATTAAGATTTCTGGGGTGCAGTTTGTCTGACAGTGAAGAGGCGAGAGCCATGAAATCAAAATTTGGAGTCCGCAGCTCGATTGCTTCACTTTTTTGACTTTGCAGTGGTGTTGATCATTTTAAGCGTAACGACATGATCGAATAATAATGAACATAAAGGACGGGCTTCCTTGTGGCCTATCGCGCAGCAGACTCGACTCAACTCCCGTCACGATTATTTGTCGGAGTGTGCTCGTAGAATATGGGTTTTGTTTTATATAAAATATTTCAAAGTCCGAAAGCTCCTCTGTGCGACACCGACATTGCAGGGCTAAGCTTGAATTGATTTATCCGGCGCAAACTCTATAGGAATCCCGTGTTTTTACGGAGGTACTACCCGCTCATCAATAATCCCAGGAAAGCACTGCTGCTACTGAGAAATCGATTATCCCAGCGGAACGATCAATCCAACTCCAGGACCTGATATCAGCTTGATGGTGGGCTTCTTTCTGAGCGCTGGAACAAAGCTCATGCTACCCAGCCAGTGGTTGCCCCCGCGTGAACGTACTGGTAGGTCCGTCTGGTCAACGTGCCAAATCTAATAGAGTTTAAATATATAATAATACTTAGTAGTAATAGTAATCGCCTGGCATGTGGGGGAGTAAGGGGAAGGGCGGCACAGGCGAGTACCGGTATTTATTTACGTCGGGCGGGTTTCCAAAACGCACTGCTCAGACCCTAGGACCGCTTATAAGGTACCGGTACGGCGATGTGCTAAGTAAAGGATTTGTATATGAAATACTATTCAATCAAAGTAAAACCACATCAAAGAAAAGCGCTCTTTCAAATAGCCTCGGGTGTTTGATCTCGCGGTATCGCAGACTCTTTATGAACTCTTTAAAAGCATTTCAAAAAATTTGCATCGAATTGTCTCTCGATAACTATCAGATACGCAGAACCTTACGGGCGGCTTCGGTTCGTAGAAATACGAACATCTTTCTCGTTATTATCGTAAAGCTATAAAGGCTCGCAATCGTAGCTCTTATACCGAGTCGGTGTATTTGCAAAGTGCTTTTAGCGAAGGCTCAATACCGTAGTAGTAGTAATAGTATCTAGCAGTATTGATCTACGTCGAGTGGGTAGCAGGCGAAGCCTGCCGCCCTAGGACCTCCCATAGGGCACTTTCACGTACTAAACTAAGGAATTACATACAAGACGGCCAAAAGCATTTCAAGGTGGTGCAGCGTAGCTTCTATCAATTGCGCTTTTCTTTTACGGATAAGATTGACCACAAAAAAAGAGACTCTTGATAAGATGGAAAACCAAAAAGCAAGGCAAGTGCATGCTACCGCAGGCTTAAGAGCCTGGCAGTTGCGAGTCGCAAAGCGACGTGAGTTAAGGCCGGATCGAAGTCAGCCAAGTGAAGGTCCGGGGACCAAGAGCAAAGACGCAAAGAAACAAAACAAATAAGCAAAAGACTCTTAATCAACGCCAACTATCACACACAATCTATCGTATACTATCTTACTACGTCGTGTTACGTATAAGTATTACACTCAAACGATAGCACGGCGTATAAGCATATTGGAGCTAGCGTGGGGGCCCGCAGACTATGTAGAGCGGAGCGTCAGCTCTCTCTCTACGATTAGCCAGTTGCGAGCAGCAGCAGAAACACTACTGGGTGTAGTATTGAAAGTAAAACTCCGTCGTCGCCAAGAACGCTTGGAAATCCGACGGAGTGTCGAAAAGAGACTTGACGAAGTCGAGTGCTTCGGGCTGAGTACTCGGAGGAGTAGGCGGTCGTGTGTTCTTTGACCAAGAAAAGAAGGCGCAATACCGTGTGTTTTCGATCGATCGAATTAAGCCTTTCCTATCGCTTACACCCGTTCCCTTCTTATCGCAACATCTCTTCATCTTTTCAACCGATATCCCGGTTCGGTACAGATCGTAATCGGCGTAATAGTCGAGATAAGAGGGAGGTCTGGAACCACTGGCAAAGAAAAAAAAAACCCCCTTCGAGGAGTCGCCGCACATGAATGATCTAATTTCCACTTTCTAGACTCTTTACCGCAAGAAAGAGCTGAAGGTTCGTTGGAGACACCTCGTACATGTAAAGAATCGTAGCCTCCTACCAGAGGATCTATGGAAAAAATCATGGCTCGAATCCCAGATATCCTTCCGTAACGCTAAATTTGAACACAGATATTATGAGCTGAAAATCCATAGAACGAGAGGAAGTAATGAAGCTCTTGCCTCCCAAGCTTACTGTTACTATTAAGGTGGTATTTACGTGGCGTTCTTTATTCTCTTTCCGCGTGCGCGCGCTCGCTTACCAAATCCGGTGGACTCTGTGGGCTTCTTCATATCAATGTACCCTTTGGCTTGCAACGGACAGTCATGAGCTTAAATGGGAAGATATTGTCAGATCAAGGCGAACCCTTGGTTTGCGATTTTCCATTAGCCATCCGGGACCGTTTAATAGCTTGATTGTCTGAAACAAAGCTGGTGAGCTAGAGTATTCCAGGTTACTAGGCTTCGCACATTTTTAGTTATGTAAATACATTAGAATATCAATACTTCATGATTTTTCCAGGGTCCCAAGACTTCATATGTTCAGTCAACGTTATTTCTAAGCCCAGGGTGGACATCGTGGCAGGAGACCGCAGCAGGCCGGGCTCTGCACACATGTACAGACAGGCCGCGTTGGTGACGAGATGTTGCCCGAATTCTGACCTTTACTCCTTATGACGCCAAATCACAGTGCTCTAATCCCTCTTACATCACTCACACGTAAATATGATATAAAATTTTGGAACAGTTCGTTTGGAATGACCCCGCGTTATTATCCCCCACGGACAGTTTGAAGGGGGGGGGGGTTGCGAATGCCTAATCAATAATGCAGCTGGGCCATGATCCATTGTTTCGCTACATCCGTTTATACGAGAAGTTTCTTTCCTCGCCGCCTTATTTTGACTGTAGTACCGCCATATCACTCCCACATTCCCAGGGATTCAATAGGGCCCTGCCCTGGTCAAGTCTCAATAAGTTACTGGAAGACATCGATCAGTGCCCTAACCCATTTCCTCATCCCATACTCCCCAGGTCTCAGTAACCTTGAATAAGTCAACATTGCCTTCCGGGACATCAGCAGTGCTTTCCGGAACATCAACTCGAACGAAACTCCCTCTGCTCGAATCTAGCTTCCTTGCGGGATGGTAGTGCCCTGCACGCTTCGTACCCAACAATGGTTTCCGACAACCATACGACATAACCCGCAATTGCTACGCTTTTAAGAGGCGAAGCAAAGAATGTCAGGAGCACATTCTAGATCTAGCAGCTGGGGCATATAGGTAGTGCAGTGAACAGGGCGGTGAAAAAAAAGGAGGACAGAATTATGATATCCTATAAACTCGCTTAGCCCAGGCGACCCAGTCAACAAACAACCCCCGATACAGACTATACGTTCTATCGGCTACGAAGATTCCGAACCCCTATCCGTGCCCGGCTCCTACCCAACAAAGGAACAAAAAAAGTGATGTTTCGCAGTATCAAGCACGCCAAATTGTCGAACAGATGTTCGCGGGGGGGAGGGGTGTTTAAAACCGCAATTAAAACCAGGCAAATATCTGAAACTATCAGGGGTAGAAAAGAGCTTTCGGGACAAATAAAGCGCAGGCGAGGTGCTACTTACATAATTTGCGCTTCTCATGAAATTCCCTAGCTCTGAAACGAAAGAAAAGTCCCCACTCACTCACTGACATCTTAAAGTAGGTAGTCTACTACGTAGTAGATAGAGTTGACAAGAAGCAAGGTCGCAAGCCCCGTGCCTCGATTGTCGATCTTAGTGGCTCCGTGATAGTCGGAGATATTCGTGCCACTGCGATTTAGGTTGATCCGGGTTATTATTCGGACTCAAAGCGAATAATGAGGTCAGAGGGGAGACAGCATAAGCGGAGGCTCTATTTTTTTCTTTTCTTTTTTCAATCGAAGTCCTTCCAGTTCCTTCCCCTCACTATAATTCATACAGGCTTCCCCTGATCTGATACTCCTGCGGCCAGCATACTATCTGTCCTGCCGTCGAAAATCGTCCTAAGTATAGAGTCGAATGGTCTAAATATACGCGTAGCCAACCACAAAGAGCGCTACAGCCTTTCCCCGGTTTAAAAAGATCAACGCATGGGGACAGGTATGCTGGCCGCCCGAGTATATCGAGATCGGAAAATTCGATGATATCGTCCTAAATCATATAGGTTTGTGCAGAGATTACAAGAGCCAATGAACTATAAGCTTAGATATCATAAATAGGGGCTCATTCTCATATTTACGAGTTACATCCGGACCCCTTTTTTGTGCCTCGGCTCGGCCGAAGAAGAGGGCGCGTTGGCGCTACTTTCCCCACAGTCTTCCCTGCGAAAGACAACGACAATCCTCAACCTCTGACCAGCTCAATTCGATTCCTCTGCTTCGAGTATACCGGGAAGATAGAGTAGAGTGAAAATGTCGGTAGATAAGCCCTCGCTACCAGGTGGGCCAGCGCACTTGGTCAGCTCCGGGATGGACGAGAGGATAGCGCGGATGTCGAAAATACTGTCTACCTCCTCCGGAGTGGATGCGACCTTGACCTTCGTCGGTAAGTTTACCATCCCTCTGAATTCCTCTCCAAATCTCTGCCAAAGCATGCATATATATATATATATATAAATACATAAACATATTTTTTCTTTATTCCCTAAATAACGACAACTAACCCAGCCCTCAGGCTACGGACTCTTCCTCGTCGGCTCCCAAGTCTCCAAGCTCGAGTCCCTCGCACTGCCAGCCCTTTCCCGCCGCAACACCTCCCCCTCCTCCCAAAAATCCCACGCCAATGCCCCCCTTCTCCTCAAGCTCGCCGCCCTCGCCTCGGGCGCAAAGAACCTCGCCGCCATGTGCGCCGATGTCCGGACCTTCACGCGGCTGTGGGGCCTGCTGGGCGTCTACGCCATGGCCAGGAGGCAGTACCTGGAACCCGCGAGTGACGCGCTGACGCGCGCCGTGACGTGCACGCAGACGCTTTCGCTGGGCCTGTACTACTTCTACGAGAACGCGTACTACCTGGCCGGCAAGGGGGTGCTGCAGGGCTGGACGCGGGAGGACATTGGGCGCTGGGCCCGCGTGAGCATGAGGCTGTTCCTGGCGTATGTGGCGATGGAGTACGTGCGCCTGTACCGGGCGAGACAGTTGCGGCTGGCGAGGAAGCAGCGGGCGATGGTTCGGGGGGTTAGCGATGCGGAGAGGAGGGAGTTTGCGGCCGAGGAGGCGGCGTGGACAAAGACGGCGCTGATCAATGTTGCCTATACGCCGTTGTGTCTGCACTGGGTCTCGGAGAAAGGGATGTTGAGTGATGGCGTTGTTGGGGCCTTGATGTCGTATGTGGGCTGGATCAAGGTCAAGGGCGCCTGGGCTGCGACTGCTTGATGACGAGGATGTGTATACGTGAAGTCATGACTTTTCTCTGGGATCTATATAGCATTGATAGTACGGCCCGCTTGGCTGGGGACTTTCTGAGAGATGCAGTACATGTCTTACGAAACCAATGGTATCAAACCTCGACCAAGTTGGGTATTTCCGTGGCTCAAGCACTAGGGGGCTACATTCGATCTGGGCTAAACATTTCAAAGTAAAGTCCCTCCCCCTTCTGCCTTTTAAAACAAAAACAGAAACACCCGCACGCTATCTGTGTAAGCAGGCTGTCAACGCTGGTGTCAACGCCGGTGCCGACAATATAGTCTGCATGGAACAACCTCTTGAAAGCAGCCACCTCCCCCCTCGATGATTGCAGCGACAAGACACGTCCACTAGAGAGCAAAAGCAGTAGCAAAAAACTAACTTTGGGATACATGCAACAGTGGGTATTCGCTGGTGGTCACCCACCCAACTACTAATCCACCGATTTCAAGCTTGTGTGTGGCAGAGCGGACGGGATGCCCAATTCTCTTGAATCTATGGTCGCATGTACCAACTACTGCGCTGTTGACATCTATCAATTACCCTTTAGAACGGCGCTGGCGCGGGCCTTTGTTGACTTCGCTAGAGGCTGCAGCCTGGGATTCTTGGCTAACGAGACTCGGGCAAGGAGAAGCGAGGATCCAATGACCAAATACGGCACTTGCCATCATTGGTTGATAGCGCGGACAGCTAGCTAACGAGCTAACTAGATGTGAGTGATGTATGTAGCCCATCACTTGACTTGGGGCTACTTCTCCCTTCTCTGATTGTAGTCATATAAGGGACAAGAAATAAAGCTTCGAATCGGGTATCATTTTCTCTTACGTGTGGCCTTTCGCTCGCGCCATCGGGCCCCAGTTCTCTCTCGGGTTCAGTTGATACCTCACCAGCTTCTTCTTATCCTTCTCCGCCCCCAACTTCTCGTCAAACACAACCTCAAATTTCTTTTCACCTGGCGCATCTTTCTCCGCATCACCGTCCATCCCAGCCTGGTCTGCTTTCTTCGCTTTCCCCATTTGCATAATCCGGTAACCCGCCGTGGTTTCCCTCAGCGCACCTTCCTTGATCGGCGCCTTCTGCCTCGTCCACTCTCTCATGATCTCCCAAATGACCTCCCAGGGCGCATTTGTCTTGAGACTTCCAGCTTTGGTGTGAGATCTCGTGACGCGGTATCCGAGATGGATGATTGCGCCTCGAACGGCATTTTCGATAGGTGTGACGCAGTGGATGACTTTGGAGAGGGTGGATGGGATGAATAGAAACGGGGCAGGATCTAGGGCCGCAGGATCCCACCTCCCGGTTTTCGATTTCGCCGTTGGCGAGTCAGGATCCTCAACGTCGAGGAAGCTTTCCTCCATGGCGAGGTTCAACATTCCCTCGATCCGCGTAGTCGTGTGGTATGTGTCCTTGGAAACATTTGGCAGCCCATCTAGTATCCGCTTGATGAAATCGGGATCATGGATTGGGCCAGCGTACATGGGTCCTGCGATGTGAGTTTTGGATCCGCAATGTTGGCAAGTTTCGCCAACTGATGGCCCTTGACCGTAAACATGCTTCCAGTAGTGACCGCCGCCCTTCTTGTTCCCCAGCAGTTTGTTTTTTCCCACTGTCTGCGTGGTCCAGGCTCCGCAGCCGGTATCACAATTGTATACAACCATCGTCTTACCAGCCAGAAATTTGACATCGGCTGGTGACTTATGGATGCGAACGAAGACTCGAGCATAGAAGTCAATGGAGAGGGACAGCAAAGGTTCCATAGCAAGGCCATACCGTGCTGCGGAGGCTGCAATTGCATGCAAGATAAGTCTCAGTCCACCCTCATGCGATTGAGGTCCCTTGATCGTAGTTCCTCCATACAGCGAGAAAGCCTTCTCCGGGTAGCCATTCGATGCCCAGACTCCAGCATCGGTGCAAGTCACACATAAAAGTCCACCATCGTCCCGAACTGCCTGTACTGCTGCATCCAAGAACGGGGCCGCTGTTCCGTACGGATCTAGGTCGATCACGTCGTATTTTGTGGAGGGCTGAGGTCTACCCTTTTCGTCTCTGCAGTCCTCGCCCAATTTGCTGTACATATGTGCCATGGCATTGCTAGTTACGGCCGTTATCTTGCCCTGTAATTTGTTGTGTCTGATGTTCAATTCAATCGTTTTCGTAGCTTCCGGTAGAAGGTCATTCGCCGTGATGGAAGTGGTAAAAGGGATCTCTTGGGCGTATCGAAGGGCTCTTAGTCCAGTGGCAGATAAAGCGTCAAGGATTGTGAAAGTGAATTTATCCTTCTTGCTCTCGGCAGATTGAGCATTTCCTGTCGGCTTGGGTTTTGGAGCTTCTGTTCCATTTTCTGGGGTCGGAAGGGCAGCGCGGCTCTCTGTGACGGCCAGGATTGATTCGTCCGTAGGAGCAGTTGTTCCCGCTTTGGTAGCAAGAGCTTCTGTATCCCTCATGACCGTATCATTGCCATCTTCTCCTTGTTCAGCCTCTCGCTTTGGTGGATGCGATCCATTATCCACTTTGCTTGCCTTCCTCGAAACATCACTCAGCCCCTCCTCTTCCCGCTTCCGCTTTCTCTCCTCCTTTCGCGCAGCAATCCTCTGCTTATGCTTCTCGACATCCTGTTGCTTCTTTTCTAACAGCGCCTCCCCGTACGCCTTGATCACCAGAACACTCAAGTCTCGATTGAATTGCTGAATAGGATTGTAAAACACAGATTGCTGTTGATTGTCGCCCTTAGGAGCTGTCTGCGGAACGGCGGGGCCTGAAGCTGGCGTAAGGATATACGCCAATCCTTCCTGTACGGTCGTGTATTCCTTGCCTTCGTGGAGGATCTGCTGGCCGGCTGCTGGGACAGCTGTGATGGCGGAAAGCGTGGTTGGCACCATGGTTGCCGACGAAGAGAATGTTGTTCTCAACAGTCGAGGTCGGGATATTGCATTTCTCCTACTCAATCTCCAGATTGCATTGAAGTAGGAGGTCTTCATGCAGGGATAGTGAATGTAGTAAAGGTGCAGAGCGAGCCGTGAAGTCTGTAGTGGCGGGGAGAAAATACTCGCGCTACTTACTTATTATTCTGCCCGGGCGGTGTCGATCTGTCCAGCGAGGCTTGAACAACTTGAACGCTATAAGAGACACTCTCTTCCTACAATGTACCTTCTTCCCCCTCGCTTCAATCGGGGCAAGTTCTTCATATATGTGGATGATATGATATGCATATTGCTTCAGGAGTCCAAAATGTCCTTCCACTCCCACAGCCACGCCTCACACGGCTCATGGATGTGGGTAGAGAGTCACGGGCCTACTTACTGCTCGATCTCGAAGTTTTTCTGCAATTCTCCTGTTATGCGAACTGGCGAGATCATGCAATGCGAATTTCTGTCTCGAAGTTGTTCAGGTATATTCTCTTCCGAGATCAGATCCACCTTTATTGCTCTGTTACTCTCGATGGTCAGCGATGCTTGCATCTTGTTTCTATTCCCGGTTCTTGTCTTGAGGAAATCAGATCTCGATCGAAGAAAATTGTATATATTTCCACGGCTGAAGCAGAACTCCTATCATTGGCCTCTCGTTAGCTTCAGAGACAATACCCATCCCCACATTACCCTCGGATGTCGGTCGATAATCAGTGTGCAGAAAGTCTGTACCCATGCGTTGATCTTTTTAAACTGGGGAAAGGAGTTGCAACGCTCTGTACGGAAAATGGTTGGCTCTGCCTAAATCTTGTACAACAAATTCGAGTCTACTTCCGTATAATTGGGATGCTTTTTCCGGCATCGGCACAGACATTCCGGCCCAAAGGCAAGGCTCTCGGGAAATCCGGATGTCATATTCGTCTCGACGAGCCAGTGAGTGGTACAAGCAAAGGTCATCAGACATCACTTTGGCCAAGTGGCCTATCTGCGGAGTCTCCTTGACAAGACAAGACAAATCAATAAAATACTATCACGAACTTGATATACTACCTTCCCTATCCAGCGACAAATGACGAGAAATACCGTCTGAATGCGTGGCTGTGGCCTTACGTAGGTACTACTGGTACCTTACCCATCCATGTTTCCTCCACACCGTCAGGCATCATCCCTTGCAGAATATTGTCTTATGGTCAGTCTTGTTCGCTACGGTACTTACAAGCTCCGAGGATTGCCTCGCCAACAAGCTTTTTCCAGCGTCATTTGGTGATACTGCTACTACTACGTACGTACGTACTCCGTATACTGGTTACCGAGGCCGTTGCAACAGTGCAACCCTGCGAATAGCACCGAAAACAATCCCTGTTAGAGACACAAGAGACCAGTTCTCCCGGTCCATGGTTCATACGCTGCTCGGGGATGTGACCAGAAAGGCTTTGCCTCCAGAGGGAAACACCATGTTCACCTTTGTGCTTGGCATGGTGGTGTGCAGCACAGATCAACTACCTACCTATCTCCTCGACCCTGCTCTTTATACCGTTTACCATGGACAGGAGACGCGAGAATGGATAATCGTTAATTAAGGGTCCATCTCCTCCACCGCCTTGCTCCTTGGGCTTTTCTCGTCTTTGTTCATGCTCCCCGGATTCCGTATTGTTGACGCACCGTAGGCTCCTTCTTTGTACATTCCTCGCCACGCCTCTCCAACATACATCACGCCACTACCCCAGATTCCCCAGATTCAAGTACATGATCATACATCCGGTATATACCCGCCATCTAGAACAGAATCATGTCTACCTCTTTAGTCCAGACCGAGTCGCCAAACTCGACAGAGAAGCATGCACAAGAACAGAGTAACGAGCAACAAGAGCCACAAGAGGATGTGATACCGAAGCGGACATTCGGTCAAAAGGCCAAACGACACTGCGCGAGGTTCTGGTGGATTCATTTGATTGTATTTTGTCTGATAGTCATGATCGTGACGCTGCTCGTGTAAGTTTCGTCATATCTTCTGACATCGAAAAAATTCCCTTTTGATAATCATTAGCGTCTACGTCGGATTCCCAAAGATCGCTCAGGACGGTGTCGACGACTCATCTCTCGAGTTCCGCGAAGGCTCCTTTACCAACCCAACATCAAACTCCATTCGCATCACCCAGGAAGCAACACTTCACAACCCGAGCATCTTCAGGCCAAAGTTGGACGCATTCCCTGCCGATCTTTACCTGGTCACCAACGGCACTTACGGCGCGGAGAAGATGCTGACTGTTCCAATGCCATCTATCCACGCGAGGAAGAGGACCAACTCAAGCATTGACGCAGACGTTCCAATCTCGAGTGTCGACCAGGTATCGGCCTACGCTATTGCTGTCATGAAGAACGAGTATGTGACTACAGCTTTGGTAGGCAAGACGAAGCTGCGCTTGGGTAAGCTGCCGGTGCAGACCGTTACGTTTAACTCGACGTCTACATATAAGGGTACGTCTACCGTCGTCATTCATCCTAGCCATCAGAATTGGGCGCTAAGCAAGGAAACAGGTCTCAACTCCCTCAAAGGCTTCAACACGACCGATCTCCTCTTCGACCTGACCGCGAAGGCCGGAATGCCAAACCTGCGCGGCAACGCGCAAATCCCCAACCCATCGCTCATGACCCTCGTCCTGGGCAACGTCACCCTCGATCTCTCCATCGCCGAGGCAGGAGTCGTTGGCAACGCGACTATCAACGACTTCGTGCTCCGTCCCGGCGCAAACACGCTGCCCATGACAGCCATCATCGACCAGCCGAAGGTGCTGGCCAGTCTGGATGCTGCCGGCAAGGTGAACCTGGCCATCACGGGCAAGAGCTCGGTATATAACGGACAGCATCTGACATACTACGTAAGTATCTCCCTTTTCGAAGCTTTCCAAAATCGGGAACTTGGCTGATGAACAACAACGAAACAGGAGAGAGCACTGGCAAGCAACGTCATGGTCCTCGAGATAAACGTTAAGCAGCTCCTGGCCGACAGCACAGCGGCTGCGACAGCGCAAGCTGCCGCTTCCAAATAAAAGTCTCACATCACCATGGGCAGGTCCGGCGTTTAAATTGGTTTAGTCACTCGAAGATCCGGGAGGGAGAGCAGGCATTATGATTGCAGTAATGGTCCCCGACGTAAGTGTAATGGGAGACTCCGCGGATAATGGGTATGAATCACTGTCTGTGCTCTATGACGAGTTGTAAGTAAGGTGCGATGTTCGATACAGAATTTCGAATACCCCCATCGCGCCCGCGGATTGCTTCATGTATGTACACATCTTATAATACATAGTCTATAAATGGAGGTGGAAGGTTTGCTTCGGGGTATTTTCTAGCGGTCGATGCTCTTTGGATATCATCGTGCGTGCCATTCTGCGCAACTTGAACAGCTGACGGTTTCCTCACTTCTGCTTGGGCATCTAGCCTTGAGACCCTCACGCCTTCTTCATCAGCATACTTTCGATAGTCTATTCGACATGGTTATTATTTCTCCTTGTCTTGGACGGAGTAGGGTGTATCCAAGTTACCTGCTTACTAATGACCAAGGATGTACAGTATATACATTATTGCCTGGTCTCATTATCGGCCCACCTTTCCCGCACTCCCCTCGCTTACTTGGTGCCCGAAAAATTGCGAAAAATTGCCCCCCTTTTACAAAAAAAAAAAAAAAAAAAAAAAAAAAAAAAAAAAAAAAAAAGGGAAAAAAAGGGGGGTGAGGGGGGGAAAGCCCTCTTTGCTTCCCCCGTCTCTGACACAGAACTACAGTATGCAACGAAGTACTCGCATTGACACTCATTTCATTCACCATTTACTCTTGATTCCCTTTCCTACCTTCATCCAAGCATCCAAAATCCAAACAAAAGATGAACAAGATCTGCCCTCTGTGAGAATCGAACTCACGACCTTCGGATAACTCTGCAACTGTTGAACAGGCAGATCATACGAATATGAGACCGACGCTTTAACCAACTAAGCCAAGAAGGCTGCAGATCTACTTGGATGAGGCGGGTGAGCGAGGTGGGGGTTAAGTTGGAGTTAGTGGGATTTTGAAGCGGATGCTTAGCTTTGCTCACTGCAGTACGGTAGGAGCACGTAGGTAGACTAGGTACGGTAGCAGACTAATAGTGGGCCTTGACGTCGCAACTTTTGGGGCCCTTCCCTAAAGTGGGCGAAAAAATTATGTCCCGCGAAAAAATTATGTCCCGCTTTAACGCTAAAAATCGCGAGGAACGTAGACACTTCAACAACACTTCAACACAACATTTTCTATTAAACATTGACTTACGTACCTAAATAAAAATAGGCAAAAAACGCGCGCGCGCTCTTGCACCTCTTGATCTTAATTCTGAATACTAGAAGCTCTTAAAAGCTTCTCAACATGAGCGAATACAGCTAGCATTCGAATAGCTCTTCGAAAACCCTTCCGAAACACTTCTTACTACGAGTCGCATTCATATGATAGAGAAGCCTGATACTTTAAAGCGAAGATGGAATAGGTATCAAGCTAAACAAGCTCGATTGAAAGAAAGGAAAGCGCTACAAGTAAAGAGGCTTATAGTTCTATTAGCAGCATAGCACAAAGCTATTTTAATCTACGCCGCAGATCAAGCAACTAAAAGAAGGAAAGGAGCTATTAAGCGTATGCTTTATCGATGCATTTGCTACCTTAAAATACAAGAAAATAAGCCAGAACCTTTTTAGCGTTGGTTTCAATCTTGGTTAAGAAATACAGCAGAACTTTATGCTATACGGACCAAACTAATCGCATCTTATCGCGTCGATATGCATACCGAGAAATCTTTTTCTAATTGGTTCTATACCGAGCTTGTTCTTGTTATCTAGTTCTGCGGAATTAGGCTTAAAGATAGGTATAGAATCGCAAATATAGATGAGAAAGGCGCGCGGATTTGTATGCCGGCCGGAGAAGAAGTTATCGTACCTATCGGAATCAAAGAGATGTATATAAGAATCTGTGAAAATCGACTATCCGTAACTGTGATCGAAGCTATTCTTGCCGATAGAAAAGCTATTCTTCTAATGATTATTGTGCTCGGAAAGCAAATTATAGCGTCTTGGTTTTCCGAAAAGATAATTAGACATGAAGTTGTTACTGTTTCCGAATCCGGTTATACGAACGATAAGATTATTATAAAGTGGCTTAAGCACTTTATTAAGCATACCGATCAAGGACCCGATAAACCGTGGATGATATTATTACTTGATAGTCAGCTTTGCTACGAAGCTTCAAATTTTATTTTATTAGCTAAACAAAATCGTATATAGCTTATCAAATTCCTTTTTTATTAAACTCATCTTTTACAACTTCTCGATGTCGGCTGCTTTCGCACTTAGAAACATAATTAATAATGTGCTATTATAAATGCTATTCGAAGCTTCGAAGCTGAATATACTATCTTATCGTTTATGCGAGACCTTTTTTAAATTCGCGAGCAAACCTTTACAACTCGGAATATCAAATACGCTTTTCGAGATGCAAGAATGTGGCCGATCAGCTTTTCTCAAATTCAACGCAAATTAAAAAAGTATAATAAAAAGAGTAAGAAAGAGGCGGGATTGCATATACTCGAGTACAAAGAAACGTTTGATTTTAAAGAAGATGAATATTCTTTTTCAATCGATAAGCAACCTGACGAATTACTTTTTCTTGCGCTACCTCGACTTCTTTAATCTTTTCAAGATTGCGTAGAGCAACTCGACGATCTAAACGATAAGATCAGAATAGCTCTTTCTTCTTTTAGCCGCTAACGCTTCGATATCGCGAAACAAAGTACCGAGACTTAGTTGTTACGAAGAAGCCTTGATCAAGCAGAACTCGATAAAAATCAAAAGCTTTAGCGCGATACACATCGGAAAAAGCTGATTAGAAGGTCGAGTTTACAAACGGGAAGGAATATACTAGCTTCTAAAGCACTCGAAAAAGTCAAGGCTATAAAGATAAAAAAGCAAGAAGCTAGTCTTAAGATAGCGAACGCTAAACTCAAGTCAGCAACGATTAAAATTCGAAACGATCGTTATAATCAAAGAGTTCTTGATCGGAAAGCCGAAAAAGAGCGAAAGAAATAGTTGAACGAAGCGTATAAGCAACAAGGTCGAAGGATTCTTATACATATTCCACTCGAACGAGAAGTCCTTATTCGAGACCGCGAAAAGCAACTTATAGCAGAAGAACTAGAAGCTGATAATATTGATTTGATTTCTTTTCGAAACGCAGTTGCAAACGAAGAAGCTGCGTTAAAAGAAGTTTAAGAAAAAGATCTTGCTACATTCGCGGACCTTTCGTATTCAATCGATCTTCAAATCCTTATAAAGGAAAAACGCTTTCGAATCAAACAAAACCTATTATCTTGCATTCAAATTAGCGATGACGACGAAGATAAAAGATTAAATACCTTACCTTCGTCTCCTTTAGCAAAAATGATGCTTACTAAGTAGGAAGAGCTTAAAAAAGAGCTTGAAGAGAAAGAAAATTCGATATCGATTCGATCTGTAGCATCTCTTAATTCAATTTAAAAGACACGCGGTGAAATAATTTTTTCGTAGCTTAATTGAGAATGAATAACATTATTAAATATATATATATATATATTATTGCAACGTTGTGAGCAATGTTATGAGCAATATAAGTGTCTACGTTCCCCGCGATTTTTAGCGTTGAAGCGGGACATAATTTTTTCGCGGGACATAATTTTTTCGCCCACTTTAAGGAAGGGCCCCAAAAGTTGCGACGTCAAGGCCCACTATTAGTAGATTGTGGGGAGGAAATGGATCAACTTCGGGATTCCGAGGGTACTACAAATCCATGGCCGGCCGAAAATGTCAGATAGACAGACAGACTTGGTGGTGTGGTATGGGAAATGATTTCTATCATCTGAATTTTTGCATGGGAAGATTTCATAGCAGGATTTTGTTTTATTCGTTTGTTTGTTTGTTTGTTTATTTGTTTACGCTGATTGTGATTGATTGATTGGTAGGTCGCAGGCGTTCAGTGTCGTAGCCTGCCCACATGGCCCACTCCCAGCTGGCATGATCCCTAGGTAGATATCGGGTAGACTCGCTCTGACGACGACCACATCTCGACTCTTTTTCCTCTACGCGACTCTCTCGGCCTAGAAATTGACCGGAGGTAATTGCAGCTTTATCGTCTTCAACCGGGGAACGGTTCAACTGATCGTCTAAGGCGTATCTCAGATGCTAGACCTTGTTCAAGTCTCTATCCTGGCGGCAATGCTCTACCGGTACTCCGTACACCTCCACCAGGACATCGATGCCGAGGAGCAGGTGGATCTCATTTGCAATTTTTTTTGGGAGGTATGTGTAACTCAGAGGTCGCCTCGTCGGCATCCAATCAGGATAGATGGCCTGCTGGCCCAATGGCAAGGCGCTTGACTACGAATCAGCTGAGGCAGCTCATTTCAATCAAGAGATTGCAGGTTCGATCCCTGCGTAGGTCAGATCTAACAGAGATTTTTGCCTCTCTTTTGCCCATAGAGGTCACATGCATGTTTCGCAGCTCCAATCTTTCTTTGTTGCCCGTTCAATGTTTTTTACTTCTTCGATACGTACTACATATATATATATATATGTATATCTTTGAATTTTCTGAAATGGCGAGATTCGACATGTCAGACCCCTAGACCTTGACACCTCGCTTCCAACACACTACCTGTACGTACCTGATGCCTCAATCTGCACTCATCGGTAAGCTAGATTAAGACCTGTGATGTACCAATGACAAAAGATTGACCAGCGGTAGGCTTCAGTATTGCCTACCCCATTTCGCGCGGGACACAGAGGGAGGGAGGCCTTTACTGGCAAAATTCGACAGCTTCTTTCAACCTCGATAGCACCAGAAATTGGCGACTCAAGTGGTGATAATGGGAGTTGCAAGAAAATATTTCGGCCTTTGACGAGAAGATGTGGAAATACGACAGTCAACCAGTCAACCAGTCAACCAGTCAGCCAGCCAGATGTACCGACTGTGCCTCACCACAACGCTTTTCTCAGCAATACTCTGGCCATCTACGTCTTAATTCCATTGGTGGAAGAATTCTCTTCGAGAGACGAGAGAGCCGTTCCCCTCGAAATGTTCGACATGCAGCTCAGCTCGCTCGTCAGCCATCAGCCATCAGCTCTGCATGCGGACTTGGAGCTTCCAGACTTGGCATCAGAGAAGCGTGCATCGCTTATAACAACACCTCATGCCATATACGCTTGGGATCGGATCGCTAGGGCAGCTTCAAGAGATCCCTCTGTCTCTGTCTGCTTGCTCCATAATCAGATCATCAAGATATCTACCACCCCGACCCCGGGGAAGAGAGAGGAAATGTGGGCAAGCCTATGCCGGTCATACATGTCGAATAGGCCTCAAACACACGCTCGCCACGACACCTATTGACTGGAAGTACCTTCCCATCCAATGCTCAGAGAAATATTCGGCTCCATTCCTTCCCTGATTGTTACTAAACATGGTCGTATAGTGTTCGAGTCCACCGGTGCCACCGACTCTGCAAAGGAGCCGCATGACGATCGTCCAGCAGAACCGATCAGCGAAACGCACCACGCTGCCGAGATCCAGGATAAACGTATATGAGTAGGAGTTATGACTTGTGGGAATCTGAGAGGTGGAATCTGGAAAAGGTCTTGACAGACTAAGATACCTCAAGTCGGTAAGAATGCGTGCATTTAAACAATCTGGAGAGAAAATTCCGCCCGCAATTGCTCGTCCAGCACTTCGATGAGAAATATTCCCCTTTTCAATTTCTTGCATTGTGTTCTGCCCAAGCCTTCTCTCCGAATCAATTCGTGTGAAGCGGTCCAGACTGATACGAAAGATATCCCGTGATGCCAGCCCCTGGAGGAGGTAAGAGGTATATGAGGCTCTGGGCCAAGAATCTTTACATGATCGCTCATCAGTGACTGTGTTAGCTGAATCGATATGAAGGGAAACAATCAGCCTCCAAACCATATACTGCCCACAATGTCGGCAGGCCTTTCGACAAACAATCGTTGAATCCAGCCCGTCTCGAGCTGAACTGCGACTACTAATTGTCAGAGGGTGACGAATTTCTACTTTAGGGGCACATCTTTAGGGTTGTACTCCGTAGCAATTTTGTAGAGTCCCCAGAACCAGGAACAGATCACCTCTCTTCCAACCAAAGCGATCAGCTCCCGCCTGCGATGATCACCCGTCGATTGGCGCGCTACTGTAAGGTAGCAACGCAGCCTCAGATACTGGTACCGGTAGTCAGCCTGCAGCAGGTACTGGAATTTTACTCACAAATCCGTGTCCTCCTCTTTTGAGTATCACTCCTCGCCAATCAACCTGATCGCTGGCCGGAGTCGACCTGCCAGCGACAGCATAGGAGAAGAATTACACTCGCCCCAAGTTTTCAAGGTGTTGAACTCTTCGACCGTTGATGACCTGCCACTTGCGAGTGCAGCTAGGTTTAAGTGCGCACCAAGGCGGAGCCGACTCAGAAATCAGAAGCTTACTGACGTGGAACAGCTCTGCTCCATTGCACAAGGATGCGACAGAAAATAGCTATTACTTACCCATATCACATACTATATTTATCACGAGACGAGCATTGAGAAGTCAGCACATCAAACACAGCTCCCTACCCATATCAAAACAAAATACACCTCCACACTTTGCTTCCTCCGCAGGTTCCATCTCCCAATAAAAGTCGCACAGCGGAAATTCTAAATCTTTAGAGGCTATCTCTATCTATCAGTCTTCAAGGTATAGAAAAATTGCAGTTGAATACGAAGATCGCGTTGCCCACCCACCTGCCTCCTCGCCTAGGCCATTCTCGCCGCCCGCCCTTCAACAAGAATTCGCTTACTTCATTTAACAAACCCTACGGCTGCCCACCATCAACTGGCGGAACTCGGGGCGATGGCTTAGCGGCTTGATCGCTTCCAAGTTCCTGTCCAGTTGGTGTAGATTCTGGAAAAGCCCATATGCGACAACTGCCCACACGCGACTATGACATATCGAAAAACCTATTGAGTTAGGTTTGTAGACTGGAACCTCATCATGTATGGGCTTCCAGTTGAGTTTTGTATTTTTTGTATTTTCTATATTTTTTATATTTTTTGTATTTTTTGTATTTTTTGTATTTTTTGTATTTTTTGTATTTTTTGTATTTTTTTTAATGTATTTTGAGATTTTTATTTTTGGTCCGGCGCCCATATAGGGAGAAAAGTGAGAGTCAGTAGCCGACCGGGAGAATAACTCCTCACAGTCGCACATCCAATCTGCCCCCGTCATTCATCCAGCTCCCACAAGATAACTTGGACAAAAGACAAACCAAGCTATATTGGATCTGCCCATTTCCAAACCAAACCCGCCAAACTCTTGCATTCCCAGATTGTCTTACCCGGCAGCGGTCTCGAGGCCAAACAACAACAAGCTGCACGGATCGGCAGCGACGGAGACGGGAAGACCTCACACGACGGGAAGAATGACTGATCGACCAGCCAGAGGAACACGTAGAAAACGAATGGCAAGATCTACACCCACAAATGTTATGGATCACACTGTACGCACTGTTGCTCAAAGCCCAAGGTCGTGCGTCGAGACTGTAGCACCATCCGAACGCGGCAACGATCTCACGTTACATCTGGACATATTTTGGGTGGTCGAAGCGGCACGAGAGACCTATCTATCAACCTGACCTGGGAGGCTTAGGAGGGGATAGGGGAACGGGATGACAGCTTCCAGATTCCGAATCGATCGGCTGCAATATATAACCCTCACCCTAATCCTAAACCCAACAAGAGGCAAGCTCATGCCTCAAATATGCACAAGCCTCATTGAGAGGGAAGACAACATCACGATTACCTATTCACCACTACGATCCAGACTACCTTTTTCCCGATGCGGAAGCTGCGACTGCTTGTTCTCGGCAGGGTACAGGCAGCGTAGCACGTTGGGCAATAGGCGGTCGCAGCAGCGAAGCAGGAGTCTCTTCCAGAACTCTCTCATCAGGTACCGAATCGGACTTCGCGTACGTAGAAGAATGAATATGTATATATATATATGTATGAGTATTCTTCGAGTGTTGTTTCGACACCGGGAACTAAGCGAGGCGGGAGGCGGCTATGCTGGTTCCTGTTCACCGACGAGCAGGGCGAGCAGGCACTGAGTCGATTGACTAGGGATGGCAGCGAGTAGATAAGTGATACAAATGCGTACATGTTAAGACATACGCTTTTCCTGACAAGAGTTTCAAAATAGGTAAGTGGGCGATCTCGGTCGGGGATTTTGCGTGCCGTTGTCCACTTCTGGAGAGATATTCGAGGATCGAGGAGGTTTGGTTCGGCCAGGAAGAGATTCTGCTGTGCTATTTTCAAGACTACTAATTTTTTGTTATTGCCTTATCCAGCTCCATCTTTCAGTCGTCCTTCTCCCTCTCCCTCTCCCTCTCCCTCTCCCTCGCCCTCGCCCTCGCCCTCTCCCTCGCCCTCGCCCTCTCCCTCGCCCTCTCCTTATCAATCCACTCCCCCACAACCCCCTCGTAATCCTCCGGCCCATACGGCTCCGCAACCTCGCGGAACCACCCCCTCTTCCTCCTAAAGCTCACTCCCAAGTCCCCCAGCAGCAGGTCAGCATAAGGCAAGCTGTCAAACACGAAATCCGGGATCTGGCCCCCCCACCCGTGCGGATACCGCCACCTTCCAAAGCGATTATGCAGCCGCGCTTCGTACCGGAGATCCGTCCCGCCGCCGCCTCTGCAGCCGCCGTCGTCGTCGCCGTTTTCAGAAGTGGCCAGCAGCGACGCGGCCAGCTTGCCGTCAAAATAGGCCGTCACCCACAGCCCTTGGATCTGCGCCAGGACGGCGGTGCTGATGGTCAGCAGGTGGCCGACGAAGGCGATGTCGCGCGCAGCCGTGAACGTGGGGTTGGCGGGCACCATGAAGCGGTAGAGGTCCAGCGGAGTGAGGGCGTCGTTCCGCGCGGCATCGTCGTCGGTCAAGGGGAGGGGCTTGAGCTTCGGGTTACCTTTTGGCTGAGTCTTCAATCGAGGGAATCTGGAAAGGATTTCTTCGTCGGCTCGGGACGTGAGGAGCTCTGATTCGGCTTGGAGCCCGGGGGGAGTGCTGCCATGGGCTGTGGGGAGGCCGAGCTCGGCTTCGAGGGAGGGAGGAATGAACTTCATGGGCGATGTGTGTTTCCACCCCGTAGCGCAGAGCATGGCATCCGTCTCGATGCTTTCTCCACTAGAGAGGACGACCTTACCGCTCTCGAGACGGTCGATGTCGGCTATGTGGACTCTGACCTTGCCACGCTTGACCAGGTCGAAGAACGGGGTCGGATAGTTGAGGATGCTGAGGCCGTTTCCGGTCCAGAATGGCTCCATCCAGGGTTTGAGCTTTGCGGTTTCTGGGTGGGCATCGTATTGCATGCGATAGACAACGTCGGCGCCAAGAATATCCCAGAAGCGGTCGACGACGAAGCGTCCAGCGGCCGTGCCGTGCAGGTAGGACCTGATGAAGCCATAGCCGTCTGCAGCTCCCCAGATACAAGGGGACATCCACGTCAAGAAGCGAGTGTGGATGAGCTTCTCCAGCCACTTTTTGAACGGCGTGACATACGGAGGTGAGATCCAGCAAGTCCCGTGTCCGGATTCTATATTCCAGGACCATCAGTCAGTCATGCACATGAGCCAATCCCAAAGCTCCCACGACCGTGACATTCACAGACCTCGGATAATCCAATCGACTTGCACTCCCTGCGTCGCATAGGCATAAACCGCATCCCACGCCGACTGTACGATGCCGGCCGGGCAGTCAGCAAGAAACATTCCGGAGCAGAGCAAGAAATCCCACGACAAGGAAAGAATAGGCGCCTGCTCCATTACATACGTATCACGTACCTTCGTACCTCCCAACACCGTCACCCGCTCCAGCGTCCGCAGCGTCTCCCGATACTTCAAGAACTCGCCACAGTGAAACAGCGGCCTCCCAAAGGCCTCACTGCCCTCGAAAGCCGGCAAGAAAGCCTGACTCGTCATCCCCGTGGCGAGCACCAGCTTCCTCGCAAACACCACCGCCGCCACCACCCCCCCTTTCCCTTCGACCGTCAACGTCCACCCACTCCCCTCCCCGCCGCGCTCGATACTAACTACGCGCGAGTTGAAGCGCGTGCGCGTCAGGACGCCGAACTCGCGAGCGAAGGCAGTGAGGTAGTCGTGCATGACCTGCGCGGGGATGTGCTGGCCGGGCCGGACGCCCCAGGTGGGCTCGTCCATGGGGAAGTCCGGGCTCTCGTAGGTGCCGACCATGTTGTTGGACTGGAGGCTCGGGTAGAGCCGGTCGGTCGACCAGACGCCGCCGATGGAGGAGGAGGCTTCGAGGAGGAGGACCTCGGAGGCGGGGTGGACTTGCAGGTAGGTTTTGGCGGCGGAGAGGCCGAACCAGCCTGTCATGAACGGAGGGTGTTGTCAGTCAACCGTTTCCCATCTTCTGTTTCTGACGCGCCGCGAAACGAGCTTGATGGGAAGCGGGAGCGGGGTATGTGGTGTATTCTAACCTGCACCGATGACCACGAGGTCTGCTGTCTCGATGGAGCCTGCCATTATCGCCCAAGCGCGTCTCAGGAGAAACCAGCCTGCGATGAGATCTGATCGAGGGGAGACGACAAGAAGAGAGCAGCCTCGAAAAATAAAAACGGGTTACAGCACAGCGGCTTCCGGCCGTCTCAGGGAGCGCGGGTGACGGAGCCAAGCTCGGCTAAGGCAGTAAACAAAACAAATAGCACACCCACACGGCGAGCTGCATGCACCCTTCCATCATCCACTACTGCACCAGATCGAAGCCCCCAACACGAGAGCTAGAAGTTGTGTGTTGCCGGTCGAGCAGCTCGAGAGACAACCAGGGGCTTCTGAGGTATATGCATCGCAAGTGAGGTGATACGGGCCGCGACGAATATTGCACGGCTGGGGGGGGGGCACTGCGGTGCTACAATACCTCGCTACGCAAGCGATGGGAGGATCCCCACTTTTTCAGATTTCTCTACCGACCCATGTACTGTACTTACTGGTATGCGAAGCCAGCAGGTAGGCTACAGTATGTGTGTAATACGTAGTAGGTACGGTAGATATGCGTCCATGCTCCAGGCATCCAGAACCCCCCCTCTTTCTCAGCTTCCATCTTCGCCCATCACCCACACCACACACGATAACACACGATAACCTCCCAACCTTTCTCCATAACCACAATCAGAGTAACACGTAAATAAATATTCTACTCTTCATAAAGAAAAAAAAAAAGAGAAAAAAAAAAAAAGAGGTCGAAAAGAGCTGCACGGAAGTTGACTGGGTCCAGTGTTAAAGTATCAATTTTGTTATGGATCGATCTTGGTCAACGAAAGAAGGGTAGAGGAAAGAGAAGAAACAAAAAAAAAATAAAAAAAATTTGATGATATGATATGGTATGATGTATAACAGTTGTCTCGTTTGATGGATAAAAAGCCCACCGAGGTTCAGGATTTACAGACATGAGGAAAATGTTACTAACCAGCCAAGATTCAGGGCCCTGGGCCTACGGTATTCGTTTCCGACTGCGACGTGTGGGTACCTATGTATGGCGGCGATCGGTAAAAAGGCCGTGGTCTGCTATTGCTTTATTCAACAAGTAAACAAAAACTAATTCTGATGTTTCGATCCATTGAAATGGTTAGTGCTCGCTGCAGATAGGATAACAAGGATCTATCTGTCTATACATACGCATTTCCCCCTCCCTTCCCCCTCTTGCCCATCATCTCTCTCAAACCCCTTACTGCTCACCCCATCCCTTCCTCACCACGCAAGGGTAAGCCTAATCACTACCACTTATCCCAATCCGCATCATCCAGCTTCCCCTTCGCCACCCCACCATTTCCATTTCCACTACCATTCTTCTTCACAGCACTCGTCCCAATCGCACTTCCCCCTTGCCTCTGAACCCCCGCATCAGCAAAGCTGTCCCAGAAGTCTTTCTTACTCTCATCAATTGGCACACTCCTATAACTGCCCCCGCTACCGCCACCCGCGCCATTCCCCTCTACGAAGCGATTGAAGCCGTCTGCGGCATTTTTGGCACCCGCGGACGCGCCTTTGGCCACGTTGGCGGCGGCGATGCGGGCTTGGGCGGCGAGGTCGGATTCTGCTACCTGGAGTGTCACACGTCGCATCAGTCTCTCTTTCCATTCTCTCATCGTCCTAGCCGTTCCATCCCAGGTGGTAGAGCTCCAAACTCGAATACCGAGGTACCCTTGAGCCCGGCCTCTGGCCAGGTAAGTAAGCAGGGGACGGTACCTTCATAGCCGTCGGCTGTATGTACCCCTCGTTCACAGTCTTCGCCGTCTTCCCCACCGTCGTCGTAAACCATCCGAATCCCTTCGTCAGCGCTGCCACAGGATCCCGCTGCAGATCATCCAGGCCTGGCAACTTCGCCTCCGCGCTCTCGTCCACTATGGGCGTGCTTCCAAACCCAGCATATTTTCCACCTTGTGAAGGGGGGAGATCTGTGGAGCGAGAGGCATTGGCAGCGCCGAGCCCGGCAAAGTATTTATCGTCCACGTTGACTTTGCCGCCCGCTACTCCCGAGTGCGAGGGGGAAGAAGCGCGGGCGCCGAGGGGGGTTTGGGAGCGGGATGTTGTGCTACTGGCGGGAGGGATGGACGAGGGCGGAGGCTTGGCGCCGGGGACGTATTCTCTCCCCTCTACTTTCGCAGAGAGCCGCTCTTTGTATTCCTCTCCTACCTCGCCGGAATAGCGTTCTGCGATCGTGGCGTCGTCCCAACTGTGTTCGAGTCAGCAATGGTCCACCCCCATCGACTCTTCACCCCTTCGTCCTCCTTCCTCCCTCCAACATCGTCTTCGCCCATCACCTCCCATTCCCACCCTCTAAGCCAGCCCTCTCCCGCAGATCCCCGATTCCGAGCAGTAGAGCAGGACTCACGTAATCCCCGCCATCTCGTTCCCCTCGGCCTTCTCAAAGAACTCCCTCCACACCGCATTGCCCCCCAACCGCATCCGCTCAATCTCCACCGCCTTGAACGCATCCATAGTGATACTCCGCACGAAACTGATGTGCACACCCAGCCCGCGATGCACACCCGCGCAGCTGAGGCAGATGAAGACGCCGAACTTGGGCGACGCCCACTGCGGGGAAGGGGCACCGCAGTCCGCGCAGCGGTCGTTGCCGTTGACCTTTTGAATCTCGAGAAGCTACATGCCGAGCCGGGATGTGATTAGAAACGTTTTTCTGCGCTGGAGTAGAGCAGAGGAGGCTGGTATGTACCTTTGATCGAGTCTCCGGGTCCACCTCCCACATGGCTTTGCTGGACATGGTGAGGGTCGGTGGGCGAGGTCGGGTCGCAGTCCAGGAGTTTTGATTTTCTTCAATGATCTCTCGCCGATACAGAGATGCGGGCACAGAAGATGGGATCGAAGATGCAGGTATCGCGAATTGGATCTTTAAGGGTGAATGTGGGTGCTGCACCAAGTGTTTTGAAGTTCGACGGGTTGGAGCTAGCGTGTTCCAGCCGAACGACGAGGGGCGCGGCTGGCAGATGGGCGAGTAAGGCTACGTTTCGGATTCTTGAGGTGCCCTCTCACACGACTGCAATAAATACATTATCGGAGTGCGGCGACATCATCATTGGATCACATAAATCTCAAAGTAATAGGGTTCAAGGGAAAAATAGAATGCTTCAAAGTGCCATTTTATTATCGACGAGCTGCCATCAATGAATAACTTTTCCACCCCCTAACCTTCCCGAGAGCACATCGAGAAAAATATCTAGTTGTACAGCTCTGAGAATCCCAGAGAAATGGTGATAAAACATGGCTTTGAAGAGAGTCATTCCGGTTCTGCATTGCACGCGAAGGAGATCCCAATGACGAAGAAGTCAGTCATGAGACCATCTATCTAAAGCCGGCGGGAAGTTCTCCGTAGAGAATGAGGTCTACCTAAAGAAAAATCAGGGCAGCCGGACCAGTCCGATGTAGCAGGGGACTGTCCTCCTTCGACCGGTGCGTCCAAAAGCAGGGTAAAATGCTGTGTTGTCTGTGGGAATGTAGCACCTCTCACATCGTACAAAATGGCACAGCTGCTTAAGCAGGAGTAGCCTCAGCGGTGCCGTTGGTGCCGTTGGTGTCCTCAGCAGCAGCCTCGGCAGCTGGAGCGTTGGTATCGTCATCGGTCTTGTCTGGGCTGTCAATGGCGATCTTGACGGCAATCTCACGACCCTCGATCTCCTTGGCGTTCATCTCAGCAACGGCCTTTTGTTGCATCTCCTCAGAGGCAAGGGTAACGAAGCCGAAGCCACGACCCTTGCGGGGCTCGTTGCGGGCCTGGAGCTTCTTGACCATGAAGCGGGGGATGGGGCGGAGGGCGATCTTGGCGGAGGATGGCTCGTAGGCGGCAAAGAGTTCCTTGAGCTGTGTGGAATTGTTAGACTTGCCAATTTGGGAAGGAGCACTTAGACGTACCTTCTCCTCAGAAAGGTCGTATGGGAGGTTGGCCACCATGACCTTGTTCTTGGATGGGATTCCATCGGCTGGAGGGCCACGCTCGCGTCTCTCACGGGGAGGACGAGGAGCCTTCTCGGTCTTCTCGGTCTTCTCCTTGGGCTCCTTGACCTCCTTGTCCTTGGTCTCGGTGGTGTTGGTGATATCGGTCAACGGGGCGGCCTCTCCAGCTGGAAGCTCGGCACCATCCTCGCCTCGGGACTGGATAGTTGCTCAGCAGGAGAACGCAAACTGCACTTAGATTTACAAACTTACTTCACCACGGTTACGTCCGCCACGGCCTCCACGACCGCGACCGCGACCACGTCCACGTCCAGATTGTCTACGGCGGCTCTCCCCTCCCGAAACACCCTCACCACCGCTGGCAGCACCCTCAGCCTTCTCGGCGTTTGACTCGGGCTTGCGGGCAAGTTGAACAGAGACCTTGCGCTCAAGGATCTCCTTTCCAGAAAGCTCGGCAATGGCACGCTCGGCCTCGCTGGGGGTAGAGAGGTCGACAAAGGCGTAGCCAACAGGGCGTTCGGTACGGGGGTTCTTTGGGATGGAGGTGGATTCGCTGTAGAGAGAAATGTCAGCCAATGTAGCAAACAGCCCGTTCCCCGTGCCCAAAAGAGTGAGGGACAGTCAAAGGTGCTGAAGGTGAAGGTCTTGCCATCTGCAGGCACGACGCACATCGTAGCTGCCTTTGTTGTTGAAAGAAGTCACGCATGAACACTGAAGAGCAAAATAGAGCAGGCCGGGGAGCGGGGCCCTAGGAGGTGCTTACATCAGGTATCCCGAGAAGAAGGCTTGCAACTCCCCCTCGGTCGTCGCATATGCGAGGTTACCGATATAGAGTCTGCGACCCTCAGCGGCGCTGGCAAGGACTGCATCAGGTGAGGCAGACTTGTCAGCACCGGTGGTGGGCTCGGCGGCAGCGGGCTTATCGGAAATTGAGGTGTTGCTAAGAGCGGCAGTAACGTCTTTGACGGCGTCAGTAACTTTCTCCACGATGGTAGTAGACATGGTGATTTGCGGTTGGGTTGGATTGGCTGGAAGAACTGGACTGAAGGGTATGGATTTTCGGCGTGGATTGTCGACGTTCGCTGAGTGTAGAATTGACTCTTGAACAAAGGGGGGAGTTGGAATAGGGTAGCTAGGTGCCCTAGGTGACTGTTTGGGGGGGGGGGGAAGTTGTTTGGGGGGGGGTGGATGGAGTTTGATGAACTTTTGATTGTTGTGGTGTAGTCGGGGAAGAAAGGAAGGGAAAGGAAGGGAGGCTGCGCGTGCGAAATATATCATTCCTAGCCTGGGGCTGGACTAGCAACCGGGTTCTTTTTTTTGATCGCTCTAGTCCCGATCAGGTATGGCCCACTTCTCGCTAACGTGTGGGGGCAGCGACGAGGGCGAGACACCTCATCCAATGATCATTGATTGCCGCCAGAATAAATGGATCAGGGGGTAGGGGGTAAGGCTTATATAAGGTGATAGTACTACGGTACCTAGTGAGTTACCTCCGTAGAGACGGAGACCTCCTTTTGTTTATGCCTGTACCGGTACTTGGGCTCCTTTTTCACGATAAGTCTCTCTTTGTATGTCTATGTACATGTGTATATGGATATACACATATACACATATACACATATGTACATACCAGTTACTTGCCCAACTTGATCATATCGGCCTCACTTTCGTTGACTTATTTCTTTTTACTTGTTTCGTCTATCATCCAGTATCACACCAGCTCACCCCTGCCGGCACCTGTCAATCATCCAACACAGGCCCGTTCAGCTCCACCAAAATCCGATACAGTACGGAGAATTACTCGAGCCCGCACCAAAGCAAAAATGCTTGGAGCGCTAGCGGATCATTGGATATCACGCTGACCTGCACGTCAATTCTAGAAAACCGCAAGGCTGCGGTCTGTGGGCAGTGGGCAGTGGGCAGAGGACAGTGGGAACCCGCAGCAGCTGTGGTTTGTTTCTCTACCCGGTCGTACAGGCTGTGACATGACCTCAATCAACCTCCAAACTCTGCTACAGCAAGAGGCAGATACCATACCTTCAAGGTGATGATCTTAGGTAAAGACGTGAAGTAAGACAAGATCGAATGGAACAGCCACCTACTATTGACCGACTACTGTTCCGCCGGTCCGCCGTTCCGAAGCCCTGACACCCAGACTCGTCGTTGTCGATAAGGCTGCAGGATGGCCTCGTCGGAGATTCTGCACGAGATTAAGGGGTTGCTACACATACGGACTCTGTACTGCCTGCCCCCTTTTTTTTTCTCAAGGTCACGACCGACGGCTACAACTGATACACAAACGTCGAGGCCGCTACTATCCTGAAGTCTGTATAGGTTTTTCTGTTGTTACGGCGGCTCTCGCTGGCCGGTTCAAACAGGATGGAACTGGAAGAACTCAATCAAGTGGTAGAAACATCGTGTTTTACGTTTAGGAAGGATATATAAGTATGATACAGTAGACAACCATGGCAATAGGTACGGCTTACCGGTACCTATCAAACATACATGTCCCGTGACCTCAAACTATCGCGTATTGAAACCTTGACAAACAGCTACATTGAAACTCTGACACGGATCACAACTATGTCACCGCGCGTGTAAAAAAAAAGTACCGTAACTACTGCATGCACAAAAAACCTATTAGGTCGACTTGAGAAATGGTTCTGGTTCTGGATCCATTGTCTACCAATCCCGGCCGTCTCTCGTCCCAATATCAAACTTACTACTACTATCCGAATTCGTGACGCTCGCCACCTCTGCTCCACCTCCTCCTCCTCGATCCTCTATCATCCCCACCCACCATCCACCACCGCAACAATGACCCAAACACCCAGTGGCCAAATTCCCGATAGATACGCCCTCATTCTCTATGGCTCCGAAACAGGAAACAGCCACGAGGTGGCCGACCGACTGGGGGATATCACCGAGCGTCTGCATTTCAAGACCATCGTTACCGAGATGGACGACTTTGCCGATGTCGTGGAGAAGAAGATGAAATCTGGGCAGGTCGTATGTCGAGACCTCTACCTACTACTAGTTTTGCTACAGCGTAGAATGAATATAATGCTCACGAACAAGTAGAAGAAGATCCCCAGCCTGAGGATAGACTCGATACGCAAGGCGACATTGGTCGTCCTCGTGACTTCGACGGCAGGCCAAGGCGAGTTTCCGAAGAACTCGAGGAGGCTGTGGACGAGTCTTCTGAAAAAGAGTCTACCAAAGGATTATTTGGATGGTGTGCAGTATACGACTTTTGGGCTGGGGGATAGCTCTTACGCGAAGTATAGCGCCTCGATGCAGCGCAACCCAACCCAAGGTCATGTGACTCACGATTCCCAGGTTCAACCGAGCGGCGAGATTACTGCATGTACGATTCCAGGGACTGGGCGCGAAAGAATTGTTTCCGAGAGGCGAGGCTGATGAGCAGCATGCCGACGGGTGAGTCTGCTTTGGTTCCCAGTGTTGGCGTGGCGCGGGAACATGGACCTCCATCGTCCATCGTCCATCGTCCATCGTCCATCGTCCATCGTCCATCTTGATCCTCCGCTATCACATAACTCACCCATCACTTCCGCAGCAGTCATCTGACCGACATAACATAGTATTGACGGTGCTTTCCTGCCTTGGTCCATGGAGTTCAAAGCTCATATACAAACCACATTCCCTCTACCAGAAGGAGTGACCCCAATACCTCCTGATACGCTCCTCCCTTTCAAGTGGACACATCAGATTGCCGAACCAGAACCAGAACCAGGACCAGAACCAGGACCAGAATCAGAACCAGAACAAGAACCCGAAAGCTTGCCCCTACTCAATGCCGGTAAAGCGAGCGATACTCCCACTGATCTAACAACGCCCAAGGATCCGGACCCACACCCCCCCCCCCCCCCCCCCCCCCCCCCCCCCCCCCCCCCCCCCCCCCCCCCCCCCCCCCCCCCCCCCCCCCCACATATAATATATATATATATATATATATATATATATATATATATATATATATATATATATATATATATATATATATATATATATATATATATATATATATATATATATATATATATATATATATATATATATATATATATATATATATATATATATATATATATATATATATATATATATATATATATATATATATATATATATATATATATATATAATATATATATATATATATATATATATATATATATATATATATATATATATATATATATATATATATATATATATATATATATATATATATATATATATATATATATATATATATATATATATATATATATATATATATATATATATATATATATATATTATTATTATTATTATTATTATTATTATTATTATTATTATTATTATTATTATATATATACATAGACCCGGACCCGGACCCGGACCCGGACCCGGCCTCAAGAGAAACAGAGTTACCACCAAAGGACCTACCTGTACATCCCAATCCCAAAATCGAGTCTGAGTCCGAGCCCGAGCCCGAGCCCGAGATGATGATCTACCGGCCACCCGAAGACCAAACGCCGGATGTTCCATGTCCCATGCTCAAGGAACCCTTCGATCGAGAGGATCTCGAGGTCGATAAACCAATAAGCCAAGAAAATTTTCAGTTAGCCCCAGTACCAGGACGTGTGGCCTACCTTCAGAAGAACAAACGTCTCACCCCAGAATCACACTGGCAAGATGTCCGCGAGATCACACTCATGATCGGCGGAAATGTACGCTACAAGCCTGGCGACACCCTGATCGTATACCCCCAAAACTTCCCCGAAGACGTCCAAGCCCTGATCGATCTCATGGACTGGGCCACAGTAGCAGATGTGCCTCTCCAATTCAAGCGTGACCCCGGTACTGACTTCTACGATATGTTTCACGTCAAACCCAGCCCTACAAACTTCTACCCCAGGTACAACTCCACCTTGAGACAGCTCCTCACACTCAACCTCGACATAACCGCCATTCCACAACGCAAAGTCCTCGACCTCCTTGCATGCTATACCATAGATCCTACCCACAAAGAACGTCTGCTCGAACTCTCCAACCCAGCTTTCACAGACGAGTTCTTCGACTACGCCACCCGGCCCCGCCGCAGCATCCTGGAAGTCCTCCAAGACTTCAGCTCCGTCAAACTCCCTTTCCAGATCGTGACTACCGTCTTCCCCACCATCCGCGGTCGCCCTTACAGTATCTCAAGCGGTGGAAAGCAGCTCGTCACGTACAACAACTCAGTATGTACGAGAGTACAGCTCCTAGTAGCTATCGTACACTACAAGACTGTGCTCCAGAAAGTCCGGCGAGGCTTGTGTACGCGTTGGCTCGCAGCGCTGCAGGAGGAGCGGTCCATGATCATGGTCGATTTCAACCCCACGGACCTCTACCTCGATATCCAGATGGCCTCTCGCCAGCCGCTCATCATGATTGCCCCCGGCACTGGCCTCGCACCCTGCCGCTCTCTGATCTGGGATCGCGCTGAGATCGCAAATGACTACCCTGTTTCACCAATATACCTTTTCTTCGGTGGCCGCAACGAGAAAGCTGACTATTTCTATGAGAACGAATGGAAGGATCTGACACACCTGCTGCATGTTGTCACGGCTTTTTCGCGTGATGATCCGACGGGTAGAAAGGTGTATGTACAAGAAAGGATCCGCGAGCATGGCGAGATGATCTTTGAGCTACTATTTGAATGCGCGGCGGTTATCATCGTGTGTGGTAGCTCGGGCAGCATGCCGAACGCTGTCAGAGAGGCCTTCGTGGATGTGGTGGAGGAGCACCACCCTACGAAGCCGGACCGGGCAGGTGCTAGTGCTTTGTTGGCTCGGCTGGAAGATATTGGAAGGTATAAACAAGAGACGTGGTAGATGGAGAGGGATGGGATGGGAATACGAGTGGTGTGGGTTGTATTATTCTATATGGGCTATCGTCCCTTTTCGAGTGGTTTTGTGGCAACAGAGGCTTTAGAGGTAGGAATGAATGGAAGCCACGATTTTTATTTTTATTTTTATTTTTTTTTAAAAGGGGGGGGGGGGATGCTCCCACCCATTAAACAATAACAGCACAGCTTCCAATTTTTAAGCCTATCACTAAGAAGGCTCCGGAACCACCCTTATAGTCTATATAAGACCGGAATCGGTCTCTTGTATTTACCTCAAGCAAACAAGCGACTGACTCGTTTTCCTCACTTCCTCACTCTCAAATTCACATAAGGACCCGCTAACTTTCTTTCAGCCCCATCCTATTGCCTATTCCAATGGAGTTCGCCGCGGCCATCGCCTATTCTACCCATCACCCAGTTTTGCCAGTGGTACAAAATCTGAAATATTCCTCGTGATATCCACCCGGAGGGATTTCCAACGGAGGCCCCCACGTGCCAGTTAGACTTACTCTACCGCGGCAGTAGTTACGCGCAGTGTGACACTAAACTTCACCAAATTCCGTGAAGATTACAGAGCTCCTCCGTCTATCCCGAACAGCATCTGCATGGAGTGCTGTCCACAGCCATCACCGAGTCCCGCGCCCGTTACTCATTCAATTTCTCGAGAATCTTGCATAGTGAGCGCAGTCTCTCCGGTGTCACTCGTTCTTGCAGCAGTCGATGTGGATTTGCCATCTGATTTCCCAATTCTCAAGGTTCGGCCATTAGTTGGAAGGCCCCTTCCCCTCCACAATTCTCAACGTTGGGTCTTCATTTGGGGCACCTTCCCCTCCATATGGCCTACCAAGACTGCTATTTCCCCCTATTTTCTTCTTCTTCTTCTTCTTCGTATTCTTCTTCATGCTCTATCTATGCTGAGATGTTTTTTTAGCGTTTCATTACACGTCTTTCCCTATACAGGGTAGGTTCCGAGAAGCCAGCGCACACTTCATTCTCTATTTAAGCATTCTTTTGAACATGAATATCTCTTCTCTTGATCATATTTATCGAGGAAAACTTCCAATGCATCCCTCAAGGAACGAATCCTCTGCCTCCTCGTCTCAAAAATGCTCCAAGGCGGATCTGCTGGCAAAACAATCTCCTTCATTTGGCGGGCTGCCGCCGGAAGTCCGGGATATGATCTGGGTATTAGCCATGCCTGAACCTCAAGTCCTACGCATGAGCGTGCCCAAACTTCACGTCGGCCACGAGAACTTTACAGAAGACGTTGGGGAAAGCCTCTACGCGTTCCACAAATCCATATACAGCACCTCCTCACCCTGCATCCCCTTGATCCTGCACATCAACCATGAGTCCCGCGCAGTAGGGTTGAAATATCTCAGGCTCAATTTCCCGAACGCTGAAGCAGGCCCATTGCCCCAGAGCTGCCGGGCGCCGGGCTCGACGTTCTGGAGTCCCGATGTCGACACCATCTACCTCCCTACCTACAGTCTTCCAGAAAACGAACCCGTGGAAGCGACGGGCGACTTGAGAGTCAACTCCTCCGTGCATGTCTGGTGGGATCACTCGTTTACCGGGCACTCTTTCCACCACTCGGCTCTAGAAGACATGCAGCACCTCGCGCTGCCGTGGAGCACCAAAATTGCGGGCGGTTTCGGCGTGCGGCATGATATCTGGCACCAGCGGTTCCTAGGCTGGGGCGGGGACTGGATGGCGCCGTGGCTGTACGGCTTCCCCTCCTTGAAGAGCGTGACGTTCATTTACGAGCCCCGTCTTGGGTGGTACCGGCATGGCAAGATCCTGCTGCGAGACGTGTCTGACGACCAATTGGAGATGGGGGGGTGTCCGGACTGCGAGTTGCCGCTTGCACACATGATAGGGAAATCACCGACCGACCTTAAAAAAGTCATAGCAGCGAGATTGGAGCAGGAATTTCACGACAGGAAAGCGCCGGACGTCGAGATGAAGAACGTGGTGTATGGGGAAAGGCGAACGAGCCCCTTCTGTATAAGAAGGAGAATAGCGCGTAGTGAGAGATATGATACGCCTTCGCGGACCGCCTTCGCGCTACGAGCGCTAGGCCTCTAATTCTTCTATCTGTCCACTTGTATGAAGATATGAATAGGCTACGGCAGAGGAGAGTTCACTCTGGAAAAATATTTGGAAGCTTTGCCCGTCCGCAGGCTTCCTCATCCCTTGCACTTCGAAGTAGCCGGTTTGATCAAGCAGCAATTCTTTTTTCTTTTCTTTTTCTCTCAAAGACAATCTGAGGGTGTATTAACTTGCAGTGACAAAAAAAACAAGTAAAAAACAAAAAAAACAGAGGAAGCTGAAATGAGTGAAATAAGCGAGTATCAGAGCACCGGTATGCCAATGCGATTTCGGGAGTGGGAAAAAAAAGGTTAGCTGATTAACCGCTTTCACGATCTACTTGAGTATCAAAGACTTGAACTCGCTGGCTGTCTCCTTGCCGAGCTTACCTTGCTCCGTGGATGTGAAGTTTCAAGGGGGGGGGGGGGGGGGGTGGGGATTTATATATATATATATATATATATATATATATATATACCGAGCGAGCTCTTCGTTATTGAATATGTAGGTAGGTATATAGGTATGTATGTAGAATGAATGAAGGGGATAAGTGGATGCTAGTCTATTTCTGGTGTTGAGACGGAATCTTCGCTGTTAGACGGGGGTTGAATCCGAGGTGTGAGATTGATTCTGGTTATTAAGTACGGTAGGTAAGTGCGTCAAAGCAAGGCTTTTTTTCTTTTTCTTTAGAGAGCTTTTCTGATGATGCATGCGACGTTGTTGACGCTGTGAAAGCTTGGTCGCGCCAAGGAGGCGAGGGTGCTGGAGCCTGTTGAGCTGGAGCTTGAGCTTGAGCTTGAGCTTATTTCAACGCTCTGATCAGTGTTCTCAGCGTGGAAACAATGCGTATGGAATTCTCTGATCGATTTTCGGGGTTGGAAGCTGCTCTGGAGCTATTGACGGAATGTGATTTGTTTGCAATAGATCTAGTTTCCAATATCTATTTGCCATTGGATTATCGCATCCGCGATTCCTCGGAGGAGCAAGCAGGTCATCGCACAGCAGCGATGGCGATCAAAGAGCAATTGGCTAAATGGAAGCTAAGCAGCCAAATATGGGACCATGACCAGCTCATGATCGGCAGGCTCTGTGTACAGAATATGCACTTGACTGCATGCATTGTCTTTAGTGGCACCGCCGAAGCAAACAGGCATACCGATCCGTTGAAATAAGAGGTAAGAGGACAATCAAGCAGCTTTTCATACCCACCTTGGTAAGCGGATCGATCGTGGCGAAATCGGGAAAACCTAATATCACCCCTATCACCCCTATCACCACTATCACCACCGCCACTATCGCCACCACCCGTCGCTTTGAAACTGGCCGGCTTCAATTTGGTGGTGTACTGCCGACAGCCCAACTCCAAGTTAATGCGAGGCTGACAAAGTGTCCCCGACCACTCGCATCGTACGTACTACCTAACTAGCCGCCCCCAACCGATCAACCTGCACGCAGCCGCTTTCCAAATTATTCAAACATCCCCTATAATCGCCCACGCTGGTAAGAAATGCTGTGGCACTTGGAGAAAAAAGAGACACAAACTCGAGCTTGAATATTAATTTCAGACGACGTCACGACGCCAACATCGAGTCACGACGACTTGTACAACCGTTACACGAGACGACCATGTTGAAGCTCCCCATACGGCCGCCCACACGCTCTCTCGGCATCCGCTTGCTTGTGGCCGCCGTGATCTTGTTTGCACTGGTGCAATTGCACCTGTCATACAATAGCAGCGGAAAGATATATCAGTCCGTATGGAAATGGAGCTCCGGGACTGACAGACCGGGAAGCCCAAGCCCGCACAATGGCACTTTGAGGGAGGGCTGTGAGGGCCTGACGGGATTCGACAGAGTCGTTATCATCGTCAAGACGGGGGCTACGGAGGCGGAGAAAAAGATCCCAACACAGTTGAAGACGTCGCTGCGCTGTGCCCCGTACGTGTATATCTTCTCAGATATGGCGCAGACGATTGGGGAAACCCCAATTTACGATGCGCTTGATACCATTTCGCCCTCCTTGACAGAAGAAAATCCCGATTTCGACCTTTACCGCAAACAGTATGAGATTGGGGACCCCGAGCGGATCATGGCTGAGCTGTCTGGTTTGAAGGACGCCCGGATAACGAGTGATCTTGCCGCTTGGACGCTCGACAAGTACAAGAATATGCACATTGTCGAGAAAATCTGGGCGATGAAGCCGGAAATGGATTTCTATCTTCATATCGACGCTGACACCTACGTGGTCTGGTCCTCTCTCATCACGTGGATTCAGCGACTCGACCCTTCGAAAGAATCATACATGGGTTCACTAGCACTCATCAATGGTCTCCCCTTCGGCCACGGCGGGAGTGGCTATCTGATGTCGCGAGAGGCGATGCGTGCATTCGCCGTAACGCACAACGGCACAGCCGCAAAATGGGATTCGCGGATGCACGAGGAGTGCTGCGGAGACTGGACGCTGGCCCAGGCGCTGAAAGAGTATAACATGCCGCTGAAAAACTCGTGGCCGACGATCAACGGGGAGACGCAGAGCACGATTCCCTTTGGGGATGACCATTGGTGTCAGCCATTAGTGACGCTGCATCACATCTCTAACGTCGAAGCCGAGCAGCTGGCAGCTTTTGAGGCAGAGAGGGAGAACAAGAGCGTGCGTATCTACTCCCTCAAGTCTTTCCCCCCGGCTCTCCGGTGAGATCAGGAAATCGCAGACTTACACATTTTAGTCCCCGCTCCTCTACTCAGAGCTCTTCAATGATCTGGTGTCTGACACTATCCCCACCCGCCTCGCCTCCTGGGATAACCTCTCCAAGAACGTCATCATCGCCGGCGTCTCTTCCGCCGACGCCTGCTTCTCTGCCTGCCAAGACAAACTCTCCTGTCTCCAGGCGCGCTGGAACGGCGAGCAGTGCTTCATCGACACCAAGCACGTCTCGTTCGGCAAGCGAGTCGACGTGCAAGATGGAGAGGGCGTGAGGTGGGAGAGCATGTGGAACAAGACGAGGATCGCCCAGTGGGCGGCGCAGAAGAAGGAGTGCGGGAAGCCGGAATTCCCGTTCCAGGAGCGGCCCAGTCGGTGGTTGGATGCTGGGATGTCGTGAAATTCTGCTTGTGAAGTTATTCAGAGAGGAGTGATCTCACCTGTTTGTAAACATCCATCATTTATTCACGAGGCTGTAGGGGATAACATGGGAGGTATCTGGCGTTCGGGACGGCTGGCGGGCATCCTCTAGACGCTTAGAAGAAGGGGATCCGGTAGATATATGGGTAGAGCGGAGAGAAATGTATGCATCATAGCTGTAGCAGCCGAGCTCGACGTCGCTCTCGCTTGGGAAAAGTAGATAGAAGATAAGGCAAAGAGGACTCCGATAACGCAAGGTCGGCGAAGCAGAAGTGTGCATAAAATAAAACCAAACTATCTAATCCATTTCCTCCGCGAAGAGACTTCAACGCAGCAAAGACGCGTCGGCCGCTCGAAGCGAAGGGCTACTGATGTAGATCCGGGGATAACTCATTGACAATGCGCCAGGGAAGAGTCGAACCCAACCCCGCTTACGGAGTCTTTCTATCTACTTTTCATACCGCAGAGGTATATCTGAATTCTCGATTCTGGAAAGCTGGACGGGGTATGTGGGTGTGTTTTACGACGGGGAAGGTCGATTGGGTGATGAATGGTGGTTTGGGGGTTGTCATTGGAATTTGGATTTGATCGGGCTTGCGTATGGTAGTTGATTGGATTGGGTGTATGGATGGATGGATTGTGGACAGTGCTTATGAGGTTGCTGGGTTGTCTGGTGTTGTTGTCAGCGGGTGGGAGAGGCAGGTCTTCTTCTTCTTTGGTACTGGAGCTCTGATAATCTGGTAGCGAAGCTTGGAAATTTTGGATATGGATTATGGGGACTCTCTATTGGGGCTGAGCTATGATATTTCTGTAATGTTATTGCGGGATAGGTAGCAAGTAGTTGATCGGTTTCGGAGGAGGGTTCTCATATGTGGTGAGCGCAGATCCTGCTTAGATGAAGGCAGTAGGTAGGTAGGTACCTAGGTGGGTAGATGGGTGACCTTGGCAGTAGTACATACGCTTTACTTGCAGACGATAGAACTCCACGGGCCCGATACTTGAAGGCCCTCATGCTCTTCTGGCCTTCGTTGAGTTCTTCTTCGGATGAAAAGTTTCAACTGATGGGCGTCAGTCGTCGACGCTAACTTTGACTTGCCATTAGCCTAGAGAGGACTGAGTGGATATCGATGAAGGCGACGGACGGCAGCTACCCTCGATTGCTAATTTGGCCATGTGTGTCTCAGGCCTGATGACCAGGAAACTGTTTAGCCATCTAAGTGCACTCTAGAATTGTGTTTGATCTGGCTTGGGGACCTGAACGTTATGGTGATTGATGAGAAGCAATCGTAGCCGGACCTAAGTAAGTGTCGTGCGGTTAACAAGGTTATAGGACTGTTTACTGCAATGGGCATTGCAGGTCTGCTTTTGCACAACAGGAAGCTATAAAGATAGCGAGCCGCGACATTGCTAGATGAGTCTTGATACTAGATACCCTTAGTCATTGAGCTCTTGATATTTTATATTTCTATATTCAATTGTCAAATTCTATTCACAGTGTGCCCAAGACTGGTGAAATCTAATATAGTCACTCGACGCTTGAATGTCTTTTTAGTTGTTCTAAACCGCACCGAATATGCTAAGGTACCAACCAGCTCGCAGTCCAAATGTCAACTCGGCCTCGGTGATTCACCGTCGCCCACCATTCACACTCAATGTATCCTTTTGAAGGCCCGGTTCAGAATGGCTCGGGAAGTTTATATACAGCTGGAGTTGCGCTCTTTATTCCTCTTTCAATCAACATCACTTCCACCCCTTTCATAATCTCTAATAATCATTTTAATCTCCAAAAATTCCAGATCAACGACAATCCCTCGACGAAACTTTTATACAAAATGGCGACTATGGCCTGGATCCCGAACGATACCAGTATCGATTCACTTCTTGCCGTTCTTCCTTTCTTGCCTTCCAAATCACCACTTCAGGATACTCTGGACCACCTCCAACTCCTCCCCTTTTATCCTACGAGGACACCGCTACGCCAGACCGCAGAGAATTATTACCTTGAGGGTATTCAAGAGTGGGCAATGGCCACCCCCGCTGAGTTTGATTTCGCTCCTGAGGATATTGCGATGGAGATGTTCGCACGTAAGTACAAGAAGGAAGACATATTTTTCTTGGACGACCAAGGTCAGCGTTGCATCATCCGCGAGAGTGAGTACTATCAACCTTCCCGATGATGTGCAAAGTTGACAAGTTCCAGCGCTCGATTACTACCAAAAGAAGCAATGGAAGGGGGATCGTGGTCTCCAACGTGTTTCCCCACGGAACGCCAAAAACAGACATTTCTACTTGAGACGCTATAAGAAAACTCTCAAGCAGATTGATAAGCCAAAAGCCGGGGGAGAGATCTTTGCCCATTGCAGCGAGCATCAATGGAATCTGCCCGTGGGACACGAGCGCCATGTGTTGAGTTTTCCCAGAGGTACATTCTGCCGGCCCTTCCAAGAGAAATCAAGGACTACATATATTGACGACCCTGTTTCTAGAAATCCTACACCTCATTCTCGAGTATTCGCTCACTCTCAAACCTGAACGTTTGTGTCTACAGCCAATGATGATCACTTGCAACTGGAAACGCGAGTGGAACGAAGAGCATTACAACATCATGACCTATGAAAATGATGGTTTCGAAGTCCAGAAATTGCCTGAAGCCCACGAAGAATTCAGATCGGAGAATATACGAAGTGATTTGGACGGAGCGTATATCGAGTTTAGAGATGTCAGGCGGGCCTCTATCGACGCCGCCTGCCTCCGAGTCTGCAAGGCTTTCCACGCGGGTACCCAATTCTTGTATGGCGGCAACAGATTCGTATTCAAAATGTTAGCCCCTATGGGTGGATGCCCACCTTCTACCCTCTACTTCAAAGCGACCAAGCAGTGGCGGCCCTGCCCCGCCAAGCCTCCATTTGATAGTCGCCTCCCGCGCAAGTTGAACGTCGTCAAGCAAATCATCCAGCAACACCTGCCGCTCCAGAAGATGCCAGGATGGATGGCCTACGATCCATTCCTACGATTCCTCTGGTCCATCTCTCCCGCCAAAGCCGCCTTACTACGGCGCCTGGACTTTACGGGCGACGTCAAGCTGCACCAATGCGCGCGCGGCGCTTGCCGCTGCGATCACGGGCTCCAGGATTCCCTCCGCCTCTACATCCCCTTCATCGTCCACTTCTGCCCGAAGGTCGAATCCATCAAGATCTTCGCATTCGAGGATCGATACGGCATGGTCGAGCGGCAGACGGAGCCCGGGAGCCGGGCTCCCACGCTTGCCGAGGCCCTCCTTCCCATCCTCGAGACCGACATCCGCCAGATCCCCCGGCTGAGGGAATTGCACGTTGTCAGCGCCGCGTACAACTATGATACCTCTTGCTACGATTACAGTCCGCTGGGCTGTGCTGAGCCGACCCGGAGGTGGCTCAGAGCGCGCACGCGTCGAGAGAGGCGGGAGGCGCACGCTGTGATGGTTGCGCGGGCGCGAGATGCAATCATGGCAAATTCAAAAACTGTGAACGGGGGGAGCGGCCAGGTCTCGATCGGCGGAGGGCGTGATGAGGTGCCGGGGAAATGGGATGGTGCGAGAAGCACGTTGGGCTGTGGCTTCTGTGGTGGAAAAGGACATGTGTGGGCTAACTGTTATAACCTCTGTGCATGTGGGGAGTACGGGCACCTCCGTGGCAGATGTAGGGGGAGAAAATGAGAGTTTTGAGTTAAAATCATATTTCTTCGTTCATACCTTTGATACAGTATATCGCCCATTTGCAGACGTGGAACTGTGACCTTAATCTGGAGGGGTGGTGATAATATAGGATCAAGAAGGGTGGGGGGGGGGGGGTATTGGAGTGTTCCTATGCAAAGGAATACGGTCGTAATATTTTTGCACTTCATTTGAGGGATTTTTTTTGTCGCGGGGGTACGTTGTGAATTTATACCTGAGATGGATACACCCAACTGCTAGGTACCTTGGCTCTTGGTATGTCCTACTGTTGACTCCCGCCTCGGTTAATCGTCTGAACCGACTTTTCCTTCCCCCTCCCCATATAAGGGAGGGCTACCCTCAGTAGTGAAAGAACATTGCTACTACAATCTTGGAAGGGTTTTAAACCATTCAATCTCAATTCTGATCTAGGAATGACCTCGCCAATGGTTCGATAGAGTGTGCATGAACCGTTCGTTTACTGAGGCTCGGCTAATATTTACTTATGAGCGCTCGTCAGGGTTCGGTCAGGGTCAGGGTCAGAGTTAGGTAGTCCGCGGGGTTGGAGGGCGGCGGGAAGAGCCCTTCGTGAAGGGATTGTGTTTTTGTAGGGAATACAGGTGGGAAGCACACGGTGCTTAGCGGGTTAACGGACGAGCTCGAGAATTTAACTTGACGAGCCACTCCCCCCATCACGGTATTCACGAGAAGATTGTTGAAGGGAATACGCTCGTTCAGTCTTCTGGATGGGCACTAGAAACACCACGGCAGTGCACATCGCGATTAGGAGCAGTAAACGGCACACAGTTTTGACTTGAGAGGGAACAATTTGATTTTTTTTTCTATTTTTTTTTTTCTAGTGCGGTAAGCTCTCCGGTAACGAAAAGAGAAGCCCGGAAAGAAAAGCAGCGATGCGGAATGCGGAATGCGTTGTGCGAAAGGTGACGGTTTTTCCAAACTCCACAGCCGATGCCTATCCGAAAAGTAGGGCGAGCCACGGGGTGCTGCTGTTGTACACGATTGAAGGGATCGACCATCAGCACAGGCTCGTTGCTCAGCAGAGAGAGATACCGTGCCCTGATCAGGCATACGGGCGATCTCAGCAATGGGTCGGTTCTGGTGCTGGTATGGGACCGACCGATCGCCGGCCCTCTCTACCTTATTGGGTGAGAGCGGGCGTGGCTTCATCCTTGCGGATGTAGATGTTGAGGATCCCCTTTTCGCAGTAGAACCAGCTCTGGTCGAATTCCTCGTCTCGCTCGTAGGCCTCGAACATCTTATTCAGGCCGGGGAGCATGTAAGGAGGCTGGGAAACGAAATCCGCCTCTCTCTTCTTGTCCACCCAGTGGTTCTCGGTGATCAGGACGGCGGGCCACGTACCCTCGCAGATCCACCACAAGCGGGAGACTTCGTTGTCCACTGTTCTGTAGTGTTAGCGCTTGACGGCAGCTGCAGGGGTTATGGGTAGAGGATGGCGTACTGTTCATTACCAGGCTGTTGGCATTGATCATCGAGAAAGCGTCGGGGTCGTCGACGACGTTGAATGCGTTTCCTTTCAAGAACTCCTTGTCGAATCTAGAGTACGTAGGGTCCTGGATGAAACACGGCAAAAGTTTTCCTTCTTGCGCTGAGACGGTGGTAAGCATATACGTATTCTGACGCGGACGGGATGGAGACTTACGAGAAAGGATCCTTCTCATATGCATGAGGAGCGCCAACTTCATACCAGTGCCGGGGTCCATCTCCTTGCTTTCGACATCCGGGTTGACTATATGGTGGCTGCCAAGTTCCAAAGCAATGATATTCGTGATCTTTGGACCATCTTTCCTGAGCAGTGCCTTGATTCAGGTGTCCCACATGGAGAATTCTTCCTCGTTCTCCCTGCGAGATTTCTCATAAGCCGCGAGCCTTGAAGACAGATCCTCCCTCGATGTCTTATAGTACGCTTGAAACGAGATCCTTGTTAGACAGTTCTGCAGCGGATGGCTGAGGTTCGAGCTCGGCCCAATCTTCGGCTGCTCGTTTTTTTTGTTCAGCATTGTATACTGGTAGCGCAGGCTCACATTTTCCTCCAGACCCAGGCGATCGTATAGGTCGCGATCAAGCTCGTGAGTAACTTCTTCGATGCAGTCGTTTCCAAAGACACTTCTCATCAGAACAGGCCTTCGCTATTGGTTAGCTGTGCTCTGCGACTCCTCAACCGGGACGAGCAAGATTTAACTTACATATGGCTTTCTGCACCATACTTCGCACAATATTTCCTCAATTTTTCGTTCACCTGTTTACCTTTGAAAGCTTGTCGTAGAATTAGTTTGTTGTCCAGGGTGACGGTGAGGGTGGTAAGGTTAGGCTTGCTGCAGAAGATGACGAATCCCATCTTGAAAGTGGTGCGTGCTATAGTAGGAAGGAGATAAATCAGTAAAAAATCAACCATGGTATTGTTTGAAGGCAGAGTTCCTGCCCTGTCGGGCATCTTGACCTACTGTGTATTTTTTCCGTATGCTTTTCTGTAAGTTGGAAGAAGGTACCCTGAAGGTTTCCTCGAAGTTGTAAGTGGCGGACGAGCGAAGATCCGAGAAAGGTGTAAGGCAAAGATGTATTGTAAGTCGTGAAAGAGTATTGAGGCTAAGGAGTCTGGATTGTGTTATTAATGATCTGAATTCTGTTCTGTTAGTTGCGGTCCCGATGGGTCCTTTTATAAACGTTTCAAGAGGCCCTCTTTCTAAACAGATATGTCTACCAGCTACGTGATTGACTGATCTTTTTGTGAATCACGTAGATATTTCAAGAGGTCCTCCATCCAAGTAGGTTCCACAAGCGTCGTGATTGATAGGCTTTTTTGAATCACATCAAAGGGATAGACTTGTGAGCAACATCTCAACTCGTTAACATTCTGGGAATCAATTCAAGTCTCGGCAGTTCTGTGGAGCGGATCCGCGCTATAGTTTACAGTCAAGAAACCGCTCTGATGTTTTACTTTATTGGGAAAAACGTTGATTGTCCACACTACTTCTCCACTTTGGTATCAGCCTGGTGGCAAAAGCTATACAGGTCCCATACTGCGTTTGCTTAAGTGAATGATCGTAGCTTGAGGTCAACCCCCTCTTAGTCATTAGTCAATGTGAACAAGTTTCTCCAACATAGTGGAAATACTTGGAGGGCGAATCAGGGACAGCGGCCGCCTATGGCAATCATCGCCCCGGGATGATGAGCGTGCGTGCTTGCTAGCTAGCGAAGCATTGAACGAATGTATTTTAGCAGCAGCTGTGCGATTCGCTCCTATAGTCGTGAGAGCTTCGGGAACATGTACCACTAACTTTGATGTAGAACTTCCTGCCTCATTGAGCCGGCCGGCTACTTCGAGCTCGAACAACCTCTGAAGTGTTGATATCAGGTCAACGGCGAAGGATCGACGAGCATGGTCAGTCAATGCCGCGATGATACCATGACACAGCTACACCTCCAACGTGCGAAATCTGCACGAAGGTCTTGGAGCTTTGATGACGAGAAAAGAACTTGGTGGCAAAGTCGTGTCTGGATATCTTTGAAGCTCAGTGTGTACAACTGACCGAAGTAAGGAAAACGCCGGTCCAAGCTTCTAGCGAGCCCTGGCAGCGCCAGGCGAGCATGTGACCAGCTTCCCCTGGCATGCGTCTTCTAACCACAACCTCCTTTGATAGATCACGTCAAACTTCATCACAGGTAAAAAGAGTCCATGGATACAGAGAATTTTGTCTCATTTAGGGGTATAAAATGTGGTATTTCGGAAGGCTAGCAGGCGCTCAAAATGAAAATGTCAAAGCAACGCAATCTACGCGAAGAAACAACTTACAAGTTACAAAGTAGAGATCAGAGGCTCATGGAGTCTGTCACCAGTCTCACACCTAGTAAGGTCCTCTGAAGCGATCGAGGTCATCTCGGCGTCGTAGAACCTCGTCAAAGTCCCTCTCAATACGACTCCTCTCATTCCTCACCTGGATGCGCGCAAGATTGAGCCTTGCCTCCCGAAGTCTGCGCTCGCTACCATGCTCTCTTCGGTCCGGGGTGCGGAACTCCTCCTCAGCTTCAGTCTCACGGCTGTTGGCGACGCGGTTGCGCTGGACCAGGTTGGTACTCCAGTCAGTCAGTTCACCGACCCCCTGGTCGAATTCTCTCTCCCGTCGAGATTCCCAGGCCGCTACCTCGGATCGGAGCCCTGAGATCTCGCGTCGGGTGCGTTCAGAACGCTCGCGGGCTTCCCGGTCGGCTTCTTCTCTCGCGTTTCGCTCTTGTTGTTCACGCTCCGCCGCACGCTGTTCGGCTCGTCTGCGGTCAATTTCTCTCCCTTCTTCACCTAGTCGAGGATTAGAGAATAAAGGGTTACGATCATTGAGGAAGAGTGTGGGGTCATATCGCGCTCGTTCTTCTTCATAACGACTTCCGAGGCCGCCGACAGGTCGGGGTCTGTGGACGCGTTGCTGAGCTTGTTGCCAGATTTCTGCTTGTCTCTCAGCTTCGCGACGGCGATCTCTCTCTCGCTGTTCTTCTTCTCGCTGGCTTTGTTGTTGCATGTCTCTTTGATGATCGAGATAGTTTCCACCAGCAGGCTGTTGGGGCTGGCCATAGAAGCTGTCTCCGAGTGCACCACCAGTCCGAGGGACGAATGGCGGAAAGAAGGCACGAGCGAGTCTGGGCTCGAACGTCAGACCCTGCGGATCAGTGAAAGGGTTCCAGTTGCCAAAGGGGTGGGCCAAGGGATCAGGCTGGTGACTCAGTCCATCAAACGGTCCATCCAGCCGTCCCACGGGTGCCTCGGGATCGCTGAATTCCGGGGTGGAAGGCCTTCTCTGAGGTCTGTTACGGTCGACGGCGATGTTGAATCTCTGCCTACACTGTGGGCATGTTGGGTTAGTTTGAAGCCAGTGCACGAGACAAGATCTGTGTCCGCGATGCTGCCCGTCAGAGCCTGATCCGCAGGGAAGTTGCGCAACATCCTGTCCTGGCTCCAGCTCTAGGAGGCAGACGCAGCAATCTGTGTTGTCCCCATCTACCCTCTCAAAGAGAGGACAGCTCGGATCTTGGAGGTTGTGCAGCTGGGTTCGCCAGGCCTGGCTTCGGGGGGCCGAGGGACGGGCTTGTTGTCTCGGAGGTTCCTGCCTGGGAGGCTCTTGTTGCACGTTCTGCTGTCTTGGAATCATGACCTCCTCGCCCTGCTCTCTCCGGGCGGCAGCATCAGCTCTTCTTTGTCTTTCGCTTGCTTGCTGCCCGGTTTCCTGACGAGGAGGTCTCGCAGCCATGTAAGCCAGGCGATCTCTCACAGCCTGCTCTTCTTCGTCCTGGCGCCGCCTCTCAGCCGCAGCGTTCTGCCCGCCCATTCCTCGCACAGGAGCGGGTCGAGAGTCGGTTCTGTGGCCGGATTGCGGGGGTGGAGGCTGCTGTTGAGGCGGGCGTCCTTCGTAGCAAGCGATGCAGATGCCTCTTGAGGTCTCGCTGCGTGTTTCGGGTCCATGGCATCGACCAGCACAGCTGGCGACGTGTCGCTCCTCGTTCGTGGTGTGACCACATACCTGGAAGAAGGTGGTTTTGTGGGTGCATGAAGACATGGCTGTGGTTATTTTGTCTTCGATGTTCGGAGCGTTTGATGCTTTCAAAACTTGGTGAGGACGATGGTTTAATAGTAGTACCCGAGTACTGTCCTTGATGATCGGAGAACAGGGCATTGTCGATCGTATAAAGAAAGCGTGGTATAATAACAATGGTTGTCTTTCGTTAGCCTGAGGTTAGTGAGGCTTTGCCGTTGTTTGACCTCGTTGGGTCTTGAAAGAAAGTAGTACACTCGGTTGAGTCCCTTTGTCGGCACCAGAAGAATGCCAGAATTCAGATGACTCGTCCATGTGGAAATCTTGATTGCGTAAGGTCTCATCATCGAATTACTTTCTTTGATTCTCTCGAAGTGTCGAGAATTGCAGATGCCCGAGTGAAACATTAACATCTCACCTTTCTCATCTTTCACAGAAATGTAAACGAGTCGAAGATGATTCCATTCCCTCTCAGGAGTCATCCAGAACTTCACAGCGGGCGAGGCTATCCCATACGTCCGACACTATCAGCCGCTCAGCCCGTCGACTCCAGACGCCAGATGTTCTCGGTTAGCTAGCTGGTACCCACCCCCTCCCTTGTTGCCCTACTAGTTCAAGCGAGGTATTTCAGACAGTTACAGTTAAAATCACAAGCACAATCACAAGCGAGAGCATCCAGCCTTAAAACCAGAACCAGAACCAGAACCAGAAGAAAAATCATTCATTACGTATCTATCTACCCATTATCTACCCATCCATCCATCCATTCATCCTTATAATGCATACCTGCTTCCCTTCATTCATTCGTTTTGATATATATATATATATATACATACATATATATACATACATAGGGTAAAACGCTCAGAACCCAAAGATCATTCTATCTTTCCCCACGCCAGCCAGCCCAATTTCCAAAAGTCAAAATTATAGATAGACGCCCGCCCGCCTGCCCAAACCCAACCCAACCCAACCCAACCCCAGCCCCAACCGCGCTCAATATCCAAACAGCAAAAAGGGCTCAGCAATTAAGAGCGGAAAACGTAAATAAACAAGATGATCAAGAGTGAACCCCCCCCCCCCCCCCCCCCCCCCGGCCCCTCAGACCCCCCGTTGCGGACTCCGATCAGGGCTCCGTTCTGGACTACTGTGCCGCTCAATCTGCTCGACGATATCAAGCACCTTGCCCTTTAGCTTCCTCGACGGCGTTTCGGGACTCTCGTCCCTGGCAGCGGCAGCGGCAGCAGCAGCGGGGAGCAGTTTTTCCTTCTCGACTTCCATGTCTTTTTCCTTGCCCTTGCCTTTATCAAGGCCGAGGCTTTTCGTAGCTTCCTCCTCCTCATCCTCCTTTTCCTCCTCCTCCTCCCTTTCCTCCTCCTTTTCCTTCTGCTCTTCTGCTTCGCAATCAAACAACAACGCATCGCCCTCCCCCTCCCCCTCCCCCTCCCCGCCATCACGCTCCGGCTTGGCCGAGCTAAGATTCCCCAGGAGGGCCCGCATGCTCGCGCGTTTCCGCAGACTCTTCCGGCTCCGCACACTCCCCCCCACCGAGCTCCCCCCCTCGTCCAGATCCCCCTCCGAGCAGTTGACGACCCGCAGCCGCTCCTTCGGCACCGTGAACATGACCTGCACGACGCGGTTCTCCGCCGCGCGCTCCACGTCCCAGTCCTCGTCGTCCTCCTCGCGGTCCGTGTACTGTCGCAGAAACTGCGGCTTTTCCTCGCCGATGCCAGAGGAGCTCGTGAAGGTGTTCGAGCGTGGGTTGATGTCCGCCGAGTCCTCCCAGTCCCCCTTGCCCTGTTTCCGCCGCCACAGCGCCGCGCTGGCCGAGACGGTGCGGCGGGGCGAGAGATCGACCCGCGTCGGGCTGTGGTCTCTATATATCGGCGCGTGGGGATTGCGTTCCACCGCGTCCACGGGGGTAAACACCCGCCGCAAGCTACCGAACCAGCCTGCGCGACCCTTGCCCAAGAGGAAGGCAGAGGGTTTGGATTTCGACGGGCTGCCTGATCCCGAGAGGAGATACTCCTTCTGGTGACGAGTTGGCGAGGATTCGCCCGAGAGCAACCCCTCGCCGCCCGGTCTCGGGAGCAGCGCCTCACCCTCTGCTTGCAGAGTGGGAAAGCTGGTTTGTGCGGTGTTAAAGCTATTTGTAGAGCCGCTCCCTGAGCTTTGCGGGAGCGTACCAGGGCCCACGTGCGTGGTCGAAGTGGCTACATTCAAAGCGAAAGGATTCATACCCGTGATGAAGCCGCGCAAGGAGTCCGACCTCGATCGGCCCTGAGAAGAGGATCCAGAGCGGGAGATGGACACCGTGGAGATCTGGACGCTCCGTTCGGTGCCTTCGCTCAGGTTGCTCGCTGTGCGATTGTCTTCCTCCCCACAAACAGAGGACACGGTGGTGGCTGCGATCAGTTGGGCCCTCCGTGCCGGCGAGACTCGCCCCACGTTCGAGTGAATGCGCGCCTGGGAGTTGAGAAGAGCGTCGGCTGCTGCCCAGTCCGAGAACCATTCCTGGACTTCTCGCTGGCGAGGCTGCGCCGGGGTTTCTACGTCGGAGCTGCTGAGGCTGCGGCCACGGCGCATCGGGGTGGAGAAATTGGCCGGGGGCGGGTCTCTGAAGGGGTCCGAAAAGCGGTCGGGCACTGCTGGGCCGGGTACGAAGTTTGGGTCGCTAATTGCGATTCCCACGCCTTCGACCCCGTGATGGCTGCGCGTCTCGTCCTCGTCCGCTTCGTAGATGGGATGGATTGGACCTGATGTCCCGAGGCTGTTCGTGCGCCCATGATTGTTGCCGGTGCCGAAGTCGAAATGCGGCGTCGGTTGGTAGACCCCCCGAGCCCTGGACCGCACGGGTTTGCGGTGTATGTGAAAGGGGGCCGGCGGAGCCTGCGATCCGTCCCCCATTGCATGGACTCCGCGGGGCAGGTTCTCGTACCCAGCTGCCGCGCTGTTCGAATCATACAACGCGTCTCCCGCACTCCCGTTGTCCGGCCGTCCGTTCCACCGGCTGGCCGTCCATGCGAACACGCCATTCTGGCTTCTGGGGGATTCAAAGACGTTGGATGCTCCAAGACTTAAATCTCGGAGGTTCTTTTCTCGTTCCTCTTTAGCCTTGCGCTCGTGTCGTCGGCTGTAACAGAAGCAGACCACAAGGGCCCCGATGATAGCCGCCAGGCCCAGACCCAGACCTGCGCCGAGTCCAATTCTCAACGCGTTCGAGTTTGAATCCGAGGAACTGGAGCCATTCGCGGGGTCGCTCGCCATGGCCGTCAGATATGCAGGGTTGGTATAGTTCGAGGCCCAAGTCATGCTGGTCGCATTGAAGAACTGGACACGGGCACTGGACGACGTCTGTCTCTTCGAGTTCCCCGAAGTAGAAATATTGTACCCGCCAAGAACCATCATGACGTTCCCCGGGAGCATGACCGCGCCATGGCCGTAAATCCCACTCCCAGAAGGCTGCTGGTCCGGAACCATCCACTGCCAGTCCCCGGATCCTCCATAGCCCTGGCCCAGGCTCAGGACGGCGAGCTGTGGCTCGGCAGCCTGCGACACGTCTCCTACCCAGCCTCCGAAGATGACCATCTTCGTCCCATCCTCCGTCAAGACGGCCGAATGCCCAGATCGACTGTCCACGGCTGGCTCCGTGCTCTTGATCGCGAGCTCGGTATTGGCGTTCGACGTGCTGGGGGATTCCACCGTCACAAAGCTCCAACTCTCCTCCGGCAAGCCCCAGATGGCCACCTGGCTCATGTTGATGAAAGCCGTCTGGGTATGCCCCCCCACGAGCACGAAGCTCTGCTGCTGCGTCGCGATACCAGACCCGCTCGACGTCGTCGGCAGCAATGCCGTCATGGTAAAGCCAGCCTCTGCAATCGGTGGCCCTCGGTTCGTCGGCAGTCTCAGGGTGTAGGTCGTTGGCGCCGCGGGTGACACGGTGGGGTCCAGGAGAAGCATCTGGTTCGAATACGAGGCCGCCGACTGCCATGTTGGCACCGTCGCCGCATCGGCCGGACACATGCCACCGAAGACGTAGATCTTGGTCTGTGAGGCGTTGGTGCTGACCAGCGTCGAGAAACTGAAGGCCGCGGCCAGGAGGTATGCGCCTGGAAGCGCCGCGGCTGTCGCGTCGGAGCCTGGGTCGGTGACTTGCTGCTCCCAGGTTCCGTTGCCGACACTGCTGGTCGGGTCCGGGGTGAAGCGCCACAGGGCCGCGCTGGGGGATGCCGAGCAAGATCCTGTATAGACCGAGATGTCCCCGGCGGGAGAGATAGATGGGAGGATGGCATGACTGCCATTGCTCTGAAAGGGTGGATCGGGAGAGATGGTATCGAGGAGGAGATGGTCTGGGGAAATGGTCGCTGATATATTCAGTGATACAAAGCTCGTCGGGGTGTCCGCCGTATTCCCCAAGATGTAGGCCCGGTCCCGATTTCTCGAGGAAACGGGCGGCAGCAGGATACTGGTCGGGTTGTAAGGGAGAGGTTGATAGTGGGCTGCGAGCATCTGGAAGAGCAGGGCCAGCGTCGTCGCCAGGACGGCCAGCAGCGCGAGCGGGTCTCTCATGATGTTTGGTGTTGTGTGCTGGCCGGCCGGCTGGCTGGCTGGCTGGCTGGCTGGTGCGAGGGGTTGGTGATGGAAATAGAGAAGATCTGTCGACGCGTTTGCGCGCTGCTCACATAATTATGCCGACCGTCGCCGTGTGCCCGGATTTGTCGTCCGGTTCCGATGCCGATTCCGATATGGATTGGAGTAAAAGATATTATGTTCTGGTCGCGGCGAAGAATCAATTGATCAAAAGTGATCATCATAATACGGTAACGTGGAGCAGAGCAAGCAAGAGAATCTCCCAGCTGGCGGGGGCAGGCACGAAGGCGGGCAGATTCGAGTCTCAGCCAGCCGATGTCAACATGGGGGCCCCACCTCTACGCCCGCGAACGCCCAATCACGGGACAGAAGAGCCCCCTCGGGTGCGGGTCTGGGGCGTGTGTGGCAGGGGGGGGCGCGGTTGGGCGGTTGCCATGGCGATCGAGGATGCATGTGAAATGGGGAGTGGTGAGTGGTGAGTGCAGAGTGGTGCGAGTGCAGATAAAGTCGTGGCTGGCAGATGAGAGTCGTGGCTGACCGACGAGGAGGCCGGGGAGGTGATGTAGTAGGTACGTACGTAGTAACTATATACGGCGGACCGGTCTTGAGAAGGAGGGGACGGGTACGATGCACGTGGCTTGCTGATTAACGAGGGGTGGTTCGCAGAAGAAGAAGAAGAAGAAGAAGAAGAAGAAGAAAAAGCGGCTCCAGCTTCCCCACCCCTTCTCCCGTAGACAGTAGTACCAACCATGATATCGTCACCACTTCCGCCGAGGGAAGAAATCAGCTGACAAGTCGCAAGTCGCAAGTCGCAAATCAGAAGAACGGGAGTACCAAAAAAAAAAGGAGCAAGGAAATGCAGAGAGTCAAACCTCGGAAAGAATAAGTCAAGGACAGGAAGAGGAGGGCCTAAAAAAATATGCAGAGACGAGTGAGTCTCTTGCGCATGACCTTCCCGCACAATCAACAGGAGATCAACCTACCGTACCCGCACATCTCTCATCTCCTGGGTAGCTACCGTACCTATCCCGTGCACAGTAAAGGACACATACGGAAAAGCAGGCCGGCAGAAAGGCAATCAAGCTGAGACACACAAACCAAAAAAATAAAAAAAATAAAAAAAATAAAAAAATGAATAAAAAGGAGCTCGTAACATCTCCTCTCCCTCGTGGACAACCCCTTGCGCTCCTCTGCTCTTCTGCAATCTCCGTTCTCATTTTTGTTCGTCTCTCTTTCCACCCACCCGCATCAGTCATATACCTACTCGTATACCAGCACCAGCACCAGCACCATACTTACACTTACACTTATACTTCGTATGCAAGCATGCGAGGAACTAGGACCTGGGCCAACAAAACCCACGCACGTCCACGCCCCCACCCGCTGCTGTAAGAAGGGTACCTACTACGTACTACTCTCCCCCCCCCCCCCCAAAAGGCTATACGACCTCGCTAGCCTCTCTTTTGACTTCCACCATGTTTTTCAATAAGTACTATACTACTACTAGGTACGAGGTCCTACTACCGGTACGTATAGTACGACTAGCAATCTCCAGCCCTGGAAAAGCTCATTTGCTAAGCTTTCCTCGAAACCCTTTCTTTTCCGGAAAAGTAAAAGTCTCTCGTTCCGTAAGACCCTCAACGAAAGCAGATGTCCGGGGACGGAAGAATGTGTCTGCATCGCCCAGAACCCTGACAGCAGCGGCAGCGGCAGCAGCTCAGGGGGCTCGGGGGCGGGTATCACGACGGTAGGTACCGATATCATAGTACTACGTACTACGTACTACGTCCGTAGTAGGAAGTGGGAGTTGACCGGGCCCCGAAAGTACCGAGAGTGCCGATGGTGCCGAATGTTGAGAGGTCCCTTCCCCCGTGTTGGGAGTCTGGGGGCGGAATCTTTAATTAGTAGTAGATACAGTAGTTGTACTACGTAGTAGTATGTACGGTATGCGTGTGTGCATGCATCTTGCATATGCTCGGGACATATGCATACTACTACTAGTAGTACTACTACTGTACTAGTATATGCATAGATAGTCGGACGCCTACTAGTACAGTAGTAGTTGGACCGGTACCTACGCACTGGATGAAGGGTTAACGCTTTTGAGAAGGTCGATTTCCGGCTGATTGTTTGGCTTTGGCGTGGGTGCATGATTGTGTGGTTGGCATTCAATCTTATCGATTCTCCCTTGCTCGTGTTCGAGGGAGAAGAAGAGTCTCGTTCCGGGATCTGGTGTGGGCTGGGCTGGGGGCGGATGGGGGTTTGTTGTAGTATCTTCTTCTTCTTCTTCGTCTTCTTCGTCTTCTTCGTCTTCTTCGTCTTCTTCGTCTTCTTCTCTTCTTCTCTTCTATTTCTCTTCTACGTCTTCTTCTCCCTCCAATTGTCTATCCACCCTGCCCTGACCCACAGCTGTTGGTCGGCTCGGCGGTGGTGGTTTCCACGGGCGGGATGGATGAGCGGCGGCTCGTCTCAATCTCGGCAATGCTAAAAGCAGTAAGGGCGCCTGTGGATCGGCAGGCAGGATCCTTTCATCCAATCCCATCCATTCATTGATCGGTCGGTTCGATTCGATTCGATTGGTTGGTGGAGCGGGAGACAAGCTTTTCCCGACCCGCATTCCACACATCGAGGCTGGTTGCTGTCGGCCAAGCCCATCATGACGCCCGGTGTCCCTTTTCAGTCATTTGCCAAAGAGCTCAACCTGGAGCTGCCCGGCCAATGAGGCGAGACCAAGATGCGCGAACAAGAATGATCCGACATCCGGGCTACGGCTAATCGACCCTTCGACCAATAGTCGGAGATGCTGGACCTTGAGAGGCAGGGGTGGCCCCGGATAAGCGGGCATGGCATGTCATGGCGGGGGGCTTGGCCACGATGGCAGGAAGAAGGTTGGAGGGAAGCCCGAGGCCTGAGAGGGCTGATAAGTACTACTAGTAAGTAGAGCAGAGAGGAGAAGGAAAAGGGATTGAAGTTGATCTGCATCAGAGGTTGCGGCCCGGCTTGGACCGGGAGTCAATCACCTCAAGTACATAGATACCTAGATAAGTAGATACATACAGAGATACATACACACATTTCTATATAGAGATATATATAGATACATGTATCCATCGCTTGATCTATATATAGACATCCTCTCATCTCCCCTTTCCCATCTCCCATCTCCCATCTCATCTCTCCAAAACGGCCTTTCCCCATCCGGCGAACTCCCCCCATCTTGTCCACTCTTTACACTTCGCTGCTGCTGATCCCGGGCCCCTACTTGGTTGTAGTAGTACGTACAGTGGTAGTAGTAGTAGTAGTAGTAGTAGTACTACTGCTTATCGGGCTCCCGCTTAGTTTCTGGTCTCCTGGGTGAAGATTTCGGCCCGGTTGGTTGAATTTGGGGCCTCTCATCGCCTTGACCGTCGACGGTGTCATTCGACCTTCCTCCGTGAATCGTTACCCACCCACCTATTTAATCATCATCATCATCATCATCATCATCATCATCATCATCATCATCATCCCTGCTGAAGGGGGAGAAGAAGGGGGCTTTTGTTCGCTGGCGTCTCTTTTTTTTCCTGCTTCTGGGTGCAGACCAGACCAGCCCGGACCGGCGCTAGCAAAAGCCATCCCAACGGCCGTTGACCTGACCGATTCCCACTTTTTTCTCGCCCGCACGTGCTCTCTCTTTTTTTTTTCTCTCACCCAAGCCACTGATCACACCACCTCACCTCTCACCAGAACCTCTCCACTTCACCCTTCCACCTCCACACCACCACCGGCTACATCCACACCACTCCTTTCCTTGCTGTTCTTTTCTTCTCCCCCCCCCCCCCCCCCCCCCCCACCCATCCATCCACATTCGTTTCCTCGTCGGCCTCGATTCCCAATCAATTGCTTCTCCTACCGGCGACCGGTCGACGACCACATCGACCACCGACCCACGACCACGACCACCACTACGACCTCAACCACGACGACGACGACGACGACGGCGGCGGTGGTGACATGGCCCCTGTGTGATTGTCCGACTTGACCTGCCATTCACCCAACCACACGTCGACGGTCCAAAACGTTGGTTGGTCATTGATTCAATGGGATACCTTGATTGATATTCTCATCCTCCCGTCGTTTTGCATTCCTCGCGCCCTCCTCGCAGCACATCGTCATCTCAACCCGACGACTACCGAGAACCCGAACACCTTCACTTACTCGCAGGCGGCCGGACCACAAGCTCGACTTTAATATAATCATGATGGCCTTCGCACACTGCTGTTCTGCATCGCTGGCCCTCACGCTGGCCTTCCTGCTCGCCCTCTTTCCGCAAGCAAAGGCACAATCCGTTTACGAGACCAAATACTGTTCGGATCTGAACACGGGCAGCGGATCAAGGAGTAAGCAGCTTCTCCAGTGATGGTGGTGGAAAGTCCGGCGTGCTTGATAGCTAACCTGGCCCCCTAGATTTCAGCGTCTACCAGAGCAACAGCATATGTGCCAATTACTGCAACGGGATCCAGGTGCCCGGCCAGAGTCAGCCGTTCGCCTTTGCCGTACTCCAGGGCAATTACTGCTGGTGCTCGGATTATGTGCCGGCGACCACGACGACCGGGTGTTCGAAGCCATGCCCCGGATTCCCCGACGACTTGTGTGGAGGAGACGACCTGTTTACCTACCTTGAGATTGGCGGCAACGAACCCGCAGGCACCAAAGGTGCTCCCGCTGCCACCCCGATTCCGGTAAGTTCTCTCCCCTCTCGCATCAATCCCTCCCCAGCTGGTTTGCAGCGTCTTCTTCTATTCCTACCGAAATCCTGTGACTCTGAGCGCCTTGAAGAGGGAAATTTTAACGCAAACGTATAACAGGCCGCGGAAGATTCCCCTCCAGCACCCCCTCCCGCCCCCGTGACCGTAGTCATCACTGCGACACCCTCGGCTCCTCCTGTATGGCATTGCTTTCCTTTTTGAAATTGTCTGCGTGCGGCAGGCACTTCTGCGGGTCCCCCCTCTTGAGCGAATGCTAACCACTCTTTGTGTGAAGACCAGCACCTCCCCCCCTTCGACTCGAGCTACTACTACCTTACTATCGACAACCACCCCCCCTTCATCCAGAGTCACCTCCTCCTCTTCGGCGTGGACCCCGACAGCTGTCACATCCCTCTCCGAGTATGCCCCGGGCAAGACCATGACCCTCATACAAACCGCGGCAGCGCCCTCGAGCCCCGGCACCGGACCCAAGTCGGGCAAGTCTGGCCTGAGTACGGGCGGAGCAGTTGGACTTGCGGTGGGGCTCTGTGCCTTGGTGGCACTCCTCGTGGCTCTGGCCTTCTTCCTTCTCCGAAAGCGTCGGCAAGAAAGGGAAGCTGCATCGGCGGACGATCTCAGCCGGAAGGGCAGCTCAGCCGGCCTCGGAGCAGGAACCATCCCGTCCCGGACGATGAGCGAGAATTCTCGCTACGTGCTCGGGACCGATGGGCGACGAGTCATCGAGCAGTGGGAGCCAGGAGAGGCGGAAGAGATCAGACGCAGCCGACTGATCCCCGTGGACCAACGTCTGGACCCCTTCTCGGCCGTGTACCAGCGCGGAGATAACAAGAGCCGCGAGAGTGTCAACACGCTCCGGGACGACCATGATTATTCCCGCCGCGTGGCCTCGGGTCCGGGCATCCTCCGCGCCACCAACCCCGACTAACACGGCGCTTCTCTCCCTTGCGCACACGAATGTCACGACCCTTTTCTTTTAATTCGTCAACCTCCATGCAGGATGTGGACGCTTCTACCCCGATTTGTGGGAGGCGTCACCACGGCGTTGTACAGTTACAGACGGTGTTACCACACGGGAGGTCGCTGGTGCCTCCCATCAAAAGTCCATGGATGGTATCGCAGCGAGCGTTTGAGCATGCCCGAGCCGCCCTTGCGAGCACACATGCGGTAGTCATCTCTTTACCTTGACGCGTGGGCCTGCCAGCCCCCTTGGTGATTTTCCCGGGGGACTGGTAGCACCACGGTCTTCTCACTCTTTTCTTCTCTCCGTATTCAATTCCTAATTGTAGTTATAGAGGCATATTTCGGGGACACGGGAGAGGGTGTCGCGGAGGGTATGCAGTGTTGGATTTGGGACGATACCTGGTCGAGGCTGGTAATCGAGCGAGCGAGCGTGATGGTGCGGATGGTGGACCGAAGCGGAGCGGACCGTGATGGATGAGACCGGTGTACATAGACGGCGGTCAAAAGACCAAAAACATACCGAGAGACAGCGAAAGATAGAGCTTGATTGCTTCCTTGCTTGCGTAAGCGGTAGGGAATGCATATAGGATTCCCAGGACTCTAATTCTCTACTATCTAGTGTGTCTTGAAGCTGTGGGATGTGATATTTGGGAATAAGTGATTTGTGACATGGGCTGAGTGCGACGGCCCGTACCTCTGTTTCCGTTTCCGCCTTCCGCCTGCCGCCTGCCGCCTGCCGCTTTCCGCTTTCCGCTTGCCGCTCTCTCCAGGCGTCTTCCCCTCCGGTACGGTATCGTACGCACGCACGCTCTTGCCCGTCCTGCTCGACGTCCGTCCAAGCTGAGCTGGAATGAAGCGACGGTGAAAGCTAGTGAAAGTTTTTTTTAAAAAAAAATATATATATATATATATTTTTATTTCAACTTTACAACTAGGTAAACCAAGTACTTACTTTTCGTTAGGGGCTCGGTGTAATGTGATGTGATGTGGTGTAATGTGGTGGAGTGTGGTGTAGTGTGATGTGGTGTGATGTGGTGGAGTGTGGTGTGGTGGAGTGTGGTGTGGTGTAATGTAGAGCAGGAGTAGGAGTAGGAGTAGGAGTAGGAGTAGTAGCAGGAGGAGGAAGGTTTGATTTGATTTGTTGAGTTTTATGATTGATAGGGAGGGTGATGGGGGGGGGTTTTGAGATGTTTGGGGGGGGGAGAGGGTGTGGTGGAAGGGTGTGAGAGAGGGAGGGAGAGGGAGAGAGAGAGAGGGGGGGGAGAGAGAGAGAGTTGATACCTACCTTACGAAGGAGTTTAGTTGTTGATGATGATGATGATGATGAGAGGATGGATGGAGGAGGTTGGTTGGTTGGTTTGGTTAAGCGAGGAGAGGAAGGGGGGATGGGAGCGGGGGGGGGGGGGGCGAAACTCCCCAAAAACAAAACCAAAAAAATAAAAATAAAAAAACCGGTATTGGACACCTGGAGCTGCGACAGGCGGTAGGTGAACGCGACAGCATCCCGAGACGCCAGACGCAGAAAGGTGCCTCCTACGCAGGGAGCGACATGAGCCACGAGGGGCAGTCCAGGGCGCGAGCAAAGGCTCTTCCTGGGCCCGTCAGGATCTGCAGAATCCCAGGTTTCAGGCAGGCAGGCAGGCAGGCAGTCAGCAATGATGACGATGCTCTCGTATGGCCTCTCTTGTTGAATCAAGTCAAGCGGGGAGAGATCAACCTCCGTTTCGGAATAGCTGGTGCCCGCAGGATCCCCAGACGCCGCGCAGGACCCGGTGAGCCACGGCGGTTGGATGGTGGCCGACTATGCCGGACCAGCTCTCGACCCGGCCCCAGAAGACGTCATGGCTCCTACCAAGGTGAGCGTGGCCACCTGCGGCAGGCCGAGGATGGAGATCCGGACGAGCCGCGGCGAGAGGAGCGACAGGTGCAACGCCGCAAAGAAGTCCCCCAGGCGAGGGGGCAAGGCCGCATCGATCGCATGCTCGACTTGGAAGTAGGGGGCGAGGTGCGGGTAGCAGTTGGTGACGTCCAGGATGCCCACACACAACCCCACGAGCAGCACCTTCCGCAGGACGAACGCGCTCCGGGACCGGTGGGGCGACGTCGGTGCCGGCTGGGAGGAGTACAGCACGGCCGGGCGGGCGGAGCGATACGACGAGCTTCGACCCAGACGAGCCGGCTCCCGAAGGTCGGCGGGTACTGCTCCGTCCAGGCGATCCGGTGCGAGCCGTTGGCGGCGGCACTTTGGGCGCGGGTCTTGGTCTTGGCTTTCGTCTCGTGGATCGCGGCCGTGACGCGTTCCAGAACCTCGTCAACGTTGTTGTTGTTGTTGTTGTTGTTGTTGTTGTGGGGAAACTCTCAAGCATGTATATATGTATATATGTATATATAATAAGAGCGCCGCGGGCCTGGACGCACGACGAACATGTGTGCGACGCAGCACCTTCCTGGCCGTCGGGAGGGAAGCTTTCAACGCCACATGTAGCGCTATTCATTTCCTGGCTTTGCTCTTTCACCCCCCCCCCCCCCCCCCCGCAAAGAAAAGATCTTCGTCTCTGTACGTACGTAACGTGGTATCACGATCTGCCATGTCTGTTCCCTTGAATGATGGAGCCATCTGTGTCTCGAGTCGTGGCCATCTATCTCACTTCTCAAATTGGCTGGCTTCTTTCAGCAACCCCAAGTTCGCATCAAGCAGGGCCATCGCAGGTTTCATGTATCGGGCCTCATTCTCGCTGTTTATTTCAAGTGTCCATCGATACTCTCTGAGTTTTCTGCGGTAGAATTCTACATCCTCTAAGCTTGATACTATAGAGAGGAGTAAGGTGCCAAAGACGCCAACCAAGGCGAAGCTCTGAGGGGACGCAAAATACCAGAGACTGAATAGGTGTTGCGGTTTCAGTGACTGGACAAATTCTATAGCAAATACGAATCGTTCACGGGCTACAGAGCGTCAGATCGGGTAAAGATGCGGATCAGTGGATGGTGAGAGGGAGAGGAGAATACGTCGATGGAGTGAGATCTTGGCAGCGATGTATTCAAGTCTCAGATATCCAACCGAGTTGAGTTTCGTAACGTCCGTATTTTCTATCGACGGACAGTCTGGAAAGATTGAAACCATTCCTTCAATCGAAGTTGAACGGGTTTGACATTCTCTTGGATAATGGCAAGGCCGTTCGCGCCAGCGGTCGCAATTTCTGGGGGCGGTATCAGCCTGACAATTTGAAGTGGAACCGAGATGTCTATGATTTACCTCTGGTTATTCTTGCTGGGAAAACAGTGTCGAGGATATCAGCCAGGATCTCCGACAGAGTAATCATGTGACTAAATAGAATCCGACCCTTCTGAACCTTCTTGATCATCTTCGATGGTCTCCGGGAAATCTGCATCAGTAACGGGTTCCAAAATCCAGTTGGCAGAGCTGATCAGAGCTGGACGTCCGCTCCCCAAACTACTCCATTTATCTTGCATGTAGAGACCCCAGCCGAGCCGTTTTCGCAGACCTTTCTCCCAGCCCGGATATTCCAATTTGAAGCATCGAGATGCAGTCCAAGACCATAAGCAACGCTGATTAATTGAGCTGTCAGTTCCGCCGAGTCGGTGTCGGTGTATTGGAGAAGCAAAAGGCCGGCTTGAACAGTTGAGATTTTTGGCCGATGGATCGTATCGCCGAGGGCTTTCCTCGCTAATTTCTCAAGCTCCTGAACGTCCGGTTTCGTAGACTTGCTGGGCTTCTCGTCATAAGAGCATTTCGGCTCGGCTGGCTGGCTGCCTGGGCCAGGTGGGATGAGTGGAGGCGGGATCTGGCAGTGGCAGGGCTGTCTATCCATCCGTATAAGAAATGCCCGCGACCAGCGGGCCAAGTATTATCTTAGCTATTAGTTCTAATATACATTAATTCTAATATACATTACTTCCAATATACATTACCTCTAATATATACAACTCGAGCCACTCCTTTACAATGGATTAAAGCCCGGTTCTTCGTCATATCCATCATATCCTTCAATCCCCCAAGCCTCCCAATCAACAACCCCCTTCGAAGATTTCATCAGCTTATCTTTTGAATGAAAGCATTTGCCAGTTAATCCCAAACGACCCTTATTTACCGCTTCCGTGGGAATAACCATTCGCAACTGCCAGATAGGATCTTCAACCAATGAAAAGCGCAGCGCTTTCTCGGGCTCTGATATCGATGCATCTAATGACTCAATGTAATCCACGATGGCTTCTTCGTATTCTTCTTCGTCTTCGTCCCATAAGTAATGTTTCTCCTTACCATTCGGAGTCATTTTTACATAATACTCCGGAATGTATACTTTGCCTATACGTTCTATCTTCTTCTCCTTCGCTTCAATAATACAATACTGATAGCCTTCTATGCTTTTCAAGTTGCTAGCTTCGTTTACTAGTTGAATGATTAGCTCCTCGTAATGAGTACCGTTCGATATAGATCAACTAACCCAGATAAAAGCCGAGTCCTGATTTTTTACGGAATGCGGACTTCAAGGATTTCACCATCTCTAACCCGTTTTTCTGACCAATGCGCGAAACATCCGCCTATGATTCGCATAATTAGTATCAGCCTGTATAGAACAAATCAAGTCAAACTTACATCGGAAAGCGTTGCATAGCCAATGACTCTTTTTTTCTCCATTAATCCTTGAGCCCTATTAAAGAGGAAGCTCAAGGCTAGCAAGATCGCGAAGATTAAATTCGATCGTAGCATCGTGTTTGTATAAGTCTTTTTAATGATGCGAGCTGAAGAAAGGAAAAAAGGGAACAAGCTCGCTGCTTGCAAAAGAAGAGGATGGTGAATTAACCCTGAAGCGAGTGCAAGAAGAAAGATATACCTCTTTTTTTTTTTTAAATGGTGATTGGAATTTCTACGTCGGCTATAAATAGTCGTGCAGCTAATAATAATCATCGCACTGACTGTTACCGTATACTTTCACCCAGTACGCGCGCCACACCACCTACGTAGTACCTAGGGTTCATGTGATCCACAGCGTTTCACACAGCTTCTCGTCATGCTGCGCCTGAGCACTGATCATTTACTCTCTCCCTAATTAAATGTGTCTTTTATAGGCCGATTCCAGAGGGTATAGCAGAGGGTAGTAATTGAGTATACAAAGGTTTCAAGCCAATTAAAGTGAAAGCCATGTGACTTTACTCATCCTTTGTATTGCTTAGAATCCTTCTTTTTGCTCAGAACTTATATGTATTCGATCCGTTTTCAATCCATTCATGGCTATAATAGATACTAATGAGTTATTGAATCCACCGATCCTTTCATAATTTTTATGATTCAAATACCGGAAAAACGACGTATTCGCTTACAAGAGATTATCCGATTCAATCGAATAATGAATTCTTATCAAGACTGCTTTCGATTAAGCTACACTTCGGACGGTTCGAAGAAGATATTAAGAAAACTATTCTTATACTTTTCGATAAACTCGTTTAGCTCGCGATCAATTTTAAACTTCTTAGAAAACTCGATGCGATCGACAACTGCTTATTCCGCAAGAAGAGGTTAATTAATAAGCTTTGGAATTGCCTTTTAACTTATTTTTTTTATCGATTCGTTTCATGAAGCGATATCTTTATTTTTGCTCTTGAACTTCAATCAACTAATTATGGAACCGAAGCTATCAGAACAGCATTTCGATCTCTCGCATGCGGAAAACGAACCGCGAAAGAAAAGAATTCTCGAAACACCTAGCGATAATTGCATATCGATTGCCATCTGCTCGGGAAGCTATTACTTGGTCTCGAAAAAAGTCTTGAAAAATAAAATAAGCTTTCTTAAACGAAACTTATGCTTACGGAAAAGCGTTTACGGAAATCTAAATTACTATTTTAACCGAAGGTAATCTTGATGCGATTCGAAAAGATCGATATCGATTTGAGTGTTTATATTATAAATATTCGAAGTAGCTTTCTTAGATGCTTTGCGATATATTTTGTAACGAAAAAATGCAGTACGAAAAAAAAGAAAAAAAAAAAAAAAAGGAGAATGAAGTTTCTTAATCGTCGGTTACCTTGAATTTAATTTGTAAAAAATCCCGACTTGGCTGCGCCAGGTCGGCACCACCAAGGCGGGACACCCAGCAAGGCGGGACAGTAACGGTATACCACTTATTAAACAACAACTATCATTATAAAAAATTAAAAAAAAATCTTTATATGCTTAGAAAATTCTGCTTTACAAACTTGAATTAAAATTATCAAAATCCATTTATTTGTAGTAATCTAATACATTAAAATGTAATGAAAAAATGGTCAAAAACTGTCTTGAATAATTCAAATTTACTTGTTTATTGCAAATATCTTAATAACCACAACCTTAATTCAAAAAAACGTCACATAGATCGAAAATAAATGATTTAATATATTATAATACTAAAGGTATTAATTATTAAATAAAAGTTGGTAGTGATGCACGTATTCTTTTGATAGGTTTAAATAAAAGTCCGATTTTCGTATTCCTCGCCTATTCTAATATATACGCGTTGATTCTGATATATACACATTACCAAAATCGAAAAATATACAACAAAAGTATTATTTTTATTACTTTAACTCAACACAATAACGGAATAACAACTTGTAATTAAAATTCAATTGATCGATTGATATTAAACTCAGTAAAGCGCATCTTTTTATACAAAAATAATTATTATATAATGGTTGGTCGATTTTTTATTTATTAAAAAGGAGCAAATTTTACTGTCCCGCCTTGGTGGTGCCGACTTGCTACAGCAAGTCGGTCAATTCTTTCGAATTAAAATTTAAGGAAACCGACGATTAGGTTCGAAAAAGTATAGCGATATAATACTACGTCGCAGGCGTAAGTATTACCCCTCGAGGGTAGGGAAAACAGGGGGTTTAAAGTGGAAACTAAACTTTTGAGGCACCCTCGAGGGGTAATACTTAGGCCTGTACCGTGGTATTATCGCAAGTATAAATTTAGTTTAATCGAAAACAGAAAAGAACTCGACTAACTTAGCAGCACGACAAAGCTTCTTGCTCTCGATCGTTTGAGACGCAAAATAATCTGTATTATTGGTATCGCCGGTAACGGTCGTTGATTCCTATCGCGTAACTCCGTGCAATTGCAAAAAAAAAATGGGTAAAAATGGTACTCGCACTCTGTCTGCTCCCCGAGGTTCAGGGGAGCTGACTCCTTCTATACGATCAGAAGGAGTCACGTCCACTATCTATATAATAATGTTTACAGCGAAGTTGGGGGTTCCCTGAGAGTATGTCACGCTAAGCGAGGCATGCTCATCCGCCTGAGATAGCCGAACCTGCCATTTCCCTAACTACGTCGGGTCGATATTGATGTACCGACATATATCGAAGGAATATTTCGGCAATCGATTATCTTCTCAATTTTCTCGGTTTAAATTTAATCAAATCTGTTTAAAGTTGGATGAGAAAGTACATTTAAAAAAGATATTTTTTATTCATTTATAACGCTTCACCGATCTCCTTCAAAAGACTACGAAAATTTATATCGAAAGCTTAAGACGCCTATCTTTAATAACTGTATCGAAGTCTTACACGAATCGTAGTAAAAGCTTCATCAAGTTATAATCCATGCTTAAGAAAGGCCAACTTTTTACAGTATCAAATAAAATCTTAATAGATTAACATTGTCTTTGTCCCGATTAGTTTAAAACCTTTGTATACTCTACTACTACCCCTTGCTATACCCCTTCAAATCGGCCTACAAAAGACGCAGTATTACATTTATTTACGAGGAGGGAGAATAGTACTCAGAGATTAAACGCGCATGCTATAGATCAATAGAACCCTAAGTGACGGGGCACGCGAACTGAGTGAGAATATACGGTATATTTGTCTTTTTGTTCTCACTCTTAAATATAAACTATTCACAAAATTTCAATCTTCGTTTCAAATTTAAACAGATCAACGTTATTACTTGCTGGCTGCACCGCACTGGAAAGGGCTACTACTAGGAATAATCGTCGGTTTCGCCTCTCCCTATATACGCTCCAACCCCTTCACCCACCAACAAACCCGTACAAACCGTCGATTAAAGGGCTAAAGAGACAGTTGCTTGCATCGCGTCCAGTTAATCGGTGAAGATATAATAATTATACTCTCCCCCCCCCCCCATGAATAAATGTCGAAAGTATAATTTCGCAAGGGATCTTACCAGGGCTTGAACCAATCAACTTATAAGGATTCAGCTTTGAAAAGTATCTTTGAGCCAGTATTTAGCCTATACAGTGGAGTTGACAAGGCTTTGAGCCATTAAGAAACCACCCCTCTATGATTTATGGGCCTAAACTGGGTCCGACATTTATTCATGGGGGGGGAGAGTATTAATCATGGCTCCAGCGTAATTTTGAGGTTCATGCACTGATCAGTTGGGAAACAGAGATTAGACGTTATTAGCAGCCTCGCGCGCCACTTTGTCGAGTTTATGCGGTGCCTGCAAAGGCTACTATTGAAAGGATTACTCCGTACACCGCGAAGTCCGGAAACCTTACCCCGTAATCGTCGCTTACCTTATTCTACGTAAATGATTCTTGTAGAATTGATCCGACTTTGCCCTGCCAGTCGGAACCACCAAGGCGGGACACTTTCATTAGAACACATGTCGAACCACAACTATTGATAAAAACATGATAAAAAACATCTACATGCTTAGAATACATTGCTGCTAAAATGTTCAAAATTGCTATTAAAATGTGCATCATAGATGTAAAGATGCTTCTATTCATTGCAGGTCAAAACAATGCGATGTACCGGTAGTGAAAATATGGCCAAGAACTGTCCTAAGTAATCAAATTTTACTCGTCTGTCTCGAATATCTCAACAACCACAACTCCAATTTAAAAAGCGAAGTGTAGGTCGACTGGAAACAGTTTATCCTAACAATAGTACAAAAGGGAATCGTTTTTTACATGGAAGCTGGTCGTGTAGAAAATGGATTTTTAAAGGATTTAAAGGAAGTCCGATTTTCATGTTCCTCGGCTATTCTGATATATACGCATACTCCGTAGTAAAACAATATCCGCCTGCAACATCAGAAACTACGATTTTTACTACTTTAATAATCCATCACAATAATAAGACAAATAAATATAATTAGACTTACCTTAGTTTTCTTGCTGTTAAACTTAGTACGGTGCATCTTTTGATACAAAAATGATCACGATATGATCGTTGATTAGTTTTCTATCGATTTTATGAGGAGGAAAGTAGCTGTCCCGCGTTGGTGTTGCCGACCTGGCTGCGCCAGGACACTTACCCCGTAGCTTGCGAAGGGCCGTAAGTTTTAGCTTACGGTTACGGCCGGGCTGAAGCCTAGAAATATATTATATCATACGCTGAAATCTTGTCCATATAATTTAAAATATATTTCCTACATAAAACTGATGTAGCGTTAATACTACGAATACTTCACCGCGCGGAAAACTTACCCCGTAGTTTGCTGGCAAATGAGAAAGGTTCATCGGAAGGGGCCTGGGGGTTGAGATCGGCATATTGCCAATGCAGCCTAGAAAACGAAGAATCAAGATCATTTACTCTGCTGACCCTGAGTCAAACGTTCTTCAAGTGGTCTGCTGTATACCTAGATTACGAGGGTGAGGTGTCTGTCCATTCCATGCCTAGCGAGGGAGCGCTTGATTGTTGTGTTGTGTAGAGAACTTTTTTTGCTCACTCACCTTGGCAAGCGACAAACATGGCATGTATTTCGCTTCGTTGAGGAGCACATACCTAGTATAAGATTTTATCCACAGCGTATACAATCAATATCTTACTGAGACAATGTATCAACGCTTTCAAGCTATGCAAGGGTTTGCATATGTTGCTTAAGCAAGCCCCCTTCGCCATCCTTATCGCAGCCGAGCTCTTATCTTAGCGTGATCATCCTGACCTGCAGAGTACATCGTCAGCCTCCACGATCACCATTCATCCATCATTAACCAGGTCTTCTGCAATAATGAGTTCCGATCCATACTACACCGTCTTCATCCGCCTACCCTTCTCCCGTGGGGACTTCGTAGACCCCCCACCAGTAAGAAAATCCTCACATTCTCATTCCACAGACTGAAACCAATCGTCAGGTTGATTGGGATGCCTCCAAAGACAAAGCGCTCTGGAAGATCCTCTCCAAAGCTTCCAAGAATAGCGACATAGACTGTAAGTCTTTCTGGCTTCTATCAAGCAAATTTGTCTAACATCATCAGGGAATGAACTGTTAGTCTGCCTATCCTCTAACAGCGAGCTATTCTAACAGCTCAGAGCCACGAAATTCGAAGTCACCCTCGCGTTCCTCCTCCAACAAGCAGCATGGCTCTACGAACGTCAGCTCGTTCAAGTACGGGCCCAGATACGCAAGGTCGGCGTATCGAAAGGTTCTGCCGCACCCTCTCCAGTCCCGTGGAACACCTCTGAATCTGCAGGCGGAGAAGGGATGAAGAGGACGGGATCGGGTGGCGGAGGTCAGTACCACACATATCACGGCCCCAAACAAAGAGCTTACACGCTGAAGGCCCTCGAGTAACATCTGCTCTTTCGACTAGAAAGGACTCGCCGTTACCTAGAAATGAGCCTTCGACGCCTATTCGCACGATGGCGCCGCCGTTCTCGAGGACATCGTCAGCGAATACAACCACCACGTCGCGGAACCTGCCTCAACCGCAGACGAGCCCGCGGCCGCAACAAGCTACTACCGTTAGACGTTCCTTGTCACCGGCACACAAGCCGCGCCCTCCACCAGTTGACTCATCCCCTGCTCTCTCCCCGTCCTCATCCTCCAGCTCCGACTCCCCTCTCCCACACCAATCCCGCCTCCTCCGCAACCGTCCCCGATACACCAAGAAAGATGCCCAAGGAAGCCTGGACCCTGTCGACTCCGACGACGAGGAACCGGCCTTCATGCCAATAGCACATCAAGATCCCTCTGCCACCCTGCGTGGTGATCCGCGCACCATCACTAGGAAAACACCGCACGGACATAGTCACACAGCTAGCAAACGGAAGCAAGATCTCGGGGTCATGTCACAAACGAGCGACTCTTCAGCTAGTTCTACGCCAGCTACAGGTGCGTACAGGAGACAGGATGTAGCGAAGGGCATGAGAGACAGACCTGTCGGACCGCTTAGTCCGAGGCGGACGGCCGAGCTGGCGGGCCAGAAGGCGAGTGGGAAGGGGAGCGATGGGACGCCGAGTATGGGGAGCAGTTTTAGTGATCTGGATGGTGGGTCCTCGACTTTTCCTTTGTCTTAGATCTTTTCTCTTATACCCTTTCTTTATACCGTTCTCCTCTCCAGGTTTCATTAGAACTCTAGCTGCATTCAAGAAGTGCTGACGAGCCTCATAGACGCCTCTGTCACGCAATCCGCCCTGGAAGAGGCACTTGCGAGCAATATGCAAGCCGGAGGCGGCATGGCTAGCCGTATGAGCACGATCAGCCAGGCGCTGAGGAGTAAATATCTATGAGTAAAATGGGTTCAAGAGTTCTAGCGTCGAATAGCTTTGATGGCCGGATCTGGATTTGAATCTGGAGAGAATCGCGCGTGGACTGATTTAGTTTCGAAAAATGCCTCGAGAATGGAACGATATTTTCGTATATTTTGATATCCTCACCTGGAACTCGGCCAAACGTTGCTAAGTGGCAGTAATAATACCCTGCATTTTCTGAACTCTGTCCATCTCATTCATCCAATGTCGTACAGTTGCCTACTCTCCCTCGTTTAATCACCGACTTGATCTTTTTCCTTCCATTTTACTTATCCGCGATGAAGGAAGTCTTCTTTAGTTACTTACCTACCTATTCTCGAACAACACAAAACGTCATGCTAATTTAATTTAACGCTCAAGGGAGTCCATCTATCTATCCTTCCTTTTCATTCATAAATCGGTTTTCGACAGCACGATTAGTTATTGTTGGTTACACAATAGGGTGCACACGTGAGACTCGATACGAATGGCAAGTGGTTGCATTCGTGGTGTTATTAAGTCTGAAGGAGGGAGGAAGCTATTCTAGCTGCGAGGTGCAGTTACATGTGGGTGGTTGCTATGCTAAGGGTGCACGTGCCAACCTTATCCCCGATCGAGTCCTTAACTCCGATCCCCTCATTCCTACACTCGCAATTTTCTCTTTTGCAATTGCAGTAGTTGCAATTGCAATTGCAATTCTAATACAAGTAAAAATAGCTCCTTCATTCCCAACGTTGTCGGTAAAAAAATACTATCACCGTTCCTTCCAAATTCGGCTTGACTTTCCTATGCTCTCTCCACCCACCTTTCGACTCGTACGTTAACTTTATTCGTATTAATAAAGGTCGCTAACGACTTATTTAAGTTGATTTTCGTTATAAAGTCGGCTAAATTATCCTTTCCCTTAATCCATTTAACCTTTGCAAGCTCTCGGCGCTCGTATGATTGCTTAAAAGCTATAATATCGATCATTAAGCGCTTTTTTTTAATAGTTCCGAGCTTGACAAGGCATTCGTAAAGAGAATATAAGTCGATATAAACGATTATAAGAACTTCGAAGATTTCTAGCTTATTAGTAATCATTTTAAAAGTAGTAGCTACGCAAATAGCAATATTCACACCGGAGACTATGCTATAGATTTCCGAAGCAAGTATTAAGCGTGTTACTCGCTTGCATTTTGTAAAACTAGCAGCGATAAGGTTCCCTTAAATAAAGAAAAAGCTATTAAACTTCTCTTCGGTTGCTAAAATGATTAGAAAATTAATTTATAAACTGCAGTCTTTATTATTAGCAAAACTCCCGTCTATAAATACGAATAGCTTTGCTAAACGTAAATCGATATTAAAGTATATTAAGCTTCGTTGCTAGTTTTCTATTATTTATGCAATTCTCTTATTTAAGAAAGTGATATCGTCTAAAGTGAGGTCCTTTTGCTAGATCTGCGCGGCGGTAGATAAGTCGAAAATAGCCTCGAGCTAATACAAGCTTACAATATAAGCTGCACGTGCTCGCTGCTTCAAGTAGTTGTTTTCATTTTCGGTAACTAGCTCCAGCTTCTTCTTTTGGTCCTTCTGCTTAAATAGAATCGAGCTATTAGCGAGCTTCTTTAATATTCTTCTATTAAATATCACTTCGTTTTTTATTATAAGCGTCTCTTTTAACTTAGCGTTAAAATTAACCTTCTTAAGCTCTTGCTCTTCCAAGTTATTAAACTCTTTATCAGCTACTATTAGCGTATCGTCTATTTACATTCCAATGATAGCGAATTTGCTAATTATAAAGATCAATAAACAAAGGTCGTATATAAAAGAAACTATAAATAGCTTATTTTTATAATATTTATAATAAGTGTCCTACTAATAAGTACCTGCTTTCGCAATCCCGTATAAAGGTCTACGAATTAATAAAATATAGCCCGAAAGATATAAGTGTTAAAAGTCCTTAAGCAAATACGCTAAAATCATACGCTCGAAGTAGCGCTAGCTCGATACGTAAGCTTAAATAATATCTCGTAAAGAAACTATTGCTTAAATAAAAGATTCTAAGAATAAGGCTAAGGAAATCATCAAACGCTAGCTATTGCGCTAAATAATCGAAGATTAAGTAAGAATATCATACTTGCCTTCGTCTCTTTAAGCTTAAATAATAAAGCGTGATTTTTCGTATAATTCGAAAGTATTCTTGCCTTTAACCTTATCGACTATTCGAAAGTTAAATATACGGCTTATTCCGTAAACTGCAAAATTATATTCTATAACCTCAAATACCTCCTTTTTTATTAAGCCTTTTAACTCTTAAAAGCGTGATTCTACGAATTGCTCGCCGAGCGTAGTAATAACTCCTTCGTTTCTAAGCTTCGTAAAGAGCGCAACATCAGCTTTTTCTTTATAAGTAAAAAATACTATAATAATATCACTCTCGTAATTAAGAAATTGCTTATCAAAATCTTTAAACTCCTTTATATTTGCAAAGAGGTGACGAGGGCTATAGCGAATTGCCAAATTACCTTTCGGTTTGCGCGGACGTGATCCAATTCCAGTAGCTAGAATAGGTTGTCTTATAAGCTGGACTAGTGGTAGTTCAGCTTCAGTTCGTAGCAAGGATTCTTCGATATTTGGCGTGTCTAAAAGTGATTTATAATATGGTTTAACAACTATTAAGCGGAATTCGCTAATGCGGTCGTTTACGAGTACCTTGCAAGTCTCGTTTTCACGTGCAATTAGCTTATGAAGTCCAGTCCATTCGCCTTTACTTGGTTTACCTTTTACTTCTTTATAAACTTTAACGTTTAATTGCAAAAAGAAGTTAAGGGTTTCTAAAGTATTTAGTTCATTTCGCATTGCTAAGGCGTCCTTGACTTTTCTTTTAGCTTATAATCGACGAATCTTTTTAATTGCAGCTCGAAAGGCCTTTCGTCTCTTCGTTATAAACAATGCTAAAGAATCTGTCTTAAAAAGGCGTAAGTATGCGCTGTATACGAGCAATATAAAGACAATACCTCCGGGGCCGGCTATATCGTTGATAGCTTTAAAAGCTATTTAAAGTATTATATGCTTGTCAACTCCTTCACTTATTAATTCTTCTTTTAAAATATTATATATTCTTCGAAGAAGGCTATAATAGCGCTCCACTTTTCCGACGCTATTATAAGCTTTTACTAAGACCACTTTAATCTTAATATTTATCGATTTTGCTTATTGTTTAAACTCTTAAGAGCTCAAGTTGATTCTAGCGTTTATTACGATTACATCTAAAAGGCTTAAGTATATATCGATCTAATAATAACGTACTATATCTTACACGTGTTTTGCAATTATATTCTTAATGTTGGATTGCTTCCAAGCGATTGGGAATATATATTCGTAAGGTCGTAACGGTCGTTAAAGTACTTGCAATTGCAAAACACTCGGTTGATAAGGTATTTGAATTCTGTCTGCTCCCTAAGGCTTAAAGGAGCTGATTCCTTTTATACTATTAGAAGGAATCACGTGCACTAGCTAGCTAATAGGTTTACTTATCAAGTTGAAGGTCCCTTAACTGCTAATATGCTAAGCGAGGCATGCTAAATGGCCCGTGAACCATAGTTCACGAATAAGCTTCCTTAACTACTACTATTACTACTACTACTAGCTAAGGTCGATATGGATATACCGACACCGGCAACTCTTTCTTTAGCAAATAGTGCTTTGCCAATTATTATATCGACCGAAAAAGGAAGGAAGGTAATTAAATAAAGGAAAAAAAAACAATCTCTTTTTTCTTTTTATAGCGGCCTTTTTACTTATTTATCGACTTGCACCCTTAAGGTATTGGTCAAAACTAGCTCTTGCAAAAAGATATTAGCTTCGATTTTAATTATGGCGTTAGCAAGGTTAGATTTGCTTCCGATCTAGCGTACTTTAAAAAGCTCTCGCTTTTCGTATGACTCTCGAATAGCTATAATATCGATCATTAAGCGCTTCTTTTTAATGGTCCTTAGTTTTACTATGCACTCGTAAAGCGAGTAAGAGTTAGTGCATACGACTACGAAGAAGTTAAGGATTTTTAGCTAAGCCGTAATTTAAGCAAAAGTAATCGATATAGCAATAGCTATATCGATACTTAAGGATATCGCGTATAGCTTAAAAGCTAATACTATTCTTATCACTTTTTTGCACTTTTATAACACTTAATATAAGATGTTATTCGTTAAAGTGAACTCGTTCTTATTTACGTAAGCCTTATTATTAAGGATAGCTACGAAACCGATTTAAGAGCTAAAGTTAGCGTTATTAGCAAACGCTTCGTCTACGAATACAAAAAGCTTCGCAGTCTTTAAGTCTAAGAGCACGTAATAGATCTTTCGAGTTGGGTGATCGATTAGCTACTAGATCATCTTATTAAAGGCTTTGTAATCTTCGTCTTTCGGTTCTTGATGCTGAGCGGCTATCGATAGAGCGCAAGATGCTTTTAGATAGCAAATAATAGCTAAATACGCCCTTCGAGCACGTTGCTTTAAGTATTCTTTAACTCGTATAGCTAAATCGAGCTTGATCACTGCAAGCCTTTCACCTTGCCCCTTTTGCTTAATTAATAGTCCGAACCTTTCTTTATTTAAAGATAGCTTGCATCTATTAAAAATCATTAGCTCGGCGTGTATAAAGGTCTTTATTTTTTTGCTCTTTAGCTTAGATTTAACCAGCTCTCTCTCTTTCTTTGCTTTTATAGCTGGATTAACGACTATAAGAATATCATCCGTTTATAAAGCAGCTATTCTTAGTTAATCCTTATTAATTAATATAAAAAAGCAAGAATTAAAGCTCGATTGCTTTATCTCGAAGTTATTCGTAAAATGCTTTAAAAAACGCTTATACTAATGCGTTCTTGCTTCGAGGATCTTATATAAAAGGCTAGTTATAAAAAACAAAGTGCCGAAAAGAAATCGATAAGTGATCTCTTTAAGTGATCGCATAACGATTATTCGAATAAGCTTTGTGCTTGATTAAATATAAGCTTAAATGATATCCTTGTTATAAACTTGACACTCGTAATCTTTTATTAAAAAAAGAGCTAAAGCATAACAAAGTCTTTAGCCCGCTCGCTATACCGTAAGTGATTCGATAAGTATTTTCGTTTTGCTTTTATCTTGAAAAGCTTAAACTATTATACGAGACTTCTTGTATAGCGTAAATGTTTCTTTGCTTTTGATTTTATTAATAAATTTAAATCCGAAGATCTTAGCGCTTTTAACGCGTAAGTCGGTGCTCGAGATTATTTAAAAGATGCTTTAAGCTATTAATCTAATTAATTCCTTTGCTTTAAACTTTTAAAATAGTGCTTTAAGGCTTTTAATAATTCTTTCGGCTCGTAGCTTAGCTAAGAGCTTATAGTTTCGGCGTTCTTTATCGGTAATTAATATCTCGGAGTTTTTAATAAATAAAACGTAAGAATCGCTTTTTTTTTTATCGAATACGATCGTAATATTGTAAACACCTTGCCTGATGGGGTACCTGCTATGGCCATTAAGGCCACACTAGACGGACCCATCTTCTATAAGAGAGCACACATCTCTTAGCTAGAACAATCAACGAGCTTTCCATCTACCTTTTCTAATATCTCTTTTGTAAGACCATAAGGTCCAGCTTCAGAGCTAGGCTTCTATACAGCACATCTTTTTAAGTGCTTTTACATTGGTGACCTACGCAAGGATTCAAACCTTTAGTCTTTGTCTTTATATAATTCATTACAATCGCTTGATTCGCAGTCAAGTTGATCTTCGTTTATCATTCAGCACTTCATTCTATAATTACAACATCAAAACAATCAAAACCTTATTCCCGATGGGTTCGGACACCGAAACGCCGAAATGGCCGAAGTGTAATATTTCGGCTCTTCGGCAAAAACTCTCTTCTATTGTTAATAAGAAAGAATTTTCACTTATTAATGAAAATATCCTTCCGTACTTTAGCTCTCATCTTAAATTAAAGCAATTGACATGGTCCGGAGTTGTTAGCGAAGCTAATTAATTGATTCTTAAGTTTTTTATAGTTTTAATCTTGACTATTAATTTACTTTTGCAAAAGGTCTACTCTTTTTAATCTCGGATCGAGAATACTTTGCGAAAATCGCTTATTTTAACCGTGAACCCGGTTCACGAATCAAAATTAAACAATTTAAAAACCTTTTATTAACTCGATCTTTCTTAATACATACATATGTTTGATCTTTAAAATACCGAAAACCTTTTTAAGATTTCTAATATCGAAGTCGGCGCAAAGTCACCTCTCTTTTCGTTAAAATCCTTTGAATTTATTAAATCCTTTAGTCGTATTCTTATAAGCTTCGGACCATCCTTATCCTACTTCGACCCTCAACTTAAACCTTTACCGCTACTTCTATCGAAAACACTTGCCTCGGAAATGCCTTTTAAAATAAACACCGGTCCTAAGATCTATACTACTCCTCCTCCTTTTGCTCCTCTTATCCTTTTACTAAGCCTTGCGCTAGTTATAATCGACCCTGCTATCTTTTACGCTTTCATAACTACGCGCATGCTATTGCTAGATGCCCTAAGAGCTCTTTGCTTTAATAGTGCTAACATCATCGACTTTATCGAAAAGTACGAAAAGACTTGTAATGACTTTAGTATCTTTAAAGACGATCGGTTTGTCAAGCTCTTTCGTTATTGCGATAACCTTCGCAAAGAGGTCATTAAAAGCTTGCCCGAATAGAAAGCTAAGAAAGATTAAGCTGCCTTCGTTAAGGCCTTAAGAGCCGAGTTTCGTAAGAACGATACTTAGCAGATCAAAGACTCGGTCGCTTTCTTGCGGGAATTTGCTATACAAGAACGGGATATCAACGACTTGAAAAACTATTATCGCACTTTCTTTCGGGTCTCCGAAAAGCTTACTTCTATGCACTTCTTAAGCAAGACCGAATAAAGCCGCTTGTTCCTTCTCGGATTGCTTGTCGAAATCCGAAACAAAACAATCAAGCATTATAAGGTCGACGAACTCGACTTAAACTCTTATGCCGCTTTCGACGACTTCGCCGCATTCGCTTTTAAGACCGATTAAAGTATTAAGACTATCGAAGCTATAAATCGAGAAAAGTCTCTTTTAGCTAACTTTACTAAAGATATTCGGACCTTGGTCAAGGAACACACCGAACCAGCTAGCGTTCTTAAGTCTGCTAAGAAAGCCTTAATAGTAGTGCTGTTTACCCGTGAACCACGGTTCACGAGTGAAAAAGAAGAAATTGACAAAGTAAGTTTTATAATTAAAAAGTTTTCTAACTTGCAGATTAGTGCAATTTATAATCGAATTGATTACTTCGAAGACTAAATCGCTAACTCAACTTCTCGACGCTTTGTTCAATCTTAACTTTAAGTTCGATTCGAAGACCGCGACGAAACCTTTATTAAGTATACCGCTTAAGATGCTCGAAGTAAAGTCAGCCTCGAAAGAGGAGTTCAGATTGCTGCTATCGGCTACGAACTATAAAGACGAAGAAAAAAAAGAGGTAAAAGATACGAAAGCCAGATGCAAGATTATAGCTTTTGCGAAAACTCCGAGGACACAACTTAAGCTCTTTATTAATACCGGGATAAGTGTAAAGCTTTTAAAGATATAGTTAATAAAAGATGTATTCATATTAATGATTACGGACGCTTTTGCTTAAGACTTAAGAAGATCGGTGCTCTTATTATTTAAAAGAAGTAAAGAAAGACTTAGTTTAGATCTATCGTGCTAGACGTTCGTAAAACGGAATACGATAACATCTTAGAAAATCGGCTTACTAGCGGACCTAAGACTTATAGACACTTACTCTCTTATCAACAACCAATCTAACAGCTAGCTTAGTATCAGCTCGATCAAAATGTTTAGCAACCAACCAACCAGCTAAAAGAGCTTACTACCATTCTTAAAAGACCAATCGACATTAAAAATATCAATGCTATAAGATAGATCAACACGCTTAGCTACCTATCCAGCATAAAAGTTGCTTCGGTCGAGATCAACGCCGCCGCAAAGGACAAAGCCAAGAAGTCTCTCTTAGCTTCGGAAGGATCCAAGCTTATTAAGATCAAAAAGAATATCCGACAACAAAAGGAAAAGAATTACGGCACTCTTAAGGCCCGTGCTTTTTAAGAATCGGGTATTGCTATAAAGATAAACTCAAAGGACGGGTTGTTCGATGGTGTAATTGAAAAAGAGTTTTCTAGACTTTTTAAACTAGCTAAAGCCGACGAAGCTATAGAGGATATAGAAAGAGAGGTTAAGATCATTTAGCGAGTGCTAAGAGAAAGAAAGAAGAGGACTTACAAACGAGAAAAGTTCATTAACCTTTACGTTATTACTAAAGCTTAAGAAAAAGCAATAGCGGCGATTATAAAATCAAAAATCGAAGTTTAAATTAAAGACTTGTTCGGACTCAGCTTTCGCTTCGACAAGCTATTAAGCTATTACATTCCAATGGTTTCCGATGTTAAAGAAAACGTAAAGGTCTTTTAAAGTAAGCTTATTCTTGTGAACGCTTCAATTGTTAGACGTTTAAGTCGGAATAAAAAAGGCAAGCTAGACTTTTTAGCGACTTAAATTCGCAAACAACCTATCGCTCGCAACTGCTTCGAAGTAGCGATGAAGACTTTAAAAGTTTTTATTAATATCGACGGTATAATTAAGAGCAGATCCTTCTTCGATAGCGGATCTAAGGTCAACGTAATAAACAAAAAGGTGGCTAAAATAGCTAAACTACTTATCATGACGGATCGAACCTTAATTTATACTACCGTGTTCGAAGATCTTTACAACTTTAATAAGTAAATAAACGACGTCGAAGTCATTATCGGCGGAATTACTAACTACGCCGATTTCTTTATCATCAATAATAATAATCACGAGGTCATCTTAAGCATACCTTTCTTCTTAAAATCTTAACTCTCTTTTTCTTACCCCGATAATAACACGATAAAAGCTTTTTTTTAAAATTACGATCGATCCACCTAAAGCTAGATTACTATTACAAAGGACAAGTCGGATTTGGTCGAAGACTCGAGAAACTAATCGCTAGCATGCAAGCTAAGATGGATGCTAAGCTAAAAGAAAGCTTAAAAAGAAATTCCGCCCGTAAATTATAGTTTACAAGTAGATCGGCACAAAAACAATAAAATCACAAAAAAATAATTCAACTTAATATTAAGCAAAGCTTATTAAAATCAAAAACATTAAAAATATTTGCAATCAAACTCGATAAATCAAAAAATTTTATGTTTATTATCGACAACGATAAAGACCTTTTAAAAAAGAATATAATAGAGGTTAATACGATATACAAAAGGAAGGCGAAGAAAGTCAGACCGATGGATTTAAGAGTATCGGATAGAAAGATACTTGAAAAGATCGACGATTAATTCGAGCAAAATGAAAAAGCGAGACCCTTTAAGCTTAGAAGACTTTTTTTAGAATACTTTACTAGCAGGTTTTCAAATTTAAAAGTTGAATTAAGATTAACGAAAAAACGATTCGAAGCACTTACGATTAGCTTTTAAATCACTTCGAAAAAGAAAGAGCTGCTTTACCAATGCCTTTTAAATCGAAAAGAAGCGATAACCTAAGATTTTACTTATTTTGGCTAGGTCCGAAAAGAAGTCATGCCGCTTTAAAAGATTAAAACGGTGCTTTACGAAGCTTAGCAAGAAAAGACGTTTACGATACCGAAAGCTTTGCAAAAGATAATCATCTTTATACTAAAGGAACGATTAAAGCAAAGGGTTCTCGAACCATACTAAGGCTTTTACCGGAACAAGTAGTTTATTATAGCGAAGAAAGAAAAAGGAAAATACAAGCTGATCACTGCTGTAATTAAAATGAACTGTATAACGGTCAAAGACGCTAATATTGCTTCGAACGTAAACTAGTTCTTAAACGAATTTGCCGGTCTTACGATAGCTACACTTTTAGATTTCTTTTTTAAATACGATCAATTCCTTTTCGACGTTAAATTTAAAAATATAACAACTATTTAAACGCTTATCAGATTACTTCGAATAACTCGGATACTTATAAAAGCTATTAATTCGATCGCTTAATTCGTTAAGGTCATCTACAAGATCTTTATAGACTACATTTTTAACGTTTGCTTGCTTTATATAAATGACGTAAAAGTTAAAAGATCGCGATTCTTTTATAATTACGAAAAAGTTTTGCTCGGAATTCGACGATTCGTTTTAAAGCATATTTAAAATATCGATAAGATGCTCGTAAGGTTTAAAAAAGCTAGGAAGACCGTCGAAACGAAATCCTAATATTGTATGCCTAGCCTTAATATCGTTAGATTTGTTATAAATAGCGAAAGACGCTACCCTTAGACCGTTAAAATTAAAAAGATACTGGAATAGATTAAGTGCGAAGACGTATCGGAAGCCCGAACCTTTATTAGCATCGTGGTTTATTATAGAATCTGAATCAAAAACTTCTTTACGATTGCTGCTTTAATTTACGCGACGATAAGAAAAGAAGTCGAATTCGAGTAGTTAAAGCCTTAACAGAAAGCGATAAGGCTGCTTAAGGAAACCTTGCTTTCTGCCCTCGCTCTTATTAAGATCGATTATAATAAGGACGGAAGGAAAATTTATTTGACGGTAGACGCTAGTCTTAAAGGATAAGGAATAGTATTACAATAAAAGGATTCCGATAAAAAGCGATATCTTGCTAAGTTCGAAAATAGTCTTTAGAACTTTACGGAAAGCAAATACGACGCGACCAAGCGAGAATGCCGCGATGCTTTAAAAGCTATAAAAAAAATAAAGAGCGAATTATACGAGGTTCACTTCATCTTAGAAACCGATGCTAAAGTACTAATTAATTAACTCAACGGATCAGCGAGCGATTTACTTAAAGCTTTCGTTACGAACTAGATTGCGTAAATAAGATTAATAGACTTTAAAGTCAAGCATATCTTTAAGACTAAAAACACGGCAGCGGACGGTCTCTTTAAGAAAAGAAAAGAGCATCTTTTAAATATTAAAGAAAAAGAGGAAAAAGATATTAACGATTAAGTTACTAACGAGCTAAACACTATTTCAATATTCTTGATTAAACGACTCGTAAACTATAGTTCACGAGCTAAAAAGAGAGTTTTGAAGCACGACTATTCGCTCGACTCCGAGCTCATTGCTTAATTTCTTATTACCTTTAAACGCTCTCTTTCGATCAAAACCTACGACTTCTAGAAATTTAAAAATAAAGCACTCAACTACTTAATTAAAGATAGTTACTTTTATAAGCGAGCAGACAATTCTTACTCGATTAAGCTGGTTATCGACGGAACTTAAAAACGCTACATTGCTATTTCCGACGCTTACCGAGAATCCGGATATAAAAGAGCTAAGTCAACTTACTACCGTACGTCAAAACTCTTCTTCTGGAATAAATGCTACGAAGACTGTAAAGCCTTCGTCCAAAGCTATAAGCCTTGTTAAAAGCGTAAAGCTGGACGAACAGAAAACCTTTTATACCCGACTTAGCCTATTTAAATGTGGTTAAAAATCAGCTTGAACGTATTACGAGTTCTTATCACCGACAAAGGAATGACTTGCTTCGTACTAGCTAAAGAAGATCTATTTAAATAGCCGGAGAAGCGGCTACTTCGATCGGCCAACGCCGAATCCATTGCTAAGTTTTTTTAAAAAGATATCGTTTGCCGTTATAAACTATTCGAAAGACTGATTATCGATAAAGGACTTGAAAACAAGGCAGTTGCTAAGGCCTTCGCTATTAAATACGAGATCAAAAGGATCCAAATCTTAAGCTACAATTCAAAAGCTAATAGAATAATTAAGAAAAGCTATAAGGACATCTTAGATAGCTTATCGAAAGTTACAAACGAAAGATTCAAAGATTAGGTTCGCAAATTCAATAAGATGCTCTTTGCGGTCCGGATATCGATACACGCACCTACTAGAATCATCTTTTTCTTTTTGAACTACGGACGAAAAGCTAAGCTACTTTTAAAATCACGATAGCTAATCTAAAGATTATTACTTTAGCAAAAAGTTCGATCCCGCGCTAACTTGCTTGCTATAAGGTTCAGACAATTAGAACTTCGAAATAAGGATATCGACGAGATCATCTTAAAAAAGAAACGCTATCGATTTGCCGCTAAAGCTACTTAAGAACGAGTCAAGGTCTTAAAGTCGGAACCTATTAAAGAAAAAGACTTAGTACTGCTTTACGACGTCAAACGCAGCATCGACATGTCCGCGGATACTAAACTGGACTACAAGTGGTTAAGACTTTATATCGTCTTTAAAGCTTACGATAAAAGATATTATAAACTCTAAGAAACCGATAAGATTGAGCTCAAAAGCACCTTTGCAGCCAACCGCTTTAAACGATTCTACCGCCGCGATCAAACCTTCTTTCCTTTTAATAAGGACGACGAAAAAGAAAAAAAAGAAGATTCGGACTCTTTAGACAACTCGGACCTTAGCGAATACGAGCCTTCCGACGACGGCAAAAGTGAACCACTTAACTTAAGGATGATCTCGAGACCTAAGTCTACTAACTTCCAAATCATTCTCTTAATACTTTCGAAAAAACAAAAATTGGCTTATAAAACTGTTTCTTAGTCTGTTCCTTTACTTTGTTTTTCCTACTTTCTTATCCTCTTTTTATTCTACACTTATTCTATAAAAGGACGTGCTTTTAATGATCACTCTCTTTATTTTGATAAGGAAAGGTATTTCTTACGTTTATTCCTTTACTTTTGGACTTGCTTTTCATTGTATTCTCTGTTCTTTCTTTGTTCCTTTCATTTTACTAGCTATTCACTTGTTCTATATAGATTGTTTTTATTGTTTAATTGTTTTTTTACTTGTTTTGGGCTTACACGGCTATTTCTTATTTTTTATTTAAGACTATTCCTTTGTTTTAAGCGTGCTTAACCACGTGTATTCGAAAGTGAACTGCTATTAGAAAAAATAAGTCTTTCTTATAAATGTACTTATATAAGAAAGCTCCTCCCTCTTTCTTCTTAACATTTTCTCTTTTTATACAATAATAATTATAATAATACTACCACCACCCTTTCTTCACAACTACACAATACTATACTAATACTAACGACCTTAATTATCACTTAGTTAATCACTACTATTATCAGCTCTATTCCGCTATTTTATATTTAGCTCGTAAACCGTGGTTCACGAGTCAAATATGCTTCTTAAGTCAACCGCCGCTAAAAGAAAAGCCTTTGTCCGTGATGCACTTTCTAGCCCATTAATAAGCGAGGAGCAAGCCGCTCTAGCTCGATAATCGAATTTCGAACTAAAGTTCGAAAGACGAGTCACCAAGACCTTCGATGAGTTCCTCTAGACCTACCGCTAAATGAGCAACTTTAATCAACTAACTATGCTTAAAGTAGCAACTTCCGACTTTAATAACAGATTAAGTAAAAAAGACGACTTGATCTTGCAATACGACTAGTTCTTGCGAGCCGAATGCGCAAAAAAGAATATAAACGTCGAAAACCTTTTTTTAACTTACGACCAATTTACTACTAAAGTCACCGCTATCTACTCTTTACGCAATAAGAACGCCGAAAGACACAAACGAATCAAAAGAGCTTTCGACGGCGCTCGAAAGCAATTGCTATATAACGACCACCTTAAGGCTGTATGCACTTTAATCCGCAGCGCTCGCTAACTGGGCGTCATTCTAAAAAACTATACCTTTAACGCTTACGCTATCTAGGTTATCAACCACTACATTATTGTTTACGTCGCTTTTTAGAAAACTACAGCTAATATAGCTCGAAGACGCAAGTTCACTAAGCTCAATGCTACGGTAGTCAACCTCACTTGCTAGACCGTAGAAGACAAAAACAATACTAAGTAAAAAGATAAGATCGCTATTCTTGACGAAGGACTTTTAAAGAAGTTAAAACTAAAGGTCTTATTATGTAGCTTGTTGATTTTGGCTTTCGATAATATTAAAAGCGAATACGACGAGCTTGAAAAACGTATAAAGTTTGCCGACGAAAATCAGACTTGGAATTTCGTCTTGCAAAAAGAACTCGAATCCGAAATTTTACTCGTAAACTATAGTTCACGAATGAAAGATGACTTAGCAACCGAGGCGGGATTAAGTTAACCTTTTGCGCTTAAGACCTTTTTGCTTAAATCACTTATTGCGCGCCTTTCGCTATTATTAGCCTTGTCTCAAGGATCGACGTCATTCCTTGCTAATAAGCTTTCGAACGCTAAACTGATTGCTTCGATCATGTCCACTTTACGTAAGTCTATCGACGCGAGCTCTTTTCCAGCCCTTAGACTTAAAGTGCAACGCGACCTTCTCGAGAACCAGCTGCTACTAGCACTACCCGTTAAAGAAAAAGACAGCTTCGAGTACGAACTAGTTAAAGCTATATCGAACCGCTGCTTCGGACTTATCGAAATTAAAGACTTTATAAGTATAAACGTAGCTTTTATTAACTTTTGCTAAGACTTCTACTAATTAGCTTTCGATCGCTTGAACTTAGACGAGAACATCGACAATGCTTTTTAAGTTGCCGCGGAATCAATTAAAAAGGCTATTAACTAGATCCGCAAGCTTTTAAAAGACGAATTTTCTGATAACGCGATCTTACGACTCTTCGACCGTCGTAGTCAAGTAAAAGTAAATAAGGAAAGAAGCAAGGTAGTAAACTACTTTTTGCTGTCCGAGATCTCTAATTTAAGCCTTAACGACGACGATTGCGATTGCACAAAGGTCTTTTAAAAAGTGAAAAACGTATTAGAATTTAAAGATAAATTTAAAAAACTCTTTGATTTAGACGTTTAAACAAAGCTCCGCTTTAGCCGCAAAGTCTTATCGTCCGCCACCGACTTGTCAGAAAGAGTCTTTTACGAAGTTTATACCTTCGAATACGCTAAATATCTTAAGCTAGCTACGAAAGGCTTTATAACAATAATGATCCGTTTTAATTTATATCGATTTATCGAAGCCTTTTAAACTAACGCTCTTAACAACTTCATGCTTCACTCGAGCAATTAATCGATGTTCGCTACTAAGACTAAAAGCAGTACTTTAGCTAAAAGAATGTTTAGCTTAAGCTCTTTTAAGTTCAAAGCTAAACCGATGTCCTTTAACAAGCTGAACTAGAGCATTAGCTTAATAGGCACCGCTTAGAAGAATAGCTCTTTCAACACTTTAAATGCGGGTGGCTATACGAAAGTTTGGCTTATATTAAGAGCTTCCTTCTTGAACAATAAGCACGGCAACTAAACCTTCTTTACTATTATAAACAAAAAGATCTAGATATACTTCTATTACTTTCGGACTAGTGATTTAAAAGGAGCCTCGACTAATGCACTTTCTAATATAATGCATTCCTTGACTTAGCAAGTCCTTCGAAGCTATCATAAACTGTACTTTGCCGCTTTACTCAATCGCCGAGACGGAAACTATAAGCTTATTGCTTACTTTAAACCCTTTCAGCTCTTTGAATGCAATAATAATGCTCGAGTAATTGCGACCAAACACGACGTTAATACTAAACGACTTGTGAACCGTAGTTTACGAATAAAAGACAGAGTTTTAAACTACCACTTAATACTTTACAGCGTAAAGAATCAAATCGGAAGCTTAGCTATTTGGCTTAAGAGCTACACTTACGACACTACTTTTAGAAAGACCGCTAGATAAAAAGCTTTTAAACTTAAGTCGAAGACCTTAGATACTCTTAAAAATATTGCGCCTCGCTAACCTTTCGCTATAATTAATAATCTCGCTACTTTTATATCCGTTATCACGAAACAAAGTGTTTTCTTAAATATAAACGCTTTTTAAGATTCCTTTTGCGGATAGGCTATTTTTTTTAATAACTACACCGCTTTGCTAAACGATAGCACCTTAGAAAATGAAGTCAGCTTTGCAAAGTACGCTTGCACTATCGTCTTAAAACGCATGCCGCTAACCTTTCGATAAAGAGTCATTAATGAATCAAGCCAGCCCTTCGCCGCTATAATCTAGCTAGATTACGTCAGTTTCGTATTAAAAGCTTTAATCGGAAAAATAAACTAGAACGAACCCCGAGTAATAAAAGAATTGACCGCTATCTTTGCTATATCTCGGACCTAGTTCTAAGAACATTTTATTAAGCATAAAAAGAAGTTGTTTTCGGCATTTAAAAAAAGATTTGCTATCGTTTTAGATGCTAAAGCCAAGACTTACGGAGCCAAATCCTTTTCTAAGAGCAAGAGCCGCCGAGCTAACGACCTTATAAACGCCGATAAGTTGAAAGATTTTAAAGAGAGCTTGCGATCGATTAAGTTGTCTTTTAACGATTCCGATTCAAGTGTAAAGATCACTTTAGAAAGTGCGAAATCCACTCGTAAACTACGGTTCACGGGCTAAATCGGCAACCTTAAAAGATCCTCTTCTCAGCCGGAATCTTCAGACCGCGCATTCGATAAGGCTATAAAAGCCTTAGATGACTTGCCCGAAGATAAGGACGATTCAATTAGTGGCTCCGGACCTTATTCTAGCTTCGCTGACCTTCCGTCGGTCAAGTTCATACTTATTAACAATGCTACTAACAAGCGCAAGAACGACACGCGCTCCTTCACCCTTAAGGATGCTGCTGCTAGCACGTCATCGTCCAATGCTAGCCTTGCTAAAAGGAGAAGACCCTCTCAGCTTAAAGAGAACGAAAGAATCGAGGACGTAAGCACGGAAAGAGACTATAAAGAAGCTGCTAAAGCGTAATTTAGATGTTTGAATGTTTAGAGTTTAAAGACAAGATACCCTCCCTTTTTTGTACACTAGATTTTTCTTTCTTCTATACCTTTCTTTTTTTCTTCTTTGCTTGATGGTAGGCGAAGGCGCTTACTTATTCTATAAGGGGACGGATGTAAACACCCTGCCTGATGGGGTACCTGCTATAGCCACTAGGGCCATACTAGACGGACCTATCTTCTATAAAAGGGCACACATCTTTTAGCTAAAACAATCAACGAGCTTTCTACTTACCTTTTCTGACATCTCTTTTATAAGACCATGAGGTCCAGCCTTAGAGCCAGGCTTTTATACAGCACATCTTTTTGGGTGCTTCTATAATATTAAGATCGTACTTTTAATAAGGTATTTAAACTATTAGTATTATTGACTTTTAAGGATTAGCAAGTTAAAGGTTAAAAAGGCTGTTTATTAGTCTTAGCGAGCTTCTTAAATTAAGCGATTTCGATAGATTAAGCGAATATTAAAGTTTAAGCGAATTTCGTATTTTTAGCTTTTTTTCGCTTTCGCTTTAATTATCTTCTACTTTTTCTTTTACCTTTTCTTTTATTTTTGCTTTAAGTACTTGCAACTCTTTTAGCAGCTTTTCAATTTTAAAGTAGTAAGGTTTTATTAAGGTTAACTTGAATTTCGTAAGCTTCGGACAAGCTATTATGCACGTATGCTTTTGCTTGCTAAGCAATTAAAAAAAGCCTTTCTACCTTTGGTTTTCTCGCTATACGAGCATCCGTAAGCTAATAAAAAGGTCTAAGGTATACTTCGTAATTAGGCCATTCTTTTTTTTAAGCGCGTCTTTAACTTGCTTCGCAGCGTAGCATTTTCGTACTTCCTTTATAGCTTTATTAATAATAGCAGCACGCTTTTAAGTAAACGCAGCAAGTCGATTTTGTTTCGTTAGCTTCGATAAAGTCTTAAAAACGAAGAGTATAAAAACCAAGCTATTAAGTTTAATTATATCGTTAATAGCTTTAATAGCTATTTGAAGCCGGTCCTCTTTTAAAGCTTTTAAAAGCTCTTTTATAACGATCTTAAAAGCGCGTCGCACAAAGACGTAATAGCGTTCTATTAGCCCGACGCTATAATAGGCTTTTATAAGCATCTGCTTTAAAGTGCTGCTAATACTTTTAAGATAGCTTCGGAACGTTGCTAAATTAAAGTTAGTTTCGAGATCGTGCATTACGTTTATAAAGGGTCCGACGTAAGTATTAACTTAATATCGATTGAATCTTTTAAGTAAGTGCTATGCGGATATGCTTTTAAAAAAAGTAGCGGCTTGAAAATTAATAAAATCGCAAACGACGTATAATATGTTTTTGCCGTTAAAGTGTATTACGTTTACGTATATTATATTATTAAAGTTAATATCGTCTTTGAGTTTGATATTAAATCTTTTCGAAAAGCGTTCGAATACTTAGCAATAGTAGCAAAACTTTTGAATGTTATAAAGCAAATCTCGCTTAAATTCGTGCTCGGTCTTTTTAAGAATAGCAGCAAATCGACTTGTTAAAAAGTAGCTAAAACGCTTATAAATAGTCTTTAATTATTCTTTTATAAAATAGTAATAAACGGTTTCGCTTTCGGTATTATAATAAGTAGCAGCGTGCTTTTTATTTAATAATATCTATACGTGCTTAAATATCTTTATTATTAGTATTTCTTTTTTTCTTTAGATTAGCACGTTTCGTAAATTATTTAAGATCACTTTATGCTTATTTATATTAGCTAATAAGAATAAGAAAAGTACGTCGCTCTTTATAACGTAGAACTTTATTTAACTTAAAAAGGTATCTAAGGTAATTATTTTAATAAAGATAGCAAAGCCGATGCCGTATTTAACGGATTTCTTTTTTGCTCGAAATGTATTCAATTAGACCTCGAAGTACTTTTTTTAAAGTGCTCGTAGTTAAAGCAAGCTAGCGGTAAAGAAATTAGCTGCTCCGCTATCAATTATAAAGCTTATAAATACGTTTTTAAAGTACTTAAAAGTTATATAAGTCTTTGCTTTGCTCGCGGATACGTTTTAAGTCTCGATTTAGCTAATAAAAGCGTAGAATGCCGTTTGAATTTTTAATTGTTTATATATTTCGTTATTGTTAAAAGTGCCGTAAGTAATTATAAAACTTTTCGATATATTAGCGTAGCTGCTCGATTCGAGCGGCTTATTTAATAAGCTTACGATAAACTAATCGAATTCTTTCGTAGATACAAATAGCACGCTTTTAATCGATGCTACGTATTAAAAGAATTTGCTTTTCGTCATCCTTTTTGCGTTTTTAAAAGCTTAAAACTTAGCGACGGATGCCTTTCTTTTATCGAAAGTGTAATTAATGCTTTAGCAACTTAGCTTTTTGCAAATAAAACACTTTTTTTTACTTTTAATAGCTTTAGCAGCTTTTTTACTTTCGAAGTATTAGCGGTTTTAAATAAAGCATTCGTATTTTTCGTTTAAATCGGAGTCAGCTTTTAAGGTGTTATAAAAGCAGGTGTGATCGTATAGCTCGCTAAAGCTCGCGTAAGCTTTAGCTTTAGCGAAAGGTCGAAAGGTTTTAATTGCAAAAGCAATTGCTCGACGAATATTAATAATTATCGCGATAAAAGTAAAAGCAAGATTTATTCGTACAATCGTAATTTTTAGCACGTTTTTATAAGCTAAATATAGCTTATTAGCAAGACTTCGATCATCTTTTAAACTTGGTCGTAAGAAGCTTTAAATGCTCTTAAGCTTTTTAGCGAGCTTTTTAAAGCACTCGCTAAGCGAGGTCTTTGCATTCTCTTTTTTAATTAAATCTAACGAAATTTCTTTTTAACGATCGTATTTTGCTTACCGTTAATAATTAATTTCGAAATAATCTTTTATTATAATAACGTTTATTTTAAACGTAAAAAGCTTGGCCTTAATCATATAATTATAATAAAAGATTATAGCTTCTTTCGTAAGCATAATTAAGAACGCCGCTAAGTAATCGTCGGAAGTTAAATCGTATCGACTTGCTTAATTAGCAAAAATCTTTAATTGAATTTTAAAGTCGTCGTCGAGTCTTAAGTACTTTAATTCTTTAAAAAAGCTTCGCGCGAATAAAGCTAATTCTTTCGCTTTTAAATAAAGGTCTATTGCTTTTAGCTTAAGGAAATCGTCTTTATTATCGTTAAGAGCGCTTAAAATGCCGTACGCAAGCGTATCGTGCTTAGCTAATAATCGGATCGGTAAAAGGTTATTAATATAATTGCCGATTATAAGTCTTATTCTTTTAAAGTCTTTAAGAAGCTTATTTTCGGATCCGAAGTCTTTTAAAAGTCCGTTACCGAATCTTTTTAATAGCTCGAAAAGGCCGTTCTTACTTTTTCCGTATTCGTAGCTTCGATTTCTTTGTTAATCTTTTCCGTTCTTTTTTCGTTAACTATCGTTAAGATTTTTAAAGCTATTCGAATTATCGGCTAAAGCTTTAGCTTAATAATATCCGTATCTTTAAGCTTGCTTTTAGCGATTTTTATACTTTTAGTTTCTCTTTTATTAATACGTAGCTTTTTAAGAGATATAAGTAGCTTGCCGGTACGTTCGAAAGTGCTAGATCTTTTTTTCGAATTGCTAAAGTTAAGCACGGAAATCTATACGCTATCTTTAATAAAAATTGATTTTGTTCGAAATGCTTTTAGGTTTTAACGGGTCCTCTTTTAACGTATAGCTTTTATAGCTTCGAATGTTATCTAGTCCGATGATAATCTTAAGACCTTTGTTATTATTGCTATTAAGCTTAAGCTTTTTAAAAAATTAAGTATAGCTTTTAAGAAAAGGGTTTGAAAGCCGCTAAAATGATTTTGGCTCTTTTTAAATGATTAGCGTATTGCGTAGCGATTAATAAATTAAAAGCGTTAAATACGTTAAAGTGCTTCGTCGTAGCTTTTCGTTAGATTATATAACGTAAGTCCGTAATTCTGCTATTTGCTTTGCTATTACTTTTATATTTTGCTTTATATTTTTTTTTTTTTTCGCGAACTCTTCGCGTAACCTTCGAATCTCTTCTTTTTTTTCTTTTTTTTTCCTTTTTAAACTTCGTAAAAATAGTAAAGGTAATTAAAGCGTATTATCTTCGTCGTTCGTAAGGTTTTCGGCGGTCTACTTCGAATCGAAGCTTAAAAGTATTACTTATTGCTCTTTTATTTTTTAAAAGGTTTATTAGTATTGCTATTCGTCGTTTAAAAGCTTGACCATCTTATTAGCGTAGCTCTTTTGCTTTAAAAGGCATTATACGCTTTTGGATAATAAGTGTTTTTTAAAGCTAATAAGAGTAGCAAACTTAAAGCTTCGTTTTATATTATTCTTCGTTATCGTAAAACTCGTTTAATCTTAGCGTAAGAAAGCGTGCCGGAATAAGCTTTATAAATCGTAATCTTTTAATCCTTTACATTTCGCATTTAAGAAGTCCTTTACTATTGCTCGGGCCGTAATCTTATTATCGAGCCTTGCGTATAATAGCTCGTTTAAGTTAAATGAGATACTCGACATCTTATCGTCTAGTCTTTCCGAAAGGCTTAAGAGTCTTGAGTATAATGGTCCTTTTAACTAAATAGCTAAGGGTTTCGTAAGTAATAATAAGATTCGAAAGGTATAATACCTTATTGCTTTTTATCGGCTAGACTCTTTACTTGGAAGTCCAATTGCTTAATCGGCTATAATAATTATCTGCTCGTACGTAGATCGATCGTATTAATTAAGTTTGCTATATATAGCAAGCGCGGCTTTATAGCTTTAAAGGTTGTATAAAAGTGACTTGGTTCGGAATCACTTTTCCGTAAGAATAAAGAAAATCGATAATATAAAAAGCGACTTAATATAAAATCGCTTTTCCGTTATAAAAAGAAAGAAGTATTATAATAAAAAGTATCTTCGCTATAAAGTCTTAGCTTCTTTATGATTAATCACTTAATAGTAATTTAATTATTAATTAATATTAGATTGCTTTTAAGCGATTAAGAATATATATTCGTAAGGTCGTAACGGTCGTTAAAATACTTGCAATTGCAAAACATTCGGTTGATAAAGTATTTGAATTCTGTCTGCTCTTTAAGGCTTAAAAGAATTGATTCCTTTTATACTATTAAAAGGAATCACGTGCATTAGCTAGCTAATAAGTTTACTTGTCAAGTTAAGAGTCCCTTGATTGCTAATATGCTAAGCGAAGCATGCCAAGTAGCCCGTGAACTATAGTTCACGAATGAGCTTCCCCAACTATTATTATTATTATTATTACTAGCTAAAGTCGATATAAATATACCGACACTTAAGAAATCTTTTAAAACCGTAGCTTATAATTGAATTTATAATATGTAATACGAAGTCTTCGTTAATATATATAATATTAATAATAATCGAATAATTGAATTTATACTTATCTTTTAAAAAGATTTTAAATCTGCGAAAGGCTTGCTTATATAATTAATATTGCGTATAATATTTAATAATCTTCTCGAAAATATCGATTTTAAACTCTTTACTTGCAGCTTTAAAAGTAATAATAAAACGCTATACTAAAAGGTGTCTTTAGCGGCGATGAATTTAACGCAATTCTCTTTCGATAAAGTAGCATATAATAGTTTCTTGCTAATTAAGCAATAAGAATAAATAGCTTTATTTTTTAATAATTAGCACGCTATTATAGCTTTGCATAAGCAAGTTTTTTAAATTATTAAAATACACGTTAAAAAAATTTATATCTTTTAAATAAATTAAAAAGAAAATGTTAATATTAATTATATAAAAAATAATCTTACTAATTAATATTTATACTTCTACGGTTCTTTTAATAATAGCCGAAGTCTCGCCGAAGCTAATAATACCTTCGTAAATAATAATCATTTGTAATTCAAGCAAATAGTGCTAAAAAGCTTTCACTTATGCTTCTTTTATAAAGGACTTACTTGCAGCTCTCGAATCGGAAAGGAAGCTTTAAAATCGGTAAGCTAAATACCGAAAGTATAAAATATAAATCTTTAATAAAACGGTCTTATCTTTTTTAATTAAAAGGTTTATAGCGTTTAAAGTAATAAAAGCGTAATAAGCTAAGCGTTTTTATAAAATTGCAATAGTCTCGGCGCCTATCACTTTTCTAGCTTTAATAAAAAAGGTTTAAGTAAAGTAATTACGGTTACCGTAATCGTATTCGTCGTATTAATAGTTTTTAATAGCGTATATTACTTAATCTTAATAATTTTCTTCGTTTAAAATACCCTTTACTCTTTCGTAATCTATTAAAAAGCTTGCGAAATAAGCTAAGGTTATTAATTAAGTAGTATAATATATAACGCTTTTCTTATACTCGTTATAAAAGCGTTTTCGCTTTTCGAAAGAGTATTTTATAAACTAGCAATCGAGCTTGCCGCAAATAAAGCATACTTTAAGTTTCTTATCTTCGCGAAAGCTTTTATTCTTTTTTTTACGTGCAAAACCTTTATTCTTACTTTTGCTTCTATTATCGCGATTATAGCCTTTTAAGCTACGGTTATAGCTCTTACTTAATCTTTTATAGTTTCGATCGGTATAATAAGTTTCGTAATTGCAATTAATATCGCAATTATAATCGTTAAAAGCATAATATATAATAAAAGGAGCTATATATTCGAGTACTTAGCGCTTTTTTTAAATAATACCGATTGCTAATCATAATTAAGCAGCAATTCTTTCGTATATATTAGCTGGATTAAATATTGCTAGTTTGCATTCTTCAACTTTATTGCAAGCGCTAATAAGTTGATCGCGCAATATATTATCGATCTAGTATTTAAGTATAAAGCCTTGCTAATAGCTTTTTAAAAGCTTTATCGTAATCTTTAAGCATTTTAATCGGATCTTTTCGATATTTTTTTTATTTATAATAATATTAGCGAATATAATAATTCTTTATAAGCTTATATAATGCTTTCGGTTTTCATCGATTTCGAAGTGTTAAGCTATAAAGTGTATCATAGCTTCGAAAGTATAGTTTCTACTAGCTATTTGATCGATATAATAAGCGTCTGCTGCTTTGATAAGCATAATAAAAAAAGCTTTAAAGTATAAAGTAAAAAAGATATTGCATATTTCGTATAAGCTATAAAACTTTTTTAGCTTTACGAAAAGTATATTTTATATTCTTTTATTATATTTAAGCTCTTTTTTATATCTATACATCTTACTAAGTCCGCTAATCAGTTGCGCTAAGCTTAATCTTTAGCTTTTTTTAGCTGATTAGTTAAAGTCTCTTTTATTACCACTTCCGCCTTTTCTTCCACCTCCTCCGCCGCTTTTTCTTCTACCTTTTCCACCTCTTCTTTCACCTCCTTTTCTACCTCTTTTATAATTATCTTTACGGTAAGAGTTATCCGTATAATTGCTTCTATTATTATCACTTCCGCTTTTACCTCCTTTACTTGCTTCGAAAATAAGTAGTACGTAAAGTTGTTTATAAACCAATAGATTAAGTAAAGGTCGAAACAAGATCAAGTGAATTGATGGTAAGGGTTATAATCGAAGGTTAAAAGGTAATCGAAGATCAAAGGTGAATTCTTATTGTCTTTGCTATTAATAAGGTTGCTTATCGAATAATATATCGAATTGTATATTATTCGAAAGTGGAAGTCGATACAATTAAAAGTGTATTAATAAAGGAGAAGGTCGTATAAGTTATATCGATGTAAAAGGTATAAAAAGTAAAAGTAAAAGTAAAGATTTAACGGCAAGTTTATATATTATTAAATTAAATCGCTTTTTTCGTTTTGCTTCTTCGTAAAATAGAAATACGAAAAATATCGATTTATAAAGTAGTTTAGCAAAAGCTAAAGCATAGCTTACATTACTTTTTAGATCTTTTATTTATACGTAATAAACGAAAAAATGATTATATAAGTATCTTAGAATTATAATATAACTTAGCTTAAACAATAATTTAATTTATTTATTAGATTGCTTTTAAGCGATTAAGAATATATATTCGTAAAGTCGTAACGGTCGTTAAAGTACTTGCAATTGCAAAACATTCGATTAATAAAGTATCTAAATTCTGTCTGCTCTTTAAAGCTTAAAGGAGCTGATTCCTTTTATACTATTAAAAGGAATTACGTATACTAGCTAGCTAATAAGTTTACTTATCAAGTTAAAGGTCCTTTGATTGTTAATATGCTAAGCGAAGCATGCTAAATGGCTCGTGAACCATAGTTCACGGATAAGCTTCCTTAACTACTATTATTACTACTATTATTAGCTAAGGTCGATATAAATATATCGATATCGGCAACTCTCTTTTTAGCAAATAGTGCTTTGCTAACTATTATATCGATCGAAAAAAAAAAAAAAGTAATTAAATAAAAGAAAAAAAAACAATCTTTCTTTTCTTTTTATAACGGCCTTTCCACTTATCTATCGACTTGCACCCTTAAAGTATTAATTAAAACTAGCTTTTGCAAAGAGATATTAGCTTCGATTTTAATTATAACGTTAATAAGGTTAGATTTGCTTTCGATCTAGCGTACTTTAAAAAGCTTTCGCTTTTCGTATGATTCTCGAATAGCTATAATATCGATTATTAAGCGCTTCTCTTTAATAGTCCTTAGTTTTATTATGCACTCGTAAAGCGAATAAAAGTCAATGCATACGATTACGAAGAAGTTAAAGATTCTTAATTAAGCCGTGATTTAAATAAAGGTAATCGATATAATAATAGTTATATCGATACTTAAGGATATCGCGTATAGCTTAAAAGCTAATACTGCTTTTATTACTTTTTTGCACTTTTATAATACTTAATATAAAATATTATTCGTTAAAGTGAATTCGTTTTCATTTACGTAAGTCTTATTGCTAAAGATAACTACGAAACCGATTTAAGAGCTAAAGTTAGCGTTATTAGCAAACGCTTCGTTTACGAATATAAAAAGCTTCGCAGTTTTTAAGTTTAAAAGCACGTAATAGATCTTTCGAATTAAGTGATCGATCAGCTATTAAATTACTTTATTAAAGGCTTTATAATTTTCGTCTTTCGATTCTTAATGCTAAGCGGCTATCGATAAAGCGCAAGATGCCTTTAAGTAGCAAATAATAGCTAAATACGCCTTTTAAGCACGTTGCTTTAAGTACTTTTTAGCTCGTATAATTAAATCGAGCTTGATTATTGCAAGCCTTTTACTTTACCTTTTTTGCTTAATTAATAATCCGAACCTTTTTTTATTTAAAGATAACTTGCATTTATTAAAAATTATTAGCTCGGCGTATATAAAGGTTTCTATTTCTTTGCTTTTTAATTTAGATTTGACCAGCTCCTTTTCCTCTTTTGCTTTTATAGCTAGATTAACGATTATAAAAACATTATCCGTTTATAAAGCAGCTATTTTTAACTAATCTTTATTAATTGATATAAAAAAGCAAAAATCAAAGCTCGATTACTTTATTTCGAAGTTGTTCGTAAAATGCCTTGAAAAACGCTTATATTAATGCGTTTTTGCTTCGAAGATTTTATATAAAAAGCTAATTATAAAAAACAAAGTGCCGAAAGGAAATCGATAAGTGATCTCCTTAAGTAGTCGCACGACGATTATTCGAATAAGCTTCGTATTTAATTAAGTATAAGCCTAAATGATATTTTTGCTATAAACTTAATACTCGTAATCCTTTATTAGAAAAAGAATTAAAGCATAATAAAGTCTTTAGCCCGCTCGTTATACCGTAAATAACTCGATGAATACCTTCGTTTTGCCTTTATCTTAAAAAGCTTAGATTATTATACGAGACTTTTCGTATAGCGTAAGTATTCCTTTGCTTTTAATCTTATTAATAAACTTAAATCCGAAGATCCTAGCGCTTTTAGCGCGTAAGTCGATGCTCGAGATTACTTAAAAGATGCTTTAAGTTATTAATTTAATTAATTCCTTTGTTCTAGACTTTTAAAATAATGCTTCGAGGCTTTTAATAATTCTTTCGGCTCGTAGCTTAGTTAAAAGCTTATAGTCTCGGCGTTTTTTATCGGTAATCAATACCTCGGAGTCTTTAATAAATAAAACGTAAGAATCGCTCTTTTTTTCGTCGAGCACGGTCGTGATACTAAGATCGTACTTTTAATAAAGTATTTAGATTATTAGTATTATTAACTTTTAAAGATTAGCAAGTTAAAAGTTAAAAGGGCTATTTATTAGTTTTAACGAGCTTCTTGGATTAAGCGATTTCGGTGGATTAAGCGAATGTTAAAGTTTAAGCGAATTTCGTATTTTTAGCTTTTTTTCGCTTTCGCTTTAATTATCTTCTACTTTTTCTTTTACCTTTTCTTTTACTTTTATTTTAAGTACTTGCAACTCTTTTAGCAGCTTTTCAACTTTAAAGTAGTAAAGTTTTATTAAAGTTAATTTGAATTCCGTAAGCCTTAGACAAGCTATTATGCACGTATGCCTTTGCTTGTTAAGCAGTTAAAAGGGGCCTTTTTACCTTTGGTTTTTTCGCTATACGAGCACTCGTAAGCTAATAAAGAGGTCTAAAATATGCTTCGTAATTAGGCCATTCCTTCTTTTAAGCGCGTCCTTAATCTGCTTCGTAGCGTAGTATTTTCGTATTTCTTTTATAACCTTGTTAATAGTAGCAGCACGCTTTTAAGTAAACGCGGCAAGTCGATCTTGCTCCGTTAGCTTCGATAGGGTCTTAAAAACGAGGAGTATAAGAACCAGGCTATTAGGTTTAGCTGTGTCGTTAATAGCTTTAATAGCCATTTAAAGCCGGTCTTCTCTTAAGGCTTTTAAAAGCTCTTTTATAACGATCTTAAAGGCGCGTCGCATAAGGACGTAATAGCGTTTTACTAGCCCGACGCTATAATAAGCTTTTATAAGCATTTGCTTTAAAGTGCTGCTAATACTTTTAAAATAGCTTCGGAATATTGCTAAATTAAAGTTAATTTCGGAATCGTGCATTACGTTTATAAAAGGTCCGACGTAAGTATTAATTTAATATCGATTGAATCTTTTAAATAAGTGCTATGCGAATATGCTTTTAAAAAAAGTAGCGGCTTAAAAATTAATAAAATCGCAAACGACGTATAATACGTTTTTGCCGTTAAAGTGCATTACATCTACGTATATCGTATTATTAAAGTCAATATCGTCTTTAAGTTTAATACTAAACCTTTTCGAAGAGCGTTCGAATACTTAACAATAGTAGCAAAACTTTTAAATATTATAAAGCAAATCTCGTTTAAATTCGTGCCCGGCCCTCTTAAGAACAGTAGCAAATCGATTTGCTAAAAGATAATTAAAACGCTTATAAATAGTTTTTAATTATTTTTTCGTAAGATAGCAATAAACGGTCTCGCTTTCGGTATTATAATAAATAATAGCGTACTTTTTATTTAATAGCATTTATACGTGCTTAAATATCTTTACTATTAATATTTCTTTTTTTTTTTAAATTAGCACGTTTCGTAAATTATTTAAGATTACTTTATGCTTATTTATATTAGCTAATAAGAATAAAAAGAGTACGTCGCTTTTTACAACGTAAAACTCTATTTAACTTAAAAGAGTATTTAAGGTAATTGCTTTAATAAAAGTAGCAAAGCCGATATTATATTTAACGGATTTCTTTTTTATCCGGGATGTATTTAATTGAATTTCGAAGTACTTTTTTTAAAGTGCTCGTAATTAAAGCAAGCTAGCGGTAAAGAAATTAATTGCTTTGCTATTAATTATAAGGCTTATAAATACGTTTTTAAAGTACTTAAAGGTTATATAAGTCTTTGCTTTGCTCGCGAGTACGTTTTAGGTTTTGATTTAGCTAATAAAAGCGTAAAATGCCGTTTAAATTTCTAGCTATTTATATATTTCGTTATTGTTAAAAATGTTATAAGTAATTATAAAACCTTTTAATATATTAGCGTAGCTGCTCGATTCGAGCGGCTCGTTTAATAGGCTTGCGATAAATTAATCGAATTCTTTCGTAAATATAAGTAGCACGCTTTTAATCGATATTACGTATTAAAAGAATTTGCTTTTCGTTATCCTTTTTACGTTTTTAAAAGCTTAAAACTTAACGACGAATGCTTTTCTTTCGTCGAAAGTATGGTTAGTGCTTTAGCAACTTAGCTTTTTGCAAACAAAACATTTTTTCTTACTTTTAATAGCTTTAGCAGCTTTTTTACTTTCGAAGTATTAGCGATCTTAAATAAAGCATTCGTATTCTTCGTTTAAATCGGAGTTAGCTTTTAAAGTGTTATAAAAGCAAGTGTGATCGTATAGCTCGCTAAAGCTCGCGTAAGCTTTAGCTTTAACGAGAGGTCGAAAAGTCTTAATTGCAAAAGCAATTGCTTAACGAATATTAGCAATTGCCGTAATAAAAGTAAAAGCAAGATTCATTCGTGCAATCGTAATCTTTAGCACGTTTTTATAAGCTAAATACAACTTATTAGCAAGACTTCGATTATCTTTTAAACTTAATCGTAAAGAGCTTTAAATGCTTTTAAGCTCTTTAGCGAGCTTTTTAAAGCATTCGTTAAGCGAAGTTTTTGCATTCTTTTTCTTAATTAAATTTAGCGAAATTTCCTTTTAGCGATTGTATTTTGCTTGCCGCCGGTAATCAATCTCGAAGTAGTCTTTTATCGCAATAGCGTTTGCTTTAAACGTAAAAAGCTTAGCTTTAATTATATAATTATAATAAAAAGTTATAGCTTCTTTCGTAAGCATAATTAAAAACGCTGTTAAGTAGTCGTCGAAGGTTAAACCGTATCGACTTGCTTAATTAGCAAAAATCTTTAATTAAGTTTTAAAGTCGTCGTCGGGTCTTAAATACTTTAGCTTTTTAAAAAAGCTTCGCGCGAATAAAGTTAATTCCTTTGCTTTTAAATAAAGGTTTATTGCTTTTAACTTAAGGAAATCGTCTTTATTATCGTTAAAAGCGCTTAAAGTGCTGTACGCAAGCGTGCCGTGCTTAGCTAATAATCGGATCGATAAAAGATTACTAATATAATTGCTAATTGTAAGTTTTACTTTTTTAAAGTCTTTAAGAGGCTTATTTCCGGATCCGAGGTCTTTTAAAAGTCCGTTGCCGAATCCTTTTAATAGCTCGGAAAAGCCGTTTCTACCTTTTCCGTACCCGTAGCTTCGATCTCTTTGCTAATCTCTTTCGTTCTTTTTTCGTCGGCTATCGTTAAGATCTTTAAAGCTATTCGAGTCACCGGCTAAGGCTTTAGCTTAATAATATCCGTATCTTTAAGCTTGCTTTTAGCGATTCTTATACTTTTAGTTTTTCTTTTATTAATACGTAGCTTTTTAAAAGATATAAATAGCTTGCCGGTACGTCCGAAAGTGCTAGATCCTTTTTTCGAATTACTAAGGTTAAGCACGGAAATCTGCACGCTATCTTTAATAAGAATTGATTTTGTTCGGAATGCTCTTAGGTTTTAGCGAATCTTTTTTTAGCGTATAGCTTTCGTAGCTTCGAGTATTGTTTAATTCGATAATAATCTTAAGACCTTTATTATTATTGCTATTAAGCTTAAGCTTTTTAGAAAACTAAGTATAGCTTTTAAAAAAAGGGTTTAAAAGCCGTTAAAATGATTTTGGCTCTTCTTAGATAATTAGCGTATTGCGTAACGATTAATAGATTAAAAGCGTTAAATACGTTAAAGTGCTTCGTCGTAGCCTTTCGTTAAATTGTATAGCGTAAGTCCGTAATTCTGTTATTTGCTTTGCTATCACTTTTATATTTTGCTTTATATTTTTTTTTTTTTTCGCGAACTCTTCGCGTAACTTTCGAATCTCTTTTCTTTTTTCTTTTTCTTTTCTTTTTAAACTTCGTAAAGGTAGTAAAAGTAATTAAAGCGTATTATTTTCGTCGTTCGTAAAGTTTTCGGCGATCTATTTCGAATCGAAGCTTAAGAGTATTGCTTATTGCTTTTTTATTTTTTAAAAGGTCTATTAGTATTGCTGCTCGTCGTTTAAGAGCTTGACCATTTTATTAGCGTAGCTTCTTTGCTTTAAAGGGCATTATACGCTTTTAAATAGCAAGTATTCTTTAAAGCTAATAAAAGTAGTAAACTTAAAGCTTCGTCTTATATTATCTTCCGTTATCGTAAAACTCGTTTAATCTTAACGTAAGAAAGCGTACCGGAATAAGCTTTATAAGTCGTAATCTTTTAATCCTTTATACTTCGCATCTAAGAAGTCTTTTATTATTGCTCGGGCCGTAATCTTATTATCGAGCCTTGCGTATAATAACTCGTTTAAGTCAAATAAGATGCTCGATATCTTATCGTTTAGTCTTTTCGAAAAGCTTAAAAGTCTTAAGTATAATAGTCTTTTTAGCTAAATAGCTAAAGGTTCCGTAAGTAATAATAAGACTCGAAAGGTATAATACCTTATTGCTTTTTATCGGCTAGATTCTTTACTTAAAAGTCTAGTTGCTTAATCGGCTATAATAATTGTCTGCTCGTACGTAAATCGATTATATTAATTAAGTTTGCTATATATAGCAAGCGCGGCTTTATAGCTTTAAAGGTTATATAAAAGTGATTTGGTTCGGAATCACTTTTCCGTAAAAATAAGGAAAATCAATAGTATAAAAAGCGATTTAATACGGAATCGCTCTTCCGTTATAAAAAAAAGAAGGTATCGTAATAAAAAGTATTTTCGCTATAAAGTCTTAGCTTTTTTATAATTGATTACTTAATAGTAATTCAATTATTAATCAGTATTAGATTGCTTTTAAGCGATTAAAAATATATATTCGTAAGGTCGTAACGGTCGTCAAAGTACTTGCAATTGCAAAACACTCGATTAATAAAGTATTTGAATTCTGTCTGCTCTTTAAGACTTAAAAGAGCTGATTTCTTTTATATTATTAAAAGGAATTACGTGCACTAGCTAGCTAATAGGTTTACTTGTCAAGTTGGGGGTCCCTTAACTGCTAATATGCTAAGCGAGGCATGCCAAGTGGCCCGTAAACCATGGTTCACGGATAAGCTTCTTTAACTACTACTATTACTACTATTATTAGCTAAAGTCGATATAGATATATCGATACTTAAGAAATCTTTTAAAACCGTAGCTTATAATTAAATCTATAATATATAATACGAGGTCTTCGTTAATATATATAATATCAATAATAATCGAATAATTGAATTTATACTTATCTTTTAAAAAGATTTTAAATCTACGAAAAGCTTGCTTATATAATTAATATTGCGTATAATATTTAATAATCTTTTCGAAGATATCGGTTTTAAACTCTTTACTTGCAACTTTAAAAGTAATAGTAAAACGCTATACTAAAGGGTGTCCTTAGCGGCGATGAATTTAACGCAATTCTCTTTCGGTAAAGTAGCATATAATAGTTTCTTATTAATTAAGCAATAAGAATAAATAGCTTTATTTTCTAATAACTAGTACGCTATTATAGCCTTGCATAAGCAAGTTTCTTAAATTATTAAAATACACGCTAAAAGAATTTATATCTTTTAAATAGATTAAAAAAAAAGTATTAATATTAATTATATAAAAAACAATCTTGCTAATTAATATTTATACTTTTACGGTTCTTTTAATAATAGCCGAGGTCTCGCCGAAGCTAATAATACTTCCGTAAATAATAATCATTTGTAATTTAAGCAAGTAATGCTAAAAAGCTCTTACTTATGCTTCTTTTATAAAAGACTTACTTGCAGCTCTCGAATCGAAAAGGAAGCTTTAAAATCGATAAGCTAAATACCGAAAGTATAAAATATAAGTCTTTAATAAAACGGTTTTATCTTTTTTAATTAAAAGGTTCATAGCGTTTAAAATAATAAAAGCGTAATAAGCTAAGCGTTTTTATAAAATTGCAATAATCTCGGCGCCTATCACTTTTTTAACTTTAATAAAAAAGGTTTAAATAAAGTAATTGCGGTCACCGTAATCGTATTCGTTATATTAATAGTTTTTAATAGCGTATATTATTTAATCTTAATAATTTTCTTCGTTTAAAATACCCTTTACTCCTTCGTAATTTGTTAAAAAGCTTGCGAAATAAGCTAAGGTTATTAGTTAAGTAATATAATATATAGCGCTTTTCTTATACTCGTTATAAAAGCGTTTTCGCTTTTCGAAAGAGTGTTTTATAAATTAGCAATCGGGCTTGCCGCAAATAAAGCATACTTTAAGTTTTTTACTTTCGCGAAAGCTTTTATTTTTTTTTTTACGTGCAAAACCTTTATTCTTACTTTTGCTTTTACTATCGCGATTATAGCCTCTTAAGCTACGGTTATAGCTTTTACTTGATCTTTTATAGTTTCGATCGGTATAATAAGTCTCGTAATTGCAATTAGTATCGCAATTATAATCGTTAAAAGCATAATACATAATAAAAGGAGCTATATATTCGAGTACTTAGCGCTCTTTTTAAATAGTACCGATTGCTAATCGTAATTTGTTGCACAGTGTGGTCCTTGCCTCACGTGCTCCTCACGTGGCCTAGCACGTGCTCCCTTGCACGTGCCTGCCAAGCTCCTTAGAGGCCACGTACCACATGTACATATCTACAATTGCTCCCGTGCTCCCTTGAATATACCAGACACTTTTATCGCTATCTTTTAGACCTTGATCTGCTCCACCTACTTAAGTATACGCCCTCTGTCACTATAGTTAAGAGCTACACGCTTCTACGAGCTCCTTTTAATTATCATTAATACGGTACAGACTGCCTCGATGGTTGCAGGATTATCGTCTTCTTTCTTTTCGGTCGGTAGAAGTTGTTCTCTTTTCTAACGCTCGGAGCGTCTAGTAAGAGCTTTTCAAACCTCATTTTTTACTTTATTTTACACTCTACTTCGAGCTATTCTACGACATGTCACTTCAAAGCGCCTAACACTTTACGGACCGAGCGTTATAAGTCGATTAGTTTATCGATTACAAGGCCGTTGCGATGATGAAAGGCGTTTGGAAGCTTGCAGACCCTTATTCGAAGGAAACTCAGCTTCACATCCTTTCTTTAAAACCGCCGGCACCACTTACGATTGACGACCTGATCGTCAGAGAGAACGAGCGGAAGGATAATCTTATAAAGGAATAAGAGGAGGCGCCTCTGGCTACTCGTAGAGACCGCCTAATGCTAGGGGGTGCGAGTTTCCAGGACGTCAAGGAGGAGTTTGCATATCGGTCGAGAGAATATTCTAGGAAAGAGGCGCGCTAGAGCGCCTTGAACTCCAAATACCAGTACATGCTGGAGTGGGTGAATCAGACGGTCCTAAAGGAGCTGCTGCAACCTTATAAGACTCGTCTGATTAAAGAAGAGGAGTTTTCATTCCAAACGCTAGTGAGGTCTTTACGGGACCAGTACGCGAAAGACGACGAATCGACGAGGGAGCATGTGCGAGACGAGTACCGTCGAATACTTAACGAAAGAGCTGCGGAGACTATTGAACCTTAGCAATAGATTCGAAATTGAGAGCTCGTGCACTTTAAAGCTGTCGCTTTAGAGCTCGAATTGCAAGATATTGTCGGTTCTCTTGCTATAAAGGATTTCTTAAGAGTAATTGCTTAAAGGTTGGACCTTGCTTAAGGCAGTCGACACTTAGGTCTTGTGGTCGACGCTATCAGTATAAGGGAAGCTTCTAAGTTGAAGAGCTTGAGAGACTACGCAAAGATGTTTAAAGGGCATTTACAGCAAAGAGGAGCTCGTAAGGGTGTGTTCGCCACACTCAACGAGCTCTTAAAAGGAAAGGTTTGCCCTTGCATGCGTACTCACTCTTGGCAGCCTTCTTTTTGCGACCTATTGAGGCTTGCTTCTACTGGTCAAAACCTTAGGAATCTCACAGTGTCGGAGCCAAAGCTTCAAGCTATTAAAGAGCGATTCTCTATGCTTAGCTACGAAAAGCTGAAGGCGAGCTTGGAGCTCTTATAGAAGGAGAATGGAGCTTCTACTAGCGAGGGCAGGTCCAAATACCCTGGAAGTGTAGCTGCTTAGGAAAGGCCACCTAGGAGCAGGTCTATAAGGGATGTTGGAACCGCTCGCGCACGCCGGAAGAGTGAATTGGGCCGTAGCCTTAGCGCTGCTGGAGGCTTATTGAAGCTTGGAAACCGTGTAGAGCTTGCGAAGGGGAGGTGTAGTATGAGGAATTGGGACGCCTGCCTTAACTACAAGTTATTTGTATATTTGAGTCGCTCTTAGGGGGTGGAGGTTTAAGTTGGCGAGTCTTTGCGACGGCAAGCGGACCTACCTTGCACCTTGCCTTAAGGACTATTGGCTGCTGCCACTTTAGAAGATGCTCGTTGCAGCTTACTAGCGCTGGCGTGCTCTTATTTCGTTTGCCCTTTGTCTAGGAGCTTATAAGCTCCGTTCATCTTTTGGCTAGATTTTCTTTAGGTTTTTTCGTTTGTTTTTTCCTTCTTTCTTTAGGCGAGCCTTTTGTCAGTTGAGCAGTCGCTTCGCAACTGGGGGGTGTGTTGCATAGTGTGGTCCTTGCCTCACGTGCTCCTCACGTGGCCTAGCACGTGCTCTTTTGCACGTGCCTGCCAAGCTCCTTAGAGGCCACGTACCACATGTACATATCTACAGTTGCTCCCGTGCTCCCCTGAATATACCAGACACTTCTATCGCCATCTCTTAGACCTTGATCTGCTCCACCTATCTAGGTATACGCCCTCTGTCACCATATAATTAAATAGCAACTCTTTCGTATATATTAACTAGATTAAATATTGCTAGTTTGCATTCTTCGACTTTATTGCAAGCGCTAATAAGTTAATCGCGCAATACGTTATCGGTCTAGTATTTAAGTATAAGGCCTTGCTAATAGCTTTTTAAAAGCTTTATCGTAATCTTTAAGCATTCTAATCGAATCTTCTCGATATTCTTTTTATTTATAATAATATTAGCGAATATAATAATTCTTTATAAGCTTATATAATGCTTTCGGTTTTTATCGATTTCGAAGTATTAAGCTATAAGGTGTATCATAGCTTCGAAAGTATAGTTTTTATTAGCTATTTAATTGATATAATAAGCGTTTGCTGCTCCGATAAGCATAATAAAAAAAGCTTTAAAGTATAAAGTAAAAAAGATATCGCATATTTCGTATAAGCTATAAAACTTCTTTAGCTTTACGAAAAGTATATTTTATATTCTTTTATTATATTTAAACTCTTTTTTATATCTATACATCTTATTAAGTCCGCTAATCAGCTGCGCTAGGCTTGATCTTTAGCCTCTTTTAGCTGATTGGTCAAGGTCTTTTTTATTACTACTTCCGCCTCTTCCTTCACCTTTTCCGCCGCTTTCTCTTCCACCTCTTCTACCTCTTCCTCCACCTCTTCTTCTACCTTTTTTATAATTGTCTTTACGATAAAAGTCATCCGTATAATTGCTTTTATTATTATCATTTCCGCTTTTACTTCTTCTACTTGCTTTAAAAATAAATAGTACGTAAGGTTATTTATAAACTAGTGGATTGAGTAAAGGTCGAAACAAGATCGAATAAATTAATAATAAGAGTTATAATCGAAGGTCAAAAGGTAATCGAAAGTCAAAGGTAAACTCTTATTATCTTTGCTATTAATAAGGTTGCTTATCGAATAGTATATCGAATTATATATTATTCGAAGGTAGAGGTCGATACAATTAAAAGTGTATCGATAAAAGAAAGGGTCGTATAAGTTGTATCGATATAAAAGGTATAAAAAGTAAAAGTAAAAGTAAAAGTTTAACGGCAAGTTTATATATTATTAAACTAAGTCGCTTTTCTCGTTTTGCTTTTTTATAAAATAAAAATACGAGAAATGTCGATCTATAAAGTAGTTCAGCAAAAGCTAAAGCATAGCTTACATTACTTTTTAAATCTTTTATTTATACGTAATAAACGAAAAAGTAATTATATAAGTATCTTAAAATTATAATATAATTTAGCTTAAATAATAGTTTAATTTATTTATTAGATTGCTTTTAAGCGATTAAGAATATATATTCGTAAGGTCGTAACGATCGTTAAAGTACTTGCAATTGCAAAACACTCGGTTAATAAAATATTTGAATTCTGTCTGCTCCTTAAAGCTTAAAGGAGCTAATTCCTTTTATACTATTAAAAGGAATCACGTGCACTAGCTAGCTAATAGGTTTACTTGTTAAGTTAAGGGTCCTTTAACTGCTAATATGCTAAGCGAAGCATGCCAAGTAGCCCGTAAACTATAGTTCACGGGTAAGCTTCCTCAACTATTACTACTACTACTATTATTAGCTAAGGTCGATATAGATATACCGATACCGGTAACTCTTTTTTTGGCAAACAGTGCTTTGCTAATTATTATATCGATCGAAAAAGGAAAGAAGGTAATTAAATAAAAAAAAAAAAAACAATCTCCTTTTTTCTTTTATAGCGGCTTTTCCACTTATCTATCGACTTGCACTTTTAAAGTATTAGTTAAAACTAGCTTTTGCAAAAAGATATTAGCCCCGATTTTAATTATAGCGTTAGCAAGGTTAGATTTGCTTTCGATTTAGCGTACTTTAAAAAGCTTTCGCCTTTCGTATAACTCTCGAATAGCTATAATATCGATTATTAAGCGCTTCTTTTTAATAGTCTTTAGTTTTATTATGCACTCGTAAAGCGAGTAAAAGTTAATGCATACGATTATAAAAAAGTTAAGGATTCTTAGTTAAGCCGTAATTTAAGCAAAAGTAATCGATATAGCAATAGCTATATCGATACTTAAAGATATCGCGTATAGCTTAAAAGCTAATACTGCTTTTATCACCCTCTTGCACTTTTATAACACTTAATATAAGATATTACTCGTTAAAATAAATTCGTTTTTATTTACGTAAGCTTTATTGCTAAGGATAGCTACGAAACCGATTTAAGAGCTAAGGTCAGCGTTATTAGCAAACGCTTCGTCTACGAATATAAAAAGCTTCGCAGTTTTTAAATCTAAGAGCACGTAATAGATCCTTTGAGTTAAGTAATCGATTAGCTATTAAATTACTTTATTAAGGGCTTTATAATCCTCGTCCTTCGATTCTTAATGCTAAGCGGTTATCGATAAAGCGCAAGATGCTTTTAAGTAGCAAATAATAGCTAAATACGCTTTTCGAGCACGTTGCTTTAAGTACTTTTTAACTCGTATAGTTAAATCGAGCTTGATCACTGCAAGCCTTTTACCTTGCCCCTTTTGCTTAATTAATAATCCGAACCTTTTTTTATCCAAAGATAACTTGCATTTATTGAAAATCATTAGCTCGGCGTATATAAAGGTCTTTATTTCTTTGCTTTTTAACTTAAATTTAACTAGCTCTTTTTTTTCTTTTGCCTTTATAGCTGGATTAACGATTATAAAAACATTATCCGTTTGTAAAGCAGCTATTCTTAGCTGATTTTTATTAATTAATATAAAAAAGCAAAAATTAAAGCTCGATTGCTTTATCTCGAAGTTGTCCGTGAAATGCTTTGAAAAACGCTTATATTAATGCGTTCTTGCTTCGAAGATCTTATATAAAGGGCTAGTTATAAAGAATAAAGTGCCGAAAGGAAATCGATAAGTGATCTCTTTAAGTGGTCGCACGACGATTATTCGGATAAGCTTCGTGCTTGATTAAGTATAAGCTTAAATGATATCCTTGCTATAAACTTAATATTCGTAGTCTTTTATTAAAAAAAGAGTTAAAGTATAATAAAATCTTTGGTCCGCTCGCTGCATCGTAAGTGATTCGGTGAGTACTTTCGTTTTGCTTTTATTTTAAAAAGCTTAGATTATTATACGAAACTTTTCGTATAGCGTAAGTATTCTTTTGCTTTTAATCTTATTAATAAACTTAAATCCGAAAATCTTAGCGCTTTTAACGCGTAGGTCGGTGCTCGAGATCACTTAAAAGATGCTTTAAGCTATCAATCTAGCTAATTCTTTTGCTTTAGACTCTTGAAATAATGCTTCGGGGCTCTTAATGATTCCTTCGGCTCGTAGCTTAGTTAAAAGCTTATAGTCTCGGCGTTCTTTATCGATAATTAATACTTCGGAGTCTTTAATAAATAAAACGTAAGAATCGCTTTCCTTTTCGTCGAGCACGATCGTGATATTAAAATCGTACTTTTAATAAAGTATTTAGATTATTAGTATTATTGACTTTTAAAGATTAGCAAATTAAAGGTTAAAAGGGCTGTTTGTTAGTCTTAGCGAGCTTTTTAGATTAAGCGACTTCGATAGATTAAGCGAATATTAAAGTTTAAGCGAATTTCGTATTTCTAGCTCTTTTTCGCTTTCGCTTTAATTATCTTTTACTTCTTTTTCTATTTCTTTTTTTATTTTTGCTTTAAGTATTTGCAACTCCTCTAGCAGCTTTTCAACTTTAAAGTAATAAGGTTTTATTAAGGTTAACTTGAATTCCGTAAGCCTCGGATAAGCTATTATGCACGTATACCTTTGCTTGCTAAGCAGCTGAAAAAGGCTTTTTTACCTTTAGTTTTCCCGTTATACGAGCACTCGTAAGTTAATAAAGAAGTCTAGAATATGCTTCGTAATTAGGCCATTCCTTCTTTTAAGCGCGTCTTTAATTTGCTTCGCAGCGTAGCATTTTCGTATTTCTTTTATAGCTTTGTTGATAGCAGCAGCACGCTCTTAAGTAAACGCGGCAAATCGATCTTGCTTCGTTAGCTTCGATAAGGTTTTAAAAACGAAGAGTATAAGAACCAAGCTATTAAATCCAGCTATATCGTTAATAGCTTTAATAGCTATTTGAAGCCGGTCCTTTTTTAAAGCTTTTGAAAGCTTTTTTATAACGATCTTAAAAGCGCGTCGCACAAAGACGTAGTAGCGTTTTATTAGCTCGACGCTATAATAAGCTTTTATAAGCATTTGCTTTAAAGTGCTGCTAATACTTTTAAAGTAGCTTCGAAACGTTATTAAATTAAAGTTGATTCCGGGATCGTGCATTACGTTTATAAAGGGTCCGACGTAAGTATTGACTTAATATCGATTGAATCTTTTAAGTAAGTGCTATGCGGATATGCTTTTAAAGAAAGTAGCGGCTTAAAAATTAATAGAATCGCAAACGACGTGTAATACGTTTTTGCCGTTAAGGTGCATTACGTTTACGTATACCGTATTATTAAAATCAGTATCGTCTTTAAGTCTAATACTAAACTTTTTCGGAAAGCGTTCGAATACTTAGCAATAATAGCAAAACTTTTAAATATTATAAAGCAAATCTCGCTTAAATTCGTACCCGGCCCTTTTAAAAACAGCAGCAAATCGATTTGCTAAAGGGTAGCCAAAACGCTTATAAATGGTCTTTAATTATTCTTTCGTAAAGTAGCAGTAGACGGTCTCGCTTTCGGTATTATAATAAGTAGTAGCGTATTTTTTACTTAATAGCATCTATACGTACTTAAATATCTTTATTATTAATATTTCCTTTTTCTTTTAAACTAATACGTTCCGCAAGTTATTTAAGATTACTTTGTGCTTGTTTATATTAGCTAATAAGAATAAAAAGGGTACGTCGCTTTTTATAACGTAGAACTCTACTTGACTTAAAAGAGTATCCAAGGTAATTGCTTTAATAAAAGTAGTAAAGCCGATATCGTATTTAACGGATTTCTTTTTTGCTCGAGATATATTTAATTAGACTTCGAAGTACTTCTTTTAAAGTGCTCGTAGCTAAAGCAAGCTAGCGATAAAGAAATTAGCTGCTCCGCTATTAATTATAAGGCTTATAAATACGTTTTTAAAGTACTTAAAGGTCATATAGGTCTTTGCTTTGCTCGCGGGTACGTTTTAAGTCTCGATTTAGCTAATAAAGGCGTGGAATGCCGTTTAAATTTCCAGCTGTTTATATACTTTGTCATCGTTAAAAGTGCCGTAGATAATTACAAAACCTTTCGATATATTAGCGTAATTGCTCGATTCGAGCGGCTCGTTTAATAAGCTTGCGATAAACTAATCGAATTCTTTCGTAAATACAAATGGCACGCTTTTAATCGATGCTACGTATTAAGAGAATTTGCTTTTCGTTACTCTTTTTACGTCTTTAAAAGCTTAAAACTTAGCGACGGATGCCTTTCTTTCGTCGAAGGTATGGTTAATGCTTTAGCAACTTGGCTTTTTGCAAACAAAACACTTTTTCTTACTTTTAATAGCTTTAGCAGCTTTCTTATTTTCGAAGTATTAGCGGTTTTAAATAAAGCATTTGTATTTTTCGTTTAAATCGGAGTCAGCTTTTAAAGTGTTATAAAAGCAAGTGTAATCGTGTAGCTCGCTAAAGCTCGCGTAAGCTTTAGCTTTAACGAAAGGTCGAAAGGTTTTAGTTGTAAAAGCAATTGCTCGACGAATATTAGCAATTGCTGCGGTAGAAGTAAAAGCAAGATTTATTCGTATAATCGTAGTCTTTAATACGTTTTTATAAGCTAAATACAGCTTATTAGCAAAACTTCGATTATCTTTTAAACTTGGTCGTAAGAAGCTTTAAATGCCTTTAAGCTTTTTAGCGAGCTTTTTAAAGCACTCGCTAAGCGAAATCTTTGCATTCTCTTTCTTGACTAAATTTAGCGAAATTTCTTTTTAACGATCGTATTTTGCTTGCCGCCGATAGTTAATCTCGAAATGGTCTTTTACCGCAATAGCGTTTGCTTTAAACGTAAGAAGCTTGGCCTTGATCATATGATTGTAATAAAAAGTTATAGCTTCTTTCGTAAGCATAATTAAGAACGCCGCTAAATAATCGTCGGAAGTCAAATCGTATCGACTTACTTAATTAGCAAAAATCCTTAATTAAGTTTTAAAATCGTCGTCGAGTCTTAAATACTTTAGCTTTTTAAGAAAGCTTCGCGCGAACAAAGCTAATTCCTTCGCTTTTAAGTGAAAGTTTATTGCTTTTAGCTTAAGGAAATCGTTTTTATCATCGTTAAAGGCGCTTAAAGTGCCGTACGCAAGCGTGCCGTGCTTAGCTAATGGTCGGATCGGTAAAAGATTACTAATATAGTTGCCGGTTATAGGTCTTACCTTTTTAAGGTCCTTAAGAAGCTCATTTCCGGATCCGAAGTCCTTTAGAAGTCCGTTGCCGAATCCTTTTAATAGCTTAAGAAGGCCGTTCTTACCTTTTCCGTACCCGTAGCCTCGATCTCTTTGCTAATCTCTTCCGTTCCTTTTTCGTCGGCTATCATTAAGATCTTTAAGGCTATTCGGGTTACCGGCTAAAGCTCTAGCTTAATAATATCCGTATCTTTAAGCTTGCTTTTAGCGATTTCTATACCTTTAATTTCTCTTTTATTAATACGTAGCTTTTTAAAAGATATAAATAGCTTGCCGGTACGTCCGAAAGTGCTAGATCCTCTTTTCGAGTTATTAAGATTAAGCACGGAAATCTATACGCTATCTTTAATGAAAGTTGATTTTATTTAAAATGCTTTTAGGTTTTGGCGGGTTCTTTTTTAGCGTATAGCTTTCGTAGCTTCGAGTATTATTTAGTCCGATGATGATCTCAAGACTTTTATTATTATTGCTATTAAGCCTAAGCTTTTTAAAAAACTAAGTATAGCTTTTAAGAAAAGGGTTTAAAAGCCGCTAAAGTGATTTTAGCTCTTCTTAAATAATTAGCGTATTGCGTAGCGATTAATGGATTAAAAGCGTTGAGTACGTTAAAGTACTTCGTCGTAGCTTTTCGTTAGATTATATAACGTAAGTCCGTAATTCTGCTATTTGCTTTGCTATTACTTTTATATTTTGCTTTATATCTTTTTTTTCTTTCGCAAACTCTTCGCGTAACTTTCGAATCTTTTTCCTTTCTTCCTTTTCCTTTCCTTTTGGACTTCGTAAAGGTGGTAAAAGTAGTTAAAGCGTATTATCTTTGTCGTCCGTAAGGTTTTCGGCGGTCCACTTCGAATTGAGGCTTAAGAGTGTTGCTTATTGCTTTTTTATTTTTTAAAAGGTCTATTAGTGTTACTGCTCGTCGTTTAAAAGCTTGACTATCTTATTAGCGTAGCTCTTTTGCTTTAAGGGGCACCATACGCTTTTAAATAGCAAGTGTTCTTTGAAGCTAATAAGAGTAGTAAACTTAAGGCTTCGTTTCGTATTATCCTTCGTCATCGTAAAACTCGTCTAATCTTAGCGTGAGAAAGCGTACCGGAATAAGCTTTATAAGTCGTAATCTTTTAATCCTTTATACTTCGCATCTAAGAAGTCCTTTATTATTGCTCGAGCCGTAATCTTATTATCGGGCCTTACGTATAATAGCTCGTTTAAGTCAAATAAGATGCTCGATATCTCATTGTTTGGTCCTTTCGAGAGGCTTAGGAGTCTTAAGTATAGTAGTCCTTTTAGCTGAATAACTAAAGGTTCCGTAGGTAGTGATAAGACTCGAAGGGTATAATACCTTATTGTTCTTTGTCGGCTGGATTTCTTATTTAAAGGTTTAGTTGCTTAATCGGCTATAGTAATTGTCTACTCGTACGTAGATCGATCGTATTAGTTGGGTTTGCTGTGTGTAGCAAGCGCGGCTTTATAGCTTTAAAGGTTGTATAAAAGTGATTTAGTTCGGAATCACTCTTTCGTAAGAATAAGGAAAATCGGTAATATAAAAAGCGACTTGGTACGGAATCGCTTTTCCGTTATAAAAGGAAGGAAGTATCGTAATAAAAGGTATCCTCGTTATAGAGTCTTAGCTTCTTTATGATTGATCACTTAATAGTAATTCAATTACTGATTAGTATTGGATTGCTTTCAAGCGATTGGGAATATATATTCGTAAGGTCGTAACGGTCGTCAAAGTACTTGCAATTGCAAAACACTCGGTTGATAAGGTATCTGAATTCTGTCTGCTCCTTAAGGCTCAGGGGAGCTGATTCCTTTTATACTATTAGAAGGAATCACGTGCACTAGCTAGCTAATAGGTTTACTTGTCAAGTTGAGGGTCCCTTGACTGCTGACATGCTAAGCGAGGCATGCCAAGTGGCCCGTGAACCATGGTTCACGGGTGAGCTTCCCCAACTACTACTACTACTACTACTACTAGCTAAGGTCGATATGGATATACCGACACTATCTTTCGAAGAAGCTCTAATATGTCTCTTATAAATTGTCACTTATAGCGTAGCGATAATCATCCTTGAATATATCGAGGGCTCGAATAATATACGAATAAACGCAACCTTAAGTCCATTTGATCTTATTAAAAGGGTCGAAATCGTTAGCTTCTTATACCTCTCGGTCGACCTTGAATTTGCTTCGAAGAGTCTATTCGAGCTCTTCGAAGCTACCTGCTAAAAGCCGAATAGATTTCTTTAAGAAAAGGGGAGGGAGGGAGGTCTTCGAATTCGTGAGAGAGAGGGTTTCTGTTTCTATTATCCGCTATATTAGCGGCGGTAATTGCGTAATAGACGCTACAACTAATAATAGTATTGCTAATTGTATTAGGTTTCCGCTAGACTTGTTAAGAACTAACGGTTGCTTATAGCGTAATTAATACCTTTAAAAGGGCAAAAACTACCTCTTCTTTTTTATACTTAGCTCATTTATAATTAAGTGTGAATTTAACTACTGATCAATATTAGTTACACAATAGGGTGCACACGTAAGACTCGATACGAATGGCAAGTGGTTGCATTCGTAATGTTATTAAGTCTGAGGGAGGAAGGAAGCTATTCTAGCTGCGAGGTGCAGTTACATATAGGTGGTTGCTATGCCAAGGGTGCACGTGCCAACCTTATCCCCGATCGAGTCCTTAACTCCGATCCCCTCATTCCCACAGTTATATATATATATAACAGTGTATTCACTAGCTCCCAATTGACTAACGATCAGATAAAATAAAAAATGAGCAATCAAGATCTCGCTCGCCCATTATTATACTCCGTAGTCCTTCAGTCCAGTCAATTAATTCACCAGAAGCCGAAATATCGGAAATCGAAACTGAAACCGGCGGTACTTTCCAAAATTCAATTAATACTTCCTTACATTTATTTGCTTTTCGTTTTTCGCCCATCGAGGTAGTTAGGTGGTTAGTTGGTTCCCTTCCCTTCCGTATTAGGTAGGAGTGAAGATAAGAGGATGAGGAAGGGGAAGAGGAAGAGGTAGGTAAGGTGGATTGGACAGGATAGATACTGTAGGTCTTGTCTCCTAATTTCTAATCCTTTTTCCCCCTTCTCCTTTTCTTCTATCGTTCTTTTTATAATCCTTTTTTTTCTAATTGTTTTTTTCTAACTGCTTATTTCAAATTGTTTTTTTCTGATTATTTTTTTCTGATTGTTTTTTTCTGATTGTTTTTTTCTGATTGTTTTTTTCTGATTGTTTTTTTCTGATTGTTTTTTTCTGATTGTTTTTTTCTGATTGTTTTTTTCTGATTGGTTTTTCCTAATTGTTTTTTTCTAATTGTTTTTTTCTAATTGTTTTCTTCTGAATGTTTTTTTTTCTAATTGGTTTTTTCTAATTGTCTTTTTCCAATTTTTTTTTTTTCCAATTTTTTTTTTTTCTAAATTTTTTTTTCTAAATTTTTTTTTCTAAATTTTTTTTTTCTAAATTTTTTTTTTTCTAAATTTTTTTTCTAATTTTTTCTCTAGTTTTTTTTTTTTCTTTTTTTTCCCCCCCTAATCTCTCTCCCACCACCCCTCCCCCGTCCCCCTCCTCCCCCCCTTCCCTTTTCTTCTATCGTTCTTTTTCTAATCTTTCTTTTCTGATTGTTTCCTTTCCCCCTTTTTCTTTTATCGTTCTTCTCTTTAACCAGTTCCTTTTGCTAATCCTTTTTTGGGGGGGGAGCGACGGGGAGGCTTTAAACTCCATCATTTTATCCCATCCCATCTCACCCTTATCCCTTTTCCTAACCCTCATCCTTCAATCTCATCTCTCCTCCAATTTTTCATCTTATCGCCTCCTGCATATATGGATTTATTAATAATTAATAAAAAAAAAGATGAAAAAAAAAAAACAATATATATATATATATAGCGAGACATCCCCCTTTTATTATATATATAGCTCAACCACTTCCCTTTTTTACCTAGGGCTCTTTCTTAAGGGACTTAATAAAAAAAAATCTTAGAATCCCAGAGCCTAAAGAAACAGAAACGAAAGGGGAAACCTTTTCGTTCATTCTATCTTCTTACCCTGGTCTATCTTCCGAGAAAAAAAAAAAAAAAAAAAAAAAAAGGAAAAAATAATAAGAAAACAACGCACTTCTTATTAAACCACAATTAAAAAGCTCGCTGGCTATTATTTATCCTATCTCCCATCTTCCTTCTTCTCATCTTACTTATCCCGTCCCCGTCTTTAAAGCGTTTCCTTTTTATTTTATTTTATTTCTATATTTGCTTTTATATACCTACCTTCAAAAAAAAATCTTGCTTTTTTTTTGCCTTTAATATTTTCATTTATATCTTGATCCTTATCTTCCCTTCCCTTTTCCTTTCCCTTGCCTTTGCCCGGGCTTCTCAAGCTACTTAATTCATTATATGATGTAATTAACACAGGACGCCCTTGGTGTAGCTAGCTAGCTAGTCCACGTTAGAAAAATATCCTGCTTCTTCTTCGTTCTTTTTATTTTTGAATAATATTTATAATATCTGTTTCTGTTGCTTTGCCAAGTCTTCTATTCCGTCTATCTATACCCATATCTATATCTATATCCATATCCTCCTTCCTTCTTTTTCTTCGTCTCTTACGCTCCTCCTTTTAGCCAAGTATTGTATATAGATCGATAGAGAAAATGGTTTTTCCCCTCCCCCCTTTTCTTCCATCGTTCTCTTTCTAGATTTTTTTTCTCTAATTTTTTTTTTCTAATTTTTTTTCCATCGTTCTTTTTCTGATAGTTTTCTTTTAAATAGTTTTTTTGTAATAGTTTTTTTTTCCAATATTTTCTTTTCTAATCTTTTTTTTTTTACTCCTTTTTTTTTTCTAAACCTTTTTTCCCCCCCTTTTCTTCCATCGTTCTTTTTCTAATCTTTCTTTTCTAATTATCCCCCTCCCCTTTCTCTTCCATCGTTCTTCTTTCCAATCAGTTCCTTTTGCTACTTTTATTTTTTTTCTAGCTTTAAACCCCATCATCTCATCCCATCCCATCCTATCCCATTCTCATCTCACCCCTATCCCTCTTCCCACCCCCCATCCCTCATCCCTCATCCCCCATCCCTCACCTCATTCCCTCGTCGTCCAACCCCCCATCTCACCTCACCTCATCCCACCCGTCCTGCATATCAATATATCAATATATCAAAGACTAATAAACATAAAAAATAAATAAAAATTATAATCATTACAAAATACATATATAGCGAAACATCCCCCCCTTCTTCTTCCCCCTACTCCTTTATACATATAACAACTACTTCTCCTCCTTACTTAAGGCCATTCCTTAAATATATATTAATCAACCCCAAAGTCCCCGAATCCCAAACCAAAGCCCAAAGAAACAGAAAAAACGAAAGGGGGAAAAAAAAACCCTTTTCGTTCATTCCATCCCTATCCCATCCCCGCCCTCCATCCATCCTCCACAAAAAAAAAAAAAAAAAAAAAAAAAAAACCTCTTACCAAACGCACAATTCAAAACCGCGCTGGCAGTCTATCCATCTTTTTCTTATCTTACTCATCTCTTATCTCCCATCCCCATCCCCAGACTTTTCCGTTTCCTTTCCCTTTCTAACCTAACCTAACCTAACCTAACCTCACCTAACCTAACCTAACCTAACCTAACCTAACTTAACCTCACCCAACCTAACCTAACCTGATTCAATTTTATACATATATATATATATATGTATAAGGTATATTCCTATATCTCTATCTCTATATTGATATCTCCATCCAAGTACCTACCTACCTACCTACCTACCCTAAAAAAAAAAAAAAAAAAAAAAACCATACCGCTTTTTTTGGTTCTTTTTTTTTTTTTTTTTTCGCATTTTTTTACTTTTTTTACTTTTTTTGCCTTTTGGCCTTTTAACATCTACATCTACCCTTTCCCTTTCCCTTTCCCTTTCCCTTTCCCTTTCCCTCTCCCTCTCCCTTTCCCTTCCCCTTGCTCTAGCTCTTCAAGCTACCTTAGTTCATCATCTATCTGACATGACGACATGACTAACACAGGACGACGCCCCTGGTATAACCAACTAACTAGCTAGCCAGCTCGTCCGTCCGTCCACGTTAGAAGAAACCTCCTGCTTCCTCTCCGTCCCTTTTTCTTTTTCACTAATATCGGTAATATCTGGATTATCTTGTCTCTGCTGCTTTGCCAGGTTCCTCTCCTCTATGCCGTCCATCCACATTCACATTCAGATTCACATTCAGATTCACATTCAGATTCACATCCACATGCTCCCTCCTCTCTCCTCCTCCTTCTTCTTCGTCTCCCACCAACGCTCCTCCTCCCAGCCAAGTATTGTAAAGATCGATAGAGAAAATGGGCGTTTTATTTTCTCCCCACTTTCTTTCCCTTTCCCTTTCCCTTTCCCTTTCTCCTTTCGTTGTCCTCCCTACCTCCCCACTGCCATCCTGTACAAAGGCACCAAAACTCTCGACTGAATATTTTCAAAAATCTTTTTTTTTTTCCAAAAAAAAAAATTCAAAAAAAATCTCCTCGCTTCTTCCCCTTCCTCCCCTCCCCTTCTCTCTCTCTCTCTCCACACAGAGATGAAATAGATCGGGCAGAAAAAGTGAGGAAGATGGAGCACAGACGTAGAGCAACCTTTGGAAAGCATGCGTCGGGAAAAATCAAAACAAGCAAGCAAGCAAGCAAGCAAGCAAGCAGAAAAAAAAATAAAAATAGTAAATCCATCCAAAAACCAGAACAAACCACCACACACTGACTGGATGGCTAGCGGGCGGGCGGGCTGGCTCATTGCGGCAACGAGCGTAATACAGCGCTGACGTCGCCCGCTCAATCTGGTACTGAGAAGAGAGATAGAAGAAGAGAAAAAAAACAGCTTCTCTCCCTCGGATCCCTGCGACACAACTCCAAAAACACCTTCACAACACCTCTCCAAGAACCTTACCCACACACGCGCGATACGGAACCAAAAAATCACCTAGCCTAGCAGCCTACCTTACCACGGGGAGTCCCCAGAAGCATTGGCCTTGGCCAGCAGACTCTGCATGTGCGACGGCAGTGTTTTCTCCCATCCCGGTGGAGGGAGGGTCTCGAGGGCGGTCACATCTTTGCCAAAGTGGCCCTCCTTCTGCGCGCTCTCGCCGTAGCCACGCGTACATTCGTAGGGCCGGTGCCACTTCGTAGGCGTCACGCTGGCCACGGGTGGGAGGCTCGGCTTTGCTTCTTTCTCCGGTTCCGGTTCCGGTTCCGCGACCACTGCTGCTGCTGCTGGTAGATTCTCACTTTTGGCAGCCTCAGCCCTCTCAGCCCTCTCGGCCCTCTCGGCCCTCTCGGCACTCTCACCCTTCCCATCACCGTCACCGTCTTCGGAGAGAACTTCGGTCACGCGCCAAGCCTGATCCACGCGCTCGCTGCGTCCAAACTCATCCGCCGCGACAGATGGCGAGCCCAACCGCGACCACCCTTTCCTCCACTTCGAGGGGTTAGAAGCGACGCCGTGGGGGGTCTCGGCGTGCTGGTACCTGCAATCCTCGGCGGTGTTGACGCAGGACCCGTGAGCCCAGTACCAGCACGACTTGCTGCTTTTGCTAGAGCTATCGAAGAAGCTTTCATCGGCGTCGGTGGGGCTCCCGTTAGTGATAACCTTGGATAGCGTGGAAGGAGAGTTGAGGGTGAAGGATGAAGGGGAGGTAGGGGAGAGCTGGGCTTGGATTTGAGCCTGAGTTGGAGGCGCGAGGGAGTCGGCGAGAGCGCCCCAGGAGGGTGTGCCCTTAGGGAAGAAGGGTTCACTGCCGGGGATGAATTTGTGGAGGTCACGGCACTCGTCTGCGGTGAAGCGGCAGGTCCTGTTTGGGGTGCCCCAGAACCTGATTTGGTGAGCATGTTATATATTTATGTGTATATATATATACACACACATATATATATATATATCAACTAAAAGACCGAGGCTAGAAGAATGGGGCAGAGGGGGCCGGGGGCTTACCAGCATGTCTGCGTCTTGGGCATCACTGGCTTCAGGGGCTCTTTTCCGACCTTGTTCTTATAGTAAGAAGGGCGAGAGTGACCGACGGCATTCTGGGGAGCCATCATCTGAGCTCTGATCTCCGCGATCTTCACGCTGTTAGTCACATGCGGTCTCGTCTAACAAGAGTCTACGTACTTTATCATCAACCAGCTTGGAAACCTCATCTCTCGAGACCATGTCCGTGTGCTCGCTTCCGGAGCTCACACTCTTCGCCTCATCTACCAGCGGCGCAAATCGACTGGCTCCCAGCCCGCCCAGCCCACCAGGTTGCTTCGGTTGGACAGGTACATGGGGTCTCGTTCGACGAGTGATAGGAACTTCGTCCCACTCGGCAGCATTGTTGTTTTCAATCCGATCCAGTGAATGGATATCACTGCTCAGGCTCAACGTTTGGCTCTTTTGCTGGGCACTTAGCCGCCGCTGCTCGACCCAGGTATTGCTTGATTTTTCGACAGGGTTTGACATGACTACGTCCTCTGCGAAGTGCCCCTTCTGTCCAGTCCGCAAGTTTCGGCCCGAGTGCGTTACGGCGGAAACGTGGCTAAAGACCTCGATCTGATCGCCGGGCAGGATTTCTAGTCTCATTTGACTAGTTTTGACCTGGCCTCTGTGAGCGAGAAGAACGGTGCCGGGTGGAACATTCAGCTTGCGCTCTACGCTGCCGAACTCGGCGGTAGGCACGGGAGACTTCTTGAGATGGCTACCGCTGTTGGTTGAGCCGGGGCCTATACGGCGGCCAAGTGGCTTGGATTTGGGACTGGGATTGTTCGGATGGACGACCTCGTCATTGACTCGAGGTGCCCGGCCTTGGGCCTTGGTGAACTGGTCGGCAGGCTGGCCTGGTTGGGTGGCAGTCTTTGAATTTTGCGACAGTCCGTGAGCTTTAACACCATCAGCCCATGAGTTGATCCGTGTCTCTTGCTCATCGGTCGCCGTAGACGCGTATTCAGAGTTACAGGAGCCAGGATCCTCCTTTTCATAGTCTGGCTTCTGCTTCTTGCCAGCTTTGGTCAGGGTTGCGTTGAAAGCCTTCAGCTCGTCTAGTTGTTCTTGTGTGTATCCGAGGGCCAGCCCACCTGCTGCAGGAATAGCAACTGGTTCTCGCTTAGGAATCTCGGTAGGCTCGCTCTCAAGCTCTTCAACATTGACGGGTTTTGTTTCTTGGACCTCGGTAGGAGGGTCCCATTGCGAAAAGTCGAATACAGCAGAGTCCGCTGGCTTGGGAGGTTCGTCGTCCGATGAAGCCTCGGTGGCCTCGACAGAAGTATCATTAGGCGTCTCTGCCGGCTCAGTCAGATCCGACTCGGTGGGGGAGTCTAGCGGCTTTTCCGTAACCACTGTAGAGTCCTCCTTCGCCGTATCGAAAGATTGGTTTGCTCTCCCGGTCGTATCGTCGAACGATAGCAAAGGCTCGTCCTTTGAGTCGAGGATATTGATATTGTTGGGCGGACCGCTAGTAAAGATATATTGGCCTTTATGTATCAAGCCGTCAATCTTGATCCATTCGTCTTCGGTGAAGTAGGAGGCTCCATAAAGCATGTAAAGGCCCTACATGAGGAAGGTATACGGTTAGCAGCTAGAATGCTGGCAGGCGCGAATGAAGTCCCTACCATCTTTACTTGCTCGAGAGCTCTCATGGCATTCGCAGACATAGGGGCAGCCATTTTAAAGCGTTTTCCGGCTGTGGATAGGCTGTAGGTGGGAAGGTAGATGGTTGTAGAGTGAGGGGACGATAGAGGTGGATGATGGGGAATTATTGATGACGCTGGACAGACAAAGTGCAGTCAAAGCAGAGATGGAACCAGTGATAAGCGTATTTGCTTTGACCCGGCAACCATTCCATCCAACAAACAATTAACTTCTCGGTGATCGGGCAGAACGAAGATTGTAGGATAGGTAGACAGCGTGCCGGAGAACTAGAGGGACCAAAGTTAAAAGTTAATCGGCGGCGGGGTTGTAAACAGATTAGCGAGTTCTTCTTTCACCGGTCGTTGTGCGCTTCAAATTAGAGACACAGGAAATCGTATTACGCATGTGTAGGATAGCCAAAGGTGAGGAAAAAAGCAAAATCCCAAGTGTGAAAGTGGGAGAAAATTTGGAAATGTCAAGATAATGCTCGGGTAAGTATTGAGCCCCCTGCAATGTCCAAAGTCAATATTCGCTGGCCAGCTAAACCCAGCATTCAAGCATCTTGCATACAGTAGTAAGTAGCAAAAATAGCAAACGGACGGCAGCGGGCACCAATGATCGTGTCGCTTTAGAGACGCCGTTTGCATTGTCATAAGTATCGATGTGGATATATAGGTATGGGTCTGGGTCTGGGTCTGGGTTTGGGTATGGATTCGTGAGAACATCGACGCGGGCTCCCGAAGCAAGGAGCAAGCAAGCAAGAGAAGCGCGGGAGACGCGACTGCTGATACCCGGCCCCGGATTCGCGTAAAGTGGAAACCTCCCGGCTCATACTTTTTCTTTTCTTTTCTTTTTTTCTTTTTAACTTTTTCCTTTTCGATGCCGGGCCTTGTCTATTGGTTTATTGCCAAGAGTCCATATTCAGACATCACGATCTCCTCTGCACCCCCATTGCCTCGAGCTGGCGTCTGCTTCTATCAAACTGCTCACGACGCACTTCACTTTACTTCACTTCAGCCCTCATGTCACTTCCCTGGCTCCTGGTTCCTGGTTCCTGGTTCCGTGTCTCAGACAGACACACAGGACCCCGCGCTTCAGTACTGTTCCAAGCTGTCAGGCCGGGCCTTGGGTTTCACAACCTCACGCTACCACGAGGGCCGTCAGTCTAGGTACCGGTACCGTATATCGATTAATCATCAATCATCAATCCCTTCCTACCTACCAACAGTATAAAAACTTCCCAGACTCCACAAACTCCTCAGTCTATCCTGCCCTCAACTCACAAAATATACTAGGTACGTATACGGCGGATTTGAATGCATGCTACGGATCCAATCCCAAGCCCATGCAGTCACCTCTCTTCCAAAGCAGAGTAATATCCCGGTATAGCGACGCGACCCGGAAGGATCCGGCCCGACCGCGCCCCTCGTCGCTTTAACCCACGAATAATACAGCGCCGCAGCCCGTTTGCTGATGCCCCCATTCCCGTCTAGTTCGAAGTTGACGATAGAGCGCTCCTGGACAGGCGCATACACCGTAAGCGAGCTGCCTCTTCCACTCCGTCAAATGCAACGGAAACGGGGGGGAGGGGGCGGTGGGCGAACTACCTACCCTACACCAAGCCAGACCCAACCCTCCGCAGTCCATCTCATACCCAACGGACAACAACCGACCAAACCCATCCATCCCTCCAAGCGGAAATACCGCTCCATCAGAAAGAAGATATTACACAGCGACGACGTCCTGCGTATACCCCCTTCCTCGCATCACAATAGTACCGGTAGCTAGAGCTGTCTGTAAGTACCGGTAAGTGTACCTAGAACTATCGCCATGTGGTAAGAGCTTCCTCGGCAGCTCCTTTCTCATACCCTACCTACGCTCTCGCTCTCGCTCTCTCAACGATCAACTTTCTCGGCCTCCCATCTATATCGCCTTGGCTATCCCCTATCCACCTACCTACCTACCTGAGGTATCAAACTCGTTACTATTTCTTAAAGAAAAAAAAAAAAAAAAAAAAAAAAAAAAATTATATATACCGGTATACAAAAACTCTTTCGTCATCACCGTCCTCCTCCTCCTCCTCAACCCCCCCCCTTTAAACCACCCAGCTACAAGACCGAGATCTCTACGTCGGACTCCATCACGTTCAGCCATTTCATTCCTGATTTCCATTCCATTCCATTCAACCAGCTCTCGCTTTCGTTCGCTAATCTCTCCATTCATTCATCAATCCATCGATTCGTTAACCCATTCATTAATTAATCCATGCATCCACTCTTGCTTTACAATCTACATCCTCTCCTCTCCTCTCCACAAGCCTTTCAATTGCTTTTCGTCGCTATTCATTCGGGTATCTAACTAAAAACCTACTCCCTACCCCTCGTGAGGAATCCCGCGTCGTCCATTACCCGCAGCTGGCCAGTCAGTGTCTACCCAGTTTTTCGCTATACCTACAGAGCCAGCCAGCCCACTGCATCTTCTCCGCCTGGAGAAAAAGAAATCCTGATAAAAGCGCTCGGAAAACGCCCCATGCCAAGTCAAAGTTCTTGCCAGCGCGGAAGCTGGTGAAGCAGAATAAGCCAAATCAAGGCATCCCAAGCCAGTCATCCAGTCATCCAATTACCATCGTAAACACCCGTTGAAACTCAGAAGCCAGTTCGATTTTAACCCAGCCCGGCCCGGCCCCGCCCAAGCCGCAACCATCATTTCGTCGTATTGCATATCCCCCCTCCCCCCCTTTCATAATATCTCAGAATACCTAGAACAGTCGTGGATCAAAGTCTCGAGGAGAGTTGCGATTCTGCGGCCACTGTTGACCCTGCTGCCCCCATGACGCATTCTGCACCCCGGGCGGAGCAGGCCATCTGGCGTTTGCCCATTGCTCCGACGGGGGCTGGGGGTGCAGTTTCCTCCTCTCCTCTCTCAGTTCATCCCGATACGTCTCGCCCCGAGGCTTCGGAAAATACGGCTGCACCACATGTGACTGATAAATTTCAGGCGGGTCTGTAATTGCGATCCCGATGTCCTCGGCTGAGACCAGACTGGAACTGCGAGATATTCCCCCTGGGCGAGGAGGATGGTGGTAGGCACCGTTGTACACCGTCCCCCCAGAAGATACGTCCTGCCCATTGATGTCGTATCGTTGTCTCGCTGGGATGTATCCGGACCTGTGCTGGAATTTCTGAAACGGATTCGGTGAGCTGTGACTCACAGGGTGCGGTTGCGCATGTGCAATCAAGCCCTTGCCTTCGTCATCTTGTTTCTGCAACCCAAAACCCGACAGCCCAAACTTACTTCTTCGAAATTCCTCGGCGATGGGGAGATTCCTTTTCTCGGGGCGTTTTGGGCCGTTCGGGTCGGTGGAATCCAAGCTCACGGACTCATTTTGGGGGCTGTTGACGTCGAAGGCGCCGAATTTGTACGAAGGGTCGTTTTCACGTTCCTTGACACCGACAAAGAGCCAGCGCATTCCGCGGGCGAATGCTTTTACCAAGTCCCAGGGGTTCATGGCGTCTGCGAAGGCTTTGAGGCCCAGGAAGCCGCCTTGCTTTGGCCCGTGGGTGTTCTTGAGACGAGACATGGGGTAATCAGATCCAAAGGAGGACGAAGCGTAAGGTTTCCACGAGAAGGCGAAGAGGTGCAAGACGGCAAAGAGAGCCATCTCGATGCAAAGCAACAATGATGGAATCCCCACGCTCAGATCCGGATAGGCGATCTTAGAAGTCGGCTCCAGCACTTTTACGGTTGTCGACGTCAGGATACTGATCACAAACGACTGCCAGAATGACAAAAAAATAACTAGCTTGATAGCCAGCACCTTGAGGAAGGGACTGTGTGGCCCAAGATCGAGGCGAAGCTGGATATAGAACTGGATCAAACAGTACATGGCGATCGTCACCGCCACACTTTCAATAACAAGAATCTGCATCCATCAGCCATACACTCTCCGCAGCAGGGTCGCAAGACTACGTACCCAAATGTGCGCAAATACAGGCGAGTTTGACGACTCGCAGTACTTCTTAAAATGCTGCGTGATAACAGCCGTGACCGTCATGGAAACCCGAATAAAGCAGTAGTGGTAGACGCCCGTCCAGATGATGTTGAACCATGTCAACCCGCTCCGTGGTGTCCTCCACGGGCCCCTCTCCCCGCCGCAGCATTTATTGAGCCACGAGACAGGCCAGACCCAACCTTTTGGCTCGATGCTACGGAAATACATCTTCTGCTCATGTAGGTTGGGGGCGATGTAATGGCACAGTAGGGCGAAGAAGGAGGCGATGGCAAAAGCTTCGTAGCAGTCGCATATAACCCGGAAATAGACGGCGTGCCAGTAAAAGCGGAATGTGAGGACAGAGGCGATGGCGTAGACGGGGATCATGAACAGGATGCGAATGATGCTTGGGGGAAGGGAGTTAGCTGAGCTCTGAATTTCAGGGGGCGGGGATGGAGGATAGGGAGGAGGGTCTTACTGGCGCTGTTCGTAGGGCTTCGTGTAATGCGTTGCGTGCATGAAGATGAGGTAGAAGGAGATTAGGACGGCTATGAGGGTGCAAGCTGCTGCGACGATCAGGCCTAGGGAGTGGAAGCTCATGTTCGCAGCGAGGATCTCCTCTGACTTCCCAACTGCTTTCGTTAGCACTTATCCTCTCGCTCTAATCTGGTGCAGCGGGAGCCCTACTTCGCAAATCCTCGAGCGTGACATTGCAGGTTGTGTTGAAAGAAAGGCCCATCGTTGCGGTCGTTACGATCGCTGCTCATCTAGAGCGAGGGGGTGGTGGAGGGGGCACCACAGCGCGACGCAGTCAACGCGTGGGTTACACTGTCTCCAATGTCTCGATTTTCCGCCAGATGAGCGCTGATTTCTTCTTCTGTCCCCGATCTAGGGATTTATCCAGCGTCACCCGTCCTGCTTTTCTCGTGGCCAGCGTCTTTCTTTCCAAGCAGAGTCACCGCGATACCGATACTGATACCGAGACTGAGACCGATCCCGATACCCCCTGCAGAACTTTCCAATTGCAATTGTTCCCGTTGCGCGAAGCCTCCCGTCCGTAATAAAGAATGGTCGAGCTTCCCCCTCGTCGTCAGTGTAAAGAAAGTAAGAAAGATCCTGTCTTGGGTCGCGTCGTCGCCTCGGTCGTGGCGCCTCGAGTCTCTTTCGCTTTTGATTTATCGATACTCCGTGGTCGCAAGTGAGTGAATGAGTGAATCCCTGAGAGGGGGCAAGCAGTCCGTGAATGATGAATTAAGGATCTGTTGATCAAACTGCGTGCCCGCCCCGCCTCGCCCCGCCCCGCCTCCCGCCTCGCCAAGAATCCAGGGAACTCCGCCTAGTGCCTCTCAAGCATTTGCTTGGCTCGTTTAAGTAGATTTCGATCAAAGTGCTACTGACGAGCTTCAATTGAAGCAGCGACCGCCGATGATTATAGTCAATCTTGTCTCTTTTTGCCCTTTATCTTAGTCTTATTGTCATTGTTTTCTGTTTCCAAATGATTTGTCTTCTTTCATATCTCGTCACATGCCTCATATACCAACACAAGCTTGTAGATATCGAACTCCGTCAGATAATAGTGGGACTTGACGTCGCAACTTGGCCCCTAAAGTTGCGACGTCAAGTCCCACTAACATACCACGGTACAGGCGTAAGTATTACCCCTCGAGGGTGCCTCAAAAGTTTGGTTCCCACTATAAACCCCCTGGTTGCCCTGCCCTCAAGGGGTAAAACTTCCGCCTGGGACGTAGTACCTATCCACCTGCCTTCTATCCAATACAAAGACTGTATGAAACCTCGGCCTCCGATCTACCCTACATACCGAGAACAGCTTCTCAGCCATCCTCACTCGCCTCCAACTGCCCTGCATCTAATGATACGGCGAAGGCCGCAGCGAGACCGAGGCGCCTTTTCAGCGTGCGGGCATCCCTATCACTTGTGCCAGCCCGCCTATCTGTCTCACGGACTCGGTAAAAAGAAGATCGGACATGCCCATCCCTTCGCTTGCTACCTGCAAAAACCACCTAAATAAGATACGCCTCGCTTAACCTAGGAGAACAAACAAAGCCCCGAACTAGTCCCCTTCCTTCCTTTTTTTCCTTCATACTTGAACTGGTACTCCTACACCTAGTGAAGAGATGTCCACATCACTCAACAGTTCCCCTCGACCCACGCCTCAATCCTCTCCACCAAATCCGCCTTCTTCCCCGCCGAGCTCAGTCCCTTCGTATGCATGAAATCCTTGAGTTCTGGAATCGTGTATTTGCCCAGCCCTCCAGACCCGATAACCACCTTCAGCTGCGCGTTGCTCAAGCCATCTAGTCCAGTCTTCTCCGTTTTGATTCTCTTCCTGCCCGCTCCGTCTCCATCATCGTCACTGCCTCGCTTCAGTCGTGTGCCACCAACATCGCCGTAATGTGTTTTGGTATAGGCCGTGGCGTATTCAGCGAGGGCTAGGCCCCAATTTTGTATATACTCGCCGGCGCGCTTGTTAATTTGGCGGTATTTGGGGATAGTGGTGTCGTTCACGAGGGGCTCATCGTCTGGTGGGGCATCATCGTCGAGAGCAATGATTTGGAGCCATTTGTAGAATGTCTGTAGCTGCGGATTCGAGTATTTGGTAGGATCGTAGATAGCTTTGGGAAGTTGGAGTTGCTTTACTACCTTTCTCATTTCATCTACGAGATTGTCCGGGGCGTCGAAAGGTTTGGCTTTGGTTGGATTCTCGCGGATGTCGTCCGCAAAAGGCAGGGGATATAGCCAGAGACCTTGGGGGACGACTTGGGCGCCTGTCGTTTCGTCAATTCGCTCTGCAGAAGGAAGAATAGCAACGATCAGAGGTTTAGCATTCTTTCGTGCAATGAACCATGCAAGCCCCATAATCTTATCTTTGAGAAGCTTCTGCCATAGAGCAGCGAACGTTCGAGTGGATCCAGTGTAGCCGTCTTCACTGGGGTAGATAAATGTAGCCTTTTGCACAGATGCCCAGATCGGAAGCATCGACTGGGGCTTGAAGCCAATGATACGCAATACCGGCGATTCGAAGAACTTGATTTTGAGTTGCTCCTCGGCAGTGAAAAGTACTTGAGTTCCACCAAACCTGTAAGCTTTTTTGATCTCGGACGATTCGATTCTGCGGCTCGTGTCTGCATTAACCTGTTCTGATACCCCCACCGCCATTTGAAGCTCCTCGCCCTTCTCGTAGATGTAACAGGAGCGAGCAGGCTTTTGCTTTTGAAGTAAGTTGTATCCTTTGACTGAGATGGTCAAACCAGGGCCTATTTCAAATGGCAAGCCAGAAAATAGCGCCCGCTTCGCTACTTGCTTGGAGTTGATGTCAGATATAAGGCTCATGAGCAGAGAGATGCCTCCACCCGAGGACTTCAACTTGGTCTGCGCTAAGGGAAGATCTCCGCCATCGGCAGGGTCGCGATAAATGATATCCTAAAGATGTTAGATATTGCTGTTCCGAAGGTTGAGCCAACATACATCGTAGAACTTGGATCGGTCAAATTCATGATCCGGGTGAGAAATAGGAAAGAGTTCAATTGTAACACCGAGATCGTACAGATCCTTGGCTCTCACAGTCGCTTGGGATCTCGCAAGTTTGTCTGTAGCATGTGGTTCGTCTTGATCCGTGATGATGAACAGGCGCCGAGAACCAAAGTTGGGAGCCTTGGTGGTGAAGATTTGGTTTGCGCAGAAAAGCATATTCGCCATGGATACCGGCTCCTCAGATGGGGCGAGGATACCGACAGCATTATCGGTGCCGTCAGAGATTGCTCTCAGCTGCTTGACATCTTCCGCGGAAGGGATGCCGAGGTCGCTTAGCAAGTAGCAATGGGGATATGTGATGTTGCCCCGGCTGTGTGAATTGTCTTCTTGAAATTTGGATTTTTTCGTACCAAATAACAGGACTCCCATCATATCCTTGGGACTGGAGATAATACGCTGTGTCATAATTTGGTATGCGCATTTGATGGCTGCCAGTGCCGGGCTGTCTTTTTCGGCCTTCTTATCATCCGATTCTGGAGGGATCGCAAGCATCGATGAGCTGACTTCAATCGCGAAGAGAATGGCATCGTTTGAAGTGGTATAGTTCTGTTGCCGTTAGCAAGGTATTTATTGACGATGAGCGAGCGCGTACCTACATTCTCATCGAGCTCCTCCTCTTCCTCCTCCTCATCTTGCGTTTGCCATGATGGTCTAGAGTCTCCCATAGTAGGGAATTCGTTACATATGTAGATTGTTCGGTTGAGATGGTATCGTCGGAGTGTGGACTCTGGACTTGAATGCGATCAGTCCTGTCGCAAGCATGCAGGCAGCCACGCGTCGGGATATCAAACACGGTCACCAATCCACGTGACTGTCCGGACATGACCCTCAAATCAAAGGAATTTGATTGGTCGTTCATAGCATCGGACATTCAAATCCCCGTTACAACTACTAATCCCTGTACATCTAGCTACACAGTACAGAGAACTTTCTTCTCGAGGCCCTGGGACAACAAATCATAACACCTCTCTTGAACCGAACCAGCTGTACAAAGATCATGGCTTTCCGAAACCCCATGACCCAGCTCACCAAAAGAGCAACCCAATCGAGCATCTCTAAGTTCACGAGCAATTCGACATCTCCAATATGGCAACGAGGAGGCGCGAATCAAGTCCGCTCACTTGCGACGATGGCGCCACCTGTTACGCAAGATGGAACTAGTTCCAAAGGACCGACGGCAATAGTGTTCATGAACATGGGAGGACCGCAGACAACGGATGAAGTTGGCGATTTCTTGAGCAGGCTCTTTGTACGCCCCCTGCCCGCAACGCTCGAGTTCTCCCCCGACTGACCCTCTCCTAGGCGGATGCAGACTTGATTCCACTCGGGCGATTTCAAAGCTACCTTGGCCCTCTCATCTCCAAGCGAAGAACCCCCAAGATCCAAAAGCAATATGCGGCAATCGGTGGTGGCTCCCCAATTCGCAAGTGGTCGGAGTACCAAGCGGCGGAGATGTGCAAGATACTGGACAAGATGTCGCCGGAGACTGCCCCACACAAACCATACGTTGCTTTTCGCTATGCCAATCCGTTAACTGAGGAGATGTATAATAAATTATTGGCGGATGGATTTGGGAATGGAAAGGGAGGGAGGGCCGTGGCCTTCACCCAATATCCGCAGTACAGTTGCTCAACGACCGGAAGCAGCTTGAATGAGCTGTGGAAAATCAGGCAAAAGCTGGAGGGGAAGTCTGCGAACTTCAGTAATGACGGATCCATAAATTGGAGTGTCATTGATAGGTGGCCGGCCCACCCAGGGCTTGTTGATGCTATTGCGCTCAATGTCGAGGAATCGCTGGCTTCTTACCCGGAGGACCAAAGAGACAGCGTCGTGCTTCTCTTCTCCGCCCACAGCTTGCCCATGGATGTTGTGAACCGAGGTATGCTGTGTCCATGCAGAGAAATGATCATTGCTGACCCCCATAGGTGACCCGTATCCTGCCGAGGTCGCTGCCACAGTTCACGCTGTCATGCAGAGACTCGGCCACTCGAACCCATACCGCCTGGTCTGGCAATCTCAGGTCGGCCCCAAAGCTTGGTTGGGGGCCCAGACCAGCGATACGGTAGAGAACTATATCAAGAAGGGGCAAAAGAACATGATTCTTATCCCCGTGGCATTCACATCCGACCACATCGAGACGCTCTACGAGCTCGATGAAGAAGTTATTGGCGAGTCAGGTCACCAGGATACGATCAAGCGATGTGAGAGTTTGAACGGCTCACCGGTATTCATTCAAGCTTTAGCAGATATCGCGAAGAAGCATCTGGACAGCGGGGAGATCTGCAGTAAGCAGATGGGCCTGAGATGCCCCGCATGTACGAATGCCAAGTGCGGCGCAAGCAAAGAATTCTTTGCTGGACCAGGGCAAGGAAGGACGAGATTCGCTACGGCTACATAGATAAGGATACCCTGGTGTAGTAGGCAGCCTAGTGACTATATTTTAAGGGAGAAGCTGTATAGGGTATATGATTAAGGGCCAAGTGAAGTGAAGTCAGTCAGTGTATACATACGTAGTACAACCTCAAGCCGAATATATATATATATATATATATATTTTCTCTCGCTCACTCGCTCATGGCCGAGCATGGGTGCAGCTACAGTATAGTACTGTACAAATGAGCTACCGGTACCTAGCTACTGTTGCATTATGTCACTGCATAGGCCGACCCTTGGACCCTGACGACCGTCGATCGTCATTGGCGCGTCAAGAGAGCTTATCTTTTGCATTTGTACTCTGCATAGGACTGCACAGGACTGCACAGGAACCCTCCAAAGCTTACTTCCCTGAGCCTCCAGACCGAAAGTAAACAAAGGCTGGTGACGTCGAGCCGATTACCAAGCTCAGGCTACAATACAGTAGAGATCTATTCCCCCAACTACCGGTAGTACTTACGTACCAGTACTGTAGAAGCAACTTCCCCAGTCATCATCCATGTCTTGATCTCGGACCGGACCAGATCCCACCCCACCCCCACCCCATCCCCATCCAAGCTCGGACACGCTCCTCCTGCCCAGTGCAGCCAGCGCTCAGATGCTGCAACTACCCCTACCCACCAGCCTATCGGGGAACAATCAAGTAAGCAAGCTTTCAAGATGAACCAACACCGTCCGTCGTCTTTCCCACTCCAACTCCAAGCTTTCTCTGTCCTACGATCTTGATCTTGATCTTGATCCTGATCCTATCTTTCATCTCTGCTGGAAGAATACGCAAACAAACGATTGACATCGACGCCAGAGAGAACGCTGTGCTGCCAACGATTCTGGCTGCTGCATTCCCCGAGGATTGGAGTCATAACTACGATCTGTCAATCAACACCAACACCAACATCACATCAACAATACATACACGCGATAAGCTTACCCGCACCACACCCCCTCCTCTCGCTACCACCGGCCAAGCATGGCCATCGGAAACGACAACAAAGGCGTGGTGGGAGAAGCTGGCGACGAGCTTGGCTCGCAACACCTCTGGGGAGCGAAGAACTCGCTGCGCCGGGTGGCAGGACTGGGGAAGCCGCAAGCAGGCGACGAAGGTACGCCACTGCTGGCGGGCGGGAGCAGCCCCTCGAGCGATGGGCCTGGAGCTGGAAAGGGGGAAGCCGAGTGGGAGGGACAGGCAGACTACGATGGCTTAACGTGGTGGCAGAAGCCATCTGTGAGTTACATACCATACATTCCTACCTCCAAGCTCGGGCGTCGAGTGCAGTGGCGCTGATGGGATGGACAATGTAGATGTACTGGCTATTGCCACCCTTCTTCCTCTTTGCGCTGGCGGCCGGGGGGATTATCGTGCCCAAGCTCAACCTGATCCTGCAACTCGTGTGTCGGGAATACTTCATGGAGAAGTCGTCTGCGAATCCGCAGATGGTCTTGAAGCCTGTCTTACTGGGCTCGGATAATCCGCAATGTCGAATCCCAGAGGTGCAAGCGCTAGCTACGAAGTTCTCGCTCTACATGACGACTATTACCGGGGCCTTAAGCGCAGTTGTGTCTCCCAAACTGGGTGCTTGGTCGGATCGATATGGACGTCTGAAGTTTCTTACAATCACCAGCGCGGGAGCTTTTATCGGAGAGATCCTCGTCATTCTGGCAGGGACCTATCCGGATACCTTCAGCTATCATTGGATCCTTCTTGGCTCTGTTTTCGATGGAATTTGCGGCTCTTTCAACGCTGGCATGGCGCTTACCCACGCCTACGCATCGGACTGTACGGCCCCTCCGAAACGAGCGGTGGCTTTTGGCTATTTCCATGCTTGTCTGTTCGCTGGAATAGCAAGTGGACCCTTGATTGCCGCTCTCATGGTTAAAAAGACTGGCTCGATCATTACTCCCTTCTACTTTGCGCTTGCAATCCATGCAGCTTTCATCGCCTTCATCTTACTCGTGGTCCCCGAGTCCCTGACCAAGAAACGTCAGAACCTCGCTCGAGAACGACACGCCACAGAATCCAGCCCGGTCATGACCTCGGACGTCTATGACTCCAGTGCATACAGCAACGGCCGGTCCTCCATCTCCGCCCTCGGCCGAAAACTAAACATCCTCGAACCCCTCAAAATCCTCTGGCCAACAGGTGCCGGCACCTCATGCAAACTCCGCGCCAACCTGATCCTTCTCTCCATCGTCGACACCATCGTCTTCGGCGTCGCCTTGGGCGCCCTGACGGTCGTCGTCTACTACCTCGGATTCCAGTTCGCCTGGGGCACTCCCGAGATCGCAGCCTTCTCCTCCCTCGTAAACATCTGCCGCGTCTCCGCGCTGCTTATCATCCTCCCCTTGCTCAACTACCTCGTGCGCACCCGTCGCGCAAACCGCGAAAGACGAGAATCGGGCGTCGCTGTAGCTCAGCCCAACACGGGCTCTGATAAGCTGGATCTAGTGATCATACGAGCGGCTATTGTGGCGGAGATTGTCGGGTATGCGATGTATGCTACAGTGCGCACACCTGGGATCTTTGTACTTGCTGGTGTTATCGCCTCGCTAGGAGGAATCGGCAGCCCTACCTTACAGTCCGCACTCACAAAACACGTGCCGCATGACAGAGTAGGGCAACTACTCGGCGCGACAGGCCTGCTGCACGCGCTGGCGAGGGTCATTTGCCCTCTGATTTTTAACCTGATATACGCCAATACGGTGGGCACCTTCCCGCAGGCGGTATTCGTGGTATTAACGGGATCTTTCGTGGTGGCCGCGGTGTGCGCTTGGTTTATCAGGCCGAACAGTAAGCCATTTCTCACTCCCCCTTTTTGATCTAAACATAATTAACCCCCATCAGTCTACCTCGAAGACCCTAGTGAACACAATACAGCGCAAAGGACATCGACTGACCCTGACGTCCTCGTCGACGAAGAGATCACCGGTATCTAATCCGCCTTAAACCATCTTATTCCTTTGTTCTTACGCACGCAATTCGAATTCAAATTCCCTCTCTGTTTTTTAGTCCTTTCCGCGGGTGCCCAAATTTCCTACATGTCGGGTTCATGCGGTACCGGACAGCTACTTTAGGGGCGTCATGTCGTCTGAGTCACGAGAGCCGGTTGGTATACAGATACACAGGTTACAGAGAGGGTTGTTGTTGTAAGGGATTTAGATTTTAAGATTGTCGTCCAGCGCGATTAGTGTAACGTAACCTGTATACGGATAGCGATGTACTTATGTACGAGGTTATTGTTTTTTTCTTTTTCTTTATTCTTTTTTCGATTGTATCGCGTCTGGATGTAGGTGGAGGGAAATACACTGTGATATCATATCACACTTCCCTCTGTCCTCCCTCTCTCCTCCCCTTCCCTTCCCTCCCCTCCCCTCCCCCTTTTCGATACAGCGACAATGTGGATGGATGGATGGATGGATGGATGGATGGATGGATGGATGGATAGAGCCTTCGGGCTCGGCCTCAGCTGAAAGCTAAAAGCTATCTATCTATCACGCACCTTAGAAATCCAAACCCAAATCTCGATATTGTCACTTCACTATTAAGATCTGGATTTGGAATGTCGTATTATGCAGACTGATGATACGATTTCCACAGGGCGCCGCTGTTGATAGATATCGACATTTGGGTTCGTGGGGATGCTATCTTTTGAGGAGAGGAAGAGCGATAAAGGTGCGTGCGAACCGAAGAAAAGAGTGATTTTTCTGGTTAGGTCTTATAGATATAGCGTACGTATATATATATATATATATATATAGTGACTGATGTATGAGTGCAATTTCCGTACAACTACCTGCACATATGGCGCAGGAGGATTAGGACCTTGGCGCGATCGTCATCCATGGAAGGAGGATTATTTCTAGTCCAGTGGACTGCAAGCATATTTCGAAAGGGCGGATAAGTCCTCATTCGAGGAAAACGCTTTATCCTCCGCCGAGGTAGCTGCGCCGCCGCATCTCAGCCTCGCGGATGATCTCGGCTCCGAGACTCAGGCTAGGTGCAAGATGTGCATATCGCTCGATCTCCAGAACGACGTTGTTGATGATCGCGTCGACGGTGTCCATTTTGGGGACCAGGGTGGCGACGATGCTGGATAGTGATGGCGACATGGTGGCGCCCATCAGGAGCAGGGTTTGGGAGACGATGGAGAGCGCCCCTTGCCAGAGATACGGTATGTGACCGGCATGACTGGCTCTCGCGTTAGCAGTTACTTCTGCAGAGAAGGGCGTGCGGTCGCCTTACTGAGCCGTGATGTGCTCCAATTGTCTGATGGAAGCCTCGAGACACTTTCGGCAGTTCTCGCGAACCGAAGCATCCATCGCTGACTGCTCATTGTCGAGGACCGCAAAGATGTAAGGTCGGAAAATGATAGTCCGGCAGGCGAAGTATCGCAGACGCAGCACCGTCTGGGCCGGGTCTGCAAGCGGGGTCCGACCATAAGGAAACTGTAACGCAACCGGTAGGCTTTCGTACCATTGCGCTAGCTGGAAGTCCAATTCTGCCACCACGGGCTCGAGACTCTGCATCGATGCCATTGAGTCTTTGGAGTAGATGAGCTGACTGACTCGATTTAGAAGGCGCCGGAGCGCAATTTCAGCCAGGAAGTACCATAAATCGTCACGGCCAACACTCTCTTCCATCTCTGGTTCGAACCCGCCGGGCAGACCAACGAGCTCTTCGTATTGGACGATTCCCGAGTGTGGGAGGTCCATCTCAGCGAGAAGGTCGCTCTCGAACAGAAGGGCGTTCCAGTAGACTCGCTCGCTTAGTTCCCGCTGACCTATCGGGATTCTCCCGGGTGCGCTGAGAAGGAGCTGAAGCTTGGTGCTGGTACTGCTCAACAGTGTCCAGGCTTCAAGGGGACGGACCAAATAGAAGAGGTACGCTGAGGCCAGAAGTGTGCACTGGGCAGAGAGAACCGAGTTTCTCGCAATCAAGCCAGGCAGCAGAGCCCAAGCAGCTGCGAAATATGGTAGTCCTGGTGGATCTTCGCTTGGCGGAACTCTGGAAATGCTTGTACCGCAGCTCGCCTGGCCGAGAGCTAGTACTAGAAGCACGATGCAGCTCTCGGGGCCCTCACGGAACCCATTGGACAGTGCAGTGCGATAGTGGTTTTTCCAGTTGAAGGGATTGACGCATGCATACCATACGTTGACTTTGGAGAAAAATGACTCGGTGTAGGCTGAGGTATTGGACAGGTCTAGGCATGGTGTCTTCGATAGAGCGAGGGGTTCTCGAGCCATCTCGAGTTGGAGGAGAATTTGAGGATCATAGGGCCGCGATACCAGATCACGAATCAAAGGCCATTGAAGGAGATGGAGTGCAGCATTTGTATGGATCTTTGGCATCGTTGAGATATTTGTTGGGGTAGTCCATGTTCTCAGACCTGTGGCGGGGATCATGGACACGAAGTCGCTGGTGCTTTGCATCATTATGTCCTCATGGCTGATAGTAGTAGCCCCAGTTATCGATGGCGAACCCGCTGATATTGCCATACTAGAGGCCCGCCCGACCAGACTATTCTGCAGCAAGCCCTCGATCCGGGTGAGACGCTCTAGGATGAGCTTGTCGCCCGCATCCAGTTTGATCCCAGGCTCCCGATAGATGCACTCTGCTCCGAGATCGGTGCACAGCTTGCATTTTGGCTTTGATCCATCACATCTGGATTTTCGGGAACGACATATCTCGCACTGTCACGCCTGTCAGAATCGCGAAGATTTCTGAGTTCAACAAGCTTACAGCTATGGTGGCTCTGCGCCTGGGATAGTCAATACCAGCATCGGTGATCCTTCTCTTCAACGGATCGATGCCGTCGTCGCTGTTTGGTCTGTGTTGCGCACCGTTTATCACGGGTTCCCTGTCACCGGAGGACTGTGAGAGATTCCTCACTTTCTGGCCTGATCCCAGGATTCCGTCGCGAGCCAAGATTTGCATGCGGCGAGAATTGGGCGATTTTAGCGGATTTGGAGAGTGTAGAGCTTCATTTTCAGTCGTGTTGCCGTTACTATTCGTGAGCAGGGCTAGACGCGGAGAAGGGATGTCAATCTTGAGCTTGTCTCTAGAGATGGAAAAAGTCCTGCTGCGTCCAGTTGCAGATGCTGGGGACGGCTCTGGTGAAGTGCTCGACATTGCGTCTCGTGAAGAATTCGGCAGTCGGGGGTGGGTCATCGAAGTGAAGCTTCGACCGATTAAACCTTGAAGCTGGAATCGGGGAATGATCTCATGGGAGCATGATGATGCTCTGCCGAAGAATATAATCGGGGTACCGTTCATACGAGCTTCATATATATCTCCGAAAGAGACTGGGTACCGGCCGCATGCACGCAGGCTGACATAGGCCGATTTGCTGTAGGGTATATTGTCCAGATCATTGACGGGGCAAGCAATTCGCCGACGACCAAATAAGTTCATGTGCCCGAAGTTCCCAAGCCTGGCACCATACGCAAGAGTCCGAGAAACCCCATGCAGATTTTATAAGTTGTAAACTCTGGAAATCGGTCGACGGTATCTGACGGCTGGCCGTGTGCTGGGCATCTGTAACAGGGTGAGATCGCTGGGATCGATAATTGAAAATGCAGCAGGAGGTGATGGGAAAGTCAGACAGACTCAGGCTGTACCTCCACTCCCCTGCCATCAGGTATGATGGCATCCATCCGCATCCATCTAATATACTCAGGGGCTGGGCGTATAAAATAATAACACTCATAAGCGAGTTTTTCCACCACTATTGATGCAACCGCGGCAGCGCCTAAGATCAAATCTCAAGATCAAATATCATATTGGCGGCTTCAAAAACCCCCAGCTGTTGCTCTCTTTGGAAGATTTTGACATGAAGTTGAACTTCTACGCTTTCTTCGAATCTCCGTCGTGCTTGGGAAGGTACTGGCGGCAGTCCCGAGCTCCAGTTGGAGGACTCGCGGACTCCTGACTTCCGTACCGTACCATCTTCATCTTGTAGGTAACACAGGTCGTTCCAAATCGAGAATGAAATACCAGATGATTTGCTGGGAGGAGTGTGAGAGGTCGAGATCCCAGCCATTTCATTATGTGGGTGTACCCGACGTGCATCGGCGTCTATGGCCGGTGCTGGCCGATATGAGCAATGGCCAGGTGGTTCATCCAGATCCATCACGGAAGAATTTGTACTCGAGTATACGTGGCATTTGAGAAATTTTCATCTGATGTGATGTGGGATGATCAAGTACGGTAGTAGAGGCAATGACTTCTCGGTTGTTTTTGGGGCGAAATCACGTGTACCTTGCTTGCCATGACCCGTGACGCTGCTTTCTTCCGCTGCTTCAATCAAGCTTCATCCTACGCCTCCGTCCAGAATTCCGTCTTTGCGCCTGACCAGTACTTCTTCGAGTTCGACCGTACCTATCAAATAGCCTGGTCCCCCAACGGCGGTGTCTGCGATGCCCCAAAGTCTCCCCCCCCCCCATCCATTCGGCGACCCCGATGCCGAGTATTTCAAATGCCAGTCCGAGGATGATATATACCATACTCGAGGGAATGCGCTCTACTATCAAAAGCGTTTAGAAATCTTTGAAAGTCGGCAAAATCGAAAAACTGGCTATGTCTAGGTCTATAGCTAGTCTCCGACGATGCCCTGGGCCTCTCTTCGAAATGTCATTCGGATCTTTGAAATATTGGACAGCGTACAATCATTCACGAGCATGGATGGGGAACCAATTTTGTATCGCTGAGATTCTCAAACCAGCACCCTCTCGTCTAATTTCGCAAACGCTCCTTGTAAGCAGATCCAGCTCTCGGCGCTTTCACTTGATGGAAAATTCCGGCGATCTTTCACGTCAAGGTAAGCACTTGTCAGAGACAGTATTGAACAGAAGCTCTTGCTAACTGGGCTCGGCTTAAAAATCAGTTTTTTTTTTTTTTTGGTCCAGAATAAATACGCGGTCTCGGAGAGTGGAAATCAAGGGCCGCTGGGATTCATCGCTTCGAGCGCCACCTCCTGATCAACGAAGTCTAGTCAGGAACCAGACACTGCAGATCTAGGCGCCTCTTAAAAAAACGCCCCCTTCTTTCTTTGGACGTCGGTCAAGTCTCGTGGTCTTCAACCCCCTACTCACCCACCCGCTACCAAAAGAATTAGCCTACAACTTCAAGAATACAACAAGGAAGAAATGAGGAGTGGCAATCATACCGGCCTCTCACTGACACAGTGAGTCCAAAATCGATGGCGAAGTTCCCATTGACAGCTACGGAGTCGTAGAAGCATTGAGCTGACCGAGTACAGCAGTGGAGCTCTTCAATCGAATCGGGGTTCTCTTCCGGTAATGAAATTGTCTACTATCCAATTTTCCCTGTGATGGAGTGAAGGCACTCCGATCTTGCGTCCAAGAAGAGAATTCGATGGTCACCTGGCAGCGGAGCAAGAATGTTGAATAGCGGGTCTCGAATAATAGGCGCAAGTCATAGACCATGATTCGTCTACACGGGCACTGGGCTTTTGGAAAACCACTCTTTGGCTGACAGACTTGGGGTAGAAAGGGTTCAGATTCCAGGAAAGAGTAGCATTGCGGCGGTCTTGCAATAGTCAGGGCGGAGACTACTGTGCCGCTCCCTGGCGTTGCTGGCGCTTTGATGGCTCTTTACCGAGCCCTATCGTCAACCTTCATTCTTTCTAAGCCCCATCTTCAGCCGTCTTGGGCGTCGTGAGCAACAAAGTTCTAATTTGACTTAAGAGTATTAAGAGATGTGTTTACCTCCTTTCTTCGTCTCTTCCTTTCTTTCCCTCTCCACCAACATCGATTCTCTTCACTTCTCCTCTTCATAATCCAACGGTGACCTCTGCCGTGCGAACTTCTGTTTGCGTCCTTTCGTTAAGAATTCAATCGCTACAATCTTTACAGGCACAGTCTATACCACGATCTTTTCCAGTTATTTGTCGCCATTTATAGCATGATGTTTTCAATCACACTTTTTGCTGCTGCGGCCGCGGCTATCTCTATGATTTCTTTGGTTACTGCCACTTACGATCTCAACTCGAAAGCCAACCTCGCTCTCTACTATGTATGACATAAGACTCAGCTGGCTTGAAATATGCTGATCTGATATAGGGGCAAGGTCCGAATCAACAACCCTTAGCGCACTTTTGCAACTCTTCAAGCGTCGATATTATCCCAATTGGTTTCGTCAACATCTTTCCATCTCTGGCGAATGGACTGGTGGCCGAGAATTTCGGAAACCAGTGCTGGAATGGTAATTATACCGGGCCTGGGTACAATGGTGTCAACAACCCGGCAAACAACTTTCTGTACAGGCAATGCCCACAGCTTCAAGAGGATATTTACTACTGCCAAACGCAAACGAAGAAGAAAATTCTTCTGTCTCTTGGTGGTGAAGGGGGCAACTACCAGTTGAATGGGAAGGCGGACGGAGAATACCTGGCTGATTTTCTGTGGGGTGCATACGGCCCATATAATGCGAGCTGGGTGGCTGCCGGAGGTGTCCGTCCACGTAAGTGCTGTTCAGGATCTCTCGTCATTTTCTAATTCATCTTGAACATTGAAATCGCCAATCTTTACTTATTCTGTTATCTAGTGGACCGAGGATACAACAACGCTGATCCGTCGAAGACGATTGATATTGATGGATTCGATTTTGACATCGAGCGACAATCAACTGACTCGCAAGTCGGTTACATCGCTGCGATCAACAGACTCCGTGTTCGCTTTGCCCAATATAAGCAGCTCAACTCTTGCTCCAAGACCTACCTGATCTCTGGAGCACCACAATGTCCTCTCCCAGAGCAAAATATGGGACTAACGATCACCAACGCCAAGTTCGATATACTTTTCATTCAATTTTACAACAACGGGGCAAATGGATGTACTGCTCGCAACTACTCCAGCAGCACCAACAAGGCAACGAGTGGGTTTAACTACAACAAATGGGTCACCTTTGTCAACAGCGGCGCTAGTGCGGGCGCAAAACTCTATATCGGTCTCCTTGGATCCAACTATGCTGGAACTGCAAATGACTACATCTTAGCTTCCGAGGCAAAGCCTCTCATTGCCGCTTATCATGGAGCTACGCAATTCGGAGGTGTGATGCTCTGGGAGGCCACCTACGCCGAGAACAATAATGCCGTTACCGGATATCCAGGAATGAATTATTACCAAATCATCAAGAGCTTCCTGGCTCCTTATGCGCCAACGGTCACCTCCACCACAGCCATCTGTGCCACGACAACGTCACGATCCGTATCAACCTCCAAAAGCTCGACCACCAGTTCGAGACTCACCACGACGAAGATTACGACAGCCTCATCGACCTCATCATCCACCAAGCCGGCGACGTCTTCATGCACGGGGCTAGCTTTAGCAACCCCAAAGCCGTCAACCGCCCTCTGTGGCATCAAAGCCAATTTCATCGCCAAGGCAGGATCTGGTGCGCTAACCTCCTACTCGACTGGCCCGTACGTCGCCAGCTACCAAGCCTGCGCCGCGCAATGCATCGCGACCTCGACCTGCACCAACGTCTACTTCGTCCAAGGCAGCACCTGCAACCTGAAGTACGGCCCCGTTTCGTACGTCGTCAACACTAGCGGCGTCAACGCCTACAGCCTCTACACCACCGACTGCTTCCAGTGCGCGACCTGCCCCAACGCGGCTCTCGCCTCGCCCGCACCAGCCGGATCCATCTGCAACGTCCCGGGAAACAGCATCCCCGCGGCCGGGACGGGCACCCTGGTTGCGTACGGCGCGGGCAGCCCCTACGCAGCTACTCTGCGGGCGTGCGGCTCCGTCTGTTTCGCAACGGCGGGCTGTACTAACGTTTACTTCGTCGCGGGGAGTCACTGCAATCTGCATTACGGGCCGACGACTTATACGCGTAATACTAGTGGCGTTAATGTGTTTTATATCTACGACGCTTCCTGCTTCACTTGTGTTTACTAGGGTGGTTGGCGCCGAGGAAAACTTATGGGCTGATTGATGGTGCGTCGTATATACGTCAGGTTTTAGTAATTCTGGCCGAGTAAGACTTTGATCGTCGGGGCTATCATTTCGATAATGGAAGAGAAGAGAAAGTTGTCAAAAAATACAATTTCACGAAATCTGAACCGCTGATATCTAATTGTCTCTTTGCTCCCCTCGTGCAGAGTGACTTTTCTCTTGCTTGGCATCATAGCAATAAAGTGATTTCTCTGGACTATCTTCTTGATCATAAAGGGTTCTACTTGTAGGTGAAGGCTTTGTTGACTAATATTTCTTTGATATTCTCATATATCTAAACGGCTTCCAACATTTCCTCTCTTGTTCCCCTTATCTACGCCGTTGCTTCCGCTTTCATATTCTCTGATCTTTTTCTATGGCCGTTAATAATTTTAGGTGTTGAGATCTGTAGGTGTCGTCGATCTATTAGAGGTTCGTTTATTATTAGTTTTTTCATTAGGCAATTGATACGTGGTCAGCTTATTCTCGGAATATTGTTTATAATGTTCGACCGATACGTGGATCTGATAGTGAAATAAAGGTAGGTGTATAGATATTTTCCTAAATGTTTTGAATAGTGCCGGAACTCAAAGGTATGCTATATGGCGCGTGAAGCTGGACGTAGTATAGCGGGTCCTCGTACGTGAGATAGAAACTCAAAAAATCAAGGGCGACTATCCTTCCTCCTATCTATTTTGAACATGTGGAACTAACCGGTTCTTGGACATCCTCAATATGCTTTCCTACTCCTTCACTGGATTATAATATCCCCTGGAGATTAGCCTCCTAGTCCTCGCAACCAAAAACGGCTCTGAGCAGGTCACTTGCCGATTAGAGCACGTTCTTTTGACCGTTTTCCCTGTCTTTGAAGCCATATCATACGTCTGGGGCGATCCGTTAAAATCGCAAGAGATCACACTTGACGGCAAGATTCTCCCAATCATCCAAAGCCTCTTCACTGCTCTACAGCATCTCCGTCATGGTGAAAGGGAAAGATATCTCTGGGCCGATGCAATTTGTATCAACCAGGGCGTCGACGAGGAAAAGAGTGAACAGCTGTCTTTGATGGGAAAGATATATTCTCAGGCAGAGCGATTTCTGATCTGGATCGGAGAAGATGGCGACGAAAATGCAGAGACGGCGTTCAGCTACTTCTCGCGGATACATGCACTTCTGAGTCCGCGTCAGAATCGAGACCAGCTTCGGCAGCGCATGCGAGGCATATCGTATCCGTGACTGCAACTTTTGACCCTTGGATGGTCTCGTTCTTGGAAGCAATCGCGCCAATCTTCTCCAAGGTGTGCTTCAGCCGCTTGTGAGTGGTACAAGAGGCTGCCCTTGTGCAGGGGCGATAAATGCCCCTTACCAGCTTGCGATTTCTGAGTCTGGATATCCCATTTGACTTTGATTACTCGTGAAAGAGAGGAGGAAAAAGGGCGGAGAAAGTATCTCCCTAAGCTCAGCGACGACGAGAAATACCGGAGATGGGATTGATGGTTGAATCTGTGTTTGCTCTCGCTCGTGATGCTGACTCCTTCTTGCGTCCTTGGGGCTGAATGGGTTTTCTCGGCAATTTAAAGGGGTGTAAGCGAGCGGAAGCGAGTAAATATAAATACGACGAAAGGCACATGGCCGACCCTTGGCAACGATATCGTGCTGACCTATAAATCTGCCCAAGAGCGATTAGATGGAAGCATATAGATTCAAGACATTCTCAAAAAGGTGATCAATCATCTTACTTCGGACAAGAGGTCTGGACCGCGGGCACGTCTCGGGATAATCACGTGTCGTCGGCTCTCAAGCCAGGAATAGAAATATACCCCGCCAAAACTGGGTCTTGCTCTCCCCGCGGGCTAATGATGTAGCGGGTGACGGACGGACATACCGACATAATTCAACCGTTCAACACCGGTAAAGTAGCGTCTTCAGTGTTCATTCAACCTTCCGTTCGTTACTGAAGTCTTCCAAAAAAAAAATTCTTCACGCAAATTCGATCACAATCCACACAATGGCAGACACCCGATTCAAGCTCAACACCGGCGCAGAGATTCCAGCTTTGGGTCTGGGAACCTGGCAATCGAGTCCCGGAGAGGTCAAGAAGGCTGTTTCCCATGCGTTGTCCGTAGGATACAGACACATTGACGCTGGTAATTATCAGATTCTTTCCGAACAAGTGGTGCAGCAGCTAACAACAACAATCAACAGCGTACTGTTATGGAAACGAGGATGAAGTTGGCGAGGGTCTCAAGGAGGCATTTGCAAGTGGTATCAAGCGTGAGGATGTCTTCATTACCACGAAGCTCTGGTGTACCTACCACTCCCGTGTCGAGCAGAACCTGGATATCAGCTTGAAGAGCCTAGGATTGGACTATGTCGATTTGTACTTGATGCATTGGCCTGTAGCCATGAACCCCAATGGCAAGTAAATAAAAACTACCCCTCCACCTCACTTTGGTAACCTCCATCCTAACTTTACTTGACCACCAGGAAACCACGAGAAATTCCCCAAACTCCCCGACGGCTCGCGCGATTTGGTCAGAGACTGGAAGCACACAGAGACGTGGAAGGCTATGGAGAAGTTGGTTGCGACTGGCAAGGTCAAGGCCATTGGCGTTTCAAACTACTCGGTCAAGTACCTCGAGGAGCTCCTCCCGGTAGCGAAGATCGTGCCTGCTGTCAATCAGATTGAGAACCACCCCTCACTCCCACAACAAGAGATCGTGGATTTCTGCAAAGCGAAGGGTATTTTAATTACTGCATACAGTCCACTTGGAAGCTCTGGCAGTCCGATGATGAAGGAGAAGGCTATCCTTGAGGTTGCGGAGAAGAGAGGCATCACGCCTGGTAGCGTCCTCCTCAGCTACCACAGTAAGTTCTCCCTCGGACTGCAGAGTGGAAAAGACGCTAACGGATACAGTTGCGAGAGGGAGCGCCGTTCTCGCCAAGTCGGTCACTCCCGAGCGCATCACGTCGAACAGAGAGTTGGTTCTACTGGATGAATCCGACATGAAGATCCTCAATGATTATGCCGAAGGTCTGACCAAGTCTGGGAAGGTGGTGAGATATGTTTACCCTGAATTCGGTGTCGATTTTGGCTTCCCAGATAAGTCGTGAGGGTAGACCAGGTCTATTCACTACTAGAGAATAGACTAGACTAGAGGGAATCACAGGTTATTGAATGATTGGCAGACCAGAGAGACTCTGAGACTTTGGCGGAAGCTGGTCAGATAGATCTCCCTAGGTAATTCTTTGGGGTGTTTGCTGCAACGATGACGCGAAAGAACCTAGAACTAGAATCATTATCTCAGGTTATGGACAAGCAGACACTTAGGACACTTGCAGTTGGGAACCGATAGGTAGATTAAATGATTCAATGAATTAATACCCCCCTACTAAAGCGGTCTAGTCCGTTTCTTCTGTTGCTGTACCGGCGGTATACCTAGAAGGGAGCAAGTGTTGAAATTCGCTCAACTCAGCAAACGTTTATATTATCAGCACAGGCCCTTCTGTGAAACATCTCTTCAGTTGAGTCACGATTGGCTGCTCGTTCCGTTTTTTTCGAGCGTTCGTGCCAAAAGCGATTGGTTTGCTGAAAGAATGTCGAGATGGGTCACGACTCAGTCAGTCACTCTCGACCTTGATATTGATTGCGGCTTTATCACGTCGTGCCTGGATTCGATATATATATCAATATATATGAGAAAAATTACATATCAGTCATAGTGTGACCGTTACATTCGCCTATAGAAGTTTTCACAGGCTTAACAATCTTAAAACAAAGGTAGGAGAGGCACGCAATACGCGAATCTTACTTCTTGGCAATTAGCATAGATGCAACTTCAGCCCTCCCTTACCAGTCTCCAGATACATCGCTCTTACTTCGACAGTCTAATGCTCTCTCTACCTTGAGTTGATAAACCGTCTTTCTGGTTCAAGCTCCGACTTCAATTTCAGCAGATCATGCTAAGATGCCTAAGAATGCCACGTCCAAGGTACACAGTCCAGCAGGATATCTGCCGGCCCAAAGCTTCCATCTTACTATCTCCACGTTCCTGACGACGAGCATTTTGGGTCCAAGACGGGTGATCGTCCTTCTTCTCCGCGATTTCATCCCTCTAGCTAAATGCCTACTCGTTTTCGTCCGGGATGAGAACGCCGCTGGGTTCTTGTGCTGCGACTGTAGTAGGCTGAACGGCTACGACGACGGAAAGTGTTGATCTGAATATCGAAGCTGTGACTGAGAGGTTGAGTTTGTAGTGATTTCTATGGCGGTGGACATGTTATGCTGCTGCTGACCCAAGTATGGCCAAGAGGCACAGAGTAAGGATGAGACACAGTACTCGGCGGCAGAAGTAGGATCGCTCGCTGTATGCTCTGGCAATCAATCAACCCTACACATTCCAGGACTGTACTACGTCGCAGGCGTAAGTATTACCCCTCGAGGGTAGGGAAAACAGGGGGTTTAAAGTGGAAACTAAACTTTTAAGGCACCCTCGAGGGGTAATACTTAGGCCTGTACCGTGGTATGTGATAGTTATCCAATAGAAAACATAATTCTGAAAATCCATGCCACCAATCGGTGACATGACATGCGCAAGAATATATCGGGATCCGTCACATTCCCCATATTCTTAATCTGATACAAAACCACTCACTGGATGCCCAGAACGAGCTTGCTTCTAATCGTACCAATCTGCAGATAGAGTTCCTCCTTGCTGGTAAACCTGAGATTCGAAAGTTGATAAGATGTTTGATGTACTTGCAATAGATCAGTCGTTGTTTGATAATTTGTATCAGAGTATGCCGGATAGAATTGAAGCTTGTCTCGCGGCCGAAGGCTGGCATACTAAGTATTAAGGTACGTGCGCTTTCGAATAACTAGATTAAAAATTGAGAAGAATAAAGGGAGTCTAACAAATAGAATAATTTTTCTTTTGATTTAATTTGGATTTGTAATTATTGCGTAATTAAGAAATGATAGCTGAATGTCTAATGTTGATTTTGACGTTCTCGCTTAAGTGGCCAACAGCAGTTGCCTAGTACTGCAAAGCAAGAGCTCTTGGCATATCTCAATTCCCACCCAGAGAAGGTTCTGCTCACCGAAGGCCAACTCACCGAGAAGGACCAGCGCATGCCCATCTTCTTCAGCATCCGCGAGGCTTCGAACGACCCCAAGAAGTGCGAGCAGTACGGTGAGTCACACCTCCGCTCCGCTTCCCCTCGCCCATCTATCGACCTGCCTGCCCTTTCTTCCTACACGATCGATCGGGGTCTCGTGAAAAAACAAGCAGAAAGACTGACTGACTGACTGACTGACTGACCTCTATCATCTCTTCTCTACACAGTATACTAGGCGAGCCTCTTCATCAACACCCAGGACTCCAAGATCGGCCCGACGCTCACGCCGGCCCTGTGGCTCTGGTTCCGGAAGTTCGCCTACGTGACCTACTTCCACAAAGGGCCCAGCGTGCTCGGCTGCCACACGCTGCTGCCCCGGTCCTTCCAGCGCCACACAACCGGCGAGCGCGCGATGGGGGTGGCCAAGACGAAGTAGGCGAGCCCGACGGCGAGGACCAGGTTCATTGTTGATACCGCGGTGGCCATCACCATGTAAGTTTTTCTTTTGCTCTCCCTCTTGTTTCCACCTGCGAGCGATTTATTCTTTCCGGGTTAAGATAGAGAGGAGGAGGAAAGGGGGAGGGGGGGGGGGGGGGAGATGGCTGATCGATTTGGGGAGACGCTCGCAGCCACCTCTTCTTCGCAGGCCGTTTCTTCCCGGCGGACGACGACGAGCTCAAGCGAGAACATGGCGATGAGGGCTTGTTCGTCGACCGCAACGGCATCGACTTCACCTCTTTCGAGGCCCACGCCTACGAAACCAAATCAGACCAAACCCAAAAACTAACGCACGCCCTCCCCCCCCCTCCTTTTTTTTTTTTTTTTTCGCGGGTGGGATAATGCCGTCTCTGTCTTGCCTACTCGTAAATCAGCTCAGCGTGCATTCACTTACGAAGTATACCTTGCATAAAGGTATTTTCTCCCTCCTCCTCCTCCTCCTCCTCCTTCTCCTCCTCCCTCTCCTCAATCTCACCTCATCAAAATCCCCAAATCCCCAAATCCCACTTCCGATATTTCTCCTTCCACAATCTCAAACATCAAGTGCCCTGCCCTGAAACGTCAAATTCCAGGATCCAGACTTTCCGTCACACCTTATTCGCTAGCTAGCTAGCAGCTAGCAGGAAACGACTCTGAGTTAACGGGGTAGTAAGATATGATCAAAATTCAAAGATGAATAATCTCAACTTGGTTGTCGGTTCTGACTGATGGTGGGACAATAGCGAGCGGCAGGTGGGTGGTCATAAGAATGCAGGTCCGAAATCACAAACCCAGCAGCCTACCGATTCTCGAATTTCCAGAGGAGGATCTTCTGTATGATCAATACATTATTATTGATATGTAATAGTCTTCTGCCTTTGGGCTAGCAACTTCTACCACCATCTGGATTATGCATTAGCCACAATATCGATAACCTCACCTCCCTCCTCCAAAAGCCTGACATCCATCCACCCACCCTCTTCGACCGCCACGATACTCCCATCCACGCAACACCTCCTCCACGTTGAATCCTCGCCTTCCTCTTCAAAAGTCACCCGCATCCCATCCACAGCCTCATATCCGACGTCCGCCCTCTTAACATGCTCACCCCCCTGATACGCAGCCCCCATAATTGCGCCCACTGTCTCCCCATCCAAAGCCCCGAAATGCACTACCCTTAATACGCGCTCGAAAGGCCTGCTCTTCGGCGATACCGTGAACGTCCTCTCGAGATGGCTGACCATCGCCGCTAATACGTATCCGTGTTCTTTCCTCTCCATGACTTCCTCCTCCCCCTTTTTGATAAGCGTGATGCGGGCTTTATACGCGTGAGGCGCCGACCCGTCTGGAGGGAACATCAAGTTCTGGGCCGCCATGCCAAACCGCTTGTCGCCGTATTTCCGGTACTCGAGCGTGTCGGAGTCGGCGACGAGAGTGGAATGGAGGCCGTGGCTTGCGACGACGGCGCCCAGGAGGGCGTTCTTGGGTAGAGGGCTGGTGGTCTGGCCCTCGTTCGTCAAGAGGCGGGCACCTGGGGAAAAAGAGGCGCGGAAGATGGGAAGGGGGCGCGGGGTGCCGCGGAGGAGAGTCTGGAGGGCTTGGGTATAGATGGACGGGAGGGGGGAGGAGGCGTGCAGAGAGTGGAAGAGGGCGTTGCCTGTGCCAAGGGGCAACTGGACGACTGTCGGTTTGACATATTTACTATTGCCCCGTCAGCCGGATGTACAAATCCAGGGGGAAAAAGTCCCAGGGACGTACCTCGATCTCTCACTCTCCCCTAAAGCATTAATCGTATCAACTATACCTCCATCCCCACTCAGCATCACCACCGTCTGCTTCCGCCCCTCATTCGCAGCAACCATCAAATTGACCTTCGTCAGCTCCCTCACGCTCTCAGCGTTCCGCGTCTTCACAACACTGTATGTACCATCCTCGAAGCCGAGCGATAGCAACAGCGGATGTAGTATCTCCTCCCAGAACGGGACAGCCAGACCTGTGCCAGAAAGTGTAGAGATCAGGACGTATACGTTCTGCGCATCCGTCATGTAGGCTGGCCACCCGGAAAACAGGAAGGCAGAGAGGAAGGCATCAGGCAGGATCAAGGCGTTGGTCGTGCGCAGCTTGAAGGGGTACTGCTTCTCTTCCCCTGCAGACTCGGGGAGAGCTTCAGACGGGGGAGGGGAGGGCTCAATGCTGAAGATGGTGTATTCGGCTGCTCTGCCCAAGGTGGGAATAACCGTTACAATATCCTCGCCCTTGATCTCCCCCTTCTCCCAGCTCAAGATCCCATTTTCGTAGTTGAAGTTCGCAGGCGCCTCATGGTCTGGGTCCGCGGTCTAGGTGGCAATAATCAGTATTTCGCTATTCCTCTTTCTTTCTGCGCGTCCAAGATACCCTGGGGCTTATCTGATAATTGGAGCTGTGGTACTTACAGAAGCATCATTCCTCATAATCTTCAGAGCGTGCCCGTCAGCAGACAGCATATCCATGATCGCCATCTCGTCGACGCGGGGATACTGGTGAGTGAGGAGCCGCCATGGTCAGCATGGGACGGTTGATGGTCATGTCAAGAAGGGTCGTACATCCGTAAGCCCACCCAGTAGATGCGGGGACACGGAAAGCGTGATGCCATTTCGGTATGGGAGCACGATATTTGTGGATCTTATCTGTTCACATTTATCATAAGCTTTTATTCTTATCTCCACGCAATCTGTATACCGGTACCGGTACTAGTACCTAATCGTTAGGGCCGCCCTCCCTTCAACACCCCCTTGATCTCCCCTCGTCTTTAATTTTTCTTTCTATTACTTCTTTTTTTTTTTTTTCAAAAGAATCCATCCATTAAATAGTCATCAAAAGGCCTGCTAACCGCCCGCCTTCTATCATTCCTTCCTTTATAAGCTATCTATTTACTATCACAATCTTTTCTTCCCCCACATATTCCCCATCGATGTATCTAATAAACTCAGATATATCCCTAACATTGCTGGATCAGAGCGTATGTGAAAAAATCATACACGTCCATGAAGCAAACATACAGCCAAGCCAACATCCTGTCTCTGTCCGCCTGCCCGATTTAGATGATCACCCAGCGAGAGGGTGAGATGTACGGTGCAGAAAACCCATCACGGTGCGGACACACGACCGGATCCAAAACCATGTGTTCCGTGTCTATCCATCCATGCGGGATCCGCCGTAGCCACCGGTATGCATCATAACATAGGGAGTAACTTACAATCCGAGCCTGGTTCGCTCGCTCCTCTTCTAACTCTCATACTCCAATCTGCCGTCCCCAATGACCCCCCAGATCTCCTCGACTATGTCCCTCTGCCCGCTCGGCGCCCCTCTGATAGCGAGATATTTCCTCCCCTCGACCTCCACTTCCCAATCTCCCGGATTTCCACCAACCATGATACCCCCGGCCTCCACAAGTATACACCATCCAGCCGCCACATCCCAGGCCCAGCACCCCCCCTCCCAAAATACGTCCTGCTGTCCGCTAGCCACAGCTACCAGATTCAATGCTGCAGAGCCGATACAGCGGATGGAGTGAACCATGGCGCCACCCTCCTCCTTTGACGCCGTCAGCTTCGCAAATACCTTGCACTTCAGCGCAAAATTGTTGCCCGTCCGGTCACTGCCCCATTCTGCTCCAACCAAGCACGTACTTAGATCCTTCAACGGCTCAGGATCCTGCTTCAGCGGGAGCTTCTGCTTAGCCCCTCCATTCCGGGCCAAGAACGCGCCTTGTCCTTTGATTGCTGTATATAGCTCGTCGAGATACGCATTGTAGACGACGCCAATTGTAGGGGTTTTATTGACGGTGAAGCCGAGCGATATGCAGAATGCGGGGAAGGCGTGGACAAAGTTCGTTGTGCCGTCAATAGGATCGACGATGAAGGTGGGCTCCGCGGTGAGCTTTTGACCCGGGTAGTATGTTTCCTCGCCGATAAATTGGAAGGAAGGGTAGGACGTGAGAAGGCGGGTCGACACCATCTTTTCGACGGCTTGATCCGTCTCAGTGACCAGGTCGGCGGCTTTGAGAGGTTAGCAGAGGTTTCTATTTCACCGCTTGGTCTAGGGTCATACAATTCTTCTTCGTGCCCGATGAGAGGTACGAGGGTGTCGCGCCCAGCATCATCCTTCCTGCTTCGTGGGCGACGCTGACCAGCAGGTCGTGGATTTCTTGGAGATTAAGATCTGCCATCTTGATAATATATAACGTGAGGGGGTTGTCGGAAGATAGAGGAATGACGCTGTAAAGGTTATGGATGTCGCTGAGGGACGAGGAGAGAGAAATGTAGATGGTGGGGTTGGCGGGGTTGACTGCTCGCCCTATCGTTGCTACCCTATCAGCACGTGCATGGATCTTTCGCTTAGTCGGTTCAGGGGTCTATCGGCCTGTTTACTTTCTGCTGGAAGGACCTTAATGAATGTGTTTTGAAGTTTCCGAGCAAAGCGAGCACGCACACGCGTATGGATTACTTCTCCCCCCTTCCATATCTCTCCCCTCAACCTACAAGCAAACAACTCAAGAGTAGAGACATTTCTTCATAAAGGTACCTAGAGGGCCGCGATAGGGACACACATTTGCACACAGGCACGGAAGCTTCCTCCCCACCCACCTATCAATCACGCAGGCCCATCGCCAGCAGCAGCCGGGCCATACCCAGCGGGTCTCCCAGCCGTAACCTCGGGATGCAACTCATAAACGCCACTGAAGACCGGCCTACCGCCCGCAGCCGGCACGCGAACCTCCGTACTCACTAATTCAACCATCAAGCCAGGGACCTCCTCCCGCGGGAACTCTGTCCCGTCCGCGAGACTCACGCGCCAGTGCAGCGCCCGCGTCAAGTAGGGAATCACGTTTGCCTTGTCCATCGAAGGACAGTTGCCCTTACGGACTTCGGCGAGGATCTGGGCTGTCAGGGCCACGGTACCGGTGACGATGCAGCCGCGTTCGGCGTCCGTCTTGCACTTGCCGCAGCCGGTCTCGCTGGCGTCGTCGGGCGCGGTGCTCTTTCCGAAGACGGCAATGGTGCCGACGAGCGCATCTTGCGTGTTCCAGGTCCGCGTCGCGGGGAGGAATTCCCCGAGGAAGACGTGGATGCGGTACGACTGTCCGAGTATGTGCTTGGGGGTCTGGACGTTGACGATGTATTGCGTGTAGGACGCTGTTTGTGGAGTGGAAAGTGTGGCATCGGCTGTGGAAAGATTAGTGGTGTCTCGCTCGAGTTTGGTGGCTGAGAGCGCGAGAAGGCAGAGAGGGAGGGACGGCTTACGCTTGCCGATTTCAGAATCGAGGTCGAGGCCACGTGCAGTCCCTGTGTCTGGCTTCGGATTGTGATGGGTGACATCCTTGACCTTTGCTAAAATCTTTTGCAACGGATGAACACCGCCATCCTTTTCGGGACTTTTGGCAGACGACACGTCTGCAGCCGGCTTGTTCGCAGCATTCGCCGTGCTAGACTCCTGGTTTGCCGCGGTGATATCTGCAGCAGGAGCAGGTGCCGCCATCAAGTTCACAGCGCCACCAGCACGAGAGTTGATGAACTGAGCTGTCAAGTCTCCGTAAAGCTGCTGCACTGTGTCAAGTACACTGTCCCGATACTCCGATGCAGTAGCAAAATTCCAGCGTTGAGTCTCGGGATACACGTAGTTGAAGGTCTCGGTTTTGCGGGCTCCAAGAGACGTCCAGTATTTGGTGCCCGAAGCGTCGGCAAAGGGTGCGAGTGGTGTAGTTGCAGTTTCGATACTATTGGCTTTGATTACGAAGGTACCGTCGCCAGAGCGCTCATTCATGGTGTAGGAGTTGGGGTTTATGGCTTGCCAGATGGCAAAGAGGCGGTCGACGTTTCTATTGTGGCGAGTCAGCGATTTCCAGTCACGAGATCGCCACATGGATCCAGTCACGTCTTCCTACTAGCGGAAAAGAGCAGACATGACTGTACATGGAAATATCCGATGAGGGTGGAGAAACAACTGACGTATGATGCAACCAGAACACCGGGTCAAACGACGAATAGTCAAGCCTAGAAGAGAGAAGTCAGCCGGTGTATTCGTCAAGAACGACTGCATCCAACAGATTTACATAGACATATGTCCTCCGTTACCCCCGACGGCAACATGAACGGAGTTATGCACATCCTCCAAGCTGGCGCTCGTGTTCAATCCATCATCCCTCAGCTCATGATTACTAAACGCATCGAACGCAGTGTAATTCGGGTCGTTCAAGATCAAGTTAACATTCTGCTGCAGCCCAGCGAACTGAGAAGCCATAGCCTGGAAGACTTCCTGTTCGTCCGAGGTGGCTGAGACGGAGCGAGCAGAGGTCGGGTAGCGGAGAGTGGAGGGCCATCTATGGTACTGAGTTCAGATTAGCCGAGGTCAGAGGGGTGGGGGACGGGGGACGGGGGACGGGGGACGGGGGACGGGTCGTACAGGCGTGCCCTGCAGAGGAACGAAATCGCCAGCAACGGGGTTGAGGGGGTGGAACTTGTACGAGTACAATGGATTCGCAATCTGCACCTGCTGCCCGTTGCTCGTAGGCGTAATGACAGTGGCAGTAGGCGAGGCGCCGACTGCGTTGGGGAAGTAATCCCCGTCTGCAGGCGCTGCAGGCCAGTCCCAGTATGGCATCCTGAATGTCGCTGCAGCGGCCTGATACTGGGCTTTCGTGGCCGCCGGGAACTTTGCAGCAATATCCTGGATGATCCCGTACAGGACTTGCTCGAACAGAGCGAGATAGGGGCGGTGCCATGGGCCGAAGAGGATGGATGTGTGAGTGCAGTAGCCCTGCCAGCCTCCGATATTGGAGCCTTTCACCCCGCCCCTGAGGATGGGCAATTTTGCGTGAGCATGTCTTCTTTCATATGTTTCGAGAGTATATCGAGAGATGTCTATGGGTAAAGGGGGGGGGGGGCAGAATTTGGTACTTACCAGGGTCTGTAAGGACGCCCATGGATACCCGCAATACCATACTACATCTCACATCAGTAAGATCGATTCCCCTGCGTTTGAACATACGCACGTAAGACAAGTCTTTCGTCTCATCCAAATTCTTGAAAGCCTCCAAGCCCAACAGATACAGGTTCCACTGCTTCGCATTCTTCTGGAGCTGGCGGATCTCAAGCCGGACAGGTACGGAGCCTACCATTAGTCAATTACATTCAATTACATCGTACTGCCAGGCTGGTCGTGGAGGAGGATGTGACTGCGACTTACCGTCGGCTGGAGAAGGCGATGGCTTTGGGGAGCCGATGACGGGGAAGTTGATGGCGGCCATGTTTGATGATGGCTTCGCTCGAGTGGAGAAGGGATGTTTGGTGTGGTGTGATTTGGTTTGGAATGGAATGGAATAAGGCTGGGTGAGCAGTATCTGTGTGGTGAGTAATGAGAAGGAGAGTTGGACAACAAGCGCAGAAGGATCTATCTGGCTGGGAGGCTCAGGATTCAGGATTCAGGTGGAGGTGGAGATGAGACGAGATGAGGAAAAGAAAGGAAAAGGATGAGATCCGGGGGAGATGGCCAGATATTAGTACTGACTGGACCCCTCACCCATCACCCTACCGTACTTGCCTACCCCGGTGCCACCCCAAAGAGGAAGGGCCTCTCGGTAGAACCTGGAACGATAACATAGCATGGTCCTATCGAACTGTGCGGGGTTGGATTGTAGCGGCCGTCCAAATGGCTGATAACTGGAAGACACATGCAAAGCGCTGCTTCCATGAACCACGACTCGGGTGTACGTGGAACCAACCGTAGATCATACGACGAAAATCTTCCTTGCATGGTGAGAGGTGAGAGGTGAGAAGACGAAAGAGCAGGATAGCAATCAATACACAACGAGGTGTATCATGTGCAAAACGTAAGACGAGGCGAATGAAAGTCACGACTCACAACACACAACACTTTATCCAAAGGTTGTGCAACCCCACCCACCGCACGAAATGTCAGCGCCGGGTCAGCCCTAACGCAACGCCGTGTTTCAATCTGATCGTTGTTCAACGTCGAATGAGCAATCAACGCTCCTGCCGAGCGGATGAGGGGAACGACATCAACTCGTCCCACGGATGTCTTCCCTCGTATCGCCAACCTCTCTCAAACACCCCTTCAGGTATTTCCCAATCCTTTCCGTGTCCTGCAGGCTGGCGACGGTGCCAATGTATCCATCAGGTCGGAGCACCGCAATGGCGCCCTTCGCAGGACTTACGCCATATACTGCGTATGCATCTTCTAGCTTGGTGCCATTGTAGAAGCTCATTTCAGCACGCTCTTTCACCATGGCTGGAACGTCTTTCCACATAAAAGAATCGGGTTCAAGCGGGTGCAGGACAACCAACTCTATAATTCCAGACGGAAATCTGCCCAGAAGCCGAGATATGTGCGCGAGGGAAAGGGCTGATGTACCGGAAGGATCAAGAAGATCCGTTGAAGTGAACTGGAGGATGCGGAATCGGCCAGTGGAAGGGAAGTCTACTTCACGTTAGAATGAAAGCAGTACTGCATTTCGATGAAGATTTTACCGTCTTGGAGATCCCTTCTGTAGCCATCCGCATGTCTCTTCGCTTTAACATTGAGCAATCGTCGGCCAGGTCTGAGAACTCCGCTTAAGTAGTCACTTCCCCCAACTATACCTTCGGAGGTCGCCTTGTCCACAATCAAGGTGTCAGGATACTCGATGCCACAACCACTTGTGAACCCATTTCCTGTGCTGAATACTTCCAGAAATTGGTCATGGGTGAGATTCCCCTCGCCTTCGCCGCTGCCGATCTTTCCCGAGAACATAGACGAGAACTCTTTGTCGAATGCAATCAGCTCCCTCGCAACGGTAAGGCGTTCTATCTCAAAGCTGTCGAGGACCGCATCTGAGGAGCCCGTCCTCGGAGTAAGTCCGTTCAGGGAATGTATTAATTTCCAGGAGAGGTTATACGAGTCCATCATGGAAACATTCATACCCTGGCCAGCTTTTGGACTATGCGTGTGGCAAGCTGATGGCGGTCAGGAAGCAATACGCAACTCGGAAGGGGTGAGCTTACCGTCGCCTACAATGAAAACTCGGTTCACGCCTTTGGAATCCTGTTTGATGAAGTTCTCTGATACGCGCTGCCCAATCTGGTACGCTGCCCACCAATCTACCGCGTCTGCTCGTTTCGGTTTGATGTGATAGGGCTTGAAAACCTCTTGTGCTTGAGCGATTATGCTTTCCATAGTGATTTTCTCTCGCCGGGCTTTTGCTTCGGCCTTGCTGTCTCCCTTTACTCCCTGCTCACTCGCGATATCGCCATCGGGAATCACATCCTCTTGCACATGAACGTACAGCCGCGTCAGATACTCTCCCGTCGCAATTCTCTCTCTCGGAATGACCATGACGCTGCCATTGTCCGAGTGGATAGCACTTCTTCGCCTGATGTCCGGAAAGTCGGTATCTGCAACGAAGTCCACAACACCCCAGATGAAATCGGATGTCTCCCCCTCGAGTTTGAAGCCCATCGACCTTCGGACCAGCGAGTGGGCTCCGTCCGCTCCCACCAGGTGCTTCGTTCGCACCGTCCGCAGCCCCGAGGGGCCTTCCATTTCCACGACGACTGGAAACTCGGCGTCTCCAGCTTCATCGATTTCAACCTTGGTCAACCGTGTGGATCTTTGCACCCCACGATCAGAGTACCTGCGCAGGTCATCCTCAAGTATGCGCTCGATCCGCCCCTGGTGGATCGTGACCTCGTGCGGGAATCGCGCCGGCACAGCGACATCCGGTACGATGGACGTTCGATCGATTCCGCCTTGCTGATCCGGATTCCAGAATGCCACCTCCCACATCTGACAGCCCTCCGTGAGGATTTCGTCTGCCAGCCCCAGGCTCTTCAGCACTTCGAGGGTGCGCGGTTGTAGGCCATCTGCCTGGCCGGATTTCAAGGCGGTGGGTTTCGCGTCGATACAGAGGAGGGAGGTGTCGTTGAGGCCGTATCGTGCGAGGAGGACTTGCAGGAAGAGACCAGCTGGTCCTGCCTGTAGACGGGGGAGGTGAGATATTGGCCTCGGGGCTCAAGTTGTGGTTGACTTACGCCTGCGATCAATACCTCGTACTTCTCTTCATTCCCTGAAGGCTCGAACTTTGGAGTCAGGCGTGGAAGGGGAGATGCAAAGGAGGGAAGGATACGTAGATCCCGCGAAGATGCAGAGGATTCTGTGAATACCGGCATCGTGCAAGATTGACGAGGGACGAGGGACGAGGGACGAAGATATAGAGGAAGAGAGAATGCAGATGAGAGAGGGGAATCACAGAAATAAAACCTGACCTTACCTGTCCTGCTTACTTACCTAGGTATCTTATAGATGCACTCAAGTGCCGACTCCACTTGAGGCTGCCGTGAACTCTTACCCCACCGACAAGAAGTTGCGATTTGCTTAGGTACTTACGGAGTACGGAGTACCTAGGTACCCCACGCTAGGCAGAGCCCGCTGCCGGCTGTCAGCGCGAGATACTCTCTCACCAGGGCAATCCAAATACAGTCCAGGGTATATGGTCAATAAATACATCGACAGAAAGGTTCATCCTCGAGACTGATAAGATGCGGACGATGTATATTACCGTATTTGCTGGTGATTGGGTGGGGTCGAACAAGAAGGTTTGGCGTCTTGAGCCTTGTGGCCTGTTGATATAGGTAGCGGTAGTTGATATAGGTGGCAGGTAGGTAGATACCGGTATGATAGAAGTACCGATATGATATGAGATCCTCGTCTATCAATGCCAGTATTTCTTGTCATCTATCCTAACCAACATCAACCACCAAGCACCTAAGCGAATATAGCGAGTACAAGCGAGGCCGTCGATATGTAGGTGAGTACGGAGTAGAGCTACGGTATTTGCCAAATGTCTGTTATGCGATATGATAGCGGTAGCATGTGAAGGCGTATTGTTGATCCGATCCGAGCTATCGGTTAATGACTTTTTCTCCAGTTGCACTTACGAAGCTTCCTGATGATGCCTATTTATATCTACCTACCCACCTAACCGTCGTTACTCGGCACTTGACTTTCATTCCAATTTCGTTCCCTTTGGTACCGTAGTTCCTTTTCATTCGATTTGCAATGTTCGCGGCGTCATCAGCACCACCCAACTTGTCCATCTCGCTCTGGGCATGATCCGTCTGCGGTTTGACATCGGTACCACCAGCCAGCCAGCCAGCCAGCCAGCCAGCCAGCCAGCCACTGCCGGGGCTGCTGAGCTACCGGTAGTGGCAATCGGAGATCGGCGGGGAAATATCAAGGCTGCAGCGACATCTTCGCCCCAGAGCTTCGGGATAAAGTTAATACAGTAGGACAGTCAGCCCCGACTACTGGTTAAAGTATCTCAACCCGAGGTCTTGCACTCCGAGGGCTAAGAATTAAATATATCCATACACACTTACATATATAGACACGTATACCTTCTGGTACCGTCCAACGTCGCAATGCCATCCTCGGCTTCGAGCAATGCGGATGGCCAGACCAAGGGTGTCCAATGCTCCATGTGCGGAAAAAGGTTTTCCAGGACCGATCACCTGAAAAGACATCAATTGAGACGTGAGACATATCCTGATACGAGTCCATCCATCACCATCCTCATCCCATCCGATTGCTAAGCAATAGCCATCAGATTCGGGCATCAAGCCGTACTCCTGCATATTCTGCAGCGACGCCTTTACGCGAAGGTCAGAGAGAGTCGAGACCGTCAGGGGGCTTATCCTTTCCCTTCAGGAATAGTTCCGGCTGACATTCATATATTTACATGTAAACAGCGATAACCTTAGAGAGCACTACCCAGGTTGTCCTCAGCGCCAGAACCGACAGATTCCGGAGGCAGCACGAGGTGGCAGAAGATCACACGCTTGTGATTCGGCAAGCTATAGATTCTTAGCCTATAATTCCTACCTTTTGATTCCTACTCGATACTCGTTACACTCTGTACTAGCTGTCGGCGAAAGCTAACCCTTAACGCAGTGCACGTCTATGAAGCTTGGCTGTGATGGTGGCAATCCGTGCAAAACATGTCGGCATAAGCGGATCGAGTGCAGATTCTCGAGATTAATGTCAAAAGGAGGAGCTGGTCTTAACGAGAGTATGTTTTGTTGATTCAAGATCTGGTTATTCATGAGTATTGTTAATTGAGCCTCGTATAGTTTCCAAAGGTACTGAAAACGGCCAGTGCGATCGAGGCTCTATCAACTTCCTCCTCAACACCGGCACGGCAAGTTTCATCGATTGCTTCAGGCTTCCGTCTTCTCATGAACGGCGCAACATATGGAATTTTCGTACCGCCAAGGAAGCCACGACATCGATCGACTCTGTCAACTTCTTTGGAAACAACAGCAGTGAAGGGAATGTTTCTTCGACGCCTTTCGATGATGAGTCCATTGACAGGTCCCTACTCGATGAAGCCAATCTTCTCACCTTCCTCGGCGGTTCGTTTGGCGTCGTTCCAATGTTCGGATCTGAGGCCCCTATTACCGGCTTTTCTTTAATAGGAGACTTCGAGGCTCCAACCCCACAATCGGCCATGCTTGTACAGGAAATCCTAGAAAGTTCCATGACTCTGCAGATGACGCCACCGGAGCAAGAGCACGTCTTGCAGAACCTGAGGTTTCTTTTCACTCCTTCGAGGATCGAAAAGTTCGTTGGTCTGTACTTTGAGTTCTGGCATCCACATTGTTCTATCATTTACAAACCGGCGTTCAGCATTCACACAACTACCTTGCCTTTGCTTGCGGCCATGTCTGTTATGGGCGCAATGTACACACCCATAGATACGGAAATTACCACAGCAAGGCTGGTCCTCGACCTAGTGGAACTGTACATCTTCTCGCTCAATGATCTGTCCGATGTGTACGAGATCAGGCACATGTTGAGAGTTGCGTCGGTCTTGGCACCCGAGAACACCCAGTTGAGCGTGCTCGCATTCGACAATCTCCAGGCTGCGTACATACTGGTTTGCGTGCAGTTTTGGGCTGGTAATATGGTTTCGAGGAAGCGTGCCGTAGATACCAGATTCAACTCGCTTGTCAAGGTAATCACTCATCTGTTGCCACTTGCATGTCGCTATTACTGACAGCTTTCAGGTTGCACGGAGGCTCGGCCTGATGAAAGCCCGGCACGAAGTGGACGATGGCCAGGATGAGCAAATGTGGATTTTGAGAGAGACCAGGATTCGGTCAGCTCCCAGCAATTCATCCTCATCTCGAGCTTCACGCTGATACCATCTACAGCATGATCAACACAATGACGCTATTTGACTGCGCCTTTTGCTTCTTCGTCAACTTCCCTTGCCGAATTTCCGTGTCAGAGATGGAATTTGACCTACCATGCGAAGAGAGCTTCTTTGCATCTCATCACCCGTTCTCAGAACCCGGCTTCACGTTCAGTAGGAATATCACCACCGTCGATGCGTTCCAGAGCCTCTTCAAGCCATCTCAAATAAGCCAAGGCCCCAGTAGAAATCCGTACAATCTGAATCCCGCCGACATGTTCATCCTCATTCACAGTAAGTGTCCTGTTGGCGCTTCTTGGATTCTTCCGCTCACTGCTGCAGTGCTCTACGTATCAGCGCACACCCAAATCATCCATTTCCCAACATCGATATCCCGCTCAGAGGGCGATCCAGATACCTCAACACCGGCCGGACCTCTAGCTCAAGCCTCAGAATCCGGCATCAGCGCCATCAAAACAGCATTATCAAACTGGCGATTACTCTGGATCGCAATTCGTGCCAGCATCCCCAACGATGCCTGGGCTGCTCTAGGATTCTTCAGGAACGGGTACAATTATTGGCTTGTCACCCAGCTCATCATATCACACAAGGGGAGCGCTGACATACTGATGAAGATGGAGGTTGGGTGTGAGGATACGCTGAAGCAGTTGAGGTTGCTTCTAAAAGATGGAAGTGCGGAAACGTAGGCGGTATATCCGTACCGAACTCGACCACGCGGCTCTTCATTCAAGGGCGGTATGGGCTCCGATGATACAGCGGAGGACTTCGCTCAGGAGGAAGATATGGCCGTCATTGGAGTTTGGGAAGACATTTTTTCTTCGACTTTCGAGGACAGCCACTACAGCAAGAGCTCGAGGCAATGATATCATCTCGATATTCGTGTCGTGATATCCTGGGATCACAAAAAGATATAATACCATTCTGAGGTGTTACTACGAAACTCATGCGCTTCTGTCAGTCACAATGGAGATCCGGCGAGCCTTCTTCTATCCCTTATCCGCGGTGGAACGACTGCAAGATACGATACTTGATCTACCTACATTTCCATTTCTAGATTAAACAATCGCTAGAGCAGGGCATCGGCAGGGTTTCCTCTCCCCAGCCAAATTTTTTTTAAAAAAAAAATCAGAATCAATTTAGGAAATTGAAGCGGTACTACTAAGTATTTTCAGACCAATTCAAATATCTATTTCAAAGGTTGCAAACGTAATCATTAGATGGCAGCAGCAGCAGCCAAAAAAAAATAAAAATATCAAGTACTCTCTTGCCGAAGTTGGATAACATTTCCTTCTTGCCGCCGCCACCGCCACCGCCACGGGCCCCCGTACGGAATGTCCAAGTTAAATTAAGCTCAGTGAAGGTCAGTTAAGGTCAGTTAAGTTCAGTCAAGTTAAATTAAGTTCACTTAAGTTCACTTAAGTTCAGTTAAGTTCACCTAAGTTCGGCTTCTCCAGCTGTGGGTTCTGATCCCTGGATTCTATGTATCTACTTTTCTAGGTAAGTATCTAGGTACCGGTATCTACCGCCCTTCCTGCTCCTCCTCCGCCTCCTCCTCCTTCCCGCCCTCCTCCGACCCGGTGAATCTCCAAAGTCCAAAGTCCAAACCCCAATCGGCTACTTACTTACTTACTTACGAACTTGGTAAGTGGTAAAAGGGTGGAAATTTTGCAAAATAAGAAAAGAAAAAAAAAAGTTCTGTTAGAATATCCTCCAACAGCAGCTTCTCGTTGACACGGTGGTGTTTTTGCTATGTATGTCGTGTGATGTGAGGGTTTGAGTGGGCGAGTGCGTTGAGGTCAGGTGAAGTGAGGTGAGGGAAGTTTGCTGCTGGTTTTCCTTTTAAAGGCGTTGCTTGCTTGCTTTTCTGGTTGGTTGGTTGGTTGGTTGGTTGGATGGATGGATGGATATCGGGATCTCGTCTGTGTTGTTTGTTTGTTTGTTTGTTTGTTTGTTTGTTTGTTTGTTTGTTTGTTTGTTTGTTTGGATTGCAGGAAAAGAATTTCTGTGGTTGAGGTTGATTGGTTGACGCTTATAGCGTATAGTACAAGTGAGTAAGTGAGTGGCTTGCTGGCTGGTGGTTGGAGAGAGATTGTTGGATTAGACATGCCGCCGAGGTGAGGTGAGGTGAGGTGAGGTGAGGTGAGGTGAGGTGAGGTGAGTGTGATTCACAGCTTGAGTTGCATTCATGAGATGACTGACTGGTAATATATAGAGAAGAGTGAGTGAGTGAGTGAGTGATCGAGCGGTAGAGTTGCATTCATGAGATGACTGACTGGTAATATATAGAGAAGAGTGAGTGAGTGAGTGAGTGATCGAGCGGTAGGCTGCATGGATGCTTGCTATTCAGAGGCTTACTTAGCTGCGTTGAACGTCCGATATGATACATATCTATAGTCATCTATCAGCTATCAAAGAGCTACGTATGAGATTATATAAATATGTGATTGAATTGACTCTTTGGTATAAGTACATAGGACCACAAGCTCGCAAGTAATATTCAATCTACTAGGTCAATAATTCACAAGGCTATAAATCTCAATCAGTGCGATAGTCACCCGCAACCCACTCAAAAGTGCATCTCTCTCCTATTGCATGGATAGAAAAGTGGGATTGCCTACGATTGCAGAACCTTCCTCAGTCAATCAAAAGCATGCAAACGCTCCCTCGCATCCGCCAACCTTTCGACGCCCAGTAGCTCCCAGTCTTCAGGTTTGAAAAGTTGAATATATACTGATTTTCTGGCCCGTCGTGATCTGATGGGCCTCGGCTTGGGTGATCGCTGGAACGAAGGGAATTAGACGGAATTGCCAGCTAGCCGAAGCGAAAAGTCAACAAAACAATCCGCCCAAAATGCACATACATCATCACGAAGCTTTGCACCAAAACACTATTTTTTGAAGCCCTGTATTTCAACGGGCTAGATAGCGGCAGGAAATAGAAGATGGTTGATACACTCGACGAAGGATATCTATCCATTATTCATCTGGTGGGAGTCGAGTGCTAGGCAGATTAGATAGATGTACCTTGGTTGGTATTCCGACGACCCTCTTCGATATTGAACCCGAACGGGAAAATTGCGTGTGGAGCTTCAATTATGCGTTTTAGTAGTGTGAAAGGAGGTCTGGGTTTGTGCTTTTTTGGCGTGAGATTGTGTGGTGGGCTTTAGCACTGGGCGTGGATGAACGTGGGGAATGAATTGAGATAACTGCTCGATTGGTAAGGAACCTGATCCACGCTACTCACCACCAATTTATGTTTTGTGCCACGGTGAAGCACCAAAACGCTCCACGAGGCTGCGTCTCAGTTCGACGTTTCTATGCTGCTGTAGTTCCAGTGGGATTTTTAGTTTGGTGTGATTAAGGACACGCGACCATAAAATGCAATGAATGGAATTGTTTATTTCGCTCTTATTTAGGTATGCTGAGAAGGCCCTTACCCTTGCCTCTTGCCCTTTCCATGACTCTCGGACTTTTGGTGGTACGCCTTTGCTCTCTCCTCAAGAGATCTCGGCCGTTTATGAGGTTGCTTCGGCAATTTTAAGAACGTCCTTCTCGAAATCCAATTTCTGCCACTTTCCAAGCTTCACTCCTGCGCTGTCGACACCCTGTGGAATGCGGATTGAACCGGCAATCATATAATGTGCCCCTATCGCGCTGAGCTCCATTTTGACATCTGCGACCACCTCTCCCTGGAAATAGTTCGAGGACTGACGCACAACTTCGCCTTCTTCCAGACTGTCAGAATCGAGACCTTCTTTCGCAGCTGGGGCCTGCACATCCCGAATCTCCAACTCCTTCAACCAAGGAGCTAGCAACGCATCTCCAGTCATCTTGACGTACGCCTCCCTCAAACACCAAACCGCGTAGAACCTCCGTAGCTCCTTGTCAACCGCAGTTCCTAAAGCAGAAGGTTGACCATCTACTGAGACCGTTTTCATGAATCTCACTTCCGAGTCCGCTAACACATCGGCATGCATATCGACCCAGTCCTCGAATCCATGTTTGCTGATATGGGTGGTATCTTGCTGTAGCCGCTCATTGGCACAAACGATATCCGTCCCAACCTGGGCACCCTGGAGACCGATAATGGCAATCAGACTGACGAGACCGGCCTGGTGGGACACATTGAAATCGAGGACCACGTGACTGCCACAATCCTCTGGTATGAAGCAGGGCTTCCCCTTTGAATCTCGAGAGACGATGCTTCGAGGCCACGGGATATCGAGCGTGGTGATAATGAGCCGCTTCAAGAGATGCGAGACCAGGCTCATCTTGGCGTCTTTGAGGTGATAGTATTTCAAGACAGAGGCTTGCTCTGATTCAGACAGGAGCGAAAGGGCTCTTGACGCCTGTGTAGTAATGATAAGTTATGACTTAGAAGCGTAGATGACGCCGGCGACCTACCACGGTCTTGAGCTGCTGGACTTCATCCCTCGGTTTCGCTTGTTGGACGGGCCACAGCGGTCTTGTGTCGACGAACCATTGAACGATCTTTGGATTGGACTCCGACAGAGCCTTCTGGGAGGATGTCATTATGAGGGGAAGACGGAGTCCGTCCGAACTTGATGCATATTATCGAGGGAGATGTAAGTTGGGAGAAGGCTGCGCTCGGATTGCTGACGATAATGCGCCGAAGTTTCAGAGCTGCCCGGCTTTCGGAATCACGTGCCCTTTGGCTCGCTTGTGGAGGTGGAGGATGGGCGAAGTACCTATCTCGAGGGGCTGCTTCGAATATTTCTTGAGATTCGTTCTGACGTTCATTTTCTAGTAACAGAAACCTGTGATCTCGAGGGCTCTCTCTACCTATTGGTGCCCCCTGTCAACCCAGCCGAACAGTCCACTTTAACAATATCGACTTTGCAGAGATTTTTTGAGTAATCTTAGTGTCCTGCACCGCTTCCGATCACATTCAGACAGGGATCAATGGTCGGGTGGTGTAGTTGGTTATCACATCTCGTTAACAGTTTACTGTGACACAATACCGAGAAGGTCCTGGGATCGAGCCCCAGCCTGATCAATTCTTGTCTTTTTTGTGGCTTAGGGTTTTTTAAATTTTCTTTTTTTAATCTCTTGATATTTAAATTTTTTGATTATTAAAAATTTATGGGGGTATTTTTTTTCCTTACAAATCTTGATGGTGAAGTTGAGGCGGCCTGCATCCCAGCAAGCTATTACAGAGCCTGAACTTGACAGGTACCAAAATCAAGTACATTATTACCACACCACCTGCAGCGATTTTTGGTTTATGTAGACTATGAAGCTAGCGGTAAAGTGATATACAGCCGTCCTGACTTGACTTGGAGAATCTCGAGGGAAGAGTATACCTGCATCGGAAAGATCGATCGAAAACAAACTCCTGTATCTGAGAAGCATTTGCAACCTAACGAGCAAGTGACAGGATAGTTTTCTTTAGAGCTTATTTATCCTACAGCTGGAGGTGTTAAATAAACAGATATGGTCATATGATTTCGTCTTTAATATATCGGCAGCCTCTACACTACGTGGAGCCTCGCCAGCCCTCAATCTTCCAAGCACTTCGAGATTTTTGCTGGTCTGAACCAGCCTGTCCCAAGCCTCGTAAGCTTTAAGGATGTATCTCGAGAGGGCTTTTGCGACGCGGATTATGACGAGATCTTTACGCCAAGGTTGATGGGCAGCTTCTCCATTCGCGCTTCTCGATTGGCAACACCTCGTGCTTGCGAAATCTCAGCTATAGTTCCAAGCTCGTTCGCGAGCATTAGAAGCAGTTTCGCTCTATCTTTAGTCCAGACAACTATGCTGCACATAATCAGTTAAACTCGTATGGACCACCGCTTGATCATTTGAGTTCTATCGCCGACTCCCTGAAATCTTTCTTAGCTACTCCATGATCTGCTTCAGCACATCGTCTCGGAGCGTCTCTAGGTTGCCCGTGACGTCTAGATGATGCTGTTCCTGTCAGGACGGCACAGGTGTTCGATCCACTTCTGGAAGAGGGCGCGGGAGTCTTGCTTCTCTCCGGATTTACCAGACAGAGCATAGGAAAGGAGAGGTCATCCCGGTGGTCTGCCGTTTCTCAGCACGTCACGTGATATGACGACCTTCCACCACCCAACCAGACCATCATCTCATCTTTCAGGCCAGAGTTGAGTCGAGCTCTTCCGTAACTCGAGCTCTCTACGGTTCACACAGAATGATCCATCCGTATCATCTGGATAAACCACCATAAATGAATTGCTGATCCGGATCTCAATGCACTCACTACCTTTTCTCTTCAAGTGCGGTGGATCGGTATGCCCTTCTAAGCGAGGCCCCGCTTACTCTTTCCCCGCGTATCTGCACACAAAGCTTGGCCTGCTTGAAATTTTTTTACAAACGAATATAGTAATTTTTTACCCAGATTGAGCATAACATAAAAGCGTCTGTGGTTTAGTGGTAAAATCCATCGTTGCCATGTGTCTCTCACCGGACAATCAGTATTCGATGGGCCCCGGGTCCGATTCCCGGCGGACGCAATAACGATAGTCAGGCTCAATGCCTGGCGCATGAGTTTTGCATGTTGCCGTGACTTTTTCAACTCCATGTGGATGACTACTTGGTAGCTCGGTCTTTTGGTTCAGGTGACGGGTAAGTTCCTTTTTTATCTGCGAAATTCTCTCACGGTGGCTTTTGTATATGCGGAGCAAGAGCAATGTCTATACTTAAGGAAGGATATTACATACGGGCGGGAATGTGGGAAGCTGGGTAGGGCAGCTTTTTGTTTTCTTTTTGATGACAAGTATTGAATTTTCGCCGTCTTGGAAATGTGGGAGACGATGTACTGTTATAAACTAGACTTTAATGTGGCCTGCGATGTGGATGCGGATGTGAGTTGGGATCAGGCTGGAAAATAAAGGACTAAAAGCTGTAGTTAAAGTGGCTTGACTATATGATAGAGAGTACCTGCGACATGGATTCGTTAAATGTCATAGGGAGATTGCCTTTCCCGGGCGAGACCTCCTCCTCCTCCTCTATCTCACAGACGCACTCCTTCTCTCGGTGATCCTCCCTCGATCACCTGATCTCAAACTCCTCCTCCAAAAACCCCATCTCCAAGGCCTCCCCCTCCATAATACCATGCACATAGCACTCGCCCACACACTTCCACCAACAATCCCCATCCCGCTCCCCCTCCTCCCTCCGCAACACGACCGGGACGCTACACCCCTTCAACACCACCACCGCATCCCCCTCCACGGCGGCCATCGGCGCCAGTCCGATCCAGCCCCTCTCCCGACTGACCAGAAACTTGCGGTTCCAAATCACAGCCTGCACCCGCTGCAGGAAATCGACGACCAGACTACTGCTCCCGGCCTCGCACGCGGCAATCAGACGGTTGGTGTTGATGTCGCCGTTGGGCGTCGATTCCGCGAGGCAGTACAGGAACGCGCGGTGGTACCAGCTGGGAGCGTTGGTGCCGAGGGGGCCCCGGTCGGCGACGAGGGTGCGCCAGAAGGGTTCGGGGACGGTGTCGATCTCGTCGGAGATGGTGCAGTGGCCGAGCTGGAGCCATTCGTAGAGGATGATGCCTTCGGATGCTCGTGGGCCTAGTCTCGCTATGGCGTCTAGACGATGACCTCTGACGAAGAGGGATCTGGGAGCGGATGGGGAAGAGGAGGAGATGCGGAAGGATGCCGTGGTGTTTTTGGTGGCGTTATAGCAGTGGTGATCGGGGATCCCGACGAGAGAATCGGCATCTGTTCGTTCAGACACGTTGGGGTCGAAGGGTGCTTGCAGGTTGGATTGCAAGGGCCGGATCCAGGTTGGGAGCTGCGCCTCTTTTTCGGGGATGGAAGAGGCCCAGCGACGACAGAGGATGTCCAGGGATTGGGAGGTGGTGACGGCGTGGGCGAAGAAGTCCTGGTACACGTCGAGAGTTGTTCGGGCGTAGTCTATACGGAGGGCTTCGTTCAATGCGTGGGAGTTTCCCGTGTCCAACAGTGGAGGTCCGTCCTTAGCCAGGGCGAGAACCGAGTAAATCCTATCACGAGGGTCGCCAGATGACAGGTCGGAGAGTTCGGAGACCAGGGCTTCGAGGCTCAGGAGCCGCTGGACGCCTTCAACGTGGTCGGTCTTAGAAGTCCGACGCAGTGCGTTGGTTGTGACATCGATGAAGCGCTCGACCATGGTGATTTTCCGGTCTGTCAGCTCCCTGGCATCCTTCTTCTTGTTGCGGAAGAGCACTGAGATGTGTTTTCGACATGACAGGAAGATAGTCACGGCGTCCACGAAGTCGGCGTAGTGGATCGCCGGGGCACCGCAGTGAAGGGTGACATTCCGGGCAATGGCGACTTCCTGGACCAGCCACAGTCGACTGAATACTCTGTTTTTCAGGAGATTGAGAAAGGCCGCCCATTTTTCAACCGCCTCTTCATCTTGCACCAGCTTGTCCACGTTGTTGAGTTCGAGGATTTGGGGAATGAAATTTAGAGCGGACTTGTAGACCGGCTCGTCGCCTAGCCAGAAGCATAGATTTTCTGCTTTGTAAAAGATGAATCTTTTCATGGCGACTTGCTGGCTCTTCTCTTCCACGTTGGTGTGGTTGATGCATAATGCATCGATCCAGAAGAGCCGCGCCGCCGTTGGATGTCGAAGGCTCCGCAGAGCCGAGTGTAGATTGGGTTTCAACGGTCGCCGATGCGTCTTCGCGGGTTGTTGATTGTCCAACAGCTCGACCTCATATTCTAGTTGCGTCTCACTGTTACCAGCCCAGAGATACGATACTGCTTCGTACTTGGGCGGTCTGGCAATGGATGCAATCTCAAATGTACACCTCAACTTGTCGTCTTTGCGGCCCCCCTCAAGCCGCAGAATTCGAAAGGCATCTTCTCCCAAGGGCAGGTATAGAGAAGGCGGAGGTTGGTCCTTCCTTGCCGCAGACGTTGGCTCCGAGGCCTCCTTCATAGGTTGCATCAACGTCCCCTGACGCTCCCTCTTGACTCTCTTGAGAGGGTTCGTCCGAGCCGGTCTATCAAAGACGACGACTTCGCTGCCAGAACTCTCATCATCGTCGCTTGCCACCCGTTTCAAGTCCGACCGATCTGGCGTTGATCGCGGTTTAGAGCGACGGGCAGGTTTGGACAGGTTTTTGCCACGCGTGCGGGTATTCAACTCGGGCTCAGAGCATTCTAACTGATCCGGGCGATGTTGAAGACATCGCTGGCATTTTTGGGGCCAGACGCGATCTTCCGGGAAACACTTGTTTATATCGGTCAGCCTCGTCCGCGACCTCAACCACGCATCGCCTGACTATCTATAGTCGCCGTACCTTTTTCCTGGCCTCGCGACACGGTTTGCACTTCCAGAGATTCAGTTTCCGGCGCTTCTCAGCGCCCTCGTTGCACTCCCCATCAGAGCCGCTATTCTGCTCCTCTCCGTTGCTACCGCGCAAGGGCAACGGCACGGCGGCGCGGCGAGGCGGAGGGGTGCTTCGCGATGTGTCTCTGAGTTGTGGGTCTATGGAATCTGCCATCGTATTGTGGTCGCGATGCCCTAAATTGTTGTCGCGCTGGTATGCGTGAGATGGCTGAGGCGGAGGGAGACTGAGGGCATTTTGCCGGCGCTGACGGGTGGAGGCCCAAGTGACGACGTTTAATTTTGGAGATGATACGTGGCTGTGGGACAGGGAAAAGGGGACGCGCGAGATCAAAACGAGAGCAAATCTGCATGAGGGACTCGGGGACTCCGAGTGATAGCACTGCGCAGATGTTAGTCGGATCATCATGCATGGCGCACGAGAAGTGCAAATTTTGATCGATCGGTGACAGCAAAAATCGCGAGAGCGCGAGCATCCATGAAAGATTATCAGGGAGCGCAAATTCGATAATATCAATAACGCATCAATCAAAAATCGTGAGTCCGGGGCAATTGCAGATCTAGTTAATACTTAGTTGAAGAGACGATTCTTTATTGACAATTGTAGAATAGGCGAATGAACCGAGTTTAGCTGAAAATTTCGCATTCTACACCCTCAGGACGAGGTTGAGCGGCGATATCAAAATGGTGTATCAGCTACCCAGAGGATATTCTCGTCGACGCCAGATGCGCTACAAGACCCAAGACACCAAATCAGCATGTATACGAAGCAGGCAAAGTCGTGTGACTCGAGCACTGATGCCTGCGCGCGCTCTCAAATCTGCATCTCTCTCAGTTGGGATGGGATCTCAATCCCTCCGGCGCAATTATTCCGACTCTTCTCTCACAAGCCCTCGCGCCAGCAAATCAACAGTTGCGATGGCCACGCAGTGTTACTCCAAAAACCTGTTTCCTGTGCAGTAGTGCAGTAGTGCAGTTTCCTTTGCACAGCCAGGTGGAGCAGCGTAAGCAAAGGGAGACTAAATCTTCTGCCTGGCCTAAGGAAGAAAATGGTATCATCAACCTCCTTCTGCATGGCAACAATAACAATTCGCTGGACTCGAGTGCACTCAACTGACGAGGCGATGCATATTCTTGGCAGGAGGGCGCAGTGCCATCTTGTAGTACCAGAGAGTCCAGCGCAGGCAAAGCGACGGCTTATTTGCTCTTCATAAGCTGCTCATCGCCCACATTTCGGCTTCTATCACCATCCATTCTGTCCGCGCAAGCATTAGTTACATTTGCCATCAATTTGCCGTCGCTTAATGCCATTTGCTATCAACAATCTATATATCTACAGTCAACAAGATGACTACCTCCGCATCTCCATCTCATACTTCAGTCGTGGAACACGTTCTCTACGATACTCCATCCGCTGCCAAAAACAATGTAAATGGTACACCCAATCTTCTCCTCCCCATCTTCTGTCTCCACAACTAACAAGTCTCAGCCCAAGGCATAACTAAATATGGCTATAACAACACTAGTCATAATGCCGAAGACCCAGCGCGAGCTGAGCACATCAACAGTTAGCACTCTGCGATTCAAGATCAAAACCCACCAGAGACTAACTCCTATGTGCAGCCGCTCTATCCGCTATCGACAACACTGTGATCTTGCTCCAGGAAGACACCCGCAAAACTTGCTCGCCAGCTCCTCATCAACAAGCCCTCTACAGGGACGAGCTGCTCTTCCTCTCCTCCCCTGCTTCCCCCCTCCCCACCATTGACCTCGACACCGACAAGTTCTTCGAAGATGCAGACGCCTGCATCTACTCTCCTACCCCACCAGCTCTCTACGTCTCTACTGCCCAACAAGCACACGCACAGCAAGATAATTTCACGCAACAGGAGGACGAGGGTATCGAGCTTGGCATAAGCTACGCCGATACCGTGCATCTGAACTTTGACGATATCTTCCAACAACTCGACGCGTACGATCTTCAGGCTCTGGAGGGGTATGTGAGTGAGGATAGGAAGGGTGAAGTGGAGCAAGTGCAGGGGAGCTTGCTAGGGTACTGGGCTGGGGACTATCAGCGTCATGAGTGGGTTGCGGTGAAGTTTGAGCGGGAGCGGTACGTTGCTGATCAGCCGTCTCCCACTACTACTGTCCATTCACAACTTTAGCTGGTCTGCTTCTCAAGCATGGAAGCTGGTAATGAGATGGTTATGATATCACGGTGGGAGGTTAGGTCATTGGACGTATTGATAGCGTTGGTTGGAGAAGGACGGGAACAGGTTAACGGGACTGTCGTGGCGTTTTTCGATTTAAACGAGGAGATAGACTTGGGACTTGTATTTCACTGCTTTCTCACTGCCTTTTTCTGCGATAATCGATTGAGCTGGCATTCGTTACCTTGAAGATGTACATTGAGCATTGGTTTTTTGGAATATACCCACTCTACTCTTCTATACTCCTCTATCATCTCACTCTCGATAGCTTGAAATCAAACCGATCGATCAACTGCCCCCTATCTTGCTACTTCTTAGGTATGTATATATCTTATTCTCAATATTTCCTTTCCCTCTCCCTCTTCCGCTCCCGCTCCTCTAACCTCCATGCCACCTATCTCTGTCTGCTAATCATCTACAGCGCAACTCCATCTATCCATACGAAAACTATTAAATGAATTGAAATGAAATTATTATAGTACACATATATGTAAAGATGTTGTACACCGAATCAGATCTATGATCCAGTGTTCAGTAAGACGTTCGACTATTATGGCAAGACATTCCTCGACTTGAAAGATAGTCATGCCCGCTTAGCGAGGCGGTTCTTGTCACTTCATTGCTGGATGTGTATCGTTGAGGCGCAGAAGAGAAGATATGTATAATACGCTTAAGCTCGGCTTTCTTTCTGCCTAGACCCACGATACTACGCGCTTTTTCCTTTCGTGTACATGCTGCCGTTGAATTTCTTTTTTTCTATCCTGTTGCTAATTCAAAGATCGCTGTCATTTCTCCTTATATCGCGCAAGTTCGTATTCCCTCCTTGTTATCATTCGCCAGAAGCCGAAGCAGCCCCCCCTTTTTTTTAGGCAAACGAAGCGGGCGAACCAGTATGTATATAGTCTACTCACCTTTTTCCGCGCACCACATTGGGTTTTTTCCCTCTTTGATTTCCCTATCCCTCTCGTCTCGATCATAGAGTCTGTCTGTTACTTGTCCCTCTCCGTTGGCTCTCCCTCGCCAGATCGATAGCTTGGCTTGTCGCTTCACTCTTTACAGAAAAATACTATTCTTCTATGCTCTCCTAATAGTCGTGTAGCAATTCGGGGGCCAAATTCTCTCGAATTGAATTATAAGGTAACCGACGAATTACCTACTCCGCTCTTGAGTGTACTATTTCATTCATTCACTCTTTGCTGACAAGCCAAAAAGGAAAAGCGAGCGCAACTAAGGCTTTCACTTGCGATCGTCTGATTCTACTTATTTAAATCGGAAGAGCAGGCGCTATGTCCGAGATCCATCGATGATCGATTGGGGCTGTTTTACCAGCGCAGATGCCGCGTTCAACTGGTCGTTGTGAGAACTGAAAGTTGGTCCTCAAATCCATACGAGGCCAATGTTTATCGCGCAGCCCTCTACAGGCATCACCTCAAAAGGATGCGAAACCTGTGCGGAAGTGAAATAAATATCTTGTTGTCGTCTCTACGGTCATTCTCATTTTGGGCATTTGTAGCAGAGCATCCTTTTCAATCCTCTTCTCAGCTCTACATACCGAGAGTATCTGGGAGATATTTTATCTTCATAGCCCTCCCTATCTCTCTCTGCTTGCACCCGTAAACGCCGCGGAAACCGCGCTTCAAGAGAATGGACGTTAGATGTTTCATAAGCCCGCGCACCTAGCAAGACTGCACCAGATATTTTCTCTGTCCTCCTCGCTGAAGGTTGGATCGTTAATACATAGTTGCTCGGTATGTGAAGCACGTGAATAAACACTGTACGGTATGTGCTCCAAGGCGCGTGCCAAGGTGGAAACCAAGGGCGCATGCGGACAACAATCAATATCCAGTATTGGTTCACTACATACCCAATGGACGGAATAGCGATATATTCTTTGGTCTTTGCAATCTTGAAGGAGATGCTGAAGAAGCTCAGGAATATAAAGGTCGGAAAAGGGGATTGACAAACACAAAGGCCGGCATACTTGAGCTGGAGCGAGCATAAACAACAGAGAACGGTGCAAGCGAATCTATTATACGAGCGGACGAGCCGGAGCGATTCCTGTTTTCTGGAATGTTGCTTGTTCTGCTGTTTAGGAGTCGCTGCTGTCAACTCTATCGACGTTGTCATTGTCAGCTTTCCTTTTTTTCATTAATAACTGGTTGGGAAATTAGCACGCCTGGATTTCTGCGGAGAAAGTTGGTTCTTGCCTCCTCTTTCCATGATAAGGAATATTGTTCATGAACCTAGCTCGTAAACAGATCAGGCTCACATCGTACTTCTTTGGGACGTCATCCTAATCGCTCCTTGAATTTCAAGCCTGAAGCTGTTAGCATACCATATATATATACTTTTTATGGTCATAGATCTTTGCATGTATTTCATTATCAAGATCCTAAAAGTGAATAGCCTTTTGAATTTCACTCATCATCTATTCAATCCCCCTTCGCTCTCACAGACCACCTTGTGTGAATTCTGATGCAGACCTTTCTGAGACTATGAAAAACCAACGAGAACTCGGACACTGGGTCCTAGCTCCAGAAGCTGCTTCATCAGCTTATCTTGCCTGAGTGAATCAAGGCCAGCTGAGATTTTCACTTTCACCAGCCGCTTCTCCTGATCTTGTACTCGCCGGCGAGTCCATTTTCTGACATGTGCATAAAAGCCTCAAGAGGTCGCGCACTTTTGAAAGTCAGTTGTTCCACAGTCCTAGTCAAGATTTTCAAATAAGAGCCTGTCTCAGGGGCGTGTTCTCGACGGACCCAATAGCCCAAATAGTCAGCTCACGAGGTCTCACGCTGTTTGCAGTATAGATATACCAGTTCTCTAATAAGACTGCTTGCCTGTATAGATATATCACTGCTGAAGCGTTGTCGCTACCAACTTTCTTCTTGCTGTCACTCTATCAAGCCTTCTGTATATTTTCACGTTTTACATTCATCACCCGCTTGCCGTTGATCTGTTCGAGGGTGCAAGATCTTCCGTCTCGACCAGCAATTCCAGAGACGCGAAAACGGTCCTCTCGCCAAGATGGTCGTAGTTTCGGTCCTGCAGTCGTGTGATCGTATAGCATGACTAGGACTCCAGGCCTTTATCCTTCTCAATTATACTTCGCACACACGATCGTTCTGAGCTTGAAGTTGCGCCCCCGAGCACACCATCTTGGTATCTTACGCGTCTGCACCTCTACTACTAGCCTTTCAGCATCAGGCTGATAATCAATTATGCGAAGCTTCTGAAGCCTAAAACGAGCGCCAAGTCTGTACGCTAAGGACTACAAGCTTTTCGGTCATCAGTTTTCTAAAGGCTTTGTTATCATTTCTGCTAGAATAGGAGGGGCTGGAATTAGAGACTCCTTAGCAATGAAGAGTACAGAAAAGGTAGAAGGGTATTTTTGTAAAACGTGCCTACTGCCTTCATCTGAGTTGGTGCGTATCAAGACCAAAATCTTTGGCAATTTCATGTATCAACATGAATCGACTGCGATCCCGTCTCAGCAACCTCCCGTTTCCCACGCCGCTCAGTTTTCCGATGGCCCGGTAAACTCCGCAGCGTATGCAGCCAACCGATCTGGGAACACCTACTTCTGGATCAGACGGTGTGGAATCATATACACCTCGTCTCAAGGTGTTCCCGACCCACGAGCTGAGCACACAAGGATATATGTATCTTGATTTCATCTAAATCTTGCACCAGGATTGCGTAGGGAAGATGGGTGGGAAACAGACGCACGAGGAAGAGTTGGCCGGTCAGCATGGTATCGTGTCTAGTACTACGGTGGAGGTTACTAGGCACAGGGCGGAAGACGGTGAGATTGTCTGACTGTGAGGGTCTGGAAGCAGTCATCTTGATGCACCTTTCCACTGTCTCGTTTTGCCACCGCCCATAGCAGCATAGCGGACAAGTAACCTTCGACATCGACCGTTTTTTGGTCTCAGAATCTCATTTCTGTAACCTTACGAGGGGATCGATCTATGATGAGTTTTCGCTTCTTCTGGGCTGTTTTACGTCTGAGTCTTTTATAGGGAGGTGCGGTGCAAATGGGGGGTTGCGATGAATGATAAGCTCATACGTGCGGTGCGGTGCGATGCTATACATCCTCCTTATCTAGTGCAGCGAGTTCCAATCTCATGGCCTCAAGCACCTCCTTGGTCGTTTGATATTGGTGGTCCCAGCATCCCCTGATCACCTTCCCGGCTCTCAGTGAAGACACGTCCGGGAATACACCCTTCGTAATCATTTCGTTGACATAGGTCTCATAAAATCCTATGTCATCTAGCTTTAGAGGCGGCGTGCCCTCCCTATATGGCCAATGTCCCGTTAGAATAGTGTAGATGATCGATCCCAGACTGAAGATATCAATTGCCTCTGTCGGAATCCACGGCATTCGAACATCGAAGAAGGGATCGTCGGGCAGGTGGGGAATACTGTGTCCCAGCTCGCGACAGGTGGATCCACCAAAGTCACAGAGCCAGAGGTCTAGCGATGACCCATCGGCCGTGGCATGCACCAGGTAATTCTCGGGTTTAAGATCGGAGTGGATGACTCCCTGACTGTGCACGTGTGCGACGGCTTCAACCGCCTGTACAGACCATTTCCAGCGTAATGACTTGTCAATCGCTGTGTTGTTGGAGTCAAGGTACGCCTGGAGGGTTCCATGGCTGGCTTGAGAAAGCAGAATGCCTCCAGAGGGGGTATGAGGTCCTAGATACCTGTTGTTGCTCAGCCCACGGCTATGTAAGTTTGGAGGGTCCACAAACGGGACAATTCTGGGATGAGAACCCAATTTATACAGAATTTGGCCTTCAAAACGAATAGCGACTTCATTTTCTGCCTGTAGTCTCTCGCGGTTGGGATTTCCCTCCCAAACCTTCATCGGTGATTTAAGGACAGTACCGGAGTCAAAGCGATAGAAGCTCGAGGTAGAGCCGCGGTACGGTAGAGACTCCATGTTGTGACGAAAAATAGAATGATATACAGAGATCTTTGGAAAAAAGGAATATATGTGGAGGTTCAAACGGTTTCCGGAGAAAGATATAGATACTACACTAGCGCTAGACCTTCCCGCTTGACTAAGTGGGGGCCCATCCCGCTCCTCACCGCCCTTGGTCAGGACTCAGGACCTTGCCAATATAGGATAGAGATGGTAAGCTTCCTTGGAAGCGCACCTAAACTAAGGATCTTGTGTTTTAACAAGTCTTACTATATAGTAGTAGATGGGACTTGAATCAGCTGACTAATCGAAGATCTCATTGGCGTTTATTTTAATAATCCCTGTTGCAGCTATCCATGGGCTCGCGTACATGTATACATGCGTGGACTCCATAGAAAAAGATCCTCCGCAAGGCAGGCAATTCTTCCGGGGAATTTTGGCACCCTATTCCACGTCTCACAACATTTGATGGTGTTTTTCTTCCATAAGAGAGTCGCTTGCTCCCACGGATACTCGTTGATTCAACCCCAAACCTGAAACGATAGACCAGTGCATCACTACACCCATCAGTAAAGCATTTTCTTCCCAAACAGCAACCGACTCAAAGTTTGTGCCCTCTTTCCCTTTCGTTCGCAAATTGAAACAACAGAAGCATTTCCCAACTTTCTCCTTAGATGTGCGAGAAGACAATGTCCCTGAAAAAATGGCTGTGCGGCGACGAGGAGGAAGAACAGGTCAATTTCAAAGCTTGCGGTGATATGGCCAAACCGGGCCATGTCATTAAAACCAACAATCTGGGCTCCAAGCGAGTCGGCAAAAAATGCGGGAAGCATAACTGCCGCAATCAATTAAGGCAAGTGCAGAGATGACGTCTAGATAGGCTGCATTCTGGAAGTAGACCCCCAAGGTATCCCAGTACAAGCTTGAGCCTCCGCCTAAGCGAGCAGTTGGTAAACATTTCAACAGCATACAGAATAAGGGTGGTCAAAAGGCACTTCCTATGACTATTATAGTGACCAGCCGCGTTCCCAATCAGATCCCTTCCCTCATAGTACAGCTTGGTTCTATACCGCGTCCTAATCCTGATGCTCAATATATTTTCGCCAATCACGTGCTGCATAGCACTTAGCGTTTGGAAAAAGGGGCCGTTAGCCGAGACGATTTGGATCGATCGAGACAAGGGACAACAAGGTACTGGAGAACCGCACGATGAGAATAAAAACACAAGGAGAGTGCCAAAATGATAGCTTACTTATTGCTATCATGGACTAGAATCCATGGCGTTATATGGCTTTCCTTATTACCCATTACGAGGTCTATTCACTGGCGGCCCTTCGCTGCGCTACGGAGCCAGGGAACCTCGCTTCGCAACTGCCGTGGTATAAGGCTGCCTTCCGAGGCCTTGAATATCAACGCTATGTTGTTTTTCTATAAGAAATACATTTTAAAATCATATAAAAAAATGTAAGCGCCAACTTTAAACCGTCCTCGAGAACTTAGATGAGTAAGCAAATAATTTGCTCTTAGCCCTTTGCTTCTGTCCTATTCCTATTCCGTACTGCATATCAGCCTACGCGCCCCTCGACGGCTTTTCCTCGATGCATACCGGTATAAAGGACCTCCATAGCCGATTGTGGTCTTGAGGACGTGGTCGATCCCGCCTTCGACTAGGGGGAAGGACAGGGGAGTTTCAATAGAACAATGCAACCGGCTTATGCGGCAGATACCTCGTATACCGGTATTAGATTCGGTTGTTGTGAGGCGTGAAATAGTGTGCCAGGATTGCCCGGAAGAAGATCCTGTCGGATTCGATGGTGGCGATCGGATTGCCTGGCCTGCTATACGGACGATGTTATTCCATGGGGGATACATACAGTAGGTAGGTACATAGCATTACATAATATACTGGTGAGCGAGGTCACGACCTTCTTTCGTATACTTCGTAGACCTTCGTATGATTACCTTAGATTTATCTCAATCACATGACTAAACCGAGTCAGACGTGCCCCTCTCTCATGGAGCGAAGATTTTCGAAGCCTTCCTTGGATAAATGCAAATCCATGCGCAACTGCCGGATAACGATAGCTTTACGTAGCAAGAGTGGTGTGGGGAATGAAACGCACGCCCCCTCAGCACAGGGTCACCGGCGCTCCCGGGCCAGATGTTGCAATCGTCCATGGCCACTCACAGCTGGGTGGGTCCACCACGTCGCTTCTGATGGGCCAGCATGATTGGAAATATAGACGCGGCCAGACGCCGAATCTGGGGTGGGGGGGAGGGGCCAGCGGGCCAGCGGGCCAGCGTGCATCGGGTGGGGTACAAGCGGGGTCGGGCTGACATAATCATGATGGCGATTGAGGGGCGAGACGGAAAGTGCGAGGATGATTATCAAGTCGAGTCGCTGCACATCTTTTGCTCACATCTCATCTTGTCATACCATTTCTCTCACAACCACAACCACAACCACAACCAAAAGCATACCTACAGAATCAACCCCTTTCTCTGAATAGCCTCACTTTTCCATCCACTATCCAAACAACCACCATGGCAGAGTGTCCCATCAAGAAGTCCAATATTGGTATGGGCGGTACCAAGAACCGCGACTGGTGGCCAAACGAGCTCAAGCTCAACATTCTCCGCCAGCACACCTCCGTCACCAACCCGTATAGCAAGGACTTTGACTACGCTGCAGCGTTCAAGAGCTTGGATTATGAGGGCCTGAAGAAGGACCTGACCGCCTTGATGACCGACTCCCAGGACTGGTGGCCGGCGGACTTCGGTCACTACGGTGGGCTGTTCGTCCGAATGGCGTGGCACAGCGCGGGTACATACCGTTTATTTGACGGCCGTGGAGGTGGCGGGCAAGGTGAGGGCTTCTGCAGACTGCCGTCGAGGTTCAAAGACTGATCATGCACAGGTCAACAGCGATTTGCCCCCCTCAACTCGTGGCCTGACAATGTTTCCCTCGACAAGGCCCGTCGTCTCCTCTGGCCCATCAAGCAGAAGTACGGTAACAAGATCTCCTGGGCGGATCTCTTCCTCCTTGCTGGAAATGTGGCTATCGAGTCTATGGGCTTGAAGACCTTCGGTTTCGCGGGTGGCCGTCCTGATACGTGGGAGGCTGACGAGTCTGTTTACTGGGGTGGCGAGAGTACCTGGTTGGGCAATGAGGTCCGTTACTCTGATGGTAAAGAAGGTATCGAGGGCCACGGCGTCGTCGACGGTGATCAGTCAAAGAAGGAGCACTCTGACATCCACTCTCGCGATCTGGAGAAGCCGCTGGCGGCTGCGCACATGGGTTTAATTTATGTAAACCCCGAGGGCCCTGATGGTATCCCTGATCCAGTCGCCTCCGCAAGAGATATCCGAACCACGTTCGGTCGTATGGCGATGAACGATGAGGAGACTGTCGCCCTCATTGCTGGTGGTCATGCTTTTGGAAAGACCCACGGTGCTGGTCCAGCTGACAATGTTGGCAAGGAGCCAGAAGCCGCTGGCCTTGAGTCTCAAGGCTTCGGTTGGGAGAACAAATTCAAGTCTGGAAAGGGCGCAGATACCATTACCTCGGGTCTTGAGGTCACCTGGACCAGTACCCCCGTCCAGTGGAGCAACTCTTACCTCAACAACATGTTCAAGTACGAGTGGGAGCTTACCAAGTCTCCCGCTGGTGCCAACCAGTGGGTTGCCAAAGACGCCGAGGAAATCATTCCTGATGCGCACGATCCCACCAAGATGAAGAAGCCATACATGTTGACATCTGATCTCGCTCTCCGCTTCGACCCAGAGTATGAGAAGATTGCCCGTCGTTTTGCTGCAGACCAAGGTGCTCTCGAGGACGCCTTTACCCGTGCTTGGTTCAAGCTGCTGCACCGTGACATGGGTCCACGATCCCGCTGGCTGGGACCCGAAATCCCATCTGAGACACTCATCTGGGAGGACCCAGTTCCCAAGGCCGACTATCCAAGCATTGATGAGAAGGACGTCGCCGCTCTGAAGAAGGAGATACTCAGTGCTGGTGTCAGCCCCAGCAAGCTGATCTCGACTGCCTGGGCTTCAGCTTCCACATTCCGCGGCGGCGACAAGCGTGGAGGTGCCAATGGTGCTCGGATTCGCCTTGCTCCTCAAAAAGACTGGAAGGTCAACAACCCAGCCCAACTGGCTGAGGTTCTCAGCGTTTTGGAGGGCGTTCAACAGCAGTTCAACGGTGCTGCATCCGGTGGCAAGAAGGTTTCTTTGGCTGATCTCATTGTTCTCGCCGGTGTTGCAGCCCTTGAAAAGGCGTCAGGTGTTTCCGTGCCGTTCACGCCCGGCCGTACCGACGCCTCCCAAGAGCAAACTGATATTCAATCTTTCGAGCATCTGGAGCCCATCGCCGACGGCTTCCGCAACTACGGCAAGTCCAACAGCCGAGTCACTACCGAGATGTACCTGATTGACCGCGCCCACCTCCTCACTCTCACTGCCCCCGAGCTTACCGTCCTGGTTGGTGGTCTCCGCACTCTGAACGTCAACTACGACGGATCCGCCAATGGTGTCTTCACCAACACCCCCGGCAAGCTCTCCAACGACTTTTTTGTCAACCTCCTCGACATGAGCACTTCATGGAAGGCCATTGACAAGGATACCTTTGAGGGTGTTGACCGGAAGACCGGTGCCAAGAAGTGGACTGGTACTCGTGCTGATTTGGTCTTTGGATCGCACGCTGAGTTGCGCGCTATCTCTGAGGTATACGCAAGCGCTGATGGCCAGGAGAAGTTCGTCCGGGACTTTGTAGCTGCGTGGGACAAGGTTATGAATCTTGATCGGTTTGATTTGACGGCCAGTGGAGGCAGCAGCCGTCCCAGACTTTAGGAGGTGGATCTTTCTTGACGATATACCAGATTTTACTGCTTTGATAGTTTCAATCTTTAGATATTATAGTACGAAGTAGTTGATATGAATTTCTCTGCTTGATTATGACTAAGTTACTGTACCTGCCATCGTGACGAATGACATTTTTTCCCTTTGTCTTCCACCCTTTGAACCACCAATACGAAGTTTTTATGTTTTAATTCCAGAAAGGGATCAATGGTACCCACCACAGTCTCGAGAAGACCGGTTTTGGTTTTTATTATTGGTTAGATCTTGCCTTTTCGAGGTATCTCCTCCTCCTCCAATCCTCCCCCCCTTTCTTCCTTTCCTCTCCCAATATATATTTTTTTTCTTTCTTTCTTCTTTTTCTCGCTTATGTGGGTACGTACGTACGTACGGACGGACGGAAGGAAGTGAATTAAGCGAGGGATGCGAGAGAGGGATTGAGGGAGGGAGACTTGCTATCTAGGATATTTATCCATCTATTTGATTATATCAGTGCTTGATTGACTTAGGTACTTACTCACTTGCTTAGTCTTCGTTTTGCTTTAGGGGGGGTGTGGGGGGGAGGATCGGGAATGGGGAGGTTGGAGGGAGATAGTTAGTTAGGTACTTATCGATTTCATTCACAAGAACTCATTCGCAAAAGAACCAATCCATTGGGTGCCGTGCTACTTCCCGCAGCATTGCATTGAGAACCGCATTCGCCTTCGCCAAAGACCAGACAGACACACAACCCTGCCAGCCCGCCTCGCCGCTCGACGCTCGCGAAGCAAAGAGACTGGAAGAGCCATCTTCTACATACTTGGGGAATGGGATCCTGCTTTCGAGAAGCTGAAGCTGAAGCCAAAGGTGATCACACATCTCGGTCGGAGCCCGGCGGCGAAACCTATTTACTTATTCGATTATTTGGGTCCCCCGTTGGGTTAGGTTACGATTCTATCCGTGACCTGTTGGTTGCTGAGAGCTTGGGTATACGGAGTACGGTATCCGGGTGTCGCTGTGCATGTACTACTACTGTGTGTATGTATGCCGTTAGAGGGGTACACCGGTCTTTACTCGACTGATACTTATTGCGGGAGCTGATGCTACCTCGTGATTTTGGGCCGCTATCGATTCGTCGCTCGGCGTGGAGAACGGAGAGAGACGGGATTTAAATAATAGGTGGCTGATCAGGTGAAGGTGAAAACTGGCATGAATATATATAAATATATATGTTTCACGTATTTCGTGACGGCATCTCTGTCCAGCTTGGTGCGGTGGTGGCCTGGTGCAGTAGACAAGCTTGGATTGTATGTGAAATAATTTGCACAATTTTTTTGTTCGGCAGTCAGACATTTCCACATTCTGGAGTGTAACGAATACGATGTGCGACCAATTCCGCGGCAATATCATTACGTGTAGGAAAGCCGCTCGGAACGGTGCAAAGATTGCACGGGAGAAAAGATTTTGGAAATAAGGACTTCAATAACCGACGCAAAACTGTAGCGCTATGTCAAAAGCTTGATGAGCATCTTTCCAGTGTTGACGTTGTCACAGGCGAAGCGAGGTACAATACACACCTAGTCGTGAATTGCACGCGAACCTCAACGCAGAGCCCAAACTATCTTCAGTTGGATCCTGATTCTAAAAGAACTTCCTCAAGAACTCTCCTAGTGCCATGATAGCCATGGCCTGCCCATACGGCATACTCGTCCTTGGGATGTCTTTGTAGAACTGCAGACTATCACCCATTCCCGTCCCGAAACTCGTGTTCTGCAGCTCCCCTTCCTTATCAATCTGCCCCATCACCGCTTTGATGGCCCTCACAGCAACCTCCTCGTACTCGGGACCTATGTACTTCTTCCTGACCGCCTTCAGAATTCCATATGCGAACCCCGCCGTTGCAGAAGCTTCCACATACGAGCCCTCGTCATCATGATCCAGTAATGTCCTCCAAAGTCCCGACTTATCTTGGTACTTCTTCAATGCTCGACATTGCGCCTCCAACGTATCGATCAAGTGTATCCTCAACGGATCCGCCGCAGGAAGATCGAGCAACTCGATAAACTCCGGAATGACAATCGTCACCCACGAATTCCCCCTCGCCCACCGCGCCCTCGCGAAATTGTGGCCCCCATCCTCAAAAGACCAGCCGTGGAACCACAGCCCCGTCCGCGTATCGAACAGATACTTGATATGGATCAGGAACTGCCGTTTGGCCTCCTCCACATAGTGCGGTCGACCCAGCACCTTCCCGATCTTCGCCAGCGGCAGCACGGTCATCATCAAGGTGTCGTCCCAGAGCTGCTGCGTGTTGGGCGTCAGATACGTGATGTGCTGCATACCGCCATACTCGGTCCGCTCGAGATCGTACGTGGCCCACTCGGCCCAGCTGTCCAGCCACGGCAGATACGTCTTGTTGCCCGTCTCCTCGAACACGTAGGCGAGCGTGAGAAGCGCCGCCATCGTGTTGATGTTCTTCGTCGTCCCGCCCGCGGCGAAGCGGCTCGCGAACCAGTCTTCAACGATCTTGAGAGTCTCGGGAGAGTTGGTTAGGGAATAGTACTTGTACAGCCCGTAGAGACCGATGCCGTGCGTCCATTCCCAGTCGTTCCAGCCCTTGGTGTCGATCACGCGGCCGTCGGGGAGGGTCATGAGGAATTGGCCGGTCGTGTCGGTTATGTTGACCAGGTTGTGGGTGAGGAGGGCGATGGCATCGTGGACGGAGGCCGACGTTATGTCGGCGTACGTAGTCGGCATATTTTTTTTTTTTGTCCACTCAATTGGGAATCTTTCTCGTACGTCTGCTGAAATCTCAAGAGGGACAGATGGTCATGAATTTGGAAGGATTTTGGAGAGAGAACATCTTACAATGTTGGAGCTCATCTCGGGTTGGAGTTTCTGGACTTTCACGAGCCATTGGGAGAGATTCGAGAACTGTGGATGTTCCTAGCATTCCACTCGGTGCATCAATCCCCCGAAGTTGGATCCAAATGAGGGGGACCCCGCTCCCAGTCAAGTACACATCTACCCCTTTATTAAGCGACGCTCTAGTCCTCGGTTAGGCGAAGTTTTCCACTTACGTCAAGTTTTTCCCCATCATCTCCTGCGCATTCTTTTGCCCCGACAACGTCTCTGGGAAGGAGGCGTTCTCGCGCTTTCGGAGATGTCGTTTTCCACGAATTGTACAGGTGCTTGGCTGGCGAAATAGCATCATACCAAAGCCATGGAGGCCTGTGCTTGGTTGAGCTGGGAGCTGCAGAGCCGCTTATGAATTGCAAGCTGCACGACTAATGTAGTAGCATGGAGATATCGGGGTGATTGATTCGTGCGGATGAACAGTGGGATCCTGATGTTGGGAGTAGCGGCGTCGTATTGAGCCCATTTGGTGGGGTTGGCTTAGCTTACCATGTGTCTGGGGTTTGGGGTCTGGGGAGCTTGTGCTGTGTGCAAGACTTTCTTTCCCTCTTCTTGATTCTCTTTCTCGCGCTGCTGTTACTCTTGTTTTGGGTCTTGGAAACCCCTTCCCACAAGGTCAAGCCTTTCGAAATGGCGGCAGAGATCACCAACTCCGGTTCCCCAGAAGTTCACAAGGACACCCCTAAAAAAGACACAGATGTCGGAATTGCGCATGTCGAGCGTCGGGAGTATGGCGGGAAAGATGCAACGGACTTCAACCAGGTCGATAAGGAGGTCGCCAAGTACACAAGCGACGTCCGTATTGACATTGATGAAGCGACCAACTCGCGCTTGAAGAAGCTGATCAATCGACGGGTGTTGGTTATCATGATCATCACTTACTTTCTGCAAGCATTAGATAAGGGCACTATTTCTTTTGCGAGTATAATGGGCATCCAGAAGGACACTGGACTGGTTGGCCAACAAGTAAATTACCTTTGCTACTTGGACTTGTGACAGTTAAGGGTGGTTGCTGACGTTATTTCTCGCGCAGTACTCCTGGCTGACAACATGTATCTACATCGCTGTACTCACCGTCGAGTACCCCACGAACTGGATTATACAACGGGTCCCCATCGCCAAGTACCTCTCCATCAACATCATTCTATGGGGAACGGTCCTCATGCTCCATGCAGTCGCCAAGAACTTCACAACGCTGGTCACTCTCCGCACACTCCTCGGCATTTTCGAAGCCTGCTGTCAACCAATCTTCATCGTCATGTCCAGTATGTGGTTCAAGAGGGAGGAACAGGCCGCAACGGTGTCATACTGGTAAGCGTTGCTCGCAACCCAGAAAAGACCAGCGTTAATCGCCATTCAGGTACATGATGAATGGTGCCCAGCAAGTAGTTGGTGGTCTGCTCGCTTACTGCTTCACCCTGCTCAAGTCCGGGCCTCTCAAATCATGGCAAGCCCTCTTCATTTCCTACGGCGCCGTCGCCATCCTTTGGGGCTTCTTCGTCCTCTTCTACCTCCCGGACTCGCCCATGCGCGCCAAATGCTTCTCCGAACACGACAAGGTCCTCCTCGTGGAGCGCGTCCGCGGCAACCAGACCGGGATGCAGAACCGAGTCTTCAAGCGCGAGCAGATGCTCGAAGCGTTCAGGGACCCGCAGACGTGGTGCTATTGCGGCATCGCGGTCACCACCACGCTCCCGACATCCGGGCTCGGCGCCTTCGCCAACATCATCATCACCGGCTTCGACTTTACCATCCTGGAGACGCAGCTGCTGGCCATGGTCCTCGGCTTCTACATCATCTTCGTGCTGCTGGGCTCGGCCTGGCTGGTCCGGAAGACAGGCCAGAACCTGCTCGTGATGCTCGGCTTTGTGGTCCCGTCGTTCGTCGGCACCATCGTCCTGATGACGGTCGAGAATACCGGCCGGGCGCAACAGGTCGGGCTCCTGATCTCCTACTACATCACGCTCTCCTTCTGGTCGGCCCAGACGCTTGCCCTGTCGATGATCTCGCGCAACATCGCGGGCCAGACCAAGAAATCCACCGTCGTGGCGACAAATTTCGTGGCCTGGGCTACCGGGAACGCCATCGGTCCTCAGGTATTCCTGAAGTGGAACGCGCCGAGATATCTGATCGCGTTCACGGTGCACCTGGTGTGCTACAGCTTGCTGGTGGTGGTGATCCTGGGACTGAGGTGGCACCTGAGCCGCGAGAACAGCAGGAAAGATGCCCTGGCCGAGGCGGGGATCCAAGAGGCGCGGGATCAGGAGTTCGTGCATGCGTTTGAGGACTTGACGGATAGGGCGAACCCGAACTTTAGATATGTGTTCTGAGCGGGCTTCGCCCTCGACGGGAGATGGTGTCAATCAGAACTATTCGTAGACCCTTGGTAATCATTCTTCTAACCGCGCAAGACGTCTTTGAAAATAAGGGGGATATCGGTTTGGCCGTTCAGAATCGGCCTGCTCGTTCGGAACTGCGTCGAGCATATACGAACATGGTAGCCGAGACCTGTTAAGCGAAGTCAATATTGATCTTCGTCTAATTTACCGGCACTTTTTTTTTGCTGCCGAAGACGTAGGTACTTGAATGACTTAAGCCCTATCGATTATGTTGACGCACTATACTTTTCATCGGCCCCTACCTAGCATACTGGCTGCTTCACTTCCAAGCCCTTGTGTTTATCGGTAATCGAAGGGACGAAGGCGAAGTGGAAGACCACAAGGCTCGCTATTTGCAGCAAGAATCTTCAGATACGTTTGAAGACGCTGATGATGGTAAAGCCGGACTAGATGTCTTTTGGTCCGAGTTTGAATGTGAGTAGTCTCTCTGGGTCTAGCACAGGGCGCAAGGGTTTGGTGATGATGATTCCCCACTATAAATTTATCAGGCCATGTTTGGATAGGAAATGAAGACTTTCGGATTGGAATTATGCCAGAGTTACACCGGGATGGAAGATAAGGATGTCAGTCATTTAGGCCCAAGTTTCAAGTCGCCCCCCCCATATCAACCACATCACGTGATCGGCAGTTTCATTTAAATATCATCCTAAAGCAAGTTGAGCTTTTATCACCAACTGTAATAGCCTGAGGCCACCAGGGGGCACTGGAGCGCACGTCCCACCTTTGGGGCTACATAGGCTTCTAGCAGAGAGAGGAGCTTACCATGATACATCCTCACCTCACATACTTCTTCCCCCCCCCCTCTGAAGTCCAACTAGCGACCCCTCTTTGGACGAACCTCTAATCTGTTCCCCCTCTCTTTCATCTCTCTGTCTGTGACCAACAGCCCACAACGCGAAAAAAAACTAAAAAAACTAAAGGAAAAGCTATCTCCAAAACCCAGCTTCGATCCCCAAATACCAAAACAAAATCTATCCAGAATGGTACGTCACATCCCATGCAACTAACTCCAGATCTGAGTTTCTTGCGCTTAGTCCACACGATACCTCTCCGAAGAAGAGATCAAGATCCTGAAGCATGAGTTCGACCAGTACGCAAGTGAACCCTTTCCTCGCCTCCGGAACTACCCCTCCAAAATCTCAAACTCGTCAGTCAGTCATGATAGCTGACAGGTAGGTGGGAGCAGGATACGGACCAAGGGGGCAACATCACGGTCGAAGAGTTCGGCCGCGTGATGAAAGCGTCGGGACAGAACCCTACGGCGGAGGAGCTCCAGCAGATCATCAAGGAGGTGGATCTAGACGGCGATGGAACTATCAATTTTGATGGTACCTTTCCCTTTTCCTTTCTTTTTCCTTCTTTCCACTTTCCCCTTTTTTTTCCTCCCCTTGGTCACACCTACCTGCTTACTTACCAACCTAACTACCCATCCGTGTACTCCAAACTGACAGCGCAGAATTCATCGCCATGATGACAGGCCGCAGCCGCGCACCGCCCAGCTCCGTCACGGGTCCGGCCGCCGCAACCGCAGCCGAAGCCGAGAAAGAAACAGCCATGACGGAAGGCGATCTCGATCTCAAGGCCACGTGGAAGGAGGTCGATGCGCCGTCATCGTGCACGGAGTCCCCGCGTCTCGGCGGCGCAGTTTCGCCTGCAGGTGATGACCGGACTAGGTAGAGGAGCATGTTAGCGATGCGGAGGTCCCGATGAGATTGTCAACTCGATGGATGGCGAGTATTTGAGATCAGCTGTAAGTTTTGGTTGAATCTAGCTAAGCGAGGTGGGAGGGTGGGCTGGTGATGTGGTTAGTGCTGACGTGTGGCAGATGGATAGGGAGTTTGTGTTATTTCGCGAAGAGGAGGCTGGTGGGTGATATCGTAGGAGCGTATTGAGCGGAGACTGAAAAGAAGTATGGATCTTGCTAACAGTCATATATCCAACTTTTTCTTGCGGCTTAATGCAGCCAGAAACGCAGCCGGCACCCCCCCTTTTTTTGTGACCAGTTAGTAGGCGTTTCTTCCCTCGCAATACCACCCAAAAGAACCATCATCTCACATCTCCTCCTCTGAAGCCCTTTTATTTCCTCTTCTTTTCTCTTCACATCAATCCAAAATCATTACCCGCAGAACTTCGCGGCAAACGCTTCTTTCCCACTTACATTACAATCGCTGCCATTGATTTGAAATATGTATATACATATATTTATATCTGTCTATCTGTCTATCTGTCTATCTGTCTGACTTCAAGCGCGTTAAGCTTGCTAGAGGTATATCAGAGCCCAATCTTACAACTTCAAGTTACGGTCACAATCGAGCGAGCCTTTGTATCTTGCTACAAGTAAGCGAGTCTCAATTCCTTTTATGATTTGCATCTCCTTATACACATCCCATTTCTCGCACCTACCTACCTATCCATTATCCCTTCCACCTTCCACCTCCCATCCCACAAGCTACAAGCCACAACTCGCAAATCCTAAACCACATCTCAAAACAGTACCCCACATCCAATCCTCTTCTTCAAACATCATTCATCATTCATTCATAAAAAAAAAATTAGAACCAGAAATCTATATTCTCCCGTCTCACCGACCCAACAACCCGAAACCCGAATAACGAATATCTAAAAGAACAGCCAGAGGTAGCATCGCCTCTTCCTCCACTTCCGTTAAATGATTCAGACCATACCATCCGTCAGAAAAGGAACACGTATATATCTCTCTGGGGCCCCGCATGATGAAATTGAAGTATGTAATTGTACATGTATACACGTACACACACATATATATGGATTCATGGATTTATATACGTCGTCTCTCCTTCCCTGATACTCGATATTCGCTACAGAGAGCAAAAGCCATAAAATCATAATCTCTTTACACCTCCATCACAACACGTAATTTTCCGGAACTTCGTAAGAGGAAGATGAATTCAGAAAAGGACGTAATCTTCTTTGATAAAATAACAATTCCCAAATCCCAAATGGGTTTTCTTTTTCTTTTTTTGGGGGGGGGGGGGGGGGGGGGGGGTTATTAAAATTTTAATTTTTTTTTTTGAAAAAAAAAAAAAAAAAAGGCAATCACAATGAAATTTCAAACAAAAGCATATTCCAATCTTAATCCCAATAATGAAACGTTTCTTTCATAGAATATATAGACCCCCCCCCCAAATGGATACGGAAACAATAAACGTACCTTACCTAATCAAAGAAAAAGAGGGAGAAAAAGAATAATTAAATATAAAATTTCCTAGAAATTTATTGAGAGAGAGGAACATAAGCTGGGGTTAACTTAGCTAAGGGAGAAAATATAAAGGAATATATACACACCTTTATATATATATATATATATACCTATACATATACATAAGTATATACACGACCAAGTTCCAAAACAAACTCTGTTACGTTTCTCATCTTCTGCCACGAGAACCCAAGGTCATTTAAACAAGAGAAGATATCAGCGATAGCGAGGTGTAGACCGATGTGTTGATTGATTGACTGGTAGTGGTGGCGTCTATAGTCTGAGAATATAAGAGGGGGACGGATGGCAAAGGTAGACAGACAAACGGGTTTGATGGACGAAGAGCGGAAAGAATAAATAGGGGAATAAGGGATGAAGGGATAGGCTAGGTAAAGCCTGCGAATTGTTGGTATATTCAGCACATGCCTTTCTACAGTATTGTACAGGTGAACAAAAGAGAGAGCGTTGTGCGTGCTGGATTCCGAGACGCAGCCCTATCCTGCGATGAGGACCCAAAGTCTGTTATCACGTTAGCAATAGTTTCTCTCCCCCTTGACCCCGGGTAGCAGATTATGGCAGATCCAGGCCAAAGCGACATGATGACTTACAAAAAGAAAATCATCAGCACCCCAAACATCTTCGCAACCAGCCAGCGATTGCCAGACACCCTCGACCAGTACTTCAGCAGCTCCCTTTGCGCGCCTTCCACATTATCCACCACGTCCTCTGTATTCGCATCGATTCTCTGGATCATCTCGCTCTGTTCCGAGACCATGGATGCCAGCTGGCCGAAAATACCCCCGAGCTCGCTGATCGTCCTCTCGATAGCTTCTATCGCCTCTCCTCTTTGCTGGATGTATGAGTTCTGCGGTTGCGCCTCCTCCATCATCAGTAGCTGCTGATCGCCCACCGGATTCAAGGATAGCAGGTCCTGGCCGGGCGCGGGAGAACCACGATTCGGAGTGAGATATAGGGGCGAGGCGGAGTGTTGTATTTGCGGGGCAACGTTCGCGGAGACGGAGGAGACGAAGTTCTCTGTCCGGGCGCGCGAGGCTTGGATGTTCTTTGTGCGGACCTCGAGCACATCTTTGAAGTTTAGAGATATATCGCCAAGCTTCCCCTGCAGCAGATATACCACGTTCTTGTTGTGCTCGCCTTCCTGGTCGGCTTTAGGGTGTTGCGATCTGGAGATCGCTTGAAGGGCCCCGATTTGTTGGTTGAGTGACGAGAGGTCTTGCTTGATGATGGATGTCAACTCGTTGATCTCTACCGGCCTGTCGTCGAATAGCGTTTTCCTCTTGGCCACTGCGTTGGGTCAGCATGTCGCCGCAGGGATTCTGGACGGAAAGGTATACATTGAGCCAGCTTTTCTAGTTTTCCCATCGTCGTCGAAATGCCTCTCCCAATCTCCGCCGCCCTACGCGCGAACTCTGACCTTCTGGGTTTCCCATCTGCGCTGCCATCTGCAGCGGCCTTTTGCGAGTCGGTTAGAAGGGACTGTCTTTGTGCGCCGACCTTTGACGAAGCCTGTCTCTTTTGCGCCTGTGCCAGTACGGACCTGAACTCGTTGGTCCGGTCCTGGATGGATGAGACGGCCATGACGATGACGAAGCCCGCGCTGGATTGTTCGATTCGCGCGTAATGTGGAAGGGCTGGTTTGGAATGGAGAGCCGCTGTGGCGCGGTAGCGATAGACTCGGCTCGAATTGTGGACAAAGAAAATCAAGGAAGGAGTGTCCGCGATGTGGGATAAGACTAGATTCTCTAATTAGGATGTTTACAGTTCAAAGTGGAGGATTTGATTTGGTTTTTTTTGAAGTGAAGTTGAAGTTGAAGTTGAAGTTGAAAGTTGAAGATGAAGTTGAGACTGAGATTGAGATTGAGCTCTCTTTGCGGGGATAGGACAGTTGGTTGGTACTCGTCGTTGAAAGGAACCCCTGCATAAACGTTTTCTAAAAAAGGATGCGAAAGATAGGGACAGACCAGTGTGTGTGTAGCTAGCGAGGCGTGGCACAGACGCAGCCACACTCGTCTATGATTGGTGAAAACCCGTGGCTGTGCAGAATAATGTGGGTACATATTCTCGACAGGGGTCAGGCCTAGGACTTGGATTAAGATCAAGGACCATGATCTGAAAATATATCAACAACTTCTAACTTCCCCCTCCCCACGTCCCGATAGAAATACCCAACCCCCCGTGTCCCGGCGTCGCTGTTCATAGCATCTCTCCGTTCAGTTTCATTTCCCTCGACGGACCGAACCTCGCTGAGGAGAAGGAAACAACACCGCAGAGCAGAGCTGGGTAACGCAACCCATACTCCGTACTTCGTATTGTCTTCCAAGATCGTCAACACGCAATCCCGGATTTCCAACGTCCATGCACCCTCCTTCTTGCCCATGTTCACGACAGCCGGAATACAGGACTTCGTGAAGTACCAGCCGATACACATATACCTCCCTATATCCCGCCAAACATGTCGCATCCATTCCCAAATACTTTCGACAACGCTTCTCCAATGTGAGGACTCTTGACCCATATCCCCATTCCCATTCCCCAGTCCCCAGTCCCCATTCCCCATTCCCCATTCCCCATTCCCCAGTCCCCATTCCCCAGTCCCCATTCCCCACCTGCCTCGCGGCAAGCAATCACTTCAGACTAACAGCAGTCAGGACTTCGCAGTCCGCCGTCTCCTACCAGGCGAATGTCAGCCGGCAGAAGACGAAGAAATGGGCCGAAGCGAAACCTGTGGACTACGGTGGCGATGACTGGGGCGACGAAGACGATTACGATTTACCTCCTGTGCCAGCACCCAAAGCGACCGGGATGCGACAGCGAGGTCAAAGTCTCGTAGGATCCTCAAAGGTAGACTCGGCGGCCGAGAGCAGGAAGAATGGTGACCTCCCCCCTCTAACTGGGGCGAGCAATCCGCGAGCACGAGCGAACTCCTTCGATGCAGACGACGAGACGCGGAACTTCTCAAGCGCTACGGCACAACCACCACCAGCTATGAATGCGCCTGCCACACGATTCTCTCAGATAACTGGTCAGCCGACAGTCCGAAATGCGAGTGGCCCGCCAGCTCTGTCGATAAGAACCCAACAACCGTCTCAAGGTCCGGGCGGTCTCCGTAACCCCAATCAGGTCTTGTCACCTATGATGGAGTCTTCACCAGCACAAGCAGATGTCCTGTTATCAAGACCTGAAGGACCCGAAACTGGGGGAAGCTCTTTGACTTCTGATACAAAGAGTCCTTCAACTGCGACCGATCACCATGCCCCCCTAGATTATTCTCCTTCGGATGTGCCTCCACCGCTCAACACCCGTTCTTCTCCCGCGCCCCAAAGTGCAGCCGATACCCAAACCCAGAAATTCCCTCCTCGTAGGAGTAGTTTGAGCCAGCCCAACGCTCCTGCATTGGGAGACATACTACAACAAAACTCCGGGGATGCTACACCAAAGCCATGGGCTGGACCTCGATCTGCCTCTCCGGGTACAAGCGCTCAACCACAAGGGTCTCCGACTACTGGCAAGCCACATCCTTTTACCAGGCCATCAGAGATATATAAGAGAGCCGAGGAGGAACGACGGGCGTCTATTGACTCGGCTCATAGACCTAGTACGGGCTCTTCCGTGAAGTCTGAGGGTCCGACAAAGCCTGGCTCGGAGGGTGTGAGTGGTGCTGCTAAGAGTAGGAATAGTTTCGAAAATGACGAATCTGGAGATTCGGGTTCGCGTTTGATGCCAATGCTGGAGTCTGTCAAGGAGAGGAGGAGCGAGTATGATCTCGAGAGCTCCAATCCGCTTAAAGAAGGAAAACCCAGCCAGGAAGAAACTACGGTCCAGACCCGAAACCCCGATGTAGAAGACGGAAGGCTGCAATCGACAAGCCCAAAGCTACCAGACCTCAACAGATTGTCAGGATTTGACATGGATTTATTCGCTCCTCAAGATATGGAGGATGTCAAACAGGAATCAGAAAACACTCCAGCGGCCAATACCCATCTATCCTCCCCTGTAGAGGAGTTACAATTGCGAAGTCAGCCGTCACTTGGGTTTAACTCTGTTGTGCACCAAGCATTTGATCGAACCGATGACCAGTCATATCCGAGTACCCCAGCTTCCAGAAGTGATAGTGGAGTAAGGAGGACCGATAGTGAAAGCACCGGGACGACCGGTATCAGTCCTATCATGAGCAGAGTATCTAGTCATGCAGTTCCCGAAACTCGAAACCGCACTTCAGCCATCTTGGAAGCTCCCGAACCAGCTTCTCCAGACACTCCTGTTGACAGCAGAGATGGGCTCCCGTCTCAATCTGTTCCAGGATTTAAGCCAGGTCATCGCCGAGACATTAGCACACCAAGTCCTCGTAATAGCCCAGCAAGGACCCCTGATCTGGTACCTTCTTATACTCTTGCCCATGGTCAACGCGCTGCTGTGGACGACATTCCTCACGATCGCGTTTCTCCCATTGACGATGAGCCTTTCCAGGCACCGCGCCCTATAAATGAGCGCGAAAATAGCTTCCGTCCATCAATTCCAGGAGGCTGGACTTCTTACGCTACAACAGCACAGAACGAGACCCATACTCCCTCCGCTGTTCGGGCGCCTACTGTCCAGACTCCTGCTGTCGAGGCGCCTCTTGTGTACGAGCAACGAGACGAAGGTAAACGTGATCTTACGCCTATCACTAACGCGAGCCCGAACCCACCTGCCGAGGAGCCAAAGACGCTGTCTGGTGTTCCTGCGATGTCACCTGGAGGGAGTAGGCATTCTAATCTAGACCCAAGACAGCGTGAAGAAGCCCCCACACAGTCTCAACCGCGTCCAGATGTGACTGACAGACCTGTATCAGCCATGTCCATGCTTTCCCCGCTTCCGCCCAAAATTTCCACCAATACAGATTCCCACAGCGATAGCCCAGGCCACATCCCGCAAGCTCCTGCCACTGAAGATACTACGCAAACAATTACGAGGCCGGTGCCTACGGACAGCCAGAATTATGACGAGGAAAACGAGAAGCTTCGTAAAGAGATTGTCAGAAGTCTCAGTCCTCGACCCTCAGATGCCACTGCCCAAAATGACAGTCACCTATCCTCTACACCGGATAACCGCGCAAGTATTGCGAACCGAACTCGCGAAAGCTCATACCTTCCTCAAGAATATGACAGCTATTGGGATTCGGAGCAAGACGAAGATGACCCTACTATTCCACCAGCATCAACACAGATCAATGCTCCTACTGATGAACCTGTCCCTGTTATAGCTCCTTTGAGCTCTCGTCACCAGCAAGGAGGCTCTCTTGACCCCCCTCGATCTACTCCTGACAGTTGTTTCTCTTGGGAGCAAAGCTTTAAGAACGTTACTGCAGGTGTGAACCGTGGTACAGCCTCTGTCCAACCCCCTCAACCTACTCCTGACAGTTGTTTCTCTTGGGAGCAAAGCCTTAAGAACGTTACTGCAGGTGTGAACCGTGATACAGGCTCCCTCTGTACCGTGAATGCTCCAACGAAGAGTGCCGAGATCAGCGAATTGCCAGGGTCTGAAGTTCCAGCGGAGGGTGATAAGAAATCAATGCCTCAAACTCCGGAGCACAATTTCTCACAAGATTTTTCTGGTGAGCATCATCTTGTCAGAGAAGCTGCTACTGTGACCGGTGGTGCGGCTTTGGCAGGTGCAGCTCCAGTCACCTACGTGGACAAAACCGAAGACAAACCTCGTCGCATGTCTATACCAGAGGAGAAAGATCCTCGAATATCTTCAGATCCTGTCTCTCCTACACCTTCCGAGGACGAGCATCCATCTCGATCCTCTCAACAAGACATCCAGAACTCCCCTGACATTGCTCCCCACCCCCCCGGCTCTCCTAGCACTGTATCTCGTTTGCAAAAATCTGCAAGTTCAGCCCCTGCACCAACGGGCAGACTGATTGCCTTTCGCGAAATCATTGCTATGAAAACACCTCAAGAGCGGATCAAAACGTTCAATGAAACAAGAGAACGATTTGCGTCCATGGATTCTGGTTTGGATGATTGGATGTCACAACTGCAATCAGAACTTCCTGCAGAACTTGGTATTGTTTCGGGCTCATGGGGAGCGGGAAGAATGCCGAGCGGATCAGCAAGGTCGAAGTTTAGTAGAGTAACTGGTGGTGCTCCATTACCTCTTCAGCAACCGTATTATCAGCAGTATCTGAATGCCACTCCTCCACCAGCACCATCGACACCAGTCAGCGGTGGTGGTCCCGGCGGATCCAGCGGACCAAAGACATCTCCCGGCCTTCCCGTTGGCTCGCCGCAAGGCTTCTCGTCTTCTGGTACCAAAATCTCGACTCAGCAAGTCCAGGCAAAAGGGAAGGAATTCTTCCACACCGCAGGAGTCTTCGGTGGCAAGGCAGGCAAGGTTGGGAAGGGATTACTTGCAAAGGGCAAGAACAAGCTAGCTGCCCGTGGCGGCGACAAGGTAGATTAACGCATCTCCTTTGTAGCGAGGGATGTTTGGGCGATTAGGCGTTTACACGCTTCTCCATTCTGCATACTGGTCATAACCCTTACTCTTGATTAGTAAATGAGCGCGGTGGTCGTTGGTCTTTTTTCCACTTTCTTTCTTGCGATGCTAGACCTGCTTAGCAGGTGTACTAGGGAAATGCAGCCGCCGTTTTTTTTACGTATTACTTCTTGTACTTGTTGTTCTTCTTGCCCCATCCATGGATGATGAATTGATGAAAGATGTACAATATTTACCTTGTTTTGAAATGAAGCTCTCACTTACACTGTCGCCGACCCCTAGACACCATCCAGCCCGGAAAATCTGGAAAGAAAAGAAAAAGATAAAGGGAAAGAGAGAGAAAAGCCCAAGTCCCCCAAGGCCAACCGACGCCGCTCCTCCTGGGGCATCCCGCTCGCTATGGCGTCGTCCCGCCGTTCCAGGGATGGAAGGAGTCAGAGCAGCATTCCTGATTCGCTGCAGTCACCATCGCCATCTCGTCAAACAATACCGCCCAGTATTGCTCCGCGGCTCCCGGTCGTGGAAACAGGGTCTTTCCTGGAAGTTTCAAGTGTGGGTGCTGGGCCTGAGCGGAATTCCGGCGTCGCCGGAACTTTAAACTATGGGGATGGGAATGGGGATGGGGATGGGAATAGGCAAATTCTGGACTTTTCGAGTGCGAGAGAGATCACCGGGCTGTCGTCCACCTTGGCTCCTTTCAATAGAGACGGAGGTGGGAACCAGACGGTCTTGGAGCATTCTCATGAGGATGCACGTTGGAGGGGGAGTAGAGAAAGGGGAAAGCCTGAGCTTGCTACTTTGCCTGTGAATGAGCGAGGTTTGCTGGTAAGTTCTGAGGGCGGAGGTGATAGTGACAGTGAGATTGAGGAATTGCTGTTTTTTGATGCGATGGAGGGGAAAGGCGATGGAGATGAAGATGAGGTTGAGGTTGGGGGTGCAGGGGCGGACTGGACTTTAGTGAATCCTGAGCCTCTGAAAACTTCTGTAGCTGGTGCGGACTTGGGAATTCTCAATCGTCCGGGGGGGAACCTCGGTTACCTCAGTTATGACCGCTCGCGTCCGTCGACTCCTGCGAATCCTGTTTCCCACTTGGGGGGTAGAGAGGAGATGCGACGCAGTATCGATGGGGGTTCGACGACGAGTATTCTCAACCGCCCCCGAGGAAGTCTCACAGTCAGTCTGAGCGATGGTGTTCCAGGGTTCTCTGTGCCTGGCAAAGTGATGCCATCACCACTCGCTAACTCGCCTGTTGCGATTGTTTCTTCTCCGATCACAGCCACACCGATATCAAATTTGCCACCAATTCCTACGGGCAAGAACGGTTTACCGCCGGCAACTAACCAAGAGAAGAGGAGTTCTACATCCGCGTCCCTATCTCCCATCCGCCGAACCTCAGATTTTGCCTTAAACCCCCGCTCTAGACAGCCAAATCAGCGCATTTCTGAGACTGGAGTCGGAGGTGATGAGGAGCAATTGTCCACGAGGGAGGATGGGAAGCAGCAAGAGATGAATATGGAGCAGAGGGAGGGTGCGGGTATGGATCATCCGGCTGCTGGTCCTGGGACTGAAGCTGTAGCCAGCGGTTTGCGGCAGCGAGGAGAGGAGGGCGGTGAGGATGCGCCTGATGGGCCTGGGGATGCGGCGCGTTGGGACCGGAGTGAGACGGCGACTGCGATGCAAAACCAAACGCAAGGGCAAGATCACGCTACGGGGGAGTGTCCGCTTTCTTTTGAGTTAGGCTCAAGTTTTCAAAAGCAACTTTCGTCGCCTGTAGAGGAAGGGTTCCGTCTGGAGTATGGTACAGATACATGGGGTGTTCAGGAGGACTATGCTCCTCCCATTCCGCGAATCAGGGCGGAAAGACAGAGTAGCCAGAGCTCATTTCCACCGCCGGGTTTTGTGACTGACGATTCCGCGCTTGCTGCGCCTGCCGGTGATAGGCAAGATCAAGGTCCTGCGGATGTGACGGATACCTGGGGTGTGAGAGAGGAGTTGGCTCCTCTTGTACTGAGTGTACCTGTGCCATCGATTTCGTTCCCGCCGCCTGGATTTGAGGTCGATGCACAAGCACACTCGTCTGCAGGTGTGGTGCAAGAAACAGGCTTTGTCGATCCCATCTCTCGCCAGCCACTCTCTTTCGTACAGACTCCTCCTCAGAAAGTCGTTGGGCATCTTTCTCAGCCAGCTTCTGCTACTGCAAATACTGTGCGTAACAGATCACCACGTCAGCTCCCGCCGATCAATACAGGTGCAGCTGTTGGCCCTTTGCCCCTGCGACCTTTTTCGTTCCAGCAAACTCCCCCTAGAGGTCTTGATACTGTACGGAGGAGACCCTCTTTTGCTGCGGACTTGACGAAAGAGCCGGAGGCTTTAGATGGCGCTGATGAAACTAATCATTGGGACAAGAGAGATCCTGCGCCGTCAGAGATGAGAGCGCCATCACCTAAGAGGGTTGAAAGTCACCGGCAGCTGGCGAGTGATCCCGAAAAGGAGGAATTCGCGCATTTTCAAGCCGGTGCTGAGAAACCACCATCCAACCAAGCTCGTGTTTTGAAGCAATCCCAGCCTACTCCGCAACGAGAACCGCCAAGTTCTGGATTCACTCCGCCCCGGGCAGCAGATATTCTTCAACGTCCCGAGTTCAAAGAGTCGCATGTAGAATGGAGGCCCAACCGCCCTAAAGCCGCTGTGAGACCTCAGCTATCATACTCATCAGATATGTACAGCAAGGAAATGGACTTGCCGGCAAACCGCGCCAACTCGTGGGACACCGAGCCACGGTCACGCGGCTTCTCTGGATCAAACAGCATGATTCAGGGTCAAGATAGCAATTTCTCCGAGAATGGCGGCTATACATCTCCCCCACACGGATTTCCCTTAGATCTCCCCCCATCTTCCGCATCTCGATACCCGGAGCTCTTCAGAACCGGGCAACAAACGGTCGTTGAGAATCCAAGAACGGCCTCCCAAGAGCTCGATCGTGAGCGCGACCTCCCAGATCATCTTTACCAAGCGCCCATCGCACGGGCCCAGGCCTTCTTGCCGCGACAACAAACAAGCGAGTATCAATTACATGGCATCGGGCCCCCGCCAGACCTGTATCCTGTCCGCCGCTCCTCGGGGTTGTTCCGCGGCAGACTATCGCGGACTTCTTCCAGAAATAGGAGGAACTTCACGTCTCGCTCACCAGATCGCATCTTAGACTCGAGAGCTGCATCTAGCATTCCGAACCCGGAAGACGCCGAGATCAAGAAGAAGAGATCGAGCATTTTTAGCCATTTAAGTAAGAATTCGTTTGTTGGGAATAGTGCGCACCATGCTGGGTCGCGGCCTGACTTACTCGAAACGCCTCAATCGTCCCCTGACAAGCGGAGATTCTTTGGGAGCGAGAAGAAAGCAGAGAAGCCGAAAAAACTAGTGAGGCAGAGTACCACTGGGATGATGGACTGGCCCAAGATGACGAAGGAGAAGAGTGCGAAGAATCGTTTCTCGGTTTTGGGTGGGTTGTTTGGGAGACAGAGCGCCGGAAAGGGGAATGTAAATGCGGTACAAGAGCCGATGCAGAATCCGATGTCTGAGCCGCAGATTCAGGGTGCCTACACATCACCGCCACCTCAGGAGCCAAATTCACGAGCGGAGAGTCAGAGCAGGAGGAGTGGTGGGTGGGGGAAAGTCGGTGGGGGAACGATGTTGGAGAGACCGAGGGAGGTTATTAAAACGCCAAGGTCCTCGTCTAGGGGCTTGTTGGGTGGGATTTGGGGGAAGAAGGATGGGAAGAAGGAGAAGGGGAATGAGGATTCGAGGATTCAGGGGAGTGGTCGGTCACAGGCTGGGCCCCAGGCTGTTCTCTCGACTTATCCGCCTGAGCAAGAGATTCGAGGACCGCCTTCTGCGCGGCAGCGCGAAAGCCTGTTCCAGGATCCTGCACTCGAGGTTCAGGATCGTGGACGCAGGGTTAGTAGGGAGCCGCAGTACGACAGTGTCCCGATTCCTCGCGGATATTCGCTTGTGAGAGGGCAAGGGGCGATGAGTGTACCGACTGAATATGATCCGAGGGGTCTCAACCGCATGCAGCAGCAGCAACACCAAATCGATACTCGAGGACCAACCGCTGGGTCGAGACCGCCGTATGAAAACAACGTCTCGCCTAGCCACGATCCACAGCAACATTGGTACCTCTTCAATTCGAACGTACAACAGTATGGGAATGGCTCGCCATACAACGTGTCTCAGCAGCAGCCGCGAATGGGTGCCCATGAAACACATATGGGCTACATCAACTCCAACCGCCGCCCCTCGCGCGAAGATCTCCTCGCCCGCTCTCCCGCACGACACCCCGACGACCAACAACGCCCCTACCAAATCTCCATCCCCAACTCCGAACCGGACGAAGAGGAATTGACTCTACAATACACACCACCTCCCACCTCCCCTCAGCAGTCTCTCAAGCTGAAGTTGGACACCATCCAACGACTCCAGCAGCCTTCACTTCGACATCCGGACAGTCCAGCTGGGTACCCACTGCCGGATGATACGGTGTTCTCGCCCGTTAACCCTTCCGCGGAGAATCTTCCCGCGCCGCCGATGCCACAGTGGCCCAGCCATCTCGAATCGCAATATGCGCTTCGACATGGACAGGGACATGAGAGGCAGCCCAGCTTGCCGGTTAGCGCGGTAAATGCGGAGCTTGATCGCTCGAACACGCGGAGGACGGCTCTACCCGCCAGCTCAACCTCCAGAACCAGTACAGGCATCGGACCGAGCGATCGCGGCTTACAAGTCGTAGGAGAGAGCGTGCGGGGCATGACGCCTACGCCGCCAAATCCGCTCCACGGTCTAGGAAGTAGGGGAGGGGATGGGGAGATCAAAAGGACGGAGGTTGAAGTTCGGGGCCGGAGGGAGAGTGTCGTCGACGACGACTTGTATGACGCTAGTCCGGTCCTTGCTGATGCGGTCGCCGTGATGCCTCTGCATCACGCTAACGCTAATGGCAACGGCAGCGGAAACGGTAATGGCAGTGCTCATCGCTATCCCTATCCTTATCCTTATCCCTCTACTTCTTTGTCTACTCCAGCCAGCGCTCAGGCTCAGGGCACGGTAAATACACACGCTCAAGGACTCAAGACACCGCCTGACAGCGGACTCGGTCATGGCTTTGGAGCTGCCATTGCCGCCGCCGAGAAAATGGAGCACCGGTCAGCGGCGGATGTGGGAGGGAAGAGAGGAGAGGGGAAGCGGGGTCCGGCCGAGCTGGAGGAATTCCACGAGCCGGCTATGAGTGCTACTTCTTACCCGGGCCAGGAGTGGAATCCTTATGGGTTCGGGCTGGGAGTGGGGGCTGGGATGGGGGATGAGAGGTTTTGATTAGGTGTGTTGTGGTGTGCCGTATTGTGTATTGTGTTTGTGTTGTGTGCGCGGTGTAGAACTTTGATGAATAAGGAAGCGGTTGGATACGAATGCTGGGATACGAATGTTGGAAAGCTAGTAGCGCCTACGGCCTCCAGGAAAAGTGCGTTTCGAAGAAAAGAATTATCTTTATTTTACAGAGTCTACTCATCGAAGATTGAGGATTAAAGGTAGTTACGTAGGTAGGTATCTGAACGTTTCCACAGCCGAAAACACTTAACCTACTTTTCCCAAGCTTCAATCGAGCTTTAAGTAAGTATTTGCTTGATAAGATTTGAAAATTAACTAACGTTATAAGTACTACGGCCCAGGCGTAAGTATTGCCCCTCGAGGGTACCTTAAAGGCAGGTAAGGGGGTTATTTAAACCGTCAGCTGACAATCCGATAACGGTCTCTTTGAAAGACGATTCCAAGAGGTTGGTTGGCATAGTTAGTAGATCACCCTAGGCCAATACTTAAGATTAATAATAAAATCTGAAAACAAAAGATTTAAATAATTTAAATCGTAGCTAGAATGGAACTGTTTTACTCGATTAAACCGTCTTAGGACCGTCTTCGAGCGTTTTAAGACCGTCTTATGGCCATCTTATGGCCATCCTCGAACTTCAAACCGTCCTCGAGAACGTGAATTAGTAAGCAAATAATCTTTCTATTACTTGCTAGTCTACTTTCTACTATTTATACCACCCTTATGACATACCGTACTATCCTTTATGTAGTCGGAGGAGGCGCTGTGGCGCGGGTGAACTTTTGCTGAATCGATTGGTTTCGAATATAAATTTTTTTTAAAGCGTTGATATACAAGCCGTGGCAGCGATACCGAGAAATATCTTAGCCTCGAATCTATCAAATTATTAACACGATTCCACTTAAGAAATAATTTGTATTTATAACCGTATCTTGTTTCGAACGGCTATCGAACTATTTTGGTCTTTTGAAACGAGCTTCTTAATAAGCTTGCTTTAAAAATATAGACAGGGACGGCTCGGCCCCAAGGTCAGGGGACGATCAAAAAGGTGAATTATTTTTGATTTGTAACTAGTAGTGATTTCAAACGGTCTAAGACCCGTTTTTTATGAAAAAGGGTCAAAGGACCGCTCAAATGGACCCTTACCTGCCTTTAATTTAGGCCTGTAACGTCGTATTCAGAGGAAAGGAGAGTAGCAATAAGAAGTATATATACGAAATTGCCTCGCAATTTCGCAGTCACAACTATATAAGAAAAGCTATTCCTCTTTGTATATTTATTCTTGTGCTCTACAATCTTCCTACAAGCTCAATTCGTTGATACGATCACTTTCATTTACCAACTCCATCATGCGTTTTAATAAAAGCCTCCTCTTGCTCGCCTCCTTCCTCGCCGTCGCAACCGCCTTCCGTCGAAAATGCAAGCGCGACATAGCTACCTTCAGAACCGGCATCGGCTTTTACACGTGGGCAGCCTCTGACAACTGGACTGTTGTCGCGGCGGACCTTTGCAGCTCTGTAAAAGACTTGCAGGATATGAACGCTGGGCCTACGGTTGAAGAAGGAAACGTTCTCAGAGTTCCTTGCCGATGGCGAATTCGCGACTGCGCGAGGATCCCGGGCAGTGATAATGGGTACTATACGGTCGCCGATGACGACGAGTTGTCGCTCGTTGCGGCGGATTTCTGCACAAGCGAGGATGGTTTAAAGTCCTTGAATAACGACCTTCTTGCGAACAACACTACGCTCACGCCTGGCTTGATCATTCAAGTTCCTTGCACTTGGAACTAGCTACAATCAAGGCCTTATCCGCTCGCTCGCTCGCTCGCTCGCTCGCTTTGCTTATTGCGGGGCTATAGTAAGCATGGAATTAGCGACGGAATAGGAAGTGGATTGGATTCTACTCTAGAGCTGAGATCTATTGAGCAATTGGACTGCTCTTTTTATATCTTTTTCGACAATAGGGTTAAGCTCAATGTATTTCGAAGGGAAGGAGGGAAAGAGTTTGGTAGATGGAAACCAGGTTTCTCTTTATTATAAGATGTTAAGGACTTGATTATCAACAAATAAAAATATGATATCGACAAATCGATTTTTAAAGTGACGTATCTTTATATCATGGTATAGGCCTAAGTATTATGTCCCAGGCGTAGGTATTACCCCTTGAGGGTACCTTAAAGGGGAATGCAGGAGCATTTAAACGGTCTGCTGATCGTCCGATAACCATCTCTTTTAAGGACGATTTTAGTAAGTTAGCATGGCTAGTAGATCACCCCAGGCCTATACTTAAGATTAAATAAAATCTGAAAACAAACGATTTAAATTATTTAAATCGTAGCTAAAATAAAACTATTTTATTCAATTAGATGGTTTTTTTTAAATACTCGTCTTTTCGTATAAAAACCGTCTTAAGACCGTCTTCGAGCGTTCTAAGACCGTCCTATGGCCGTCCCATAGCCGTCCTATAGCCGTCCTTGAGCTTAAAACCGTCCTTAGGAACGTAAATTAGTAAGCAAATAGTCTTTTTATTACGTGCTAGTCTTCCCTTTACTACCTGAACCACCTATTACACCCCTTCCTCATGCCACCGATACTACACCCCTTTCTTAATAAATGCTATAAAGGCGGCCGTCGTACGCGAGCAAACTTTTGCTAAATCGATCGATTTCGATTATAAAAAAATTAAAGCGTTGATATATAAGCCCTAGCAGCGATACCGAGAAATATCTTAGCGTCGAACTTCTTAAATTATTATTAAAACAATTTTATTTAAAAGATGATTTTTATCTATAATTATATTTTCTTTAAAATGGTCATCGAAGTATTTTGATTTTTTAAAACGAGCTTATTAATAAGCTTGTTTTGGAAATATAAACGGGGACGGTAATAGGACGGCCACAAAACGGTCTCTGTCAATAGGACGGTCTTTTCGATAAACTATTATTGAAAAGAGCTTAGTACTGAATTTAAGCGGTCCAATGGCCGTCTCTTATAAGAGAGGATCAGAGGACCATTTAAATGACCCCTTACCACCCTTTAAGGTAGGGTAACCAAGGGGTTTAAAGTGGAAACTAAACTTTTGAGGCACCTTCGAGGGGTAATACCGTATCCTCTGGTTTACGTAGTAAATGAGACCTTGGCAAGCCGTGCGCGGTGGAGACGGGCACCGGCGACAAGTGACCGATTGGCAGGAATGGATGACTCAGAAATGCCAAGTATCAAAATCTATAGCGTTTGAGCAGCAAAAATGAATAGAAATTGCATCGCTATCACATCGTGATATGCTAACATACATGTCTTTGCTCACCATTGAAACTCTACTAAAGTGCGATTAGGATACAGATTTCGAATCGGTAGAATGCGCTGAATACGAGCAATTGCGAAAAAAAAAAGATTTACTAGAATTGATACAAGAGCGCAATATTCGAGGCTTTTCGATAAAGAAAACGCCGAATTAATCGATATGCTAAGATCGTTTGATAAAGCTCGTAGCGAAAGCGAAAACGATACTAAGATTAAAGGAAAGAAGATCGCAGAAAAGCAAAAATTGCTTATAGAAAAGCACGAAGCAATTGCAAAAAAAAAAAAAAAAAAAAAAATCGTATACGTAGACGAAGATAGAGCCGAATATGGAAATTGGTCGAAAGTAATAGAAAGTATAGATTTAATTTGCAATTGATATTTAGATATATTTATTAAACAAAATAAAATTAAAATGAATTTAAAAAAGGGACGAAAATATTGAGATTCGCTCAGTTCTGACCCTTACCAACTTCTCGACGTTGGATTTTGCTGGCTGCGTAATCCTTTTTTTTTTCGCTTCTCTACTTGGCAGGCTCCACCCCGCACGGCTTGCCAAGGTCTCGTTTAAACCTAGGGGATACGGCTACCGGTAGTTAGGCCTGTACCGTGGTAAGGTTTCGGCGAGCAGTGTCAGGAATTAATTAATTCATTGATTCATTAATACTTCTAGTAAGTCATTCTGAAACCCGCTCGATTACGTCAAAGGAGCAAGAGTTATATTTATTATGGAGAAGGGAAGGAAAAGGGGGAGATGCAGGGTTCTGAGGTTCAAAATCTCGAATCCGTAAAAATTGGGCGGCTTGGGGGGGGGGGGGGGGGGTTATATATATCTTCTTGGTGATGTTTGAGGATTTGGCAAGGGTTTATTTTGCTGTTGTTCAGCGGGATGTTTCTGTTTCAATAAGTAGTGTGATTATTTTGATGACACAGTTTGTTATATGTGTGTGTTAGTTAAGAAGTGCTAAAGCAGCATCAACGCTTTTTGCGAGTGCGGTTTGGGGTTGGAGATTAAGGTTGCGCGGGTTTGGGAAGGGTTGAATACCGGTACCGGTGTGCGATGGGGATTGGTTGTGAAGGGGGTTTTTTTTAAATGTAGGGATGGGTGGGGTGGTACCGGGTGGGGAAGTGATGGATGGGTGTGTGTTTATTCATGTATGTAACTGATGAAGACTTTTTTTTTGTTTTTTTACCCCTTGGATACGGGTTTGGAAACTGTAAGGGGTTGAAGCGAGTTGTTTTCATCACCAATCTTCAAATTTAGAACAGGAAGGGGAAAAAGAATCTCGAACTGGGAGGTTGATTTCACGGAGGGAGGGAAAAAGAAGGAAGGGAAAGGAACCAGTTTTGTGAAGAAGAATTGGATTTAGCACCCCCCCAATCCACAAGTTCAGCCCCCCTAGTAATTACATAAAAACGTAGCTAAATAGAATACATAACGATACCCAGACATCCCGTTCTTGACGTTTCTTGACAGAGGGAGGGGGGAGAGAGAGAGAGAGAGAGAGAGAGAGAGAGAGAGAGAGAGAGAGGAGAGAGGAGAGGGAGAAGGGAGGGAGAAGATGGGGAAGGAGGGAGAAGAGAGGGAGAGGGGGGAGAAGAGAGGGAGAGGGGGGGAGAGAGAGAGAAAAGAGAGAGAGGAAGAGAAGGGGAGAATTCGCAGAATCTCTCCTTTCCTTCCAGCCGAGATCCTTTCCTTCCCTTTGCTTTCCAGAGCTTAGTAGGTTGTTTTGGCTTTGGGATCGGGGCACGCAGATTGGGCTGGAGGCGCCTGTGTCTTGTACCCTTTGGCTGGCTCTTCCTTTTTCTTCTCCTCCTCTTTTGGAACTGGCTCGCTCTTGTACTCCTTGGCTGGCTCCTCCTTTTTCTCCTCCTCCTTTTTAGCTGGCTCGGCCTTGTACTCTTTGGCTGGCTCCTCCTTTTTCTCCTCCTCCTTTTTAGCTGGCTCGGCCTTGTACTCTTTGACTGGCTCCTCCTTTTTCTCCTCCTCCTTTTTAGCTGGCTCGGCCTTGTACTCTTTGGCTGGCTCCTCCTTTTTCTCCTCCTCCTTTTTAGCTGGCTCGGTCTTGTACTGCTTGGCTGGCTCTTCCTTTTTCTCTTCCTCCTCCTTTGGAGCTGGCTCGGTCTTGTACTGCTTGGCTGGCTCTTCCTTTTTCTCTTCCTCCTCCTTTGGGACTGGCTCGGTCTTGTACTCCTTGGTTGACTCTTCCTTTTTCCCCTCCTTCTTCTTTTTCTCCTTCTTCTGCTTCTTCTGCTTCTTCTCCTTTTCCTTTTTGGCTGGGTTGGTCTGGTACTCGGATGGGGAGGGGTCGTAATTTTTCTCAGTTGGGGCTGGATCGTTCTTGGCTGCGGAGATGGGGGTCATGGGGTAGTAGGCGGGTGCTGAGTCTGAGGATACCGGAGGGCTGAAAGTAGGGGGGGTGTAAAGTCAATTTCTCTTCGGTTTCGCAAAAGGTTGCGTTGAGAAAGAGGAGGGGGGAGGGGGGAGGGGGGAGGGGGGGGAGAGGGAGAGAGGTGAAACATGTAAAGATGTAAAGAGGTTGATATGGCGCGAGTCGGATAAGAAAACGCAAAGAAGCATGAGATATATTGAGAGGTTGAGAGGTTGAGAGAGCTGATATGGCGCGAGTCGGATAAGAAAACGCAAAAAAAGCATGAGATGTATTGAGATATTGAGAGGTTGAGAGGTTGAGAGGGCTGATATGGCGCGAGTCGGATAAGAAAAAGCAATAGACGAGAACAAGACTCACGCGATGGACTGCTTGTTGTTGGTAAACATGCCAGTCGGGTCGTAGGCGGCCTTGATCTCCTTGAGGCGGCCGTAGTTCTCGCCGTACAGGCGGGATGACCACTGATCCTCGGTCAGCTCGCTGTCGCGGTAGTTGGCAAAGCCGCGCAGGGGCTGGTTGGCGGCCGTGAGGGCTTCCTCAAAGGGAAGGAGGATACTCTTGCCGTAGCTGGTGCCGTCGACGGGCCAGGGGTCATCGTTCTTCATGGTGTTGGTGTCCATTCGGATGAACCAGAGAACGTTGCCGATGGCATGCGCGTGATCGCTATCCTTGACGTTCTTGGAGAAGCCGCCGTAGATGTCGAAGAAGCCCGAGGACTTCAGGTCGGGGCGGTCGAAGTCGACGGTTGCGCGCTGGAAGGCGAGCGTGACGGTTTCGAGGCTTAGCGGGTGGTCGGCCGTCGTGGTGAGGGACTGGATGTAGAATGTACGCGGGGGGGAGGTACCGCCCTGGGGGAGCTTGGCGCCGACGGCGATGGTGGATTCAGCCTCGAAGAATTCGACGGATTCCGACTCGATGGTGGTGTTGGCGGGCATCTTGTCCATTAGGGGCTGGATGACAGAGTCGAAATCCTTTGGGTCGCCATAGTAGTATCCAAGCGTGTTGTAGCCTGGTTTTTTGCTGAATTGAAATCGCAAGGCCAACTCGTCCGGAATCTCACCCGCCAGAGCCATCTCTTGCGCGGCAATGACCGCCGAGGCCGCGCCATCGGGCCCCTGTTCGGGGGAGAGCGTGATGGTGAAGGTGGTAATGTTCGCGTGGGCAGGCTGCCAGGTCTTGGTTGTGAGCGAGATGATGACCCCGAACGATGAGCCCGCTCCGCTGATGGCCCAGAGCAGGTCAGATCCAGGCTTAGCATCGACGATGGTGCCGTTGGCCAGCATGATCTCGGCCCCGGCGATGTTGTCCATGGGCGTCCCCAGGAATCGGGAGGTGGTCCCAAAACCACCACCGATGGAGGCCCCGACCACACCGACTCGGCCGTGACGGACGTGCGCGAAATGTCTCTGGTTTTCTTCCCACAGCTGCTTCACGGCAGGACCGACGCGGGTTCCTCCGCCCATGGTGTAGGTCTCCGACGCTGCGTCGTAGGAGCAGGTGTTGAAGGCCGCCATGTTGATAACCAGGTTTCCTGGATCGCCGAATCCGTAGGCGACAAACGAGTGTCCACCGGAGAGGACCGACACCTTGGTCTTGGTCTCTTCGGCACAGGCCAAACACGCGGCGATATGGTCCGTGTCGGTCGGGTCTGCTTCGGTGTCAGCTCATGATCTGTAGATGTTCAAAAGGGAGGAGAGGGAGAAGGACATACAGGCCAATGCCGCAGGGCTCACATCATCCTTGAGACGGAGTTGCCACGGCGAGGTCTCGTTGGCCCAGTTAGGAGCGCTGTCAAGGATGTAAGGCACTCCGGCGCTGTCGAGGCACGATGCCAGGTTCCCCCCTTGAGCCGCAACGAGCGACGGCCCCAGCAGGAGCAAAGAGCGGACGAGGAGCTTCTTGAAAGAAGGTGAAGAATCCATCGCGAGTGATCGAGGATGGGTGGGTCTGAGTGGTGTGGAAAAAGTTGCAATGAAAATGTAAAAGTGCAAAGTCAATAAGAAAAAAAAGAGGGACGACGCTGTCGAAGCTGTCTGAGAAGGATGATCTGGAGAGAGAATGTGTAAAGGCGTTGTGCCGCAGCTGTACTTATAGCGGTACAGTACAGTAGGTTGTTGGATCTTGGTGGGCCCCTAAATTAGCTGGCGACCCTGAATGTCCACACCAAGGATTGTCCGGTAATTCGGAACTTGGAGTTGATTGCTCCATATTCTTCGCCTAAAGCAACGTGAGGTAGAGTTTTCCAGCTTGGAGGGATGTGTTTCAGGAAGGACACAGCGCTGGAAGAGTTCCCCCCTCGGTAGATAGGCTTCTGCATCGTCCGAAAGTTGCGGATATGTTGCGATATTGGGATGACCTTTTTTCTTGTACTGGGATAAGTCTCTTGGCTCTCCCTACGGTGATAATACTACTAGTATCTACGGGGAAACTCTCACCCTGTACAGCCCTAATACTACTAAGTGGTAGTACTACTACTACGTAGTATAGTATATTAGTGATTATTGCCTTGCCGCCGGGAGGTGGCTCCATACTTCAAATCTCCCCTTTACGGAGTAAACTGTAAAACCCCTGGCTACCCTACCCTCAGGCGGTAATTGTTGGGCCTGAAATATGGGTATCAAGGCGATTCAACACCTTCTGAACACTGGATTCTATTTTTGGTTAGTGTCAGCTTGCGACGAACTTGGATCGTCTGAAGTTGTGCTGTGCTATGCTGTGCTGTGCTGTGCTGGTTTGGGACGGATCCGGGCAAGCAGGCATAGCTATGGAGTCCCACGACAGCGGAAGGGAAGGGAAGGGTACCGGTAGGTGGACACGTCCGATGTATCCGACGGTTAATGCTACTACAGTAAGTACTACGTAGTAGTATGACATCCACTGAGCCAGAAAGTCAAAGGCCCCCTTCAGAATCGGACCTCGGTCCCGGGGGCAACGCATAGGCATCGCGGAAGATCGATACCAGTAGCTACCGTTGGCTTTAGACTACAAGGTTCTTCTTCTACGTAGTGGTAGTACTACTACCTACTACTGAGGCGCGCAGATCTGGATTGATGACGGGTAATTGTAATTAGCCCTCTCTCGCTACGTAAGTACTACGTAGCTACGTAGTAAGTATCGAAGTATCGAAGTATCTACTGAGTTGAAGGCTACCCGTATTGAAGCATATTTGATCCGCGTGCAAGTACTGCCGATGGGGTTATTTAGGGTGATACGGCTGGAAGCGAGTGGTGGAGTGGAAGATGAAAGATTTTCTTGTTCTTGCTCTTCATGTTCTTGTTCTTGTTCTTGTTCTTCTTGTTCCTGATCTTCATGTTCTTCTTCTTATTGTTCTTGCTGTTCTTGTTCATCTCCTTCTTCAGAGTTCGGACGGCAAGTTCGTCGTTTCACCAGTTCCCCGGGTTCCCCGTTTCAAAGGCGCCGAGATGAGAAGAATAAGAAGAGATTTCAGGTCCCGATACAGAACGATGTGGCCCCTGATACGGCAGAGTCAGCAGGAACCGAATTAGTAGTAGTGACTGTACTTTGACTTTTATGTTTCACAAGGGCACACTTACTGGCTTAGTAAGGCAATGAATAGATGAATGGATGAATGGGTGAATGGATGAATGGATGAATGGATGAATGAATGAATAAATGAATGAATAAATGCAAAGCAATTCAACACAGCACAGCACAACACAATGCAATACAATGCAACACGGTTATAAGCCTAGTCATGTTTCCACGGGCAACACAATGTCACTAAAGCAAAGGGATATACTCCGTATACAATAACCACTATAATCACCGTACTACGTACGACTACCATTACAACACCATGGACGGGAGTCATGCAATGCAAATCATCCCAGCAGCACCTGCCGCCGTGTCAGGATGTTCCTCGTGGAAATTGTTGACATGTACTGCAAAGGCCCACCGCTGAGTTTCGGACACGAAGAATAAGATTTGTTAGAAGCAGTGATTACAAGCAGACGAGACTGGCCGCGAGATTCTTGAAACGGGCGCCCAAACCAACTGACTTTACTTGGACGCCTTCGACTTCGCCCCCAAGAAGTCCGCTCCGTCGACCTCAGTGCAGTCTCTATCCGCGATTCCGAAGGCGAAGGTTTGCCGACCTGGCCTGCCGATGCTTGGATTGCTCGGCGGCTGCAGCAGCGAGACGGAAATAAGGAGGGCCGATTTACGTGACCCGCTGGCCGAGATGGGGATATGTTTAGCTATTTGGACTTGGGAAGGTAATTTGCTGAAATACATATACAGCGACGGGCATAGTCTCAGGTCTTCTGATTCTCTCCTCTCCAGATCGTTTACATTCTTTTCTTTTTGCGCCCTCATTTCGGTGTATCAATCCTTTTTTACATTCATTTTTTTTGTACCACACGCCTACTACTATATTCTACCTCAACCCAAACCCAAACCCAAACCCAAACCCCCCCCCCCCCCCCCCCCTCCAGCCTCGTCATGGCCTTCAAGTCGCTGTTCCACGCGGCTCTTCTCGCGACCTCGACGGTTGCGACCAACCTGTACGTGGCCGAGACCAACGGCAACCTGACCACCCTCTCTCTCACCCGCACCGGTGACAAGATCAGCCTCGAATTGTCTTCCCGGACCGAAGACTGCAACAAGAACCCGTCCGGCCTGTACTTAGACGCCCCTAACCGGATCTTGTACTGTCTCGACCGCGCCTCTAACAAGGACGTTAACGGCACCCTCAACTCTTTCTCGGCCGATGCGACTGGCTCGTTGTCCGCGATTGATTCGATCCCCGTGCCCGCGTCCGGAGTCTGGCTCCAGGCCTTTGGCGGCGGCGATGCGGGAGCCAGGGGCATGGCTATGTGCTCTTACAACAAGAGTGCAGCCGCCATCGTCGGCATCAGCGACGATGGCCAGTTCGACCCCAACGCCTACGAGTCGTGGTACCCCGAGACCGTCGAGCCCGGCCCGGTCACCGCTCGCCAGGACGCGTCCTACCTGCACCACGTGATCATCGACCCGACCGGGAAGTTCATGCTGATGCCGGATTTGGGCCAGGACATGATCCGCGTCTACACTTGGGATTCCGAGAAGCTGATTCCCGTGGCCGAGCAGCCCTCGTTGCAGACGGAAAAGGGCGTGGGTCCTCGCCACGGCGTCTTCTGGACTTCCGACACGGGCAAGCAGTATCTCTTCTTCGTCGGTGAGCTCGACCAGCAGGTGCACACCTACGAGATCACCTACTCCGACTCGGGCCTGACCTGGACCTTCGTCTCTGCCGTCGCGGGGGTGGATGCAGCTCTGCCGGCAGAGAAAGCCCCCCTCAGCGGTATCGTCTTGACCGTAAGCCAGCCCGTCCTCATCTGAACCTACTTACTATACAGTCATGTATACTCGACGACCAAGCAGCCCTCTCCCGGTTCCAGAATCCATACTGACATGCCCCCCTCCAGCCCGACAACCGCTTCATCATCGTCTCTAGCCGTGACGTTTCCTTCAAGGCCTCCCCCAAGTACCAGTCCGGCGATACCGACACCCTCTCCACCTTCTCAATCGGGGCCGACGGCCAGCTCACGCTCGTCCAGCTCGCCCCGTCCGGTGGCTGGTCGCCCCGCCAGTTCTCGCTGAACAAGAAGGGCGACATGATCGCCGTCGGCCACCAGAACAACGACTCGGTCGTCATCTGGCAGCGCGACCTCGAGAGCGGCGAGATCATCGGGGAGCCTACCACCATAGAGCTCCTCGGGGCCGTCGTCATGACCATCTGGGACGAGACCGAAGGCGAGACCAAGAATTACGAGACCCCGACGCCCGAGACCGATCCTACGAAGGCCGACACCGAGACCGATCCTACGAAGTACCAGACCGATCCTAAGAAGTCCGAATCCGAGACCGAGACCGATCCCAAGAAGTCCGAATCCGAGACCGAACCCGAGAAGAATTCCGGGACCCAGAAGACCGAGAAGACCGAGAAGTCCAAATCCGAGTCCGAGACCGACAAGTCCGAGAAGAAGACCAAATCCGAGTCCGAGACCAAATCCAAGGAGAAGGTCGAGACTCAGTGAGATTCTCCCTACTTCTTATGCTCTCGCTCCCGAGCTTAGCTTTCCATTCTTTTTGATTAGTATGTTTTTTCCAGGTCACAGAACTCGCGACTAATTTCTTCTCTCTTAGATCGACCTCCGGCTACCCCTCCAATTCCGACACGCCGCCCTCGTGTGACGGAGGGTCAAAGAAAGAGAAAGGGGAAGAGAAAGAGAAGAAGAAGGAGAAAGAGAAAGACAAAGAGAACAAGGGCTACTGATCTGGCCACCCGCTGTGAAGAAAAATTTAACAAAAGCGTGTGTCTTATCGTCGTCGTTCGTTCGTTCGGTTTTTGAGGTGATGAGATATTGGACATGTATCATCATCCTTGATTTTCTTTAAGAACAAACGTGTATAATTCTCCCTCTCTTACTGTTTGGAAGATGGGGGATTATCGAGATAATACACCCCTTGAGGCCTCGGATATCGCTCCATGTTCTTACGCCCTTTTTCTCTTCGTGGGTCGGTCGGCTGGCTCGCTTCTTCTCTTGGGCGTGCCTGCTCGGTCGGTTAATTATTACGAATCGAAACGATATATATTTATATATGCATATAAGTTATATATCATGCTACCCACGTGCCCTCCCCATTCCTTTGAGCCTCTGGCTTAGCGCCAGTACCTTCCCTCCGCTACCGACTTGCCTCCCAACACCGGCTCTCCTTCTCACGATCTCGTGTGCGAAGTAATAACGTGAATAAAAATCCCTCATTCCCAAATATTATTACATGGAAGGGTATTCTTTCATAGAAAAGAAGGGGGGAAATTTATTAGCTGCACTTCTATTTTACAAGTCACGCCCAACCGAAGCTGCTTTTCCTAGTTTCGAGGTTTCAAAGCTTTTCGTTTTCCAGGTTTCGATTTCCCCATCTCTCTCTCTCTCTCTCTCTCTCTCTCTCTCTCTCTCTCTCTCGATTCGAAGCGAATTCGATTGACTAGATAGCGATCGAAAGCAAGCACGCTCGACACCGGGCTGGGGAGAGTTGCCCGATAGAGGTAGCAGGCCTTGATACTTCGTACTACCAGTATACGTAGGTACGTAAATAATGTACAATTCTAGTCTGTGCATACTAGATACTTGGCAATGCTGCTTGAATTATCATCGTTATACCGTATCCTTGGTGGTACCCCTTGCATAAGAGCCCTGTCAACGGAAACCTCTAGAATCGCGCTCAGACAGCGTTGGTACCGTACATGATTTCGGGCCTGTACCGTGGTACGTACGTAGTACATCTGGGACCACTTTGCCGTGCAGTACAGTACCGGTATCTGAAATAAGAAAAGGGAAGAAGAGCATTTTCATAGCCGGGCCGGGCTGGCTGGCTGGCGGGGAGGAGATGGATTGGTACCTACCTAGTACGACGTGGAGATGGGGAGATCGCTTGGGTTGTTTCTGATATGAAGTTGGTGGGTTTTGGTAGAGTTGGCTGGTGGGTTTGGGTAAAGTCGGTGGGTTCTGGTAAAGTTAGAGTTGGAGCCGCTTAACCCGCCGGTATCGAACGAGGCGCTGGATTATGTACCCAATGTAGTATCTATCGGCAGGATTCTCTGCGCCCTCTTTACCATTTATCTGCAATGCAAGGTGATAACGTGTAGACTTTGGAAAAAGTTGAATTTGATACCGGTTTAGATTAAATAATTTCTTTAATGTTTCAACTACTTTTTTTCTTTATCTTTATTTTTTATTTCTTATTTTTTATTTTATTTTTTATTTTTTGGGGGGCTAAAAACCCGCTCGTACTGCAATACGCCTTCAATTAAACCCTAACTACTTAGCATCAAGCTCTACGTAGGCATTGAGGCTAAGATCAACTCTAAATTTAATACAGTACTTACGCGCGGGTAATGAATTATCCTTCGTGCTTATCTGATACATTTGATGTATTCGATACATTCCACGCCAGCGCCGATACGGCCCGCTCAAAACATACAGAAAATTAAGGTAGATAGGTCATACCCACTGTAATACGTAAAAAGTAATTAGATTCATGTAGCAAGCAAAATGTCGACCGTCACACATACTACGTCGCAGGCGTGTAAGTATTACCCCTCGAGGGTAGGGAAAACAGGGGGTTTAAAGTGGAAACTAAACTTTTAAGGCACCCTCGAGGGCTAATACTTAGGCCTGTACCGTGGCTACCATACCGTAAAGACCCACACGGTTCGCGCGCCGTATTAACTTGAGTTCGTTGATTTTCAGCCCTTTGCGTTTAATATATTTAAATAGTAGTACTAACTGATCAGTGTTCGGGCGCAGCAAAAACGTAAGTGACGGTACCTAGAATACGAAGTAGATTAATAGGTATTTTCAATCAAATATAGTTCCGATCTGGTGGGCAGCGTTTAATGAAGAACGATTCTCGAGGGGTCGAGGACTTACTACGCACTTGCTTGCTTGCCCACCACTCTCACTTCTTTTTCTTCTTTTCTTAATCTCGTCAGCGTCGTATCCAAATCTCTGTCTATATGTACGGTCAGCAGCCCCTCAGTCGTAGCAATAGCAGCTCACACATACATTATGAAGCCCTCGTACAATTTAGAATCAGAGCTAGCAATGAACCTTGAAGAGAGAGTAGATTAGCTGTCGTTGTTGTTGTTATAGGTAGTGAGTGATAACATCAGAAGATTTTACAGAGAAATTCGATGGGCGTTTATTTGCTAGATTGCAGGTCCCTGAAGCTATGCGTACAACTTGAGCTTTTTACTGCTTTGATTGTAATACTAGTAGTAGCTGTTAATCTATCTATAGTGGCTTATGTTTTGCTATGCCTGAGCATTGATCGATTAGTACGCGTAAGGCTGAAAGTTAATGAACATCAGTTTGTGATGGTGGTAGTAGTAGTATTGATTTACGTCGGGCGGGTAGCAAGCGAAACCTGCCGCCCTGGGACCTCCTCCCATAGGGTACGGCGACGTGCTAAGCTAAGGAGTTACATACAAGACGGCCCTAGAAAGCATTTCAAGGTGATGCAGCGTAGCTGCCATCCACTGCGCCCTTTCCTCACGGATAGGATGGAACGCAGAAAAAGAGACTCTTCATAGGGCAAGAAACCAGAAGCGAAAAACTTGAGTCGGTAGGGCGCGCGAACCGTGTTAATAGTGGTGGGACCTGACGTCTCAACTTTCACTCCGTAGGGCCCTTCCTTAGAGTGGGCGAAAAATAATGTATCCCGTACCAAAATCGGCTTTCGCAGAATCTTACGACTTACTATTCGAACCACCTAACGACGGATTGAAATATATATATATGTAAATTGGACTAGCAGGGCAAGAAAAATCATGTAGCTAATGATGCATTAAGCGCATATAACCTAATATCGATTAACGCAATAGTTATTGCTCGAAATGTGTGGTTTTTTTCACGGTTTGAAGACCTTTTTAAACTGATGAAACTCGAATACGCCAAATTGTAGTAAATTCACTCGTTAAATAAAAAATACAAATAGATAAAAAAGATGTATAATAAAGCTAACATATTAAAGATTTGATTTTATAGATCGGCGGTATCGTCAAGTATCGGAATATCATCTTTTTATAATCGAGACTTTCTTCTAACACGAACAATACTGCGAAAAGTACGAAAAGGGACACATGTTTCTTCTAGGGATACATTTTTTTCGTCCACTTTAGGGAGGACCCTAAAATTTAAGACGTCAAGTTTCACTGCTAGTCTTCGCGGTACTCCCCTTTCATCCTAAGCCTGCCGTAGCAGCATCCGGACTTGGATCCGTTTCCGCTCTTATCGAGCTCTTTCCTGACTGGTAAGTTAGATGCCGCTGAGGATGCTGACATCTCTCTTTCTTTCGCGCTACGCGCCGAGACCTTGGAGTTAGAGAATCCAGCGCGTCGACGATGCCGTCGGGGATAATTATGGCTGCAGACCCATTTTCGCTCCGACTCTATCAAGACCGATTCAAGCGGAGAGAGTGATAACAAGCGATCTTTGGATATCTCAATCCCATGCGAGCCAAGCTTAGGGATGGGTTTCTCGAGGTATCGCAAGAGGTTCCAGGTGTTTTAGGGGGTTCTCGGATGGCGTGTCAAGTGGTACTTGCTGTGGAGGACTTTGTATTGCTTCGCATACTACTGATACGCGACCCGAGAAAACATTTAATAATAGGTACCGGTACCTGGAACCATTTGCAATATCCAGGAGACGCAGATATTTATGGAAGGAAGACATTTGCATGCTTTGTAACGATGATACTGAAGGGTTTGAAGAGTAGAGATAGGATAGTAGGGGATGGACAGACAGGTAGTTAGCTTTCACGCCCACTTGGCGTGCTCTATTAGTTGGTCTCGGGCACCACCAATAGGTTTTACTACTGCCAGAGCTAAACTGAGCGTGGGATGAGGGTAGGAAATCACAAGAGAGAGAGAAGAGGGGAAGGAGAAGGGGAAGCAATAGGTGTTCATTGTTCTAGAGGGAGGGGAAAGAGTGTGTGATGAGTGGATGTGCTTTGCTCTTTTTATATATCAACTGGGGTTGTTGTTGTTGTGTTTACTGACGTCGGGCGGGTGGCAGGCAAACTGGGACCTCTTAAATCAATTGGGGTTAGTGATGAGGAAATATAAAACAGGAATAAAAAAACCGGATAGGCGTGAATGGAGAACTCGTCTCGTAGATTCAGTGTGTGTAGTCGCTTTTTGAGGAAAACCAACCATCTCTCCTTCAACTAATTCCACCTCGTACCGTCTAAGAGGCCGGACTTCAAACCCTACCACTGAAGAGCCGTACGTCAGCACTTCTCTGTACAGCTTACTCATTTCATGGAGAATAAAACATCGGCTCTTCGCCAAACTCGCTCGAGAGCTGCGAGATATGATCCGGAAACAACTTATGCACCGCTCAGGATCCTCCCATCAGGCAGATGAAGAGTTTGGAGAGAGATAACCTACTATGGGCATGATGCGTACGTGCCGGCAAATCCATGACGAAGTCTCGCTGTATCGGTACAACAAGCCCAAGCTCAGATTGACGATCATGCCGCATGGCAGTCGATCGGATGGCTGGCTCATACACATTATCACCTATACCCATCGCCGAAAAGAGATCTTTCCGAATTCCCGCTATGAGCCTCAAGCTACAAAAGTCCGGCTCTTTTCCAATTTCCCGTACGGAAAGCTGGATCACATCGAAATCTACATCGACGCTCCTAAGGGGTATGTACAACTTGGACCACATGTATGCGCTATGGGATACGATCCGCCTTGTGATCGATTTGTTTCTCATCGCTGCATCGAAGAACGCGCTTCCTGCTATCGATATATATCCTCGGGAAGAAGGTGATAGTTGGAGTGAGGACGGACTACCGAAGGAGGCACGTACATATCCGGGCACGGCGTCGGATTATCAAGTCGCTTTGTTGCCATTTTGCCGGCTGCGTTAAGTTCAGCGGGCGCGGATTCACGTACCTGAAGACTTGATGGCAGACGAAAGTGTGTTGAAGGGATACGTAGCGATGATGGAAACAGAGTCATCCCCCTCTTCCAGACACTGGAGCCCTGGACGTGGATCCTGGAAACGACCAACGGTCTTAATATTCCAAGCCTGTTATTCGCTTCTAGTACAGGCTTGACATCGCGCCCGGGGAATTCGCGACTCGCATACGATGGCAGCGCTATTCTCACCACTGGTGCAGCAGCAGTGGTGCTTTCAACCGCCCAAAAGTCCTCGACGAATGGAAAGGACATTTCCAGCAGATCCGGCAACCCGGTCTGCGATGTTTCCTATCAGCTGAGCTCGAGGTCCGGTTTCTGAATTCCATGCTCTTCGATCACCGTTCCACGGTTACGAGACAGAAAATGGAACTTCGCGTCAAAGATGATCAAAGATGCCCCTTCAATATCGCAAAAACTTTGCTATTTTAAGCAGTAAGTCTCAAATGAAGAATTTCGTGAATTATTATAAGTACCTAGCGAAATTTGGGATGGGAAGAAGAGGAGGACTGGATGATATTGAGGAAGTAGGTGGTGATGTTAAGGATACGCAGAGAGATGAAGATATTGAAGAGCCGCCGTCTCGGGACTAGTGGAATTATTATCGCAAAGAAGGAATTCTTTCGCTGGATATGAAGCTCGTAGGTACGAAGGAGGTTTTAGCGGATGTCGATAGCTCCGAAGATATGGCTTTACATCTATCGTAGCTTTAAATCCAGGATCCAGAGACTATACCTTTCGTATCAGGGGATTGCATTATTTTTGCTTGCATAGATTAGGTGATAGATAAGAAAGCGAGCGATCTAAAAGCAGAGGATGTAGAAGAAAAAAAAGGTATAAAAAGTATTTAAATAAAAAAAACTGCAAAACTCAACTGGAAGCTCGTAAACAACGGGATGTTACGAGGTTCCAGCCTACAAACCCAACTTAATGGGTTATTTGGTGCTATAATGGGATATACACAACATTATAGGTTATTTATCACTCTGCCGGAAGCCCATAACAACGCGATGTTATGAGGTTCTAGCTTACAAATCCAACCGAATGGATTCGTACCGAATTATAATAGGATATACACCATTATAATTATCCACCGGCGACCGAGGCGGCCGCAGTTGCGAGCAAGCAAGCAAGCCACTGAGCCACCGCCCCAAATCACCGATTGATGGAAGTCCTCGCGGAGTTTAGTATGATAGAGTAGGCGTTTTTTTTTTTCTCCCCCCTTCTTTTTTGGGCGCTTGGCGCGCCAAGTAGGATTCCATTTTATATACACTTCTCAGGCGGTCGGAAACTATTCATCGTATCGCATACTTTTGACGCCGATTTCATAGCAAATTGAGCATATGGCTTTATCCGCACGTATGATCAGCGGGCGCGCTGTAACGTTGATGCGAAGCCAGCCAGCCAACTGACCACCCCGTGACCGTCTCGCGCACTCCCTCAATCGGTGGGTAAATAATGCATGTCCATGGATACGGGGAGAGTCACGCCGGCAGTAAAAAGACTATTCATTTCCTGGTCTTCGAGAGCGTTCATAACACTTGATACATAAGAGGCGGAAGTGATGAACCGGTATATTATAACGGCATCGGATATCGGATGGACTTGCTCTAGCAAGGATAGGAAACCACCATACCTCCGAACTCCACGCGCACACGATAGCCAAAAAAAGAAAAGAAAGATTGTACTAAACGTCGATGTTTTTCAAAGAGATTCTCTCCCATGCATTAGTATTCAAAATCATTCTTGGATATGCCCTCTCTCCCCCCTCTGAGGAATCTAGGCAGCTCGGATTCGGTCATGGCACCAAGATCACTTGTCGCGCCCTTCAAAGCTCATTTTAACGATAAGTAAGAACCCAGGAGCCCAGTTCAAAGAATTTGAAGTGCCCAAAATGATAACTGGCTTTTCAAGGTCTGTTCTGCCTTCATACTGATCCTCTATGTTTATTAAGCACTGCTTACAGGTCGTCCATCGTTGACTTTCCCTTAATCACTTCATTTTTATTGTTTCTATTCAGACTAGCATAGCATGGCTATTAAGGAAAAAAGGTGATATGGATTTAATTCATTATAATTTGGACCGGATATATACCGACATGGAGATTGACCTGCGATGCTGATAATAGCTTCAAGTGTATCATGTTGATGATGATGGCCCAAGAGAGCTCGTTACATCTGAGCCTTTTTGGCCACGGTGAGAGGATAATCGGAATTCGGGATCCGTGAGTAGCGGATCGTTTTATTCCGTTCGATAGTTGGGAACGGCGGGATGCTCACCTATATGATGCTGCTCCTTATGAGTGCAGGACTTGTCGGCGAGATGAACCAGGAAGGTCCGAGGCCATTCGAGAAGAGTAGATTCGAACGACTTTTCAATCCGTACTGTTTATCTGCTAAGGATACCAAATCGAGCTAGAAGGTGACACGTGATTAAAATTATTCAAAATAGTTACGGAGTTAGTGTGGTTCACTGTTTTCGCACAAGATCAATCTGAAGAATATTTGGAAAGTCCATTGCCAGTTTATCAATGCTGTATCTCGAAGAGACTATCTCATCACAGAAACGCCAAGCCAACGTAAAACATGCACACATCGTGGGTGCGCTCAACTCGGCAGACTGCTGCTCATCTCCTCGGAAACGGGAAGATGTGTACATAACCATCGCTAAAGATTCCCTAGCCTAGGAAAGGCCACATGATCCCGCGAGAGGGGGACAGCGTACCGACCTGCGAGGTTCAAATCTAAACAGAGTATGGCGACACGACCCTATCCCAGCTGCTGTCACCAGCAGCCACCTTCTCCGCCTTGAGCTTCTCCAGAAAGATCTCGAAAGCCTCTCTGGTCATCTGCGTCTTGACGAACTCTTCCCTAGCAGCCCAAACGTCGTCGCGGTCGGGAATCCCGGTTGGGCAGAAGAAGGAATCTTCCAGCGCTGCCATGGCAGGACGGAGTACCTCGCGGCAGAACCTGGCCAGAGCCTCTACCTGACCGGTACTCATATCTTTCTTGTCCTGTCGGACCACCAAGACGGTGCCGATCACCATGTCCCAGTCCTGCATGTCGAGAGAGCCCCAGTAATCGTTCTGAGGGGTGGCAATGGTGTTCAGCGCCGCCGCGGTGTAGTTCTCGAACGGGTTGAAGCCGAGGCGGCTACCCTTCTCCACGTCGGCGGGGTTGAAGAGGCCGGTCTTCTGGACGAGGATGGGGAGGCCCATGATCGTGGAGATCTCGGTCGGGCGCGTGTTGAAGATCTCATGACTGTCAGGAACCTTGATGTGGTAGAACTTGCGCTTGCCGTGGAGTTTCTCGTCGCCCTTGCTAGATATGCGGACGGTCTGGACGAAATCATCGGCTTTGCCTCCGCAGTGGCGAAGGAAGTCGACCACAATTCGTAGATCGGCTGCGGTGACATCCAGAAAGGTGGGGGAGTCTATACTGGTTCCCGGCTGGGAGTAGACCACTATAGGACCTTTCCAGTCGTACCCCTGCGTGCCCTTCATCACTTCGGAGACACATTGGTTGGGGTGGGATCCGTCAAACTCGCCAGACTCCCGAATTTGGATCGAGACAGTGTGATCAAATGCATATTTCTCAACACCAATATAGGTGTTGGTAAGATACATACTTACATTGATTTCCTCCGGGGATGGATCATCGTCTCCAAGGTGTTGACTGTAGTTGATCATCTCGTAGCCTGCATAAGGACTTTTCATTAGATAGGTCTGGTACCATAAGAGTTTGGGGTTCCCTCCTTCTTTAGGCAGAAGGAGAGCCAGTCTGTGGTCAGTCGATGGACGAGGATTGGCGACAGGGAAGGTCTTGAACTCATCGCAGATAAGCTTGTGAGTTCTCCAGTCCTCTTTTTGGCAGCTGGTAGAGCAGTAGAGAGCCGACTCGCATCCACCGCATTTCTTGAGCTTCGTGCTAGAATCTGCACCCTTGTTGCACGTCGTACACTTGAGGTGGTCCATATTTGGTAGAGGCTGGATAGCTGTCTTGAATTAGTTCCTAAGAAGATTTTCTAGAATCACGGATATGTTAGTAGGAGACTTTCGCTAAGTCGGCTGAAGCCTGAGAGGGGAGCTCTAACTTGGAACTAGTGTAAGAACCAAGCCTTGACAAAAAGAAGAGAATGGAGAGTTGGCACACCTGTGGTTGTGACTGTGAGCTAAAAGAAGATTATGGCAAAGGTAGCGCTCTTGGAGTCGCTCGAGAACTTATATAGTAATGCGGCGTGGAAGCTTTCCGAAAGGAGCATGTTCAAGACCAACGGCAATCTTACCATTCACAACGTCACTTAATGAATCACACTCCCACGTCACGCAAGCTTATAAAGCATTGCCGTGAGCCATAATCAATTCCTCAAAAGCCAGAGATCCCGCCTCGAACAACATCGTGAATGGATCTAGGATCACGCACCTCAAACATTCAGTCTCTCGTCAATACAAACCAGATAGGTATAGCTGGCGATATTCACAACTACGAAGCCTTGATCACAGCGAGTTAGAATAGGCCCAATAAAACCTGCAGTGCTAATCTGCCATGTGATATATATTTCAAAGCGAAAGAGGATCTGAATCGCAGTATTAAAGCTTTTGGCGATATATAAAATAGCGAAAGGAAACAAGCGATGAATTTGAATTGTCATTGAGGTCTTTACAAAGCCCCCCTCCCCCTCCCCCCCGGGTTTATCGAAGAGCAGTTTGGAATGCAGCTTATCAGTCGATGTTAGACTTCTCATTTCTGTACTCGAAATCTTATCCTCAAATCACAAGATGCCTCCTGCCATAAGCTGGAGCCAGCTTCTTCTCGAATCGCAATATACCCTCGCAAACGACTAAACCCAAACTCCCCTCCAACCCACTCGCAATAGGACATCTAAAACTACAAAGGATCCACCTGCCCAAGCTCCCACCACGCGCAAATCCCCACGCGCATACACAACGTCAGCAGTGCGTCAGCCCTACCGCCCCTCCCCTAGACCTCATAAGGCGACAGCTCCAGCGCCAGAACCGGGAACGCCAGGGCCTTCTGATCGCGATAGGTCGCCAGCCACCTCTCGAATCTGGCGCGGCAGATCATCTCGCGCTTGAAGGACTCGCGGAAGGCGATCATCTCGCGGCTGGACATGCCGCTGGCGGCGAGGTGCTTGTGCTGCCGCTGCATGGCGGGGATGAGGAACTCGCTGCAGAAGGCGATGATGGCCTGGGCGTGGAAGATAGTGAGGTCTTTCTGGAAGGGGGTGTTAGCACGCCGTCGGGTAGGCAGGCATCCTGTGGTGGTGCGGCAAGAATCGGGGAGACTAGGACTGTGCACGAGAAGAGAAGAGGTACACATATGAACGGGTGAGGGACTATGGATGGATGGGCGGGTTTCCTCTTACCTTGTCGGCGCGCACCAGAGAGACGCTGTAGGTGAACCGGCCGTTGTCTCGCCTGTAGACCTTTCCCCAGCCAGGACTGTATGGATCGACGTCAACGGTCAGCGGAAGGAATTGGCGGTTTTCGAAGTACTCCCGATCCTCGCTCATGTGTCTAGTCTCGGCCTCGCTCAGGTTATCGTACTCGGGGAGGTGGCGGTCGAAGAGGAGTGGCAGCTCGAGGAGATTTGGAACCGCCAGTGTGATTTCGTCGTGGTGGTAAAGCTCGGGGTGGTAGATGGAGTGGCCTAGTGGAAGCTTGACTGGGACATAGACGTGATCCTTAAAGAGCCTCTGGTCGCCCAAGCATGTCAGACGAACGCCCATGACTGGCTTCCCCTCCCCAACAGAGTATCTGATGCCAAGTGGTTTCTGTGAGTCGCTGTGGTAGATGCGGAAGTAGTCATAAACGACTCGGAAGTCCTCGAGCCCAAAATCCCGGTATACGCCTCTCGCGCTCCAGTGGGTTGCCGCGCTCGAAGCAATGAGTAGCGGTCCTCTGAATGTCATCTTATCCATTGGGACCTTGGTTATCATAGCAAGACACTATTACAGAATCAGTGTCATACACCCAAGCAATTTTGAGGGAGAACACCAGGAAGCAACGATCAATAATAATTGAGATGTGTAAACAGCACTAACCTGATTAACAACGGACCCATCTTCCTTATGCCCATCTCTGTACCAGTAACAGACCTGATGATCCAGATCGAAAGGTTGCATGTACATGTGCGAGATGTGAAGCCGATGTAAAATGGAATCTTCCATAGTTGCGGGATAATCATCGCCAAGCACAGTTTCCAAGTCGGGAACATCGAAATGGTGGTATTGGGTATAGCGGAGCCACAGGAATGCTGGCACATCGCTATCCTCAGGGATCAGCAACGTGATCTTGTGTGCCGAAGAAGGTCTAGGTGATGTTCGTATGAAAGTGGTAAACAGCTCGCACACTATCTGATGTAGGCGCTCATCTGCGAGCTGGCACTTCATCGAGCAGTATGTCACTTGCTCGCAGCCGCCGCAGATGCGGGGAGTCCTGCCAAAATTTGCTGGAAACAGAGGGTTGTTACAATAAGTGCAAAGCTTTCGGTTCTTCCACCGGTCTCCCGCAGCCAGCTGGGAAGGGTGCAGCCCATTCCAGTAGAAGGCCTTAGGAGGTCGGGGCCTGGTAGGCCGAATGTCTACCTGCGGGATCGAGGTTCCCGTACCTTCGGGAGTTGTTACCTGGCGTTGTATGCTGTCGACCCCCGCCATTGTCGTCAGGTTTCCGTTGCGGACTAGTAAGTTAGGGTCTGTTGATTCGATCTTTGTTGACTGTGCTGGACTGTGGAGAACAGAATCAGTAGACATCTCAGGCTTTATAAGGTGTGAGCCACTGCTATGTTTGATAGGTTGCAGCTGTCGTTGCTGTGAAGAGGTTGATAATTCAAAAGGCTGAAGGGTCGAAACGTTGAAAAGATAAAAGATCGAAAGTGAGACTAGCTTCCGACGTGAATTTAAACAGATCGAAAACTGAAGTGACAGTCCGCGCGATATAATTGACGCGACGCGCTTATTTGCTGCCTTGAAAGACAGAGCAAGAGATAGAGAAACATAACTTGAACACCACCAATTCAAGCTCCGATATCTTTTAATACAGGAAAAGTCTCCTGTTCCATCCTCAGATAGATTTCCACGTCTCTTGATTTCGATCTCTCCTAATTAAAGAAACCAGGAGAAGAGGTCGGGCGGGTGTGCCACGTTCAAGGCGATAAACAAAGCTAAGCGAGCCCGCCCATTAGGCGCGCTAGCGCCACTTCCCCCATCGTTTTCCAATCCTGCTCATGATCTCAGCGGCATTTCTCTTCTGTTAAAGAATCCCCGACCAGATGTCTCACCGCAACCGTAACAAGAGGCAGTCGCCTTAGATCCCCTTCTGCATTACACCGCGCAGTCTTGGTAATCCTGCCGAGCATATGCTGACAACATCCAGATGATATCGAAAGCATCTTCGACTCGAGCCGCGGAGCTGGGCCGCACGTTCTGATATCTCTAAGCTGAGGCTCTGCAGGATTGATAGGTAGCCTAAGGTGACTGGAACACGGCGCCTAGGCAGGTATTCGAGTTAGTGCTCCACCGCACCCTTCGTCTCTGTCGAGCGACCTCACCAAAGGCCCTTTGCGCTTCGCCGCCAGAGCAAAATGCTGTAGCAGCAGGATACCACCAGTGAGTATCCCCCGAGTGTTCTCACCTCGCCTTCTGCCAGTGTTCCCCCGCCCCCCGGCTTCCTCGACTCTCCAACACAGACGCCCGTGTAGGCATCCGATATAGAGGAGTCCCAAGTACTCTCCTTAACATTTTACGTATATGCGCTTCTGTTCTTGTATCGTAGCTTCCATTGCAATTTCTCGAATACGTTTCATATATAATTCGAAGTCTTATTGAGAAGGACTACTTTAATAACTCGTGGCATTTATCTTGCCACTTCTATAAGCTAATCTCGACATGCGCTAGTTTCCGAAGAGTACGGAGAAGCTCTGGCTCGTGCTTGCTTGCGTTATGGATCAAAAGGTGATGTTACAAATTGTATTTTGTATATAAAAATTGATAGTAAGGTAGAAAAATCCGCATTTCGCTTTCGATCCGCAATCGCTTACGCCGACTAAGACTGAAAGGATGTAAGGAGGCCGGCCTACTTAAGCGAGCCGACGATTGTAAGATATAGCAACACACATGATTCGACAAACGACACACGAAAAAAAAAAAAAAAAAAAAAAAAAAAACCTCGTAGCAAACAAAAGAGACTGGTGCGTTTTCCTTGAAGTGTTTCCCTCGCTCTTTCCCTTTATTTACCATTAGCACAGGCACAGGCACAAGCACATAAGCATAAAGCGACTGCTTGCATCTTATATCATCTCTTATGTCATTATCATCATCACATAACATCGTAAAAAATCTCATCAAATCCTTAACGCCCCCCCATAACAAACACCAACTACCTCCCCTCCCTCCCATACTCCTTAACCTCATCCCCCATACGCCTCACACACAGGCCCTCACAGAAGAGGCCCCACTCCCCCTTCGTGCCCTCCCGGACGGCCTTCTGCATCTCGACCCCGTACCGGTTGCGGTACTCGCGCTTCACGGCCTCCAGGTGCGGCCGGTCCCAGTGGTAGCGCACCAGGCGCGAGATGAGGAGCTCGGTGCGGATGGCGTCGGATCGGGAGAGCGTGAGGGCGTGGTGCACAAGCAGGGCGTCGCGGACCGGCTTGTTGATGACGCCATTGAGGATGTGCGCGAGAAGTTCACCCTGGGGGCACACACACACACACACACACGTGTCAGCATAGCGCATAGCGCAAAGAAGCTCAGGTCGAATCAAAAGCGATCTTTGGATCTGGGTTTGAGAGAGGAGGGGGGGGGGATGAAATGTGGAAGAGAAGAAGAAGAAGAGGAAGAGGGGAAGGGGAAGGGAGAAGAGAGGGAAGGGGGAAGAGAGGGAAGGGAGGGAGAGATATCTAAGCTTACAACGAGATTCCCACTCTTCTTCAACATCTCCCGTGCGAAATTCGCCCGGAAAGCCCCCTCATAGGCCCTCAGAACCTCCCTCAGATGCGCATCACTCCTCACACACACAATCCCAATCATCGCGCTCTCGCCCCCTCTCTCGCTCTTAATCGCCCGGTACAGATCCCTCGCATCGTCCTGCACCAGCCTCATATCCACGCTCTCCCCTCGTCGCTCCTCCATCTTCCGCTCCTCCAGCACCAGCAGGACGGCCTTCTTGAACTTGTCCTCCTTCAGCTCCGTCCGCATGCACTTCACCAGACTGTCGCTGTACTTCTTGTCGCTGAAGCCGTCCTTGATCGCACGGATCTCGCGGTTCGTGCGCCCCATCAGGCTCTCGATTAGCAGTTCCCGCCGCGACTTCTCGCCCTGGTACCAGAAGTTCGCCCAGTAGGCCTCGCTCTCCCACTTGCCCAGCGCACACGCGTAGCACGCCTTCATCAGACTCGGATCCTCCTCTTTGAGCCGCAGCTTGATATGCTTGGCAATGTTGACGCCCCTCTTCCCGCTCCCCGTCTTCACAATCCTCTTGTACTCGACCCGCAGATCCAGAACTTGCTCGTGCGTCAGGCCGGGCAGGATCTCAATCAGGGGCGCCGTGTCCGGCGCTCTCCTCTCGCCTTTGAGCGCTTTGGCGAGGATGGTGGCTTCTTCCTCCGAGTCGTGGAAGCGGGCTGTACGCCGGGTTTTTTTGTTGCCCCGGCGGCGATCGGAGTCCGAGGAGTCGGGCGAGAGGGGCTCGATGAGATTTACGTCTCCATAGGGATAGGATGCGACCATCAGAGGGGACGGCATGGGAGAAATGGACTGGTATGTACCATGATAAGCCTCCAGCAGCGGACTGCCCGGCGCGCTACCCAGACTGAGCGCAGCACCTCCATGATGGCCCGGCGACACGGTAAGGGAATGCATTCTCGGCCCCAGAGAAGCCGGGTTCGGAGACGGATCTCTGCGCCGAGAACCAGGCTCAATCGTGACGATGTTACCTTGCGAAGTCCTCGCCGCATCATTCAGGTACTGCGCTTCTCCCTCGTGTCTACCTCTCCCACCCCCAGGAATCGAAATCGAAGACTGTGCCTGGGATCCGTAACCATAACCACCCGGCGCATTATACCCTCCCGCGGGATTATACTGCATCACCTCATCCGGCTGCGCATACTCCCACGGCTTCGGGTCCGCATACTTTCGTTCCGCCGGAGGTCCTGGATCGGGATACGCCAACGGATCCGGTTTCGGCACCTTGCCTTGATACCCAGAAGGAGGAGGAGGGCCTGGCTTTGCGGAGACGGTAAAGCTGTGGTGGCCTATACTTGCGGTGAAGCTTGCTCCGCGCTCCTTGCCGTGGTCCTCGTAGCGGCGGGCATCGTGCTCGCTGCCAGGAGGCGCGCCGTACTGATATGTCCCCGCATTGGGTACGTATTTCGAGCTCGAGGGAGGAGCAACAGGAACGCCGTATTCCATGCCTCCTGCGGCTCCTATATAGCTCATATCAGGATAATATTCCTTCCCCCTCCCTATCCCTCCCCCGCCTCTTCCAGCTTCGTACGCCCTCATCCCCTCTCCCTCATCCCCAAAAGCGCCAGGCATGACATACCCCCTCCCGTCGGCCGACGCAGCCCTTTCCCCATCCCTCTCTCCATACTTTTCCAAGCCCGCGTATTCAAATTCCCCTCTCCCTCTCTCATCAACAACGCCTCCCCCTCCCCCTCGACCATCACGATACCCCCTCCTCACACTCTCTCCGCGCGCGCGCGAGCGCGACTTCTCGCGCTCGTCTCGTCGGCCAGGGGATTTCGAGCGGCCTCGGCGGCGCGAAGAGCTGTTTGGATCGAGGGACATGCTTGTAATCGTCGTCGTGGTCGTCGTTATCTTATCGTTCGTTGCGCTGTTGTCGCTGTCACTGTCGCTGTTGCTGTCGCCCTCGCCGTCCTGTAACTTAACTCTCTCTCTATATATATATAAATATATATATATATAGCTACCTAGCTAGCTTGCCAGCAGGCTGCTAAAAAAAGAAAAGAAAAGAAAAAACCCCCCCCTTGACCAAAAGAAGTGAAAAATAGTCAGAGATGCGTGTGCGTGTGCGCGTGCGTGTGCGTATGCGTGTCTAGTTTGAGGGGAGAAAGGGAGGGGGAGAAAAAAAAAGAGGGAGGAGGGACAGCGAGCTCGCTGATCGTCGCTGATCGTCGCTGAGGGACGGAAGGGAGGGTAGGAAAGGCTGGCTGGCTGGCTGGCTAGCTAGCTGGAGCTAACCAACGGAGCAGACCCTCGAGCTGGTGGTTTCCAAGCTCCGTGGCGTCGTAGATGATCGCAAATCGGCCCTCGTTACAGATCCTGTATCACCCCCCGGCCCACACCACAGGCATTCGTGCCACCTAGGTACCTACATAGGTACCGCGATACGTAAATAAATATATTACTAAGTAATAGGATTAAACACAGTTTCTCGGTGAGAGAGACTCCTGAGTAAGCGCGGGGAGTAAGGAATCAAGGGCGGGCTGACTGCTGACCTACTTCATGGTGCGTGCCACCAAGACACCACTGTTCGATTGATTTGCCGGTCATCTCTTACGCAAAGCCAATTGAAGGCTTCCAGTCGTAAGGAGCGGTTAGCAACAGATAATGACTTGCAGAGATTTGCGGTTTGTTTCATACAAAAGGTGTCTTTAACCTCCCAGGATCACGCAAGGGTTTTGTTGATCTACGTACGAAGTACGGACCTTAACATGGTTCGCTGCTTGGCGCAGATGGCGACCACTGTGTGCCACTCAAACATCACAACTCGCAATTCGGAGACAAGTCACACAACGCAAGATCAGTAGGTATTCATAGGTTCATTCAGGCTACTCTCTTCTACCAACGGCCTTCCAATTTAGACGCGAGCATCCGTTGCAACCAATCTTTCTCAGTCTACTCGGACGAACTGCCCAACACCGGGCACGCCGTCTACCAAAACATAAACCACATAAGGTCCTGGCGGAGCCACATTGTAATTTGGGGGACCATTGACTGTCAACGACCCTTGTGCTGACTTGACAATGTCGAGGTTCAACATGCGGTGTCCCATATGAACGGAATGAGTAATGAAACCTCCGTGGTAGAGAACCACCTTGATGTTGTCGGAAGCATGTGGAAGTGTGCAAGTGACTGTGAACTGGCTTCCATCAGCACGTAGCGTCTTGCTTCCCAGCACAATGTTCGTCGGTCGTTGATTGGCCTTGGCTCCTTGGAGATATGGAGGAACATAGTTCTCGACACGCCACTCAGTAACATATGGATTGGCCGCATCGGGTTGGTTCATGGGCATCTCAACTGGGTTCGAGCCAGCAACCATCATTGTACCATCCAAAAGGAGGAGACAGACAGAGTGGTACAAGCGTGGGATAGTCGAGCGAGCGAGCGTGGAGAATCGTTGGCCTAGTGGCTTCGCCGGATCGTAAAGGAGGGCCTCCAACGAAGGATTATTCATCAGACCGAAGCCCTGAGCTCCTCGACTTCCACCATTCATCCAGACAACGGTTCCATCAGGAAGCAGCGTACCTTCAACCATACCGCGTCCCTCTGGCATCGAGTCCATCTCCCATGCAGGGCTCGCACTGAGTGGCTGGATTCGACCACAGCTAGGATCAGTTGGGCTTGTGATATCCTGGTAAGCGCCCCCGCCGCAAATCACAATATCCGGAGCCCAGTTGTTTTTGCTTGATAACGGAAGGAGGACGCTTCCACCGGTGTTAGGGTAGGTACGGTAGTCTCCGGGGAGATCTGGCAGCCCCTTGACGACAGTGTTCGATCCGACATTGAAGACCTGGGATGCCTTCGATACGAAGATAAACAGCGATCCGTCGTTGAGAAGATGAACAAATGGGTACATATAGTAGGGCTGGTTCTTTTTCAAAATTGCCAGTTCAATGTTGACTCCACGACTGACGGCAGTAGGGCTCAGGATTTCGTATGTGGGGTTGTTGTTGGAGAGAACGGTTGGATCAAGACCATTCAAGCTCCCCGAGGCTACGAAAATGGTTCCATCGGGCATGGTCTGCGCACTTGCATACCACCGAGCACTTGCGAGCTTGTTGCCAGGCTCGCTCCAGTACTGGCCGTTGAGGCTTGCATCTGTGGACGATCTCCCAAGGTATCGGATACCTGTGAAGCCATCGCCGATGTTGGGATCTAACCATGTCAAAGGAGCATTACCCCCAAGTGAGACCACGCGTCCGTCGGCAAGGAAAGCTCCGCCAGAACAAAAAGCGTTTGTCACATATCCAAGTGGTACTGCCTTGTTGGTGACTGGGTCGTACTCGGATGACATGGCATAATATCCATTTGCGGTCCTCAGCTGTGTGTAGTTCTCCAGTTTGTCGAGGAAGAAAACACGTCCGTTGGGCATGAGACCAGCGTGCATCGCAGGAACTCCAGCTTGGCCGACAACCGTGAATGATCCTCCATTGGGAGCAGCTGGAGCTGAGCTTGCACCTGGGGCAGCAACGACGGGAGCACTCAGGCATTTGCCAGATTGACATCCAGCACCACAGTGCGCGCTTGTGTTTCCGCTACGTACGGTTAGAAGTGTTTGTTCGGTCAAAGTCAAGGTCTTTCTTACCAAAATCCATACATGGAACAGCAATCATTCCACAAGCTTCCACAGACTGTATTGCCATTCGAAGTTCCGCATGTGCCATCAGTGGTAACGCGAGCGGTTGCAGTGGCTCCAGCTGGCATGGTAGAGCTGACTGGACCGATGACTGGTTCCTGGGAGGTGGTAGGTGAGGCGCTACCTTTGCACCCACTCTGACAGCCGTTCGAAACAAAGCAGTGCCCATCGGAAGATCCGCAGAATCTGGATGAGAGACGGTCAGTACGAACTTAAGCTCAGTGTTCGTTTAACGTGCCCGCATGGAGACTACGATCGATTCCTTCGGACCACATGTCACTCTACCAAACTTGGACCCGCATCGTCCATCACTTCTGAGAGCACTTCCTGACGCAATTGATGATATGGATGTGCTCATGGTCTTGGCGGAGGATAGACTGGGTTTTGATACTGAAATGGGGGTAGATTGACGAAGGAATTTTTAGGAGCTGGCTTGGATGTGGGATATTTTGAAGGAAGATGAAGAGCTGCATATAGGGCGGGTACAGCCACTTTGGCATCCACTCGAAACAAGAAAGTGTTTGGGGTAAGAGCCACAGAAATTTGGGAAGATGATTGGGTAAATGGCAGAGAATGGCATCCAAAGTCGACAAAACAGAGAGACATAACCCCGGAAAAAAAATTATACACACCCGTATTGTGAGCAGCAGCCACCAAATTCACCCTTGGGGTCACACGTCGCACCACCGTATTTCTACAGCTGTCAGCTCTGGCTATTGAAGTGAGGAAACGACACTCACAGCACCACATTGTCCATCGCCTCGAGGGGCAACCGGCGCAGGGCAGCCAGAGATACAGCCAGTACCACAATAACTAAGAGGTTAGCTGAAAATCCGAGTCTTTGCACCGCAACTCACTCAGCAGTATTTCCACACCAGCCATATTGCTGCCAAAGTTAGCCAAGCCATATACTCCGATATATCCAGCCTACCGAGCAGCATCCACCGATATAAGCCTTGCTGTTAGGGTCGCAGATTGTGTTTCCATTCTTTGGACCACAAGAACCGTCTTTCGAGTACAGGACATCTCTGACTTGAATGCCCTGGATTACAATCGTCGGAACGCATCTGCCATCGTCAGCCTCTTCTCTACCAAGGGTTAAAGAACCTACTGTCCAACCTCATTGCACTCCTGGCCACGGAGACAGCCGTGGTACATGCGTGGATCAGTCAAGTTGCAGCTGAGCGGGACATGGGTGAAGATGATATTCGCCGACACAGAGGCCGCGAAGCCGAGAATAAGAGAATTAGCCCTCATGGTGTCGAGTTTTGAAAATTTCTAGGCTGGAGACAATAGTCAATTGAGATTTCAAGAATTGCAAATGTTCATGTGCGCTGCTAAAGATTTATTGAACCGAGAAGTTTGTTTGTGTTTGTGCCGTTGCTGGTAGGACGGCGAGGTTGACGGGAGGCTGCATGATGCCGTGTTGGGTTGAGGACTTACGGTAAGGGGTTTTACTCGTATTAGGGAGGAGAAGTGAGATACGCGTTGATCGAGGGGATTCAGCGCGATGAAAGGTTCTTAGGTTTTCAGGAGTTCGTAAAAAGAGTAGAGAATAGAAGGAGAAACTGTAACGACTGTGGGTTAGGAGAGAGTAGAGAGACGCGATGACAAGGCCGAAGCCTCAGCCTCGAAAGGGGCAACAGATAGATGGAGTGAGGAATACGGAGTTGTGAGATGGAGTTGGAGGGAAGGGAAAGAAGTGCGAGACGAGGCGAAGTGACTGGTTATATCTGTCTTGTTACACTTTACAAATGGCAGCCACCAAACGGGAAGGGAGCGGCAAGAGAGAAACCACGAACACCACGGCATGATCAAGTGTTTCGACCTATATCATTTTTATACACACCGCCACATTCTCGAGATAGAATGACGCAAAGGTAACGATTCAGAAGTCGGTAGCGATGAAAGGCCAGATATTGTCTTCTTGGTTGACGCAGGTACATGAGCCCGTCTTGTTGGCTGAAGGTCCAAGCAAATTGAGGGCGACAAGTAGGGAAAGGGAGTTCGATCAAGGGTCCGAGGGACAATCATTGGGTCCGAAGAAAAGTTTTGTAAAAGGAATGATCTCTGCTACCTCCTTTTGAAAGTGTTGTGCTTTCAGGGATCTCAATCCACTGCAGCCAGAGCCAGAGATCTGAATCTAATATCCAATCTCCCAAGGCCAGCTCTTCCGCAGCTATACTTAGGTAACTAATGAATGGAGAGATGGAGAGCCACAGAAATGCAACTAGGTGAGCATATTCGGATGATCTCCACCATAGTACACCAAGACAAGCTTCCACGAGACGTTTGGACAGCTGCCAGACCCGAGAGATGGGATGAAGCAAATCCACACCCAGACGTTATGCACGATCTTAATGTATCGTCAAGAGCTTGGGCTAGATGACAGCTTGTCCATATGGAGGATCCGAGCGACATCGACAGCGTCAATTTCCTTCCCGTCACATCGAAGGACCTCTTCTCGAGTCCATATATCGTCCGGCACCGACGCCTCTCTGCTTCTCAAATCCCTCACATCCGGTGTGATCTCGGCATCTCGTAGAACGAGTATACCTTCGTTCTTAGAGATTAAGGTCTTTGTCGGCTCTTCTCCCATGTTGGAGAGTCCATAGCCCTCGACACCTTCAATTGGTCGCTCGCCCGTTTTGATCCGTAGCCAGGGACACTCTCACCAAGCCAAATCCTTCTTCTGAATCCCCATAGCCTTCGCCATGCCTGCCGCAACGGCCTCGCTCTCCATCTCCCCCTTACCCACCGTCTTCGACATTGCCCCCTTCTTCTTCTCACCCATCACCTCCTCCTCTCCACCCTCTCCATCCAATATCCCCAAATCCAGCCCCCATCTCCTAACCTCCTCCGCTACCAACCCCTCCCACTTTCTCACGAGCGGGTGCGCACCCGCCACATCGCTGAAAACCACCTCGCTTCCCTCCTTTCCGTCCCCCGGCACCTCGAACCGCCACACCCCATCCTCCCCCCAAAACTCCCTCCCAAAAACGACTTCGGTCCTCAACTCCCCTCTCGCCTCATCAAACTGCCTCTCCACCCGCACCCTCTCAGCCTCCATCTCCTTGCCTATCTCCTTCCCCTTCACACCCGCCAATATGCCCTCTAGCATGCCGAGAATCTTGCCAATGCGCAAACCCAACACAGCGCCCAGCGCGTACCCCTCATCAAACCCAGCCTGCACGCTCTCCCCCTTCCCCTTCGTGACCCCGTCCCGATAGCCCTCCGTCTCATGCTTCTCCCTCAATCGCGGGATGTCAGACGGCTCGAAGTTGCCCTGCGCTGCTGCGGGGTGGGAAGGCGAAGGAGGCGCGGATCCAAAAACATCGTCGAGATCATCGTTCACGAAGTTCTCCCCCGCGAAAGCAATGTCGTCGTCCATTGTATCTGCGGCTGTGAAGCTGGATCCAGGGGGTACGTCTTCGCGCTGCAACATTTCGTTTGCGGTGTCTGTTGGACAAATCAGGAGAAGGGTGGTTGAAAGAAAGAAAGATGCGCATCAAAATATTTTCACGTTCGAAAACGGGCGTCGGGCTACCCCTCCATGCCCATGGTCCCCCCCCACCACTTACTTAATCTGCCCCTCCCCGGCGCTTTGCGCCTTGAGAGGACTACCGGTACCGGTATGGGCGCAATCCTACCCATACCCAGCAACACGACCTAGAAGCTGCACCCAAATAGATCTCTTCCCATCCGAATACCATACAAACCACAATAATTACCTCCTCCTCCTCCTCCTCCTCTAGACGTTCCTCCCCCCTAGACACGCAAACGGCCGATCGGATCAGAAAGTCCTGAAGAGTCCCCTCCCCTCCCCTCCCCTCCCCTCGCCCCGCCCCGCCCTCCCTCCCCCATAGCACGCCCGCCTCTCCGATGCCCGTCTCCGTAAACCCTCGCCCCGCCCTGTCCACCCGCCCGCCCGCTCGCTTGTCGCTGTCGCTCTTCGTCGAAAGCAAACAAACGGGCTCATAGCAGCCCCATCGCCCGCCCTCGACATCAAAAGAGAAAGACGGAAGGGAGGGCGAGAGGGTCGGCCTCGGTGGCTCAGTCGATCACCGTCTCGGTAGAGCAGTGGTTTAGCTTGTCTGCTTCCCATGATCCATGTGAGATAGCAGGAGACACGGGTTCGAATCCCGTCCGGGACAAACATTTTTTTTTTTCTTTTTTTTTCCCCTTCTTCCCTATTTGAGCGCGCGACGGAGTTTATTCTACTGGTGTTTTTTTTTTTTTTTCTTAATTTAGGGGCGGAGAGGGAGGGGGGGGGGGTTGTTTTATGTGGTTTGTTTTTGTTTTTGTTTTTGCTCATGGAAGTTGAAGTCGTTGGTTGTTCGGTGGAGGGAAGATTCACGGGGGGATTTCGGCTGGTTACTTAAGCGAGTGGTTTGTTTTGTTTTGTTTTCCGTTCTTCTCAACGGGGCCTCGGTTTGTTAATCAGGAGTCAAGGAGAGTGGGAAAGATTCTTCGTAAGGGCGGCTATCAGGGCTGATGATATGGACTTCATGAACCCTGCTCTAATAGCACTTTCTTCGGGTATTAATGTTCCGCGAGGCTGGATTTTCTGAAGAAAGTACTCGTTCAAGCTGAACCACGCTCGACGTTCTCTCTTCTAGGCAGCGCCTTGGACGTCTCACCTTCCAAGTAGGACCACCGAGGAGGATTCTCGCCTTTCTATCTACAATTCAAGACTCGACTCCCGCCTTCCACCGCACCCGCTCCCACGATTCGAAGATGCTGGATAGCATCCACTCCGCAAACTCAAGCCTGCCCTAAGCACTCGTCGATTCGTGCCTGAGCCAGTCTCGTGAGCGCCCTAGCAGCCCATCTCGCGAGCTGCATCCCAAACATCGACTTCGAGCCCCGTTAGAATCCCATGTTCCTCGGCGCGCATCTGGAAGCCTACGCCACTTCTCGATACAGCCTTTAAATTGCGCTCGCTCGTCTCTTGAACTAAGTAACTGCCCAAGCTCCACAACCACAACTGAGGCTCCCGATCTGACCATCATCCTTTCAAGCCGAACTAGGAACCCTCCATCCGCTCTTGGGGTCTGCCAGAACTACCCTATCGCGTCTTGTCGATCATAAGTCTCGTCCTCGCAAGCGGGAGGCTAGGCACAGCACACACACGAGCTTTTTCGCGTCCGGAATCGAGATCATGCCATCACATACCTCGTCGCCAACGCGCCACTTGATTGCGGACCAGGCGTCAAGAACCCGTTGTCCAAGGGAGTCGCGATCTTTTGGCTGGTGGAGAAGTACTTGCGTGTCGTACTTTGATTCTCGACGGCATCTCAAAGCAACGACGCTCTCGAGCGGTGATAAGCTATCCAGGACATTCTTAACGCGTCCTCGACTCCGCCTAGTACGTACCAGAATCCCAAGCTCACCAAGTAAGAGACATGGCGCGCATTGATTACCTACGGGCCGGCGAAAGTCGGGCGTCCTGTTATACATAGGCTGAGGTATATCGGTAGCGGCCAGCGGCACTGTCCAGTCGGGCATCCATGAAGGGCAACAAGTACGTACACGAGACCGTGCCTCAAGCTCTCAATCCTGTAAATCGCAGAGTTTCCTAGGGCCCGACAGGCAGCGAGCGGAGTACACTCGCCACATCCATACAACCATCCTCCCAAGAGGCTTACTATGTGTAGGTAGTCACGACGTATACATTAAGCCAGGCGAGTTCGGCAGGCCGGCAGGCATGCGCTGCGTCGGTCTTGCCATATACCGCAAGGTGCGAACAGCATGCCTGTCCCTCGGGTCGCGGCCGAGACTCCTAGCCCGCGCCGCGACGGCGGAATATCGAGGAGTTCCTGGCGCGAGGTTTCAAGGCTCGCTCGCTCGCTCTCGTTGCGGCGCGGCCGGTGATGAACCGGTGGCGTAGGCAGGCTTTTGCCGATCCTGCCAAAGGTTGGAGTTTGGGAGAGAGGGTTGGGTCGAGTGAGTGAGTGCGGTCTTCTTCGCAGGCTACATCTTTCGCTGCCATTCCATGCATGGGATGCGAATACGATACCCTGCACCGCAAAACGTCCATTTCCCATTCGAACCTCCCACTTGAGCCCACGGGTTGCCGGATCCCCCGAGTTCCTAGCGCACCCAGACTCACCTGGACCAAGGCCGTGGCAATCTCTGATATTTATCTTTCTGGTGATAATCGCCGGCTCTGAAACATGGTGACCGTCTGGATGGATCGAGCGGGGTCCCGATGCCGCTACTTGGCTGGCTCCGCGAGTTCTGCACGTTGTTGGACTCCGTGTTCCTGGCACGCGCCCGTCTTGCGTGGGAGAATCCCGCGCACGAAAAACAGGGCTTGGATTCCTCGTGAGGCTTCCCATCAGGTAGTAGTAAAAACGATTGTATTTTTCACAATGTGATAGCTAGCCCCGACTAACTGGATCTGGGAGCGCAATCTAATACCGGTACGTAGATCGTATTAGTTTGACTTGGGAGACACAACGTCCATCAGCCTAAATCTTAGTGCTTTGTGTGGAGTGACGCACATGGCGCAGAGCTGAATCCAGATGCCAGAATGGCTGCAGTCGATCATTCTTTTTCCATCGATATACCTACCTACCTACCTACACAGTACTGTCTGGCCATCATCTCCTGCTTAAATCATCCTACATGTATGGAAGGGCTGTCTGATGATCTCGGATAGAGAGGTACGGTATCGTAATGAATGCGAGTGGAGTGAAAGCTGCTTTGTAAAACAGGAGACTCGATAGGCGCGGCGGTACGGGAGTGGGGTCGGAAAACTTAACCGCTGTACCCCCCCTCTTCCCCCCACCCGTAAGTGAGTCCAGAGCAGTGCCGGCATCAAGACCTGGTGATTTCACTCGCTTAGCATACTCTGGATTGTACAGTAGAAAGCAGCGTGATGATTCCCGTAGAAGCAACTTCGTTAAATGCACTCACTACTAGCTGCATCCGGAGGTAACTCGGGGCTCAAACGCCCCAAGCGGGGCTTGTATGTACATAGTAGTAGTAGTACTACGTAGTAGATTAACCAAAACGGTCAAGGTCACTATGTTTTTTCGTTAATCAATGAACGAAAAAGTTAGGGGATCGAAGACGATCGGATACCGTACCGTCGTAGCATCAAAATTCTGGTGCAGAATAGATATCCGAAGCCGTGACTCGGGATTACTACGTCCCTCGGCTCTCAAGATTTGAAGCCGAAAGGAGCCGCTCCGAAAATGCGAAGCAGACAATGCTGCAAGCACGCAACTCCGTACCCGTTCCGAAACACAATTCTTCCAGAAGATTGCAGAAAGATCGGCACACAGACCCATCCCGGTAGCGAATCTACTCCGGAGACACTACGTATAGAGGACGACGTACCGTACTTGGTGGTTTGTAGTTCTCAATACGGTTTCATTGGCGTCCTCGATAGGGAAAGGGGGAAAGCAGCGATAAGAGGGGTAACCAGCGTTCAGGAAAGCCCAGCCGAAGCGCAGCAGGCAAGGATGGCCTTTCTTGGACGGGGCTACACACCAACCAGCTACCGGGAGGTATTCACGTTTCTGATACTACTCCCCCCCCCCCCCCCCCCCATGAATACTTCATGTCGAAAGTCTAGTCTGGCAAGGGCTCTTACTTCTAGTAGGGCTTAAATCAATCAAACTTACGCTGTACAAGATTTCAGCCTTGAAAAGTACGTAGTACTACCTAGTACTACCTAGTACTACGTACCTTTGGGCCAGTATTTAGTCTGTGCAATTGAGTTGACCGGGCGCGGAGCCATTCAGAGAGCACCGCTTTGCGATTTGTGGGCCGGAACTGGGTCCGACGTTTATTTATGGGAGGGAATAGTGTTCCCCCCTCTAAATATACCTCCGTACGTTTTCAGAAATTCTCGGACCCATTTGCGGCCCATAAATCGTAGAGCGGTGGTTCCTGAGTGGCTCAAAGCCCGGTCAACTCTGCTGCACAGACTAAATCGTAAATACTCGTTCAAACACTATTCTCTTCAAAGTCTGAATCGTTCTGAGTTTATTGGTTTGAGCCCTGGTGTGAGCCCTTGCAAAATTTTATACTACTAGTTTCGCCTCTTATTGAGGGGAGGGATGGTGGTACTACGTACGTACTACTACTGTACATCTCAACAATCAAGGCAAAACTGGACCGATAAAAGGGGGGGGGGGATATTCGTGTTTGGACCGCCAAGAGCCATTGCGCAGGCAAAGAGTTTTCAAAGGTGGTGGATACACATTCTTCACAGCCGAAGTTGATGCCTGAAGGTGGACCAGCGAATCATAAGCGAGCGGTAAAAGGATACTTGGGAATCGCAAATAGCAACAGAGGAGCAACGAGTGACGACGATGGAGGGTAGGTGCCGGTACGTACGTAGTACAGTACTTTGACCTGCCTTTAGGTTTTGGCTCCGTATACCTCCGTACACAGTATGGATCCACCCTCTTCAAGTACAGTGCAGTGGGATTGTGTTCACGCCATAAGCTTTGCACAGCCTAGACTCCTGAGAGACGACTCCCGAAGCTCGAATAACCCAGGCAGGCAGATCCAAGCCAGCATGGAGAGCACCATGAGTGGTCCACCAGGTCCTGCTCGAACCAGCGAACATCAGGATTGACGACAACGTTGCCAAAAGAGAAAGCGAAACAAATCTGAAGTCCACCAGACTGCCACTCACAGTGCCGAGCCCTGCCTTCAAAAGTCAAAAGCCGAGATGCAAACTCTGCCATCCCGAAATCAAGGCCGCGAACCCACTTTTTGGAGTTTCCAACGACTTGGCTGCTTCCGCCGCGTGCGGCGCAACAAGGCAAAGTCAATAATCAGTAAAGGTATTCCCTACAGAGGCAGGGTAGCTACTGGACGGGCTGTGCACGGGTTCTGATTCTGGCATCTCAAGCAGCATCTCGTCTGCTCTATGACGCTGCCAGATCCGGACTTTTCTGCGTATAGTATGTCTTCGGGCCAGGTTCTTCCACACCACATCGAGCTGTCCAGTACTCTGTAACCGGAACTAATCACCGTTTACGCTTGCTCTCCTCCAGATAAAGGTCGTCCTTCTCTCGAGAGCGGTATACCAAGTATACTGTCGTACCTGCTTATTTCAATGCCAGAGTCCCCACTTTACCCGTCAGATTTAAGTTTCCGAGGAACTTTCGGAGGGCTGGTTGTCTCAGGAACTGGACATCCCATGTCCAATCCCTGATTCAAGAGCCCGTCCCTGGCTTGTTTTTCCCTCGCTGAACTCCGTATAAAGACACATAAACAGCGCCTCCGTTCCTTTCTCGCCCACGCACAAGTTTCATCTCTTCGATTGCCACATAACGATCGTTACCTAAACCAAAACTTCAGCTCGATACTCAACCCCTATCGACAACACATACTCCCCCAACCACGGTCACTTCAACCAACACCACAAGCCAAAATGCAGTTCTCAATCGTCGTCATGGCAGCTCTTGCCAGCCTGGCTTCAGCCCAGAGCATGGACGGCATCCCAACCTGCGCAGTACGTCCTCCCTCCCTCCAAACCCGCCACCACCCATCCCCCGACACAAACTAACAGACACCAACAGCTCCAATGTCTCGCCCAAGCCGTCGTAACAGGCGGATGCGAGGCCTCCGACCAGGCCTGCCAATGCGGTCCTGCCCGGGAAGCCATCACCGCCGCTGCCACCCCCTGTCTCCTCAGCGCCTGTACCGACGCTGCTGATCTCGCCACGGCAGCCTCAGTGGGCAACGGCATGTGTGATAAGTACAAGATGGGCGGCGATGACGCTGCTCCTTCCCCATCAGTGAATACACCGGCGGCAGCTGCGCCCTACCCTACTGCGCCTGCTCCGAACGGCACCGTACCCATTGGTACTGCCGCTGCCCCATCACCTACCGCCAACACGAACGAGACGACTACCGTCGCGACCGGAAGCGCTCCCCAGAATGTTGCGGGTGGATTGGCAGGAATCTTCGGATTGGTGGTGGCAGCTGCTTTCGCTCTGTAGGAGATATACCGAGTCGAAGTGAATGAGGCGACAGGGGAGTAATGAGAATTAGGATAAAGGATAAAAGGCTTTGTATATTTTCTCAGGGTGGAGGATTTGTAATTAGCTCGAGAGTAACCTTCTGGCAGGCTTGCTGACGGCTGTGGTTAATGAATTATGCTTCATTGCCTCAAACACTATGACCCTGGTCCTCTTGCCTCATGACCCATCCCCTCTTCGCACCGTAGTGCTCAATCTACCTTATCTACCACGGCAGTTCCAAAGGGGTCGGAAGGTCTTTGCCGATGGTCACGTCGGCAGTCCCAATATCCCCTACACCAATTAGCCTCATTAAACTTGCTCACGCCCCTAGAGTTCTGTAAGAGAAAGTAACTCACTCGCTCCCCTCGGCGCCCAATACTGTCCGCTCTTGCTCATATCGAGCTTTCCCACCCACTCGATCAGAGTCTGTGCCGCCTCTTCGGGCGTGACAGCACCACCGTCGTCCCAATACTTGTCAAAGCCCACCCCAGCCGTCATCTCCGTCCTCATGAACCCCGGATGGACCATGCTGATGACAACGCCTTTCTCTTTCAGGTCCATGCTGAGAAGCTTGCCCACCATGTTGAGAGCGGTTTTGCTAGCGTGGTGCGCGTAGTTGCCTCCACCCTCTTTCTCGTGGCGCAGCGTAATGGATCCCGATTCCGAGGATACCAGGATGACTTTCGAGCCGGAAGGGAGGTACTTTGCGCGATAGAGAGAATGCACTATGAAGGGCGGGGAGATGGCAGACGTCTAGCGAACGAGAGGTTGGTCGAGTTAGCCCGGGACATCATTATCCCCCAGAGAATCCAAGACCGGTAATGCAAACAAATACCGACCGTGTACATCTTCACCTCCTCCTCCCACTTCGGCCCACTCGCAAAGTCCTCGGTAGCGAAGAACCCCGCCGTAACGATCTGCCCACTCCATCTTCAGCATCCGTATTACGAAAACGCGGTTGCCCATCACCCTCGGCCGGAATCTGTATGCAGGCCTGACCGGGACCTACCACGATATCGAATCCCTTGACCCCTCCCGCGGTCATGCCCCCTCCGCCTCCCAGAGATCCCAGCTGGTTGACCAGTCTGGCACCTACCCCCTCTTGGGACACGTCCACGCTCTTGACCCAGATGATTTTCTCGTCTAGGCCCGTCGGCGCTGCGTTTTGCCTCGTCGTACCGAAGACGGTCGTATCTTCCTGCGCTGCATACGCGTTTGCAAGACTGGCGCCCAGGCCGCGCGTTGCGCCGATGATTAGGATATTTGGCATTGTATCCGTACGATGGGAAAGAATGTTGGATGTGTTGGATGTTGGATGTGTGAATTAGAGAGGAAAAACGTTCCGTTTGTGATGCGTCTGATCTCGTGCAGCTTAGCTCAGTGAGGGGTATTTTCTAAAGAGGGGCATTTTCAGAGACTGGAAGGTGTATCTTGAATGCTGCTGATAGGGTTTGTTCCTGCAAGTCGGAAGGCTGCACTATAGGCTAATTTCGCCAAAACAAGTGGGGTCGTCCAGGTCGGAAGTCAACAAACCAACAACAACCAACTACCTTCTTACTCAATACTTGTTGCACACGACATGCGATGTTACTTGATTCACGAACATTCGTGTATGGTTTTCTTTGAATTCCATGTGCTCAATCGGGAATCGCACCTTCGAATACATTGTCTCCTTTCCATACAACCATTCCATTTGGCTAGGCGTCAGTGAGCAAGTATTTCCAAGCGACGCGGATGCTGACTCCTAATAGGTAATTGTTCTAGACCGCTTCTATTCAACGTAGATACAAACTAGGCGTATTGGATGTACAGAAATTTACAATTCCTGAGCATTTCACCAATCATGTATTCTGTCCGTTATACATCTTAGCGTTGCGGAAATTCCGAGCTGGATGTAGCAAGTTAGCATCTACCACGACTCGCTCGTGAGACCATGGGGCAATCGCAACGGGTAGCTGAAAGAACAGGGGTCAGCTACGTCCTATGTAAGAGACGATGGTTCCAACTTCATTAACATTTTTGCTTGTATCCGTACCATGTAAGCTTCCAGAATGGTAGGCTTAAGAAGAATGCTGAACATCTGCAGGTGGTATGCTACCCAGTACGAGGATATAAAGACACTTATCATCCCAAGAGATATATTAAAGACTGCAACGTCATGAGCTAGTCCTCAAGTCACGTTTCCAACTATCTGCTGACATGTCGCAGCTGGCATCAGTCAAGCTGGACCACCGACTCTTCTCGTCGCTTTTCTTTTTTTTTAATTCACAGCTCCCGATGAGTTTCTGGCAAACGCTCTAGGACTCGCTTTCTCCGCCCGCGCGATCGGTCGCACTTTCGGATCCGCAACTGTGAACGAAAGCATCAACAACAAACTGGCTTCCACCCTCGCAATCAAAGTCAGCGAGGCAGCTATCGAAGTAGGGCTTCCAACCTTGTCTTTCCCTCCTCTGTTCCAAGCCATGGCCACTAGGGATCCCACAGCTTTTGCTGCTGTAGTTGGACTCCACCCGCAGATCCTGGGTGCTGCGATAGACGCCAGTCAACCCGAAGGCTTCGTAGCTGCGTAGTGACACGTCAAGCGACACCCAATATTCTCAGCGTAGGTTCATGACCTTTAAACCCTTTCCGCGAAAAGACCTCCTTCTATAAAAAGAAAGAGCAGCTACGTGCGCATACTTGGATTCTCATGTTCCTCAACCAAACTCGACCAGGACGAGAGCATAGTAGGACTTAGGACCTGCAAATTTAATCGCTCAATGCTCTTGACGATGAGGGTTGGACGGCTACTTATCTGGGGCCCCGCAGTGGTCCCATGGCCAGATTAGCATGGCACTCAAGTTACTGACTTGACTAGACGTCTGTACGATGATGTTGATGTATTTCCTTATTAGTGGAAGCTAGGTGAAATATCCCGGAACTAAACAGTGAAAGGGATCGATAATACCCCAAGCGAAATCACTAGTTTTCGTCGATACGTTTACATCTTGGACCTCTGGTCGATGGAGCGACGACACACGAGTAAATAAAAGAAAACGCGACTCACTAACAGCTTCTTTGCTAAGCTTTTTAAGAGGGCAACTCGTCAGTTGTATACTGGGCTCATCTGTTGTTCGCTAAGCACTGTATGCTTTCCATATTACGGGGGGGCTCTTCCCGCCCAAAGCCTCTGGGCTAGCCTTGGCATTAACCGAGCTAGTGAACGTCGAACTAGAGAATGTTAGTGAGCACTTGATGAGCTAAAGTGAGCGATTGATGACCTAGATTGAGCAGTTGGCAAGGTTGTTCCTGCCTGTAAACCAGCCCCATGCACGAGTCGCACAAAGAAAAGAAACAAACTACAGATCTCTAAAACTATTTCCATACATAGCTTTTTCTTCCCTGACAGCCCAGCTCTATACCATCCGCATTATCTCCTTCTATATTCTTCTCGATCAGCGGCATATTAAAAAGTAAAAAAAGATTCCCGGCCCATTACATTCTCCACAAATTTCATGGCTCAACCATGGGACGAGACGCCATGTCCCATGGCTTGGAATATCGAGATCCAGGGGAGGTGCCAAATCGAGGGCTGGTGTGACCCCCGCTGTTCATTATGCCGCAGGCTTGAACAACTGGGCTTGAGATGTGAGTCCTGCATATGCATGGTCGCCACGGCCCTCCGGTGGAAGAGGTGGTTGACGATATTGATTTTCCGCTAGATGGGTTTCTCTCCTGGCCACGAGGGATGGAACGCTCGCTTTCGAACTTGACAAGAGAGTGTTGGAGTGACTGTCCCCCAATCGATATCAACGAGCTACCCTTGGACCTGAAGCACCTCCTCCTGCGGTTCATGTTGGTATCGGAAGAGCCCATCACCAACCCGTTCTTGCAAGACACCGACACCTCTTACGGCCGGATCAAGTATGGGTGGTCTAAGTACATGCGACCGAACATCCTCGCGACGAACAAAGAGTTCTATGAGATCGGGATGAAGATGCTCTATGGCTACAACACCTTCAGGTTCACCAGACTGGTTGCTCAGGCCCCTCCGGAATACTGGCGTGGCGGGATGGAAAGCGTAGGCAGATTCCTGGAGCGCGAGCACCGATTGATGCTCGACCCGGGCAAGAAAACCATTCGGCGCTCGCAATTGATCAAAAATTTCATCATCAGCGACTCGGATCTCGAGCGCGACGAGCACGCCAAGCGGGGCATCGCGCGCAAGCCCCGGGCCGACCCAGCCGGGGACCAGACGCGCTACATGCTGTGGTATCTCTGGAAGCTAGTGCGGTACGGGTGCGACCTGCACAACCTCACCATCACGGCGGACGCGGACAGTCCGGCCACCCTCGCCACTCTCGAGCACGAGGCCGGCCGGGTGGGATACCATCAGCTGAGCGGCGACGGGCAGTCCCGGTGGGTCAAGTCGGAAGCGGCGCGCGCGCGCAACCACGCGCACTGGACCGCGTTCCGCAAGCACTGGACGGACGAAGGGTTGCGCGTCGCCCACGTCCATGTGCGCGGGGCGGATGCCTTCGCGGGCGGCCGGATGGCGTTCGCGCCCGAGATGCGCGAGGCGGCCACGGGCATCTGGAGTGCTAAGCCCTTGCCTACGAGTAGCGTTGCGATGGCCGTCACCGGCTTCTTTGAGCATATGTTTACGGCTGGGTTTGTGCTGAATCGGCCGATCATCTCGTTCTCGGGTAGGTTCACACAGCGGTGGCCAGGAGACGAAGCCGAAGACGAAGCCGAAGACGAAGACGGGATTTGGTCGGAAACTGATGGCGGACCTGGTGCGAGCGCTGGTTGATGTTATGTGTGAGCGAAGATGACCGGGCGAAGAGAACATGGAGGTTGATGATGTGGATGAAGGGGGGAGCAGCGGGGGGCATACACTCAAAAGCTGCTCAAGCCTTAAGCAGCTAGCTAGCTACAGTACCTAGGTAAGTACCGGTACTATGTAGACAATTAAGCGAAAAAGTTAGCGAAAATCAATATCATCTTCACTTGGCATCATCTCTTCTTTTCTTAACTCTTGACTCAACCCCTTTTTCTTTCTTCTAGTCCTCGTGCTCCTCCTCCTCCTACTCTCTTCTATATCTAGCCAACCTGGCAGGTGAACTAGCTAGCGAGTCGGATGATCTCGAGGTGATGCACGCAGGGGAATTGGATGTTACTACTAAAAGTTGGACTGGACTGCAGTCAGTAGTGATGATGATGGCCTTACTATCCGCCCCCCCCCCCCCCCCCCCACGAATACACGCCGGACGCAGTCTAGGCCCATAGATCGTAGAGCGGTGGTTTCTGAATGGCTCAAAGTCCTGTCAGCTCGACTGCACAGACTAAATCCTGACCTAGGTACTTGTAGAGATACTTTTCCAGGCTGGATTCTTAAACTGTGCGTACAGTAGTACGTAGTACGGTAAAGTTATTCATTGGTTAAAGCCCTGGTACGATACCGGTAGATACTGCTGTACTTCGAAGATCCCTTGCAAAACTATACTTTCGACATGTATTCATGGAGTGGGGGTGGAGTGAGGGGGGGGAGTACCTTCTTACCTTACCCAACCCAGTCGACATCACTCGCTCAACAGCCAAATAGTATACCGATACGGTAAACGCCTGCATGGCGGAGGGGGAGGTATCGCGCTATACGTGCAGTGCAGTACAGTAGCAGAATGCATTGAGAGTCGCCGGGGCCCAGTGTTGGAGGGAGGGCATGTGGCGCGAGAGGCGATGCGCGCACGGGGATCCGTTCCGTGCTGCTCGAGCAAAGCCACAGCCAGAGCGCTACCATGCCTCTTGTGGATATATGGACTGTCGGTCGGCGCATGCGCAGTGAGGAGATGCGCGAGGGGTCTGTTGTCTACCTAGGTAGGTACTACCTAGATATTAAGCGCATGGTCCTCAGCGGTAACCCGGGGGCCTGGATTAGACTGTCTGATAGAAGGAAAAAAAAAAGAAAAAAAAAAGAGGTGGGGGGGGAGGGCGTCGCAATGCTTGTTGTTGAGCTACATTAGGGCAGAGATTTTGTCAGGATAAACAGGTGGTCGATTGGCCCACGTGACGGGCAAGAGCTCAGTTGCAAGAGAGACCGAGAAGCATTCCATTCCATTCCAGAGTGATCACATCACACTTGAGAGCATTCCGCGTGGACCGGGAAGGAAGCATGGATGGCCGAGCAGGCTACTACAAGCTATGGAAGCAGCAGCTACGGGGCCAGCGCCTCCTCAAGGTCTTTCCGTTCCCTGTGGAAGCCATAAAACATTATTCCATCAAGCCAGCTCTTTTGCGACAAGCCGCTGTTCCGAAATTCGACAACATCTCTAAAATTCATTCGCTCATACTAAACATCATTTCCGCATCCGATTAGTCGATTTGACAGCCCGCAGATCTTCAGTCGAGAGGTTGATTGTCGTCACCAGCAGGGTGCAATTCCACCTCTCACTACCGGTCCAAGAATCCTACCGGAGATGCCTACCAAACCCGCAAAGGCTATGACTCTGCACAGTCGTCTGAAAAGGGATCGAGCATTGGAGGAAAGGTATGGGCAACGTCCGTACATGGGACAAGTATATAGTTGGATGATGAAAGCCCCTTGCGGACCAGAATTCGGACCGCCCGTGCGATTAGAAAGGATCAGAGGAGACAGCTCAAAACGGCGGGCGTTGCTTCTAGGAGACGGGCAGATGCAAGAGTCCATGGGCGACCAAGTCTGCATAGGGGCACTGGACATACATGATCGCAAGCCTCTCGAAGCTCTCGAGGAAGCCCTGGATTGGTTCCCGGTCGAACGCCACAATGTCGTGCTCACGGTGGCATTCATCAAGGCGACGGCAGTTCCCTTTGAAAGGCGATCTCCCAGAGAGCACGCGGTCGTGGCATTGTACTGGCACTCGGGATTGTCCTTGGATGTGGTGATGAAGTTCGAGGATGGCAAGGCCACGCTGGCTGAGCTGGAGAGGGCTCCTCGACTGCCAGAGATCCACAGCAGAAGTCGCTCGGAGTCGGAGAAGGCAGACCTACCGGTACGCAGAGATTTTGAACAAGGGGCCTGCGCCTCCGGTTCGAAGCAGCCGAGACCAGGTAGTGGCCGGCCGTTGAAAAATGCGCAAGGTTTCGGGGACATTGGACTCATATGCATCCCGATTCCCGGACGATGTTGACGGTGAGAGCAACACAATTTCTTCCATGGGACATTTGGCCGGGGTTTCCACTTTCCAGCCACCAACCAACTCGACTGCCAGCGCTATGAGCCGTGCTCACCCTCACACATTAGTTTTTCTTATGAGCTCTGCCCGGTCGGTCATCTATTCCCTGTGCTCCCATTCGCTCCCTCCAACGTCTATTTGGAGAATCCGAGATTATCATCTTGGCCACTTCTTGTCAGTTCCTGGATGAAATGCCCGAAGTCCGACACCACAACGCTAAACGGCTTGCGGGCTCATTACTTAATCCTTCAGCCTTCAGGACCAGAGGTGCGCGGGCCAAGCATGGTAAGTTGAGGCCTGTAAGTTTTACAATTATTACTATACGATAGGTTTTGTTCTAAATGGGATGTGCGATGAAGCGTTATATTTGTATTATTAGTAGTAAGTTGTATTTGTGTGTTGGCGGGTGGATCCAAGCGGCGGCAATGCAGACTGTGCAGTGCAGCGGTTTGGCGATCGGAAGCCCCTGACTAGACCTATCTGAGCCCCCGTCACCGAAGCGAGCGCCATCAGATACCCCTGAGGTACCCCTTTTTAGAGAAAATACGATTCTTCCAATTTCTTTTAGATGAAGATGCATCGATCCAAGCATCTAATCATCAAATTCATCAAAAATATGCACGGGGGGGGGTCTAATTTAAGCCCGGAGCCACGGACTAGTGTGATCACCTGACCCTAATGTCAGGAGGGTATAAGATACATGTTGAACCCATTCCACAACCTATCTTTTCCTCCCAAGCCAAACACTTCAGACACACTCGTTTTAAGGTTCTTTGATTCAGTTGCACTCTCTATTCACTCACTTAATTATTCTTTTGAGAAAACTTCCTCTATCAAAGACCAATCAACCCACCCAACCATCAAAATGAGATCCTCCGTCCTCTTTTTGGCTGTCGCCGCCGCCTCTGTCCAGGCCGGATACTCCATGAATCCCCCTCCCCCCCCTTCTCCCGGCTACCCGGTAAATATTCCTCAGCTTACCACCTTTTGTGACTTCCCTACTGACGCTTCTCTGTCTTCCAGGTCGATGCTCCTCCTGCCCCGGAGACCCCAACCCCCCCTGAGGCTCCCGTTGTCCATGAGCCCCCCAAGGGATACGAGCCTGAGCCCCCCAAGGGCTACGTTCCTTCCAGCGTCGAGCCTCCGGTCGAGGCGAAGACCTACCCTGCTGGCATGCCTGAGGTCACTCCTCCTCCTTATGCGCCCGAGAACGTTGCCTCCACCGTCTACGAGACCAAGGAGTACACCGTGACGGCTTGCCCTCCAACCGTCGTCGACTGCCCAGGTAAGCTCCAGTTTCTCTCTTTATCCACTCTTTTCCAACCTCGAAATAGTTGGCGTGAAGACGAGTTACATTATCACCAAAACTACCATCTGCCCTGAGAGCTCAACTGGTAAGCTCTCTTCCACGAAGAGTTTGGTCACAGTTGGATATCAGGGTTTCCTGCTATATCGGACATGTTTATCATATGCTATAACCTGTACTGACATGTAACAAACAGCCGCGCCACCAAAGCCCGTCAAGACCTACCCAGGCCTTCCCCCAGTCCACGAGCCATCTACCCCAGTCGCTGGACCACCTAAGGAGACCTACCCATCTGTCCCCGTCCACGAGCCACCTCCCCCAGCTGCTCAGCCCCCCAAGGAGACCTACCCGTCTGTCCCTGTCCACGAGCCACCTCCCCCAGCTGCTCAGCCCCCCAAGGAGACCTACCCATCTGTCCCTGTCCACGAGCCACCTCCCCCAGCTGATGAGCCTCCTAAGGGTAACTACCCAGGTGTTCCTCCCAACAAGCCAACTACCCCAGTCTCCGGCCCACCCAAGGAGGAATACCCAGAGGTCCCAGTTCACGAGCAACCTCCCCCAGCCGACGAGCCCCCCAAGGAGAACTACCCCGGTGTTCCAGTCCCCCCTGCTCCTTACCCATCTGGTCCTCCTCCTGCTCCTGTTGCTCCTGTACGTTTGACAACCCCTAAACATGATTTTTGCTCAATGGCTAATTCCTCTTGCAGTACCCAACCGCCCCAGCCAGCACTCTCGTTCCCTTCCCAACTGGTACCGGTGCACCCGTTCCATCTACGCCTCCTTACGTTGTTACTGGTGGTGCCGTTGGTCTTTCTGTATCCGGCCTCCTCATGGCTGTGGGTATCGCCGCTGCCTTCTTGTAAACTCCCGTCTGTATATGGGATATAGGAGAGCGGCCCTAGGATCTGGGAGCCATGTTGAGCGATTGGAAGGTAGCTGCCGGAGTAAGATAGGTGGGAATGAATATAGATTCGGCTTCGCGGATAGAATTTCCTGCCTACTACCTTTTTAGCCTCTGCGGGTGTCTTAGCCTTTGTGGGCCTGTAGTGTACATTGTAATGAGATGAGGATGTTTTTCTGACGATGATCAGTAATTAAGCGGGTTTTAATTGTCATGGTTTTTGTAGCTGGATTGCGCTCGATCAATATCAATTTTTTGCATGTAACCATCCATCCCTCAAATTACCCCGACGTGCTCTATTGGCATTCCATTGAGTGAACAAATCGTCTACCAGTTGACACTAGCCTGTAAACCATGTCGCATCTACATACATGCAAACAAACAACCAATCAACCCCCCGTCTCACACAGTCCCCAACCCTTCCGCACCTACAAACACACCTCCCACCCACCATGACACCAACACGTAAATCGGTACGTAAGTCAATAGATCAGTCATTAAATCTGTACGGTAGATTAACCCACGGGACACGGCGTCGGCGGACTTCCGTGTGCGGGGCGCGTACGGTCATGGGGAATGGGGGCGGAGGGGATGGTTTCATACCGTAGCTACCGGTAGGTAGTAAGTAGTACCTAAGGTAGGTACCTACCGGTATATCTATATTTGGATTCGGATCTGGATTCGGATTGCGATCTGGATTTGGATATTGTGGATTTAGGTTTGGATTTGGGTTTTACGACGATGTAGTTCGGTTCTTGGGGTCTTGGTTTTTGGGGGGTTTTGGGTTTGATGGATGGTTTGATGGATGGATGGATGGATGGATGGGGCGTGGGGGGGGGGGGGGGGGGGGGGGGGGGGGGGTTTACGTAATTTGGTGGTGTGGTTTGGTTGGGTGTAGGTAAGTAGTAAGGAGATGGGAAGTTTGGGAGTTTGGGGGGGGGGAGGGGAGGGAGGATAGGGAGGATAGGGGATCGGCAGGAGAAGAGGGAAAAGAGGGAAGAGAGGGAAATGGATATATACTGGGATGATTTGGCTGGGAATGGTTTTGTTGGGATTCTTGGTGGTTGGTTGGCGTTTTACATTTTATATTTGGTTAGGAATGCAGAGAAAGAAATTGGAAGGGATTTTTGGGGGGGTGTGGAGGAGGGAGGGAGGGCAGGGGAGGGGAGGGGAGGGGAGGGGGGGTGGAAGGGGTTGATGGTGAAGGAGGGAGGAGGTTTATAGATAGATAGATGGTTTGGGCGGTGGCGGAGGATGAGGATGAGGATGAGGGTGAGGATGAGGATGAGGGTGAGGATGAGGATAAGGGTGAGGATTTGGAGAAGAGGATGAGAAGGAGTAGGAGTAGAAGAAGATAGAAAGAGATTTCACTTCGTAGTCAGTGCACTTACTTTTTACCTGCGGGCTCTCGCTAACAGTCAGGACAAGCAAGTGTCCTAAGTCAAGCAAGTGTCCCATTTCACTTCTTTCCTATTTAAAAAAAAAAGCTATATTTTGAAATATCAGCTGCAATCAACCACAGCTATATATGTCAAAGCTCGATAATTAAATAGAGCTCCATTGCCACCCTTCGTGCATCTGTTTTTCAATATTATTACTCGTTGCGTTATTGATTTATACGAGTTGCAAATCGCATCAATGCTAGCTAATATTTTTAATGTTCCGAAGCCTCTCAGACTTAATAATCGATACGCTGCAAGCTTGCTACGAATTTTCGTTTGCAAAAAACTGATCTTTTACGCAATAAATATTATGATAATCAATATATATGTTTTAATATTCAATAACACAATAAAAGATCGTAACGCCGATACGTAAATATAATTCTTATTATCATAGCTTGTTGCGTCATGAAGTTATCTACGATACAAACCGTGATTTTTAGTAATTTTTAAGGATTTTCAACTCGATTTTGCGTACTATTTGAGATGGGACACTTGCTTGGCCTGGGACACTTGCTTATCTTGACGGTGACCGAGAGCCCGCAGGTGAAAGTTAGCGCACTGACTATTAAATAAACAAGTCAACGTAGGTATGAATGTAAAGAAGACAGGACGAATACTGATCAAAATCAAGCAGCTTGACTTAAAGGAGTGGAGCACTTGGTTCTTATTTTGCGTTCTTATGTGATGGGGAAGGCAAGAGGTGTATGGCATGTATGTATGGTTTTAATTCTTTTTGTAAGTAGGCCTTAAGGGTTTTATGGTGATGATTTTGGGTGGGTGGGTAGTTTTATTAAGATGCGGTTTTTTTTTTTTTTTTTTTTTTTTTTTTGAGGGGGGAGTTGGGAGGGGGATACGAATATTCGCTATCTTTGAGAGTGGAAAGATTATCTTGAGAAGAAGCGGGAAAGAGAGATAGATAGGATCTGGATCTACGTCCAAATTCGATGGGCTGATCTAATATGCTGAATCCGAGATCTCCAGAGTCCAAACACATAATCGGTAGCTGCTAGTTGAGCAGTCAGTTTCGAAGATTAGGGCTATTTCAATTTTAAAGGTGTTGATAAGTAATAAACTGTTATTTCGAATGTTTCATATATGAACGAAACCGATATTTTTTTCCCCTTTCTTTCTTGGAAGAAGTAGTGTGGTGGAGTTGAGGGTCTGTACCGGTATTTGTTTTGTCCATGTATATAGTTTTGCTACTAGGCACCTTTGTCACGTGGATGCATCGGATGCCCTTGCTCTGCTAGGCACGTGGCTAGGTCACGTGGATGCGCCTATATTGACGAGTAGTTGGTTCCTCCCTGAGCCATCATCAATCCAACACACACACACATACAAAACACAATCGAGTGTCTTCGAATGTCCTTCTTCTCCCCGCCTTCTCACCTACGATTCTACCATGACTATATACTCATATATCTCTTGATTCGACGTTAGGTATATGTCGGAGCTCTTCCCCTCCACAGTAGTCAGATCTTAAGGCGTTGAGCGGCTATGCAAATCGAGGTTCTGATTATTATGTTCGAGGCATGAGAACGTCGCTCGGGCATTTTCGCCGTTGGGTCCTACTACGGCTTTTCATTATTGTTATGCGAAGGCTTTTAGTCGGCGCTGCTGGGTGAGGATACCTTTGTAGATGAGTTGCTTCATTTCAGGAGGGAATGTGTATATATCTCGCTTAAAGGTTTCCATGGCCTCAACGCTGGCGTTGTATGCTAGAAGCCATCCCCCTTCCGCCTTTCTAATTATAATAGGTATGGATACTGTTTTCTTTATATACCTTCTTACTAAACAGAGAATCTACTTACCTTAGGAGAGAGGTCCCAAGGCGGTAAGCGCTTGCTATCTATTATACTCCCCCGACCTTAACCCAATCGAGCACACCTTAAGCGAAAGGAGGGTCATTTAGATGTTTCCCGACGTTGCTGCCGATAGAAACGAATCGGAAGAACGAAAATAAGGTTGTAATCGTATTTAAAAGCTGTTTGGCAATGTTGAGACCAGATGAGTATTTGTTAAATATTTTGTAGGTGTCGATGGAAGGCCGTGATCGCGGCAAAGAGGGTGGCATACTAAATGTTAGACTGATAAGTTACTCGACTCCAAGTCTATCCATTTTTAGAAGAATCCATACTAAGACTCTCACGATTTTATAGTTTGATAATTCTTTCAGTTAGATAATTGAGAGTTATATGCTCGCTAAGTGTTTAATCAAGAAAATTTGATGTAGTTTCGCTTGATTTTGGGATTTATGGCATGCATTAGCAGTTGGCTAGTATCTTCTATATTTCCTCTATATTATCTATATTACATTAAGCTAATTATGCATCCGAGTTGAAAATTATCTTACGTGAAATACAGCCACGTAACTTAGGGGAAGTATGCTGATTGGGTGCATCCGTAGATTTTTAGCCACTTTTACACATATCGGTATGCAAAACTGCGGCAACTTTTCGATTTATATACAACGCAATTAAAGGTTCTTTTTTTTCTCGAATACTTGATTCATAGCTGATTAACAGTAGAAAGGGAAACACTCGAGGAACAGCTGGCTGCACCGGCCTGAGAAAGGCTATTGCTACAGATTACACAGCTACGAATACTGCACCGCAAAGTCCGGAAACCTTACCCCGGAGTTTGCGGAAGGCAGTAAGTTTTAGCTTGCGGCCGGGGTAGAGTGTTAAATTTTCTTAAAATTCTTCTAAAGTGTACTTCTCATAGAAAAGTGATGTGGCATTGATGTTAAAGGCCTCGAAAGGTAATCATCGGCTCGCTTAGATAGGCCTCCTTACATCCTTTCGTCTTAGTCGGCGTAAGCGATTGCGGATCGGAAGCGAATGCGGATTTTTATACCTTACTACTAATTTTTGTGTACAAAATACAATTCGTATCGAACGTAAATTTCATGATCATGCAATATAGTATAATACTCTGTAAAGCATAGCACCAAAGGGAAGCGGTATCGGCTGTGCGAAGGAGGTCTGTTGATTATGCCACTGTTTTCCTTCTCTTTTACTTACAGAAGTTCTGACTTTATGAAGAGCATCAGTAGCAGAATGATTTGTTGTTGAACTTCGTATATAAGATCTGGCCAGACCTCACTCGCCAAGAAAAGACAGTGATATACTTTTGAAGTATACGGCGTCAGTATGTACCGTCTCCGTAAACTCATACAGATGGCGCGCTCCACCATATCGAGTTCCGCGTTGGCTTTGAAATAATACAAGTCAATCAATCACACTCCAATACTTCCTCGTGATCCATCACTACTACTCTAATTGAGTACTAGCAATAAAGAGTGAAAAAGGTTGTAAGTATAACATGGCTTAAAAACGAGAGCTGGGTTAAGGGCAGATGGCTTCGTAGGGGCCGACGATGCGGGCGGCGGCGGGGGCGAGGACTGTGAGGGCGGAGAGGAGGGTGGTGGTAAAGAAACGCATTTTGAGGGTTGGGAAGGTAAAGTGGTGATTTAGTTTGTTTTGTTTGGAGAGTAGAGGGAGGTAGGATAGATAGTTGGTTTTGGGTGTTGGTGTTGAAGAGAGGTTGCAGACTTCTACAGATGCTGATTGCGATTGATGCAGATGAAGGAGAATCTATGGGCAGGATACACACACATGTATATATACCTTTCTCTCTCTCTCTCTCTCTCTCTCTCTCTCCCTCTCTCTCTCATATCGCCCCCCTCCCCCTCCCCATCCCTATTACAGATTTGTCACCACCTCAACCTCGAGAGCTTCTCAACACGAGGTTGGCGGTGGAGTAAAATATTAAAGTCTGATAATAATAATAATTGAGGTGTGTTTGAAATGCCTGCTCAGAAATGTTCAAAGATTTTTTTAAGAACGTTTTTTCATTATTCAATTCCCAATATATTGGTTCAAGCATAAGTTGGATTTTTTTTGTCTCTGTTTCTTATAACATTTTGTTTAAGACTTGGAAGATGGTAAATAGCAAAGCAGCAGTGAGTATAGCATATGAATTAATACTATTAAAGAATATGTACGCCAATTGTATTGACCTGTACGGACTTTGATTAATGTTCTTTAACGTGCATAAACTTTCTTAAGAAATATCAAAGTTCAAGGCATTGTCTTACTTTAAAACCGACCTTGATAGGCTTGATCTGCTTGACCTAATAAGCCATTGAATCATCTTATTTTTTCTTATGATTAAAGCATGCAATCTCGATAAAAAAATGTTTCCCGTAGTGAGTTTTGCGTCTGAGCAGGCCTGATAGGCGCACCTCAATTTAAACTGGACATAAGTATATCTTTCATCCACTTAGCCCAAGGCAGCCGAATGGTAGGCTACGGCTACGCGGTCTACCAAGGAGGGAGACGTCCCACGAGTACGGCTCTATCAACGACTGCTCCCACGTCTTTGACGCGGAAGCTGCAAAGGCATGAAAGGGCCTCGAACGAAAGATGCACACCTACCCGTCGGCGAAACGGATCTAGCTGAGTATCGATAGCACATCGGTCATCTAGTGTCTTCGCGGAAATGCCTCCTCATCTTCGCAGTAAGCGTTTTTGAACGTCCAAGGGGTGATGAAGACTCGAGACGTACGCATACGATGGTCTCCGGGGCACGTAGGGATCAAAGGAAACGAGCGAGCGGATAAGCTGGCAAACCTAAGAGCGAGGAAGCCTGACTGGGACACTGGTCTTGCTTCGCAACCTACTGGAGAATGGGGTACGCCCCGCCTTATAGAGACTATAAAAGCCTGTCAGATGCACGACGGAATAAGGACTTTGGGGCAACCTGGTGCGTTCCCGGGGGAACTTTTTCTTATACTGCTATCCTACCTATATCGTTGGGTTTTCTCTTAAAGTTTGGATCTTTGTTTTGAGTTTCATTTTCTTCTTGTACTGCTATATGCACTTGCGGCTAACCCTTGTACGGCCTTGATACTAGTCGCTCTACGACTCGCACAGCTACGCTTTAAGCTAGCTATAGCAATCTATACTTGTTTAACTTTATCTTATGGTTTTTCCTTAGCGAGAGGATTCCCTTTCATTATAATCAATCTTATCTATAAAAGAAAGGCGCAGACGATAATAGCTCTCGCTGCAGCACTTTAAATTGCTTTTTAAGGCCTTCTTATATAGAACTCCTTAGCTTAGCACGTCGCTGTACCCAATGGAAGGTCTCAAGGCGGCAGGCTTCGCCTGCTACCTGCCCGACGTTAATAAATACAACAACAACAACAACAATTCACCCACTTAGCCATCGGTACCCATGTTTCAAGGCTTTTTGTCCGTTTCCATCGTCATGCAGTTTTGCATTAAATTTCAACCAATCCATTTTATTGCTTTACGTATTATATTTTTATTAAAAAGAGCTTTATTGAGAAATAAAAAACTAACTCTACTCTGAGCAGGCGTTATTATAGTCGCATCTCAATCGTTGTGATTAGATATTTGTATATAGATAGATAGGTAGATAGATAGATAGATAGATAGATAGATAGATAGATAGATAGATAGATAGATAGATATATCAGTATAAATTTCATTCCCCCAAGCTATCGGAACACTCATTGATCTCTATTATCTTTCTTTGTTACTATTATATCATTTTTCTATTTTAGATTGCAAGTAATACAATTTAATATATAAATTATTGGGTCGCCTTGCGAAGCGATGGATTGCCATGGCAGCTTGATTTTATTGTTTAGCGAGCATGGTTCGTCAGGTAGCATTTTATATGGTGAGTGCAAGCTTGGATGGGGAGGAGTCGGTAAGATGCGATGCTGCGGCGTATTTCAGAATAAACGGGACAGCACCGATGATGCAATGATTTCTATTGGAGCTGCTATAAGATAGCGTCTACCAATTTAGCATTCGTAATTGTGAGTCCGAGATACGAGGACTGGAGCCTTTAGTCTATCCCCATCCGCGCCAGGAGGCACACTCGCTTGAGATGCCGGTTTCCACCTTTGGCACATGAAATTTCGAGTGATATAACTTTCAAACTTTTACTTAGATATATCCACAGAAATATAGGGTCTCAAAACTGCAGACCAAAGTCTATTTTACTCGGTTACATTGAAATGTTTGCCGTGATGCAGTAAAGTGAAAGCTCTAAGGGTCGAGGATTAAGCGAACGTGCCTCCTAGCGCTGAAAGGGACACAACGCCTTTTCATTTTGCCAGTGGACTCCCCCTCCCTCCTTCATAAATAGATCAGAGACATCAACAAAATCAAAGAGGTGCAAGAAGACACGAGTCGCGAACAATCATCCCGGTGTATCGGTATCATTCTTTCAAGTATTGTAAAGTAGCCCGTCGAATCAAGCTTTTCAAGATCGACCTCGCTAAATAAACAAGCTCTGGAAAACCTTATTGATATCCATTCGTATGCGAGTACCTACTTCCAAATTCACTTCCAAAGATTACGGAGTATCCACCCACCAAAGCTCAAAACAAATTACTGTATCCTTAAATTCCTCCAACCCAAGGAGAGTGAAAAAATATAACAACAGATCCAAGATCACGCTATCTCTAAATATATATATGTATATTTAAGAAGGTTCTTTTCTACACGCCACGCCAGCTCTAAGAATCGCCCGCTTATTCTCCTAACATTCAATGTACGGAGTATTTATTGCTCATCGTTTTCGAAAGGGAGACTCTTTTCTTTCTCGACCATCCGCCCACACAGTAAGAGTCTAGGTCATTATTTATAAATCGCTCTTAATTCTGAGTTTAAACATCTCCCGTGAATCGTCGCTGTGGAAATATATATATCATAGGTTGGTATCTACTTTCCTTTCCAAATTGCCGACTGACTACCGGTTGCTCAACTCGCAAACGCCAAGAGACCGAGAGACCAGGAGATCACGAGATCACAGCTTGCTCATTAGAAAATGGCTGACTACTTATTACATATGCTTTCGTTGACTGTACGAAGAAGTTAGCAAGTAAGCAACCTAGCAAGCCAACGCAAGATAACTAGGATAAGAGAGTAAGGAAATTGGCGGAGGATATATATATAAGTAGGTAAATACCTAAACTAGAGCTTGCGCGAACCAGCACCACCGCCGCCGGCCCTTCCCTATGCTATGTTATGCTATGCTATGCTATGTTATGCCATTTTGCCTAGAAACAAAACATTATTATACAAACAAATAAACAATCTATCAATCATCGCCGTCGTCAATTGAATTCCATCTCATCTCTCTCATCTCATCTCTAATCTCTAATCTCTAATCTCTCATCTCTCATCCCTCATCTCACATCATAATAATCATTATCCCGTGTCCTCCCCAACCCTTATCCCCTCCTCTTTACCAGATACCCCTTCATCGGCAGCACCAACCTGCAGCCTCCCTACTGCGTCCAACAATACGCCGCCGCTATCTATCGGCGCCTCGCCCGTACTCGGAACCGGCAGCGCATGCGCATCCGCCTCAGCCGCCAGCTCAAGGTCGACTTTACGTTCCGGGCTGCCCGCCTTCTTCACGTCGCTCGCCCCATCCGTCCCGAACCTCTGATGGCCCAAGAATCGGTCAATTTCGCTCGGCTCGGTACCTCGGGGACTGGCCGCGGTCCCCTTTCCGGCGATAGCCTCGGTCCAATTCCACCCTCCGCTGGGGGGTCTGGTAGCAGGAGTATCGCAACAGTCATCGCTATCAAACTCACTATCCGCCCAGTCCCTATCGCTCCACGTTGTCTCACTCTCACTCTCACCCTTCTTACCTCCCCCCGGACTCGGCAGGGAAATGGTCAACTTGTTTCCCGTCGGCGCCCTTCCCAACCTGCCAGGCCTGGGCGGCGAGCTCATATCCGGCACAGAGTCTATAGCTTCTCTGACTTCAGAGTCCGTACGTCTGGACTCTTCCAGTGGTTCATGCGTTTCGGGGTCGTTGGTTTCCCCGCCGTCTTGAGCTGGCCCTTCATTCGTATCGCGAGCGCGCTCAGCGTTACTCTCATCCTCGTCGCGGGTGTTTGCTGCTTCAGAGTCCCCGAAATGGGTGTCGCAGAGATGCTTGATCACAGGCCATCCGTAGGCATTTGCAAACATTCGTCTTACAACCATGTTATTATGCGCGTCCGGCTCCAGTCTTACAAGCACCTTTCGCCAAGAGAGATCGCGATGATAGGCTCGCGCAATCTTCTCTTCGACCTTCATAGCACTGCCATCAATGACATCGCGCGGGTCTTTGTCGGGGTTTGTATGTCGCGTGTCGTCGTAGTCATGGGTGGAGAGCGCAGAGTCGGTGTGCTTTGACCCAGTTGGCGAGGACTCTGTGGCTTTAAAGGAGGAGCGGCGCCCGATCGGGCGCTTCTTGAAGGGTGGTGGGGGAATGTCTTCTGGGTGATAAACGCGGTCGTGGAAGATTGTTCGTGCGCGCGATGAGGGGTTTATGATAAACTCGGTTGGTGGAAGAGGGGGTTTAATGATATCGCCTGCTGATTCGAAGAGGGTGGTCTTGGGAGGTGCTAGGAGCCTCTCGGGGTCTTCTTCGTCGCCCGTTGTTGCTTTGCCGCGTGAGTTTTTCTTTGGATAGGACTCCTGAGTGGCGATCGAAGAGTCAGATGCCACATCGGTTTCACTTCCCATACGCAGAGTCTGGCTGCGCCTGTAAATCTTTGTGTGCTTGGGATGATCATTGTGATGCTTCGGGCCTTGACTAGAAGCGGGGTTGAAAAACTTCATGATGCTTGCCAAAGGGCCTACATTATTCGTAGGCTCTGCCGAAGAAGTTTGAGAATGTTGTGCACCACCAGTAGCTGGTCTCTCAAAACCCTTCGGGCTTAGAACGTCATCCTCGAGTGTGGCATAGGGCGAAGGCTGAGGTACATCTCCTTTATGCCCCTCGGTGGTAGGAGTATTGACCCCTGTCTCTTCGGTGTCGCTGGCTACACCGTCTGTAAAAGCCCTTCGCGAAGGAGAGCTGGAGTTAGCTCCAGTGATCTCTGCCCAGCCCCAGCTTGCCATCGTACCGACTAAGCCGTTGTCTCTCCTAGCCTTCTCCACACGGCCCAAACCTTGCCAGTCCAGGAACAGAAGACAGCTCGTTCGTAGAGGAACCACTCCATCATTGACAACATTAGAGTAGACTGTGCGATTCCTGAACTTCTTCAGCACAACATGAGCCGGGCCTGTGGGTAATATCCGCAGCAAGGGTTTCGCCTCAGGAGCACTCTCTCTTTTATGAGCACTTTCCCCAATGCCCCCAACAATAGCACCCCACCCGCTTCGTGCAATTGTCGGTGCCCGCCAGGTCAAACCAAGATCCTTGCCAGTTCTTCCCACGAGGCCAAAGTCCAGCGCAAACTTGACATACATCGGATTCTCATTGCTAAGACCTAAGAACGGCGAAGCCATGGCAATGAAATTGATCGGCTCAATCAAGTCGAAGAACTCTGGCGAATGCTTCTGTATATATGCCACTGCATACGTCTGTATTAGACCACCCAGAGAGTGACCAATAAAGCTGATGCTCGTGAACTTATACGCCAATTTCGTTTCTATTTGCGGAGCCTTAATAATAGCGCTGTTATCGTGCGATGGCTGTCCACCGGCCTTGCCCGCTGATTTTCCCGCTGTATGCTCTGGTCTCATCGCATGCGACAGACTAGAGGCCGCGGATTTCTTGGTGACGGGTTTGTACGGCTGATCCGGGTAGGTCATCAGCAGAACATATTTCGCGAGTCGCTTTCCGAGGTATTTGATACCCTTTTCCGTTCGGACACAGTTTCCAGAGAAGCCTCGGACAACAACTTCCTCTTCGTCCTCATCTTCTCCCTCATCGGCTCCCTGGGTGTCGTTTTCAGCGCCTGTGTTATCCCTGTCGGGTCCAGGACAGCGTCCTCTCTCTTGCTTTCTCTTGGCTTTCCGGATCCTGGCATCGATCTTTGCTTGTTTCGCCGCTTCGTCGATACTCTCCTTCAAGAACAGCATGTCGGCCCCCAGATTGCTATGCAGTCCATGCGTCAATACGACCAAATGCACCTTCTTTTGCCTCTTCGTCCTATGTCCATCTCCTTCTTCATTCCCCTTCCCAACATCACCAGCGCTTTGAGCCGGCGCCGCATGCCCCTTTTCTCCCTCGTTGTTCGAATCCTGATCATCCCACTCCGGCATCCTAGGCGTATTCCACAGACTCGCCGTATCGTCCACCTTGACAATAATCGCCCGACTGAAGACCCCCTTCGGCAACTTCCCAGGTCCCTCACCCCTCCCCGTTCCCATGCCCAGTTCCTGCACACGCCCTTGCAAATCCCCCACCTGCCCAGCGGAACTCTTCTCCCCAGCCCCCGTCAAGCCACTTGCAAGCCCCAAACTCAAACTCTTCTCATCACGCCCCAGCAGCAGCTCATAATGCACGGCCGCCGAGTTCGAAAAGACGACCTGGCTCGAAACCTCAATGATCCAACTGACGCTCTTCTCTCCTCCCCCTCCGCCTCCCTTCCCCTCTTCCCATTCCCTGTCATCTTTCGAACCGGCAGATTTCTCTCGCCAGTCCACACCCCCCGCTGTCCCACGCACATTCTCCGGCACGGCAAGCTGCGCGCAGAACGTGCCCCCGGCCTTGAGGTTCGGCTCGAACTCCGGGACGCCGTAGGTCCCCGGCCGCTCAAAACGCTCGTTCGGATGGAAGCCCTTCGGGTAGGCCGCCACGTACAGGGTGTAGGGCCCGTGGACGAAGGCCGCGCGAAGGGCGATCGCGGATGTGTTCTTGAGCTTGAGGTGGAGGGCGTGCGGCGAGGGCAGGATCCGGTCGGCCGAGGGCGTATAGGTTACGGTGTAGCGGACGACCTCGCCGATTTTGAGGATGCCGGTCTGGTGGAGGAGGAGCATGTTCGTGGTGGTTTTGGTAGTTGGTGGTCGTGGTGGGACGGTGGTCGCGGTCGCGGTCGCGGTCGCAGTCGCAGTCGCAGTCGCAGTCGCAGTCGCAGTCGCAGTCGCGGGTCTGGTTTGATTTGGTGTTGAGAGGGTGGATTGAGAGTCACAAATTCATGGTAGGCTGTGCTGCTTGATATGGGTGTTTGTTTGATTCCGTGTGAAAATCGGATCCAGGACGTCTCGATGTGAGGAGTTGGGGGTGGTGACTTTAGCTTGGGAAATGTTGACCGGATGCGCGCGTGCAGCTTGCATGTCCGAGCTCTCCGCTGCCGAGACATGAATGACGAAAGTATGGATATCAAGAGTTTCGGAAAAGGCTTGTACGTTTCGTGCTCGTTATCGTATTAAGATCGTTATCATTATGGTATCTACCTATCTGCCTCTACAAAGAGAGCCACCGCGAAACTAGGTAAATTTTGTGAATATATGGCGGGAATTCAATATAAGCTCAGCCAACCGCCACAGCCGCCTCGCTTAAAAAGGGGGTATTGTTTGAATCGAAACAAACATCCGAAGCGTGAGCCACAGCCAACGAAGCTTTGAGCCAGCCCATCGTCTGCCATCTCAATATCGTGGTAAACCTCCATCGCAAATCGAGTCCACCAGATCCGAAACCATGTTCCCAATCAAGATCGAGGCACATTATGTAGGCCCATGCCCTTGCCAATTCCCCAGGGAAACGCCTAGGAGACCATTCATCTGCATCAAGCTGGCCACCAGGATCGTAGTATGAAATCCTTTCCATCAGGGCCACGCCCAAATTCCTTCTCATTCTCTCACCCAACAGCCTAAGAAACCATACTCAAAACTCCCTCCTCAGGCTCCACACCAGGCTCAACATGGCTCCTCCAAGCACTAACCCTATTGCCCCGTCCTCCAAGGCCAGCCAGCACCGACGGCCTTGGTTCCCTCACCTTAGTCCTCGATACTCTCGGCGAAGGTGGTATAAAGGGATCCCTTCCCGAGGGATCGTGCACCGCAGCCTCCGCTTCGTAATCGCCCCTTGACCTCCTCGGCACCACTCGGTCAGCAGCCCGAGGTTGGGCGTCATTGTAAGCTTGATCTCTCACGTTGTGTCTTCTCAGCACCGGCGGAGGAGGAGGGCCAGGATAGCGATCGTTCATCTGACGGACCGCTACCGGTGGACGAGCCCGCGCGTTAGCAACACCCATCACGTAATTGGCTGCCGCTCTCGCGTGGTCAAAATTTCCCGTTAGGATATTATGAGCTTCGCGCACATAATCCTGGTTCATAAAATGGCCCGCGCCGTTCCCGACGCCATGGATATCGCCAATGCCGCCTTGGTAGTCGTCATTGTGGTCGTCTGCTATAATTGCTCTCTGCATACGGCGAGCTAGGGCTTCGTCGCGGCGTTCTTGCCGTTGGCGTTCGGTGATTTCCTCCAAGTATGTATTTGGAGGCCTGGGCCTGCGGAGACGACGAGGGCGATCTTCCGCCTCGCCATCGATGGGCAAATCGCGTGGGATCTGCATGTGATTGAGCCTGTCTTGCTCGACGGCTTCGTAGTTGAACCACGGGCAATCGCAGGTTTTCCACTTGAGTCCACATATCATACAAAACTCCGCTGTACAATGACTACTCCCGTTAGCGAGATCCACCTCGAAGTTGCAGGAGGGACATACCAAGTCATATGATTACACCCCTCCTTCAGCTCAACCATCGTCCTACAGCTATAACACCTCTGCCAGCCGGCCTTTTTTGCCGTCTCGAGCAGTCTATTAGTCTCCTCGTCCTTCGGGCAATCCCTCGCACCGTGCCACTTCCCATTACACGCACAGCAGACTTTCGTCCGACACTGTCCACACTTCCCATACTTCTTCCCGTCTTCCTTGTGCATGTTCGCCGGCTTGATCCACTCCCCGCACCTCCTCGCTGGGCAGTAGATCCGATTCTTCGTCGAGAACTCCTGGAATTTGCGGTTCCAGGTCTTCTTGAACTCGATGTTGAAGAGTTTCTCGACATGCTTGAGTGGAATGTGCTCGACCGAGCAGCACTTGGGAGGCATGTGTGCAGGGTCCGTGACGGAGAGGCGGAAGCTGCGTTTAAGGCAAGAGTGGCACATTCGGTGGCCGCATTTGAGCTTTGCGGATTTGGAGCGGGGGATGTCGTCGGAGAGGCAGATTAGACATTCAATTCTGCTGAATGTCAGTATGCTGGCAACGAAAACGATGGCAAAGACCCACAGCTTCTCTGGTTCGTTGTGCAGCGGGACTCCTGACCCAAAGAACGAGCCCATGAAACTGGCTCGTCTCATCGCTGGATTACTCTCTGCTGCTGAGGATAGGTGTCGAGTAGAGGGGACATGCGTCGTCAATGTATTGCTCCTTCTCAGTGCCCGTATATCAGAATGCATCGTTCGTGTCGTAGCACTTCTATATTTCCTAATTCAGTCTTGCCACAAACCAAGGAAGGGGCGCATAAATACCTCTTCGGAGGCGACGGTGGCATCGCTTCAACACCAACAGGCTTCCTCCTCGACGTATTCGCTCTGCTCCTCCGCACCGGGTCTTCCTCCCTCACGGTTCTCACTTTCGGCTCCTTATGCTTCGACGCTTTTCCTTCCTCCTTCGTAGCATAGACCACTTTGATCTTCCTCGGGCTCTCTCGACTCGTCTTGCTCCTCCTCACCTCCACTATCTCCTCCTCACTACTAGAGCTTTCTCCGTTTCGTCCCAGCACCCTCGTCTCGCGCACTCTCAACTTCTCCGGTTTCCCAGCCTTCCCCTTCGGCGGTCCGTAAACATACTCCACTGCCTGACCCCCTCCCTTCCCCCTGTCCCTCCTCCTTTTTCCATAACTCTCACCCGACCTCCCCTTCGACCGCAGCGTCTCTCTTGATTCAGAAGGCATTATCTCGCTTTCAACAACAACTTCGTCTTTTTCTCCGTCTCGTCTCTCATCCTCGAGCCTCTCCCTCTCAGACCGATCCACCAACACCACCCTCCCTCTCCGCCTACCCTCTGTCCTCCCAGCCTCACAGCTCCGTGTCACCTCATCCTCAACCCGCCATTCGTCCCCGGCCCCTTCATCTGCGTGTGACCCGCGCCGCCGCCGTCGGCGCCCCTTCGAGTCAATCGCATATGAGGATTTCGCCATTCATTCGACATTCATTCATTTGTTCGAGCCCGACCCGAGCGTTGGGCTCTGTCAGAATGAGGCCACGAAGGGGGACAGACGGACATATGTTCGTGCTGGATAGGCGGCGCGTAGGCAGGTGGGTTCGACGTGGCGGGTCCGTACTGGTATCGGTTTCGGCTGGTGCACGCCGGCACGCAAGCAAGCGTGCAGATCTGCACGAAAAGAAAACAAAACGAAAACGAACAAGGAGAAGAGATGTACAATCTGGCGCAGCGCGTCTTCCAATTAAACTTTTCTCTTGGACTTCACGTGTAGCTAGACGCTTTTTTCCTTCTTTCTTCTTTTGTTTCTTTTCCGTCTTTTTCTTGTCAAGAGGATTTTTGATACAAGGGCATCCATCGTTGGAAGCTGTGTTACGTTGCTATACCGACTGGGATCAAGCTCTCCACGACATATCAACGATTAATTACTTTATTACTCATATAGACCCCCTCATTTTACTGGTCGGGGAATCAAAACTACTGAGCGTTTGGACTATGAAAACGAACTATCGAATATCTCATATGTAATCGCTTCTGGCGTTCCCCGGTTGTGTTGTACATGAAGAGTAGGTTTCACCGCCACGGGCTTTGTTTGCAGCGACCCGTCGAAACGCGATTTACAAATTAGGAAGGATATGCAGGGCTTGTTCACCACTTACATACACCTTTCTCACCAAGCCTGCAAGCGAGAAAGAATATCTTCATGACACGCCATGCTTTTTGAGCTCCGACGTGCTCATTCTATTCTATCTAGTTTCCTACAGATCTATTTTACAATGCGCCTCCCCTCTACCTGCTCCCACACCTCGCAATCCCTCCTTTCCCTATTCGGAGATTCTCCACGCCCTGAGAGGCAACGCCTGCAGTCTCAACGCCGCAGGCTTGATATACCCCCAAAAAGTCACCACACCGATAATCACACACACCACGTTCATCACGTAATATCCATCCGTCGTGATATTGCACGTACCGCCGCCTTGGATGCACCTGTCTTTCTCGGCGCTGGCGGAGCAGGAAAAGGCGTTGGTTACGAGGGGCCCACGGAGGTTTTCCGGAAACTTGAAGCCGACCCCGGGCGGAATGCAAGAGGCTACCGTGAAGGCGTCGACGAGTTTGAGGACAAAGAAGCGGGGAAAGGTGCCACCGAGATTGGAGACCCTGTATCATGTCAGTCGGTTTATTACAGAGTGACGAAAGATCATACGTAGCAAGCAGAGTCATATAAGTCCCTCCAATAACAGGGTCTGCGATCCGAGCATGGAATGCCGAGACAGCAACGAACATAACCGTGTTAGTGAAGGTCGAGAAAATATGTGATGCGATGACTACGAGTAGATACCAGGTATCAACGCCCTTAGCTGGGAATATTACGACCGTAATTTGCGCCAGTACGGCTGCAACAAGACGACCTATGAAGCCATAGCACCAGAGCCGCATGGGCGTATAAGTTGTTGACCATTTTCCAGCATAGTATCCGAGACCGATCTCGAAGGGAAAGTCGATGAGGACGGTGAGAGCGAGATCTTCCTGGCTGAACCCCTTGTCAATGAGCTTAAGATTTGTAACGCCGTCGTTGGCTTGGAAGCCGATTTTGGCGATCAGGTGGATAATGATGATAGTCTGGATGTTCTTCAGCTTCAAGACTCCCCACATGACCTTGTACACATCCCAGATGCCGTCCTCGTTCTTGGTCTTCTCCTCTTTCTTGAAGACCGCAAGGCCGATGGTGACCAAAATATATGCCCATCCCCAGAATGTCAGATACCCTGCGAGAGTCATGACACCTTCCGTTGAAGGCGATGATCTAAACCATTTGTTGGCGAAATCGGGCGAGTTGAAGGCAAGGAATACAGTGTATGACATGAATTGGCCAGCAGTTAAGCCAACCGTCTGTGCTGTTGAAGCGTACGAGATATTGCCTGGAGTTAACAAGGTCAATGCCCAGCCATCCACAGCAATATCTTGTGTTGCACACATGAAAACCAGGAAGAACCACCATCCTGTAAAGCCCCAGATCCCAGCACCACCGTCCGCACCAGCTGTAGCCATCATTTCCTTGACGTTTGACCCGAGCCAGAGCATACCAAGCCCGGACATCATCTGAATTGGCATGATCCAACTCTTCCTTCGCCCGAACTTTGGACTCCAGCATGCATCGACCACCGGACTCCACAGCAGCTTCAGCGAGTATGGGTATGAGGCCAGGCTGAAAACACCCAGCGCAGAATACGACATGTGCGGCTTCAGCAGAAACGGCACAGATCCGAGTGCCAGCCCCATCGGCACCCCTTGCAAAAAGTATAGGAGAACCAGCAGCCCGAAGTTCTTCTGGTCCTGTAATGGCAACTGAGAAAAGCCATGGTTATTCAAGGTCGGGGATCCTGGAACTGGGTCATCCAACGTAAAGGAGTCGCGGGACATCAAATTCGCCGTAACATCAGGGGACTCGAGTGAGGCATTCTTGCGCCTGTATTCCACGTTGTTGTTCATACTGCCGCTCCCGCTCGACCCTCCCGAGGCCTGCCCTTTGGGATCTCCGGATCGCTGCCGCCTGGATTTGGCAGCCATGGAAGGATCTTCGTCCTCAGACGAGTCTGTTGCGAGCAAACGGTGCTGGTCCTCGGGTCTATCTGCTGCTACTGCACCGGCGGGGTCTCTTGTGTAACGTGGGAGATGGTCGAGTTCTTGCGCGTGAGGATATTGCGAGTCGTGGTCCTGGATATTACGACGAGGGGGAATGGATATCGAGGGGAGCGTGTCGCCGAGGGAAGGCATACATGTATTTGTGTTGGAGGGACGCAGAGCTCTAGAGACTTCGTAGCCTCTAAAGATCTACGGCACCGCGCTTTGTTTGGGCAGGCAAAGTCGGTCGGGGATAGGTGTGGATCACTCTAGCGAACGTGGCCTCTTCGGTCAACGAGGGGCACAGGAGCCGGGCAAGGAAGGGAAAAAAATAGAAAGCCAAGATGGGCAGGATGGGAGGCAACAAAGACGGGAGTTTTCAGAAAATTGGCAACAGCTCAATGCGGACTTATCGATTGTTGAAAACAGATTGATATGTGAGATGAGAACGTGGTGAAGGCAAAACGCACACGACTGCACCTTGTCCTGACTGCTCTTCGTATCCTGGGCTGAGATCCATCACGTGATCTGGCGCTGGGTGCGCACATCAAACCATAGACGCGGCGCGCTCTATTTTGACGACGGCAACTCATTCAGTACTACAGTATCGGCTGAGTCTGCTACATCAAGCACTTATCATTCGTTATCATGCTTCTCCCAACAGACGCCCCTATCATAGAAGAAGATGATACGGTCGGCGAGCGGCTCGACAACGAGATATCCTCACTTCGGGAACAAAGTAAACATCCTCTCCAATGCTCATTCATTTGCCCTGCTAACAGATCCAGTCCTTGCTCTCAAAGCCCAACGAAAACTCCAGGCATCAACAATTCTCTCCTCCCGCCACACCCGCGTAACCCTGACCCGCCTCCTCGCCTCCCAAAAGGCCCCCTCCTCTCAGTCCTCCATCCCAGCAGACGCCGACCCCCTTCTCGCAGCCTCCACCGCGCAGCTGGCCCACAAACAAGAGAACCTGTATCGGACATGCGCAGGCATCACCACCTTCCGCGTCCAGGATCCCGATCCAAACTCTGTCGACGGTGGCAATGTGCTGGGCATCAGGATCGACGTGTCGAGCACAGGGAGATTCATACGCCCCTATTACGTTATGCTGAACAAACCCTGGAAGGGCTCTGCACTGCTCCGTGTGCATCGACATACCTTCCCCCCGGCAATTCCGCTCGCGGCATTAGCAGAGAAACATCTACCTCACGGAAAGGGCAGCGTAGCCATGTCTGCCCCAGACGGGGCGGGGAAGAAGCAGGATCTTCGTCGTTTCGTTAGAGCCCTGCGAAGAGAGGTGATGGGCTATCATAATCGAGTGGCCGTAATAAAGAGTCTGCGGCGGGAGTTCAAGCTTGATGAGAAGGTCTCGAAGAAGGGGAAGGGCAGGGAGAGGGTAATTTCTGATATCAGCGCTGCTGACGCGGAGGCCAAGCAGGTGCGGATTGAGTGGGCGGATGGTAGGATTGGACGCGCGGTGGTGGACGAGAAGGGGGAGATGAGGAACTGTGTTGTTATTGGAGAGGATGGGCGGGATAGGGAGACGGAGAGAAGAATTTCGAGTGGTTCTATGCAGGGTATTGGAGAGAGATTGAGGGAGAGTATGTATTGATGATGTGCGTCTTGGTGTTGGAGTTTGCTTTAGGTCTGGTAGATACCCGCGGGAATCGCAGTCTGTTCATACCTGGCCGCTTCGATCAAATGACCGTGACCCGAAGCGCTGGGTATGCAGTGATAGTGGAGGCAAATGGATAGGAGGCGTTGTTGGCGGGAAGGGAGTAAAAAAGTCGAGTTGGAGAAAGGGGATTATGAAGGTGGGTGTCAAACTTGAGGTAAGGGCTTGGCTCTCTTTCGACGCGCAGAGAGCGTATGTAGGTTAATGGGAGGAGTTACAGTAGTTGCATTCGTCAGCCTTGCTGCCTCCTATCCTTACGCGAGATGGCCATTTTGTTGATGCAGGCTTTGGACACTGCATTTCTTGGTTAAGGGAAAGACACGCATGCTATGGATCATTTCCTCAACAGCTCATATCTATCTTACCACCGGTCCTGGTATCACTCACTGGATGTCGACCATACATATTTCGTCCTAGGGCGAGGAAACATGATAAGATTATTCCAAACACAACTTTACAGACTTCTGAATAATTTAATGACTCTAAAGTTTCTCTGAGCCCTACTCTGTCGTGTTTCTGAAACGATATGTATTGTTATACTCTCATACTGCTGTCCTCGTCACTTTACTTTTACCTTTCAGCTTCGCCACCCCCACCATAACCAGGTGCCCTGCTCACCGTTAACTTCGAAATGAATCGACGGCGCCTCCTACAATATATCTTCAGCGCCAGCACAGCACAGTTGACGTAAAGGGCAGTCGTTCTCCACCGCCAGTATGCGAATTAATCCCATACGAGACGGCCTGGCCAGCTGTCTCAAAGACACAGAAAAGCACTCCTGTTTGGGACGAAGCTTTCATCTCTGTCATAAAAGTACCGAGGATTTAGTACAGCGAGAGCTAGCACCGGTAGCCGGTTATGAAGATGGTGAGGCAGAGGAGGTAGCCTTCGGTGTAGCGGGCGCCACTACTTTCGAGAGGTGTCAGTGCTGGTTCGGTATTTATGGAGAATAAAGAAGATCTTACTGTTTGTAAACCAAAGGTGCTGTTCCGGTGCCGAGCTTTGGGGTACTCGATGCGGATCCCGATGAAGCAGCCTGCTTGCTGGATAGGCCACAAGGCGAATACGATCCAAGCTTGTTGTAGCTGAGAGAGTTTATTTCATTTGAGGAGCTTCCCGTATACGCGACTACTATGGGGTCCATGACGGTCACACACTTGATGGTTCTGCATCTTTGTTGCTGGACTGCTGGCCAAGCTCGCCAATGGAGTGTTTTCATTGGCTCAACAGCCGAGCCCCTGAAAGCCGGTTCGGCAAAATTTCCAAGTCTCATCCCTCAATCCTCACCATGAAAGCCAACAGAAGACGGCCAATTTGATCCAGGAGCAACATAAATAAGCTCAACGGCCTGAAAATTAGGTAACGAAGAGTCACTTACATCCAAGTTCCTATCCCGTTTGTACTGCGGACATAGAGCTAGCCCCAAGCAACAACCGTACAGATGTTTGCCAATTCCGTCATGTCGACGTGGTATTTTTTCAAGGCATCCTCGACATGCTTAACAAGATCCACTTTCTTCTACTCGTATACCTTGACGTTCAAGCCAAGCAGATTAGGCAAGGTCAAGTTCTCCTTCTGTTCCCAATTCTTGATCGAGGTGAGCATCAATGTCGAAGCTTCCTCGCTCCACTTGATCCAGATACTCTCTCTCTCATCGTTGTCGCTGAGTGGGCCCGTCAGCTTCTTATATATCCAGGCCCGTAGATCATCCTGCGTGGTCCTTTGAAAAGCTCAATGCTAGGTTTGATTATGTAACAGCCAAAAACAGACCTCCAAAGGGCGGAAAGAAAAGACATAGCTTACGCGCGATCAAGTTTGAAGTAGATATTCTTCTTTTCAGCTCAAGGCTTCACCGAGGAGCAGAATTTTAAGGAAATTCAAAACATCTAACAATCTCTCAAAACGGCCATAGTTCCTCGTACTCTAGCACGATTCCGAAACATCTGATACCCATCTGATATTTCATACATTCTCACTCAACCCCTGCTCTACATAGCCAGCTATGCTGCTCAGCGCCGACCTTCTTCATTGCGATCTTCCACTCTTTATTTGAACGCTCCTCCAACCAAGTCTTCACGTACTCCAACAGCTCGCCACGCAAAGCCACGAAACCCACCTTTGGCCTTGCCAGAAAATCCCGGGTTTCCATGTCCCTGCCCTCTATCCACTGCGTGACAGCTCCAACCAGGTCTCCCGAGACGCCCCAATGCATGTCCGCACGCCTGAAACGCAAATTCTGCATATCCATCTCGGGATCAGCCAGAACCGGCGCTTTGCAAACCAGCATGGACCCAAAGCGTCCATTATTCCCCCACTTCCCATACCACAGGAGCCTCTCAACTCGAGTGCCGTAATACTCTTCCCACAGAACGACAGACAGCCTCGTATTAGCCCTTCTCCGCACCCGTGAAGTCCAGCGCAAAGACATCTGGCCCGCCAGCGACCAGTGACGTCTTCAGCGAGACCTAATCCAAAGCATAAGACGGGTTGATCTCAGGCCACTCCAGGCTGCCCGTAGCTGATTTCCGGCGTCATTCGAAGCTGCTGATCCATTCTTGGATTCGTGACACACTTCCTCGCATCTGGGATTAGATCCCTGTGGTTTTCCGTCGTCAGGCTCTGATTTGAGAGAGGATGGATCCTGACTCGTCTTCCTATGTACCTGCGAGAATGTACCTGGTGATCCCGTGCATACATGGCCAACGAGTACTTCCCCGCACCGTAAGATAGACACAACCTCTTGCTCTCGGGCTACCGGTGGTGATAGCCGTTTGGGAACTTGCAGAGGTAGTCCAAAGCGGTATGTTCTCATTCTGGATGCGCTCCGGCATCCTGAACGGTGATTTCTGCATCGCTACACTCGATGTTATCGATTTCGATATCGAATATCTGCTCCCGGTAGATGTAGAATATCTGTTGAAGAATTGCCCCGGCGCGTTAGAAATTTTTTCTCATGTAAATTTTCCTGGACCACGGCATATGGGGCGGCTTGGTGGGCTTTTGGGAATTCTTGTGAGCTGTAGAATGTCCTGTGCTTACTACCATCTCCGAGCCTGGGGCATCTTTACAGACGAGGCAGCAGAAATTGGGATTGACATTTCTCGCATAGGAGCCACATGGTCCGCCTCCCATAGGTGTAGTTGCTGTGGATTCAGGCAGCAATATTCCGACGGGTTGGTCCATTATTGGCGGGTTTCGGTGGCCAAGTTGGAACTTCTTCTGCGGTTCAATATTCTGGCGATGGGAGGCTCTGGAGCTGAGTCTGATATTACTGAAATAGAAGAAAGAGAAACAGGAGAACATGATCTTTCAAAGAAGAGGAAGGATCAGGATGGAGAATACTTGAACGATATAAGCTCAAAGTGTTACAAGACGCTGTCCATCGACCGCCGCCAAGCTATTTGGGCACACCTACAAGATTATCAGTAGAACACTATATTTTCAAAAGGGACTGTCCAAGAACACAAGACAGACAAGTAGACGAGCAAATGGCACCTCTTGATTCCAAGGTCATCGCAAGGAGACAAGTTGTTGCGATGGAAAGGGAATTTTGCAATATCCTTTGAAATACTGCCAGGATACCGTCACCATCATCAAAGACGCATTGCATAATTCAACCCAGAGGAAACACAAAAAACGAGCAGCCAACGCGCAGCAGAATTCTGAATATCTCCCACCCAAGGACTCAAGCTACGGGGTATTCTAGTTGTCAACGTCCATCGTTTCCTCCGTCTCGGCAGCGAGGAGCTGGGAGAATCCGTCGTGAACCACTACATTCGTCGCTTGCCTCTTGCGTCTGGTTGTGTGTTTATTCTTAAGCTTCACGCGCTTGGTCGTCGCGGCGGCGGTCTTCTCTGCAAGATGATTAGCGGATGGCTTCACTGGGTGGGGATAATACCACCTGCGGCCTTAAGCTTCTTAGCCAACCCACCGATGTTCAACGTGATGCGTGCCTTAGGTTTGCAGAGCGGAGGACCCATGGAATCGAAGACGTCGTCTGCAGCCTGAGCCGGGGGGATGTATGGGGTTGTGTAGGAATCAAGCCCGCCGATCTTCTTGGGTGCTTGTTGAGTTTGAGCAGTACAGGTGGTGTTCGAAGTGGTGGCGGTAGCAGCAGCAGTTGGAGTGGAGGCATCAGCAATTGTAGAGGCAGCAGCATGCGAGTTCTTGGCTTCCTTCAACCATTTCTTCTTCAGTATCAGCATTGTATTTCACACAACTTATAGAGCTGGGAATTTATCAAGAGCTCAGCCCTGAAGAGCGCCAAGTCTCAAAATATTGAAGGTGAAGGGATGGGGGATAGGAGATACACATACAGGCTTCTCCCCATTGCGCACCAGACGCACCCCATAGCCGCTGACATATCGCGGAGGCGCCACGAAGCTCTCATGTAGAGGACTTGGGAGAGAAATGTGAGCTTCATCGTCGGTCTCGTCAAATGCTGGCTGATCGAGCGATTCGCGCACTGGCAGAAGGGGGTAATCCGTATTCGGGTGGAAAGCTTACCAGTCGCATGCTACTGTATCTCCTTGTCCCATTTTGACGGTCGTCGATCTGTCATTCAGAGGTGTTCGGAGTTGAGTTTTTGAGAGGTCGGGATGGTAACGTTAGGATAGGTAGTCTTTGTTTGGTCGGGAGTCGCGTCAGGAACCCCAAAATCGACTAGTGACATTTTCGGCTTAGCGCGTTCAAGAGATTTAGCCTTGCGGCGTCCCGATATGACAATAGCCATCTTCTGTAGGACCGTTCTCAGCCCTCTACCACCAGGATTTATGCTTTCACTATTTTCTTTGAAAGCAAATCGATTTGCTCATTCTATGCCAGCTTTGATTCCATCGACTGTCCAGGGGGTCTATAGTTAAGCGAGCATGTAAACAAAGAAGTAAGCAAGGGTGAAAATATCAACAATACATACTAATGTGATCCAAACAAGCCATATATATGTATCATAGTGAATTTGAACATCTAGGAAATATTTTCTCACTTCTCTAAGACCAATCGCCGGTTCAATTGCTCTAGAAAGATGTGTAGTTCCAAAAGACCACAGCTCTCCTGGAGATTAAACACTCAACAGCCTCTGGGGTCTCAGCAGTCTAGATAGCCCTTAATTACTCTCAACACTGCAAGAAATTATCTGATATCCTTTATTTCACTCGAGAGCTAGGGAAAATGTCCTCTCGCAACCATAGAATTGTAGTTCCGTAGAAGCTCCCCTGGCCCAGCCCCTGTCCCGTTGTGATCTCCTGACTTGCTGTCTCGAAAAAGAAAAGAATTTTCAACGCAAAACCAGTCCTAACATTCCATTTCAGAGCTAAATCGATTATGGAATCAGTCAGCAGCGGATACTCTTTTAGATAATGCTCGAACAGATTGAAAGGTTAAATTCTTCTCCTCCAAGGAAATGTAGAGTAGATCCGAAGTTGTTTACGCTGGGCTGATTGACAACCTTTGAATAAAACGCGGTAATCATGCTAATACTTGAATAGTTTCCCGTCAATCGTTTCACGATGCTATAAGCAACATCCACAAAAAATGGGTTTGCCTCAGATGGATCAGAATGGAGGTTTCATTATACCACGAAGGGGCAAGTAGCTATCGGATCTATGCATCCAACTCGACCAACTTACGAGGTGTAAGTGAGCCAGCTACAAATTCTCAAGACCACTCAGCATTTTCAACCCTCCCTCACGCCTTGACCAGAACGATATTTTCTTCAGCAGATTATTTCTCGCAGAAGCTCTTGGAGTCAGGGTTCAGCTTGAAGCCACCCTTGCCACTCTTGTCGCCATTGCTAAAACTGCCCACCTCATCGATGTGCCGCTGAATCATGTAGCTCAGGTAGTGTACCAATTCATCCTTGCGCAATTCGAACTTGTAGCGGGGTAGCTGGAGGAGATCCGCAACATTGGTGCCCTGCAATCAGAGTAATCCAAGTCAGTAAGTCTCGTGTCCTCGCTCCTCAGAGAAGTACTCGTTGTGGCGTCAGATGATAGGACTCACGTATTCTCTCTCCCACTTCCGCGTATCACCAACCAAGTTCCCCCCAACATAGTGGTTGAGACGAGCAAGCGCCCCGGTGCCGTTACTCATCCCAAGACTGGCCAGGGTCTTGGCGCGCATCGAATCTGCGGAGCCGTAGTTGGAGGCTGGGAGGTTGGGCCGGCCGCGGAATTTCTGGTAGTTGTCGTAGTCGTCGACTGACTGATCGAATCCGTAGGTGGCGCCACAGAGATCGAAAGCGTAGACACCATGGCCGTCCTTCAGCGTGATGACGTAGATGTAGTGGTTATAGACAGAGCGCCCGACCTTGCCCTGAATATCGACGGAGACGAGATCTCGGCGCTGAGTTGGAACCACGCTTTGCTCGCTCATTCCGAAACCAAAGTCTAGAGTCTTCAGTTAGACATTCGCTCTCTGCTAGGTATCTATCTATACGTGTGTATAGACAAGAAGGCGGGGGAAACTGCAATGCTTACCTGTCAAGAAGTATACCAGCATCTCATGCATCCAAGTGACAAACACAGGGCTTGCCAGGTGCACCAGGAGTGCCTGCTTATACTCCTCTCCAGCTTCATTGTCCACAAATAAGTGCTCTGGGAATGGGTGGAGGTGATCAATATCCTTGAGCATAGGCTTGTAGCATCCTGCCTCTTCAATATATACTCTCTCATAGTTAAAGTGCTGTTTCTTCTCGATGCTACAGATTGGTGTGTCAAACATCTTCTTCCTGTAAACATAGAAGACCTCCTGCAAGATTTCTCCAACGCGGTATGTGGTTCGCCGAGCATTGAGTAGCTTGCAAACATGTTTGTGGCGGTCCCAGTCGGCAACATTGCATTCAGTTGAGCAGCTGGGAACAGAAAGTCAGTATCGCTTCTAATTAGCTCTTCCACGATCTAGGACATGGTCGCTGTTGTTCGCCGTAGATCTCAAGTCCCTGGTGCTTCTGATGAATGGGATTGAGAATCGAAGGTCAAAGCAAACTTACTAGTACATGTTATCAAAGCCAGCTACATCACAGCAATTCTTGCAGACGTTCTCCGCGGGCTTTCCGCATTTGACACAAGGCTGCGTATTGGACGTGGAGTTCATGTTGAAATTTGCTCGGGGATTGAACACAAAGACAGGATTGCTCCTATCTTGGCAGCTTGGGTTGTAGCCATAGATCGGCTGATTGTGGAGAGTCTGGGAGGCCTCGGTGCCTGTGAGAGAGGAGTAGGCTGGCATGGCAAGATCTTGCTCAGTCCAATCTCCATGAGGGGGACAGGATCTGATAGCAGCTTGCATAGCACGATGCAGCTCCTGTTGAGTCTGGCAGGGTTCGGGGTGATTACTGTCATCGTAGGAGTGGTAAAAAACCGGACGAGCAATGAAAGGGACACGCCTAGGTTCCATATTAGCGGCTTCGTGCTACGATCGAGCTCACAGCGTCGTCGCAGAGGGAGTGAGAGAAATAAGGTGTAAGAAGTGAGCGTGGAGAAGTTTGTGTCAAAGTTCAGAGGTGTAAAGATCGCGCAAGACCCCAAAATCGCAGCCTTGTGGGCGAAAAGTTCCAGGAGACTACGAGCTCGCCTATTGACATCAACAAAAAGTGACAGGGATTATTCTTTATGGAAAGCCGAGGCTGTGTAGATAGCCCCGTGGATTTTTAGAGAAGCGAAGTTGCTCAACTTTTATTTATATGGTAATTCTTTCGTTGCCGCTTGCCTCTAAGTCTTTGACGCTTTTATCATCATCTGGGAAAAAAGCATCAACGGGACTTCACCTTCAACGGCCAAAAAGGGTAGATAAAAAAGGGTTTGTTTACTTGTATGCCCACCTTGTCTCTTTAGTCAACTTCAGGAATCCGAACTGTTCAACGTACGAAACTCAGCACTAAATTCAAATCCTCTTTGATCTCAAATTGACCGATGAATCGATCAGTAATGCCACGTCGAAATCTCTTGTCAGCGCTATCAAACCCGTATACCGCCGACTTCAAGTTGATATCTCGCGGGGTCTGGTATCGACGATTCGAGTCTGAAGGAGAAAATATTTGAGATAAACAGGCCGAGGAAGAATCAGTTTAATGCACTGTTCCGCATGACTTGGATACCAGGAGAGGAGGAGCACATGTATAATAATTCGGCCAGTTCGGAGTTGAATCGATCAGTACAGAAATAGAAGCACAGCGGCATGATATAGTCGGACAGAGATCGATAGGATCAAGATTGTATTTGTTGAGACACGCTACATCATCACCAAGACTACCTCTGCTCTGCAGCTATACTTTCCTCAACGAAAATATCAACATTCACGTATACCAGGTGACCTCAGGAATCTAATCTCTTGTCAGTACTCGCAGCGCAGAATTCCACTCAGAAGAACAGCCTACCTTATCCAACAACACATATTCGCCCAACTCCCTATTCTTATACGCCACAGGATCGTGCAGCGAATGCGTCCTGACATCCCTCCAAAACCGATCCAGCCCAACCTTCTTTCCTGTCGCTCGACTGCCCGTAACCTCGAACACCCCTGATGTAACCCTGAGCGCCGTATCCGTCGTCACCACCTTGACACTGGCCACCCACTCCGCGGCATCGCCTCGCTCCCTCTCACTGATCGTCCTCTTCTCGCCATGCTTGGCATACACGTCCTCCGAAATCACCTTCCCAGCACGGTCAGCCAGCGCCTCAGCCGCTCTGAGATGGGCAAAGAAGTTCCCGTAGCGCTCAAGGATGTAGAACTCTTCCGTGGGCGAGTCTTTGTTGTCGCCGCCGTAGGGCCAAGCGCGTGTCGCGGTGGTGGTGTACTTCTTGGCGAAGTCGAGGGAGCCTTGGGCGATGCCAAGATAGAAGTTGGAGAAGACGAGCTGGATGGTGGGGAGGAGCAGCGTGGCGAAGGGGATGGAGAGGTATGCTGGGTCTGGGGCTTTGGTGTTGACGTCCCAGCCCAGGGCGTCGGCCCAAGGAACACGGATTTTATTGATGCGGACAGAGCCGGATTCTGTAAGACGGAGACCAATGTTGTTCCAGTTGTGCTTAGGAAATAATGTTAGTTCATTCTTCATTCTTTCTGGGTAGGGAAATTCAGAATCGGGGGCGGATAAGGAGAGGGACCTACTGCGAACTCCATGCCGGGCTGAGCGGTGGGAACGAAGGCAAAGATGTGATCGTCGGTACCTGCGTAGACACCTTCCAAGACAGTAAGATCCGATATAACGCCACCGGTATTGAAATTCTTAAAGCCATCAAATATCAGCTCGCCACTCTCTTCGGTGATGCTCAAGTCATTGTCCCGGGGGTTGACAGCACCTTCGTCTGTCAGTAAGTTACTCCCAATTTAAATCCAAGATGACTTACCTCCAACAAAGTAGTTATTCTCAATAATCAGTTTCTGGATTCTCTCTTTCTGCTCCTCAGTCCCTACCACGTTCGCCGTCGTACTCCACAACAAGTGATACCCCAACAGCATGCCCAAACTCCCATCGCCCTTCGCCACCTCTCGGATGACCCTATAGCCAACCTCCCAGCTTTGTCCTCCTCCATCGAATTTTCTTGGTCCAAGAACTTTCAAGAGCCCGGCACTCTTCAAGAGTGCAACTTCTGCTCTGGGAGACCTACTCCCAATGTCTCGCGCAGCAACATCTTGAGCCAAGATCTCGCTTACGTGGCGAGCGCGCTCGATCCACCCTTCCGGAGTGGAAGGGAGACCGTCGCTGGTGAACTTCTGGTGGAAGATATCGTAGACAACGGGATCCGTCGCAGGGTTGGGCTTGATCTTCTTGGCCTCTGGCTCGACAGCGGCTCCATTACCAGCTGCCAACGAGGTGCGTGTTGGTGCCATAATGTTTTTCTGTTTTCACTTGTCGATTATCGAGGATATAAAAAGCGACAGATTAATGGTCAAATATCTCAGAGATATGGTGGGGCTGTAATAGAACACTTGAATGAATATATCAGGTTGAATCGTAGATACAGCTGAGCTGTACCAAGGGAATGATGCAACTCGCCTGTCTATGTGCGCCATATTCCTTCGCCTGCACCTCGGAACGTTTGATCATCCACTGGAGAAAGCTGGTATGGGTTACGTGATGCGGTAGCTGAATTTCCCGCATCAAAACATCCCGGATCGTAGAAGTAGCTGGTGCGTTGATAGACGGGACTGGACCAGGGTCGACGACCACGATCACGATCACAATCACGATCACGTCAGGCTCGGGCTTCGCACTCGCGGCACTTGGAGAAAGCGATACAAGGAAACCGTAATCTTACCTGATCAAAGAAGCTCAAACCTTTTTTTAACCGAGAGCTCACAGGTCCATTGTCAGTGAGTGCACTGACTATTGGCCTTATATACGTCCAAGTGCTCTATGCGAATTTATATGAGGTAGAGAGAACAAAAGAGAAGTTGGCAAAAACATACAACAGCAGGTATTCGCTGGTGGTCACCCACCCAACTACTAATCTGCCGATCTGAGGCTTGTGTATGGCAGAGCGAACGGGATGCCCAATTCTCCTCAGTCTATGGTCGTATGTATCAGTTGGGGAAGTATCTGGTATTGTATTGTTTAAGAAATCTGCTCCGGTTTTCTCCTTTTCTCAAGATTCGATGGAGGCTGGTTCGGTAAACACCAAGTTGGAAGGGGCGCTCTGTCAGCATGATCGAGCTGCTCCTCGTTCCCAAGCGCGGTAGTTAATCCTTTACAAAGTGAACTAACTACCCAAAGACCGAGCCCCAAAGACTCCTAAGTTAAAACAAAATGTATATCGATCTTCATATCCAAGCCAATCCAAGGCTACTTGCCCATTAGTCAACATGTACCGGTACAACTTACAGTACCCCAGAACAAATAATACACAAACATTTATTTCATACTAAAACTTTTCTATTTAAGAGCTTAAATTTTTTAACAATTGTAGGCTTTGAAGGACATATAAAAATCAGAAGCCTTTAATAAATACGAATAGCTTATAACTATAAAACGGTTTTTAATCTATATTATCATTTAATAAAGTTAGGTAAAGCAGAAAGTATAGAAAGTTGGCTTTCGCTTAGTATTTAAAGTTAACCTTGCAAATTTTTAAAAGGATTGAAGAAAAAGAAACCGAGGGGGACGATTTCAGCTCTTATCTTATGCATCTAGTTCTATTAAATAAGCAGATCTAAGCTTAATGGTCCAATCAATTTGTTCTTCGAAGTTGGGATTAATAGATTCTGATTAATATAGATTTTCTTTTCGAAGTATTGACCTTTAGCTTTGGTGCGAGAAGGGGGTTTATGCATTATAACATCGTTAGTACTGCACCTGAAGGACTTCCACAGCGTCTCCGAGACCCCCTCCCCCCGCTCCCCTTCTACATCTACACACAATACGGTATATCCAGTTCCGCACCACCTCCAAGCCCGTCCCAAACCAAGGGGTTGCAATCACGTCTTTACGTGCATCGATTGCACAATGCGCACCCAGTCTCTGTCCAAGCCGAATGATGCGACAATAAACTTTCTCGGCGGCAACTACTCGTGACTCCACAATACTCTAATAGTGGGCCTTGACGTCGCAACTTTTGGGGCCCTTCCTTAAAGTGGGCGAAAAAATTATGTCCCGCGAAAAAATTATGTCCCGCTTCAACGCCAAAAATCGCGAGGAACGTAGACACTTCAACAACACTTCAACACAACATTTTCCATCAAACATTGACCTACGTACCCAAATAAAAATGAGCAAAAAACGCGCGCGCGCTCTTGCACCTCCTGATCTTAATTCTGAATACTAGAAGCTCTTAAAAGCTTCTCAACATAAGCGAATACAGTTAGCATTCGAATAGCTCCTCGAAAACCCTTCCGAAACACTTCTTACTGCGAGTCGCATTCATATAATAGAGAAGCCTGATACTTTAAAGCGAAGATGGAATAAGTATCAAGCTAAACAAGCTCGATTGAAAAAGGGGAAAGCGCTACAAGTAGGGAGGCTTATAGTTCTATCAGCAGCACAGCACAAAGCTGTTTTGATCTACGCCGCAGATCAAGCAACTAAAGGAGGGAAAAGAGCTACTAAGCGTATGCTTTATCGATGCATTTGCTACCTTAAAATACAAGAAAATAAGCCAGAACCTTCTTAGCGTTAGTTTCAATCTTGGTTAAGAAATACAGCAGAACTCTATGCTATACGGACTAAACCAATCGCATCTTATCGCGTCGATATGCATACCGAGAAATCTCTCTCCAACTGGTTCTATACCGAGCTTGTTCTTGCTATCCAGTTCTGCGGAATTAAGCTTAAAGATAAGCATAGAATCGCAAATATAGATGAGAAAGGCGCGCGGATTTGTATGCCGGCCGAAGAAGAAGTTATCGTACCTATCGGAATCAAAAAGATGTATACAGGAATCTATGAAAATCGACTATCCGTAACTATGATCGAAGCTATTCTTGCCGATAGAAAAGCTATTCCTCTAATAATTATTATGCCCGGAAAGCAAATTATAGCGTCTTGGTTTTCCGAAAAGATGACTAGACATGAAGTTGTCACTGTTTCCGAATCCGGTTATACGAACGATAGGATTACTATAGAGTGGCTTAAGCACTTTATTAAGCATACCGATCAAGGACCCGATAAACCGTAGATGATATTATTACTTGATAGTCAGCTTTGCCACGAAGCTTCAAATTTCATTCTATTAGCTAAACAAAATCGTATATGGCTTATCAAATTCCCTTCTTATCAAACTCATCTTTTACAACCTTTCGATGTCGGCTGCTTTCGCACTTGGAAACATAATCAACAATGTGCTATCATGGATGCTATTCGAGGCTTCGAAGCTGAATATACTATCTCATCGTTTATGCGAGACCTTCTTCAAATTCGCGAGCAAACCTTTACAACTCGGAATATCAAACACGCTTTTCGAGATGCAAGAATGTGGCCGATCAGCTTTTCTTAAATTCAACGCAAATTGAAAGAGTATAGTAAAAAGAGTAAGAAAGAGGCGGGATTGCATATACTCGAGTACGGAGAAACGTCTGATCTTGAAGAAGATGAATATTCTTTTTCAATCGATAAGCAACCTGACGAATTACCTCTTCCTGCGCTACCTCGACCTCCTCAATCTTTTCAAGATTGCGTAAAGCAACTCGACGATCTGAACGATAAGATCAGAATAGCTCTTTCTTCTCCTAGCCGCCAACGCTTCGATATCGCGAAACAAGGTACCGAGACTTAGTTGTTACGAAGAAGCCTTGATCAAGCAGAACTCGATAAAAATCAAAAGCTTCAGCGCGATACACATCGGAAAAAGCTGATTAAAAGGTCGAGTTTGCAAACGGGAGAGAATATACTAGCTTCTAAAGCACTCGAAAAAGTCAAGGCTATAGAGATAAAAAAGCAAGAAGCTAGTCTTAAGATAGCGAACGCTAAACTCAAGTCAGCAACGATTAAAATTCGAAACGATCGTTATAATCAAGGAGTTCTTAATCGGAAAGCCGAAAAAAAGCGAAAGAAATAATTAAACGAAGCGTATAAGCAACAAAGTCGAGGGATTCCTATACACATTCCACCCGAACGAGAAGTCCTTATTCGAGACCGCGAAAAGCAACTTATAGCAAAAGAACTAGAAGCTAATAATATTGATTTGATTTCTTTTCGAGACGCAGTTGTAAACGAAAAAGCTGCGTTAAAAGAAGTTCAAGAAAGAGATCTTGCTACATTCGCGGACCCTTCGTATTCAATCGATCCTTAAATCCTTACAAAGGAAAAACGCTTTCGAATCAGACAAAACCCATTATCTTGCATTCAAATTAGCGATGACGACGAAGATGAAAGATTAAATACCTTACTTTCGTCTCCTTTAGCAAAAATGATGCTTACTAGGTGGGAAGAGCCTGAAAAAGAGCTTGAAGAGAAAGAAGATTCGATATCGATTCGATCTGTAGCATCTCTTAATTCAATTCAAGGGACACGCGGTGAAATAATTTTTTCGTAGCTTAATTGAGAATGAATAACATTATTAAATATATATATATATATATTATTGCAACGTTGTGAGCAATGTTATGAGCAATATAAGTGTCTACGTTCCCCGCGATTTTTAGCGTTGAAGCGGGACATAATTTTTTCGCGGGACATAATTTTTTCGCCCACTTTAGGGAAGGGCCCCAAAAGTTGCGACGTCAAGGCCCACTATTACCTACCGGTACTCTGTACGGAGTACGGTCTGGCCAGGGCACTTCGCTTTGCGCAGAAAAGCTTCTTTTTGTACAATGTCAGAGCTTTGGCAGGCTAAGAGGGGGGAAATGGGGAATGGGGAATGGTGGCCCAGGTGATCGGCGCAAGATTTGCAGAAAGAGATTGTACCGTATCACTGGGTCCATCAGCAAACAGCAGACGGCCTTGCAGACAGGGCTTTGCCATTTCGTACAATTGCGATGATGCGTGCTGGGTATTGCCCGGTATGAGAGTCTGAGAATCTTTCTTTTTTTCTTTATTTCTTTCTCCTCGGAACAGAGACCGGAGCATGACCGAGGCGCTAACGCCATGCCATCGAAAAGAATAATCCAAGTCGTAGCATGAAAGAGTTTCCCACGCTTGAATCTTACACTTTTGGATATCCCAAAGCTCCTGCTCTCTATCCTCGAGTCCAGTCTGAGTACCACGGCTCTTTTCCCCCTCTAAAAAGTCTCTCTACCTGCTTCTACTCCTCGCCTTTGGTACCCAGCCCCTGTTCCCCCTCCAAACCCTGAACATCCCCCTCCGGCCTCTTCCTCTCCCTCACAAAGAACCTGCTCGTGTCCCCCATCGGGAAACTAAACCCGCACGCAGTCTGACACATCAGGTGGGCCACCGTGTAATACCCTAGCATGCCCGCGCAGAACGCAAACGCGCCCGCCGCTTTGTTCAGCGCGACGCTCCTGTCGGCAGCCCCGTCAGCCGCAGCGAAGTAGGCGGCTGACACCAGCGCAAAGGCCAGCTCGACGAAGAAGAAGATGCCGATGTAGACGAAGTTAATGGGGAGGGAGCCGATGAGGAAGAAGGTGTTGAGGACGGTCCACATCAGGACGAAGAAGCCGAGGGCGTTGTTGTAATCGGCCGAGTTCGTGCCGTAGGCTTCCGCGACGCCGAAGAAGGGCGTGATTATGGCGCCGAACCCGCCGTAGAAGAATCCTTTACAGGGAATGTTAATCGTGATTTCGGCTGGATAATTTTAGGTGTGACTGACCGAATGCGCTGAGAACCGTGTAGCCGAAAGAATTACCCAGCACGAGCTCCCACTGCGCTGAAATCACCATTCCGATACCCGCAACTTCATTCTGTCAGCTTTTAAAAAGGAGATGGGCTGGTGAGACGTACCAAAGAAGAAGTTCCCAATGAAGACATTGTTGGTCGATAGCCCCCTCCATTGCATCAGCGAAAACGACAAGGTGGTAAGCGTCGTTGAGAAAGCTCCAATAGCCAAAGCAGTCTACGCGTCTCGTCAGTGGAATTTCCGGTGACCGTTGGATCGACTCACAGGACTACCCAAAGTGCTCTTCACAGTGCTTGGCACAAAGAACGGGTACGGCTTGCCGGTCAGAGTCGGCGAAGGCGTGAGGCTTCCATTTGCGGTGGAGTCCTGCGTATGTGGCGGAAAGACGTTACGATTCGCCTCTTCTAGAGTGCTTTGCCGGACGACATTCCGGAGGATTCTGTCTTCAGACGACATGCTGATAGATATTTTGTGGCTGCAGTTATATAAAGCGATTCGTAGGCTGTTATCATGGGCTCCAATGGATTAGCGAGGGATACATATCAGATGGAGGTGCACCATCCGGCCCTCTCTTTCCCCAGATCGCGTGCATAGGGCAACGTAAGGCGACATAATATCCTTGATGGGGGTAGGCAGGGAGGAGGCCAGTTTTCTTCGGGGATATAACTGGTAGTCATCTCGATAAGGGATTGAACGACCGGTACCTAGGCTTAGGACTTCGGTTCACGGAGTACGGATAGTTTCACGAGGCGAGAGGCAGGCATCAATTGCATGAAAGAATCTTGACTTCTTAGGTCAGCATTATTGGCACGTACGGGTCGTGTAATCGTATCCTGCAAAAGTCGTGAACCTCTATCACGCCATATTTGGCGAGCATTACTCATTCGAATCTTCGCAATCGAAATTAAGATAAAAAATGCGCTCGAACAAACAGTTCAAGCCTTGGTATGAACTTTCATTTAGTATTTCTGTTTATCCAGCGATCCGTTTTCAGGAACGGACTTGACATTCTGCCGTGACATTGTGGCTTTCTCTTGATCGAACTTGGTACTTTACATGTGCGAAGTCCATATTATATACCGACTTACTGCGCATGGTTTCACGATTATCAAAAATTCAGAAAATGGCTTCAACCACAAAGAATGGGTCGAAGAGGGCTCACGGGCTTCTTGACTCGGATCAGATATACATATCACAATCGATCGAGCATTCTTTGACACCACCCGAGACTCCGCCATACGAGAAGCATGCCACAAAACCTGTGCATCCATGGCCCGAACCAGAGACCGCCCCGGAGGCTTCAAATCAAAAACGGAGAAAAACTTTGGTTCACGACGAAGTGGACGATTTCAATGTCTCACATCAGGATGTGCTGCTTCTCCATGCACCGAAACAGCGATATGCACATACACAACAGCAGCCCATACCGGAACTGAGAAATGACAGGGAAATGTTAGTTGCAGTCGACGCGATCGGGCTGAATCCCATCGACTGGAAAGCTCCGTATGTATATTGCGAATCCTTATTTAGCAGTGTGCATGCTGATGTTGCGCAGTGATTTTGGCTGGGGACTTCCGGCTTTGCCCTGCATCAGTGGTCGGGATCTCGCAGGGAGAGTTGTGAAAGCACCGAAACTGCAATCGAGACTTGGCAAGGGGGATAACGTGAGTATTCTGGCGCCTTGAAAACTCGCCTGCTCACTTTTCAGGTTATGGCGATCTCAACAGACTATCGTGACTCGAGGAAATCCGCCTATCAACAATATGCTGTGGTATCGGACTTCAACGCTTGCAGACTTCCAGATCATCTAGGTCCTACAGATGCTGCACCGCTTGGGGTCGCTTTTGTAGCCGCTGCATTGGCACTCGGAATTTGTTTGGGTTTGGATTTCGGTCGCGGCAATGAGCCTCGTGGTCCCAACCTATTGCGAACTATTCAATCCCTGCCTCGAGAAGCACTACCCAAAGATATCCAAGGAGAGTGTTTTGACAACATCAAGGAAAGCGAGAGAGCGAAAGCAGGTGACTGGATTGCCATTTGGGGAGGTAGGAAGGCCCCGATGCTCACAAGAACAAGTAGCTAATGGTGCCAGGCTCATCCGCAACTGGTTGCTGCGCAGTACAACTAGCAAAACTTGCCGGCCTGAAAGTTATTGCGATCATCGATGTTGCCCGAAGCGGTGAGCGAATGCTCAAGCATGGGGCCGACCTGCTGGTGGACCGACTTGACACGGAGCGAGCCATCGAAATCGTGAAGGGTATCACCAAAGGCAGGCTGCGCTTCGGGCTCGACACAAGAGGCAGAGAGAGCGCGGCTATGCTTGCAAAAGTGATGCAATCGCAGACAGATGACCAGGATGGCAATGCTCACGCTCGAGCTCATCTTGTCGGCCTGGTAGCAGTCCCCAAAGAGCCAATAGACGGTGTAGTATACCATTCGGTGCCTATCAAGGCCTTTCATGAAGCGCCCGCCGTGGGAGAAGGAATGATGGTTTGGTTAGAGAAGCTTTTGAGCCAGAAGCTGATACACACCCCTGATATCGAAGTTGCTGGTGGTGGTTTGGAGGGCATCAACGCGGCTTTGGACAAGCTTCGTGATGGAAGCGTCAATGGACCCAGGATAGTTGTGCCTCTCACGGCCTAAGACCGAGTCAAGGGTCATAGGATAGACACTTCGGAGTAGATCGTGGAGACATAGATAGTTATTAAGGGCAGATCCAGGTGAATAAAGACTCTGATCATGAGGCTCCTCGTGTTATTGACGATGATTTCGTGACGATGGAAGGGGACCGAGTTGTTTGCCCGTTTGCACGTTTGCTCGGAGCAAGGTCTGGCCCCCGCTAAGCGAGCTGCCAAGATCTCAGGTTGGTTGCGTCGCTTCGGCAATTCAGACGACAACCCATCTCCAAACATCACCTACGCACAGCTTCGTCATCTTTCTTTGATCAGTTCCTGGGGTACACCAAACTTACTTTTCAAAACTCAAAAACATCGATAACCAGATGTATGGCACAGAGTATATTCATTTTCGGGACCGGATGGTGTCTTGTATCATGGCGGGGCTGGATTGCACCATTTTGCGTATGGGGTAAACCTAAACCCACCCAACTCCCCCATTTTCCCCACTACACCAGAAGTACCAACCTGGTCTGAATTTCTCAGGAGCTCTCCCCGGTCGGAAAGCTCTCGAATTCTTTTGTCGTAGAAAAATCCAACTTTCCTTGCGTACTTTCCGTCCAGATCTATCTCATTTACTCATTTATATCTGCAACTTGTTCATGAAATGACTGCCAAAAGACAAAGAACTTCCGATGGGAGCGCTGCCATTGCTGAGGATGGCCACGGGAATGCAGCTCTGAACGGCGCTCATTACACAGCGGCTTCTGACATCAACGATGATGAAGACAGAGTCAAGTTTGCTTACTGGGTTCCCAATGTGTCCGGGGGTTTGGTAATTTCCAAGATCCCACAGAAGACCGGGTACGTTCGTGTCCTCTGAGAACCAGCTCAAGGATCTGACAGCGCCCCAGCTGGGACTACGAGTCCAATGTGAGATACGCTCGAACTGCAGAGAATGTCGGTTTCGAATACGCTCTCAGCCAGATTCGCTTCATGTCTGGTTACGGAGCTGTAAGCGACCTCCCTTCCTCACCATCACTTCTCTAACAGCTATCAGGAAAACCAACACGAGTCCGTCTCTTTCTCACAGGCTCTCCTTCATGCAACCAAAAAGCTCAACGTGATCGCCGCTCTCCTCCCAGGACCGTGGAACCCCGCCATTGCAGCGAAGCAAATCGCCAGCATCGATCACTACACCAATGGGCGCATCTCCGTGAACGTTGTTTCCGGCTGGTTCAAGGCCGAGTTTACCAGCATCGGGCAGTGGTGGCTTGAGCACGCCGAGCGCTATCGCCGCAGCAGAGAATTCATGGAGTGCCTGCGCGGGATCTGGACGACGGATAAGTTCACCTTCAAGGGAGATTTCTACCAGTTCCACGATTACCCGCTCTCGCCCAAACCTCTCTCCCTCCCAGGGCGACCTCATCCTCTGATCTTCCAGGGCGGAAATTCGATTGACGCCAGAGAAAACGGTGCGAATGTCTGCGACTATTACTTCATGAACGGTAACACGCTTGAAGGCTTCCAGGAGCAAATCGCCGACGTTAGAGAACGCGCCCGCAAGGTCGGCAGAGAAGGCGACGTCCGTTTCGCAGTCAACGGCTTTGCGATCGTTAAAGAGACCGAGGCAGAAGCCATCCAACTCCTCTCTGAGATCCAGGGTAAAGCCGACAGAGAAGCCGTGGAGGCCTTTGGCGACGCGGTCAAACAAGCTGGATCTTCCACAGGCAACAAGAAAGGTATGTGGGCAGATAGTAAGTTCGAGGACTTGGTGCAGTACAACGATGGCTTCAAGACGAAACTTATCGGGACGAAGGAGCAGGTCGCTGATCGCATCCTGCTGTTGAAGAGCTTGGGGGTTGATATTGTGCTGTTGGCGTTCTTGCATTACGATGATGACATTGAGGATTTTGGGAAAGAGGTTCTACCGCTTGTTAGAAGGCTCGAAAAGGAGGGGCGGGGTAAGAACGTGGAGGAGGAGATTGAGCGGACAGGAGATGTCTATCGGGCAAGAGATAAGACCCAGAAGGCGTGATCAAGGATAGAAAAGTAGAATGGGTGGTTGAAGGTTCTGGATGATTGCAAGGTAGTTTTTCTCTATCCCCGATATTCCTACGCAGGCAGTTTGCTATTGACACTACGAATTTCTGGGGTATACTTTCTCGCTGCTCAAGCTATCGCGTACCCCGACTGTGTTTGGGATTTCTCCAGTACCTTCTTCGTACACCTTGATGTTCTTTCCATTTATTATGCCAAATGGCCTTACACAGACCAACATCTTTAGAGAAAAAGACCTCCCAGAAGCCCACAGGCTATTACAGGCCGTCCTCAAATATGGAGAGAATTACCCTTTAGACTTTTCAGGTGCTCAGTACGGACACTTTCAGTCAGCGGTCACACGATGGGCGGAGTATGAGTTGAAGCGTATCGCCCGGCATATATCAATTAACGACGGTTTTCAGAACTTTGGGGGACGCAGAGATTCTTACAAGGCACTCACTTCTATCTAAGACCTTTTGACCGAGGAAGATGGCTGACATGTATCTGTCTCAACGACTTCTTATCGACGGGTCTGATGGCAGGTGTCAACGAGTTTGAGAAGGCGGGAGGTGCCAGGGTGAAGGTGTTGCTTGAGCCTGAGATGATCGAACGAATCGACTGCAGCATCGAGCAGCTTCTTTCTGTTCTTGAGGTGAAGAATGCGGCGTTTATGCAAGTGCTCGCTGAGTCCCAGCCGAGATGATGCCGATTTGGAGGGTATCGGAGGCTGTCCTTTTCATACACAGAGTCCTTGGGGATACTGGGGATTTTTCCTCTCCTTGCTACTATTCGTAATCTGAACACCTAATAAGCGGATTTCAAGGATTGAAATTTAGATGCTTCGATTCCACGCTCACGATCGGCAGTTGCGGTGATTGGCGATGCGCTGTCTTTGTGAATCTTACCCGCTTGATCTGAAGGGGAATACGGTTGGAAACGGAAACGTTACGACTCTACAAGCTGCCTTGAGATCTAAATGAAGCCCATCATTCAAATTTCGCAGTCTGAAATAAATTGAGTCCGTGATTGAACAAGTTGCCCATCTTCATTGTTCAACGTCTGTGTTTACATAAGTCGCTCGGCAGCCCCACATTTATCCGCCGAAGCGAGCAAAAAAAATATCGGGCTACAAGGTAGAATTGCCTAGCAACCTAACCCTCTTTATAAGATTGACATGGCGAAATCCATATCCGGAATCTCGCTGTATAATAACCAAGGTTTGCTTGCCTAAAGGATGAAAGGAAATCGTTTCACGAGAGTTCTTCGTCTTTGTCTGAGGGGCCGAGGCACATTGGTGAATTCATTGAGGTCGTTTGGCAGTTACGGCTCGGCTCGTATATCGTTTCTAGGGGGGCTCGAGAGTTTTCGGGATTTTCAAGACGCAGACTAACTATTCAATTAATGAAAAAAGAAAATGATTTTATAGGAGCCAATTCACGCGTTAAACGCGCTCTCTAGTGGTAGTAATTTTCTTTTTTGGCTGACTGATTCTTGGTGAGCATGTCGAAGCCTATGATGCTGGAAGCTTAATTCAGAAATGAACAGGGAAAGAATGGAATCATAACATGCTCTCGATTTGAATTCCCTGAGGATATCGAGTCAAAGTGAAAGGAGCCCGTGAAATAGGGCGGGCCACCGGTAGATGATTGTACCATGGAATTCCACTTCACAGCAGATATGCGATCACAGCACGTTACGCTACCGCGAAATCCTTTGACTCCCAGCTCACCTCTCATGCGTTGTGAAAATTCAGCCGAAGCGTTAGAGATTTGGCGCCTGGGATCGCAGGTATGGGGGGATTGGGAAACTTTGTGGAAAGGAGGGGTGATTGAGATGTTGCTGCACTTTGCCTCCGCCACGAGATACCTCAGAATCTCATCATTGAGGCATTCTTATAATTTTGTTCGGAATATCAGACATTGATCTCCAAGCAATTTTCGGAATGGAGAAGAGAACAGGCTTCGGTGACGAATCAGTATAACTCTATCCCCAAGACTCTAATCTAGGATCTCGCCGGCTTCGCTCCCCTCCTCGGGCTCCTCTACACCCTCTCCTGCCTCCTCTGCCTCCCCTGCATCCTCTTCTGGCGCCTCTTCGCCCTTTTTATTCTCCTGAGTCTAGTTGAGCTTTGTTGGAGCTTACACATGCTGAACATTTCGAGAAGCTACACCTTGCTGGGAATCTGCACGATTTCAAGCTGCCGTTGCAATTTCGTTTCTTCGGCCGCTACTTTCTCTCAAGCTTGAGGCTGACAATCCCTCAGGGTGCCCATATCGTCTTCAAGGCACTCCTATCCATGTCTACCACACTTCATTTAATACTCTCCTCCTCCGATTTTCACAACAGACAGACATCTCTTGTGTATTCGTCACCTCTGCATATTTCATTATCCAGGTCTCGAAACAGAATAAAAATCCTCATTAAATATTATCAGTTTCGCATTTTCTTTCTACCCGAGGCCGTGGCAGCTTAACATTATATCGCCGCTCTGATTTCCTAGCTACTGCATCATAGCTTGTGAGAATAACAATAACGATAAACTTCCTCCGATTCCCATCTTTGTCCCCAAACTTGCTCCCACGAATCTTCCCCGCGCATCGCAAACCCTAGAGAGAAAAGACGGTATCGGCGATGCAGACAGACAACTCTGCCTGAAGCTTCCCTTTCTGCCACCGAAGCATGAGCACAAAACAACCGGCAAGTCAAAACATTCGGCCTCCAGCGTCAGATGCAGCAGAATCTCCCACGCCCCCTCTCCTTCAACTCTGAAATGGGAAGGCGAACAGAGCGCATTCTACATCACAGCTGCGGAGAACAACAAGGTCCCATCATGCAAACCCGCGACGGCGCAATTCTTCCAGTCCGACAGGGCGGGAAAGACTACAGTGCCTAGGTAGGCACATCACGGAGAGAGATACCCTTCAGCCGAGGTCCTCCCTTCTGCTCCGCTCTGCGAAACTTTGAAACCGCATTTCTCCCTTCGGAGTCGCCCGGCCGGAAAACAACCCTTCTGCCTTTAGGGATCACCTGTCCTCTCATCAGAATCTCACATCACATCACATCTCATTTCGTCCTAGTCCCCAGAAAAAAAGGTAGCGATGTATATAGATATATCTCACTCCCTCGACCTCTCCCCTCTACCCGCTCCTTCCTCCCCCCCCCCCCTCTTCTCTCTTCCCCCATCGAAACATCCAAAAGCTCTTCAACTTTTCTTTCCTACCGTAGCTTGAACTTGGCCTTTAGAGCTGAGCTTTGGCTGAGCTTAGCTTAGCTTAGCTTAGCCTTATCGTTAGGTAGATACGTACGTAGCTACGTTCGTACCTAGGCAGAGAGTAAGTATGCCTACCCCCTATGCCTATGCCTATGCCTGCCTACCTGCCCACCCACAAGAGCAGTAAATGAGGCGAGGGAGAAGGGTATGCAGGTAGGCAGGTAACCTAGGTATGTATAAACAAATGTACCGATATGTAGATAGTTAGATGGATGTGTATAAGCGAGAAAGCAAGCAAGCGAGCGAGTAAATAAGCAAGCAAGCGAGCAAGCGAGAAAGCAAGCGAGAAGCAGGCAAGAGGGCAAGTAAACAAGTAAGTAAGCAAATAGATAGATAGGTAGATAAAATGAGAAAAGGATAAGAAGGCAAGGGGGTAAGGAGGTAAGGAGGTAAGGAGGTAAAGACCCTCCCCCTCCCACCTTCTAATTTGCTCATTTGCGCTCATCCACCAGATACCGCGCGACAGGCTTTCCTCTCACCATACTCACGATGCTCACCTTTGACCTTCTGCCTTCTACCTCCGACCCGACGAGTCAGCGTCGTCGAAAAAGGATGCGGGCAGTCAGATCATCAGCAGACAGACAGGTTCCCGATCAAGAAAATTGAGATTACCACGCCTTACGTAACTAGCTAGGCTAGGCTATCTATGCACCTTAAATATATACATCCTAATAATCGTAATGCCTCCTGATGATCGGCCGTGCCGGATCCCACGGGCCGTGAATCTCATTCTTGTACTTCTGCAGGCCAATCAGCCACCAGCTGCACCCCCCCATCGTCAGCCCCGCGGCGAACAGCCCGATGAACAGGCCCATGAGCCCGCTCTTCCACGGGAAATCCCAGATGCCCTCGCCGTCACCCCCGCGGCCGAGGATCAGGCCCGCGCCGCCGCCGGCGCCGATGACGAGGAGCGTGGTGAGCAGCATGTGGCCCCGGAAGGACTTCTGGCGCGCGTGTCGCCGGAACACGGGGAAGAGCCCGAAGACTTCGATGGAGAAGAGGGTGAGGGAGAAGACTTGTCCGGTGGTCGGTAGACGGGATGCTAGGACGGTAGAAGCCATCAAGGCGGCGTTGGTGCTGAGACTTGCGGGGATGTTTTTGATGCTGGAGTTGAGCGACGTTTGCGTCGGGGTGCTGTAGTCGAAGAAGAAGATGTTGATGGTGAAGAGCAGGAAGGACATGGCCCAGATGGAGTCCTCGGATGTGGACTGCGTCAGGGATTTAAGGATGGGCGAGAGCCCGAGCAGGGTGAAGTAGATGAGGAGGGCCGACTTGGCGGTTGCGAGGCGGAGGTTTGTTCGCTGGGAGAAGCGAGCTGGGGAGCCCGGGGAAGGGGAGTTGGGGACGTAGCGCGGGGTGGGCACCTGCGGTGCTGAGGATCCGGACAGTAGCGACGAGGCAGATGCAGAGTGGGAATGACGAGCGAGGTTTGAGCTGTGGAGATTCGGGACTGACATCGATGCCGGGTTCGGATGGAGATTGGAGAGCGAGCCCGAGGTCGACGGGCCTTGGGTGAAGATGGGTGGTGAGGGCGGTTTGGACTCTTCTTGTCCAACCCAGCAGTCCCATAGCAGCCATCCCAGAAATGTCCCAATCGACCCCCATCCCACGACTGCCTCGGGCGAGACGCGCAACTGATGGATGCCGGTGAAGCAGACGATGAATATTATGACGGAGCAGACGTGCTGCACGATGACCGTGGAATCCGCGACGAGCGGCCAGAAGTTATAGGGCTGCAGCCGCGGATTACGCTGCAGATGTTCGAGGAAGGTATCTTGATCCGTGTAGTTATCTGGGTCTGTCCATGATTAACTCTCGCCCTATGGATGCGACGCGCGACCTTACAGGACTGCTTTACCCACAGCAGCTTCTTCCAGGTGGCCCTCTTCCTCCTGCTCCCACTCCGCGCTCGATCGCCATTCCTCCCTCTCCGGGGCACCCGCAGGTCTGCATTGAGTCCATTCGTCATGCGCAACTCCTTCACATTGCTCACGGCAGCCGATTGCTTACGCGGGGGGGAGCTCTGGTAGATAGCATCTTCGGGCGCGAGCAGCGAGCGGCCGGTCGCAGTGACTTGCGGCGCATACACCGGAAGGGTACTGTTTCGCGTAAGAGGTGGGAAGGGATTCTCTATCGTTACGGGCGGTGATGGAGGCAGTGGTGGTGGTGGAGGAGGCGGCGCCTGGTTGGGCACCATAGTATGAACAGCTGGAAGGATTCATGAGGTTGAAGTTGTCACTTGTCAGCCTCGGGACAATTGGCTTTGACGTACCGGGGCTAGTAGCGAGGCTGAGGTTCCTTGTCTTGGGGAATGGAAATCGGAATTCTTCCCGAGGCCTAGGATGGTGGAGAGTACCTAGTTACATTCTTTTACTCATCTGGGACCTCTTTATGCCATGCCATTCTCAGAAAGTCACGATGACAGAAACTTGGATTTTTGGGCGAACGTCACGTGGTAATATCGCCTTCCACTTCTCTTCTCGCTTCTCACATCGAGAACTTTCCAATGCCCAGGATGGGAAAAGAATTTAGATAACCAACTCATCCAGGACCTCTCTCTACCATGATATTCTCTAAAGTAGCATTGGCAGAAAGCTTGATGGGCTGATGTTGATATCACGTGGTAATATCGCCCTCCATTTCTTTTATCGCTTCTCTCTTCGAAGCCTTCGACTCCAAAGTCCAGCCAGCCAGCCAGCCATACATCCGAAAAAAAAAAAACATGTGTCTGCTGCAACGATTATTTTCTTAAACAGCTAGCTGCAATTAAGCCTTCAGTGCTCAAGCCTCTCTTATTCCTGCCAGTGGACCGTCTGCTGGTCATCATTAGCTGCAAGACATGATTTCCGGCTCTCAACTCTAGTTCCATACACGACAACCCCTCAGCGACCCATCTCATAATTTCCTGTGATGATTTGGACGTCGTTCGTGCAGCGAATGATTAAATATGCGATTCCACTCACGCCTTTCCCAGCTACGGATGGATACCTTGTATTGTCACCTTCGATCTCCTTTACATCTCCTTTACGGACGTGTCGAACCGAAACGAAACGAAACGAAACGAAACGAAAAGAGCCCAAACCCCATGCTCTACGGCGATTCGAAACTCCAATGCCAAACTCCGTAAACAGTCGGAAAGCGCAGAATATCAGAACCGACACGTGAAATGAAGTGGATTAATACACTTCAGCCCCGTGCTTTTGCTTTGCTTTGCTTTCACTCCGCTCCGCTTGGCATTTGCCCCCGCTCGGGACCTGGGTGCAGATCCCGCCCTCTTCCTCGCCCGGTCCATGGTCCGAATACGATAGAGTACCTACAGTGGTCGGGGGGGGGGGGGGGTACAGAGAGAGAGAGTTCCTCTTGCTGCTCTTCTCTTGATCTATTTCTCTTAAGATTTTATTCTACCAACTGACCAATCTTTTAAAATAAACATGCTTCGAAATAAGCAATCTCGCCAGCGAGCCCGTAAGCGAACTCACAACCCTCGAAACATAACATCTCGCTTCGCTTCGTCTTCGTCTCGAAGCTCTCGACAGCAATTCAAATGGGAGGGGAAAGAACAGGTCGAGGGACGGGTAGAGTGTATGGTTCGGAAGAAGTTGTGAGTGTGTACGAAGTTGATGGAGAAAGAAAGGGGTTGTGATTGGTTTTGGAGGGGGGAATGTTGTTTTGGAGCTCGTAATTCTCTTTCTTAAGTACCTAGTAGAGAGAGAGAGAGAGCAGTGAGTTATTTCTAGGATCTTTGAAAAAGCTTCTTATTATATTAGCTATGGTAGCTTGCTTGGCCTGCTTTAGCCTATCCTAGCCTAGTCTAGAATCTGAACTCCGAATCGAAGAGAGCGGGCATATCAGATGGATGGCGTGTTTATACAACTACTATGCTTGTATATGCAGGTATACTTGACGTGGGTGGAATATGAAGGATACTGATTACCTACTTTGAAGCTTCGTGTTTGACTCGGCGTTTCCCAGGCGAGAGCGCGCTGACTCGGACGGAGAGAGAGAGAAAGAGAGCGAGAGGGAGCTCCCTTCTTGTCATTTTTGTCTTACACTCCGTACACAACTACCGGAGGATGAGAAGAACCCGAGAGCCGTGTGAGTGCGGTAGGTGTGTGGGCTGGCTAGACTTGTAGCGGAGTAATATAATGGCTCTATCAGCCATAGGCCGTAGCCGTAGCCGTAGCCATGGCCATAGCCATAGCCATAGCCATAGCCATAGCCATAGCCATAGCCTTCGGCCATTGGCCAATCGCCCTAGACCTCTCGTACATACTGCATGCATACCAACTAAATCATCGTGGCTGACAGAATGATGCACGCCCTCAGCTGCTGTCGGTACAGCTGGCTACATCAGCACGGCCCAAAGTCATTTACTTTCCTGATCCAGGCTGATACGGCAATGGAATCGGGTCAGGTAATTAACAAGAAAGCAAGCAAGCAAGCAAGCAGGAAGATAGCGGATACCACGTATGCTTGCCAGCTACGGGCAGTACATCGATTGAAATGCACATTTGATTTCGTCCTCCGATGGCTTCGGTACATCTACGGTTATCACCACATGATCACCACATGACTTTGAAATCACCGAGCGGATCATCCATCCCTACGGCCGGCCAAGCCAAGCCAGACCAGACCTGACGCTCGTCCTTTTATCCATGCGCACATCACATCAACATCACATCAACATCACATCATCTCAACTCAACCGCAACCCCAACAACCTCAGTCTCAAACCGCAAGTCTCAACCGCGACCGCGACCGCGACCGTGGCAGTTGGTGTATCATCTGATACCGGACTCGCCTGGTCTCGCCGGGTCCGTCGTACTAGTCATTCTAGTAAGTTACCGTCACACTCACACCCGTTTATAGATAGGTAGGAGATCTCGCTCCCTTCGCTTTGTGCGTCCAAGTCCATTTCCTCTCTGACCTCTCTTACCCCGACCCACCCTCCGTTTGCATCAAACTCGACATCGACACTCCTATCAACAAAGACCCGAAGCAAGTAGTATATAACAAGAAAAACGTCCGTCGAATATTGGCAGAGAAGCTTTCATTGCCTGCATTGCCTGCATTGCATCCGAGGGACCGGACATCATCAATATCAATTACTTCCCCCTCCCCCCCACGGGAAATACCCACCGCGCAATATCTGAAGGTCCCCGGGGGATCCTCCACAGCATCCTCTACAATTCTCACCATGAAGCCCGCATCGCGTCTCTCACTCTCTGCCTCACTCATCCTCCTTCTCCAGCTCGCGTCAGCCGCGCCCACCACGGAGGACCCGAATCCCTTCCCTTCTGACTGCCATCACACCTCCTGCACCAGGTACCGCAGCAACCTCCTGGCCCCGGAACCGGAACCGAAACCCCACACGCCGCCCACCCGTCTGACAACTCCTCACTTCCCGTCGCACCAATTGTTGTCGTCCCCAGATACCCTGAAAGAATCCTCTTTCGACAATACCCCCGTCACGCCTTCCGAGTCAACCATCCCTAGCGCTGCCCTCGCCTCCGAACAGCCTCTCTCATCCGGCTATCTCCTCTCCCTCGCCAACCCTGCCGCCTCTCCCTCCATCCAGAAGGCGCCGCATCACATCATTAGCGACGACGCCCTCCCCTCGAAACCCACTTCCGCGCTCGCGGCACTGCGAAAGGAGGACGCGGTGCGGTACTGGGCGTTGTTGCGACCAGCATCTACGCGCCAGGCAGGAGAGACGACGGGCAGCGATGGACCTCGTTTCAAGGTACAGCTCTGCGGAGCCGGAAACTTCCTTTCTGATCACTACATCACCCTGCGAGCCGTGCACTTGTCACGAGACTATAGTGACCTGATGGTCGTGGGCATCGTGATGCTGTTCCTGATCGTGGTCGTCGCGTTGGAGATTGTGGAGCGGATGGGCGATTTGTGAGTTTTGATTTTGGGCGCCGGATACTTGGGACGACAGCTAATCGGCGGATGGCAGGAACTCGATGTTGACCGGTAGACGATGTGCCCAGAGAGGAGATATCTACCTCGAGGACGACGAGATGCTCGCTTACATCGTGAAGAAGCCCGTCTCGCCCCAGTTCGACGCGCCACACTACCGGATTCTGACAGACGAGTATGTCGATGAGAAGGAGGCTTTTCAATACGACAGTGATGCCGACATGAGGGTTTGACAGATGCGGCCGGGGACGACAGGCGACTTCCTCTGGTATGGGTGACGGGGGAGTTCTGGGAAGGACGGAAGGAAGGGTGGCTGAGGACATGGCCAGGCGGCGTCTGGGGATAGCATAATATTTGGGGCTGGATGTAGCGACATATACCTGGTGCAGCGCATTGCTTAGAGCAGAGAAAGTCACTCCTGAGGAGCAGATAATACTACAAATTAATGATGTCTTTTTTTTTATATTATATATAAACATCCCGAAAGGCTTTGTCGGCCGGTAGTCGAGACCAAGTTGAACACTGGTCGACCTGGCCCTTGGCGAGCTGTCGACCAGGCCCCTCTCGTCACTCTAGCCTCTTGATCATAGATCATAGGTACCGGTACCGGTACTCCCCTCTCAACATCTAGTAGTACTAGTACTAGTACTTTCCTACCCTTGACGCACAACTACTAGTAAAAGAAGAGGCAAACAACCCCTGCCTTCTTCGTTCCTGCATAAAAGCTTGCTTGGCTTCTTTTTTTTTTTTTTTTTTTTTTTTTTTTTCTTCTTCTGCTTTCTTCTCTGCTTTCTTCTCTGCTTTCGCAGCTCTCTCTCTCGGCCTGGTCTGGCTTTGGTGGTTGGAGGTTGGGTGGTTGGGTGGAGAGGGACGGGGAGAGGGACGGGGAGGGGGATGGAGGGGGAGGGGGAGGGGGAGGGGGAGAGGGAGGGGGAGAGGGAGGGGGAGATTGATTGGATTTGGATTTGGATTTGGATGTGGATGAATTAGGAAGGAAGGAAGGAAGGATGGATGGAAGGTTGAGTTGAGTTGAGTTGAGTTGAGTTGAGTTGAGTTGAGTTGAGTTGCGTGAGTGAAGTGGGTTGGGTTGGGTGAAGTGAGTGAAGTGAGCTGTTAGCTTATTTATTTATTTATTTATTTCTTTCTTTCTTTCTTTCTTTCTTCTTCCTGTGATGGTTAAAATTGAATTGGGTGAATTGGATTGAATTGAATTGGATTTTAAGGGGATGGATGAATGGGATTGAGGGAATGGAATTAGGTGAATGGATGAGATGGATGAGATGAGATGAGATGAGATGAGATGGGAGCTGGCGCTGGCGCAGAGGGAAATTTCGAGGGGTGGAGGAGGATCGTGGATGGGCTAGGTACCTAGGTACGGTAGGTGGGTAGGTAGCTGTGGTGGTGGGTTTAGGTACTGTACTTACTACTTGCTTGGTTGGGTGGTTGGGTTGGGTTGGGTTGGTTGTGCCTGTCTGTGCTTATCTGTGTTTGTGCGTTGCGTGTTGCGTGTTTGTGTTTGTGTTTGTGTTTGTGTGTTCGTGCATGTGCATGTGCATGCAAGCAAGAAAAGGAAAGGGAAGCAATGAAAGCAGAGAAAGGAAGGTACTGACAAGTACTACTAGCAAAGCAAAGGAAAGGAAAGGAAATGAAGAAAGGTACGAAAGCAAAAGCCAAAGCCAAAGCCAAAGTAAAGGCAAAAGCGAAGGCAAAGGCAAAGGAAAACCCCCGCCCTCCCTTCCTCCCCGAGCAAAGACAAAAAAGAGGAGACGAGCGTTTCTTGCGGTACTGTAGGTACTGGGTACTACCTAGCACCTACTTAGTACCTAGCACCTAATAGTCAGTGCACTGACTTTGTGACCTGCGGGCTCTCGGTCACAGTCAGGACAAGCAAGTGTCCCAGGTCAAGCAAGTGTCCCATTTCAATTATTTCAACTTGTATTAGAAATAACTTAATAACGAATAAAGCTATGATATTAAAAATTTGATACTTTTAAAGAGCTCGATTCCGCCGATTAATGCATTCAATTTTTATCAATATAGCTCTTTTTATTATCAAGTAATTCAAGTTGCAAATCGTAAAAAAAAATTGTTTTTGATTCTTTATCGAAAAGAATCGAAAATCGCAATTTGTATTAAGAATAAATCAATAACAAAAAAAGATACAATAATAAAAATTAAATATACGAATCGAGATAAGTGAATTATACTTTACTTATTAAACATATTATATATTTTTTATTATTAAAATAAGTAAAATAATATTTATTACGCAAAATCACAATTGTAACAGCAAAAAAAGCTCGGACAATTTAGCGAAAATTCAAGAACATCAACTTTTCGATTATATTTGTAACTTAAATAAAATAATAATTATAGAAGTTATAATAAAAAAACCAAATGGTACGAGTCCGCTTGATTAAGAATTTTTTAAATATCAAATTTTTATATCAAAGCTCAATTCAAAAGACGATTAATATTCAAAAATATAAATTTTTTAATACAAAATATTTGATTTTCAATCAAATTCAATCGATAATCAAACATTATTTATTCTATTCATTATTAAATTATTAATAAAAATATTTTATACTTGGTTAGACTTTTAAAGATCTCGATTACGCCGATCTATGCATCTAGTTTTGAATATCATAGCAATATTCGTTGCTAAGTTATTTCTAATACAAGTTGAAATAATTGAAATGGGACACTTGCTTGACCTGGGACACTTGCTTGTCCTGACTGTGACCGAGAGCCCGCAGGTCACAAAGTCAGTGCACTGACTATTAGCACCTAGTCCTCCCATTTGGTATTTAGCATTTAGTACTACTGTACTACTGTACTACTGTACTACTGTACTAGTATTCAGACTGGTAGGCAGAAAGGTAGACAGACAGACAGACAGACAGACAGGCAGGCAGGCATACCTAAGCATGTAAAGTACCGCTGCATAACTACTACTAGGCACTAGGTACGATTACTACTATTAGTACTGCTAGTTGTTGTAGGTAGGTACTACGTACGTAGTAGTAGGTTGTAAGTAGGTTTCCTAGGACCCTACCTTACCTTACCTTACCTTACCTTACCTTACCTTACCTTACCTCCCTAGTCGTACTTAGTACTAGTAGTAGTAGTAGTACTATACTTCTGCAGCCCGGAAAGTTAACCTGCGGCGTACCTATACCCAGCGTGTGCTTACCTACCCTTGCCGGGACGCAGCTGGGGATAGCGTAAGTAGTGGTGGTACGGTAGGAGGAAAGTCTGTCTGGCTGGCTGGTGGGCTGCGGGTAATACCCATGTCGGGAAAACACCCATTCTACGTACTACTACTGTACGTACGTAGTAGGTACCGTACGGTAATCAATCCCAGTGCGGGACCGGACGTAGGTACCGGTACCGCAGCGTCTGGTTTGGGGGTGGGTGGTCAGTGGTCAGTGGTAGAGTTGAGTTGAGCGGAGCGGAGCCGACTAGCTACTACGTACTATACTTAACTACTGTCATAACCGTACTTGCGGAGGAGCAGAGCAGAGTAGAAAGCAGAGCCTTACATCGCAATAATTAAATAAAATAAAAAATTAAGAAATGAAAAAGAGAGATCCATGCATGGATGGATGGATGGATGGATGGGTACGTACTACAGTAATACTATACCTACTATACCTAAGGTACATACCACCGCCTACTTACTACAATCAATCAATCAATCAATCACACTAGCCCACCATACCTACCTAGACCTACCTAGGTACGTAGTACTTACCTACCACGGTACAGGCCTAAGTATTACCCCTCGAGGGTGCCTTAAAAGTTTAGTTTCCACTTTAAACCCCCTGTTTTCCCTACCCTCGAGGGGTAATACTTACGCCTGCGACGTAGTACTTACCTACCTCAGCAAGCAGCCCAGCAGCCCAGCGAACGAGCAACAGAGTTCGCCTAGGATCTAGTACTAGGATCTAGTACTAGTACTAGCAGATCGATCTGCCTCCCTTCCCTTCCCTCCCCTCCCCTCCCCTCCTTTCCTCCCCGGCTCGGACAGCGGATGTTGCTTCGTTCCGAGATGGAGGGCGGGGTGACGTGGGGCAAGACGTGGGGCAAGACGTGGGGCAAGACCGGGGGGGGGGAAGAGTTTTGACATTCTTCTACTTACGGTACGATTACGATTACGGTTACGGTTACGGTACCTACCTAGTAGGTAAGTAAGTAAGTAAGTGGGTAAGTACCTAAGTAAAGTGGTATTTGTACATCATACACAACATCACACAGGACATCACACAGGACATCACACACAACAACGCACCAAGCACGCACCAAGCACGCAAGGAAATACGCGCGCGCGCGAGGGATTCCTGTTTCCCGTGCGAGCACTGCTTGCTTGCTTGCTTGCTGCTATTTCTTTAATTCTCGGCTTGATTCGGCTTGACTCGACTCGGCCCTCGACTGTCCTGTACTGTCCTGTACTGTACTGTACTGTATTGTATTGTAGGTACTTAAGAGTGGCTCAAGCAAGGCAGGCAGGCAGGGCAGGGGCAAACAGGGCTGACGAGCAGCGGGACTCATTCCTGTTTCTCATTCTCATTCTCGTTCTCGTTCCTGTATGTATGCGTGCGTTTGTATGTATGTATGTATGTATGTATGTATGTATGTATGTATGTATGTATGCGTGCCTTTGTGCGTGCCTTTGTGCGTGCCTTTGTGTATTGTGTATGGGATATGTGTATGGGATATGTGTGTGTGACATGTGTGTGTGACATGTGCATTACTATGTATCTATCTATATATGTGTAGTATATATATCCATATATCCATATATATCCACACACACACACGCCCACACGCACACACACACATGCACACACATCCCCGTTTCCGTTTGATCGCCCGCCCGCCGGCTCTGAGACCGCGTGGCTGCCGATCACAGTGTGCGTACCAGCGTACCAGCGTGCCTGCCTGCCCTGGGGATTTTGGTCGGCGCCGGCTTGCTGGCTTGCTAGTTGCGGAAGTACCGGTTAGGTGCGTACCTAGGGAGGTCGAGGTCGAGGGCGCTTTGGGGGCTGGCAGCCCAGCTCAGCGCCACAGGTCACGCACGACTCGCTTCAGAAGATCATGGGGAGCGGGAAGGGGCGTTCCCAAAGGGTGTGTGTAAGTGTGTGTGTCTTTCGGTCTACTACGGTATTTACTGGTGGGTTTTCAGGAGTCGCGTTTAGGACCTGATTGCGCGACTCGTTCTTCTTCATCTTCTTCATCTTCTTCTTCCTCTTCTTCTTCCTCTTCTTCTTCGCTCGTGACACACAAACACAGCCAACCACGATACTCTCTCTCTCTCTCTCTCTCTCTCTCTCTCTCTCTCTGTCCTGGGAATTCCAGACTCCAAATACAGCTTCGGCAGCGAGCGAGCTGCTCGGCGTAGCCGCCTCGCCTCTACACGTACATTCCCCAGAAGGAAGGGGCGACGAACAAGAATGGGAATCACTGAGAAGGAAGGTGGGAAAAACACAGAGAACACAAAAAAAAACACAAAAAAAACCAAAACCAAAACCAAAGAAAAAAAAAACAATTATCATCCCAGTAGACAATCCAGGTTCGCCTCACAGCCCCCACCCCCCATTTCGCCGGATTTTTAAAAAGAGAGGAAGAGAAGGAGCTTCGGGTGATGGAGGAGGAGGAGGAGAGTTTAGGCCATACCCATCTGGCCCTTGTATTCGGTCGCGAACATGGCATCCATCGGATCGTCGAACCCGGCAGGGTGGCAATCCAGCATCCCCGGGCGGATCGTCCCGTCGTTGGCGAAGCCCATGGCGGCCGGGTTCATCTGCATGGCTTTGAGGCTGTCGGCATCGAAGCCCGGCTGCCGCGCGAGCGGCGGCGGCGGCGGCATCTGCTTCAGGTAGCTCGACGTCACCTCGAGCGGGTGCGCGGCCACGAGAAAGTCGTCGCCGCCCGACCACGGGGAGAAGGGCGACGAGTGGTGGAACATGGGCGTCTCGGTCTTCAGGTCGGTGTAGACGGGAGAGGGCATCGAGTAGCCGGCGTCCAGTGCCGGCGGGCGGGACGGTTTGTACGTCTCCTCGTCGAAGGCGGCGGCGGAGGCAGAGGCGGATGGTCGCGGAGCGGTGTTCAACGGCGCCGGCTTCCGCGGGGCCAGAGTCGCAGCGGCCGGTCGGGGGCCCCACATCGCCTGGTTGTACTCTCTGGACACGTTCGAGTGGTCGCTGTCGCTGCTGCTCGCCCGTTCCGTGCGGGGCAGACCCGGCGAGTACGAGGAGAGGTCCTCGGACGGTTTGCGACTGGCATTCTCCTCCGCGGCCAACGCCGTCCGCGCGCTTTGTAGCTGGGCTTGCAGCTCGGCAAAGTCCTGTTCGCCCTCCGGGAAGGCGTACGGGAGGTCGGGCGACGCTCGAATGCATCCGAGCTTGGAAGCGATATCGTGGATCACGGGTTGCGCGCGGTCGTTCAGCTCTGGTTCGCCCAAGTCCCACTGCTCGCCATTGCGCAGCATGGTGTACAGTTTTTGCACCGTCGCGATCAAAGCGTACTGGGTGTTCTCTAGAACCTCGGCGTACCTGGCGCTCCATGGTCAGCTGGAGGACGCTGTTCACGGGCCGGGGACCACACGTACCCTCGAGGCAATTGCTTGAACTCGGTCTTTTTTCTGCTGCCAGCTGTGCAGACTAACCCATCATCTTTACATCGCTTACAAGGAGATTCTCCGTCGCACTGTGAGAGTCAGTCGGGAGCCTGCACCGGGTGAGAGATGGGCATACCTTCGTCTTCTTCATCCGGCATCTTTCGCACGCCTTCCAAACTCGCTTATGTCTACCATCTAAGATACCAGAACTGGGTTCAAGCGATGAGCTTGATCTCTTGGAGGATCTGTTCAGAGATCTTCCCGGCTTCGATATTTTTCGTGATGCGATGGATTTGTTGTCATCCAACGGCGGAGACGGTAAACAGGAAGGGGACATGGTGTGGAGACTGAGGGTGGGAGGGGGGGGGGGGGGGGGGGAGGGGGAGGGGGGTAGTGGGAGGGGAGGCGGAAGTATCTGGACCCTCGACAGCAACGTCCCCAGTCGCGATGTTTCCAAGCAGACGTTGACTCTACGGCGTGGTTGATTCAGAGAACTACCCCGGGGTGCTGGGTCTACTGTTTGGTGATGTCCGAGATCCGGTGGGTGTCCTTCCTAGGCGACGGGTGGGAGAGGTGAGTCAAGCGTTGCTTGTTGACTTGACTTGAAATCGTAGCGACAGGAGATCGATCCGCACACGGACTCGGTCCTCGGAGAGTGGGGAGAGAGTAAGTAAGCTCGGGAGATGAGGACTGCCCGTCACGTCGGGTCGGGTGGAAGACGGTTCAGACTGTTGTGATGGGCTAGAAGCTCGTGAGATGCAGCGACCACGAGGGAAGGCAAGGAGGAGGAGGGGGAGTAGTAGTAGTAGGAGGAGGAGGAGGAGGAGGAGGATATGGGGAAATGCCGATCATGCGAATCATGCCTCGAGAGCAACATGGAAAATTGCGCGGAGCACGGCTGCCTTTGTATTATGCTCTAAGCAAGAGGGAGCTTTCTCTTGGACGGGGTGGGCTTGGTAGACAAAGTGGATATAGCTGGACCAGGACGTTCTGGGATCGGCGTCTCGGATCCGCGAACTGCTTACACCGACCGACTACGGTGGCCTCAGACTGACGGTCCAACCCCACCCGGACAGCATTTACGACCACGCGCCGGTGCGAGATTATGGATTATGCAGCGCAGTGCACCGCACCGTGGATAATGTCCGTCCTGTACAATTCCAGGAGCGCGACTAAGAATAAACCGGCCTAGCTGCCTGGGCGACGTGGATTATCCACAGGGGTGCGAGGAATCACAGTGGCTTTGAAGAGGCTGGACGTCTCGGCTAACCTTGATCATTTGTTTACCTCCCCCTTGTGATTAATCTGCGCAAGTGGGTGCCAACAGGCCGTCGTGCCTTGGAGCATCTTATCTGATGGGACTTGGGGGAGGGGAGGGGAGGATGTCCTGCTGCCAGATCTTGCTGGAAGTCTCTCCGAGGGAAGAACGTACCACTAGTAGTAGTAGATGAGAGTCGCGAGGACCGAGTAGGTAGGTACTTGCGCTGAGCGAGATGGGTGCTAGTTTGATCTTCATGCTGTAATCACACATCCAGATCGAGGAAAGGTGTAGCGCAAACTATCTTTGCCTGGCCGCGTGATGGTACTCTGTATGGCCAGCGACGCGGAACGGCTATACGGTACTGGCGCGGACCAAGATGAATGGAAATTGTGCAGGGTCGTCACAGCCATACCAGACACGTCGGATGTATAGCAGAAACAGATAAAGATGAAGGTACCCTCGTTCCCGAGCCGGGCCTGGAGTACTTGAGGTTGCGGTCGCTGCTCCGGGTCGACTCGCCATGCCGTCGCACCCGTTCCCATCTGGCACAATTCGGTTGACAACAAGGAAACATACTCCGCGCGCGCAGGAACATAAATAGGCCAGCCCACAGACGACTGCTATCCTTCGGCGCCGTGTGCGATCTGCTTCGCTACGGTACTCGCAACGCGGCAGCCCGCCACCCTCCCCCTCGCGGAACTGTAAGCCTGGCACCCCGCTGACTGTGGTCGCAACCTGCGTGCGCCCGACGCATCGCCGGTTGGAGGTTTGGGGATTTTCTCACTCATCCGTGATATATTACGCCGCAGCCACTCGGAGTGCTCTGGCCGTGAGTGAGTGCCGCGTCACGTCCGTCACCCGCACTCGTCGCATCGCGGGCACTCGTCTCTCTCGCGCTCCCAGCCCGCTTCCCCACGACGCGCTGAAGCCGACCTTTCCCGCCTGCGGCGGTACCGCCAGACTCGCAGAGCGGGCGGCGACCCAGGTGGGGTACCAATACATTGCAATACCAATACCAATACCAATACCAATACCAGTACCTATCCAATTCCGTCGCAGCGATGTGAAAATAGCCGACTGCTCCTGAGGGATGATAGTAATTTATAAATGCGGACTGGGACCCGAGAGTGACGCACGATGAGCAGCCCCTGAAACTCCCTTTCCGGGGACGCATCAGCCGTGCACCTTTCCACGTCCTGTACAGTAGCGTATGACATAGATTCGCCCCAAAAATACCCCCATCTCACATTGATAGTAGTACTACGTACTTCCAGTCGAGCCGGACGCATCCCCGGCGGGGGCCTCTCGAGAGAAGCTGCACCCTCGTGCATTGGGTGATTACCAAAAGCAATAGTAGCACGGTACATGTACATCCGGTCATACTATACTGCACTGCACTGCACTGCACTGCACTGCGCTGCACTTGGGCGCGCCTGAACTTCTTCCACGTTCGTTCTCGAAGAGCGCCATCCTGGATCCTTTCGGCGAAGATCCATGTCCCATTTTAATCGTACTCATCGCAGGCCCGTCAGAGCCACGTGCGAGAGCGGACACGATAAGATTCCGTGTCCGAGCTACTACTACTACTACTACTACTACTACTACTGTATCCCTAGCTCCGCCGCGTCCGAGGAATACGGCAGGTGGTCGTCCAAAGTCAAAAGTCAGAGTCGGTAGGCTGGCTTACCCCCCTCAAAAAACACAAGCCCCCCCTTTTTTTTGGGGGCAAATTTAAATTCGGCCAGTCTTGGCTCCCGAAAGCCCCCCTCCCCCCCAAGGAACAAGACTTCGCTCTGTTTGATGTCGGCTGGAGCTCGGTTGAAACCACATGGGACTGCCACGCGGGCGTGCCAATTGCCAATTGCCAATCTACGTAGTACGTAGTACTATACTACGTACTACTGCGTATACCAACGGTTTGATCATCTCGATTGATCGGCCAGGCTCTTCTCTTCTCCTCTTCTCAGGTAGACTGGTAGGTAGGCTTATTTGATGGAGAGATCACACACACACACACACACACACCTCTCTGGCTCTGCTGCCGCCGGAACGCCTCCGCCTGGCTCGTCTGTTGATGCCCCAGGTTGGATGGAGGGAAGCCTTGGATATCGTTCGTCTCGGTTCGCAGAAGCATCAGCTGGACCAAATGCAACGTCATAGACGTACTACTACTACTACTACTACTACTACCTATCCCATCCCATCCCCCTCCTTGAAAAATAGAGCCGGAAGTATATGTCATATTGCTAGGGGCTCGCTCGACAAGGGTCTTAAACTAGTAGTCCTATAGTCGTAGGCCTAGTCCTCGTCCTAGTCCTAAGTAGTGGGATGAGTGTACTAGTGGTAATAGACGTCTCGAGATTTTAGTAGTACTACTACTGTGTCGCCTTGAAAGGTTTCTCCAAGCCAGTGATCGCCGATCCGTCGGCTTTACTGTACACGGAAAGGCTTGGAGCTGGGAGCGTTTTTTTTTTTTTCTTCTTCTTCTTTTTTCTTCTTCCCAGGAGGGACAAGATGCTGAAGCACAAGATCTCCTGACAGGTTGCTTATGAAAAAGCATATTCGGCGCTCGGTAGCCTCTCAATCCCGAGCCTGGCACCGCGCGCTGTACAAGTACGTAGTAGTAGTAGTACCCAGTACCTGCCCTGGACGGAGTACAAATACAACTTGTTCCCGAGAACAGTCGACCCATTTTACCTCGATTTAGGAATGCTGCTACTTATTAACGCAGCACGGTGCTCCTCCCCAGCCCACCTGCCCACCTGCCCAATCATCCCTAGGGCCTACGCTGTGGACTGTGCAGCTCCGATCTTGCACAGATTTTTTTTCCTTCTTATTTTTTTCCTTCTTTTTTTGTTCTTTTTTCTTCCTCGTCTTACCACTCCCACTACCTGTTGCAGTGGTGCAGCTGTGCAGTTGTTGTAGCATTGGCAGTCTAGAACTGCTGCGAGGTATCTCTCTATCCCGCTTGGCGCTTCCTGACTGCTGGGGTCGGCCGGCAGTTGTCGCAGATACAGGCCACATCCCCGCGGGTTTGAAAAAGGGAGATCCCGTTCGCCTTCCTGGGGACGGAAGAGGAAAAAAAGAAGCTTTTCTCTCCTCGCTGCCAGCATCGAGCGCAGAGGGGACAATCTCATCTCGCCGGGGCGGCTGCACTTTAGATCGGCCGCTAGCCCCTCCCCCTCCTCCTCCTCCTCGGGCTCGACTCCACGAGCAATGCCACCCTCATCACTGCTACGCAGGCGTCACACGAGTACCGGTACCTACACACCTACGTCGTAGTACTACGTACTTCCACCTGGACCTCGCGCAACGATGCGCAAGACGATCGTGTTGTTCGCGGGGGGACCTTCCAGAGGTCAACAGTTAGTGACAAAACGGTGCCTGGCCCGACTTCTCTCGCGCAGAGTGGGCGCGCCCTCGCGTAGGGCGTGTTGTACAGTACCGTACCGTACCGCACCGGGAGGTATGCGTTCCGTACGACCACCATGTCCCGGCCGCGCTGCCAAATTTAACCCGGGCGCTTTTACCTCAGACAAGTTAGGTCGGATGATGATGGCCTTGGGGGACCGGGGTACGCCGGCAAAGCATAATGTTCCTTGCAAACGTTCGACCGATGGCAACCTGGATGTGTTGGGCCCAGGCCGGGTCTTGAGCGGCTGTGCATGGTGAGTACGAAAACGAGAACTGGGGGAGGGGGAGGGGGAGCATTAGCATTGGCATGGGCATGGGCATGGGCATGGGCATGGGCGTGGTGGGCTGATGGCACGAGGTTGGCTGGGAAGTTGGCTTTATTGATTGTGTGTCGGTCGCTTAGCCTTTGTTGTTTTTCTCTCCGTGTTGTTTTTTTTTTTTTTTTTTTTTTTTTTTTTTTTTTTGGTTTGGCTCTCTTCTTTCGCAGCTGCCGCTCACATCCAAGCATCGAAGCCTTACGAGCAGACTGCACGGGCGGTTCCTTCTATCGCCTATCGTGGGCTGACCATGGGCTGACAAGTGGGAAAAGAACACCCTCTTCCGTCATCGACCCATCACCTCTTTCCTTGTCCTTTTCCTCTTCCCCCCCCCCCCCCCCCCCCCCCCCAAAAAAAATGTTTTATCTTTCTGCACAGCATCATCGCTTTCAAAAGATGCCCTCCCTTCCCGTCCCAATTCCCCGCCATGATCCCTATCCAAGCGCTCCAGCTGCCCCCGACCTCAGCACCGCTCGAACGACGCCGTCCGAGTGCGTCGTCGTCGTCGGCTCTCCCTTCCCGCAATCTTGCGTCTCGGGCATGCGTGATACGTACCGTACCGTAGTCATCATCCACGAGCGCCGCCTCCCGTAGGTACTTATCAATCTTATCAATCAATCAATCAACCACCCCCCGCCCCCGATGACCGGTCGCGCCAGAATGCGAATCACGGGGCAGCCGCAGCGCACGCTACTCTCTCAACATCCTCAACCGCAGCAGTAAGCACCTCGTCATACCGGTACTCTCTCTGAGCTCTGCTTGCCAATACCTCGCTCCGATCGAAAGACCTAGGTGTTGAACGTCACGAAATAGATAGTCGCACCTTCTCCCTCCCCCCCGTCTTTCTCTTTTCTTTACCGGGTCTGTTTAGTTTGTTCTGCGATCGCTACTGTCGAGTCCACGTCCGTATGTATGTATGTACTCATTCTTATTTTCTCGTTTCATCTATCTCTCCGGAGAGACGTCTTACGATCGCGAGGGGAGGGTCGCGGTCTTGCGTGAAGTGAAGTGCAGTAGTAGTATAGTAGTAATAGTAGTAGTAGTAAACAGCCCACACACAACACGATAGCAAAAGGGGTCTCCGCACACACAGAGCCATTCCATCCATCCATCCCTCCATCCATCTCCTCTCCTCTTCTCTCTGTCTTATACTATACTATATACTATACACTACACACAAGCAAGCCCAAACCCCACCTCCACACCCCCCTACTCTCTATATATATATATCTACCTACCTACCTACCTTACCTACCACAACAAACGCACCACCAACCTCGTCGCGCCGCCGCCCGTCTCCGCATCACTACGGTAGAGCCTCTTGCCCTCACTCGCCCACCACGGTCCTCGATCTAGTCTTCTAGTAGTGAGTGTGTGTGTGTTTGTTTGTCTGTCGAAGCTGATGACGGGACGGGTTGGGGGAGCTAGCTAGCTGGCTAGCGAGCTGACTTTCTTTCTAGACGGTTGGGGGGGGGGGGGGGGTATAGGTATAGGTTATAGGTGTAGGTAGAGGTGGAGGTAGGTGGAGGTGGAGGTGGAGGTGGAGGTGGAGGTGGAGGTGGAGGTGGAGGTGGAGGTGTAGGTGTAGGTGTAGGTGTAGGTATAGCGGTGTTGTGGGTGCAACCTGGTGAGGGACTCCCTTTTTGGGTGAGTGTAGTGTACTGTACTGTAGGTACTGTATGTATCTTAAGTAGGTACTGTGCTGTGTAGAGGCCGCGCTAAGCGAGGCGAGGCGTGCGTATGCGTATGCGTATGCGTGTCTGAACTGAACTGAATCTGCGGCCTCTTTCCTGACTTACGGTACAGTACAGTAACCCACGTCGGGTTGGTTGATGGGTGGTGATGGACGGACAGAATATATATATACTATACGCGCTGTGCTTTATGATAGATAGAGATATATCTCTTTCTCTCTCTCTCTCCACACGAGCTCCTTCCGGGTTCTTGTCGACCCCAGAATCTGCCAGCGGTAGTCTGGGGCGGGCATATAGTAGTATCGCCAGAGCAAGCCTCTAGGGAGAGTGCCGCTATGAATAGCGTGGATACGGTTGGCGAGTTGTTGTTGGTAGGTGGTAGGTGGGGATGGGGTGGGTTTTCTTTTTGTTTTTCTTCTACTTTTTCTTTTTCTTTTTCTTTTTTCTTTCCTTCTGTTTTCTTTCGTCCAGACCAGACCTCCACCACAGCTGGAGACTTGCCGACTGCGGAAAGGGGGCGGGGGCGGATATATATTACAACAGAGAATCAAAAGGGAGGGCTTCTCTCTCTCAGCCCCCCCCCCCCTCTTTCCCACGCTCCTGGAATTCCAATGATCGGGGGACCGAAGCGCTCGACTCGCTGGGATACGTACGTACTGTATGCCGAGCAGAGCTCGTGGCTTACCGCGACGCCGATTCTCGAGACTGTGACGCCTCGAACGGTACAGCGTGCTCTCGCTTCTGGCTTCGGAATGGAGGACGTACGTAGCTGGAGCGGTAACAGTCACGGTCTCCCTTTCAAATTTGACCGACGGCCGACAAAGATTGCGAGATAGCATGTGCGTCCAGGCTCATCAGCAGCACCCGCTCTGCAGCTGCTTGATAGACAATCTGGTTTTTTTTTTTTTTTGTTTTTGTTTTTTTTGGACAATGCAGGGAAACCCTGTTCTGTGCTCTGCCGGATTCGCCCTGGGCACACCTGCCTTCCTCACTTTCCATTTCCGATGGGCATGGTTGGGATTACCTTCTGGCTAATGAACTCATTCGGGCCCCCTTACGCGCTTGGTCTTCTGCCATAAGTACAGTAGGTATATACAGAGGTACAGGGTTTGAGTATTTCTCTCCAGTCGAAGCTAGAGAGTAATGTAGAGCGTGGAAACGTCACGCTACCGATACGCGTCTATACGCAAGCCCGAACCTAACACGATAGTGAACATAATACGTAGTAGTTAATCTGGATCGAATCGTCTCGGAGCTTTAGAGAACAGCTTAGTAGCGCTCTATTATGCATTGGTTAACGCTTTGAAGCTTTCGAAGATACTTAGTAGTACTTGGCTATAGATATACTACGTAGCTATCATGGCTTTACGTTCTACGCCGTGCAGATTTCACCGATTTGAATCGCTTGAGCAAAAGTTTATCGAAGGATGTACGACTAAGAAAGCCCTGCAGATGCAAGCTACGTACCTTATTACCCAGTTATAGTACTACGTACGTAGTATATTGCCGTACCAAGGAAGCAAATCGCCCGCGTCGGATGATCGCATGCGACCATTCCGCCGATATACTACTACCTAGCTTCGTAGCTTCGTCCTCTGTCCGCCTAAGCCGGCTGAGCTCTTCTCCCCTTTTCCCCTCCGCGTTGCATTCGTTGTACCTATCGATGGACTAGTAGCGGATCGCAAACCGCTCAAGCCAAAGCCAAAGCCAAAGCCAAAGCCAAAGCCAATCAATCAATCGGCTTTACCTCTCTCACAGAAAAGGTTTCTCACACGCAAGCTACCTACCTACCTACCTCACCCACCTCACCCATCTACCTACCGGTACCTACCCTACGCTGCCGCCCTCAAGAAGCAGATAGTAGTATGAACGCCCGCACCCCCGACACCGGATCGCATACATACTACGTACGTAGTACCAACCAGCCAGGCTTCTTCTTCTATCGAACCCTCCTCCCCAATCCGTAAGTTAGGCAGGCACCCGTACCACCCATCCACCCACCCACCCACACTCCAAGCCCAAGTACTACGTACCTCACCTCATCGCCACCCCGTCCGCGAGAGCCGCCTCCCAAGTTCTCCATAAACCGGTCCTGCACCTTTAACCCCCCCTCCCTGGTTCCCCTCCCCTCCCTCCCCTCCCCCCGGGTATCAACCCTACGCCCGCGACGTGGTACTCCTCTACCCTACGCACAGCAGTGCGTTTCCCCCTCATACCGTAGCTACAGTACATACGTGACAGCCAGACAGACAGCCTGGACTCAAATCCCCAACCCCATCCATCTCCACAGGCGCCCCCTGTCGCACTTTATACTATCGCGTTCGTTCGTCTCCTGCCGCGCTTGCATGCACCCCCCCCCCCCCCCCCCCTCCTTCCCGCTGCTGCTGCTGCACGGATTCCGCATTCCAGCTGGGGAAAGAAAGAAAGAAAGGAAGAAAGAAAGAAGGAAAGAAAAGCGACAAAAGATAGTAGTACGCAGCTAATAAATCGAGCTCGCTGGGATCCCAAGCTTTCGTCGCCCCTGCTTCCCTTGAGGCTTGAGGGAGGGGGATCGGCCAGAGAGTCATCCCGTGGAAAGCTGTAGTAGGGAGGACCGGTGGTCTTCGGGTAGCCTGTGTGTGTGACTGATGCGACCGTGTTTGATTTCCTTTTCTTGTATTTTCTTCTATTTTCTTTTATTTTCTTTCCTTTTGTTTTGTTTTTTTTCCCGCCATCCATCTCCCGCGCCGAGTGCGCAGCGCAGCTTTTATTGATTTACCTACCGGTATTGACATACATACATTCATCCTCAAAGGGGTCTCGCTCGCTTAGCGCGTACGTACATACATACCGTACATACCCCTCCCCTCCCGTCCCCCTCCCCTCCGTCCCTCACCCTCACCCTCACCCTCACTATCACTATTAACCCACCCCACCCCATCCAACAGCACACCAAATCCCATACCACGACGCACTGTATATATATACATATATACATACCCGTCCCTCCGTCCTCCCCCCCCTCTCATCATAATCATCATCTCCATCCCATCAAGGCAGGTCCCGCAGCCGGTGTTGCAAAAAACCGACGACTCCCCTTCTGCTTCTGCTTGGTCTGGTCTGGTCTGGTTTGCTCGGGGTGGAGAACCCAAGGAAGAAAAGAGAGAGAGAGGGAGGGGATTTCATCGTCTCGATCAGAGGGTCGAGCGAGCAGCGGCGGCGGCTTTTGATGTAGCGTGAAAGAAAAGAAGAAGAGAAAAAAAAAATTGAAAAAAGGGGGGGAAGAAAAAATGAGATGATTAAATGTATCAATTAATATCAAAGTCAGACTGCGATGATCGACTGACTCTCGTTTTTATGACATGACATCTTTGAAGCACGTTATGAGAACGTCGGTTCAAGAGCGTAGTGTGTTCTTCGGAAGAAGTAACTACAGTACCGCGTGCAATGTAGATCAGAGGAAGCCGCCGCCGTGGCTGCTCGAGATAGCGACAAATATGCTGTGCAATTTCGATATAAGGATGTGTCAAGGTGGCTGATCGAGATAGAGGTAGAGGCGAGATGGAAGAGGAGCGTCTTGAGCGCAAATGCAATCATGGGATAAAAGATGCAATCATGGGATAAAAGAGAGAGAAAAAGGATCGACGCTCAATTGGTATTGAGACGCGCAACGTTATAGAAGGGAGACCTCATTAGTCGCTATCCAAAATTACAACCTCAGCCTCTGCCTCGCCCACACTCTCCACGCTCAACACATCCCCCGCGTTCACACCACTGATAAACGCTCCATCGCCCTCGCGCAACACGGCATCCTCGCGGCCATCGATCCTAATCTTCGAGCTGCCATTCTTCGTCATGGGCAGGTGGATATAGACGTTTCGTCCCTCCGTCTTGGCTACCGCGCCTGCGCCGATCGTCCACTGGAAGCGCTTATCGACCGGGATGATTCCGGCGCCCATCACCAAGTCCGCGTGGATGGGGATCGTATCTGGCAGCGTGGCTTCGGCGGCTTTCTCCTGTGCCGGCGTAGCGTCCTTGCCGCCGACGAGCGGGGACAGAATGGGGAGGAAGGCGAGGCGTTTGGCGTCCTCGCTAAAGGTCTTGGTGTGATACTTGGGGGTGAGGCCACGGGCCCAGGGGAGGGCCCAGATTTGGAGGAAGTGCACCTGCTTGTCGGATTCGTTTTGCTCGGAGTGAGCGATGCCTTGGCGAATCATGTGAGCAATTTGTTGGAGGGTTGGGGGAGGGGTACGAACCACTTCCACCGGTGGTAAACTGCACGTCTCCGCGCTTCATGCGGAAGAAATCGTCGCCTTGGCTTCCTTCGGCGCCCTTCTTGATCATGCTATCCCGGTGCGTGAGCTCGCCGCTGAGGATGTAGGAGAAGATCTCGGCGTCGCGGTGGGGATGCGTGGGAAAGCCTGTACCGGCATCGACGCGGTCTTCATTGAGGACCCGCAGACTGCCAAAGTTCTGGAATCGCGGATCGTAGTAGTTGGCGAAGCTGAAAGTGTGGTAGGAGTCTAGCCATCCATGATTTGCGTGTCCGCGGTCGCCAGACCGGCGGGGGACGATTTTGGCGTGGGAGAGGGCTTGAGACATGGTGGTCTTGACGGCGTTGAGCGCGCTCATAGAAGGTTCTTGAGGTATTGGTATTGGGGCAGTCGTTTCGAAAGCTTTGAGGGGAGTAGTAGGTATAGAGATGTAGTTTGCAAAGATGTGGAAGAGGTCGAGGAGCGGTTCACGATAGCAGATGCTGATGGATAGAACGAGAATGGAACTGGAGATGAAGAGAAGCTTCATTTATAGACAGATGAGGAGAGACGAGAACATAGGAGACGATGGGGAGAAGTGGGAGGAGGCGAGTATGAGAAATGGTTGTTTGTTACTTAAGCAATTGGTGATGCTTTGGCATGGCATGATTTGATTTGGTTTGATTTGATTTGTTGACATTTGCAGTGTCTATATGGGATTGGGATGGTAAGCTGGTGGAATGATTAGGTGATTGGGGACGAGTGAAAAATCCTTACCAAGCAGATGATTCAGCGTGGCGGGAGTCGGAGGTACTATGATCCTCGGCCTTAGGTCAGCCTCGCCCGGCAGATGTCTGGAGAACTACCAATTCCAGGTCAGGTGACAAAGCGGTTCGCTCAGCTGTTGCTTGCTTACATCTTGCCTCGCTTTCAATCAAAAGCGGCTGAATAATTTATTGAGCCTGCAAGTCTATGATTGTCTAGTCTGTCGGATTGATGTCCCAATGTGCTAGTAGTCACGTGATGCGAAAGGTACCCCGGATTCTCCATTATTGGCGTGAATCAGAAGCGGCCTAGCGCGGATTTGGGAACGTGGCTGGAACGGGGCTAACTTCCCCAGGCGGGTACTCGCCGCCGCTACAGATATATTATTACATCTTGCCTCGACCTCCAACTTTCAACAACTTCATCCAACCTCAACCTCAACCTCGCCGTCTCGAGACCTTCCCCTTCCTCTTCTCCCTTCCTCCATCCCCCCCCCCCGCTCCCCTGGTCTTCGTCCCCAGATCATCGAACTTAAGCATGTCGGACCCCGAACCCGCAAACGCAGCACATAAGGGTCCGCGCGCCCTTGGCGATCTGCCCGATGAACTACTCATACAAGTTATGAACCTCCTCCCCACACAGCACGATCTCGGCTCCGTGTGTCTGGTCTCCAGACGCATGAATTCCATCGCCGACCCCGTACTCTACAAGTCCATCCTCTTCGACAAGCCCAAGCACCATCTACTATTCTCCGAGTCGCTGGTCACGCGTCCCAGAAGGGGCTCCCTGATCCAGAATGTACGCGTCGATTTTGCCAGCGCCGAGATGAAAGATCTCCTGTGTTTGACGGACATGCCGCACCCCATCGATCGATTTTCTCATACCATCTCTACCATGTCGAATCTGGAGGATCTGGTCATCTCCGTGCCGGACAGCTTGTCGCATGGCATTGGAAATCTGTTCAACGGGCCATTTGATCTGGCGTGTCTGAAAACTTGCAAGTCCTCTTCCCGGCATTCCATGTCAACTGACTAACATAGAGTCAGGCTCCCTGTTCTACCAACGTGAGGACGGCGGTTATTGGGATCTTCAGGAGAACATCCACATCTTTGGCCATCCAACCCTCGAACACCTGACAATCCGCCACGCGAAGCTCGATGAGCGCGGTTTCGAGTCCCTGGAGAAACCGTGGTACACAGGTCTCAAGGCTTTGTTCCTCCTGGAATGCGACATCCACGATGACGCGCTTGCCGACCTGCTCGTTCTCCCGGAGGCGCTTGAGGAAATTACCATTACGCAGCTCGAGGATCCGGAACCAGCACTTGAGGAAAGCCCAGAGTACATGGAAGACTACATCCTCGCGTGTCGGTCGGCCCAGCACTCCCTTCAGCGAATTACCATCGACTTTCCTACCCTCGCTGCCAAGAACCCGTTGAAGCTGCGAGATTTCGAATTGCTGAAGGAGTTGAAGTTGAGGGATCACCAGCTGTTCGGAATGAAGACCCCAAGACTGTTTTCGGTAGCGCTGCCGCAGAACCTGGAGGTCTTGGAGTTTCTGAGCGAGGTGGGCACGGATGAGGAGGTGGCCGAGCTACTGTGCTACACGATCGAGAACAAGGCTATCCTCGCACGGAAATGGACGGATCTGGTTGTCGTGGAAGGCAAAGGCGTGCCGGACCGGATTAAGGAGGTTTGTGGACCTTTCGAGGAGTTCTTGCAGATGAAGTGAGGAGGACGCCCGAGCTGCTTCCGGTGATTACAACGCTCAGGGATGTCGGGAGAGACTTACGATCAACCTTTCCCTTACAGGATCCAGAATTAGACGATACTCCAGCGCGGTCATAGGTTGGGAGAGGGGACAGTAGACAATTGGGGCTTGCAGGCCGCCAATCACGATTGGCTATAGACAGACAGAAGACGAGACCACAGCTCCGAACAATGGCCCAGACATAGAACGGTCGCTCAGGATATGAAGAACTGGATTAGAAAGACGAAGTGGTTTTGTAAATATACATACAGCCCTACATATAGCCACGCGGCGGAATAAATCAGAAACAAAAGCAAGAAGAAGAAAAAAAAACACGCTATCTCTTCCTACTTACACATCGCCATCTTGGGTCGAAGTTGAGAAGACAATAAGGCACAGGACCTTTCTACTCTCTCATCTTGGCCGAGGTCCGAGAATTTGCCCATCGAGGTATAATCGATGTACTGATTGTAACTTTTTTCTCCTTGTCCCCTCAACGCTCCTCAAGGCTTCTTTAGCGTTGCATGCATGAGGTATGTATGTATATAGATCGATAGTTCGATCGTTCGATAAAGCGAAGTAGTACGTACGTACGTACCTCCGTATAATCCATCTATCACGCTGATTCCTTCTGCATGCTTGCCTGCTAGCTAGCTAGCTATCAGTCAATCAATATGCTATCGAGGAGGCTATGCGGAGGAGGTTTTACGCTACGTTGTATAGGTGGGTGGGTGGGTAGGTGGGTAGGTGGGTACGTAGGTGGGTACTTGGTTGGTTGTTTTCCGGCCTAGAACAGTTGGTTTGTGTGTGTGTGTGTGTGTGTGTTTTGATAGCCAATTCTGATTTTTGATTCTGATTTGGATTTGGATTTGGATTTGGATTAGTATCATCTGTTGTTAAGTTTTTGGGATTAGGGGGTTAGGGCATTAGGGGTTAAGGGTGAAGTTGGGGCTAGTCACTCGGAGCTCAGATTATAGAGGGAGGTCTAAGGGGCGGAGGAGTGGAGAGATATATTTGTCTGTTTGTTGGTTTTGTTGGTTTGGGGGGGGGGAGGGGCGGTAGCTTTGCTCGCTGGCTTGCTTGCTAGGCTTCTTGGATCTGGGAGATGTTGCTTGTTTGCTTGCTTGCTTGCTTGCTTGGGCGTGAGAAACGGCAGGCCGTCTCTTCTCAGTTGGTACTTACTGCATTGCTTATATTCCGTCCGTCTGTCTCTCCTGTGATGGCTTTGCGTGTTCGTACGATCTACCTATCTACCTCGATCAGAGTTCTTGCGTATCAGCTAGGTAGTTAGGTAGGTACATAGGTAGGTAAATATACATACATGCCAGCTAGCGCCAACCCTCCCCTCCCCCTTCGCCTCTTCACCCTCCTAAATTTTTCAATTTCAATCTCACGGTACTAAATCAATCAAGAGAAAGAGTAATGCAAGAAACAGATAGATAGAGAGAGAGAGAGAGAGAGAGAGAGAGAGAGAGAGAGAGAGAGAGAGAGAGAGAGAGAGAGAGAGAGAGAGAGAGAGAGAGAGAGAGAGAGAGAGAGAGAGAGAGATTATATTTCAACCTCTCAGAGATTCTTTGCATTCCTCCCACCAATGTTTCTTTCGCTCGTAGGTGTACGAGACGGAAAGGGAAAGCAGACGGACGGACCTCTAGCTAAGTAAGGCTATTACTAGTCGTAATAGTGCTTTTGCGTTATATTTTCAGAGGAGAAAATAGAGGCAAGGGGAGAGCCAGTCGATGGTTGGGTGGTTGGTTGGTAGCTAAGTGTAAACAGGGTATGTCGTCGTTGGCGCAAGCCCTTCCTTGCTCTGGCGAAGGAAAGGGAGGGAAAAGAAAGGACTCCCCTTCCCGAGAATGCTAGCGAAATCGAAAGAGCAGGCCAGATGGAGGGATTGTGAATGGAAGATTGTGAGTTGGAGAGTCTGAAAAATATGAAGAGAGAAGAGAGAGAGGAGAGAGAGAGAGAGAAGGGGGGGGGCGGATGGGAGATAGAGAGCAATCAAGCAATCAAACAATCAATCAACTAAGCAATCAATCTAGCCAACTCCCGTTTGCAAAAATAGACAATCAGAAAGTGACGCGACAAAGAGACAAAATATCCAGGGGGTCAATAGAAAGAAGAGAGAGACAGTGTGTGGGTGTATGTGTGTGTGTGTGTGTGTGCAAACAATTCCCCATTGGCAAAAAAACAACTGTATGTACTATGTGATCTGATTAAAACCCAAGCCAGACAAGCAGAGGTCATCAATCCATCTATCATCAGCCAGAAAAGAGACGAGAGGCAAACCCATCCACCTATCCACCCATCCATCCCAACGTATTCCACAATCCCCCACCTCCGGTATGATGCATCTCCTCTCGCTCAAGCAGATCATGTCCTCTTTATTTCCCAGAGAAGCGTCATGTTCTGTTTGCATGCTAGGGTTGGGACGGGGACTACAAGACGGAGAAGTCGTAGACGGACAGAATCGCAGCTGTGTAAGAAGGAAGGAAAAGGGTTCGTGATATTTTCATCGTAGCACAGAGAGTTGGAGATCCTAACGGGCAGAAGAAGAGTAGGTGGGCGGGGGATCCTGCAAGCGGCCACTGATGCATGGAGGCGTACATTGCGGCTGAGACAGTTTTGACGCAGGACGCAGCTTGCTCGCTTGCTCGCTCGGTTAGCAGCCGCGAGTAGGTCCGGAAATAACAAGGCCATGGTTTGAAGGGAAGAAGAAACGCAATTGTTCGCTGAACTTAGCAGTATTCGTACAAGGAAGGTGTCTGTGTATATTGAGCCTGAGATGTTTGTTTGGTTGGCGGTTTGCGGGTTGCGGGTTGGGGTTTGGGATGCAGTTGTTGGCAAGAGGTGAGAGCTGCTGCTGCTGTTGTCAGTCTGTGTGTATTCACATTGGGTTGCAAGATAACTAGGAGATGTTGAGCAGAGATTTTTGAGCAGATTTGGATGGTCTGATCTGTACCTTCTGTCGCTTTTCACGACCCCCCTTGGGGTGAGAGCAGCTGGCTCATTACCAATAGATATCCGAGATGGATAGGAAGGAGCGAATTTGGGATGAAGGAGCGATCATATCGTGTATAAAGATAGGACAGGAAGGACAATTTGAAAAAGAGATACTGACTTACAATTCGGAGTACAGGTCAGCTACGAACAACTCAAACCAGGGAGACAAGCCAGCAAAAGCGAGCAACGAGAACACCCCATCAGACCTTGTTGGTGCATGGGCGGCAGGTCTTCAATCTGCAGTATTTGCACTCGAAGATGTACCAGTGGGGTCCTGTATGGCACATCGCGCAGGTCCATTGGATCAGGGTCGACTCGGACTTGAGGAGGTTGAAGCTGTGGTGGCAGTAGTTGGGGACGGACATGGTGTCGGCTTGCGTGTCGGTGAGTTTGGTTATGGAGGTGGAGGTTTCTACGAGAATAGTTAATACAAGTACCCAGGAGGAGGGAGAGAAGGGGGAGTAGGGGTGGAGAATGTGTATACCTCGTAGAAGTAGGCGCAAGAAAACGATGCAGGGTCGAGATCGAAGTTGTTTGTTGGTTGGAAAGAGCAAAACGATCTAGGTCGCGAAAGAGCTTCCCTTAAGTAGCTAGATTCCCTCGCTTTTCAATCTAAGGTCGGTCTGCTGATACGCTAGCTGGGCTCCGGTGCCAGATCAAGGGTGAATGGAAAGCGAGTAGGAAAATTATGTTTGTTACTCGGTATTTCCCAAATCCCAGACTCAGTGGGCGACGAACACACTTTAAATCAGCAGCAGAAATCCCAAAATGCAAAAAAAAATACCGATTATCCCTCGTCCAATCTGCTCTCTGGTCATCTAAGAACGATGTCCCAGGGTCACAGATCGAGATCTAGTTTGCGTGTAGATGCCGCGAGCAAAGGATAGAAACATCACAAGCAAGCAAACTCCGTTCAGCAATCACGGAATGACACACAGGCTCCAAACCGCCTTCTCTTCTTCGTCTCCTAACTCCTCCCGCCGTTCCAGAAGAACGAGCGGAGGTGGCGGATGCCGCGTGTACGGCGGCTTTTGCGTCGGGGAGCAATATGTACGTACGGTTGAATGTTTTTAGAACAAGAATATGGACTGATCATAGATATGTACGGAGCCAAAGCATGCAACCGGAGAGCTGATCAAACTGTATATACTGGATTGGGGTTTGCCACATGAGAAAACAGATGGGGAAGCGACCTGACGGCGAGCAGTGTCAAAGGAGGTTGAAGCTGGCGCCGCCAGAAGAGAGACAAAGTGTTCTGTAAAGAGGGTCTTGCAAGGAAGAGATTCCCGGATGGAGGGAAGCAAGGCGGATGGAGAAGAGAAAGGTAGAGCTCTGTAGTTGCGACGGCTCTCCCGCCCTCGCGGAGGTCGATCGATGGTGGATACTAGTGTGGATACGGATCTGTAGCTATTAGTTTTACTGCCGGGTGGGTATACATGGTCCTACGCGGCGTTTAATGCGACAGAAGCCATGGTCACGTCACGACGATGAGAGAGGAAGAGGAAGAGTACGAGGACGAGGAAAGGTAAAAATTGGGAAAAAGGCAAGGAGGAAGCAGATGGAAAATGAAAGTAGCAGATATTGCAGCTGGGTATGGATCGGAACTTCCTGGCAGGTGGCGAGGAGGGCCGTATCGAGGTACCAGATATAGTTCATCCCAGGTTTATGTTGTTATGTCGGTAGCGAGAGAAGAAACAAGACGTCCGACAGGGGCGGCCCCGTGGACAAGGCGAACATCGACGTCTCAAAGTACTTCTAGAAGCAGACGTCACTTTCTTACGTACTGTAGGAGACCAGGGCATCTCAAAACTTGGCCGCTTCGAAATTTCCTGATATATATACTTCTCCTGTATCCTCCATGCCAACGCCCCAACGCCCCACGCACCAGAGTGAAAGTTGTGCCGATCGATGCCTCTCTGTATTCGCAGCAGCTCGGAGAATTCGATGCCACCACTACTGCCAAATAACCTTTGGTGCTGTACGGCGGTGGCTGTTGGGCTTGGGCTTTGGGCTTGGGCCAGACAACTTACGTGTCTTGTCCGACTGCGAATTATTGGCGTTGGTCGGCGTGTTACGATGTGCCTGGCCCTCATTCCATGATGTCGCGGATATCGAGAAGTAAGTAAATAATAGGAAGCGGACTCGTCGGAGTCGTCAAATCCGGTCTCGCCTCCACGAATCTCTTGTCCTCGGCACTTCGCAATGCATTGGGGTCCGAATGACAAGGCCCAATCCCAGACCCTAATAACTTACGATTCCGAACGGTGCGCCGGCTGACCGCTACCAACAACATGTAGAGTACTAATATATACTATATATATATACATACACTCCCCTCTGGTGAGCTGGGCTCGAGAGACATTTGATAGCCGCAGCTGTGATGGTTGTTTACATTTAAAATCCATAAGCGGGACACGAATATGCAACCAATCTGGGGGCACAGGAGCAGATACAGCAACAGCGAAGATCGAGTCAGCTCTGTCGAGCGAGTCAGCTGTATAATCCCAGACTCATCGTCATGATTGGGATGTGTAGAAAGTGGCACCGTATCGGCGATTTGAGTAGGGGCTGTGCACATTAGCTTTTGTGGCGCCTGCTGTCAAATCCGTATAGAGACGTTGACCGTTGACCGGGGTCTTGTTCGGATATCATATCACTGTATCAGAAACTCCTGGCCAAAGACGACGGACAAGTAGAATGAATGCCTTGCTATTGCCACTATTTGTTTGAAGTTGGGTATATCGCGTATCCTCCGTCATCCTCCCCCTCTCAGCACTGTATCTCTTCCACAATTCCACAGCAGAACGTGCGTATATCGAATAACACCCGCTCCGTAGTACTTGCTGATGGTCGGTCTTCTATCTGACTTTCGTTTACTCACAGGTGGGACTCTTCCGTCTAGAAGGACAGGGGTTTCCTTCGTTCCCAGCAACCCAGGGCGTAGGTTGTCGGTAGTGGGTACCACCCGCATCACGCATCACGGAGCAACTTCCCGAAATGGGAAGGGAGAGCGGCTTGGGCTTGAAGATCTTGATTAATAACATGTTACTTAAGGCATCTAAGGCGTCACCCTGGCTGGCATTGTCGACTTCAATGCTGTTACTCCACACCGTCGAAGAAGGAGAGCAGCCAAGGAACCTGTTGATCACGCTCTAGTCTATCTTCCTTCTACGGACAGTTTACCTTTACTCGAAATCTGACTTGAGAGAAGAGAATCAACATCAATGCGTAAAAGCTGCATTGCTTGGCGATCTTATCGAGACCAAGCGAGGATCCTAGACCATGCACCACGCATCAGCTGTAGTCTCGGGCGGGCAAGATGGTGGACGCAGTTACTAGTAGTACGTACTACTGTACCTAGTAGTTGTAGAAGTTTACAGAGTAGGGCGAACCTGCGACTAAGGTCGGGATAGGGTTAGGGTTAGGATGAGATTAGGGTTAGGATAGGATTAGAATCGGGATAGGGGATTCCCGTCTGTTTTGATGCAATATCGAGATAAAACAGGGGCTCGCTTATTATACATATACCTCTTCGTACAACCACAAAGCTCGTACTTATGCTACCTCCATTGGCTATGGGCTACAGGCCATGACGGAGACATCTCCGTCTTCACAGTACATAATAAGGACCCTACCGTCCCCGTCCCCAACCGTGTCCCTCTCATCTCGCTCATCTCGCTCATTCCGGCTCAAGCAACATGGCCCTCCTTCGCCCTCCCCGCCCCCTACATCCCCCAACTACTCCGCTCCGTACAGCAATGCTCCGTACGCAGTACATAAATGTAACCCCACGACGCGCACGCCATGCACGGAGCTGCATTTTGATGACTCTCAAGAGCTCAATTTCTCCTTCGTAGCCTCGACCAATAGCTGTAGTAGTCGGACCAAGTGCGAGCTCGAGTTATGGTTTATGTCGGAAGAAATACCGTTTTCAGAAAACGGTAGATGGGATGGATGGATACAATTTAGCACGCACCTACCAGCATATCGCAATCTAATATCACACCACTTACTCTGGCAAGTAATAGGTAGTGGGAGTTGAGCTCGCCATTCTGGGGCCCTTTCCTAAAGTAGGCGACAGAAATATGTTGGTCGTCGTACTTTTTACAGTATAATTCGTTTCACAAGAGATATTTGATGGTAGAAAATTGATACTCTGATATAACGATATTGCCAGTTTTTAGCTTCAATACATAACACGCTAGCTTATATATGTATCATTTTATTCCAAACACAGATTAAGCAGAGTTTGGTGTGTTAGAAGTTAGCCGTTCAAATCGATGAAAAACCTTTCAAAAGCATGTATTTCGAAGAGTAAAAATAGCGGTAGCAAGCAACTAATCTTAAAAATAGAATGCATTAATAGCTCAAGCTTACGCCGATTTGAATAGGTCTAATTTTGTTTTTGCATCTTTGATTCGTTATTGAGTTATTCGATTGATAACCTGAAAACTTCATGATTTTTCGCGACTTTTGAAGCTGATTTTGGCATCTCCGTAGAAAACGACAGGCAGACATGGTTTTTTTTGCCCACTTTAGGGACGGGCCCAACATGGCGAGGTCAACTCCTACTATTGACACTAAGCCAACGTTCGTTAACCGGAAGTGGAAGATGCTGCTGCTGCTGCTGCTACTGCTGCACAAATCTAGGCTGTGCATTCATTTCAATACAAGCAAACGAAACGACGGGCCAATTGTTTCTCATTCCTCGACCTCGACTTTTACATTATCAATGCTGACGGAGATGATTTCCTGAGATGTTCATGTTCATTAATCTATGGGAGAGGGAAAGGCTATGCGTACCTATAGTCTGTTGAACGGTGCCACTAGGGATACACGCCATCCTAAGTATATCTCACAGCAACAGTAAGTAAAAAGCCAGCTTAGCTACGTAGCTCGCTATCGTAGCTCTTCTTTTCTCCCTGAAGGTAGGTACGGTAGGGCTTAAGTGATTGATTGATTGATACAGTACCTATACCAGGCAGCCAGTGGGATGGAGTGGCCCAGCCATAACTCCAAGGACAAGTACATCGTAAGTCTGGCTAAACTCTGCATTCGGCATACACATATACATACATACATACATACATACATACATACATACATACATACATATATATATATATACACACATACCTACACACGCACGCACCCAATAGAATGGGATATGGATGGGCTGAGTAAGTGCTATGTATGTACTTATGTATGGGCGCGGATCGAAGACGGGCGGCACCTGGATTTTCGTAAGTACAATAATCCTGGGTCTTCGAGAAAGCGGCAACAGCGAGCGGAACGTTGATGATGATATCATGCGAAGGTTCGATCTTGAGAGATACTCAAAAGGGAGAGAGAAGGTCGAGTTGTGATGAACTGCAGTTCGATCTTGGAGGCTGCTTGGAAGGTTCGAACCAAAAAGTAATTACATACAAAAATTTCGAAGACCTGCGTCGCACCACTAAGCGGCCATAGTATATGACATTTCGCTCTCATTAGCCAGCTAGTTGGCGGACAATTTTTTTTTCCAAAAAAAAAAAAAAAAAAAAAAAAAAAGACTACGGAATCATCCATTTACTTTCTATATATATATATTACATACAACTTACCAGCGCCATCAGCTAGCAAGCGACGTCTAAGAAAACCATCCCGACGCTTTTCATTTTTCAGTCCAGCCCGACCACAATGCCCCGTACTTTAACAATGGTTGGAAAACTGTCCGCGAACCAATTTTTTTTTTAAGAAATGTGCACGGCCCCGAAAAGTTCATCTACCCATTCCTCGAGGCCTCTTCTGGGTGTGGAAGTCTCGGCAACGTATCAAGACTGCTAGGAGTATTTGCGCTATTTGCTGGGATTGTATCGAGACTCGAGATTGCTAGCTTACTCGCTACCACATCTCCTTCCTGTGGAATTTGAGCTGGTGATTCGGTCGCAGGGTGGGAGTCGGAAGTATCAATCCTTGTACTTGGAGCTGCGGTTTCACTATCTTCTTTTTTGTGGAAGGTGTGAGACTCGCTGAGGTTGACTGCTAGGAAAGACTTGGGAAGTTTGACTCTATTGAAACCTTACTTAGTATTGCTCTGCAGCAGACAGCGACTTGGAGGGAAACAGGAAAGGGGTGGAGAAGAGAAGAGGGGTTTGGGTCTTGAGCTTACTGATGGAATTTGGCTCTGAGCGTCTCGATAACCTCCTTCCAATCCATGTGACTCGTCAAGCTCCGCCGCGGCGCACAGCTGATACAATGCTTACTATCCAACTGTACATCCAGCGGATCAAAAGTATGACAGCCCGGACTAATCGTAATTCGAATCGAGTACGCATACTTCGCCACATCCTGCACCCCATCCGGCGTCTTATTCTCACTTTCGTACAGCTCGAAGCACAGTTGGGAGAGGTAGTCAAGCTCGGGGATGGCGCTGCGTTTTATCTTGGTGGTGATGCCGCCTTCGAGGATGCAATTAAGCAATGTGTAGATGTGCGACTCTTTGGTGAAATAGATGAAGGATTTTGCGTCATCCGAGGCCTGCATTTCTTCGAGATCTTGCACGATTTCCTTGAGTAATGGGAGTGAGGTTAGAAGGCCGATTTCAAGCTTCTCGGCATCCGTCATTCCGTACTCTTGGGGGCAAATGTAGTCGAAGAGGACTTTGGCCATCTTGTACAACTCCCGCAGCTTCTCAAGCCTGACGTCTGTCTTCGCCTTGGTCTGGCTGTTTCCTGTGAAGAGTCGGAAATATTGCTCGGGTGTTTCTTCGGCGGAGCTCTTGCTTCCAGTACCTGTCATGACAGAGCGCCGTCTGAACATGCGTCTGTGAAGACTCTTGCTGCTCTCGGACTTGTCAAACGGCAGCGTTTGGCTTTCAATAGCCTCTTCGGGCTCTCTAGGCTGGGCTTTCTCCTTCTCGATGCCCTTGGATTCGGCAAGGATGGCTTCCTCTTCTTCGGCAATAATAGTTTTGCTTGGGGTGAATACCCACTCCAGGAATTGACGGTTGTGAAGGGCATCAAACTTCATCGTGTCGTAAAGCTCGGATATCTTGCTCGGGTCAACCTTATCAGCATCGCAGAATTCGCTGAAAAGCTTCTCCCATCGTTCCTTGAAGAGATCAGCATCCTCACCGCAGCACCAACGAGATTGGATATTGGTGGTTGCCGTAGCTTGGGACGTGGCATTGCAACTTGATTCCGGCTTCTCCTTCTCCTTGTCACCCGGATGGGCGATTGCATTGAGCGAGGACGAGGCCCCGCCGTACAGCTTGCTATAATTGGCACGCATGACCCTCCGATGAAACTTCATCAGCTGAACCACATATCTTTGAACGATCGATGGCTCTGGCATGTTAGGCGGCCATGCAAATTGCGGCGGAGCTTCGTTTCCTTGGCGGAGAAGACCCTTCAGCTTCTTCTTGACCTTATCCATCTCATCTTTAGCAGCATTAGAATCGTCGAGAAGATCTTTCCGAACAGTGATGAAATCCGCGGGAAGCTCCTTCTGATTGGTAAATGCCGATGCCCAGATCTGCGCACTCGTAGTGACACGTCGCTCGGAGCTGCTGAAAACATGAACCTCATCCAGAACCTCCTTGTTCATCAACATCAAATCGTTGCGCATATTCTCCCCAAGCTCATGGGATTGGTATCTGGCGGAATGAGTGGGTTCTCCTCCCCATTTTACAATGAGTTGAAGCTTGTCTAGGATGAGACTATTCTCTGCAGCGGTAATTCGTGATAGGGTGATGCCGGACAGGGAGTCCTGTCGTGTCGGTGACATTCCTATGGGCCTCGCCCCATCGCCCCCTGCATCATCGTTCTCATCGGTCTGCTGTACTTTGCCATCCTTCGGTACCTCCGAAACCCCCATCTCTGGCTCATTGACAGGTCCCAGAGTAGTTACCAAAAGTTCTTCTAGCTTTCGCTTCCTGAACATCGGCTTGATTTGAACCTTCGTTCCAGCCCATCCACCTTTCTTGGCTAGCACATTCTTCAAAGTGCGAAGCTTTTCACGGTCTTCGACGCCTTCCTCCAATGCCTCTTCGACCGCAATAGCGACACTACCCAAGGCAGCTTCTCCTATGAGGAGGACCTCTTCTTGATGGCCCTTGAGTAGCTCAATGAATGGTCTTGTATGGAAAGTGAATTTATACTTCTGCTTCGGTGTTCTGTCGGCGTGGCGAATGACTGAGACCATCCCCTTCAACTTCCAAGTATGCTTTGGAGCAGGTGGTGGCGGAGGAGCCATCTCGCTGTTCGTCACGCTGGCGGCATGTGTTGGTGTTGATGGGACGGTCGAAGGGGCAGTCGATGGGCCGCTGCTGGTAGGTTGTTGACCCAGAACAGGTGGTGGTAACAGAGGCTGTGGAGGGATTGCTGGCAACTGAACGCCTCGATCAGCTCCCGGAGGAGATGTTCTCGGTGTTGTCGCAGCCGATGCCTCTGGTGATGCCGTTTTCTTGTGATGTGGATGCGCATGCGCGTGGAGCTTCGACATGCTGGGTGACTTGTCAATTATCTGTTGCAATGTGGTCCGATGAGTCTTGTCACCAGTATCCCTCCGTGTGATGGGGTTGAAGACAACATCTGGCGGGGGTGATATAGGAACTGAGATACCCATTTGTCTTTGCTTATCCTTGATAAACATGTCCTTGAGAATTCTTGCGCATTGCTCGTAATACTCATCGTTGTCCTTGACAAAACTCCAGCCATTGACGTCAATGACAAAACTCTTTCCTTCGGCACGGAGAAGATCGAAACCACAGACTCGTTGACCGAAGCTTGTAGCAATTCGACCAGCTATTGCTGTCTCCACTTTCGATAGAGCCGTGATGTATCGAATTTCCTTGCCGTGGGTGTTGCGTCTGACTAAACCATCTACGACTGGCGACTTTCGCGTTTCTGCATGACAGTACGATGGTCCAACAGTATATGCTTTGACATCCTCGGCATTGTCGACCTTCATGAACTTCTCGTAGACATAACTGCTATGAGGTTCCAAGATCGCTCGTGGGATGTTCATATCCTCGACCCACTCCGAGCTCTTGTTACCAATCTTACGGAACAGCTTCCTAGCTCCTCCTCCTTGACTTTTGGGAAAGTAGATGCATATATTGTGGTCCTCTCCGCTGATAGGCTTCTCGACGAATGGTTTCGACAACAGTTCTCCATCGACACTCAAAGTATCACCATCATCGAGGAGTTCAACCTTCTTGGGAGCTTTACATTGTCCGCCGGTGCCATCAGCCGGTCCTTCCAGCACAACCCCCGTCGTCTCCTTCAAGTGCTGGGCCATTTCTGCAGTGAGAATGCTTGGTCCACCGTCGCGGTTGACTTCGATTCGCTTAGGGGTTGGCACGTCGATCTTGTCCAGTATCATCAAGCAAATTCGACGGTCCCATAGAATTTTCTGCATTGGCACATCATTAACACAGAATGGCTTGCGGGCTTTGACATAGGCGATTGCCTTGTCCAATGGAAACCCATCAGAGTAGAAGGAAATGAGGAAATCGCAGACAGGCCAGTTCTCTACGTCCTCATCCAAGATGACCTTGTCTCCAAACACAATTACTTCAAACTCTCCCTTGGAGATCAATCGATTGAGGATGTTCCGACTGGGCTTGCTTCTAGCCTTGACATCCAAGGCACACACACCGATGATACCAATTGGTGCGGCCTTCTCTTCATGCTTTGCAAGTCCCCTCTCGCTACTTGGACTGTGACTGCTCGCGCCTGTGCTTCCGCTGAGCCGTCTCTTGGCCCGGCTTCGGGATCTTCCTGGTGGCTGGGTTCTGGGACCGGTTTCTCCTCGTTGGAGAGCATTACGCTTCGCAATCTCAGTGGCATTGTGGGGCGTTTCCCGTGGTGTAAGTTGGTGTCCTGCATGACCCTGACTTCCATATTGGCTTGTCGAAGAGGTAGTAACGGAGACCGCAGAGGTTCCAATCTCAGCCTGCGACCCTTTCATGCTTGGCGAAAGCGTGCCAGAGGCTGATCTCGTCCCAATGGCCGCTCCTTGCTCTGATCCGTTAGCAGACGTGACCGAGCTCGGCACTCCTCCTGCTCTCGCAGAACTCAGCGAGTACATAGACGACACGGACATTCGCTTCTGATCTACTTCCGGCATGGAAGGCCTCGGCCGAAGGGCCGGGTCGGGCAGCTGGGAATGTTTGGTCTCGTCCGCCATGTTTCCCGGTGATAATCTCGGCGTGTCGAAGTCTTCCACGGCACAATCGTCCCTGCTCCTTCTCCTGCCTACTCCGATCAAGCCCGGTCGCAGATCTGGCACAGAGCTACGCTGACTGTATGTAGAAGACGTTCTGGATTTAGCTACTGAGGGCCTGCGTTGGGGCGGGGGCATAGAAATATTAGCACGATCTGCATGGGTATCTGTTGTGCCTGGCTCCGCATATCGGCTCTTTCTGGTGGCCTGGGGATGGAGGCCGGCCGCAGACGACAAGCTGTGCGAGGTCTTGCGCGGTCTTGACGTCCCAGAGGTGGAGGCGGTGGAGGCGGTGGAGGCGGCAGCGGCGGCGGCGGCGGTGGCGGTGGTCGTGGTGTCGCTGTTGATGTTGGCCGTGGTGTTTGTAATGGCTTGACTTGAATGTTCTGAGTTCTGGTTCACTGCTGGTGCGCTGGGATCCTCAGTCGACAAGTCTAAGTCCATTGCGCCGGCTGCGGGAGTATGTCTATGGCGACGGCCTGTGGCGGTGGCTATTGCTATGGCGACACGAATCAGGACATGCTTGCTGGACTGTTTCGGATCGGGGTTCCAGATGCTAAGGAGAACTTGTAGGTAGGTCGCTGGGCAGGTAACGAACGAATGGTACCTTGGTTGAAGGCATCATGTTCGAAGGCAAGATGACATTGGTGGTCGCTTCCACAAATCCTTCCTACTAATAATTAGAAGCGAAGGGAGGCGAATCCGAATCGTCGGTGCCTGTGTACGGAGGTGTCGGGTGAATTCATGTTGGTCCTCCCCTGGCCCTGCCTTGCTCCCCTCCCTTATCAGATATGACATTCTTTGAAGCCCGACGAGGCGCCGGCTAGAAACCATCAGGGCGGGCTGGAGCTGGAGCGGCCAGCCGACAATTATTGAGAGAAACATTGGAAATGCAGCAGAGGAAATAGAGGAAAAAGAAATAGGAAGAGGAGCGAAGGGTGGGAACAGGAGATGCAGACAAATCCACAAAATTCCTCCTGCCATTCCGTCTGACTTGCAGGGGCTCGGCGCGGCTCGGTCTTTCTTTGTTCCGTCTGCAGGAAAAAGTTTACGAGGCTGTGTCGCCCGTCAGCACCACGGTCCAGGAATTCAGAATCGGGATATATCCATAGCCACAGCGCTGTAGGACTCAGGATGCCCTCGCAACTGATCGAACGAGGACCACATGGTCCTGTCGCGAAAAGACAGAGGCTCAATCGAGCGGATGCGCCGCGGACAACGAGGCGAGCATCGAAGCTTTTCTCCCCATTCCGAGTATGACATCTCGAGTCTTGGGGATGAATGCATCATACTAACAACACTTTGCAGACAATCGGATTGGTTTCTTCAACCGCAGTTCCCTTTACTTCCGTCCCACTGGGCGGAAAGACGTTCCAGATCACAACTTCCGTAGGAAGGTGTCTGCAGACCTACGACCTCAAGCGCGGACTCGGCCTGATCTTCCTCACCCGGCCGCAGACCCCCGCCGATATCACCGCGACTTTGGCATGGAGGGAGTTTGTATTCGCTACGTGGGGCGGGGAGGGTACCCAGCCAGGATTCTGGGTCTTCAAGCGCGGCAGGCAAGTGGCAGAATTGGATGTACCTGCAGACCTTGAGGAACCGATCAAGCAGATTTTGATATTCGGCACTTGGATAGTGGGATGCTGCTCGACCAGAATTGAGGTGTGGAAGTCAGGCACGTACGAGCATTACACCACATTGTACCCGACAGCAGCCCCCAAGGATGGAAATGAGTTGACGGGAGGTATCACGAATATGCCCACCTATTTGAACAAGATCTTTGCTGGAAGGAAAGATGGTGCCATCGAGATATGGAATGTCAGCTCTGGCAAATTGGTCTTTACGATCATGCCACCTGCAGCAGATTGTGGTGCTGTAACGGTCCTCCAGCCATCCCCGGCATTGTCTCTCATGGCAATTGCGTACTCCAAGGGACCCTTGATCATACACGATGTCCGGACCGACAAGACAATCATCAATCTGGATGGAGGGAACTCGCCTATCACATCGATATCCTTCCGGACGGACAATTTAGGTGCTGGCGAGGACGGAAGAACGGCAGGAGTCATGGCTACAGCGGGACCGAACAATGGGGATGTGACATTCTGGGACCTCAACAAGGGTGGAAGAGTTATGGGAGTACTACGAGGAGCACACAACCCTCCTTCTGATGCTGGAGCAACTATCGGAGGCGGAGTGAGCAAGGTGGAATTCTTGTGGGGACAACAGGTTGTTGTGACAAGTGGTTTGGACAATTCTCTGAAGACTTGGATATTTGACGAATCGCCACACTCCCCTATCCCGCGAGCTTTGCATGCCAGAAGTGGCCATGCAGCTCCCGTCACCAAACTTCTATTCCTAGCTTCCGACTTCGACGGTGCCGACGGGGGAGGGAAATGGCTGTTGAGTGCAGGAAAGGACCGAAGTCTGTGGGGATGGAGTCTCCGTAACGATTCGCAGAGTGCGGAACTCAGCCAGGGAAACATTCGAAAGAAAGCTAAGAAGTTGGGTCTATTGGCAAGCACCTTGACAAATCAGTCAAGCACGTTAGAGGATTTGAAGGCGCCTGAGATCACATGTATTGCCATGTCGATGAACAAGGAGGGTGGGATGGGAGCACATGCAGGTGGTGGCGCGATTTGGCAGAAGGAGGCCAGCCGAAGCAAGAAGCCTACAGATGCAACAGCAAGCGGGGCAACCGGATGGGAAAGTGTGGTAACTGGGCATCGGCAGGATAGCTGTGCCCGAACTTGGTTTTGGGGACGAAGGAAGGCCGGTCGATGGGCTTTGGAGACCGGAGATGGGGGCTATGTCAGCAGCGTTGCTGTGAGTCCTTGTGGGAACTTTGCGGTTGTTGGATCAGAGACTGGTGGCATCGATACGTTCAACTTGCAATCTGGCAGACACCATCAGCGATACCCATGCAAGTTAACAAAGGCGCAAGCTAAGAAAATCCAGCTGCAATTGCAACTAGAGGCAGCAAGGGCTGCGGACCAGCCCAGACCTGGGACCTACCAACTGGGGCTGGGTAGGCACAGAAAATCAGTCACAGGAGTCGTGGTGGACCAGATCAGCCAAACCGTCATCAGTTGCTCCCTGGACGGCAAGATCAAATTTTGGAACCTCGAGCGCGGAGCACTAGTCTACGAATTTGAGTCCGACGTCGGGTTCACCGGCCTCAAATACCTCGCCTCCAACGACCTCATAGCAGTCTCCTGCACAGACTTCTCCATCAAAGTCCTCGATACGGCCACCAAAAAGCTAATCCGAGACATCCATGGCTGCACAGGGCCCGTCAATGACTTTTGCTTCTCCAACGATGGCAATTGGCTCGTTGCTGCCTCTGCAGACTGCATCATCCGTGTTTGGGACCTCGCTACAAAACACTTGATCGATGCCATCAGAATGGAGACGCAATGCACAGCCCTATCATTTTCAGCTACAGGACAGTTCCTAGCGACGACCTGCGAGGGCGAAATCGGCGTCAACATCTGGAATAACATCACGCTCTTCAAACACGTTCCTACACGGCACATCTCCGAAAGCGAGATCGCTGATATGGCTCTCCCCACGGCCTCCGGCGAAGGCGGGCACGGTATGTTAGGTGGTGCATTCGAAGAGGATGACGATGTTGGTAATAGCCCTGAAGCCGGCGCTTACGACGCGATCGAAGATCTGGACGACCGCATGATGACGATGAGTATGGTGCCCAAGAGCGTACTGAACGGCCTGCAATACATCGACGAGATCCGCGCGCGTAACGCGCCGAAGGAAGCCCCCAAGAAGCCTGAGAAGGCCCCGTTCTTCCTGCCGGGTATCGACAACACAATGCCGGTTACCCATGTCCAGGATACGAAATCTACGACGGCGTACGAGAGATCGAGGATCATGAAGCTGGGACCGCAGACTGAAAGCCCATTTACCATTACCTTGCGCGCGGGTAGCGAGTCCGGCGACTGTACGTATTTCCCCTCCCCCTTCATCTCCATGCTCGCAAGCTTCCGGGTACGCACACCAACTGACGAACCCCCAGACCTCCCCTTCCTCACCCACCTCAGCACCCTTTCTCCCTCGACCATCGACCTCTCGATCCGCTCCCTCTCCCCAGACCCGTCTAACAACGAGCAAGTTTCCTTCGTGCGGGCGCTCACGAGCCGCCTGTCCCAGAACCGCGACTTCGACCTTGTGAACGTGTGTCTGCGCCGCTTCCTCGAGATTCACAGCGAAGACCTACAGAGCGCCGAGATGCGGGCGGCGCTGGGCGCGTGGCGGGACGTCGCGGCCCAAGTCAAGGTCGGCGAGTTGGCCTCTTATGGGCTAGGCGTGTTATCGTTCTTGCGGAGCGCGGATTGAATCATGAAATTGAGATTACTATCAAAAATCAACGTTTTAAGATCCAAATGAACGTAGGCGGCCTCGTTATCATCTTCTATATAGATATCTAACGTGCTTTTTCCCCCCCTTTTTTCTCCCTTCTGATATCTAATAGTGGGACTTGACGTCTCAACTTTTAGGGCCCTTCCTTAGGTAAAGTGGGCGAGGAATAAAGAGATGTGTTTTGGGGTTGGGGGGGGGGAGACTACCAGAATCAGTCAGTCAGCTTGAGAACTCGCCCAAGGATCGCGAGATTTTCAATTTTCAGTTTGCTACCTACTCAAATCAAATAACCTAACAACTTGAATCTTGATGTAGATCCTAGATCCTATATCTAAGAAAGACATATATATATATATATATACATGTAAAAATCGAAATTTCAAATTCGACCGATTCAAGCGGGCGCAATCCATGGATATCAACGCGTACATACTACCTACTCTCGGAAGCCAATTAGTTTTTTCTACCTCTTTGCTTGCGATTTTGTATCGCTGGGGATTAAGGTGTTTGCGTGTTTGCGTGTTTGCATGTTTGCATGTTTGCACGTGTTTTTCTTTTTTTACTTTTGGGGAGGGGTTTTGGAGGGGAGGGGTGGGGGGCAATGTGAATATAAATGTAAAAGTGAATATGAACATATCTCCCCATTCAAACGAGCAAGAAAAGGGGATCTGAATCTCTGAATTCCTCGCGACGAGACACCTTCTTTCCCCCTTTTTATTTTCATTTTTTTTTTAAAAAAAAAATATTGTTTCAAAAAGAAAGAGAAAGAAAAAGGGAAAAAAGGAAAAAAGGGGAATAAATAAATAAATAAATAAAAGATAAAGAAGAAAAAAGATCCAAAATCATCTATAATCCAAGTACCGACCCTCTCGAATGAGAAACAGATACCGTACCGTATGTACCGGTAGTAGATGGGCTCCAGCTCGGCGTAGTACGTACCATACATATATACACATATCTCTCTCTCCCTCTCTGTTTATAATCGGGCGCGAATAGTTAAAAAAGATCGGAATACCCAAACAATTAGCCATCGTGCTACAGTACGTGCTATAAGACGAGTGATATATCACTTAGGAAGAGTACGACGGGAGACATCGTCCCTTTTTTTTTTTTTCTTTCCCCGCCCGCTTTATGTAAGAAGAGGAGGGCCTCGAAGGTCGCGATGTCAAGTCCTGCGATTGTATATAGATATAGATATATTTAATTTTTTTAATATATGTTCATGTTAGTGCTTAATTATAATTCAACTAGTCTTGGTGGTTCCGTTCCGACTTGCCATCCTTGCACGTCGGAACAAATCAATTTTCTCTCGAATCATATTCAAGATAACCGACGATTAGTAGGGTTAGATTGCAATTGATGGATTATATTAGATTTGTTTCTTCTTCGTGCCGTTTCAGTTCAGGTATTTGGATTGCTTTCGTAAGTAAAGGCCTGGAATCCTTTTGCGTAGATAGGTAGTCGGAAATTATCAAAGAGAGACGTTGAACTCCCCACCCATCCGGCGCCCCTTCCCCAACCTTCCAACCCTCAGCGCCCCCTCTGTGCTCCTTTCGTATTACTACGAAGCAAGAGCATGTACCCGAACTCAGCTGTGGTACCCAGCAGAAGTGACTGACCCATCATCACATGACCATTGACTTTCCGTCCCTCAACAACGACGCCTCATGATATGAGCTGTAAATAGAAAAGCTTGCGTCAGATCGTGGTAGCGATTTTCGCCCCCGTGATCCAATGTCACCAAGCCCCCCCCCCCCCCCCCCCCCCCCCCAAAAGAAAACCCCTTTGCAGCGCATCCCAAACGCACGCCTACCAGAATCGAAAAGTTCCGCGTGACTCCTCGCCCTTCTTCTTCTTCGTCGCTTCGACAACCTCGTAATCCTCATTGCGCGACACGACTTCCCAGTCCTCACTTTCCAACTCATCCATCTGTGATTCTCCGTCGTCGATGACATCCAAGTCGCCCCCGACGTGAGCTGCGGCGAGGATGATCGAGTCGTCAAGCTGCGACGCGTTCACTCCGCTTTGCTTGCTGGGCGGGGCGATGGTCACGGAGTCGTCGAGCTGCAAGGCGATGTCGTCTGCGACTCCGCCGTTGCCAGTAGCCTTCTCGCCGCCTAGTAAGGTGGCAAACACTGCAGAGCCAGTTAGTAGGCCTCATCGGTAGGGGATGCGGAGATCAGAATCATACCTGGCTCAGAAAAAGAAGGCGGAGTAGCTCCCCCGATGTACATGCAGTCCAGCCCCTTCTCCTTGCACGTCGTACAACCCGGCCGGAGCGCGTCGCAGGTGATGCTCACCATGCGACAACCACCGCATGCGCGAGGGGGCTGTGGAACGTCGGAGTCTTCCTGCGCTGGTAGGACGCCCGGGTCTGGAAGTTTTAGCGATGATCAGAAAGAAAGAAAGGGAGGAAGAATATAGAGCCTTACCAAGGATATCAGCTTCACTCAAGGGCAGAGCACCTCCAGAAATGTACATGCAATCCAGCCCCCTAGCCTGGCAATTCAAACAGCCTTTCCTCGCCCCGTCACATGCCAACCTGGCCAGTCGACAACTGCCGCAGGACCGCGCAGTTTTCAGCGCGCGCTCAGTCTTCTCGCTCTCCTCGGGCTGCTCGTGATGCGCACATGTCGTCTCCCCATCAAAACACGCCAGGCACGGGATCGCGAGCGTCGGATCTCGGTCCTGGATCGCCAGCGCCGCTACCATCGAGCTAAACACACCGTAGTCCACCGGCCGAGGGTGGAAGGCACACGCGGTTTGTTGATCCAGACACGCGAGGCAGGGAGAAGGAGGCCGGACGGAGAAGGCCGCGCCGAGCAGGGTTGGCGGGAAACTGGGCATGATGGCAGAGGGTTGGCGGCCGAGCCGGAGGTCTTCGAGACGGGTATTGACGAATTCCAGGAAGCGGGGAACTTCGGAGCTGGACCCGGATGCCTTTTGACTGAAGGAGCTGTGGCGTTGGCTGTGGCTGCTGGTGCTGGTGCTGGTGCTGGTGCTGGAGCTGGTGTTTCGGTGCGGTTTCAGGGCCCCTGTGACACTAGATTGATTATCTTCGTCTTGGTCTTGGATACCGGTATCTCTGTTTCTGGAGCAGAACTGTTTGGCGTCGCTGTCAGATGACTGCATATTGGCTTCTCTGATCAGCAAAGTCAAACTGTAGCTTTACTGGAAAGGACCTTCACTTACTTGCATCTCTATCCATGTAGCTACAAGCGAGCCCCTTTGTCTCTCGACACGCAGCACACGGTGGAAGAGCATCATCACAGCCGCGCTCATCAACCCCGCACCTGGTAGACGGCCTGGTGTCATACCCCGTCCGGGTGAGATAGTCGGCAGCCTCTTCCAAGTTGTTCTTGCTGAGCAAGAGCGCCATCTGGGATACCGACACCGAGACGGATGGGAACAGCTTTCTGAGCGGCTCGGCATTATGGCGCAAGGCTTCCACGAGCTCGCTGATGCTCATGAACGGGTCCATATGCATGATGTTCTCGACACGGCCGGCGGAGTCCCACCCGGACTTTGGGCCTCGGCATCCCGAACTTTGAGATGTATTCTTCGTGGTGCGGATGGTGGCTCTCGAAGCCTCACATGGTGCGCAGAAGCTCGCCAGACTGCCCGGGTCGAGCTTGGGTTCAAAACAGCTGATGCAAGTGCGCAGCACCATCACCTGGCCCTCTTTGCCACTTTCCTTGCCAACTTCGCATCGATAACATTGCTCTTCTAGTTGGCCCGTACCAAGACACTGAGAGAAAATGTCACCGCAGCCGCTGCAGTACGTATGGAGCCGAGAGCGACCGGCACGTCCAGGTTGAGGTTGAGGTCCAGGTTCAGGTTCTTTGCCACCAACATCAACAACCCTCCGGTCCTGCACGGTCGGCGAGCTCGAGCTCAAGCTCTCGCCCTCTCCAGCCAGCGACGGCACAGACACCCAACCGATGCCTCTCGCCTTCGCCTTCGCAGTCGCGCATTTCTGGCATCGTCTGGGCGAGGCCTCGGAAACGCAATCAATGCCCCTCAAGGAGCACCTGTCACACTTGGTGTTGTACATGCCATGACACTCCAGGCTCGCGGTGCGGCAGTTGCGGCATTCACGTCTGATAACGTGGCCGTGGTTCAACCAGTGACATTCCACGCACATCTGGGAATCGTCACCGTGAACACTGACGGCGACTTGGCATAGCTCGCAGGCGGGATTTACGCGTCGACTGTTGTCAGGCGGGAATCTTAATCGGGAGCCGTCCATGGTGGTCTGGGTGGTCTGAGTGGTCTGGGTGATGTGGGTGATGTGGGTGATATGGGTAATCTGATTGACCTGGTTGCCCTGGTTGACCTGGTTGATCTGGTTGATCTTGTCGATCTGGGTCAAAGAAGGGTAGGAGGAGGAGGAACGGGAGGGATTAAAGGAGGGAAGATGGAAGATGGAAGATGGAAGATGGAAGATGGAAGATGGAAGATGGAAGATGGAAGATGAAAGATGGAGGATTAGAATGGTTTAGTAAGGTAGAGATAGAAGTTTCGTTTGTATTCAGCCAGGCCTTGCTTTGTCAGACCTGAAGATAAGGACGCTGACAGGAACTGCTGTCCGTATAATGAAGGGGAGAAGATGCAGCAGATGCCTGCCGTGCGACCTGAAAATGCCACTGACTGCTGACGGACTGACTGACTGACTGATTGATTGACTGACCGACCGACCGACTTGCTGACCGACCATCGATACATCAAAAAGAGAGACGAATACCGATAGTGACTGCACGTACCCAGGCTAAGGCTCCTATGCGATGCAGGTGACTGACATGTGAAGATGGATGTCACGTGCAGATGCTATATCATATAATTATCGATAAGCATATAAATCATGAAGATTAAAAAGAACATGTCGATGATTCACTTAATCCAGATCGAGATCCAGATCTATATTAAAACAAAACAAACAAACACGTCTTCAGATCAGGTACCAAAGTAAACAAACTTACGGACACATGATATGTATCACATTCAACGGGAGATGAGAGACAAAGCGAGCAGCCCGATATCCGGCACTCAGGCGCCTACCGGTAGACTGACAATACCTACCTACCTCTATTACTATTACTACTACTACCTGTACTACGTAGAAGTAAGTACGACCGTACCGTACCATACGCGTGCACGGGACATCTCGGCCATTGAGATCAAATCACATGAGAGACCGAACGAACTTCCTTCCCCTCTTCTCCAGCCGAGACTTGCGACGCGCAACAAAAAGTCAACTGGTCACGATGCGACGTGCAACAGATCGTCCGGACATGTCGAGTCGGAGCCAATGGGAAAAGGGGGGCATGGGGGTCGGGGCTGGGCAGAGAAAGGGTCCCACCTTATGCTTTGGCATCTTGGCATCTTGGCATCTGGCACACGGGCTCTGGTCTGGCTCGTGACTTTGCGTCGGGAAGAAAGAGTTGCGAGAGTAAGTACTGTAAGTAAGTGAATAAAATAAACACGTATGTATCTTTCTCATCGTCGAGTGATTCTCTATAGCGGTAGGGCGTACGGTCGCCTCTATATACATGCACACACTATTTCGAGGATCGATCCCTATTCCCGCCTGTTTGTTGCACGTCGCCATCGGTCGGGCCAGGTCTCTGGGATGGCCTGCCCCGCCCATTCGTTCGTTTTGATAAGTACAGTATGTGCGTCCACGTCTTCCGCTCTGTTACGTAAAACCTTACTATCCCTCTTACTTGTACTACTTATGAATACATATCGGACCAAGTTTAGGCCTATAAATCATCGAGCGGTGGTTTCTGAATAGCCCAAAGCCCTATTAACTCCATTACACAGACTTAAAACTGACCTAAATATACTTCTCAAGGCTGGATTCTTATAAGTTGATTGGTTTAAGCCCTGGTAAGATCCCTTGCGAAATTATACTTTCGACATGTATTCATGGGGGAGGATAGTATGAGGAACCAATCAACTTATAAGGATTCAGCCTTGCAAAGTATATTTGAGCCAGTATTTAGTTTATACAGTGGGGTCGATAGAGCTTTAAGCCATTAAGAAACCACCGCTCCATGATTTATGGGCTTAAACTGGGTCCGACATGTATTCATAGGGGGGGAGTAGCAATCCGGAACGGAAGTTCTAGTAACGATACTACTATATAGCCGACGTGCATAATCATAAATGGCTATTAAGAGATCGGCCAAGCTACTACGTAGCTTTACGGAAAGCAATTCTTTTTTTTCCTATGTATTAATGATTCTAAGATATACTAGCTATGGCTAGCTAAGCGTAAATAGCCAAATTTCAATTATAAATATATTTAAAATGATCTTCGACTTAAAAAGTGTCAGAAGGTAGCTTTGAAGACAGGCAAAGAGAAAATAGTAGGAGTATAGAAGTATGTATCGGTACTGAACTGATCTCTGGGGCTCTCAGGAGCACCCTCAGATCAGTATTTATAATTCTACGCTACTACTTCTACTAAAATACTACGTAGGACTCTTTAATGCCCTGGACCTAGATACGATGCGAGATTATGATACGCATTATCAAAATCTCTAACTTATCGGATCCTCATCTTAATTATAGGTGTAGCGAAGGCTTCCTGGTAGTCAGACGGATACTAAGTATCCGAGTAGAGTATTCCTGTCGGGCGTGACATGGTAATCCTGTAATACTACCGGTACGTGGCTTAGAATGCTCTTAAGTCAGCGACTACTAGGTACGTACTACTACGTAGTACGTCCCAGGCGTAAGTACCGGTATTACCCCTCGAGGGTAGGGTAACCAGAGGGTTTAAAGTGGAAACTTGAATTTTGAGGCACCCTCGAGGGGTAATACTTAGGCCTGTACCGTGGTATTTGATTCTCTATGGTAGTACTACTACTATTGTAAGTACGTACTACAACTACCAGAGAGGCTCAAGGTCAAGGATCAAGGTCAAGGGGCACCAAGGACAGAAGGATACCCTGGCCGATTTCCCCCCCCCCCCCCCCCCCCCCCCCCCAAAAAGCAAGAAAGAGAAAAAGATGTTGAAACTGTAGTACCGGTAGTTATACTACCGTACTACCGTACTACCGGTATATATATGTCTGTCTGTCTATATATCAATCTGATCCTTTCGCAACTCTGACCTGGTACCTATCACCACAAGCCAACCATTCCAATTCACTTCAATCCTATCCAACGAACTACTCAACAACCTATATCTTTATCCCAAGCCTTGCTATCTATCATACTTAACGCCTTTCAAAATGCAATTCTTCAAAATCGCCTTCCTCGCTACGATCAGCGTCGTTTCTGCTATTGCGATCCCCGAACCTCAAGGTGGTGGTGGTTGCTCAGCAAGTCAATACCAATCATGCTCTGATAATGTAAGCCTATCTTGGATAGCGATCAAACACGCCGAAATCACGTTAACAAATGTCAACAGTGCTCGTTAATTGGACAGACAGCTGTTTGCTCTATCGCCGGATGCCAGTGTATATAGTGCGGAGCATTTGGCCAGTCAGCTTTTTGCACTAGTACCGGATGCAACTGCTGCATCCTCTTATCGTACAACCCGTGCGCACGATTATGCGACGATTCGTATGCATTTTGCGATGGATTGTGAAGCACGGAACTCTGTTGGAAAGGGAAACGAGACTTTAGCGCGGTGTATGTTGTTAGATGTTGTCTGATGTATCGTTATGCGAGCAATAGCGATAAGAAAGGTCACTTCTATCCAAAAAAAAAAAAATATTAAAAAAAATGAAAAAGAAAAAAAAATGAAAATTTGAAAAAAGTTTGAAAAAAAAGGGGGGCTGCGATTCTTTACCTGTACGAGGTGCCCCCTACGAACCTTCAGCTCTCTTTCTCTCTTCTTCTTGCGGTAGAAAAAGAGATAGAGAGTCTAGAGAGCCGAAATTGAATCATCGATATGCGACGTCTCTTCGAAGATATTTTTTTTTACTAGCGGTTCCGAACTTCCCTCCTGTTTCTTTTCGAACACCACGCCGACTACGATCTATACCTGACGGGCATACCGACTAAAAAGACCAAGAGGATTTGCGATAGAGGGGGAACGGGTATAAGATGTGACGACAAGCCAGGTCTCCTGGGCCTACTCTCACGTGCGCCAAGCTACTTCCTTCTTGTCCTTCTCATATCCTCTCACTTCTCTCATTCCCCTCTTTTCACCCGTGAACCTGGCTCACGAGTCCTTGGCGCTCCCCACCTTCGTGTATATAAACCTCAGCTCCCTTCGACCTCTACACTCGATAGCCGTTGATTCTAAGTTATTACTTTGAGATCTTCCTGAGCTCCGTGTGAGCCCCCGCGCTCTCGTGAGTTCCTTAAGTAGTCGCTTTAAGTCATCACATAAGAGACGGGATGGGAAGGGCTTAGTTCGACTGATCGAAAACACGGCATTGCGCCTTCGAAAGAGCGTTTTGCAAACATACCGGCTTTATTTAAAAGCTGCGAACGCGAGCCTATTTAGCTCTACGACGAAAGAAAACGATGTTTGTAATATGCGGATCGAGGCCGCCTGTAGAGCCACACGTATTCGATAGTTATCGAGAAAAAACTCGATGCATAGCACTATAAATTGCTTTTAAGAAGTTTACAAGTATTTAGCTACTACGTCGCAGGCGTAAGTATTCCCCCTCGAGGGTAGGGAAAACAGGGGGTTTAAAGTGGAAACTCAACTTTTGAGGCACCCTCAAGGGGTAATACTTAGGCCTGTACCGTGGTATCTAACGAAAGCTTTTCTTTAACGTGGTTTTTACTCTTAATTAAGTAGTACTTTATATATACGTAGTAATTCCATTGCTTAGCACGTCGCCGTACCTTATAAGAGGTCCCCAAGGTCCAAGCACTGCGTTTTGAATACCCGTCCGACGTCAATAAATACAATAATAACAACAACAACAACAACGACCTGGTATTACCACTTCGTACCATGTGATTATTTGGTTAGTAATCATCGTAACCCAGCATCGGTGGAGGTTTTTTTTTTTTTTTTTTTTTTTCCCCTTGGATTCCAGACTGTAGTACAAAAACACAAATATACGCAATTTTAACAACAGTGAAAAGTGCTAAAAGGAATTGCGTTCGCCGGGAATCGAACCCGGGGCCCATCGAAGCTGCTCTCTGATCGCTCAGAGATGGCAACGATGGATTTTACCACTAAACCACAAACGCATTGTTGATATATCAGCTAGTATGCTGGTGTTTTGGTGCATTGATATAAGTCCATAACATTTTTATTTTTGTGTGGTAGGGCTGCCAAATTCGCCAAGCGTTCTCGTTCCCCGGTCCCTTTTCTTTGGCTTGTCTACAGTGAAGGATATACAGCCCGTCATTTTCACTCTTATGGAACCCTTTCCTCACACGAATCGCTCTGTGTTACCTATCGGTTCCCAGCTCTGGCCCAGCCACGTGAGCTAGTCAGCTGCTCGCTTAGTTTAGTCACATGCTCGCTACGCGAGCATGTAAGCTCTGAACTTGCCCTTCGTCAAAGGAAAAGTGCGAAGAAAAAAGACTAACTATGACCAGAAACCTCCCCCCCCGTGTTATCCTATGAGCAAACACCCGTTTTCACCTCTTTTGTTTGCAATGGGATAAATACCCTTTCCGAGTCACCGCGCAATGCCTATAGAATACCGTCGGTCCCTATAGAAGTGAACCGACATATGCGGCAAAGAGGAAAGGATGGGGCGTGTATATCATGAATTCCTACTCCTGTCACACCCCACTGCAAGTCTTCTTCGTGACAAGCGGGCCGGTGAAAGCAAAGATATGCATTTAAAGTATATGGTGGGTGTGATATACAGGATAGCTTGAATTCTATCTATTAACCCTGTAATCTGCCATCGAATCCCAATCTTTTCCTTTCCATGTATCAAAAACTTCACACCTCCAGTAGTCTCTGCGCCCTTCGCGCATACAAAGTTGCTCGGTCGCTATGCTTCCAACTACGTCTCCGCCCGCCTTCTCCCCTCCACCGTTCCACGTCCACGACGGAAGGAGCACAGGGCCATCTCTTCGAAACCATATACGATGCTGTAAGTCTTCTCGTATCTGGGCAGCAAGCAATAGATGACCGCATAGCAATGTGCCTCCCTCTGTCTCTCACTGACCAACGCTCTCAAGGTTTATATAGTTTAACCTTGCGGCAGCCGGATCAAACCAACATTCCTTTTCTTCGGACTGACTCCATTACCCAAGCCCAGGATTCCCTCTTCTCGATCTCTCGATAAGGCTTTCAAGTCTACAGCTTGTAACAGGAAGAACTCATCGTGTGGAAGCAAGCCTTCCATCCACCTTGAGGAGGCACCATCGATCGAGTTCAGCCGAGATCAGACCCATCCATCCCCAACACGGCATTCGATAGACCTCATCAACCTCGGAGCTTACACATCTGTCACAGGTCTCACTTTCTAGACATCGATCGCTCTTGGACGAATATCCAGAAAGAGAGGATGCTGATGGCATCAGTCGATGGGGCAGAACAAGCCCGAGCAGAGCAGCGCACCAGGATTAACCTCCGCTTGGACACCTGGATCATGCCGCTCATACAACTTACGGTACTAGTAATTCGACCTGCCCACTTGGAAACGTGGCTGGATACGCAGGAATCGGTAGGTCGTGCCTAATCATGCCTGCGTCTTTTCTTTCTATCTACAGTAGGTACATCCAGGTTGTCTTGTTAGGTCAGGATGGAAAGCTGGCTATATTATGGAAGCAAGAATGAGAGAGGCGGGAGAGAGTCAGACGTAGCGTCGGAGAAGCTGGTGAGTACCTAGGTACCAGTAGTAGATGGGTGTCGCGAGACGGACGAATTGCTATTCGCCGTCTCCGCTGCTGGGCTGCTGTTCGTGATCTGCTTCTGGATTTCACTAGCGAGGTTGGCGGTGCGCGCGAGACATACGTAGGAGAACGGCATCGGTGCCGCCAGTATATAGTAGTATTATACTTGGACTCCGCCGTCTTGCATATCGTTCGATGGTATTAGAATTCAAGAGAGGGTTACAGTACAGCCTTTCAACCGCGCTAGCGTTCCTGATGTTCGTGAAGTTGATCTGACAGCTTTGCTTTGCTATAGAATCGGAAGCCATCAGACCGGTCTCAACGACAAGAACATAACCCACGTTGCAGCAAAGCTACTCGATAGCCGTGAAGGAGTCTATGTACTATGTACTATGATTATTCTCTATTAGAAGCGAAGTAGAGGTCTGTCTCCCGCCATACAAAAAGGGCCCGCCCACCAGCTCGCAGCTTGGACGAGCGAAGACTCCCTTGTGCTCTCGGACAGATCCACGAAACATTTTGGCTCTTCAAATAAGCATCAAAAAAAAAAAAGAGGCCAGTGCTTTATTTGCACTTCTCTACCTCTCGTACCACAAACGTAATACGCTCCGTAAGTGCTCGTGCGGCCAGCATCCCTATCTGTCCCCATGTCGAACATCATCCCAGATAAAAAAGTCAAATTTTCACCCAGCCAACCATGCAAAAATGCTGCCATCTCTCCCGCCGAGTTGAAAGAAACCAACGCGTGGGGACAGATACGGTAGGTATGCTGGCCGCACGAGTACGTGGTCCCAAGCGAAGATTAGGCCAAGGACTCTGCGGTCGTCGGAATTTTTATTTTTTTACTGCGGGAATTCCCGCCCGTCGAAGATCGTACAAACATATTCCTTCCAGATGCAGTCGAGTTGGCAGAACGTTCGTAGAATCTCATGGGAAGGTGGTTTGGGCACCGTCTCCTTTCTGGCTCTCGCCGAACGGCACATCCTGCGTCGTCCCCTCCACGCTGACATCCACCGTCTTCGTGATGCCCATCATAGCAGCGTCACCCCTGCCCTGCACCGGCAGAATGATATCCAAGCTATCTGCGTCCCCTTTACTCTCGACGTCCTCCTCGCTATCGACTCGCCCTGGACTGGGCGAAATGGTGGACGTGCGGCTCTGTTTCGACGGTAGTCCCGCCGCGCTCACGCGGACGTGATATTTTTCTTTCCGCTGCAACTTGTCCATACCGAAACTGTCATCTTGGACATAGTATCGACCATTCTGCGCCGAGGAGGATTTCCCCATGCGCGAGTGCAGTTCGAAGAAGGTTCTGAACAGGGGACGTAGAGTCGGGAGCGACGATGCGAGGATTCCCGTGTAGAACTCGGCGCTTCCCCACATGAAGAAGGCGTCTTGATGCCAGGCGTTGGGGTTATCCAGGATATGGACCTGGAGACTCGTCTTGATGATGGCACAGGCGCAGGCACTACAGGTGACGGTTAGAATTGCCTGTCGACGTGTAAGGAGGGAGTGGAGCCCACAAGTATCCCAGCGACAAGATCAAGACGAGGGAGAGCTTCGCTTGCGTGTTGACTTGGAGCTTCAAGATGACTGGAATCGGGAGCGTTGCGAAGAGGACGTCGGTGAGGATGTTCACGACTTTCAGCTGTCAGATTCCATTCACAAGCTGTCAACCAACCCCAAGAAGAAGCTTACTGCTGTTGGTAAGGCCGAGAGCCGTGAACGTTTCCTTGCTGAAGCACTTCGCATCAGGTTCACCCATTCTGTCCCAACTTGCTCGGATCGGTGTGCATGAGAATACAACTACCTGAAGGGAGGTCAGCATAAATTACTCATTTTCATCGGCCATGTTTCTTCTATCTAAATCCATGCTTATAACTTCGGCATGGCAGTGACTTGACAGTAGTGGTATGGGACTTACAGTAGTACTGGCTATTGTGAAAAGTACCAAGAATGCTACGGACAAGACCGGTCAGCCTTCATTCATAGGTGTCGACACAATAGTAGATCTGACTCACTAATAGCGCCGCATAAGAACATCTTGAACCTTCTTCCCGGCACCAGTCTGAGGAGGAAAAACGCCACCGAGAATTTGACGAGAGCGATGCCGACGGTGTTTGCGATCGAGTGGTAAAACTCCCAATGCAGCATTCTTGCCATCTCATCAGGGCTAATATCAACGGTATACCTGCCTCTTCCATTCTTCGTTCCTCCAATATAGCATGTAAAGACAATGGCGCCAAGAACCTAGACCAACGTCAGTAACAGTAAATCCGACGACTTTCCCACACCTCGATGGAAGGGGAATCTCAGCCGCGCGGAGGGAATTTACCGTTGCCGCGATGATAAAGCAATCATCAGTCCCCACCGTCTTCAACATGACAGCCCTAACAAATATCCTCGCACTAACGACAAGAACTGTCATCCCGCAGAGAATGCCATTGATGGCCAGATTCCTGCCCGCATACGAGTGCCGACCAGTACCAGTGTCACTCATCGTGAGGATCGATGCTGATTGTCTAAACACGGATCGGATGGTCCCCGCAACGCTTATGATCTCGTGGAGGGGGACATTGGTGTTTTTGACCTGCACCTGAAGAGAGGCACGGCCAACTGATGAGCTTAGAGAAATCGACCAGTCACGTAGTCGGCGCCCCTGCTCTTACTACTACTATCCCTTCCCCTTCCCTCCCCCTCCCCTCATAGTACTAGTAGTATGTACTAAAGGCAGACCCAGTACCCAGTTTACAGTTTCCAGAGTATACAGCGGTTGTGTAAGCCGACCCACCTACGGAAACTAGCTTAATCGAGCAATACCATTGCGCTCCCTCGCATAAGCTTCGATCAATTGCGTGCGGCTGTCAAAGATGCGTAGGGAAAGGTCGGCGAATTTGAATTCCAAGCGCTTGTCGAGGTTATGCCGGGGCGTTATAGGGCTGTAATCAAGGCTGATAAGAAATCTATAAAATATTAAAACGATGATCCCTTTCTTCAATTTCTATAGCGTACATATTGTACGTAGTATGATCGCGTTCAGCGACACGAAGCGGAGGACTGCAGAGGTACTGCCGGTAATCCCCCTCATAAGAATAAAAGTCGGACCCAGTTTCGCTCCATAAATCGTAGAGCGGTGATTTCTGAATGGCTTAAAGCCCTGTCAACTCCATAGCACAGACTGAGTACTGGCTCAAAGATACTTTTCAGGGCTGAATGAATCCTTACCTATATGTTGATCGGTTTAAGACCTGATAAGTCCCTTGCAACAGTATACTTTCGACATGGAGGGTACGGCTCGATTAAGCTGGTTTCCGTAGCAAGTCGGAAGTACTACTATCACCGCTGTAGTAACTCGGTAGCCTCGTAAATCCTAGCCTTGTCAACTCAAAAATTTCCACGCTGAGTCGTTGTGAGTTTATTGGTTAAAGCTTCGGTACAATCAAGAAGCCCTTGCCAATTTATGCCTTCGGGGTGGGGAGGGGGGTAGTACTTCATAGCTGTTCTTCATACAACTTTTCTGTACAGCTACGTAGTACTTTACAACCTGCGTAGCTGTGGGTTTGGCCAATCCATATTATCTTCAGGTCTTGGGAGACAATTGATTGCGGGATGTCCCGGGGCTCCTCCGTGGTCGGGTGAGATTATGCTTCTACAGGCTTTTACCAACCGGAGATAAGTAATGTCAATTTTTTAGCGATGGGATAAGCGAGCGGATTAACATCAGATCAGGGAGGGATAGCCTTAATTTGTTGACCGTGCATCTTTTGGTCGACGGGTGCTATGCGTACCTAGTCAACTGTCATTCAAGTTCATGGATTCCTTTCCGTCGTCCTGGGATTCTTGGACAGGGTCTTTACTGTACTGTGTTGTACTGTATTGTACGTACTACATCGGATGAGAACGCGTTCTCTCCTCACAAGCCTAGCCAGGCACAGCGTGTTTGTCTCCTCAATTTCTGATTACCTTTGGGTTACGATCCTGGCGAAAAGACTACATATACCTCGTCCGGGCAGATACAGAATATAATGGAAGTATAGGGGACAGACAGAATGAATACGGTACAATAGATTCGCTCACCCGTAAAAAGGAGTTTGGGTACTAAAGCAAATAAATATTCGCTTATCTGTGTACGGCTATCTATTCTTTTCTCCCCCTCTCTCAAAGGATTCCCAAAGCATGGCGGAAGTGTAAGCTCCATTTTTATCGGGCCGATAGTTCATCGTGCCTCGAACATACTGCAGCTGTACGGAATAGTTATACTTAGAGTTGTTGTTTGCATGCCTAGACCACCCAAACATTCCTGCCACTTTATACTGCGCCATCTTAACCAATGCGCAAGGCGTCGATAAAGATCCGTAGCTGTAGTCGCAGCCGTGGGAAATGAAGCTATCTAACACGTCAAATCAAAAAAGAAAAGCAGAATAGTTATGGAAGCGATTTGTCATAAAAACAACTCTCGCTTCGCGCGAGTTACGCCCAACTCTGTTAAGCTTCCGCCATACCTCCCCTATTTCTTCCCCCTTCTTTTAATTTGCTTCCGATTCAATCTCGAGCTTGAAGAAAAGCATGGCACGGCTATTACCGATCTAATCTAACACAGTCTAGTCAACCTTAACCGTGCGTACATTCTACTCTCCCCCCCCATGAATAAATGTCGGACCCAGTTTAGGCCCATAAATCATAGAGCTGTGGTTTCTTAATGGCTCAAAGCCCTGTCAACTCCACTGTATAGGCTAAATACTGGCTCAAAGATACTTTTCAAAGCTGAATCCTTATAAGTTGATTGGTTTAAGCCCTGGTAAGATTTCTTGCGAAATTATACTTTCGACATTTATTCATGGGGGGGAGAGTAACGGTTAGCATGCATCCTTTCCTTTTCCGCTTTTACAACTTGCTTTTTTTGTAAGGCAAAATACTACTACGTACGTAGTAGTAGTATTACTACCTACTAGCTCTTATTGACTGCGTAGAAAAATCTTAACGTACTGCCGACCCACTCCTAGATCTCTCGTTACGCAAGCAGCATAGAGCGGCGGATAGGTTCAAATAGTTGATGCATGCCGGAAAAATATAAACTCCACTACTACTACGTATATTCGACGCATGAGAAATCACCGGCCCTGAGATTAAGCTTTATGACCCGCGCTCTGACTCGCACTCTGTAAACATTTACTCTACCCCCAGTAATTAAATGTAATACTAGGTCTTTTGTGGGCCGATTCCAAGGGGTATAGCAAGGCGTAATAGTGGCGTACGCAAGGGTTTAAACGAATTGAAATACTACGTGTAGTAGTACGTAGTACCTAGTACGTACTGTAAAGGCCACTTAACCTTACTTACCCTTCATCTTCGCTTAGAGGCTTTCTTTTTGCTTAGGATTCTTGTGTGTTCGACCCGTTTTCCATCTCTTGATAGCTACAATTAGATATCAATCAGTTATTGAATTAACCGACTCCTTCACAAATGAGCTTTTCTACGACTTTTGCGCCTTGAACACCGAAAAAACGACGTACACGGTCGAAAGAAAACTAATCCATTCAAGAGGAATATTTCCTATCTGTTTATAACCCTTAATCGATCATTTTTAAGAGCCTATAAGAAATCATATCGAAGGCTTACTACGCTATTCCTGATGGCTACGTAGTACGTAGTACTACGTACGTAGTATATCGGATCTTTATACTAACCCTTATGGACCCTGTTTAGCTCCATAAATCGTCAAGCGGTGATTTCTGAATGGCCTAAAGCCTTGTCAACTCCATTGCACAGACTAAATACTGGCTCAAAGACACTACTTACTTTACAAGGCTGAATGAACCCTTATGTGCTACGTAAGTTAATCGGTTTAAGACCTGGTAAGATCCCTTACAAAATTATACTATACTATACTTTCGACATGTACTACGTATTCATGGGGGAGTACGAGTCGTGGTGAAGGCGTTGTCGAGCTATCATTGATGCTCGAGGAAGGCCAACTCTATACCAGATAGAATCTTAATCGATTGATACTTTCTTTATTCCGATTGGCTTAAAATCCTTGTGTACTCCATTATTACCCCTTGCTATAACCCCTGGAATCTAGACCCAGTATCACAGTACATTTGTTTAGGGGGAGAGTACAGTAACAACAGTCAGTGTGCTGCCTGAAAATCTGCGGGCTGGTACGTAGTACGTAGTAGTAGTATTTAGCCTGCGCAATAGAGTTAACGTTATAAACAGAACTCCAAACTACGGAGTACTACTACTACGTATTAGATCATACTACGTAAGCTGCCGTCTTAAGCTTCTTGTAATACAAGCACGGTATGTACGTAGTACGTAGTATTTGGCCTGTGCAATGAAGTTGAGGTTGACGTTGAAAGTTGGCCTTTGACGAACTGCGGGACTATCCGCAAGGGAAGACTCCTGTTCAGCATTTTTAATACTACGTAGTATATGAAGTGAATCGCCGAAGCACCGAAAGTATCAAACACGCGCGGGATCTTTTGACAACCTGGGATCTTGCTGGTACAGTACGTACGTAGTAGGTACTACTAGTAGTACGGTAGTAGTATCTTGGGATCAGACCTAAGATTTTGGGTTCTCGGGCTCTCGGGCCCCTTGGATGTCGAAACAAGGAAGCCAAGTAGTAGTCAGCTTGCGAGATTGCGGAGGAGAAGGGTGTCGTGCAGATGGCGAGTCGGGTAATATACTACTAGTAGTAGTCAGTGCGTGGCTACTACTGTACAACGAAGTATGGTTTCTGAGATCGAGGAAATGAATCAGGCATTGCTGCCATGTACGTAGTATGTAACGTAATACCTTCTCCAGATGATGTAAATTTCAGGTCGCGAAAGATACAATGCCGTAAGCGCAAAATTGGAAGAAGTTATCTGTGTATCACTACTGACTGAAAAGCTGCTTTTACCTCATAACAAATGACAATAATTCATCCATTTGTATGTTTCCATCCGTTAATTACTAGGATGAAGAAAGGAAGCCGATTTTTCTATGTCTCTGCGTTTTTAGAATATCACCATTTTCGCCTTGCAAATGCTACACTGTGAACACATCGCCAACGCCATCCATATGCTGCTTGCTGATTCCACTTCTCCCCCGCCCCCCCCCCCCCCCCCCCAAAAAAGAGTATCTCCGAAAAATCGTACAGAACAATCGTACAGATGGGGAAAGGATTGGCCCAATCCATCCTCTATATGCAGCCCCTGGCAACTGGCCCAATCTACCTAACCCCTCCGGACTCTCTTGTCATTATGACTTCTCGAATCCAACCCCTCTCCATCGCTACGCCTCTTGCGGCTCCCATCATCTCTATTCCCACGACCGTCCCTACGATGCTCCTCGTTTCTCATATCCCCGTTCCGCGTATCCCTGCTACCCCGACCGGAGCCACCTCTCTCATTTCCACGGTCTCCTCGCTCGCCATTCCATCCAGCTGCGTTAGGATCACGACCTGATGAATCTCGATGTCCGTCTCGACGACGGCTTTCTCTCTCTCTATCCCCACGCTCCCGTTCTCGCCCACCGTCCCGCCCGGCGTCTCGAGCTCCCATCGAGTCTCTAACGCCAGTTGACTCTCTCCCAACCATCAAATCCCTAGCGGGGGCTGGTGATAATCTGCTCTGGTGTCTATCCTTCTCCGGTTCTCGCTCGCCAGTCCGACGATCACTGCGATCACGATGTTCGCTTCTTGGTGGTCGTTCATCCTCGTGACTAGCGCGCTTGGAATCGCGCTCTCGTCCTGGACTTCTGGAGCTTCTGCGGCTACGACCAGATCGCTCTCTCCGTCCAATGCGCTCTTGGTCATGATCCTTGCTTGATGCCTCTGGTCCAGTGATCAGGTCAGCACGGGCAGGATTGACGAGATCCCGAGCCATATCTCTAGCAGGCTCTGCTCGAGGTGGCGGCCCAGGTGGTGGTGGGGGGACGGGCATCAATGGAGTGGATGGACGGGCTATGAGCGTCTCATGGCCCATGCCAGACATTCTCCCACCACGACCGCGGATATTTGTGCGATCGGTGGTATTTTGTTGAGCGCCTTGTTGTAGCATAGTATTGATGCCAGCAAGCTGTCTTCTCCCACCCCGTGCTGCACGCTCATTTGCCGAAGAAGGGCCAGTGGGAGCTGCAAAACTGCTCGGAGGAGGATTAACAGGACTTGATTGGTTCATCTTGGGCCCAGAAGGTGGACCTGGAGTTGCTAGCGGGGGTAAAACGGGTCTCGAACGAGGCTTGTTAGCCTGAGGGGGTAGCTGGGGGTTTATTGATTCCTCATTACTGAAGGCTCTTAATCGATCAGGATGAACTCCAATTGGTATTTGAGGAGAAGGCGGTGGCTGCACGGGCGACAGAGTGACCGACGCGCCGAGATGCTTCAGTCTATCTGGGTGGATCGTAGATGCTGAGGGTGAAGTCACAGTGGGAGAAACGGCGGCAGTAGGACCTGACATGGAACCCATCTCAGTTTGACCAGATGCAGAGCGTTTTGGAAGACGACCAGATGGGCCAGTTGGAGGTTGTTGCTTCTCGGGGGTTGGAGGACGTGGCATCTCCCTCGTTCTCCCATCTTGGCGTGATGGCGGCGGTGCATTTCCCATGCGACCACCACGATTACTCCTATCGCGAGGCCCAGACGGTATGTCAGAGGTGGACGGCGCTACGAGACGACCAAAGTTGGGATCTGGCTGGGATCTAGACGTCGAGTTTAGTCTGCCGTGATCGGGATCGAGAGTTCTGGGAGGAGGCGTTGGCTGGAAATTGGCTCTGTCATTAGGGCCACGTTCTCTCTCCGCAGGTCGATCACTTCTGGGCCCAGCTGGTGGCGGTTGAATATCGTCTACTCGACTCCTGTACATATCCGGAGGGCCACTGCGAGGTTGCCGGTCATCACGCCTAAGATCTGGGCGCTCCTTATCAGCGCTATGTCTCCTAGGTGATTGCGATCTCAAAGAAACTCTGTCCGCAATTTCCTCTCGACCTCGTCGAGGGGACGATGACCGCGAAGTCTCGTTGTCAGTAGAAATAAGGGCAGCTCGCTCTGGATTAATAAGATCTTGTCTCTCCATAATTTGAGCGGGCACTCTGTCGGCAATCGCATGAGGCGTACCTTGAGGCGTACGGTCAGGTGTTGCTACTGCTGAGGGTCTTGGAGGGGGCATCTCGCGAGTCAACCGGCCAGTATCAGCTTCTCGGGCGTTGGCAGATCTTTCAATCTTTTCGCGAGCAGATTCGGCAGACCAACGAGGGGGGGGTTCTGGTCGAACACGTTCACGATCGGAGCCTTGGCTTCTATCTGGAGGTCTCGCAAACTCTCTAGCTGTAGGCTCATTGACACGTCTGTCATTCCCGGAGAAGTCGCGTAGCCGGTCTCCAGATCTATCGCCAAGTCTATCTCCAAGTCTGTCACCAGGCCTAGAACGATCCAGTCTTGGATCAGGCAAACGAGGGTCTCGGCCATCTCTGCGATCGCCATGACGTGGAGGGTGTCTTTCAAGTAGATCACGACTCGGGAATTGAACGTCAGGACGGCTTGGTAGAGAATTAGGAGGCCTGCTTTCGACCGGGCCCTGGCGGATCGGCACAACCGGACGGGGTGGCGTCGATTCGTGGGCCTTTGCTTGTTGAGCTTTAAATAACTCCCTCTTCTCAAGAAGTTCCGATTTCTTTGATTCCAATGCCGCAGCGGGGGAAGATACACGCTTGAAGTCCTGAGGGGTAGCCGCGTTATTGCTAGGCGCAGTGGTAGGAATAGTCCGAGCTGAAAGTTTGGCGTCATCGACTTCCCCGTCTTCGACTTCGGTTGAAGGGTGAGGCTTTGTAGCGGGCGCACCTGATGGGCTGTATATGATTAGTGACTGGAAGTAGCAGAAAATAGATAGTAAACATACATGGCTGCTGATTTCGGCTTGAAGTCTGGAGCGGTAGGCTTTAGGACTGACTTCACAGGTGGCTTGCCATTTGCGTAGTTGATATTGCCGGCACCGAAGGCTTGTATCATGACCCAACTTGGTTCTCTCTTCTTCAACTGAACGAATACGGCGTTTCCAGTCAGAGCAAGATCTTCTCGAACACCCTTCTCGCGCTTTGCAATACCTTCAAGCAGCTCCAGAAACCTGGCACCCTGAAAGTCGATAGCAGGAAAAACTTGAACAATGGATTTGAGAACCGTTATAGCATTGCGAATATGCATCCACTCCGTCCCTTCGAAACAGTCCCTTAGGGCAGAGTTTAAAGCTCGGTGCCATTTGAGAAGTACACCTTTGAATTCATCGTGGCTGAGGAGGGTCTTGGGTTTGCTGTTTTCTTCGAGAATTTTCGCAAATCCGGGGAGATTCTTTTTGGCACCCCAGGCTTCCTTTTCGTACATTTTACCATCCTTGTGCCACTTGCTGAGATCCACGAGCACGAGCTTGAGAAATCGACCTAGGTTCTCTGCTTCGCGAACGGTGCAGGTGAAAATCATGGCCCGCAGCCGATGCTGTCTGAATATTTGACCGTACAGCTGCAAGGTCCGAAAGTATGGAACACTGTTGTCGTGAATGAATCTGATCATTTTGAATGAGTATTCGGCGTCGCCGGGAGATAGAAGTAGGCGAGGCAATAAACACTTTTCGAAGAAAGCTTCGTTGGCATTTTCCGGCTTCACAGTTTCTGGAAACCAGAGTGCCTTGTTTCTAAGTAGCCGTGCCTTTCTCTGTGTAAAGGCGTTTACCGAGTCTTTGAACTCGGCGAACAATTTCTCACGTGTCGTATTTAAGGCCTTCTTCTTCTCCTCCTTCTTCGCCATACCAAGTCGACTCATGTCCGAACGATCATTTGCCAGATCTTTCAGTTCATTAAGTAGCCGCGCAAGTTCAGCGTTGTAACTAGGTTCTGGAATAGCGAGATCGCCCAGGCTGGATGACCAGAAGATGGTATAGAAGTTGGGAGTAAGGTACTTGAAGGAACCATCCGGGAGTGCAGTTTGCACGCTTGAAATAATCGGTTCGAGGATGGCATTGAATGGATCCGAGGCGATAACTGGTGGGCTTGATTCATTGGCGTCGGGCATCTGGCTGCCTTGGTTCGTGAGGTCCAGCGCTTCATCACCAGTGATGACATTTTTGTTTCCACTGTCCATACCAACATCTCCATCGGCATCGACGCATGTCGCTACTGGATCGGTTACTCGTAAATTGGCCTTGGATCTGCCGTTCGACATGGGGGATACAGCAACTGCCGCTCTAAGGTGCGCAAGGCTGGGTCGTCCGATCAAGAATGCGAGTGCTGGATCTAAGCCGAACTCTGTTAGGAGCTCGGGGATACCAGGAACAGATGCATCAAATTCTTCTACCGTAAGATTGCTTCGAAGCAGCTCCAGATACTGTGTGAGAGCTGCCTGAGTGTCGTCAACAATAGTCGCTAGTAGCTTAATGTGTGCGTCGGTGTCAGAAATTTTGAAGATGGCTGCTTGTCGGTATTGCGCAATCGAAATCAGAAGCTCGCCGGCCAGTTTCGAGTAAGTCAAGGCGTTCATGAGCCTGTTCGATGTCTTCGTAGACTCGAATCTTTTGTCTTGTAAATTGATGAGGGTTTGTCTTTTCAGCAGTTCCCCACCTGTCATGGCGACAATTTGAGCATCGTTATAATCAAGGTCTGGAACAATCCCGGACATCTGTGCGATGAGCTCCTTGAGAATAACCAGGTCTGTAGAGTTGCCTCGGTAAATCTGGTCGTTAATATATCGAAGGATGGGAACAAGGTTCAAATGGCTGTATCGTTTGTAGACCTTTCCAGAGAACCTTGAGAGCGCCATGAGCCAGGCACTTGGGAGTAGAGCGAATTCTGCATTATTCCGATTTCTACCCTTGGCACCGAGAGAGCTCATGAGTGACCAAACAAGTACGTCGTAGCCGAGAGGAGTGAACTGCTTCCCGCACTCGACCACAACTTCCGTCAAGTTGGTATATGCTTCAATCTGGCTAAGAGCGATGTTGAAGACAATACCAGGAGCATGGTGAGTAATCTTCCCCAGCGCCCTAGCCATCGGCACCACATTGATCTTGCTAATTCGCTTCATAGTGCTCAAGGTTTCGAGTTTGGCTCTTGCAAAAGCGATCTTCATTGCTGGCTGGCGACTTGTCGGACCCTCATACCACTCAGCATAGATCGAGTATCGGGTGGCGATTGGGTATAGACTCAGCATGTCGTATATCTCGTTTGCCAAGGCTGAGTTGGAAACAGTCATACTGAGAGCTGGAACAATCAGCCTCTTCAGCAACTCCTTCCAACGATCGAAATTCTGTTGAGAACGATCGACTTGAAGGCTGTGATTTCCAATCCTAGCAAGCTTGGTCAATAACGTAGCGTCTTTGCCAATGCTCACACCAGAAAGGTTGAGGAACGTATTGCAGAGAATGAAGAGATCATCTACATTCCGACAAACGGGAACGTTATCTGCCCACTCTTCCCAATAAAACCGATAGTTAATATTGGCATTGGTATCGTACTTGTCCGGAAATGGCCACCGTAGCATGCTTCGAGTAGGTACTGCTGTAAGACGAACTTGGCCTTTTGCCACTCCAGACTGATCTGGTTCGGGCACTTTCCTTGCTGGGCACTCTGCATTCTTTTCGGCTTCGGGCGATACACGGGGGCGGATTTGGTCGTAAACATCCTTTATCGAGTGTTGTATGATCCGATTAAGGAGGGGCATCAGATCGGGGTATGCCTCAGGGAGCCATGGGAAGCGACCAAGCATGAAAAGCGCCTCGGGGATGGCACCAATGGTGAGTAAGCAGGTTAGTAGCTGGACCTTTTGATCTTCCGGTTCGCCTGATTTTCCCTCCGTCTCTGCTGCTGCCTTACTCTGGTCAGATTTGGATGCCGCCTCACGGTTTCTGCCGCCGCCCGGGACGGTATCGTCAGTCAGAGCGCCAGCGTTGGCCAATGCATTCGTCAATCCACCGCCAGGACGGTTCAGTCTTTCCTTTTCCGCCAGTTCTGCAGCTCGCTTTTCCCTCAAAGCCGGCATGGCGTCGTCGAAAGGCCACAGATGTGGGTACAGATCTCGAAGTGATATAAACCCGATTTTGATGAGTAGAGCGGTCAAGTATATGAGATTTGGTGGAAGAGTGTCATCCTCATCGCGGGCAGCGGAGATATAGAAACGCAGCTTGAAACCAAGTAATTGGGCAGCAACACGATTTCCAGATGGAGGGAGCGTGCCTGTTTGTTCGATCCAGTCGCGATCGCCATCAATATCTCTATCGCCGCTGCCTTTGCTCGCGAGGATACGACTCTTAGTCTCTTCGTCGAGAAGATGTCTGCCTCCAAGCTCAAAGAAAGCGTCCAAACCGACTTCACGTGCCCGGTCCCAAAAGAGAATATCCCTCTCAGCACGTTCTTGCTTGCCAACAAAAACATCTTCCTCTGTTGGCATCCAATGCGGAGATGTCGGTAGAGCCCAGTTTGGGAGACCTCCATGTCGTTCACCCTGCAGATTACCATTTCGGGGCCACCAGGAGCTGACTCGCAAAAACTTTACGAAAAAGCGGAACTGTTTGATCAATACCGAGGCAAAGACGTCCAGTGTAATGTCCAGGACCCTTCCAACGTCCAGATCGAAGGTTCCTATTAATCCCTTTACCCTCTCAAACGCATCCTCCACAACTTCGCTCGACGGTGGTTCGCTTCCACTCGTCGTGAACAACTCAGTCACAAGCTTCGAGTACCCTTCTGTCTCTTCCCGCAAAAGGTTGTAATTTGCTTGTCGATAAAGTTGGTTTGTAGCTTGCCGAATGCTCATGCGACTGAAAGTTTCCCGGGTGAGTCCAGTGTCTGAAAGAACCTTGTTGTCCAGTTTTTGGCGCATGATATTAGGTGATATTTCTGTCGCGACCATGAGAGACCGGAGGGATGAAATGTTCGGACTGTCGTCCACTTCGAGTACCATGGAAAGAATATCGAGGAAAGCAGTCGGTGCATCGAAGGTAGGTTTTGATCCATCTGCTGGCGCAGTGTCGGGCCCTAGAATCTCCTTTATGCACCTACCAGCGGAGGCGGGGTCCATACGCCCATCCAGAGCCGCACGAATGAGCTCTTGGAAAATTTCAGAGAGATCTGTTGTGTCCTCGTCCTCGACGGCTCCACGGCCCTTCTGCGTCACTTCCTTATGACCAGTGCTGTCCCAGGCGGATACACGGTCGTCTGTCACGAAGACATAGTCGAATGGCGCGGAGATCGGGTTGAAGCCTGAGCTGGGGATTTCGAGAGTTGGTGTTGGGGTCTGGGCGGGCGTTGGAGCTGTGCTCGCAGGTCGTGGAGGGGGAGGGGACATTGGACCTGTGGGGGTCGCTCGTCCATTTCTCTGGATGTTGAGGTTGTTCGGATTGTCGCGAGCATCATTTCTTCGGCCTCGTCCTCCGCCTACTCCCCCCTGACCTCCGCGACTCGACCTTCGGCCTCCGTCACGCATCTCATTCCCTCTGTCATGCTGTGCCATATTTGTATGGTGTGGGCGATGCGGCGAGGGTCTGCCTTCTCCTAAATCAACTGGGCCTCCGGGTCTCTTCCTCTTACCGGCCGGCGCCATCTCCGTCCCTATCTTGGGGTTGCGATCAGCGTCCGTACATATGTCGCAAGCTTGTTGTCGGCGGAGCTTGCCTGGATTGCTGCGGACGTGGGTATCAAGGTGGAAAGAAATGAAAATTGCGCGTTGCGATGTGGTGTGATGAAGATCACCAAGGGTGTTCGCAGTATGTAGAAGAAAAGAAATTGTCGAGCGCGATGATGTGAGACTTGAAGGAGAGGTGGTGAGGTTTAAAGGTACGAGTGAGAGAGCGCGGTTGCGGCTCTTTGACGATGTGTAGTACCGTGTTTTGGGGTGAATTTAGCAAAAATAGAAAATCTGGCTAAATTTTTCCTCGGGCCGTCGGAATATCTTATTGTGAAGGTGCATTTAAGAATTCCGTCAAAGCTCCTCAACGATGCTTAATAATCAGTTTTTCGCTTGGCCACCCACTTCAGCCACACCCTCTCTCTCACTAAGAAAACACCTGATTGATGAGGTAGCTCTGTCCGAGCAAGATTCATCAACTTCTAAAGCTATTTTCAGACCCTTCTATCATTGTATGAATCTTGCTCGGGAATTTAATAGGTAGGTGGCTCTTCTATATTTGATACTCAACAGTTCGAGTCACGTTTTCAATTGAATTCAGTGGTCTCTTTAGCTGGACGAACGCCGGAACCGGAGAATCCCAACCATCCGATCGTCACGATGATGCAATCCCGACCGCCCTATGCGAGACACAGACAACATCACAGACCCGGATACACTTCCCACCCAGCGTATTTCACTATTTCAGGACTCTTCTTCTAACAATTCAGAATGGGCAATGATTCTGAGACCAATGGCGCAGCCAAATATGGTCAGTAATCAGTAGTTAATCATACCCGATCCAAGTTCCCCTGTCCGTGAAAGAAAGATCACTGAATACGTCCAAGAAAGAACGCAACAACAGCCCGAGAACCCATTTGCAGCCCTGATACCGGATCAAACCATCGCTATAATCCCCTCTTTCACCCTTGAATCGGGCGTAACGCTGTACAATGTCCCGTTGGCATACAGTACAAGAGGAACCCTCTGTCCGGACCGGGATAATGCTATGGTCATCTGCCATGCCTTGACTGGCAGCGCAGATGTTGGCGACTGGTGGGGTCCTCTGCTAGGAGGCCCTGGGCGAGCATTTGATATATCGAGGTTCTTCGTTATCTGTATGAACAGTTTAGGAAGCCCCTACGGGAGTGCCAGTCCTGTCACTTGCAAAGATGGGGACCAGAAGAACGAGAGATACGGCCCGGAGTTTCCTCTAACCACGATACGGGATGATGTCAAGTAATGCAACTCTCCGTCTTCTGGCAACTACGCTAATGTTATTTAGTCTACACAAACTACTACTGGACGAGCTAGGAGTTCGGCAGGTCGCCGCGGTCATTGGAGGCTCTATGGGAGGCATGTTAGTCTTGGAATGGGCATACTTTGGCAAGGACTATGTTCGGTGCATTGTACCAATCGCCACATCAAGTCGGCATAGCGCTTGGGGGATCAGTTGGGGAGAAGCACAGAGACAAAGCATTTACGCCGACCCCAAGTACGATGATGGATACTATCCATTCTCGGATCCCCCCACCGCCGGCCTAGGAGCAGCCCGTATGTCAGCCCTACTCACATACCGAAGCAGAAACTCCTTTGAGGCAAGGTTCGGCAGAAACACTCCAGATGCGTCCAAGAAGCAGACTATCATCCAAGACCAACACCCTTCAAGCCCGTCGGAGATCCATCTAGCTATCCACAATGATGGCCATCGGTCGAAACGCGCTCCACTATCTAGACCAGGAAGCTCTGCTGATATAAAAATCTCGACCTTACCATCAAATAGCAATTCCGCCGATTTTGCAGATCCTCAGTTCCACGGTGCCACGCCCTCTGTTTCGCCTGGGCCTACAAATCCAATGTCAGAGCGTAAGCGAGGAACTTCAACATACTTCTCAGCACAATCATACCTCCGTTACCAGGGCGAGAAATTCGTGAAGCGCTTCGACGGCAACTGCTACATAGCCATTACCCGAAAACTAGATACACATGATGTCTCTCGATACCGTGTGTCGGCGGACTCCACCACTCCCATAGCCGACGCACTTGCTCAAATCCAACAGCCAACCCTCGTTCTTGGCATCGAAAGCGACGGTTTGTTTACCTTCGACGAGCAAAAGGAAATTGCAGCATCGATCCCTGGTGCCAGATTGCGAAAGATTGATTCGCCAGAGGGTCACGATGCTTTCTTGCTGCAGTTCGAACAGGTCAACAAGCACATCTTGGAGTTTTTGAAGGATGTCCTGCCGGATATTATGGATGCGCCAGGCCGAGAGGACGCTATTGCTGAAGATGGAGTCGGTGCGGTGATGAAAAACAGTACGTTCGGGGAAGCCGAAATAGAGGATATCACTGCGTGGTAAAGGCAGGGATTCAGATGGTGTTACTCTAGTATTGCCAAAATCCGACGAAATTGATAGAAGCTGTCGTTCCGCGCATGAGCCTTGGTCAGACTGCAACCGTTGTTGTTAAGGTTTAGTCTTTTCTCAGCTCTTGTACTACTTACCATCCAGCCTCCGACTCTCCTATCATGCAACCAAGTGTTCGCCGTCAAGGATGGCGTGCATTTTGTGGCCGTAGCAGGGATGCATGTAATTGCCATCTTCCAGCTCGTCGTCGGGGGCGATGACTTCCACATTTTCTACGCCGCCTATGGCTTTGGTCCAGCTGATAAGGGAGTGGATTTGGGCGGAGGAGATTCCGGTCTAAGACCATCGGGTCTTCTTTCTGGTGGGCGGAGCCGTTCGCGTTGCGAGGTAGGTGCTTGAGGGCTGCGTTATTGGGGCGGAGGCTCTCTTTGTGCTGCCCGGGTTGGCTGTTTATTGTGGTCATTGCGTACCGAACGCGAAATAGGTACTCAAAGCGAAATCCAGAAGTAAATAAAAGTGAAAAGTCTAATAAGATATTGCTCCGAATACTCCTGGTGAGGTAAGGTATCCAGACTGTACTGGATGGGGAAGCGGCAGGGTCTAAGTTCTGATCGGCGGGAAGTCCACAAATCTTGCTGCAGGCAGGTTGGTAAGTTGAAGGAAACAACGGGAAATCTTTAGTTTAAGAAGAAGAAGAGTGATCGCCCAAAATCTCTTCGGGGGGAGGACCTCGGAAAAGGGGTGCGGGGATGGCATTCAGTAAGCGAACCTTACGCAGCGAAAGTCAACACGATCGTAGCGCAGTTCGTCACAATCTCTCGGTGCTTACTGGCGCTTTATTGATATCACAAAGCCAGCTCGGTGAGAATTTCAATGTCTCACCGAAAAAAAATCTATGCTTGTTATGATGTCAAACAAATAAGTTTGAACAATTAATACAGAACGATTGGCGCAGTGGTAGCGTACCTGATTCCAGTTATATAACAGGGGATTCCAGGCGGTCACCCGTTCGATCCGGGTATCGTTCATTCATATTTGCCGCTGGTATTCATTTTTATTTTTTTTGGCGGCCTACCGACACTACCGACAGGTTTGTTCTTGTTTTCACTTCAGCGAGGGTGTTATACAGTCGCAGACTGAGACTCCGAAAACATTCACCACTATTGTTCACTGCCTCTTGCCTGTTTTCCGCACTAGCCTTGATGGTTTTCTTGCGCGGAAATCTCTAGAAGGGAAGATTTTGAATGGAAAGGGTGAGTGATAGATGCAAGAAGCCTTTGACACATCCCCTTAAAATACGCAAACTCAAGTATCAAAACCAAGCAACGTTGCCGCTAAACTCTGAGGGACTTCCAACTCCACCTTCCAATCTCAATAAAACACTTCTTACAGCTTTTCGAATCCTATCACCTCTCCTGATACACCTAGAAGATACCAACCGACATATCTATCTCCGCAAAACTTGAACATCGCTCGTAAGTTAACCCACCACACAACCTCTACATCTCACCCAATATAGCATGGTTTCACCCCCAGAATATTTGGAACAAGAAGTGGTACCGGTATCTCTGGGACTGCTGCGAGTGTGGTAACGTAACTATAGACTCGATGTATATCTGTGCACACTTCCAGTGCATCGACCGCATCGGCTGTTACTGAAGCAAGTCCTCATCCTATCATGCGCTGCTGACACTAGGGCACATCTCAGCCCAGGAGCTAGAACGGGGTGATGGCGGCAGGGTACTTTTAGGTTCATATATGTATTTCCGTAGCTAGATGACAAATATCGTTGTCTATCAAATCCCGAGCCTCGAGTGACTGTCCTACACTCTGGCTCTCTCAGTCTTCATAGAAGACATTGATTCACTTCTTGTATACCGATGAATAGCTTATCTTTACATCTCTCTATCGAGTCAAAGCTGGTGTTCAAAACGCGTGGAGTATATCGACGCTTAGAGTGGGTTCCCAGGACTTACATGACGATTCGGTGCTTCTTAGAAGCTTATAAGTTACAAGTTGGCATGTGACAAACAGGATATGAAATGGTTCTTTGAACATCCGACTCATCGTAGATTAGTCGATACAAAGCTCCATAGATCGTAGGAGAAGTACATGGGAAAACTACCCTATCAAATGAGCATCTAAAAATCAGACTTGATAGCTCGCTTTCAACGAATTCAAGTAAGACTCTGCTGTACTGGGAGCAATGACTCCTGATGTACACTCTTGATTGACACTGGCTATTGGTTAGCAGCAGGTTTTTGGAATTGACAGCCGCAAAAATCAAACAAATTCAAAGAGAAAAGAAATGAAAAGAAGAGGGAAAGGAAAAGTAAAAAGATCACAGGATCCAAGAACAACAACAACAACTTCTTCTTCTGCTTCTTATTCTCTTTCTTTCTCCCACCTCTCCCACCTCCCATTACACCCCCTACACCCTCTAAATTCCTACCCACCCCCCGATGAAGGTTTACGTTTGTCAGGTATATACAATATATCCATCCATCCATCCACACCCAAGCTCTTATCTCACTAAAGGCACAGCCATCAAAATGTAGTCAAGTTGCCAGCAAGAAAGTAAGTAGCATGCCCTTCCCTCATGGGCCGTTGTCCCCAACCAGCGTCCTATGTATGCATTTCCTCCAAGCCGCCCTTTGCCATGTGTCGTACCCGACATCTAGAATTTGTCTCTTGTATGCACTTTCCAAGCTTTCCAAGAAATTTCATGCCCGCCGATGGCTATACAGTCCACTCGCCGCATGTTCCAATGGAGCTGGGGTTGCATCGATCCCTCACGCAACAGCCGTCGCAGCCTTCACCGCAAATGACGTGGGCGCCGGCGCACTGTGAAATTCGTCCTTCTCGTCAAGATCATTAATGCCCAGCTTCCCCGTCTCCATGGGCACCTTTTCGTGCTCTCCCTCAAGCTTGGCAGCCTCGAGATCCTCCATCACGATAGGCTGTTCGGTGTTGGCAATGGCCTTCTCAAGCTCCGGTCGATTTTCCTCGAATTTGGATGCTTTCACAGGCTCAATGCTGGTAGGGATGACTTCGACGCTTTGTCTTCCCACACCAGCGAGGTCAAACTCCTCCGAAGTCGATTTGGCTAGGCTTTTACCGCTACCTCGATCAATCATCTCCGGTCTCGCCTGACTCCTAGGCGGCACAGGCGGTGGCGGCGGTCGCTTCGGGATGTTGACTACACCACCCCTAGCTTTTATTTCTGAAGGGGTGATAACCTGAGCTTGAGCAGAGGCAGCTTCAAATATTACAGGCTCTTCCTCCTCATAATCATCATATTCATCATCGGTCGCGCTCAGGTCAGTAAGGGAATCGGAATCGGAATCGGTATGGGTATGGGTTGTATGAGTTGTGTCGACTGAGACAGTCCGACGGCCGGTAGTGCTGCGTCCACGGGGACGGTCATCATTTACTGTCGTACCATCAAACTCGTCACTTTGATTGAGGCGGGTGAGAGGACTGAGGTCGATTTTCGTGTAGTCGATTTCTTCTGGTTCCTCGATGATTGGCTTTTCCTCCTTGAAAATCGATTGACCCTGGTCGCTGCGGCTCGGACTTGTGTTTGGCGAAAGCCTGTCGTCGGTCTGTGTACCCGTCTCGCTTGAAGGTAGTGCTTTATCCGTACTCGTCCGAATTCGGTAACTTCGGTTCGACATGTAGCTCTCTCTATTACTCCGCGTTGTCATTAGTGTGTCAATACTTTGGCGGTTGAGTTTAGGGTAGATCGGGCTCGTCGGACTCGGGTTGAATTCGAACTGTGTACTCGGAGGTCTGCTCTTCGACCCTGCTTCCCGAATCTCAAATCCCTCCGCCTCCAGAGCCAACACACCATACGGGTCGGGATCGTCCGGCTCGGGGATACCAAATATGGGGATTGGGCCAGTCGGTCCCGGGTCTTCGATATTGACGTCTCCAGGCGCAGGTTGACCTTCGAGCTCCTCCATCATATCCTTATCAATATCACTCCGACCTTCCGCAGCTTTCAACGTCTCCATGAGCATCTTGAGCTCATCCGGTGGCTTCCGCACCTTTCCGGCCAGAATTTCCGCAGCGCCAAGTCTTTGGCCGTAGAATCGTTCGTTCTCGTCGTTTCGCTCGATGATTACCGTCCCATCGACCTGGACTCCAGCGTAGAAGCCTCGAGATTTGAGGTAGGTGAAGACTGGGCGACTACTGCAGATTAGCTCCAAGTTAATAAGCCAGCAGTCGTTCAAATGGCATACTTTGCCTGTTTCCATTTCCCATCGTTTTCCAAGAGACCCCCCACACCGACCGGGCCTGCCACTGCAGAAATCTCACCCCCGAGCGTAGCCCTGATCTTCGTGAAAGCAGCAAGCGCCTTGCGATTGTTGATCACAACAACACAATCATAGATATCCACCCCAACCAGGAATCCCAGACCAGCAGTATGCAACATGATACCAGAAGGCGGACTCCATTCCCCATCTTCTTTCCGAGCAATCAACACGCCCGATCCGCCGGCGCCGGAGATCCACAGGCCGGTCCGCATCGTCGTGAAGATCGCCAGCCCAACTGCATTTTGTATAACTTTCTGAGGGATCTTCTTGAGAACCCGCTGCTTGCCCTTCGGCGCGTTGAGTATGGAAGGGCGGTCTTCTTCGCCGTAGAAGCCATCCTCTGTCCCTCTTGTCAGTACTGTCTCCTGTGCGGTTTCCACTTCCTGCCCGGGCGTCACCTACTGCAGAAAGACCTCAATATGCGCGCCGCCTTGTCTGATTCCCTATCCAGAGTCGTAGGCCAAAAGGCCTCGGAGCCGATCTTGTTCGAGAGGCGGTTCACCGGTGCGCCGACTTTATTTTTTTTCACAGCTGTCAGTTTCGCATCCGCGACCCCAAAAAAGGACTGGCCGACTCCTGAGTCTTGACTACTCACGTTTGTCCGCCCATCCCCAAGCTTTATCGAATCCTTTCTTGCTGCCCGTCTTTGTTTTGTCCCAGGAGGGCAGGAGGGAGGTGACGCGCTGCATTGTATGTAGCCGTTCGCCCGACCGAGCGGTCCAGCTCTCGGCGAGGGCGAGGGTGAGGCTTTCTGGATTCCGGGTCAACAGTCGCTCGCTGTCTTGTCTGTATGCGCGATAGGCGATGGCGGGAAGGCCCCGAAGCCATACCTGGTGAGATTGAGGGAGAGATTACTTAATATGACGCTGCTCTGTGGCCAGGGGAGCACTCGGCTCTGGCGCATGCAGTTCAATGCAATGTAATGCACCAGTTCTTGTTCAATCCCATGCACCGCCGGATCAGGTTGATTACTTTATATGAAACGAAGCAGGAGGTCGGGTAGGGTAGGTATGGTAGGTAGGGTAGGGTAGGGCAGTAAAGGATAGAGAAGCACCTCGTACTACGTATGTAGAGGAGTAGAGTAGGAGAATCGAGTAATATAATGCGAATATGCGACAATGCCCAGGAGGGGGGGGGGGAGAGGTGGGCTTGTTGCCAATTGCAATTGCCTGCCGATGTGAATACATAGTTGTACTAGTAATTTGGTCTTTGGTACGGACGCTATGGCGTTTTCGTGGATAGCCGGGCTTGTCGATGACTACATACGGACAACACATACAACACCAATTACCTTTACTGACTGACGACTTTACCCAAGCGGAACTCCTGACATCATACTCAGAGTTTTACACCTCCATGAGACGAGGCGGTCCGCATGTTATTTTTAGTTTATACTTATGCGGAGCAGACAGACAGACTTCAGTTATTCAGTTAGAACCACGATCAGCTGTTCTCGCGTTGCAAACTTGCCCTTTTGCCTTGCCCTCTTGCTTTGCTCTCTTGCCTTGCTCTCTTGCCTTGCTCTCTTGCCTTGCCCTCTTACAAGTACCTTGCTCTCTTGCCTTGCCCTCTTGTCTTGCCCTCTTGCCTTGCTTCCGCCCCCCTTGGTGAGACCCGGTGAGCTTGGCAGCAAGGTGTTGAACTCCCCGCTGCGAACGGCTGTGGGAATCTTTGAGGAGAAAGTGGCAGGTCGCATGTACCTCGGATCCGCTAAGGTAGCATTACCTACCGACGTACTACGGTACGGTACTAGTACCGGTATCTGGATGTGATAAGGAAGAGAAGAAAACTTTCCATGGAAATCCCTACACAGTGTAGACGCAATCCCCGGCACCCAGTCCCCAGTCCCCAGTCCCAGTCCCAGTCCCAGAATTCTGATCAGCCTTCCGTCTTCACAAATCTTTTTTTGGCTCACTTTTTTCTTTTTTTTTTTCTTTTTTTGGCAGATGCAATACATTTTGAACTCTCGCTGTCATCCCATGCCCTGTTTGCCCAGCTCATTTCGTCATGCAAACTGTCAAAGCTCCCCAGCTGTCATCCCACGTCGGCGTTTCAAGCTGCAACACCTAAAAAGCCTTCTTCAATTCGCCGATCCCTCCAAAGCTCTCCGCGACTTCAGTGGCTTGCTGGTTTCCCTTGAGGTTGTCTTCAAGGCGCGATTAGCTGGGAGCTCCAGAGACGACGGACGACATGAAACCCGATCAAGGTCGGTCCACACAATCACCGGAAACACATGCGGAGTATGCATCGTGGACCATGAGATGGCACACGTACCAGAAACAAAATTCTCGCCCTCTTTCATACATTGCGCTTGCAACTTCTTCTTCTCGGCCTCTGCCTTCGCCTTGAAGAGCCAGATACCCATCTCCTGGGCAACTGGATCCAAAACACCGCTCATATACGCAGCTCCAAGGGCAACAGCGAGGAATGCAACAATTGCCGAGATGATGATGTGCGTGTCGACCATGGTGACGGTTACCGATTCTTGATTTTGGAAAGCAATTGGCAAGATATATTCTTGGCCGTGAGGAAAATCGACGAGTAAATCTTGCACGAGGAGGGAGAAACAGAACTTTCGATAACTTGCGATGGATCGAAGAAAGAGAAAGAAAAGACGTGTATTTGTCTCTCTCGGAACCCAACGATTTTTGAAATGACGCTCAATCCCGGGATCGTGCATCTACAAAAGCAGGATTGAAGACCCGACATACGGAGTACCCAGCAAGATTCATGCATGTTGGAGTAGACTTCTACCTCCATCCACTGGCTTATAATAAAGCCGCGGGTCAAATATAAATTGGCCTGCATGAAGAACCGAGTCGAAGGGGAGAGCCTGCTTTGGCGATGATGAGGATCGAGGCCACCTGACGAGGCAATACTCATTAATCATGTGACTATGTTTATCGAATGGCGGTTCTGGCGGTGTGCCCTTGAAGTCTTTTCTTTCGAATCATCGTGTGTGATTTGGCTCAGGATATCCGATATCGGCTTTTCAGACTTTGATTCGTGGGCTATTTGTATAGCAAGTACCGTCTTGAATCTCGCAATGCTCTCGCTCATCATTTGCGACTACCTCTTCGTCACATTCAGTGTTATCTGAAATCATAGCAAAACTCTGACTATTTTTATTATTCGAATATATCGTCGCCTTGGACACCCGCTGTTGAAACCTCCAGAGAATGTTGATATGGATGAAACGCACCGGATCTATTTTCTCTCTCTTCCTTTTTGTCATCACTCGCTGAGAAGAGATTTTGGCGTCTCGGGTTTGCTCTCTGTTACATTTTCTGAATGCTTCGGGAATTCCATGCTGGAATTCAGTGTAGCGGCACTTTTACAGTCAGTCTAGCCAGGTACAGACATCGTTGTCTACGTTTCACAAACGGATATCCTTCCGAATCGAAGAATGGATACCTCTCGCCCACCCATCGATTAAGATTAGGGATTCATTTTTCGATGCGAAGGAATAAAGAGCCTTTCAGCATGTAGAGTAAGCTTATGTCTTGGATCTTGATATACATGGGATATATATCAAGCAGTATCTACACTAAATACTCTGCATATATTCTCCCCTAAATCTTCAAATCTAAGATTATGATACTGAAACTAGGAAGGTATGTCCCTCTTACACTACACACTTCTCTGCCATCTCCGCAGCTGACAATCCTCCAGTTCCGAATATTATACATGATTTTAAGAAGTGATAATGCCACTTACTAATTAGTGCAGTGTCAACGAAACGGCACTTTGTAAAATCGTCGCAACGGATACCTTCACTTCGATTCCACCTGTATTGCGTAACGGGCCTGTTCCGTCTCTTCCAGCCTGGCCTACGTCGCTGATGCCGCACAGTAGACCTTTCTTCTTACGAAGTACTTCTTATTTTACTGAGTACTTATTAACACCAAACTTATTCACAGCAAATAAATATGGACCGGGATGGTATCGACACCTTCAGCATTATCTCCGCGCGCGATCTCTGGGTTTGCACTCCGTAGAGATGTTGGCGCTGGGGGAGAATTTGGATAGGCTTGTCCGTTCAGATTCCCAGGGTGGAGATTTCGACACCGTATACTCCGTACGGTGTCTGGGGTAAAGTAGTTGGTTGAGCGAAGGGAGAGTAAGTCAGTCACGTTGTGGAGAACGGTGTTAGAGCATGTTTTCAAGTAAGAGCAGTTCCGTATTGCCGAAAAGCCTTCTTCTACAACATGGTGAGAAAACTAGAAGATTGGCAATTCCATTTGCAACTCCCTGCGTCTTCAGCTCTTTACTCCGTATGTCTGACCCCCACCCCGATATTGTAGCTGGCTGTATTTGAAAGCATCCCCCAGTGGAGACTATCGATACCTAACACGTTCATGTTTTTTCTTTACACTTACTCTGGGGAATCACGATGTACGTACCAATCACGTTGTTAGTACCAACGAACTCTGAGACTGTCATGTTCAAACACGTTTCAAAGGCGTGCTCCTGCCTTGATACACGGCTCTTACTAAGGGCGGGCGCACTTTCATAATTCTCCGCCCCATCTACTACGTACCACGTCGATCGTCTCGAAACCCCAAGCTCCAGTAAAACCAACCCAATATGACATCGCGAGTGCTACCTAGTGCTCCCCTTCTACATCTACCTAGACCACCTCGAGCGATCGCTCTGTAAGCTGCCATAGGTCCAGCCAGTCTCAACCCATCCAGTACATTACATTAATTAATCTTGCGTTCACTTTTTTCAGGGTTATACACTAAGCCAATACTAGCAGACCTTTCTGTCTGGTAGTCAGTCTGTCATGCATCTCGGCTCCTTTTTCGACTTTTGTCTCCGCTGTCGAGTTCATCTGATTTTCACTCAGTTATGTCTTTGCTGAGAACTTATGACCCTATTACAATCGTATATTTTGACGGCTTGTTATCCGCTTGGGTTTTTCATCACGTCGTTTTTTTGGTTTCGTTCTGGAGGTGGAGATGCTGTATTGTTGAGTGATATACGTGGTACTTCCTTCTTTTTTCCTTTTTCTCTTTTTTTCCTTTTCTTCTTCTTTTTTCTTCTTCTTTTTCTCTCCTTTTTTTTTTCTCTTCCTTTTCTTCCCTTTTTTCTCTTTTTGCTCTTTCTCTTTTTTTTTGGACACGGCGTTTCCCGTCGCCAAAAGCTAGGTCAGATGTTTGGAGCGATACATTACACACTACGGAGTATTGGCTTCAGCACTCTGCCAGCAACCAAGAATGCATGTACCCTCTTCGGATGCCTGCCACATTCGGCTCTTCTAGACGCGTGAGCCGTAACAAGGATATGGCATCTCCGCAGAACGCATTTCGGAATCTCTCACAGAACGCATTTGTCACTCACCCACCCATTCACCTACTACATTTTAGCCCCGCAAGTATCCTCTCCCTGTCCATATGCCATGCTATGCAAACATAAAAGTTTACGTCATGTAATTTCCGTCTTGGAACGAATGCGATTGACGTCCTCACGAGCATGACTTGGAGTTTATAGCGTACGGAGTTTCTATTAAGGTTTCCAGTTCCATTGTCTTTCCAAATCCACGCCCGGATGTCTCTTGCCCTGGTCATATAACATATTTTGCCCTTCCGCTCGGCACCATTCCACAAAGCTTGGAGACCGAGACTCTCGATGCATTTCTACTGCTGCCAATGTTATATCTACTGTCAATCAGACGACGGAGACGCACATGGGGAATGCATGGATGTGCAACTGACTGCCCAGGTGACCATCTCAAGCGAGCCCGTCCTCATTCGACATCTTCTTATTCAGGTCCTGAGACGGTGTGGCTTTGTTCACCCATCTATTCCTTTGTTTGTAGGCGGAAAGGAAAGCCTTTGGAAGTATCGGTCTTGCTTCCATCGAAGGTGACTTCAAACCTGGCGTGTCGCCAGCAGTTCTTTATAACTTCATCTCCAGACTTCACCTCCCTATGGAATCTACTGAGCTTTGAGGGTGTCGGTCTTTTTTCCCCGTCGAAGGTGACTGCGACGCTCATCTCCAGCCTTCACCTCTCTATTGAATCTACTTGATCAATCCTCAAGCTGCCCCAGCCCGAGTAACTATATAGATACCAGATCACAGCAGGAGTGGTAGAAGCAACACAGAAGTCTTTGGAATGAATAATAGAACGTACCCTCTGGACAACCATGTGAAGAAGTCACTCTCGATACGACCAAATGGTTCTAATATCTTACGTCAGATTTTCGTGTAAATCACAGAGAAAGATGCAGAACTAAATTTCCTTAAGCTGTCTCCTCACTACCTATCTATCACACGAGTAAGGATAACTCTTCAGCAAGAGAACCTGCTGCCGTTATTGCTTGCACTGTCGATCCCTCAAAATTCTCAAAATTCCACCATTTCAATTCAGCCCGACAAAGCCTTCCCGACACACAGTGGAGCATAGAGGGAGCCGCCGAACGCGAGTAAAAAATGTGCATGTTGTCTATTGAACCCAAACGGGATTTTTAGGTAATGGCGCATACGGTACATACATGACGGTGAGGTGCGAGGACTCTCTTACCTACTTGTACATAGAGAAAATCTGACCCCCACCCCCTCTTCCCCCTCCCCGACCCCCCACGGCCCCCAACTTGTAAAACTTTCAGGTACGGTACCATGGTGACTCAGAATACTGAGCATGAAAGCACAAGCATATCCCTCTCCCCAGAACATCGATACTCTTGAACGGCTACGGTCCGATTCGCTCAGGTATAATTCCGAAAGACATGCCCGTCATCGAAAATCGGCGCGTGTTCTCTCAAAGATGCTGTGGATACGGCGATATCTTTGCACGAGGCTGGGACCGGGATAGAAAGAGGACGGACTGTACGCGCTCGCTGAGGGTTTTCGGGCTCATATGCGCTTTGTTGTTGATACACATTCGCGATGATCTGAATTGACAGGTGCTGACCACCAGCTACCGGTATGTGGTTCGTGTCAGAGGCTCGAGGCCAGGGCTCTACTTACAAGTATTAGCGAGGGGAAGGGGGCTCAGCTTGTGAAGTGTCCCCCTAGTGACCTATACAAAAGCACCGCAAGATTACCCGTACACTTGCAATTCAGCATGCTCTTGTGCGAAACTTATAGGTATAGCTATGACACCTCGCCCAAGGCTGCAGGAAGGGTACCGGACTCTGAAGTTCCAGACCAGCGGCTTTGGTGTGTAGAGCCCAGTCGCATGGGTTGGAGCAGTGACGTGCAGGTTTCTGAGCTTGGTATGAGGATTTGATTGGACATGGAATTGGGCAAAGAAATGAAACATCCTATTGCTGTAGTGTAGTGCTCGAAAATCGTGCCGTAGATGATATTTTGAAATTATGAGGGACGATCTTGGAGGGTACCGAAGTGAAGTTACCTTAGCTGCGAAATGGTACACTTTTTCTAAGAGTTCAGCGGTAAAATCTCTTTTACCAAACTGGATGTGAGATTGAAAATGAAGTCCAATATTCAAAATCAGGCCCATTGCCAGTAAGCCATTCGGCATACTCGCCGATAATTACGTGTCGGGGTTCAGATTCGATTGAGCAGAATGTGAGATTTGATGTACCAGATCCCAGCTCGGTACTGCCAACATCTGAAACAATGCCTGTGCACAGGGATTAAAAGTACAAACTGTTTTCGTCACTTGAATCAAATCTAGCACAATCAGGAAAGGAAAACGGAAGAAACGAGAAGATCATTCAACAGCAAAGTCGAGAATGCACCCACAAGTTACAAGAACACCATCACCGCCTTAAAAAACCAAGCCGTTCTCCCGAGACGAGGGACAAGGAGATCAAGCTCCCAGCCCAAAAGCAAACGAGACGGAAATGTGTACCGGAACAACAACGCTCATGAGCTGCGGCCACGCCCTCCTGCACCGCAAGACGCCGTGCTCGTCCTCTGTGCGCCTCAAAGCTCCCTGTCAGGAGCTCCACGGCCCGACACAACGCTTCAACGACACGTGCGCGAAGTGCCATCCTTCTTTCATCATGTCCGAGATAAACCAACGCTACGATCAATTGCAGGCGGACCTTGTATCGGCGATGTTGAAGGCTGAAAATGAGGAGAAGGGGCAGGAGCTGAAGCGGGCGGTTGAGCAGGCGCACTCTTTGAGGGGCAGAGAGCTGCGCTCTGTGGGGAGGTTGAAGTGGAGTGGAATAGTGGTTTGGGGGCCGAAGGGTTATGAGGGAGAGGAGTAAAAGGTTGATGGTACGAGTACGGGTATGGGTATGGGGGGAGTGAGTTTAAGGCAAGGACAAGTGATGAGTGGAGTTGTGAGGGTAGGCTGTGCGTATTGCCAATATTTGATATTTGACAATGACTCGGAGGCATTCCTTAAGATTCCAGAGTCGAGTGGCAGGGATGAATAGGCACATCATCGACTGCCTTGCACATCTCGCGCGTTGTTCAGCACGGCGGATTTCAGCAGTCCCGAATTTCTGACTTGGTCCTTGCCCCTGGCGGCATCCTCAACCCTCGCCCGCATCGCTTTCATCTCACTCTTCCGCTCGTCTTCCTGAGCTTTCTGCATCGCCCTCTTCGCATCCCGGTACTCCTTGGTCCTCCGCTTCCCAAGCGAGCCGTGTCTTCGTCTATCATCTGCGTTGCGGAGCAAGGGGAGTTGAATGATGGCAGAGAAGGTATCGAAGACCTTTTGGATGGCCACATCATGACGTTCGGCGACTGCTGCAAATGGGAACATTTCTTGGCAGGTCTCAGCTATATCGACGATTCTAGTTGAGAGATTCTGTTAGATCATGAACAGAAATTGGGAGGGATATACGTACAAGTTTGGGGAGTGTTTGCGGCCCATACGTGCATCCGGTATTTGGAACTCGTTTCCTCCCGGCTGTGATAATGCCGGGGTAGGACTTCGCGCTGGTCCGCTCGAGGCTGGCGATCTCATTGTATGGTCGGACGTCCGGGTCACTGTAGGGCTTATGGGTCGAGTAGGGTCTGCAAAAGACCGGCTAGATTCCATCACTCTGGTAAGGGTCGTATTGGGGTTCCTCACCGGATAAGAAATGTGAGGTTGGCTAGGAGGACCTGGCGTGACTGGTGGTGATGTTGAAGCCGATGGCCAAGGTGGGATTGAGTAGAGAGACGGTCTGCGTAAGATGTCTGCTGATGGCAAAGTGCTCATTGCGGCTCGTGGCGGTATTGGAGACGTCAACACACGTACAGAATTTTTCGGGGCTACTGGCGGTTGTGCCGTGACTGGTATTGGTGCACGGGGTGCATTTATGACATCAAGAACCATTGGTGTTGAGAACGAGACTGAAGGGTCAGGTCTAGGCTGCACCACCACCCCTGGAGATGGTTGACGCTGGAAAGTCTGGCTCTGGGTGCTTGAAAATACCGGAGGCTCTCTGAGCGAAGTTCCGCTGCCTTGGCTCTGTCGTGGAGGTGCTGCCATCTGTTCGGCCTGGTGCTGCCATGGCCTACGCCTTTCTGGATGCTCATATCTATTGCTGACACGAGGCTGCTGAGGAGACGAATTCTCGGGAGTCGAATAGTTGGGTAGTGACAGATCCATTGGAATCATTGGGCGAGGAGGCGGTGACGCAAATTGGGCTGAGCTTGGGGTTTCGAACGAGTTCCACCCATAATTTGGCCAGGACATTGGCGCCGGTTGGTTCTGGTCTGAGTATCCGTACATGTCGAAGTTGTTTGGGTTGATTTGGTAGGGTGGGTATCCAGAAGGCGCTCTTGTTGGTAAAGGGTTCGTTCGAGGAGACATCTGTACCGACTCGCGAGGTTGGGCAGATCGAGGACATTCTTCATCAAATTCTCCATCATGCTTACGCTTCTTGCTGTCCATACTCTCCATCGGCAAAGGCCTCCAGGGAATATTCAGGAATGGCCTGGGCTGCAAAGTGGGCAATGAATGATCCCACCAAGCTGTCGAATCGGCTAAGGAAGGAAAATGAGCCGGTGAAGTGTTGCAGTAATTTGGCTCAGCAAACCACGGGCATTGCTCGTTTGGATAACTGTTCGGAGCACATGGAATCGAAGGTAGTGATCCCGCTCGTCCCGAAATCTCGTTCTCATCTCCAATATGACATGACTCCAGCCGGTTGACTACGCCGGTGCTCCTTCTGCGAGGGGGATCCTGTGGGACTGCGTCACAAATTTTCGGGAGCAGGTCATCGATGGGAGGTACTGAAATCTGACTGAGTGGAGATGTGGAATGGGCGGACTCTAGCCTGCTCATTTGAGAATAAGCCCCTTGTGAGGTGGAATAGATCATACCTCTTCCGCCTCTTCTTCCTTCGTCTGGGAGCACAAAATATAATCTGCACATCATCATCTTCAGCCTTGGAAGATTCAGCACGTACTCCTTCCATGGCCGACAGACTCTGTTGGGTACTCTCTCGAACTGCTGACGAGTCGAGTGTAGCTATTTCCGGCACCATGTCTACCTCTGATGGGCTTTGGGTGTCCATTGGCGTTGGAGGCAGAGGAGTTTGAGCTGCTGGAGCACCAACGAGTTCAAGATGCCCAACTTGAGCCATCATAGATTGCAAGTAGTGAAAAGTCAAAAGACAGAAACGAAGGAAAATGGGATATTGCGAAGAGATATAACATTTGGATAGAGAAGACGCACTGGCGTCAAAGAACAGAATCCTCCAAAAGACCTAACACAGATGAAAGAGCTCCTGCGCAGAGACAATGCTGTCTTAAGGAGATTGACAAGGCAAATATTTACATTCATAGCTGTCGCGTCCCTGGACAGTGTGAATAAAGTGGGTGATGAAAGTGAAGGTAATAGAGAAGCGAGGCGAAAAAGGGTATTTGTTGATTTCCTGGCAAGGCTGATAGGCTGATATATTAGTAAGCAATTGAGCAGGGGTTAGCCTGCGCTAAATATGAAGCTCAAGGCTACCACGCCGGATCTGGGCTACAGCATTCGACATCAACAAGGCAAAAGCGACGACGACAACATCAACGACGACCACGACGGCTAAACAGCATTCTCTGGCACACATTAGCACACAAATCCTAATCGCTGGCACTGCTGCAACGCAATCATGGCTGTCAACACAGTTCCAAACCCTCTCGTCTCCACCCAGAAGTCCTCAGATACCAGCCTCCAAGTCGCCCTCCATCCACTTGTTCTCCTGACAATCTCTGATTACATTACGAGACATACGCTTCGTAATCAGAAAGGCCCAATCGTGGGTGCTTTACTGGGTCAGCCAAATGGCAGAGAAATCACCATTGAGCATGCCTTTGATTGTCTACTGGTCGACGTAGATGGGGAGATGCTCTTGGACACGGCTTGGTTCGGTGACCGGTTACAGCAAAGTCAGTCAAGCAATATTCTTTTATCTCAAGCATAATACTGATATGCCTTTGTACTCAAGTGAAGGATGTACACAAAGTCCCCGCTCTGGACCTTGTTGGCTGGTACACTATTCTCCCACCATCTGGCCCGGAGCCATGCCACCTCCCACTACACAAACAGATCCTTCAGTTCCACAACGAATCTGCGGTTCTTTTAGGCTTCCACCCATCAGAGGTTCTTGACGGCTCTGTTGGCGGCAAGCTCCCTTTGACTATCTACGAGAGCAACTTCGAGGTCGAGGAGACAAGCAGTGGTGAAAATGGAGAAGACAAGGAGATGAAAGATGCAGAGCCGCAACTGGCGCTCAAATTCAAGTTTAAAGAACTCCCATATAGTGTCGAGACGGGCGAGGCCGAGATGATTGGCATTGATTTCGTTGCGAGAGGAGGAGGCAACGCTACAGCTGTGGACGTCACGGTAGCGCAGAAGTCAGCCGCAAAGCAGACATCAGACAAGGGCAAGGGAAAGACACTACTAAGAAAGAAGGAAGGCATCGAGTCGACCCAAGCTGAAGTCCAAAACATCCTCTCCCGTGAAGATGAGGAGTTGATTGCTTCCCTTACAGCCAAGGCAAATGCGATCAAGATGCTGAATTCACGGATCAACTTGATTGCGGTCTATCTACAGAACCTACCCCCGTCGTATGTCTCTAGTGCCGATCCGGGAGACGCCGAAGCTAGTGACAAGCAGTACACCCCCGTCAACCACACGATTCTTCGATCGATCCAGGCGCTGCTTGGCCGACTGAGCCTCCTGATCCCTGCAGACAGCGCTGCATTTGAGCGTGAACTAATGTCCGAGCAAAACGACGTTAACCTCGTATCACTCCTGAACACAATCACTACAAGCATTAAAGAGGCGAAGGAAGCTGGTCGGAAGTTCCAAATTGTTGACTCGGCGAAGCAGACGAGGCACAAAATGGACAGAGTCGGACCTGGCTGGCACTTGCCAGCACCTGCTTTCCAGAACAACCTTATGGGCGTTGGGGATCTTATGTAAAGGGCCGGGTTGGGCATCTCGGGGATTGCATTTGCGTGGCGTCTAAAGGGACAGTATTAAAGGCGTTTGCTAGCTGCTATCGATTATTGTGGGAATGACGGTCATAGACTGGGAGGTATCGGACATAAGGACTCGGGATCGGAGATAATGGTAGTGGCCCGTGCACTACACCCTTACCTGTAACTACTCTCCACCCAAGAATAGCTTCCCCCCCTCAGACTTAACAATACAATGAATACCACAACTTGCTATTCGTACCAAATCTCTGTGTGCACACTCTATGTGGATATACCAACAATTATGAAGATGATGAGATAAACAAGGCGAGAACACCATTAGGATTTTGAGCCCATGGCTTTCATTTCCTGTCTGCATCCTCATGTGTTTTCTTCCCCCGCGCTCTAGCTAAGTAGAGTATTGGAATCACTCAGGTAAGTTATAAATAAGTATATGTGTACACACTGATAAATCGGATAAAAGGGTTTTTTAATTGATGATTGAATTAAATGATGATCTATTCTACTAGATCAAAGTTCGTATGAAAAGTTGGTGTGCTCGGCTAAGCCTCGGCACACGATCCCGTGGTCGGTAAGCGACCATGGGATTCCTACCTATTCCAACATAGAGAATCTCTCCACAGGACTTGACTCGTGCTGCCAGCTGCCAACAGCCCTCGCTAGGTTTTAACAATTACTTTAATCACCAATTTCCCCTCATCATCCGCCGTCCTCCCCGCCAACTCAAAAGCCTTCTTCGCCTCCGCCAACCCCTTGAACCTACGCCTAATCATGCCATCCAAACTCAGTAACCTCATCGCGTCCGTCCCCGCCAATAGCCTGATACATTTCCATCCATGTAGGGTGTGAGTGAAGACCTCGACATACCAGCTTGACCTGGCGTGGACTACGCAAGACAGACACGCCAGAACACGGGATGAGGGCTTCGAAGCAGCGAAATGGAGCGAGTACGATGTCAGAGCAGGAGGAATTGATCCCTCGGCCATCGGTCTCATTTTTCTCACATAGGATATTGGATAGCTAAACAGTTTTCAAGGGCCTCGGAGAAATGAGCAAATGATGGTCTTGCCAGGCGGACTGTCCACGAGGGATACATGTGGGCTCAACTAAGTAGTTCATGAAGACCCTCACTCTCGAGACCTAACCTCTCAGACCGACTTTCTAATGTGCTTAGATTGCGGCTTGCAAGGCGGTAGTTGCCAGTCAGAACGTGGCGGCTGGTAATTCTCTGCGACGGAATCATCGAATAAAGCGTTCATCATCGCCGCAGAAAGTTCCAGGGACGGAATCATGCCCAGTGCAAGGATGATTTTGGCGAGAGGTACCGCTGGAGTAGAGAGCCTGATTCACTGCGCTTGCAGTATGCAAGAAGATGGTTCGGCCACGGGCCCGAGTTCCTAGTACCGGGTTTGTGGAATGACCAACAGATGGCGGAAAATGGCGAAAGGATGTTGATTAAGTTGCTTGCTTGCCAGAGCTGAGCGTTGGAAATTCGCATTCGCTCAGGCCGGGTATTTTCACCGGCTAAAGCCATGCAGTTGTAAATTCTTTCGAGTCCAAGGGGTCACAATAAGCTTCTATGTTAAGCAATAGGCAGAGGAATCACTTGTCCCGCAGCGGCTACTCCTCGAGCCTAAATTCTTATTGTATGGCACCAGGACAAGCATTTGGAAAGAGTGGAGCTTCGTGAAGACCTCGGCCTCATCTGAAGCATAAATGGATGTCGTTATATTGTGCGACCACAGGTTTCTCGTTCTCGTCAACCCGCGTTATCAGAACGAATTCGCCTCAGAAGCTGTACGACCAGCAGTAGTACGACTAGTATGTAAATTTCTTAGTGTCTCAATCCACCCTGACGCACGCTGGGCGGTGATGTTGCAGTCGGTTCCTAGTTGAAAGTCTGTCTGACGCGCCAAGGCCAGAAAGTGTACCCAAATCACTCTGGATGAACTGCCTCGGAACTGGGCGAGAAAAGGAGGAGTTAACGCCGCGGATAAATATAATGCGAAGTACGGAAGTAAGATGCTTTTGAGCCTTGCTCCTGCTGGTCCGCTTAGCAGGCTGTGCGCTACAGCTCTCAATACCCCACTTGAAGCTCAAAAATGATATATCAAGGCTCGTAGACCATAGCTGCTGTTATGGACGGCAATCTGTTGTTACTTCACAACGCCCTCGTATGACGTGGCCGACTGTGGAGATTGATCAGCAAGTGAGAGAACTGCGAAGGGGAATTATGAGGGGAATGAAATGATCATGATCATGATTCGAATCATTGCGGCCTCAATAGCAAGCACATGGCAATTCTGATATGCCAGTCCACACCTTGCATATCATTTCATCCGGCCGCGATTTTCACGAATTTGGTATGTACTATCAATGTTACAGATGATGTGGGAGTACAACGGAGCTTATAACAAGGATTCTGCATGCCAAACCACGTTGTCGGATGGGGGCCGACAGCGCTAGAACGACGAGGTTGCGAGGCGAGCAGCTGCATTCCTAGCGTCGACTCTGTCTTCGTCGTCCTCTTCCTTGACGTCCTTAAGACCTCCAGCACTCGCTCCACTGAGAGCTCTAGCTCGATTGGGACCCTGACCTTCTTGCTCGCTCTCCTCTGCGACGTTGGACATGAAACTGCCTGATATGCTTCTATTCAGAGCATCTGGGCGACGAGGCACTCCTGACCCTACAATCAAAGTCAAGTCAGCAACTGGTGGGTACGGCCATCAACCGGGAGGTAGGATCGACGCTCCAGGAGAGGTGGTGGGGAGCAGGTCCGGAACTCGCGTTCCCGGGAAGCACTATGGAGGAACTACTTACAGCTATCTCCATTCTTGCCCTGACTTGTCGCCAGGCTTGACCTGCGCGTTACGGTCTCTCTTCCCAGCCGAGAAAGACCGCCGGAAGAATCGATGGCTCGAATGTCGGGTCTAATGCTTTCAAGAGTTGCCAAAGTCCGTCGTTCTGCCTCGATTTCGCGTATCACGTATTCCCGAATGCTTAGTCGCAAGTCCGCCGCGGTTCGTGCGAACCATCGTCGTTGCTCCTGCAGCAAATTCGCGGTCACTCGTTGAGTTTTACCAAGGAGGTAAAGCTCGTTGCTCCGGGCTTCGTCCAATGCAGAGATAGCCTCGTCGACCTTTTCCCGTCGTACTGATGAGCTAGCCTTCAATCTATCCGCCGCATTTAATTTGCTTCGTGTTAATTGTTGGGACTGCAATAGCTCACGGAGGAGAATATGACGATTCGTAAGTGTTTCCTTCACAATGAACGCATCTTGGGAATGATACTGCAGAGGATCGCCGACCGTAGTCGCCTCGGCTGTAGCTTGAGCGGCGTGGAAGTCTCCTGTGGTCTGAATAGTCTTCCCAAGCTTGCGATACGCGTTGGCAAGGCCCGAATGGGGCTCTTGTACGCTCATGGCACCAATCTTGACGCCAAAATCGGACTCGGCGAGTCCCACACCTACGAGAGTTAAGAGAATATCAGAGTGACCCATTCGGGGACCACTTACCCCTTCGAGCCTTGACCAGTTTGTCAACCTTGTGTCCTGCGTCCATTGTTCCCAGATAGAAAAGTTTCACAACAGGTCTTGCGTCTTGTAGCTCTGGTGTATCATCCGGCGGCGGAGCAAACTGCTTGATGACTCTTCTTCGGACACCTGTTGCTGGTTGTTTCCGCTTGAGCATTGGGCTGTATCCAAAATCGCTCTCGACAAAAAGAATCATCTCATCATCCCGCATCAATACCTCGTTCGCGCAAACGTAGTTCAACCATCTTTGAAGTGATGCCTTGACACGAGCTTCGTCCTCGTCTGTACCAGCACCAGCGGATGTCAACGCGGGCGGTACTGCCGGGACAATAGCTTCTGGATTCGAGGATATGAGATGTTCTGCGAGCTTGATGAATTCGGAATGGGTTCGTCGAACATCGCGGAACTGGGTGGTTCGAAACTTGGGAAGATTGGTCTGTATTATCAGCAGAGTTCTATAAAGTCTCGACAGTAGCCTAGCAAATGCAAACCAACATGAATGTCAAAGCGCAATATAGGATCCTTCCTCCCAGTGCGCTCGAGACCCGTAATCTTTGCTTGAAGCTTGTATTGTGGCGCCTGAGGCTGTTGCTGAGTTTGGCGAGAGGAGTGGTGATATCTTTGCGGTTCTGGTCTATGTGGCTGCGCCTGGTATTGCTGTTGTGCCGGTGGCTGCTGTTGGGTTCCTAAGAATGGCTGTTGCTCAGGTTGACTGGTCGAGTCTGCGGTATTTGGCCTACGCTCATCACTCTCTGCCACTGATGCGATTTCTGCACTGCTCTCAGGTCTCTGATAACCTGCTCCATTTATCGCATCTTCAAATACCGATTTGATCGGGGTGTAGGGCAACGGCGAAGGGAGAGCGTCGCTAGAGCTTGTCGGCGCTTGCTGAGGGGACAACAGCGGCGAAGATCCCCAGGGAGAAGCTCCAGCAGGATTTTCGGCATCGTGTATCGTGGTGGAGTAATCCATGGCTGTCTCTTGGAGATCGCTCTGGGCCAGTTAGGTGTAGGTAGTGTAGGTAATTGCGCGGATGCTCGAATTACTCGAAAATAAAGTCTTCGCAGAGCACAGTGTCAAGAATGGGCTGTCTCTATGATCGAATATAGTAGGTCCGATAATTGCTAGGCGATCGGTTGTGCTGGGGTTTTTTCGGCAGCAAAGTAAGGAATTGATGAGGCTGGGTAAAATCATATGAACCTCGTCACTCGCGAGCCGGGAAAAGAAGCGCCATGTCGAAAGAGACGCGCTAAGCGAGCTCTATCAAACCTAAATCTTTTAAAATTCTTATCCCAATATTCGGAACTCATACTACGGATCATCAAACGACTTGAAATATGAGGTGATGACTTTGCTGGTTTCACAACGAGGATTTCAACTATGGCATCAGCGCCTTCACCTCCTTCGAGCTCTCAAGAGCCATAAATTTGTTCGGTCTTGCTCACGACCATCGCGCCACTACTCGACTTCCCATCTTCCCAACCATGGCCATGATCCCAATGTCCAAACCACTCGAAATATTGGTATAATTGCTCATATCGACGCTGTAATGAAATATCTCTCGCTGTTGGATCCATTGACTCATTTTTTTGCAGGGAAAGACTACTACCACGGAGCGTATGCTCTATTACAGTGGCATCACTCGTCGAATAGGAGGTAAGATGGATCATTTATACAGCCTTCAATCACGAAATATCATATTTTTCCCACTTCGATATCGATCGTGGCAACCTGTTGTCTTCCGTTCTGAGTTCAAATGGCAGACTTTTGGTTGACTGTGTCCACGTGATTGTATCTGATCTGACGCTCCTCAGATGTCGATGATGGATCTACTGTGACGGATTTCCTCCCTGCCGAGCGTGAACGAGGAATCACCATCCAGTCCGCCGCTGTAACATTCCACTGGCCACCCATCCATCATAACGGCGGGCCAAACCCCAGGCCGGACAGGCCAAGGCATCAGACTCCTCACACCATCAATCTCATAGACACTCCCGGCCACGCAGACTTTACATTCGAAGTTCTTCGATCATTGAGGATCCTTGATGGCGCGGTCTGCATCCTTGATGGGGTTGCCGGTGTTGAGGCTCAGACCGAGAAAGTATGGACCCAGGCAAACAACTACAGCATCCCACGAATTGTGTTTATCAACAAGTTAGACCGAGATGGAGCAGCTTTCAACCGAACCGTGAAGGAAATTGGATCAAGATTAAGAGGCTTTCCTGCAGTGTGTCATATTCCATGGTGGGAAGGTGGTAAAGGGAGGTTCACAGGCGTAGGGGATGCAATCAACCTGTGCGCCTTGAAGTGGAGTGAAGGCGGAGATGGGAAGACTATCCAGAGCTACAAGCTCGAGCAACTAGCTCAAGAAGACCCAGGACTCCGTTCGGAGCTCATCACGGCTCGTGCAGCTTTGGTAGAAGGCCTATGCGAATTCGACGAGCGATTGCTTGAGACATGGCTCGAGTGCGACGATGATACTCTAGCTGTCCCTCCTCAGGCTATCCGGGACAGCTTGAGAAGATGTATCTTCGATGGTTCTGGGCGCCTCATTCCAGTCTTCGCAGGAGCAAGCTTTAGGAATATCGGAGTCCAACCACTACTTGACGCGGTGGACGACCTGCTTCCAAATCCTACAGAACGGCCAGATCCCGAGGTGAGCATCGGAGAGAAGAGAGGTGGTCTAGCTGATCTCCTAGACGGCAAACTATCCCTCGCCTCCTCGAGCTGGGACAAACACCTGACCAAGAAGTCCAGTTCCGCGACCTCTATGATTGCACGAATCGAAGCATGTGCTTTAGCATTCAAAGTTGTCAACGATCCTCGGCGTGGTGTTCTAGTCTACATCAGAGTCTACTCAGGATCCGTCAAACGCAACTCAGCACTCTGGAACACCAACCTCAACGTCACAGAGAGTGCCCAGCGACTGCTGCAGATGCAAGCCTCGGACGCTGTAGAGATCCCGCACATCTCTGCTGGCCAAATCGGTGTCATTGCAGGCTTAAAATTCGCTCGTACTGGTGACACCCTAATATCTTACTCAGGCGTTAACCCCAGAAACGGTCCTCCAGCACCCTTAAATATGCTCCAGCTCCGCCCCATCGACGTACCTCCCCCGGTTTTCTTCGCTGCTATCGAACCTCACAGTCTCAGCGAAGAGAAAAACGTTGCCGAGATCCTTTCGAGTCTCCTGCGTGAAGACCCCAGTCTGCACGTGAACACCGACGAAGAATCCGGTCAGATGCTCCTCAGTGGCATGGGCGAACTGCATCTAGAAATCGCCCGAGATAGGCTGGTAAACGACTTTAAAGCAAAGGCCACGATGGGCAATATCGAAATCAGCTACCGCGAATCAGTGCTCTCTGCTACAGCACCGCATCGAGTAGTCTTCGACAGGGACATAGCACGCAAGAAAGGAAAAGCCGGATGCGAAGCCACCATCGAGCCTCTTGTGCACGCCAGCATCAAATCCGACTACACCGTAAGTCGAGATGGCAACTCCATCTCCGTCAACGTCCCCACGTCCTGGTTCGGGGAAGAGGAAGAAGGGAGCTCCTTACCTAAAGACCTGCCTTTAGCCACCGTCCGAGAGGCGCTTGTCAATGGTGCGGCAGCAGCACTTGCGCGCGGTCCACGCCGTAGTTTTCCTCTCCACGATGTGCACGTAGTCCTCAAATTCGAACCCTCTTCCGACCTCTTCGGCTCAGACACATCTCCCGCAGCGCTCTCCTCGGCCGCTAGACTGGCAGTACAAGCAGCGCTCAAGTCAGCATTTGACAAAAACGACATTGCGCTCATGGAACCTGTCATGAGCGTCGTGATATCCTGCGACGAAGGGTCCCTCGGAGCCATCGTGCACGATTTAAACTCCGCTCGGGGCGGTCACGTATTATCCCTCGACACAGAGGATAGCGAGGACCCAACTTCCGCACTGTCAGCTATCGATCCCAAGAGAATCTATGCACCACCAGATCCGTTTGCGTCAACTGGCGGCTCAGACTCTGCGGGACCGGGCCAGGCGAGACAGGTGCATGCTAGGGTGCCCTTGAAGGAGATGGTGGGGTATTTGAAGCATCTGCGGAGCTTGACGGGTGGACGCGGAACATTTATCATGTCCATCGACAAATTCGAGAGGTTGTCGGGCCCGAGAGAAAAGGCGATTTAAGGCGCTTTAAGTATGTAAGATATACACATATAGAACTGTAACTTGTAAGAATACCTGTAGGAATAGCCCCAATGAACAGCCAAGACCCACTTTCTTGATCGGTGATTACGGAGTAGATACTGTTTCATAGCCAAACTTGCCTCCTCGTGCAAATACAGTCAAGCCTTAGTCCAAAGCCGACTTCAATTTCATAGCATCCATTCCGTCGCAAGCCAGCGCACTACACTACTTACCTACTTAGATACAGACAAGTAGCCTAGACATATATCATAGCGACTAGCCGCGACCACGCCGATTGCAACCTAGCAACCTAGCAACCTAGCAACCCTCGATCGATCGAACTCGCTAGCCGATCACAAGGATCTACTTTCATGTTCAACTTCTTTTTTATATCCCCTGTTCGGGCCTACTTACCCATCCCAGTTGTCTAACTCGTCACTGAGAAGGTAGATGACTCAACTTGACTTGTACGGAAGCTGGCAGGCTTGACTCTAGTAGTCACCCTACTGATACCGATACCGGGTACTTGGCTTCTTGGGAATCACATATTATGAGAAGAGGGAAGGGAAATTCTGCCAGGGATGAACTTCAATCCTAACTCGTACCTCACTCGGCGAGAGGCAATGGCTGTTCATGATTACTAGAATGCAACATCCACTAGAACGCAACATCAAAACAAAGGCTCGCCTGGAGGTAACAAAAGCGATGGTATTTTCCATGTAAAAGTTTTTAGACATCAGTGGTAAGGAAAGGCTCAAGCCGCACAAGTTTTCTTCGGTTTACTTTTTTAACCGAGGACAGTATCATAAGACGCGGTATCACTAATCGTACAGAAATTTCTGCCCAGAGTCAGTCTTTCAGGACCATTAGAGTGAGTTTAGTCCGTTGCCGCCTCCAGTATCCAAAATCCTCACACGAAATGTCGATATTGAAGTTCGCTTCGCCGTTTCCCCCCTCATAACGCCTATGGTGGTTACTGGTAAGAGAAAGTGACTTCCTCCTCACCCTCATCCTCGCCATTCAAATCTTCGATCCCATCGCTAAGCTCCGTGAGATCAATGTATCTGGTCTCTTTAGACGTTGGCTCTTCATCATCCGAAAGTTCCGTCAGGTCAAAGAAATTTCCCTCCTTTGCTGGCAACTCCCGCTCCACTTCTGCGTCGGCCTCTACTGGCAGCAAGGGTCTTCTGGCGACCGGCTCCGCAATGACTTCCTGCAGTCTGACCAGATCAAGAGGGTCCAACGCCATTTGAATGGCTGTCATCTTTTCAGACCGAGATGAGTCCATCAAGCAGTTGCACAGTTTTAATCCGCATGCAATCCATGTTTTGGTAACTGATAGGATTACGGGTAGCCGGTGTACGGCGGCATGCCGCAGTTGGTGGAGACTCCGGATCGCCATCTCCAGATGATTCCAGTCAATTTGAGCCCTATTTTCATACAGGGCACGTTGGACGGCAATTTTATGAGGTGATAGGGCTTTAACCCACTTGGAGGAAACTAATCAGCAAAGTTCGGAGAATCAACCGTGAACCATAATGTAACATGTGGTGTGGGGCAATGTTTGTCAAGGGATTTCTCACCGTGTTCAATTCTCCTTGCTCGGGTACTTCCCATCTTAACTCTAGCAGCACTGTATTCACCCATTGGCGGGCCCAGTCGAATAAGGCTATACGCAGGTCAGCACCTGTCTGTCCAAGATTGGGGGAGATGAGTCTCGTGGTTACCTACCATGTTCCGCGAGCTTCTGCACAGTTTTGAACAGCGAATGTTGAATGTGGAATGGGATATCGGGATTTTCTGGGGCGGCCCGAGGGTTGAATATGCTAGAGCGGTTGTTGTTGCTGTTGTGACAGGGGAGTCAGCAGCTGCTATATGAAACGTACACTCAACCAGAACAGGGAAATATCACTGGTTATCACGTGACTGATACATACTCGGGGTTCTGAGAGACCTGATAGGGAGGTGCCGCAGCTGGTTGGCCGGGCCGGCCGGCGTTATTAGGGGCGGCAGCAATCCGTGGAGCTGAAAGTTTTTGAACACGTCCCGAAGCCGGGTCGATCCGTACTGATGTAGCAGCCTTTCTAGCCAGCTTCCGTTCCTTTTTGCGGGCTTTGCGGCCTTTCCGGCCTTTGCGGCCTTCCTTGTATGAAACCGGCGGCGGCGATGATCCTATGAGAACAGGATCACCCTCGTCACCTTTGCCAGCGGACCTTGTTGTCACCCTATTGGACTACTTGTCAGTACGATAGGTTCATTGGGTGGTGAGGTTCTCGACGGCGCGCCGCCATGGAGGGCCATATTGGTGCCTCGATCTGATTATCCCAGGGGACGTGGCCTGTAGGATATGATGCTGATCGCACTTACATTGGAGATGTATTGGGAGAGAGATCTTCTAGTGGTAAAGGGTACGGATCTTGGTTTCGGGAATTGATGTTCGACTTCGACTTTAACTTCAGGTCCAAGCTCACCAAGGAGGTCGGTCGTTCCTTCTGAAAACAAACCGAAGTGGGTAGTGGATCTATGAATGATGAGATAGCCGAGGTGCCAAGATTCTGTGTAACGCCTTGCCCAACGTCCGTAGCTCACACAACTACAACCACATCTATCCATAGGTATCATCTATACCGAAAGCCATAGTATAGGTAGTTATCAGCTCCATACCAGACAGTGATAAGAACATTGCACTTTACGCCGGTGCAGGCCTATAAACGTCTATCAATCTTGCAAATTTTATAGAATAGCCAACGGAAGCTCTCGTACGACCGAATTCGCCTCCGAATATACAAACCGAATATTTTTTTACCAATTACGAACTGCGCCTCCTCCTCCTTTTCTCGATACTTTCAACTACTTTACTCGATTTAGCTTACGGCAATTTGCTTTACACGTTATCCGCGCGCTTTTTTTGCTAGCTAAATCTTCTACACGACTATTACGAAAATATAAATACTCGGACCGGTAGGACACTACGAAGAAGGATGAAATACGTGGCTAAGACGCTTTGAAAGGGCTTTGGATCCGCGGACGTGATAAAGGAAGTGACGTTTTGTTTGGCGATTTCGACGATTATAAAGCCAAAAAGAAGAAATTGGAATGAGAAGAGCTCGTCGGGAGGGTATTTTGAGGATTTTCGGATTTGTGTATGCGCTAAAGCTTAATCGAGCAACTTTTTCTCGACTTAATCGAATAAAAGGCTCGATACCTTTTATCGGACTTATTGAAGGAAAGCTCCGCCGACCTTACCTAGAGTCGAGAAAAAGATATCGCAGTTTAGATTTTAATCAAAGTTTACTTTCTTTCGTATTATCTATCCCGCTCTTAAAGGAAAGGAGTACTTACTCGTTTCGATTCGACACTCTTTTAAATTGCATTCTAAAGTATTATAAGGTGATATTAAGTCGATCTAAGAAAAGATTACAGCTGCGCAAGGGTTTAGCGCCTAGAAGATCGATTTGATAGATTATATATAAACCTTTAGCTTTGCACGTCTCCGTACCTTTTAGAAGGTCCCAGGACGAGGAGCGCATGCTACGCTTATAGTCCGCTAGACTTTAATAAATACAACAACAACAACAACAACAACAACAACAACAACAACAACAACGAACATAATACAACTCAGGCACAAGTCTGACAAATGATTGTAATACCAGCTCCAAATTCCAGCTGCGTCGGCGCCTTCCTTTTCCCTCACCAGACGCACTTCAGTCTCCCGAGTACCTGCACCAGACTATTCGAATCATACAAGGTATCTACTAAGTACCTAAGCTTTCCTAGATATAGGTCAACACTCAGCCTTTTTGTCTTGGCGCTTCCCAATCGCCGTTTCCAATCGCCGCAAGCCCACTAAACACCATGGTCCTTGGATTTGTAGAATTCCCTTCTTCGTTCCTCGCCTTTTCGCCATCGATGTGACTTGTGTTCGAGAAACCACGATTCGAGAGGGGGCTCGGCTGAACATGATGCGAGTGGCAGAAAGTGACGGGAGCTTTTGTTGTCAAGGCTGTAGCATAGGACTCGGTATCCTCTAGTGAGCAGATGGTCGGAATTCCATTGTGAAGCAAGGGTTGTCATGATAGCTACCTTTGCAAGATGGTGTTTGCAACTTGCTGGAGACTGATATTAACTTTTCAAACCCGAATTCCACAGCGGTATGGGAAACATTGAAGAGTTCTTCACAGCCTTGCGGGGGAAGGGGGAAGATTGAGCATTTGGGAGATAATCGTTGGCTCGCTTAGGTGGGCCTTCTTACAACCTTTCAGTCTTAACCGAGCCGACGATTTAGAGGAGCCTGGATTTGTTTGTGAGTGGTTTTGGGAAGCCTGGGAAAGAGTTTTGGGAGCACCATCTCACGGGCGGGAATACCTCGTCATAACTACGGAAGACGAGAAGGTTGAATACATGATTGTTTTTTTGCATTACATTTCGACAACTATGCACTCTCTGCACTACGTGCCTGAGCCGGCCTGCCTCCCGTGCCCTTCTCACCAATGATGATGATACCCTCCAATGTTGATCTTAGAAAAGCGTCCCCTCGTCAATGCAGCAAGTTGGTGTGCGCGGAAAACAGAATGAAAAAGAAAGGAAATATCAGACAGGGTAACCAAACAACCAGCCACTTTTCATCCTCCAATCAATCAGACGAAAGCTTGAACTTGCCATTCCGGAGAGCGAAACGCTACTCAATCTCCGGCATGTCGAGCTTCTTCTCCTCAACTTGGCAATTTGTCGCTCCACCCTCCATCGGTATGGTTTAACGGTCCGATTGCTTATTCACTTAGAGCTCGTGCTTTCTTGGATTTGAATGTATCCATCCCATGGATCTCTTGGTCTAACTCCTGCTTCAGATTGGGAACACAATCAGGAGCTAGTCGGCAGATCCGTGAGATACACGGCGAAAAGGAAAGACGGAGACCTCTTATTAGTGTAGACCGCCTTATGCAAGAGCGTGTTGTGAGTTATAGAGTAGATTTGCTAACAAGTGGGACGTATTCTGGTGCTGCTGTATCAACTACTATGGTTCGTGCAAACCGTGCAGGTATTTACCACGTCAAGATACATGCCACCTGGCTTGACGCGAATTTGTCTTCCTTACATGCATTAACGGTCGGCGTATTGGCATATCCGTACTAAGTCGGTCGAGTTTCGTACGCAGTCTCGCTCACCAGTCATCTCCAAGCACATCGAACGGGTTGTTCGACCTTATTTTGCTGACAGGTGTATCAGTGGCTGCTGCCTCTCTTTTCCGCTTTTTCTTGGACGCCTTATTCTCCTTGGCTGCTGGCAAACAAACTCGTGGCTGGCAATCATAATCCAAGGCGGTCAGGACTCGCTTGATGAAGGCAAGAAACGTTGCGGTTTCAGATTTCCTGGATATCGAAGCCGCACTTCTATTATTCGGGTACTCAATCAATGCCGGAAGAGAATCCAACAGCTGATTCAGTCTGAGTAATGAGTCTGGGATCTTGGTAGAACGGGTTGCGATGACTATGTTGGAGGTCTGTTTGAGCATCCGAAGAGAGAATAACGTGGCCTGCAGTTGAGCGAAGAAATGGACGACGTCCCAGCTGAAGCTCCCTTTTACGTCTGAACATTCAAGTTTGCCCCAAGCCTGTATGAAGAGCTGAATTGAAGGGGTCTTGGAGTTGGAGTGTGACGATTCTATGTCTTGCTGTAACGCAACAGCAATCCAGACTTCGCTTTCCTTCAGGTTTAATAGCTTCAAACGGAGACGCTCAAACCGCTCTATCAAGTATAAACATGCTCCAGGCACTTCAGAGAGTGAAGCGACGTTCAAGCCACGGCCCTTAGATTGATCGATCTGTTTCCGGTGCTCAAAGACCCAGGAGACTTGCTCATCGTCAGGGACAATGAGGTTGACGAGTCCGTATGCTAACTGTCTGACAGCCGATGATACCTCCCAGGCCGTTGTACGAACAGGACAATCAAGTAGAAATGGAAGAAAAACATGAGGTGACACAGAAGTAGCTTGTCTACTCACCGGCGGCTGTCCAGAGATGAGTGCAAGGCTGTTGAACTGGAGCACGTATTCAGAGGTCCGTGGATCTAGAGATCTGAGAGCCTGGACAGTCCCCGCATGTTCAGCGGAGATGATAGGCTCATCAGGTACTTCAGTGTACTCCTTGAGAAAGTCTTGAAATATTTGTGGTTGCTCTGTAACAGCCTTCAGAGAGCGGGCTTTGCTGAGCAAATTTTGAAAACTCCCATGCGGATCGATGTGCATTTCAAACGCCAGAGAAGTCAAGCCGTGGGACTTCGGGAGCCCTAACCGGATACTCAAATCTGCTGGAGAGAACCACTGAGTTCGAAGCTGGTCTGGTTCATCGTTACCCACGGGTGCGATATCACCAAAGAAGCTGACTGCACCCTTAGAGCCCAAGCCATGTACCAGGAGATCCGAATCGCTGGTCAAGACGATACCGCCATATTTCTTCAGGTGGTTTGCACAATACAGATCTGCTTCACCAGGAACGGTCTCAGTGACTCCCCTATAGGTGCTAGATGCATTCAAAGCTTCCAAAATAGCGGGAACCACAAATGGTAAAGCTGGCAGTGTCGTCAGGCATGAAGGTACACTTCGATTCCGAAAAAGTTCGAGGCATTGTGGCATGGCATTGTCAGGTGAGAAATCCCTGCATTGCTCTTTGTATGCAACATGAAAGTTCGACAGACGGTTTGTATTTTCTCTCAGCCTCTTCAACCGTACTTCGAGCTTTCCTGGAGGTAAGAACCCGTCAAAGTATATCTTCATTCTGGGAATATTAGCCAAGCCCTTCCCTCAGAGCCTACAAATGAGTCACTTACATCTGAACATTGCTTTCCCTTAGGCCATCAAGCCACGCAATAGCCACATTTACCAATTCTCTGTACGACGGGGCTGCTTCTAATGCATTTTTTGCACCTGGTGAAGCTTGTAGGCAGATGTAGTAGATCTGATGAGCGAAGGAAGGGCCATCTATCACAACTTTATGGCCACCCAAAGACTCGAGAGTTGTCGCATAAGGACGCAAGAACGTGATCAAATGACGAATTCCCATGGATCAGGAAGAATCAGAGCTTTAGAAGACTTTCGAGACTGAGGTTTGGCTGCTATTTGTATTTGTATTTATATTTGTGTTTGTGCCCGATTCCATTGGTTGCGGTATGGGTTAACAGAAGCCCGGCTGTTTGTTCGGGTGTACGTCGGGCCGGGGTCCTTTCGGCTCTAGCTAAGTCCTCGCCTCAGCTTTTCTCTCCCGCCATTTTCAACATCCCCTCTTCCCCATCCAAACAACACAATCCCCTCTCCCTCGCCATGCGGAATACCCTCATATTCGCTGGCAGCTCCTGCCCGAGCCTCACGAATCAAATCTGCTCGAATCTGGGCATGGCCCCCGCTGCCGTCGAGCTCGGGCAGTTTGCAAACGTAAATCCTGTGCGACCTTTCTCATCGCTGGGCTGATGCTTCTACAGGGCGAAACCAGCGTTAAGATAATGACCAGTATTCGAGAGAAGGACGTCTTTGTTGTTCAATCGGGCAGCAGTAGGATCAATGATAGTATTATGGAGCTTCTCATCCTGATATCTGCTTGCAAGGGAGGCTCCGCAAACAAGATCACCGGTTAGCTCACCTCGCAACTGTTTCGCCCGTCTGCCGTGCTGATAATGTATAGCTGTACTACCATACTTTCCATACAGCAGACAATCCAAGAAGAAGTCTCATCGTGGAGCAATCACCGCGCGCATGCTTGCGAACCTCCTACACGTTGCGGGGATCAACCACGTTGTTACGATCGATCTCCACGCCTCCCAGATGCAAGGCTTCTTCAAGTGCCCAGTCGATAATCTACATGCCGAGCCTCTCATTGCGCGATGGATTAGGCACAATGTTCCCAACTGGTCTGAGGCCGTTTGTGTGTCCAAAAACCCCGGAGGCACCAAGAGAGTAACGTCCCTTGCGGATGCTCTGAAACTCAACTTTGGGATGGTCACGACAGATAAGCGCAGGGCCGGAAACATGAGTGCAAGTATGATTTTGAGCCAAGTGGATGAAACCGACGTGGACGCCGACGTGAGCAAACTCGAAATCGACGACGCAGATGACGAAGCGCCCGTGTCGAAGTCAGGAAAGAAGCCCATACCCAGCAAGTTACAGATTGGCCAGGACGACCAAAAATCAGAGTCCTCGAAGTCTATTACCAGTCCTTCACGGCGAACACATTCGCGTCAAGACAGCCAGCAATCTTCTCGAAAATCTCAAAATATGCCTTCTCCTCTACGCGCAGCACACAAAGGTTCTCCTCTTGTACGCTCAGCGAGTACTCCTGCGGTTGATTCGCCAATCGAGGAAGAAGTGGGTGAAGGTAATGACTACACAGATGAACGAGCTCGAGAAGTCATTCATGGCCGACTGATCCATGGCCATATTGTACCCGATGACTATCCTTCTCCGACGATGTCCGCAATGTCGAACTCTATGATCCTCGAGCGACCGGAAGATGATCCAATGGAGATGTCAAGAAACTCTTCATTTTTCAATCCCGAACCGCATATACTCGGCGGTAGCGCAGACGCCGCGGCAAGCTCAGACGAGGAAGAGCAAGGCTTCAATGATCCAAGACTGGAGCAAATGATTACCCTTGTAGGCGATGTCCGGGGTAGAACAGTTTTTATCGTAGACGACATGATCGACAAGGCAGGCAGCTGGATTGCCGCAGCCGAGTGCGTCGTCAAGCGGGGCGGTGCAAAGAAAGTTTACTGCATTGCCACTCATGGTTTGTTCGGTGGTGAAGCTCTCCAGGAACTCCAAGAGTGTGATTGCATCGATTTGGTAGTAGTCACAAACTCCTTCCCCATAAACCCGGAGAAGGCGCGAAGAACCAGCAAGCTGGTGGTCCTGGATCTCTCGAATCTACTTGCTGAAGCCATTCGAAGGAACCACTATGGCGAATCCGTCTCTGCTCTTTTCGCTCACAGTAACGATTAGAGAGGACTGTTTTTGTAAGCGATTTGATCTTCTCCTATCTGCTTTTGCACAACTACCACTAGCCAGGCGTTGAGGAGGCAACGACTATATCGTTTTGCTGCGGCACAAATGTTCAGGTCGTGATTTAGAGAAAATGATAACGGACTTCGATGATAACCGGTCGCTAACACGACCTTGGTGAAGTTGAGTCAGCTGGCAAGTATTCCACCGTGTTTCCTTTGACGTTTGGGATTCGGGGCCTGTACCGAGCGATGCATTCTGTAGAGAGTGCAGGAGCTACCTTCATCTAGAAGGCAGCTGCTAACGGAGCGTTCGAAGATTGAATTAGCCCTTCGGGGCTTGTCGGGATTAGAAGGCACCTTGTTCTGGCCTTGCTACAGCCTTTTATTAGGATGGGGGACAAGGGGCAAGAGAACTTCCTGAACATCTACTGTTGAATGCTGTGGCAACCCAGTCAGGCCAAAGTTGGCAGTGGCAGGCTAGGGAACGTGGCTGTTATCTTGAAAGGGCTGACACCACCGTACTTGTTTTGTTTGTCCATGATTTCTATCTAGAGAACATCCATAGGTGTGAATGAATGCGAGCTCGTTTATGCTTGTATATACATACGCCGCTAATATCAAATGTGGCATGGTTAGCGTGGAGCATTTTTTCCCTTGGTTTTGTCTTTCATCGCCAGCGTACTAGATATGTAATCCAAGTATGTTGAAGTTTTTCTGTCTGAATACTGGTCGTGTATATATCTATTTTTCAAACTTGCCTTAATTGATTTTTTTTTTGGAGATTTTCTTTTGGGCTCTCCCTCCTCCTCTTCCCCATGAGTCAAGTCTTCAACACCTCGGCTCTCGACCTTCAAACCTCAACCGCCATCTCTCACCAGCCAAATAGCACCCACCTACAGCAGCTGCTTCTCTCCCTCAAGCAAAGTTCCGTTCTCAATGGCATAGCCATGAGCTCTCGCAACAAGCGAGTAGGCCGGAAGATAACTACATCGTATTCCATCAGCGCAAACCCCGAACCGTCCTTCTCTTCGAGGCTGGAGTTTAATGGAAGGAGAAGAGGGAAAGAAGACTCACACATCCAGGAAAGGTAAGACCTCCTTGGCACCGGGCGTGTTCCTCCAATCCCGCATCAGGTCCATCGTGATGCCAAACATGCCCATAAGGTGCACGCCCGCCTGCTCCATGCGGCGGTTTGCGTCAGCGGCCAGCTTGTCAGTGAAAGTGCCCGAAGCGTCAGTGTTTGCCCACACCTCGTACCCTTCGGCGCGGAGGGAGAGCGCCAGGAACGAGGTGCAGACTTCAGTCACGATGCCGGCGAGGATGACTTGCTTCTTTCCAGTGGCCTTGACAGCCGCGCGAAATTCGGCATTGTCCCATGCGTCGACTTCGCCGTTGCGCTCTAGGGAAGGGAAGGGTTAGTGTTTACACTCTCAGAGAGTACGAGGCCTAGGTGCTTGGATCCAGATGGGAGGTCCCTTACTGATGTACGGAGCTGTTGGGTGCATCTTTGTGGGTTTCTCAGCATTGAATTTGGATTTCCGGTTGATGTTTGACTTACAGCAACTATTTCCTTGGGCAAAGCACCGTTAGGACCCGTCTCAGCAGACGTGGTCAAGATCGTTGGCAAGTCGAAGAGATTTCCTAGGGCAGCATGGGCGAGAATGTTGTTCCTGAACTCAACGACGCCGTAGTCTCGCACCAGCTCGCTGAGCCCGATCTGATGATCGACTACCAGAAGAACAGCATCGGTCTTGTTGAGACGGTCGAATGCGACGCTAGTGGCTGCAATCTGGTTAGTCGCCTGCTTTCGAAGTCTCGGAGAAAGAGGGTATAGGTACCCTCGACGGCGGCAGCTCCAGCCAGTGCGGTAGCGAACGCCGAGAACTTCATGTTGGAGAGGAGGCACGAGAGACTGATCTTGAAGCTAAAAGTTGCAAGTGTGCGAGTGGGTTGGAGAGATTCAAAGTGAAGGCCCTGTCCGTCGCTACTTATACTCCTGCTGGCACCTCGACCACTCTCCCGTGTCTTCTATCCTCTCGTAAAAAGGTATCTGGGCTCTCCCGAAAATGGTCGGGCAGATGGCTCGGCGTTGCCCTCTAGTGCATCCTCGTATCCTGGTGACAGGGCGAGCCTGAAAAGCGCTCACTCAGTCTACAAGCCCGAGCGAGTCCCCTGCGAGCGATGAACACCATACAGAAACCGGAAAACAGACGGCATGTATCGTCTGTCTCCCTGTCGTTACCGCTCCTACCCCTTGACTGCAGCACGAGGGATTGGTGGCTCCGGACAGAATCCTGCACGCGAGGCGGAAAGTCGGGACTCGCTGCGGTCGCGGTACCACACAGCCCTCGAGTGTATGTGTATGTGTATGTATGTACGCTGACACCTTTCTCGCTTCCGGAATTGAGGAAGATGGGTTGGGAGATGTTGGCTCGCTCGCTGGCTTGATGATATTGATATCGATACGAGCCCCGATTCCTGACAAAGCAGGCTTGCACGCGATCAGTTCATTGTTCGCAATCAATATACTATTCTGCATGCATGGCATGTAGAATAATCCCGAATCAGCACATCTAAACGAGATGTGGTTTGGTGTGATTGGAAGGAAGACAGCAGGTTGGATGGGTGGATGGGTGGGAAATGCAGAACTCCCTCCCGCTACGCCGTGATGAATAATCGCTTGGAGGATGACCAAGATGGGCGGGAAGCGAGGGTCGAGATGCGTCGAGGTTTCTTAAGCTCTTAGTCAGTCAGTCAGTCAACTTACGTTTGTTTTTACTTTCTGATTGTTTTGCTGTTGCGACTTTGATGAATATGTCTTGTTGTTCATGAGGTTGATGAGTATGTGTTTATAGGGTCTGGCAAGTTCAAGTTCAAGTGCTGCTCGCTAGCTCCCTATTCTAATCTATTCGCTTCAACGACTACGGTACAGGCACATTTTGCTTTTGCGCTTTCTACTTTGGCTTACATATCATATGTAAAGAGAGAGGGAGAGCTATTACCCTTCTTAACGAAATGCTTTTTTTTTTCCAAAGTTGGATATTGTTTCTTTCTATTATGTATGTGTGGCATTAATTAACATTTCCACAGTGGACCAAAGGCTCGAATATGATACTGGCAAAGTTAAGCTCGTATTCGCCTGTCTATACAGCAGTTTCGTCACGTACAATTTGATCAAGTCCCATCTCGCACGCCTAGCACTACCGTCAAACCCTCCAACATCCAACATCCAACCGCCCCCTCCCAATCATGGCGCAACAACTCCCAAGAACACCTTATCAACCCAGCTACTATACGTCGGCAAGATGGTACCGATGCTATACGCACTACTCAGGGCCTTGGCCCAGCCGACCCGCGTCCCCGCGGCGTTGGAATTCGCATACTCGGCAAAGTAGACGTTAGTGAGGACCTGGGCCGCGTTCCACGGCATCCAGCCCGCGGCCACGATGATTTTCTCAAGGTTCGAGTTCTGGAAGACGACACGCGCGTAGTCGCCCCACGGCCGGCCGAGGTAGCTGGTGCCTTTGGCAGCTGTTGCTCCGCCGGCGCCGACGACGAGCTTACTTTTCTCCCCCCATTCCCTCCCGGGAGAGAGGGAGAGAGGGAGGGGTTAGCGATGGCTTTTGAATTTTGACTTTTGCTTTTGCTTTTGCTTGCGTGTAGGAAGAAGCCGGTGTGGAATGGGAAGGGAAGGGCAGGGAAGAGGAGAGAAGTGGGAATACTCACGCTCTGTCAAAGACAAAGAAGCCATCCGTATTCGAGGCGTCCCGGCCCTGCGCCGTAACGACCGACCCACTCCGCATGACGCCGACGGTGCAGCCCTGGAACCAGGCCTGGCCGGTCGTGCCGAAGATGAAGTCGACAGCGCCCTCGATGTAGCAGCGGCCGTAGAACTGCGAGCCGGTGTGGGCGTACAGCGTGTCCTGCCAGCCCTTGAACGCGCAGGCGTAGAAGCCGCCGTAGAGGCCGCGGGCGGAGACGGCCACGGCTTGGGAGGCCGTGCCGGCGCTGTTGGTGATGTTCATGTTGTACATCTTGAAGCTGTTGCTGTTGACGAGCAGCGTGGCCGAGGCGTCGTTGCTGCCGACGGCGCTGGCGTAGGTGGCGTAGGTTACCAGGGCGAGGTTGGCGGAGGGGTTGGTCGAGGGGTAGGCGGAGCCTTTGATGGTGATGCTGTCTTTGGAGATGGTGAGCTTCTCCTTGTAGGTGCCTGGGTAGACCTTTATGGCACGTATCAATCAGCGGGATCCTGTAGATACGGTTGATGATATATTTTATCGGTGATGATCAGAGGAAAGGCAAGATAGGTAGACTTGCATAGATAGTATCGCCTGCCGAAGCAGCGTTATAAGCAGCCGTGATCTACGATACACCTGTTAGTCTACATACTTACCCATGACAAGATCAAAATCAAAATCAACAACGACAATACCGATACCAGGGAATCTATCTCACCGTCGTATAAGTCTTCCCCGACCCAACATTCAGCGTCGCAGCCTCAACACTCGACACGACCACCGCCACCGTCGACAGAAGAGATAGCTTCATTTTTGCCTCAGTCAATCAATGCGATAATAACCAAAAACCAAAACCCAAAAAACCCTCCTCCCCATTCCCTCTTCATATACTACCAATTAATCTACTCACTCACCTAGGCGACACAAAAAAGGGGGAACTCGGAGAAATAGGTAGGTAGCCCCATCCCGTCCCATCCCCGCCGTGTACGACGGCGGTCAGCCAAAAAAGCGTACATGCAAGCAGGCTGCAAGCAGCCACAGAGTGACCTCCCCTCCACTATCTCTCACTCGTAACAATCCTCCATCTTAGCTCCTCTCGCGGGGTAAGTTCAAATTTCGCACCAATGATAAATTCGTCCCCCATCTCGCTTTGCTGGTCGTACGACCAGCCCAGCCCGCGCAAGCGAACCGTGCCGTTGAGAAAGAAATACTCGGGCTGGTTAGCTATCATCTATCCGTTTAATATTGGATTTTTTTTTCTATTGGAGGAGAAAATGGTTTTTTTTTTCTTTTTTTTTTTTTTTATAAAAGCGGTAGGGAGAGGGGGGCAATTGCGTCGACAGCCGACGGTCGGATACGTCTTTACGTTTTGATTATATTATATGTTTGGATAAAGCAGCGAGTGGGTTAAGCGAGAGAGGAGAGAAGGAAGGGAGGACCAGAAAAGTAGCGAGATTGTTTACGTTCCACTCTTTCGCTCGAGAAGATCACCTTTTTTTCAATCCCCCTTTTCTCTTCTTCTTCTTTTTGATGGATAAATGAATAAATAAATGAATAAATTACTCTATTTCCAAATTTTCGCTCGAGAATATCCTATCCGTCTATCTATTACTGAATTATTGTGACAGTCTATACATAGCGAGAATAGGTAGATCGAGGGGGTTGTTGATTTCTGAGATGGATAATTAATCCCGTTTCAAGCTTTGACCCACAAGCCACAAGCCACAGACACAGAATCCAGACGCCTACGCAACCTACGATACGGAGGTGCTCAGGGCAAATTGTGGTTTTCTCTCTCTCTCTCTCTCTCTCTCTCTCTCTCTCTCTCTCCCCCTGCAACAGAATACTCTTCTCATCCTTAACATTAACCCACACGTACTCCACACACCGCGGGTCCGTCTTCCCAGCGCCCAGCGTCACAGCGAGCAGGTTGACCTCCAGCCAGGTAGGCCGCATGCCAAAGTCCTCGAGGCGCTCCCACCACTTGGTGAAGCGCTCAAAGTTGACGTGCGCGTCGTCCACCAGGTGCAGCTCGATCATAACCTGCCCGACGGGCATGACCCCCGTCTTGTCGCAGGCTTCCATGAAGGCGTCGAGCGCGGCGTACTCGCCGCCCTCGATGTCGATCTTCAGGATATCGATGTAGGCGTGCTTGTTCTGCTGCATCAGGGTCGCCAGCGTGAGGAACTGCGGCGTCTTGGCGAGCTCGTCGGTGCCGCCGAGGCCGACCTTCCGGAAGTGCACGCGGGCCGAGTGCGCGGCCGGGATCTGGGAGCCGATGCGCTCGACCGAGTAGTCGTAGGCGTAGATCTGCGCCGACGGGATCCGGGCCAGCATCTCCGCCTCGAAGGTGCTCTCGTCGTTGACGCCGAAGCTGTAGATGACCGTGTCGGGCCAGGCCAGGAGATGGGTGTTGGAGACGGCCGGGCGTGGCTTGCTCTCGTAGATGGACATGCCGCAGACCCATTTCCCGCCGTCGCCGAGCCGACCGATGCGCTGGATGTCGTGGGGGCACGTCCACGAGGCGGGGAAGAAGTCCCAGAGCGTGTACGGCGTCTTCCCAAAGTCCTCCATGTGCTGTGCTGGGAAGAGGGGTATGCGCGGATTCTGCGGATGCGCAATGGCCATCTCGTGGCGTAACGCGACGGACGAGCGCCAGGATGATTCGGAGCGCGCCATGCGTTGGTGGGTGGTGAGGACTCGCGGGGAGGAGGTCTGGAGCGGTTGTGGCGAGGAGGAGATGTGGAAGAGGGTTTTGGATTGCTGCATGAGGACCATCATGAAGAGGATGAAGGCGACCCAGAACCAGAGGCCGCAGACTATGTATGACCCATTAGAGAACCTTTAGGACGGTTGAAAAAGGGCTGACATACCTTGAACTATTCGGAGCGACATGTTGCCGCGTGCTGGCTGTCCGACGAGATAATCACTGCTACCGGGAGACAGATATACTCAATATAACAGACCAGAACCAGATAAAAATCTCGACAACAGTAAAAGAACGGAACCGGAAACAGAACCTGCTGTAATTAAAATCCAAATCCAAATTCCCAAACCCCGAATATCGACTCGCGAAACGCAAAGAATCAAGATGCCACAGAGGTAGGGGAAGGAATAAACAAGAACGAAAACAACCCGTTTCAGACCGGAGAGAGATGCTTTAGCCTTTTGTAGAGAGAAATCCAAATAGAAATCACATTAGGGCAGGCAGATTGTCCGATCCGACATCAAACGCCTCACGCCCATCGTTTCACCCACCGGCCAAAAGAAAACCGAAGTAGTGTTTTCTGGAACGCGCTGCTTGCACGTTATGCCGGCGATCAGTCGAAGAAAAGTTGGGACGGGGGGTGACGGTACGGCCCTCAACGTGGTCTGAGCCCATGGCTCAAGGTAAAAGGTAAAAGGTAAGGAAAGGGGAAGACAGGTAAAAGGGTTTGTATTGTTTGTATGTAAACGGCTGTGCAGAAAAGAGACGTAGATAAATCTGGCGATATAGTCATCTTGTTTACCTCCCCCCCTTCCCCCCCACCCCTTTTTTTGAAGAGGCAGGAAGGGGAGCGCTGTGAGGGGTGTAACGTCTCGCTTACTTCGCCGTACGAGGGACCGGACGCCGTTGGAATGGGGGACTCGATAACTTACATACTCAGGGGACGCACCAGAACTCACAGGAGTAAAGGGGATAGAAGGGAAAGCAAGTTGAGATTTTTATTTGGCCCTCTCCAAGAGCTACAAATATTCGTTTTCGTCCAGTTTACGAAAAAGATACGCAATATCGCTCGCTATGCAGCAACTGTAACGCCCAACAATGCAACCTGCCATTCCACCCTCACCCCAAATAAATCTCCCCTCATATACACACAGACCTGCAAGATAACTCTCGCGTCAAATAGTTCAACCTGTCGTCATAGCATTCCGTGCTCAATGTATCCACAATGTTCGTTCCAGTCGTATCTCCTGGCAAGCCAGTCCTGTCATCGTCGTCAATAGTCGTAGCTACGCAAAGTCATCATCTCATCAATAAGCAAGTGTGCAAGTGTGCAAGTTGCGGTGCCAATAATGAAGTGCGACCACTTAGTCCTCGTCTTCCTCCTCCACAAGAGCAGGTGTTCTCCGCTCATTTCTTCTCTTGGGTCGTCGGTGTCGAGCGCTGCTGATGTTGCTTGCTGAATCATCAGGTGCCAACTCGCTCATCAGCTCTGATTCGGGCTCCCAATCACTCTCACTGAAGATCTCACTTCCTTCTCCCCAGTTCTGTCTCTCGTATCCCGGTCCCAATCCGGAAGGGGGACAGCCAGGTGTGCAAGCGCTGATGATATTTGGAGCCGGCCGTCTGGACTGCAGAGACATCGAAAGACCTGCGCCGCGTTCCCGAAGAGCCCGACGGACCGTCTCAGCCTTGCGGTGCAAACCTTCGAAAGCATCCTCCAAAGCCTCCATGCTGAGGTAGATCTCGCGCTCGACTTCGGCAAGTACGGCGATCTCAGTTTCTTCATCATTAGAAACGGGTTGGCGGTTTTGAGCAAAGGGCGTGGGACCGCGGGACTGGAAGCCTCCGATGGAAGGAGAGAACGTGTGGTTACGCATGGGCGAGAACGGCGTGTTGTTTCGAGACATTGGGCCGCGGAATGGCACACCATTTGCTGGCGTTGGTCCCCGGGATGGAGGGTTCGCTGAATCATCAGCTCCAGACCACAAGAAGCCATCAAAGCGACCCGAAGTCAGAATCTCCCATTCCGAAGCGTTGATGCTTGACATCGTCGCCAACAGGTTGTGGAGGTTAGGATTCTTCAGCAAGTAGATCGCCGCCTCAGGGTCTCGGGGAGGGTGGGGAAGTCGGTACAGTCTCTGAATCGAGTGTACTGTCTTGACCATGAACTCCGAGCGGGGCTTTGCTTGAGGTGCCCGGGAAACTGGTTGTATAACCGTAGATCCAGAAACCAAGGCATTGAAGATTGGTCGGTCGTGCTGATCCAGATGGGTGAGGATGGCAAAGGACAAGGTCTCGTCATCGACTTCCTGAGGAGGAGTAGCCGCAGTTTGAGGACAGCTCGAGAGCCATTTATCAATAGCAAGCTTTTTCTTCTTGTACTGTGCAAGGTAGTGCTCGCGGAATTGCTCACCAATATCGGGATCCATCTTGACGGGGGAGCTCGGTCTCTCAGGTCCACCATCTCCAGAAATACCAAGTCCGCTTGACAGATCCTCTCCCGCCCGAACACCCAAGGTTGCAAAATCAAAGGCTGGCCAAACAGGATGCTCACGTCGACCGCTGACCCACTCCAAGACCTCTCCCCATCCCAGGCCTCGACTGCCCTCGTGAGTTGCAAGGTCTGGGTGTTGACACATCACACACGCACAGCCTTCCGAAGAGAGGTCCCGGTTGAAGACGTTCTCCAATCGATCAAGCAATCTACGAGCAACAGACCGATACCCAGTAGCAACGGCCAGCGACCCGTTCTTGTTAATGACTGTCTCATACTGATTCAACACGCTGTAGAATGGTCCGAATATCTTCTCGATCTCTGAAGGAATGGTCGCAGCCTCTCTCGCGCCGTTGTGTTGTGGAGAGTGGGCCGGAGCGGCAGAGAGCAAGGTCTTGGGAACCGGACGAAGTAGACCGCCATTCTGCATCAAGTAGTCGACCCGAGGAACATTGACCGGTACATTTGGAGGCGGTGGAGGTGGGGGGGGCTGTGGTGAGTCGTCTGCACAAGAAGCAGCATCTTGACCTCCCAAGTGAAAGAAAGCTGACGGAGCGGGCTTGATACTGGCAGCAGTGGGCGGGGGGATTTGAGGAGTCTGCGTCGGAGTTCTTGGTGACGAGTCTTGTGCGGAGTCCGGCGAAGAGTCCGTGTCCAAGACAGGTGGGCGCTTGCTCGATGTATCTTTCTTCCCCTGGTCCCGCTTTGGAGCAACCGAGGTGACATTCGAATCTACCCCAGATCCAATCCCCGAATCCCGAACTCTTAAATCATCAGTCGACTTTCCATTCCGCATAGGTGGAGATTTGATGGGAGGGTCGGGCTTCGAGCTCTTGGACTTTGTAGAAATCTTTGATCGGGTGGTCGTCTCCTTGATTTGGTCCTGGCTTGCCAATTTGGCGAACCACGAATTTCGCGACTCCGGTCTAGCCTCTTTCTCTGCATCCTCTTGAACCTTGGGCATCCGGCTGAAAGAGGCCTTTCTCTGCTGCGAGACCTCGGTTTCGGGGGGGCTTGGGGGCCGACCGTCCTTCTGGACGTTTCCAGGCTTTGGATTCAGGGTATCGGTGGATCTGGTTCTGCCCTTCTCTGGGGAGCCGAGGTCGGTGGAATCCGGGGTATATGGGTTCTTCTTATCCGCGGCAGGCAATCGAACGTCGTCTCTGCTGACCGCCTCCTTGCTATAGGTCTTATTGAAGCTGGGATATGGCAAGCTGCCTCTGGATGTCGCACCAGGTGCAGACGCCGTCCGCGACAGCTCGGGCACCAGGTCTGCCATAGAGGTTGATGGTTCAGAGCCTCTCTCACTGCCTTTCTCCGACCCTTTTTCTCTCTTGCGTCGGTGGGACGACCTAATAACCTCGCCAGTCTCCGGGTCGATGATTCTGGGTCTCGTCTTTCGAGGACGGTTGGGGTCTCTCTCGGTCTTCGATCTGTGGCGTCTCTCTGACGGTCTCTCTTCACCCTCATTCTCCTGGTCGTTGTGACCCATTATTGGTATTGTGCAAGGTGAGAAGGCGCTGGCGCTTAGAGAGTCAAGCTGTCCGGTCGATCTGCCACACCCGACATGTGGAGCAAGTGTGATTTGGCGTGGGTGAGGGGGGGGGGGGGGGGGTAAGGGTAAGGGTAGGGGCCACCTAGTTGTTGCTGTTATTGTTACGCAGGTGTATCCTACTTGCGACGGTAAGATGTGGTGAGCAAAGATCGAAAGACGAAGGACAAAGAGCAATGATAGACAATTAAAGGCAATCGTGGTGGATTTGTGTTGTCAGTGTCGAGTCGAGTCGAGATGAGATGAGGTGAGGTGAAGTGAAGGGAAGTGAAAGGGAAAGCCGGCAAACGAACAAAGCAAAGTCAAGTCAAGTAAAGTAGTTGGTGGGTCGAGGACTGCGTCGATGTGATGTGTTGGATGGCGCTGATTCGCAGGTTGATACCTAGACTCTTGTAGGATGAGGCTTTGGGCTTTTGGGCCTGGATCTGGGCCTTGGGAGTTGGGCCAGGATTTCGGCGGAGCGACGGTGAGTGAGGCTGCGGCTTATGGCGCGCCAATCAGAGCCAATCCTCGATCGGGCATTCGGCGTTTGCGAGGTGAAGAAGCGCCAGATAATTGATGCAGTACAGTAAAGAGGTGTTGGAAATAAAAGTCAACAAACAATAAAAGGGATGCGATGCGATGCCCTGCGACGAAATTTCGGCGAGAAAAAGAAAAATTGGCCGGCGGACGGTTGTGGTCAGTAAGGGTCCGTCCGCCCATACGGTAGGTTGGTAAGTACGGATGATTGATTGTTTATCATCCCACCTTGAAGATCGGTTCTATTGATTGGTATTGTTGTTTATTTTCAGGACATATTACTACCTACCGGTACTAGGTACTTATATATACTTATATATACTTATATAATCCTTCAATCCCGCATGGTGGGCACGACACACCGGCCCTGGACAAGATGGGGTTTTTTCAGGGAGGCATTTTCGGAGCATTGTTTGGCTCTAGAACCTGTCCGTGACTACAACGCCTTTTGTCAAGTTGTTCACGTCCAAATTATATATGCATGTACGAATATGTATATGTGTATGTATTTGTACATGTATTTATGTATATATACTAATTGGATTCCTATTTACAAAAACAACGCTAAATCGCTCGAGGATATGTTCTGTCAAACAAAGGGCGCGGTCGGTACTCGATCCCGTGACCCATAAACAAGAAGAAAGTAAATAAACAAGCAGGGTATCTATCGTGTCGTCCGCAACCTCATGACTCGTGCCAGCCAGTACATACTTCGTACATCATGATCAATCGTCTCAACTCGCCGTCTGGTTCTTTGCACTCTGAGGGCTTCCACTCTCATAGTAACAGTGCTTCGCAAAGCACGCCGTGCAAGCTGTCGGAAGAGCCGCACCAGTCTTCATCATCATCGCACATCCCAGGCAAGTGGGCCACTCCGGGTCTCCGCCCTGCGTGGCAATGTCCTGACCGTTCTTGATCATCGCCTCCGTCATTTTCTTGGGGTGCGACATCCGCAGCGTTTCCAATCCGGATTCGTAGCTCCATTTCGCGTTGGGGAGATAGACGATGGTGACCTTATCAGGGTCGTCGCATCCGAAGAACGTCGCGTTGATGTTCAGGCCTTTGGCGACGAACGTCGCGGGTGATGGGATGAAGGGCATGCGAGTGAGACCAGCGCGGGCTGATTGCTGGTAGGTCCTCTCGATATGGGAGCCGTTGGGATATTTGGCGTCCGTATCAGCCGAGTTGTCGTTGACCAGGATGACCGACACGTTGCGGCTGGGCTGGAGAAGAGGGAAGATGGGATTGTTCTGCTCACTCAGACCTCCATCCACCAAGCTCAAGCTTGCCTGTGCCGAAATATCTTTGGCGCTATCTGGCGCAGCTTCCGCTGAAGTGTACTTATAGAATGGGTTTGGGTAAGTGGCGGATAGATCCGCAGGCGTGATCAAATCAACTTTGCCGAGGAGAGCAGCGACTTTTTTGCCCAGACTCGAGTTCAAAATGCTCGACCTGCTCCACTTGCTCGACCTGCTCAACCTGCGCGGCTTGCTCGACTTGCTCTGTGCTGGATCCAGGCCGTAGATTGCACAGAATATACTTGAGGAAGTCCCGAGGACGTAGCCTAGATTGTCGAAGTTGGTAGTACAGCTACCGGTTGGCTGACCCCCTTGCATCTTCGTTCCAAGATACTTGGTGGGAGTGAAGGCCGAGAGTTCCTTTCCCCAGCTGCCGAATTCGAATGGGGTGAATTCGTAGGTGGTTGCGTCACGTGCCGGGACGCGTTCTCCCTCCCATGTCTTCAATCCCAATGCAGTGATGATTGGGAATGGGACATTGTGAGAGACAAAGTTCGACAGAGTAGCAACAGACGAGAGTGTTCTCTCAATACCACCCTCTGGTCCTTCCAAAAGCTGATAGGATAGCAGACGTCCCCAAATATCGATGAGCGTGGTATCGAACCCAGCATGCTCTTTCCGGTCGATTTCCGACATGATTTCGGAATAGGTAAATAGAGAAAAGATGTCTGCCGGCAGGACCAACAGATCCTGGAACTCTGGCTTCCAAAGCTTCTCCGTGAGGTAGCTGATGGTTGGGTAGTTGTTTCCAGCCATAGAGGAGAGGAGCCATCCACCACCAGAGAGTCCAGCTTGATAAGTAAGAGCCTGGTACAGGCCACTGGTGCCTAAGCCGCTTTCTTCTCGGCCGTCAAGTGCTTTGATGACACCAGCTCCAGAGAGTAGTGACCGGTAGCCACCGCCGCTGGTGGTCAAGGCAACCTGATCGTTGTCAACACTTCATACATAGTGAACCGGTTTCAGCGATAGACTTACAGTTGGAAGCTCAGCAGTACCGAATTCCGGGTTGGTCTTCATCAGCCATGACTTCAAAGCCTCGTCAGCAATGGCTTTCCTCGTTACTCTGTAAGCCTCCTCGCTATCCGACAGACCATCGGCAGCCCGTACTAAAGGAGTTCCCGGACATTCTGACACTTGGGGAGTGTATTCGATATTGGCGTATACTGTGCCCACGAAGAGCAATGGCAGGAGGGAGGTGGTAAGCATATTGTCTCGATTGAACGGTATTCAAGTAAAACGAGCACGAATTATGATGATGGTTTCAAATCAATTTGCGAACTCCAAGTCTTATACTTATACTTCATAAGAGGCCCAAATCATTGTAACCCGATTATCCGAAATAGGGGTGCTTGCTCAAAGAAAACACAACTATCCTCAAAGGTTATTCTGACCTTCAGAGCCCGGTAACTACTACGCATTTGGCCTCTGACGAAGTATGACAAGATATGAACTCAAGAGAGAGTCCTGTTCAAGACTGAACCTTACCCCGTACATTGACTCGCCTCAGACATGTAGTATCCACTTAAATCTAGAAATGTTTTACACTTTAATATAAGCTGAGACTTTATCTAGACTAAGGCCATCAGGGTCCTTGGCTGACAACCTTCCTAAGCGCGTGCCGGATATCGGCTCTACACAATCAGCTATTCACTTTGTTGCCCCATGAGTAGAATGTTTTGACAGAAATCTTCCAAACGATAGGCAAACTAAATTTGCATGTTTTCGCCTTGTTAAAGTATGCTTCGAGTGACTAAACTCTACCAGTCTACCATAGATCTAAAAGATCGAGAGCCCACTACAAGTAATAATTCGCAAAACTTGCAAAACTAATAACGACTTCCATTCTCTTTCTAATCTGATCCGTTTGCTCTAGTATTGCTTTATCAGTTGTCGTAGATTAGTAGTATACACAGCTTCTAGATTCAGCGACAGCTGAGGCTAAATTAAAGATAAGTGGAACCGAAAAGTTTAAAAGCTCTCGTACTTGGTGTTGCAGGCTTAGCTCTCAAGTAATAGCATTGCGCAAAGCCACCTACCCCGTAAAAAAACCCGCTCGGATCACATCTGGAGATGTCGGCCAGAACTCTCGAACGGATCAGCTGAGTGGAGCATATCAAGCTCAATGTCTCAGGAACCGGGGACTGGGCAGATCTCATACTTGCTCGACTTAGATACCTACCTACTTATCTACCTGACTAACTACCTCCTTCCCTAGCTTCCTACCTCCCTACCCACCTACCTACCTACCTATGTGTATACTAGTAGCACTTCGTAACACAGCTGATCCATACCTTCGATACATTGACAATCCGAGTCTCCAGGGGCGACTTCCTAATTCTAGAGCTCGAGGACGCCGAGGTGGAGAGGCCGGAGCCGCGGGTATGAGCTCCGGGGGCGGGGGCGGAGCCCTCTTCTATTTCTCTTTTAAGTAAGTACGTAGTAGAACAAGAGTCCTGTTACAAAAGCTCAGGCTGTTCTGGACAGAAATGGGGACATGTTGTCGTCATGCGGCAGTGGCAGTGGCAACCGAATTAGCATTTTTCCGATCGCTTTCTGGTAAGCTTTTGGCAAAGGGGTGATTTCTCCCTACTTGGAAGTCGGAAAAGGGCTCTTTGGAGAGAGAAGCTCCGGCTGGCCTGGAACGAGATGAGGTCATGTTCTCGCTACTCGGCAGTGGCAATTCGATTAGGCTTTTCCGATCGCATCTCTGGTAAGCTTTTGGCAAAGGGGGACATTTCTCCATACTTGGAAGTCGGAAAAGGGCTCTTTCAGAGAAAAAGCTCGGGATGGTCTGGAACGAGATGGGGTCATGCTTTCGCTGCTCGGCAGTGGCAACGCGATTAGGCTTTCCGCTCTCTTCGGTAAGCCTGGGAAAGGGGTACCGGTAGGCGGGGGTTTATTTCTCCGTGCTCGTGCAGGTAGCCGGCTAGCCGGCAGAGCTGCCCCTCCACACGTCTAGAACGTGCAACCAAGATCTACCTACGTAGTAATAGCTACCGACAGACATTCAAAGCGTTCCAATATTTGTTTTTCGTTCGTGAAAGTCATCGCATAGGGATATATTTACACTTTCAAGAAATCTTGGGCGTTGGACCTTGGGTCCCGTAACCTACTTGTGCGGCCCGCGTCGGATGTCAAAGGCCGCGCGATACCTGATGTATGTAGTAACGTTCACGGAAGACGTTTGGCTGAAACGAATTTGAAGACCGTGTCTCTTTGTACCTTTTCTACAGATAATAGTCAGTGCGCTGACTTTGTGACCTGCGGGCTCTCGGTCACAGTCAGGACAAGCAAGTGTCCCAGGTCAAGCAAGTGTCCCACTTCAAATTGCTATTCCATAGTAAATCGCATACAATTCCACCACACTTGCGATAGCCATTTTTCCCTCAACATTTCTCTAACCATGCCTCCGCAAACTTCAGAAGCTCTTGTAGCTCTCAATTATTACGGCCGCTATGCTACTAAAAAAGAATACGACCGCGCCTTTTAAGAAGCGCGCGATTGGGCCTTAGAAGATATGGAAACCGATGATGAAGGAGTAAAACGATCGAAAAGCGAATGTGCTGCTACGTCAGCACGTATATTCGGAGTCAAAGAACTTGCTTTACGAAAAGCTGTATACCGAGCTAAAAAGAAAAAGCGCAATCCTATCATAGGTCAATTCAATCGATAGGGAGGAAATAATCAGATTTTGTTGCAAGAGCAAGAAGAAGCGATCCGATAATATTGCTACGAGCAATAAGAGCTTGGTTTAGGAGCAACTCTTCTAATGGTACGCGCTAGAATCAATCACTTGAGAGCAGTAAGTGTTATTATTTTATTTTATTTATAATTATCAAATCGCTTTTAACGTCGTATAGAAACAATAGCCTTCTCTTTCTCTTGTATCACAATCTTGGTTCAAAGATTGGCTCCGCCGAAACCCCGATCTTCATACAATCAAGACCAAACCAATCGAGCGCGTTAGACTCGAATCGCATACCGAGGAGGAGATAAAGAAATGGTTCGAAGAATTGCAAAAGGATATGGTTCTCTACAATATCAACATTCCGAAAAAGCTTTTGAATATAGACGAGTCGGGAGCGCGTGTTGGATGTCCGCCGGGAGAGACTGTGATCGTTCCAAAAGAAGTCAAAGAAATGTATACAAGCTCTCCAAACAATCGCAAATCGATTACAATTATTGAAACTATTCGAGCAGACGGCAAAAAGACTCTTCCGCTATATATTATTACACCGAGCAAGAAGATTATGGAGAATTGGATTACGGATGAGCTTACAGGTGACGAAACGATTGATTGCTCTCCTACAAGATATATCAATCACTAGATTATCTTAAACTACGCCGATCACCTTATCAAATGGACACACGCTAGGCCAAATAAACCATGGAAAATGCTGCTTTTAGATGGCTATGAGTCTCATCGATTAGATGAATTTGTATTGAAGCTTAAAGAAGCGCATATTCATTGCTTTTGGTTTCCTAGTCACCTTACACACGCGCTTCAATCTTTTGACGTTGGAGTATTTCGTCCTTGGAAGCATTATCACGCTCTTGCTGTCTAAAATGCTGTTCGAAGTTTAGACTTCGAATATACTATCACTTCGTTCTTCCGCGATCTTACGAACATCCGCCAACAAGCTATGCAACACTATACGATTGTAAACGCTTTCAAAACCTCGGGAATGTGGCCTTGCAATGTCAACGCTAGTCTTAAAAAGATTCGCTTTTATAATAAAGGAAAGAGATCAATACTCAACGAAGAAAACGATAAAGATAATCTCGAGCTTCCCGCGCTTCGTCCTTCTCGACCTGAAGATTTATGGACTACAATTGCAAAGATCAATTTATTACGCACTCAAGATCCGACACAGTTTTCCGATGATACGAAAGAACTCTTCAAAATTACGATGAAGCAAGCTTCTATCGAGCTTCAAAAAGCATATCTTATTTCGATAGAACATATCAATCTTCAGGAAAAGATTAAAAAAGATAGGAAACGCAAGAGAACATCGCGAAAGAGTATTTATAAAGAAGGTTCTTCTGCTGCAACTAGCGATTTGAAAGAACGAATTCAAATTCGTACGGAAGCAGAAAGGGTAGCGGCGTTACGAAAAGCTGAGAAAACACTTCAAGCAGCTATCAACAAGCACAATAAGCTCTTGAAAGAGCAAGGTATAGCTGCTCGAAGAGCTAACAGAGCTAAAAGAGACCGAGTTCAGCTTGCAATTGCAAGAAATAGCTTGCTTGCACCCGAAGATTTAATCTTAGATCGAGAGCCTGATAAAGCACCTACTACGATCGAAGACGCTCGCTTAACGCGCGAAGGTCACCTTGAACTATTCTATATGGTTCTTCAATTGGAAGCTGAATTAAAAGGAGAAACGAAGAGCCATATCGATTTTCCTAAGCCTGATCTTTTAATTAAGACTAATAATTCACGAGTAGAACAGCTAAATCACGACGAATTCCGCGAATCGAGTCCAATTGAAGGTATTCTACAAGAAAGTTCGGATGTAGAATCAAATGCTAGGTCAATTGATTCTATTCAAAAAAATGCCGACTTTTCTCATGTAATATAATTGTCAAAATTCGTTGCGTTGTGCATTTTTTTTGTATATAGAATGCTAGTATTTTCGATGTTCTGACCATTTGAAGTGGGACACTTGCTTGACTTGGGACACTTGCTTGTCCTGACTGTGACCGAGAGCCCGCAGGTCACAAAGTCAGCGCACTGACTATTACGTAGTATTGTGGAGTTACCATGGCTCCAAGGGTGCTAAACAAGCAAAGGTTATCCAGTTCATAAAAGAGGGGGGTTTATGAATGTCAGAAGCACCACTTCAACTTATGAACTCTACGAGTGTACGGGTCGAGAGAGGACTAGGTACTACGTAGTGGAAAAGTAAGGGAAAAGCTCTGCTTTTAGTAGTACCTACGCACCATGACTCTGGTAGAGTCAAGTGCAAAAACAATTAATTAAGGGACGGGTGGGTTCGAAGAAACCTGTCTCACGGAGATAAGTACGGAGTACAGCTATTTACGCCGGAAGTTCTGCTCAGTTAAGCTAGTTTCCGAAGTGGATCAAGATACTTAATCGCAATACTCTCGCCTCAAGTACTACGTACGCAGTATAATACTGCGAGGGCTCTAACCGGGGCTTGACCCAATCAGTAGTAACCTATAAAGTGATAAATCAGCCCTGAAAAGTATCTTTAAGAAAGTATTTAGTCTGTGCAATAGAGTTGATAGGGCTTTGAACCATTCAGAAACGTACAAAACTTACCTCCGTAAGAAAGGTTTCTTCGAACCCACCCAAACCGTCCCTTAATTTGGTTATTGGTCTTTGGAATTTGCCTTTGACTCTACTCCCCACCATGTTTAGATGTCGGACCCAGTTTAGACCCATAAATCGTAGAGCTGCGCTTTCTGAATGGCTCAAAGCCCTGTCAACTTAAAGGCACAGACTAAATACTAAACCCAAGATACTTTTCGAGGCTGGATTCTTACAAGTTGATTGGTTGAAGCCCTGGTAAGATTCCTTGCAAAATCCAGGGTGTGCGAAGCTAAAAGCACAGCTTTTCTCTTAATTTTCTACTGCGTAGTACGTATCTAGCCCTCTCTCAATCCATATGGAGTTAAAAGCTTCGTCTCTCCAAATCACATGATTCTTCGCCCTAAACGATTGTTTATACTTATGGAGATACTACGTATTTGGGAGCTGCACGAGCAGAGATTTCCCCAGGTCGACTCTTCTTCTTTCATCTCTTCTTCTTCTTCTTAGCCTGGTAACTCAATATCATCTGTAGCAGGTACTGTGAATTGTCTGTGCGCATTGCGCACGCATCAGAAAGAAAATCTCAAGTGTAGTAGGTAAAAGTTACCAACAGCCCGCAGGTAACGGCAGCGCACTGACTGTTAGTATCTTATCCTCGAGTGGCCAGAACACTGGTAGCGCCTTGCTGTCCGTATACAACCCACTTTCATACCCATACCGTTCTGTTCTTCACTTGGTGCGAATCTAGCCCTACTGCAAGGCGGGTGGCGGAGGCGGCGACCACGACTCAGAGACTCAGCGACTCTTGTGCAGATTCGTAAAAGTTGAAAGCCGGAGCTAGCTTCGTGATTGTGAAGTCTGGTAGTGTGATAAGATTTGCGATTGGTTTCTCATTGGATGCAGTCTACATGTGTAGGTCTCGGCCTGCCAACCGCTGTGATCGGATCGCCCTGATATGGGCTAGATAATACCACATTACAGCCCTACCCTAATAGTAGTAAATTACCATCTCAGGGTGGCGAAAAAGTTTAAATCTCCCCTTAAAGACCCTGCCATCTGCAAACGGCTTCAGCTAAATCTACCATCGAGGATTGCTAAATCTACCATGCACAATTCTACCTATCTGCCCTAAAATTCGACTCAAATGCAAGAATACCATTCCGTTATAACCCTAACTAAACATACCGTTATAACTTTAACTCACTGACCTTGATCCTAACCCAATTCGAAAGCTCGCCCCAACCTTTTTAACTAAATTGCTTTAAGTAGCTAAATCTACCATATATATACTTCTCCCTAAGTATCTGCATTGAAATTCTATTAGAATACAAGGAAAACATTCCGGTCTAACCTTAACGAACTGACTCTGATCCCAACCCAGCTCGCAGGCTCCCCAGACGGCTTGAGCTAGATCTACCACACACAATTGCTAAATCTACTATACATACTTTCTACCTATCTGCCCTAAAATTCCACTAAGATAACAGAACACCATTCCGTCGTAACCCTAACTAAATATATCATTATAACCTTAACTGACCGACCTTGATCCTAACCCAATTCGCAAGCTCGCCCCAACACTTTTAACTAAATTTAACTAAATTGCTTTAGCTTGATCTACCATACATATCTATGTGCTTTGAACTGCTACCAAAATACGTAGTATACAAGAATAACATACCGTTATAACCTTAACTCACTGCCTCTGATTCCAGCCCAACTCGGAAGCTCGCCCTAACCCTTTCAACTAAATTGCTTTAGCGAAATCTACTATACATATTTACCTGCTTTAAACTTTTACCAGAATATACAAGAACAATATACCGTTATAACCTTAACTCACTGCCTCTGATTCCAGCCCAACTCGGAAGCTCGCCCTAACCCTTTCAACTAAATTGCTTTAGCGAAATCTACTATACTACGTACATACCTCTCAGAATATACAAGAACAATATACCGTTATAACCTTAACTCACTGCCTCTGATTCCAGCCCAACTCGGAAGCTCGCCCTGACCCTTGAAACCAGACAGACGGCTCTAGCGAAACCGACCACTATCATACACACCTACTACGTACGTAGTATCTGCCATGAACTTCCCTATCTGCCTTTAAACCTCCCAGCAGAATATAGTAGTACGTAGCACAAGAACAAGAACCACACGCCGCTACAACCTTGAATAACCGACCCTGATTCCCACCCAGCGCGGAAGCTCGCCCTCGCCCTCGCCCTCTTCACCCTGACTCAGCTCCGAGTTCTGCGATGCAGCGATGTAGTCCCTGCGTGTACTTCTGCGGCTCCAACACCTGGACCCGCTGGAGGCGTGCACAGCTTTGGCGGGCGCTTCGGGGTTGCCCGATCGGATTGGGTGTATGGTAGGTCTAGTGGTTGGGTGTGGTAGGTGGTTTTCGCCATGGGCCCTCCAGGCTTGTGAGGAGGCACCCTCAGGCGGGAAGCTGGTTAAGGTTGTTAAGGCTGCTAGGGCTGCTAGGGCTGTTAGGGCTGCACTGAGGTATTACGCCTGGGAGAGGCACCACTGGTACAGTACCGTAGTAAATTTTTTTCTAGAAGAACACCAATTCGTGATGGGGTAACCTTAATGCATAAAAGCTCCGGTAATGTCCGATCAGAAATATACCACGTTACAGGCCTAAGTATTACCCCTCGAGGGTGCCTCAAAAGTTTAGTTTCCACTTTAAACCCCCTGTTTTCCCTACCCTCGAGGGGTAATACTTACGCCTGCGACGCAGTACTACGTACTACGTACGTACGCAGCGTTGCCCATCGATTTGGTGGTTGGTGGTTGGTGGTTGGCTGCTGCCCGTGCCGCCTCGACAATTCTTTCTGTTCTGTAAACCTAATTCGGGCCCTCTCGCTTCGCAGACTGTATGTACAGTACTACACTTTATTGCGTGATTGCCACTGATGGTTATGCCGACCAGAATCTGGCCCGTGAGCTGGGATAAGGAAAGGGCACGCCACGCCTGGCTTGCAAAAGGTTATGCGAGACGCATGAGAAGAAGAAAGTCAGACAAGTCGCAGCGCAACGCAGCGCTCAATTGCAAGTTGACAGGTTGAGGCACACACGATCTATGTTCGAGGCACAGGCAACGGTGGATGGGCAGAGGGATGAAGTTGGCGAGCTTGATCGAGGAGGTGCTTTTACGTATCAAATTCGTATTGTCGACTGATGCAGGTCGAATGATTTACCCCCCTTTTCAGCACCCGAAATAGGGGATGGGTTTTTCATCGAACGAGGTAAGGTTTCTTCTGACCCTCGTGGTGTAGGTAGTAGGAGAGTGTGTGGCCTGTAACGACAACGCGAGTAGGTAGGTACCGGTAGGTAGTTGTACCTACTCTGTACAGTTCGAGGTCCGATAAGGGCTTGAAAATCAGCCGAAGGGTCTGGCCTCATGGTCGGCAAGATTAACCTAAACAGCGCAGGTCGAGACTCTGACAGAGTTTTCGAGGTTCAGCAAATGTGCAGTTCGAGGCCTTGATTAAAGTTTTCGAGCTTCAACAGCGCTCGGTACCTGGAATCTACGTAGTACGACTATCTATCTCCCTGAGGCTTCGAGAGGCTCTCACACGCCCTCGCGCACGACTGCTTTGGGATGCCCGCAACGCCGGAAAAGGGCAGTTCTCTCGCGTTCTGGCCGACAGCGTTTCTACACGAGGACGGTAGCTGTCTGGCACCACCAATACCGGTACCTTCTCGATTGATCGAGCCTCGTATTCTGCCTCTTCGTCGCCAGGCCGGCCCCCGACGCTCGGTCCGCCAGGGGTCTGTCTGCCCTCAAAGCATAATCAGGACAGACCTCCAGGGTCCACGAAAATTGAAAATGTGCATCTTTGTTTTGCAACAAAAGCCGATAAGTCGCAAGCCCATCCGACATGGCGAAAACTGACTTTGCCGTGTCGTGTGTAGTATGTGGTGTTCGTATCTTATCTGGCCGATAAGATAATGGTAGGGCTTGACCTCGCAGCTGGAGGGGACAGGAACGATCATGTCCGGAGATACCATGCTGCCCGGCGTCAAACGCTACGTACCAGAGGCAGGCGAAAATCTCATGAAATTTCCCGACTTGATTGCGTGCATCGCAACGAATGTTAAAGCTATGATAATAGTAGAGAAAAAAAAAGGATACTCGTAAATTATGGATTTCTATAACGATTATGTATCGATTTACGTTGTCAGCTCTGAAATTATAGAAAATATAGATTTCCAAGAGCTTCATCTAGCGATGTTTCACGATCTCAATTGCTTGCATCTCAACGGAAATTAAAGCTATAATAATAAGAGTTATATCATAAGATCGGCAAACTCGTAGGGTATTAATATTCAGGATTTTCATATATCTGATTACGTTCTCAAGCGTAGAATTGAATGAGATGCGGGCTTGCAGTGCTTTTTTTTCAACGATTTTGACGATGTCGACGATACGAATCTACCAAAACCAAGCGAATCTTAGATCAAGTCAATACTATATTGGATCTCAAGCGATACGACGACTTATCATATTAAAGCATGGAAAATTGAATCAATCGATTCGCGTAATCGTATCTCAAGAGGATATCAGGTTTTTGTTAACAATTGATCAAGAAGCGGTTCGTACATCACAAGAAATGTTAGCAAAACCGATAATAATTTCACTTCCACGCCGGACTGAATAATTTCCCCGGCCCATCCCATCCGGAGTCTCCTTTACTTTACGGAGGGCCCCTTACAGCTAGCTAGCTGTGACGTCAGGTCCCACTCTCATGCCAGGGGGTCCAGGAGGTGTCTGGGCAGGCATAACAAACGACGAATGAAAGGGCTTCAGACGAGTCCCGGGAAATCAGTTCGTTGCGACGTGCAACAAAATCCCGCCACGGGCGAATGAGGGGAGGAGATCAGTAGGTTTGATTCCCGGGAATCCAGTTCGTCGATGTGCAACAAAACTCTGCGTCGAAGCCAATGATGGATGATGGATGATGGATGATGGGTAATGGATATGAAGCGGCGACGACGGTGGGTTGCATTTCGCATCGAATAGTAGGCACACCACCTGTCTATAAATAATTGTAGTTGTATGTCCCGGATCGCAGGGTAAAAAAGCAGAATCCCCGCTTTGGATATCATCCGGGCTTTATTAATTTCTTGCGCTCCGGCTGATCAGAAACGTGACCCTATGAGAGCCGCCCAGATAAGGGTGGGGGGTGACGCGCATTCTTGACGCACGTCTGCAGAATGCGACATGCAACAAAAACAAAAAGAGGAGGGAGGGCACAGACATAAATAGAAACATCGCGCATATGACGTTGAAGAACGAGTGATTTCCACAGCCTGACATATCATATAATTCTCGGATTCTTCAGAAAGGAACCCCCGGAGAGCACACAGCCAGATTGGCCAACAAACCTCACCACATCTTCTCGACATCCTCTGCACAACCAACCGACCAACCAAGCCAATATGAACAACCGGTGAAGTCACGTGCCTCGTCACTTCTCGGCCCCCCAAAAAACGATAGGTACGATACGGAAAACCTGCCCTGGCGACAGGGACGTCCGTCACCTATCTGAACCCGCTCCTCCGAGATCTGCAGACGCTCAGCCGGAAATAAAACCCTCCAGGAGAAAGGCTCTTTTTTTTTGTTGCAGATAGCAGTTGAGGCTGTTTGTTGATGCTCGAGCGTGCCAGGGGGGTGATTATGCCACTTTCGTCTGATGTTTTGATGTTTTGATGTTTTGGTTTGGTTTCGTACGAATTCGAAGGGAATCGGTGGGTACTGCTGGTATTCGGATGGATGGATAGATATCGAGGGCTGTCTGTCATCTGGCGTGCCTCTCTCGTGGTCACCAAAGTACCATACATCTATCTATCTATATATATATAGATATATACAATCTATATATATATATATATGGATATATACCCACCCAGTATTATTCTGCATGAGATTCCCATTGGCTGACACAACAGTGCGGGCCCGTTGCTACCAGTCAGATACCGTACGGAGCGGAAAGTGGAGATGCCGGTGGATCTTGGACGGCTGCGGGAGCTTGTCGATGCTTGAATCTCTAATAAATCCCATCTCAAAGCTTGGATGAAAAATTAATAAGCGAGTGTTGACATATTGCCCGGGATACATCTTACTGTACAAAGTGCTGAGTGCTGGCTGTCCAAAATAGCGGGGGGGCGAGGAGATTCTCGAAGTATATATATACGGGGGATCAAGCAGTCCGCCTTTTTCTTCTTCCTCTTCTCTGTCTCCAACTGGTCGTGCCACAAGATCAGATGATTCCCCACGTGCGGCGTGCATCGCCGTGGTAGTATGGATGCATGGCTTGCACAGCCGCCCAAAGTGATAGGGCAAAGCGAGTGAGTGTCTTACGTACCCCGTTCATCCTTTCTAATATTCATCCATTCATCCAGGCATCAATCAGTCTTCGATCCGGTGCACCATAACTCGCAAAACACCGTTCGCTCTGACTAGCAAAACATCCGGATAGCATCCCAGGAACCAGGAACCAGGAGCCAGGAACCAGGAGCCAGTCAGTCCCTGACAGCCGGTCTTGAACCGAGTCAACCGACTATGGGGGACGAATTTGTGCCTCCCGTGAGAGCGCTGCTGAAGGCCATCGACGCTGGCATCAAGATCGCTGGCAGACTCGTTGCATCTGCGAGTAGAGTACCGGCTGGGAGAGCACTGCAGATTTCCGATACAGCGCAATACCTGCAGATATCATTGACACAGAGCTCGCAGGCGATCGTGGAAGCTTACCGCCAGAATGTAGCGATATGCGGGGAGCCGTTCACCAAGGCTCTGGTGGAGGACAGTAAGGCTGTTGGAATACCTGTGACGTGAAGACTGCTAACTGAACCGCAGATACTATTCAAAAACAGCTACAGGATCTCAAGAACGAGGTACGCGATAAGATTGACGACATAGAGGAGGACTCGGAAATGTTTGACCCAGCGACCTGCGTTGATGCGCTGGAGGAAGCCAAAAATTGCAGCGCAACTTGTGTGAATATCTTCGAGGGTCTGCGAGAGCAACTACACGCGAGTCAGAGACTTGCGAAGATGAGGCTGGAGAGGTTGCCTACACTGCGGAAACCGCTGCCGCCAACTTCTCGTACACTCAACTGTCCCGATTCGCCTACCGAACCACTTCAGATCAACAACACCGTTATAGAAGATCCTCCCAGGCTTCCTGCGAGGACCGAGAGCCCCTGTGCTATCAACGGCGCTTCTCATTTCCACCTGCGGACGCCAGCCCGTAGCGGCGCTAGTTCTGCTCATCAGAGGCAACGATCGTCTCGGGATATATCACCACCATCTCCTCCAGATGGGGATAAAGGACTAATACCGAGGGAGGCTGTCCGCTCTCGAGTAGATGCCAATGACGAGTTCCTGGAAAGACGCAGGCAGTCAAAGTTGTCATTTTTGATCGAAATGAGGAAATCCGTGTCTTCAATTGATGAAGAGCGAGAAAGGAAGTCGCTCGTCGATGTCCCACGGCCTGGCTCTCCCAACTTTGGAAGCGCAACTATAGCAACAAGTATAGCAACAAGTCCAGTCGAAGCACGAAGTTCGCGGCTGAGCTTGAGCGGTCACGATATATTGATGACGAGAGAAAAAAGTCAAGGTCAGGCTTCTCAGGGGACCAGGAGCTCAAGAACTAGCTCAATCCTTCAAGATACCTGTCAGTCTCCAAGGCAGGATAGCCGAGACTCAATACTGGGTCTCAGAGCAGCACCTTTGAGCCCTCCGCTCAGTGAACATGGAACTTCAATAGGTTCAGGCGGAACCGAGACTTGGCGAACCCTAGTGGGTGAAGCGATCGCTACAACCCTCCAGACTCCTGATTTTGGAAAGGGGGTTGAGCCAGGTATCGAAGTTGTAACGGGTATTGACCATGAGAACGAGAAGATTGCTGTGGGCCCTGATGAGTACCACCATCCAACACCGACTGCTTCAATGGAGTCGGTTGACTGTCCCATACGGCATGATACTTCTTTCTACAAATTTGGTGGTTTCTGCGAAGGCTCAAAGGCAGTTTTGCGAGGAGAGAATGGCTTCAAGATTGTGAAAAGGCCAGCCGTACGTATCGCTTCTGCGCGCCATCTTGGTATGGCTAACAGCACAGGAACTAACAGCCATATCAGGGACATTACAGTGCAACAATCTCAGCGCGATGCGTGAAGTGCTCATATGAAATTGGATGGAACGACGTCGAGAAAGACCGTTTACTAGAGCGTAGGCAATTCCGTTTCCAGTCTGAAGTGACAGATACTGATTATAAGCAGGGTCCGGGATCCACGGAAGCAGCGGAATCAGATGGCGCCAAAGATTCATCTCCAAATGCCACGTCAAGACAAACTCGCTCAAAGAGCCCGTCTACGCCGTGAATTCTCCCTCGTCTGTCAAAATTCCTCGCTAACGCAAAGTAAACAGTGCATCTTCTGCATCGACGAGCACAAAACAATCGAGGACCACGACGCCACCGTCTTCTTCTCCGTCCCCCAACTCCTCAGACACCTCGCCAAACATCCCCGGCCCTTGCCCGCCATCAGTGGGATCACCATCCTATACGGCTTCGTGCTCCCTGAAGTCGTCGACTTTGACATCCACTTCACTACTGCTCAGCCCACTTTACCACCATACAGCATGTCTGAAATCGCGCAGAAGGTCGCGACACGACCCTCTGGCCAAGCCACATCAAACCACCATCCTAAAAATGAGCGCAGCAGTTCACGGGATCCCGAAGGCCACCCTGTGCTGAAATTCGCGAACGGAGCGAGGATCGTAGGGATCACGTTCCCCGAACGCTTCGGCGGGAAATGGTGTGTAGGCTACCACGACGGCGATCGCGGCGCCTTTCCAGCCGGCGAGATCATGCTGGAAATGCCAGCCAAAGAGGACGTATTGATGAACCCGCAAAGCAGCCTCCTCGCCGTTGCGCGGTGGGACTTCAAGCCCAAGGACATGAAGGACGGGGGCTGGCTGCGCTTCAGTAAGGGGGACAGGATAAGCTGCATCGGCTATACTTTCCAAGATCAGTGGTGCTGGAGTGGACAGAGCAGCAAGGGGAAGTGGGGGCTGTTTCCCGCGGCCTTTGTGGAGGGTTTACAGGATGGTGGCAGATCGGGGACGAGTCCGAGGTTGGGGAGTAGTAGTGCGGATAGTAATGCGAGGAGTGGGTTTGGATTGAGCGGACGCATACCGAGCTTTCCGCGGAGCAGGCATCGGAGTCCGAGGCAGCAGGCTGGGAGTAACTTGAGCATCCGGAGTTCGGGGAGCGCTGGGAGTATGAATCAGCAGCAGGCTGGGCTGGAGGTGGTTCAATGATTTCTCGGTCTCGGTCTGGGTCTCGGTCCCGGCGGTGCATACTGGTGTTCTCTGGGTGGTGATTTTGGAAAGACACATCATACATACACATATACATATTACGAGGTGGTGTTCTGGATCGGGATTCGCGAAGCGGAAGCGAGCAATGTCTTTCTTGAATCTGGCGCTGGAGATGGAGACTGCAGGTCCTGGTCTGTACCATAGTTCCTTTACGATTAGATAGATACCCTTTCCTTAGCTGTGCTCTGTGCTTGTACAGAGAAATGAAAAGAAATGAATCCAATGTCGACACCCGATCCCTATTCCGACCTCGCTGTGCTTAGTTAAACTAACGCCTAATCGGATTTTCTGGCTCGCTCTTGACCATGATCGATGGCTGGGTGGGTGGTAGTAGTAGGGGAGAGGGTTATGACGGACGGACTCTAATCTACCGGTAACACCACGGCATACATTTCTATTCTGTCCATCTCTCTCTCTCCTACTTTTTTTCCATTTCTTCCACCGGTCTCACTCCAGAGTGCGTCGGTTGTCGGTTGTTGATTGTTGATTCTTGATTGTTCGGGTAATGGTGATTGTTTTAGTGATAACAACATATATGTATGTAGGTAGGTACGTACCTAATTCAACTCAAACAGACAGAAAGAAAGGCGGGCGGCCAAAGCAGGCCCGGAAGGGCAGGCAGGCTCTGCCAAACCGCGGCGGCGGCTACGTACCGTAATGCTTCGGCAAATCAAATTTGGGCCTTAAAAAATTTGTGAGGGTCAACTTCTAGTATTGTCTCTCTCTCGACTTCGTAGCAATTGGAACCTATTCTGTACGCCGGCAACGAGAGAGGGAGAGTCGGCGGGCGGTCGATTATTTCCCATGCCTCGAAGAAAGTGGAGTTGTATTTCCCATGCCTCAACCCACTTTTTGAGTGGGCCCGCTTAGCCAAATCTACTCGCTGCTTTATACAGGAAATTTTTTTCAGTAATGCCGCTTATACTAGAATTATTTTTTGAAGTTCTCGATTGTAATTCTAAAGCTATTTACATTTACAATTTTTTAAAGAATTAATAAAAATAAATAAATACAATTTTATCGCTTACGGATCTCGGTGTAGCGCTAAAACTGATCGCGAATTGAAGATATATATGTGTTTTTAGTTATAGATATCAGCTTAAGAATCAATTCCAAAAGATACGCTATCCGCGCAACCAACGGTCTTGTATAACGAACACGATCAAAGCATATATGTTTTCCTTACCATACCGATACCGTTGCTTCTTTAATTCGAACGTCGTAGTTGCAACGAGCGCGCTACTTAAATAGATTTGTATCTGTATCAGAATCGAGTATACCGAAGGCGAGGTCGTTGAATGTAGCGTCAAGCAGCGAGTAGATTTGGCTGGGCGAGCCCACTCAAAAAGTGGGTTGAGGCATGGGAAATACAACTCCACTTTCTTCGAGGCATGGGAAATAATCGACCGTCGGCGGGCGGGCGCACTTTGGAACTCTTCACGACTAATCGTCTCTCTACTGTAGCTAGGTCGCCGACTCACGCACTGACTGGCTGGCTACTCGCCACAAGAGATGATCGCACACAGCAAGCAAAAAAATAAAATAAAAATCCTCTATCGCTCAAGATGAGTATGTGAACAAAGCAAAAGGAATAATCAGCAGATGGGCTCGACCGGGGATTGAACCCGGGACCTCTCACATTGGATCTGAGCAGAACTCAGGGGTAAGCCCGAAGCAAGAATCGTACCACTAGACCATCGAGCCAACGCTAATTGGTTGAAGGTATCTTCCCGCACTTTGTACTATATACACTTCAAAAATCTCGACAGCCCAACAAAACGCAGGACGAACCGCTCGAGGCAAGATGGAATCCAAAAAACATTATTCTCGTCACGCTCAAAGTCCAGATGGGAATTGATTTATGAGGAGTACTTCGCAGGCTGATGCTCTTAAACTGACAGATACTATGTAATTTTCTCCTCTTCCTGCTTTCCCCTTTTATTGTAATTTACATTTTCGCTGCTCCTCCCCTACTGTCTGCCTCGGCCTTGTATTTCTCACCACCTTTGGACTGACGGCACCTCTTTGAAGTCATTCCCAAACTCGTTTGAGGGCCTTGCGAGAAGTTGTGCAGTTAGGATCAGGGAAATGACTGCTGCTGGAAAACCGTGCATCGCAGTCGATCGCTAAGGGGGGGTAGAGAAGCGGTGCATACCTATCCCAGGCCTTCGATTTAAAATATAGAGAGGTCAAGAGCGCCCACTTCACGCTGACTCTGAAGCTTCACTTGTTCTACGCTGGCAATCTGATTGAATGGATTCCTTTACTCGCGTCGCTTACCACGGATAGGTATCATCACAAGATTATCATCAAGGACCTGAGGGAACGTGAAAAAAGGCGCCATTTAAAGTGCATAGAGGATCATAGAGGGGTGAGATAAGAACATTGCACCTCCGTGATGTGGGCCGGCACCAAGTTTTGATATCCACGAAATCTGGCCTGGGCCCGAGTCGACCCAAGCTGCTCCATCAACCACAGCCACAGTTCCGAACTCATCGTGAAGTTGTCGCCTACGGCCGGTCCGCAACACACCTTTTGCACCTAGCTAGGTACGTAGTAGATGATGCAGTCGGCGAAAATGAGCTAGAGCTTTAGTACCATATATATCTCGGCATAACGGGTTTACTTCGGCTGCTCTCTATTATAGCAGCAGCTACTTATTATAGCGAGCCCTATCGGTATACAGAGATGTAATTTCCCGGCGCTAAAACCCACCCCTACCTTGAAAGGGAATGCTAGAGCGTTTGGACAGTTACTACCGGTACTAGCTGATCATTCGATGACGAGCTCTTTCGAAGCCGGTCTCGACTCTCAAGAGGTTATTAGCATGGCTAGTGGGCCCACCCCAGGTCGGTGTTTAAAATCGGATCGTTTTTGTACTCCGTGAGTAAACATAGACAGTTCAGATGCTTTAGATCGTGGCTGAAATTGCACCGATGAAATCGACGAAATTGACCAAATCGTCGTTCGTAAGAGCTCGTCTCTGCGTCAAAAGACCGTGCTGGGACCGTCCTCGAGCGTGTTGGGACCAGCCCTATGCCAAGAAATCGGGCGGAGTACCTATACCGGTACTCGATATAGTGGCGCGCAGGGCTGCTACTAATAACGTCTAGTCTCTATTTCACAACTGGTCAGTGCGTTGGCTGCGTAAAGGTCTAGACCCTGGATGGAGCTCGAAATTACGCTGGAGCCATAATTAACATCGTAGTACGGTATCTTCACCATTTACTACGTAGAAGTCACGGGAGGCAGTGCGTCGATCTTGCGGAGAGTCAACAGACAAGCCCCGCGCCGCCACCCTGTCGAGTTTATGCGGTACCTGCTTTAGCCCAATCATCGTTTCCGGTTTTAGATCTTTGCAAGCGTTGATATACGTAGTATGACCCGTACGAGCGCCGAGAAATAAATTAACACCAATTTTATCTTTCACTTGTATCTTAATGTAGATACTCATTAAATTTTTTTTTAGGTATTTGACAGGAGCCCTTGAATAATCCCGTTTGAGAGAATGAAAACGGGAACGGCCATCAGAAGGTCTTTCTCAATAGGACCATCAAGAACGGTCTATTACCTACTTGGACCATTTCTAAAGAGGGCCTAGTACTAGTATTGGTTATAAGCGGTCCGGTAAATCATCTCCGATAATAGAAAGTCGTAAATAGGTCCGTCGAACCCCCTTGCTATCGACATTACTTCGTCAGGTCTTCGTAAGGTCATTGGCGAATTCCCACGAGTCTTCGTGTTTACGAGCCATTAGCGAGGTTCTTTTCTTTTTTCTTTTTCCACAATTTTGTAGACGTCGCAGATCGTGTGTACAAAAGGGTCCAACCCTCTAGAATGATAATGACATAGGTATAGGTACCGGGGGTACCTTGACATGGAAGTGGACGGATCTATCTATTAATAGGTGTTTTTGGGAAGAACCGACTTTTGCTAGATCCTCCTACTCAGCACAGTTCGCTTGCTAATGAGACATGGGGACGACATTTCGGGAATTGCCGTCTTATCGCTCCCCACCCGTCGATTTTTTTTGGAGACCAGATACTGAGATTGCAATGCTCTGAATAGCTAACGAACCGTGGTTCCGATTCTAAATCCGGGATGATTTTCGACGTGGAGGCTCTGGCCGCTCGAGAACAAATTATATAAGTAGTAGTAGGTATATCCAGCAATCGGACATCTGCCAGCGATTACACGCCTGCTCTTCCATCCCACGACAAGAACTCAACATCTCAACCATGAAGCACTGCATCATCAGTTCCGTCGTCGCGGCGTGTCTCGCCATCACAGCCCACGCAGTTCCCGGTAATGTGCCCGCATCATATCCAACCGACACGCTCAAGAGCTGGCCGCCTGCTCCAGCTGAAGCTCTGAAAAACATGATTGCCAAGAACGCCCACAAGTCCAACTATGCTGTCTTCGACGCCGACAACACAATATGGAAAAACGATATTTCGGAGGCAGCAATTGCCTACTTGGAGAACCGTGGGATCATTACTCGCGAGACAATGGACCCTTCGCTGAAGCTGATCGATTTCAAAGACGATGCAAGCAATACGGAGTCGCTGCACAGCTACTACACCCGTCTCTGTGAGATCGATGTGATGATCTGTTATCCATGGATTGCCCAGGTCTTCTCCGGCCTCACCCTGCGCGAGCTGAAATGCCACATCGATGACTTGTTCGCCTTGAACGTCACCATCCCAACAACAAAGTGGAAGGATGGCGCGGCCGTCCAATGCGAGGTAGAGCCTCCCAAGGTCTTCACCAAGCAGGTCGAGCTCATCAATGAACTTCAAAACAACGGTATTGAGGTCTACATCGTCAGCGCCTCCAACGAAGAGATAGTCCGTATGGTCGTTTCGGATCCCAAGTATGGGTACAACGTGAAGCCCGAGAACGTCCTTGGAGTCGCGACAATACTGAAGTGCGCCAAGACCGGAGAACTTACCTCTTCTCGAAAGCAAATCTCGGCCGGCACCTACAACGAAACAGCCAACTTGGACCTGGAACTCAGCACTCATCTTTGGACGCCAGCCACTTGGTATGCAGGAAAGTGGGCTGCTATCTTGACCTACGTTGATATGTGGAAGAAGCCGGTCCTGGCAGCAGGAGATACTCCAGGGAGTGACACCTATATGCACTTCAATGTTGATATGGACAAGGGTGGCTTGCGTCTTTGGGTGAAGCAATCACCCGAAAGTTACGAGGAGCTGCAGACCCTCATTGCCGAGTCTGTGCAAGGACAGAAGGAAAACGGACTTGCTGTTACCGCCGATAAATGTTGGGTGTATGTGCGTCCTCATGAGCTCTTGTGATCGGCTCATGCCCGGTTGGCCCCTGTGCTTGGAGCGTCAGCTATCTTAATACAAGCACTCGCCCAAGAAGCCTCACATCTTCCTCCATCTCTCCGGCCATAGTCGCGGAGCACAGTCGGTACTTTATCTGCACCAAAAGGATCCACTCAACCTCGTGCTCCACGGTTCTGCCACCTTCACCCTCCTCCATTGTACCCATCCACTCAACCCATCCTAGGCTTGATAAAGTATTGAAGGGGAGCATTTTTTGTACTCTGGCAATGTTCTGATGGTCCATTCCGGTATCAACATCTCATCTACCTCTAGTATTCGACGCTCAACTTCAAGCTAGAACTCAATGTCCAAATCGAGACTGAGATGGGAGATGTGAATTTGTGGTATGGGGGAATTTGTTTGAGCCAGGACTGAGAATTCTAGAGCATCGTTAGCAGGAACATGGGGTGATAATTCTGTAAATCACTTTATAGCATTCCCCATCTTAATAAAATAAACAATGAACGTCAGTCCCGACTACCATCATACGCGACGTCAGTATATACAAACCATAAGGAAACCACAAGGGGACAAACCCTGTCCCCCAACCCCCCGGGCTAACCTGACCAGCCAGTGAACTATTGGCGAGGCTGTTCCTGAGGGCAGTAAAAACAGCGATGCTTTTTGTTAGAGAGCTGGCCTTGGACATATATATATATATCTATATATCTTGGAGTCCTGTAAGAGAAATAGGGAGATGTGATTTCAATGTACGTTGCTCTCAAAAGACATACTAGCTGTGTGCTTTCAAACAGCCTTGAGGGATGGCAAGCTTGAGATATACCAGCCGGACTCAATTTCTTGACACCCATTCCTGGCTGTCTTCTTGTAATATTGTATTCGACCAAGTGATGGAGGAGAGTCCCTATGGGAAGACTTATATCTTGAGATCAGCTCGAGGGAAGGGCTGCAAGACCGACTGAGACTGAAAGGGGCGAAGCTTGAAGCCAGCAGTAATAGCCAATTCTGGAATCACCAAGAGGCTGGGCCCCGGACTATGCAAGTCTGATGGTTGACTGAGTAAAGCTGGACAAAGACCAAAGTCGGGTCTATTTTCAGCTACTGATGTGGTTTGTCAACAGCATCCTGTCCCCCCTTGTGCCTATCAAAATTTCAAGAAAGGGGAGTAGTAAACAGAGAGAGTCTGCCGAGGCACACTGAGGCCACGCGAAGGGAGCTAAAGTGTGATGACGAGGTGTGGCGCCAGCTGTGTGTGGCTATGTAGAACGTCCAACCTTTATTGTTCCATCGTTAAATCGTTATAACTTCCAACCGTCTGCGCCTCCTTTCCCAAGGAATCCTCACAACCAGACAAGCATTTCGATTCCCTTGAAATAATAACCGCAAAAGACTGTCAGGATGTTGGAATACTTCACTTCCAAGAAAGTCAAGAAACAGGAAACGGAAAAGAAAGCAGAGGCTGGCCTACTACCACCCCTCATCAACGAGGAAGACGAACATTTCCTGGAGCGCATCGTGTCTGCAGAGGGCACTCCACCACCGCTCCCTGAGCGACCGCGTGTATTGGGGCCAGAGGCGGGGGACTCGACGGGGAGTGCGGCGCAGGTAGTTGTGCATGATGGGAATGATACTGCTGAGGAAGAGAAGAGGCGGAGCCCGAAGGACAAAGGGAAAGGGAAGGAGAGTGAGAAAGATGCCGAGAAGGAGAAGAAGCCTGGAAGATTCTCTTTCTTGCATAGGAGTGGAACGAAGAAGGTATGGCAAAATTAATACCGTTGTGGGAACCAAGCCGAAAAACTAACTGGTTCATAGAACAAAGACGGGTTAAAGGCAGACTCAACTGTCGCCACACCAAACGAAGCTGCTACTGAAGAGATAGACATCAACAAAGTCCTCGAGGACCTCAACCTTTCCGCCGTCAATAACCGCGCTTTCTCTATCTCGGAAGAATCGCAAGTCATTCTCCAGAAGTTCACAGTTATCCTCAAAGACCTCATCAATGGCGTACCGACCGCTTACGACGATCTCACACACCTCCTCGACGACTCCCAAAAAACACTAGCGAAGGGCTACGACCATCTACCGGGGTTCCTGCAGAAGCTGGTCATGACTCTGCCGGATAAGTTAACCAAGAACCTAGGGCCCGAGATCCTAGCCGCAGCTGCTGAAGCCCAAGTCTTGAACACAGCCACGGCTGGAGGCGCCGAAACCGCAGGAGGTGCAGCCGGAATCGGCGCAGCAGCCATGAAGTTCCTCAAACCCACCAGTCTCAAAGACCTCGTCACGAAGCCCGGAGCCGTAGTTTCCATGCTGAAAGCGATATTGAACGCTCTGAAGCTGAGGTGGCCAGCATTCATGGGAACCAACGTCCTGCTCAGCATTGCACTTTTCAGTATGTATTCTCCTCTTACCTGACACCAAAACCCCGCCCCGTCCGCTGCTAAAGGGTTCTAGTCCTGCTGTTCGTATTCTGGTACTGCCACAAGCGCGGCCGCGAAGTGCGTCTAGAGAAAGAAGCGAAGGTCGATAGCGAAGGACGCATCATTGAGCTAGACGACGACCCTATGCTGCCCAGCGGAGAGTCCAGCCAGAGCCGACCAGGTCCATCGCGGAGCCATACAGATCGGGAGCAGCGTTCCCGGCCATCGAGTCGTGAGAATGGATCCGGTCCGTCGAGCAGCGAGCGGGAACCGGATCGGGAGCACCGACATGAGCAGCAGGTGGGAGAGCGGGACCATGCATAGGGGAGACCTACGAGTATGACGAGTGAGAATGATGAGAGGAAGAGAGACGGAGAGCAAACGAACTCCTATGATAATGACGGATGAAATACCCTTTACGACTGTCTGGTTTGGCTTACGGATGGGCTGGATGGGACTTGAGCACAGCAACTTAAGTAGGCGTTAAGAAACAATATACAGAAAGAACTCTTAGGATTTAGTGAGTGCATGCAGTGCAGTCAGTATATGGTGCTCACTGGTGATTTGCTCAACCTCGCAAAAGAGTACTCAAAAGACCGAGATCCAAGCTCTTGCCAAAGAAAACTGCATCCTGATTCCCTAATGTTCTCGAATTTCATCGACACGCTCCAACGATTATATGGACGGCGTTCCTAATTCCATGATGCCATTGTACCAAAGATAGGTGGCGCTATGTAAAAGGCTCACAACACCATGAATTGATCCGCTCCCAAATCTGCCCCGAAAAAAAAAGACCCAGTATTAAACCCCAGAGAGCAATGCCCAATCAAATTCGCCGTCAGAGAACAGATCCCATAGCAACGCGCGCCTGATTCCAAGCCACGAAGCAACGTTGATAATGAATCCAGTGACCTGAGGAGCAATCGATCTAGCCCTCATAGTCGGAATCGTCCTCCCAGTTTTTTCGCTTCGATTTCTTGACCTTCAAAAGTGCCGCAGTCTTTCTGGTGACTTTGGCAGCCTGCTTGAATGGGGCAGGAGGTGGCGGGGGTGGAACGTATTTAGGCATCGTCAACTTCTCAGTCAAATAATCCTGAAAAGCCTTCAGCTCATCTTGCGACAGGTCGTGTGCTGGAGCTTTACGAGGACCCTCGTTTATCACTCGGACAGTATCAAGGCCCCGCACACTAGTGATCTCCGAAAATCCCTCTGTAAGGCACGAGGAGTCAGCAACTGCTTGTTCAAAGAGGTCTCGGAAATGTCCTCATATACCCGAGGACAATCAAGAATAGGAAGCGACAGATCTTTCATGACATACTGGTTTGGACGAACTTCTTGACCTGCATATCCTGCTGGCCGAGTGTATTAGGCCACTGGTGGCTGATAGCCCCTGGTAATATGAATCAGTCCTATGTGTCTGGAACGGCGGGAAATTCGAGATTACGTACAGTGCGTAATACGTAGATTGAGGATCTTGACATTCGGGAGGGAAAGCATGATGATATCCCAGGAAGTCCTATCCTTGCGTCCCCATCCAAACCATTCGAACGTAACCTCCTTCAGGGAATCACGGCATATGACAGGAATTGATGAGCCTAGGGTAGCAAACATCTTAGTAATTTTGTCAAAAGGTCAAGCATAGTCAGACCTACATAGCTTGCTTTCTTGGCCGATCCGGAAGTTGTTCTTATAGAAGAACGGCTTAGTCTCCTCATAAATCTCTTTGCTGGCAATCATAAGGTTGAATCCCACGGTTTTCGCAGCTTGTTCGCCATTCCTATAGGCACAAGTGAGCAGAAAATTCATAGGTCAGATGGAAAGAAGCTAACCAGGAACGTCGGAGGACCTTGAATCCAGCAATAGCGAAATCATAGATGCGGTAGCGAACTTTGGAATACCAAGAGTCAGCAGTCGCCTGATCAAAAGAGTGTTGGGAGTATTAGAAAACATCCTGGGATGAGAAGAAAACGAATTCCCCTGTAACGTACGTTCAATCGGCAACTTGCGAAATCGGAAGATAGTCTTATCTAAGAGCAAAGTCAGTACCTTTCAATGTCACGATGGCGTTCTCAAAACATGTTTGTCCATAGGGAATGGATACTCGGGGCTGTTCTGTGAAATGAAGCCTCCAGTATGCCCGTCTTGTTGAGTATGTTCGAGCAGATAGGGAAAATTACCAGCGCTACCAATAGCCATAGCACATTTGAACGCCGCAGCCTCCCAATCATCCTTGCCCAGCTTGATAGCAGCATGTCTCGCATCATCCGCCTTGATTAGAACACCGGTCTCCTTCGACGAGAATGACTCTGAATCAACGTTCTTCAGGCTGATAATCTCGTATCTTCCACCGCCGAGATCGCGGACGATGGCCAGACCACTCTCGATCTTGTTGTTGGACTTGATGGTCTGGAAGACTGGCGCAGACTCCATGGGGACAATGAGTTCAGGTTGGAGAAGCTCGGGTGTGGGTTCGATAGCTGTAGCGGAGGCGGCGCTCATTGGGCTGGGGGGAGGAGACTCATAGTCGGAGACGACATCATCGCGGGCGACTTTGGTCGGTAGTTTACCGGTCTTTGTACGAGTGACGCGCATATCGATGGTTTACTCTTTACTCTGTGCGAAGGGTCAGCAGAAAGGTGAAGAGGTGGCGTCGCGACAGCCCAAAGATATCGCAGAAACAATTGAAGGTAAGGGATACGGTACTTTATCTTCCAGCCGTCTTGTTATTGGAATCGGAATCAAGATCGAGGAAAGGAAGAGGAAGAGTATGTTGCGGGGCAAAGAGGTATGTGTTTCTTGATGGACGAGAGGTTGAGTCCATGAAGTCGAGTTGATGAGGTCGAGTCGATGAGGGAGGTATCGGGAAGAATCTGCTCGTTATATCAGGAAGGAGCTGTGCGGGAGCTAGCGGCATACCTACTAGTGCCGTCATGTGACGGCTTCGGACGGTGAATAAACAGAGTCGACTATATAACCTTGACTTTAGCGCTGACTCCCCTATATACAATGTGCTCTGCATCCTTTGGACAGTGAAATCAACCGAACAGCAGGCAAACTTAAAAGGACAGCAGGTGTAAGAAGTGAGCGTGCAGAGCATACTAACCACATATCTACCGTGGTATTTGGTCTATACAATCAAGCCCTGTGTACTCCTTAGATTCTGAGGAGTAACCATTCAGATTGATATAAGGCATTGATTATAAGGTCTGCATTAACATGCTTTACCAATGGAACTGCAAGATCAAAGCACCTCACCTTGTTCACAGGCTAGATCAATCAGGTTTAGCTCTAAGGAAAATTCGATAGCAAACAACACGCGGCAAGACAAACGCAGAAACGGCAAAATTTCAAGAGGTTGAAGAAAGAAGGGTATACTTTTGTTATTTTCACAAACGCCTTTTATAGTAGCTCTTTATTCTACATCCAGATCCAGATCCAGCAACGCCACCTAAAAGTACCTAGTACAGCAGTCCACTGTTACAGTTAGCACATATCCACCTGACGGATTCCAAGGATGGACTTACATTTGATGAATAGCAGTAGGTCCCTCCTCATTAAACTCCACTCTCGACAGGAAACCTTTCGACGCCCCCTGGTCCACCACGAAAATAACCTTAGCAGCGACCTGAGCACCAAGAAATACCGCCTCATCAAAATTTTTCCATTCAGGAAAGTAGGTTGGAGCCACGGCGACCTTGATACTTGTCGGCGACTGCGAGTGCGAAGAATGAGATTGAGTATCGTTGAAGGAAGCCATAGAAGCGTTAGGGTTGAGGGCAGGGTTCGAGGCAGTGGTAGCCGCGATGAGCAGGGGATTGACGGCGCTAGCAGTGGGAGGCGCATGTGGTGTTGACGAGAAAGAGGCGTTTGGTGTTTGAGATCCGGTGCCGCTGGGTGTAGCAAGGTTGGAAGGAAGCTCGCTCATGAACATGGTTGCTGAGCTGGGAGAAACCAGGTAGCGGTTGTTGAGAACAGCGATGAGCGCATCCTTGAATCCTCTGATCTTCGACCCAGATCCACAGATCACCAGAGCGTCCCATGCAGCCTGTCTCTTCGAGATATCGTTGACGGATAGGACAGTGCGGTAGACCGTATCGGCAATCTGGTCTAGGTAGCCCTCGCTCGCTGCCTGGAAACGCTCGGTCCCAATCTCAATATCTCTACGAATGCGACCGGGATTCGCCTCTTCCCTTTCCTTTCGCTTCTCCTCTTTCTTGGCGGCTTTGTTCGCTTCCCGCTGAGTAGTCTCAATCACTGGAGCAGGTGCTCCATCCACGGCCGGAATACCATCTTCGGCTTTAGACTCAATAGCAGACACTGGTTCTTCGGCAACTGGCTCAGGGGTCCTTTGTCGCTTGGCTGCAGGTGAGTCCTGGACCGCCTCTTCATAGTGGAAGGTAGCACGTGGGCGTTTCGAGTTGGGCAATCGCAACGGTCTCGCAGCCGCAAGAGCAGCCGCCTCCTTCTCGGCTTCACGATTTGCCTTGCGTAATGCTGCTCTTTCTTCCTTCTCCTTTTGCTTCTTCGCCAGGAACTCTTGCGTCTTCCCGCTGGTCACAATGCTCGCAACGTCCAACACTCCATCATCTTCGATGGGTTTATCGTCACCGAGAGCATAATCATCCTCAACATCGTCCAAGAGCGGGACTCGAGGTGGCTCAGTGATTTTAACATTTGGCCCTGACGAAGATGCCCCAGTCGTCGCAGCAGCAGCCGGATTGCTATCACCATCCATCGGCACATCTGCTACGTCCGTCCCAGGCATCGGGGTTCCCGGAGGCAGAATCTCGCAGATCAAGCTCTTCTTCAGATGCTCGGCCATATTTCGCGTGAAATCCTTCGTCTCCAATAGCTCCATCAACTTCCGTGTCATGGCCTCTCCTCCAGAGCCGCGGACGATACCCCTTCCCGCAATCTGGAAGTCGGCAACGGCTGTAACGTCCACCTTCTCAAACCCAACATCGATGATGGTGGCGTTCTGCAGGGCGAAGGCGTATGAAGTAGATATTGCACTGTCCAAAATGCACAGAGCAGGCGTCTTGAACCTCTGGAAAATGAACTGTGTAAGATCTTCGTGATTCTTTGCCGTCCAACACGGCTGCGCAATCAACATAACCGGCGTATGTAATGGCGCATTGAAGGTGGCTTTGACATGTTCCAGGAAGGCATAGAAGGCAGGCAAATTCTCGATCCGTCCCTCTGCGCAACATTAGCATTATCTAACACACCAGACAAGACGAGGAATGCTCACCCTTCAATGGCCATATAGCCCCCTCTTCATCCTCTGGATCCTCAATCAACTCTTCTTCCTCCCCATCCGCTCCTCCCATCTGTACATCGTCGCTTGTGCTAGCCGTGTCCTTCTTGACTGCACGGATTTTATGCGGCTCGAAAGTCTTCCCATCGGGTGCAGCAAAAACTCTGGTAGGGAATCGATGCGAAGCCGGCGTAAAGGATTCGGGTAGGCCGAGTTGGGCGAGCGTGGTCTGCGAGCCCGGCGCAATTATAAGGATGTGGTCATCTTTGAACGGCGGCATTGTAAACCGTGGTTGTTGCAGCCAACTTACAGTGGTGGTAGGTGCTGGCTATTTTAAGCGACTGTGGTTTTGTGTGCTTGATACTCTGGCGCGCTGCGGTCGTCGAAATGATGTCTGTGGAGGAGAACTGTAATGCAGCTTAACGCGCGTGGTCGACGCGATTTCGCGACCCACTTAAAACTCTGTACAAGTATTAGTTATCATTATATCACGTGATATACCACCCTATTCTGATCAATAGTCAATTAAATACCTTTATATATATCGATATTTATAGATTATTCATAAGTTAACCGTTTCTTGAACACAGCTGAACAAATCATAGTACTTAATTTGGGTCATCTAAAGAACTCCCTTTTAAACTCCCAATAAAGCTTAATAATCTACCTAAGCGAGGTATTTTATTGACAATCAGTTTTCTAGGCCTTTTTCAAACGCCCAGGCACAATTCTAAGACCTACACGGTTCCGAGCACTATGATCTTCACACGTTGATTCGGATTCTCATTTAAAGGGTGGCACGCGACATCCATGCATCATCGCTGGAACGTGTTGATTCCCCAAGACTTCGTTACACATCGGAGCTCCACGAAGAGCGACCCTCGAATATTTCCTTCTACCTGCCCACCCTCTCAAACACACTTCCAAGCCTCCGCCTTGTGATAGTTTGCCGGATCCACAATCGTACTCCTCTTTGGGTACTTGCAATGCTCTCTCACCAGCTCCACACCTTGAGATCTATCATCATTGACATATTTCGTTCCCCGGATCGTCTCCGGCCCATTCCCATTCTCGACCCACTCGACCATACGCATGAGTACGTTGTCCTGGGGGTCAGCGGTTGAGACTTGATCCAATTGATTGCCGATTAGATAGGCGCCGGTGCCTCCGCCACAGTGGCCTGTTTGGGTGTCAAAGCCAGGTTCTTTTCATATGGCGGGTAGTAAAATTGTCAAGGGAGTGAAGAACGAGAGACTTACCCATTCCAGGCACCCTAAATAAGCGGTAGAAGTCATCGAGCTCTGATGGACTCATGCCCATGGTCTGGGAGACGTGGTTGTAGTACCAAGGACTATTTGTCGAAGTGATAATACCGTCACTTAGGCCATGGTAGTGTACTATTCAGCGCGTCAGATATATTCATTTTCCCCCAGAGGGTTTAGGAGTGGGTGTGGGAGTGACTTACACAGCTTCCCACCTGATTTCTGGAACGCTGAGATGTCGCCTTCCCAGGTGGCGATGTTGAATGGGTTCTGGTCTTTGGCTGCCTTGGCGTCTTGAATGTTGTATGTTGCCGGGTCCCAGCTCGAGTCGTCTGTAGGCTGTCAGCGTCTCTGTTATACTACCCCCACGCGTATTTCACAGGGAGGAGAGAACTAGGACATAGCTCACTGTATACAACGTATCTGAACCAATCATCTGAATACGGGAAAGACCCTCCCGTGTAGTAGAGGAAAACTGCGACAGATTCTTCCCCAGGCTGCATCCTCGGGTAGATGAGTTCGCCATCAACACCATAGTAATCTTCATATACTTTGGTCACGGCTCCAACTTGCTCTTCCGACAGACAGTCTGCTGCTGTTGAGTTTCCTGCAGGACACAGGAGCGTTGCAGGGTTGAATTGACACAAGTCTGGATCCTCAAGAACTCCATCCAAAACCCCATCAATCCAATCACACTGACGGAGAATCTCGGGACGAACCAGGCCCATCCACTGATCCACGCTCACAAAGGTGGGGTCTCCCTCCACGCCAAATAGCGTGAAGAAGAGAGCGCTCCAGCTTGAGAGAGAGGGAAAGTTGAGGGCTGGAGCACCTACTACAACGCCATCGAAGTCCTCAGGGTAGCTTTGCACGGCTTTCAAACCTTGACGACCACCGGTGCTGCAGCCAAGGTAGTAGGACTTGTTGTGGGCGGTGCCATAAAAAAGTTCAGTGACTTGCTTGCCGACCACGACGCCAGTATGCATGCTACGGTCTGCAAAGTCACGAACAACGTCCGTGTTGTTCTCAAAAGCCTCGTTTGCTGTAAGTCTTTGAGTCATGTACGCAAGATGGAGTAACTTACATAGCCCCTCGTTCCATTGTGGCCATTGTTAGCTCCTAAAAACGAATAAGCTTCAACCTCTTCATCCTCGATCCAGGGACAGCTAACCAACAGTGGCGAATCCAAAGCCACTAGCATAAGCAAGATCATAATACTAACATCAGAAAGGAGTCAGTGAATTAAACCCCTTTCCCATAATCCCCTTACAACATATCCGCGTTCCGCCGAATCCTCAACAAGTTCCTCCGTTCTCCCACCTCCAAAGTACAAGAGAAAACATACCTGTATGCAACCACTCACACCTCCATTCCCCGTACTCAAAAACCGCCCCGTCCAATTCGTCGGTAGCCACGCCTCCAGCGTGATGCCGCTTCGATCAGTGGTCGCCACATACATAGCTACCCTGCACAGATCCACCGAGACAAGCTGAAACGGTTGGTCGCATGAATCCAGATCGTAGTCCTGCGAGAGCGAGAGGTTGGTGCCGGCTGGCACGAGCTCTGCGAAGTTGACCGTCACATTTTCCAGCGCCAGAGAAGCCCCGAATTGAGAGCAAGATGCCGCTTGGTCTGATCCTGACGCGAGAGCTTGTGCGTTCGAGGAAGCGGCAAGAAGGACCGAGAGGGTGGAGGGCTTTAGGACGCGCATGATTGGACAACGAGGTGAGGTCCTGTAGAAGTAACAGGTAGGCAGGAGGTAGGTTGCACGTAGTAAACAATCAAGGCCGTGGCATCAGGCCGAAGGGAAGGGCGCGCGACTCTGACTCTTTATGGGCATCCCAAATGAGCAAGAAGATTCCAAGAGACGACCAAGAGACGACATAGGCAGGTAGGTGATCAGTAGGGGTACTGCTGAGTAGTGTGTTGGCCAAGAAAGGGCAAACAAATTATCGCTCTCTTGAGAGACAGACCGAAGTCCAAGAAGCTTGGTTCTGCGCGCATCTGGAAGTCGGTGAAAGTAAGCCTTGGTACTGCGGAGTGAGACCACGGGAGTATCCACTCAGCAGGTTTTGATAACAGAATGAACCTTTGAAAGCAGATCAAGAGGTAGTTGTACCGTCGCCATATCCCTTCCACTTGCTTGCAGTTGTAGATACGACTTTGCCCAACACAAAGCCGGCAAAAGCATGTACTAGCGGTACTACTACGTTGTAAATCAAAGAGCATAAGCCTTTCTCTCTTGACCTTTGACTTTGGGGTGATCTTCGATACCGGTATGGAAGGAGTAGGGAAGGAAATTCATATCCCTACCTACTCGTGCGGGACCGCCATGAAGTCGGTCCGCCAAGGCGAAAATCGCCCCAAAATATGGTTTGCAGGAGTCCAGAACTCCACTTCCCCCTCCCCCTCCCCCTAAAATACTACGTAGTAGTTGTATACCGGTAGAACTACGTACGTTGTACTACTACAACGTACAGCAAATGTAATTCTGGGTCTTTTATGGGCCGATTCCGGGGGATATACCGTTGTGGCAGGCGGTATAGCAAGGGGTAAAAGGGGTGAGTGAGTATACAAGGGTTTTATTAAGCCAATCGAAATAAAGAAAAGATTAATCGATTCGGATTTTACGTAGTACGTATCTAGTATGGAGTTGGCCCTCCTTGAACATCGATTACAGCTTGACAACGCTTCTACTACAGTACGGTTCGTATGGAGATTCGATATAGCTATTAAGAATAGCGTCTTAAGCCTTCGTTATGATTTCTCGTAGTCTTTAAAAGAGATCCATTAAGCGTTATAAACAAATAAATAATATTTCTTTTTAATAAAGTGGGTTTTTTCGAGCGTTTACGTCGTTTTCTCGGTGTTTAAGTAGCCAAAGTCGTCGAAAAGCTTTTTTGTAAAGTTATCGGTGAACTCAATTACTGATTGGTATCTATTATTAAGAGGTACGTAGTAAATAGCATGCAGCTTACGTAACAGCAAAGCGAGCTTGGGAGTGCATCTACCAACGTACTACGTATATACGTGCAATCAAGAGTCCATATAATTTCGAGAGGCCTGTTTGTTTGAATAATGTGAAATTCTAAATAATAATATATTACTAGTCTTTAATTTTTCGTACCTTTAGCTCTATCACTAAAACGTGACCTCTATACATTTATAACTATAAATCCTTAACAACGTGAACTAATTTAATTCTGGAATAAAAAGAAGAACATGCTAAAGGAAGTGACGTGCTATATTAGCTAATTTTATGGTCTTAGTCTTCGAAACCTTCGTAAATTGTGAACGAGAGTAATCGAATGCATCTTTAATGTAAAGACCTCTTAAAGTCTTGACCCGAGAAATAGCCACGTAATCTGATTTAGTAACGTAATTTTTAACAGTCAAATTCGTAATTATCTTATCCGCCATAACCTTTTAAGATCTATCAGTGATAATAACGAAAGCAATAGTAAAAAAGAGCTGCGTCCGAGTATAAGTTCTATTCCTTAGCATGCGTTCGCTTGTCAAGGTATATCCTACTCCTCTGGCTCTAAGCGATCTAGCAATAGACTCGCCCTCTTTTATACTTATATTAATAAGCGGGCGAGAAGGCGTGGATGCTTTTGCTATATCTTTATAGCTTTCCTAAATTGAAACGACTTTATTCTTTGTTTGAGACTTAAAGTTGGCGGCCTGCTCCTTACAAGTGTAACATTTGGCACATTCTTGCTTAATCGTGCCGTTTAAAGCGACTCATGTTTCTTAAACGGTTTTTGGAAGCGAAGATGTTAAAAGTCAGGGAATCACGTAGAATTTAGTAGTAATTACGTTGCTTATTATTTTAGAATTCTGCTACCCGTCACCACTCGCACTTTTTAATTGACCAATCAATTTTAGTCGCTTAAAAAGGTTATTTGCATTTTTTCAGGAGGCCACAGTCCCCCTTATAAGGGAAGGAGCTCTCAGGAAATACCACGGTACCGGCGTAATTGTTACACCCTTGAGGGTGCCTCAAAAAGTTTAGTTTCCACTTTAAGCCCCCTGGTTACCCTACCCTTAAGAGTGTAACAATTAAGCCTGGGACGTAGTACAAAGCTCGCAAGCTCGCTTTGATAGCTATCAATAGATAGAAAACGGGTCGAATACACAAGAATTCTAAGCCAAAACAAAGATTTGAAGCAAGACGAAGGATAGGTAAAGTCAAGCGGCCTTTATTTCGATTGGCTTAAAACCCTTGTATACTCCCCCCTTTTACCCCTTGCTATACCGCCTGCTACAACGGTACTACTACTACTATATGCCCTGGAATCGGCCCATGAAAGACCCAGTGTTACGTAGCACATTTAATTCAGGGGGGAAGAGTATTGTTTGCAGGAGTCCATAACTCCACTGAAGTCTGACAAGGCATTCCGTGAGTCTCCAAGATTTTCTGTCGCCTTAGCGGGCCGACTTCACAGCGGTCCCGCACGAGTAAGGAATATCGATAGAAGGCGGTCATTTTTCAGTGATACAGTCAACTTTTTCGTGCCTTTTTTCATATTACAAATATCTATTGCAATTTTTGATAGGAAAATGAATTATAAGATATAACACTATTCTTTGATAATAAATCTAATCGTCGGTTTCCTTAAATTCAATTCGAAAGAATTGACCGACGCGCCAGGTCGGGATTTTTTTACAATTTAAATCCAAGGTAACCGACGATTAACTTAGGAAAAAACTTAAAGAGTCAATAGAATTCGGAACGCGATTATATTCTCATATCAACCTCGTCGGCGCCATTCGAATAACTTTCAATTAAGTAAATAATTAAATAATTACACATAACCTTCTAAAAATCATAATCGCCACCTCCGAATCTACATTCCCTTCTATTCTTAACAGCATAAAGCAACAATAGACCGATCGGTTCTTGCAAATTCGCCGCACGTTTTAAAGTGCGCCGATCATTCCAAAAGCTTCGCATCTTTATTTGCATAGCCGCCCTTTTCTTATTAAACTCTATATTCATCGGTGATTTTTCATTCCATCGATCATGATCAATCAAGCTAGCTCGATAAGTAAAGAAGCTCTTGTGCTAGCCTTTTGGCGCGTATCGTTCTACATCTTTTTTTTCTTTCTCTTGCAAGCTATATCTGCTAGCTTATTGCGTGTTAAAGCGTTTGCCGCTCTTAAAAGACGAAAAGATTGAGTTTGCTACGCCGCGGATATCAAACTTCGTTGCTTGATAGCCGATGTATATTAAGAAAGATATGCTTTTGCGCAACCTTGCGTTTTGTGCACTCGATAAAGCATTGCTTTTTTGGGGGGGGGGGGTTTGGTAGTTTTCGGCCATTGAATCTCGCGTTGAATGGACGTAGAGGAACGGTGAATTTAGCGGCAATCGTGCTCGGTTTAATAGAAATATTGAATTTTCTGAAAGCGATAGCTTTAGCAATTCTTTTCTTCGTTTCGGCTTCGATTTGAGTTATGATATAGTTAATTAATCGCGTGTAGAAGGAAAATCACGTAAAAGTTGACCGTGTTACTGAAAAATGACCGTAGTAATGAAGAGTACTAGGAACCGCATTCCTGCCTCTGACTTGTACTCCGACCAGGGATACGATTACTCACTTATGCAGAAAACCACCCCGGTTCCAATCTGATGAGGTCGGAGTCCCCGCGGTGAAATTTGTTTGTTCAGCTGACTTGCTAAGCTCCCTGGATACATCACATAATGGTACGTTGCATTACGCATAGCTGTAGTATATGTAGTCGAAACGTCTAAACCTTCAATTCATACCTAGTATATACTAAAAATCTTACTCACCCTGAGAGCCAGCCACCTGTCTCTCCTTCTACTCTATCGGCCAAGAAAAGATTCATGGCAGCCGCGTATTGGTTGCAAAATAGCAAGAGAACGCCCGGCTATATATCCCTTACCCCCACCCCCCCACGACTCGAGAGAAAAGCCCCCCAAAATATACATTATGAAAACACTTTATCTAGAAGGACGCAACAGCAACGGCGATAGCCTGACTATCGGAATGTGAGATCGAGATGCTGATTTCCTTCACACCAGCATTCTTTGCTGAAGCTGCTGCTGCACCGTGAAGCTACACAAATTAGTCGATGATTTTGAAAAGGTCATAGGTCGGTGAACTCACAGTGACAATCGGCGCACCCTCTTCATTATTGATAATCTCAATCTCCTTCAACGGCGCACCCGCTCCCTTGCTCGCCACACCAAGCGACTTGAACACGGCCTCCTTGGCACTCCACTTACCGGCAAACGAAGCTTGCGGGCTTGGAGCCTTCAAGCAGTAGGCGCGCTCGGCATCTGTGAAGTTGCGCTCGAGGAAAGTATCGTTCTCGATGTTGATGGCTGAGATGTCCTCGACATCGACACCAACCTTGTTGCTGGCAGTCGCCGCACCCTTGGCCAGAGACTCTACCATTTGCTTGGTAGCTTCCGTCTTGGCCTTGTTGGCTGGTTGCTTAGCGAAGTTAGGTGCGTAGGTCAATGTAGATGTCTTCTTGTCCATCGAGACACGTGCGTCGGGATTCAGGAAGACATCTCCTTGTTGGTCGTCGGTGTATGGCGAGTGTGTCTTGGCGACAAAGATGGTGTTGGAGATCATTCCGTTGTGGAAGTATCGGTAGGTTTTCTTCTGTCTGGCCTCAACTTTGGTGCAGTATGCAGCGTAGGTATCCTCATCCAGAGTAGCGAAGAGGTATTTTGGGTGAATACCAATGGCCTGAGCACCCTTCTGACCGAAGCCGAATGATGTCACCGAGAATGCCTTGACACCGTCCGTTTGAATGCTTCGGTTGGGGTAGACGATGTAGTCAAACTTCTCCATGACTTGATCGACATTATCGGCGTTTCTATTGCCAGGAACCAAGCCAGTGTTGAGAACTTGCAAGCATCCGTTCATCATCCAGGCACCAGCAGCACCCTTGGGGTGCCCAGTCAAATACTTTTGGAAGATACCGAGGACAGCGTTACCCTTCTTTCGGCCGAGATGCTTCAATTGTTGACAGATAACAGAAGACTCGTTCTTGTCGTTTGCCACAGTCGATGTACCGTGGAAAGAAGCAACGTCAAGGTCATCAATCGTAAGACCCCAGGTAGCGAGAGCACCACGAAGTGGAGCAATGGATGGATCCTTCTTCCAGAAAGTGTTTCCGAGGCTGTTGAGGACCTCACGCTCTTGACGGGCTGCTTCGCGCTCAATGTGAAGGGCACGATCTTGCGCATACTCAGACTCGTTGAATACTTGGCCCTGGGCCTTCATAGCATCAATCTCTTCGTGAAGGTACTCCAACTCAGACTCTTGCCACTGCTTGATGTTCTTCTTACGGAGCTCGATCTGTCGGCGACGGTACTTGATGTCGAGAAGAGGAGATGGGAACTTGCTTGGGTTCTCACGAGCTGTCGTAAGAACACCTTGACCGGGTGCAGGAACTGATCGGCCAATCTTATCAGTGGCAGTGGTGGTAAGACCAAGAATACCATAGATGGGAACACCCATATCGAGAGCAAGCTTGGCGGTCATGATGACTTGCATGCCGCAACCTTGAGATTCCATGAAGCCGTTTCTGGTGGTTGTCGTTGGGCGAGACATCTCAGCGGGCGTACGGCCGTGAGCAAGCTCATCGACGGCGTTGCTAGTGGCCTTCATGTTGGCGAACTCGTAGGATCCTTCTTCTTGGAAGTCATCGAAGCCGCCGACGAAGCAGACGCGAGCCTTGCCCTCGACAATGGTCTCGTAACCGATATCCACAGACTCGACGGCTGTGGCACAGGCACCGACAGGGGTCTTGATAGGTCCAGTGGACGACAGCAACAACATGTTGACCCAAGCGCTCATCGTGTTGATGAAGGACTCCTGGAGAATATCCTTCTGGAGTGGCTTGTCCAAGAAACGATCCTTGTACATGCCCCTCAGAGCGTGGGTACCACCAATACCGGAACCAATACAATTACCGACCTCGGAGATGTGGACGTACTTGTAGAACTCATATGGATCAGTGATCCCAGACGCCAAAAGAGACTCGACAGTGCAGACGAGAACGAAAAGAGTGACAGGATCAACTTGTGAGATTATGTCGTCGGGGATACCGTAGTTCTTGGCGTTCCATCCCGTTGGAATCTGTCCCGCAACCAGACGATCGAATTGGAGAGCCTTGGGGATGAGAAGGGTAGCTCCCTTTCTCATGCGCACAATGTACTCTCCCGACTCGGGAATCTCGAATATTTCGGCCTTGTCGCCATGCTCACGCTGAAACTCCTCGGCAGTCTCCTTGGAAGTCTCGAATGGCTCGAGGTCTTCTTGGATAACAACCTCTTGAAGGAGTTGCTTTTTGTTTGGGTCGTATCCCTTGAAGAGCTCAGGCTCGATCAGACGGATACCAGAGTGTGCAAGAATGTGCTTCTCGTATTTGGCTTTGATATCCTTGTCATCAACTGGCTCTCCGGTCTTTGCGTCGACCCAGCCGGCGTATTGCTTGCCCTTGATCGGTCCGTTGTGGTTCTTGATAAGACCCATGATCCAAGCCATTTCGACACAGCCCTCGAGAGAGAACTTCCCATGTGCCTCCATCTCCCATCGAGTACGCGAGTTACCCCAGGGTCCGACTTCAGCGAAACCGGTGACAACGACAACCTTCTCCAAATCAACCATACCCTTGAGGTTCTCGTTGAGTGGCTCGATATCTCTCTCCCAGTCTGGAAGACTGGGAAATTCAAACTTGATGTTGGCACGAGGTTCAATGGTGACCTTCTTGTAGAGGGCCTCACTGTCGTCTCCGTTGACAATTTTGTTCTCAATTGCAGTTTCCTTGGTGACAGCCTGTCTGACCTCGCTGGTCTCCATGATGTCCTGTCGAAGCTTGGTCATCAGATTCTTGAGGTCTGGAATGAATTGAAGTCCACCGTTCAGATCGGCGAAGACAGGCTCCGATTGGCAAAGATCGACGACAGCTGGCGACATGAGACCGAGAAGGTTAAAAGCCATCTCCTGTTGAGAGAAAGTGCGGACACCATAAGCTTCGACTCCTTCGGCAACAATGTTGTTTCCAGACATGAGTCCGGTACCGCGAGTCCATCCGATCACCGCACCGCAAATGCTGAGGAAGTTGCCCCAGTTCTCCGAGTGCCATCTGTTAAAGAGGGTCTCCAATCCCAACTTGGACTCGGAGTACAGACCATCGTTTCCGAAGGTTCCGTGGTTTGGAGACAGCGGAAGGACGACCTGGGCAGGTCTGGTCTCGAAGCCACGCTCTGCTTTTTGCGACTTCACACACCCGAGCATGCGAATAAGGTTAGTCAACATGATACGGTGAGCAAGCTCAGACTTGGAATCAATGCTGTCGATCTCGCGACCGTTCTCTGGGATAGCAGCGAATGGGACAATGAAATCAAGATCCCATCCGAGGCCCTTCTTGGTGTCATATATGTAGTCAATCAAAGCCTCTACGTCTTGCTTGCTACCCTGGTTGAAGGGCACAACGATGAGTTGAGAGCCTCGGGAACCGAAGCGAGAATACATGGATTGGTAGTACTCAGTGACTTCGCGAGAAAATCGACTAGTCGTGACGACAACCTTGGCTCCACCACTGATTAGACCTTGAAGAACATCGGCACCAATAGAACCGGCACCGGCACCAGTCATCAAGACGTTCTTGCCCTGGAAAGTGACACCGTTCTTGGCGGCCGTCTCCAAGCCATCGATGTAGAGACCGGTAAGCTTCTTGCTGTACTCCCATCCATGCTCGTCCTTTCTCTTCAAGTGCAAAAAAGGGATCGTCTCGACCTTTCCGTCCTTGGTACGAGGATTGCGGACCTTTTTGACGCCGTTGGCCTTGCCATTTCCGTTCTCTTTTGGAATGATCTGACCTTCGCTCATGGCGAGCGATCGAATGACATCACCATAAAGCGCCTTGATCTGGAGCTGAGACGACTTGGAAAGCTTGTGTTGTTGCTTGATGAGCTTGTAAATGCGGCTGAGATCATTTTGGACCTTGGTTCTATTGCCGTACTCGGATATCTTCCCACCATCGGCCATCTCGCGAACGTAGTGTTCGAGTTTTCGGGCACTTGTACGAGGAACTTCCGCATACGCTAGGTTTCCACGGGCATCGATGGTTGTGTGAGGACCGGTTGGTATCCCAACATCTTTGTAACACGGAGCGGTGTCCAAGACCTCCCTGCAGTTCTCGATGAGCTGCTGACCAAGCTCCTTGGCCAATTGATAGGTCTCGCCACGCTCGGTAGGGCAGTTGTCGATGTGGTATTGCATGAACTCGAGAAGCGTGGGGTTTGAGCGGTTCATGATGCGAATGCATCGACTAACAATCTCACGGTCCACAGCCTTCAAACGGCCAAAGATGACATCGTAGAACATAGTGAGTGCATCTTGACGAGCCCAGTTCCAAGACGAATCATACACTCGGGCCTTGAGAGGTGTGAAACTAGGTTCAATACCAGCAGCGTAGAAATCCCCATGTTCGACATTCCATAGATCTAATTGCGCCTGGAGAGCTGATTGTGATTGTTGAGAGCCAATAAAGGCCTTCTCTCCAGCTCGAAGGTCCATCTTGAGATATCTGGCGAAAAGTTCTAGTTGTTGCTTGAAAAGAGCTCTCTGGTCCTTGGTCAAAGCATCGATTGCAGCTGGATCCATCATCATTCCGCCGCCGCCACCGCCAGCATCTCCTCCAGCGACAGGCGCAGAGAGACTGATGCCTACATTTCCGGCGTACTTCTGCGAAACATCGTCGAGGAAGGCCTTAGCATCGTTCTCAGAGCCTAGACGGGCTGGAGGCTCCATGGTCAAAGCAAGCAGTAGAACTCCGTCTTGTCGTCCTTGCCCAAGTCCCCATCTTGTTTCGAGATATTTCCTTGCTGATGTGATATTGAAGCCACCGGGCATTTTCGAGGAGATCAGCCGTGCAACAAGAGAGGAGGATTGCTTTCCGAGCTGACCGTTGAATGTGGCCTGCATGGAGCCTCCCAACTCATCGAGAGGAACATCTTCTGGTTTTTCGGGTGTAGAACCGAATTCCTTGCCCAAGTCGCCCAGAATCTCGTTTTGGAGGGTAGATTTGCCTGGAAAACCGGTGTGAGTGTCTGCAAGTACAGGGTAAGATTTGAAAGTACGTACCACCAACAAGATCCTTGATTGCCTTGTTCAGAGGAACTTCCAAAAGTGGTTTCTTGAGCTTCTGAGCGATCAATGCTCGCACAATGTCTACAGCTCCAACTGGTGCGTCTGGAACTTGTGCAGCGGGCCCGGCACTTGGTGGAGGAGGGGCAGCTGCTGCCGGGGCACCGCTCGGAGGCGGCGCAGATGCTGCTGGGGCAGAGCTGGGTGCCACTGGCTCGGGCTCGTCCTCCACAGGGTCGACGTCGTAGTATATTTCCTTTGCATCCTTGTTGTAGCAGAGAATTTGTCTTTGGACGGATTTTGCTGCATCGTATGCTTCATACTTGGCGGCAATGGTCCGCTTTGCCATCACCCCTAGGGTGTCCGCAGGACCGATTTCGACAATGCGCTCAGTCGTCTTCTCGGCCAGAATCACGTCTTGCGTCTCAATCCATCTGACGGGCGAGGCGAACTGATATGCCAACAGCTCAACGAGGAGCGTATGGGCGAGCTCTTGCTCAACTTCGGGGCGCATTTCGAAGGTTGTTCAAAGGCCGCAGCGGTTGGGGAAGTTCGGAGGGGTATTAAAATTGTACAAAGGGACAGGATTATGAGAAGCTGACTGGATGCTATGGAGCGGGTAGTTTGTATTTGTATCGCGATTTGAGTGGTGCCTGCCTAGCGAGTTGTCTCGAGAGGTCAAGGAAGGCTGTAAGAAGGCAGCGAAACAAAGTGGGATTGTACCTCCGTACAGCAGAGAAGGATATCAAAGTTGAGAGAGAGTTGTTGATTGCAATTGTGAGGGGGGGAAGGAGGGAGAGGGCTCGAGGAAGAAGGATAGGAGCCGGAGCTGGAGCTGGAGTCGAGGAGAAGTAGCAGACGGGGTGGACGAAATGGCAGTCAGTCAACCAGGCCTGGTCTGGTTGGGTTTGAATGGGGGAAAAAAAAAATGGAACTCGACTTGAGCTTTGGCTTTTCGCTTGCGCTTCCCCACCCAAAATCTCTTAGGAGCTCAACGGGTTACTAGGCTCTAAGCCTGGTTGGGGGCGTAAGTGGTCGAGTATCCCGGCAAGACCTTGCATCAGAGCATCACTATGCATCTCCATCTGCATCCCGATTCCCGCCACAGTAGAGGACCACGATTGGTAAACAAATATTATCACCGCGAAGGTCCGGGTTCGCATCCCGTATCTCAGCATTAACCAAGACTCTGAATACATGCAAGAATACACGCAAGACTATTACAAAAGCAGATTTTGGATTGTGCAATCGCTTTGGTCCAATCTGTCTAGGACAGTACGATCAAGAAGACTAAGCCGAACCCAAGGCTTTGTCTTTTCCTGTCACAATCATCATATACTTGGTACTACTTTCTGTAGCCTCGCTAGGCCAGACGCTGAGCTAGACGGATTTCCCAGTCTGGCAATCAAGAGTTAGGATGTTCTCTTGTTAAAGTAGGCCCGAACTGTTGATGATGGAGTGTGAAGTAGCTAGTAGTACGTAGTACGTAGCACGTAGTACGTAGCGTAGTATACCGGTACCTATACAAGAGAGGGTCCGGACGAGTCGATGTGTTGTTTTGTTGCCTTTGTACAAGGACAATCTCGGACATCTATTATTGCCTCCCGACGTGGAGCGTAGCGTACGATGTATTTGCTGCCCTCAACCCCTCAACCCCCTCATCCCCATCCGGTCCCGTCTTCTGCCAAAGTTGTCCTTGTCGTCCGGTGTCGTCCGGTGTCGTCCTCACTCAGCACTTATGAGGGGGGGCGGGCGGATCGCCGCTCAACACTTCCTAAGCTCACTAGTGGCATGAGTGGGTCCAACTTTTTTTTTTTGGCGAGCTTATGTTGAGGCCGATAATAAAGAGCGCAGTAACATCTACCCAATACATTTCCACTCCACTCACGCAACCAGTGCATAATCCAACCCAACTAACTCAACTGCTACTGAGTGGGTTGCAAATAGCTCCAATCCGTTCCCACTGTCTTCCGCAATCTTCCCTCTTCTTCTTCTTCTTCTTCTTCATCACACAATCGACTCCCCTCCCCCCAATTCAAATCTTCTACCACATTGCACCAATCACATATTATCCCTTCTTTTGATTTTCAGCGACAGTAAGATCTGTTGATTCGACAAAAAATTTCCCGTTCGCTGCTCGCTGCAGCTTCAATTTCGTGCCTGGTCCAGCTCCTGCTCTTCACTGAGTATCTGGAAGATTCAGACGAAGTCAGTAATATACCAAGCACCATCTGCTGTGCTTCACAGTCTGCGACGGACGTTTATTAACATCGCAGCATAGAAGGCACTCGCGAAACCCACCTCCTAGAACACTTCCCAGCATGTACGGAACTTCCACCGGCCCCCAAACGGGTGTCTCTACCCCTCGATCCTCCTCCTCTCTCCGCCCTCTCGTTCTCAAGCATGGCTCCCTCGAGCACTCCTTTTTGATACCCACGAATCTCCATTTTCACGCCTCGCAGATCAGCGAGCGTTTCTTGGCCTCCCTGCCCGCCCCAACAGACGAATTGGCGCAAGATGACGAGCCTTCCTCGGTCGCTGAACTCGTTGCTAGATATCTCGGATTCGTCGCGCTCGATGTCGAGGAGGGCGAGGATGACGCACAAGGCTCATACGAGGGTGTGCTGAAGCTCGTTATCAATGAGTTCGAGAGAGCGTTCCTGCACGGTAATGAAGTCCACGCTTTGGCTGGAAGTCTCCCAGGAATCACCCCCAAGAAGCTCGAGGTTGTGCGAAGCTACTATGCGGCTCGTGCAGCTTCTGGCCGAGCCATCAAGCCCCATGAATCCGCCCTGTCTCGTGCGGCCGACGAGACTGCGACCATCTATACCATTTTCGGTGGACAAGGAAATATCGAGGAATACTTTGACGAGCTCCGGGAGCTCTACAACATCTATCCATCTTTTGTGGAGGGATTGATTCTTTCAGCCGCAGAGCTTTTGCAAACACTGTCACGGGACCCTAGAGCAGAAAAGCTCTATTCTAAAGGCTTGGATGTCATGACATGGCTCCACGATCCAGAGGCGACACCTGATGTGGACTACATGGTCTCCGCACCCGTCAGTTTCCCGCTGATCGGTCTTGTGCAGCTTGCACATTACACGGTTACGTGCAAAGTACTCGGTCTTACCCCAGGACAATTCCGGGAACGCATGAGCGGAAGTACTGGTCACTCTCAAGGTATCGTTTTGGCTGCGGCTACAGCTGCCGCCGATTCCTGGGAGTCCTTTGACGAGATCGCAATCTCTTGTGTCACTATCCTCTTCTGGATTGGGTCTCGCAGTCAGCAAGCATACCCAAGAACCTCCTTGGCGCCTTCAATTTTGCAAGACTCGGTAGAAAATGGGGAGGGCGTCCCAACTCCTATGTTGAGCATCCGAGATTTGTCACAAGCTCAGGTCCAGGAGCACATTGATGCCACGAACCAATATCTCCCCGAAGACAGACATATCGCGATTTCCCTTATCAACAGTGCTCGTAATATGGTCGTAACTGGACCTCCTATCTCCCTCTATGGTTTGAACTTGCAACTTCGAAAGGTCAAGGCTCCAACCGGCCTCGACCAAACCAGAATCCCTTTTACGGAGCGAAAGGTCAGATTTGTCAACAGATTCCTGCCAATCACATCGCCTTTCCACAGCAAGTACCTGGCCGAGGCCACTGCCCATATCGATGAGGATCTGAAGGACATTAAGATCTCCAGCAAGGATCTTGCTATCCCAGTATTTGACACCAACACCGGAAAGGATATCCGAGAGGAGATCAGCGGGAATGTGGTACCAACTCTCGTCCGCTTGATCACTCACGATCCGGTGAATTGGGAGAAAGCTACCATTTTCCCTGGCGCAACTCACGTGCTGGACTTTGGCCCAGGTGGCGTCTCTGGGCTCGGTGTTTTGACCAGCCGTAACAAGGACGGAACTGGCGTTCGTGTCATTTTGGCTGGTTCTATTGAAGGTACTGTGCCCGAAGTCGGATACAAGCCTGAGCTTTTTGATCGTGATGAAGAGCACGCCGTCAAGTACGCAGTCGATTGGGTCAAGGAACATGGCCCACGTCTCATCAAGACTTCCACAGGCGAAACATATGTCGACACCAAGATGTCTCGCCTCCTGGGTGTTCCTCCAGTCATGGTTGCCGGTATGACCCCCTGCACAGTTCCTTGGGATTTTGTGGCAGCCACCATGAACGCTGGTTACCAGATTGAACTGGCTGGAGGCGGCTACTACGACGCCAAGACTATGACTACGGCTTTGAGAAAGATTGAGGAGGCCATTCCCGCTGGGCGTGGTATCACTATCAACTTGATCTACATCAACCCTCGCGCCATGCAATGGCAAATTCCTCTTGTGGGCCAGCTCCGCGCTGAGGGTGTCCCGATCGAAGGGTTGACCATTGGAGCCGGTGTTCCGTCTATTGAAGTCGCCACTGAATACATTGAGACCCTAGGATTGAAGCATATCTCTTTCAAGCCAGGATCTGGAGAGGCCATCCAAGCTGTCATCAACATTGCCAACGCCAACCCCACTTTCCCAGTCATGCTGCAGTGGACTGGAGGTCGTGGTGGTGGACATCACTCTTTCGAAGATTTTCATCAGCCCATTCTTCAGATGTACGGGCGAATCAGGAGATGCGACAACATCATTCTTGTCGCAGGAAGTGGCTTCGGTGGATCCGAGGACACCTACCCATACCTCACTGGTGCCTGGTCCGCAAAGTACGGTTACCCACCAATGCCTTTTGACGGATGTCTCTTCGGGAGCAGAATGATGACGGCCAAAGAAGCACGCACCAGCAAGAACGCCAAGAAAGCCATCACAGAGGCAGAAGGTGTCGACGATGCTCACTGGGAGAAGACCTACAAGGGTCCTGCCGGTGGAGTCATCACTGTCCGCTCCGAGATGGGTGAGCCAATCCACAAGTTGGCTACCCGTGGTGTCAAATTCTGGGCTGAGATGGACCAAAAGATCTTCAGCTTACCCAAGGAGAAACGTGTGCCGGAGTTGAAGAAGAACCGTGAGTACATCATTAAGAAGCTCAACGACGATTTCCAGAAGGTCTGGTTCGGTCGCAACAAAGATGGCGAGACGGTCGATCTTGAGGATATGACTTACGGAGAGGTTGTCCGTCGCATGGTGGACCTTATGTACGTTCAACATGAGTCTCGCTGGATCGACAAGTCCTATGAGAAGCTTACTGGTGACTTCATCCGCCGCGTCGAAGAGCGCTTCACCGTCGGTGCTGGCAAGCCTTCTCTGCTCCAAAGCTACACTGAACTCGACAACCCCTACCCAACTGTTAAGAAAATCTTGGCAGCCTACCCCGAGTGCGAGACGCAATTGATAAACGCCCAAGACGTGCAACACTTCCTCCTTCTCTGCCAGCGCCGTGGACAGAAGCCAACCACTTTCGTTCCATCTCTCGATGAAAACTTTGAATTTTATTTCAAGAAGGATTCCTTGTGGCAATCTGAGGATCTCGAGGCTGTCATCGACCAGGATGTTGGCCGGACTTGTATCCTTCAAGGGCCGACCGCCGTCAAGTACTCCAAAATTGTTGATGAACCCATTCAAGAAATTTTGGATGGCATCCACCACAATCATATCAAGGGCCTCACACAGGAGATCTACGGTGGCAATGAGTCGTCGATCCCAGTCATGGAATACTTCGGTGGGAAGCTTATTGAACCGCAGGCAGAGGTCGACGTCGAAGGTCTCACCATCTCGCAAGATGCTCACAAGATAACCTACCGCCTCTCATCAACCGCTGGAGCTACTCTTCCATCTCTGGAGTCGTGGATGACATTGCTCGCCGGCAACAAGCGATCATGGCGCTACGCCCTTTTCTCTTCCGAGGCCTTCGTACAAGGCAAGAAGTTCCAGACCAACCCTATGAAAAGAATCTTTGCTCCCGTCCGTGGTCTCTTCGTCGAGATTCTCAACCCCAGTGAGCCTACAAAGACATTCATTACGGTGAAGGAACAGCCAAGACCCAACAAGTATGTTGAAGTCATCAATGTCAAATTCACTGGCAAGAACGAGATACTGGTCAACATGATCAAGGATACCACTGCTGTCGGGAAGCCAGTTTCTCTTCCACTCAAGTTCACCTACCACCCAGAGGCTGGATATGCTCCCATCCGGGAAGTCATGGAGGGCCGTAACGATCGCATCAAGGAGTTTTACTGGCGCGCGTGGTTCGGTAACGAGACAATTGATCTCGATGCCGCAGTCACTGGCAATTTCAACGGTGGAAAGGCCAAGATCACGAGCGAAGCTATTAACGACTTTGTTCACGCCGTTGGCAACAAGGGCGAGGCTTTCGTCGACCGCCCTGGAAAGGAGGTGTTTGCTCCCATGGATTTCGCCATCGTTGTAGGCTGGAAGGCTATTACGAAGCCAATCTTTCCCAGAACCATTGATGGTGATCTTCTGAAACTTGTTCACCTGTCCAATGGCTTCCGCATGTTGCCTGGTGCCGAGCCTTTGAAGAAGGACGACGAGGTGGAGACAACTGCCCGCATCAATGCCGTCGTAAACCAAGCCTCGGGAAAGATGGTGGAAGTCACTGGTACTATCACTCGTGAGGGCAAACCCGTCATGGAGGTCACGTCTCAATTCTTGTATCGTGGGGCCTACACCGACTTCGAGAACACCTTCCAGCGCAAGACAGAGACTCCAATGCAAATCCATCTGGCCACCTCCAAAGATGTTGCCGTCCTCAGATCAAAGGAATGGTTCTCTCTCGATGAGCCCGATCATGAGCTTCTGGGCCAAACATTGACTTTCCGTCTTCAGAGTCTAATCAGGTTCAAGAACGAGACTGTCTACAGTAGTGTCGAGACCCGAGGTCAAGTTCTTCTTGAGCTACCTACCAAGGAGATCATCCAAGTTGCCAGCGTCGAGTACGAGGCTGGCGTATCCCACGGTAACCCAGTCATCGATTACTTGCAGCGACACGGTTCTTCCATCGAGCAACCAGTCAACTTTGAGAACCCCATCCCCCTTAGTGGCAAGACCCCTCTCCTTCTCAGAGCACCAGCATCCAATGAGACCTACGCTCGCGTGTCTGGTGACTACAACCCCATCCATGTTTCTCGCGTCTTCTCAAGCTACGCCAACCTTCCGGGTACCATCACCCACGGCATGTACTCCAGTGCTGCTGTCCGAAGTCTTGTCGAGACCTGGGCTGCTGAGAACAACGTTGGGCGTGTCCGCAGTTTCCACGCCTCTCTTACCGGCATGGTCCTCCCCAACGATGACATTGAAGTCAGACTTCAACACGTTGGTATGGTTGCCGGTCGCAAGATCATCAAGGTGGAGGCCAGCAACAAAGAGACTGAGGATAAGGTCTTGCTGGGTGAAGCTGAGGTCGAGCAACCAGTGACAGCCTACGTTTTCACTGGTCAAGGATCGCAAGAGCAAGGTATGGGTATGGAGCTCTATGCCAGCAGTCCTGTCGCCAAGGAAGTTTGGGACAGAGCCGACAAGCACTTCTTGGACAACTATGGTAAACATTCACAGATGATGACACTTAAGACCCCAGCTAACAAGATCCAGGTTTCGCCATTACCAACATTGTCAAGAACAACCCGAAAGAACTTACCATCTACTTCGGTGGACCTCGTGGTAAAGCCATTCGTCAGAACTACATGTCGATGACCTTCGAGACTGTCGCAGCGGATGGATCCACCAAGTCCGAGAAGATCTTTAAGGAGATTGACGACAACACCACCTCGTACACCTACAGATCGCCAACTGGCCTCCTCTCTGCAACCCAATTCACGCAACCTGCCTTGACCCTGATGGAAAAGGCAAGTTTCGAGGACATGCGCTCGAAGGGTCTCGTACAAAGGGACAGCAGTTTTGCTGGTCACTCTCTCGGAGAGTACTCCGCCCTCGCTGCGCTGGCTGATGTCATGCCCATCGAGAGCTTAGTGTCCGTTGTATTCTACAGAGGCCTCACCATGCAAGTCGCCGTCGAACGTGACGAGACTGGCCGGTCCAATTACTCCATGTGCGCTGTCAACCCAAGCAGAATCTCCAAGACCTTTAACGAGCAAGCTCTTCAATATGTTGTCGAGAACATCGCCGAGGAGACTGGATGGCTGCTGGAAATTGTCAACTACAACATTGCAAACATGCAATACGTCTGCGCCGGTGACCTCCGTGCTCTTGATACCCTGACCGGCGTCACCAACTACCTCAAGGCACAGAAGATTGACATTCAGCAACTTATGCAAACCTTGTCGCTCGAGGACGTCAAGGCACACTTGGTCGAAATCATTCAAGGCTGTGCCCAGCAGACAGAGGATAAGCCGAAGCCTCTCGACCTCCAACGAGGCTTCGCCACCATTCCGCTCAAGGGTATTGACGTGCCCTTCCACTCGACATTCTTGCGCTCAGGAGTCAAGCCTTTCCGCTCCTTCCTTCTCAAGAAGATCAACAAGACAACGATCGACCACAGCAAGCTGGTGGGGAAATACATTCCCAACGTTACGGCGAAACCTTTCGAGCTTACCAAGGAGTACTTTGAGGATGTCTACAGACTCACAAACTCGCCGAAGATTGGAGCCATCTTGGCGAACTGGGAGAAGTACGAGGAGCCGCATACGAATGGGGTTGTTAATGGGACGAGTTCTACTGCTGTGAACGGTGCATGAAGGCAATGCAGGTAGAAGGATGGATCTGTGCATGGCGTTTGAGGATTCATTTGATCATAGAGTAGTATATGTACATGTAAAGGAAAAATGACTAATTAATTAGACGTCTGCATCTTCACCTCCTTCATTCGCAATGTGAATCTCCGGGACAGGAAGTAGCGATTGACGAAATGCTTGATCTTCCCGGCTGGTGGTTTCTCCGGGCCCGGTTGTCTGTGACGGAGCCCAGTCCAGTTTCGGATACAAAGACCACTCCTTTCTTTGCTGCCAGTCTTCCTTCCACACACAACTTTGCGTAAGGGACACCGCAGATACAGAATTCGCAAACATGAAGCTCCACTACATCGGAGTAAGTTCCCATGATCCACAGAAGTGTAGTGAGGGGAAGGGGAGAAGAAGAGGGGAAAGACGCTGACGGTGAAGGCAGATCATCAAAAACGAGGAGAAGCCGAGCCACGAGCTGTGCGCGGAGATGGACCTGAGCGCATACTCGAGATTTACGAAGAAGAAGTGAGTGCATATTCTTTTTGGGCGGTGGAGGCGAGTGGCAAAGGATAAGAAGGTTTCGGGAGTGGATTTTGAAATCGGAGGAGAGAACAAGGCTGACAAACAATCAAAACGTAGCTACGGGGAGTTTATGACGATGTTCTGCAAGACGGTCGCGGAGAGGACGAGGCCCGGACAACGGCAAGACGTGGAGGAACAAGGTACGCTGACCCTCCCTATCCATAACCATATTCCCGACCGAGGAGGGAGGAGGCGGGGTTACACCACCACACGCAGGAACTTGCGCTGACATTCACATCTGGGTAGACTACACGTTCCACGCCTACGGCCGCACCGAAGGTATCTGTGGCATCATCATCTCGGACCACTCTTACCCGGCGCTGGTGGCGCATCAGCTGCTCTCCAAGGTCGTCGACGAGTTCCTGGCGAAGCACCCGCGCTCCACGTGGGCGAACTCCACCCCGACACTGCCGTTCCCCGAGCTCAAGGAGTACATCGTCAAGTACCAGGACCCGGCACAGGCGGACAGCATCATGAAGATACAGAGGGAGCTTGATGAGACGAAGATTGTGCTGCACAAGACGATTGAGAGTGTGTTGGAGCGCGGCGAGAAGATTGATGATCTGGTCGCCAAGAGCGATGGGTTGAGTGCGCAGAGCAAGATGTTTTATAGTGAGTGTCTCTTCTCCTCTTTCTGTTTCCCCTTTTCCCTTTCCCGCTTCCGCTTGTGGCATTGGCCCAGAAGAAGATTTATTTTATTGGACGAAGGAAGGTTGGCTAACAGCATGTGTAGCACAAGCGAAGAAGCAGAACTCTTGTTGTATGATCATGTGAATAGCGTTGGATGACAGGGCGGGCAGCGCGGCGTGGCGTTTTTCAAACCTGGATGCGAATCGAATCGAATGGGGCAGCGTAGCAATTCTCACAGGTCTGGCTTGGAACAGATTGTACATGGGTTCTCTCTCTTTTTCTTTGCAATTTTGATATCGGGAGAGTGGATATTTGGCATGGGCTCTGAACAATGGTCTTTCTGCGCTTTGCGAATGGAATGAATACGTTTTCGTTTACGACCGGCGAAGGGAAGGGAATTTAAGCCCATCAACACTGTGATCTGATTCGTCCATTTGTGAGTGGATGTGATTTGAAATCTGAATGCGGAGGAGAGTTTCTCAAATGTCCTGTAATATCCATTATCTGCATATTGAGTCCCTGAACTCCAAGCGCAAACCCCTTATACACACCACGCAATGCCTCCAAGTGCATGCAGCTATAACCGATCATGCCCCCATGAAACAGCAAGTAGTAAAGAACCAGTGCACACGATTGCTCGCTCGCTCGCTCGCCCAAACTCCAGTGGTATCCAGCAAAGATAACCAAGCACGATCAAATCCCACACACAGCCCAAGACATCTATCTATCCCTGTAAAGTAGGCACGCATCTCTAACAGCACCTCCTCCTACTCCTCACCACTCGGTCCTCGCTCGGCCTCCCATCCCCCCGCTCGTCGATACTCTCGACCGGCACGCCAAACCAGCTCCTACGGTCCCTCCCCACGCGAAAGCTGCCACCAGGCCTCATCGTGCCGTCGAAATAGCCGCCCTCGCTACCGAGGCCGTCAATCCCCGGCGTCATGCCCGGCGTGGCCGTCGCGCTGAGCAGGCTCTCTTGGATCTTGCGGTTCTGCTCCACCAGCTTTCTCGTGATGACGCGGAACACCTCTTCCACGCCCTCGCCGCTCTCGGCAGACACCTCGTGGCAGCAGTCCCAGCCGACCTCCTGGCCCCAGAACCCACTGCTGCGTTTACTGCTCGGACTCCGGGCGCCGTCGAACCCTCCGGCCCCTCCCCCTCCCCCTCCCCCTCCACTGACATGCCCGAGGAAGCCTCGATAGGTGCTCCCACTGCCTCCTCCCCCGCTAATGTTATCTAGGATGCCGGCTGCCGTGGCTGTCGGCGGTGGTGTGCTGGATTGGCCTGGCGCAAGGTTATCGGCCACGTAGGCGATGCAGCGCTCAAAGGGGACCTGACGGAGAGAGGGGTCGCGAGCGACCATGTCGGATTTCGTACCGACGACGTGCAGGATGATGTCAGGGGGTAGGTTGCGGCGGAGCTCGGTGAGCCAGACGCCCATCTCTTCGAAGGAGGAGAGGGAGGTGATGCTGTAGCAGAGGATGCAGGCGTTCGCGCCGCGGTAGTAGAGCCGGGATATGGATCTGGTGGTGGAGCGTGGGCGAGTTAGCAATGCTGGCAGGAGGATTCTGTGTTGCGCGGGTGGTCAGAGGCAGGTCAGAGGAGAGCGTACCGGAAGCGTTCCTGGCCTGCTGTGTCCCAGATCTGCAGTCTCACGACAGTGTCGCTCTCGTCGTCTACCACGCGCTTGGTGAGGAAGCTGGCGCCAACCGTCGAGGCCATATTGGCCGGCTGGAATTTGTTCTTCACATATCTGCCTTGCCGTTAGCCGCCTGCTCTTTCTCTCTCTGCCTTCCTTCTCTCTCTTGCTCTCTCTCTCCCCCTCCTTCCCTCCCTCCCTCTCTCTCTCACTCTCTCTCTCTTCCCCCAGCTAGAAAGCACGAACCGGTGCACCAGACTCGTCTTTCCCACCCCCTGCGACCCCAACACCACAATCTTCGCCTCGAGGCTCTGCGCCATGCCTGCCTGCCTGCCTCGGCTATCTCTCGCCGACAAGACAGCTGTGCTAGCTGGCTTGCTTGCTTTGCTTACTTGCGCAGGCGATGGCCGACGTATCGTGAATCCCGCCGCACCCAAGTCTCGTGTGGATATCGAAATCCAGATCCCAATCAATGCGCAAGGCTGAATTGATCCCGTTCAATAATCCGGAGGACAGCCCGTCGTATTCCACGCTAAGGTACTCGACTCGGGGGAATGTCTCATATTGGGGCGTGCCTCATGATATGCAGCGACGCGACGGTACAGTACCCGCGGTAGGCTGCTTGCTTGCTACTCCGTAGCTAGCTAGAGCCTAGCTTCTCGGTAGACTCGCCTTTCTTCAACTGCACTTCTCTTCCCTTCACAGCTTCACAGAAACGGGAATTTTTCATCAATTAGCGGAAATAGTTCACGTCAACAACCACGTTCGACGAGTGGAGATGACGGAGCGAAGTGGGATGTGGAGAGGGCAAACGAAAAATGAACTCAAATAATGGCGAGCCGGGGACGGCGAACTTGGGCGCATGGTTCGGCTGCGAGGCTGAGATGGGCACAGGCCCTTGATCCATATTTATCGTGGTCACGTGTGGGTCAAGGCGAATCAGGGACGGGGCCGATGATGTCGGGTGATGGGCCATCGAGTCGGGGGCTCGAGGCTGAGTCGCTTTTGAAACGGGTTTGCGTGCATGATGTTGGTCCATATACCCGGCATTGAGCCAATCATTTTCACTTCACGGATCGGTAAATTTGAAGGATGTTGGTTGATCTGGAAATAAGTTCTACCGGAGTTCTAACCGATGGTCGTGATATGTGCCCATGACTCGCTCACAACCACGCACGTTCGTACAATACATTGGTACCGGTATATCTGATCCAAATTATACTTATATATATTTATATATATAAATTTATATATTCATTTATTTACATACAATGCAGTCCGATAACGAACTGGGTATCACACATCAAACACAACTACAACTTCGCCTTCGCTCCGGGACTGATCAATGGATCGTAGATAGAGAGTCCCTAAAGTCAAGTTAGCGACGACACCATGGTAAGGGCAAAGGTGGGCACTGACCAAAGTATCCGACGGCACACTCGTAGTATGCATGCTCAAACCCCTCGTATCAATCAACGAAGGATTCAGCTGGTCCACACTGGAGCAACCGATCAACCTCATGTTCATCTCCATCTCATCCTTAAGCAACTGCATCGCGCGATCTACACCCGGCTGGCCATACGCACTCATCGAGAACAGGAACGGCCTTCCAATCCCAACGCCCTTTGCACCGAGACATAACGCCTTGATGATATCCGTAGCTCGCCGCACGCCCCCGTCGATGTAGATCTCGATGCGGTTCTCCCAGCCGCGCTCACGGAGGACGGGCATGACTTCAGCCAGGACTTCAATACCGGAGCGCGCGAAGTCGAGTTGGCGACCTCCGTGGTTCGAGAGCACCACGCCTTGGACGCCGGACTCGATGGCACGGATCACGTCCTCGACGCGCTGCACGCCCTTGAGGATGATGGGCATCTGGGTGATGGACTGGAACCACGGGATATCCTTCCAGCTCAGCGCGGGATCAATGAAACTCGAAATAGCCCTGGCCGCACCCTGCGACGTGTCCGTCTTGTCGCCAGCCTGTACATTGGATCCCGTGTCATCGAACTTCGTGCGCATGTCCTTCTCGCGACGACCCAGCTGCGGAGCATCGACTGTGATGAACAGACCTTTGCAGCCGCGCTTCTCGGCATGCTGAACGATCTTCTTGGTGATTTCACGGTCCTTGTTGACGTACAGCTGCATCCACTGGACTTGGTCTCCCTCTGCTGCATCCATGATCTCGTCGAAGGAGCAGGAGGCGAGGGTAGGGATCATCTGGATGACATTGTGCTTCTTTGCTGCTCTGGTGAGGACGACCTCCCCTTCTGGATGACCGAGCTTTCCAAGCGCCGTGGCGGTAACGTAGAATGGGATGTCGACTTTTGTGCCGAGCATAGTAGTCGAAAAGTCAATTTTCTCAACGTCGACGAGGATGCGGGGGCGGAACCAGATCTTGTGGAATGCGGAGTGGTTTTCCCTCATCGTCTGCTAGCGTTAGCTTTTGTTTACTATCAGAACAGGGAAGTGCAAGAGAGTAGGGCTTACAATTTCATCGTCCGCACCACTGGAATAGTATGCCCAAGCAGTCTTCTTCATGACGCCTCTCGCCACAGCCTCGAAATCCATCAGGTTATAGCATTGTTCCAGAATCGGCATCCGCTTGATGCGCTCCTGTCGCTCCAGCTCTTCTGGTGTCACTTTCTTCTCCTCCTGCTCAACTGTGCCCATATCCACCGATCCCAAGTGCTTCGACTTGTCCAGGTACTTGTCGAGGGTATCGGGCGGGTGAATCGGCTCGTACTCCTCGGTGGCATCTTTGCCCTGGATCTGCATCAGCTTCATTCTGACCGAGACTTTTCCGCAGACTTACAGCGTACTTGAGGATGATCTTAGGTCCACCGGGATGCTCTGAGGTCTTGTATCAGCTCAATTGCGCAGATAAACTGAGGTGGGGTAGGTACCAGGTAGAAAGTCTGTCACATCGTATGCTTTGCCCTGCGCAAAATATCAATAAAATTCCGTACGACCTCTTTCAAACAACGCACATGGACAATGACCCAGCACGAGTCTCTTGAGTTATGTTTTGCGATTTCTGCACCGGTAAGAGGCATGATAGCGGTACTGGTTAACAATAGTAAGGTAGTGGCGCCCGATAACGATAAGGCCAGCAGCAGAGGGAGGATTAGATTATATAGCAGAGAGAGAAGAGGCAACAGGAACTCTAGTCAAGACGAGACAATAGGCGTGGCTGGAGCTTTTTATGACGTTTCGACACGGAGTCCGAAAGGATGTTTCTTCTCGGCAGATGTAGCTTTGTTGCTTCGGGAGAATGAAAGGCGAGTTGAGTGTTGAGTTGAGCTCTTGCTCTTCTAACAACACACAGAAATGAAATCAAAAGCTCCCAACCTAAAGTGAAGTTGCATTACGGCATACAATAACTATATCTTACTGTTGCGCTTCGTAATACTATCCTGCTGGGAAAAGAGAACCTCTGCTGTGAGAGAGCAAAGAAGTGAGAGATGCCGAGGTGTTTGCATCGGATCGGATGCGGAGAGCGGATCGGAAGTAAAACCCCGGGATAAATCTCCCTCCCCCACCTTTCCCCCCCGGGGCCCCAAAAAGCCAAATCAGATGGCCAATGATAGACGTTCAATTGGATATCGGGAATGACTAATGCTTCCACGACCCTCGATTACCAAATGTCGGAGAGGACCTGAGCCAAAGCATATATTATTTCCAAAGTTGTATTTGGTCTATCCTTTGCGAAGCATCATAACTCATAAACTAGGTTGGCAATTAACGAATATGCATTGACTTACATACATACCTATCGAGGACTGGCGTACCAAATTTCCATGATTGAAGCTCTCCTACTCCTTTCATGATAAGTCTATGGCTAATCCATTTATTTTATTCGAAGGAAATTCCCAAGCCGCGTCGCAGAATTGAATATCAAAAGATTGGGCGCCATTCCGAGAAGCAAAAAGTAAAGAAAAAAATAGCAATACCTTTTCGTACGATATTATATTCTTCCTGCCTACCTGATGAGTTACTTCTCGTTCTTTCTACTTTGCTAAAACCTAAGCGACCGTGCCCCACTTTTCGAAAACAAAAACAAAAAAAAAAGAAGAACCAAAAAAAGAGCACCAATTTTGTAGCTGCCGCTGATCCGGAGATCTGGTTGACGTGTATGCCTTACGATCAATACTATCTCTTAAACAGGATCGTCACCCGGCGAAGGGTGCGCCAAGCTCGACACTTGAATTTGTAAACAAGCTGGTGGTGAGAACACCTCCCAGACAAGTCCCCTGTCCAAGGCCTGCAATACACTCCCGCGAAAATGGCTCGAAGAATTAACTCCCAGATTAGGCTATCCGGCCCATCTACCACTGTCTCAGCTGATGGAAGTGGGAACGTACTCGGGTTATATAACACACCGTGTAATTTTCGCGAATGTGGTTTGTTTGTGCGCGAGCCGAAGCGGAGCCGAGCGAGCGACGGTGTGGGCTATAGGTATCTGGCCCGTGGCTCAACGAGCTATAGTAAGAGTAGAGAGGACGCGTTCGGTTTCGGTCGGGTGTATTATTGGTTTGTTGACCTCCCCCTTTTCTACGTCCGGGTAGTGATCTAACTTCTAGGTCCCAATATGGCGTCTCTAGTGATACAATGAGGCATGTTACAATACTCTGTGAGCACTTTGATGTTACTTACTACTTGAACGAGGCCTGTACTTGACCATACTGAGAGAGTCAAGCTAGGGATGTAAGTCTACTGCACAAATACGTGTGTTCTACCCCCGGCTGGCTAGCTCCAAGCTCTAACACGTGGATTCTAAATACAACCTGAAAAGACTTGCTCATGATTGCGATATACATGCTCTCAACTTGATGGCCATCTATTGGGAGTGCACTCTCTTGAAAGCCGCTCAGGTCAACGGTGTACAATATGCTGACGGATGAGCACTTATTCCGAGAAAGGTTTCACCAGTAAGCACCTCTCTCGAAGAAGGATTACACAGCCGAATATCGAAAGCAATGTCACAAACCATCACTACTCACAACATCTCCATTCCAATTTTCGCAATCACAGGCACAGACGAAACCATATTCTGGGACTGAGCGATTAGAACGATTTCAGCATCGAAGTTCGCGACCTCCGTGGCACTGAACAAGCAAGACGCGACTATCTTTAACTTGCGGCACGCCATGAGTATATTCTCCAGGCTGCTCTCTCAAATCTATCTCCTGAAATTACCTCATACGGTGGAGTACGTAGGGAAATTTGGCTCGGGACATCGCCGCTCTCGGGTTCAAGAAGGGCGATATTGGGAACTGGGTCTTCTCTACCGTATTTCCAAGCACGCTTTCTGATGCCAAGTTGCAAGTTTGAAATACTGCCTATAGGAGTGCTCAAGGGAATCAGAGGTGGCCAGCTGGTTGATTAGATGGACGGTGGATATGCAACAGTGGAACGGTCATTTGGAAGAATGCAGACAAGGAGAAGAGGTTGCCGCTGTGGCAGCGGGCACACAAGCTAGCGTCTTGGTATTCATACAATTCCGAGGATCGGGAAGAGCGAGAAGACAGAAGCCACTGGCTGGTAGGAGGTTGAACATCTACAAAGCTACGATTGTGAAATCAACCTCCGAGACCTTTACTTCCTACTCTTTTCTTTTATGTTTCAATCTATACTTATGATAGTTGACGGACACAGTCACTCTTTTCTTCACGCTACAGTCCTCACATTGGTGCCACAGAAATCCTCCCAGTCAACCCTCCTGGAAGATATCCTAGTCTTCCTCCAGATACGCTCCGCAAAACGCCCGCTACTTGAATGAGCTGGCAACTCTGTTTTTTATACCTATGCGGATGCCTTTCTGCATTCAACAAGCGTATCCTGCTATCCGCCTACCACGAATCGCTCCGTGCGACGCGAAAGTTACATGAAGAGAAAAGCAAACTCCACCCCGTTACACACATCATGTTAGTCATAATTGGAGCATTAGCCACACTGTGTAAATTTAACGAATATCAAAGAAACAACTCTCGCACGGAGGAAGGTACAGGTATATGGAACAAGATGATCGGCGAGTCAGCCCCATCTTCCGCATTGCCATACGATGCCAGCAGTGTAGATATGCAACGAATCCAACCAACGACCCCTTCGCCTCTCCGAGCAACAAAAAAAAAACACATGAAAGTCCCATTCCCTGTGCCACCGTACGAAACGCCAGTATCAATTTCCGTGAGGGCGAGAGCACCGACACATGCTCAACTCCCGACACGTCTCCCGAGAGATTCTTCGCTCAATGCGGCAAGAGCGAGCCCGCTTCAGCTCTCAAGGAGATCCTGCCATCCCGCGTCCTCCACGCCGCCACCAAAGTCGAGTAGAATACGATCCTGCAGCTATGGATTAGTACGCCGTTCCACCTTCTTCCACGTCTCAGGGAAGGAGAAGGACTCTGAGGAAGTACGCACCCAAGAATCACAAGCGAAGCGATAGTCTCGACGGTTCTTTGCACGGAACTCCCTCTGACCAAGCTCCACACCAGAGACCATACCCAGAGCACGGTAACGAGGCCTGATTTGGTGAGTTCGAGACGGAGGGTCTGCTTGCGGTTTGGAGAGGAGAGTTTGAGCTGCGTTAGGACTATGAAGAGGAGGAGGAGGGAGAGGAGGGGGGCTATCAAGCGGGTTCTGGGTGTCTATCAGTAGGTTGCTGACGAGTGGGATAGATACAGAAGGGGGAGGAGAAATACTCATAGCCAGCCTGGTGGTAGTTGTGGTTTCCCGCCCAGTCCCAGTAGAATTGCAGGGTTTGGATGCCGGCTATAAAGGCTTGGAGGAGGATTGTTGCCTCGAGGGCTGCTTCTTTTATCGTCGATGGCATTTTTGGATTTACTTAACCTCAAAGATGATGGGTATGGGGGCTTTGAAAGGAGAATGAAAACTCTCCGCGATTTTCGGGTGGATAGCTAACATATGTATATGTATATACGCATCGGATACGGTGGTCTGATATTGGATAGCGAATATATAACCCCGCGTTTCGTGCCGTTTGCCATTCGTACGAGGGATCATGGAATTCCGGAAGCGAAACGCTGCATGACTACGCCACGAGAGATACTCCATATAGGTTGTCACTATCGTACCGTGTAGTTAAGTTATGTGCTACGGTGAGGACAACAAAACAACTCTTGTTTGTGCATGTATCAGAAGCTAGATAGATAGATACTTTGACAGAAACTCCATTGATTTTTCAGCAGATCATCTCTACGGTCTATTGAGACGCTTCCGGCGTCGCTGATAACAAATGATTATACATTTTGACAAGGTTGCTTCCTATGTGCCCGGCATGATCGGATACAACTCACCAGTCAGCGATAACAATCATCTGCACATTAGCTTCCCCAACAACCCTCTACCGTGATACCCCACAACGATATTGATATACTCAAGGTTTGTGACTGGCACTGGCTTGAAGTTGAGACCGCCAATCAAAGCTGCCAGCCTTACTCTCTCCAATAGCAAATCCTGGTCAACAACTCTTTCTGGGCTCTTCCATAAGCTAGGGGTCGCCAGCTGCAAGCAAGAACACCACCTGTGGACTTATCAAAAGCGAGAGGGCAAAAAAGAGCTCCGAATTCTCGTTTGAAACGGAAAGACTCGACGTGATGTATCAAAGGCCATATCTGGTCGAAAGAGCGATTGAAGTTCAGACCCGAATTCTACGTTCCCGATAGTGTCCAGATGCGCCCGGCTAGCCAATCGTCTAGATTCATCTGAGCTGATGGTGTCTCGCTTGAATTCAGCTACAACCCAGCTTCTCGTTTCGCCAGAGTAACCAGCTCGATTGCCTTTTCGCAGAAGAGTGGGTAGAGATTCTTGACGACTTTGGCATGGAAAGATGGCAAGAGATATTTTTGATACTGCAAAGACATTCAGCCCTTAGCCATCAAATGTCACAATTTCGGCATACCTTATTTATGCGTCAACCCTTTGGAAACAACATGGTTATTTTCAAGTAACTTCTCATCGGGGCCGGCTTTGATTATGAGGCGCCGCCGGAAGAAATTTGTCCGCCTTTTTGGAAGGTTGGTATCACAATGAGAGTCTGACTGCGAGGTTGGAAGTCTTTGCGGAAAGAGAACCGAGATACATAGGGATGGATATGTACAAAATATTCTGTGGCTGAACGGTTGTGGCATGAAGGCGGTGTAGGCTGGCAGAATTATCGACCCCTCCAAATTTCCATTTCGCAGAATCCGAGGGGTAGCTGCAATGGACGGTCGCGATCATATCACCGACGACCTCGCCCAAGATGCCCACAGAATTGGAAGAAGTAAGTGCCAGCAGCAAAAACCAAGACAGACGAACCTGTTGCTAATACGTCGAAAGCTCGTTGACTTTGTCTCTCATGGCAACACTCAAGTGCGACAGCTTGGTAACTTTTCTCAATACCACCATCATCAGACCAGAACTGACTGATAATGCCGCTCCAGCTGTCGAGAACCTCGTCCCATACTCTACTTCCCAGCCCGCTATATTCAAGACGAATGAGCTTCTGCCAGTAAAAGACCTCAAGCTTTTAGTCCGAGATTACGAAGTAGCTGCATACCAAACCGCCTTCAAGACCTTCGACCTGACACCTCGTAGAAAATCGCCGCCGATGCAACGACAATCCTCATAAATCTCACTGCAGACCAAGAAATCCTCGAATACCTCGCCTCAGATCATGCGTTTGTGAAAACGCTCCTCGGCCGCGTAACCGTATGTCAGTCTCCATTCATCCAGGCATCAGCACCTACTGACAACTCCAGAACCCTTCCGAACCCAATGCGAATCTCATATCGATGCTTCTAGCCAACCTAGCCAAATACGACGAGCTAAAAGATATCCTGACGGTCGAAGCGCCAGCGCCCAAGGAACTAGCATCCAACAACAAAGCTATCGACCAATTGCTGGATCTGTTCGTCAAGGGCGCAGACGGGACATATAACAAAGCAGCCGACTTCGACTACCTCTCCTACCTCTTCGCCGACCTCGCCAAGCACAAGGAAGGCCGGCAGTATTTCCTCACGAAACAAGAATACGATGGCATAGTGCCCCTCTCAAAGCTGGTGGTATTCACGGAGCACGAATCGTTCGTCAGACGGAAAGGTGTGGCCTCGACGATCAAAAACGTGGCGTTTGAAATCGATGCCCATCCCGCGCTCTTGGACGAGGATGAGATCAACATCCTGCCGTACCTATTGCTGCCGATCACGGGCAACGAGGAGTTCACAGAGGAGGAGAGTCTGGATATGCTGCCTGATTTGCAACTCTTGCCCCCTGATAAGAAGAGGGATTCCGACCCGAGTATCATACAGACGCATATCGAAACGCTGATGCTGTTGACGACGACAAGGCAAGGTCGGGACTTGATGAGGAGCATTAGGGTGTATCCGATTGTGCGGGAGACGCATTTGCACGTTGAAAATGATGGCGTGAGGGAGGTTTGTGAGAGGCTGGTGCAGGTGCTGATGAGGGATGAGGAGGGAGAGGAGGTCAGTGGGGAGATGAAGGCACTAGAGAGGAGGCCGAGGGTTGGAACGGGGAATAAGCCGTTTGGGAGTGGGAGGCCACAGATTTCGGCGGGGGCGGGGGATTGGGCGAAGCAAGATGAGCCGGAGGAGGAAGATGACGACGAAGACGACGACGATAAAATCGTAGAGGTGTAGATGTAGATCTGAACGGGGGATATATCTTTGAATAAGCACATGCTGACGCTGGTTAAAAATGTCCCATATTATTCTTCTTTCTCGAAAGGGAAATTTAATAACATCTTCAGAGCCTAATACACACACCGTGAGTTTCCACAGGATCATAAATCTGCAAGTATTACTTACTGGGTTCTGACCTGAACTCTCATCAGAGATAGCCATTCTATCCTCGTCACACATGGTCCAAACAGAGACCTCGCTTAAAGCCCAAGAAAAGGGGGCTCCTCCGGGCTCCTCCTTATTAATGTCTCTTTTTTTCTTCCTTTCTATTTTTCCTTTCTATTTTTCCTTTCTTTTTTTCCTTTCTTTTTTTCCTTTCTTTTTTTCCTTTCTATTTTCATTTTCATTCTTATCTATCATTCTATTTTTCATTTCTATTTTTCGTTGTATTTTTCATTTTCATTTTTCATTTCTATTGTTCATTTCCATTTTTCACTTTCTATTTTTCATTTCTATTTTTCATTTCTATTTTTCATTTCTATTTTTCATTTCTATTTTTCATTTCTATTTTTCATTTCTATTTTTCATTTCTATTTCTCCTTTCTATTTTATTTTTAATATATATGAGACAATTATGTACCCATGACGGGCAGGTAAGGTATGTATGTATGTTGCGGGCGGGAAGAGGTTTTTTCCCCCCGTGGCTATGTACGATGGTTGGTTGGAAATTCCACGTCTACTCCATTCGCGCTGGATATATGGATACCGAAGCTAGTCGGTAAGGAAGGGAGTAAAGTAGGTAAGTAAGCAAGAGTTGAGAAACTATTACTGTTATTGTTGTTCGTAGTTCGTAGTTCGTAGTTATTAAACTACTTGATCTTATCTCTCCATGTACACCACTTCCAGCCTTCTTTCTGCCCCCCGGGAAAGGGAGGCTCAGGTAAGAGTGAAACTCTCACTCGTCCCCGGAAAGGCCGTAATCGCAGCCCCGAGCACCTTGCTATCCCCATTGTACTTGAAGCGATAAGTCCCCTTCGCAGCGTAGCTCTCCGTCTCCCAGCTCAGCACCATGTGGCTGGTTCCGATCAGCCCATTGTCGCGATACCACGTATACGCAAACAACCAATCCCCGTCGTCCAGGCGCCGTCCACCAGCTGCTGGACCGCGGCAAAGGTCCCCTCGAGGCGGAGGTTGTTGCGTGGGTCGGTGGCGACGAAGGTGGCGTTGGTGACCGCGCCGACCCGGTATGTGGATTGAGGCTAGGCCATGACGTCCAGGTCCAGGAAGGACTGGAAATCGATATACAGAAGCCTCTGGTCTTACAAACCAATCTTGCCGCTTAGGCAAGTCATAAAGAGGCCCTGATCTAGAGCAGGTGTCCGTCCAACCTGTTGACCAGGCGCTGACGGCATTGCCTTGCCTATTCGCGACGCCAGGCCCGAGGAAGGAAAGTTTAAGCTGTCGAATGTAAAGAGTTCTGGTGAGAAATAAAAGTTCATGCATTAGCAGTTAGAGGGGACTGTAATGACAGCGGCTGGTGAGCGACTGAGCAGTGGACCGTGATATGAGAAGCGTTCCTCGAAAATGTCTGGGGCACCGCGGTTGGCGGTAAAGATGACGGAGACTCTGGCTTTGACTAGTTCTCTTGCGACCTGGTTTTTGTATCAGTGGCTGATTATGAGCAAATACCCAACGGGTTGATCAGAGAGGTGCTTACGTGTGGGAGCTCGCCACTACCAAAGATGACAAGATTGAGACTGGCGAAGTCTAGCCTGATTTTGATGAGTTGTTGAATATCTTACTCAGGTCATGTCAGTTGAGAATCTAGGATATATACAATCTTTGCCGTAGTGTTCCCTCTTGCAATCTGAGGCGAGGACACTCGAACTAGGGACTTTATTATCAGTCAAGACCAGAATGAGGATACTTCTCACCGGTTCCGAGCTCACCTGTTGCGTGAAAATACAGCTGCGGATTGAAAATATCCTCCAGTGAAAAAAACACCTCTGACTGGAGAGGAGGGACAAGTAGTCCTCACCAAAGCCTTTCCAGTGTACCAACTGTCCGTAAGTCCGCAAACGCCATCCATGTTCAACCAATACGCCGATCCACGGCATTTTGATGGCGCTCCACAATCCGCCCTCATATTCGTATATCAGAACTTCACATTCATGTCTCTTAAATCGTCTCGTAACACATCTATCATTCTCCGTCCGAATCGCTCGGAGTGGGTGTTGGGGCATGCCGACCTTTCCTCCTGCTCGGACCAGCTCTACTCGACTCCGGCTCATCCTCCTCATCCTCTGAACTCAACTCTAGTTCTACCGCAGCCCTCTTCTTGCTGATGCCACTCCGCCGCTTTCCTTTCAGGTATTCCTCGGTGCTGGTGACCGCCTTCTGCCCAACATAGTGTTCTCCGTCCCAAACCGTACCACAGCTCGGGCATTTCTTACTCCGTCCCCTCGTAGCCCAATACCCTTCTTCGCAGACATTATGTATCCGCACATGGCAGTCAAGATTCGGACACCGCTGACCGATCGTCACAATATCAGAGCACATGTCACACGTCTTGATTCTCCTCCAGCCTGCCGGAGAATCATCGGGGTCGTTGTACGTATCGATCAACCAGTTCCGCAATTCCATCAAGCCGCGAGGAGATAACGTGTAGAAACCTTCCCTGCTGCGTGTAATCCAGCCCTCATCTACCAAGCTCTTCAACAGACTTTCGGCCTGCTCGGAAGTGAGGCCCTTATCAGAGGCTTGCCCTTGCGTGGCTTCTTCGCCAACACTCTCTCTGCTGGGTTTGCGGACTTTCGTCTCGAGGGCTTGCATACCAGTGATCGCCATCGCTTCCCTCCGCCTGGTATTGGACGATATGAACATGGCATCGAGAAACCGCTTAATATAAAAAACTTCTTCGGGTGTTCGGGTCGTCGCTATTTGGGTGATGGGATCGCTGACGCTGTTGACAAAGGCGTAGATTCGTTCTTTCGTCACTTGGTCCCATGTGCTTCGGATTTCGTAGTCGTACGGGGAGACTATATCTGCCGCAGCGGAGATGTACGAGTCCAAATCTTCTTGCGTGACGGAATCTGCATCGGTTGGTTCATCTTGGGAGGAAAATCAGTAATTTTCCGCCGCGTTGGGGAAGAGCTTGAACCGACCGCCCTGAATGGTGAAAATGGCTGCGAGCATGGGCTTGGCCTGTTTGAGGGTCATAGTCCCACGCGCCATGAACGACTGGAGGAATGCGCGATTCCCATCATCGTATCCAAGATCGGGGGCGTCCATTGTTGCTTTCGTTTGGTTTGTGAGGTTGTGGGAATCATGGCGAGGACATGTTCATGGGAGACGCGTTTTAGTGGGGGTTCGCGTTTTCTGTACTCCTAGCGCGTTCGGGGAGATCAGTGCTATGATTTTGATTTACCACGTGACCCGAAGGGGAGTGACCTATATAAAGGGTGGTCTGGTCCAGGCCAGGTATATCAGGTGTTGATGAAGTGAAAAGGGTATTGGTAAAACTAAAGGAAGCTTCGCTACCAAAAAGGTTATTCGGAATACCTTTAAAAATCGTGACTTGTTTGGCCGCAGGTTTTTTAATTAAAACCGAAACCATTTCAAGGTTGGTAAGGTAAAGAAAATTGTGATCTTGATGCTAACCAAACCTTAGCAATTATGCCAAAGTCGTGTAATGTCAGCATTTTTTGCAGAATGAAAATGCAACCATGCAGATAAATAATGGTAATTTGCCTATTAGAAAATTTTGTATTCTCTACTCGTATTGCATCTATACTCTTTTATCAACATTATCTATTAAACCTACTTCTTCGCTAAAATCATCTATCCAACTTCCAAATGTTGTCTTAAATCATTTAAAACACTACTTAAAATCTTAACTCTTGCCTTTTTAGTTTGGAGGCTAATGGTTTTTAAATAGATTAAGTGATTCACGGGAATCAAAGCCTTATTCATGAGCTGCTTGACTTTTTTAAAGCAATTTAAATACGAAGTGGAGGCTCCGATATTAGCTGCTTCAAAGCAAGAGTTTTAAGCAGATGTACAGATCATATGGCCTTCAAACTCTACGCAAAAGTAAAATTTTTAAGTCTATTTAAGCACTAGAAAGCTTCTTGTACACTTCGGCTCGTCGCTTGCTATCAAACTGCATATGAAAACATATGTACTTTTTCTTTTAAGGATATGAAATCTTTAGTACCGTGCATTAATCACAATTACGTATCAGTGCCGAGCTATTCACACAACTCTTTAAAGGTATGCAAAGGCATACGCAATTGCTTTTAACGAATGGATACGCTTTCGGTAGCTAAAAGGTGATCGGTTTTCTGACTACCTTTCAAAGAGGAAGTGCGTTTAAAGGTTTTGTTATATCATTTATTATAATGAGCTTCTACTTCTTCAGCAGCGATTATTACTAACAATTGTTCGTCTAAAGAGTCTTAATACGACCAAATTTCAACGTCTTCGTCTCGGTCTTCTAATTGCAACGATATATTTAAGAAAATACTACGAATCTATAAGGTTGAAGATCACGGTCCGCTTATTGTCATCAACGGTGAGATATTGACAACATTCGCCATCGCCAGCGCACAGGTGGAATAGGATTTGTTCGACATTCTTCAGGCATGATGCGTCGTTCCCCGACTGGCAACAGATACGACTGGGCTTTGATCGAGGTTCCGGATCGCAGATCGCACAGTCAAAACAAGCCGGTTCTCAGATCAGAGACGAAGCCTGGAGAGATGGGTGTTGGGTCGTACGAAATCACAAGGAGCACATAGGACGATGTCCCGGGAGAAATTATCTCTTCTATGGCACTGGTAACAGAGCAAACGTACGTACCGGAAGATCCATTCTAATTTGTTTCTCGGTTGCTTCAGAATCTCTGGTAAAATGTCTTACATCTTCTCCCAGTGCCTTAAAGATAACAATCACTGACTTCTGATGAAAAGAGTCACCGTGGCCACCCATGGAGGACTGGGAGGAAGGGTATATTGGGGTTTAAAAAAAGGAAGAACTACTGATGTCATATCGGGGGAAATTCCCAGGTTCAAGACTTTTGTCAACTGGGGAGACAAGTCGACTTCTTGGGAGCATCACAACCTCTCTAGGCGGATTCCCCTTCGCGCAGGGTGGCGATTCAGGATCTCTTATTCACAATGTGGATAAGGAGTGGCTGGGCATCTTGACTGGAGCTAGCTCCCATGATGAGGCAGGCTACTTCATAGTGCTAAGGATGTGACGGATGATATCGCGGCGCATGCTGGAGGAACTATCACTCTTGTTGGAAAAGATTAGAATGTTGAGGTTGCTTGTGTGTCTCCCCCCCCCCCCCCCCCCCATCCCCCCTCCTCACTTGCCTCGTCCCTTGTCCTGAGTTCCTCTGGGGACACAAGGACTTGGATAATTCGTCGGGCATCAAAAAAACTGCGATGCTTTCTTTCTTCCGGGGATCCCAGGGTTACGAATCCTTAGCCTGCGATGATGTTCAGACTGGACAGTTACAAATGGAATGACTTCAAATGCAATGATGCTTCTCAACCACATGAAATCCGCGTGACTTGTGGATTCTCTTGGTTTTACGGACGATGGAAGGAGATGCAGGAAGGAAGTCTGACCTTGACTGCTGGGCTGGGAGGCCCAGGTTCGAAAAGCTCGATTCCACAACTACCTACCTCTCCGCTCTTACTAAGGTACTTGTGGCCCTCGGTAACGGTCTCTACACGGTTTAAAATTTCTACACGATCATTGTACGGCCTAAGGCTGCTACATGGCCCGCTATACGGCCTAAGGCTGCTACACGGTCAGCTACACGGTTCTAGAATCCCGGCTTGCTCCGCTAAGGTACATTTCCCCTCTTTCCCCCAACACCCTCCCCAACTCCAAACGCCATCCCGATATCCCCAAATACACGGTGACATATCAATCCCCCATATCTGCTCACATCCATACCCCAGCATACTGCTTATGCCTCCGGCTTACTAACCGCTATAATCTTCCTCTTACTTTTGCGTTCCCCCCTTACTATCTTAACCTTCTTTCCTACCTCCAACATCGCCTTCGAATATTGCTCCGTGCCTACATTTTTTTTACCGTCTCTCATTATTGCGAGTTACTGTGCAATCGATCAGCCATCCGCTCGGGGTATGCGTACATATATAGGTCTCAATTCATTTGGCTTCATAAGGTAATGAATTACCTCTCGAGACACCACAAGCAGGTACACACCAAACATATCCTCACTGCGGACTTCCTATCCATGTATGTAGCCGACATTTCAATATCTCCATCTCCGATTGACTATTGGGTATACACACATACATGTTGAAGACTTTCCACCCAATCCAAAGCTTCTACCTGTCTATTGTGAACGCATCATACTGTACACATCAGCAATATCATCAACACTGTCAAAGCCGGAAACAAACTATATACTAGGAACGACAAGATAGAGGAGTTCAGAAACAGAAACAGAAACAGAACCAAGCTTTTCCCGACGTGATAGTGATTGATTGGCAAATCTCCACTCGCATGCATACACGTCTGGGGACGCCTTAGATGCATAAAACTCGGTACATCTGAGTGAGTACGTCCAGCCTCGTTGAGCCTCGTTGAGAAACGAGGGCCTGCCTGATCGCGAGTTAGCCTCAGAGTTAGTTGGTAGAGGTCGAAAGACGCAAGGGGCAGATGCTTGCAAATCTAGAGGCGCGCAGAAGATTCCGAGCCGAGCTCGGAGGTTGAGTCGATTTCTATACTCGGACCTGCCCCGACATTGAATCCCGACCAGCAACCCCTTTCCCCTCCCCCAAAACCTCCTCATCTTCGAATACTCCCTGATTTTCTCCACGAATTGGACTTGGTGGTCGGTAGGATCGCTTGTATCACGAAATAATCGCTTCCATTAGCGAGGTACAGAATTATGCATGGCTCACAGTAAGCAGTGGGTGGAAGCCAGTACTCAGGAAGCGGAGTCTCCATGTACCTATCATTTGACGCACCGCAAGATTTGCAAGCAGAGAAGAATTGTTTCATTCATAAGCTCTTCGCATAAAGCATTATCACCCTGCTGATGCATAGGAGAATTTAAGCAGTAAAAATATTCACGTTTCGGAAGGCATCTCGCCCCGAATTACCCGAACACCATGTTGATGCTCCCCGTAGCAACGCCATCCAATGCATCTTCCACCCATCATGAAATAATTACGCAGCCAACTCGGATTGGGTCTTTGGCGCAGGGCCGTGAATCAAGTCCATCAAAGCCAGCGCTCCGCTCTTCTCATCGTTCGTGGTAGAAACCGGGTCCAGCAGTTGTCCCTCCTGGCCCTCGTACGGTTTCCCAAAACTCTTGATGATTCGCCATGCGCGTCTGAATTCATCCCTAATAGACACAATCCCGTTGTGAGTTACCGTTCTAGCAACATTGTGATCGAGCTCGAATGGATCCTCGATGGCGAACAAATATCGATGTCTGATCTCCTTCGTTTCTTCCATCGTCTTCAGGGGAAGTTTAGGTGTCTTTGGAGCCTCCACTGCAAGCGGACCTTCGGGGCTATTGGCAGTGTCCGGAATGGTAGCCGAGGATGGAGTTGGTGGAGCAGCGATGGTCGTTTTCTGAATAACCGTCTTCGCACCAATCCATCCTTTTTCTTGCTTTGTTAGAATTCCCCCGGATGTCCGAAGGCTCAAGACCTCTCTTCCCCAATCGAAACCTCGGTTGTCAACTGATGACATCTGTCCGGGCTGGGCATAATATTCAAAGAATCCTCTTAACAGAGGTCCGATAGGCTCGAGGTTATTGTTTAGCAGCTTTCGGTCGGCGAGGTTCTTGATCTCGGTCTCATTACGCCAGAAGCGGACATCTCTACCCAAACAATTTGTATGAGCGTCAATCTCTGCCGGTGGTAGATATGCCGGTGGGTCCTTGTGAACTTCTTGGAGGTTGATACAGACGAACGGCTTGGCAACATTGACGAGATAATGAAGTACCATGAGAACATAGCCGTAGCTACTAAGAGTACCTCTATAGGGTGTGTTTATTCCACGGGTTTTTGCCCAGTGCTTGACAAACAGCACCATGACCTTGACGCGTGGATCGCTTTGTGAGTAGCACCGTAGTAGCTGGGTGTTATGGATTGCAAGCTGAGCCGAGAAGTTGATATCACATTGGATACCGATATCTGCCTTTGGAAACTCGAGATGGTCCTTAAAACGGTCGCGAGGCTTATTGAGAGACGTCACAGTTGGGTCGGGTAAAATTCTCATCTTTTTAACCAAAGTAGCTTGATCAACATCAATCTCCGGATCTACCGAGCCATAAAAATTCCGTGATCTCAGCAGCTCAACGTACTGCTCAACATCGGGGCGGTCCGAGTCTTTATATGCTCCAACTTTGAGGGCATGCTCGTAATCGATCGCCAGCTGAAGGGCCCGATGGTGGAGACCAACCTGATGAAGGGTTGCCTCGCCACGATCGGCACTACGAATAGACTCACGAATTTGAGCATTTGCAATGCCCTCAATGTAACGGTCAACAACAATCGAGGTGGTCTTGGAAACCAGTAATGGCTGTCCTGGACTCGTAAGCTCATTCAAGATTTTCTGCGCCCTTGCTTGATAATACATCGGGTCTTCATGTTGAATCTGCTCGAGAACTACCAGTTGAATGGAGTTGATTTTCTTGAGCTTCTCCGAGGCCAAGTATAGCTGCCTGCTGTAAAAAGCAGGATCACAAAGTAGGGCAGTCCTGTCTTGCAATGCACACCATGCCTCCACAAGCTGCGAACCTTCGTATTCAAGCTTCTCGTTAGGCTCCAGAAGCGGCCGGGTGTGCCACGCCAATACTAATCGTTCGCCGTCTGCTTGGGTCCAAACTCCATGAAGTGAGCGTTGCACAAAAGGCAAAGAAGAGTCGTAGAGCGGCAGGATCGACTGGTAATGGCATAGTCGATTGAACAATTCTTGCGAGTAAAGGCCAGAGATGAATGCTTTGCACACATCGTTGAGAATGGTCGACTCCTTCTCGTTCAGATCGGGTGAATTCATGGTAACGTCGCGACCGCCGAGTTTCCTCAATAATCGCTTAGCAGAGTTGCAGTAGTCCCCGAGGGACTGCTCTTCCTTTTGCTTGAGAGTAGCCAGGGACTCATCATACGACTCGAGCTTAGCTTTTTGGTGGTCGTTCCTTGGAGATGGAATTGGTTGAGTGTCTAGGTCTTGTCGGGCGTCATCAACTGCCGGTGTAGGTTTGACATCGTGGTGCTCATCCTCTTCCTCATGATCTGAAACAAAGCCGCTCTCCCATTTGTGGCGTTCTTGAAGCAGGTCAGACAGTAGTTTCTCCGTGGGCTTCTCACAAAGCTTGATGATCGGTACTCTGGTTCTCGTTAAGAGCCTAGTGCCGTAGCCAAGGTCTAACAGCCTTTTTTCCAATATGCGCGGTATCAGAGACTCTGGCGAATCAGCCGGGGGATGCGAATTTGGAGTAAGAAGTGCAAGGTCCATATCAGAAGCTTTAGTAGCAAATCCCGACCGCATGCTCCCGAAACATTGCAATTCGACTGTAGAGGGATCGAATTTCTCATTGCCAAGCTCTTTGGTCTCATATTCGGCGATAGCTTCTCGGCATGCTAATTCTACCAGAGCCCTGAATGCCTCCTTTTCAGTCTCTTCTTGACGATCAATACCCACTTGCGGCACACACAGGTTGACAAGCCGTTCGAGGTGAGAAGTTTGACTTGCTAGGTCATGTGTGTTTGGTGCAAATGGCCTTCCGCCGTGACTGTTCTGGGATCCTGGCTGGTAAAGCTGCCGATTTTGAACGGGCGGCCGACCACAGGAAGTTGGAGGCGGTTGTTGGTATTGACCAGGGCCTTGTCTCTGCTGAAGTTGGGGATTCGGACCGGATCGGTACTGATTCATTGGCGACTGTAGAGGGTTTTGCGGGTGCATCGGCCGCGGGGAGTAGGGGGATGCGGGACCAGGACCTTGATTCTGGAAACGAGGTGAAAGTTGCTGTTGTTGATGTTGTGATTGTTGCGGCTGCTGAGGGAATCTTTGGTTTTGATAAGTTGGTGTGCTATTGTTGAAGTTCTGATTTCCAAATTGCGGGTTGGGCGAATAGAAACCGTTTCCACGTCCTGCTTGAACTCCAGGAATAGGGCGCGAGTCAATGGGAATTGACAATTGGGCATTCATCTGGCGGCGTTGGGCCTGATTAAGCCTCTTCCGCCCAGGTGAGGATGAGAGTCCCGGAGGAGGCAGAGAATTTGGAGCATTGCTGGTTATAGGGAGCGGAGCAGAATGCGTGAACTGCTGCTGATGCTGGCCAGATATGTCAGAGTTGAGATCAAGGACTGGTTGAGGCGAAAATCCAGGTGGAGGGGGAAGGGAAGGGAGATTGTGCCCGCCTCTGGGGACTGAACTTGTTTCCGCGTTGCTGAGAATGAGTCCTCGAAGGCGGTCCTCCAGGCTTCCTCCACTTTGACCAGAATGGTCTTGATGAGGAAACATGGTGAGAGAGTCCGCAAGCAAGCAACAGCACGCGTGCAGCTGTATCTCCAGGCAGAGATCGACGCGGGTCGTTGAAAGTTCGAGGTCTGCTGTCGTAGATGAAAGAGCGAGGATGGAGAGGATGGAGAGGATTGTCGCCACTACCACCAGCCTGTACTGGTAGCTTTGGCAGTCATGTGATCTAGGTCAACGCGTGTTTGCTTTGGGGCTGAACTTGATGTGCCGAGAGAGGAAGGGCCGCTGGCTGGGTGGGCAGGTGCTGTGTTTGCTGGGTGCAATGTGAAGTAACGACGGGAAGTCAATTGAATGATTGAATGTGTAGAGAGGATCTATCTCAATGCGGACTGAGGCTCAGGCGCAACAATCGAAGTTCGCCCTTCAATACCTAATTGACCTCGAGAGGTGAGTTGAGGTGGAGGTCGAGATCGATTAGTCCAACAGCGATGACTGTCCAGGTAGAGGCCAAATCCCATTGTTCTCGCTTGTTGAGAACAACCGACTCTTCTTCTTCGGCCACAGTTTCCCTCCCCTGTTTCGCGTTCCGTTGATATTTCGAATTAATTTATCGGAGACAAGAAGAAGGGACAGCAGGTCCTCCGTAATTGAGGTGAGGCTTTCTAAAAGTTCGCGATCGCTTCCCATGCTGTAGTGCGACGCGACACAGTACCGGCTAGCCTGGTCACGTTACTGAACTACGTCTTTCCCCAATTAGGCCTAGCGTAGATTACCAAGTGAGCTAGAACTCACCTCGTCCGGGGCGGCTCATCGCAATCGCAACCTCTTCTCCCTTTCTCAACCGCAAAGAACCAACAAAGAACTACCACGTCCACGTCCACCTCCAACACCCCCAACCTCACAAACACGACACAACCTCTCCTCTGTACAACCTTGACACGACTGCTGTGCAACCGGCCACCGCACCTTCAAAATTTCCAAGCGATCGCATTATACCTACCGACCACTTCGCACAGACGTCTCCAGAACTCCGAGCTCTCCAGCTCTCCTGCGCAAAAGTAACATACATGACGGCGTGCTAGGCAAGCAAGACTGGGCGCTGGTGATAACCACGCGGGATCGAATCGGCTGTTCGCCTTTTCATAAGCTTCAGCATCTCCGATACGCATCATCTGCCGCGACATATCTCCAATAATGAGCGCCTCTCCCTCTGGCCAGTCCAACGGTCCAACTCCGAAAGGCGACGCTCCCCTCTATGTACGAAGATCCAAGGCTGCAGACCCTCTGAGACCGCGCAAGAAGCCAGTTCGGCGCACTGGTGCTGCCCCGCATGCCTCTACATACAAGCCGAATGGGCTTCCCGTGGCTGGCCGACCAACCCCTCAATACCCTGTGAATGGTAAATTGCCTCCTCGAGGAGCAGGTCCTGGTCCGAATCAATCCTCCAACGTTCCAGGCGCAGGAAATTCAAGTGCAAAAGGTGGCTGGACAACCTCTCCGGAGGGGCAGTTTATGGACTACCCGCTCTTTACAACCAAGAGAGCTATGCGGGAGGGATTAAGATATCATATTGCTCGGTTCGCATCGAAGAAGCCTGTTGATCCCAGCGATCAAAATGAGTTTACGAGACCAGTTCTATTGCATAGACGAGATCCCAGACAACCACCGCCTGGAAAGGGAGTCAAAGACGAGGATCAGACTACGATGGAAGCCCCGATGGATTCAAAGGAGCGAGAGAAGCAAGAAATTGCAAAGGCAGAGAAGGAAAAGCAGAGAGCTTTGGATCTGGCCCAGATTGCGCCTACCGGAAATAATGCCGCTGCACTCGCTGCGAAAAAGACGCAGGCTTTTAGGCACGAGAAGACTACCCAGGTGTATCGACTCGACAAAACCGAGGAGCAAAAAAAGCTGTCAGATCTGAAGTACGAAGAAGCTTTGGCGTGGCATTTGGAGGATGCAGACAACAAGAATACGTGGGTTGGCAATTACGAAGCGGCGCTGTCTGATACCAACGTCATATTCGTGATCGAAGGGGCGAGTTTCAAGATGATTCCCATCGAGAAGTGGTACAGATTCACGCCGAAGGGTCAATTCAAGACATACACTATTGAGGAGGCTGAGACGCAGATGGCAAAGAAGCACAAGGAATCAAGATGGGTCATGAAGACTAACGAGCAAAATGAATCCCAGCGGGCTGTGCAAGAATCTCGAAAAGCGATGGGTAGTTTATTCACTGTCAAGGCCGAAAGCAACACCTTCAAGAGCGTCGGAAAGAGAGAGGTCCAAGAAATGGACGACATGGATTTCGAAGAAGGGGATCTCTTCCAAGATGACGACGAACAAGTCACGTTCGATCCCGAGAATGACGAAGATGCCAAGGATGCCCAGGAAAGAGTAAAGAGAGATCGTCAAGGCGCCAATGTATTTGATCAAACCAACGAAGCTGATGTTGACGAGGAAGAGGCAGAGGATAAGAAGGCAAAGGAGGCGCGAAAAAAGCTCGGCAAAGATGTGACAAAGGCACTCAGAAAACGAGAGCGAAACTTTGTTTACAACAGTGATTCTGATCATCCATACTCGGATTCGGTATGGCTGTCTGGCTTTCGCTTTTAAGAAAACCCATTTCTAACTTATAACAGAGCGAAGATGACACGTCCGACGAGGAGAAGCAGAAGGAGATCGACAAGAAGAAGGATGAAGAGGCGAAGAACAAAGAGAAGGCCGAAGAGGCGAAGAATAAAGAAAAGGCTAAGTTGGACTCAACCTCGAAGCCCCCCTCCGGAGCCTCGACGAAAGGAGCGAATACTCCATCCGGCCGTCCCAAGCACACTGATCCTCTGGAGAAGGTTAAGAACTTGAAGCGAGCAGGTTCTCCTAACCTTTCAGAGTCGAGCGGCAATGAGTCGACCAGAAAGAAGCTCAAGAAGAAGCACCAGACTTCAGCTTCTGGCTCCTCCACTCCAGTCCCAGGATCTCGTCCAATGTCTCCAGCACCCCAACAAGCAGGCCCCGGCCAGATCTCACGAAAAGGCTCTCTCGTCAACATCAAGGTTAACCAAGGCAAGCTCTCGGATATTGTTTCTGCGCCTCCAAATCCAAGCCCCGTCCGAGGTAGTGCTGCTGGTGATGGCGAGGCCACTGGAGGTGAGGGGTCTGATGGAGGAAAGGCGCCACAGAAGATCAAGATTCACATTGCATCACGTGCGGGTTCCAGAGCAGGCAGCCCTGCGGCTGCATCCGGTAAGATTTTCCGATTGTGCAAGAGGCGTAGTGGTGGCTACATTGAGCACCCTGTTTTGATCAGATTTGCGGCATCCTCCCACACTGAAAATCATCTACTAACATATGCCACAGGCGAATCCCCTTCTTCTCGTGCTCAATCGCCTTCTGCTCGTGCCCAATCGCCTAGTGCTCGTGCTCAATCGCCTGGTGCAGGTCCAGTAGGTCCAGTCCAAGCCCACGAGATCCGCAAGGCTCTTCCGGCCAGAGGTATTCCTATGAAGGATTTGCTCAAGGTCTTTGTGGGTCGTGTTACTGCTGATAACAGAGCCGATTTCATCCGCTTGGTCAAGAGCAACTCAGCATATGGACAAGACAAACTGCTGCGGCCAAAGACAAAATAATTCGAGTATTGATGGGGGCAGCGAGTTGCGTGGGGAATTTTCTATCTGGAAGGAAAGCACACCAGTGTAGTATTTTTGCGAGGTTCTGCAAGCTGAGGGCGGAGTTTGTTGGATCTGCATGCGTGGTGGCACTGCATCAGAAGACCTTCATAGCATAGACATGAATAAAAGTGCCTGGACTCATATTTTCTCTAATCTTGTGGCTCAAGTGTGGTTGGTCTACGTGTCTTCCTGCCAAGCGTAATCGAGCTCCTTGTTCCGAATCGTGCGATTGAGCGCCTTGAACCTCTCCCCCTCCCATCCATTGCCCCGATCAACACCATCCCATTTATACCCAGGCCGTATCCCATACCTGTTCGGCGCCGCAGCTCCCTTGTAGGTTTGCTTCATCCACTTCCCACTCCTGCTCTTCCCGTCCTCCTTCCTCACCAAGAACTGGGCAGCCGGATCGTTCCACCGCTCCACCTCCCGCAACTCCTCATTCATCTCCACATCATCCACCCCCCGCGCAACAGTCATAAACCTTGCCTCGTCCAGCTCCTCCCTCCTCCTCTCCCTCGCCTTCAACTGCACATCACCCTTCTGCTGCTCCAGCTCCTCCCTCTCCTTGGCCGCCTTTGCATCAGCCTCCCGGCGCGCCTCCTGCCGCCGCATCGAGATATCAATCCGTCGACCCGTGGCGTCGCGGTAGACAGTCTCCTCCTCCTTCCTCTTGCCTCCTTTCCCCGTACTCAAGCCTAGCGCGGCTTGCTCTCTCTCCCAGGCCGCCGCCTCCTCCCTCTTCCGCTTCCGAAACTGCGCGGCTACGGCCTTCGCACTCTGGAGTCCCGCGTGGGTCCCGTCTCCCATCTTCACCACGCCGTCGTCACCGCCACCACCTTCCACCACCGGCCCCTCGTCCTGCTGCATCGCAGCGCTGTTCTCCTGTGCGGCCTGCGCGACGATCCGGTCCGCGGCCTCCGCATCCCCATCTCGAGGCTGCAGCGCAGGTGTCCCAACGGTTCTCCACGCGCTCTTCTTCGCCTTGCGGAACTCGGCAGATCCGGAGGAGATGGCGAGCGGGGTGTCGTCATCGTGGTTCTCGGTTGAGGCTGTCCAGCCGAGGGCGTCGTCGTCGGCGATGATGAGGCCGCTGTTCTCCTTTGGGTTCTTGCGCTTGCGTTTCTTGCCGCTGCTGGAGGAGGAAGGGGGGTCTGCGGAGAGGTACTTGGAGGCAAGGTAGCTAGAGAGTGACATTTTGGGCGGTGTTGGGCAGAGATTGACTCGTTATTGTTTCTGCCCCTTGGGTTGGGACATGAGGAGCTTGGAAGTTTTTGTGGGGCTTTGAGGGTGCACTACGGTACGGTACTTAGTGGGTGCTCCTCGGGGTGATTCGGAGGAGCTCGCTTGGAGAGATGGGCTCGCCCTTTTCGAGATGGCGTACGGAGGTAGGCCTTATTGTCTTGTCTCACCGCCCTAGGCTGGACCCACCTAAGGTACCTATCTCATAGGCAGAAAGTATTGCCCACTAAGTATGCTATGTAGACCTATCGAAGGCGGTCAGACAAGACGTAAGGCCTGAACGTCTGTACACACTTGGACATGTTTCTATTTCAAGACAGCTTGCTGATGCGGTCCTATCAAGCCACGTGCATTGCCAGCTCATAGCGTCATGGTGCACGCATGGTCAAAGGACGTCCAGGTGTGCCTGGTGACTAGATCCCGAGGTTAGTTGTTTCGGACTGGGTTTTAGGTCCAAAGAAAGGCGTGCAACAGCCTGTCCATCACGGATTGACGTCTGATCACGTGCTTTGACACCCGTGACACAATCCCCGCCACCGGATCCGGCTAGTGCCTCTGCAGGATAGACTCTGCTCACGTGATGTGCTGTCTGAGCAGGGGGCACTTTATCGCACGCAGCCAAGGTTCGGAGCCCCGGATGGAATCTCAAACATGCTCCTCTTCTTATCACCCCGCGCCTGGCAATCAGTCTACCGGTATCAATCCCATTCTCCTTATCATCGTCTATCAGCCACGGCCACGGCCATGGCCATGCATCCCGTATCCCATCCCGTGATCCGATACGGGCGATGCGCCATGATTAATTATAGGCAGAAGTCAGTCAGGTCAGTCAGGTCAGTCAGGTCAGTCAGTGGTCACGGTCATGGCTGATCGATCAGCTCAGCTCAGCTCAGCTAGCTCTCACTCAGCACGAGATACTTTGTTTGACGAGATAAAGTACCGGTACCGGTACAGTAGTAAATAAAGAGAGGGGGACGTGCCTCTCTTGCCCTACCCCCCTCTGATCTTCTCCCCCCCACCCTCTCCAAGCTTTCAATCTCAACATCAACAACAACATCCCCATCACCCAACCATTCTCCTCCCTATTCCCGCAGTCTCGTACTTACGTACCGTTTCCTTTGCATCTACCTCGACGTCGTCTGGATAGTATCATTCACTTGTCCACTATCCGGCCTCCGCCTCGTTTGACTCACTCGTCGTCCCCGGACTGCCCGAGGTCCTCTCTCTCTCTTTGTCTTCCATACACCGCACCACGCGAGCATATCTCTTCTTTGACTACGCCTACGACTACGGCTACGAAACTACCACTTCATTGTGTGTGGTCCGCGCCTTCCTTAATCAGCAACTCTCACCTGCCTACCTGAGCTATATTCTGTGAGTGACTCGTCAAGAGACACGAAACAGTCATCCGGTGTAACTTCCTTCGTTTCGGTCATCGGTCGTCGACCTCCTCTGATCGACCTCAACTCGCTCTCCCTACGTATCTCTGCCCAACTCGATCCCATATTTCTACTATTCTTTCAACATTGCTCCATCGACCGTCTTGGAAATTTCCAGGCCTTTGTTGCTTATTCCAGACCTTTTGAGTACAAAGAACCCCCCAGATTGGAGTTTGACGCATCTCCAAGCTTTATCAACATCACTTCCAACCCTTTCATCACCTCCAACCCTCCCATCGCCACACTACATCTCAAACTCGACTCCATCATCCATCATGTCTGAGACTTCCTCCAGAAACCCGGTTGCTCCGGTCGAGCGAAAGGATATCAGAGCAGACAACCTTGCCTTCAAGCACGACAAGGACAAGAGAGAGAAGTGGAGCAATGGCATCCGTATACCTTGCGGTACTCGGCTTGACCCCGTAACCGATGAGATCGTGGCTAGCAATGAGAGCCAGAAAATCCGAGTCCGTCCTCACAAGCAGTGGAGTCAAATGTAGGTCGCGAACACCCACCGGCCCTTCTCCAGCTCAGGATCCTTCACTAACAAGCGAACAAACAGGTCCGGGGAGCACAAATCCCATGCCAACAAACCTCCCAAGCCGTACGGCAGCTACGATGGACGATCCCGCCTTGCTCACAAGAATGCTGCTATCGTTGAAGCCAAAGACAGCGGCGCCAACCTCTCTAAATCCCTCCTCGAACTCATTCCCACACACTCCAACAACACAGAGTCTGCTATCCAAACTGCTCTCAGAGAATCTGCTGCCTTTGGCCAGGCCGAGATCCTCTACAGCTTTGATAACAAGGGTCCAAGCCCTGGTGATAAGGGCCGGCAGGTTGATCTCGGAAGCTTGGTGGATCTTGCAGAGCAGAGGTTCCGTAGCGATCAGACGGATAGGATTGTCAAGGGCGAATATGAAGTCTTGGACCATGATGGCGAAACGACCGTCCTCGGCCGAGGAAAGGGCAGGAAGAGTCCCAAGCATAAGGCTGCCAAGCGTGTGGTCCGAGCTTCTGACTCAACTGTCATCGAGGACGATGACTTTGAGTTTATCGAGCGCGACATCTAAATTCTCTTTGTTTGCGTTCGAGGAGCGATGGCTGCCCAGATGGTAACTTCTCTCTAGTCATGGCATCTTGAGGCATGCATGGATTTAGCGTATCCGGCGCGGGAAGGGGCGAGCCCTTCTTACTTTTTGCTTATTGCGATATTGGCTATGAGGGCATATAGCCTACCCGTGTACAAACGGGGAGGATGCCTAGGCGCACGGTGCTTGAATGCTTTGTTCTGGACATTCGGCTGGCTTGGGCGCAGTGCATAGCTTACCTTTGTGCGTGATGGCATGAGGAGGATGAATTGATGTTTGGGGGTTTGCATTAGATACCTATTAGTGACTATCAACTGCTTGCTTTGGCTTGCCTTCGCAGCGTCAGTAGCTTACACAATTCAAATGGGTTTGTATAACCTGAATCTCGGGATCAGTGAGGAGGTTGACTGAGCTCGCGTAGGAGTTAATCGTGCCATCTTTTTAATACAATTTTTGTTTTCTGTTTATGCAAAATGTTTTTTCCCTTCGTTTTTACGGACAGATCTTCATCTGGGACGTTGACGGATCTGATCCTTTTGTTTCTTTCTTTCTTTTGATTTGACGATTTGACGGATTGGAGTATACCGTGCTCTTGACTTCCACACATATGTTTTCAGCATTTATTCAGTCGTGAAAGTGGGTGGTGGACAAAGAAGGGGCGTTGTGAATGCCTTTAGCAAAGTGCTAGGCAGATTATCTAGGATGAGGTCCACCTAACCTTTGGAGTAAGGAAGGAAAAGTTGATACTAAGCAGGGATATTAATTGTAGGACGAGCAATGAATCTATGTACATTGAATATTGTTGAAACTAGCCAGCGTTTCGGAGGGGGAGGAGGTTCTCGCTCTAGTCGCTTCGCTTCCTATCCCGCTCAAAGAATTGCAATCTTAGACCTTCTACTATCTCTCTCTCTCAACATTATCGCCTATCCGCGTACCCAACTAACTATGTGATCTCAGAATCACAAATACAAGATTACTCCCAGCACCAGCGCGGCGATCCAGGCCGCTGCACTGTTGACTCCCGCCCTCTCGGCACCACCATTCGTCGTGGGCTTGGCGGTGGCGGTCGCACTAGGGCTGCTGTTGATTTCATCGTCAGCATGGATTCCTCAACAGCTACAACAACAGTTACAACAACAACAACGACGACGACAACAAATAGCAAGAGCAAGATGCAACGCAACACCTACCCTGATCCCTTAGGCGTACTGCCGGACGACGTAGTCGCCGTCCCGGATCCGGTCCCTGTCGACATGGTCGAGTTTCCCATGACCATCTTCATGACGAAATCGGCGGCCTGCGTCCCAAAGTTCTGCACGTACGCCAGGTGCACGGGGACGCTGTTTCCCGAGTCACAGAAGCGGTCGTCGGCGTTGCAGTAGGCCTTGGTCATGGGCTCCAGATTCTTGCACGCGGCGGTGTCGGGCCGGGGGAAGATGCCTGCCTTGGTGGCGTTGCCGACGTCCTGGGGGAAGTTCGGCATGTGTGATGGGTCGCCCATCTGAATGACTGCTACGACTAGATGAAAAAGAAGAAGAAGAAGGAAACGTATTAGTTGACGTTTGATGCCGCGGGACGGGACAGAGAGGGAATGTGCCGGGGGAGGGTTCACTCACTGTTCTTCTGGTACTTCTCCGCGATTGGCTTCGTCGTGTTGAAGTTCGCCTGGCTCGTGCCGCACAGGACGTCGCCCACGACCTGCGCGCCCTGCGAGTAGCCCATCAGCGCGATCTTGGTGTCGGGGCACCGCGCCGTGTACTCCTCGATCAGCTTCGTCATGGCGGCGACGCCGGAGGCTTCGCTGGCCTGGTAGTCGGTCAGGGTCGCGGGGTAGACGACGGCCTCCGAGTCGGAGCCCGACATGGCGTTCTGCACCTTGGTCGCTACGGCGCCGATGATGCCCTGGCCGGGCATCTCGGTCGAGGCGCGCGCGACGATCATGTGGACGCTTGTGGCGCACGCGGTCGTGTTGGATGCCTGTCTGCGGCCGAGGGCGGAGGCGGACGCCAGCTGAGCCAGGAAGCCGCCGGCGACGACGGAAAGGAATGTTGAGGAGCGCATATTTCTATTTCTATTTTTGTTTTAGTTTTTTGTTTTTTGTTTTTCGGAAAAGAGGAATTAATTTAGACCAGCTGTATTAAAGAGGGACGTGTTTAGATATGAAAGGGGTGGGTGAGAATTTCCATCGAGGAAGAAACGAAAATAAAAAGAGAGTTAGGGGGGATTTTTTTCTCTCTAGAGAAGAAAGAAAGCGGGCTCTGGGGTTTACTTGTACAACAGCATATGGATTGGGGTTTTTTACCCCCCTTTTCCTTTTCCTTTTCCTCGCAAGGTAAGGCAAGGCAAGGTAAGGCAAGGCAAGGTGTGATGTGATGTGATGATATGATACGAAACGGGACCAGAATCAGATGAATCAACGGGCGTCCGGCTTTCTGCACCAGACCGATCAATTGAAGCATCTGATTGTCGTCTCGTCTCGTCTCGTCTCTCGTTTCACCCATTGGGCCATGCGATCTCGCTAAGCGAGCTTTGTTTACTTTACTTACCTACGCCGCGCCCGGATTTATCTCCTCCTAAGCCCCCCTCCCCCCCGCCTCCTTTTTTTTTTGCAGGCTGACTCAATGACTAGCCAATCGCGGACGGGGTCGGATTGGATGCCAAAAGAAAAAAATTCCTTCGTGGCCTGCGAATACTGACTGGATGGATGGATGTGCGAGGGTGTGTGTGTGTGTGTGTGTGGATGGAACGGATATGAAACGCGGTTCTAAGCCACCCGTGGTTCGAATTTCGCCTTCCTTCCTTCCTTTCTTCCTCCCTTCCGAAGCCCTTTTCATGGACTAGTTTCTCGGGGCGAGCTACCTGTTCGAGCTGCTCGGGCGAGAGAGAGAGAGAGAGAGAGAGAGGGGTGCTAGAGCTGGGATTTTACAGATGCCAATCGCATTCTATCGCTTGCTAAGCAGCTACGGTACTGTTGTTGTTGTTGTTGATGATGATGATGAGGTGCTCGGTTGTGGATTTGGTGGGGTTTTTTTTTATTTATGGCTGGAAGAAAAGAGATGTGATGTGATGTGAATGAAAGAATAGATGGATGAACGAATGGATGAGGGATCCTTGGGTATTTTGCGACTGAGTGAGTGAGTGAGTGGTATTGTATTTCCAGGTCCCTAGGTTTAGCGAATTGATATTGTTGTACCTATCTTGCTGATGCTGATGCGGCAAAGTGTGGAATTGGAGCCGGAATATCGATCCCAGATGTCTTATTGTTCTCTGACAGAGAGGGAGTCGCTGGATTTATTAGTAGGATAAAATAAGTAGGTGATTGTTCGTACAAGATTGGCTAAAATTAGGGGTTGCGCTCCAGCTTTGATGTCTACGGAGCAGGCCAAGCGGGCTCTGAAGCGTTGTCACTCTCTGTCCCAACCAAGAGGCATAACATAGGCTTAATTAAAGGCTTACGAGCAACTTGATATTGTCCTGATCGGAAGAAAAGAAATAAAAACATACAAATTGAGGGAGGTTGATAATACAAAAGTGAACAAATATCAGACATACTTACTTGTGAGCATACAACCCCTTTCGTCGATTCATTGCGTTGCTCCCATAAATTTATGGAACACAATAAATGCAATATTGCAAGATATTGATGGACACACTCAGTGCGCCATCCCCCAAAATTTTATCGCATCAAGGGCCCCTTTCGTCGCCCGCGTATTACATATCCCGAGGGGTGGATTTCGAATCCGAGCGTTGAAATCGCGTTTGGTCCACCAGATCTCAAAGTCAGAAATTGGATTATAGGATCGGATTACATAGGTACTGCCCCCATACAAACTGCACCGAGGTTTTAACCCCAGTTTTGACAGGACTTTTAGCTCCCCCAAGCCCGAAGCTTTTCCTTACGGCATTTCAACTCCCTACTCCCTTTTTCTTCCCCCACTTTTCCTCCCTGTTTTAAATTCTGGTTTTTAAAATCCTCCAAGTCTCGAGCCTCGTCATCCGGAATCTTCAGCGCTGTCACAACTTGAATGCGCTGCATCACGCAAATGCTCCCCCCCCCCCCCGTGACTGAAACCGAGGCTTTGAAAACCTGGCGGCCAAGGCCATCGCAAAGATTTTATTTACATTCTCGGAAATCCAGACTTTCAAAACCCTGATTTTACAACCTCGGGTTTGTTTTGTGGTCTAGACTTTAGAATCCCTGGGCGACCACAGACATTCTGGAATCACGATGCTAAAGAGAAATTCCCATTGCAGATGAGCTATTAGGCAGAGAGCATCTATTGTGCAGCCGGATTTGGTAACAGATTGTGACATTTTTAATATTGGAGAAGTATCTGATATCAACCAGACGGAATTGGAAAAGTGCGGGAAAATCTAAATTCTCGAATGGCGGCGGGACGCGGATCCTTCAAAGCGAATTGCCTGTATTAGAGCACGGAGTATTTCTCCTTCTATTTTCCTTGTAAATAATATCTGTCTTCATTGTGTGAATTTGCTGAGAATGGTTTCTTGGTAAGATATATATGTATGTGTGTGTATGTATTGGGAAAGTACTTGGTTACTAGCGTACTTCTTTGAAGACGAAAATAATAAAGGGGACTACTAGTGGGAGTTGACCTCACAGGGAAGGACCCCAAAATTTATGAGGTAAACTCCCATCATAATTAGATAGATAAAACCAATATCGAAGAGGAGGCCTGGAATGTTTATCACAGGTGGGTTTGCAGCGGCCCCACTCAACTTTTGGACTCCATGAATAGAAACTTGATTGTCTAGACGATATATATCTCGGTGGAGGAAAGTGACAAAGATGTGACTCGAGTCTTATTACTTACCAGGGAATTGTGGCAGTAAGTATGTATACATTAGATCGGCCATCGATAGGTATGGTCACCAACCTAAATCTTTCTTCGGGCTCCCCTCCCCACCTTCGACGGAGATGCTTCCAATGACTCTAACAACTCCAATGGTTCCTCGTATATCGTATATCTGATTACCACCAATTTTTTGCTCCAGCAATCTCAATCACAGTACCTCGTCCAAGCAAACGCAATGGGTCTCGTCAGTTTGCTACTCGGCCCTCTGCTCGCGCATCCACTGTTCGCAGTCCTCGCGATCTCTACCGCCTTCCTCGTCTCCCGCACAGTATACCGAATGACCCTTCACCCGCTTGCGCACATTCCTGGGCCTCTCCTCTGGAAAACCACGTCTCTATTCCTGCATTACCACGCATATATCGGAGACGAGGCGACCGTCATCCACCAAGCCCACCTTCAATATGGGTCTCTAGTCCGAGTGTCTCCCAACGAAGTCGATATCAGCGATGCCGATGCCATAGGTCCAATATACGTCTCGAGAGGCGGGTTCTTGAAGGCGCCATGCTACGCGAACTTCGATATCGATGGACACCCTACAATCTTCTCGGGCCTCGATCCGACCCACAGGGCTACCAGAGCCAAAGCTGTGGTGCCCATGTTCTCTACCAAGAGCATTCGAGAGAATGAAGCTGCATTGTACGGGTGTGTGGATCTGATGGTTGAGAGAATGCAGGCAGAGGCCGGCACTGGAAGGCCGGTAAATGTGCTGAATCTGTCGAGGAGTCTGGCAGTTGACATTGTATCAACCCATCTCCTCAATGAAAATTACAACGGAATCTCTGAGAGGGGGAGGACGTTGTCGATTTCTGCCTTTGTGGATACGTTTGTTGCTGTTGGTAGGTTCTTTTATCTGCCTACTACGGTATTCACGTGGCTAGAGTGGGCTGCTGAGAAAGCCTTCTCGGACGAGCACACGAGTGCTTCAATGCAGGTCGTGGAAAAGTTCGTGGATCAACTTGTTGAGTCGACGCCGAAAGGCGCCCAAAACTTTCCGGGTCGGTTGATTACTTTGGGAATCGAGATATCCGAGGTCAAAGCTCAATGTAAAGACTTGCTCTTTGCTGGAACTGATTCCACCGGCATGAATCTTGCCACCATTTGCCGGAATCTTGCCTTGAATCAAGACAAGTATGTCCATATAGTAGCTAGCACTCGACAATATGAAATCTCTTTGTTGACATTCAATGCAGATTCGAGATCCTTCGCGAAGAAGTACTCGCGAATGTCAATGCTGGAGAGAAGAAGCAAGACATCCAAGCCCTCCCCTACCTCAGCGGAGTCATCAGAGAGGGACTGAGACTCAGCATGACAAACCCAACTCGTCTTCCCCACATTGTTCCACCTGGTGGTTGGACATTCAAGGGCACTCGATTCCCGGCTGGATCTCACGTCGGCTGCTCATCAATGGAGCTTCACCTCGATCCTGAGGCCTACCCCAATCCTCACAGCTTCCTGCCGGAGAGGTGGCTGCCGGAAAATATGACAGCTGCAGCGGAGAGATCCTTCTTTGCGTTTGGTGCTGGGGCTTGGGCGTGTATCGCAAGGAATCTGGCGACGATTGAGCTTTACATGGCAGCCGAAAGGTTAGCAGAGAAGAATGTTCTGGCCGGAGCGAAAGCCTGCCAGGACAAGGTGGAGATCTACGAGTGGTTCAATTCAAGTGTGAAGGGCGAGAAGATCGAGTTGATCTGGGAGAAGGCCAGTGCCTAGACGGTACTTCGGACTGGAGCATTGGAGTACCAGCAAGCAGAGGAGGACGACTCTCTATGATGTATGAAATCCATGGATGATGGTAGAATACGCTTTTGCAACGACTGTTCCCAGCAAGTGCCGCGCAATCGCGATTGCGGAAGCCACGGGCTAGCACCTGGCAGGAAATATCGATGCAGCCTAAAATCTGAAATTACCTGTTCTCGGATAGAGCTGGGCAGCCCTCAGCCAACCGCACAGCCCTGAATACGATTGACTCGACGAGTCAAGTTGAATCCCGCCTAGATACATAGTAGGTATTCGGGGAGCCTCGCTTGAAACTCGAAAGGCAGCTAGCCAGCTTTTGAATATTGACGTGAAAAGGGTAGAGTCAATCTTCGAAACGAGAAGTCTTGCCGCGGATGATTTTGAAGAGCCAGTATTCCAAAAGTCCCTTGGAATAGCATTCTTTATGGGAGTAGAGATTTTAGTGTTAACATGGGAAGGCTCCATTTATCTCTTCAAAGGATCCCAGAATTTGAAGGCACTGTTGTTGGCTTTTGCTACATAGAACGCTTACACTTTCTGTCGTTCTTCACCCCTGTTCCTCATTGCTTTCATCTACCAAGGTGACCGTCAAGCTATCAAGAACTACGCTTGTCGATCGTGCCTTTTCAATAAGTCTTTCAGCTCTCTTCTTTGAATGACAGTCGCGTGAGCACTTCCTGTTTGTTCTCTCTATCCCAAATTTACCTCTTTACCAAACTTTCTTCGAGTATTCCGATCAAGTATCTGCATAACACACTTCTAAGAATCGGCAATGATGTTCAGCCGTGTAGGGGGGAGAAGTCACGGCGCTCGCTCGCTTAGGAAAAAGGGGAGTGGGGGTGGCCTTGGAACAAAACGTCAAGAAGAAATGGACTAGAACAGAAGAGATACCCGAGAAATATATTCGGCGAGGACGATGATGAAGATTTTTGTCTTTTGAGTGAGAATTAGATGGAGCAAAGAGTATCTCTAGAATTCCAGTTGTATAGAAATGCAGATCGTAAGGCCATAAGGCAGCAACCGATTTTTGGTGGGGGAGCTTATCTTAGCGCCCTGCCCTAGAAATCATTTTTGAAAATGAGAAAATTCCTCGGGTCGACGATTCAATCGCCACAACCTCAATTCCACAATTCTAATTCCACAAAATGCCGAAAGCCACAACACCAGCACCAAAACCGCGCCAAGAGCGGCGGCATAATCCCCTCGACGTGGATCTCACAGCGACCGGAACCCTAAAGATCAAGGGCGAGAAGCGCAAATCCAGACACCAGGATGAGGGCGATCAGTTCGTGGACTCGAAAGCGTCGCGGAAGATCTTGCGGATGGGACAGGAGCTTGCGGATGAGGACACAGAGGAGAATTCTGTGCAACCGGCAAACACGGCATTTGACTTTGAGTCGAGGTTAGAGGAGGAGGAAGAGGAGGAGCCGACACAGGACTATGAGGAGTGGGGAGATGAGGATGTCGAGGAGATTGAATTGGCGCCGGGTGACCTGGAAACGTTCAACAAGTTCTTTCCCACGGAGGAGGACCCTTTGTTGAAGCAGGGCTGGCCGGGGGTAGACGATAGTGTGAAGGACGAAGGACCTGGGACGAACTTGGCCGATCTGATCTTGGAAAAGATCGCTATGCACGAGGGAGCAGGAGGCGGCAACGGTGGTGGCAATTCTGGAGCGCCGGGACCGATAGAAGAAGATTTTGAGATTCCGCCAAAGGTCGTCGAGGTCTACACAAAGTATGCATCCCGTGGTTCCTCTAAGAAGATTTACTGACTAGTGGGCAGAGTTGGTCTTCTACTATCGCGGTACAAGTCTGGAAAGTTACCGAAACCATTCAAGATTCTGCCAACGGTACCTCGCTGGGAAGATATCATTGAGATTACCAGACCTGAAGCATGGACCCCAAATGCAATCTACGAAGCTACCAAAATCTTTGTGTCTAGCACACCGGCCACCGCCCAACGATTCTTCGAGATGGTGGTCCTGGAACGGGTACGAGAGGACATTCACGAGACCAAGAAGCTGAACGTGCATCTTTTCAACGCATTGAAGAAAGGGCTGTACAAACCCGCGGCCTGGTTCAAGGGTTTCCTGTTCCCGCTCGTTGGAAGTGGTACCTGCACACTGCGCGAAGCCCAGATTATTTCTGCTGTCTTGGTTCGCGTCTCTGTGCCTGTGCTCCACTCTGCGGCTGCGATCAAGGGTCTCTGTGACATCGCCGCCCAGGAGTCTTCGGCGGGTACGGAAGGAGGGGGTGCGACGAACATTTTCATCAAGGCTATGTTGGAGAAGAAATATGCCTTGCCGTTCCAGGTTATCGATGCACTTGTATTCCACTTTTTGCGATTCCGGACCGTCGACACGTTGAGCGGCGAGGCCATGACTAGTATTTCTGGACCTGGATCCAAGGACACGAAATTGCCGGTCATATGGCATCAGTGCTTGTTGGCGTTTGCTCAGCGATACAGGAACGATATCACCGAGGACCAGAGAGAGGCTTTGCTTGATCTGTTGCTCACCAAGGGCCACTCCAAGATTGGGCCAGAGGTTAGGAGGGAGCTGTTGGAGGGTAGAGGGAGAGGTGTTCCACTGGAGCCCGAGCCGATGTCTTTTGACAATGACGATACCATGCAGACAGACTAAGGCTGTGCCATACTTCCAATAGACACTCGAATTAAAATTTACCAGAGTTGATTATCGATAATGAGCGCCTTGGTGAGAGGCACCGGGAGACGAAAATTGCAATAGGCAGCTGAGTCCATGACCACTTTTTCTTGAACTTTTCCCCAAACAAAAGCCAGAATCCCCTCTGGCAAGTGCCTATGGATAATCAAAGTCAGCAGAGATATCAAAAGTGGCACGACCCACGATTCTTGCAAACAGAACCTCCCAGCCTAGCGTAGCAGCTTCTTGGGAGTAGGGAGACGTGGGAAAAGAACAGAGGATGCGCCTACTCTTGAACTAGGGACATTGGAGGAGTGGCACAGGAAGTACATACTGTTTGGGACTCGAGAGTTTCATCATCAAACGGGTTGGTCTCCTCCTTGTATTTCTCGCGCACCCGAGAAAACGCTGCACATTCTAATGATTGTAAGCTGATCAGATAGTAGCTTTTGTCTCTGCATGGATTGTATTACTCAACTGTGGACATTGTTGTCCGTTGGCGCTAGGGCTGGTTTTCCTCTTTCGTGTTTTGATCTCTGTTTGCTATTTCATCCCTCATAGGGATGGCTATGTGAGAATGGCGGCTGCTGCTTGTCTGCTACTTGGTCTTGAGAATGGTCGTGACTCACTCGTTATCTTGGTGCTGTTAATTATTGAGATTGGGGGGGTGGGGCTGCGAGATGTAAGTTATAATATTCTATTTTTCTGATTGTCTGAGAGTAGCTGTTGACTTGAAATATTGGTTGGATTTCGTATTGGGAGAAGATCAGGATCAGAAAGAAGACAGAGGACTGAACGTGAAGCAGGTCAGCAAAGGCTCGGTTCCTGCCTATCTGAGACGTCGCCTTTCGAGCCCTCTCACGAAGCGACCATTTTTCTCTTTCAATTGACAGTGTTTGGGATATTTCAATATCCTGAGTATGATTGCGGCGCTACTCACGTTCCTGTTTCCCAGTCGCATCTGGGCCCAGAGAACTTGGTGCTTTCAAATACATTGGAGCAAAGGAACTGCTTGACCTCTTCATTTTCGGCGGCAGTCTCTTGGATTGTTTAAGTATGTATTATGCTATCTGTTACCTAAGCACGCTTTTCGTCTGCTGAGTGAGTGAAAAAAGGGGAAAGGGTTGACGCCGTCCCTCTTGGAAAGCGCTAGGAGCTTAAGTTTTGGTTTACGGACGAGCGCGCTTCTCCCTGGCGAGCTCGAGGGGGATCCCGAATCTCGCGCGCTCGAGAAAGTGGTTTCCTTCTTCAAATATAACAGACAACAACGCTTCACAACCTCGCCGAGATCTCCAGCGGCACAACAGGTACAGGCCTCTGCTCATACTTCGGCGCCTCAACTTTCTCCTCCCAGCCCATAGCCTTCACAGCCCTCCACCAGCTCGCCACCGCCCTCTCCGCATGCTCCCGCGGCACGTCTGGGCTCTCCCCGACTAGACTCCTATTGAACATTTCCATGGAAAGCCAGCCCTTGTAGCCCAAACCACCTCTCTCCGGCTCGTCACAGATCGCGCTCAACACATCCAACACCGGCAAGTACCCCCCTCTATCCTCTTCACACAGAAACAACCTGCAGTTCCGGCTCCAGCTCATCCTCGGCATCTGGCCCGCAACGTGGAAAGCATGCGTCTCGGACATCGGCTCGCGCAGCCTCTCCGCGTCGACGACCTGGACGTAGAAGATCTTCCGGACGTCGATCGTCGCCACCATCTTCCGCATGCTCTCCCGGAACCGGACGTCGGCGTCGGGGTTCTTGCCATCCGGCGCACACGGATCCGCGTACTCCTTCCCGGCGATGTTGAACGTGTCGAGACACAGCCCGAAGTTCTCCCGGTCGACGGCCTGCACGACCGCCCACGCCTTCTCCCACGTGTCGTTGAAGGTCCCCCAGCACAGGTTCTCGTAGGCGAACCGGAGCGGGGGGTTCTGGCGCGCGCCGAGATCGGCAATCTCTCTCAGGTCGGCTGCGACGGCGTCGAGGTCGCCGGTGAAGCCCTCGGTCATGTAGGTGCATGGGATCTGGATGATGTCGGTGTCGAGGATGTGGGCGATTTCGAACCACAGGTGTAGCTCTTCTCGCTTGGCGGCTTTGGCGATCGGGCAGAGGATGCCTTCGCAGTTGCTGAAGGGCCCGATGCCGATGATCTCGAGGTGGAGAGAGGAGCACTGGGCGCGGATCTGGTGGGCGGCGAGGATCTGGTTGGAGGGCGTGGCGCCGCCCGGGAAGGAGTCCGCTAGGTAGAGGAGGTCTTCGAAGAAGATCTCTAGGCCGGGTAGCTGGGATGCGGATGCTGCTTCGAGTTTGGGGGTGAGGGCGTGGGCCCAGGCTCGCTGTGGGCGAGGTGTTAGCGAGGGGAAAGTAGTGATGAACGGAGGAGGGAAAGGGGACGTACGCCGAGGGCCATGCTGCAGATGGCTGGTTTGAAGGACATCTTGACTTCTATGGCCTGGAATTGACAGGTCCAAAGACGACGAGAGAAGTTCGATATCTCAAGCGGCAGCAGCTAGCTCAAGAACGGATGATAGAGGACTCGCAAGCGTCAGAGACGGTATCTGATATACAGGTCTGACTTGACCCACGCTCTCGAATGGATTAATCAGAAGCACAGGATGGAAGACTTGAACCTGGAAGGAGAGGAGAGGAGACTGAGAGTATAAAGCCATCGCCACACAATTTATCATCAATCAGATCAATCAGATCAAGTCAAATCATCCTTCTCTCTCTCCTCCAATCCCGAGCCAAGGCTCCCCGGTCCAAAACCTGGCAAGGGCTTTACGAGACTGGTCATCCACGGACTTGTTCTTGTTGTTGTTGTTATTGATGCTGATCGCGTAGAAAGTCTTTTCCGGAGGACGCTAGGGGCTAAATAATGAGCCGACGATTCTGAAGTGGGGGCGTTCGGCGTAGTTCCGCCCGGGACCAACGTGTCGTCCGCGCTGCTTCTCGCCTAACTTTCTGTGGACGTCGGGGAGGATGAGGGGAGAAGGACAGGAGGAGAGAAGGAGGGCTTATGCCGTTGAAGCTGGAGCCGGTTTGGTGTTCCGTCTCATTACCCTAGGCGCGCATGAGTTGCCAGTCTGGTCTTTTTCTCTTTTTCAATGGCTGCTGCATGATAGCAGTGGCAATGGGTGTTATGCTGTATATCTTGGAGCTCTGATATGATTTATTCTACGATTTTTCGGGTGTCAGATAGTAAGCTGAATTGGCGAAGATGCAATCAATGTTGGACTCGCGAGATGAAGACATTTAAGCGAGTCATTCCTCGGGGAGAGCAGCAGAACCCGTATTACCCAGCCTTCAACCAGAGACGTAGACGAGGACATTATGTGGGTTGTCATTATTCGCGTCGTAGTCTGCGTTCTACATTCCTGTTCCATGATAGAGATATATACAGCTTCACATCCACATCCTCATCCTCATATACCACGCCGTACGCCGTGCAGATATACCCATAATACCCCTTTAATCATCAAATGAGAATAATGCCACCCGCCAGGCGCCGTCTAGGCTGCTTCAACATGCCCAACACTTTCCTTGATCTCTTCCTTCTCGACGTTGAAAGCGCTCCTCTCAACCTCGTGTCTGAACACCTCCTCGTCGTTCCTGACCTCGTTGATGACAATCGCGTGCGCCTTTCTCGGCGTCAACTCCTTCGAGAACAAGCGATCCATCGACTCCAGAGGGACCCCCCTGGTCTCGGGAAGCAGGAACCACACAAACACGATACTGCACATCATCAAGCTGGCGAAGAAGAAGTACACCCCGTAGCGCATGGCAGTGAACATCTGCGCGGTGAAGCGCGCCACGAGGAAGTTGAACAGCCAGTTCGAGGCGGCGGCGAAGGCCTGGCCCAGGGTGCGCACGTGCTGGGGGAACATCTCCGAGTTGTAGACCCAGGGCGTGCCGTTCCAGGAGGGCGTGTAGAAGACGGTCCAGAGGTAGAAGAAGGCCATGGCCGAGATGCCGCCCGAGGACAACTTCCCGTCCGCGGTGGGGTTGTTGGCCGGGTCGGCGATCTTAATGTATGCGCCTACGTAGTAGAGACATATGGCTCCGCCGAAAGCACCAACCATGAGGAGTTTTCGCCGGCCCAGGTTGTCGATGAGGAAGAGCAGCCAGACGATCGTCACCACGGCCTTCACGACACCGAAGACGCCGGTGGTCAGCAGCGAGGTGTTGGTACCGGTGACGCCGATGGACTTGAAGACGGTTGGCGAGTAGTAGTTGATGGCGTTGATCCCGGAAGTGTTTTGCCAGAAGAACAGCGAGCAGCCTAGGAAGAAGCGGTACGCAACTTTACGGTCCTTGCCGAGGGTTTTGAAAGGCTGCCAGAACCCGAGGCCGACGGTGCTTTGTTGATGTTCGATGGCGGCGTCAATAGCAGATACTTCCTCGAGCATGTACATGTCGTCTGCGGGAAGCTTTCGCAGCCAGCACAGGTTCTTGAGGCCTTGGCTACGCTTGTTGCGGGTCATGAGCCATCTCGGTGACTCCTTGATGAAGAAAAGTCCGATAAACATGAGGCCGGCTGGAATAAGCTGAATCGCAAAGGGAATGATCCACTGCTTGTGGTTCGCGGGGAGAGTGACTGAAACTCCGTACTGAAGATAAGTTAGTTACGGAGGGTTTCCCAGGGGATGTGTGGTGTCTTGCATTAATCCAGAATCCGACGACCCCTCCAATCTGCCACCCCATCTCGTACAGACCTACCAACCTCCCACGGATCGCAGGGGGCGATAGCTCCGAGATGTAGATGGGAGTCAGGTTAGAAGCACCGCCGACGCCGATCCCAGCGAGCACCCGTCCACCATAGATGAGTCCCAGTCCACGACTTCGATTGGCGCCCAGCATGAGACCTGCTCCAACGACAAAGACACCAGCGAAGATCTGGAGACCCTTCCTGCGTCCTAGGTAGTGGCCAGCAGCATATGCGAAGAATGCTCCAAAGAAAGCACCGGCCTGGTAGAGCGAAACGATGTTCTCGGAGATGAGATTCGCCTCGTGCGTGGTGTACTGGGCCCAGTTGAACTCTTCTTTGAAGGAGTCCAAGGCGATAGTTCCACCGATAAAGGCACTGTCATATCCGATCATGACGGCGCAGAAAGCAGCTCTGGAATAGTCAGACTTCATTCAGATCTGGGGATTATGAGAACTTTACACTGCTGCGCACGAATAGACACGGAAATTGTAGACACATGATGGCGTTGGCCGATCTGTGACAGTTAGAAGTGCTGAAAGCCGAGGAGAACGACATACCCTCAACTAGAGAAAGGAAACCCATCTTTGACCAGCGAGGACGAGGGTTTCGGATTTCTTCAGATTCCTGTCCTCGCAATCTGTCGGAAAGTTTGGAAGTGGAGAGTCGTGAACTCAATGGAATCTTCTTGCTACGTAAGAATGAAGCTCAGACCACAATCCTTCTTGTCACTCGCCAGCCTGCCAAGAAATAACGATGGTAAACAAATACAGTAGTAGACGAGATGGAGAGAGAGTGCAGCTCGTAACGGCAGACGGCAGGCCTCCTTATTATAGTGGCTCTTTACCAGACCAGCACGGTGGATCGCGACCCTCTTCGTGACCTCGTCAGCAGTCCTCGGGTCGGTGCATTTTGAGTCTGTTGAAGGTTTAATAAACTGGAGAACCGGAGATCAGGGACCAGCACGTCCCCTTGAAGTCGCCAATCAACTCAAGTTGCAGGCCACCCACTTGCGTTCATGGTGGAGGCGAGACCTGGGGACGGTGAGCTATCTACCAGGGAGAACTCTCTTCCCCTCGCCTTGAAACGGGATTTCCCACAAATCTGGCTAGGTACCGGTATGTAGCGGTCAGAATTGGGGAACATGTATGGCCGCGCCATTTCGGATTAGCGAGGAGCATACGAAGCGGCGACGACAACAAAAACAGAAACAGACACAACAACAACAACAACAGCAGCAACAACAACAAAAACAACAACATACCCATATTCTTCCCTACAAGCTTCTTCTCTCTGCAGGATCCCCCTTTCAATTCCAGAATCAAGCTCCGTCAACGGCTTGATGAAGGCAAAGGCCGACGTCTTCCCGCGTCAGCGTCTGCATGCAGCTTCAGTCTGGGGTTGACTCCACGTCTCACAAACCATGTTTCCCCGCACTGCCAGACTCGAAACCAATGAGCGGCAGGATGAGGAGACGGGTGAAGACTTAAGAGGATCCTGCACGTCATCTGACGTCTATCAGATAGTAGTAGGTACTCCGTTGACACTTGAATATCAAAAGTGCAGGCCTGTATTCCTTGCAGTCCGAAACTATCCAGTCTTTCTTGTACGTTTAAAAAGCCATTCCAACAGTCAGTGCGATGCCTATTGATCCTGCGGGGTTCTTGGTAACACTGGCTCGTATCGAGGTGGAACTGGGTTTTGCCGCTTAACTTGTTGACTTGGTTTGTGCGCCACACGCCAGAGGGCGAGGACTACATCCAGTTTCCTTCCTGCTTACCGATCCAGCTCTCTCCGGACCATCTTTAAACATGTAAAGGTCAGATAGATCCCGTTCTGAAATGTCGTAAATCATATACCTCTCCGCTCATCATGTCTCAACACTTAGGAAACCATGAGCCTCCTCCAGACACGGACCCGTACACACCTCCCCCAGCACCTTCAATATCACATCTCGACAGGGTCGCTTACCTCTTCGGCTATCCTATCGCCCACTCCCTTTCTCCTCTTTTACACTCCACGGTCTATTCGGGTCTCAACCTCAACTACGAGTATATACTTTACGAGTCCAAGTCTATAGAATCATGTGAGAATCTTTTTACATATACATCTCCACTTTAAGCAACACTCTTTTCAAGAATCCAATTTATTGTCCGCTTCTTATGAACTTTCATCCCGTCAAGCCATTCTCATCCCAGCAGTCACTAACCCGGCCTCCTAACAGGTCTCGCCTTAACCACGCACCCTAAATTCTACGGCGCCGCCGTCACCATGCCCCACAAGGTAGCCATAATCCCGTTTCTGGATGTCCTCACCCCCGAAGCCGAAGCAATCGGCGCCGTGAACACCATCTTCCTGAGCACCGCGCCGCCGGGCATCCACGGGCGCCGGCTCCTCTGCGGCACCAACACCGACTGCATCGGCATCCGGGAAGCCATCCTGCAGAACACCCCGCCGTCTGTCTCCTCCGCCATGCGGGGCCAGCCGGGTATGGTCGTCGGCGGCGGGGGCACGTGTCGCGCGGCCGTCTACGCCCTGAAGCGCTTCCTCGGCTGCAGCGACGTCTACCTCGTCAACCGCGACCCGGTCGAGATCCGGGACGTGATCGACTACTGCACCGCCAAGGGCTTCGGCTCGGGTCTCAGGGAGGTCGCCTCCGTGGCCGAAGCTCGTGCCCTGCCCGGCCCGCGCGTCGTCGTCTCGGCGATACCGGATTTGGCGCCCCGGAGCGAGGCCGAGCTGAGGACGAGGGCCGTGGTGGAGTTCATGCTGGGGAAGCAGCTGGCGGGCGGGAAGGGGTGCTTGCTGGACATGTGCTACCATCCGAATCCCGATACGGCGATTAGTAGGCTGGCGGGAGAGAGCGGGTGGCGTGTTATCGGGGGCGTGGAGGCCATGATTTGGCAAGGGCTGGAGCAGGATAAGATTTGGTTGAGGAGGAGGGTTAGTACGTTGCCTGTTGAGGAGGTTAAGAGGGTCTTTGCGAGTAAGGAGCCGAAGGAGAAGGCGAGGCTTTGATAGGACGTTGCTGGGTGCGGTTTGTGTGGAGGGAAGCAGAAGCGAGCACGAGGCTTACGCAAGTGGATGAGTGGAGGTTAATGTAACCTTGGAACTCGATGATAACCATTGGAGCGGAGCAGGTTTGCGGTGCATACAATCGGAGTGTTATGGCGTTGAAGGTGTATTTTGCTTCTCGATTATCGAGTGTATGTATATACAGAGTTTCAGCATTAGAGTGTCCTCTACTTCGGATGTCTTCGCACCCGTATGCCTCTTCATCTGAATATACACCAGCCTTCTTGACCTACGCTCCTGGCCTCGAGTAATCCAGCACATCGACTCTCTTCCACACTTCCCTTACGACCCTCTCCTGAGCTTGCCTCCCCGTCTCTCCCTCCCCATCACCCGCCGGCCGAACTGCTAAATATAGCCGACTGCCTAGTCGTACCTCTTCAATAGGGTCCGTTTCGGGATTTGGTGGTGGATTGGCGGTTGTGATGAGGCCCCCTGCTTCGCGGAGGATGCAGATTCCGGCTGCAACGTCCCTGTGAATGATTTAGCAAGTGGGTTTTGAGGACATGCATGTGCTTGTGTATTCCTTGAGTACGTCTTGGTATGCACCGAGATGAAGAAGGATTTGCCAGTAGTACGGAAATTTACTGGGAGACGCAGAGCCTAGTATGTAGTAGTAGAAGGGTGGATGCGCAGAAAGAGGCCGATTGGGAGCCAGTGTGACAAGGGGCTTCTTGGTACGGAACGAAAGACGGAAAAGAGTTTATGAGGTGGGACGTACCATTCCCAGCATCCGCCTTCCCACCAGATGTCAAATGCGCCAGAGGCTACGTATGCTAGATCTAAAGCTGCACTAGATTCCCATGCATTAGTCAAGGATCGCTTACTCGCTTACTCGCTTACGTCGAGCTTCTCTTCGAGGAATGAACGTCTGTAGCTCCTATACGACATTATAAATATAAAACTCACCTCCCCAAGCTCCTAACTCCATGCACCATTCCTCCTTTTCCACCTCGTCCGCCAATCTCAGCAGCCATATTCATAAAGCTGCCGATTTTTCGCCGCATGTTACCGCCCTCGATATCTCGTCTGTTAATCTCCATTAGCATACCTCATTCATGCATTCTTTACAGCCTGTTTTCCCTACACTCTCAGAAGAGAGTTAATGTTTCTTTTTTAAAAACGATATCTGGAGCACAAACCTATCTTTCCCCCACTCACAGCTGAAAATACAGCCCTTTGGTGCCTCTCTCCCGAAAACCAGCTTCGGGTTATTCACATACGGCAACGCTCTCCTCTTCTTCCCCTCACACGCATCGTCCTGCCACGCTCCATGGCCCACAAGTGCCGAGTACGTAGTATCGAGCATAGGCTGATAGATAACGCCAACAGCGGGAATCCCGTTGATGCAGAACGCGATAGAGACGCAGAACATGGGGAAGAGATGCGTGTAGTTTACTGTACCATCAAGGGGATCGACAATCCATGTTGGGTCAGAGGTGACGAGGAAGTCTTTGGATGAGCCAGAGGAGTAGGTTTCTTCGCCGATGAATCTGCTGGTTGTTTAGTGTTTTAAATTCTTGCTTGAATGGGGAACTGTCTGAGATGGGAGTGGGAGCTAAGTGAGGTCCCAACAAGAACCCCCATCCCACCGTGAAGACACCAAGCAAACACCTACTTGTGATCCGGATACTTCCCCATTATCTCATCCTTCACAAAAGCCTCGACATCTAGCCCTCCACGTGATCAGCCATCAGATCTGCATTCCGCCCTTCCGTTCTTCCTCTCTCCTAGACCAAACAGGCACAAACATACCTAAATCGGTCTGCGTAACAATATCCACGGCATTCATCTTCTCCTCCACCTTCCCATTCACCCTCCCACTCTCAGCACCGCATCTCTTCTCGACACTCTCTAGCAAGATCTGGCCAGATCGCCGACTGAGATGGAGCGCAAAGGCGTAGATCTCTTGAAGCTCCGATTCTGTTAGCGTGAGCGACGATGTCATGGTAGAGGTGTTAGTGGCCAGGTGCTGAAGTGGAGATTGCTGACGGAGGACTGAGGAGGAATAAATGAAATTGTTGATTGTTGAATGTTGAATGTTGGTTGTTGTTGGGTCCGGAAGTTCTGGGATTGCTCGAAGTGAAGTGGGGTATGTACTGATAAGGGGGAAAGTTTGTTTCTGAGAGGCGGATATTCGCGTCTGTTCGTATCATGAAACCTAGACGAGCAGCCGATTCATGTATTGATTGAAACGGCTATCACGAGATTGCATTGTTCGAAACCGTCAGTCATTGACCTCGTCAGGAAAATAGAGATTTTCTTGATGCTATCAAAAATCGGCAGTCTCCAGCCATGTTCACTCAAGCCGTACTCGCCTCATACCGATGGTAATTATTCCTAACCTCAAGCTGCATCCTCCGTCTCGGCGCTCTCCTTCCCGTCATTAGCTCAAACTGCGCAGACGCCTGCTCGGGCAATACCTCTAATCCATCAACTATAACCCAGGCTTTTTTCGTCTCCTCCCTTACCCTTCGTATTTGTTTTAGCAGCGGGGTGTCGAGAGGTAGGTACGCTAACTACACATTGGAACATTAGCTTCTATTTATGGTAGTGTCTAAGAGCCTGTTTTTTTATACCTCAACTACGACACCACCTGTCGGGCTTCTCAGCCATTGCATCGGCATTTCGAAATTTGCTGGCGCGCTGGTCCCAACTTGTCGAGCTGGAACGCAGGATATGATTATGGTCGGTTGTCTGACATCTGCCGGCCAGTCCTCAAGCGGAGAATTCAGCACACGTACCATTTCACCATCACTGCTGAGTCCTGACGCCCAAGAATTGAAATGGCGAGCAACGCTCTCGGCGTGCCCACGGGTCCGATTGTAAATAAAGATCTTGCGGCATCCAAGCTGGATCATGGCGTAAACTGCTGCTCGAGCCATGCCACCTGCGCCGATAACCAGACCAGCGGTTTTCGAAGGCTGGATCACGTTTCGCGGTGAGAGATTGCGACGAACACTGTTCATGATGCCAATGTAATCGGTATTGTCGCCGTAGTAAGCGATGATAGGACCAGCTTTGCCTCGCTGATTCGCATGTCGCAAAAGGGCCTGGGTACCTCCATCGAGAGGTGTATGGTTGGACAGTACTCGCAGTGGCAATAGCGTATTCACGGCTCCTATTGCTTTTGCGTGGTAGCTTTTTGCGGCCACTCGAGACAAAATTTCGACTTTGAATGGTTGGGTGATAGCTGCGCCTCCGAAGTTTGTATCTTGACACAGCTGTTGGATATCCTCAAGCGAAGTGACTTGAAGTGACTGGAAATCGTTGGACATCCCACATTCTTGATAAGCTGCACTGTGCATAGCAGGCGACAGACTGTAAAAGACGCTAATTCCAAAATGGTAGTAGTGCATGGGGTCGTTGATACGCGATTGGTAGCGGGCTTGCATAGCTTCTGCTGCCGTTGGAAGGAATTGTCGAATCTGGCTCCTGCTCACAGTCGATTGCATGACTGGATGGGTGACCGGCGTGAAGATCCGATTGGCGACCAAGGAAGGTCGACCATATTCTCCAATATTGTATGCAATCAGAGGAAGATGGTCGGAGATTGACTCGATTTTGTTGACAAAGTCCCGAACCGTGTCGTTGTCCTTTGCGTTTGATGTTGTCCGAACAAATCGGACGATGTCGCAGCCCAGAGACTTGGCCCTCTGATACTGTATCATTTTCGATTCGTCGTCCCAGCCCCAGGAGTTATCTTCTCGATACATGTGGTATCCGATGATTTTCGTCCTGCCGGATGCCCGAACGATGTCGGAGAAGCGGTCAGAAGAGTACTTCAAGTCTACCACAATATACTCGACTCCGAGCCGCAAGCCGTACTCCATCAACAAGAAATATGCATTCTCCTGCTCTTGAAACGAGAGACCCGCACCCTCAAAAGCATAGTCCTCCACTTGGAAGATGATAGGAACTCCAAGGCTCCTTCTGATAGTGGACACCTGCTTCCCAATGAGCTTTTGAAGATCAGGTGACCAGGAGTCGATCTTTAGCTGAACTGCGTCCGCGCCAGCTTCCAGGTCCGTCAAGTTCAGGTCGGGTATGACTGACAGCCGAAGCGATAGGGCGTACGTATAAGACCTGAACTCGGCTGGGAGGGCTGCAATCGAGAAAGGACTTTCCAGGCCGCTGCGGGCAATACCTTGACCCGTCAGGAAGTCCAAATACATTGAAAAGTCTTCCTTGGCGTATTTCAGTCTGGATGAGATTTTCGCGAGTCCGTTTTCAGGGGGCGCATCGCTTCCATCGGAGCTGGAATCGTCATGAAGGTTGAAGAACTCGAAGTTCGAGCATTTACGGTGCGCCAAATCCGCATTCTCCAGACGCGCTGCCTCTTCCTCCCCAAGTCTGAGCAACGACTTTATTCTCTGACTCTCTCTGGTGACATATATGACTGGATTTGTTTTGCAGTACTCATAAAGCGCCTTTTGAGCAGCCCCCGAGAGACTTCCCATTCCGCATTCGATAACGCAACCGGTCCTGTGGTTGTCTAGCATGCGTTTCAGCACTTCTACATTTTTTCGATAGAACTCGAGACTTCCATGTTGTTGCATGAAGACAGCCCTGTTTTAGTTAGCTTGCTTCTCTTGCAGTGTCCAAAATAGATCGTGGGCAATGCCATTTGAACAATGGGCCGGATAGAGGAAAGAAGTTCAAGTGCAACCCATGGGACATAGGTATGCTCCTGTACCAATCCTTCGATTGCCCCAAAAAGAGACTGGACAATGGAGCATCTCGGGTGAATAATCCGGCAAGAAGATGAATCCGCACCTAGAAACGCCTGTGACTGCTTGAAAATAGTGATCCTCGGTTATGAGTCTCCTCCCTAAGTGTGTAGCCCCTATAAATCCCAGGGTCCTCTTCCCCGAGCCCCTAGATCCGATCAATACGATAGAAGCATTGAGCTGGAAGTCTCGGATGTTTGGCCGAGGCTGTCTAGCAGCGGCACTTTCGAGGTATGCCAATGGTGCTTCCAGCTGGGTTACGATCGACATATCGCCTTCTCGTCGTCTCGTCTTCTCGTCTTCTCGTCTTCTCGTCTTCTCGTCTCAGCGACAACGTACTTTTTCAATTCGATATCACGTGATGCGGTATAGACCAGAACCAGGGCAAAGTCAATCCGGGATCTATCTGCTTTGCTCTGCAGCAGCGAACGGGCGGACGACACACTGGACAGAACAGGAGGAGGGTATCTGGAGACAGTTTTTCTTTGCATCAGTAGTCAAAGGGAGAGGAGTGTGGTGAGTGGATCGAAGTCGTTTTGTCTGTCTACCTGTCTGATGGTGCTACGGATAAGGATTTAAGCGCTCGTATAATACTACAGACCCTCTAATTGGTCGACCTGAATTTCCTCAGTCCTACCCCAGATTTTGCCCTCGTCGAGCCTCGATTTTGTGGTCGCAGAGTTTCCCCACGAAAAAATTCAGCCGGCGGAGTTGCGCCTCCAGCCTCCAGGTCGTGACTGTGCATCGGTCAATTAATCAGATACCCATCGATCACTCAGCAGCCTCGACCCCAGACCCCAGAGCAAGGAACGACTGCGAACAGCTTCTGTATGAGCGATCCCCGAAAGCTTTGTCCCATGGGCTACGAGACTCGACAGCACGACAGGAATATTGGTGGGAATGGCGCAGCTGGGGCCGGATCATGGAGGACCAGATGATAAGACTGGCATAGACGGTGGAGAGCTACAAAAAAAATTAAAGGGTGGTCCCCGGAAGAGGGTCTCGCAGGCTTGCGACAGGTGCAGGAGTCGAAAAGATAAATGCGATGGGAAGAAGCCGGTGAGACAGCCTCTCAGTCTCAACGCTGCAATCCAATATGGACAACGGTTGATGATGGATGCTATGGCTCCGGAGCTCTAAAGCAACAGACCGGACGTCGCGATAAGACAGTGGCACATTAACTCTGGCAGAGTTTACGTTTGGACGAGAACTCCTGCAGGACCGTGTATGCTAATCGGAAGGATATACAGACCTGTTCAACCTGCACTGCGAACGGCCGCGAATGTTCCTACGACGCCAATGTGAAAAAGAGGGGTCTGCCAGAAGGATATGTTCGAGGGCTGGAGAAGTTATGGGGACTTGCAATACGAGATGTCGATGAGGTGGAGGATAATATGCTGTCAGCTCTGTCGGGCAACGAAGAGAGTAGGACTATCCTTTCCATCCGTCAAATCATCCTGTTGAAATCCGTTTATCTCAACATGGTCGAAGTTTCCTAGGCTTTCTAAATAGTGCCACAAATCCTGGGATGTCAAGCGCGAAATGGATATCCCAACCTGCAACGAATACCAAGTTCAAGCCGATGTTGCGGCTAGTTATAGTTTTGAATTTAACAGAGTTCTTTCAGCGATTCGTATCGCTTAGAACATCAATATATCGCCTTGGTCTGGATATAATTACTGACATGCTTAGGCGCTGAAAGTCCCTTGAGTATCTGGAATGACGAGACGAACTCAGAGACTTTGGTAGAGCTGTGGCGAAAATCTACCATCTCCAGAGAGCTGGAGAGGTTGCTATCGTCCCAGGAGCCTTCGGAAATAAAACGCAAGCGAACGAACACCGAGACCAAAGATTTAGCTGAGAAGGGAGGGATCCAGCAGCCATCAATAGATGTAGCTCAGCCCAGCAAAGAAGCCGATATTTCGACTTCGAGTTGGTCCGATCGAACTCAGGATGTTCGAGCGCTCAGCGATTTTCAAACATCCCCATCGGCTGTCGACGTGAGTTACTGCGATCCTCATTCGGACAATGGGACATGCATGTTGACAGCAAACTTTAGAACATCAGTCTGCTCAAAGAGCCTAAAGAATACGAATCGATTCTTAGCCCTTCTGTGGGACATGTGTCCAGTGGGACCCCGGTTGCTGCTGTTGGTTTACCTGAGCTACCTTCAGAAACATGGCATTTGCTCGATGTATACTTCTCTTACACGCATCCCTGGCTGCCAATAATAGAGAAGCATGACTTACTGCGAACATCCTACCAGTACTCGCAGAACCGTTCCAAGTAAGTTGGACCTGGACCAAGCGCCATCTCGATTTCCGATATTGGTCTTGACATTTAGCTGACCCTGGGGAAGTAATTCTGGCTCTTCTGGCTCTGGCGACAACGCAGTCCTCTGGGCGGCAATCGCATATGCAAAGTTTCAGCACCGAGCCATCAACAATATACCACGGGCTCTTGGAGCTGTAGGAGAAATGGTCTGGACTGCAGAAAGGATGTATAGCCACGCCAGGGCTCTGGTTCCAAATGAGGAGGTGACGTTGGAGCTGGGTAAGTTCAGCCGTTTATCTCGTTAAAATTTCCGAAATCAAAGAAGCATATTTACTCCTCTAGTTGTCTTCTTCGCTTCAGACACACTGTCCGACCTTTCAGGGGTCTCGTTGTTGTAATTCAAAATGCGACATGTCTTCTCATTCTATCATACACTACAGGATATTTATATTAATATCTATGTAGGCCACGTACAAGCTCTACTTATCCTCACACTTGCGAATCTGGGCATGGGTCATTTCAGTCGAGCTTGGCTGTTAGTAGGACAAGCTGTTCGAGCAGCGATTGATCTACGCCTGGATCGGCCGCCGGACCCAAAGTCACGCTCGAGATCTAGACACATTTTCCTTGGCTGTTTTGCCCTGGAGACACTCATAGCAGCCCGACTAGGTCGCCGGCCGCACCTGAGGTCCGAAGATGTCGAAATTGTAGGTCTTCTAGAAGAGGATGGTCTCGAAGAATGGGATCCATGGATAGACTGCCTTACAGTACGGAGGAGATCTTCAGGGAACTTGCGCACCCCTGCGTCGATATTGAGCACCTTCAACAGACTAATCCAGGTTCTCAAAATTCTCAACGAAGCGTCATGTTTGCCAGTGGCTTCCAACGCCTTGCAGTTGAGTACCACTCTATTGCAAAAGTTACATATCTGGAGCCAAACCCAATCACCCCCTCTGTCTTTCGACTCAGCTGCAAGAGGCAGCGATCAAGCTCTATCTCTGCTTCCTCATCAGTACCACCTACATAATGTCTATTTCACTACACTAGCGATGTCGCAGCTGCTGTCTCATCGTCATGGCAAAGAGGCAGTCAATCTCGAGCCATGCACTCGATCAGCTCAGCAAGCCGTTGATCTCATGAGTCAACACTCGGACATGTTCGGGCTTCTCATTGTCCCGCCTATCTACGAGTATTTTGTCAAAAATGCCTACGATATAGTCCATGCGGTACACAGCAGTATAGAAAGCACCCATATCGTCCTCAACGATTGGAGACGAAATCTGGACCGTTGTGTAGATGACATGGAGCTCGCCTGGCCTGTTTTCGAGTCATTCAAGTCCTCAACCGCATATCGGTCTACGTCACAGGCTCCCAGGAGGAAAAGCCAGGTGGCATTCGATCTTATCAATGGCATGGACTGGGACGCAGATACGTCGAATTCTGGTAGAACTCCTCTGGGCATGGCAAGCTACGATGCTTTTGACCCTTTCAGTACCCAGAACTCTCGCGAACAGGTCGAGCAACTGAGGCCAAGAGGAGCAAACCAAATCAGGACAACCGGCCACCCATCGTTAGGCCAATCCTCCGGGCATGGGCTCCCTCAAAATCCTCGTAACATTTACGAAGATTTGCATGCCACTATTGGCTCCGCCAAACGACACCCATCTAACAGGCAAAATACAGCTCCCAAGCCGCCTACACCGCAGATGGTAGCGCAAGAGTCTTTCAATATAGCACCGCCTACTAATCCCCAACAGCACCGGTCTTTGACTATGAGTTCTACCGACGCCGAGGCCGATCCCGTATTCCATGAATTGATGCGACTCGATGCAACTGAGTGGTATGTGGCGCCTTTTCAAAAGTCCTTGCATTACGTGGCACCCAGTTTTTTTCCAGGCTCGGTCAATTCAAATCCCTGGACTCTTGCCTCTCATTAGTTCATATAAAGTGTCAGCATATCTAGATGTCCAGATCACTAACCTTCACCCAGGGCCGGTAACTGGGATCAAAGTCTGATGAATCTCGGCTTCACAGACACCGACAACATGAACCAAGACTTCTACGCCTTCTGCCAAGAGCCAGACCCTTTGCACCAAAATGCTGTTCTCCAGCAGCTTGTTGCGAATTCGAATGCTGAGACGAACGACATCTTCGATGGTACCGGATCAGCATTTCTTGGGGGTTCTTTGGGGATGGGCGGGTTCGCTGTAGGTGATGAGAATGAGGGCATTGAAGCGGGTCAGATATTGCAGGCGTTGAGTGCTGCTGAGGACCAGAGGGGCGGTGGATAGACTTGGCGTCTTTAATGTCAACGCATCGCTGTTCTACAACAATGAGGCCTCACTTCACTGAAGATGCACCGCTTCTTTCTCTGCTACGTCTCATCTGATGAGCATTTGGATCATCGTTATACAGACCCATCACTCCCGGTAGGGGCTGGGACAGATACCCGTTTCCCTCTCTTACTACTCTTCGCGTACCTACAAGACCCAAATTACTCTTGACCACTTTTCGGTATATTCATTTCATTACGAAGCATTGTCCACAAGACTACAAGGCCCTCTGACATTCGAATCCGCTTCTTGGTTTACTCTTCAATCTTGCTCTCTAAGGACATTGAAGGTCGTAGCCCCAGTCGATCCCCTCCCATCTCTCCCTAGAACTCACTGCCCACCTTTCGAATCTTTTCTTTCAGCCACGGCCAATACACCAACCAGCCTAGGCTCCACACCTCGTCCAAGCCACGAGAAACCAGGCTCCAAGCTCCAGCCATCGGGGACAGAGAGCTCAGAAGTAGAGAGATATTCCGAAAAGCTAAAGAAAGCTGATGGACATCCAACAGTGATTGTCGGAATGGAGGGAGGGCTTCGCAATAGATGGGAAAGTTTATTAAGCCGAGGTGGTGCAATGATGGGTGGTAATTCTGGTGTGCCATTCCAGGAAAGAACGCGAGTCGCCCTATGCACAAGGCCAGCTCCTTTTCAGAGTCTGCTACTTCGTACGGCACCTGGGATGGGCGAGTTCTTCAATACGATGGATCAGGTCGATGGCGTTGGTGACATCTTCCAATTGATTGATACATCATATCAGATGAGCTATTTAGCTTCACATCACGAGTGATAGGTTTTATTTCTGAGGACTTTCTCTAGTCTACGAGCCAGCTAAATACGAAAAGTACTAGCTTTGATACAGTAAAATGTATTTATATTGGTATATCCTAGGATTGAGAGAAACAGCTCACGATCTCGCCTTCCCCAGCTTCGTCTCGATCGCCTCACACACGGCAGTCGTCATCTCTACCGTCGTAGCCGATCCTCCAAGATCTCTCGTCATGACCCCCTTCTCGCAAACGCCTCAACTATATTCAAATGGCTCTCTGCAGCCTCTTTCTCGCCAAGCCAGGCCAACAACCCACAGACCGTCCAGAAGGTAGCAACGGGGTTCGCAATGCCCATTCCCGTAATGTCAAATGCAGAACGGTGGATAGGTTCAAACATGGACGGGTTCGCGCGAGCTGGGTCAAGGTTGCTGGTTGGTCCTGCCAGGGCAGCTGCAAGATCCGAAAGAATGTCGGCGTGCTAGCGCGCATCAGTACACCTTCGTCTCAGCTCCGAGTTCATCCCGGCCTATCAAATTCGTGGCAACGATAGTCTCCAGAGTCTCCGGCTTCAGCGTCATCCTCACAGTCATGGCATCCACCAACATCTTATCAACCTCCACATCCGGAAACTCCTTCGTCACCTCGCTCGCAACCGCATCCCACATGACTATCCCATTCCTCTGAGCATTACTCTTCGTCACAACAGTTAGATGCTTCTTTGGCCTCCCCCTCGCAATCTCAAACGCAAACCTGATGATCCTCTCTACACCGTGACGAATGAAGATGGAGACTTCCGTAGCGAGCTCCCAAGATTGGTTGGTGTGTGAACGGCCACCGAGACCAGCATACTCGCCTTCGCTGTTCTCGCGGACGATCACCCAGTCGAGATCTCCGGCTTTGCAGTTGCGGAGCGGGGACTGCGTGCCTCGGGTCACCTTTGTGGCACGCACATTGGCATATTGTTGGAGGGGCTGACAGATTGCTAGGCGCAGCTGCCGAAAGTGAGATGTGGTCTGGAACATCTAGAGTGAGAGCAATATCAAGACTGGGTGCATTCCACCATCATACATACTCCGTAGAACTGGGGGAACTGGGGGAACGATTGAGCTCCACTACCAGAACAGTAAGTGCCAGGATAAGTCAGCTGATATTGGAATGGCTGACATGGAGAAGATATCGGTTAAGACTTCAGATCTTTTCTCCGCCGTGAATAGATGCAAATAAGCAAAGGGATAAACCAATTCATCGTCGGGATGACAGCCCGCTTAGCTTTAGCGAGGGGCAGCGCCACAGCTACCTACGTCACGTCACGTTACTTGGCTACAAAAGCTTGGCCCGGTCATCCCTTCTCGATATCGTGGCTGAACCAAGTCCCCTCCGTACACTCGCGGTACTCTGTACCGGTATATTCATTCCAGCTTTCTTCCCGTCCAACCTGATCCCGTACGAATTCCAACCGACTCTGCAGAGCTGACAGACTGATAACGCATCGAAACAAATATTCGCAAAAATGTCGAACTCACTTGATAAGGCGGGCGCCAAGGCGAAGGAGGTTGTGTGAGTTCGATTCAGGAGCTTGTCTTGAACGGCATGGCATGGCATGGCGATGTTTCGGTACAAAAGCTGACGGTATTCGCAGTGTCGAGGACTTCAACAAGGCAAAAGCTTTGGCGCAGTCTGCTGCTAAGTCTGGAGCTTACATCTACCCCATCAAGGTAAACTCAAACCAAACCAAGCTCGCGATCGCTCTTTTGACATGGCTAACTTACCCAGGGCGTCTTCTACTTCGTCTCCCACAAATCCCTTTGGAAGCCTCTCATCTCGAAGCTGATCCCTACCATGTCCCTGTCTCTCGGTGTTATCGCATTCATGTTCATCTTTGCATACCTGCCACAACTCGCCGTCCTCGTATTCGTCAATGGACCGTTGGCTGCTTTTACCACTGTCCTGCTCACCCTCAGCGAAAGCTCCACCATCATCAACCTTCTGTCGAGAACCTTTCTGCTGCAGGAAGCTATCGTAGATACTTTCGATGGTGTCTTGGTTGCCAGAAGACAAACTGAAGTATTGTCTGAGGGTCGCGAGATCAAGTCGGGAAACTTCAACGACCCGATGGCGAAGCTGGGGAAGCTAATCAAGTCGCCCTTTGAGAAGTATACCCCCAAGGCGTTCATCCGATATTTAATGTACCTCCCACTTAACTTCATCCCTGTTGTGGGAACTGTCATCTTTGTTCTTCTACAAGGTCGTTCCCGGGGTAATTCTGTTCACACTCGCGTAAGTAAACTCATCAACTCAGCCCCGGTTTTTGTGTAAGCAGTGGCTAATCAATTCCAGTATTTCCAACTCAAGAAGTGGTCAAACTCCGAAAGAGAGGAATGGCTTGCGAAGAACACAGCTCCCTATACCGCGTAGGTCCATTTTCACAGTTTCCGCCCCTTATCAATTTCCGGCCGTCAGCCAGCCAATATGGCTGTTACAATTTTTATGTTTGTGGTACCCAGTCTTGGGTACCACCTCTGCATAATTTCTCCGCAAAGCCCCGGAAGATTGACTATGTCCGGAGGTCTGGCGATCGGATCAAATTCACCCTACCTTATGCACTGGCACATGTAGCCGCAATGCGAGCTAACGAGATCTAGATTCGGTACTGTAGCTACCCTTCTGGAGCTCGTCCCTTTCGCGTCCATCTTCTTCACCTTCTCAAACACTGGTAAGTGATCTACTCACCGCAAATCTGACCCCGTTAGCTGATCCACTTGAAGTTGGTGCTGCTCTGTGGGCTGCTGATATCGAGGCCAACAACACCAGCATGACTGAGATGGAGGTCCCAAAATTCAGCGAGGATGCCAAGAAGGAGTTGTGACGGACATGCAGGCAGCCGAGATGAAGCGGTGATTGTGCAGTCGTCGTGCGATCGAAGTTCTGCTATCGAGGGCCTCGTGTTACCGGTCGAGTGCATCAAGCCACATCGCGAGGTCTCACCTTCCAACCTCTCTAATTTTCCGTACAGTTTTCTTTTTTTGCATGAAGTTGTGATAGCGTGGCGTTGAACGGAAAACACCGCAACAAAATTAAAATTTACCCGTTCCGATGAAATGATACCATTGTCAGCCTCAATTCCAGCTTCTACATGTAAGCACACATGAACACCCACACACGTGTATATAACATATATAATATATATGTATATATATATATATCTGAGGAAAGATTTGAGCTCGGCAAGAACGCCACTATGTGTACCCGGTACCTCTATCTTTATTTTTGTGGAGACGAGGCAAACAAGGTACCAGACCCAGATTATGCGAGTCTTGCATCGCCGTCCTGATCTCGAAGCTACGGCATGAGCACTTGCATGAGTCGTGAGCCTAGTCTCTTCGACTATGAGCTGATGTTGATGGGATCGACGGTCGCGCAAGACCACTGTATATCTGACACCAACAAGCTTTTCTGTGCAAACGCAGGAGATTAGAGAGCAGCGAGCCAATGGCACCGGTACGTCTTGATTGTGGCAAACAGAAGGCCTCGATCCCAGATGTCAAGGGTGCGTTTGCAGAGTGGCAGACTCGGTACCGTACCTCTCCTGGCCATCTCGGCTGTCGAAGGTTATGTAGCCAGGCAACTCGTGAGTAACACGAGGCTCTTTTTCAAGCTTTCTACAGGGGCACCTTCCCGTCCGGCCGAGCTCTGACCGATACACAGGCCGCTGAGTCTAGGTAGCGATGGGAAGTACACGAACGGGCCTCTCGGGGATGATGCTATCAAGTCAAGACTCAATACCACTCAAGAGCCATTCAGAAGTGGAGGTGGAGACGGAGGTGGACAGGCACAGGCACGACGGGAGGCTGCATCGCTGGTAGCAGTGGTGGTGGTGGTGGTGGGAATCTCCCCTATCTGGCACTCCCGGGGGACAAGCTGCAGTCTGTCGTTTTGGGCGACGGCGATGGCGACGGCGACGACGACGGCGTGACTATCAGACTCCGGAAGAAACATCTAGACCTGGAAACGGAATGGCATGGTTCCTCCCCCGGATTGAAGGGGGCATGGATCCCGCGGGCTTTGCGTTGCCCTGCGTTGCCCTGCGTCGCCCTGCGTTGCCCTGCTCGGGTGTTCCCTCGATACGATAGCATGGTGGTCTCGTCGTCTCGTCTTCTCGTCTTCTCGTCTTCTCGTCGCCCCATCGCCCCATCGCCCCTTCTTCCCTCTCTCCAGGACGAGAGTACAAACGGCTCGGCTGGTGGCCATGGTGGCTCCTGCTGAAACCAGACAGATGGATGACGACGTGACGTGACGTGACGTGATGGAAGTGATAGAAGTGATAGAATTGATGAGATTTCCCGGCAAAATCAATGGGATTTGCGGATGTGTGGATGTGTGGATGTGGCTTAAGGTTCTGGCCCAGACGTACCTCCCCTTCTGAGTCGGACCTCGACGTGGGAATTAACCGGAAGAACCGTTCCCGAGATACCTTACTAACCCTACTCATCCTAGTTAGCGGCCTCCTACATCTCCCACGTCTTTACCTCTCTCTCTCTCCCTCTCTCTCTCTCTTTCTCTCTTCTTTCTTTGCCACCTTCACTTCTTCAACCTTCATATATCTCCCTCCTCCCTCCCCCCACGTTCCTTCGCTCGTTCGTTCGTGTATCGTCTCTCATAGAAACCTCTTCTTCCATCGACCGGAAGTCCTGGTCATCGACGGAGCGAGCTGCCGTACTAACAGCATCCAGCATCCAGCATCCAGCGTTCAGCATTCTGCATTCTGCCATCACTCGTTGCCAGCTTTTGAGAAGCATCACACTCATTTTCCCCTTCGATCGACATCCATCAACGCAACGTGACAGTCATTGCCAGTGAGTTCTGTCATATATCCTTCCTTCGACCTCTCCACGGGTCCAAACTGGTGATATCAACATGCTGACGCCTACCTTCCTCCTCCCGTTCCAGCTCCAAACATGAAGATCAAAACCCTCTCTTTCGGCCTTGCATCAGCTTCACTGCTTTTTGCATTGGTCCCAGCTACCCAAGCTCGTGGTCTTCCAAGCTGGCTCAAGGCCGAGCGTCATGAGATCGAGGATCTCAAGAACGCACCTCGCGCCTACAAGGTCTATGATCGAGAGTACCAATACGGTGGGGGCTACTCAGAGCCTTCCTCTGGACCTCTCCCAACAGTCAAGCCAACCTCATTGTCGTCTACTGTATCCACTACGTCGGATTCTGGTGAAGTGACTTCCGCCGAGTCGTACACTGGTAAGCGAGATCTGATTGCTTGAGGTCGGCAGGTGACTTACTGTCTATCTATCAGCTCCCGTCTCCGAGACCTCGACTGCGGACGGGCTGTTCAACAGTGCGACTTCATCCCCCAGCTTGTATTCGCCTCCAATCTTGAGCACTGGGTCATCCTCGCCAACCTCGATCAGCTCTGGCAAAACCCTCTCCACGGTCAGCGACCCGGCCACTTCAAGATCATCGGCCTCCTTGCCAACGATCCCGTCGGCTCCTTCCACCACGGCCAAGCCCCTGAAGTGTAACAGGAACAATTGCCTCCGTGCATTCGTCAAGTCATCGTCCCTCGTAGGGCCGTTCTGTGCCACATATACCCAGACCATCAACACGGCTACAATTGGCCTTCCGGTGTTTGTCGCCGCCAAGTGCAAGGATAGTCCATCTGCTGTTTCGTCTGCCTGCTCTTGCCTTGGGGGGTCGCCCTCAACCTCATCTGTGCCTACATCGCCTATCTCCTCGTTGGCAAGTGCATCATCAACAGCAGAAGGCTCACTCATATCGGGCTCCAGCAGCACTCAGGCCACATCATCTCCTGCGTCAAGCTACAGCCCTCCTTCAACCTCGTCTGTCAGTTCTGTCGAGAGCTCATCCACGACGAGTGAAGAAGAGAGCACCACCCAGGTGACAATTCAGACCACTCAGAGCGTCACCGTGATTACCACCGCCCCCTTGGGTACGGCGTCATCGGGGATTGTTCCATCGGCATCGAGCTCGGCTCTCTACACCAACACCTCAATACCTGATGTCTCGAGCACCTTCACAGAAGGAACCGCCACTTCAACCGCATCACCCATAGTCATTACTTCTATTCCGGTAGGCACAGGATCCTCTGGAATCATTCCGTCTGCGTCGAGCTCGGCTCCCTATACCAACACGTCGACACCTGATGTCTCGAGCACCCTGACAGAAGGCACTGCGAGCTCGACAGATTCGGTTCCCGTCACTACATCGATCCCATACTATGGAGGCGGCTCTTCTGGGTTTCTGCCGTCTTCGTCGAGCTCATCCGGCGTGTACACAAACACATCAACCGATGTCTCCAGCAGCCTGAATGGCGGTATCGCGACTACGACCCCTTCGCTCAGCCCGAGTAGCTCGTACATCCCTCCAACGGCTCCATATTATACCACTAATACCTCAACATTCGTTGGGCCTACTGGAACTGCCTATTCAAGCGAATTTTCCAGTACCCTCACAGGTGGAATCCCAACCTCAGTTCCTTCGCACAGCCCTAGCGGCTCGTCGGTTTCTGGTACGGCCCCGTATGGATACAGCAACTCCTCGGTCTCTGCTGGGCCTACGGGGCCAACTGGGACATCCTTCCCAGTGACTAATGAGGTTTCAAGCAGTTTGACTGGAGGTGTTGCAACTTCAAGCCCTTCAATGAGCGTGAGCGTTTCCTCCGCTCCTGCTACGGCCCCGTACTACAACGGAAGCTCGAGTTCACTTACTGGTCCTACCGCACCCTTGTACACTGCACCCATCAGCACGGGTTACTCGCTTCCGACATCTTCAAGCTCATCCGTCTTGTATACGGATACTTCAACAGCCGATGGAGAGTTTACCTCAAGTGTCAGCGGATCCATCCCAACACCAGTATCATCTTCAGGTGGTCCTTATCAGTACCCAAATACCACCTCCTCCAACGGACCAACAACCGGAACAGGAAATTCGATCTTCCCCACTGGAACCGGCCCTTACACATCAGTGCCTCTGTCCACCGGTATTTCTGATTCTACTATTTCCGGCGGTATTGTCTCCTCAACCGACTCCTCGGTACCACCGTTTCCGACAAACAATTCCACTAACGAATACACACCGCCCTCAACAGGTACCATCCCTTTCCTGACTTCGTCACTCACAGTGATCCTACCGCCTCTCAGCACAGGCATCTCCGAGTCTTCTGTTTCCGGTGGTATCGTTTCTTCAACCGACTCCTCGACACCACCCTTTCCCACAAACAATTCCACTGGGCCCTCGACCTCGGCAATCTCAGGAGGATTTCCTTCCTTCACCCCGTCTGGAACAGGAAGCTTTCCTTCGGAAACCAGCTCCGCGGTTGGCGTTGTGACTACTTCGCTACCCCCTCCTTACGCAATCCCAACCAACTCAACCTCAGTATATGGACCAACAGGTACAGGTGGCTATGATTCATCAACCAGCTCTGCTATTGGTATTGTCACGTCGTCTTCATCCGCTCCTTACGGAGTACCATCCAACTCGACACTCTCCTACGGACCAACCGGAACTGGAAGCTTAACTTCAGAAACCAGCTCCGCGATTGGTGTTGTAACAACATCATTGCCTCCTCCATACGGATTTCCCACCAACTCGACGTCACCATATGGGCCTACTGGAACGGGAAGCTTCACTTCAGAGACAAGCTCCGCCATTGGCATCGCGACCTCCTCGCTGCCTCCTTACGCGGTTCCTAGCAACTCGACGTCACCATATGGGCCTACTGGAACGGGAAGCTTCATTTCAGAGACAAGCTCCGCCATTGGCATCGCGACCTCCTCGCTGCCTCCTTACGCGGTTCCTAGCAACTCGACGTCACCATATGGGCCTACTGGAACGGGAAGCTTCACTTCAGAGACAAGCTCCGCCATTGGCATCGCGACCTCCTCGCTGCCTCCTTACGCGGTTCCTAGCAACTCGACGTCACCATATGGGCCTACTGGAACGGGAAGCTTCACTTCAGAGACAAGCTCCGCCATTGGCATCGCGACCTCCTCGCTGCCTCCTTACGCGGTTCCTAGCAACTCGACGTCACCATATGGGCCTACTGGAACGGGAAGCTTCATTTCAGAGACAAGCTCTGCCATTGGTATCGCGACAAGCTCGGCATCTGAATCCTCAACCGTGACTGTTCCATTCCCAATCTCCGATTCAACGTCCTTGGCTGCGCCCACGGGCACTGCACCCCCTTCCCTCACATACCCTCCCCCGCAAACTACCAGTAGTGCTCCGTATGGCTGGAATAACTCCTCTTCGACAGCCTTAGGAGTTACCGGTTCGGGGTCGCTCCCGAGCGTCTACACGACATCGACGACCTACCTGTCAAGCAATAGTACTTCATGCACATTGAAGTACAGCACGGTGTCTTCTATTCCTTCTGATGTCTCATCAACAGTTGATGGTAAGATGAATCCCCCCAAGAATGCTCAAGGTTGACTGACAACCCTTCCCAGGTGCCTTTATCACCTCATCTGTGCCAACCACTTTCGCAAGTTCCACTGCCACCGGTGGCTCTGGAGGCCCGACCATGACCAGCAGTGATTCCATCCCTGAATACACTCCCCCTGGCTACTCCTATGGTCCAGTCCTGCCTCCAAGCTCGACTCCATATGGACAAGCCCCTCCATCTTATGGAGGCTACAGCTATGGTGGCGTCCCCAGACGCAACGTCGGTCGCCGATGGCTCTGGTAAACTGGAATCTCTTCCATTATTCAAAAATGTTTGCTTCTAGACTTGCTGTAATTTCTCCTTTCGGGGATACCATTGTTCTGTTTGCTCTGCTATTTTTCTTATGTTAAACTCCTGAAAAGGGGTGCTTGTCGTGACGGCCGCAAAATGTGAGATCTGTCTGGGCCCAGGAGGATGCCAGGGGGATTATGCTACAGAGTTGCTTCGAAGATGAAAAATTGTTTTTCCGACAATAATAGACAATTTCTCAACTTCTGTGTCCTTGAACTTGTGATCTAGAGAACGTTTTTTTTGGGCGGGGGGGCGCATTCTGCTGACTGGGCTACCCCTGCTGTCGTACACACGGATCCTGCAGATGGAAGCACGCTAGAGCGAACCTCGGCTTCAAGTTTCGTTGCGGGCTTGACACTCTTCATCCCGCGAAGTTCAGCATCCATTGCAACTACCATCAACCAATTGAGAATTGAGGAACTTTATCTCAAAGTAGAATGTCTATTGGAAAGACAAAGAGTGTGCTCATCACAGGGTAAGCTACGATATCATGTACCGCTGTCACGTTGGCATCAACTCCCCAATCGCCAGCTTCAAGCAAACCATAACTCTAATTCGGCTTGCAAAGATGCTCACCTGGGGGCATCGGACATGCTCTGGCGCGGGAATTCCACGCCAAAGGTACATCAAACCTCTCCATTCGCACGCTCTGAAATTGATCAGGTAGCTGATTGGCATCTATCCAGGTCTACATGTCATAGCGACAGCCAGAAGCAAAGATGCGATTGAGGACTTAGAGGCGATGGGCATGTCGACGCTGAGTCTGGAGGTGACAAATGCGGACAGTATTAAAGAGGCCAGGGGGGAGGTAGAGAGGATCACAGGTGGCAAGCTAGATATCTTGGTTAACAACGCGTTTGTGTCCCCCCTTTCACCCTCTGTTCACACCCTTTAATTTCCAATGGAAAATAGCAGCGATGTTCATGAAGCCGTTCTGATGAAAGTAGAGGCCGTAACTGCACTATCCCCGCTCTAGACGCCGATCTCGACGACGCCAGAGCATGCTTCGAGACGAACCTCTTCGCCGTCATGGCGCTAACACAATCCTTCATTCCGCTCCTGATCGCCGCCAAGGGCCTCATCCTGAACATCGGCTCCGTCGCTGCCGTGACGCCGTACGTGTTCGGTAGCGTGTACAACGCCAGCAAGGCCGCGCTGCATTCGTGGAGCGAGACGCTGCGTCTGGAGATCGAGCCGTTTGGCGTGAGGGTGCTTGTGGTCGTGACCGGCGGCGTGAAGAGCCGGATCGCTCGCACGGAGAGGGCGCTGCCCGAGGGCAGTCTGTACGTGGAGATTGGTGAGGATTTCCAGAGGAGGGTGAAGCACAGCCAGGAAGGCGCCATGGCGACCGATGTCTATGCTCGGGGGGTGGTGAGGGAGGCGCTGAGGAGTGGGTGGGCGATGAAGAAGCTGTATTGGAGGGGGAACAAGAGTGGCTTGATCTGGCTTGTTCGGAATTGGATCGGGGCGTGGGTGTTTGATCTGGTGCTGCCGAGGATGTTTGGGCTGGGGAGATTGGCGAAGTTGATCAGAGCGCGGGGGGGCAAGTGAAAGTGAGTAGTATTCGTTATGATGGGTGTTCGTTTTGTGAATTCAAGAGAATGGCGGCCATGTCTGGTGAGAGATTCGGGCGCATATGAAAGGAATCGCAAAGCTCCCTCCTGCATGTAGTGGGAAGAAAAGGAGATACATTATCGAATGCAGTTGGTATAGAGGAGATTCAGAAGGGAAATCATCCAGACTGGCGTAGGGCTCTGGAGCTTCGCAGCAGTCCATTTTAATTCCAAAGACGGATAGCTTAATTGACTGTGGACTTTCGCTGTACCTCGGAAGAGATATATACGGATGAAAAGCCGGTCAAGTGGTGGTTGTTGTTTCCCCTTTCGTAACTAAGCGAGATCATGAACTTGGAAAAGGGTCAGATACATTCAGGTCATTGACACAATTTAAGCACATCGCTTTATCGATCCCAATAATTCGCACATTCATATATCCGAAAGCCATACCCGCCGCATCCTACCTAATACTTGCAGTACCAAGTTGCTAGAGCGATGTAACCACGTGACACGAACCGACAAACCTTTTGCAGATCCCCCACTCATCCCATATTTCGACCACCCACAGCTGGTGTCGCCATCTCTCTTCTTAACTGAGCCACGGCTGGCATCTCTACGACGATGGGAGCCCTCCGTCCAGCTCTCCTCGCACTGGCTGCGACCTTCCCGCTCGCTGGATGCAGATCCCCAGCGTCAACTCTCTACTGTCTCTCACAACCGGCCTCCTCCACATCCATCACCACGCTCAACTCCTCCCTCCCTCGGGCTCAGTGCTTCAGGGTTGAGAACGGATTGTTCTCTGAGGTCTTGGACGCGGTTCCGGAAGGTGGTGAGGAGCGAGTGGAACTCGATGGCTGGGTGATTCCCGGGATCATCGAGAGCCACGGCCATATCCTGGCGTATGGCGAGATGCTGGAGAGCGTGTCGCTGTACGGAGCGGATAGTATGGGGGCGGTCAGGGAGAGGATCAAGAGCTTCTTAGCGGAGCACAAGGGGGAGGGGTACGGAGGGCGAGGAAAGTGGGTGAGGGGTATTGGGTGGGATCAGAAATTCTTTGGGGGGGTTATGCCGACTGCTGTAGGTCACCATGGTTCCTCTGGGTGGTGAGGTGATATCTGGCAAATCGACTTTTGGGAAGGTTGGACTGATTGATTGATGACTTTGTAGGAGGAGCTTGGAGAGGATTCGGATCTGGAAGGGCTGTATATCATGCTTGACCGAGTAGACGTTCACTGTGTTCTCACCTCTCAGAAAGTCCTCGATTTGCTGCCCCGGCCGCTCCCAAAAGCACCGCCGGGAGGCGTGGTTGTCACTGAGCCTGGCCCCGGGGTATTCTGTGACAACGCGATGGATGCCATCATCTATCCGCTTGCACCCAAGCCAGATGTCGCTCAAAAAACACGGTGGTTCAAGACCGCTTTGGCGGAGTTGAATAGAGTGGGTATCGTTGGTGTTGGAGATGCGGGCATGAGACCGGATGATGTTGCTATACTAGAGGGCTTGGCTGAGAAAGGGGAGTTGACTTTGAGAATCAATGTTATGCTTGAGTGTGCTGAGAGGAACACCTTTTGTCCGGATGAGACAAAGGGGTTGGATCTGTTGGCGGCTTCGGAGGATGGGTTGGGAGATAGCACGTTGATGCTTGGGGGAGTGAAGCTTTTTGCAGATGGGGCGCTGGGGTCTTGGGGTGCGGCGTTGTTGGAGCCATACTCGGATAGGCCTGATACCAGCGGGACAATGTTGATAAACGAGACGGAATTGACGGCCGTGGTCAACCAGGTGAGCGAGCTCTATTATCTCTGAGCCGGGGTTGAGAAGTTGGTGATTGACAGCAATAGTGGTTCAATGCTGGGTTCCAGGTCAATATTCACGCGATTGGAGACCGAGCTAATCGAGCTGCGGTGGATGCTTTTGAAAGCGTTCTGGGAGCTGGTTGTGACGGCTGCAATGAAGCAAAGAGGTTGAGGATCGAGCATGCTCAAATCATTGTACGTGGTCTACAATGCAAGAGCAATCAAGAACAGTGCTGACAGCCAACAACAGCACCCAGATGACCAGAAGCGGATCGCGAGAATGGGCATAATCCCAAGTATCCAAGTAACTCACCCCCCCTCTAGATTCCTTGAATCTTCTCGGCTGACACGGGATCTATCTAGCCCACACATGCCACCTCCGACATGGCATACGCACTCGACCGGCTCGGACCAGAACGGCTCTCTCATTCCGCATACCGCATGGCCAGCCTCTTCCCCCCCGGTTTGGAAGCAACAGTCTCGAAATACCCGGGTCCGGTCCTCGGCTCTGACTTCCCCGTTGAGCCACCGTCCCCTTTCGAAGGCATGTACGCGGCCGTCACGCGCCTCAATCCCAAAACGGGCACGAGTCCCTCCGGCCCTGGCGGCTGGCACACGGAGCAGGCGTTGAGCGTTGAACGAGCCCTGCTGGGCTTCACGAGGAACGCGGCTTATGGATGGGGGAAGGAAGGCCAGACGGGTGCCATCGAGGTGGGGATGTGGGCGGATTGGGTCGTACTTGATAGGGATGTCTCGGTCGATGAGACGGGGAGGAGCTTGAGGGATGTGGTGGTCAAGGAGACCTGGGTTGGAAGACGGAGGGTGTTTCCGGTAGAGGATGTGGCGACGACGAAGGCTGTCAAGGGCGGACCGAGGAGGGAAGAGATTGTAAAAGATGAGCTGTAAATAGGATGGATTGGTAACTAAATCTATTGAATACGAAGTAGGTGTGATCTTCAGTCAGGCCTCTTTAACCTCCAAGTCTGGTTTAAAGCAAAGATGACAGTGTTCAAGTGGAATCGAAGGAGACCGCGATATCTGGGCTTTAATATGCTCTAAATAAAATCATGGTACTGTATCCACTCTCATGATCGATCGAGAACGACGACTGCTGTAGATCCAGAAAAGCAGACAGATATGGCTGCTTCTACGACTCCTTCCATGGGATTGAAGAATCTTTTCATCGCTACGAAAAGGGATACACGTCGCACATGACAATACACTTCTGGCAAGCTGTATCTATCGTCGGGCATCATCGACACACCGATCGAGGAGAGCGAGAAGTCCCAGAAAAAAAAAAAAAGGAAAAAAAAGAAAGGGAAAACAGCAAAACAAACTCCCACCTCACGGTAGGAGAAGAAAAGCCTCTGCGATGGGTTTTCATTTTTTTAATCCGCTTCGAATTGACGTGTGTGGTTTGGTAAGTCTAAACCAACTCGGCCCCAAATCGTTACAACAAGTTTCCCCCCAACACCAGCTTGACCTGAGGATGACAACCACTATGCCATCCACGCTACTGGATACTTCATGAACGTTGTAAACCAAATTTTATCAACGGTGAAAAAAATTTTAGGGGGAAAGGAAGTGATATCGTGAATATAGATGAGATGATACCTTTTACGCGTTTCAAAATGATAGCGTTTATTATTGGAAATATCTCTTTTTTTTTCTGACGATCAAGCTGTTTCTAGAATCGTTGGAAAGTTCTTCACTTGCAGCGAATCAGTAGGAATCTCGTCACCGAAGAAGGTGGACTTCATGGGAAATGATCTATTCATGTGATCTATTTATTTAACCGCTATCTTTCTAAAGATCGGAAGCGTGTCTCGCATCTCGCATGCCGAAGTAAAGAAGAAAATATTGCCCATCCATGGGAATCATGCAACCGAATCTAGACATCCCGCACTTATAAAACGCCATTCATATCCAATCCGCAATAAGTAGCACAAGGGCAGATTTATGCACATATCGGAACGCCCATCTATAGACGATCCAGCAGTCCCTGGCTCTCCAACAACAGCACGATCTCATGAACGGCGTTCCGGACGCTAGTCTTCTCAAGATCAACGGTCAGGTCGGCCTTCTTAGGAGTCTCGTATGGGTCATCGACACCAGTGAAGCCCTTGATCTCGCCTCTGCGCGCTTTGGCGTATATGCCGCGCTTGTCGGTCTTCTCGGCGTGCTCAAGGGAGGTGGCAACGTGGATGAGATAAAAGTCGCCAAACTTCTCGACAAGCTCGCGAGCGTGTTGACGGGCATCCTCATAAGGGGCGATCGGGGCAGCGATGACGGCGGCGCGGGAGCGGGTGAGTTCGGAGGCAACAAAAGCAATGCGGCCGATGTTGCGGGTACGGTCTGCGCGGCTGAAGCCAAGCTCGGAGGAGAGCTCAGCACGCACTGTCTCTCCGAGGAGTAGGGAGACGGAGCGGCCACCTTGCTGGTTGAGGGTTACGTGCAGGGCGCGGGCGATGGCGTCCTTGCCGCTGTTTTGGTAGCCGGTCAGGAAGACAGTGAAGCCCTGCTCATGGCGGGGAGGGTGGGACTCGCGGAGCACCTTGACGACTTCGGGGTAGGAGAACCATTCTGGAATCTCGCGACCAGTGCGCAGACGGTTGCGGAGCTCGGTGCCTGAGATGTCAAGTGTGCGAACACCGGCTGGGACTTCATCATTGGGCCGGTACTCGTCGCTGTCTGGGAGGTAGGTCATCATTTGGAAGGGGACAACTTCGATGCCGAGCTCGTCCTTGTACTTCTCCACGGCGTACTGCGCGTCGTATGGTCCGTAGAATTCCTCGCCCTTGCTGTTCTTTCCTGGGCCGGCGTGATCACGACCAACAATGAAGTGTGTCGCACCAAAGTTCTTGCGAATAATGGCGTGCCAGATGGCCTCGCGAGGGCCACCCATCCGCATAGCGAGGGGGAGGAGACCAAGGACGGCCATTCCATTGGGGTATCTGGGGAGAAGAGCCTGATAAACACGGACTCGGGTGAAGTGATCGATGTCTCCTGGCTTGGTAAGACCAACAACGGGATGAATGAGAACATTGGCTTGGCGAGATCGGGCAGCGCGAACAGTCAATTCCCTGTGAGCTCTGTGCATGGGGTTTCGAGTTTGGAAAGCAACGACCCTTGACCAGCCGAGCTTGTCAAAGTGAAGGCGGAGCTCTGCTGGGGTGTCTGTTTCCAGGCTTAGCGAGACGAATATTCAAGGTCCAGATATAGCTTACATCTGAGAGCAACATAATCGTAGTGTTCCAAGCGGCGGATAGCATCGATCTTTCCTCCTACATAGTATGCTTGGGCAGTGTTGTGCAGGTACTTCACAGCTGGATGATCCGCATCTCCTCCAAAGACTAACTTGGCCTCTTTGGTCCTATTGAATGATCAGTGGAAGTGCCAGCTAGGGTGCCGGCCAATTTCATTTACTTGTCTGGTTTGTAGACATCATCAACAGATATAATGGCAAGGTTGCGGTCGTCACGGAAATCACGAAGAGCGAGTCTGGCCTGTGGCTTGATTCCCAAAGCTTTGATCTGTTCCTCGCTCACATCCAGGGTGATGGGCATAGAAAACAGATTCCCATCTGCTAGTCGGTTGTTTTCAACGACACTGACGCCGGTCAGTTTATGTTTCATATACATATTCACAATTTTCAACTGTACCCATTATAATCCTTCTCGTTCAAAAAACCTGCAGAATCGAAAGTCAGCTTTGCTTTTGGTGTGAGAAAAGACGACAACTGTGGTGAGGGTGTTTCGACCCACGGTAAATAAATTGACGGACGTACCTTCAAGCGGGGAGAAACCCCCACTAAGAATCAATTCGAGATCGCAGAGCTGCCTCTCGCTCAGGACGATCGCCGGCAGAGTCTCAGCCTCCGCATCAAGCTCCTTGTGTCGGGGAAGGTCTCTCGCAAGAAGATCTCTGTGGAGAAGGTCAGCCAGCCGCCCCGAGATGCTTTCTTTGATACCTGGGTGTGCGTATGGGGCTTTCTTTCTTACTTCAGTTCTCCGCCGTGGGGTGAATTTGCCATGATCACAGATGTGTTTTGGGTTGTTGTGAGGGAGGGGAACCAGAGGAGCGATGGGGAAGTGTAGCTATAGGAATTTGAAGGAGAATGAGGAGAGAGACGGAGTAGGGAAAAGAGAAGATGGAGAGAGGCGGCAGAATATTTTTATCGGAGCTTTACTGTAACGGAACTATACTACCTACGGCTTTCTGCCGGCCCTGGATGACGTTGAGCACGCAATTGCACGAGTCGGCGGGGTAGCTTTGGTGGGGCATCCATTCTTTCGTCATAAATACAGCGAAATACAATAATACTTGGTACCTGGAAATGCTCCTCTTCCCTTGCGGTCCGTTGTTGTGATTTGCGAGGAGAGTTCGGGAGAACTAGGTACTCTAGGTACAGTACGGGGTAGGTACTAGTTATATATATTACCGGTATATCTACCAACGTAGACGGAGGAAAGGCCAAGCTCTTGGTCCCTGGGTGTTTATTTTGATGTGCCCTCTGTACACTAAGTAAGCACTACTACTTCGGTACTTACGGCATTGCCATCTCTCAGTGGCTGCTGAGACCTGCATATCAGACTGAGATGTCCATCTCATCTCGTCTCCAGTGGTCGTCTCCAGTGGTCGCTTGTCGTATGAAAGTAAACAAACAAATAAACAAAACAAAACCCCTTTCCCTCTCCTGAATGTGGAGGGTGCCTGGGCTTTTCCCCTGCCAGGCTCGCCAAGGGGTCTTATCTTATCTCCGGAGATCTTTAGAGCCTTGCCCCGAGTCCCGACCCAAGGCCCAAGGCACCGAGGACTGAGGCTCGCCAAGATAAACACTTTAATATTTTGTTCGCCGCAATGCGCTTCTCTTCACTGCCATTCCTCCCTTACCACATAACATCACTCCACGCATCCCGCGATGTCTATCCTATCTGCAGCCAGGGGCGAGAGTGCACAAGCAAGATCCTTGGTATGCGATCCTCTCGCCGTTCTTTTCTCAAGCTTCAGCGTTTGCCACATGTTTTCCAAGCGAAATGTTAATAAAACTTCTATTCCATGTCTGCCCACGAAGATTGCTGACACTACGTGCGCCTTAGTACCGTCAACTATTACGGCAAGGCGAACAGTTTGCGTCATACAACTTCAGAGAGTACGCTAAGCGGAGGACGAAAGATGCATTCAGAGAGCATAAGGATGTCACAGACGAGAGAGAGATCCAGGAGCTGATGCAGAAGGGCTTGAAGGAGTTGCGATCAATGAAGGTACGCTTGGCTGCTGGAACTCCCCTTAGGAGTCTCATGGGAGGGTCGCGGTGTGTAGAAGTGCGGCGCGGGCATATCGTTCGGTCTCTACGGCCGTTGGGCAAGCGGAAATCAGAGAGCCTTGCTGATCCATAATCAAAAGAGACAAACCGTCGTCAGTCAGTTCTTTCAACTGGACAGATTAGTTGTGGAGGGTGGAAAATCGGTAAGGTTACCCCTTCCTCGGAACTGGGCTGCGAAAGATATAGCAAGATGCTGATACTATCGCTACAGGGAAAGCAAGGAGGTCGGAGAAACGATTTAGTCAGACAAAAGGACACTGGGTAAGCTGACGACAGCCTACTTGTGTTGAAGTCTCTAACCGCGACAGATGGGATTGATGTGGATACCTAGGAAGTCAAGGACGCTTAGAAGCTGAGTGAAGGGCAATACCATACTGTAAAGTACAATTGTATCTCTACGCCTGAGGGGCTTAATTAATACCACGCAATCATGGGAAGCCCTACTCAAACAAGTTGTCTGAATGCGAGTGGTGTCAGTGACACGGATCAGCCACCCATCTCTTCTTTGCCTCGAGCATAAAGGTCCTGCGGTTGGTCCAGTTACGCCTGAAGGGACCTGTATGGTATGTTGGCATCGCGAAAAGCGTGAACCTAGCTTAATAGATATAGAAGGTAGGTATACGATGATGTGGCGATAGGGTTAGGAGTCGGTGACGAGTGCAGGTACAGATCTAGCTGTGTCTTTGTCCAGTAACCCATCATTACAGTGTGCATATTTTCGTTCCCTTTTACAGTCTATGTATATATATATATATATATACATGCATATATTTACATATTCGAAGAAATCCCCGTCCTCCGCAAGCTGGGACGTCTCCAGATTACCAAGTTACTGTAATCCACCAGCCTTGTCACCCAGTGCGACGCTAAAACGGCAGGGGTCTGCTTCGCGGCTGCGACTTCAATTGCAAGTCTTTACAGTACAAGTAAACTCGCGACTTCCACCCTCTCTCTACACTTCATACCTACTTTGTACTTCATTCAAACTTCACGCCCACGCGCCTTCTCCAGCAACCGCATCGTTGAATCATACTGCCGTCTCCGCCGTAAGCCAAACCACCCTCCCAATCCATCTCGCCGTCCTGCATTGTTTTCAATCCATTTTTTGGTCTGGTTTGGCTGATTCACACTGCTTCTCACATTGCTACTCCCATCGCAATTCACTATCTCACATCGCTAACCATGAAGTCTGCTCCAGAGGCCAAGATCCCACCAGTCAGGATCATCTTGCGCATCGCAACGCGCCGTCCGGAGCCAGATCGACAAGGGGATAGTTCGGGGACACTTTTGCCCGAACAGAACAAGGCCGGATACCCTACAACATCGGGGAAATCTCTTGAAACTTTGGAATTGATACGGAAGCTCAACGAATCTGCAACGTCGGCTGCGCGGGATAAAGCTGAGCTTGGTGTCACTGGACAATTCACAACTTCGGGGAAGACTCTTCAAACTTTGAAATTGATACGGAAGCTCGACAAATCTGCGAGTTTAGTTGAGCAGGATATCGGTGGCATAGCCCACCCAGGTACAAAAAGGCGGAATCGAGCTGCCTACGTTGAATCGGACGACGAGACGAGTACATACGAAATTTTCCATGCTGTAGAGGTTGAACCTGAAGACCCTGCTGGAAAGATACGGGAAATAAGCGAAGCGAGAGACCTGGACTCGGGAATTGAATTCCTATCTGACAGTCCATCTGTTGATCTCCGAAAGCGAAAAAGGTTTGATTGCCTTGATTCTTCAGACTCAGACCAAGGAGAGTCGCCCACAACGAGGAGGGTTTTTGGGGAAAAGCGTCTCCCAGCGCCTCCCTCAGGTTTCTCTACTACTCTGAGCGAGACGTCTGTCGAATTTCCTGAACCTCTGGAAGAAGACAAAGAAAAGCCATTGCGGAGACCCGGAGAGAAACGCCTCCCGAATCTCGCGTAGAGCTCCTGTGTCACCAGTAAGGCTGTCACTCAGAACTTTCGCTAGTCCTGGGCCCGAGAGCGTGGGGGGAAAAGGGCAGATCAACCTTGACTGGGATTTGTCTTAATCCTCGCGATATCTGCTCATGCATTGTGGTCGAGTTTGTGCGAGCAGAAGAAGCGCGGAGAGAAGAGTCCTGTTTACTTTAGAGCTCATCCCTATCCAAACAATAAACCCCCATTGTATCGTCACAAGATTCGACAATGGCGCCTAGTGCTAGTGTAAGTTTGGTTTTTTCTTCTTCTCAAAGTAAAAGCTTACTTTGAGATTCTAGTATAGAAACGCAAACAGACGGCAGAATCGTCCTGGCCTTGACCATGGCGAATTCGAAGGTATACCGGTTCGTCATTGGAGTCGCGATTATGTGACCGTAGCTCCTCCTCCAAACCAAGACAGTGCGACCAATCAGAATGACATCTGGGCCGTCGAACTGCCTCACGGGATGCCGAAAGACTCGCATCTGTTACCTCAACATAGCCAAGATCTTTTGCGCGCTGCTCGAGCCGGGAAGATATATAAACGTCCAGCTCCTGCAGATGAAGAAGAAGCCGATCCTGAAGCAATCGTTGGTGATAAGCCCGACAAGAAAGATGACGATATACTGGAGAAGGGCTTCACTGTGAAATCGTGGAAACTAACGCCACGTCACCTGGAGGGGCCAGATGTCTCTTACCTAGCCAAAAGAAGGCCAGGTTTAGGTAATGCGTCGTTGAAGTCTTCAGTGCCAGTAGCAACTGTCATCAAAGCCACAGTAAAACGAATCGATGCGGCAGGGAACGAGTATGTGCAAGACGTTGTAGTACCACAGGGTCAGACAGTCGAAGGCGAAGTTCTCTCGCAGACACAGATTCCAGATCCCAACGCACCTGTTGACTTGACGGCTGCACATGCCACGCCTCCGAAACGCAGACCCGCAACCAAAAGGAAGGCCAAAGGGCCTGGACGAGGAAGGAAGAAGAAGCCAGTTGCACCTACCAGTGTCCCACTGGCTACGCCAATCGATGGGTCAGTCCCTAACACATCAACCGAGAGAACGGTTGCTCCTGATGTAAGTTTCAGAATCCTATCCGCGTATTTTCAGAGACTAAGTGTGATGAGGGTGCCAAGAACGAAGGCAGTACTTCGACTCCAACAGTGCAGGAAGACATAGAGATGGGCGATGGCTCACAAGCTAACTCAGACGATGAGGACGGTGACGATGGCGATGAAGGGGATGAGGGTGAGGACGACGAAGCATCTGAGGATATGCAAGACTCGGTATCCAAGGCCGCTCAAGAATCTTCACTCTCCGAACTTTCAGTCCCGTCCATGCCTCCGATCCCGCCGCTTGAACCCGTAGACTCTACTATGGGCGGCACTGAGAGCAATCATGCACCTCCCAAGCTTATGGCGGATAGAGTTGAGGGAAAATCCGGAAGCCCGCTGAGACAAGTAGCAATGACGACTTCAACGGCCGCTTCACCGTTGGAATCTTCCGCAACACCGTTTCAAAATATTGCACCTACCGAAAAATCCGAATCTCTTCCTTCTGTACCTGAAGCAGGGGCACTCAATTCAGAAATGCAGCAACAAGCCTCGGAGACGGCCCCAACAAGCCTGCCCTCACCACCGCCTAAACCTACAATGGCCGAAGTCGAAGCAGCTGTCAATGAACGGCAAGAAGAGGAGGAGGAAGAGCAAATGCTACTTGATATCGCAGATAAAGCGAAGATTGGTACCCCGATATCCGAAGGCCCTCCGGTCTCAGCGGAGAGTGAGCAGGGAGCAAAAGCGACTCCCCCTGAACAAGCGAGCGTGTCCGCGGCGGCAGAAGATGACGACGACGATTATCCCGATCTTCTGGGAGGCCTGGAGGAATCGCTCAAGACGCAGCAGACGAAGGCTGAGACGCCTGCTGCGCCTAAGAGTCCTGAGAAAGTGGTGATTGATGAGGAGGGGAAGGAGGAAGGAGCGAATTCTCAAGATTCGGAGATGTTGCTCTAATGACTCCATGACAACGATGTTTAGCTCATTAGGTACTCTGGCTTTGTACTTTTTTAGGTTGAAAAGGGGCTGGAATTACTGGATACCTGGGTACATTTCCGACAGACTGTGTGCGTATCGTTAATTCTCACGCTCTCAATGATGACTTGAAATTTGTGGAAAGGGTTGTTTTTAGTATCTGTCGTTCATTCATGTGCGTCTCGGGACGTAAAGTAAAGAAGCGTAATCCTGAGAAAAGGCCACCAAACTGCTCGCTCTCCTGCCTGGCCTGACCTCGTCTTCTGTCCCCTAGAAAAAAGATATTCATCATCCTCATCCAATCACCAACGCCAGGTCTCCTGTCAGTCAACTCTTCTCATTCGGCTCGCGTCCAGGTATCATCGAATCAAAGCTTGCACCTCCTCGGCAGTAAATCCAAACACATGCAGCAAATCTAACAAGCTCTCCCCATTTAATCGCGCCTCAGCCTCCATCTGCACCACCGGCTTCGCATTCCACGCCACGCCCAGCCCAGCCGCTTTCATCATCAGCAAATCGTTCGCGCCATCACCTACAGCTACCACCTGCTCCAACGGCGCCTTCTCCTTTTCGGCAATCTCGAGCAGCAGATCCCGCTTTCTATCCGCGTTGACGATTGTACCGACGACTTCGCCAGTCAAAACATTTGTGACAGGGTCCGAGGCTATGGTGTTTGCAAACGCATAGTCGATTCCCAAATCGTCAGCCAACCACTGCGTGAGCGGGATGAAACCGCCTGAAAACACAGCCGTCTTCACACCCATGCGCTTCAGCGCTCTGACTAGCTCTCTCGCCCCCTTGGTCGGCTTTATGACTGTCCTTAACTTGGTGAAGATGTCCGCCTTCACTCCCTTTAACAAGGCAACCCGCTCCTTGAACGAGGCTGAGAAGTCGAGTTCCCCGTTCATGGCACGGGCTGTAATGGCTGAAACTTGCGCTTCAACGCCAATTGAGCCAGCGATTAAGTCGATGACTTCTTGCTCGATGAGCGTGGAGTCCATGTCGAAGACCACAAGCCGTGGATACCGCCGGAGAACAGTATCGTGCTGCAAGATGACATCGACATTCCACTCGCGCTCGAAGCGATATATGAGCTCGTGTTTGCGCAAGTCATCAAGGGTCAGGTAGGCGGGGTCCGGTGTTGGGGAGATGGTAAGTTCGACGATGGAGGGGTGGTCCGAGTTATCGAGGCAGCGGTGGGACGAGGTGAGGAATTCGGAGCCGGGGCGCGTGGGGAGGAAAGAAATAAGGTGTAGGAAGGAGGTTAGACATAATGGGGAAATATAGCTGCCGTATAGGTGGTCGAGCGGCTCTGGGTCTGGTGGGGGCGGCTCGAGGGGGAAGCTGGAGAGAGAGCGCACTGGGGCGAGGTTTGGGGGAATGGTACGGGACTTGTTCGCCGAGGGGGAAGGGGAGCGGTCAGGTGGGTAGTCGGTGATTTTGGCGCGGGGAGCCCGAGTCTTGTAGATGATGGTTGCGATCAGTCTGTCCGAGTGGGTTCCGGCTGCCGGCTGACAGTTGGTATGCGACAGCGTGTGGTTGAGGCCACTATCAACGATTTTCGGAGGGCTCTTGACGTCGGGGACACCATTGAAGGGGTGGATGGGCTTTCGAGCCTCGAGGCGGGTGTTTTGGACACCTTCGACAATACTGTCAATTCCCTGGTGGCCATCTTGCTGTGGGGGTCGGTATTGCTGATGCTCTGAAAGAGTGTATGATCCGGTGCGCATACTGCTGCCCAGGCTAGGACGAGCAAGACGAGCAGTTTCGGCCATGATGGTCGAGAGAGAGGTGCTTTCGGGCAATTTAGAGGATCTCTGCTGATGTTGTTTGTCGATGTTGTGGTGTGGTGTTGTTGAAGGTAGAAGGGAGACAGAAAGACAAGTCGAGGTTGAGCTTTTGCTTGGCCGATATTTTACCCCTCCATCGGCTCGGAGTTGGGACTTGTCCATTTCTAGTCTAGCTTCGAGGTGCCCCTGGATCGACAGCGCTTGCTCAACTCTCTAACGTTTTCGACCTACAGGAGTCTGCCCCTCGGTTTTGTGAACTTCGCTTGAAACCGACTGTCTGACGGTTCATGGATACCTGGGGGAAGTGACTATGTGAGCATTCTGGTAGGTAGGTAGGTAGAAGATACCTTTAGGCGAGATGTGGGCGCCAGCTACTCGGTTGCACTGGCAAGCGACACTGGCTTTCCTTTCAAGGTCGCTTTCAATCAAAGTCCCCTGCCATGCTTTGGAAACGAGACAGACCGTAAAAGCATAATATTCACGAGATGCCCGAAGTGCACTCCTAGTATACAAGGCCGTCCCAAATTTCTAGACCTCTTCGCCGTTTTCCTCGCCGTTTCCACCCAAATAAAGGAAACTATTTCTACGCGGTGGCCTCGCTGCCTTCATTCGCTGGCTTAGCAGCACCGGGATCAGACTTCGCAATATTCTCCTCCTTGATTTCGTCAGTTTTCACCTCAGGCTGAGGGACTGGGCTCTCTTGAACCGCTGGCTCTGGCTTGCCAACTGTGGAGGGATCAATGCCATCAACATCTGGATGCGGAGGTGCAACGGGAGATGCGTCCTGAACTAGTGGATGTTGAGCTGCGTCCTCGGGTTGAGGGATCTCGTTCCCTTGCGCGTCGATCAAACGAGTACGAGTCTCATAACGAGTCTTGAAGCTGACCTTTCCTTCGAGCTCCTTGACTTGCTCGGGATCCAAGAGGTTGCCCTCTTGATCTCTGTACTCGACCTTCTCCTCGCGAGAGATGATACTTTGGCCTGGGACTAACGGGGCGGCAGACAAAGGAGGCTTCTCGGGAGAATCAGGAATGCCTGCTTGTTCTTGCTCAACGATTGGCTTCTGCTCATTCGCCACTGGTGGAGGCGGGACGGCAGCGCTAGTTGGAAGCAGAGGGAAGTCTGTTTTTAAGATATCGGCGTTCGCGTTGATGGATTGAGATGAGTACTGAGAATACTGAGGAGCAGATTAGCGGCGTTTCAGCAAGACTAGACTGGGGATCGGGGTATCTATTACATCGGTGTGGAAGGAGCTGCAGTCCCAGTCCCAAGAATCAAAAAGCTTGACCTTGTTGCAAGCATCTTGAGTCCATGGGTTGCCGTAGGCCAGAGGGGAGTAGAGGCCAAAGGTGACGATGGTCAAAGTCAAGAAGACGACTATGCCGAGACGCCCGACCAATGGGTTCTCACGGAGGCCAATGCCTGGAATGCGAGCAGTAATATGATCGTACATCTGGCAGAGGGCAATGACCGCAAAGTAAAGAGCTGGGAAGTAGTGGTGCAAGAACAATTGACGTTGGAGAAGGTAGAATGGAAAATAGTGGAAAGCCCAGCCAAGGACCATAGTACCAATTTCGTAATCGAATCGCTTGTAGAAAGCGTTGTCGTAGTCTTTGAAGCCTCGTTGCCATCGGAGAACCGCGAAGGCTTTGAAGATGACATACATGACGACTGCAAGGGTAGAGGTCCACCAGACAACTGGGTTGCCGATGAGGTAGATTTGACGGTGGTCCTTGCCCCAAAAATTGATACCACGCTTTAGAGTGGGCCAAGAATCAGGGCGAGAATCCCAAGTATGAGACTCGACCAGTCCGGCGTTAGTTTGGTACATGACTCTTTGCAATTCCCAGAATTTTCCGAAGAAACCGGGGTTTCTGTAGTTGACCTTTTCTGCGTCTGCTCCGAGAAGAGGGTGCTCGTTTTGCTCGACATACCAAACGCTGTTGGGGAGAGTTCCACCTTTGGCGCAGGTAACTTCTTGTTGCTCAGATGCCCACTCGGGAAGCTTGACCTTGTGAGAGAATAGAACGCAGCCAGTCATGATGTGAACGAGCCTAAACTTGGTCTGAATAGTTCGGAGTCTAGCCTTGGCCACATCGCCATCGGACATCTTCTTGATGATCTCAACTCTGAAGTAATCGTTGGCATCACCCTCAAATCCCTCGTAACCGTAAGCGGAAACCTCATTTTGCCAATCAGCCTCGGTGACAGGAGGTCTGACATCGTGGGAATGTAGACGGCGACTGGTGGGTTGGTGGAAGAGCTTGATGGTGTCACCATCCTTGATAAAGGTTGGTGGGCTAAGGGCGTCCCAGGCAAGAGTTCCGTTGATAGGTTGTCCATGAATGTCAAGGGGTTGGGTGATGTTCTCAACAATCCAGATGTTGTTTTCATCCTTGTGGGGGTAAAGTGTGATTTGTTGTTGCTTACTTCCGCCGGGGTACATAAGGTTGTGCGAGTGCAGGTAGCCTCCCTGGGTTTCGTGGTGCCTGATGGTCACTCGGCTACCAAACGCAACATCGACGGGAACGTCTTGCATGGCCTTAGAGTTGAGAGTAGCCTGGAACTCGGAGCTCATGAATCCGTCTCCATCACCTGGGTTGACCAAGCAGAGAAAGTGGATTCCAAACATTCCCATGTAGAAGGTGGTTGGGATGACAATGAGGCAGAAGATTCTTGATACCACATGCTTGGCGAAAAGACGCTACAAAGATCAGCACAATCCCGCTCTGGGATACTTTAAAACTTACAGGGGTAACTGTCTTCACGTCTCCAAGCAAAACCCAGAGTTGCAATACGGTCAAGGCACCAACCCATGCGATTGTAAGAAATCCAACCCATTTGACACTGGCTGTTGCACCTAATCCAAGGCCAGTCATGGCAAGCCAGAACCACCAACTTGGCTGGAAAGCCTTCGTAGGACCTTGCTCATGTTGGTTGGTGAAAGATGTGAATGCCAATCCGGTGAAGGCTGTGAAGATCATAAGGGGGGAGTCAAGAAGGATCAATCGTGCTTGGGTAAGAAGGCCATTCTCTGTATAGAATTAGCAATTGTGCGCCAAATACACGTATGGTTCCCTACCAAAGACAATCAACAAGGCACCCATGAACGCAGTCCAAGTTCTGCATCCAGCAGCTTTCAAAGTCAAGAAGATAGTCGGGACCAAGAGAATACCGCACACAGCAGGCAATAACCGCATTGCGACGTATGGTACACCCGGCTCGACGTAGTCCTTTCCAATGTCCTTGAAGTCGAATTCTCCATCAAAGCCAGCCAACCATCCAGCGAGAGTGAGAAGGAGTTTTGCAAGCGGCGGGTGTACATCCATAAAGAACCTGCCCTTGATATATTTCGATGCGAATCCACCAAAGCTATTTAATTCGTCAGCACCTACTGAATAGTTGCAGCAACAGCAGCAGAGAGCCTACTGGACTTCGTCAAACACCACACTGCTGGGCTGGTATATTCTGAACAACCTGACAATGGCAGCCAGCACGGTAACGAAGATCATGACCTGGTAGTCGGTGCCCGGCAGGAGAAAGATGTCATTGTCCGAGACGCCCTCGGAGGTGTAGTCGTCTGGCTTCTTGACGATCACCTGGGACGACTGGGCGCGTTGGACCTTCGCATTGCCGTCCACACCTCCTTTCGCAGAACGAGCCATGTTGGCAGATGTTTTGATGAGATAGACGTTGGTGGTTGGTAGGTCGGATGAGGGAGAAGGGAGGAGGGAGGAGGGCGTTTTCTCCCAAGATCAGAAGCGTAGTCCCGACACGAGCGAGTCAAATAAACCAAGGACAATTCTCTGAATGTAAGTCAAGAAGAAGGTCGCGACAGACTATTAAAGGTGCAGCATCGCAGGTGAAGAATGTTCAAGCCTGGTGGGTGGGTCGAGGTGGGAAGGACGTGGAAAAGGAGAAAACGTCGAGCCCGCATCCCTTTGGTCATTTCATGAAGCCAGATATTCGGCCGCGAAAGTTGACGGGTCTAGCTGCAAGCCCCAATAGAGAAAAAGTTCACTTTGGGGAGTCCACCACGCGATATAAATAATATTCTTTGCAAGATTTGCTTGATTGAAACATGCCTGCTCAGCATATATCTATTTCCATTGATTTCCCCACGATAACGCGTCAAAACAGAGTTCCGATCGAAGCCCTTTCTCGAGCTCGACTCTTATTTTTGGAGTCTCGGCTCAATGTAGTCAAGCGCGGGCGGGAGCTAAGGGATGAGGCTGAGGCTGAGAGCTGCCTCCAAAGATAGCAAATGCAAGGTGTAGCGGGATAATGTGTTTTGAAATTCTGAAAAGCCCCAATATTGAAAGGTTCCAAATTAGAATCGATGATTCGAGGAGAGAATGAAGAGTCAGATATTGGAAGGCCGGCTCTTAGGATATGAAGGTTTTTGGAGCATGTAGCTGTAGCATAGAGTTATTAGGTACTCACAGTACAGTAAGTAGTATCAGTATTCATGCGACAAAAAAAAAGACCGTCACTAGCGATTTCCTTCTGGTGTAAAGCGATTTCGCATGTGCCCTTATCTACTATACAACATGCCATGGTGAACCATTCTATCGACCTCCCTCTCTGCCGTCTCTGCCCTCTCTGCCCTCTCTGCCCTCTCTCCTAGAATTCGTCCTTGCCCCATTTGTTGTACTTGTCATGCAGCACCTGTTAAGAAGGTTAGCATGATTTCTCCATGGGCTGCCGGACGTTGGACAATCAAGGCCTCTTTCTCCACCACACATGTACGAAACCTTCCAAAGGAAAAGTACCACGCAACCGCCGTAGCTGTCAATCAATTCTCACTCGAGAATCGTCTTCTGTTCCCGGCATCTTAGGCACCGTCCCTCAATAGACCTTCATTTTTCCATGTTCTCTCCATGTCCCCAACTTTCGGTCCTATCCGCTGATATCCCAGACATACGCTCCATACACTAGAAGAAAATCGAAGCCGAGATTCCGTACCTTGGGCAAGTTGACGTTGGGGACAATGACGCTGTGCAGAGCACTCGGGGCGTCCTTAGGAGGATTCTTTGGGTCTGCACCGGGGTGGTATTTGTACTTGTACTCGCCTCTCGCCTTGTCTCCCTCGGTCACTTCTTGCTGCCATGGCATGCTTCCCTCGGCAATGCTCACTTTCGCTTCGGAGGTCGAGGATGTTGGCTTGCGGCCTGCAGGGCGGTCAATTAGGCCGGTCCCGACTAAACACACGCAGGAGAAGCAAGAAATGTACCAAAGTAGTATCCAGCAAGACCCAAAGCTCCAGTCATGATGCCACCGAGGATCTGGAGGGCGCAGGTTAGTCAATGTCGTGCGTTTGCGCTGCGTGACTTCGTACGAAGAGTTCGGGATCCCGCTTTGCTCCCTTTTTAAGGACGTCGGTTTCAGCGCCCTTGGCTGCCTTGGCTGCTTGAGCAGCTGCTCTCATGATTGTTGGTCTCATGGTGTCTAGTGCGTTGATAAATTGGTGGTGGTCTGGTTTGGAGGAGTGGCGTTCAAGATGTTCATCGGCAGGGTCCGGGAGAGAAGAGAAGCGCTGGTCATATGAATCCGCATCCGGGGTCACGGGTTTAGGTGGGGCGACCAACTGTACTCGCAGTGGGTTTTTGTTCACATCAACATCGAATCGTTGACCGTTGGGTGTTTTTTTTGGGTACTCCATTGATAGAGAACCCAAGGATTTTACGTCTCGGTGTCACCCGTACACGATTTAATTTTTGGTTTGGCCATTATTTGTACGACCAACAGCACTTCCAAGTTCCACGCGCGAAGAACCACTCCTCATTCCAGAGCCAGCCAGTCCACGGAGTTCTTGATGGTCTGAGGTCGGTGAGGTAAGCAAGGCAAAGAGCCGTTGTTCTGGCTCTGTTCCCTCATCCAATCGGTACTCTTGTAGCAAATGTACTCTAGATGAACTCTGAATGAACTCCAGATGAAGTCCAGATGAAGTCCAGATGAACTCCAGATGAAACCTCATCCCATTTGCCTTACAAACATTGCTGGGCGGTCCGATGTCCGTCCGTAGGTACGTAGTAATGAATATTTACCGGGGTGGGTCGACTTCTAGAAGAAGCTTGCCTATGCAGCTAGTCAACTGTGATACGTAGGTAGTACTTAGTACTACTTAAGTAGCGGGTAGTGGATTCATGCAAGTAGCTTTCTCCGTAGGTACTACGTAAGTAGTTGTAGGTTGGTGCGGAGAAAGTACGTAAGGCTTTGGTACCGATATCATGTAGACCTACCTAGGTATATATATCTTATCTATATATTACGTGGATACAAAGTAGGATAAATTATAATATAGAGTTTATGTTGATCTCTCTTCGTCCGGATAAACTGGAAAACTCACCCGTAGATATGACTGAAGTGAAGCTTCTAGAGTCCTTCTAGCCGCTCTACAATAAACAAACAGTACTCACCTCCTTCGGATGGGCTCCCCACTGTGGGTATGAGTGGTTATGGATGCTAATAATCATCAAAAATGAAAGAATGAAAATTAGAAGAATGTTGAAATTAACACCTTACCTAAACTTACCTACTGTAAATGCAAACCAGAATTATCGCCTGGATCGCAATCCCTTGGCCCCGGCACGAAAGAATGGTCCATGCCTACTACCGGTAGGTAGGTAGGGCCATGGCTATGGCCACGGCCACGGCCCCTTTGGCAACTACGAATTTGAATTTGTCCGTCCGAAAAAAACTCAGACACTCACCCACCTCCTGCATCGCACCCACACACTCCTTTCATTCCAACCTCACTTACCAATTAATAATACTCTGCTCTACTCTTCTCCACTCGACTCGATTCTGCTTCACTCCCTCGAATCCACTCCTCCGCTTCCAAAGAACCCGTTCTCTGTCGATCCAGGCGGGTCCAGCGCCGTTCCTGGCCGTTGCGCTTCCTCCGAAATATTTACTTTCATCTCCCTTACAACGCGCTAGCCCCCGACAACACAATACGATACGATACGATACGACACCAGCCAGACACACACTTCGACTTCACCCACAACCTTCCTCTTCGCGCGTTCGGACGGTCTGGGGGCTGAGGCATGTTATGTATGAGAAATTAAGTTGGCAGTTTTGAGGAGCAGTTTAGTCCTCTCCAGCCGCAGAGATGACATCGCGAGGCAGTACATCGACTTTTCCACAACCTCCGAGGATCGACCAACCCAGCCAGCCCGAGATGGAGGACGAGGAGAGCATGCTTTCATCACGCATGACGGACATTGTCTCGGAGGATGGACGAGAACAGCCGACAGAGCAGTCGATTGCTTCGAGACCAAATACCGACGCCACGGGAGTCTCCCAGCGAGGCGCATGGCCGCAGAAACCATCTTCTCGGCGGGCATATGCTCCTTCTCACAGTCAACGAGGGAGTGTTTCTACAACAGGAGGGGCGAGGCCACCAAGCGCCAGGTCTCATGTGCCATCACTCACCTCGCATGCCTTCTTTCGACCCATGAGTTCACAACGTTTACAGGCGCATCGGGGAGGAGCGCGACCACCGACTTTGACGCAACCGAGCGTGAGCGCGGGGGTATCTTTTGAAGGAGGGATAAGGAGCAGCGTCAATTCCAATCAGACGGCCAGGCCATATGATCAAGATGGTCCACCACCGCCGTCGAGAGGGACAGAAATGACAGAGCAAGAGACCGTGGACAGATATAGGGCCAACGCAAGTCCTTCTCAGGGTTATACTACTGCTGGGAGCTTGACAGACAGTGTACAGCCATTGCAACGAAATCCCGCTAATTCGAAGGGGCTCACTGTGAATGTCGACCAGGGTTACAAGCCTGCGAATGGGCTTGCAGCTGTTGCAGTTGCAAATCCCTCCAAGTCTCCCCGTTCTTTTCGCTCTAGCTTTCTGCTACCTACGCGAAATGAGACGGCCTCGGGAAGCCCGAATCGAGGTATGCCGGGGAGGGAAAAATTATCCTCAATTGTATCTTCACCTGGTTTGACGCCAGTCGACCCACCGAAAGAACTTCCCAATAATATGAACCATGGGAGCAATTACGAGTATTTCACAGGAAACACGGTCTTCTTCTGGGGAGGAAGGTTACAAAACACTCGAAGTCGGCCTATCAACATAGCTACGGGTCTTATGTTCATCATCCCCGGCGCCCTCTTTTTTGTATTTTCCGCGTCTTGGTTATGGCACAACATCTCGCCATCGATACCCATCATCTTCGCATACCTCTACTACCTCGCCATGTCTTCTTTCATCCACGCCTCGCTATCTGATCCTGGAGTGAGTAGAACCTTCTGGATAATCAGCTCATGCTAACATTTCCAGATTCTGCCCCGGAACCTGCACCCCATGCCACCTCCTGACGAGAACGAGGATCCTCTTCGGCTTGCTCCTCCAACCAACGACTGGACCATGATCAAGTCAGCACAGTCGTCTACGGCAGCAATGGAAGTGCCTACTAAATACTGCAAGACTTGCAACATCTGGCGGCCAGCTCGAGGCCATCATTGTCGTGTCTGTGATAACTGCATCGAAACTCAGGATCATCACTGTGTCTGGATCAATAACTGCGTAGGCCGACGCAACTACCGATATTTCTTCACATTCGTCTTGTCTGGTACCCTGGTAGGCCTCTGCCTCATCGCTGCCAGTCTCGCTCAAATCATTGTCTACATGGACCGCCAAGATATTTCTTTTGGCGCCGCCATCGACCACTTCAGAGTCCCGTTCGCAATGGTGATTTATGGCGCCGTTGGCACGCCCTACCTGCTAGCATTGACTGTGTACCATCTCTTCTTGATGGGCCGCGGTGAGACCACCAGGGAATATCTTAACTCCCACAAGTTCCTCAAGAAAGACCGCCACAGACCTTTCACCCAAGGCAACATCATCAAGAACTGGCTTGTCGTCTTATGCAGGCCTCGGCCGCCGACCTACCTCAGATTCAAGCAGAAGTACGAAGATGGCGATCAGCGACTCGGTGAGAGGAAAGGGAAGCGAACGGCTCCGCTGAAGGACGAAGTGCAGGGTAAGGGCGTGGCGATGGAGATGCAGAATGTGCCTCCGAATATCGGGTTTCAAGGCCCCATGGCGTTGAGAGAGGACGATATATAAGAATTGTAATGTTTCGTAATTTTTGTTTGTGTGCGGTACATTCTAGCGATCGATTCTGGCTGGTTTCTCATCCACAGATTGGGTGTGAGTTTAGGGGGAGGGAGGGGAACTGCTTGAATACTTGGTAGTAATATTGCTCTTTCATTCTCTTCTTTTCATTGGGGGCAGGGACGATATTATAGCTTGGGTAATGTGTTTCTTATGACATTCTGAGAGCCTGTCCAGCGGCCCGCCCGACTTTCTTGGTATCGTAGGCGAAGATAGGACGGTGGCCCGATGACAGAGGGGGGGGGAGTGGGGGAGAGGGGGAGAGGGGGTGGGGGGGGAGAGAGGGTGGATGGCATTGTTTATAGGTGTGCTGCTCGTTGTGATATAGATATACCCGTACTCTTTACTGTACAATGTGGCACGACTTTGCTTTCCAAAATCTTCCTTGGAGAATGATACTCGTCTTTTCGTCACCCTATCTTTTTTCTTTCTTTTCTTCTTTTTTCCACTGCTCTACCCTTCATCATTCTTTTCTCAACTAATGCTACCGGGTTGCTGGATGGAGTAAGAACCGCAAGTGGCTGCGATTTTCTCAAAAGGTATATTGTTTTTAAATATGCATACGTAGGCGGAGCGCAGAAGGTGAAGGTCGCTTGCTTGCTTGCTTGCTTGTTTGCTTTACCTTTTTGTTTTTTCGCTTGCTGTAGAAGTAGGTTTTCGAACGTCGGATTCTTGCAGAGTGTTGGTGGTACGTTTGGTACCGACGAAAAGGGTTGGGATTTGCGATATACCTACGAGGACGACGACGATAGCATAAGCGTGAAATCAGTTGCGTCCATGCTTACGTTTTCGTCCGGGTCCCTTTCTGTTCTTCTGTTTTTGTTTGCGCAGACTCTTGTTCGATGGCGTGGTTGGTAGGTACCTAGGTAGGCAAGTAAGCATAACTGGTTGACGGCATTTCCGGACGTCGTCGATAGTAACACTGCGAGTAGTCTTTGGCTTGGTACTCATCAACCTGTAGCTTGGCTATGTCGAGCGGATACTTCTTGTTATGTATGTGTGTGTGTGCTCTGCTAAGTGGTGTAGCGACGTCGGACGTAGGCATTACTATGGCTTAGATGCGCCGGGGTGCTGCAAGTTCACGCCACCTGAATGGCCTGCATCCAGGCCTTCGTTGTAATTACTATCGAGGTCCATTGTGCCGACATGGTAGCAAGAGTTATCGTCGAAGTCCAAGGCGGGCTGGAAATTGATCGAAAGATCCGTTGCCCACGTGTCCACAGGCTTGAGGAAGTTTCCGAGTGAGGTGCAAGTGGTGCTGGCGAGGACTACCACGGCGTAGAGTGGTGGTGACTTCACGGGGACGTTTGGATGAATGAGTTGAATCCGGGGAGAGACAAGTGTCTATAGTAGAACTCGGAGGCCTCTGATTGTCAAGTCCGAGAATGATGTGAAAAATGAAAGATTTCAGAGCGAAGAGCTACGGAAGTACTTATCCTTCAACCTTTGCAGCTCTTTTTCAACCCCTCGACTTGTACATCAATCGAATCAATCGCCATGGAATCGTATAATGCCGACGATGTCATTTGCGGGAGAGGAGTGTTGCTTGGGCTCATTGTTGCGAGTAACGTAACCACTAGAATCTGGAACTATATTGTAAGCACAATGTACATTGGTAGATATTACCAGATATCTGGTTACGATCACGAAGACTGAGCTGTGGTGCCATGGAGCCAATGCTGAGTCCACTTTCTGAGAAGACTTGGATAGTCGAGATGTAACAATCAGATCATATTCATAGAAAGTGGTGTTGAAAATCAGCCGAGATGTGACTTTATCCTATATTACTTTGGAGCAACTTCGATAAGCCATAGAAAGCTGTGTATAGTAACGACCCTTGCTGGAAGTTGCGGTATAGGATCGGTCACTGACGGGTAACTGTATACTTGGGCAGGTATATCAACACGATAACCGAGAAATAACGGTTAGAAAATTGTAGAGGTTTCAGACGCGATCGTGTCACAGCTGTATTCTGAGGCCCCTTCGTTGCGCTACAGTATCAGACGTACGAAAATAAGATCGTGTTTGCAGAGAGTGGAGGGGAAAATCATAAGAAGAAAATCATACGACATGAAAATCATACGAGATGTTGCTTTTTCTAGCATCACTTTGGAGCGATTTCGGCGACCCCGAGAAAGGTGTATGACAACGACCTCGGAGCCAGCGAGTCGTTCTTGATATCTACCTTAGCTTTGGAACGGCTGCGGCATGGAGGAAGGAGAGGATCGAGAGCAGGAGAAGAGGATGGAGATTCAGAAGGTGGGATTTTTGTGTATTTTGTATATTCATCAGTTATATTTTCAGCGCTTTTTATTGACGAAGAAAGATAACGCAAAAAGGAGACAGCATGATTCAATAAGATGTCATAGATACAGGGACAGATATCTTCTCGTCTCAAACGATTTACCGTTTTAGTAAGCTGTAGAATATCAAAAAAAAAAAGTGACTGCCGCCAACTGACGTTGGACGTTGGACTATTACTTGTTAGCGTCGGAAGATTCTCGGGTTAAAATTTTTACTGCCAATATAACACCGTCCGAAGCGCCGACGCATATCAAGTAAATAGGACAGATGGTAAGAGTCTCCCATGCCTCATTCCGTAATATAATTCTAACATAGAACAGGCCGAGCTGGTTATGGCGCCAGGTTAAGGTTTCCTTAGCAACAATCTCCTGGTCACGAAAGTGGCGTGGGTTCGAGTCCCACTCTGTTCATGGTTTTGTTTTTGTCGTTTTTCTTTTTGTCGTTTTTCTCTGCCTTTCTGATCATATCCGCGTGTCTAGATCGTCATTTTTGGCCTCAGAATACTGGATGAAAATTTGTGGTTGTGGGCTGCTATGTTCTCGGTTAGCCGGCGCTAGCGCCTTGATCACCAAGAATGCCGGTATATTATCACAAGTGTGACAAGCACATCTCTCCCTATGTCACTCACTGCGCCATTCTTTCTTTTTGAGACACGAAACATCGCGTTCAATTGGAATCCATTTGCGGAAGTATTGCGTCCAGTTATTATACTCCATGCATGCCAGTGACTTCTCAGCTGGACGGGGCTTCTTGACATTTTATATGCCGAGCTTTGAGAAGCTATGGTGACTCGTAAGTGATGGCTAATAAGGTGATCAAATTTGCTGAATCTTGTGATCCTACTTAATTTTCATTCTGCGACTTTCTCACCTGGCTAAGATGAAAAATTTGGCGTTTAACCGTTGATCTCCAGAGCCCAGGTCAGATTGCTATGAACACACATATATATACCCGTATATATGGATTCTGAAATCCGACGACGATAGCGAGTATTAAATCGCACTCGGTGGTGACCCATTTCAGATTTTATTTTGACCTATAAATACAACGATCTTCATATCGGGTACTGCCATGCTTTCTGGTATTGCTACTGGGTCTGGTTGATGGCTTCTCTGTTGGCAAGTATGCAATGATGGAAGTCCAAATTCTCGGGCTTGAACCTTTCGACTCTGAATAACGGAGGCTGGTCTCAGCTTCTATACATCCTACACCGAGTCTCTGTTGTATTTGGAAGCCCAGGCGGGGTTATTTCCTCGGGGGAATGTAGAGATATTCAGCCGGAGAGAAACCTCTTTGGGAGGACTCGACTCCGCTTACCGAACATGGATCGGTAAACAGTCCTGAAAATAGAAGCTTTCCTAAAGATAGCAGACGGAAAAAATATCTAGTCGTTAGGCTTATATTGGAAGAGGGTGAAGATATCAGATCCCTAGTGAATACGGCAGGCGAAACGCCAGAACGATAACTCCTAGGGAAAGGGTTCTCAAAGCTTACGAATTCAAGATTATTAATGTTGAAATATTTGGCGATTATGAAAGAAGAATGCAAGTTCTTATTTTAGAGTACCTCCAAAACCACTGCTGTGGACAATCCACCTTTCATACGAGCTGGTCGTCTCTTTGCTACAGTCGGGCCTGAACGATTCTCAATCATATAGGAACTTCAGAGTCTCGACTGACAGGCATCGGAGAACTATGAGAGCAGAAGCCAGTCGACGTTGTGTTGTCTCTGGTCCAGCACTCTCTTCCCAATTACAGCCCACCCCGCTGAATCGACAACTCAGATTTGTGGCAAAGTCCCCAGACGACTTGTTATCATTACGCGCTAGCTCTCTGAATAATTTGAGATCATGGCGTGAGTTTTTGACTATAATGTCGCATCATGAGCTGCAACGTTGTTGAAGTGACGAGTTGGTGCTGGGGTCGATACTCGAAGACCTCATCTCAACACCAAAAAATTCCACACCACGCCGAAGAGGCTCTCATGAAGCTCAAAGAGCTAGGCCGAAATGGCACGAAATTTCTCGAAACCGGCATGGTGCTATACTCCGTATGAAGCAAATTGGGATCCCTGATAGGAGGATATGATATGCTCAGGGGTAAAAGCCGCACTTACCGAACGTCGTGACTTGCTTGATAGTGACCAAGGACGCTGATTTCGCTCCCGCTACACATCCAACAGTAACGCCCCGGAACTTCTCACCTCAATTCAAGCTGGTGGGGAGCGACCGTGGATTGTTGACAGAGAGGCTGACAGGTTGCAGCTTCCGGGTCATGAGAGAAGTGTCCGATTAGCTACATTCCGGAAACTCCACTTGTGAACAATCTCTCCAAGGCTACAGAGTAGATGTTTAAGCTTGATTACTTCTACAAAGAATTGCTAGGGGCCGAGCTTGCTGAGTATAGAATGGCCGGAGTTGTGATGTCCTTTTCCAGAAAGTTCTGGCAAGGTCGGCAGGGTTCAGGACCAGCAAATAATCGAGCGTGGCGGCGTAGTCAAAACTCGCAGTATCAGTCCAGGCCACCTCTACAGAGACATTTGGCTGTTCAATTCGTTACTCCGACATTAGATTATGACTTTAGGCACCAATACGGAAGTAATGTGCAAGTGTCGTGGCTTGTGACGGAGGGCGCCAAATTGAGGATTCAAATTTCCACCTTCGAAACAGATAGGTATTAGGAACGGTAAAATCGCCAGATATGATTAATTCCTGGCGTCTGTGACCGCGGTACGAAGTAGTGGTAATATCAAGCTATTGGAGTAAGAGATCGTTGGAGCCAAGTGTGTATCGTTTTCATGATGCCGGCCTCCGCCATACCCGGACACGAGATTTGATAACAGAACACCTTATGCATCACAAACCTATGTGCCAAACCATAGCCCTACATTTAAAGGCAGAACGAAGCTTGGATATTGGAAACAGTTATGAGTCGACAATAAGAAAGTTGTGAATCATTACGGAGCTCGATACAGCGCTCCGGCAGGCGTATCTTTCGCAAGACAGCTATGATATAGCAAACACCTAAGCCACGGCATTGCTAACAGCAGCTGTGTTGTCAGCAAAGTCAGAACTGTACTACCGTAATCAGCAAAGATCAGGATCAGGATCAGGATCATAAAGGTCGATAATCAATGAGCTATGAAATATATATCTACTCTGAAAGACCCCCTTAGCAGAGGCTTGAAAGGGTGAGGTCAGCAATATGTCTGGCCAAGTAGAAATAGATTATAAGGTGAGAGACCTGTTTCGTCAAGGCACGCGTCCTGCGAAATTAGGCTTCTCCTATTCGTCTAAATGGTGAGGAGGCGTTTTTAACTACTGTACTTACGGTCCTTACTTAACTCAAACTCCGACACGATCCTTTGCAATTTTCTTCCCCGCCGACAACACCAAATCACTTATTTTCCTGCTACGCTGCACAGCAGCAGCACCAGGTGCTCTTTCTTGCTAACATTTCTACGAGCTCTATTTACGGCGCATAACTGTGAAGAAAGCATCCACTATCGGCTCCGCCCCGTCTGACGAGCTTGCAGCTGTCGGCCGTCTGTTCACCTTCAACCGAGCTCGCTTTCCACCCCTACCTCGCGTTGCGTTCCTCACCTAACAACATCTGGGTCTCAAGAACGCGACAACCTCCAACCCCGAACCTCAACTTCGCGATGGCTTCTACCTCTATGGTCGGTCTAAATTCTCCACCGCAACCTGCCGATCATACCTTAGCAATGGCTCGCGCTTCTTCTGCCGACTCAGCTCTTAGCGTCATCACCGTCGGCGACTCCTCGACAAACGCGCTCTCTTCCTCAGCCTCCTCCTCCTCCTCCCCCCCGACAAGTATTGGTGACTGTGCGAGCATATCATCAGCTTCCATGGGGCCGGAAAATACCATACCGATGCCTACGCCAGAGACCGGCCGCAGCCGACGCCAGCGCACCAATGTGACTACATACAATGTAAAGGTCCTCACTGGCACGGCGATTCATGCGCCAAAGAAGTTCAGCAAGGACCCGAAAGTAATTGAAGAGCTAGCGCGCCGAAAGACAATTTCGGGGGACACACTTCTCAGAGGTTCAGCCTCAGCAAGACGTCCTAGCGATGCAATTGAAAAAGATGAGGGCCAAACGGTCAGCAAAGGCATTGATGCACTCGACTTGCAACTGTCTAAGAAGGCCTTGCCTAAACCCAAAAGCCAGATGAGCCCCCCAAGCAGTCCAAAGAAGACCAAAAAACAACTGGACCTCGAGCGACGAAAATCTACTCGATCCGCAGCTGGAGAGGTCCTGGGGAGCCTCACCAAGAGTGTTAGTGTTTTGGGAAAGCGAGGTCGGCAGGTGGTGGAAGACACTATGCCTTCAACGAGGGCTCAGCGGGAGCTCCGTAACCTGGCAGATACCAAAGAATACGCCAAGATCGACACTGATCCTGTCATTCTCGAGGTGTGGAGCAATGGTAAACTGGTCAAGCCCGAGACTGCGAGAGAGAAGAAAAAGAGAGAGAAAGCCGAGGCTGAGAAGGAGGCCGCTGCGAAGGTCAAGGATATCGTTGAACCGCCCGTTGAGCAGAAGCCCAATCCTTCGAGTAAGAAGCGGAAGGTGTATCTCTCCAAGGGTCTGTATGCTGGACAGGAGCGGGATATCGGCATATTCGACTGGTTCAAGGGCTCATCCCGGAGACTAAGAGAGGAAATGGAGAATGTGGCACCGTTCCGTCCCAACGGTTTCATGCCGTTGCCAATGTGGCATGGCCAGCGATTGTTGCAGGTTGGCCGTGACTTCAAGTTGCCATTCGACGTTTGCTCTCCCCTCCCACCCGGTCAGCCAAAACCAGATGAGTGGAGAAAGACTTCGAGCAGTTAGTAATTCCTTGGTCAGAGTTCTGGAACATGCTAACACTTTCCTAAAGACCGTTTCGTTGGTGAGGCCGGTGCTATGTGGAAGAATTCCAAACTTTTCGACAGCTGCGACTCAAAGTGTGTTTGCAAGCCAGAAGAAGGATGTGATGAGGATTGCATGAACAGAACCATGCTCTACGAATGTGACGATGGCAACTGTGCTTCCGGACGTGACAGATGCACGAATCGTGCTTTTGCTGACCTGCAAGAGCGACGCAAGGCCGGTGGTAAATACAGAATCGGTGTTGAGGTCATCAAGACAGCTGATCGCGGTTATGGTGTTCGCAGCAACCGTTGCTTTGAGGCCAACCAAATTATTGTTGAATACACAGGCGAGATCATCACTGAAGAAGAATGTGACCGCCGCATGAACGAAGATTATAAGAACAATGAGGTAGGATCTCCTCTCTCTAAATCATAACCACGCTGACATTTTCCAGTGCTACTACTTGATGTCCTTCGATCAGAACATGATCATCGATGCTACTAAGGGAAGTATCGCTCGTTTCGTCAACCATTCCTGCAATCCGAACTGCAAGATGGTCAAGTGGATCGTTGGTGGCAAGCCACGTATGGCCCTCTTTGCTGGAGACAATCCCATCATGACTGGAGACGAGTTGACCTACGACTATAACTTTGACCCCTTCTCTGCCAAAAACGTTCAAGAATGCCGTTGTGGCAGCAGCAACTGCCGTGGTTTCCTAGGACCGAAGCCAAAGCCGAACGCCAAGGAGCCGAAGGTTTACAAGGAACTTAAGGATAACTTCAAGGCTGGTGTCAAGGCTGGTGTCAAGGCGGTAAAGAGAAAGCTCAACGAATTGCTCGGTGGCGACGATACGGATGATGCCGAGGAGCATAGCCCAAAGAAGCGAAAGATGAAGACTGCGACCGGAGTCAAGGGATCGGCCCCCAGTGCTAGTATGAAAATGGCCAAGAATGCGGGCAAATCTGTCAAGAAGAGTGTCTCCAGCCAGCTCCTCAATGCTCGCAACGCGGTGGGCAGTAAGCGTGTCATTAAAAAGACGATGAAGGCCAAGTCTCTGAAGACATACGGCAACCGCAAGAGCACAATCTCCGTCTCGAGAAATTCCAGCATGACTATGGTTGAAACAGAAAGCAGCCCTCGAAGTGGAAAGAAGGCGAGCCCTCCGAAGAAGAGTGTAGGAAAGATGGCTAGGAAGAGTGTACGTGGTGGGAAGGGGGCATCTCGCGATGACGGCGATGGTACGATTGGAGTTGTGAGTGGAGATGAAGCATAGGCTTCTTTACATCAGGGGCACTGGGGAACGGGGGGACATAGGTGACAACAGGCGTTTGAGGAGTATGTTGCAAGCTTTCTGATTTCCTTGCGCGTCCTCAATGGGAGCCTGTGTATGGGTATCTACCTGATTCCTTCAGCCGGTGTTGAGCATGGAGTTCTCGAATGTGGCGCTGGGGAACACTTCTGAGCTTGATTTCTGAGCGTACTCTAGCTAGTTTGGTACAATAAAAATCTTTCTAGTTTTCTATACCATGTTTCGATGATCTCTGAAATTGGTTGCCATATGGACGTTAATCCCATAATCCATGCTCCGTTTCCCCACAAACTTCCAGGAGTTCGAAGCGACGCTTAAGCGACCCCTTTTTCCCGGGTCAAGTGGGGCCATTATTCCCGCTACCGAAATATTTCATTCATACGCGCCAAAGTCGTCATACATCTCGAGTATACCGGTAATTCTCAGCTACAATACTCCACCATCGCAACTACAAATCACTGTTCGCCTCTATTCCTGGACACTCTACCCGTCTGACACACCTTTAATCACTAATATTCCTTCTCTCGGTCTCTGGAGAACCCAGCGTTCTCACTCTCTCCCTTCATGAATACCACATCGAGTTCAGAGCAGCAGATTTCTTCGGCGCCTACACAGCTTCTGCAGTCGCGTGAGACGGGGGACCTGGGGCCTCCGCAGACCAGATATGCGGCTTCGTTAGCGACGAAGCCTGCGCCCGTGGCAAAGTCGTGGGCGCATTTTGTCGCCGGGGGGTACGCCTCCGCTCACCAACCCTCCTACACCTGAGAGAATACTGACACTGTTTGGGTAGCGTAGGAGGAATGAGCGCAGCAGCGCTGACTGCACCCCTCGATGTCCTCAAGACGCGTCTCCAGTCCGATTTCTACCAGGCGCAGCTCGCGCAAACCCGACTCGCAAAGGGCATCTCGCCGCACGCACATCTCTCCGCCGTCCGCAGCGGCCTGCTACATTTCCGCGAGACGTTTCAGATACTAGGTTCGGTGCATAGGATCGAGGGCTGGAGGGCGCTGTTCAAGGGTTTGGGACCGAACCTGGTTGGCGTGGTTCCCGCGCGGTCCATCAATTTCTTCGTGGTCGGGAACGGGAAGAGGATTATTGCAGACTATGGGAATAATGGGAAGGAGTCTGCTTGGGTGGTTCTTTGTGCTGCAGCAGCGGCTGGTATAGTCACTTCGACGGTCACAAATCCCATTTGGCTGATCAAGACGAGGTTACAGCTGGACAAGACCGTGGTGGAGAGGACGGGTGGCGTGGCCCAGAGGAGGTACAAGAACTCCTGGGACTGTATAAAACAGGTTGTGAGACAGGAGGGCATTCGGGGCTTGTACAAGGGGATGAGTGCGAGCTATCTGGGGGTTACGGAGAGCACGCTTCAGTGGGTGCTTTATGAGCAGATGAAGAAATCTCTGGCGGAGCGGGAAGAGAGGATCATTGTCAGTGGGAGACCGAAGACTTGGTGGGACAATACGGTGCAGTGGACGGGAAATGTAGGAGCCGCTGGGAGTGCCAAACTCGTTGCGGCTCTCGCAACCTACCCTCACGAGGTAAGTTTCAAGCCACGGATGGATGGGGGTTTTCAGACTGATCTGACATGATCTAGGTCGCGCGAACCCGTCTCCGTCAAGCGCCGACAGAAAACGGTCGACCCAAATACACCGGCCTCATCCAGTGCTTCAAGCTGATATGGAAAGAGGAAGGCATGGTGGCCATGTATGGCGGGCTCACACCTCATCTTCTGAGGACGGTTCCCAGCGCTGCCATCATGTTCGGAATGTACGAGGGGATCTTGAAGCTTTTGCACACACCGGAATAGAGTGCAATAGGCCCTGGGGAAAACCCTTGTAAAGATATCTGGGAAGGATTCGGCGTTTGTATGAAAAGCAAGCTCCTCGGTTATTGTACAAACCTCGACTTCACTCTGGGAACTTGGGATATCGGTGCATGATAGATGGTTGGAAGTAAGGCGTTGGACACGACATGGCGAGCTTATATGAGTATGCACGGATGAACTCGACTCGCTGTTACCGGTGGGTATTTGTCAATAGTATTGTACCATAAGAATCTGGCTTGATACCTGTATCGGGAAGCGCTGGAAATTCGACGCAAGAAGTCGCTGCACTATTACCTTGCGAAGGAAGGCAAGTAAACATAAAAGCAAAAGACAGCAACGCTTAACTCGCAACGCTGAAGTTCATGATCCCTAATGACGTTTATGAGATATCCTTCCACTCCTCACTCCAACGCCCTTCATATTCTCCATCATATATTCATACTGTGAGTGATCTAAGTAGGGAGTCCAAACGGTGTTGTGTAGCAAGCATGGTAATCGGTTGAGACTTCTTCTGCAACTTGCGGGGTCTTCGTTGGCCAAAGTCGCCGAGTGAGATTCACCATGCATTGCGGTCCCAGTTAGGATCTACATTTCCGTTAGCGACTTTCTTCTGGCGTGGTTCTCGAAGGGCCCGATGCCAAAACACGTCCGCATCGCATATTCCCTCCCTTCTTCTCTTGTGGCGTGGGAAGATTCCAACTCACCCTGTACGAACCCAGCCAGGACCTTGCTACCGGTCTGCAGTAGCGGATGGCCAACGACAATCTGCAAGAACCTCTGCAGTCCCTCCCTCCGATGCTCAATCACGTCGTCGCTGAAGCGGTTCGTAAAGACCTTGCCGGGCAAGGGCGGAATCGTCACACGCGCAGACTCTCTCTCCAGGATGTCGCGGAAGTATTCAAAGTCGGAATAGCGCCTCCGGACGTTGCTGTGGCGAAGCTTGAAGGCGGGGATGTTCGTGCGGCAGACAATCTCGTAGTCGGTGTACATGCCACGGCCCATGCCATGTGTGCGTGGGTTCTTGACCTGGGAGGGCGAGCGAGAGAGAGGTGGGGTTAGCTTGCGCTCTTCTCTATGGATGGGCGACCAGAAGATAAGGAGGGTATATATGTTTGGGGGGCTTGGGGGCAGACTGCAGCGTACCTCTATCTCGAGGAAGTTCTCTGGCGGGCCATAAATCTCCTCGAAGCTCTGCTGGCGCGAATCGGGCATGGCCTGCATGATGGCGGTGTTATGGTTGGCGCAAGGCCTGTTCTTTGCGTGCCTGAGGTGCGTTCGTTCTTATGGAGTTCGGCGATTGATCTGATATGCGCTTCCGAGTGGGAGTTTTGTGAGGCTCTTGGTGTATGAATTCCGGATGGTGTGGGTGTGGGTGTGGGGGGTGGTTGGAAATGACCGTGGAGGAAAGAGCCTCCACAGGATCTCATGGTTTGGGAGGGGCAGTTGTTATCACGTGAGCAGGCGGGTGCTCGCATCAGATTCAGGATTCCCCTCAGTTGGGTCTGGTCAATCATGTACCGGTAATCAGAATCATCCCCATTTATGAGTTTGTGTTTCTTCTTCCGCCCCATTTTTGCACAACCAAGTTTGCTAGAGAGAGAAGTTTGGAGTCGCGATAGCTTCCTTCTCTTGACTCCACTCCATTGTTTACATCCATCACCTCAAGCGACTGCCCCGAGTCTCGAGCTCACTCAATCACGATGGCCAGGATCTTGACCAGACTGACACTTCTCGCCGTCCCACTTGTGAGTACGAAACCTCAACAGACCTTGGCCACTCTGCTAATATAATATACAAAGGTTTTTCTCGTGTTGATCGCCATCGCGGGGTAAATCATCCTGTCCCTGTTTCAACTTCATCCGACGGCTTACTCATCTGATGTGTCGCAGCTACGCGTATACCCAGATCCGTTTTCTGAACCTTCCCATCCCACTGTCTCTTGCGCTCTTTACAGTCGTCTTACCCTTCATTACCGGGATTACGGTTCAAGGCTCCTACGGTCTGATCCGTCGAACCTCAGATACCGGGCCGTATCAGCTCACCATCCCCCTTATTGCGGTCATTGGATTCCAGTTGATCTACGAGACTGTTGTTGCTACCCTCGCCTTGACGCATATTTTGCCGCCATCTGCGCTGCAGTGCGGCTTGGAGAGCAGGTGGTATCAACTTTACAACGCGAAAGATGGGGCTGCTATCAGAGCAATCCAGGATGCCTTCAATTGTTGCGGATTCAATTCGGTCCGTGACAAGTCGTGGCCGTTTGGGCAACCTTCTACCTGTGCGGCCACCTTCAATCGAAACCAGCCATGTGTGGGTTCTTGGAGGAGAGCAGAACAAATCAATGCTGGATTGCTGCTACTCGTGGCCGTAACTGTGTTCATCGTCAAAGTATGCATGTTCCTGCTCGTCCAGGCTTCTGAATGATTGGGTACCTTGGCTGAAAGCTCTAAACCACAGGTCCTCTCCATCATCTCACTCCTCACAAGCACGTCCTTTACGCAGTGGGCCCGTCAAATCAAGCGAATTGGCCACCATTCCGAGGACGCGGAGGATAACAGAGCGCACATGCGCAGGTTGATCGAAGAGAATGCTGAGGAGTACCACGATGAGCCAGTCGAAGAAGAGCCAGCAACTCGTGCCCTTGACGCTCCCAGCGGTGCCCACGACCCAGGCCCCCGAGTCGAACCTTCCCAATTGACTGACAGCGGTCATGAGTGGCGTACGTAGGGGGAATCCGCTAGCCCGGATTTACAAGAATTTATGCCGTCAATTTTAGCAGGTTTGGACGATATTCAGCCAGAGCTACAATGATGGAGGCACTCGCAGAAGCGGAGGGTGTCTGCACGAGTGGCGAACGCTCTGGAGAAGTGACAAGAGCAAGAGTCGCTTGCGGGATGTAGGCATGGAGTTTTTTTCGTGGGGCCAGAGATGAAGAGGGATTCAGAGTATGGTGTCGTATTCTGATCTGATCTCGCAAGCAAATGGGATACTGTTCTCTCGGCGGGCGGACTTCCCAAACTTGGCTCGACTGTGGCGCTCCTGTATTCCAGCGATGATATACCTACAGCCCTGGTCGTATTCCCACGGGTTTGATTCACACCCCTTTTGCCGCACCATAGCTATCTCCCCGTCCATTATCCGGGCAGTACTGATGATATCAATCATGTTCCCACCGGATTACACCGCCGCAGGCCATGAAACAAACCAATTCCATACCCACCTTTTCCAAAAAGTCCATGCGTTTCCGCTCTAGCGTCTAGATCTCCACCATCTGCTGATAGCGACCTAGCAGTGCCAGGGCGAGGCCGCGGGCACCTTCTGCTCGGTACCTTACTCATGCCGGCTTGAGAAGTGCTAGGTAGATCTGTGTACCGGTACACTACTCCGCTAACGAACGCCAGCAGTCGCCATCTCAGAAGCTGCTGTGGAGACACGCATGGATGGGAGAATCGACACTGTAGGCGATGACACGTTCGTAGGATGCGAGGGGCTGGCCAGCGTGGGGGACAGGACCGACTGGTTGGGAAGTTGGGGGGGGGGGGGGGGGGGGGGGGGGGGGGGGGGCGGTCTCGTGTACGCACGCTACCGTATGGAAGGATAGACAGGCATCGGCGATTGGCCTTTATACGGTGCGGCTGAGATAGCCCGTTCTCTTTCCCCAGGCAGGCAGGCAGGCAGGCATCTCGTTGGTCGGAAGAAGTCTTCGGGGCTTCTTGTCTTGGGGGCTCGGCCATGGCGGGTCTCGAGGGCTTTCTTTCTTGCTTGCTTGCTTGCTTGCTTGCTTGTGTGGGTATTGATTGATTGTTCGAGACCGCTCGCTTAGAAAAAGGGGGGAGGTTTTCGAGACCGCTGTAAGATTTCGGGCTGGGGATCAATGGGACTTGGGGAGCGTCGGTAGATAAGAGGTACGTGGAGGTCCATGGGATATTATGCATATGTTATGCGTACCTATGAATGTATACCTAAGGTACTACCGCTATATGAATAACATCATGAAGAAATTCCCTACTCGGTGTCCTTGATGCAGCCTAGCGCGACCTGCACAACACATACTCGGTCGTACCCGTGGCGAATCACAACGGCCGACGGATGGACATGCACTCGACACCTCTGGCCTGGTCTCTTTGGCGTGTCGACGTAATCGTAATCCCAGCTTTTTCATCCAAAACACACACTCACACACACACACACACACACACACACGTGACCGTGGGTTGACTGACTGAATTGTATCCTTTTGTTGACCTTCGGATTCTCCCCGTGTTAGCAAACCAACCCAAACAACCCAACAACAAATCATCAAAACACCATAGGCATGTCGTAGGATGATGGTGACCATGTCGCCGCGTAGGGTGAGCGGCAGGAGGAAGAGCAAAGTCGTGTATCGCAACCATCCAGGCTACTACTACCCATCGCAACCTCACAGTACCGCTGCCCCAGCTTATTCGTCGTCGTCGCCCGAGCAGTTACTCCACGGTAGCAACAACAGCAGCAACAACAACAACACCACCAGCAGCAACATCAACAATCATGACGGCCAGCAGCTCTACGGTCAGACTCCAAATTTGGATCTTCAGGGTTACTTTGTCGTTCACCACCCTTCGAATGGATACTCGAATCCCAGCCCCGTAGTCCGCCAGAACTATTCTGACGAGACTTCGTGGCTATCTTTGTCTTCCCCGGCGTATACGTTGACTTCTGTCCAACCGAACTCCCATCTCCAGCAGCTGGAGAATTATGGGGGAAGCTGTGGCCAATCTCCAGGAAGCGAGGTGCCGCAGATCCAGGAGACGTCCTGGACCATAACCACTCCACGGACTAGCAATGCGGACTTGGAGATGGATGGCATGTCGGACATGCAAATGGGAAGCTTGGGAAGCTTCGATGCGAGTAACATGGGCTTCTCGGCGGCCAATACTGCCACATCCTCCTTCTCGGAGACTTACGTGTTTCCAATGAGCTCCAATTTCGGTACTCCTGCAAATCAACTTAGTGGTCTGGAGCCACCGGGTAAGCGACCTGATTTCCTTTGCCATCTCTTCAATCAGGGGATGATCGTTTCTTGGCTCATTGAACACTCTGCCGTCTTCGCCGCGGTACTAACAAGAACCGTGATAGAGGGGTACCACAATATAGGCCAGGCATTCGATGCTTCATCTCCAGGTGTTGCAAATCCTGGCTCGCCGTTTCTCGATAATCTCAGATTCGAAAATGATTTCGTGGCAGTGTCCCCTGGATGGAACAATGACATGCTGTTGTATGGTACAGAAGCTTCTCAGTGGTCATTGGAACCTTTGATAGCACCTCACCAGACCCAGCAGCTGCAGCTACAACCGCAGCTACAACCGCAGGTACAACCGCAGCTACAAAATCAGCATAATCCTGCGGGTCTCCAACAAAATCCTTGGGATTCGCAGAGCAACGCCTACCAGCACAATACAAGTTCCGGGGGCGTAGCTTTCGAGCCTATACGAGGGACGCCGTACCAGACTCACATAGCAAGGCAAGAATTCCTAGATGTCATTCAGCCCAACATCCAATACCGTGGTGCGGACCCTGTCAGCCCGACCAGCGACAATGATGGTTCTTGGGCTCTCATGTCGAATCCAGCCAGTAGCTACACCCCGTCACATGGCTCTCCTTTTTCGCAATCCTCGCCACCCTCGCATACGCCTTCGCCGCCTCAACAGGAGATCGAGATACACTCGCATATCTTCAACTCAATCCCAGGACCTCCAATGGCGAAAGCTCTGCGAGGGCGAAAAAGAGGTCTGACAGATGTAGAAAAGAAACAGGCTCGAGATGTGCGGGATGCCAAGGCTTGTTGGGCTTGTCATATCTCCAAGACGAAGGTCAGTACTAAAGAAAGACGTCTTATATCTCAAACGCCTCAACGTCCAGATCCGGCCAGATCTTCGACAGGTTGGACGATCAAAGCTGACGTCGATAGTGTTCCCCTTGCTCGCCAGGAAGACCGTGTGAACAGTGTGCAAGACTCGCCGGGAAGAGACGTTTCTGCCTCTTCTCTTGCTTCAATGACCCGCTCGAGTCGTTATCGACGTTCCTAGTTCCGTGTAAGAACCTCTGCCCTATAGTCAGCTAACCAGTACTAAGTCTCAATAGCCTACCTGATGGGTCACTTCACCATAGCCAACGTCGAGTCCTTTGTGACCAGGAATGCGTCAAGCTGGGGTACCCAGTTCATGTGCATTCGGATGGATTGGGGGTACCGGAAGCTACTCCAGGCAGATGTTGTGGCACTGGCTTTGCGCAGTAGTTCCTCCGAGATGGGCTTCCACCACCAAACAGTATCGAGCGGATCCGCGCGCCCATTCCTGGTGCGGAAAGCGAGCCCCCCGCTTGGAATACCATTCGCTGCCATGCAAGAGATGCAGGACTCCTACGCTCGATATGTCCAGGATATTGTGCAGAGCGATGTTGGAATGTATCTTCCAACTGCATATGTGGATCAACAGTCGGATCTCCCGCGACACCTTCTGGGAGCGGTTGCAAACTATTACAGTGCCGGTAAAGCAGCTAAAAATGAGGTACCTCGCGTTTCCCTAAAGTTCTGGTGCGTCTTACTAAAGACCTCTAGTGCGAACTCCTCCGTCGAGCCCTCGAAGTGCACGTAACCTCCGTAATCCTCGAGCGAAGCCTCTTCCTGGATGAAGAATCACTGCACAAAGTGCAAGACCACCTCCAGCAAGAGTATCCCAGACGCTCCGCCCCAAGATGTGCGCAGAGGCAGATCAAACTCGCTCTCTTCCTCCTGCAACAACGGCGCATCCAAATGGTCCTGAAGGAGTGGGGGAGCATGATGTGGGCCACACTTCCCAGTACCACGAAGGACAAGGACTGGGCCGTTGCGTTCGGGGTATTTCTCACCCTGATCCTGGTTATGGATAAGACCCTCGGGGCCGCGTTCTATTTCTGCGAAGGTCGAATCCAACATCATGGCTATCAAGCGTCGACGGAGCGTGAGGCATTCCAGGACCTGGTGCGGTTGACCCAGCAAGAGCTGTTCGACAGGTGCAAGGAGATCTTCCACTGGAAATTCAAGACGCGGAAAGGGGGCAGAGAGGCCTGTAATCCGATCCGCGATGGCATGGACGCCTTCCAGGGAAAAGCGAAAACGACCGACCATGACATCCTTCGTTTCGTGACGGAGTTACAGAAGGTCGTGGGTGAATTTGGTCAGACCGCTCCAGTCCAATTGAGCTGCAAAGCTGACGCTTCCACCAGAATCCGACATCCGCTCACACAAGTCCACTGATGGAGACCTCGAGTCGGCGTATACCGATGCCGGACGGCTGGCTTGCATTTTCCTGGACGACTTTTTGGGTTAGAGATTCTGTATGGAGAACCGAGGCGTGGAAAAGGTGTTTCGGCGATTGAAGACGGATGGACGGCAGCGTAGAATAGGCGCCTCTGCACTTTCTTTCTTTCCCTTCTCTGTATATTATGGCCATGTTGGTCTTGGGGTGCTGTGTGTACTTTTAAGGGCCGAGAAGAGTGTAAGAGACGGGGGAAGAGCGGACGCGACGCCTGATGATGGAATTCCTGATGAGCCAACGATGATTTTTCACTGCATCTCTTCCCAGTGCCGTGCCGTGCCGTGCAGTGCTGTGACCGTGACTGTAATGCTCGCTTGGAGTCGTTCGGAGCCCCGTCATCTTCTATCTCCTCTCATCCGTCGTGGCAGCTGCAACCTGCAACGAGGGTGCAGGAAAGCCGGCGGCCTGACGTTGGTCTCTGACTGGTAACTCGGCGTGGACGGTGCAGTAGTGTCGATTCTGGAATTGCTTGGGAGGGTGTGGGGATGGGTGTGGGTATGGGTACAGTCTGGGTACAGTCTAGGTACAGTCTGGGTACAGTCTGGGTACAGTCTGGGTACAGGATGGGTACAGGTTCTGGATACCGGTAGCCCATCCTGCATCGCACTTTCCAGCCAACGGTGATGGGGATAGCCCAGTCCCGATCATTATGCAAGGCACCGCCCGAGATCTCAGCAGGATGAGAATAGGGATTGGGGAATGGGATGGGATAAGATGGGATGGGATGAGATGGGATGGTCAAGATGTGGCGGAGTCAGTCAGCAAGAGGTAGTTAGGTAAGGTACCTACCTACCTACCTTACCTACCACCACGTCCGTCCGTCCGTCGATTGCCCTGCCACAACCAGCCTCGAGCTGGGGCGCCGAAAAGAGAAGCTGCAGGGAAGGGCCAGCAGCAAGTGCACACGGAGAGGAGAGACGGCGGGCGGCTGAGGATCGCAGTCGGCGGCCGTGAAGTCATGTTTGTTGTATGAATGTATGTATGTATGTATGTATGTAAATATGGAATGTGGAATGTCATACGAGATGACTCAGGGGGAGGCTTGGTTTTGTTAATGATTCTCCCTCGGCTGGCTGTTCCTGCCCGGTCGTGGTGGTGGTGGTGGTCATGGTGGTGGTGCAGATAGATCCGTGATCAGGAGGAGTGGTGGGTGAGCCTCACTCGACCGACTCGCTCACTTACTCACTCACTCACTCATTCCCTCACTCACTTACTCACTCACTCACTCACCCACTCCATGAAGGCGTAGGATCCGGACTGAATTCTCGACAAAGATGAGGCTTACAACATGGGAGGCTTATACGTCCGTCCGTTGATGGCTTGCACTGGTTACATCCGGGACAAGTTGTCGATCCCACGACCCTGCCACCCTGGATTCTGTGAACACATCAGGAAGGCTTCTGGAAGGCGCAGGCGCAAGGACTGCACTCACTCAGCTGTCTGTCATTCGGTCATTGATCGGACGAAGAGTCACCGACCGGCATGTTAGTGGTGATTAATGGATGCATGGATGATGGATAATGGATGATGGATGATGGATAATGGATGATTGAATGATTGAATAATCAGTGAATGAATGCTACAGTGCCCGGTATGAGTGAGATCTTTTTTAAGGTTCTATCTTCGGTCCAGGTTACTGACTGACTACTGACGGACTGACGGACTGACGGACTGACTGACTGACTGACTGTACTCGGCCCGCTAATCAGCCAATCCCCCCCGTCCCCAGAGGGAAAGCCTAGAGCCCCCGGGCCCTTTTCTTTAGGCGACACTCTCTTCAGAGATGGAACCAGCAAGGCACACTCCGTATCTCCCAGGCGGAAACTCCCTCTCGTTCGTTCCTCTTCCTCTCCCTATCCCTATCCCTATCCCTATCCCTATCCCTACTATTCCTGACTACTCTGACTATTCCTACGACTGACTATTCCTGACCGACCGGCCAGGCTCCATCGATGCTCACCTGGAATACAAGGAGGCCGAGGCTGCGGGGAGCTAATCAGAGCCCCCCGTGGATGTTGAAGCCTTCAGTTATGACTGATATATAGACAGACATGTCTCGCGCCGTCGATGGTCTTTTTTTTTCTTTTCTTTTCTGTAGACAATATCAATTCCATATAATTACTCCTGCCACATTCTCAATCACGTACCGCAAGTCGTTGCCGCTTCCCAATTCCAAACATCTACACGCAACTCACGTATAATGGCCGCGTCAAGCTTCACAACAACTCGCTTCGCTTCCACCAGAGACGAGCCGAAGGGAGGCGAAGAGCGAGATACCGGTATGTCTTTCTCTGCTAGATTCCTGCTTCTTGTCCGCCATATGGAAGAGCCCTTGCCCCCTTGAAGCAACCTCAACGTGAGAAAGAAGTAGAAAGAAGAAAACTCCTGACTCGTTGCTAGACTTTGGCGACAAGATGCCTCGCTTCGGCGGCCGCAGCAGCATGCAGAAGCCGGACGACGATGGAAAAGATACCGGTACGCACGGAGCTGAACAGGACTCATCTCAGCCCAACTCGTGTTCAATCCTGACTTCTCCCAGACTACGGCAGCTGAACCTCTAAAAAACAAAAATAAAAAAAATAAAAAAAAAATCGCACCCCCGCCGAACTCACGGACGACCACAACACTTACTTACTTGCGGGTGAGTAAAAGTGACTCAATTGAATGCCTGCCTGCCTGCCTGCCTGCCTGCTTGCCTGCTCAGGACGATCACTAGCGTCGATGGTCACCTGACTTGTCTCGAAAACCCCAGCTAACCAATGACCTATCGGCAGCTGCCTTACCAGATCCTTCATTAACGATCCATCGGGTATCTATCTATCATATCGCACATGGTGCTGGATTGACGCTCTCATCGACGCTCTGGGCCGGAAAGGGACGCGATCAGCCGAACGGAAAGTCCTGGGAGTCACGCTTCAGCTGCCTGCTTCCCAGCCCACGACCACCTCCACCTCCACCTCCACCTCCACCTCCACCACCACACCAGCCCTGTGCATCATTGCGTTTGCTCGAGATCATGAACGACAGCTTGCTTGCTTTGACCTCTTCTGATGGCCTTACCATAAAACTTCAATTCGATCCGATTCGATACATCAATCAACCTTCGACCCTTTACCACTTGCAACCTGCTTCCCCCCGGGATGGCCTCGCTTTGATTCCGCAATCATCATAACACAAACGTCTCGATGCCTTTTCACACGTCTCAGTTTACTCGAAATCACGTCGTCCTTCTTCGTTGGCCCCGTCTCTGGCTCTCGCTCTAATGGATCTGCGACACCGAATCTCGAGGGTCACTAGATCGATCGAGCATTTGCCCTCACCCTCGCCTCACACGCACCTCGGTATAACTCCAGTCCACTTCTCCGCTTCAATTCAGCGTGTTGTCCTTCTTGCCCTCCGGTGGATCCCTCTGTCAAAATCCAGCAAGCGCAGCGGAGCGATATAGATTCTTCCAAGATGATCGACGCAAGTCATACATACCTTTTGCTATTGTCACCCCACGCTCCGGAATCCGATTCGTGTCGCTTCTCCCTCTCACCATGCAATTGTGCGCCTCTCTCCTCCTCCTCATCATCATCATAAGACAGCGTGTTAATGTTTCGGTTTGGAAAGCGGTTGGTCTGTTGTCATGTTACCTTACTGTACAGACGGCCCTCGTCTCCTCCTCCTCGGACCATATCACGCCAGTTAGAATCTTTGTCACTTGTTCAGTACTGTCTGTATTGTATGCATGCATGCTTTAGTTTACATGAGAGATTCGAGTTTTGCTGCCTAACTGGCTAGTATCTACGTTTTCTTCTTGCAAGTGATACACCTTCCCATATCGCACTTTGCATCACGTTACTCCCCCCTACCAGACGACGAGAGTCATGCTTCCTACGCACTAGCTAGAACTAGAGTACCTAACTTGGTAAGGCCCAACTTAGTGAGGTACTTATTAGCGTTTGCAAGTTTTCCCACCACAGCCTAGCATTTCAAAATTCTTACCCCCAACCCCAACACTCCCCTCCTTACCTATACAGAACACATATATATACCGACAGATATACAACAACAACATTTCAAGCAAAATTCACTTTCCCTCCATCTCAAGAATCCCATTCACAGCAACTCGGTCAGGAATGTCAATGGTTTAATTTCCCGTACGCTCTTCTGGTCGCCCAGTCATTTTGCTGCCAATCGGCCACGCTGCCACCAATCTCACCTCATCGGCCGGCCACACTACCAACAGACCCCGATCATCGACCGACCGACTGGCGAGTGTGCTTCTGAAACAAATCACGCTCTCCACGCCCTCTCACCACGAGCATCTATCTCGGCATCCATTCCGCGTCCCATCCAGTATGCTTCTCACGGGCTGCCATCCATCCTGCCCCCCTCCACAGGTGTCTGCGTTTCCATCGCCTGAACCTCGCCCGGTGTCCGACCACACGGTGACAACTCAGTTGTCCATGTCGAGGGCGCGTTGCAGATGTCGTCTAGTGTCAAGCAACTGGAAGAGGTATGGAGAGGAAGTTCTTCGAGTCGTCATTGCTATTGTTCTGATTTGATGCGGAGTGTTGCGTTCCTGTCAACTTGGTTTCAGTTCCCTGTCAAGCAGCAAGTGGAGGGAAGTTGTCGGCCTTACGAGTAGACTCTTTTGGGACACTTCGACCGGATATTGAGGAATATCTGTGTGTTGGTCGTTCTGATCCAGCCTGGGCCGAGGATATGTGACGAGGAGTGTTGTGTTGTAGACGAAGTGTTGTCGAAGCCAATGGATATCACAGCTGGTTGGAGAAGTTGGAGAGGGCTCTTGTGTCGAAGGTTGCAATTCCACATGGTACAGAAGGGCGATGATGTTTGCTGAGCCCGAACGACCGTTGACCCGAGACCTAGAGGCGAATTGTGTTTTGCACATTCGTCAGCCTAGGGCTGACGAGATGTACGTGTATATGTCCCCACCCTATCTCTGGGGGACTAGCCATGGGAAGGGCTAGCCCCCATGGAGGGGTTGGGTGGGATTTCATTCTCCAAAATCGTGATGGCCTGCCAGGCACTGAACAGCCTGACAGGTGGTCTTCCTATCAATATAACGAAATGGGGATCTCTACTCCGTACCTTTAGATTCTAGTCCAATTAGGACATATAAAGACAATGGATCTCTGGCGATGATGAAGCTCGATAGACCAATACCACGGTCGAGTGATCTGAGCCAGAGAATATCAGCACTGTTGTCCCAAGTCGTGATGGCCTGCCAGACACCGACCAGTCCGGCAGGGGTTTCTTCCTATCAATATGACGAAATGGGGTGTTACTACAGCGTACCTTTGTGTTCCAGTCCAACAGATAGAGAGAATGGATCTCCGGCGATGATGAAGCTCAACAGGCCAGCACAGCACTGGCCGAGCGCTCTGAGCCAAGGACAGGAAGAAGATAAGTGTTTGATGCAACGGCAGATGAAGGCAGATGAAGGCAGATGAAGGCAGATGAAGGCAGATGAAGGCAGATGAAGGGTGCAGTATCTGATGCGAAGACAGAAGAAGGATGCGGTGCTTGATCATCTCGGTGATGAGTGATTAATGAAAGACGGTGAACGATGAAGAAGACGAAGAGAAGAGGGAGAAGAGCGACAAGACGGGCTTTTATACTTCAGTCCCATCACTCCTCAGAAAGTGCTTTCTGCTTCCGGGGTCATGGGAAGGAGTGAGCAGGAAAGTATCATCCTCACATCTCAAAATCAACGCAACAGCCTGCTGCTGGGAAAGCAGCGAGAGCTGAGCCCTTGACCCCAACTTTATACATTCACTCCATAGCCGTTACCTGTGTGTTTCTCGCAAAGCTACCTATATCCTACAATTCTTCAGTTCAGTGTGGGCTCTTTCGTTTGCGCGATTATGCCGTGTTTTCATATGCTCTCCCGATTCTCTGCTGTTAAGTTCCCCCCTCTTACTGCTCCCTGCTACTGCTATATACAATTTTGTCTTTTGAAAGAGCACCTTTCCAACTCCTCCTCGATTTAAAAATCACTGCGTCAAGTCCTTCTCTGTCACTATTCATCAAGCACACCAGAGTTCGCTAGACATCGGCAATCCTAATTACGGCCCTGTCATCTCGTCGTGGAATACGGTCTATTTCCAAGGCAAGCATGTACGTGACAAAAAAGGGGCTATTCAATTAATCGAAACTCGAAATTCGCACGATGGTACTTTCGTGATATATAGCTAGATAGGTAGGTAGGTAGGTTGCTTGGTGGTACATACCTACCTATAGCCTCCACAATCCCCTCGCCTAAAAAGTAAGAGGGGCTCGTTCCGCCGCTGTGCCTACCGTGCCTACCTACCTACCTAGGCCCTTATCTAGGCACACAAAGAAAACATCGATCGCTAAAACCAAATCCAAATCCAAACCCAATGTACGTGCACTTTTGATGCTGTGATTGTCACGTCACGCACTCACTCACTCACTCACTCACACCCACCCAGTCTGCGTAAATAAATAAATAAAGAAAGAAAAAAAAAAAGGGAAAAAAAAAAAAGGATCCAATATCTCAAATCCCAAAATCTCAAATTCCCAACCTAGCCCAACCTAGCCTAGCCTAACCCAGCCTAGCCAGCCAGGAGACCTAGCCTAGCCTAGCCTAGAGTAGAGAGCTCCACCAGTACCGCAGTCCAATCTCACTCTCAATCTCTCTCTAGGTACTATACCCGTGTACCCGTATTTCCTGTCGCCGATACAACTACATAACTACATAACTACATAAATAGGTACACAACTACACAACTCGCTTGTCTTGTCTTTTCTTTTCTTGTCTTTTCCGTCCCCGTCCCCGTCCGTCCGTCCGTCCTGGCTGCTGGCTGCTGGCTGCTGGCTGCTGTATGTGAGTGAGTGTACTCTGTATGTGAGTGAGTGAGTGAGTGAGTGAGTGAGTAGGTGAGTAGGTAGGTAGGTAGGTAGGTAGGTAGTCTGGATAGCTGAGCTAGTCTGGATAGCCGAGCTAGCATGGCTAGCTACCACACACGTTGACATTAGCAACTTTACAGTGTTCAGTTCAGTTTAGAGAATCGAGTTCTTTGCATCCTCGTCTGCGGCTCCACGCTCAAATCCAGATCCCAAGCCGGGAGGTCGAGGGGCGGAGCCTGTGGCGGAGGATCTCGTGTATTTGGGCATTTCCTGTCGCAACAAGCCAGAAGAGCACGAAAACACAAATTAGGACGATTATTCAGGTATCTACAACTTTCCACGAGACGATCTAGCAGGAAGCACAGAATCTCCCTCCGGGTATAATAGCGCCAGGCATGTATCAGGAACCAATCCCATCAGGCTTTGTCCCATGCACCACAAGCCAATCTATGCAGCACCCTCCTCAACAATACACATTACCCATCTAGAACTTCTCCATCAGGTTCTTCCTCACAGTCCACATCCTCGCCCTCTTGCCAAAAATATACATGGGGACCGTGAAAGTCATGAGGATCAACTGTATGACGCCCAACCATATGAACACTGACTTGGAGCCCTTGCGCTCCAGCCACCGCGGGAAGAACAGGCTGAATACCAAACCGTGGAAGATATTCTTGCTGAAATTGAGCGTGACGAGGGCCTCCCCAGCGTACTGGCGATAGCTATCGACACAGAAAGTGATGGCTGTTGTTGAGCCGAGAGAGCAACCGAAGGAGATGACGCCGAAGAAGATGGTAGGAACGATCCACGCATCGTGGACTTCGGCGGACCAGCCGTATCCCATGAGGCCGATGACCGTAGTGATTGCGACAGGAGCAGCCATCACCAAACGAAACTCCGGTTCGTATAGACCGCCGTTGCGTTTCGACATGGCTCGGACAATGATATCGCTGACCTTGCCAGCCACCGCGGTACCGAGAATTCCGCCAATAAACGGGGAAAGATAGATCAAACCCGTGGAGAGGGCGGAAAATCCATAAGTGGTAGGGCTTCGGTAAATGACCGCAACAGATTCGGAGAGTACAATCAACCATCCCACAGCGCAGGAGTAGACAATAGCAGACCAGAGGACCGCTGGGTAGGCAAAGAGAATGAAAGGGCGTATGGCTACCCGGAGCCACTTATCTTGGTGTATCCGTCCATTGTAAGGTTTCAGCTGCTGAGCAAACGACAAGGCAGGTCCATCTCGGAGACCGGCGGTATACCGTTGAGAATGAGACTTTGGCGTTGTGGGACTTGAAGCCCCTCTATCAAAATTCAAGCCGGTCCCCACTCTAGAAATACCTCCATCAACGTTCATATTAGGCTCAGCTCGAGCAGGGTTTCCAGCTGTCATGTAGTCTACGCCTTCTTTTTCCACGTCCCTGTACCATGGCGAGTTCAAGCTGTGTAATGCTGGAGTCGGTGGCGCGTCGCCAGTTGGCTCGACGAGATGCTTAAACTCATGCTCTGCACCATGGTGATGGTGGAGCCGGTCTCCTTGCAATGCTCCGTGGAGCTTGGCATCTTCTGTGTCTTGTTCAGACCCACTCCGTACAAATCCAACGTGATGATGCCGATTTGCGCTTGTGCGATGCACAATCGCTGGCCTTTTGCTTGCAATAAATCTACTAGGTATAGCCGATAGCGGTCTATCTTGAGCCATGTCATCAAGGTTACCATCCGCCTGCTTGTCTAAAGCGCTCGGCGGCCGCGGCGGTGGTTTGTGTGATCTCAGCCCTGAAAGGCAGGACAGTCTAGATGCATTGTTGGAGTTTCTCCGGCTTCTTGGAACCGGAGATCGATCCCAGAATGACTCTGGCACGAAGAAGAACAGCACGATCGCGCAGAACCCTCCAACCATCGCCACGATCCTGGTTCAAATTAGCCGAATAATTTCAAGATTCCCGGTAAACTTCAGGTACTTACCAGAAAACCCATCTCCAGTCAAGCCTTTGGATGATGGCAGCACTGACAAGTGGGACCAGATTCTTGCCACCTAGAAGCAGCAGCGTGTAAATACCAAGTCGGTATGCACGCTCATGAAGAAAGAAGATCTCGGCGATGGTAGCCGAAGGCAAACATTCGACTGGGCTGACAGCGATTCCTTGGAATATACGGGCAACAAGCAGTGAGATGTAGCTTGGAGAAGCAGCACACCAAAGTGACGTGGCAATGAAAATTAGTGCACCGACCAGATACACCGGTCGTTTCCCATAGAGGATTGCTGTTGGAGAAGCAAAGACTGATCCGACACCAAGGCCCATCATGTACAGTCCAGTCGTGAGAGCCACTTCAGGAACAGTGACGTTATAAGTCGTGGCAACGTTGGTGAAGCCTGCAGCCAAAATGGGTGTCATACCTCCTCCTACCATGCAGAATAATCCCAAGGATAGAAGCGCAGCATCTCTCTTCCATTTTGGCCAGTTCAACGGGTCATTGTCTGAATCTTCTGGCTGTGGATTAAGGATGATCTTGCCATCTGGCGTCGTCTTTTTCCCGTATGATGGCTTCGTATAGTGGGATTGTCGTCTACTCTGGTTGGGCTGGGTAGGCAAGGAAGAGGAAGATGTCCTGGAAGGTTCGTTTCGCAGTCCGAGGGGTTGGTTGTGGTCACCAGTGAGGAGCAGGACGGAGCCTGGGATACCCGTTAGTCTGTCTTCTCTCGAAGGCGCGTTGATCGGATCTTACCGGGAACTTCGTGGGTATGAGGGTCATTCAAGACTCCCATGCTCCATTTCGTCGGCCGTCCCTTTTCTTCTTGAGTTTCTTCAAACTCTGTGTGCCCATCAGATAGCGAGTTCCTGCCAAAAAACGAGCGTGATCGGCTGGAGGTTGGTGTTTCGTGGCCGGGTGGTCTCTCAAAATGGATCTCCTCATCGGGCATATTGAGCTGGTCCGAGTCTAGAACCAACTTGGTCGAGAGAGGTAGATAGGTATGGTATGGAGGAGGAGAAGGAGGAGGAGTAGGAGGAGGAGGAGGAGGAGGTTATAGTTCTATGTGGAGGAGTAATTGAACGCGGAATATGTAGGAATGACACAGCAATTGAGGATAAGGACGAAGAGGAGAGAGCTGAAGCAACTCATTGCGAGCTCTCTGGGTAATATAAGAAATCAAGTTCGGTGATCCAGCAGATCCGTTGGAAAAAAAGAGAAAGCCACTTGAACTGCGAGTCGAGAGGCAGGTCGAGTCAGTCCGAGAGGAGGGAAAGAGTCACTGGACTGGACTGGACTGGGGCGGTGAGATGGGGATGTATGAGGTAGTCATCGATCGTCAGGGAAGTACGGAGAGAAAGGTAAGGAGGGAGGAAGGAATCTGAGGACGAGGCAGCAGAAATAACAGACAAGATGCCCGAGATTTAGAATGAGATCCAAGATGAGAGAAAAGGATCATTGTAATTCCGCGGCTATATCAGCATACGTAGTATGTGGATGCGGCGTATGGTGAAGAAAAAGCTGTACGTGCGGTAGTAGATGGAGGTTGACTTACCAAAAGACCCCACCATCCCCTCCAATGACGCACGGCTGAGGTCGGGGCAAACAAGCTTTGACGCTGCTCTTGGCCGTATCGCACATGACGCCGGACGGGGGATTATTAGTAGGTATCAATCCTTAAAGCTTCAAACCCTAATAATCTTCCTCTTCGGTGGACCTGATATCATCCTTCAATACCTTTGAATATTAAAAAAAATATATCGATATAATTTGGTCTGAAAGAGCGCTGATGACTAACGGTCAAGTATTCCCGTCCTGCACGAAGAAATATACTCGTTCCAAATCCAATTGCAGCACTTCTTGATCGACTCCAGATCACCTGCCAGAGCTTCCTTCGACAGGTCCGATAGTACCGGTACCGGTACCCCCTATCGAGCCCATCATTCGAACAAAGCTAAGCCAAATGTGCCCGATCAGGCAAATCTTGGCGCATACACAGATTCGATAATCTTCCAAATACGTAGTACCTTTTCGACGAGCTTCCTTCGGTCTAATTCTATTTTCAGCACTTTATCATTATCGGGATCAACAGCGAGATACAAATTCCCCTTTTAATCACCTGCGCGGATCTAAACCCCTTCGGAGCGTTTAAATTACACATTTTATTCCTGTTTGTAATATCGATCGTCTAATTATCTATGGGCAGAAGAAGCGCGCGTTCGTATTTGAGCAGATTGCCGCAAGCAGTAATTACCGAGTAGAATAGATGAAAAGTATCGAGAAAGGGAAGAGGCGGCCAGGCTCGCAAATCGTAGAAATTAGTGCGAGATTAGGTATGTGTTCGGGGACGGAGGTGGTCGGTCGTACAAGAGCTTCCGTTGGCTATTCTAGGTAGAAGTTCGATATCGCAGGCCCGGACCCAATCCGATAAGCATCATCAATTCAACCCCTTCCTCCACAATATCATCATCAACACGAATAGCAACATCTAAAATGATCACACGAGCGCCCACGCAACTCTTCCGGGTCTCGCTCGGTGTCACGGCCAAACCCCCGATCCTGATCTCCGCGCGGCAATTCTCCACAACCAGAGAGAAGCAGGCAAAGAACCGCATCTACACCCCGTGCGTGTCCCCCGCTGGTGCAGCTAGCTCACCTGTGCAATCCACCCACTTCGCTGACCTCCATTGACACCTTCTTCGCTGCAGTGTCCGGCGCGAAGACGAGTTCCAATCCTACCTCTCGCTGTCCACCAGCTCCCGAACGCCCCTATTGACTTTCTGGACCGCCTCGTACTGCAATACCTGCAAGACCGTGTCTCCTATCCTACAGGAGCTTGTGAAGTCTGGGGTCGGCGAGGAGGAGGGTGGAGTCTCGTATTGCGAGATCGAATACGATTCTATGGATATCATGGACAGTGGGCTGGGAATGACATATATGATTACAAGCATGCCAACGCTGTTGAGTTTCGACCGCGGAGAGGCACAAGTCAATACCAAAATCGTGGATCCGAAGCAGATGAGGGATGTAGAAGGACTCAAGGAATGGATACGGAATGAGGCTAAGAGGGGAGGTAGTGGTGGTGGTGGTGGTGGAGGAGGTTTTGGGGGAGGTGGACTGTTTGGAGGACTGTTTGGGACTGGAGCAAGGAAGTAATGGGTGGGTGGTGTTCATATCTCGTGGATTCACAAGGCCCCTGGCCTTCATCAAATGTCCCTTGCCAGTTCTGGACTATCCCCTATGTCCATATGTATTCGACCTTCATGGGAAGTAGAAGACTTCCTCGACACCTTTCCACCACGGTGGCTCGCCATCGTAGCTGCACTTGGCTCCGGGCACGAACGATTCTTGGAAGCTGTCTGTCATCTTCCACCATTCCTGGACCTTTGGATTCTCCCTCATTCGCTCCACTACGGATGGAGGTCAGCACATTGATTGTCCGCGGACGTCTAGGAAAACGAAGCACCCGGCTTGTCTTGAAAGAAAACAGGTTTTGAAACTGCATGCCAGCTTGGAAAGGTGTATAGAAGGATCTTACTGTCGCCAGCCCAGTTATACCCAACATACTTGAAATTCGCAAACAGAATTCCCGTGTCCGGATCATGGAAGATAGAGTCTACCACACACGAAATCCCACGTTAGCAAGGGATCGGTCCCTCCACTTCAATTTTGCTCAGATAATAGGGGACGGGACCAAAAAGAAGAAGAGCAGGAAGCCAAGGTATCCATCCATCCACATCCCAACTTACAATCCTCAATGTTGCTATCCTTAATCTGCTTCAGCACCTCCGGCCACACCTGGGCATGATACCGCTTGTACTCCTCCACATGCTCTTTTCGCAGCCGCACAATCTGCGCTATCCGCTTTCCCTGATGCTTCATCTTGTAGGCCGGTTTCGACGCTGCGCTGTGGGTCCCGGCGGCGGCGGTAGTTGTCACCGATGCCGGGTTCGAGGAGGTGGAAGTTCCAGCCCACATTGGAGGGGGTTTTTTTTTTCTTTTTTCTTTTTTTATTTCTTTTTGTATTTGCTGCCTCTCCTTCGACTCAAATCGGGTCTGTCAGGCGATGGAAATGATGGACGTGTGCAATTGCATGCGTGTGTTTGCGTGTGTCGGCTGGAAGTGCAAGAAACGGAATCAGGATGTGTGTTGAGGAGGTTCAAAGAGGGGTACGATTAATCTGATCTGATCTTTGGTGGGGGTTGCGAACGGGGAGGGATCACAGCTTGAGCTTGGCTGTATACTTACGGAAGGTAAGGTACCCGGTACCACTACAGTAAGTGCGGGGTCGAGCAAGCTCCCCCAAACTCTAGAATCACAAGAGGAGCTACAGTACTAGGTACGTAAGTATCAACATGTAGAGCCAAAGAAAGTGGTGGTTACTTAGATACAAGGCTGATTGGTAGCTACCGAAATCAATGCCATCATCAGACGTGGAAGCGGAAGCGGAAGCGGAAGCGGAAGCCCTTCTTCTCTTTCCCACGTCTCGTTTTCGCATTTTCGTCTCACCGTTGATGCTTTTCACCGCCAGCAAAGCAAGCAGGGCACCCACACTGAGCATGCCCAGCGGCCGCTCCGGCAAAGCAGAGCGGCCCGCCCCCTGTCGTTCTTGACGGGTAGAGTAGGTACCGTAGCGAGCAGCTAGCAATCAATTACCGATACCGGTACCGGTATCAGTGTACCTCCGTACGAAGGAAAGCCAAGTCGTAGATTGAACAAACATACCAACCTACCCGGCGCGCTTCACACACGTCATAGGCCACCCGATTCACTTGCCCACGCTGCGTTGGTTAGCTCTCACGTTTACCTAGGGTCGGCGCACTCTGAGGTGGTGCAACGGCGTGTGGGCAGGTTTGAGAAGGGGAGGGGTAGCACGAGGGGTAGCACCCAACTGGATCCAGCTCACCCTCGCCCTCATACCGGTACCTCCTCGACGTCAACAGCGCTCTGATACCGGGACCGTTTTCATCTCGCTCTTCGGGCCGGGTCATCCAAAACGCCGGAAATATTTGGCGCCCTCTCTCCATCCGTGGAATCAATGTTTCCCATCCGTTCATCTGATCCGTGGACATAGGAGAATAGTTTCTGATCCATGATAACATCGACTTACCCAAATGAAGAAAATATCACCATTCCAGTCCTACCCGCGCCACAGCCGTAAGAAACAGCAGTAAGAACAGACATGGATTAAAGGAACGACAGCTGGCGGGTCGCACGCGCTCGGAGAAGGTCTTTTCCTAGTTATAGTACATGCGGCGAGGAGACGCTCGTCCGTTCAAGAGAAGTACAGCGCTTCTGCAAGGTAAATAACGCCGAAAATCAGAAAAGCAATCGCGCCGCCCAATGTGACTGCTATATGTTAGCCCAGGATTCAGGAATCGGACTGTCTTTCTGAGCAACTCACCAACTCTCAAGCTCACTCTACCGGCAATGGCTCGCCCGCCAATGACTGCAATGCCTGTACATACAGCATGTCCACTTATCGCTCCGCCAGTTACCCACCAGTAGTCCTGACCTGCAGCCATAGCAATCGTAGCGATTTGACTGCGATCGCCCCATTCGCCGAGGAAGGTCATGATGAAGGTCTGTACCCAAGCTGGACTCAGGAGAAGCGAGAGCAGGTTATTGAGGCCTCCCAGAACCCCCTTTACTGCTGAGCGAGGGGGAGTCTGCGGACGATCTGGGGACGAGGATGGGCTTCGTGGCGGCGATGGAATTCGGGATCCAGATCTCGACTTCCTCGAGCTGGTCCGACCCAGGCCCATCTCAAGAGCATAAGGCGAAATGGAGGATCGTCTTCTTCCTTGTTGACGGGCTTGTTGCTCCTTCTCTTCTAGTTCCATTTCGACCTCCTTCATCTCTGCTGCTACGCCCTCACCGGGGTCCATTGCCAATCCTTCCTTGAGAAGACGTCCACCAAAGATGAGAAACAGCGCTGCAGCAAGGAAATTTGTGAATCGCTTCGGCAGTAAAGTGGGAACCGTATGTCCAAGCACCGCTGATAGTACGGTCATGGTGATCAAAGCCGTAAACGCGGCAGAGAATACTAGCAATCTGTCGTGCTTCATTGCCATGAGAGCTGCAACCAAGAAGGTTTTATCACCAATCTCCGAGAAGAGAATCATTGTGAGTGACAGAACATAAGAGTGGAGAGGCTGAATAAGACCATCGTTGCCCTCTTCTTCAGTCAGGCCTGGCTTGGAGGTTTCAGAGCCGGACTCTGAAATGTCAAGATGATCCTTCTGAGCAGAATTGGGGAGAGGATGAGGCATACTGTTCGGCGTCTTGGGGAGATCATCTGGTTTCTGTTCCTAATCAGTCTCCACGCAGCAAATCATGTGTCCGGCATTACCTCTAGACCGGCGAGACCGTCTCCGTCATCGTCATCCTTGTCAACCGTAGCCTTCATCTTTTCGTTGCCGGTTTTGATCTGCTCACTGTGGGGTAGCGGAGGAGGCCCCTTCGGTGATTCCGGCTTCTTCTCGACCTTCTCTCCTGTCTGGCCTTCCTGTGCTTTTTGTGCCTTATTCCTCTCGCTAACTCCACCCTCTGTGCCCGTTGTACCCTTGATGGGCTTTTCTCGACTCGGGTCGTCCATTACCCCATCATTGGATTGAGGTATCTTCTCACCATCAATCACTATCACCTCTGGCTTGTCGTCCTTCGACGAATCCTTCTCTGCATCGTTGAGCGCTTTGTTGTTGTCTTTTCCGACCCAAGGGCCAGCGTGTGGCTTGCCATCCTTTCCATCAACCGGCGCATCTTTTGTTCCAACCTCGAATCTCGACTTGCTGAGATCGACAGTGCTGGACGGTACTGGTGGTTCTACTGCATGGGAATCTTCCCGGGCAGCAACTACTAGAACAGATGCCAATGATGGCAGTAGCAGAAGTAGCAGGGGCGCAGGGCGTCTGCGGAACTTCATGTTGGTATATGGACTCCCGTGGTGATGAAAAGTCGAGTTAGTAGGAAGGAGAATATGACACGCGACGAAGAAAGCTCCGGGCAGGCTGAGCGTCGGAGAATCTACGGTACGGCAGGCGGTACCGACTGACAATGAGACTGAGCGGAGGGAGGGTGAAAGGTTGGATAGATGGAAGAAAATCAGAGTAGAGTAGAGAATTGAAGGGTTAGAGAAGAGCAGAGTAGAGTAGAATAGAATTGAAGAGACTTAAAAGTCGAAAGGAATGTTGTGTGGGCTGAAGGTCGCGCGATGGCGCAGAAGGGAGCAAAGGTAACCAGTACGGTACGGTACTCTTCATGCGCTGACAAGGGGGAGGGGCATAGGGGCCCGTAATGCTGGGTTGGTTGGAATATGGGGAAGCTCTGCACAGTCGCAAGAGGAGGTGCTACTGTATTTAACAATGTCCGTAGTAATAATACTTCCCTACTTACCTACTAACTACTAACTTACTTACTGAACTTAGTTACTTAGTTACTTACTAGCTTACTTACCCGTACTCTATGTAAAGTCAGAACGATTTGCAGACCTCAGGCAGCTCTCTCCTGTCCTGGATCTATATCGCTCAGCTTCTCTCGAGACCAGAGACTACTTAAGAAAAAAGTAACTCCTCACCTTTGCCTAAGGCTCCTTCCGACAGGGATCGACCTTCCACACGTGATCCCGAGTATGATATGGAGATCTCGCGATTCTGAGAATCAACAAACCGCGTCTACTCAGCCTTCCCCTCCGCCCTCCCCCTCCCCCCCTCTTCAACCTCAACCTCAACCTCAACCTCAAACTCAACCTTAACCTCAACCTCAAAGTACGCCGCAAATAATCCAAACACAAGTACACATATCTAACCCGACATGGCTCGGGTCAGTGTCCGATCCTCTGCGTCGCGCGGAGAAGCATCCTCTCCGCCCAAACAAAGAAAGTCGCCAAGCCCAACTGGACCCCGAACGAGGTCAGGTCGAAGCCGGAGCCACAGTGTGGAACCCGAGGCTGCCGTGAGCAGGAAGAAACCCGGAAAGAAGATTGCACGTCAAGCCAGTGTGGAGAGCGATGGTGGCGTCACGAGTGCTGCCAGTAGCGTGCGAGCAACGCCCTCTAGGAAGACAATTCGGGCTCCTCCACTCAACCCAGGTCGGGATTCTCCATCCATGGCTAAAATACTGTGCTGATCTATCCACACAGATCTTTCCGTCGTGGAGGAAATAGACAGCAGTGGATCAGAGCACTCAGAGGATGAAGGTATCGGACTTGAAGGTCCAAGTCCACACTCGTCCGCAGTCTTGTCGCCGCTGTCTGGAACGACTACCCGAACGACTTATTCAGAAGGTGAAATGGGAGAAATGGATCGGTCTGATCAGATAGCGAATTCTCTGCCTACTCTGTTCGTCAACTCCAGCGAACTCCTCGACCTACTTGCGCCCGACAACGCAACGGCGGGCGACGTAAAAGATATAACCAAACTGTCGAGGCTCCCTGGTCAGCCGTTCGCATCACAGTTGAAAGAGTACGAAGACCGCTTCAAATCAGTAAAACAGACTTATGGAAGTGACATTATTTACATTCGGGCATCTGTCGTCCTGAAAAAAGTTAACGGCACTGAAAATGCGGACGACGGAAACTGGCGCCCTGATCCAGTTATATATGCCGCCAATCTCGCAACGTTGGTGTTAGAATTGGTCCCTTGTATTGAGGGAAGCGAAGCTACTAGGCTCGCGTTGCTAAGTATTTGCCAAGTATTTCCAAAAGCGTTCGTTGGTAATTTCGACGGATACTCCGAAGTCTTTTCAACTCAACTGATGGACCAGACTTTTGATTTGGCATTGAACTTGCTCGTGCAGAAAGCCATTGCTTGTTTGAGGCACGACAGCACGAAACCCCATCTGCTCCTGGCTTCCTGTTTTTTCGAATCCCTTCCCGACCTTGACGACTTGGACCCGAGAGCCTCATTCAAGGAAGTTGCCAAAGATGCTACGCTGAAGAACATTCTCCACACTGGTAATACACAGAATCAGGTCGACATAATCTACGACACAATGGCTTCGATCAGCGAGGCGTTCCATACAGGGAAGGATGAAAAAGAAGTCAATGGTGTGGTGGATTTCACCGTGCTGGAAACCCAATTTCCTTGGCTCGATTTCATTACGGCTGTTGTCCAATGGAGTCGACTTCGCTTTACTGAACTGTCCACATCTATCAAGCATCGAGGAGGGATTGAAAATATCAAACAATCTTTGATAGAGCTTCTGGAAAATGTCAACAGCCAATCACCGACACCCTCCTCGCCAGCTCGGTCGGTTAATCAGCAACGGCGGCCAGCACCTAGCATTGCCCCAGGGCATCAAAGGTATAGTGGCGCCGTCTCTATTATTTTCATCGTCTTACTTAATTCGGTCCTTGGCAAAACAGCAATCATCCATGACGGAAAGTCTTCTAATACTCCATGCTAACTATTGTAGTAATACCCCGGGTTTGACCAAGGCCAAATTGATGAAGCGAAAGCGGAGCGAGGCTGACAATTACCCTGCACCAAAGCTGGGAGCCACTGCTGCTTCCTCGTCCTCCCACACTCTAACACGCTCAACACAAGGTGTACCTGTCCCGATTCCAACAGAGCTACCTGCAACCAAAAGGCAGAAGCGAATACAGCCGATATTAGATAATGAAAACGATGATCATGTTGACGAAGACCTAGACTCAACTGCTGAATATACTACCGCATGGAACGAGCACAGCAGAGAAAAGAACAAGGAGAACCAAACGCCGGCTGTAGAGCCTAACGCTCAAAGAATAAGCAATGATCGGGATTTGAGCCAGAAAGATGTCGCTGGTCCTTCAGCACCGAAACATTCTCGTGCTCGGCGTGAAGAGAGTGAGCAGAGCGAGGACCAGGGGTTTCAAGAGGACCAAAGACGGACTGATGACCGCCGACGCAGGGCTACGGCACTTACAGCTCGGCGAAATTCTCCTGAACATGAGGATCAACCGCAACCCCGAGCACGGGCCCAGGTCAATGGGCGTGAGCCCAGCTCACGTGTTGAGTCCAACGGTGCAGCTGCGCCGCGACAGGAAGATGTAAGAGCTGCATTATCCATAATACAAGTTCAAGATGAGGAAGACGGCGAAGATTATCCGGCACCATCGTCCACACAGGCAGCTCTGTCCGCCCGTCTTGAAACCGCCCGTGCGAGAGGCCCGCAACCTCCCAGGGGGCGCACACCCTGGTCGGATGAAGATTCTGACCGTCTCTTGGCCGGTATAGCAGAATGGGGCTGCTCCTGGACCATGATCGAGCAGACTCAAGCTTTCGACATCCCGCGTGGGCAAGTGGCCTTGAAGGACAGGGCTCGGAACATGAAAGTTCAATATCTCAAGTATGTACGGATTCACTCTCTGCTTTTATCTCGCGACTTACTTGGTCCAGGAATCGTTGGCCTCTACCCGTCGGCTTCGAGAATGTTGCCTTAGGGCGGAAGGAAAAGGATGCCGTAAAGGCTGTCGTACCTGAATTCGATGAGTGAGAACCAGAGATTCATTCGCGCTTAAGGGGGGGATCTCTCGTTTAGGTTATTCGTTCCAAAATGTAGATAGAGGGGCGCTTTCTGGTTCTGGGAGTTTGACAAAATGTCTGGTCGGTGGTTGATACCTCAGATCTTGATGGCCGAACTTCCTAAGCTGGAGAAATGTTCCTCGTCTGGGGTTTCTCCCTTGAATTGTAGGCAGAATTTTGAAGTTCTCTCTACATTTACATTTCGCAACAATTGCTCGTCTCGAAGGTGATTAAAGCTCCAAACCAATCACGGTAGGTATGCGGCAGGCCCCGAAGCATCACCAAGCGTTTGGCTTGGAAAAGCTTGTTTTCAAGTCGTCACATGTAGGACCCGACCCGACTATGCTCGATGCATGCATAGGTATATACATGACTCGTCCCTCGTCCCTCAAGACAAGACTTTTGCTGGTGGCCAACTTACAGTCCACGTCGACTACGGGATGAACATCGAAAACAGCTGAAACCCATGCACGAGCGGGCTCTGCATGTGTCACTGTGCCAGTTTGACTTCATCTACGGAAAATCAACACGGCTCCTCTTGTCCCTGTTCAACCCCAAATTTTATCCCGGACTCGGTACCCCGTTTGCAGACGATCCTCTCTCGGAATCAAGATTGCCTTTCTACAGCCTGTGATAAGCCGCATGGCACGACTTGGTTTGCGGAATGAAGAAAGACGAGCTGGCGATTATGGACTGGGAGAGGGGTGCCGAGTTGAAGAAGGGAGAGGGGCAGATGGTGTATAAAGAGGTCGCCATGGTGGAGGTACGGCAGAGGCAGAGGCAGAGGAAGACGGCATCAACGTGGGACTATATCAGGGCATGGTTCCCACACTGGACGATGAAAGACATGCGCTGATTTGAGAAATCTAGGTTATAGTTGCAGCCCTCGTCGTCTGCTTCCTGCTCTGGCAGCGACTCTCTGATGCTCGACCTGCGACGCAAGCGCACGAAGTGGTGGGGGTACCTCAATATGTTCTGGACTATGGTACGCATACCATAAGAAGCCATATACAATCTGCGAGCGATTCCTGACTCTTACTCCCAGCCCCATTGGTATGGCTTCACGCCGGTGAAGTCTACTTCCCCTCCGATATCTTCGCGCAGGTCAAAAACACACACCCAAATGTCAACCTAACCGCAATCGAAAGCCCTCCCTCTCTTACGCTTGAAAATCTCGATATCCTGAATGCCTATGGCGACATTGGCAGAAACGTATATCTTACATCAAACATCGATGTTACAACAGAGCCCGTGTGGCTTACTGGCATCGTCCCTGACTCTACAGGAAAAACCCGCAACATTACCAGCTCGGCCATCATAATCAACGACCGCGGCAACGGCACTGTCGACGCTTTTTATATGTACTTCTACGCATTTAACCAAGGTAACATAGTATTCTTCCAAGAACTCGGCGACCACATCGGCGACTGGGAGCACAACATGATCCGTTTCCAAGACGGAGAACCACAGACTATGTGGTTCAGCCAGCATGGAAACGGACAGGCATTCACATACAAAGCCGTCGAGAAGGAAAGCATGCGGCCCATCTCATACTCAGCCATGGGGAGTCACGCCAACTATGCAGTACAAGGTACGCACGACCACCTCATCCCCGACTTGAACCTCCCGGCCGGCTTTCTACAGGATTATACAAGCAAGGGTGTGCTCTGGGACCCCACCCTCTCAGCTTACTTTTACAACTTCAACGGCACCTCGTCGACGTTTGAGAGTATTGAGGGTAGTCCGCTGGGGGTAATGTACTATAGGGGACGCTGGGGAGACCAGCAGTATCCAGATGGAGATCAGAGGCAGCCGGCTCCGTTCTTTGGGTTTAGGAAGTTTGTGAGTGGGCCAACGGGGCCATGGGATAAACAGTTGAACCGGACCAGGATTTGTCCTGATAATGGCATTCTGTGTATCATCAGGGAGACCTTGGGTCCGTAATCTGGGCCAAGGTTTGAGCTGGTTCATCCTCATTTTTTAACTTTGCGATGCATCAACACAGGAGGAGCATTGCAGGCAGGACTGTGGGTTGGATTTATTCTCTTTAGATACCCAGTTGGGCGGTTGGATTGGAGTTTTGGATCTCGGCATAGCTATCCAGTTGGGACACGAGAGACGGGAAGAAAGAAACGACAGCCTGTATTCGGGTGTCGGGGCGACATGTAGCAAATATAGTGACGAGGAAAAACAATATCTAGAACCCAAAAACATTACAGAGGCCCGCACATAGAAGCGAGATTCTAAAATCCAAAAACGTAATCGAATACGCTATCTCGGCGTTCCAATATCCAGTTTGTCCTGAAGATGACTCTGCCTACTGAGCCATCCCGCCTGCTGGATGACTGGCGTGTGAACTGTTTGGGTATATCAATAAGGTGCGAAATTTTTCTGCGTAAGCGAGCTGAAGCGCGTGCTCGCCTCCTGCCTTTTCAAGAAACATTATCACTGCGTCTTTTTTCTCTCACCAAACATCCCCCGGGGAAGTGGGTGGATCGGTTATTATTAGCAACTTCTAGTCTGAGTTGGATGTTTCGCTTCTCTAGATGGATGTATGCGATCAACTACAGCTCCATTAAGCTCCTACTAAGGGCCCGGGGTGAGTGAGTACATGTAAATACACTTCTATCAACAGCCAGCCTCAAGCTTCTCTGACGCGTGAAGATCATGGGCATGCGCTTGTTATTTCTGCTATGTAGCCAGCGTTGTCATCTTGTTTGTGATTTTGCTGCTTTGCTGCTTTGCTTACCTTGCAATCTCTACCGAATGCCAAAGCTAGATCTGACATTCTGAGCGGTTCATGGATAAGGCAGATGAATGGATCGATCTGCTGTCTCTCCTCGCGGTCCTACAATCACAGCTGTCGCTGTCATCCATCTACATGTCCCTCTCTCCCCTCCACACCGTTCAGATCTTGCCAACCCAGCAACAGCGGGTATTGCAACAGTGCAACCAGTCTCCTCCTCCTCCTCGTCGCGGAAGGAGTTCTCGCCCGAACGAGCGGGGCGTCGATCTCCTTCCTCACATAAGTCAACCCTTCCTTTCGCAAATCCGCGACAGTGGTGTGGATCCAGGTGAGTTTTACATCGGTAGGCTCGCTTTTCGAAGGTCTGAACTTCTTGCGGCGAGCTCGTGGAGCCGCGCGGGCCTTGATCAGCGTGCACTTGCTCCAATGGTTCTTTGCAATAGTCGACTTCTCGAGGCACTTACCTTTATTCGACCCCTCCCCCCTCTGTAAGTCGTGGCACTTACCTATCTATCTCTTTGGACAAGCCAATAGTCACCAATGCAGTAAGTAAACAAGCTCTCACTTTTTGGAATACTGTATGGTTTCTCCATTAGCGACCTCCGTAAGTCTAGGCTGAGTGAATTGAGGCAGTTGCCAACTCCGATGATTAGGCAGGACTCGGAAGTTACATCCCGCTTGTTTTTGTTATTGGCGACTTGGAGCTCTCATAGTCTGGAAAAGCTGTATAAGAGACAGGATGGTAGGCTCTGGATGATCACGCACGATTGTTGATCTGTGCAACATGTCTAGATCGTTCTCCAAGGTGACGTGCTGATGCGTTTCTGCTCTGGGTAATACTGCAGCTCGAATATTTGCCCGTGTAACAACTACAATCTCTCTTCGTTGGTAAGTAGGATCATTCAGCATTGGTTTACAGCTTAGTTAGGTGGAATATTTGTTTTCAACCAGGTAGCAGCTGTTGAATTCTTCCTCGCTGTCAATTTCCAGATTTCCAGACGCAGATCTCACATAGTGCCTTGTCCTCTTATTCAATAAGACCGTCGTGACGTTGAAACATTGAGCGGGGGGGGGGGGGGGGCAGTTTATGATGCTCAAGCGGAATGAAATTGTGATTTTTGAAAAATAGAGGTTTAGTTACAGCTCACGATTTGCTTCTTCTTAGTGGGCTTTTCGATACTAATTTGAGAGCTAGAGTATCTAGGAATCTGATATACTCTGCATTGCGAATTAAAGACACGAGACCAACTGCGAATTCACCACTCGTATCTCTGACGAACTATCAAGAAGTGAAGTTGGCTAGTTTAGATGGTGAAGCAACTATCCTTTTTCGTGTCACTCCTCTTAAAGATTATATGTCATATGAATCATTCCAAATAAGTTTTGGAAAGGCACTTCACCCGCTGGTTTCACTAATTTCCTGGACATACGTGGGACGCTAATCGACAGATTTGAAGTTTCCCCCGGGGAGGTGATTTCTAGCATCTACCAAGACGGACGGTGGGCGACCAGAGTACTAGCAGTGGTAGCAGAGACTATAGCGAGCGATATCGTATAGCTTTTGGGCTCAGATGAAGGGTCTCTTACGAGTTAGCGAAGTGCTCGTACCGATTCACTCAGGCAGTAGGAAGCGAGACATGGCGAAATATTCAAACATCGAAGCGATGTTACCAGATGGAAAGCTAGATCAGCAGTTCCATTCACGGCCAGAGGAGAAGAGCAATGCCAATGACAGACGGAAAAAAAAACAAGTGCATCAGAATGAAGACACTATACTGCACAATGCGTCCGGGCATAGAAGGGCTTTGGCCCAACCGAGTAAGGATACAAAATCGTGCCATCGAGGAGGAACATGAATGGCCAAGGCTTGATGTTTACTTCGCCAGCTCGCTTAGTAACAATATTTTGTATAGCGACTCCTTCGAGCTTCTCGATTTTGCTGCCTACCCAATTGAGCTGATAAGCTCCTACGAAATTGCACAGCACCAAGGCTCCGGCTTCAAGTGCACTAGTCAAGCTGGAGTACCACCAACGGAAAATGTTACCTCCTATATTAGTTAAACTCCTATATTAGCTTACCTTGACTGGCTGTAAAAGTCGCGCTGACATCTTTGAGTACTTCTCGAAGTAGTTGAAGCATCCACCATGGAAGTTCAGCCGTCAATCAATGCACTCGAATGAAATAGAAATCGCAGGAACATCCAGCGCATAGCGTTGGACTGGAAGTACTGAGCTGACTGATTGTACGACGCAGCTTTGGATAATGAAGGAGGCTTATGATCCTGCATGAGTCTGCACAAGATTCCTGCCTGATTGGTTCGTAAATCCTAGAGACAAGCCCTGCCGCTCTGTATCTAATTGTCAGTATATGCCTTTGCTTAATCGCAATAACATACAGTCACATCTGTACCCAAAACCCATCTCAAACCATAACATGATTCTCCCACCTCACTACCCCACCACAAACCATCTTCCCCCCAACCGCGTAATGCATCTGACTGACCACCTCATCAAAAGCATCCCGATCAGCCTCCTGCTCAGGTCTCCGGGGAACCCTCACGACCCTCTCAAACCACTCGCCACCTCCCCCACCAACCTTCAAATCCTGCATCACCGTATCAAATAGCACAAGCTCAGCAAGACTTTCCATATAGCTATGTAGCAGCTCACCGAACTCCGCGTCCTCCCATACCAGCTCCAAAGTCCTGAAATGCCCCAGCCGCGCTCGACTGGACAGCGTATGTAGCACCTTGCGGAGGGCGCTGATTTCGGTATAGGAGCTGGTCATGCGGATCGTGACCCGCTGGATCAGCCGGCTGGCCGTCTGACCCATCAGCTTGAGCGTGCGTACGATGCCGAGCCCGCGTCCGGACTCGTGCAAGCCGTCGAAGTAGAAGGTGTTGTTGTCCCAGAACAGGCCGTGCGTTTCGTGGTAGATCTGGCGACAGGTGCTCGGCAGAGCGAGGCTTATCGACGTGCGGGTATCCTTGCCCTTCCAGGGACGCCGGGTCTGGGACCTGGGGATGAGAGCGTCGCCATTGCGGGCGTCGTGGGGATTGGTGAGGAGATGGAGCTTGGTTTTGGCTGTGAAGTTGCGGCGGCGGGATTTCAGGGTGGCGTAATGTGGCGTGAATGTAGGAGTGACGAGCCCGCTGGGCGATAAGAGTACATATTTGTAAATTTCGTCGCGGATTTCGCGTGGCAAGTCGAGGAAGGAGGGCATGTGTTGTTGTTGAAGATGGAGTTTAAAGGGGGAGTTCGAAGGAAATGTACGCGTCGGCCCGGGCCTCGGCAAGATTTGATGGGTAAATTGCAGGGTAGGTACCTTGTAAGGAAGCTGAAGGTCCAATGTCACAATGTCCTGGTCAATACAATGATGTTGGAATAATTTTGGGAGCATGGAGATTTTGTGTAATTGGTCACTCAAGTCATGTCTTTGCGAGTTTTCGACCTGCTGAAACTGAGGAACCAAAGCAGTGCCAAGCCGAAAGAGAGACTTTTTTCAACTTTGGTCTTATATGAGCCATGTCATTTTTTTGCAGCACGTAGATATCATGCTTTCAAGAAACAGTCTGCCTTGTTATCCGTAGCGGGTGTTCCTGATGATTTTCCAAATTTACCTCATTTGGTCGAGATACAAGACAAAAGGGGTACATCTCGCTAAGCTTGTTTACACGCTTCGTCGTTGATATGAGTAACGACTTCAGCCTTCCTCCCTAATTAACCCACTTCCAAATGACCTCTGCTACTGGAATCTAGCACGCAGCTACAGGAAGCACACCCAGCCAGTGCTCCGAAGATTAATCCACACCCACCATAGACTCTCCTTCGGCCTGGCCACCATATACTTCCCCTATCCAAAACACAAACCACCACTGTCTATATCATCTTCACCTGACTCAAACACCGTCTGATGTCCTCCTCCGCCAGCAAATGCTAGATAAGAATTTTCTGGATGACGGCAATTTTGGCGTTGCCGGAAGATCGATTTTTGAAATTTAAAAAGGATTTGTAAATTGGAGAGTTGGATGAGGGTAGTGCTGGTAAATAGACTGCAAAGAATTGTTGCATTATCTATCTATCTCTGAGTACATTGCTGGCGATTTGATTGTAGTTTGTGGCGTTGTGAGAAGCATGGGAAGAGAATGCCGGGCAGGAGGAGGCTGGTAGGTAGATGGATCCCGAAGAATAGGACATGGGTCGATGCTAAGAGGGAATTCACGATAACTCTTGACGAATGATTTAAGCAGATAGGTATACCTAGTGCCAGTAAAGTTTGATGGCGCCAAGACTGATCCACCTGGGACTTGTTCTGCTCTGTAAATCGCACTCATAGCGGTTGAAATTCAAGGAGTAGAAGCCTGGCACTTGAAATACCCAAGATCAAAGTGATAAGCAGCGCAGTATACATAAAAATTTTTGCAGTAATATAGAAACTTGGAAACTGCTTCTCAATATAATAGTGCTTGTGGCAGTGCACAGGCTGTCTCTTGTGATTTGTATGCCTTTCAAGCTGCGTCATATGTCCCGGCCAAACTAGCATGAGCAATATCAAAATATCTTAAAATTGAAATTTGTAGAGAATCGATTGTTCGCTGATATTCTATGATATACTCAAGCGATTAAAGGATGCATCAGCGAGATCTACGGAATCGCTAATCTTTTAGGTTTCTATTTATGCTTGAAAGTCTTCCAAGTCCGCCCTTACAAATGAATAGATCGGCATTTCTTAGAGGATCCGGCTAGGCTATGTTTATGACCACTCCGATGTCCACGAAGAGATACGGACCTCACCCTGGGGTGCTATGCAGCTCTGGCGAACTAAGCGACGCCCTTAACTTGGATCGCTCCTCTCAACCGAGGAGCGTCCGTTGAGTAACAAGATACCCTGAATGAATATTATCTGTTGGAAATAAGGCTACGCTGTACCAGGACATCAACAGCAGGTGAAGCGAGCTCGAAGCGAAGTCACTAAAGATGATCATAAGGAGGACGATGGCAGATCAAATCAAGAGAAAGAACCCAAATACCAGGAAGGGGAGGGCTTGCTTGTTCCTTTTAAAGATGATTCGCATGGGCGATTCATAGTAAACAAAGAATCGGCAACGTAGCGCGATGTTGGAGCTCAAATAAGGCTTCGTGACGGTATTGACAACCGAGGTGGAGGAAGAGTGGGTCTGAAATGAAGAGGGATACAAAGAGGGATATAAAGGGGGATATAAAGAAGGATATAAAGAAGGATATATAGGGGGATATAAAGAGGGATATAAAGAGGGATATAAAGAGGGATATAAAGAGGGATATAAATAGGAACAATACTCCTAATCGATTTGTTTAAACAAAGGCTTGTCCTTTCAGTTCGCTCGCTTGCTACTAGTCCGTACTTTGTATGTAGTATTTTCTATTTTCCTCTTTCCTCTGACAGGGAAATGAATATGCGCCCGCGGCTCTGGACCGAACTATTCCACAGCCAATGACCAGCTCCTGATGCGCCCAGAAACGTCATCGGGCGCTAAGATCCCTGTCCACGACGTTAAATGTCGAGCCAGGATTCAGAGCCAGCATTTGAGCATTTGAAGCCGGAGTCCCCCCCAACAAATAATTAATCAACCGCGACTCACAACCTGTGAATGTCCTCATTAATCCTTAATCCTCACTCCAAACCCAATCTAACACAACACAACACAACACCTTTCAACAAAATACAACCCAGCATCACCCATCTCAACCCAATCTGCAACCTGCAACCTGCAACCTGCAATCTGCGGCCAGACCGCTCTCCAACCACATTCCCATGTTTCGATAGCGACGAGGTTCCTCCTACGAACCCATCATGTCCTCCACAACTGCTCCCAGCGCCGCGGTGACCTCCTCCCGTGAAGCCTTCGGTGCAGGCCAATCCCAGCAAGGAATCAGTCTGGTGGCCTTCCTTACTGCGTTGGCCACGGCCTTGGTTATCTTTGGCATCCAGATGTTGGCATTTCTGCTGCTGAGGAACCGACTGGCACGCATCTTGTGAGATTTTACCCGCAGATGCCAGCCAGCTATCGATGTGGGCCATTGCTAACGTTTGTAGCAAACCAAAAACCTACCTCGTACCAGAAAAAGAACGAACAGATCCTCCGCCCAGGACGCCATGGGGTTGGCTGGTAGCTATTTTCCGATTTACAGACCGAGAAGTGATCAACAAATGCGGTCTTGATGCCTACTTCTTCCTGCGATATCTCCAGACGCTCCTCGTCATCTTCTTGCCCATGGCTGCGATCATACTCCCGATCCTGATTCCCCTTAACTACGTTGGTGGCCGAGGTTCACACTATGAGGAGGATGTCAAGGCGGCAGGTGGTAATGTGACCTCCACAACTATCGACGTGAAAGGATTGGATGCTCTGGCCTGGGGAAATATACGGCCAACACATACCCGTCGGTATTGGGCGCATCTGGTCCTTGCGATACTCGTTATCATCTGGGTCTGCGGCGTATTCTTTACGGAGATGAGGGTTTACATTAAGGTTCGACAGGATTACCTGACATCAGCGGAGCATCGTCTGAAGGCTTCAGCAACTACAGTACTTGTCAGTTCTATTCCATCGAAGTGGCTTACTCAAGAAGCGCTGGCTGGGCTGTACGACGTTTTCCCTGGAGGAATTCGAAATATCTGGATCAATCGTGATTTTGATGAATTGCTAGAGAAGATCAAGGAGCGAGACAAGATACATATTAGGCTAGAAGAGGCTGAGACGGAGCTTATACGAAAGGCTAAGAGGGCCCAGAAGAAGCAATTGGCAAAAGACGAGAAGCATCTGGCGAAAGAGGCTCGTCAGCCTCAGACGAAGGCGCAAAAGACCCAAAGATTAAGAGAAGAGAATGCGAAGGCTGATCAAATGGCCCAAGCAGGAGGAGTGAGCAACGCCGATCCCAACCATCAGGTGCCTCATACCCTTGAGGATGCTATTGACGAAGAGGAAGAGAGAGCGAGAGAGCAAGGTATGGAAAACGGGGTCCATACCGACGGTCAGACCAACTGCCAGGTAAACAGAAGCAAAAGCTACAGAGTTCCTCTGATCGGAAACGGCCTCGCCGCCGTCGGGCAGGGCTTAGGTAAAGGCTTTCAAACATTTGGCAAGGTGGGCGATACCGTTATTGATGGAGCTCGAAATGTCGGGAGAGACTTGAGTGACCAAGTTGAAACTACAAATGGGTTCCTTGCCATGGATGCACGATCGATAGCAGAAGACGATCCGTATGATCAGTATGGACGTTACCGTGGAAATGCAGCTTTCAGGCAGGCCGCTGCAGCTGCCGCTGACGATGTGCAGGGGCGGGACCAGTCACCCACCTCATCAAGGGTTGCTGGAAACCATGCACAGGATACGGCATACAGAGGCAATAAAACCCGACAAGACCATGGATTGGACGGCACTACCGATTACGAGGGCCGCGGATGGGAGTTCTTGAGATTCTGGAGACCACCTGCGGGAGGATTTGCTTCACCAGTGCCAACAGGATACGAGGAAGGTGACGGATTCCCGTTTGCCCAAGATGGTGGCGGGTCTGTATCCAAGGGAACAGGTCAAGACGAGAAGAAGTCATTTGTGGCAAAGGTCAAATCCGCTATACCATTTCTCGGCGGGCAGGAAGAACAACACTATCCAGTGGCATACAACGAGGAGTACAGAGAAGATGCACAAGGTGCCGCCTGGGAAAGATACTTGAAGGAAAAAGATCGACCGACTCACAAGAATCCGAAGCTCAGTTGGTGGCCTGGCTGGCTTACCTGGATACCATTCACAGGCACTAAAGTAGACTCGATCTACTGGTGCCGAGGAGAATTGGCCCGCCTGAACTTGGAAATTGAGATGGACCAGAAGCACCCGGAACGTTTTCCCTTGATGAGTTCTGCCTTTATCCAATTCAACCACCAAGTCGCTGCACACATGGCCTGCCAGGCTGTCACCCATCATGTACCGAAGCAAATGGCTCCAAGAACTGTTGAGATCTCCCCTAAAGATGTTATCTGGGACAATATGTCTATCAAATGGTGGGAGGCTTGGTTCAGAACCGCTGTCGTTCTCGGGATTGTGATTGGCATGGTGGTGCTCTGGACATTTCCTGTTGCTTGGACTGCTTCGCTTGCCCAGATTGAAGGATTGGCGCTCAAGTACAAATGGCTGAAATGGTTGACGAGGATCCCACGCAGAGTCCTCCAAGCTGTTGCGGGTGTACTGCCAGCTCTTACTCTCGGTATCCTGCTCGCCTTGGTACCGGTGATACTGAAGTATCTGGCCACTGTCCAAGGAGCACAAACAGGTGTGGCGAAACAGCGATCCGTCCAGAATTACTACTTTACATTCTTGTTTGTACAAGTTTTCCTAGTTGTCTCTATATCTGGAGGTGCACTGGCAGCACTTGGCTCCGCAACAGATATCACCTCCATTCCCTCGACCCTCGCGACCAACCTTCCGAAGGCCGCCAATTACTTTTTCTCCTACATGATTCTTCAAGCTCTGTCTACGAGTTCTGGAACACTGCTGCAAATCGCTACTCTGATCATGTGGTACATACTCCCAAAGATCTTTGATAACACTCCCAGACAGAAGTGGAAGCGGAACACGACTCTGCCAACCGTCACCTGGGGTACATTCTTTCCCGTCTACACCAACTTTGCCTGCATTGCCATCATTTACAGCATTGTTTCTCCCATCATCATCATTTTCGCCTTGATCACATTCTCATTGCTGTGGATTGCTCATCGGTACAATATGCTTTACGTCTCTCGCTTCGAAATCGACACTGGTGGACTGCTATACCCTCGGGCCATCAACCAAACTTTCACGGGTCTCTATGTCATGGAGCTTTGTATGTTCGGTCTGTTCCTTTTGGTCAGGGACGATGGTGGTGACCCCACATGTATCCCGCAAGCATTTATTATGCTCGTTGTTTCAATTTTTACGGTTCTCTACCAAGTCTTGCTCAACAGTTCCTTCGGCCCTCTTCTTCACTACCTGCCTGTTACCTTCGAAGACGAAGCCGTTCTTCGAGACCAAGCCTTTGAAAGAGCCCAAGCCCGTCGCCTTGGTCTTGTCGGAAATGAAGAAGAGGAAGAAGCCGACATAGCTCAACACGATGGCGCCATCGAAATGTCCAGACTGAACTCGACCAGCCGGCGCTCCAAGTTTAACCCCATCAATATAGCTCAAGGAGCAGGCAGCTGGGCCGCCGAATCCGGACGCCAGCTTAAGAACAAGGCCGGCCTTGGGCACGATACCAGCGCTGATGGTAACCACGAACACGGAGTCTCTCAACGTCCCCATCGCCGCAAGCGCCAAAGTGACATTGAAGCCCAGCAAAAGATCGCTAATGCTCTGTATGGAGGCTATCACGACGAAATCGAGGACCTGACGCCTGATGAGAGAGATGTGCTTGTTAGACACGCTTTCCAGCACTATGCTCTGCGGGCTCGGAAGCCTACTGTCTGGATTCCGAGAGATGATATTGGGGTCAGCGATGATGAGGTAAACAGGACGAGAGAGTTTGCGGGCACCAATATTTTGATTAGTAATATTGGGGCCGCGTTGGATGCGAAATCTAGGGTGGTGTATGGGAGGAATCCTCCGGACTTCTCAGAGATCGATCTGATCAACCTATGATCTGGGATCTGGGATCGGTTGAACATAGAGTTAATACAGAAAGAGGTTGTTACAGCCAGTCAATGGCTTTGGATTTAGCGACATGGCGTTCGGCTGGGCTACATGGGATGCATCGCATTCCTGATGGTTGTGGCTAACTACGGTACATTGCTTGAATACTCCGTAGATAGGAGAGATGACCGTGCGCCAACAAGGCAACCAGCTGCCTTTAGTATAGCGATAGATTCTAATAGACGCTTTCGAACTTCACATAGTCTGTCCCTTCATTGCAGTGGGAGAGAAAGGGCTACACAGCAAACGTAACTACGACATGCACTTGCAGTCCTGAGCACTGTCGAAAGCCCCATCTGTCTATGTTTCTGAATCCAACTTAAGGCATGTGCTTAACCAGCCGATAAGTTGCCCGAGCCGAACAGTTACATTGTCCTCCCATCCCCCCTCTGCTCTCCTCATCACACCCTCCCCTCCTCCGCCCTCCCTCTCCCAACCCAACCCCCAAAACCCACCGACAGAAACTCCTGCAATCGCTCTTTCGCAACTCCGCCCTCCGCATCATGCCATTCAGGAACCGATAGAAGTGAAAGTGAACGCATGTGAGGACCCTGAAGGGTGCACCATCGACCGATCCTGATATCTTTCGATGGATTTGAGTAAGAGCATAGCTGTTGGGACCCGAAAGACGAACTATGCCTGAACAGGATGAAGCCAGAGGAAAGAAACTCGGGTGGAGGCTCGCAGCGGTTCATTGCATGGAATTCTCTATCTCCGCGGTTGAAGAGAGCTCCCAAGTCCATATTCTATGAGCTTACAATATGTCCGAAGTGGTTTTTCAATTCCGAGTCCCCAACGCTGGAGCTGGCGGAGGAAGTCCCATGTTTTGCAGCATCAAGAAAGTCTTCCAAACGTCGACTCCCCGAACTTGGCCTGGATACTGATAAACCCGCTCTCGCTAACAATCTTTCCCCTATCCCACTCCCTGCCCTCGCCCTTCTTACTCCACTTGACATCTTCCTCACGCTTTTCACCCCCTCTCTCCCATTTGCTAACCTCCTCATCTGTAAATCCTGCAGCTCGTAAGCGGTCTGCACCCTGTTGTTTCCACTTCGTGCGGTCTCGCAAGGCTTCTAGTGCTTGATCCCAATCGTTCTCTTCATCGAAATCGAGCTGTACGTCGGCTGTAGGATCGTAGTTCGCTGAAAATCGGGAGTCGATTCCAGAGCTTTTCGACATGATACCGCGGCCTTTGCACTTCACTTCGGGAATTGGGGGTGGTCGAGGACCGATGATATCGTCGAGAGGGTCGGAGTCGTAGTCTGGTTCATTCGTTTGTTTTGATTCTGCCTTTGAAATTTTGCGCTCAGTCGAGGGAGACCGTCTGTGTCTATGCGACCGATGCGACCGATGCGATCTCTCTCCGGATCTGTCCGTCTCGGGAGATCGCGATCTTTTCCTCCTCGGCGATCTGCGTCGAATCCTGGTTTCATCGTCTATATCTCGGCGTTCCCTGGGTGATCTATGTCTTCGTCTCTCTCTGTCTTTTCTTCTGTCTTCGGAAGGGCTTCTGTCTCTTCGAGAACTTCTGTGATCTCTAGACCTTCCACTTCCCTCCCTACCCTCATCCCTGTCTCTCTCTCGTTGGCGCTTCACTCCAGATGTCTCTTCAGGCTTGTCCTTCGATTTCTTACTCCTAGGCTTCTCCCCATCCTCACTCGAATAATTAACCGTCTTGCCCTCCATATTCCCACGCTCCTCTCTCTTTCGCTTGGTAGAGCGTCCTCCTAGGATAGCCGCAATATCACCCAGCTGTCGTCTTCGTATATCAGCGCCTGCAACAGTCTTCTCTCGGGACGTAACGCTAGGGGCCAAGCTCTTCAGCCGGGCGCGGGACTCCGCAGCTTCTTTCGCGAGAAGCGCCGCATTGTGGCTGTCCGTGTCTTTGATGATATTTCTTAAGAATCTCGTATTTGGCTTGGGCTTGTTTGCTGGAGGTCTGCCAACGTTAGACTGGTATGTGAGCTGTAGAAGGGAGGGGTACCCACTTGGAGCGCCCGAAGGCTTCTAAGCCTACTGAAGAATATTTGATCGAGCTCTCTTTCGCATCCTTTGCTAGGAGACTAGCAACATAGTCATCTGTCAGATCTTCGCCTGCCATGGTGCTGAGCTGTGGGTGAGGGATGGTGACTTAGAAGTTGGAGGTTGCATGGCTCAGGACAGGCCGAGCCCATTTTCTGCCGAGTGGCGTCATTTACTCGACGGGCGGTGAGTCAGTTAGACAAAGGCTGTGGCTTGAAAGTAAACAAACCGATCGCGATACAATTTTCGAGGGTAATCGTACATACAAAGCCGCCGCAAGACTCTGTCGCACAAAATCGTCCATAGCTCACTGGGCTTCGGTGATTAAATCCATATACAAAAACTCGAGTCATTCCCGAATACATACATTACAACCTACGCGTTTCCGCCAATCCCACATCCGTCCTTGCAGCAGAGACCTGGGAATGCACCCAGAAGTTCGGAAAAATGGCACAGTCTCACGAGGAAATCTTAGAGGTACTCTTGGAAGCTCAGAATGGACACGAGCTATCTATCATAAAGCTCAGTGAGCCTGTCTCTGGGCAACTGAAGCAGAATCCGGGGGAACGAACTTCCGACGTCTCGGCGGATGTATTCGACAACCCAACTCCTGCAAGTCTTGAAGCGGACCTGTCGCATTACAAGGTAAACCGAGCAGGTAGTCTATACGAACATAAGCCGTTAACTGCCTACAGGAACTCTTCTCCAAACTTCGGTTCTCCTACCTTGAACAAGTCACCAAAGAGAAATTCATACGCGCCATTGTAGGAGACCCACCTTTAGTCGTCGAGCATCAGGAGAACGTCGAATTAGAAGCATCTCTTGCTGTCTCAAAGGCAGCCCTCAAGTCCCAGAAGACTGAAGTAGCAGATTTGGTGTCCGAATTGGAGAAGAGGGGTCGGGAGCTATGTAAGAAGTACGAGAATATCCGGATGCAAACCTCGCAGCTACAGAAACTGCCACAAACAATCCAAGGCCTCGAAGCTAGTATTAAGGAGTTGAGAGCAGTGCAACATCCAGGATCGAACCCGAGACTGAATATGCCGTTAGAAAAGACGCTCGCGGCTGTTGAGGAGCGTGAGAGGGAGCGTGCTGAGCTGGATAGACAACTGGAGCAGTTGCAGGTTATGGTTCCGAGAAAGACGAAGGAGTTGGAGAGATTGAATGCTGAGTTGCAGCCACTAGAGGCTAAGAGACTTGGCAGTACTGCTTCGGCGAGGGAGGCAAAGAGAAGAAAGGAGGAAGCCCTGGGGGGCGTGGGTGATGATCTTGAAGAGCGAGGCAGATGGTGGAGAGGAGTCGAGAGCGGATTGAAGGGCATGCTGGGTGTTGAGAACTGATTTCAGAGCTTGAGTGATACGGTATACCAATGGAACGGAGGCCGGCGTTTGGGAGGTCAAGAATGATTTGAAGACGTTTTATGTTGTATTTGTGACAGACTCTTCTATTGTAATGTCACTGTGAAGAAGAGTACTTAAGTATAGGCTGCAATGTCACCATGCATCACCGGCACATAAGGATCACTCGGCCGGAACCAAGTATTGAAATCCGGAGAACTCCACAGGGACTAAGGCCTCATGATGGGTGAGGACCTGCTCGCTCCGAATTACAAGCAGAGGCAATCGAATATTGCATTTCTGAATGTCCCAGAACTGCTCGGGCAAAGTTGAATCGATAAGCTCACTTTCGAGGGTCTGAACTTCTTGCGGCGAGCTCTTGGAGCGGCGGGCCTTGCATCTCAGTGCACTTGCTCAAGCTCGCCAATCTTCCTCTTCCGTACGTTCATCCTCATCATCATCGCGGGTTGCCCGGTTGTCCGAAGCGTCTTCGTGGGCTGCGAAGGACTCGAGGCTTGGAGATCCTGTATGTTGGTATGTTGACTCTTAAGGATGGAGGGTTGAGAAGATCGTGGGGCAAGAGAAGTCAGGCAGGAAAGGTCGTGCGGGTCGTGGTCTCTACCGAGATGGCTGCGGGCAGAACCAGCCTCCCGACCCTCTTGGCCTTCCAAACTCCACCCATTCACACCTATCTCAGTCTTTATATTTTATTCTCTTATTTGTATGTATTGCCTGCAGCTGCCGTGAAAAGAGTACAGAATTCAGTTGGGACAGTTACCTATCAAAAGTGATAGTCCATTACATATACCTAGATTTCCTGGGTTCTACTGTGATCCAGGGGATCCAGAGTCACGTGATATGCTATCACTGTTCGAGACTAGCGCCCACATTGAATTTCAATCTCGATATGCGCCCCGCATATTGAAAATGTCGAACCTCATCATCAACATCAACGACCCAACGTCAACGACGACAACCTTTCGACAACCACCACGACAAATAGCTCATCACAGGCACGATGACGAAGGGCACGGCTTCATTCGGTGCCAGACGTGCGTACTTTTTTTCATTTCTGTTGCTGAATAGACGGGAGCTCGCGACCCTCCTCGTTTTTTCAGCCTCCTTTACGGACCAGAACCGTTTTTTCGGCTTGTCAATTGGATCTGAACTGACATTTTACAGACAACAAGACGCACACCTTGTGCCGTCGCTGCGGTCAGTACTATCGACTCATATTAGAATCGCCTGGATCCAAAAGATAGAGGGGTGTCAGACGAACGGGGTAACCCAGAAGACTCGAGGACTGACATGTTGGAAATCAGGTCGCCGATCTCTCCACATCCAGAAGCACACCTGCTCGTCCTGTGGATACCCTGCGGCTAAGATCAGACAATGTACGTGAGACTGATTCCGGTGGATATGGCACTGGATTGGCACAAACAGGGAGACTAGGTCTAACACGAAGTCAGACAACTGGGGTGCGAAGGCCAAGCGCAGAAAGACTACTGGTACCGGACGGATGCGCTACATGAAGGGTGTTCCAAGAAGATTCAAGAACGGCTTCCAGACCGGCGCACCAAAGGACGCGAAGGGACCTACCACCAAGTCCGAATAGACTGATCATCCGCGGAGTTGAACCGGGGAGGGTTTTCTGGGGTGATTTGTTCATGATGTCTCGAGGCCTACGTTCACGCTAGCGAAATGCCATGAATTGCAAGAATGGGCTTCGACGCCGGGTGATCTGTGAGGATATCACTGGGCCGGTTTCTTTGGGGTTCACGCATTGCTTCTACGGACAGGGAACGAAAAATGAAATCGCTCAGGCAAAATCAAATGAGCCAACTATTCGTGGCACAGAGTTGAAGAGGGATGTGGAGAGTGATTAGAATTGCAAGTCGCACTTCAGTCTCGTCTATCAGGCTTATTGACCTCTCTCGAAGACTTTCACCCCGCCATCTCCGCCCACAAAGAACAGCAGTTCTCTCTCTTCCATCCTTTTCTGGATATCTTCCTTATCCTCCTCCGTTTTGTCCCCTACTGTGACCCTCAGCACGCCACTAACATCCCTTGCGGTCCCGGTATCTAGCAGCCTCAAACCCATGATGAAATCCGCTTGGTGAGCTGTATTCAGTAAAAAAGCGGCATGGTCCAACTCGAGAGGCGTGTGGTGACCTGATACTAGTGGTTGGTCGGCCGAGATGGAAAGAATGGTTGCATGTACATCCTGCATATTATTTAGCAGGGCACTTGATGCTTCGAGATGCTACATACTTCCCTCAAATCCATCAACATCTCCCCCACGTTACAGGCTCCGATTTGCTCGCTCCCAGCCGCTATCAAGAGATCCAACTGGTCGATCACTAGCAGTACTTTGCCGGAGCCTGGGCTATCCCTCAATACCTGAATAGCAGTTTGGATCTCTTGTGACACGTTTTCAAGCTTTGGACTGCTCAAACCCCGTTGCTCAATTCCCTTCGAAGCAGCGACATTCTGCCGCGGAAGAAACAGCCCGCTCAGGCCATCTACGAAAGCGAATCTTTTCTTGAGAGCCAGCTTATCAAAATCCAAACCCTAAACATGCTTTATCAGCCGTAATTCTTCTCCAAACCTACCACAACGTCTTAAGCTCTCCCCAGACCAAGTAAATGAGAAATGAGATTTAACAGCATACCAATCTCCTGCCGCCCTCCTTCCAAAAAGCCAAGTCCCTCATAAAGCTCACCAACACCACCTTCGATTCATCCTCAACGGCACCAGAGGAACCATCTGAGCCAGTCAAAGAGCTATGAAGAAATCGCAGGACGAGCCAATTCGAGCTGGCGCCCAGAACGCTAGTCAGGAGAATCAGAGATGCTTCTGAGGGGAGCGCTAAGTATGGCTCAAGGAGCGGTGGAATTCGTAAAGACATTTTTCTCGTTGTGAATATTTTTTTGGGCGAATATCTGGGGGGTTTGATTTCCTTCGATCTTTGAACGGTGGTCGAATTTTGCGGTGCTAAAGCCAAGGCGTATCACGTGTACGATGATGTCGAGCTCTCATTCGTTCTAGATGGGAGTTGGAGACTTGGAGTCCGTCGAAACTCTGGGTTCTTCTGCTTCCTGGGTGTATACATATACATATACATATACATACACATATACATTGTCTCTATGATCAGGGTAGTTCTTGTTACCAGTCGCCTTCGGTATCATTATTGTTAATGATTTTTACTATATCCGTTCCATATTAATACAAGGCTTTCCTTCCGCTGCGTCCTCGCCACCTCATCCACATGGACAGTCACGATAGAGCGGTAGCACACATCGCTGCTACCATTCGCAAATTTCATGCTCGAAAAGAAAAATTCCGAATATACCATGGATCGACAAACAGTACTCGTCAATCTCAGTACCAACGAGACCGAATGGTAGACACCTCAACACTCAACCATGTTCTCAAAATCGACACCAAGAGCATGACTGCTTTGGTTGAACCGAATGTTGCCATGGATGCTCTTGTGGAGGCTACGCTACAGCATGGCTTACTTCCCCCAGTTGTGATGGAATTCCCAGGTATCACGGTTGGAGGGGGGTTTGCTGGAACGGCGGGCGAAAGTTCGTCATTCAAGTATGGGTTCTTCGATCGGACAATCAATTGCATTGAGGTGGTTCTTGCCGATGGAGATGTCATCAAAGCTTCCGCAACGGAGAACTCTGATCTATTTTATGGAGCTGCATCTTCGTTCGGGACACTGGGCGTCACAACGCTGCTTGAGATTCAGCTGGTTGAAGCCAAGACCTACGTGGAGTTGGACTACCATCCCGTCACGAGCATCGCTGAAGCTCAGACTGTGATTGCTAAAGCCACAGAAGATACTACTACCGATTATCTGGATGGCATTATGTACTCGAAAGACTACGGCGTCATTTGTGTCGGACGACTCATGAACGAAGTATCGCCTGGCAGCAAAATCCAACGTTTCACCCGCCCAACTGATCCATGGTTCTACATCCACGTCGAACGCCTCATGAAGAACCGCAAATCTTCTGTCAAGGAATCAGTCCCGGTTGTTGATTATCTCTTTCGCTACGACCGAGGAGGATTCTGGGTCGCGAGATACGCATTCAAGTACTTCATCACACCTTTCAATCGTATAACCCGCTTCATTCTCGACTACTTTATGCACACCAGAGTCATGTACCACGCTCTACACCAAAGCGGCCTATCCTCCTACTACATTATACAGGATGTAGCAATCCCATATAAGGAAGCGGAGACGTTCATGTCCTACCTCGACACGAACTTCAAGCACTATCCGATTTGGCTCTGCCCGCTCAAGCAAAGCGGAAAACAAATAGCATCGACACACAGCCTCCAAGTGCAGAAAACCAATCAGCAGAGACCGGAAATGATGCTCAATTTCGGAGTGTGGGGGCCAGGTCCTACGCGGCGAGAAGACTTCATACAGTGGAATCGAGCGTTTGAGAAGAAAGTCGATGCGTTGGGTGGCCAGAAGTGGCTGTACGCTCATACCTATTACACGGAAGAAGAGTTCGATGAGATTTATGATCGGGAAAAGTACGATGCTTTGAGAGAGAAGTATAACGCGACGTATCTGCCGAGCGTCTATGACAAAGTGAAGGTTGATGTCGAGAAGGAGCAGAGCGCGAGAGAGGCGTCGTGGAAGGCGAGGTTGGTGGCGCTATTCTGGAGTATCTGGCCGCTCATGGGTCTCTATGGGGTCTACAAGGCTATGATGGGTGGGGATTATCTGCTGCCGAAGACGAAGAAGAAGGCTGCGAAGGATGCGTGATTGTGGCTGTTTTGATTATTGTTGTAGCAGGGACTGTTGCGTACAAGACGGTTTTATCCTCTACAATCGGGTAGGCGAATGTCAGCTGGTTTTCAATGTCAAATAAGCTATTTCAGTGTCCCAGAATGACTTTGACAATGGGTCCGACGTGCAGCAAAACCCCTTTGGTCGTGGAACAGGTGAATCCTACCCTACCTCTTCTGAGAGAGAGCTTGGATTCGGTCTTCGCCGCCTCAATGCCAATTTGGCTTCTCGATGTTCCAGAATGATGTCGACAATGGCTGCGACGTGCAACAAAACCTCGCTTCGGTCCTAGATGAGTGAAGTCGGATATCAAAAGTGATTTTACCAAGAACCGGGTGTGCATGTTAATCATGACTTCTGATTGTCCCAAGTCACTTTCGACTATGGGTGCGATGTGCAACAAACCCTATCGTACCGAGAAATTTGAGTTTCGCGCACTCCATCAGCTATCCAGGATGTTTCATCGTCTGTACAAGTAAACCAACGCCGTACCATCGCCACAAGTTAGTCTATCCCAAGAATGTCATGTTTCAGTCAAGCCCTAGAACTTCCTCTCATGTACCAGTCGTCCCTTGACCCATACAGCGAGAGTATTCCGGTCATCCCCATTGAACACCCACTTCGCAATTCTCTCATCCCAAGTCTCCCACCCAAAAATGTCAACCGGACCCATATCACCCTTCTCCTCCCCACCCACCACCCCCATCCCAATAAGCTGTGCATCCCACTCCATTCCCACCTCAAATCCTCCAATCTTATCGGCCAGTCCCACTACTTTTGCTCCTCCTTTCGTAGCAAGATATAAACCCTCCTCCGCGCTCAACTTCGCCATGTCTTCGCCTCCCATTGCAACGTGGTTGCTAACCAGCGCAGCCTGTCTCACAGCTTCGAGGACACTGGGACTATAGCCACCGCTCATATCCGTGCCAAGTCCCACATCGACACCTTTATTCAACATCCATCTTACCCTCGCTGTGCCTGAGGTAATTGACGAGTTGCTGACCGGGCAATGACTGATTTTTCCCTCCCTCTTCTTGATGAGATCAAGCTCATCTTCGGAGAGGTGAATCGCATGAGCAAGGATGGTTTTAGGACCAAGCAAGTTATGACCATCGTATACCTCGGTATACGAATCGAATTCCGGGAACAAGGATTTGACCAGATCACACTCGTTATTGTTCTCCGAGATGTGAGTTTGCACGGGCAGATTCGTCTCTTTCTGCAGCGCACCTAGACCGTGCATCAACTCGCGCGAGCAGCTAGGAGCAAAGCGCGGCGTTATGATAGGTGTGATGAGAGCATTAGTAGGGTCAATACCAGCAATATGTGTAATCGTTGCTCTAGTATCCGCAAGCGATGAAGCAGCAGACTCATCGCGATAGTAGTCTGGTGCAAGGCAATCCATACAACAGCGGCCGATGAATGCCCGTTGACCTTTTTCGAGGCAGAGATCCGCGAGCAGGTTGGTGGATGGCACGGAGATGGTGGCGTAGTATGAAGCGGTGGTGGTTCCGTGAGAGAGCGTGCGTTCAATGACTCGGCTGTAGACTTTCTTTGCCTTTGAGGCTTCTGACAAGCTGCTTTCCATTGGGAACGTGTAGGTGTTCAGCCAGTCGAGGAGGGTGCTCTTGCCAAAGATCCCGGCGTTGGGGTATTGGGAGGCGTGGATATGGGTGTCTGGAAAACAATCAATACTTATCTCTAGAATGAGGAAGCTATAAATACCAACGAAGCCTGGGAAGAAGAATTGTCCTTGTTGAGAAGTCCACACAGAAATCTCACCAGCGGTCCAGCCGAGCCTGGGGAGGACGATCTCCTGGACCTTCTTTTCGTCACAATCCCTCTCAATAGCAACGATCAAACCCTTCTCGTCAACACACACAGCCGAATCATGGAGAAATTCCAAGTTCCCTAGAGTTTTGCTGTGTACAAAGCTGCCCAGGAAGAGGGTCTTCTCACTAGTGGGGGTGGACATGACAGGGCAATTGTCATTTATGGTTTTTGAATTTCCAGAAGTCGTAAATAGTTATGAGGACAGCAGTTCTGCTTAGGACAGTCCCCATACAATGCGTAGCAGAGCTGAGGATTGTCAGTTGTTTGTGTTTACGTGGTTCTGAGGGTCCAGCCCATGTTTTGCTCCCGGAGACTTCCTGCTTGCCTCTTTTAGGGAAGGCGCGAATTCGGCTACTTAACGCCGATATCCTCTGCTGAATTTCATAATACCGAAGGAAAAAAGGAAAACTACACAGACTCCTCGGGTTAAATATCACGATTGCGATAGCCGCTGTTACACAAAAAAATACAGTGGCACAAGGGTCGCCCATGTTGTACAATTTACAAGTCTTCATCTAGTCGTGTTCCCTATGATGGGTGGGTATTCCCAAGCGCCGTCCATGGACCCTCAACCAAATACGCCAAATTATTCGAAATCAAATGCTGGCTCTTCTCGGAGCCATAGTCCTACGCAGGGCTTTCTTCTCCTCCGTCTCGTCCATCAAGGGCAACACTCCTTCATCCCGCATCTTTGCCAGATACTCCTGCCCAAACTTATACCCTACCTGGTATATCTCATCAAACTTGCCAAAGTCCAGCGTGCCATAGTTGTCAATAGGAGGGCGCATGTAATGGCAGCCGGGGGTCGTCTTTGCTCTTTCCAAAGCATCCACACTTGACACATATGCAAGTCGTGCTTGGATTTCGGCAAGTGTGGGTGGGTTTGGAAAAGAAGAGAACGGATTCCAGCGATTTGCAAAGGCCCAGAAACCCGACAAAGAATCTCCAAATGTCTGTGGTGTATCGTCGTCCAGACTGCCCACGTCGATAGCGAAGATAACGTCGGCTCCTAGTGACTTCATGTGCGAAACGGTTAAATTGTCAACATAGCCCCCGTCAAGAAGCATACTTCCTTCATCACACAGAGGCGGGAGAAGTCCAGCAAGTGACATGGAAGCTCTGACATAGCGCCATGCATACCCACTTGTGTGAATCTCAGATCTACTCTTGCTGATATTGGTTGTATTACAGTAGTATTCGAGCCAGAGATCTTCGATCTGGGTGTTTCCGAAAGCTTTGAAGATACCACGATTGAATTCGTGACCTGTTGTGTAGGACGCAGATGGATAGGTCAAATCCAGAGCAAACCGCCACATACTCGCCATGCGTCCGGAAAACTTCTTTGCTCGGCCGTACATAGGCACTACATCTGCATCGCGAGCATACAATGCACCGATAAAGGCACCGATGGACGTACCTCCGACGATGTCAATAGGAATACCAGCTTCTTCGAGAGCTCTGATAATTCCGATATGTGATATGCCCCTGGCGCCTCCGCCACCTAGCACAAGACCGATGGATTTTCCGCAAAGGCGTCGAGCAATTCTATGGAAGTCGCCTTTGAAAGGCGTCTCGGCGGAGTACAAAGGCGTCTGTCGAAGCCTCCGAGAAGTATACTTCTGGATTTCGGCCTGTATGACCTGGACCCGTTGCTTTAATGCCGATCCGAATTTCCTTGCCTGCGGATGGACAGGTGCAGAGCTTGAGCGGAACGCCATTTGAACATGATGGTGGCCACCGTTGATCCAGACACGATTGCGCAGCCACGATCGAGTTAATCCTTGAGGTGCAAATCTGTCTGCGTGCAGCAAGACCAATTCTTTCCTCGCCGTAGTCTTCGTACCCAACAAGAAACGCTCAAACTCGCCAATTGCAGGTGAGCCTTCAGCTAGACCAACAAGAAGAATGCAATCGGCTTGGCTTACGCAAGTTTGGGTCCAGGGGGCATTGACATTTGTGTCTGGAAATTTTCAAAATTAGCTTATGGATGTCTCAAATATTCATGAAAAGGGTGGAGTAAGATTGACTCGGCAGAATACAAGACTTATTGTTCTTGTAATTTTGGTCCTTGTTTTGATATCCAGGGAGCAACTCGGGGTTAAAGAAATCCTAATTATTTGCCATGCGAGAAACCGAGAACGGACAAGTCACTTACCAGCAACATATAGAACCAGACCATATTTCTCCTCAAGGTCAGCGAGATACTGCGAGAGCTTCAGTTTCCCCATACGACTGAAAGCATGTCTTCCAAGATGATTAAAAATGGCGGATTGATTGAGCGAAGTGACCCCATTGGTTGCCCCAATCTGAGTGAGGGCATTCATTAATCGGCTAGCGAATTCAACCACAGGTACGCCGGTAGTGACAGGTAAAATCGCCACAGTTCTCAAGTTTACCGTCGAGGATACCTTATTGTTGGTGGCTCCAGTCGTCTTCTCCTTGCCTTGAATGAAGACTGGATCTTCAACCAAAGACCGCATCCTGGATGCTATGATCTTGGAGATCTTGATCGTGATGCCTGGATGTTCTTGAGCGAGACTATTGAATAGAGTCCGTGGAAATTTTGCGAGCTCGGTATCTCGAATAGCATGGAGCGTAACAGGTCGAGTCGATTCGGTCATAACCTCAAGCTCTCCGACGCTTTCACCCTGACCGTATTCACCCATAACCTTCTTTCCAGCTTCTTCATTGTTGGCGACGGCGCGAAGTCGACCGTTTAAGACAATGTATATTGCATCACTCTCATCTCCTTGATGATAGATGACCTGACCTGCATTGACTTGAACCCACTCAAGAGCGAAATCAATATGAAGTATGAGTCGTGGCAAAAGGCTAGTCAATCGCTTTGCCATAGTTAGGAGGACGACAGGGTATTTCTCTACTATTCTCTCCAGGGAGGATCGAGGCAGGAAGCCGACATAGACGTCGGTTTTGGCCACGACATCAATAAAAGAGCGATATGAAGAGATCGTACCAATGTAGCCTGCGATCCCTCCCGGTTTTATGAGCGCGAGGCTCTTCCGGCCCGGGGACTTACGCTTTTTGCCATCGCCTCCATCATTTCCTAGAGCCGAGCCAGACGTGCGGGACGATCCTGTCCGAGTCCGGGATAGAGGAGACAGCGTTTGATCTTTAGACCTTGGGTTTGCCGAACTCGGATGCGAATGACCCAAGACGGTGGATTGTGATCTGTCATCGACAGGAACAGTGACATCCAAGAACCCATCAATCACATAATATAACCCGGGGTTGCGTTCGCCCTGTTCTACAAGAATCGAGCCTTTTGGGAAGAACACGATCTCCACCTCATCTTTCAACTCGCGGGCGAGACCTTGCGTGCTAGGAAAGCCTCCAACACTCATACCACCGGAAGTCATGGACTCTGTATCACCATCCGCTGATCCTTCGTACGGGTCAATGAAGCCAAAAGCATTGTGGCTGAACACTGCTTTCTGCCGCTTTTGGTCGTACGAGACCAGCCTGGGTGAAGCCTCAACTGAATCCGACATGTTTAGAGCATTCTTTGTATTCGTCAAACCAATAGCCTTGAATATGCACTCAAGAATGGATGACCGAAACATGCTGTCCTCATCAACTGAATCCTGACGGTGGAGGGTCTCCCTCGGATTGATTGAGCTGTTGAATGGATTGAAAGACCGCTGTTGAAGAGGGCTTTGAGGATCATGCTGCCAGATCTTCGGCCCCGAGACGAGATTTCCTGAAGAAGACCCTAGGGTGCTGAGTCGTCGACCGCCGTTGCGAGACATTTGTATATTGGTGAGGAGGTCTCCTGGACTTGGGCTGCCGCCCGTTTCGCTGCGTCGTGTGTGCTCTGCGTTGAAGGTACCATGAGAAGTTTTCTTCCCAGATAATACATGTAGAGTGGCTCCCTTTCGGAGACTGTTACTTGATCGACTCCTTCGACCAGTGCCCGAATTATGCAGTGCGATACCTTTGCTACCGTCCTCTGGACCAATTCGTTCGCGTTCCCTATCAAATTTTTCCTTCAACCTGCCTAAGGCATCGCCGCGTAGGAAGTTTGGAAGCTCATATGTCGTATACTTGTTCATATGTTTCTCGGTACGCAGGACTTCGCTTGTCAACCCAAGATACGAGTGTGCTGTAGCCAAGGTGACCCTTTGCAACCTGGTTAGAATAACCTGAACAATATGTGCGGTAGCTTTAGGGTAAATTCTCGTAAGGCGACGAAATGCACTGGCTGGAATAATAGCAATAGTAGTATCGACGGTTGCGCGGGCCACGATATCCGGATGAGCAGAATTAGTCTTTGCTCTTCGCGTCGTTGGTCTTGGCAAAGGCTTCGATTGCTCTTCTGGGGTATCAAGAGATAGAGGTGGGATTCTAGGCAATTTTCCTCCTCCGATAGAGGTGGGCATTGTAGAAGATCTTCGGTCTCCAGGGGTGGGTTGGTAATTCTGGCCTGGGGCACCATAGATAGGGCTTGTTGGAAGTGATGGTGGCGTCTCGTGATGAGTGTGGGCGAATGACAAACCAGCACCCGATGGAAATCCTCGATGGCCATGCGCTGACGAGGAGCGGCTATCCACTTCATCGTCTTCGTGTCTAAGCTTGACGTCTTCTGTAAAAAGGGACAGGATTGAGAAAAGGGACGACATCGGAGCTCCATTCCTTACTTCCGTCAACAATTGATATCCCTGCTGCGTACTTCGACGATATTGCCCCTCCCCACTATCAGAAGAATCATCTGGATTGAACCTTGGTTCAGAGTCTGAGTCCCTCGTTTCCCGGGAAGATTTCACGAAGATCTCGACGAGGCCATCTACCACAAGACAGAAGCCTTTTTCCTCTTCCAGATTGAGGGTCTCTCCAGCTATCAGCTTTCTCGTTTGCATGGTCCGAGTAAGCTCGTGGAATACAGGTCTTTCCAAATATCCAAACACCTTGATGGCGCTCAAAAATTCGTCTAAGTAGTTGGAGAAGCCGGACTTGGAACTATCCTCTTGGTTTTCAGGATATAAATCTATCTCGGGCTCTTTTCTTTGAGGCTCAGGAGGCAGCCGAGCATACATATTGAGGAATCGGTAGCGTACAAACCAGCTCATGGTCGACACGAGGGCAATACCAATCAACATTCTGTATGGATCAGCAAGAGTGAAGAAAGCTAGGAAAAACACTGACAATGTCGTTGCATTCATTGTGAATGTCAAGCTCGTGGAGAAAATGGTGAAGAGAAAAGTCGGCATAGTGATAGTCGCAAATGTGATCAGCCAGTACAGGATGCCTGGAATGACCTTGACTGTGAACAGTATCATTCGACTCAGGAGGCCAAACCAGGAAGACTGAGTAGCCTGCTCCATGGATGTCGCGTTGGCCAAAGCCAGGGCGGAGGGTGTTGCGGTCGTCATGGCATTTGGCAAACTTGTGATGGCCTCGAGCACTGAGGAGGCTTGTTCCGACATGCGAGGATAGACTGCTAGATGGATTGCTGCACAGTTTCAGCACCGGCAGAGCTGACAGCCACTCTGATTGCTCATCCCTTAGTTTTTAGTAAAGCCAATCTCATTGCCCGAGCCGACTTGGGTCCGGGAGTTGTGCTATGTTGATGTCGAATTCGGTGAAAATGATGGGGTTGAGGTTTGATGATGTCGAGAGAGCCACCAGCCAAAGCTTGGACCTCATCTCATCGGCGCTAGCCGCACCCCCCACCAAGCGATTTTTTGTGACTTGAACAGAACAGAGTTATCAACCAGCGCCTTCACCTTCCGACTTCCTTTGCGCCTCCATCCACTCCACTCCACTCCACGCTCTACGATACTCTTGAAGATCCCCATCTGAACATACAGATATCCCCGACAAAACGCAACAGGAACCCATTCATAACACAATCACGCGCCGCCCCGCGCAACACCCGCCAATATGTCTTTGACAAATTGTCGGTTCTACGAGGAGAAGTTCCCAGAGATCGATAGCTTCGTCATGGTCAACGTCAAGCAGGTAGGATCATATTTCATTGCAGAAGAATGCCGGTGGGAGCGAGGCTGACCTCGGTCCAAGATTGCGGAAATGGGTGCCTATGTCAAGCTCCTCGAATACGACAACATCGATGGCATGATCCTGCTTTCCGAACTGTCCAGACGTCGTATTCGAAGTATCCAAAAGCTCATCAGAGTCGGACGAAATGAGGTAGTTGTGGTTCTCAGAGTAGATAAGGAGAAGGGTATGGATGCCTGGCGCCAAGGACTACATACTTGCTGACGAGGCTGGATTACAGGTTACATTGACCTTTCGAAGCGCCGGGTATCCCCAGAAGACATTGTAAAGTGCGAGGAGAGATACAACAGGAGCAAAATGGTCCACTCGATTATGCGCCATGTCGCTGAGAAGACAACGGTCCCTATTGAGGAGCTCTACGAGAAGATCGCATGGCCACTGAACAAGAAGTACGGACATGCTGTAGATGCTTTCAAGCTATCGATAACGTATGACCTCAAACTCCAGCATTAGAGATACTCACTGACCACTTCCTAAAGCAACAACGATGTCTGGTCCGATATCGACTTTCCAAGTGAGGTTGCATCAGAGGAGCTGAAGTCATATATCGGAAAGCGTCTCACACCCCAGCCGACAAAGGTCCGAGCAGACGTCGAGGTCACATGCTTTGGTTATGAAGGTATCGACGCAGTCAAGACAGCGCTTCGAACAGCTGAAGCCAGAAATACCCCCGACAACCAAGTCAAGGTCAAGCTTGTTTCCCCGCCGCTGTACGTTCTGACGAGTACCTGTCTCGAGAAATCTGTTGGTATTCAAACTCTGGAAGAGGCAATTGTCGATATCCGGAAAAATATCGAGGGAGCCGGAGGAAGCTGTGTTGTCAAGATGGAGCCAAAGGCCGTCACAGAGAACGACGATGCGGAGCTGCAAGCCCTGATGGAGAAGCGTGAGAGAGAGAACGCCGAGGTCGGTGGAGATGAGAGCCAGAGCGAGAGCGACGAGAATGCCGTGGAGGTGATGTAACGCATCTTGGGGTAATTAAAAGTATTAAGATTGCATTGCGGGCGCATAGATGGGTTACCATGGACTACCAACAGATGCCAATATGTGCAGAAGGTTTCTCCGGATATAGTGCGAGCGAAACAAGAACAAGAAGCAAAATCAGACAGAAAAACTCTCACATTTATCTCATTGACTTTGCCGTGACTTCCGATCTAGTCGACTATATGGCAAGGTTATTTTCTCGTTCGTTCTCACAAGGCTGAGATTATCGACGAGCAGGCTAGTCTAGAACTCGAATTCACATTTCACCATAACGCTTGTCAACTCAACCCAACTAACTTACAAAATGGCGTCGAAAAGACTGTTCTCTATTTTCAATCGCAACATGCAATGGGCTTCTTCTCTTAGTGATCTTCGATACTGGCCATTGACAGTTGCGAGCTGGATACCCGCCATAATCTTCTTCAACGACCATGTTGGAGACGTAACATGGATCACAGGGAGCTCGATGTACCCATTCCTAAACTCGAATTACAACAACGATCTCAAGAAAGACTGCGTTTGGAACAGCAAATGGAGCCCGATATCGAATTTGAAGAGAGGGATGATTGTCTCTTTCCAGTAAGTTGGCCTCTCCCTCTTGCACAACCAGCCACTTACAGATTAGCAGTAGCCCTATGCATCCCGAAGTCACAGTGGTGAAGAGAGTCATCGCTCTCGAAGGAGATATTGTCTATACCAGAGCGCCGTGTCCTGTACCGACTGTCCAAGTGCCCGTCAACCATGTTTGGGTGGAGGGAGACAACAGAGATGCAAACAAGACGCTCGATAGTAATACTTACGGCCCGATTCCGTTGAATCTTATACAAGGGAAGATTACACATGTTCTGTGGCCGCTGAAGAGCTTTGGACCTATACGCGCGGAGGAGTTCAAGGGGAGAACGAAGGTCATTCGAGGCAGGAGGGAAACAGCACCAGGCTGGGACTGAAATGCTGGACCAAGAACCTGGCATCATGTCTAAGGAGGTTCTATCTATGTACTGCCTTGCGAAGTCCTGGCCATAACTTTGGATGGGGTAAGAAGGGGGATCCTATGAGAGAAGCGTCCTGGTTGATAAATACCAGAGTTTCTAGCCTCAAAAAAAGGGTGCGGACATTGCAATTCTCACTTGTGACTGCGAGCATGTACATAGAAGATATGTACCCCAGGATAGCCGAAGCTGCGAAAAGAGAGGCATTCGAGGTAGGCACTTGATTATCTCCCTACTCAGAGACTCACAAATCAAATTGACACCAGCCATAAGCATTTGAACAGGCTGAAGCTACAGTATATAGTAAGTCCGGCACAGAACATGACCTCTGGAACTGAAGAGTTTCTGGACTTCAAGTAAATTCTGTCTTAAAAAAACTTGCTGCCTCCACCAAAAGCTCATGATATTGAAGCTCCGGAAGCTCTGGTTTACCGACCGCTGATTGGTCGTCAGCCTTGTCCATAATATGAACTTTTTCTATGTAAAAGCACGGCCCAAACTGCCAGTCACTCACAATCAACAATTTGCGCATTTTTCTCCCAACAAGTAGAATAAAGCCTCTCGCAGTTTTTGCTGAGAAGCTCTGCTGGCCATTCCATTGGGATACTTAGGAGGAGCATGTCCCTGGGCTCCCTGGTCGCCAACTTGTTCCCCGGTCGAACGCCCAGTAGTCAACAGGATCGCAACGAATTTACTGTCGCTGATGATGGGCTGTCAGCAGGAAAGCTCGACTTTGCGGATGCCAAATTTGAAGCTGGAGGACTTGGGGCGAAAAAGATGGCACCGAAAGAGAATGAAGAGGAGCGACGGCCGCCCTACTTACATGTGAGATACGAAGCGCCAGCATGGAGAATATCAGTGCTGATATTTGTAGTCTATGATTGCTGGAGGACTGGGTGGAACAACGGGGGACCTGTTGATGCACTCGCTGGACACAGTCAAGACGCGACAGCAAGGTGATCCGCATATCCCACCGAAATATACGTCGATGTCGACTTCCTATGCCACGATCCTACGACAAGAAGGAATACGGCGAGGTCTATACGGGGGCTGGGTACCGGCTTTACTAGGATCTTTTCCTGGAACCGTGATATTCTTTGGGACCTATGAATACAGCAAGAGGCATATGATTGATTTTGGCATTACACCACAGCTTGCCTATCTCAGCAGTGGTATGGCCTTTTTTTTCTCTCTCGGCAAGGCTGCACTCTTTAATGAGTTGTCTCTAACTATTTGTAGGATTTCTTGCAGACTTCGCAGCATCTTTCGTCTATGTGCCGTCAGAAGTCCTCAAAACTCGTTTACAACTGCAAGGCCGATTTAACAACCCCTTCTTCAAATCAGGATACAACTATAAATCCACTGCCCATGCCGTTAGAACCATTGTCAGGCAAGAAGGCTTTTCTGCACTCTTTTACGGTTACAAGGCCACGATTTTTCGGGACCTTCCGTTTTCAGCATTGCAATTCACATTCTATGAGCAAGCACAGACCTGGGCAAGGGAGTGGAAGGCGAGTAGAGAAATAGGGCTGCCATTGGAGCTTACTACGGGTGCTGCCGCTGGTGGACTCGCGGGAGTGATCACTTGTCCACTCGACGTCGTAAAGACGAGGATCCAGACGCAGGTCAACGAGACTGTACAACCAGACTCAAAGCAAGCTCCAATGAGGACGCTATCATCTCATGCGAAAACTGGATCAACGGTATTTAAACGACAAATCAGAACGATTTCGACTTCTTCTCCTTCAACACATACTCCACGACCCGGGTCGGTAAATCTCGACACCTCCTCGGTCTTTACGGGTTTGAGACTCATTTACAGGACCGAAGGAATAGCTGGATGGTTTCGTGGTGTTGGGCCCCGACTTGTGTGGACGAGTACACAAAGCGGGTGCATGCTCTTCTTGTACCAAAGCATTTTAAAGGAGTTGGAGCATTTGGCTGCTCCGAACCAGGTGTCAGCTGTATGATGGAGATGGGTTCCTTGGAGCGAGGTGGGCGGGGAAGTGGCAGCACCGGAAGGATGGTAGAATGGGAGCTTTTGAGCACTTTGTAGGTATATGTATAGCATCAGCATTGGGCGGCGTTGGGGAGGAATGTGCAGGGCTAGACCTAGATCCGATCTTCACTTACTGAGCTTTCTGATCTGGACCATCTTTCATGTTTCTTGGAAGTGACTTATTGAGCAGCTTGCTCAAGAATCCAAGCCCCAAGAAATATATACCTCTGTCGTCATTACACGAAGATACAGTAGCTTTAATTGAGGATCTGACAGTGCATATCTATGTATGTGACATGGATGCCCATAACGTATTTAGGTGTTGCTGACTCTTGGCTTTTGATTTTGGTACGGGGGCCGTTAAATGCCGACTATGATTGTCTAAATTCATGCGACCTCATTACATTTCTTTCCTCCTTCAGGAAGAACCACGATATCTACTTGCCAGCCGGTAACTTCAAATGGCACTTTCGATTCGATACGGACACTCGATTTGACAAAGATGTGATGGCTCAGACATCGCCAAAATGCCGACAACTCTCCCAGTGCCTTCCAAAGGTGCGTTGCGAGCTCTCCGGAACATCGCCCTTGGAACCTCATGCACAATTGCTTTCGGCGCAGGCATGCTAACAGAGGACCGACGACGCCGCATAAATTCTGCCCAGGAAGTCCACAACAATGCGAAGAAGCTCAAGTCTGCGAGGCAGTATCACAGTGCGGGCACTACGTCGTTGGAAGATTTCGAGGATCAGACTCTACGACATCGAGAAGACGCATTTTGGCTCCCTAGCAATGTGCTGCGAAGCAAGTTACGAATAGTCGTGGATCCTAAACCCGGTGAAGACTTTCGTGTGCTCGAAACTCCAGCGGCCAAGGATCATATACCAGCGCTCCACGAGGTACCGAAACACATCAGGCCGGACCCAGTATTCGCCGCGATGCCTCAAGCAGAGAACTCTCCTCCTCCATTAGGACATCGAGCGTTACGAAGATTACGAGCACAGTCGAATCGCGAATTGGACTTGCAGGAACGCCAGTATAAGCTTGCGTTGGAAATCACCAAGCTCATGGAGGAGAATGCGACAGGGATAGGGGGTGCTGCCAGTCTCTTCGTGGACGCCTTTGAAAGTGGTCTGGCTGTCGGTGATTCCGGTATCCATCCGCTACTTGTGGACGCTGCCATCAAACTTTCGGGTGTCTGTCAGAAACATTCGAAGTACGAGATGGTACACAGGATATTGGACATAATCCTGAATTCAGGACCAATTGCTGAAGATGATTATCACCGATTCAAGCCGTACGAGATCATCAGGACGTTGGTAAAGGTTGAACGAGGAAGCAGACTTGCAGATCCTGTGAATTTGAGGAAAGCTTGCAAGATCTACCTTGCCAAGTTCAAAGAGAAGCCAGAGACTATGTCCCAGCACATGTTCTTCCTTGGCGAACGTCTCTGTCAAGAGACCTGTAGTGCCGGTATGTACGATCTAACGCAGCTCGTTTTTACCCGCCTCGAATCGTGTCGTGGTGGAAGGCCGCTGATAGCTGTTGACCATCTGATCACGGCCACACACGGCAGAGGACACCACAAGAGAATGTTTCGATATTATAGCAATTTTTATACGAAGACAACCCCGAAACGGCCAGAATTTCTACAAGTTACCAGTCTAGTCATCGATTCTATGCTAGTGCTTAAACAGATTGACAAAGCCGAAAAAGTTCTGATCTCTGCTAGCCGAATGGCTGAGAATGGGAATATGAAGATGTCAACCACATGGTTACTTCGTGTCTTGGGTGAAGAATGGAGGTCGAACCGCGACATGGTTCGAGCCGAGGCACTTTTCGTACGTCTAGAGCCTCTATTGCCACTCACAAGTCATCCCCAAGCTCTTTATGGTGCTATTATCCAATACTGTGTTGAGTCTCGGGACGACGGCCGTGCCTTGCACTACTACTCCCAGCTCCGTGAATCTCACGAGCCAACCTCAGGCGATTTACGAATTTATGGCCATTTTGCCCTTGCCAAGGCCTACCGAGAAGATTGGGAGGGGGTGAAGGAAGATTTTCGCAAAATGAAACCTTTCCGCACTGGCGATGGGGATGATTACAGTGCCATTTTCACACCGATTCTAAAAGAATTTTCGAAGAAGCATTCCGTCTCAGAAATTGAGGACTTTATTCGACATTTCCTCGTCGAGATGCATCTGAAGACAACGCGCCACATCATGAATATCATGATCGATGTGTACTCGAAAGCCCGCGAGCTGGATGCCATTTCGCGCTGGATCAATTATGCTATTGCGGATGGCTGTAATATTGATGCCGTGACTACCAACATCATACTGAAAAACTGTGCCAGCACTTTCGACTATCATTTTGAAGAGATTTATGCACTATACAACAAGATACGAGAATTAGGGCCCCAAATGGTCGACCATAACACCATAGGTCTGCTGCGAAGCATTGCTTTCTCGCACTGCTCGAATCAGACTACGGCGACTAAGAGGCTGCGAATCCTCAAGAGTCTGAACCCCGAGCAGTCAGAGAACAGCATGGAGGTTTATCGCGCGTTGGCTATGACGTATGCCAAAGAGAATTACGTCGCGGTTTTGAAGGTCTACAAGCTTGCTGAACGCGATCATGTTCATCTCGGACCTAATCATCTGTTATTTGCTGTCAGGGCATCCCTTCGCCTTCACAGGCAGGACATCCGCGAGACATCACGATTCATCGAGAATGCTCACACTCGAGGTGTAGATATTACCAGAGCTATCTCGACTGTCTTCATCGACCAAATGTCATCGCTATACGAGGAAGGGGGAAGCTCTAATCGAGAGCGCCTGGATGAATTAGCCCGAAACACAATAACTGCCTACGAGAGATCTGGGATTACTATTCCACAGTCAGTCCTTACACACACCGCAAGCGTTTTGCAGAAACAATGTCGCTACCGCGAATCCATCGATTTTTGGGATACGATGTCCCGTCGCTTGCAAATTCATCCTTCATCCTTCGATCTTCCTACCCTCACAACTCTTCTACAGGGTTACTTGAAGCTGCATGATATGAGTGGCATCCGCTGGGTGGTGAAGATGCTGTCTGCCAATAGATTGACGCCAGACACGCACGTGATGAGAGTTTTAAAAAACACTCGCAGGAGCACAATCCTTCACATTGAGGCAACTTTTGCTTCAAGCTCGCTGCTCACGTTTCTTGATTGTGTTGAGGAGGCTCTTCAGGCGTTCAAAACAATACGAGAGGACGCCATGGTCAACCGAAAAGAAGCAAGAACCAAGCTGATTAACATCATGGAGACGGCAATTGAGGACCAAGCACTGAGGGAGGCATTTCAAGTGGCACCGTCGCTGAAGGGGGCAACGGCGGAGGCCCTTGAGGGTCAGGTTTCTCACAATGTCAATGGCTGTGGGATGGAGGGCGTGTGTTTGGACCCAGATACCGGATCTGCCGAAGATGCAAATTTACCACCCGAAAGGGTTTCTGTGGCACTCGGGCGTTGATTAGTATATACCATAACGCCCTCTTTTATGTTCTGAAAGTGTGTTCCTGTTGCTCTGTGGTAAATCAATTATAGACGATTCGAAGGAATATCTCGCCAAAAGGTGACAGAAATGCATGTAACAGAATTCTGGGCACCCTCAAGGGCAAGCGAGCCTGTTTCTTTTTTTTCTTCTTCTTCTTCAATGAAAATTAATCGGATGGAGAGCCTCTCCTATATACCAAGATTTTAAGAAAGCTTCGAACGTTTGATTGCATGCTTGAAAGAAAATGTGGTGGTACTGATACACGTCACGAGGCTTGGCAGGACGTGACTTTCGGTTACACCCGCCCCGTTGCTCGTCTGCTAGTGGTTATTGTATTTACTTGGATTTCTAATCCGTTGAATGGAGGTCGCAGCAGACCTCCAGCATTCCATGCCTAATTCAATGGGATCCAATTCATAATGTCGATCGTCGCTGAGTATTTCCGCCGCCGCCCCTTCGACAGTGGAAGGCTCTGCTGACACATATGTTTAGCCAGGTTCGTCGCGTTGACAGCGTGCTGGAACGAGTCCACCTAATACCACGCGACACGAACGACGACTTCTTCGCAGAGCAGAGCCCGCTAGTACCCAAAGTCACCAGCTCCCCTCGCATCATTGAGCTGCAGAGCATCGTCAAGGCACTATCTACGTCCTCCTCCTCTAGCCCTCTCTTATCTTCATGGCGAATATCGCAACTTCTCGAACGCGCAGCTCTTTCCGAGATGACTGCAGAGAGCGAGCAGGACCCGGCGACGAGCAAATATGAGACGGAGCTGGAATGGCTGCTTGTTAGCAAAGCTACAGGTAGGTGCCTGGGGATTCTCTTACTTCCAATAGTTCCAGGAAACATAAAGACATTTGTTTTCCCCGAAGTCTTGTTTCTTGAACAGGCGTTACTGACTCCCGGGCCTTTACAACACAGTGCAGACGTATGGCTTAATATTGAGCACGTTGCTGGAGCAGACGATTCCTCTGAACGACGATATTTGGTACTGGGACGAGGTGCTAAGTTCTTACACATACTCGAGCTTGTACATGGCGCAGACGTCCCCGCTGAGGCTCTGGGCATGGTCTAAGGATATCTACAATGATACGAAAAGTAGACTGGCACGACTTCGAGATGGGGAAGATGAGAGTTCTGTGTCTGCGCGAGACATTGGGACAAGCATGTCGGATCAATGGAAGCAATTCTACGGCCTAGTTAGGGAGAGCATACGAGAGAGCTCTGTTGCGCACATACAGCAGCAGGTACTCTCTCCGATTGCCCTCTGTCGGTCCAACGTAAGACATAATCAGGCACGGTTGAGAAGGTTACGGGAGATGGGAGCCAGCGGATTAGGAATGCTGATGGATGAAGGACTGAACTTCGAGATCGGCGATGATAGTACGGATATTGCGAAGACGGAGGACAGTGACGTCCAGGAATGGAAATTTGTCGTTGAGAGAAGCGTTGCCCTCATGGACACCGTACTGCGCAATATCACCACACTCGACAGTAACCTAGCAGAGTTTGAGGATAATGTCTTTGCAAGCGTTGATGAAGACCCGGAAATTACTACACGAGAGACTTCGCCGACGGAAGTAGCACGGTATGAATAGACGTGTCCAATCTACCCATATCAGTCTGCTCATATTTACTAAAATTGATCCAACAGGCCTTCGAAACTGGGCATCCGCCTTCAGCAAATTCTTGAGGTCCATGTCCCGCAACATATAAACTCCTCACAGAATCTTGTCACCAAATATGGTCGCCCTTCGAGAGCCATTCGCTACTGGTTGCCAGTAACCGCTCTTCTCCTATCATCAACAACTATTCTCCGGATATTTGTCAATAGAAAGGCTGAGATCATCGCCTGGGTAAGAGATTTAGGAGCAACGACTCGAGACTTCTGGCTGAACTGGGTGGTTGAGCCGACAAAAAAGATCATCGGTACCATTCGTCACGATAAGGATGGCGAGGTTGCAATCATGAGCAAAGAAAGTCTCAAGGGTGATCGAGACAGCTTAGAACGAATGGTGGTGGACTTCGCCGTCGACAACCCTCAATCGTCGATGGGTGAAGCGAGCCTTAGTGAGGCTCAAATTGCAGAAATCGTTCTCAAGGTCAAGGAAGGCGATTTGACACCAGTCCTCCGGGCATATGAAAACGATCTCCGGAAGCCGTTTGTCGGCGCGATCCGTGGAGATCTCGTCCGCACTCTTTTGATTCAAGTTCAGAAGACCAAAGTAGATGTCGAGGTTGCTCTGAGTGGCATCGACGCTCTACTCAAGAGCCAAGAATTGGTGTTTGGCTTCGTCGGCCTCACTCCTGGGGTACTGGTCTGTTTTGCAGCGTTTCGTTATCTCGGCGGCGTATTTGGCACCAAGCAGGGTCTGAAGAGAGGCCAAAAGGCTGGACAGGCAGTCAGAGTGCTCCGAAATATTGACCGTATCCTTACCATGGCTACCCCGACACATAACAATCTCCTCTCTTATAAGGACCATGGTCTGCTCCTTTGCGAGGTACACGTTCTGCGGAAACGGACACACTCGTTACTTCCAAGAGATGTGGAGGGTGATTTTTTGGCAGATTTGAAGTAAGTCGTCTGTCTTTCATATCGTCTATTCCTCTTGTCTCTGGATCTCTCGAAATGTCAGGAAGGACTGCTGGATTTATCTTCCATGATATCGCCTACCTGGAAGAGTGGGCGCTCATCCCTCTCTCCCATGATCCCCTCCCAAAATACACAGGGACATGTGAGAGCGAAACTAATCTAGGACACAGTGACCTTACCAACATCCAACTTGGCCTGGGAGCGCAGATCCGAGTCTTGGACAGACTGAAATGGGGGTATTCGCAATGGTTGAAATGAAAGCGGCCAGATAAACAGAGAGCACCGAGGTAGAAAGCATCAATATCAACGAAATGTAAAAATAGTATCCACCCTAGGGCGTTAGAAGATTTCCCTTAAGGAACTTCATGCCAAACCTGTGATTCCATCTACGCAGCAAATTCCGAATGAATTAATGCCTCTATTTCTTTTTATTTAAAAATCTTTGATTCAGATCTATGGACTTTGATAGTAGTGCCTGCAGGAGATCTAGATGCCCACAACTCCTTCCCAGATTTTTGGTACTTATCGGCGTAGCGAGCTGCGGCTCTACGAGGCAACCGCAGCCTGATTGTCAATCTGGCGCGACATTGTCACTGCACTGATAAGCACCTCAATTTGCTTTGCATCGATCCTTCACTCGCCAAAGAGATAAAAACAAAGCACGACCCGAATCATCTGCGCCCTCAACGACGACGACGCCTGATTCACTGGCTTAAGTAGTCGCGACGTCCTTACCGCCCCCCCGTCGTCATCCTTCGCCGCTCACACCCCTAAAGTTCATTTCGACCGACAGCAACCCCCCCCCGCGCATACCCCACAGACCCTCTGATACGCTTGATACCACGAATCTACCTACCTTACACATACACCATCTGCCTCTCGCTCTGAGCGCCAAAATCCGAGATGGCTGGGACGCGTAATTATGACTTTCTGGTAGGCTTCACGCCTTTCCCCCCGTCAGCTGCTGGCAGCATCGAGGCTAACGTACCGAACCACAGATCAAGCTGCTGCTGATCGGAGACTCGGGAGTTGGGAAATCATGCTGTCTGCTGCGGTTCAGTGAAGATTCGTTCACACCGTCCTTTATCACCACTATCGGTATCGACTTCAAGATCAGGACGATCGAGCTAGACGGCAAGAGGGTGAAGCTGCAGATCTGGGATACCGCTGGGCAGGAGAGATTCAGAACCATCACAACCGCTTATTACAGAGGTGCTATGGGAATATTACTGGTCTACGACGTTACCGATGAGCGCTCCTTTAACAGTACGCACCCCCGCACCATACCCAGTCTACCTGTCTAGGTAGGAGGTAGGTACAGAGGTTAACGTATGCTTGCAGACATCCGAACCTGGTTCTCGAACGTTGAGCAACATGCCACAGAGGGCGTGAACAAGATCCTTATCGGAAACAAGTGTGACTGGGAGGACAGACGTGTGGTTTCTACGGAACGGGGGCAGCAACTGGCGGACGAGCTCGGCATCCCCTTCCTCGAGGTCTCGGCAAAGAGCAATATCAACGTTGAGAAAGCGTTCTACAGCTTGGCGTCGGATATTAAGAAGCGGATCATCGATACGGCAAAAACAGATGCGTCGGCGAGCCAGGGTGTCGATGTTGGAGCACAGGGAAGCGGAAGTGGAGGCAAGTGCTGCTAGGGATTGAGTTGAGGTAAGGGTGGATGTGGATGTGGTGGTGCTTTTTTCGTCTGGTCAAGAGCAGCTTAAGGGCGGAGTTTGGTCGCATCGTATGGTATCACAAATTGAAGGCATGATTTTTGCCTATTCCTATTGAGATTCGAGGTCACAGAGAAGTTGATGCGAGCAAGTGGGTAATGGAAACAGTATTGTATGTGAGATGGAAGAGATTCAATTGAGCTTTGGACTACCAACAGATTTCTGCATGAACTGTAGGAAGCGGCTCGTCACCTGTATGTTCTTTCAGTCGTCCCAGAGTTGTAAGAGGGAATGGGCGCCGATGCCATTCTCGAACGAATCTTCTGGCTTCGTTCGAGTCCTTGAAGGCAATCGTGTATCTCGCCGCGCCTTTGTAAGTAACCTTGCGGCGCTCAGCCGCCTCCTCTTTCAGCAGATTCGTCTCAAGCCTGACGACCGCCTCTTCCCTATCACCGGCGAATCTCCAATGCAAGTTCCGGCGCAGCCCATCATCGGCAAGTGCCCTGGTCAACGTGCTTTTGTCAATGAAACCTCCACGGCCATCTGTGGTAAACAGTACAATGTCTTGCGCCTTGGTTTGTCTCCCAACTAGAGGTGCTGGGCCACCAGCTTCCAGCATCCATTTCACACCCTTCGAGAATGGGGGAACGAGCATCTTTAACGACAGCTGACCATCGGCGGGAACCAGTGAGAAGCTCTGTATCATCATGTCCTGGTCCTCGCCCATGCGGCGGGCACGATGATGTCTCGTGAAATCGTCATACCCTGCGAACTCCTTTAGATCCAGGGTACGCGATAAGTAGTCACTAGCAGCCGCGAGGCTTGAAAATACGAGGTAGTATTTGCCCAAGGGTTCGAGTGTCATGTTGTCACGGGCAGGGATAACTTCAGCATGTCAGCATAATCTCCCTTGTTAGAGTAGCGTCGACCATCATTACCTTTGACGATGCCTCTCGTCCAGTCCTCAACATGCTCCCCTTGTGCGGTGACGCGGTAGAAATCAGACTCCTCCAGCGATGTACTGCACGAGCTCAGAACTAGCACAGCATAGCGCTTTGTACCACTGATGTCTCTCTTCCACGACTCGGGCTGTATTGGCTTACGCGCAGATCCTTTAAGAAGTGTTCGGTCTTCAGCAACAGGTCGGGCTGGTATCGAAGTAAGAGCAGCCCTCCTCCTCTCGCGCTCTCTTGCCTGCTCCCTCTCATACTCAGCGCCACGCCTGAAATCCGAGGTCCAATTGAACGCTGGCAACTTCTCCAAGTTCTCCAGGGCCTTCTTTTCTCGTTTCTCCCGCGCCAGTGCCTCCTCCGGGAAGAGTTCTTCGTACAACGACAGCGATTCCACGCCTAGGTCGTCCTCCCGTATTGCCTGCTGCAAGTCTGCGGCTGTTTTTATGGGGCTGGGTGTGAGAGACTCTGAGTCGCGTGTTGCGCTCTGCGGTGAGGGGCGCTTGTTCATCGGGGGGTTCGAGGTGGAAGCTAGCTGGTCCCTCTCTGTAAGTCTCACAGGCTCGTGGTTTCTAGGTCGTTGAGAGGCTTCCCCCCCGCGCCGGCCGGTGTTCTTCCAATGTTCTTTCGCAGCCAAAGCGCGGACTCCTTGGGTATCATGGCCATGATCTTGCCGGGCGGGGGCTCGCTTTCGGCCTCGTGGATCATTTCTGTATATCAGAGCGCCGCCGCTCGCCGCTCTTGCGATCCTTCGAACCGGCGATGAGACGGTTTTTGTTATACTGATTGAGGGTCCACCATCGACGTGACTGTCGCTCGAATTCGAATGTGTTGCTGAATTTGGGATCGGGTTCGAATAGCTCTCAGTCGAGTCGCTACTGTAACTAGCTCTATGGGCTATATTCGCAGCTTGTGCTAGTTGTATCGAGCTCCATGCTGGCAAGAGGAACTGCGGAGGCAGCGAGCGCGTCAACAGCATCAATGTTCACCAGCGGACGTTGCCGACAAATAGGTGCTGTGTAGAGATGGTCCAGATGTCTGTTGAACGCGTCCAAGCTAAGAGAGCTGGAATGCCAACTTGTGGCGGCACTGCAAGGCTACGATCCGCTTTTGTAGTGGGGCAACATATTTATTTGAAGGCACAATTATGAAAAATTATGTGACAAATTTTACATTCTTTCAGCAACCCTAAATATTGTTAAAGTATAACGTGATCCCACATTTCCAAGTCGCTCGCTTCATATTATCCACGTGATAGCAAAGGCCTCGCGAACAACCCGAAGCTTTTAGCGTGATATTTTTCTGCACAAGGCTACGATAATAATTTCGGACGACCTCTTCCTCTTCTCACGAATAACGACGATGCCAGAGAAATACAAGTCCACTCCCGCACCATGTCAGAGACCGAAAAGATACAGAAGACCATGGAGGTCAAGATGCGAGACCTGACGACCAAAGTTCGGTCTGACCAAAATGGACTTGCTCGTGTATACTTCACGAACCAAGCTCTGGCTGAAATCGGCGTCGAGAGACCTGGCCAACTCATTCACTTGTGGAAAACAGGCGATGAAATCCAAAAGGAGGCCATTGCGTGGAATACTGCAGATAAAGGCCTGAGGAAAAATATTGCCCAAATAGCAAGCGAGTATCGCGAGTTTCTGGGCTTCAAGCTAGAAGACGACATCAACGTTCGGGCGGCAGGCCTCCTACCAATTGCAAACTCCATTGTCCTGCGAGAGTTGAGTGCTCCGAGCGAACTTCCGCAGGAAGCTCTCGGCAAGTCTGAAAATGTTCATTGGGCATGGTTTCTCCACGGTCATCTCAGTCAGCTCCCTTTTTCACAGCTTTCGTGGGAACTTTTTCAGTTGACAGTTTCCAGGTCGTGCCGAGACCATATATCCGGGTATGGAGTTCACAGGGATAGCACCTTTTGCATGGGCCAAGAAGCGGAGTTTTGTTGTTGACTTCGTCAATGGCAAACCAACAGGTACAAATGTTCCCCAGCACTCCGGTGACCTGAGAATTTTGCCTGATTTCTGACCGTTGCGTAGGCCTGGGCAAATGCGGATCTAGCTCGTCCGTCCAGATATCGACCCCTCAAGAGGATGGTCCAGAACCACAGGTGACATTTCAATCGGCACCCCTGGAAGTCCTTGATATCGCCGGAATTGATCAAGCCCTCGGAAGGCTTAACTCCTTCTTCGCCGACTTCAACAAGAAAAAGTTCGTGTTCCCACAGGACCAAAGGTCGTGTGCGGTATTGCTTCACGGTGGCCCGGGCACTGGAAAGACGTTCCTGTTGAGCAAAATCACCAGTACTGGCTGGGCCAAAAGCGTATTCCGTCTTGAGGGAAATGCAAAAGTATCCAATATCCGATCCACCTTCAGAGATGCAAAGCTCAATCAGCCCAGCATTATCGTTCTTGACGATATAGAATCGCTCATGGGGAAAGAGGACGACCGATACAGCGATATTTCCCATGGTCTTGGAGAAGAGCTCGATATATTGTCTCGAGCACATTCGGGACATTCGCTTCCTCAGGTTGTGGTGGTTGCGACCGCTTCGGATCCAAACAGGGTTCCTCGTTCCCTCAAGAAAAGGGGCCGATTTGTCACTGAGATCGCCCTTCCTGTGCCTGATGTACCTGCACGAAAGGCAATCTTGAGAGCTCTTGACCCTCAATTTCTTCCAGCTACCAGAGACGAGAACATCGACAGGCTCGGTGATCGGACACATGCCTACACGGCCGAAGATCTGGTAAATTTGTTAGATGCTGCCCGTCATTTCGCCGAGAAAAGGGTGGACGTGAACCCTACACAGTCGGAGGACGGTCACTATCTCTTGCAAAGAGATATTGAAGAGGCTCTCTTGCTAGTCCGTCCGACAGCCATGCACGATATTACGCTTCAGCCACCAAGTGTAAGATGGGATGAGATTGGAGGACAGGATAGCATCAAGAAGGCTCTTCGACGCGCGGTTGAAACTCCTCTGCTGGTAAGTACCCAACACTTCCGGTTACTTCTACGATGGCTAACAGAATATCCAGCACCCGGGACGAATGAAGAGACTGGGTGCCGTCCCAAAAAAGGGAGTACTGCTTTACGGCCCACCTGGCTGCTCTAAAACCTTGAGTGCGCAAGCTATGGCGACTGAAACTGGATTCAATTTCTTTGCAGTCAAAGGTGCAGAGCTACTCAACATGTATGTTGGCGAGTCTGAGCGGGCAGTACGTGACATATTCGCAAGAGCTCGCGCAGCAAACCCAAGTATCATCTTCTTCGATGAGATCGAAGCGATTGGTAGTAAGCGGCCTTCGAACGGACGGAACACTGGTGTCAATGTGCTTACGACTTTGCTCACGGAGATGGACGGAATCGAGACACTGAAGGGGGTTTTTGTCCTCGCCGCTACGAACCAGCCTCAAGCCCTGGACCCGGCACTTCTTCGACCTGGTAGATTCGACAAGCTGCTCTACGTCGCTCCTCCGGATCTGGAAGGCCGTAAGGAGATACTGCAAGTCCGGAAGAGAACTATGGATTTGGCTGACGACGTTGATATCGATGCACTTGCCGAATTGACTGATGGGTACTCGGGAGCTGAGCTCGTGGGCATCTGTCAAACGGCATGCGACTATGTCATAGACAAGTGCGAGGACCTCAACGAAGAACTGCAGGTGCACATGGAGGATTTCATGGATGCCATCCAAGTGGTGAAAAAACAGATCGACCCAAAAATGATTGCGAGTTATGAGGAGTGGGCGAGAGGGATCTAATAAGGAACGAACAGGACTGGTCTGTTTACTCTGAGGAGAGAGGTGCTTGTCAGACTTGGATCTGGCACACGGTAATGAGACTCTGCCCAAATTCGAATCGAGTATTTTTGCTTCGGGGTACATCGCTGGTAATCCTTTTGCAGATAGCAGATAGCAGATACCACCTTTGCAAATCCCAGTGTAGCTAGCTATTGGTCCACACCAGGTCTGTTTACATTCTCGAGCAAGTGATGGATGTTTCAAGCGCACAAGCGCAGAAGTCCATTATCACATGTCTGGAATTTCGCCATGCGTCATGCATGCCGTTAACATACATCATACAGGACCAGAATCATAAGTCTCAAAACATCATCATGCCAGCAGCAGAACGTCCCTAACCAATCCCTTGCACTCGGATTTTCCACCAATGTATATAAGTCCTCCCTCGGGCATGTTCACGACCGCCACTGGAAAAGTTTTTCACCACCCCATCTCAACTGCACAACCAGCCATGTCCAAAGTCAAGAATCGATCAAAGAAGGGGAACGACCTGGCTCTGGCTCCAGTGAAGACGGAACAAGATGAACAAGTGGTCCAAGACGCTTTCGATATATCGATTCCGGAAGTCCCTGTGACGCAACAGCGACGGCCTTTTGTTCCGAGCAAAGAGAATCAGCAGTTGAAGGATCCAGGTAAGCATATACATCCAAGCCCAATGCTCTTACTTCGAAGTCGGCTTCGGTTGTTGAGAAAAAGAAACCAGGGACCCCTCGAGCAAACATAGCTGCCTCTTTGGAAGAGCCAAATGGCACGCAGAAGGGAGACTATGCCAGAAGATACAGGAGAAAGACGGTAAGCTTAAGCTTCGTTCGCCACGCCCTGCCGCGTGCAAGACTGCTAATAGTCCCCGAAGGTCCTCCAACAACATCTCACCTACTTCGACCCGGATTCAGACGGCATCATCTGGCCCCTCGACACCTACCGCGGCTTCTACGACCTGGGCTACGGCATTTTGCTCTCCCTCCTCTCCCTCGTCATCATCCACGCCAACTTCTCTTACCCAACCCTCCCGCCCGGCCACTGGCTCCCCGACCCCTTCTTCCGCATCCACATCGCCCAGGTTCACAAAGATAAGCACGGCAGCGACTCTGGTACCTATGATGCGGAAGGCAGGTTCGTGCCGCAGAAGTTTGAGGACATCTTCGCCAAGTATGCCAGCGGTGACAAGCAGGGCATTACGCTGAAGGAGGTCTTCGATTATATGAAGGGCCAGAGGCTGTATGCTGATCCGGCCGGGTGGGGCGCGGCGGCTTTCGAGTGTGAGTGTCTTTCTTTTTTCGTGGTGGCGATGGCGAAGACACGGGTGGAAGTGCTGACTAGAAGTAGGGATCGCGACGTGGTTTCTGTTATGGCCTGAGGATGGGAGGATGAAAAAGGATGACATCAGACGGATCTATGACGGGAGTATCTTCTTCGAGATTGCAGAGAGGAGGAGAAACAAAATCTCGCCCAAGAAGCTGAACGGGCATTAAGCTGGAGGCTTGATCACTGTTGAGGGCGGACGTACTCAAGACCCTGTGCTGGGCTTCAAACTTGGGGGACGTAATTGTAATTAGGAAAAGTGTTTATACCAATGCCAGAGATTGTTGTCTCTTTCTGATAAAGTATTTTTAATTCCACTCGACGCTTGTATTACGTCGCAGAATCTCGCAATGCTGAAGGCCACCCCCTTTCCTCTCTCGTTTAGCGAGAGAGGCGACGAGGCGACGGTCTCTGTCCTGAGCCATCGGAATGGAGCCAGGATGCACACAAGACACACCGTCTCTTCCAAGCACGCCATAGTTCTTTTGGACTGCGTATCATTGCTTAGAGTAGTAGCACTGGGCCCTCCCTCGAATAGACGGCCTCTCTTCCCGGGGGTCAGTGGGGTCAGCTCAGCTCTTTGCTCGCGGCATCGGGGACTCAGAACACTCCTTATCCATCACTTCGACAGAGCTTCCCCTTCTCCCTCATTTCCCTATCCAAATACAATAGAAGATCACCAAAGATCCACAAAAGACACCTTCTCATATCCAATTCCAATAACAGAGCTACAATAGTCTCCGATCCTCGAACATCTAAATTAGCCACTCTGACTCTCTATTCGCTTAACTTCAATCAATCTAAGGCGGACATAACCCTCCATGATCGACTCGCCTCCCAATTCTTCTTCTTCCTCCTCTTCTTCCTCTTCCTCCTCTTCTTCCTCTTCTTCCCCTTCTTCCCCTTCTTCCCCTTCTTCCCCTTCTTCCCCTTCTTCCCCTTCTTCCCCTTCTTCCCCTTCTTCCCCTTCTTCCCCTTCTTCCCCTTCTTCCCCTTCTTCCCCTTCTTCCCCTTCTTCCTCTTCTTCCTCTTCTTCCTCTTCTCCACCCCGTCAACCCAAACCCCAGATATGTCCGCCAGGCACTCCCTAGGTATGTATCCACACACAGCGAGCTATTCGCGAAGAGCATGTACTTGAACACCAGCTGTGAGTGAGACTGCGCCGGTTGATTAGGAAAGAACCCTTGAGCGCCAGCCGGGAAGGGGATACAAGCTTCTTTTGAGAAATATATATATATATATATATATATATATATATATATATAAGAGTTTCAAAAAGGGATCAAGAGCATGACTTCGCCGGAACGGGGGATTACCACAGCAGCAGTCCTCGCTTCGCTCGATCGAAGCGAAGAACAGAACGGATGACCTCGAGTTCGGGAAGAGGATCGAAGGTGATGTGTAAATTAAGAGAAGGGTATGTACGCAGCTTTTTATTGTTCGCGGGGGGCTTTGTCCCTCCCTTCGACGGTGGGTATCCGTCTGGCTACAGGTCGAGCTGGGGGTTGTCGTGTTGGATGGATATATGAGGGATGAAATATGGATGGAGGATGAAGATAGGTGCTGTTGTATTTATGTACGTAGGTTGTTATTGTAACGATGCTTACACACATACATAGCCTGATGTAGAGGCAGAGAGAGACGTTTTGATGTTGGAAAGGTCTGTTGAGACATGAAAGGGAAGGGGACTGAGATGGGCAGGTATTGCATAGCGTGAGATGCGAGAATGAGCGATTCTAAACAGCACGGATGATATTTTCAAGGAGTGAATCCCTTGACCATTCATGGTCTAGTGGTTGACCATTCATGGTCTAGATGGAACGCGAAGAGTATATAGTCTGCCTTTCTTGCAAATTCCAGTGACTGTGCCGTGATATCTCTGGCTAGGTAGCAGCTGCTCTTCATATCGCAAGTCCAAGACTTGTACGGTACCTTTGGATCTCGCCCTTCATTCAAAAGGACCCGATGACCCAATGTGTTCCCATATACTCGCAACAGCCCCTGGCGGGAAGAAGATAACTCAAAAAGCCCGTCGGAGCCTGACTATCTCCTCCTGTAAACACCCGCCATCCAACTAGCCCTCAAAAGTGCCAAACCCCAAGCCATTCCCAGACTATCCCAAATAACGTTCAGCTTACTCCCGCCCACCTCCTTCCACCCAATCTGGACTTCTGCAACCCTGATACCAGGCGTCGTCCCAATCTGCCGTCCTTTCCTATCAATTACGATACCAGTGGGCGCGCTTTCAGCCAACATCAGCATCTCGACGTCAAAGATCCAGCCCTCGGCGTGCATGTACGGTATGATATGTGGGAGAGCAGCGCGCGAAAAGAGCTTGAAGCCGCATTGAGTGTCGCGTATCCGGGAGGTAGCCGGCGGTGTGAGGATTTTGAGGAGGGCATGGAAGGAGTGCATCAAGACATTGCGAATTGCAGATCGCTGTGTCCCCGTTAGCATTATTCTGTCCCATACGACCCCAGGTAGCACTGACTTTGACGACCGCTTCACTGCCAACAAGATGCGATCTGCTTCCCACCGCAACGCCTCGCTTTGGAGAATCGGCCACGGCTCGACATCCCTCTACCAGCTTCCCCAAATCCGAGAACGTCGAAGCTCCGTCCGCATCAGCAAAGACCGCAAAAGCCCCTCTCACATGTCTCAGCCCGTGAGTGACAGCTCCTCCCTTCCCCCGATTCTCCCTCAGCTTGCATATGCGCAGCACATCGTGCAGCTCATGCTTCCTTGAAAACGCCAGCGCAACCTCCACCGTCTTGTCCCTGCTCCCATCATCCACAAGCAAGATCTCGTACCCGCCCATCTCACTCCCATCCGCATTGGCGCTCCCCTTGGGCTTCGGTGCGCGTCCGTATTCGGCGTCGAGGAAGGGCACAGCTTCTTCCAGCATGATCTCCAAGCGCTCTTCCTCGTTGTAGGCCGGGATGACCACACTCATTTCCAGCTCTGCTTCTTCAATGTCCCCAGTGTGCTTCTCCTTGAAATCCCGAAGATTCTCGGCTTCTTTCCGATGGGTCAGCCACGCGTCGTGCCAGCATGGAAGCGGCTTCGGAGAAGACGTCGAGCCATTGGGTGTTGTCGTTATGTACGTCTTCTCTGACGCGAAAGGCGGGCGTGGTGTAGGTGCAAGGATGAAAACAGCCGCATATACCTGCAAGATTCAGCTATGGCTGCGAGGAATGGAGGGGCGGAGGAGTGCTGGGGCGCGTACAGCGGTCAAGACAGTGACAGCTGTTGTAAGTGCCAGAATCAGCAGAATAGGCCAAGGTGTCTGTTCGAAGTTCTCATAGATGACCCAGAGCAGCTTCTGGGGCAGCCGGAGGAGTGCTTCCATGATCCCGATGACCGAAATGAGTGACCTTCGCGAAACGAGTAGGTGATTTATGAAATGCGCAGGAAAAGATCGATTTGGGACATTGAGGGCGCGGATCGACGAGAGGGTAGCTAATTGTACATGGTCCGAAGTCAATTGACCAGTTCAGAGTGGAAGTGGAGAGTAAATCATCGTCGTTGGCGGCGGTACTGAACACGATTCATACGAGGCCTGGTCTTTAAGCTCCGCAGGGCAAGGCTGAGTCTGTGCCCTCTTTCTCACAGCTTTCTCTCTAGACTTCAAATGTCACGGATATTCCTGTTGTCATACAACTGTCACACAACACTCACGGAATGTAAAGTCCCTCTCTCCCCTCCAAATAGATAGATGTCTCGAGCGTATCAATAAAAGAAGCTTTTGTGCTTATCAATGTTCATTGCATCCTGTGTCGCAAGACACAAAGTGTCTCTTATCTGCAGCGTGTGTGTCATGTCCATCCGCCTCTCCTATAATACACTCACTTAACAAGCAATCCGTGATGATCGTCTCGCCCGTTAGAGCCCCCTAGCCAAGCAAATGCCAGTTCAAATGCGCATCTCATTATAACCACATCACTCAGCCAAAACTCCATACACCGCCCACCACCGCGCCGACCTCTCGCCGAGTGGAACCCTTGAAATGTTTCTGAAACCAAGATGGACTTTTCAACTGCCACTGTCACCACCGCCGGGACCCTCCCCAACTGTCTTGATAGCGGAGGAAATACTGATAGCAATCTTGCCTTTGCCGCCAGCGTTTCCGTTCGGGCTGCTGCTAAAGCTTCTCTTCTTTCTCAAGACGCTGCTTGTATTCGATGCCACAGAGCTTGTCGAATTCCGACGTTTGGGGTGCGAAAGCTTGCTTAACTCATCATCGTCTTCCTCTTCTCGGCGGCGTTTTTCGGAGAGCTTCTCAGGAGGTGACTGAACTAGTGAATTTATCGGAGTGGAAAGCCCGTTACTATCATCTTTCGGTTGCGGTGTAGGGGGCGTGTTCTCATCTGATCCAAGGATGCCGGCCGAAATATCCGTTTCCATGTCATTCTCTTCATCGGAGTTGTAATCAACCAATGGTTTAGATGCCGGTGAAGCGCCGTTAGAATCCGGGCGGCTAGGCGACACCTTGACAGCGGTGTCTTCTTCGTTATCCGAAGTGTTATAGTATTCTTCCTCCTGGTCATCAAGGTCTTTGATACCTGGGTGCCATCTGCCTCCTCTGCCTGCTTCTGGACGCTTGGGTGGCGTGTCCTCTTCGGTATCCAGGAGCGGAGCCTCTGCGTTCGGAGCAAATCCTTGGGTCTGGTCAAATCGCATGATGTAGTTGCTAAAGGTATCTACGTATGTGATTCTCACCAGCTTCTCCCTGTAATTCTCCACCAAATGACTGATGATGGTCTTGATGTTTTCCTTCTTGATGTGCTCGAAAAATTCCAGGCAAGCTGAGTTCAGAAGGTTGTCGCGCGGCATTGTCTCCAAAACCAAGTCCAAGATTGGCTCGAAAAGCATGCCTTGGGTCATTTGTTGATTGTAGAATTCGTCTTGGAGTCCAATTAGATTGCGGAAGAATTTCAAAGCAGCTAAGAAGGGTCAGCGGTATACCAATTGAAAGAAGGGGTGGTGATCTCACTCAATCGCAGATATTTCTCCGTACTTGAGAGAAGCTGAGCAATACGGTGACTTAGCTTCTCGGAGAGTACGAAGTATTTGCTGTGATGGGTATGCTGCCGAACGAAAAAGCAGAGGATTTCGATGAGGTAGATGAAGAGGGATACTTCATTTACACTGAATTCCGTGTTCTTTCTATATTTCAAGTCTACCAGAGGCTTGAACAGCTTTTTGGCCGAGTCATCGTAAAAATCCTTGACGAACTCTGCTTGTTGTGGGTCGGGATGAGGTCGCATTCTTGCAAGATCACCATTGTGCCTCGCCATATGGTCTAGTGGGCTGCTTTGAGATCCTGGATCAAGCAGAACCTTGATAGCATCAGCAATTTGTGCTTTGACTCCTAGATCGGCTTCTACGAGGAGCAGGTCAATCAAAGAATCAGTCAGGGGTGTCTGCTTCTCATTGATCTGTCGGAATATAGTTTGGCGGACCATCTGAGGATCGTGATCAATCATCGAGACCAGTACGTCGGTGCCTCCTACTCTAACACCGACATCGCTATGTCGAAGTGCAAAGTTGATTACCGAGAGCAATCCTTGTCCCAGAAAGTTGTTATAAAGCTGTTGTCTCGCGGGTTGTTGCAGGTTCTTCGCAATGGCACAGCATTGTTGGATAAAGAGTACGGCTTCCTTCTTCCTCTCTTGGTCGGGTTCTTCTGGTCCGAATACTCCAAATAGCTCACTGAGGAAAGCTGGATTCGTTTGCAAGTGTGTGACAATATCGACCTGGTTGAAGAAAATCAAAGAATTAAGTACGGAGAAAGTAGGATCGTCCAGGATCCGCGCAAGCACAACATCCTTCAAGTACTGCAGCCGATATGTAGCGTGGATTTTCCTGCGAATGGTGTCATCGTTGATTCGGACCACTTCCTTATATCTGCCTTCCTTTCCTAGCCAGAGACGATGGTTTGCCTTGTGGCTTGGGAAGTCCGGGTCGTACTCCAAGGCCCCTACAACACCCAAAATCAACTCGTCCGATACCACGAGGTCCATGATGCTGCTCTCATTCAACAATATCAGGGTCTTCATGATATTGCATAGTCGGTGCAGACTCGGTAGATCCTCCATATCTTCGGCCATTTCGACCAAAGGGATCAACTTCGGGATGTATTCCTCGGTTATAACGAACTTTGTCAGAGACTCCCGACCCTGATTTGTTTGGTGTAAGCCTCGCATGGTATGTTCGATCTCCGCGAGATTACCAAGACCTGGGTTTGGCATGGAGAGTGAGTTATTGAAGGGATCGACGGAGATATCGTCGGACAAGGCATCATCTTGGAGAAAGTCAGTCATTGACAGCACACATCCCGGATTATTGGACTCACCCGGTCCGCCAATCGCGAGCAGCTGCTGTTGAATGTTGTTGACGAACTTCCTGTGACCCAGTATGTTAGCTACCAAGACTCAAACGCCTCTCACTGAGCGTGCGCAGGGAGTTTGTACTAACCAGATGGTAGCACAGCCCTCGGATTCCTGGAAGCTTAAAGCCATGTCCACCGAAGTTGTTGGTTCGGTCCATACTATGAGGGTATCTAAAAAGCCGATATCAGCCTCGGCCCACAAACAGGTTCTCGATGGGATTGTACCTTGCTGCTTCTGGAACGAATCTTCCTTGCAGATTCGAGTCTCAAGAAGGGTGACGTCTGGCTTCTCCTCCGACTGGACAGTCACGCGCGGTTCTTCCTGACGAGTGACTTCATTCTGCGCGACTGGAGTTAGCAGGACATTCGGTCGACTGCGATATACCAGACGTGACGGAGGCGCAAGTATGAAGATGCGCGAGGTGTACGGGACAGGTATACGTACGAATGCGAAAGACGCGACACAGAAGCCGGTGCCTCTGTCGAACCAGTCATTATTTTTCAACTCGTAGACCTTGACCCTCTTTCTGTCGTTCGGCGGATTAGGCACCGCTTGTGCCATTATCAATGGTTGTAGTTCCCCCTCGAGGTTCTCCGGGATGATGTTGGATAGGTCTGGGGCAATCTCCAGGTGCTGTTGTAACGAGAGAGGCGATTGTACTATGGTGGCGGTCATTCGCCTTCGCGCCTGGAGGTCGATCGCGTGTCGATCGGCCGCGGCGAGGGACGATGGGGAGGGGGGGGTCGCTGTGCAGAGCGGGCGCTTAGAGGGACGCGATAAGCAACATGTACACGCGAATGTTTACTTTCGCGGTCGTCTGCGGCGCGGCTTCGCGGTGCGGTGCGGTGTCGGATTGTGTTGTGTTGTGCTGTGTTGTGCTGTGTTGTGTATGACGGCGTGTTTGAGGTTGGGGTGAATCTGGAATGGGATGATGTTGCGCCGAAGAGCCTCTCACACTAGCGGCAACGGGGGAGGATCAGAGCAGGTCAACGCCAACGGATAGGATGGGGAATAAGGGATGAGGCACGGGAGTAGAAGAAGAAGAGGGCGAAAAAGAGAAAGAGGGCGAAATGATAGGAAATAATAGGTGATGTCCGGCAGTTCAATCAAAATATGAAGAGAGCTGATGTTGCTTCCCCTCCAAGTATCTATTTCTCTTCATCCCATCTCACTCTAGATCATCGCTTCCTAGAATCTTTGCGTCCGGCCAGGTGGGATGAGAAGTCACAGTCACGTGGACCCACTGGCCTCGAAAAAAAGGTCGGTGCGGTGCGTTCATGAGATAATTAGATAAGCCGGTCGGTGGCACGAAAAAGGGATTCCACCTTGGACCTCGGCCTGATCTCTGATCTACCTCTCGGTTTCACTCTATCCTCTCGGTTTCACTCTATCCGAGTGTAAGGTTCAACGTCGGAATCTGAGCCCGATGTCTTGGTTCGTCGACAACCTCATATGCAGCAGCCAGCCGTATGGCTGAACCCCAAAAACCGTTGTAAGATGCATTGAATCATCGATCGGCCATAACATCCAAGTCAGACAGCCATATCTGCTGAGCGGGTGTAAGAGAAATGTCGGCACCGATGTCATGGACAAGTAAACAAACGACAGGTAAAACGTGACCGGCCCCGGGGGAAAAATCAATATGATTCCGCCAAGCAAGCTTGAACACCTGGTATCAACAAAACCACATCGCGCAACATTGCAAAGGACGAAGAAAGTTAAGCAACGTGGCGTGGCCGGTGCCGCGTATCTCGCTTAATACGCAACTCGGCCCCCTAATGCAAGACTCAAGTACGGAAGGGCCTCCGGTATTTGAGCTTAATTCAACGGTCTCGAGATCCTCGTGCCTGTACGGGCTTGTAAAATTCACGGACGATCCTGATCCGAATATATCAACCAAATGGGATGAAATACTGAACGAGAGAAGTGTCCCGATCGATCAATCAATCAATCTCCCCTTCTCCAGAGCCCATCACCAGCTCGCGGCACCTCGTCCTCCAACTGCCCTGGCACGCAAAACCCAAGCCTAAGCCATGAGAAACTTCCCAAAGAGCAAAAGTTCGACCCTCGTAGAATTTCGGTGTGTTAGACACAGTGCCAAGAAACACAAGGTGATAGTGAGAAATCAAACACTCTGGTAACGCTATAGCATTATGATTGGCGCTATTGCAGAGACGCTCCTCGTCCGCTGGCTCATCAACATATGTTGCTCCTCTTGCTGGCAGCGACGTCAACCCCGTGGCCGTGTCGACGGCGAGGGAGAGGAGACCAAGGCGCCAGCACCCCTGAGGTTGAGACCTAGGAAGGAGGGGACGATGGGGACGGAGGTTGTTCATATTACGTAGTCGGCGATTACGTAGGGTCGTGGTGCTCTTGATGGTAATTGCAATTGTAAAGTGGGCTTGACTGCTGGCAGGAATAGTAATGTTGTTTTATAGATCTGAAACTACCTGGCAACTTGGTTAGACTTGCGAATTTACTAGCAGATATTCTTTCACCAGGTATATAGCGTTCTGTAATGCTTGGGACTCGGGATTTCACCCAAAGATGATATAATATAACTGTACACCACCAGGTGATTTATGCTGTACAAACCGCATGGTCTTGAACGTCGCGAGAAACAAACCTCCTCCTGTCTCCTAAGGAATAGAGAGACACAGTTGCAATCCTGAGGTAGATAGATAGATTCTGTAAATCATACGCCTCAACCCGCTTGAAACATAGCAGTCTCTGGACTACCAGCAGACTCACTGTTGGAATATAGGGATTTGCACCCATTCCCTCGTATGGATTGGCCTCTTGGCTACTCCCACGTATATAGCTCTCAGCACTCTGATACTATAATCACCAACTTCTACACTCTTGCTTCTATCACTCACGAATCAAAGCAGATCCCTACAGGCGCAAAGAAGTCATAAAGCTGACAGTGAGTTTTGAGCGTATATAGACTATGCCGTCCGCTCGCTAGCACAGCATCTTTTGATTGCTATATTTACCAACTAAATCGTAGCGAGAGTATCAATCTTCATACATTGTTCCAGGCGTAGTACTTGGCGGAGCTCAGTCCGTAATGCGATTACAGGGCAGTCGAGACCAGGAAGCCCGCTGGGGTTTCGCCAAAGTATTCGCGGTCGATCGATTCGAACTTGCTTCCAAAATCGACTTACATATACCCAGTGTCAATAATCAGCAACGAGGTCTTGCCGCCGATTGTCACAGGAGCGACGTAGGGGACGTCCTCTTTAATAGCCGCAGCAACGCTGGCATTACTGGTCAGGTCGAATTAGATTGGTGGTCACTTGACGTCTCTCTATTAGTTATTATTGTGTGCATATGCCCTGGGAGCTTGATATCACTTAAGCTCTGGAGAAAAAGGCTTGAACGTTTAGTTGTTTTCCCACCCCCGCATTTTGCAGCTTCCGCAATTTTCGTGTTGCTATATTGTTATAAGTATCTGCAAGGATCCGGCTCTCGGTAGTAAAGGCTGTCTAGGATCGACTAAATACCATGATACATATTACATTGGCAGCTAAAGCGGATTCCAAATATGAGGTAAAGACGGGTTGGTGATGGGACTTGTTTTCTGCAAGTCTTTATGGGCCGATTGGACGGTGAGCGAAAGTAGTATATATATACCACCACCACAACCCAGTCATACTGGAGAGCCAAATAGGCCCTATAATGGGAGCGGCGGATACCTATATCACCGGTGGCTTGAGGATTAGGATAAATTCGGGAGTGATGGCAGAAGATTTTTCGTCCCCTGTTTCTGTGCTATCTTTTCCTAGTGGCCTTGATGCATTTGACAGGTAGCGGATACCAAGCACCAGATTCTCACGCCACCATCTATGGCTTCTATGTTCTGTACTCAGTCCTCTACATGTAATCTGAAGCGCGCCCTCTCAGACTCGGAGCTCTGCAAGGTACTGTGAGGAGGCCCAGATATCTAGTATCTACAGATCTATCGATTTCTTTTCTCCACCTGTTCGGTGTTCCTAGTAGTCGAAACTACGAATAACCTATATTCCAATGGTAAAGGTTATCTATGTAACAGACCTTGGCCATCAGAATTCCGCACGTGCGGTTAGCGCCTGTTTTTGCTGCGGTTTTTTTGCTCGGTTCTCTCCGAATCTTGCTGATCTCGCTCGGTATGTTTTTTGGGAAAGCTGATCCTCTTTCCCCTAGTTCGTAAGACTCCTGAAAATATCGAATCGGCGGACTATATGTCGAGGACTTGAGATAGGGGAAGTATAGTTGATTGGCTTTGAAGCTTGAGGTTCCCTGCCTTCTTCAACTGCGGAAATAACCTCTAGGGAGTGAAGTGGGGACTTGCATACATGCATGCTAAACATTTATATTGCATATGCCGCCCTTTAGTATATATCGATCGGATCCGAAGAGCTAAGCCGTGACCCTGCCGCATCGCTTGCAGCTGCAGTGACTACCACAGGCATAGCTTTTGAACACCTGTCAACGCGGTTAGTTACTTCTCCCTCAAGATTCTCGAAGATATGGAAGGTTGGCTGTCAAGAGCTTTCAGTACAGGCGTTTGGAAAGTACAGGCGTTTGGATAGATAATCTTGCGGAACGGGATTTTCGTGCTGGGAATAGGGTGTCCCCATCAATGGACTTCCCGTTACGTTGAGACGATACTCGTATTCAGACGATGAAAACCCGACTGCCTACTCGAGTACCATGGGCATATGGTTACCCGAAGTCCCAAATGAAAAATCTCAGCCGCATGCAATAATGCACTAGGCTGACTGATAAGCATTTCCAAAGAAGCGTGAACGAGAAGCTTGCCTGCATATATTTCATGCAATAAAAATGAAAACTGACGTAAGCGGACATAGCCTCACGGGAGTATTCCCAGAAGAAGCAGAACTTGGAAAACTGGATTGATGCTTCGTTGTGCTTGGTTCCCGAGTGGATGACCATCGTACACAAAGGCGCCGAAGAGATAACCCTACGAGCCTCGACTGCACTAGCATCGGCAACACTACTTGGAGGCGTCGTGATGGTGAGACCTCTGTTCAACAGCTCTTCCCATGTGCCTCGTGTGGAGGGTTCACTGGTTTTCTCTCGGGAACCCCCACATCGGTATAGCTATTCCAATTGGAAGGGGTCTTCGGATCTGATCTGCTCAGCAACGCCTCTAAACTTTCCCGGGATATGGAATACCCGCTCAATATTTCGGGAACCTCGGGAACCAAGAATGATATCGACCAAAAGAGGCTACCCACGGGAATATCAAAGGAAAAGTGCAAACGACAATGCAGGTAGAATATCTATCACCAACCAGGGCAAGCTGACTGAATGAACAACGCAGAGCGGTCGAAAGATAGGAAACGTTGCGAGAATAACATGAGGATATTCCCGGGGGATCGATTGCGTGTTTCTTCTTTCGATACAAGCAGAAACTCCTTGGGGATGTGCAAATGAATATCAGTCGTACAATCAGTACAAGCAGTTCGACTTCACAGCCACGTTTCGTCGTCGAGCCAGCGAGTATCCGATGCTCTTCAGAATTCCGAGGCGGACATTCGAAAATGCCTCTGTGGATCTGGTTGGGATGATCGGGGTTGTTGCCGTCGTTGTTTGTGCCTTGGGGGAGAGTCTGTGATACTGATCTGCCGGCGCTGGGCTGAGCTGGGGTCGGATGGCAGGCAAGTTGCAACGCACGGAGCGGACGCACGGCTACGAGAAGTATATTTCCCACCCGGATGTTTGGCATGGATGATGGGCAGCGCGCTTATTTGGTTTTTGGGGTTTCGCCCAGAGCTGGATCCTGGTGGTCCAGTGGATGCATAAGCAGCTACCGGTATCCCTTATCAACCTGCTCACTCTCATCTTCACCAAGTACCTCTTGCTCTTCCTCCTCCTCTTCCTCCTCCTCCTCTTCATCTACCTCCATCTCCTTCTACTTCTACCTCCCCATCCTCTTGATACGCCGAGAAACGTCAATATAGTAGTCCTGTACCTACTGTACCTCAATCTCAACGGCCGATCCCGTCGCCACCTTCCCACGAAGCGAAACTTCGGGATTTCTGCAGGTACGGTGCGGTAAATCGATACGTACGGAGTAGGTACCGGTATTTTGCCCTCAAATCCCGGGTCTTACTTCAAGGCTAATAAAGTGTTCGTCTCAGCACCAGCACCAGCACCAGCATCCGTGCCCCAAGTCTGCGCTGGCCCATCGTCCGGCCTCCCCCGCTCCCGCATGGTCTTGAAGGAACTTTGGGATCGATCGACACGCTTGCTCCGTTAGCTATATAGCCGATTTCTGAAAAGAATCTGCCGAAACTCTTCTCAAAAATTAACATGTCGTTGTTTTCGAAGATCAAGAGGTCGAAGAAGGCGGCAAAGGAGCACAAGGCAAAGGAGAAGCAGAAGGATCCCAAAGAGGCCGTCAAAGTCCCCTACAAACATGTTCCTACCCACGCCGCCATCGATGCCCTCACTGGTGCCCCCTCAAGTTGGAAACAGGATGATCGGCCCAAAATCAGGGAACAGCACAGGAGGAGGAGTGAGATGGCTACCAGCCGGACAGGAAGCACTCTATCACATATCCAATTCCCGAATCCTAACTCGAATTCGATAGCAGGTCCCAGCAACTTGCTAGCTCCGCCCCTACCACAAAATAGCAGCTACAGTGGTTACAATCCCGCATGGTTCGACCGCAGCGGCGATGTTTATCATTCCACCGATAGCCCCAGACAAGGCGAGCATAGACAGAGCAGATACAAGCCTCAAAGAGGACATGCGCTCCATGATTCTGGGATAGGGCCAAGTCCATTGGCAAGCAATGTGCAGTCCGAAGGTGATATCACCACTCCACTGCTCGAGCGTAGCTCTGGCTGGCACTCGACATTGCCCTCCCATGATTGACAACCAACTGACCAAATATGCAGAAGCTTCCCCAGCTGTAAGCTCTGGTAACAGCACCAACTCGACCGTCTCTTCCGACAACCTCGAAATTTCTCGCCCCACACCTTCACATCCTTACCTGCTGCAACGACAGAAACCAACTGTGTACGGCGATCAAGATATTTTCGGTCGCTTGCATACCAGCACTACGCGAAAGCTAGGCGAAGCGCCTCTCTATGTCAGCCCGCAACCTTCTTCCAAGCCCAAGTCTGCAACAACCCCAGTGTCTCAGGAAGAAAAGGCCAAAAACCCACGATGGTCTTTCCTGGGGAAGAAAAACACAGCCGCTGTACTATAATCGCCAGATGCAGGGATCCTGCCTTTTGAACATATGATCCATGTACAGAGGTACAGCAGGATGCAGGTGGTGGAATATTGGGTTGAGGATCCTTTAAATTTTTATACCCAACTCGCTGTAATACCGGGAGCTTACAGCATCCAGCTGGATGCTTCTCTTTTTCGCACGGCATATCCATCTGTATCAGCATCCGTCATTTTCATGACAGCATCTTCGGTCACGGATCTTTAGTCTCTCGTCGCGTCTCGGATAATTTTTCTTGGCGAGTCGACTTGAACTTGTTTTCGGCGCCACGGAATATGGCTGTCTCCTCGGGGGTACGATGTTGCACTGCCACCAACCTTGTGCATCGATGGATGAGTGCCTTGGACGATCATGAGAAAACGATGGAAAGAAAGGTATTTATTTGGCCGCTATGGTCCCGCCTGGACATATAATTTTTGCGAGGAGTTACTTCAGACCGCTGGGCTACAGTACAGCGCCTTTACTTTGAATCGGTTTTCACTTCTGGCTCTGAAGATGGATAGAGAGTGATGATGGATAGAGAGTGCATGGGAAGGCCTCGGCGGGATTGCCAACTGGTTGGACATAATCATTGCTTGATAGAGGTTTATTTCCGGACACACGAGCACTGTATATGCATACGCGCCCCTTGAACAAAGATTAAAGGCTTCACCATCAACAGGCTGTAACTGGACAAAATATGATCCGCATTTATGTGTGAAAGTTCCTCCTTGCCCCAATTTGTCGTATTTTCTTATCTTAAACTTCTTTCCTACGTAAAGTGCTCTTTGCTGACTGCATGCAACTCTTTTCTGGTGAATATCTCATATCCTCGATGTACACACACACATCGTGCCCTAAAGCACCTAGGTACCTAGCTATAGTAGTGTATATACACATATATCTCTTACCATCCTCCTCTATCATCCTTCTCAAGCCAGGCAACTTCTCCCCAGATACAAGAATTTCTCTCATTATCGGTCCTGTTTTGTCGCTTTGGTTGACCGGATCTTCACTCTGCTTGAGCTACTTGGTGGATGGGGGTCGAGCTACTCGCCTGCTGCTGCTTACTATTGAACGGTCCAGGCCGTCGATGCCTGTTGACGTCGGGCTTCCGTTCGTTACGCTGCGCTGCTCACTGCTCACTGCTAGCCTCTCGTCACTCTTTGTCGCTTATTACATATCAGCAACTTCGCATACCCCTCACTGTAGGGTCGATTGCTTGCTAGAAGGCGCTGTCAATACGGAGTACAGTGTTTTCTGGGAATCGACAGCGTTGCAATAATGCAATCTGCAATGCCTCTCTGAGTTTTCCTTTGAAGACAGGAAGCGGAGAGGAAGAGACTCACCCCTCGACTTGTAGTTGTTGATCGATGGGATGGATCTTGTAGATGTTTCTGACCAAGGAAAGCAATAACTGCCCCCGTGTATCAATAGGTGGGGGGGCGGCTACGATTCTTTACCTGTACGAGGGGCCCCATACGAACCTTCAGCCTTGTAGGTAGCCAATTCCATACTGTTTGGAAAAGCCGATGTTGAATCTATCGACACGTTCTCGCTGGAGAAGGGGATTGCAATAATGGATACAAGCTTAATGCGTCTACCAGTCTTGCAATTTGAGAGAGTAGCTAGTAAAGCCTTGCTTCTTAATCACAACCGCTTCCGCACACGCAGACCTAATTTTTTTTTTCCCATGGTTTACGAGCCGCGCTTCCTCCTCCTCTTCCTCTTTCTCTCGACACCGTCAACTACTCTACTCGATATTGCTTGCTTACGGCAATCTGCTCTTACACGTGTATACTCGCGCTCTCTTGCTATCAGAGGCTTCTATTCGACATACCTATCACACACAAAGTTATTTCTACTCGGATCAGCACACAACCGTGAAGAGAGATAAAAAAAGAAACTAAAGAAGACACTCCAAAAGGGCTTTGGGTCAGCGCGCGCAACCAAGGAAAGTGGCGTCTTGTTCTCGCGCTTTCGACGACGACAAGGCGATGGAAGAGAGAGTTTGGGAGCGAAGAGAGCTTGTCGGAAGGGTACCTACTACTACTAGGTACATTTTACTCCGTAAGGATTTTCGGATTCGCGTGTGCGTCAAAGCTCGTTGCTCCAACCTACCGGTACCTACCTAGTCGAGCAAGGGGCTCGATAAGTACTTACTACTGTACTTACTACTTCTAGGTACTACGATACGTACTACGTACTACCTGTACCTTACCCTCTATCGGACTTGGCGGAAGGAAAGCTCCGCCGAGCTTTTTCTTGGAAGTCGAGAAAGGAATACGTACTTATCGAAGTGTGGACTTTGATTAAGCATAATCTTCTTGTTTTCCGCATTATCGATCCTGTCCGTACAGGAACGGAGTGCTTGACCGTAAACCTCAATCATGAAAACCTTTTTATTCCTTTTTTTTTACTTTCGAAATGTAGTCGGGGGTGTTAGGGATGATGGTACAGTAGGTCGGTCGGTCTAAGAGAAGCTTATCGAGGTTTGGCGCTTGGAAGATCGATTTGATAAGTAGACTGTAGGCTTTATATACCTAAACCCTTCGCTTTGCACGTCTCCTTTACCCCCTTGGGAGGTCCTGGGACGAGGAGCGCACGCTATGCCTTGGTCCGCCAGACGCAAGTCAATAATACTAGTACTAGTACTACTACTACTACTACTACTATCAATGAGTATTCTCTCTTCATTCTCGCTCTACGGAAACGATCCTTATAGATAACCGCATCCAATCTAGAAGGAAAAGCGGATGGATGGATTTAACTTTTCCCTACCCCGTAACCGTGCCATACTCTCCGATGTTGTAATTTACTTTTTGCCTGTTGCCTGCCTGTCCCCTTTCTGCTGCTCGCTCCCTGTTCTCATTTAAATTTTCAGAATGGTTGCTCTATTGCGGCTATTGCTGCCTCCTGCGTTCACGGCTCGCTCGCAGCGGGAGTTTCCCAGATGTTTCTCTCTCTCCCCCGCTGTGAGGACCAGAGAGATGGATTTTCGCAAGCGTCAAGTAATTGAGGATCGTCCCCCCCTCAATAGAAAATTGAAAAATCTGTATCTGTCTGTATCTATCTACTACATATCTGCATCTGCATCTGCATCTGCAGCGCCAGAGACGCCACGAGCAGGCAACCGAAAGCTTGAAAAGCCCGACGTCCTCGGGCTCAGATCGGACGCAACCGCAGCCGCGTCTAGGCCTCGAGCTTGGGGTAGACAGGGAGGAGGTTGGTTGGTTTATGGTTTATGGTTTATGGTTTATGGTTTGATTGATTACCGCTACTGTACATGAGTGAGCGGCACGATATGCGTCTCGGTCGTGTACGTCCCGTTTGATCTTGATGCTGATGCTGATGCTCGGAAAGGGGGATATGATTTGTTATGATATGCCTGGTATTGGCCGTGGGGATGATGTAGCGTCCTCGCGGCTATCTTGAACGACATTGGCAAGGGACTGTGTGTGTGTGTGTGTGTAAGTGAATGAGTGAGTGAGTGCTCACTCCGATGACAGATTTTGTTCGGAGGCGGGTTTATCGTTTGTATGATTGGATTTGATCTAAGTAACAAAGAATCGATATCAAAGATGAATCAGATTCGTGGACCTGGGTGCTAATCCCCAGTGCCGTCCGTCTATTTACGTATGCCTATGTGTAACGCCATGCCGGCTTTTCTCGCTCGTATGCATGCCCACCCAAAACTCCCCCACCGGCGAGATGACTGTCATGGCCCAGGGCCCGAGTGATTTTTTCTCGCATCTACTCTCAGACACTCTAGGAAATCGTGGAAGCTTATAGACTCCAAGTCCTACTGACGCCCCCCCCCCCCTTTGAAAATTGAAATACCGTAATCCCTAACCTTCATATCCCTCTTCAACCACCCACGACACCAGAGCCAGCTAAGCGCGACTCCTCTTCGTGAGGCTCAGGAGTGGTCTTCGCAGCACCAACAACTTTCTTAGCTGGCTTGACGGATACATCTGGTGTCTTTAGGTCATGGGTTGCCTTCTCGTACCTCACACACCTCCCATTTTTCCTAAAAAACTGCAAGTCTACACCCTTAAGATTGGGCATTACGGCCCCGAAAGTATCGGTGAAGCTACCCATCGAGTAACAGCCCGATTCTTCGAAGACAGGGGAATCGAACCATAAATTGCCGAGGGCCAGGCAGGAAAAGTAAGCTGGGTTGTGGTGAACGTGGCACGTTTTTTCCTGGGACTTATCCGGGCCAGAGAAACTCCATTGGTGTTTATTCGTGAGGGACTCTGCGAGGGCGCCAGGCTCACCACCAGGGAAATCGGCTGCGAAATCGGAGAAGGCGAACTTCCCTGATAGAAATCTTGTGAGGTTGAGAAAGGATGCTGCGAGGTCGAAGGAGTAGAGGGTTGGGGTGGAGGCGGTGCAGAGGTTCAACTTGGGCTGTAGAGAACTTAGTCAGCTTGCGCGGTACTGGGATGGAATTGGGGGAGATGCTTACATCTTCGAGTCGAGTACAGCGATCGTCCCAAGAGACCTCTCCTTGCAGCATTTCGTGGTCGTGGAGACGATCACGGGATTCAACGTTCAGTCCGATTATATCCTCGCTTTTGGATAAATAGTTGAAGGCGCTGGGATGGTACGTGTGCGCACCATCTGACACCAGAAGATATCGTGCCGATGCGCATCCAGGATCCGTGGTGTTCAACTCCTTGATCACCCAGTCCGTAGCAGCATATCCTGAATCTTTGACTGGCGGCTTGGGAAAAGCCTTCTGGGGAACAGAGACGTGCCGGATTCTTGCGTCAACTGCTTTTAATATTACGTACTGGAGATCTGAAAAGGGGACTGTATCACCCTGAAACACGACTGCTCTCCAGTTCTGGTTCTCTTGCTCCTGGAGGGAACGAAGCATAGCCGAAAGTTTGAAGAGTTTGTCCTCTGCATTATTGTCTCGTGAAGCTCGGACGAGGACACAAACATCGGCTTGCCTTGTCTTGTGAGCCGCGAGTTCCTTGTCCCGTGCAAGGCTCATCTGGTTGACCTTGTCCGCCCATAGGTGCTGCTTCTCCGAAATCGACAGTGCGGTCTTCATGGCAATGCCGTAGGCGTCACCAAACTGGACGCTGGGTTCGAGGCTATTACCCTCACCCCATTCGTTCAAGGCGTTGACGAAAAAGAAGTTCTCCGATCCGATGGGGTTAGGGGTTGACTTGATCGTTCGAAACATCTCAACCAGGTGATTTTGCCAAGTTCTTGGGTGGCACAGGGGCACCGAGCTTGCTTTGCCGTCGGTTGCGTGGCGAGGGGTGTTATCCCAGCAAACCATTGTACCACGATGATAGACCCTGGCCAGCTTCTTGAGAGTAGGATAATTTGAGGGATCCAGACCTCCCGCATGAGGCGCGAACTCGTTGATGGCGTCAGGTCGGTTGGCCGCCCAAGAACCTTGGCCCTCCCCCCATCTGGTCTCAATGATATCAAGTCCTCCAAGTCCTTCTTCAACAGCCCATTGGCGCCACGCAGCATACATGGGCGGTCCTAGATCTCCCATGTGAGATGGATTGTACACCATGAATTGGATCCTCCCTTCCGACCGGATGTACTGAGGATGTTTGAAGAATTTCAAGAGCCAGTCAAAGTGCTTCCTCCAAGCAGCCTGAAGCCCGTAGTCCTGCGCAATCAGTACGTCGGAGGCATCGCCACCCGCCCCGTCCCATTTCGACGTCCATGGCTCGTTGGCCCAGCTCAGCATGAACGGGATATCAGGCTCCCCGTCTTTCAGCATTGCTTCGAGGATGTGCTCCATGATTGGCTTACCATCAAACCAATAGTGATGATACGCGACTCCATAGAAACCACTTTCTTTGAGAAAGCGGGCTTGTCGCTGTCGAGTCTCGAAAGCGAGGCCGTCGTACATCCCTCCGATGGACTCGTGAGGCCGAATAGTTTCCAGACCCCATTGATTGTGGGTCACCTTCCTGACGTTGGTCCATTCGGTGAAGTTCTCTCCGTGGAGCCTGCTGTTTTCTTCAAAGACGTAGTACTGAGGGAAAACGTATGCTATAGGCTTGATGGAATAGCGCGACGCGGATGCTGCTGGCTTCGGTGAGGGCTTTGATGAGAAAAAACTTGGTTTTTCTGGTGGAGGCTCGTCTTGATCGAAGTCAAGATCATCAGGTATGGAAAAATCATGTTTTGGACTCTGATGTTGAGAATAGGGCGATGATATTTGATAAATATAGAGCAGAGTCGTGCATATCAGAAGGACCAACACAATGGCTACTTTGTGAAAGGGACGGTTCGACTGGTACCCAAGCATCGTGGCACGGCGGCAACGGAAAAACGTATAAACAATAAATATGCTGCTGCTGTTGCTGTTGCTGTTACTTTCTCCACGCCGAATGGAGGACACAGTCCGCGCCGAAAGGGTCGTGGTGATGGAGTTTGCGTTAGAAAACGTACTCAGGTATAAGGAGTGTGAGGGTCAAGAGAGAAACGAAAAAAACCAATACGAGGCGGGAGGGACAAGAGAGTATATACGTAGCAGTATTGTACCACTCTGCATATTTGATCAAGGAAATCAAGGGGGTAGGGGAGGAAGTATAGCCAGGGCCAGAAAAGTTAATTTACGACGACGGTGGAAGTATATTTATTCTGCACCCACTTACCGCCCGGGCATTACCCCTGAGCTTGAGTTTTGATTTCCGAGTCCAAGTCTTGAGTCTCAGTCTGAGTCTCACTCAGTCTGAGTCTGTCTCTGGGATCCTCGACAAGGCTGGGATGGATGGATAGGCTCTCTGTGGGGGCGTTGGAAGACTCGAAGAAGTACGGAGTAAATAAGTCGTCGCACACTTGAGCGTACAGTGTGACACCAGAGACATTGGGAGCAGAACGCTGCTGTCTGTACAGCTAATAATTCGACGAGAATATTTGGAATTCTTTCCTGGACTCCATCCTCTGAGAGGCTCGAGGCTCGAGGCTCGAGAGCCATCAGAGAGGATCATCGCTGTAAGATGGCCAAGAGAAAGCCGAGTCTTTGCACGTTTGGGCGATTGCCGGCGGAACCAGGCTGGGCTGGTCGGAAAAGAATGGAAATTTCTGATAAGTATCCTCCTACTCGTTCCCCCAGCATCTCTGTTCCCATGCGATGATCTTCTTAGACCGTATATTTAGAAAATCCGACTCTATAATTGGGACGATTTTCGACATGGGCACAGAGCCAGTCGTATCTCGGTGACGGACGGATACCGGCAAGTGCGTTCCAGATCGGCAGTCTGTTCGAGATCAGCAACTTGGAAGGTAGCTGTAGTTGCTGTACTAGTTGTAGTAGCAGTAGTAGCTGTTTTGTTGTTGTTGTTGTTGTTGTTGTTGTTGTTGTCGTCGTCGTTGTTGTTGTTGTTGTTGTACCGGTATCCGAGGAGGCAGGGCTGGGGCTGTCTGTCCGCACTCCTAGCATGGAGCTTGGACGAAGGGATCCCTTCCATTGCAGCAGAATCCAAACTCACCTTCCAAGCCATGGATATTCCTACGAACTTTGTGTCATCCAAATCCTTCATATCTGTAACTGTTTAGCATTTAGTAGTACTGGATTAGTAGTATGCAAAGAGCAGAAGGGGTGGGATGAGACTCCCGTTTTTTGGACTAAGAATACGGTGGGCCAATCCACTCAATAAGCCTGCGCTCACCTTCTGTATGGCTGGATGTTGAAACCCTTCTAGTACCACACCACTATATTTAGAAGAGGGAGTTGAGACCTAGTCCGCATCAAGTAGCTATTAAAAGGAAAGAAGAAGAAGAGGGAGAGAAAGGCAGAATAAAGAAGAAGACGAAGCAAATCAACGCGAATAGCTTGCCTCGTCTTCGTGCTTGGAATTCCCAAAGATTGCCGCCCATATGCGTTCTATTGCGAAGCCACAGAGACTGTGGGTGAGGAAGGACGAGCGGAGCGGAGCGAAGTCCATCGCTACTTTTGCTGTCCGTCCGTAAGGATACCGGTAGTACGTAAGAATTATGCTAAAACGTCAAGAGGAGAAAGCAACTACGTACGGGCTGTGTGATACACAGAGTTCGTTGGGTCTGAGAGGGCTGATCCAAAAATTAATTTTCAAAGAAGTCTATCCATATTGCGAATATCCCGCAGCCAAGAGCTACGAACTTCGTACGTACGGTAGTAGTATGTTGTACCGGTACTTGTAAAGTACTACTGCATACGTACAGTAGTATATTACAGTACAAATACTTACGTAGTAATAGGTAGTACAATCTCCAGCCTGGCTGACAGGCTACGGGAGTGAAAACTTAAAAGCAGTGATATCTTCCCAAGCCCGGCCAAGCCCGCGCATCCGTCTCGTCTCGCCACTCCTTCGACGTACGGTACTATTTCCGCATCCAATTTCTCTTATCTGATGGGATGGCATCTTTTTCTACGTAAGCCTGGTCGCTTCTGCTACCGGTATTTACAGAGTATAGCTCTGGCGGAGGTCTTTGCTTGTTTGCTGCGCCGTTGGCTATCAGACATCATTATACAGTCCTTGTATCAAGCATTTATTCACCGACAAGGTGACACCGACTTGACACCTACTTGACACTTACGTAGTACCGGTACTTGTACATCTCTTCGCTTGGGGAACCCGCTAGACTCAAGTGGATGGAAAAGCTAGCCCCCCTAGTGTCTTCTTCAACTGAGGCTTTCGTGGAAATCACTAAATACAACAGCAAAATCCAAAGCATGTTTGAGAGGAGAGTACACTTTACTTGTTGATCAGTTGGTAGCATAACACGTGTTGGAAGATTGAGTGACTTGCCCTTGCACAAGAGGTGATCTTGAATTAGGTATTATTTTATCAGAGGACGTTCTAGTTGGAGGGTACCTATGCTACAGTATGCCACCCCTCTATCATCCATCGTTCAAGCCCAACCTCGGCGCCGCGCCGTTTTCGCCGAGAAATTCCATGCTGCACAGACATATCATTCCGCACTCGTCACCCTGTCATGTTTACAAGCTCATTTCCCACCCTCCACTCCGACGACCAACTGCCGACCTACACCCGCATCTCACTAAAGATGAATGGGAAAATGACCACGCACGCTTTGTAGAACACGCGTATGCTCTCCTCAATCGCCAGCGGCAGCTTCCAGAAACCCAGGAAGCCCCCCATGACATCCTGCATAACGAGCCAGATGGAAAGGAACGCAACGGCGAAGAAGTGGTAGAACAGGACGAGTGGCTGGCGGATGATACCTGCGAGCAGCGCGGATGGGCCGTCGATGCAATTGCCTCCGCGTTGGAAATACGTGAAGCATCCTCGCTTAAGCGCGCTGAGCTGCCGGTCGTTGGCAGCGAATAGGGAGTACAGAGCCATAGAGAGGATGTTGATGATAGACGACAGGCGTTTTCGCTGCCAGTGGAAATCCTTCATGGCTTTCTGGATGGCTGCTGTGTCGCCGAGGTTGGGAATGCGGTCGGGAGCGATAAGGTCGGAGAGCAGGACGACGTCGTTGAATGCTACGGTCATGCCGCCGCCGGTTAAAGGATGCCGCATATTCATTGCGTCGCCGAGGACGACGAATCCTTTGCCCAGTTGCGTGCTGGGAGGAAGAAAGCTGTTGGGCATGCTGGGGGGGATTTTGCCATCGGCGAGGGCGGCTTCGAAGCAGGGCTGGATTTCCTTGGGAAGGGATGGGAGGACTACGTTCTTGATGTGTCCTCGTATTCCTCCGTTCTTAACGGATGCCGATGGGAGGTTCTCGGGTACATCAATTAAGACTCGTGTATCATGTGTGGCAATCTGGTAGAGTAGGACGGGTGAAGTGTCGCCCAGTATGACGGTACCATGGAAAGGAGCAGGTAGTGGACAATCGGTCAGCTCCAGAGCGTAGAATTTGCTTTTGGTGATTGGCTGTTTTGTGATGTATTGTTTCCTGAACTTCGAGGCGTATCCGTCCGCGATGATGGTAAGCTGGCCAAAGTAGAAATCATCCTCCTTCTTTCCAGTCTTTGGGTTCAATGTTTCCGACTTTACGCCAAGGACTTGCGGGTTGTGATCGCTCGAAATGGTATCCGTGACTGTCGTCTCGACCATGGTGATATTTGCTTGACTGGCACAAGCCTTCCGAAGCTGGGAGATGAATCGTCCATGGTGGAAAGCTCTTCCCTCGGGTTTGCCACCCTTTTCGTTCGTGTATTCCTGTCTTCCGGCCTTGTGCACTCCTCCCACATTGTAAGGGTACGGAATGTTGACTCTGTTCCCATAGTATACGACCTCATATCCATGGACGGGAATCGCATCAATACCCTCCAAGCAATGCGCCAGACCCAATTTCTCCAGGGCGGAAACACCCCCGGGTTGCAGCAGCTCTCCGACTATGCGATTGGGTTCCCGCATCCATCTTTCCAGCAGTATAACGCTCCGTCCTTGTTTTGCGAGCGCAAAGGCAACTGCGCATCCAAAGACTCCTGCGCCGACCACTACCACGTCTGCTTCGTGGTGCAGCCGCCTACGCTCTTCGCTGGAGGACTGGTAAAGACCGGTTGACATTTCGAGCGTTCTGGGTTTTGAGGGTTTGGGGGTTTGGGGGTTTTGTTGAGGATCTCTGAGGGGGGTCTGGAGAGCTTTTCCAATGAGAAGGTTTCGAGCTTGTGAAGGTTGACTGGATTACTACGCGAGTGGAAGATGTACGGAGCACGGAAGTACCTGCAGCTCGCCGTTGGGATCCGGAGTTGGGAAGGATGAATCCAATGGTATGCAGTGTCGTGCCACCGAAAGGAATGGAGGCGGTATCTTTCCAAAGGCCCAAGGGAGTTGTGCTGACTTAGGGACTCAGTTGTAAGTAATATTTATGACTCTGTACTCTGTCGACGCATGGAGTTTGGGAATTCCAGCAAAAGGGACTAACCAAATAAAGTGGGGCGGCGGTGGGCGGGCAGCACGATCACGATATTGACTGCAGCCAGAATGACTTTCTCAGGGGATCGTGCAACATTTGACTTGGACATGGGACGACACTGACAGCTCAGTGAGAAGGCTTGTCTGTATCGGGCGTCACGTGATTTCCGATACCCGTAATTCGATCGCTAGAGAGTTTACGATAATCTACGTAGTACGAAGTATCTACTTGGTAGCAATCCAAAACCAAAACTTAAAAAGATTGGCGTTAAATTATCAAATATCTCGTCAACGCTTTCATATCGTCGGTCGTGATTTCGTCCCTCTTACGTACCGGTACCTAGCATATCCCCGTCATGATACACATGTCACGTGTCTTCCACAGCCCCTTTCGGCGGTATCGGATGTACGGGTAGGTACCTTTCCAAATGCCCTGCGTAAATGCCGCCCTTTTTAATCTCTCCTTCGTTACTGTTCCTCAACTCTTCTTCAACTCTTGCGCTCGTGGGCGTCACCAACTATGTCTCTTCTTGCGAATGCCACTCAGGCAGCCCCAGAAACCTACTTCGGCATTTACAACGAACTTTCAAAGTACAATGTACACCTGAACATCTTCGAACGTCTTTGGGCAGTAAGTGATACCATCACCTTACCGCCACTTGCGCGCCGCTAACTCTCCACGCAGAGTTGGTACTCGTACATGCAAAACGATGTCCTCGCGACGGGAATCATGAGCTTCGTCATGCACGAGGCTGTTTACTTTGGCCGAAGTCTGCCGTGGATCATCATCGACCGGATATCATACTTCAACAGGTGGAAGCTTCAAGGGGCGAAGATCCCCACCGTCAAGGAACAATGGACCTGCACAAAACTCGTTCTCCTCAGTCACTTCTCTGTCGAACTACCTCAAATATGGCTGTTCCACCCCATGGCTGTGTCGTGCGGCATGGAGTATGGCGTCCCCTTCCCTAGCTGGCAGACAACATGTTTCCAGATCGCCGTCTTTTTCGTCCTGGAGGATACATGGCACTACTGGATGCATCGTCTCTTTCACCGCGGCTTCTTCTACAAGAACATCCACAAGATCCATCACCAATACTCTGCGCCTTTTGGACTCGCTGCTGAATATGCCTCTCCCATCGAGACCATGGTTCTTGGCGCCGGAACTGTTTTGGTGCCCATCGTTTGGTGTCTGGTCATGGGTAACTTCCACATCCTTACCATGTACCTCTGGATCACTTGTCGTCTCTTCCAAGCCATCGATGCGCACAGCGGATACGATTTCCCATGGTCTTTACACCACTTTCTTCCTTTCTGGGCCGGAGCCGAGCACCACGATGTCCACCACGAGCAATTTATTGGGAACTACGCCAGTAGCTTCAGATGGTGGGACTATTTTATGGACACCGAGTCCGGACCAGAGGCTGCTAAGAAACGACGCGAGCGCAGGTTGGCGAAGGATGCCAAGAAGCTGCAGTAGATGCCGGGCGCGGGGAGATGTACATACGGAACGAAGCAACTGCATGGGCCCAGAGAGACTGTGTACGATCAGATGTAGTGGCCGGGTGATGGATATGACTAGAGACGGCGGCATCATAGGACAGGATGGGTGCGATGCGTAGAGATTCTTGCAAGCCCTTGCATGCGTGTCTTATTATAGGCGTTCTTGAAATTCGGCGCAAGGAGGGTCCTCTTAGATCGCACATGGCTACTTGTAGTAGCTTATGAAAATACAGCCCCTAATACCTATAACCGATGAGAACTCGCGTCTCGTACAGCGCGGTGTCTCAATGCTCGCTTCTACAGACTTATCTTACTTAAACTACACTCCGTGCTACTATTACAAGCACATTCATCATACTCATACACCCAGCTTCTAATGGCTCCTTCGGCACATCACTTCCTCTCCTCTACTCACAACTCCTTCGGCCTAGGAGCGCAACAATCCCCACCCTCCTTGGCCACCCTATCCACCAACTTCTTACTCACACCTCCCACAGCATCACCATCACCACCATCATCAACCTGATCAAGCTCCCCACACTCCTCAGCCTTCCGGTCACAGAACTTCGCCATCACAACGTCCTTTTCCGAGAGGCCGGGAGGAGAGTGCGTGGTCCAGCGGATGAAGGTTGCGTTATAGACCTGTGGGGGAGCTATTAGCTGAGCTTGCTTTTTGGCAGGAGTGGGAAAGCGGAAAGATATAAGAGAGAGATATATAGGGTAGGCGAGTTTTATTTACGTTGGACCACTCAGGATGGTGTTTCTGGACGGCGCATTCCGCGGCTATGAGGTTCATGAATTCCTACATGGGTTTTTTTCCCCTTTCGTTAGTTCTCTCTCTCTCTCTCTCTCTCTCTTCATTGAGAGTTGAAATCTCTTTTTCACTTAACTTCCTCGTCTCTTCAACCCCGACCCCGTCACACCAGCAAACCAAGCGAAGGAATCACGAATCGACATATATGTAGATGTTAAAAAAACAAATGAAGAAATCCACGAACCCAAGTCTTCCTAAACGTCTTGAACCTAAACCGCCTCTCGACGCCCTTCCCGCTCTCCACCAGCGTCCACTTGCCTCCGTTCGCTCTCAGCAGGGGAGCCAGCTCTTGAGCTCCCTGCGTGGGATCGTAGTTGGAGCTGAATACAGGTCGTGGAGAGGACGTGGCGGTCATGGTTTTGCGAGATGTGGTGAAGTGGTAATGGTGTTTGGGGTGGCAGCGCTTGGACGAGGCGTGCTTGAGGAGGGAAGAAGAAGCAGAAGAGAGTGAGAAGTAGTGAGGACGCATTTGAGCTGCGTTGAGAGAGGAGTGAAATACCTTGGTGGGGTACCTATCTGGGTGTGCCATTCCATGCGCGAGGCCGGGGATGGGACTTGGGCGGATTGGGAGCGGGTCTCGTGATCTGCATGTGATCTACCTGCCCATGGGGACGGATGTCCTGGTTCTCGGGGGTTTTCTGTACCTTTGGAGACGAGCAATTGCGTTATGTACTACTCTGTGAAGGCCGGTAGCTGTTAATCTTGCAGAAATAAATCGCTCCAAGCCTTTTCGGATCCTCACCAATCGCACTGAGAAAGTGTCCAAGCGAGAGAAAGCATGTTCAGAAAGCCTACTTTCTCTAGGTATATTGGCTAGGTAGATTGAACTTGTACAGACTCTGTCTATCAAACAGCCTTCCGACTACAGCTCCAACCAATCCCTCTATCGTCACAAATTAAGGCCAACTCAGCGTCATGAGCACTGCGGAATATGCATACTTTACCCACCACGCAATGCGATTCACCTCCACGTCTGGTATCATGACCGGTAACACCCAAAGAGCTATCACAATCAACGTCTTGCGTTTGAGTCTCAGAACCGCGTGAGGTTCCCATACTTTGGTGCGAGGGAGTCACGGATCAAGGATCCATGGCTCGCGACTACAAGACAGTCCAAGTCAGCAATCATTCGAATTCTCTCATACTACCGAAATTTCAGATGTGACAGTATGAGGGGAGCGGGAAGCAAAGAAGCAGGAAGCGAGAAGCGGGATAATCAATAATTACCAGTGTCCACACATAATCTTGTCATCCTCTCGGAGCTCCACCGTCAGGGCGAAGCACACTCGGTGGACATTCTTCCCACATTGCTTCCGGCACCACACGATGTCCTCGCCCTCTTCGAAATCCATCAAGCAGGTCCAGCAGGGGTCGTCGTCGAGGGGTCTGCGTTTGACGACGCGGATGGCTGGTGGCTGGCAAGCAGTTGGCTGCTTGAGCCGTTCAGCCGGCACGGGGATCTGGGGAGCAGGAGCAACTTCTCTGGCGGGATTGCGGGCGGGAATGATGGGTGCTGCAGCCGGAAGGTCTGTAAGCCGGGCTTCGAATCGAGGTCTACGTTCCTCTCTGGCTGCCTCTTGATCCCGAACAAAGCCAGAAATTCTATCCGCCACTCCTCGGATGTCGAGGTTGGGGCTTTGTGGTGGTAGTCCCTGTTGAGGATTGGGGTTGAGCTGCAAGTGTGCTCCGGCTGGGTGTGGAGGGGGGTGGTACTGTTGTGCCTGGTCTGGGACGAGTCTGGTCTCGTGCTCAGATTGGGCATCGATTGTTCTACGATTGATGTAGTGTTGAGGGACACGGTCTGGCACTGATGGGTCAGACACGACACTCAATTCTTGTCGCTGGTCATCACGTCGTCGTCTTTCTGCTGCATCAGCCGCAAGATTGACACGAGCAGGTCTTGGCTCTGGCTGAACTGGTAGCGGAGCGGGTGCAACTTGAATAGCCTGTGGTCGAGGTGGACGAGGTGTTGAAGCTGGGCCTTGTTGAGGCAGTTCCACCCGTAGAGCAGATCCATGGGGAGCTGGCAGAGGGATAGGTTCTTCTTGAGGCTGAACGGGAGGCAATCGTATCCTCTGAGCTCTTGTCCTATCCCCTCTCACACTCGAGGCCAGCTTCGCAGCAACAAAAGCCTCGATGGCCTCTTTCCACGTCGTACCAACGGTGTCAGCCTGCGAGCGAGCTGGATTCTTGTGCCATCCCGGACAGCTGGTAAGTGTTGCCATCTGAATAAGTTCCCGTTCCATGCGCTCGCTCACGCCGTTAGAGGTAACATCGACCTGTGCAAAAGCGTCGAGCATCTGACAAACTTGGACTTTGCACTCCTTGCTAAAGAAGGTCTGGTAACATCGCCTCGGTAGCCCTCGAGGAACTCCTCTTTGCTTTCTTGGGGTGACCCAAGCGGTACATTGAATGAAGTCTTCGGAAAATTGGACCCCGAGAACTTCTCGAGGGTCCCAATAGACGGTCATCTCGAATAATCCTGTGGTCGAGATCGGATGTATGATTATGCTTATGAGGAGAAACAGATCTGGAAAATCCAGAAGGACGCTCTTGAAGAAGGCAGGAGGTTTTCATATTCAGATCTGTAACTTCCTTCGCCTAAAGCCTTTGTTGTCGTGCGACTCGATGCCACGCGAGAAGCCTAGTATCTTCCTCCCGCCTTTGACGAAATCAAGTTGCAGCTCAGACAGTTTTAAAATTAACGAATATTGGTGACTTTCGACACATTGCTGTTATTCTCGATTAATTGAATATACTCATTTGGTTTTTGCGCTGATTTGATTTAGAACCCTACTTTTTTTTTATAAAATGCTGTATTATCGTTTTCAATATCTTTTTCATTTGACAACAGTTCGATAGCCGATGATTACTTTTCTTGCCAAAAGCCCTTGCTTGAGCTCCTACCTTAAATAGAAAGCACAAGGCTAGCAAGATTGCGCAAAAGGACATCGATGGTGGCAACGTGCGAGCGACGAAGAGAACAAGCTTGCAAAGGAAGAGGATGATAGATTGAATCCCAGGTAAGCGCAGGAAGAGACATATATCTCTTTTCCACAGCGTATTCTAGTTGTATCCGGAATCTCTACGTCGACCATAAATAATCGTGCGGCCATCAATAGTCAATAGGGGGAGTAACGGTTAGCAACTTAGCAGATCTGACAGCACCAGATTTCCTACTTGCTTTTTCCGAAAAACACGCATGAATACGGTAGATCCGTCCACTTCGATGTCGAGGTACGTACACCCCTACCACTGCCAATCTAATAAAAGGGGGTTTACCCCTCTGCCGACACGCTCTTGGACGTGGGGAAAAACGAGGAAAAGCATAAAAAGCAGCGAGGTCTTTTGCAGGTTCTCACGAGATCTTGGCAACTTTTTTTTCTTTTTTTTCTCAAAAATTTCCCCCTTTTCCTGCGGAGTAGATATCAAAAGTAATACTCAGCTGTCAAATCTCAAATCGTAAATCAATATAGGAAGTGAAGATGGTTGAGATATTATATATATACAGACGGATTGAATCTTTCGATTATAATTTGCATCTCTTCTAAATACTCGGTTTTGGCTCTCTTTCGTAGGTACTCACCAGAATTCGCCAAACGACCTGCTTCAATATTACTCTCCCCCCACCTAAATAAAAAGTAATACTAGGTCTTTTGTGGGCCGATTCCAAGGGGTATAGCAGGGGGTAAAGAAAGGGGCAGTAGTGGGGTATAGAAGGGTTTTAAGCAAATTGAAATAGAGGCCACTTAACATGACTCATCTTTCGTGTCGCTTGGAATTCTTTCTTTTTGCTTAGAATTCTTATGTACTCGACTCGTTTTCAATCTATTGATAGCCAAAATAGATATTAATCAGTTATTGAATTCACCGATTCCTTTATAAAACAGCTTTTCTGCGACTTTTGCTTTTTCTTAAACACCGAAAAACGATGTATGCGCTCTTTCGATCCGATCGAATTTGAATTAAAACTGCTTTCGATTGGGATATGCCTCGGATGGTTCGAAAGAGATATCAAAAAGAGTATTCATTTATTTTTCGATAAATTCGAATAGCTTGCAATCGGCCTTTACATATTAAAAAAAATCGATGCAATCGACAACCGATTATTTCGTAATAAAGTTAGTGAGCCTCGAAACTAGTTTTAGCTTATCTTTTTTAGATTCATTTCATTTAAAGTTATACTTTTTTTTGGCTCTTAAACTTCAATTACAGTAGCTGATTACGAAGCCGAAGCTATCAAAACGGAATTTTGATCCTTTGGAAAGGGAAAATGAATCGCGAAAAAAAGGGGGATTTTCGAATGATCTAGCGATAATTGCATAACCATAACGATTTGCTCGAAAAGCTATGACTTGATCTCGGAAACGTCTTTAAAAATTAGCCTTCTCGAACGAGATTTAAGCTTATGGAAGTGTTACGGTCGTGGCAGGTCTTGTGCATGGCTCCAAGGATTGGATGGTTATACTTAGGATTAGTTAGCCGAGGTCACATCACATCCCGCCGTAGGGCATTCATGTACCGGTACTCTCGGCCCTGTATTATAGTTTTTCCCTCCTCGTCTTTCTTTCACACTACTTAGCGTACAGATTGGTACCTACTACAATACTACCTTTGTTCAGCCGTAACAAGAAGAGCGTCTACAGAAAGCTAGGTTACTGTCATAATCGAGAATGATCTGGACGCGGTTCAAAAGATCGATATCGATTCGAATATTTATAATATAGATATTCGAAGTAATAGTGAGACTTGACGTCGCAACTTTAAAGGCCCTTTCTTAAAGTGGGCGAAACAATTATGTCCCGCGTCAAATGCTATCAAAATCAAGCGAAAATCTAGTAAAATTTACGATTCCAATCGCGTGCATCTTAACGAATATTAAAGCTATAATGATAAAAATAATATAGTAAAATCGAGACACTCGTAAAGTGACGATATTTGAAAGACTTATGTATCAATATATGTTATAAACTACAAAAGAAAAGAAAATGTAGATTTCCAGGAGGATTATTAATCGATATTTAAAGATTTAATGCGCTTGCATCCAAACATAAAAAATGAAGCTATGATAATAAAAATTATATAACTAAATCGGCATACTCGCAACGTATCGATACATCAAGATTTCATATATTGATGTAAATTATCAAGCGTATAATTGACGGAAATAAAAGTTTTTAACGCTTTTTAAGAATTTTAACCATATGAATGCAGCAAAATCAAGCGGATCTTTTATTAAATAATAATATATTAGAATCCGAATAACACGTTAATCAATCATACTAAAGTATTAAAAACTAATAGCTTCCTATGGTCATATTATTCTACCAAATGAATTTTTAATTAATAAGCTTTTAGTATATTAAAAGAAATACATAATAATTTAATTTCCGACGCGGGACATAATCGTTTCACGGGACATACTAGTAGTAGTAATTGTTTCACGGGACATAATTGTTTCGCTTACTTTAAGGAAGGGCCCCTAAAGTTGCGACGTCAATTCACACTATTAGCCTTTTGAAAAGTTTCACGGTATAATTCATAACGGAAAAAAGCAGATCAAAATTTTTCGTAAGAAAAAGAGTAAGGTTTAATGGATTCGAAAAAGCATAACCATATAATATTATTGTAAGTATAAACTTAATCGAAAACAAAAAAGAGAAACTCGATTAACTTACGTAGTAGCAGCATGATACAGCAAAGCTTCTTGGTATCGATCGTTCGAAACGCAAAATAATTTATATCGGAAGAATATTTTAATGATCGATTAGCTTTTTTGTTTTTTGGAATTGAATTTAATCGAATATGTTTAGAGTAGAATAAAAAAGTATACTTAAAAACATATTTTCTGCTGGATCGCCGGTAGCGTCGTTCATTCCTAGCGTGCAGCGCACGTAGCTTCTTGCAATTGCAAAACTGTTAGTAAAAATAGTATCTGATTTCTGTCTGCTCCTCAAGGTTCAAGGGGGTGGATTACTTCTATACGATTGAAAGGAACCACGTGGACTAGGTAGCTACTACGTATATAATAGTACTACTATTTACACGGAAGTTGGGGGTCCCTGAGGGTATGCCACGCTAAGCGAGAGATGCCCATGTAAGCGAGGCATGCTCATCCGTAACCGAGCTGACCCCAACCAAGCAGGGTCGATATTGATGTACTGACATTTTCTATCTATTCACAACCCTTAATCGATTTCTTTTCAAAGACTACGAAAAAATATATCGAAAGCCACAAACGCTATTCATAATAGCTACTACTATATCGAATCTTTATACGAATCGTGGTAAAAGCGTTATCAAGCTAGTAGTATAATCGATGCTTAAGAAAGGCCAACTCTATACTGTACTAGATAAAATCTCAATCGGTGGATGTTTTCTTTATTCCGATTAGCTTAAAACCCTTGTATACTTTACTACTACCCCTGCTGTACCCCTTGCTACCACGGTACAGGCCTAAGTATTACCCCTCGATGGTGCCTCAAAAGTTTAGTTTCCACTTTAAGCCCCCTGGTTTCCCTACCCTCGAGGGGTAATACTTACGCCTGTACCGTGGTAGTAGTATATGCCCTGGAATCGGCTCTCAAAAGACGCAGTATTACATTTATTTAGTGGGGGGGTGGGGGGGGGGGGTGGAAGAGTAGTGGATCATGATTTCGCAATGCCTTAATACTACTACGTACTACCGTGAATTGAGTGCCGCTCTAGGCCATCCAATAATGCTTCCCTTGTGCGCGTTAACTTTAAAGTATAAAAGAGCCGGGCCGTCGGGAAGGAGAAGAAGCTTTTCGCAAAGTCGGTCTGTTGCAAGATCTCGAGGGGATGTACGGAGTAGATTTCAGAAAACAGCGAGTTAAGCGCCCTATTGATTAATTACTCCGTATTCTCATGATCTGCGGTATGCAAGAAGTGACGCAAAACATCTACCTCTTTTTTTTTTTTTTGACCCATATTTTTCGTATGACTTCGATGCGCTCTATGACTTCAATTCGAGCGCTTGAATATCGATAAGAAAGAAATATGGTAGAGTAAGAGTACCTAGAGACTACTACAAGATTACGGCAAGATTACCGCGAGACTATTGAACTTAGTGGCAACCCGACTGTATGGAGAGTCAGGTCATAAGGTGACTTTACGGAGAAGTTGTGCGGATTTGTATACTGTAGGGCAGCGAAACGGCTTGTACAACCGGGGACCGAGCACCCCCTTTGTTTCTACTTACAATTCGGGCCAGGCTTTACAATTCGGTGTTGAATCAGACGAGCTCTCCACGAGTCTTATTCCCCGCTTCGGAGATTTATCAACAAAAAAGGCAGTTCGCTACATTTATTCCACCAACCGTTTAAGCTTCAAAAAGAAGGGGCTGGGTTCCCTATGGACGGGTTTCTCGTTTAACTTCCGGACGAAGTTCTTCCTTCGTCGCCCTTGAACATACCACTACAGTAGGTTGTAGGAGTATAACATGTTTCCTACGGTCCCTTCAGATGAAGGAGTTTTTCCCTCTCCAGCACTTACTTCGCTATACGTTCATTGGGGTTTGGCAGCTCTTAAAACGATCTAAGTATGAAATTCCTCAAATCTTTTTTGTTGGCTGCTGTCAATCTGCCCTCGTTTGTCTTCGCGGCCTGGGGCTACACGGATAATGGAAGTGCATATGTCATTGGTAAGTCTTAAGTTCCAGATCGATCTGCCTACTTGCTTACGATTGACAGACACTGGAACCGCTCTTGTGTTCGCAGTGTCAAAGAGTAACGGAGACATCACTTCCATGAAATACAATGGTGTAGAGTACAACGGCTATGGGGGAAAGAACTCGCACGTGCAAAGTGGCTTGGGCGCATCTACCGTGACCATCCAACAATACACAACACCGGCGAACATCATCAAGGTGACAGTGGTATACGGTACCCTGATTCAGACATATATCGCAAGATATGGTAACGCCAACATTTACATGCTCACCAATAAAGGAGATGCCTCCGTTCCCGCTCTTCGCTACATCGTCAGAATCCCGCCAGGACGTCTTCCAAGGCCTCTTACAGATTCGGATTACTACGACCCAGGCTCTACAATCGAGGCTTCAGATATCTCTTTGAGCAGTGCAAACGGTTACACGAAATCGAAGCATTACCAGGGAAGCAACTACGGACGTACGATCGACTATGACTACGTGGGAAAGTCCACTTCAAGTGTCGGAGTGTGGCTCATCCGATCAAACCGTGAAAAGGCTTCAGGTGGACCATTCTTCCGATCTTTGACCCGTGGGTGCTCCCCGGATGCAGAGGATCTCTATGAGATTCTTTACTACAACATGGGTACAACTGATCCCGAACGCTGGGGCTTGCAAGGTCCTTACGGTATGTCATTGGAGAGAGAGTCTGATATTTTCTTTCGGATTAAGCCCATCTTATCCTTCTCCCGAAATAATTATAGCAAGGTAGTTACTGACTTCCCGGTGTCGTATAGTTCTCTCCTTCACCAACGGCGCTACCCCTAACACTGCTCTATTCGCTCGCAAAGCTGATGTAAGAACAACCGGTTTCCCCCTCTTTCCAGTGTATCCAGAATAACCTGCCCCTGAGACTAAGCCCGAGACACTCGAGTACGAAAGTTTGCTAACCTCTCGACTACCCAGTGGTCTTGGATGGACACGCTCGGTATCAAGGGATGGGTGCCCAATTCTGGTCGAGGAAGCGTTGCCGGTGTTGGAATCGCAAACATGAAGTCCGGCTACACCTACGTCGCAGCTCTCTCGAACTCCAACGCTCAGTATTGGGGAACTGCCAATCCAACTACAGGAGCTTTTAGCATTGCCAAGATTCTTCCTGGCACGTACACGTTGACGATCTACAAGGGCGAACTCGGAGTCTATACTTCAAGTGTCACCGTTACTGCCGGGGGAAAAGTAGCACTGAACACCATCACGCCAGCCGACGTATCCGATACCGTGGCCATCTGGAGAATCGGAGAGTGGGATGGAACACCCAAGGGCTTCACCAACTTCGACAAGACCCCTATGCTGCCAACATACATGCACCCTTCCGACAAGCGACTTGCATCATGGAACCCGCCCAACTACATCGTCGGCACCTCAACTGCTGTCGGCTCCATGCCAGGATACATATGGTCCGACGTCAACAATGGGCACCTGATCTACTTCAAGCTCTCGGCCGCTCAAACCGCAACAGCCCACACGGTCCGCATCGGCATCACCCAAGCCTACATCAACGGCCGTCCCCAGATCAAGATCAACGGCTGGACGAGTAGCATCCCTTCTCCGTCCTCGCAAGCCTCCACCCGCAGCTTGACGGTGGGAACCTATCGCGGCACCAACGCCATCTTCACTGCAAGTCCCCTCGCCTTCCTCCCACGATCCTCTCCTGTCCGCTCTAACAGATCTCCAGTACAACGTCCCAGCGTCGGCCTTCTTGGCTGCCGGTACCTTCAATGTCATGACCATCAACGTCGTCAGTGGCAGTTCGGGCACCGGCTACCTCAGCGCGGGTATCTCGATCGACGCCATTGACTTTCTCTGATTCTACCAGGAAGAAGACGTGGATGGGTACCCATGGGATGGGGTGCCACACACCGACTCCTACCTTCATAATTCATTTCCTTTCTTATGTATCTCTTGACCCTTGGGTCTCCGGAGGTCTATTCCTTTCTAGTTCTCCGCTATACCTGTACGGACGGACATATTTCAGTCGCCATGAGTTGCACGTTTCAACGTTTCAAAATTACGAATTTTATTTTCTCCGTCTCATCTTTAATTTAATTCAAGGCGATGTGCGCCGACTCTCAAGCTCAGCTCGAGTTCTTTCTGCGTTGGTGATGTGTTTTCGTCAGTCTGTACGGGGAACTAAATCCCATTGCCAAGTAATTGGGTGGTGATGGATGGCAGTGCTGACGGCTTCCTTTCCCTCGCTTACCTATGGGGCCCTGATAGGGGGCGCCTGGGTGTGTCATTTTTTCCATTCATATGTTTAGCGTCTGAATGTACGACGGTGAACATGGTGTTTCGGTCGTCTGTATTTATTCTGGGGTGTTTCTGTACATATCTACTTCGTTTTGGGGAACGGTGGGAAGGGATATCGAAACCAAACCAAGACGAGGAAGAAAACTTTAGCCATCGCAATTATCATAATTTACAACCAGGTAGCTCACTACCCGATACTTCGTACATGAAAAAGCTGCACTGGACGCCAAAACCGTTTCGAATCGCTTGAAGCACACGTCCAACTCCCTTAGCCAAACCAAAACGCACACGCGAACCGTCACGAGAATGCGAAAACCCTTCCGAAATGCAAACCCCTCTCTTGCCCTCGACAAGCAAAAGCACCGAAAAGGGCATCAGCGCTCATCTCTTGAAATAGTCAGACATCGAAGTCTTCTTGTCCCCATTCATGTTCTTCCCAGCCTTGGCGGCGAAATCCATTGCCTTGTTCGCGAGCCCGCCAAGTCCGGATTGCTTCCCTCCGTTCACACTCGCGTTGGCATTCTCGTAACCGTTTTGATACTGCTGTCCCTGCGGCTGGCCATACTGCGGCTGTCCATACGGCTGCTGTTGATACGGCTGCTGATACGGTTGCTGCTGGTAATACGCCGGCGGTGCCCCACCACTGCCGCTCATCTTCTTGTCGTCCTGCTCATAGTAGTTCGGGTTCTGATCATTGTATGATTTGATTTCACCCTGGCCTTGGGGAGGCGGCGGAGGAGGAAAGTATTGCTGCTGTTGGTTTGGGTGTTGGTTCGGGTAGTTTGAGGGAGGAGCGTAGTTCTGGTTGTAGTTGGATGAGGAGGCGGCCTGCTTTTCGGCTTGGCGGCGCTCGTTTGATTTGGCGATTTTGTTGACGGCGTAGATGCCGGCGCCACCTACGATGGCGGTCTTGATGAGGCCCATAGTGTGTTGAGTGTTGAGTGTTGGAGAATTTGGGTGTTAGAGCTGTATTGGCGGGAGGTTTCTGACTGGTATCGTTTAGGTAGGTGAAATGAGAGTTGTTGCTGGCAAGATATTCTACAGGATTCAGGTGATTCTTGCTTGCATGAAAAGAAAACTCGGGAGCCCGGATGAGCCTATCTTATAGTAGAAGTTCGATGTTTGAGGAAGTCATGGCGCAGCTGCTCATTCGGATCCATGCGCTGTTTTGATTGGAAGACTCGTTTAGCAGCTCGTGGCCAAGCAGACGTCTGACATTGAGCGTGTGCCACTGCCGTGAGTTATAAATAAATAACAACATATTTCTGATGTATATATTCAGCGCCGGCAACCTCGCCGAAACACGGTAGGCGAAGCATGAGATCAGTTGGCACCAGGCCAGAGCCCTTGAGAGAAAAGAGAGAAAAAAAAAAAAGACAAAATAGCAGAGACGTAGAAATATATATGATCGTCGGCTACCATGAATTTGATTTGTAAAAAATCACGTCCTGGCGCAGGGACAGTAAAATTTGCCCCTTTATAATGCATAGAAAATCAACCTACTATTATATCGTAAGTATTTATGTATAGAAAGATATAACGTTTTGAGTTTGATACTAATCAAATAATCAAGTTTTAATTATAAGTTGTTATTCTTTTATTGTGTTGGGTTAAAGTAGTAAAAATAGTACTTTTAGTATACTTTTATTGTACTTTTCGACTCCTACTGGTCCGTGCATTGAAGGGAGTATATGTCAGAATTGCCGTGTTAATACTAGAATAAGCGAAGAACACGAAAATCGGACTTTTACTAAAACCTATTAAAAGAATACGTGTACCATCGCTAACTCTTATTTAATAGTTAATGCTTTTTGTAATATGATAGATTAGATCATTCATTTTCGATCTGTGGAACATTTTTTCTTAATTAAGGTTGTGTATGTTAAGATATCTGAAGCAGACATGTAAAATTGAATTATTTAGGATAGCTTTTGGCTATATTTTCACTATATTTTAATGTATTTGGTCACCACAGATGAGTGCATCTCTATATTCTTAATTCACGTCTGCAAAGTAAAGTTTTCTGAGCTTATAGATATTTCTTTCTTCTTTTTTGTATTAGTAGTTGTTCTTTAATAGGCGGTATACCGTTACTGTCCCGCCTTGGTGGTGCGACAGGACGGGATTTTTTACAAATCAAATTCAAGGTAACCGACGATTATAACATAAAAATTCGAACCCTCTATCTTCCGTAGACATTCGGTTTTTGGAGAGCTTCTTGATAAGATCCGACCATGGCAGGGGATGGATAGACAGTATACGTGTTATGTTCTACACTTATAGTTGGTTGCAGAACACATCGCTCTCCCTCTTCGAAGTATCCTTGATGAGATAGGGTATTGACTTGAATCTTCCCCGTGTTTTTATATGTCATATGACGCGTAGGGATCAAAGCGTATTCATTACTGCAGGACGGAATGCAATTTAACAGGTCATGGCCTGGCCGGCTTCCCCATGGCTGACCGACAGGAAGCCATTCCCAGCAGGAAAAGGTAGCGATGGCCCGCCTCCCTTAGTTGTAATACCTATAGCAGCGAACTCAGCTTCGCATTGACGAGGGGGAGCACTGACTGAATGAAGAACGCCGAGTACAGGTTGAACATTGTTTTCACGATACGGAGTACAGTAGGTTGTTCATGAAGTTGCAGGGCAAAAAATGTCCAGCCACGCAATCCGGAGTGGCTCCGCCTGGGGCTCAACTTGGGGGTAATAGAGGTTCAGTCGGTCAAAATCCCGATAAATCCAGAGATTCAGATGTTTAGATGTTGAAATGTTCATCCGATAAAAAGAATCTGGGACGCAAGTCAATTGCGTGCTTGTCGTGTTCGCTCGTAATTGAATATCCGACGAGCGAAAATATCGAAGTGAAAAGTGAAGCTACAAAGAAGTTGCAGGGGTCTGATCTCCCGACGTTTGCCGCGCCACGATACCTCCCTACTCGTCGAAATACCCATCTGCATATCTATTTCGAAACTGACCTACATATGCCTTCCACCTCTTCCCTCCTCCCACCTCTTTTCTCCTCCCACCTCCTCCCTCCTCCCTCCTCCCTCCTCCCTCCTCCCCACACCCTCATCCCACCGCAAAACCATTCCGTTGCTGAAACAAGATATATTAAGCAGCCATGGCAGACGAGAACCCCGACCGCATCCTCTCTGAGCCTCCGGACTCATCAAATACCCAACGCGACGGGACTGGAAGCACCGGGACACCACCACCACCACCCAATGTCACGGCTACTACCACTGCCAGCACTGGCGACGACGTGTCTCCTGTCAATGGCGACTCGAGCACCGATTCTGCGCCCCCGCCAGCTGTCGATCCAAATGCAAAGGCCGTACACGAAGTCGTCAACTCGGAAATTGGAATATCGACCCTCTTGAATCGTCTCAAGCAGAGCATAGCTTCCGCAAAAGTAAGCCTTTTCCACCCCTTGAATCCTGAAGGCCTTCGTGCTAACCAGATTCCCTAGGAGTTTGCTACGTTTCTGAAGAAGCGTGCAGCCCTTGAGGATGAACATTCGAACGGGATGAAGAAGCTTTGCAGGGTTACAGCGGAGAGCATTCGGAGACCAGACCACCGGCATGGCTCATTTCTACAATCTTATGAAGAGGTCATGACGATTCATGAGCGCATGTCAGATAACGGGGCACAGTTCGCAATTTCTTTGCACCAGATGCACGACGACCTGGGGGAGATAGCCACGAACATGGAGCGGGGACGCAAGCAGTGGAAGACGACTGGCTTGACAGCTGAACAACGAGCTGCCGACGCAGAGGCAGCTATGAAAAAATCCAAAGCCAAGTATGACTCGTTGGCTGAGGACTATGATAGAGCCAAAACTGGGGACCGTCAACAGACCAAGAAGTTTGGCTTGAAAGGGCCGAAGTCTTCGGCACAGGTTGAAGAAGACCTATACCGGAAGTTAAAGGCTGCAGATGAGGACTATGCGTCAAAAGTGCAAACGGCACAGAATCTGAGGTCGGAATTACTGGCAAAGACAAGGCCTGAGACTGTGAAAGCCCTCGAGGACTTGATCAATGAATGCGACTCGGCGTTGACACTTCAAATGCAGAAGTTTGGTAGGTGGCAGTTCTCAAAAGACGGACACCAAGGTCTAACCTCGCTCCAGCATCATTCAACGAGAAGCTCCTTCTCAGCAATGGACTCAATATCAGCCCACTCAAGGGAAATGAGTCCATCAGCAAACCTCGTAGTCTTCGGGAAGTTGTCCATGCTATCGACAACGAGAAAGACCTTAGTAAATATATTAGCGGCTTCGCCAGCCAGGTACCTCCTCGGACCTCGGAGATTAAATATGAAAAAAATCCGGTATGTTACATTCCGAAATTTTCCTGACGTATATTGACTAGCCCTAGGTGTTGAACAACCCAGCGCCAGCCCAACGTCATTCAGATACTACCGCGTCTTCTAGATCGCAACAACAAGGCCTACCACCCCAGTCTATGGGAGTGACTCAGTCATCACAGCAGACACACATGAGCCACCCGTTCAACCAGCATCCGCCCACGCCTGCACAAGGACCTAATTCTTCAATGCAGCAGTACGGTACAGCACCGCCTGGAGGCCCAATTCGTGGTACATCCTATGGTTCTGGCCCTATGGGCTCCAGTGGTCCCCCCCAGCTATCTTCTCTCCCATTCCAAAACTCGCCACCTCCTTCCCAGCACCAGTCCTATCACCCGTCTGCTGTAGCTACTCAAGCCCCTTACTCCGGACCTCCTCCCACTCTCAGTATAGTCAATCTACCACCACTAAAGCCGGTCTTCGGTTTGAGCCTGGAGCAGCTGTTTGATAGAGATGGGTCGGCAGTACCTATGGTCGTATACCAGTGTATACAAGCCGTGGATCTTTTTGGACTAGAGGTCGAGGGCATCTACCGACTTTCTGGAACTTCTTCACATGTATCCAAGATCAAGGCACTGTTCGATAATGGTAATTCTCATCTTCGAATTTCTCACTGCGAAGCTAATATGCTACAGATGCCTCAAAGGTAGACTTCCGCGACCCTGCAAACTTCTTCCACGACGTGAACAGTGTTGCTGGTCTTTTAAAGCAGTTCTTTCGTGATCTTCCTGATCCACTGTTAACTGCTGAGCACTATGCCGGTTTCATCGAAGCTGCCAGTCAGTATCTACTTTTCTTCTTAGCCCCATGTCACTAACATGCTACAGAAAATGAAGATGACATAGTTCGCCGCGACTCGTTACACGCCATTATCAACAGTCTTCCGGACCCCAACTATGCGACGCTTCGCGCACTGACATTGCATCTCAACCGTGTCCAGCAGAACTCGCCTGTAAATCGGATGAACGCTAGCAATTTGGCCATCGTCTTCGGACCTACTCTTATGGGTGCAAGCACTGGACCGAATATCCAAGATGCAGGCTGGCAAGTTAGGGTCATCGATACGATACTTCAAAACACCTACCAGATCTTCGATGATGACTGAGTAGTCGAGCTTTGATTTGGACGAGCGAGAGACGCGGATTTATTGATGTAAATTACGGCTGGTTTTGGGTTTCGGAGCGACGCGACTACCAATGAGAGCAGTCCGGTTTGGGCAATTCAATAGTGAAGTTTGGTTTGAATCATGTCGTTGGTATTGATTGGGCTTTGAGTATCTTCGGGAGTGGCTCTATCATCCCTGTTCTGTAGCTACCTGATTTAGGTAGGGCATTGGTTCTAGTTGATCAGCTCAGTGATACCGTATCAGTTCACGGCACCGAGGAAGACCAACTAACAGGCGTCTTTGAAGAAGGAAATGGGTTCAAACACAGATAGGACTCACCCGCGACGAGGTAAAGCAGTGAAAATAACCAACCGTTCTCCGTACAATCAGAGACTGGGAATTGTGAGGAGAGAAGCGAGTGAGTACCTAGACCGGACAAGAGTGGATGTGGGTGGAAAGAGAAGAAATCGATCCCGGTCAATCTAGTCATGTGGCCAGTCATGTGGTTTCTTGCCAGGATCAGCTCTTGAGCTAGACCTCATTATGGTGCAGGCCTGCGATTAGCTTTTTCTCTGTTCTTGGTTATAGAAAAGGCCGCGACATCTTCACATTTTCCCACCATTATCGTCTCATTGCTCTGAGTCGGCGGCTTGACACTTACTTCTCTCATCTCCTGCAAATTCTATCCGCTTGTCTTCCAAAGCTTCAACATGAGCCAGCCATCTACCCAGGCAAGCAATGCCATCATCTACCTTACTTATGGTGGCTTCCTGTACGTACCTCCATCTCGGACCTCAGCGTTATTGAAGATAAGTAGGATATTGGGATGTTACGGGAGCTGACCAAACATGCAGAGTGATGGGCTGCTATGTCGCCTGGAAACTTCGCCACCAGACAACGGTAGTTTCATCTCGAAGAAAACACCTCCAACGAAGCTCACGATGAACCAGGGCGAATTTCTCTCCTCCAACAGGACTCAAACTGGTTAGAATACAAAGCCTTCGTCACCACAGCTTCGGCTATCACGTGACGATGATCCTCGAGACTCATCCCCTTTCATAATGAACTCAGGCTAATGTGAGACAGCATTGCCTTTGGCTTTGAACTTCATCGCGGCTTGTTAGTACTCCGCTTGTAACAATCATGGAATCAAAACGCGGCAGCCGATCAGAACGCCCACCCAGCAAACGCAAGCAATATAGATGAGTGAGAGATCTTCAATAGAAGACTAGTGTGAAGAGGTTCGTATCTTACAACATCGCTGGTCCTTCTTTTCGGCTCTCTCTCTCTCCATATCTTCTCGGGATACAGGTAGAGAGTGTTTGAATCAGAGGACCAGCGCGGCTTCACTACGGGCGCGGATTCGACACAGCTACCAAGGATCCAACTCTCGAACAAGAGAGATCCCCGGTCCTGTGAAGAAGAAGCTGAGATTGCACCGTGAATACTCGATCAAGTTAATGCTTGCGTGGGAAAGTGTCTGCCGCTTTGAATCCCCCCCCCCCCCTTCCTCTTCAGAGCCTCAGCTAATCTAGATTCTTCACCCTTTTCAGCCCTCGGATCCAGCATCCTCTTCTCTTATCCGCAACTTGCAACCATCGTTGGTGTTCAGGGCGTGATCATATATGCTATCTCATCAGCTGCCCCATTGTTGGTCTTTGCATTCTTGACGCCGATCATCAGGAAAAAGTGTCCTGAAGGATTCGTGTTGACGGAGTGGACGAGGCAGAGATATGGCGTCGTTACGGCCATCTATCTATCATTTATGACGATGGCTACAATGTTTTTGTATATGGTGGCTGAGCTATCAGCGCTACAGCAGATTATGACTGCGTTGACGGGGATGGATGGGCTTCCAATGGTTATTGTGCAGTGTGCGGTGACTACTATTTACACATGTAGGTATCCTTTACCTGGATTTTGCTCAAGACTGACAGTTTAAAGCTGTCGGAGGATTCAAGATTTCGTTCATCACGGATAACATTCAAGCTACAATGGTTATCAGCCTTAGTAAGTATCTCCTCCCTTCTTCTCTGAGGCTTGAGAAAGACACTGGTTCACACGCTTCTAGTTATCATCGCCACAATTACCATCGGTGTCCAGACTAAAATCGATAAATCCCTCAGGGACAATTCCGTACTCCTCGAGCCCAGCAAACTGGGCTGGCAGCTTCTCTACATTCTCCCGGTATCTATCATCACCAACGTCTTCTTCCTTTCCAGCTTCTGGATCCGTGCCTTCGCCGCCAAGACCGACAGGGACCTCTGGACTGGAGTTACCATCGCCACGCTCGTCGTCCTAATCATCTTGACTCTCGTTGGTGTCACAGGCCTTATCGCAACTGTACGTGCACCCTCTTCCTCGTCGTGGCTCTTCGGATCCGAAATTTCATAACCGCATTCCTCGACACCAAAAATTTAGACATTTGAAAGCTCACATGTATGTAGTGGTCCGGGGCCTACGATCCTACCAACCCGGATCAAGACGGCAGCATAGCTTTCTTCCTCCTCCTTGAGAGCCTTCCCACGTGGACCATCGGCCTCATCCTCGTGATAGTCATATCCATGTCGACCGCGGCCTTCGACTCTATTCAGTCTGCCATGGTCTCGACGGCCTCCAACGACCTCTTCCGCAACAAGCTCAACATCTGGTTCATCCGCGCCTCTGTCGTCCTGCTCATCTTCCCCGTCGTCGTCATTGCCCTTAAGAGCCCCTCCGTCCTGCGAATCTATCTCATCTCTAACCTCGTCTCCACCTCGACCATCCCTGTGCTGGTGCTGGGACTGATGGATCGCTTCTATTGGTGGCGGGGCTTTGAGGTCGTAGTTGGTGGGCTCGGCGGATTGCTATCGGTGTTCGTCTTTGGGACGATTTATTTCGGAGATGCGGAGCAGGGTGCCAATCTCCTTATCATTGATAGTGGCTTGTTTGCCAATGATTGGAGCGTATTCGGGGCGTTTGTGGCGGCGCCTGTTGGGAGCATCTTGTGGGGGTTCGGTGCACTTGCTGTAAGGCTGGGTTACAGATTCGTCGAAGCTAAGGTCAAGGGCCATCGTTTCGATGCCTTGGATCGCCCTGCTTATATGCAGGAGCGGGCGGAGGGCGTGACCGACTATGTTGATGACCACGATGAGGTCCACAGCGATGCTCCGGCTGGACTTGTTGCTGTTGATTACAAGAGCAAGTTTTTCTAAGCGAGCAAGTGGAAATAAGGGGTTGTTGACTAAGACCCCAGCGTGGAATCTCGCATATTTTCTTGCTTGGTTGACGACCAAGAAGCAGTCGATATTGTGGAGTGAAGCGAGGAGTGGATGATGCGAAGCAGGGGAAGGGTGGTCTACATTTCCATGTGGTTTAGTGGATCTTTCGGATCCGGTGAAGATGTTGATCGTTAGAGTTGAAATGGAGCTTATATCGTCTTTGAAGTTATACTTGGTTACCATGCGGTCTTGATCTACATGCTACAAATCACCCCAGATTGTTCAGCAAAACACCCTTCTTATAATAAAGCGTATAATTTCTGGAGTGGAGCCAGGATTTGTCTTCTGAACTCTCTCATGTCTAGTAAGTACGTTGTACATAATCAAGTGCCTGCTCTTCAGCACCACATTTTCCTAGCCTAATGTACATTTTACAGCGGCCCCGAAATCCACACGCTCGAGATTTTCTTGCCACTGTGCCACCGCCGCAATGATCGACCCCTAATCAAGTATCCTGCCAGCCTTCTTGTCCCATTCTACCAAGTCCTCCAAAGTTGTCTCTTTCGTCGTCCCCCACACCTGCCACGGCCCCTCCGACGAATCCCTCATAATCCTCTGCAAGACCACAAACTCCGTGACGTCCTTCTCCCTCCCACTCCCATCCACGACCTTGCCCCCGACCGTCCTCGTCAGGCGCTGCCTACTCCTCACCCTCACAACAGCCTGTCTCACGGAATTCCCCTCTAGCTGCATCTTGCCCCCGCGATGAGAAATCACCTTCGGCCCGCCCAGATATTTCACCAGCTCCCACTCGACCCTCTCGCTCCTCGGGCGACTCGCAATCCGCGCCCGGAAGCTCTCAAAGATGCCATCGGTGCAGATCTTGCGCAGCGCCGGCAGGTTGCCCTCCGCGAACGCCGTGTACATCTGCTGGTGCAGGGCGAGGGCCGTCGGGGCGATGGCGCGGCGCTGGATCTTGAGGCTGCGGTTCCAGAAGCGCCGGCCCTGCTCGCGCGGGGACGTGGCCCAGAGGACGTACATCGACACGCGGTCGCGGAAGCGGATCTTCAGGTGTCGCCATAGCAGGCTGGCGAAGACTCGGGGGGTCTTGAGCGGGCTGGGGTAGTTTCGGCGGGAGGGCGTTACGAAGGTTTCTGCAGGGCGCCGGTTAGTTCGTAGGCTGGTGCTGGGAGGGAAACGAGTGAGAGAAAGAGGAGGGAGGCGTGCCTTCAAGCAGTCCAAAGTCTGAGGCCAGCGTCACTTGGCCCGCCTGTTCTTTCTGGGCGACTCGGAGACTTCTCTGTGGTGCTTGCCGGGGCAGCTGCTGCTGGCTTCTGTCTTTAGGGAATTGGCGGAGGGGAGTCTGAGAAAGACATCTTTGGGGAGCAGAGTGTAGGAAAGAGGAAGGCGATGCTCGTAAGGCTGTAAAGATCGGGCGCCGGAGGGATTGTACCATGGTGGGCGAGGACAATGGCGAGGGGATGCTATCGTGGTTGTCGCGAACATCCGAAGTTTTTTTTGGGAACAAATGATCGGCCAAAATGCTGGACTCCCAATGGCTGGGACTGTATCCCTGCAAGATTTTTCAGATTGGCGTCATCAGCGATTGTAGGAGTCGCGGCGATAATAAAAAGATATAGTGTCAGCCCAGCAACCTTCTCTTCATGCTAGCTTTATGTCCGGTGCTTTTTTCTAAAAAAAAACAAAAAAAACCACCCCGCGTACCTTGCAAGTATGGCTGTGGAACTCTCCTTTCGTACTATAACTCGACATCATCTTGGACCACAACACAACATCGAAATCCATTTCCCCTCTCGACCTCCTCGCAACTCCCCTTCCTAATACAATATACACACAAACCCAAGATCCGCTCTCCCGAACCAACTGCTCTCTGCGGTTCCCCTTCCACCTACCTACCTATCCACCCGACTGACTGACTACCCACCCTCGAAGTGTCCCCCAACTCCTCCTTTGCCCCCTACTCCATCTGCTTCCCCCCTCTTGCCTCTACTCCCCGCCGAATCGACACCCCGCGCGGCCAGACCACGCTCCCTCGGCCCCACGCCCTCGCGTCGCCGTTCTGCTCAGAGTAGAGAAGCGCTGGCACTTCCCTCTGCTATTCTACCGCGGCGCCAGCTGTGTGGTGTGATATGCGCTGACGTTTCTGCGGGAGTTGCTGCCGCTGGCAGGGGATCTGGAAGTATGGGCGTTGAATTGGGAGGTTCTTCTAGGGGGATGGGGGGGGACGGAAAACGCGCAAAAGAAGTGCAAAACATTGGGGGAAAAAAGACATAAGCTGTTACTTGGGAGTGCTGTTCGTCGGCATGGATCACTTTATACTTTACGACTGCCTAATGTCTCGCTGGTGCTTTACCCCTCAGACGATTAAAACCCTGTTCCGATATTCGAATTTGCAAGTTTGGGATCGAAACCGGTAAGGTTGTAGTGGGAATGATAGGAGCAGCAGGGCGAGATCCGTAGCTAGCTCCCTAAATACTGGAATCCGGGATGGCAGGCTTTAGGGGATGAATAAAATCACAATCAGACTCATGCAAATGATCGAGATTCGTGTATTAGTTCCATTATCATTGCCGAATCTACGCCCAGCCTGTGCAGATACAAGCAAGACCAGGCCAGACCCTCTGCTGAATACACATGTGCTGTAAAGAGCAAAGCAAAGCCCCAATGCAATAACAGCAGGAGCGCGGAAAGCAAGCATAAGACACCATCGTCCCACTAGAGCCCATGTCATCATTGCGTTCTTGTGAAGAATGCGGGTATCAATCGAAAACGCCCATGTTCGAAGTAACGTCGTAAACGAGACGAGGCAAGAAGTTGTGAAAGGAAAACGGCGGCAATCCGTGCAGACAGACTTCTATCGAAGGTTCTCGTGTGGGTGACGGCAGATGGGACAGGTATCGATTGGTCGCTTAGAAACCATGAACCTGGGACACGGATTGTGAGTTTTCTAGTCGTAGGCCGAGGGGGGAATAGCTGTACCTTGATAGTCTTGGCGTCAAGCTCCAGACCCTCTTTCTTGTCCGTAAGGAACTCTTGAACATCCTTGCGCTGGTCGCCCTGGAGCTGTATCACCTCTCCCATCTCAGTATCGACGACAATGGTGCCATTGCAAGCTATTCGGGATTAGTGATCGAGTTTCAAGTTTCCTGGTGATCTCGAGCTGCTCACCAAACTTCTTCTTGATGACCTTGAGGATCTTCTTCTGGTCGAATTTTTTGGGCAGACCTTGGACAGTCGTCAAAGTCTTACGACCATTGCGCTCTGTGGCGGACAACCGAGTCAGCAGGCACACGTGGCCTTGCGAGGAGGGGCTGTGCCGTGTACAAGGCGAGAAGTGGACTTACGCTGGATACGGATGTGGATGTAGTTCTGCGACTGCTTTGTTTCTCCGGTATCTTCGTCGGCTTCGGCGAAGGGGTCTGCAGAACGAGAGATGTTAGTTGCGGGTCCTCTGAAGCTCCTGCGATGAAGCTCCTGCGATTAGGCTTCTGCGATAGGATAGTAACTTAGGATAGGAACTGAGGGCTCGAAGGGAAGGGAAAGGTGAGGTTCCTGGAGGATCCGTGGCGAGCGCAGCCTTCTCGTGGGGCAAGCAAGCCCTGCTTAAGAATCAGGAGGGATAGGACTGACCGAAGGTCTTGAGGTTTTCGATTGACATAAACTCGGTAGTGTTCCTGTACTCTGGGCTGGGTTTGTTGTTGGAGGAGTTGAAGAGCGATACTGGTGTCGCTGGAGAGGAGTAAGGTTGTTTGTTGGAGGTGGTGGTAGTGGTGAGTGGAGATCTGGATGACGAAGGTTCTGCGAAGTTGAGTTGAGGTCGGAGGGGGACGTCGAAGGGTGGGGAGATGACTAAGCTAAAAGAACCGTCGGCCTCAGGCATCATCGACCGGATTGATCCTACAGGATGTGAGTCACTCTCTGATGCCATTCAGTTAATTATGAACTGACAACAATTGATCAACCTTCTCCGCTCGCATTGAATACGCGTTGGGATACTCCCAGGTTTGCAGATTTGACGTCACGTATTCGGGGCAGTTATAAAAACAGGCTTGCCCCATGAGCCAGCCTCACAGTCCAAGCTTATCAAAGTCCTTCGACAATTGTGATATGTTGTACAAGAATGGCGTGTTGAGCGTTGTCCATCATAGCTATCACAGGAGGTTACCAATTCCGGTACCCGCATAACAGGCTACTCAATACCTGCATGTCCTGATCTCAGATATTATTCATAGGAAACAAAGCCAACCAACCCTCTTTCTTGAGAGCGATCTATGGTCAATGATAGACTGAATACCATGCAAGCAAGCCGTCCAGATGCCAGGGCGTTTTGCAGAGTAGTATCCTTCCACTCCGGGCGCACACTCTCAAGCTTCTCAAGCTCAGAAAGACCTGCATCAACCGCGCGCACATGTTCTACAGGAACCTGTTATTATCGTACACCGTCACATCCTCTACCCTACGAAGAAGGTGCTGCAGCAGGCGCCTCGGTGCCAGTCGCCATTCCTGGGACAACTGGAGGAGGGAGGAAAATCGGTAGGTAAGTCTGTAAGACATGGTCAGTCATCCATCAGTATCAAAGCTCGAAGCAAAGCGTACCACAATGAGCGCCATGACTAGAAAACACACGTTAACAAATGTATCCGCTTGCAGAGGAAGGGATTCCCACTTACTTCCCATACCCACGGAGAAATAGGCTGGTTGACTCGCAGTTCTCTTCGCCTCTTGACTCTCTCCCAGCCAGTTCTGGATCGCCAATGCAAGAGATGCCCTACTCCCATCAGTATCCCACCATCCAGCCTCACAGATATGCTACATACCATCCGATGAACCTATTGCGCGTGAACATGGCAGCCATGGGCAGGGTGCTTCCTAGGGTACCGCTGATATCGCCTGGGGATTCTTTCGCGGTGGGAGTTTGGTATGGGATGACTTGAAGCTATTAGTTGATATTTCCGGAGGCTTTTTTTGCATGGTATTTGTAACATACTGAGATCAGCCCTCCGCATATCCTTCCTGCTCGACATCGTAGTGGTAGGCTTGGGCGAGGGTTGGCCGAAAAATGGTTGTTGGAATACGCGATGCGACTCGAGCTAGCTAATTGCTCAGGTCGGCGTGGGGGGACAGATGATTTAGCGTGTCTATAGTGTAACGGTACATTTTATCTTACTTTATTTTATTTTCGTATAATCTCGTTTATTTTCGTATATTTTCGTATAGTCTTGTATATTTTTATATGTCTTCGTATCTTTTGGTATATTATATACGCCGTATAGCAGAGTTCAAGCGCCTGATCCGCTGCAGTTGCCAGCCACCCGAGCCAGCGAAAGCCAGTCCGTGATGGGCCTGCAAGCCAAGAAATTTTAGAGCCCCCGTCATGAGCCTAGGTAAGCCTGGAAATATCCTTGCTTTGACCCTCCCCGGGACTCCACTCATCCATCGATAACAGACAGACTCCACCACGACACTTTGTACCACGATCACCACCACGACCACGACCACTTCCCCAATCGATCCCATCCGGCTTCGCATTCCGCCCTGCTGCCGTCGCTTACTCTTTCAAAACCTCATAAGCATATCCAAAATAACGAAATCGCATCTCCTTTGCCCCGACATGGACGAATCATGACCACGAGACCCAGTGTGGCCCGACAGCCACCTCAACATTCTCTAAGCTCGACAGGCCCTACTCAGAGACCTCCGCCGCTCCGGGCGCCCTCGCAGCAATTCTCTTCGTCTTCGCCGACCAGACGAGGCAATGAGTCGTTCGTGGACTTGACCTTCGAGGGGGGGGATGCCGCGCGCCCCAGGCTTGGGACCTCGCGACTGCGGGTCGAAATCTCGACAGACCCGAGGCAATCTGATATCAAATCCCCAAAACCTTTCTTGGCTGCTACTCCAACTTGGATGCCGACCCTTCCTCCGCGAGGCCGTCCACAGCTTCCCTTCGATGTACCGAGTGCTGGCCAGCGAGGCGCGCAAGAAGGCGGTCAGCAAGCAATCACTATAAAACCAATGCCTCTCCCAGTGCGGCCTGGACAGCATGCTCCGCCGACATCCGAGAAGCAAAGGCCGGTGCCAACAAGCACCACAGCTAAGAAGGATGCTCGCCCCAAACCATACAACCTGGAAGTTCCAGCAATCGCGCCTCATTACTCTCCTAACGGTATGTCACTTCGCATTAATCCATAGACTGCTTATACTAATCTTCTGAAGGTCATGCGGATTTCTACCCGTGGACAGGAAACCATCCGGAAGACCAGTTCTCCGAGACTGCCATCCGACAAGGCTATTTTGACAAGTCTCACACTTCCCAGAATGAGACCGGCTCGGCAAGATCTACTATATTTCCAGCTCTAAAGCATAAGAGCGGGCTGCAGACATTGTCGGCCGTATTCACCAATGTGCTTGCGCAAAGGCGGGCGCATGGACAGATAACTTCTGGCTCAACATTTAAACCTCCACCCCGAGTGACAGTAACCGACACAAAAAGGGAAATGTGGTTAAGGGACTTGGCGAACCCTACGATTTCTTTGCGCCGTCTCAGTCGCTCCATACCCCATGGGATAAGAGGGAAAGTGCTTTTGGACCAATCATTAAGCAAGAACATTCCTATCGAAAGAGCAGTGTGGCTAGCCAAGTGCGTCGGTGCAAATGAGTTGAGATCCTTCCGAAGAAAGGGTGCTAGTGGAACATTTGCCATGGGCGGCGAAGCCAAATGGATCCGAGACTTCACAGTTTGTGTCGAGCAATTTCTGGAGACTATTATCGGGACGTGTGGTGAGAAGGACTTCAAAGCCCGGATAGGTTATGCGTATGTTCCCTAGAGCTGCATGGACTTCTGGACTGATGGTGCTGTGCAGTATACGACTAGCGACAAATTTCCATGCTGAATATCTACTTGACCGAGAGCATTACATGGATTGGCTTGTTTCATCTTTGGAGAACAGCCCCCAGACAAAACTTCCCATGTGGCTCTTGGTTACTCAGATCTACTGGAAGGACCTCTTGAAATTCCGCAAATACGGTCGACGGTTGGTGGCTGCTTTGATGAACCAGCTGGCTGAGGTATGTCTTCGACAAGTCTGCAGCTCCATGATGCAATGCGTGATTTTTTAACGTCTTATTCAGACTCTAAATCATCCTGACCACGATCTCATGGCTCCACTCGTGGATAGGTTGAAGTTTCTCCTAAACGGTCTGATGACTTCCAACATTCATAACTTTGTCTCGCCTAAGGTATGGAATACACACAGGGATATTCTCATGGCCAACTTAGGCTCGGAAGACTTACTGCTCAAGTCTGTCTTGGGCGCTATTGATCGTAGAAATAGTCGTTTCGTCGCAGCAGGTGCTTCGAAGGAACCTAATTCTCGGCAACGTCTAATAGCCCTACTCGATGGTACTCTGTTCAAGCCCTCTTCGACCGATCTACCTCGATTGTGTTGGGACATCGACAATGATAAAGAATTGTTGGTTTCAACAGTGTTGAAGTGGGCAGCATCCTCTCATAGACCTGGACATGCTAAAGTTTACGTCGCTGCACGCATCCTCAGATCTTGGAGCAAGATTGGCCCTGATGTCACAGGGTCTATTCTCAAATTTCTCGATTCGTCAATATGCGACTCCATACGCTGCAAATCCGCGTTCTATCATTTGGTTTCCGAATTGGCCCGTTCAGAACACTTTTCGACGCCAAGATATCTTCAGTGGTTGATAGCTCGGGGAGGCATCTATAGCACAGCCGATCTGGATCCTAACGGGCCAGCGTCAACCAGACTTTTAGCGGAGCTTCCAATGGCAAATGTCAGTGATAGTATTATCGAGCTTCGGGCAGCCCTGCTTAGCCGTGGGGACCTCTCGGCTGATGAAGAGGATGACCAAGTTCATGACTGCATGGTCTTCATGAATAGAACCTTACCGGGAATGCAGACTGGTGACGATCTCGATCTGGAGCCAAATGAATACTCTGCAACATCTGGACTTTCAAAGCTTCCTTCAGACCTGAGCCGAACAATTCGATCCGAGTTAGGGTTTTGGCTCAGACAGAAGGTCAAACTTCAGATGATCCAGCCAACTATCCCACCACTGGATGACTGGGACGTTTCCCTGTTGAAAGGTGGAACTTCTGCAATGACAGGATCGGAATTCAATACAGTCCGGCGGTACCTTGAATACCTTGAGGACTACTCAGTGCTTGCTGATGTTCTCAAGATTGCTACGACGTCCAACGATGCGGAGGTTCTGGCTTCGTGCGCTGACACCCTGGACCTACATCTCAAGACGTTCGCTGCCATAGGCGCTTTGAACAGCTTATTCGATATTCTTATGAGTCGTCTACGAGCTTTAACAGAAGAGAACGTCTCAGTTCTGAGAACATTTCTGGTCTCTCTTTCGGATCTTGCTTCAAGGCTCCCCAACCAGCACACAGTTGCACAACAACTTGCTCGGGAACTAGCTCGCAGCGATAGGAAGACTGCTGCAGACGCATGTTCGCCAGTGTCGGACCACATGGCGATCGTGGAGACGGCAGAAGTAGACTTCACCGATGAAATCGAGAAGGTCCTAGCAAGTGGCAATAGTATGGACCAAGCTACTTTGGAGCGACTCTTTGGACGAATCATTTTACGACTCCAAGAATCATGGGAAAAATCGCCAGAGCAGCAGCGGAGCTGTGCCCTATTGCTCACTCGCCTGCGCACATTTGATGCCAAGCAGTTTGATCTGTTGATGGCGGCATGGGTCAGCAAAGCTCTACCGATGCAGAGTCGGCCCAACATGATGCAAGTGTTTGGCCCGCTAATCAGCTTTGGCTGTCTGGCTTTTCGAGATGTGCTTCTGGGTTGTGGTGCCAGCGAAAAGGAGGCAAGCGTGGGTAGCTCGTACGCCACTGGCACGTCTTCAGAGCTCCTCTGCCTTCTGGTGGCTCCTTGCAACCTCCCAGAAATCATGACCCACGAAGAAACATATCGCCTTCGAGTTAAGCAGAGCCATATGCAGAAGGATTTCCCTTCGGATGTTACATCAGTCATCCGTCAAGCCTTCGCAGAATCTTATTCTGGCATTCAACCTGCAGGCTCACACGCCCTTGAGGTAAAAACATTACTCGGAGGTGTGGATATGCACGAGCTCTATCAATTTCTCGTACTGCACGACCCTGTCGCGTTCACCCAGAAGTTGGCCGTGCCATTACTTCAAACCTCAACTGCAGAGACTGCGGCAGCCATCAATACAGTTATCGATAAGCTAATGCTGGCCGGCAGTCCCGCCGAGCCGATAACAACAGAGTTACTTCTGAATATAACAGATGATCTTTCTTTGCCATTCTGTCAGATCAAGCTTGCATCAATGCTGCAGGCACACGATACCACTATGGAAGGAGGCGAAGCTGGCCAGCCAGATCATCTCGTTGCTTTTGATAGTGCCATCGAGTCAGCTGTAAATTCTGGGAAGACTTCTTGGGCGAGCATCATTCCCTTGCTTGACACTTCGATAGCACAGCATCTGCGAAGGCGAGCCGATGTTCAGTTCCTCAGCCTCTTCCCTTCGCCCAAGACACCCAACAACGAGGGGTTCCTGATGGAAAATCGTATCAGACGTGCCGAGAATCTCTTGCGCATCATCGATGCCACAGCACATGGCATATCGACATCTTCTCCAGATCCAAGTAACACCAGCCTTGCTTCCGACATGGTCACAACACTCAACGGCATCCGGCTTCTCTTTGCAAACACCCAGTCTCAGGAAGTGAAGGACATAGTCATATCGAAATGGCTGCCACTGCTCCTTTCCTTCATGACGATACACGTTTCAGCATTCGAAGCCACCAAACAAGGAAACGAAAGCCGCGCAAAGGCCACTCTTGCTCTCGCCGCAGTCTTTCTCCAGCTCCAAGCTATTGATCTCAGTACGCAAGCTATCGTTACTTTGGTAGAGCAGACATTCGACCTAGCGCTTAACCTCGTAGACTCCCTCCCAGAAGACCTGCGTCTGCAATGTGTTCGCAGTATCCGGACCACTACCTCTAATCCACAAATCCCATATCTGTTCAGTATTGCCGCCAATCCAACAGAGTGGCTCGTTCTCAGTCAGAAGGAAAAGGCTCCTGTTATACCAGGCCAGAGTAATCCAGATGGCAACGGAAGGCAGGCAGAGAAGGAGAAACTGGCCCCGTTTCATTTGAGACGGTGGGAGTTGCTGGGGGAGCCGACGCCGAATGTGGGGGAGAATGATACTAGTCTGAGCTTGACACTTTTTGGTGCACGGCGGGGATGAGGAAAAACGTAGCACAGAGACAGGTGTCGGCTGGGTTGAGCCGGCACACGCATAGATGGCTTTGGATTGGACGGAATATGGCCAGCAGGTTAGCATAGGCGTTTTTGGGTAAAGCGTATGATCTTACGATATGAACATAATGACAGCGTATTCCTCCTGGCCCCATTCATCATGCAATCCTTCTGATATCTAGACCTCGTCCGGTCTGCCTTCTTCCCACAGTCGACGTTGCACCACCCAGGCAAGGGAAAGGGATGGAGGAATTGTCTATTTCTTTCTTGAAGGAGAGAATGAGCTGTCGTGGTGGGGTACATAGTTAATCTGAACCTGCTGGTTTTGGCACTTGGGAGCAGACTTGCTTGCTCTTTGCTGTTCATCAGATGCTAGACTTGACACACGCACGCTGAGGTGGACTTCAGGATCCGCAAGGGTGGGCAAACACGAGGAAGAAGCTGGCAGAACAAAAGGATACAAGAGAGAGGATGTAGAGAGGATGAAAAGTAACCGAGTCACTGGAAGTAAAATAGTCATTGTGTGTGGTTGCAAGTCGCCAATTAATTGAAAATCAATTAACTAGTGCCGCCAGAGATCTTCCCTCGTCCATCGATATCAGGTAGCCCCCGAAGCACCATGTACGAAGCATAGCCTATCCCGAAACCTTCTCGATATCCCTAGCCAACATATATCTTGCACCAAACACACAGAGAAAAGGAGGTAAGTGCCATAGCATTTGAATGCAAATGACTTGTTTGTTGGAAGACCAACAGATTATCTACCCACACTAGAACCAAACTCCAACCTGATGCCTCGAAGAAACAACATTGTAAGAGATTGATCTTTCAGTAAGTGAGACAGAAGAAATTTACCATCCAGCACCCCAGGTATCGCTGCCAGACACAGGGGTATCCCATTCAGGAACAGCAGCTGCCTTTGGTGCAGCAGGGGCACGCGGAGCAACCTGATGGGGAGCAGCTGGCTGTTGAGCAGCAGGGGCACGTGGAGCAACCTGATGGGGAGCAGCTGGCTGTTGAGCAGCAGGGGCACGTGGAGCAACCTGTTGAGGAGCAGCTGGCTGTTGAGCAGCAGGAGCACGTGGAGCAACCTGTTGAGGAGCAGCTGGCTGTTGAGCAGCAGGGGCACGAGCAACCTGGTGAGGAGCAGCGGCATTCCACTGTGGAGTGGCCTGTTGCGGAACAGCAGCCGGAACTGGAGAGCCCCAGTTTGTAGCTGTTTGAGTAGCCTGATGGTGTTGGGTAGCTGTGATTTTGAGTTAATCATTGTTCTAGAAAGAGAGTGACACAGGATAAATACCATATTGACCTTGAGGTGGACCATAGTGACCTTGGGGCAGAACATATTGACCTTGAGGTGGACCCTGCTGAGTTGAAAGAGGACCTTGATATGAGTTAGTTAGTGTTTTATGAGGAGAGTGGTATGGGATATATACCATATTGACCTTGAGGTGGGCCATAGTGACCTTGAGGTGGGCCATAGTGACCTTGGGGCGGACCATATTGACCTTGGGGTGGACCAAAGTGACCTTGAGGCGGACCCTGTTGAGTTGGAGGAAGACCTGTGAGTTCCAGTTAGTCCGTGTCAAATAAGAAGAGTGGCAAGGAAATACATACCATACTGTCCTTGAGGGGGACCAGCCTGGGCGACTGGAGCCTGAGGGGTGAAGGTTTGGACCGGAGCACCGTAGTGCTGTGGACCACCGGACTGTTCAGCTGGGAGACCAAACTCTTGGGCTGGTCGAGTTGGCTGGAGGGCTTGAGGAGCTTGAGCATTCCAAGCAGGAGCAGCTGGAAGACCGAACTCTTGGACTGGCTGAGTTGGCTGAGGGGCTTGGGGAGCCTCAGCTTGAGCATTAGGAGCAGATGGCTCGGCAGCCTGGGCCTCTTCAGCAGGAGTATCAACTGATGCCTCACCCCATCCGCCTCCGTTGCCAGATCCAACACCCTCGCCATCATCTGAATCATTCTCGAACTTGAGGTCTTCGATCTTGCCAGTTACATTGCCTTCAGCATCAGGAGCGAAACCCTCAGGGATGTATTGCTCAAGGAAATCAGGAACGATCTGTTGAGTCTCCAGGAGAGTTTTGACCAACACCTCCGCAATATCAATGTCCCGATCATTGAAGAACGAGGTAGCAAGGCCCTTGTTCCCAATACGGCCGGTACGACCTGTTTCTAGTTAGTTGCTATTCGGGGATTAGGGGGGAAGACTAACCGATTCGGTGAGTGTACTCCTGGATACCGCCGTATTGAAAAGATGGCAAGTCGTAGTTGATGACGTGCAGAACATTGTGAATGTCCAATCCTGAGAGAGAAAGAAGTTAGCAGCTGCCCTTGAGGCCTGGGTAGGGAGAACATACCTCGAGCAGAGACACCGGTGGCGATCAAGACGGGGGCCTTTCCTGAGCGGAATGCACGGATGGAGTCCTCACGCTCACGCTGAGTACGGCCGGAATGAATAGAAGTGCAGGGGATGTCCAGGTTGAACAGGTAATCATCAGTCTCATCAGCGGTGCGCTTGGAATTGACGAAGATGATGGTACGAGCTGGAGGAGCCGACATCAACAAATCGAAGAGAGCCTTGCGCTTGGCATGGGCATCAACGAAGACAATATCTTGCTTGATGTTGACATGGCTTGAGCCAGCGCGACCAACACGGATGTGGACATGGTCGTGGGAAAGGTGCTGAAGAGCAAGCTCGTGGGCAATCTTCGGGAAGGTCGCAGAGAACATCAAGTACTTGATGTTGCCCTCCTCCTGGTCTGTGAAGAAATACTTAGTAGCTGCACTTTTGAAATCAAAGAAGAAAACTTACCACCACCGGACATGATCTGCTTCAATTCAAGCTCCCAATCAGTGTTGAGCATCTCGTCGGCCTCATCAATGACCATGTAGCGCAAGCGCTTCAATGTCAAGACGTTGGGGCGGTTGATAAAGTCGCACAGGCGACCAGGAGTACCGATCAACACATCACAGCCCCGAGCGAGTTGTTGAATCTGCTCACCCAGAGGGCCACCACCATAGACAACGCAGGGTCGAAGCATGGTTCTGTAGCAGAAGCGGCGAGCCTCGTCGAAGATCTGAGTCGCTAACTCACGGGAAGGGGCAACGATCAAGACCAGCGGCTCAGCGCGAACTGGAGCAGTGATACCAGGCTGGAAAGTGACAGGGTTTGGGCGGGGAGCCGCAATCTTCTTTGCCTTTCCCATCAACTTGGACAGGATTGGAATCAAGAATGCAGCAGTCTTTCCGGATCCTGATCGGATTAGTAAAGAGAATGCAAGAGAACGGTAGTACTTACCAGTCTGTGCACACGCAACCAGATCATGACCCTCAATTACGCAAGGAATCGTGAATTGTTGAATGGGGGTGGGAACATCATAACCAGCAAGCTTGACATTGGTCAACATAGCAGGGTGAAGACCAGCGTCAGCAAATGACTTGATAGGTTTGATGCGGATTACGCCCTCATGGACAACATCAATCTTGGCAATACTGTAGAAGTGTTAACGGTTACCAGTCTCCAGTGAGAGTGGTGCATGGTACGTACGCCTCGAAGTTAATACCGGACTTGACATGGTTTGCAGAGCCAAACAGCATCTTCTCAAGCTCTGGGTGAGCAGGACCAATGTCGCCGAAATCCTCATCCCACTGGTAGATGGCAGCATTGTTGGCCCACTCGCCGGGACGAATGCCTCCAACAGCCTCCTCGATCTCTGCGTTAGGTTCAGCTTGGAAAGTTTCGGGAGCACCCTCAACGCCACCCTGCGTATCCAACAACTCCTTGGTGGATTTGTTGTACGTATCGTAGTCATACTCAGTCTTGCGCACCCAGCCATACTGCTGAGGCGTCAAGCCAGGTGGTGCCTCAGGGGGGCCATGATGGGCTCCATCAGGAGGGCCATCAGCGGTGGGCAAGGCAGCAGCCATGTCCTCGGTGTTGAAGTTTGACATCCTGACTAATCTGCGAGTGGTCAGTCAAACTTATTGGGTGATTGAAAGAAGGACGAAGTGGAAAAAGGGAAGTGAGGATATATGTCTGTGTGAGATATAAGATGAGTTGGGGTGAGTATACCTTTGGTGAAGATGTCGTGATGACGTCCTGCAAGGGGAGACTCGAGTTAGTTGAGCTGAATCAAGATCGAAGTGTTGTGGTCGAGTAGGAGATGGAGAGCTTGGGAGTAGGAAGAAGAGGAAGAAGAGGAAGAAGAGGAAGAGGAGGAAGAGGAGGAAGAGGAGGAAGAGGAGGAAGAGGAGATGGGGCAAGGTGGCAAGTATATTCAGCTCGGTCTCTAGCGTGCACGCAAAGGGGAGGGACTTACTTGTGTTTGAGAGAGACCAGAATGACCAGGTACTTAGGTGCCTAAGCCCGGATAGAGTATGTGAAGGGGATGTCGGGAGAAGTTGATCAACCTGGAAGAAGTTGGTCAACGAAGGAAGTGTGGTTGTGGTGGTGAGGAGGAAGGGGAGACAGGATTGGGGTTTAAGTACTTGACCCGAGGAGAAACTTCTGATCGTACTGGGAGGCCGCTAGCGTCGTGCTGACTTGGCGTCTCGACTAACCGAGCTCCTTCCCTGGTTGGCCGAAATGTGCCCTCCATGATTGTGGAAGGTGCTATCAGCTACTCCAAACTGACAACTACTTATTAATTTGATTATGTAGCTGCTATTGAGTGAATGGGGGGGGGTTAAAGCAACTCGGAGCATCTCATAGACCGTAGCAGAGTAGCGTAGCCCGTAGATCTGGTATAAAGAGAGAGAGAGAGCTAAAGGTATAGCTAGCATCAATGACATAGCTCCGAGCAGTAATCTACAGAGGCACAAGGTGATATTACTATGTGGAGAAGCTACGAGTACTCCAGGAGGTGTAAGAAGTCTGCTGTGGCTCCTATTATGGGAAGTACACAGTGCAGTCTTATCTGCTAGACTTGGTTTCAGATTCAGAAACCCCGAAAACTCGAAGCCTATTGCGGATTCCCTCGCAAAACTACGCCTATCATCTACAGCACCTTGAAGCAGAGAAGCATAGAAGCATCTACCAACACTCTTGCCATTCAGTGGCCCATCGCTCAAGCCTGGTTGGTGCCTAGGACTTCGCGCTGCTCCAAGCTGACCCGAGAACCTACGCAGCAAAACGCAGAAATTCAAGCATGCAGAAAGCTTTGTTCGACACTTCGTTATAGCAGATTGAACAATCCTAGCGCGTTACGAGTAAGCAGAACCCAAGAAAGAAGGGGAACTTCTGGCTGCCACTGACAGAGACAGAACGAAGGCTCATTGTCCGGTACGCCTGCTATCATCAAAGTCAACATCAACATCCTCGATCTCCTCATCCTCCTCCTCCTCCTCCACGATGCAAAGAGCTCTACGAGAGCCCCCTTTCCTTTCGCGGAAGCTAAGACTCAAGAATCGATAGATCATTGGAAGAAGTTACAACGACATGAGTACGGAAGGGACTAAACCACCTTCTACACCAGACTTTTACTCTGCCTCGTCTTTAGTTCTAAGTTACATCACACCTTTCCCGCCTCTGGGGTAATCATGAGCAAGCAGCTTTCCCTTATTCCCAGCATGCCAGGACACGCGGAGGACGTTACGGGAGGCGAAGGCGCATACACAAGATAGCCGAAGGTGTCAACAGCTGGTCACATGCTCGGCTAAATGAGAAAGAGGCGAGCTGAAAGGGATTGATGGCGCTCGGACGGTTGACGGCCATGACCCCATAATAGGGGCTCACCCAGTAAGTAGGCTGATCTTCGGCGGCAGCGAAGTCTACCGGGTATCTGCAGAAGCGAGGTATCAAGCAGAGGAATGGAGTGCTGGGATAACGCTGGAGGCAAATTTACTACGGGAAAGCGGAATTGGATTCTATTGAGGACTGGAGATGAGATATTGAGGTTGAGATTGGGCGAGTCTGGAGCATAAGTATCTACTATACATAAAACCGAGGAGATGGATCAACAATCATTACGAGAAAAGGAGGAATGGATTTACAATAGTAGGTACACGTACTTCTACGGGTGGCTACATGCAGACCAAGGACTCCAGACTCCAGAGCCTGCCGCCCGTATTTTGGAAAGGAAGCTCTGCAGATCCTGATCACTCTTGGCATGTACTTCTACTTCCAAGCAAAACACCAAAGGAGCCAGCAGCGCCCATATGTTCATGTGAAGTTGTGCTCACTCGGTGTGAAGTACCTAGCTGGCCACCAATGTATGTGTTACCCTCCTCTAGAGAGCAATCTCAGATGTAAACACTGGCCAAGTCTCTTGACCTCCTTCTATACCCCTCCTCTGCAGAGTTGGGAAGCTCGTCCAGCTATACAAAATCCAGCTCGCAAATATAAGTTTGTGGTGCTGACCAAGGCATTCTTGACATCTGTGCTTTTAATTGAGAGCAGAAAGAAGCCTGACGAGGGCATATGCTCACACCCCGGGCCGGTGCCGCGTAAACATCATCGCACCGTCTTGGCTCAGAGTAGCTTGAAGAAGAAGTTTCGACGCCGAGGTTCTGTGGTGGTGATCCAATTCAGCCCGGCAATCCTAACTATCTACCATATTGACAACCTGCAAAGTCTGGGTCAGCACAGTTCAGCAGCAGGAGTAGATTGAGATGGTTGCCTTGGATACTAAGATAGAGTCCAAATCAGATATATCCTTGAGGTCAGCTATTGACACTCAAAGTATCACCTGGTACTATCCAGACAGCCTCGAGGATGTAGCCAAGAGTTCTCCAGGACTAAGAATACGGTAGCCTATCTTATACGGCAGTACCGTACAGACAGAATCATAGCTTCTTCCTCGACCATGATCTGCTTCTACGGAGACCCGTCAACAGAACGTACAGATAGAAGATCGGGTGGTCTTTCTACTTCAAAGCCTCCATACCTGCTCACCATTTGGAGATACAATAAATTTGAAGCAGTGCTTGGAAACACCAAGTGCCCTTTGCGCCAATGTATGCTATTGCTAGCTATTCTCTGGTTGACGGTCAGCTGGTATCTGGTATACCCAAGTTACTGTACACACAGCCATTATTCAAGACCTAAGTCGAGCGGCTTCTTAGTCCGAGTAGGAAAAAGTCCTACTACATTCTCTTGCAATCAGGGACATAAGCATACCCCCAGCAGAATCTGATCTGCATGTTAATCCTACAGTAATAAATACCCCAGGACGAGTCGCAAAGAGTCAAAGCGACAAGCAAACCTGACTTGGTCCCGTCACCCGTTCCTCAATCCCACGCCGGCAGCACAGTTGACCGAGAGCTTTGATACCAGCTTGAGGAGACGTGAAATGTGCTTGCTTACCACTATATATGATCATCTATCTACGTTTGCTTATCGATATCCTGGCAAGACTCAACGTCAGCGAGCCAGTTTTTGTCAGGCATCTACCTATCTCTCTATCCCTTCATCCCTTCATCCCTTTCCCTTCAACCCTTCATCCCTTCACCCCCTCCTCCGTCCACCCCCCATCCATCCTCCCTCCAACTTCCCCAACCAGCCCATCCAATCCCCAATCCCCACTCCCCACCTCCCAACCCCCCACAGAAAGGCCTCCTTCAACAAACCAACAAACCAGTAAACCAACAACCCTTCCACAGCCACAAACCCAAACGACAGACCAGAAAAGAAGCCGCTCCACACCATCACCACCACCACCAACACCACCACCAGCAATCGTCGTTCCAGCTCTCGTCACCCGCCTCGGCTGCGGCTTGGCGTCAACACATCACACACACACACACATATACATATATATATATAAATATCATCCAGGCATAGGTAGGTACCCAGGGTTCGGCTGAGCTGTACGTAAGTAACAGGAACGCGTGACAAAAAAAAAAAGAGAGCCAAAAAAAAAAAGAGCCCCCAAAAAAAAAAAAAAAAAAACCCCCCCCCCCCCAAAAAAACAAAACAACAAAGAGGAAAAAAGAAAAGAAAAAAAAAACAGGAGGAAAAAAGAAAGGAGGAAATTTTAGGACCCACAAATACCTCATCTCCCTCACCTAACCCTGCCGGATCCAAAAAATCGCAACGCAACGTAACGCCAACGCGCGACGAGGGCACAGGATTGGATTCCCGCACTCAGTCCAGCACTCAGGAAAAGGGAAAAGCTGTGGGATTTGCCTGATTACCGGTACCTAGTCCCCCCCCCTATTTAGCAAGCACTAGCAAACCCAAACCTCAACAACCCCAACCCCGACCCCGACCCCCTCCTCTCTTTCTCCTTTCCCACCCAGACAGCGACGCCCAAGGAAAACGCCCACGGGGAAACCCCAATTGTTTACTTTATATTATAGTACATGCGGTTTTTTTTCACCCCAACGCCTATCATTCATGCCTAGCCTGTCCCATGCGACAACAGCCCCGAAGGAGATCCCGCTCACGATTTCTTGTCCCCGAACTTCTGATGAATGGCCCTGATCTGCTCCTCCACATTGACATTCTGCATGACGTCCAGCCTGCGATCTCCCTTGTCGGGCGCCACCCCATCATAGCTTGTGGCTGCCTTCTTTCGCCGCGCCAGCTCCTCCTCCGAGACAATCGGCTGGCCTGTGACTCCGTCGAACAGGTCGCTGCGCTGGCTGGCCAGCCGCTTGAGGTTGTTTGCCACGTCTTGGGTCGACAGGTTCGTGGTCGCGAAGCGGGAGTCGGCTTTGGCCTTCTGCTCTTTCCATCTCGGGTCCAGGAGTTCAACTGCCGGGTTGGTTAGTCACTTGCTTATCTTGAGTTGGGGAAAGGAAGGGAAGGGGTGGCGGACTTCTCATGTGCTGGTCCAATTCGTTGGCAGGCATTTGCGTGCTGCAGTTCGGACAAACCACCATGTGCTGTTTGTTAGCTGCTCGGGCGGCTGCGCGAGGAACGTAGTTCTCTTTGATCTTCATCGGTGCAGCGACCCCCTTGGCTTCTGCTTGTGCTTGCTGAGCGCGCTGTCTCGCCTCGGTCCTTTCGCGGATACGTTGCTCTTCCTCGTCTTCCTCGTCTGTGTTGCGCATCCGAGTATCTTGGTACTGTGGTTGGTAGGCAGGCTCCGGTACAGGCGGAGGAGCCATCTGCTGCGATTGTGGGGGATTGGAGTTATAGTAGCTGTCATCCTCCGGCATAGCTTCCTCGATACGCATATTATGCGAGCTGACAGACATCATAGCCTTCTGATCCAGCGACGCAAACTGGAGATCCGAGAGCGCGGTCGGAGGAGGGAGCTGTGCCTGATCATCTGCTTCCGTGAAGACGACCGTCTCGACAACCACGAAATCATGCCAGTCAATCTGCTGGTATGAAGTCTTCTCCCTCTCCGCATCCTCCTCCTTCTTTGCCTTCTGCTGGTCCTGAAACTTGAACCACTCAGCCCTCTGCTTCGCCCGCCCCAGAACATGGAACTTATCAGCAACATTGGCCTCCAACTCCCTAATCCTCTCCTTCTGTAGCTTACCCCCCTCTCCATCCAACCCACCCGCCCGCAACAGCGTCGTATACTGATCAATTAACCGCTGGAAGAAATTATGCAGCGTGTGATTCGGGCGCAAGAAATCAAACTGGTAGTTCCCCGTTTCCCGTTGCGAAATAGTCGTCATGAACTGCCTCCCATTCTTCGCCACAAACAGCGCCGTCAAACGCACAACTTCCAGGTCCTGAGCGCTGATATTCGGCATGCGCGCCGAGAAGTGAAACTCCGGGGGCTCGGGCGGTCCTTGGGGCTTCACGATCTCTGCTTCGGCTTCTCCTGCTCGACCAGCTGCTACGGCTGTCCCTCGCCCCTCTTTGATCTCGCTGAGGCGCCATAGGTAGTACGCGTTGTAGGAGTCATTCGGGCTGAGGAAGGAGAATTTCGGGTTGTGCTTTTCTTTCTCGCGGATGCGGTCTACTACTGTTAGCTGAAGGCGCGCGCAGACAAGCTCGATTGACATACCTTCAAATACATTCCCATTTCTAGCCACATAACCTGCTGTCTTTTCCAGGATAGCTAGAGAGGATCAGCAGCTGCGCGTGTTGACTTGGGAGGATGCGCACCCTTGATCTCTCTCGGAGGCAGCACAACACCTTGAGGGGCTTTGATTTCTTCGAGTGCGGCAATAGCATCGCCGTTCGTAGCGGATGGAGCCATGAGTTGGAGACTTGATTGCTTGTCACTGAGGTTGCAATGTCGAGTCCTCACTGTTGCTCCAGGTTAAAGCTATCGAGGTTGAATTCGCGTCAAGAAACTTGAAGTGCAAGGCCAGCGTCGTGATTGGCCAGATGCAGACAAGGCTGATCTTTATTTTGCTCTAGTCGCATTTACAGTACGTGCCAATCCATTCTTGTCAAAAGGTATTCGATTATCATCAACTCGTTTACATGTATTTTGCTGCGCGTTTCTTGAATTGAAGTTGCACATCAGTCAATATCAACCAATACCAACATGTCAAGAAATCAGCCGAATAAAGATGTCAATAAATTTATTTCGTCCTGCATCAGGCTCCTCTTTATCTATACAGGCCCCTCATTACCCCGAGGGAACGACCGTTGCCATCTCTCATATCAGTAAGCCAAAAATTATGTTAAAAGGTATGTTCCGCCGAGCGAGACCAGACGCCCGGATCCTACCATTACAAATGCTGACACGCCGGTCAAATGGACGAACCCGAACTCCACCTTTTGAACGGCCCCTCCTATTCCACTATAGACATCAAAGGAAAAGCGACCTGTAGGTACTGTCGTCTTGAGTCCTGGTACTACTCGAAAGCTCCTGGAATCGTGATTGAGAGTCGTTCCCCTGGCGGAGAGGCTCCAAGTGACTTGGTAGACTGTGTCGAATTGCTCGCACTTATCCGCTTTTCAACCACGTTCAAGGCCTGCACTCCCTCAACCGCCACCTCTGTTACCGGATTCCCATCCGACAATTCTGCACTTTTTTGGGCCGCTGTCTCCTGTGGGTCTACTTCCCGAGGTTCTTCTGCCTGGTCGTCCTTTGCAAAAGCTTTGCTCGGTGGCCTAGACTTCGTCACATCGACAGGTGTGATATCCTTCGGCTGGATCTCCCCAGTTCTCTCCAACTCTTCACTGACTTTCCTTTCCTGCTCCCTTCTTTCCTGGCTGAGCCGTGGACTTTTCATGGTATCCAAGTGATTTTGGCTCGTGGGAACAACTCCGCCTCCTACTCGACACCAGAACATTTGCTCTCTCAATCTCACACTCTCTTCCCAAGCTGCTCTCTCTGATTCCTCATCATCTGCCCTCCAGTGGCCCTCTTTCAGTATTCGGAGAAACCCAAGGAAGTCACAGGTTGAGCGGACTCGGCCCAGACAGTACCTGCAAAGAGGATACCTCTGAGCATTATCGTTCTCGCTGGCCCTAAATCTGTGACTGCGGACATGAGCAGGGTCTTTCCGGGTTTCGCCGCAAAGGGAGCAGGCAAATGCATAAGGCTTCGTAGAACTAGGCATTGGCTCCACAACAAGCGATCCCTCACAGACTGCGCTGAGAACTGTCCGTCTGGCGAGCCACGACAGACCAGGTGCTGAATCGAGCCTCAAAGTAGGCTCAATATCTTCAGCCTGCGCTCTCTTGTAGAACTTGGTATCCTTCAGAGGAGTTAAAGAATTGGGCCCGTTGTATGATGCATTACTGGCAGTAGATGCGGGCGTCGTGGGTGTGGCTGGAGACGAGCCAGAGGGCCCAGTTGTGGACAGGGAGGTCGAAGACCCATTCGTCGGTTGTTGCGAGGTTGTATAGCTACCTAGACCAAGACCAAGACCAATGCTCCCGTAAGATCCACTGGACACCCTACTAGCAGCGGGGACATTCTTAGACATGCGTAACAAGGAGATGAAATCCTCATATGCAGATAGATCTGTTCTGAGAACTGGCTGCAAGAGGTGGGTGAAGCTCATGGGGTATGATGGCGAGATTGGGTCATAGCTGGATTGTGGTGCCTCTGTTTCTGGTGTTCCCAAGTCCTTGCTATCGAATCTGCTGAGCGCTGGGGTCGAAGGCGCCGTCTGGTTCGTCTGATCATCTCGGTCTTCCGTCAAGTGCTCCATGACCTGCTTTAATTCCGCCAACTGATCTTGATGTGATTTCAACAAGCTCTCCGTATCTGCGAGCTTTGCTTTTAGCTGGTCGTTCTTGCGCTGAACAATCTCATGGTCTCTCTGTGCTTCTTCGCGAGCAGTGATCACCATCTGGACAAGTTAGATCTGTGAATATATATATATAACCTGAAGACATACCCTATTGGCTTCTTCGAACAAAGCTGTGGTCAAATTCTCAAGCTCATGCTCGATTTGCTTCTTCTCCTTTTCGACTTGAGCCTTCTGCCTCTTCTCTTCAGCCAGAGCTGCTTCAAGCATAGCCTTTTCAGAACTGTGAGCCGACGCCTGGACCGAAGCTTCCCGGGCCCTCGATGCAGCATCTTCCCGATTCTCCCTCTCTAATTGCATGACACGCTCTCGAAAAGACTCCAATTCGTGCCGGGTCGCAGATAGTTCATCGTCTATACTTGTCTGATGGTTTATTGCGTGTATGAGTTTGTTGCTCAACATTGCGACCTCATTGCTGAGATCCGGATGCTGAGACTGACTCGGCACCCCACTTCCCAACGAATGAGACGACGCTCTACTCCGCGGATCCGGTAACGTGGTCATGTTCCCTTCTTCGTCGCTGAAAGGGCTCAGCACCCTGGACGGTATTCCTGGTGCGCTGGAAAAGGAGGCCATTGTGCGCAGAGCCGAAGCGCTGATCGATTTCGAGACGGGGCGGTTTGGTCTGTGAGGAGCGACGGCGTTGTTCACGGCTGGATTGCTGGAACATGATCGTAAGTGCTGCAAGGAAGGTTGGGAAATCGGGTGGTTGTGACCTGCGTAGGCGGCCATTTGCACGAATCTGCAGCCATGTGAGGACTATGTTCGGCAGGAAATTTTTTCAAGCAGCTTTCACTCACTCGGACATGTTTGCAGATTATCAGATGCCTTTCGATGTGTACGAGCTCGGCCTCGAGTCACTCCGGAGATGCTCTGGTGGAAAAAGCCGCTCGGATCTGGGCTTGTTTTGTTTGTTGGACAAAGAAAAGAAGGATGGACAGCAGTGCTCGGATGGACCGCGTCGAATTATTACTAGGAGATGAATACGGGTAGAGCAGACATTAGGGACCGGAGAGGGAGAAGTGAAGGGGGAAAGTCGAGATCGAGATCGAGGTCGAGGTCGAGGTCGAGGTCGAGGTCGAGGTCGAGGTCGAGGTCTAAACCGAGGTCGAGGACGAGGGTGAGGACGAAGACGAAGACGAAGACGAAGACGAGGGCGAGCGCGGTGGAGGCAAGGTGAAAGGATAAAAAGGTCAAGAAAACAGAGTGGATCGTCGGCCGCGAAAGTCTAAGCAAGTGACCAAGGAAAGCGCCACAACAACCATCCATGCCGGGCGAAAGTAAGGCAAAAGTAAGGCAAAAGTAAGGCCTAGAGCGGTGCGCAGCTTGCCTTACTTGCCTTATTTGTTACAATGATGTTCTCATGGCGCAGACAGGTGATCTTTTTTTGGAATATTTGGATTTCACGTTTGCACAGTCATTTCATATGAGCCCCGGGATCCATATTACTGCGTACCGGTATGTACCGGTACTGTACCTGACATCGAGGTGGATTTCAGACGACCCGAAGCGATGGCATGGGCAAGGGCAACCGGTACCGATACATACTTGTAGCCCGAGAGTGGGACTTGGCGAGAGAGAGACCGAGAGCGAGAGAGCGAGAGAGATCAGAGAGAGCAAGCAAAGCAAGCAAAGCAATACGAAGGCCTCTACCCCCCCCGTATTCGCACGGTCGGAGAGGTCAGCAATACGATCCGAACAGTAAACCTCATCCCTTCTTTGCTCAGTAGTTGTCTTTTCTTTCTCGCTTGCAAGTTTACTTCTGGCCATCATTCATTTTTCCCGAGCTGGGAAATTCAGGGTCACTCTCGAATATTCTGCCTATTGCCTACCGGTATTGCCTATGTCCAAAGGTTGCCCATGTTGCCGCACGGCCATGATGCAATTCCCGAATCCTACGCCCCATCAAGCTCATCCGTCCAGCAGCTCCATCAAGCTGTTCCTACGGTACTTGACGCCAGTGCGTTTGTTTACCTACGGTACCTGTTCATACACAGCAGTCTGATGAGCCCGTGGAACCCGTGGAACCCGTGGAACCCGTGGAACCCGTGGAACCCGTAGAACCCGTGGAACCAGGAACTTCATGACCCTGGTCAGGTGCTCAGGAGCCGGCCGTTGCGGATAGGTACTACTACTAGTACGTGGTACCGTACATGTACAACTACTTTTACCGGTAACCGGTACCCCATGCTACCGAGATGGCCATTTGCCACCAACAACTTTCTGCAAGTCCACGTGGTCGGGTACGGGCTGATGAGGCCTAAGGCTGCAACTGATATCCCCTACCTAGGTACTCTCCAGAGTTTACTCCGTAGAACTCGGGAGCATACGGGAGCGTACGGGAGCATACGGGAGCACCGGTACCGTCGAGCAGCAAAACAGGACGGATGATATCCGACTGATTTTCCAGAATACATGCAAGATCCCTCACTCCTTCATACGGAGCTGGGACGATCTTTCGTAAAGCTGCAGCTATCCGCACGTCGATCCAATGTTACTTCTCGTGTCGAGGGCTCGTGGACATCTTGCCCGACCACAATCCCAACCCTATACTAAAGGTAACAATGGCTTGCAAACTTGACCGCTCGATCACTCGATCGATCAACGTGGACCATCCCAGCTTCTCAAGGACATTCAACGCCATATCGCCATGGAGGTTACTCAGACCCTTGACCACAACAGGTCAGAGCCCCAATCTCCCCCAGGAGACTCGATTGCTACATCTCAAATAAGCGTAAAATCAACCATCTCTGCATCGAATCTCATGCTCCCTCTTACGGTCGGTGTAAGAAGATGGTCGTCCGAATCACAACTGCTGTAGTGTCTCAATGTGGGGGGATTTTAAGTAATAATACAAACGCGCCCAGCTCGTACTCATCAGTCTCAGTGCCCCGAAGATTCTCGCACGAGTACCGGTCACGTCGCGGAAGAAATACTTCGCTTATCTCTCATACAGTAGCCACGAGTGTCAAGATGACCGATGGTTGTGCATCACCGTCCCAGTGGCAAATGATCGGAGGTACAGCCGGACGTGGCCTGTGAAGCCTCGACCCCTTACTTACTACGTACGATCCAGGCGTAAGTATTACTCCCTGAGGGTAGGGTAACCAGGGGGTTTAAAGTGGAAACTAAACTTTTGAGGCACCCTCGAGGGGTAATACTTAGGCCTGTACCGTGGTAAGTCCAAGAGCCGCAACCAACATGTAATCCATTGAAGTTTGTTTTACACACCTTGCGAAGCTCCTTCCTCTTTGGCCAGTCAACCACTTCAACTATAATTCAGTGCCCTGCATCTCTTGTACTACGTACGTACTACTACAACTAACTATATACATGCATTCCTGTACTTACAGTATGTACGTAGTACGTACCGGTAGTATGAATCCGAATACCTGTGCAAAGATCGCAAAACTCAAAACTAAAAATAAACCCCCCCGGGAAAACGAGAAGAAATTCAGAACATACGTAGTACGTAGTACCACGTCCCCGGCCTAAGTACAGTATTACCCCCTGAGGGTAGGGTACCCAAGGGGCTCTATAGTACCTAGTGGAAACCAAACTTTGGACGCACCCTCGAGGGGTAATACTTCTACTTCTACTTCTACGTACTTCTACTTACGCCTGTACCGCGGTACGTACCTAGGTACCTACCAGAAGTACTTCTACTTCTAGTACCAGTAGTACATGCTTCTTCTCCCGCGAAAGAGCCACCGGAACCTACGTATGTACGTATGTACCGGTATGTAGCCAAGCAAGCAAGCCAGCCCAGAAGCGAAAGCTCCCTAAGTAAAACATTCCTGTCTCTCCCCCCCCCCCCCCCCTCCTTCCATCTCAGCCCCCTCCCCCCCCCCCCACAGCGAATGCTGTCATCGATGCCGACAGTCCGGACATCGGCATTCCCCGACCACCGCAGGTCGCGCGCGCCGTCCGTCCGTCCGTCTGCCCCTGCCTCTGCCTCTGCCGGCAGCCCGGCTCCGTGGAGAGGGTGCAGGGGAACATCTTGGGGAACTGGGTCCGGCGCCGCGGCGCCGCGGCGGCGGCGGCGGCGGCGGCGGACGAGATCTGGTTGGCGAGGGTCGGCGAGGGTGTAGCACTGCTCGGCCGCGGGAGGGGGGGGGGGGGGGGGGGGGGTGGTTGGATAGCTGGACTGTGCCTTTTTTTTTTCCTTTTTTTTTTCCTTTTTTTTTCCTTTTTTTTTCCTTTTTTTTTTTTTTTTTTTTTTTTGGGCGTTGTGGAGGGGCTGTTGGGGATTGGGGTTTCAGTTGTGAAGGAGATGGTGGATCTTGTTTTTGTTGACACTCACTGGGAGGTTACTGTAGACCGGACCTTGTCGAGAGCGGAGTGTGGGGATCTGCAGCTGCAGAGTCGGTGGCGGCGGGCAGGGCGTCTGCGTTTGCCAGGAGAGGAGACGGGCAGTGTCGATGTTGCCTATCTTGACCGGATTGATGACCCCAGCCGTAGCGAGGGGTGCGAAGAGGGCTGGCGAGATGGATTTCATGTTGGTGATTTCGGGTCCTTCTTGATGTTCTTTTTCTTCTTCTTCTTCTTCTTCTTCTCCTTTCTTTATTAATATGTGTGTGTGTATGTATGTGTTTTTAATGAAAAGTAGATCATGGTGATGAAGTGCCTCATCTCCGTGGAGCCCTCTCGTATATATACCTTACTCATCTTTATCCATCCCTCACCTGTGAAAATACAGCAGTGATAACTATAGAACCAACGATGAATAGCTTGGTCACAGGCTCCAATCACACCAGAACAGATGACCAGCACATCAACCCGAGTGCTGCCGTCTTTGTTATAGAGAGAGGTGTATGTAAACAAGAGACTCCCGGCATCCCCATTATCATCACCACAAAGAAAGCAACTGGCGCCATGTACAGAACTGCGTGTACCGTCGTCCTGACTACGCAGCGTGACGATAACGTAGCTATTGTGCCAGTCCGCAGACTCTGAGCGAGGCTCGAAGAAAGTTCTTCTTGTACAGGGAAGGACGCGCTCTACTCGGTGCTTGTTGACATGCTATCACTCGGTTCGGGTATCTCCCAATAGAAGAATACCGCAAAGAAAGGGTGTGTGTTTTTTTTTTTTTTTTTTTTTTTTTTTTTTTTTTTTTTTTTTTGGCAACATACCACTGGCCATCTGCTACTGGTCTTTCACATTCGGACGGCATGTCTGGAAGTAAGTCTCCCCTTGCCAAAAGGTGTGATTGATGATCGCCGCCGGATATTCATGTCCGAGCGAGATGTCGTTCCAAGGGAAAATACACGAGCCCTGTTTCCGTGACGGTCTCGAGACGTGTGATCTACGTCATCCTGCTATGGGTTTATCTGTCGGAGAAGTCAGGCAGGAACAGGAAGTGAGTCTGTAGTACCTAGGCACCATGGAAGGTGTCTTCGAACAACTTGGTAAAAACGACGCGAGAAGGGTCTTGGTGATGGAAGGGCAGACAAGAGCTCTATGTGAAGATGTGCATTTCTCATTTTGCCTTTTCGGGTTCCTGAAGTGGTGTAGCTACCAACTACGTGAGGGTCCTTCACTTGTTGTGCAGGCTATCTATCATCTTTGAGGCATACTATCTGTCTAGTCTACTAGATACTGCGTGTATTTTCCTCAAGCGAATACAACATCATCATGCTCTAAACGATTCCTCTCGTGGCTACGCTACCCATGTTCCTGTCCAGCTCAATCAAATCCCGATGAACTCTTTTCAATCAGGGAAGATTATCTCTCAGAGAGATAAAGAAAGCTGTCGATACCCGCCAAACCACGACAGAAGATTTACGTTCAAGGCATACAACTAACTATGCAAGGGATACTCTCAGACGACCGGAACATACTACTAGTATTGGAAAGACTCTACCACAGAGGCAAATTGCGTCGTCGTGGTTAACGCCGACAACAATTACGTAGGTGGTGGCTCCGAAGGTACCCAAGAATGGAAGCAACCGCAAAGAAACGGGGACGCCACCAAGGGAGCTGGAACGAGCTGAGGAGAGACAAACGATGCACCAGCAGATATACCTAGCACTCTTTTTATCTTCGTCGACTCCCCGAGGCGACTTCCTCTTCAGGCCATCCTCTCCCGGAAGCTTGCATGATAGATACAGAGCCAAAGGAGGAATGAATACACAGTTTTGCTGTGATGGTAAGTGCGAACTGGCATGGGTTTGACGAACTTGGGTAGCTATGGTCTGAAGGTGCTGAAGAAACCAGGAGTGATGGAGAACGCTAGTGTGCTATCATATGCACAATACATCTTCTGAGCTGGAAGAAGACATTGGAAATCGTGATAAGCGTACGTAAAAAAGGGGAGATGGACTTTCAGATCGTAGATTCGTGTCCTTGCAGACAGGACTTATATAGCTTCTTTTCTAATTTTCGTTGTAAGTAGTTGCTTTCTGCGGAGCTTGTTTTGCTGGGGCGAGAGATAATAACTCCGTAGACCCAGGACTGTCCAACGGCTTGGTCGAGGTTCTGCTCAACCTTCATCATCGATGCTCCCCTTGCTGAGTCGTGAAGTAAATACATCGATTGAAAGGCTACCGAAATCGATCTCGAATACAGATATTTCTTGATCTTAAACGAAAAGAGATGTGCCAAACAAGGTCTTAGAATTTGGTAGAATTGGAAACATGATGATGTTGAAGATCGGATAAGCATCAAACATGGAAAACGCCAAGTGCTTTTGAAATCAAGAATGCTGGCATTTGCCGAAGTCCCCAAATTTATGGGGACATGGCAATACTTATGATGATATTCGACAGCGTTTGTCTTTTTGTTGTTGCCCTCCTACTCTCGAAAGACAACAATAAACGGGTGAAAGGGCAAGGGGATCGTTGAAGAGAAGTTTGTCATAGGTATCGCTGATATCCATACTTTGGTAGGACATAGTATTTTATGCGTTCCAAATTCAAAGTCTCCTTCCTCTTCACACCAGAGGCACTAATCATGTGGGGGGGTTGTGGTGGAAGGGCGTCAAGGCGATTACCCTTCATCACAGAACAATAATGACTGTTTTGTTGAATGGGTATGTAATTCCACTGCAGGGGGCTCTTGAGCTACGCAGAGTCAAGAGCAAGTTATACAAGGGTAATTTAATCTTGGAACACTTGTGAGGGCTTGAAGGGAAGTGGGTATCTTCTTCTTAAGCGTGACAAATACGGTTCCGGGGCACTTAGAGCAAACGGGAGTCCAGGAATATATACCAGCGCACAATAGCACTTCACAATCGTTCCAAGGTACAGTCGTTTGGTTGTATTTTGGCGGTGAATTTAGCTCCCATTCTCTGAGATACTGCATAGAGCCCATGTGTCATGCAATGCTAAGACCTTCCGCCAGAACTCATGATCATCCCAACCCCGAAGAAACCCAAAGCAAAAACCGCAAATCGAAAGCGCTTAGATAGTGGTCTCGTATGCAATCGGCACGACGGTCTCTGGTACGTTGTCCTTCATCGAAATTGTCCGCGCCTCTCTTGGCATCAAGGGTTGTCTCTTCAAGTGGACGTGTGTGCCCTCGGCCTTTGACTTCTTCTTCAGCTCGGCGTTGGTCTTGACACGGCGAACGAACTCCTCTCTCGATCGGGACAGGGAAACGTGCTCGACGCGGAGGTTGACGCGCTTCTCGATGTAGCGGTGCTTGACCTTCTTGTAGATGATGACACCTACTGCGCTCTTGGTAACGTTGTAGACAACGCCGGTCTTGCCGTGGTAGACTGGGAGGTGATATTAGTTCTGTTGATGATAGGCGCTCTTCTATTGTTGTGGCTCGTAGGATTTTTTTTGTGCATTCTTACCCTTGTGTGGCATTCTGATACCAGAGTAAGTAAACATTCTATAGTTTCGCATTCAATTGATCGTGGACTCACCCCTTTTGGACAGCTCCGTTGGCCTTAATGTCAACGATATCTCCAACCCTGAAAGTCTGTCAGTTTCCGGGCAATTGTATAACCTGAGGCCTGGATCTCGCAGAGAGCCGCCAGATAGCCCAGTCCCATCGCAGTATTTACTTGTATTGTCTCAGGTAGGTGGAGAGCTTGATCATTCCCTTCTTTCTGCAAACACGTTAGTACTCGTCCTCCTCGTTGCGGCGCGGCCCAGAGCGGGCTGGCGACTTGCCTAAAGTCCCTCGAAAAGGCATATCGAGTACCTGCGCGGAGACCAGCTGGGTGACCCATTTTGGCGGTATTTGTGGTTGTCGAGGGGGGGTCGTTGTCGTTGGGGCGAAAATGATATTCTTCAAAACCTCGTAACAGCGTCAACTCGGCATCTGGAATTTTCGTGTGGGAATCGCTTAACGACCACGTGATGGGGGCTAGCTCCCGCTACTTCGCCCACAAGTCCCACAAGCCATTTGCAAACTTCCCTTGGAAATTCAAAATCGTCAACACCGACTTCGACAACCACGAATCGCGACCATGGCGCCAATTTCGTACTCCAAGACCTACAAGGTCCCTAGAAGACGTGAGTTGAATATTCTGTGCCCTTGAGGTTCTGCGATTTGAAGGCAGACAGACGTGCTGGTCGAGATCGCATGCGCCCGGCCATCGCACAAAACCCCCACGAACAATTTTGCTGACTTCTTGTAGCTTTCGAGTCTGCTCGTTTGTAAGTTGGCCACTGTATCAGAGCTTGTCTCTCTACATGTCACTGATTCTGTCCTAGGGACTCTGAGCTTAAGCTCGTTGGAGAGTATGGACTACGCAACAAGCGTGAGGTCTGGCGTGTCCAGCTCACCCTCTCCAAGATTCGTCGTGCTGCCCGGTATAGAATCCTACCATCTGCGAGCCCAGAGGCGAATAACTAACATCCACAGTCAACTTCTCACCCTTGAAGAGAAGGACCCCAAGCGACTTTTCGAAGGAAATGCCCTCATTCGCCGTCTCGTCCGTGTCGGTGTTCTCGACGAGTCACGTATGAAGCTCGATTACGTGTTGGCCTTGAAGATTGAAGATTTCTTGGAGCGTCGTCTGCAAACCTGTGTCTACAAGCTCGGTCTCGCCAAGTCCATCCACCACGCCCGTGTTCTCATCCGCCAGAGACACATCCGTGTTGGAAAGCAAATTGTCAACGTCCCATCTTTCGTTGTTCGTTTGGACTCCCAGAAGCACATCGATTTCGCTCTCAGCTCGCCATTTGGAGGTGGACGTCCTGGACGTGTTCGCAGAAAGAAGGCCAAGGCCGCCGAGAAGAAGGACGGCGGTGACGATGGAGAAGATGATGATGAGGAGTAGATGCATTACACGGCTGACATTTGGATGGCTATGGTGTGCACTCTGCATGGTGTTAGTCGCTGGACACCGGGGCGTCGAACCTCGAGGCGTTAGATATCTGCATCAAAAGCTACATTGAGCATTCACATCAAAATCTGTAAAACTAGCTGTGATTCCGGTGTTTGATCTGTGATATCCCAACACAGGGCACTCTTTTCCATGCAATGACCTAAACGCCCGCTAATGCATGAGGTTATGGTAATAGGTCATCCTTCCCCAAGAACGCCGCCATGGGATCATTTGCAGCCGTCCGCTTCCGCCTGTAATTCTCCATATCCTCTTCCGTGACATCTCCCTTCATTTCCTCGGCCGTTCTCTTCTTCGCCAGTATCGAGCTTGTAGATTCGTCGTTCCGCTTCTCTACGGTCTCGCTCTCATGTTCCTGCCACTCGATCTTCTCCACAGGCGCCGATTCTCCTCCAAAGGCCCCTCCAGTTCGAAGCATGTCCGCTTCTTCGAAGGCCTTTTTGCCTTCATCGCCAGTACAGAAACTGTTCTTGATCACAGAGTGACAGCAAGAGTACCCCCACTTGAAATTTGACCACCAGCTTCCCCATACAGATGTGTGGTTATTAATCAAGACATCTTCTGCGTACTTTGACTTTGAAGAAGCTTTTGGAGCTCCCTTGATAGCACCCGAATCGTCATACTCGATGTATTTCTCGGACTCCATAACGGCAGCGTCTCGTAGTCTGGAGGCGTTTGGGTTGACCTCACCCCCATACTTCTCCAGCAGCATCTTCTTATGCGCTTGCCTTTTGACCTCTGCTTCCTCCTTCTCCTTCTTGCGGTAGTATTCTCCAGAGGTAGGGTTTGCCTGTAAATGTAGCTTCGTGTCGCCAGCTTTCTCCTGAGACTCCCAAGCATACTTCTGCGCTTTCTCAAACTCCGCAGCATCTCCCGAAGCTCTCATAAAGCCCTCTTCGGCGACTAAAGCCGCAGCGGTATCTGCTGTCGCTCCACTATCCACCATAGATCTCGTCTTTGGGTCGTACTTGGCCGAATCCAGATCCAGATTGAGAAGATACTTGGCCGTGTCTTCTCGAATGCGGAGCTGCTTCGTAGATGTCTTTTGCTGTCTCCCCATGTCCGACTCCTCCGCATACTTGGCTCCATCCTCATCATCGTCGTCCTCTTCGCTCTTCTTCATTTGCGCATTCTTCAGTTCCTCCAGTTCAGCATACTCGTCCGTCACGGCCTTGTACTCCCGGGAATCGTAGCCATTCCACCGATCTCTCTTCGCATCCCAACCCATATTGACATCCTGAATGATCTCATCAGCCTGGATATCCTTGCCCGTCCACTTCGCGCCTTTGGCTCTGGGTCTGCTCAAGCATTCTTTGGTCTTATGTGTCATAGCACCGCAATTTTCGCATGCGCCTTTGCGGAATTTGGTCGCGGCTGGACCAGCTTTTTTCCCTCGGTCGTACCATTTCGAGTTCTCTTCTTGGGCTTTTTGTAGACGTTGATGCTCGAGGTAATCGTTCTGGTCGTCTTCGCCGATGTAGAAGGGCTTCTTCGAGATGAAGGAGGGGATATATTCGTTGGCTTCCTTATTCGCCGCCGAAGGAGCCGCCGGCTTTCTAGGTTGCGCGCCAGCTGGAGGCATGTTGTGTATTTTTTTCGAGGATAAATTCCATGCAAGAATGATGTGAGAATGAAACCTTGAGGGGGTAGGGATGGGACAGTCTGCAATCTAATCACCCGTGACTTGGTGATCGATGGCGCGTCAATATAAAAACAACACGTCTCTCTTCACGCATTCGACGTCGAAACACTCGCGATGGGACCTGAGCCTAGTAATCCCATGATAGTAGACAATGTTGCTCAATTTCTACACGAATTTACGGCCTCTATTCTGACCAGGAGTCCAATCCATCATGGAACTCTTTCGTGTGCGACTCAATTGCATCGACTACTACCAGTCTACGCCTTCAAAATTTGACCCTCCCCTTCGAAGAAACATTAAACCTTCTCAGATATCCAAAGAACCAAAGGTTCCGGTGATAAGAGTGTTCGGAGCCACCGAAACAGGCCAGAAAGTATGCGCTCATATTCATGGAGCCTTCCCGTACCTCTACGTGGAATATAATGGGAGCCTTATTGAAGATGACGGTCAGTATTTCAAATCACAGTTGGAATCTCATAGCTGACTTCTTTATAAGTCGGTGCGTATATACATCGCCTTCATCTGTCTATTGACTTTGCTCTGGCTGTCAGCTATCGACGAAATGTATCTGACGACAATGCCAAATTCGTTGCGCGCATCACTCTTGTGAAAGGAATTCCGTTCTACGGCTTCCATGTTGGCTACCGATTCTATCTCAAAATTTATATGTTGAACCCCATGGTCATGACGCGACTTGGAGACCTCTTGCGGCAGGGAATCATCATGAAGAGAGTGTTTCAACCCTATGAAGCTCACCTTCAATACCTACTCCAGTGGATGGCCGACTACAACCTTTACGGATGTGGCTACATCGACTGTGGCAAAGTCACTTTTCGTGGGCCGGTGCCAAAATATGATGAGCTAGACAACATATCTCATCTGTGGCATGATCGTTCAATTCCAGCTGATTCTGTTAGTGACGAGTCGGAGCTTCCCAGAGTGAGCCACTGTTCTTTGGAAGTAGACATTTGTCTCCAGCATATCCTGAATCGCCGAGATATCAAGCCTCGCCCTCTCCACCACGACTTTATTGAGCGTCTGAACCCGCTGGCCCCGAATGAGAAGCTAGTCCACAGTATGGCCGGTCTTTGGAAAGACGAAACCCGGCGTCGAAAATCACGAATGACGAATCCGGCCCCTGGATCAAGTCCTTTTCCTGCGGAAGTTATGATATCTATGTCAGCAGATCCTCGAAACACACAAGCGGCTGGATGGATTCATGAAGAAGAATACCGTGAAAAGTTGATTTCTCTCATAAGCGAGGAAAAAAACAAGAGCGATGGTGCCAAAATCTCCTTCGAATCATTTGTGAAACCCACTCCATTCGAGTCCTTGGTGAAGACGAGTCTAGAGTCAGTTGAGGATCTGTATCCTGAAAATCTGCGCCCAACCTTAGGGCTAGCTCCTGGGACCAGCATTGATGGCGTCGACTTTGATATGAATGACACTGAAGCTAGAGTCATCGACGAGGGGAAAATCAGGAACTTCATGACAGATAACGATGATGACTTTCCTTACGATTCCGATGAAGAAGTAATGCGAGAGATATCGCTGTCACAGAGGAAGAGAGGAGACCAGGTCGAGGGGAAACACCTCGAATCGAACGACATTCATCAGCCGGAGCGTAAAGTTGACGATGAGTTTCGTCCTGCTGGCGATGCCAATGGAGATCAGTTGATAGACCCTCTGGACGCAGCTACCACAAGCAATTTAACAAGCGATTTCACAAGCTCATCCGAGTCTCACATGGGCGACATCGACATTGGAACAGAGTCCAGGAACTTCGAGGGCTCGGGAGATATGCACAGCAGAAGTCTGTCTCCCGCGGAATCCGTTCGCAAGGGGCTCAAGCGACAAGAGTCTCCAGTAGACCCTTCAAACTCTCACAGAAATCATAAGAAACGCCAGAGAATTTCGTATGCAGATGCGGACGCTGACCACATTGACCAATTTTCTGACCTGCCTCCGCAAGAAGAGATTCAAAATGAGCAGTCTAGCAACGGTCGACAGCCTGCTCTTCTAGGCTCGTCGAAGTTGTCTCCTGTAGCCAAGGCAGAACACCTGAGTACCAAATCTGGACTTCGGGGTGCAAGGGCGCCCGTTAGCTTGAGATCTTCACAGGAATCTATCAAAGCAAGAGATGCTTCTCAGCCAACATCCCTCAGGTTTCCGGTTGTCAAAGACCCTCATGACCCGGATACGATGTTGAGATTAAGTCAAAGGGGATCCCAGAATGCTCTCTCTGGGAGGATAAAGCACGTTTCATTCGATCCATCTCCGTCAACATTCGAATCAGAACGAGAAAACCCATCCAAAAGTTCTGTAATCCAGGGAAGTGTGGGTCAAAAACCCTTAACTCCTGCAGCAGCTATTCTGAGAAACATGGCCGTTGAGTACGGAAAGACAGCGACAGGGCGAATTCTCATATCAAGTACACTTCCTCCATCGAAGATTCATGTCGCCTCAACCATGCAGGCATCCGGACTCCCGCCGGTCATCTACCAGGATGCTTACTACAGCAACGAGGTCGATGTCCCGGACCGTCCGAGGGAGTGGGCTGGAAGGGAATTCAAACTTGAAAGCTTGACCGTTCCGTTCTTACCTGAATTTGATCCCACAGGTACCTCGGATGCAGTGCTTGGTCAGAAACTTGGCGCGTTGCCGGACAAAGTGAAAGAAGAAAAGAGCTACCAGCGTCAACGGCAAAGTTGTAGCCTGCGTAGCTGGATGATTGCAACACCTCCTCCCACTTATGCAGAAGTTGCCGACTGGTCGCGGAGAGAACGCTTCAAACTGTCGCACAATCTCATGGCACAGAACTCTGGACCCTCTCGTGCTGAAGAAAAATCGGCACAGAGCAGTCTCTCTCAAATAGACGGACCCACTCAGAAGAACAAGCATGGCTTCAAGTATACTCAGGACCAAAAGACCACTAGCGTCAAGCACGAGGCTCAGTACATGAGTATAATGAGTCTGGAGGTTCACATCAACACAAGAGGGAACTTTGTACCGAACCCAGAAGAGGATGAAGTGCAGTGCGTATTCTGGTGTCTCCAGTCAGATGATGAGGGCCTCCTAAACAACTGCGCAGTGGACGGAACGCATCTTGGGGCTGTTGTCCTCTCAGAGGATGGTGTCGTGACTCGGAAAATTGCCAGGCAGATTTCTATTGATATCCAAGAAGAGTCTACCGAGCTGGATCTTATGATCCGTATGGTCGAAATCGTGCGGAACTATGACCCAGACATCCTCACTGGCTATGAAGTGCACGGCGGCTCATGGGGATACTTGATCGAACGCGCGCGTCTGAAGTATGACTATAACCTCTGCGACGAATTCTCGCGTATGAAGGCACAATCACACGGGAGATTTGGTAAAGACAGCGACAAGTGGGGCTTCAACAATACATCGACGATCCGTGTGACCGGCAGGCATATGATTAATATCTGGCGGGCCATGCGCAGCGAGCTGAACCTCCTCCAGTATACCTTGGAGAACGTCGCTTTCCATCTCCTTCATCGTCGAATCCCCCATTTCACCTGGGCCGACTTGACACGCTGGTATGTCAATGGCAAGACCAGAGACCTGGCGAAAGTCGTAAACCATTACGCCACGCGGGTCCAGCTCGACTTGGAATTACTCGATGCAAACGAATTGATTCCGAGAACGAGTGAGCAAGCCCGCCTGCTGGGAGTCGATTTCTTCTCGGTGTTCTCGCGTGGCTCCCAGTTCAAAGTAGAATCTCTCATGTTTCGTATCGCAAAGCCCGAAAACTTCATGCTTGTCTCCCCAAGTAGAAAACAAGTTGGTGGTCAAAATGCCTTGGAGTGTTTGCCCTTGGTCATGGAGCCTCAGAGCGCCTTCTACAACAGTCCGTTGCTGGTTCTCGACTTCCAAAGTCTTTATCCCAGTGTCATGATTGCATACAATTACTGCTATTCTACCTTTCTTGGGCGCATTGTCAACTGGCGCGGCAAGAGCAAGATGGGCTTCGCTGAATATCAAAGGCAACAGCGGCTTCTCGAGTTACTAAAGGACCACATCAACATTGCTCCCAACGGTATCATGTATGCAAAGCCAGAGATCCGGAAGTCCCTACTCGCCAAAATGTTAGGGGAGATTCTTGAGACCCGAGTCATGGTAAAGAGTGGAATGAAAGTGGACAAGGACGACAAGTCACTCCAGCGTCTGCTCAACAATAGGCAGTTGGCCCTGAAGTTGATAGCAAATGTCACTTACGGATACACGTCAGCTTCTTTCTCAGGCCGCATGCCTTGTTCCGAGATCGCTGATAGCATTGTTCAGACAGGTCGCGAGACCCTCGAGAGAGCTATTGCTCTGATTCATTCTGTCAAACAATGGGGAGCGGAAGTTGTCTATGGAGATACGGATAGTATCTTCGTCTATCTGAAGGGCCGAACCAAGGACCAGGCGTTCGATATCGGCGAGGAGATTGCAAAAACTGTAACCAACATGAACCCTCGCCCTATCAAGCTTAAGTTCGAGAAAGTCTACTTACCATGCGTCTTACTGGCAAAGAAGCGTTACGTCGGGTTCAAATACGAAAGTAGGAATCAATCTGAACCAGACTTTGATGCGAAGGGTATCGAAACTGTCCGCCGTGATGGAACGCCAGCGGAGCAAAAAATTGAAGAGAAGGCACTCAAGATCCTATTTCGAACCTCTGACCTGAGCCAGGTCAAGTCATACTTCCATCATGAGTGTGAGAAGATTATGAAAGGCTCGGTGTCAGTTCAAGATTTCTGCTTCGCTAGAGAAGTCAAACTAGGGACATATAGTGACAAGGGACCACCTCCACCTGGAGCAATTATCAGCACAAAGCGTATGCTGGAAGATGCTCGAGCAGAGCCCCAATATGGCGAACGGGTGCCATATGTTGTCATCACTGGTGCTCCGGGAGCACGACTCATTGATCGATGCGTCGCCCCAGAGGAACTTCTGGAAAACGAGCACAGTGAGCTTGATGCTGAATATTACATATCGAAGAATCTCATACCTCCACTTGAACGAATCTTCAATCTCGTTGGGGCCAATGTCCGGAACTGGTACGATGAAATGCCAAAAGTCCAACGGATCCGTCGAGTCGATGCAAATTTGCAGCTCCAAGGAATTTCGAAAGATTTGGGAATCAACAAAAAGACCCTCGAATCTTACATGAAGTCGTCTTCGTGTCTTGTTTGTAAGGAAAAACTGGAAGTCGAAGGCTCGATCTGCCCGAAATGCTTATCAGAAAAGCCAACATCTCTGTTGACTCTGAGGCATCGACTCAATGGCGCAGAGAGAAAATTCATGGACATCCAGAAGATATGTCAAGGCTGCTCGGGGATATCACCCTTGGACGAAGTCCGCTGCGATAGCAAGGATTGTCCAGTCTTCTACACGAGGACGAAGCAGAATGCAAGACTGAAGACAGAAAAGTCTATCGTGGAGCCTGTTATGAAAGAATTGGCCGGGATGATTGTAGATATGGGTGACCTGGATTGGTAGGATGGTATGGAATATGGATCTGGGAGACCTGGTCACATGGCTGGCACTTTCTCGCGTTGCGTATCCGTTTAAGTTTGGATACGATGAGTTGGAGACGACATTGACTTTAGTACTGCGAATAGAGGAAGCGCATGAGCCGTATAGAATAGCGTTTTGTCAGTTACAAAGTGACAGCTGTTCTTAGTCGGAAAAAAGGCACCCATTCCGCGCACCCCACGAAGGCCTTCTATAGAATCAACTACGAGGTTTTCTTCACATCTGCAAGATGGCAAGACATAATGAAGAACACGAGAAGTTTAAACAGTATTCAATGCGCGTCTTCAAATTGTGTCCGTCCCGTGTGCGAAGTAGATTGAGTCTAGCCTTTAAATCCCGGCCTACAACCGCAACTTGTTTCATCGCATTTCTAGGACGAGGCGGCAAGGCGTCCATCAGCCTTACCCTTGCTTGCTCTGCTCACGACCTCACGTTACTTACTTTACATACATACCAGTAATCCGTACCAACCCACCACTGCTTCTTCACAGCTTCTGGCCGCGCTCGCTTCCTACGATCACCGTGTTCACAGCTACTTGCCGTGGCTGTCGCGACTCAAGCCGGATAAGTATCGATGCCATTATGGGCGATCTGCTGAAGTTCCTCTTCGTTTACTTGCTCGGTGGCCTTACGCTCTTCCCGCTGGTCATTCTGGCAGTGTTATCCCTTGCTTACTTCAAACTTCCTTTACACAAAGAATCAGCAGACAAAGACTACGATGCAGAATCGATTGTGCAACCCGGCGACGACGTCGACGCGATCAAACGCGCCCAGCTGGGGGAGAAGTTTCAGCCTCGGGATAGCCATGAAGCTGAGGTAGCGGCGGGGTATTTTGCTGTGTCAAGGACATACGTGCCCGGAGGCGTTGGAGCCCTTCCACCGGAGAGGAGTACGCCTACGGGGTCTACAACTGTGTCTGCGCCGAGTCCGAGTGTCTATCAGACTATGTACAGGAGCATATTCGACCGGAAGCCCGTGAACAGCCCTATCGACAATAAGCCTCAAAGGAGAGGGAATAATGTATTCTACGTGGTTTTGAGGTAGCCCTTTTACTGCAGAAACGTATCGAAAACATCTAACACTCTACGTAGGCATGGTCATCTCATGTTATTCGACGACGACGAGCAGCTCGAGGTCAGGCACGTTGTTTCATTAGCTCACCACAAAGTCAGCATATATTCCGGGGGAGAGGAAACGCCGGAAGGGGAGCTATTCATAAAGCGGAATGCACTATGTCTTTCGAGGAGGACGGATGTTGGAGAGATCTCGCCAGATGGGAAGGCTTCGAAGCCCTTTTTCCTGTTCTCGGAGAACTGCTCTGAGAAGGAGGATTTCTACTTTGCGCTTCTACGGAACCAGGAGAGGACACCGGATGCCAAATACAACCCTCCCATGCCGCTACAGTACGATGTTAAGGATATTATAACGTTAGTGCAGAGGTTACATTCGTCAGAAGAGCAGCTGCAAACACGATGGATCAACGCTGTGATAGGCAGGATATTCCTGGCTCTGTACAAAACCCCAGAAGTCGAGAATTATGTCCGGGCCAAGATCACTAAGAAGATCTCGAGAGTGAAGACCCCGGCGTTCCTATCCAAGATCTCGCTGCCACATATCGATATGGGCGAAGCTGCCCCTGTGATCACGAATCCTCGACTAAAAGACTTGACTGTGGATGGCGAAATGGTGGTTGAGGCCGACGTGAAATATTCGGGGAACTTCCGCATTGAGGTGGCTGCAACTGCTCGCATTGACCTGGGATCAAGATTCAAAGCAAGAGAGGTCAATTTGCTACTTGCAGTAGTTCTGAAGAGAATCGAGGGCCATGTACTGATCCGTATCAAGCCACCGCCATCAAATCGACTCTGGATGACCTTTCAAACGATGCCAAAAATCGACATGACCATAGAGCCCATTGTCAGCGCGAGGCAGATCACGTATACAATAATCTTGCGGCAGATTGAAAACCGCATCAAAGAAGTTGTTGCCGAAAGTCTGGTCTACCCAAACTGGGACGACTCTCCCTTTCATAATAGCGAGGACAAGCTTTGGAGAGGTGGCATCTGGGCTGATGAGGGCGTATCCGGGCGTCCCTTGGACGCTCAGTCGACAGCAGCGCAGGAAGGGGACGTTGACGAAGTGGAACGCTTAGATTGCGAGCACAACGAATCCGCAATTGATCTGCCTCAAATTGAGAAGAGCATAAGCGCCCCTCTTGTCGACGCTTCTCCTCCAAGTACGGTCTATGCACGAAAAAATGCGAAGTCCGCCCTCAACCCCACCAACCCAAAGCTCAATGGTTCGTCCACCAGTATTGACACTCTATCTCCTGGCTCTGAGAAGCCAAAGGCTCTCCGTTCAGGGTCCTTTACCGGTGCACCTACACCGGTTGTTAGCACAAACATCACAAACGCAGATGCTATCAAGACCACGGCAACACCGGAACATAGTCACGCCATGGCGGCAATTGCAGCTCTCTCCCAAACAAATTCTCCTGTTCATACTCCTGTCGGATCACCGTCACAACCATCGCGTACAGAAAAATTCGGCAGTCTATCATCTGCATCTTCCATGGACACCTCGCAATCAAGCTCGGAAAAGGATCTGCAGAACGAGATCACACCCCAGCCTTCCGCGAATGCCTCGGAATCCCTTGACCGTTCTCCATCTATTAGATCAGAAGCAGCGTCCACAAGATCTTTCGGGTCTTTTGGGTCTGACTCAAGACGTGAAACCTCGACTTCCTCATCGAGGTCCTCGGCAGCAGAGACTAAGCGAATCTCTCTAGCTGCTGTGACCAACGCCGCTGCTACGGCAAAGAAATGGGGTTGGAGTGCTTTGTCAAGAAGTTCAGACAGGACGGACACATCCCCCGAAGAGACTCCTTCTCGGCCCCTTGTCATGGGACGTGGGCAGCCGCTGCCTCCTCCTGGAGTACCTCTACCTCGCCCGGACAAGAAGACAAAGACTGCACCGATTCCCGTTCCGAAACGAAAGCCTGTTGTACCACCTCCTGATCTGCCACCAAAGCCAAGTGACTCTCCATCAGATACACATGCTCTCCGCGGCCAGCAGCATGCTGTACCACCACCACTTCTTCCCAAACGTAGAAGTAAAGAAAACCAGAGGTCGAGTAACATTTCTTCCGATGATGGAATGCTTGTGATCGAAGCACCAGCTACAGATTCTGGCTCATCAACACCGATGACCGAGAATGGGCTCGTTTACATGCAACCCTGGGTAGACGATGTAGACGAAGCAGATGAAGCAGGAGCTCCAAAACCGAGTCACCAACCTGCTTCGAGCCCGGGGCCACCTCGCCTGCCAAGAAGGCCTCCGCATCGGGTCTTGTCTAGTAGCCCGGAGGAGGACGGCCATAAACTACCATCTTGGATGGCAGCACAGGAGGAAGAGGCCAGAGCGAAAAGCTCATTTGTAGATGAAGATGCTGGTCTGTGATGGGTTTTCGTTGTATCTTTTTATGGACAGGGGAGAGCTCCAGGGAAAAGGTTCCAGGGGAGGATGGGTAATGATCAAAGTACATATGGGGAGGACAGGCGTTGCATAAAGTTTTCTCGGTAGTGGTGGAACTGGAGTTTGGGGAACAGGGGGACATCTGGCGTTGCGTATGGGGGTCAGGCATTTTGAAATGGAAACAAGGAGACCCCATGTTAGCCAGCAATCAGTCTCCGTCTTAGAACAATTTGAGGGGCAATGATGACTATCTTCCTCAATGATCAGTATCCCGATGCATGAGTTAATCCCTTTATTCCTCAGTCATCTATTTGGTAGAATTACTATACAGTTACTGTACACAGTATTGACGTAAAAGAAAACCGCCAGAATTCTCAAACTTCCTTCCCGGAGGGTGAAACTTGAATAAGTACGGGGTCCATAATTACATACAGTACTGCTACTGCCTTCAACCTTCTACGCTTCCATGCGACCAAGCCGGCCAAACTTCTTCATTTCTTAAACCGTCCCTGCAATAAATCCCCCATAATCTCCACCAGGTTACCTTTTCTTACTCCGTACAACTGGAGCCGTGACGTTTCTTGCCCAGCCCGGATTTGCTGGCGCCTACCGCCACATTACGCAACTACCGCCGAGCTGGAGGTGACAAGGCGTCCAGATAATCCAAGCCTACGACGGCTTCCTTTTTGTACCCTCCATCCTCCTCACATTTCTGTCGTACATTGCTTCCTGCCCTTCCGCTTCCTGCCCTTCCGCTTCTTGCCCTTCCTGAGTGCATTCGGCATCTGCGTATACACCGACGAGCGTTTCCAAGGATGAATAGCTACGCCCCAACCACGCGAAATGTCGACCTCACAAAGTCCGTTGTCCCAGGGTGTCCAGGCACTTTTAAAAATCTGCCTTTTATGCTTCAGCCTTTGTTCAGGACACTAATGCGACTGTGATACAGGTCCGAGGGGGAGCTTGCGATCAATATCCGGAAAGCCACGAGTATTGAGGAGACGGCTCCGAAAAGAAAGCATGTCCGAAGCTGCATCGTTTACACATGGGACCACAAGTCGTCTGGGGCATTCTGGGCCGGCATGAAAGTGTTAGTTGGTACCGCGTGCTAGAGAACGGTGCTTGGGAATTGCTGCTGGATGGCCTCAGGGCTGTTTCACCCCGGGCCGGACGGCTGTCAATTCTTTCGGAGGAGGAGGCTGATGTGAAGATACAGGCAACCGATTCTTGCAGACGAAGTACAGACTTTTAAGGCTTTGATTACGGTCCACAAGGTCCTGCAAGAAGGCCATCCGTCGACTCTTAGAGAAGCAATGGCAAATCGGAGCTGGATTGACAGTCTGAACAGAGGAGGAGCGCTAGGAGAAGGATTGCGAGGATATGGTCCACTGATCAAAGAATACGTGAATTTCCTGCTTGCGAAGCTATCCTTCCATTCGCAACATCCAGACTTCAATGGGACATTCGAATATGAGGAATATATCAGCTTGAAGGGGATCAATGACCCCAATGAAGGCTACGAGACCATTTCCGACCTGATGGCACTGCAAGATAGAATCGAACAGTTCCAGAAATTAATCTTCTCGCATTTCCGGAGCGGTGGAAACAATGAGTGCAGGATCTCCGCCCTGGTGCCCCTTGTGCAGGAGACTTATGGAATTTACAAGTTCGTCACGAGCATGCTGCGGGCTATGCATACGAGTAAGTAACAGGCGGACTCATGCGACAATCAAATTTCTGATGTATTGTAGCAACTGGAGATGATGAGGCCCTGGAACCCCTCCGAAGCCGTTATGATGCCCAGCATTACCGCCTGGTCAAGTTCTATTACGAATGCTCGAACCTCCGATACCTCACAAGTCTAATCACCGTCCCAAAACTACCCCAAGACCCTCCGAACCTCCTCTCTGAAGACGACGCTGCCCCAAGATTGCCCCAGCGGCCGAAGCAAGAAATTGAGAGGCGAATCACACCTCCGCCAGCCCCAAAAGCAGATGAGCCGGATGACATTGGAGAGTTCTGGAAGAACGAGCAAGCGCGACAGAACAGAGAATATGAGGAGCAGCAGAGAGTTCTGGAGGAGCGACAAGCCCAGCAGCTGTATGCGCAGCAACAGGCGGCTCTCCAAGCCCAGCGTGACTTCGAGGAGCAGCAACGGCAGCTGGCTGAGCAGCAGAGACGAGATCAAGAAGCTCTTTTGAACCAGCAATTCCAGCAGCAAACACAAGGTCGCATGGCACAGCTGGAGCAAGAGAACTTCGATGCCAGAGCACAGTATGCACGGGACCAACTCATGCTCCAGCAGTACGACCAGAAGATCAAGGCGTTGGAGGGCGAGCTTAGCCAGCTGCAGAATAGCTACGGCCAGCAGATGGGGAGTAAGGATGACCAAATTCGGGCTCTTCAGGAGCAAGTCAACACCTGGCGCACAAAATATGAGGCTCTTGCCAAGCTGTACTCGCAGCTGCGTCATGAGCATCTGGATCTGCTGCAGAAATTCAAGGGCGTGCAACTGAAGGCTGCTTCTGCTCAAGAAGCAATCGACAAACGGGAGAAGCTTGAGCGCGAGGTCAAAACTAAGAACCTCGAGTTGGCTGATATGATCCGGGAACGAGATAGAGCTATGCACGAAAAAGATCGCTTGACCGGTGGGAATCGCGAGGAGCTGGAAAAGTTGAAGAGGGAGTTGAGGATGGCACTCGATCGGGCTGACAACTTGGAGCGGAGTAAGGGCAACGAGCTCTCTTCCATGCTCTCCAAGTACAACCGAGAGATGGCGGATCTCGAGGAAGCTCTGCGGAAGAAATCCCAGGCTCTCGAGGATGTGCATAATAAGTACAGCGAGGGTGGATCAGATGCCGAGCGCTTGCTGCGGGAGAAGGAGGACGAGCTGGAGGTCTACAAGCAAAGTCTGGATGATACTCTCATTAGACTAAATGAGCTGGAGATGTCCAAGGGTGACACAGACAAGGCTCTAGATGGTGAGATTGATGCCATGCTTCTTTCCAACATCGACAAGCTCAACGATATCATTGACTCTGTACTCCAAAGTGGTGTTCAGCGAGTCGATGATGCTCTCTACGAGTTGGATTCCTCCATGCAGGCTGGAAACCAAAATGCTACACCCTCGTATGTCCTCTCGCAGATTGAGAAGGCTTCCTCGAGCTCCATGGAGTTTGCAACATCATTCAACAACTTCATTGCAGATGGGCCGAGCAGCAGCCATGCGGACATCATCAAGAACGTCAACGTCTTCTCAAGCTCTATTGCGGATGTTCTAAGCAACACCAAGGGTCTAACAAGACTCGCCACGGATGACAAGAAGGCAGATCAGCTCACTAACGGTGCACGTCAGTCGGCGCTGTCTACCGTCAAGTTCTTCCGCGGCCTCCAAAGCTTCCGACTCGATGGCATGGATCCAATGCAGAAGACTGATGTGGTCATCAACAGCAATAACGAGGTACTGATGAATCTGCAGAAGCTCAGCAAGCTTGCGGATTCCTTTGCGCCCAGCAGCGGCAAGCTGAACACAAAGGGCGACCTGGGTGACCTAGTAGACGACGAGCTGAACAAGGCTGCTAATGCCATCAATGCCGCTGCAGAGCGCCTCGCGAAGCTCAAGTCCAAGCCCAAGGACGGCTACTCGACCTACGAACTCCGCATCCATGACTCGATTCTCGACGCCGCGATCCAGGTGACAAACGCCATCGCAAGACTGATCAAGGCCGCCACGGTCACCCAACAGGAGATTGTGCAAGCAGGCAAAGGGACATCCTCCAAGAGCAGTTTCTACAAGAAGAACAACCGATGGACGGAAGGTCTCATCTCTGCCGCCAAAGCTGTCGCTACTTCGACCAACACCTTGATCGAGACGGCAGATGGTGTTCTCTCCGGCCGCAACAGCCCCGAGCAGCTCATCGTTGCCTCGAACAACGTTGCGGCCTCGACGGCACAGCTGGTAGCTGCTAGCCGAGTCAAGGCTGGCTTCATGAGCAAGAGCCAGGAGTCCCTGGAGCAGGCTAGCAAGGCTGTGGGTGTTGCGTGCCGATCGCTTGTGAGACAGGTGCAGAGCATGATCAAGGACCGCGACCAGGAGGACGAGAAGGTCGATTATGCCCAGCTGGGTGCGCATGAGTTCAAGGTGCAGGAAATGGAGCAGCAGGTACGTCTTCTACATCTACGGATGGCAGGGATATGTTTCTGTGCTAACTGTATGACCAGGTCGAGATCCTCCAGCTGGAGAACAATTTGGCGGCGGCGAGGCAGAGATTGGGTGAGATGCGGAAGGTGTCGTACCAGGAGGAGTAGGGCCAGGGCTTGGGTGGGATGGGACGTAGACGGGGGCTGACGGGAGGGTAGACAAGAGGGGTTGTGTATATGTAGCGCACACACTCAGTGGATGAATGATAAAATTGCCCGGTACCTACTTCGGGTCTCCTTGCGCGTGCCGGATACGTGATGCTTGATGCTCTCGGTATGCAAAGGGGTGTCACGGCCGTGGATCTCAAGGCAGGCGGTCTCCTGTCTTGCCGACTGGACACTCTCTTCTGCAGCGACGAGTGAGCGCTGGAGGGAGTGGCAGCATGCATGCCCAGCAGGATGTACATCCATTCCGCCTCGTATTCGTGCTACCATAAGTACCTGCTTTGCTAAACTGTCCCTCTCTCTCTGCAACCCAGAGCTTCCAGGCTTCCAACCTCGCTTTGTATGTATGTGTGTATGTAATCAATCCTCCTGATCTCCTGATCTCCTGATCTCCTGATCTCCTGATTAGCTTTCAGTAGCCAGTTTCCAGCAGCAGCTTCCAGCAGCAGAAGGTGGTAGGTGCCTTTCGTATGTTTGTTGTGTTGTGTGTGTATGTGTATGTGTGTTGCCCTCTCTCTCTCTCTCTCGCAGTTAGTGACGCAGTGAGCGAGCGAGCGAGCGAGTGAGTGAGTGATGCAAGGAAGGAGGGAGGGAGTGAGTGAAGCTTTTTCTAGGAAACATCTCGCTCGATGCTATCCACCCAGCCTTGATCTTGAATCGTGCCGCCTTCTTGCTCTTTGACGGTTGAGGGCTTTCGCTTGCTGGCTGGCTGGATGGATGTATATCTGCCGTCTTTTTGTGTGTGTGTGTGCGTCTGTCTGTCTGTCTGTTTGTCTGGAGTCGGCGGAGGGGAGGAGAGGAGAGTTGGTTAGTGCGTGTGTGTGTGTGTGTGTGGATCCTGCTTGCTTGCTTTCTCGTGGCTTGCAGGAGAGGGAGGGGAAGGGGGAGGATGGTGTTGTGCTCCTCTGCGGGATCTTCTTCTTCTCTTGTCCTGCTGTTTGCTTGTTAGGGAGGTATCTGCCTCCTTCGCGGCAGGCGGAGTTGGTCGGGTCAGTCCCTGACGAGCTGGGTGTTTGGATTCTGCGCTCGGTGCCTTGATATAAGAGAAGTAGGGAGGGGGTGGGATGGAGCAGTAGTGTAGTGTCGCATCGGTGTGGACCTACGTTCTCTGCTCTTTCCTGGCGCATGCATGCTTGAGCGATCGATGTAATCGTAGTCTAGAGAGAGGAGAAAGGGAAATCGATACTGGGGTAGATTTTGAAATCCTGCTCTTCTCTTCTCTTCTCTTCTCTTCTCTTCCCTCCTGTTGCTCAAGTCAGCCCATCTATCCATCCATCCATCTTTCCACCAGCTGTATCCAAGAGTCCTCCTCCTTGTGAGAGTCTGGAAAGGAAAGGAAAGGAAAGGAAGATAGATCCCGACGCCGACGCAGCGTTGGAGTTTCTGCTCTTCGCGTCATCTTCAGGATCCCTGGAGCCCAGCAGCATCTCGAGAGTCTTTCTTTTCCTCTTGTGCCCTAAGGAATTCTTCACACGAAACCCTGCGCCGGAGGAAACGCTCGCTGTGACAGTCAGCAGCAAGCAGCCAGGGACTTGAGATTTCTGTTTTACACCCTCGCTCATCCTCGCTCGGTAGCCAGGTCCGCTGGGGAGCACACGCGGCTGTCTCTCTCGATTCCCAGACTGTCTGACCATCTTCCCGAAACCACGGGAGAGGCTGAATCCTGCATCTTTCAGGTCTCCCCCACCTGGCCTGACATCCACGCGGTCTAATCTTCAGCCTTCGGCAAGAGCAAATCTGCATCCGTAACTATAACCGTAGACCACGTGTGTGGCTTCCAACGAGGAGCTTGGCTGGCTGTTCTTGGGCCGCCTAGAGATTGAGATGGGAGGAGCAGTTGTGGATGGCGATTGGGAGCAGGGAAAGACAAACAGCAGCGCGCAGAAGGGGGTTTCTTGGGGTTCAGATGGGTGAGAAGATCGTCGGCTCTTGAGCTGCGGATAGATAGATGTACAGACAGCTGTCACCATCAAATGCATATTTCATTAATTGTGCGATTGTGCAATTGTGCAATTGTGCAACGATCGCGGGGGGAACTCTTGAGGGTGATGACCTCTTGTTGAGTACTTCTGTTTGAGCAGCCTAGAAGACAGACAGACCTACATACCCATCGGTTGCCTCTCAGTGTCTCCGAGTCAGGTTGATGGTCGTCGAGTCGCGACTCGGTAAGAAAGCTGACAATGTCCTGGTCAGGGCAAGAGTCTCGGACAATAATTGAAGCAAGGGGAGATCATTGGCGCCCAGAAGTGCCATCCAGCAATGTGGGACCAGGGTCCAAGGGTCCAAGGGTCCAGACGCAGCAACAGAAAAGCAGGGCCTTGGAATCCCCCATCCCTTACTCCGAGGACAAAGAATTGGACATGGGAAAGAATTCGAAAGCGTTTTTTACAGAGAGTGGCGGATGTATCCATCACGAACAGTAATCTGTCTTCCTGTACCACTTTCCTCGGGAAGAGAACGAAGAGAACGAGCAAGACTTGGAGAAGGAGATGTGGTTTGATTTGACTTGACGGCGGCATCTAAGACTATCCCGGCAGGTGTAACCTTGCACCGGCGTACATTAGCGTCCAGCTTTATTTCCACGACCGAACTCCAGACCCCCCAAAGCTGTAGACTCCTGTGACCGCTCATAACATCTCACATGTCCAGATTACTTGGAACCTAAATCGTCAGCAATTTTCACCACTCAGGAGCTATTCCACCTACTGTAAGAAGCAAGAAACCCATCCTTCAATCCGCCATTCGTAACCAAAGTATCCAGTGACAAGGGGTCGTGGATGTTGACTGTGTTCCAGGCACTGGCGTAAGGATCATTGAGTAGTTGATCAAAGTCCATACTTCCCTCCGTAGGATGATAAAGATCTGACATACTTCCAGTCCATGGGTAACTCTGAATAGTCTGCAGGTCGGGTTGTGGCGTATCTACGGCTACTTCGGTGCTCGCCTCACCGCCGCTGGCGTTGGGAGAGCTGGACACACCCAACGGAGTTGATGCAAGTAGACCATGCTGCGGTGCCTGAGACAAATTCGCACCACCAATTCGTCTCGCTACCAACTGTGGAATGTACCCTGCAGATCCACAGAAATCGACCACATCCTTTTCCGTCATGTTCGATGTGAGTATGTGTGGGTCGAGTGTCTGAAGATCGGGCGATGACGTCTGGACAAGCAAGAGATTTCCTTCTGTGGTGGTCTCGAGAGTCCAGTTGAGAATGCGGAGATATGAATGAACGGCGATTATTCCCATCTGAGGGCAGACGATGCTCAAGTATCTGTCGAGGGGTGCTCGTGGCTTACCAACAGCATCGCGAATCTTCGAGTACGCAGCAGCAATGACGGTCCATTTCGCTTTGAAAGAATCGCGCTTCCACAACACAGTGAGGTACCTTGATGCTTCCTTTTGCTGCAGGTGGGGGAAGAGGAGCTGATAGAAGGCTGCGCATGGATTAGCTTTTCGCCGGAGGAAATGATGGTAAGATATTTACATCTGAATGCCATCCATGAATTCAACGATTTCTTTGGAAGCACCGGCCGGCGCGCCATATGCGGGGTACGCAGCCTCAATTGCTGATAGAAAAGCTGGGGGTTATGCTGTTGCCAGCGGGCGGCAGTGATGGCCTGTCGATGGCTGGTGATTGGGTGATTCAACAGGTACTCGTCTGGGAGATTTGCAGAATTCGAAAGCCGCTCATGTGGAAGAAGATTTGTCTGCTGCAATGGCGCCATGGCGGCAATGTAGGCGTTGAGTGCATCTGCCATTTCGATGCTCTGATGATCTGTAGATCGATCTTGTTTTGTGTGTTCTTGGTTCAAAGAAAGCGGAGGACTTCGGTTTTTAACCTGTGCACAAAGGGAATTTCCGCGCTAGTGCGTTAGCTTCGTTTTTCCGAATTCATTTGTTCTTGGCTTTGATTCACCCATGTTTCTCGAAAATTTGCGATAGTAGTTACATTTCTATTCTTCTATTATAATCAGAGGCATTCCTCAAAGTTCCCTGTATGCCATTGCAAACCTAAAGAATGGGCAATTTCTCGTTCCCAACTTGATGCCATCTCCACCATATTGTTTACACAGAACTCTAGAAAGATGCTCCAGAGTGGTAATACCATCAGCATCGTATTGTCTCCGATTCCCACTGTAAAAACCTAAATCGTTGAATGGGACTGTGCAGAATCCAGACCAAGTCATATGTTTGAAAGCATCTCCAGGCTCTGGAAATCCATCGAGGGTTGTCTGCAGAGGCTGTCAATAGCTGTTTTGTGGGTGTGAAATTCGATTCAAGCACTATTCTTACCTGCGTCTCAAGTTCCGACTGATCTTCCTAAAAAAGTGCGTTAGCATGAGGCTCACCACGTCTGCAGTCACCGCCACAAGTCAAAACTCACATCATCAAAGTCGTCCTCAACTGCATCGTACAGCAATGTTATTTGTCTCATCAATTTCTCCCCAGGCTTCGGTATTTTCTGCTGTATGGCAGTCCATCCAGCAGTTGGTTGTGCAGAGTTATCAAGCCAGTTGTTCCAGGGATTCCTGCCATTGAACTTGTCAGGTAGGAACTGGGGTATGGGGTACTCGATATTCTTCGATGTTGCCTCCTCAGTGAAGGGTTGCCGCATGTCGACAATAGGAGAGAACGCCTGCTGCTTGATTTTGAAGATTCGAAGGCGATACTCCTCTATGGAGACCATCACATCAGCAAGAAGAGCTACAGTGGAGAGGAACTTCGTCTTGACTGTGTCTGTTGGGAGTAGCTCGGGAGCATCGCGAAGGTTGCGGCACTGAGCCATGATGGTACGCAGTCCCTTCTTGACCGAGACAGCATCCATGTTTGCCGGCGAGATATTGCAAGAGGTCACTCCCACGCTTTTCAGCAAGAGACAGTGGGAATAGTAGACGTGGCGGATAAAATCTCTCATGATTTTCTTGACGTAGTCCTCAGAATATGGCTGTTGGTATTGTTGGGCATCTGCTTGAGTATTAGATTGATATCTTTCAAGGGCAAGGGCAATATACTGTGTTTCTTCTCTGAGTGCATTTTCAGTTCGGGTATGCAAGTAGCTGCCTCTATTACTCGTATATCTTCATCGGTGACCGCCTCGATCTTCATTTCTGGTATGCTAAACCAGTCGTTCTCGATGGTATTGACCTGGTGCATAGAAGCATCAAGATTTGCGAAGTCACTCATGGTTGCAGACTCGAGTTTGCACTCTCATACAACTTGTGCTCAAGTTTGTGATGACGTCTTCGCTTTCGAGATTTCTGTAATCGGTGCTCCGTCGAAGGTGAGGTCGTGGTGTTCAAGTGAATAGCGAGCCTCGTGAGCACTAGCGTCAAATATTTCCCCACCCACACATAAATTCTCAATATCGCAAGAACACAAATCGCAACCTCAAAAATCACAACCACAATTTCGTCTCTGCTTCATTGCAACCAAATCTCATCACAACCCCTTACATTTTCTCGGTCACCGATCTCATCCACCCCCCATCGTTGCGCGCACCCCAAGTCACAATGGAGTCGCCCGCCCCCAACCCAGGAGACTTAGTCTTCGCAAACTGGTCCCTTCAATTCGTCTCCCCTCCAGCCACCTCCGAACAGGATTACGGTATCTACTCTTCCTACCTCCACGACAACCTCCACCCCGCTGTTCTCGACACCCTTCAGGCTTCCCCCTTTACGACCCTCTTTGATGTCACCCTGAACTTCATCAAGGATCACATGCGCATTCTCAAGCTCCATAAGTGTGTGTACATGATTACCGATGGTCTCGTCGACAGAATGCAAGGACCGCACACCCCGCACCACCCCATCGCCGCTTTGGCTACCAGCGTTGCGTAAGTAAACAAGTCGCCATCTCTGTTGTTCTAAGCTTACTTCTATGCAGTCAAACTTTTGGCTGCCGGATCTTTCTCTACTACTCCAGAGTGAAGAATCAGTATCGTTTAGGCCAAGTCCTGGACCAGGCTGATCGTAGCAGCTGCGCAAACATGGCATACCTTGATGTGTTCAATAGCGACACAGCCGATGGCGCATACCTCGCAGCCGGCGGTCGACGACCAAAATTGTTGACAGATCATGAGGAGGCTCTGTATGCTACCCAACGTGCTACCTATGAGGCTCAGGCTTCTGCTGCCCATGCTACCGCTCGAAATGTAGCTGCTGGTGCCCGTGCTGTTGAATTTGCTGCATTCCTTGCTGCCCAGCCTGCTACTGAATGGAGCCTGGCGACCGAATACGGCGACCGCAAGGAAGCCAAGGCTGATGGCTGTACGATTGTCTTGGAGGAGAAGATTCCGAAGCCAAAAAACTCTTGGATCATCTACCGTCTTGCCAATTACCAGCGTGTCAAGAGACAGAATCAGGGCAAGAACTTGAAGACGGCTGATATCTGTGAGTCGCTTGACCTTCCATGGCCTTGATATCTTGTTAACAATTCGTAGCAAAGCTTCTCAGTGTCGAGTGGAAGCAATTGCCATCGTACGAGCGTCAGATGTGGGTGCAGAAGGCAGATGAAGAGAAGTTCAATCACCAGCTCAAGTACCCCGGATACAAGTGCAAGCCACGAAAGTCATCGCAGATCAAACGCCGCCAGACCAAGACCCACGGCTTCAAGTTCCAGTCCGCCACTGCTGCCGCCGATGATCAGTCCATGGTTGCTGACAACGACGACAACTACTTCGCTGATCTGCTTTCAACCCCCACCTATGGTGATCTGCTTGCAATCCCCAACAACGACGACCTCCTCAATGGTATTCCATTTGGCACTGATGATCTCCTCAACTTCAACTTCAACATCTAAGTTAGAGCAGCGATCAAGCCTCAAACCGTCCACATCATTCGGCCCCTGGCACAACCTCACCGGCATTCTGTCCAGCTTTTCTCTTCGCTCATAATATTCGAAGGCAACAGCTGCCGCTTGCTTTGGCATGGCATAATCATCTGTACATATCTGGCGGGTTTTCTCAGTCTCGGTTCTCTCCACTCAAGAATGTTTTTGTATTACTGATCGTAAATATTGATTCTTTCAAAGAATCCTGTCGCATGGGAGGGGGGGGGGGGGAAGGATGGAAGGGGGGGAGGATGGAAAATGGGTAGATGAAAACACTTGATATGGGATTGGAGATGGTCTTTTGAGGCCAAGCATTAGATAGTCTAGATAGCACAAATCCAAAACCAAATCAAATTACTTGGGTCTTCCTGCTCACGCATCTGGTGAGGTTCTCTCTATGTTTACTTCTCATCACCCGGGGCAACACCTCCAGCGCGTCAGCGCGTCAGCGCGTCAGCGCGTCAGCGCGTCCAACAAAGCAAGTGCCAACCTTTCCTTAATTTTCGAAATGTAACGTGCGTGGCCTCAAGCGAGGCCTCAAGCCCTATCCCCAGCCCTCGCCCTCATGGCTAGGCAAAGAAAAAAAAATTTATCATGAGGCGGAAGGCAAAACTTGGGTGAATTGCAAGGAAACTGGCAGACGCGCACAGAATCTTCCACCCCGCTATCTGCATTGAAATTTTCACTCGGTGACGTAACTTACGCAGGGAATCCAACCACCAGCTTACACAGTTCGCATCTGCTCTGCAGTACGAGTGTGCGGTGTGGGAATTTTGGGCTTGGGCGAACAGGATACACAGCGCCGACGTCAACATGGGATATATATCGGGTCCGTGCCCATGTATCTGTGAAGAGTGAGGACTTTGGGATCCATGCTGGGCTCTGCGTATGCATTCTTGTAGGAATAGGGTAAGACTTGATATATTTATTTATTAATTCATTTCTTCGGACGATTTTTTGTGTTTTGAAGAGATGTAGTAAGACTTGGCGCTCTAGAAGGGGAAGGAGCGGGGAAACGTGATGCGTAGCAGACGTCTTGTGGATACGAATGCGAAATTCTTGAAGGGAAGGGCAGAGAAGGGATGTGTGCGATCTAATCAGTTGGGATTGAAGGATTGTGGTATCTGCGATGCTGCTGTGAAAGTCTGGACAGTGTGTATTCGTAGTGCCAAAGCTGTGGGGGCAGTGCTTATGCCCTTGTCCGGATCGGATCTTGCAGGATAGGTGAGACTTGAGAGATGGCACAGGCTGTCGCAAGTACATTGAGATATCATTGTGTGTATCTATGGGATCTGTGTGTTGCTGGCAGACTGGGAGTCTGCGATGCTTGGGTTGCAGTCAGGGGTTGAACTTGGAGCAGATCGAGGTAGAGATGGAACAGGATGCGTTGTGGTCTTCTTATGGACTACTCAGCTTTCGTCCTCAATTTGCACAGTATATGGTGTGTTCCAGGAAATGTCCCTGTATCCGCCTCCCAGCTGTTGCCATATGCGCCCACCCTGCGCCACCCCCCCCCCCCCCTCCTTCCCCCCTAGGCCTTCCAGTATTCCCAGCTAAGTGCAGCGCCACAGCTCGCATCCAGCACTCTCTCTCAGGAGCAATGTCTCCACCATTTTCCACTCTCGAGATATCTCTCCCAAGTTTTTGGTTGTGTAAGGAGTGCGCGGAGCCCTCGGGCAGGTCGTAAGATATGCGTTTTGGCTGTGGACGAGAAAACATCAGCTGAGTAGAACACGGTTTGATTCTAAATCGCACCTTATTTGAACCCGTTTGCAGAGGCAACTTCCAAGATTCTTATCGAACTGCAGCCATGTATGCGTGCTCAAACCCCGATAGCTGCTCCTTAATTCATGTCCTTAGTCCAGTCACTGCTCCAAATGAAAGTCCCACAACGCCACTCGGTATTCTTCTCTTTCTTCCCAGATGGACCCAGAGGTCTTGGGCACATGTAGAAAGATCGCCCGCAGTTCTCTCCTCCCTTCTTGGTTATGTGGCTAATGCAGGGATCATCATGCTCACATCGAGGCACCACTCGCTTTCCCAGAAGCTTCGACCAGCTATCTTTGACAGCTATCGGATCATGGACGCTCTTTTGATCGGCGGGGTTGAAGGCTAGGTTGGGAGATAGGTTCTCGGAGCTTTGCGTGGCAGGAGGCTCTTCCTTAGCCGGTGGAGCTAGATCTGAGGATTCGGGAAGGGTATCGATGCTTATCATAGTTGCTGTATCTGACTTTGCATCGATTATTGACGAATTCTGGCTATCTTGCGGTTGCTTCGATTTGAAGAAGCCCATTAGACTGCTCTGTCCCTTCCCTGACTGTGCCTTTGACGTTGTGGACTTCGAGCTGGTGCTGGGCTTACCACGTTTCTGGGGTCGTGTGGTGGGGGACTCGATTGGACGTTTTGGGGGCTTTGCAGAGCTCTGAATCGAAGTCGTCTGCGAAACGGTAGTTGTCACCGCGGTCAAATCCTCTGTGACTTCTGGTTTTGCTTGTAGCGTGCTCACAGAAGCCATTGCGCCCTTGGACGTAAGTAACCCTCTATCTGGCAAGGCAGTTCCGACTTCATCTTGAGCCCCTTGGGTTGAGAGTGAGTTATCTGATGCTGTTAGCGAAGATTTCTTGGTGAACATATCGCGAATACTGCGACGATGGTTGAACTCTGGGATAAGCCTGGCAGACATTGGAAGCAGGTCCTTTGCTGACCATTCCCGTTGTCGCAGACCATCCTTGAACATCCCAGAACTCATTATATCCCGCACATGCACCTCTTTCCCCTCAATTTCAACCTTCTCCTTGAGCACGGCATAGACGGGGCAGTGGTCAGAGCCCATCAGACCCTCCTGTATGTTGGACTCGCAAAACCAGTCCTTCCAATCCTGACTGCAGAGAACATAGTCAATGCGGGAGCCGAAGTTGCCTGGGCGAGCATTGATCTTCTGCTCCCAGCATGTAAACATGCCTAGACGATTCGGATGGAAGGACCGGCAGATATCCCACATGATCGGTTTCTCTCTGCCTTCGTCTCTCTCTCCAAAGACTTTCCCATCGACGAGAAGCTGGTTCAGCATCCTCCTCGCTGGGGTTGAGAGATACTCTTCAACGGTAATTCCTTGTTTCCGCAGCTGTTCTCCAGCATTGGCGGTGTCAATTTCCTCCCGAATGATGTTCAGATCCCCAGTCCAGAAGACCCTCTTCCCAGCAGCCACCAGGTTCCTTACGCGCGCCTCGACGGCATTCAGGAAGCCAATTCGAAATTCGTCTCGTGATTCGTCTCGGTTTGCAGGGCAGTAGGTACCGATGAGCACAAAGGCAGGGAATTCGAGGATGACACAACGACCTTCCGAATCAAGGGTAGCAGCATCGAGGGAGCAGTAAGAGAGCTGACTCGGGGTGGGATAGCCACCAATCTGTTGGTCTTCTGGGAGGTCGAAGAAGCTGGTTTGGGAATTCGGAGGAGTCAGGACACCTGTAATGCCTTCTTCGGCTCTGATGGGGGCACAACTAGAGTTACGAGTGTAGACAGCGACTCCTGCGTATCCTAAATCGTGTCAGCCAACTATTCTCTCTGAAAGTTTGATATCTTATACCTTTCTTGTGCTTAGGCAGACTGAAAAAGACATCCCAGCCAGGAACCAGAACCATGTCATCCCGGAGATCTTTCTTTTGAATCTTGGTCTCTTGCATGACCACGATATCTGCCTGCAGAATCTCAAACATGGCCTAGAGCAGTTAGTTCGTGTTCAAATCCTCAATCCCAAGGTGACGCACAGCAAATGTCCTTTCTTGACGCCATGGCTGATATCCAAACGGGTTTCTGCTCTGGTCTTAGAATGGAGACCCTAGCAACTAAAACACACAAACTGACCTGATACCGTTCACTTCTTCTAGTTAGTATTGAGCTCATCGTAAAATCAACAACTACTCACCATTCCAGGTCGTTATTCGAAGACCCTGGTTCTCCAGCTTATCATCCATGTTTATGGATAGTCCCTGATAATCATGGGGATTTCAAGACATCTCCTTCCAGACTCAACTTCCAGATAAGCCAGCCACTACCTCCAATACCACAGAGCTCGAGATCTCGTCGCGTGCGACCGCGTATGGATGCCAGTCTGAATCGCGTCGTCACTTCTCATACACGTGATCTACAAAATTAGTCAGCAGGATCAAGAGAACGACGGATGGAACCGGACGACGTCTCTCCATACATACTAATCAATTCCAACACCATTAACTCACGATGTTCCCTCAACGAACGATGCTCCGAACTACCCAGCGCTTCGCCGCCCAGCTGCGATCGCCAGCTGTGCGCACACCCATCCAACGCCGCCTGGCAAGCACCGAGACCTCTGCCTTCGAAGGTGCCGAGAACAATGCCTTCAACCGGGAGAGGAAGGCTATGAAGGACCACGCTGCTGCCACAAGTGGTATGTCTTCCTAATATCCAAGTGAATGTGACGGAGCTGATGTGATTGGCAGATTTGTGGCGCAAGTTGTCACTCTAGTAAGATACCTTGGAGGAGGAAGTGAAGACGGTTGTCGAAGATGAGAGAGACTAACCTTTTCACCTTACAGCGTAGTCCCCCCAGTCTTGATCATTGCTTCCGTTAACGCGTGGGTTTTGTGGAATGAACATTGGGAGCACTGGGAGCAATTGCCGCCTTTGGAGGAGAGAATTCAGTACCCGTACCAGAACATCCGAACTAAGAACTTCTTTTGGGGTGATGGAGACAAGGTGAGCCCCTCCACTCCTCTCTATCATCTGGATATCTGCTAACTTCTTTCTCAGACCCTATTGTGAGTTTTCCCTCGGGACTAGAGACGGAGATTAGAGCGGCCGCTCAGGACATGAAAGATGGAAGAGCGCAGAAGCTAACTTCGTATAGCTGGAATGACAAGGTCAATTATCACAAGAAGAGCGAGTAAGGATTGAGTTCCATGATCTGGAGGAAGAAGGTGCGAGAGAAGGAGAGGTGGATGAGGAGAGGTTGGCACAGACGAGACTGTATATTTTTTCCTTGAGTCGTAGAAATACTGGAAACCATGCAATATTCTACTGCCTTGAAGTCTTCTTGCGACCAAGCAGGTATTCTAGGCTGCTGGGCTAGACAATTGGACGATTTCAGGTACTGGGCCTATTGAAGTGTGGTTTAAGAGTATGACAATTGAGTGATCTCCTCCATCCGTGATCTCGCTCCAGGGAACTGGCAGAGCAGTAGGGACGAGGCCTGCGAATGCGACCACGTACTCTAGCCACTTGCTCTGTCGCGCGCGTATGTAACGGGTTGTCAGAGTCCCGGATTTTGTTGGGGACTTTCCTGACAGATGGACTTAGTCGGACCTGGGGATGCTTGTACCGCTTCTCGTCAAAGTCCTCGATTGAATTGGTGCAATCAAAGTATCACTTTATCCGGGCCCTGTTCCACATGAAGCTCGCAGTTGAGAGCAGGAGCGGTTGCAATTCTTCTCCAGCACAGAGCATCCAAGCAGGACAAGAAACTTATGTCAAGATGGGCGTGACCAACAACAACATCTATACTATGCATCAATCATGGTCATGGGTATCATAGCTAAGCCTGCCCTAAACTTCCACCCTCTTCTTCAGATCCAGATAAGCGCTCGCATAATCATTCGCCAGCACATTTTCCCCCACAACCTTCATGATTGTCGCCTTCTTAGCCATCATCTCGCACTGCCCCTTGATATCTTCCAGCGCTGAGTACTCATCAAAAGAGCGATCTATGAACTCCAAGCTCCTAGTCAGATTCTCCTTTCTCTTTGCACTCCCGGATTCTGCCTGCCCTGCGAGTCCCATGTGTGCATCGACCAGGAAGGAGTATAGTTGCGCGTTTAAAGAGCAGTTCTCGTGCTCGAGTGCTCGGGGTATGATGGCGACGAGAATCTGGGCGGACGCTTGGAATTCTGATAGAGAAGTCAGGATATTCGCAATAGCTCCCATTGCTCCCCACAGAGCAGGAATCAATCGTGCTCGCCAAGCAATGCTTGCTGCTCGGACTGCCACTGAGAACCCCTTCTGCGGACGTCCAGATTTATCTTGAAGCAAGGCCTTCATAGTAAGAAGCTTGATCCTCAAATTGAGATCATCACCATCCTCCTTCATTTCCGATGCTATCTGCTCAATCTTCGCCAAAGCCTGTCCGTAATCAGTGCGTCGGATCAGGTAATCGATATGGAGGGTATTGGTCTCAAAGGCAAGATCGCTGTCGGTATCGGAAGCAGTGCATTGGAGGAGCTGTTGGAGCAGATGGTGGGCACCGTTCAGTTCGTTTCTATGCAGATCCCGCTTCAGGCGAAGAATACCTCGATACTTCTGCCAGTACTGATTAGCTTTCCATGAACGAAGTGAGTTCTCATCCAGCGCTTCCAGCTTCGCCATCGCCTCATCGTATCTCCCCCTTTCTGCTAGCAGATGAGCTACCTTGCATGTGAACCTCAGGGTGTCATCGAAGAGCGCGAAGCGAGCATGACAGCTGAGAAAGATGTCGCAATACTGTCTTGCAATATGAGCCACTCCCAATCGGCCCCAGAGGGCCGATTGCATTGCTGTTTGTGGACCCCTCATGCTTTTCATGTTCTTCTCGATAATGAGCTGGGAGCTCTTAAGGATGTTCTCGAAAGCCGTGGCAACACTCTCGCCGTTCGACATGCCTAGCTTTGCTTCACTAAGTAGCGAAGAGCTCCAGAGCGTCCACATGCCTGTCTCCTTGGCCTTAATCCTGAGAAATGCAAGGCCCTCCCTTTCGACGCCAAGAATGTTCGTGGAGTCGGCCCCCTTGATGACTTTTGTGTGTGCCTTCCCGAAGTGGTAGAGCCAGTTGAGAGCGAAGTTCAAGCACGCCATATCTTTGTTCTCTCGAGCGGTAGACACAGTCTCCTGCATCGCCGCCACGGCTTCATCGTAACAGCCAAAGTCGGCTTGCAGGACTGCCAGGTTCATGAGGGCATATTGGTAGAACAGCCGATCTCTGTTCTGCATGGTATAGTCAAAATATCGGTGGAGGTTGTCGAAGGACGTTGGGTAATCCCCAGCTCTCCACGCGTCAAGGAAGCTGGTTACTATCAGCACGGATTCCAACTAAAGTACATGAGGGACTTACGTGAGATAATGTGACAGGCTGGGTACCACAACGCTCTTGCCCAGAGTGGTTCTGAACTTATCCTTAACATCCTCTGGGATTCTGGTTCCGAGTTCTGATACAGTTAGTGATAGTCCTTTGAATATTTCGTGTTTCCTCACTTTGCATCTGCTCAACTTGGAACTCCAGCAGCTTCTCAATATCATCCGTGCTGGTCGTTCCATCATCACCCTCGACCGACAGCCCCCCATATGCTATAAGCTCCAACATCTCCGTAGCATCCGTCCCCCAATCCTCCTCTCCCTCCTCTAGTGCTCTGTCTCCCGCCCATCTGCCCAGCCCACCATTCTTCTTCGCCCAGTATGCCCTCGAATCCTCCCTCCATTTCGTGAACGCCACCCACAGCGCCAGCACATCACTGAACCGCAGGCGCTCGTACTCGACTTTAGATCTGCGTACGAAGCTTCCCAAGGGGGACGTCCTCGAGAGCAATATCATATCCTCAGAAGGAGGCGGAATCCCAAGCTCGTCATCCAACCTCACCTCTTCTCGAGTCTTGGCCAGCAGATTCTTCCGCTTCGTGAAGAACTGGTTTACAGCATCTAAACTGTCGATTTCCCATAGCTTCCTGAGAAAATGATCCCATAGAGAGCGTCCGGGAATTCCAGCTGCTGGATGTGCGGAGAGGAGGGTTTCGAAGGACTTGAGGTCGAGGAGGAAGGGCAGAGTCTCTAGCTTGATCTGGCTTTGCGGTTGGTTCTTGAGGGAGGATGGGAGGAGCTGATTGATTATAAAGGAGAGTATTGGGATCGTGGAAGCATTGGGGACGACGGCATCAGTGTATAGTTCAATTAGGGCCAGAAGGCCAATTTTCGAAGGTGTCAGGAACCGTGTCATCGTTGTGGCTTGTTCGTAATATCGTGACTCATGACATACATGTGCTGTTTCTCCATCTCCAGCCCAATTCAGGTCGGTGGTAAACGGAGTACAATGCAAACTATACAGATAAGGTAGCCGAGGTCGCTGAGGGAGACGCGTCAAGAACGCGACTTCTTCATCTAGTACACGTGATATATGAACCCCACCTCCTTATACAGCTGTCTTTGTTTATAAATGCAAGCTGATTATTGTCCTATGGCATGCAGAAGGGTTGATATCTCAGGACACTCTGCTGGACGTAGGGGTCCTCGAATTGGATCAATTACGCCCAAATTCTGAATAAATCTGGAATTCTATGTGCCAGCATCGTAACTTCAGGCCATCGTGTCCACACTTCTGACTTCTACTCCTGTCGGCCATGAATTGAGTCCAGTCAATAAGCAAACAGACACCTCTAGCAAGAGACGCGCACATTGTGATGACTGGTGCCGGCTAGCAAAACCTCAAGAACTATTGGTGATTCCCTCCACACCTTCCTCCTCAGCTACTGAATCATCGTGAAATGTAACTATATATTCTGCAACGAGATCCTATAATGTTCTGCCCAGCACCCACCCTCCTTGGATCAATGATCTTACCATCCAACGAGCTAATCACTCTGATAATGTGCGTCCAGACCATCCATACCTTCTCCAGGTGCGCGTGCCGTACCTGCATCGTCAGGATCTGCCGAAAGCACCTCGAACATACCAAGGAGCAGCTAGACAATGAGCGCTGTCCAATGTCGAAGGAGAGGAAGATTCGGCTTATGAATGTTGGTTGTTTGAAGACGCTGTGCAGGGGACGGGAGAAAACGCACTGGGCGTTTGAGAACGATCAGGAAGGACAGATCCGCTGGGTCATTAGTAGGAAATGAAGGAGAGCAGGAGGAACCGGAGAAAGATGAAGGGGGAGCGAGAGGAATCTGAAGCTACTCACATATGCTCTGCGATCTGTCAGGCTTCTTCTGAACTTGGAAAAAGACTCCTGTACTTTTTGTAACTTGCCCTTACAATAGATTACAGTCATGACGGCGGTTTCGTAGGCTTCTCCTCATTCCATCTGATCTTTTCTCCATGTTTGCTCTTCAACTGCCCTTCCTCGATCCTATCATCCTCCTTCCTCAGCTCCTGCCCCAGCCCGTTCGAAGCCCAGATCCTCTCCACACACAACTCAAATGGTCCGGGTATCCTATCAATGAGTCCGATGCCCACTGTCTTAACTTTCTGCCTGAGCATCTCCGACTGCGGCTCAACCACAATACCATGGTTCGTCCTTACAAACTCATTCCACTTGATCAATACCGTCTCCCATTCTCCCGGCCTCCGCGCGTATAATCTGTGTTGGTGTATATCCGTAGGCACAATGCTTTCCGTCTGTATATTGACAAAGTACTTCCTCCCGTCGCTCTTGATCCGTAATGCGAGATAAGCGTAAGGGTCGATGTTCCAGAAAGACTTCCCGAATATGGTGAAGGGCCTGTCTTTCGTGCGCCACGCAGCATATCCCGTTCGTTGGATGTGCGGTCTGTTGGCTGGCAGCTCAATGGAGATGCTGCCGTGGAACTTGGCGTGCCCATACTTGTTCTCAGAGGGAGAGGGGGAGGGGGGTGATGTGGCGGGGGGTATCCAGTCGAGGTGGGCGCGAGTGAAGCCGCCGATATCGCGATCGGACATCAACTTGCAGTCTTGGAGGGAAGAGGGGTCGTGGAAAGTGTGGAGGACGTAGGGTTTTGTTTGGCGCCGGGTGGCCTCTGCTCGGAGGGCTTTGGAAGATTTTGATCAGCATAGATCACTATTGTAGGTAGTCTCTGGGAAGCTCACCAATTCCGGAGAGGCGCTTGAATTCATCCAGACTTCTGCCAAAGAAACCTTTGGCTAGCAAGCTTTGGGTAGCTCTCATTGTGAGAGTATATGAAAATCTGCCGGATCTTGTCTGGAATTATTAGAGGTATCCACAGAGTTTCGCATGAGAGAAGCATCACCGGTTTTCCCCAAAATCACAAATGCGCCTTGCGTACTTGATACATAATCGGTGCCAAGAAGATGAGCTTGGGTGGAGCGGCCGAGCCTCATCTTTGCCGATCTAGCGTTGTTTACAATAACAAAAACAAGTCGGGCCGACTCCGGTAACCTCCTTAGTACACCAGCCGAATCAACGTCTTGTCCGAGGAAACCTCCAACCTGCAAGTAACCATCAAAGACCTCTCGACCTCCACCTCCACCTTTTCTATCCTTCCATTCATCATCTCCTGAGTCGTTCATCTAGCAGAGCTGATGGTCGGAAACATACAGATCGAGTTACTCGGGTCTGCGTTAAATCGCTTTCTATACCATCTTACTGGTCGGAAACATACAGATCGAGTTCCTCAGGTCTGCGTCAGACAGTTTTCTGTTTCTTATTGCTTCTTGCTTCTTGCTTCTTGCTTCTTGCTTCTTGCTTCTTGCTTCTTGCTTCTTGCTTCTTGCTTGTATTTTCTTGCTTCTGTATCTTATTGCTTTGCACATCTATTGACCGTTCTCTAGCAAAGCTGCTGAGGACCGGCCTTCTTAATTGTTCTTGCTACCACTGTTCTGATGCCGACTTTCAAGGCTTTTGTTTCACTGCTTCTTGCATTTGCTGTCACCAAACCTCATTCATGGAAGCATATGCGGTCTTTGGTCTAGCATGGAGTCACTAGACATCCTTCTCTCGCTGGCCTAGCAGCTAGAGGCTAGAGGCCATACTTTGCTGCTCGTACACATCAATTTCCTGAAGACTTTGCAGCCGCCATACGACACTATTTTGGTCTCTCCTAGAATTCAAGAGCACTCCATCTCAGCCCATCGAGATCAAATGGCTGGCATGCTGGCTTCATCGTTACACTGCCACTGCCACTGCCACTGCTTCAAGGGAGCGTATCACAGAAACCTCATGACTAAATGTCATATTTCATCGTGGGTATTGGAGACTCAGAGAAGACTCTTTTTACAGATCCTTGGCCTAATAGAGCTATCAGACCGAGATTTGGAGTGCTATTACAAGTATTGGTGCGATGGATGGCCCAATTTTAAGCCACAGACACTGCCCCAGCTTAACGCTCAAGTCAAAGGTGAGTCCATGGGAAAACCCCGGGCTAATTCACCACCAGCGTGGAGCACACGGCGCGCTAGGCTCGGGCCGTTCCGCACCCCTGTACTCGGTTAGGGGAGCAGTAGTGTAAACATAGATTTTCGGTTAAAAGACTTTCGGCTAAGAGTAAACAAACCAAAGGGGTGATTTGGAAGAAAGCAGGGTCCTGTACTCCACGCAGTGCAGTGACAATCGAGACGTTTATGGAATGAGGTTTCTTTGGGTCTCCACTAGGAGTTGTTTATTTGTGGTACGCGTCACGACAAAAGTGACGTCCAAGCTGTGAACAAGTCTGTTCAATTGAAAGCTTGAAGAGGATGCTGCTCCTGTATCCGTATGTCAAAGGATCACCATCCTATATCAGATAGAGATGATTATAATAGCCTTGAGCCACAGCTCTGAAGGTACTATGGCACTCGCCATAGCACTGTATACATACATACGTAAGGCATGATCGTACCCAGCCCCAGGCCTAGCAGGCTTCGAGTGAGGCCCAGTGACTCACTCACTCAGTGAGTGCTTGACGGTTTCTCGGGCTGCTTCCACTGCACTGCTGAGCTTCTCGCTGGAGGAGGCTCATAGCTACTATCTCTAGCCATTACTATCTGCGAGCCTCATGTATAGGTACTGACTGATCCCGTCCCTCGATGTGGTCCCACATGGGTCCACCATGCCATCATCTCATCCCAGAGGCACCTCTCGATGCCCTCCTGGGGCCCAGCAGCTGCCAACCCCTGCTGATTGGATGTCCCTTCCGTCCCTGATGCAGGTTAGTGGGCTCGCCCCTCCCCCCCTTCCCTTCCCCTAACGGTTAAGCCTCGAACTTTTCGCCAAATGTAGTTCAATTGCCCAAAATCTCCGCAAACAGAAGCTACGGTGCTAGATCAAGGGCCGGGTGATCATTCTTCCAGAAAATTCTGCAGGAGTATTTATACAGCACCTCCCCACCATCTTCTTCCCTTCTTCTTCCCTTCTTCTTCTCCTCTCCACCACCAACACACTCGAGCACTCAAGCACTCATTCAAGATCACTCGTTCCCGCCTTGTACACTGCTCAATTCCCACTGCATTCCCTCCTTCTGTTCATTACATCCATCTCACTCTGCTTTCCCCAACACGCACTTCCAGCATCATGTCGTCCTACACTCAAACCCCTGCTGCTGGCGCCTTCAAGGCTGGTGGTGACTCCCCCATCGAGCCATCTCCTGCGAGCACCTTCGGTGGCAGCGCGTCTAGCAATGCCGGTGATGATGTCCGCACTCCCAGCAATGGTACGACCCCTCCCCCCTCCCCCCTTCATTTCGCACTGTGCGCGTTCCTTCTTCATTCGCGTCAGTTTCTGGACGCGTCTTGTATTGCTCTTCAGACGGTCTCTTCAGACATGCTGCTGCCCTTTTACAAATATTGACTGTTCTATTTCCCCCACAGAGAGCGCTGTCCTGTCCAAGATCTCCAAGCTCACTGTCAAGGATGGCAAGAGCGTCGAGCGGTAAGTCTTCCCCTTTTCCATCCAAACCAGCGCCCAAATTCAAATGCTCATCCTTCCGCAGATACTCTCCACCATTTGTCCGCAAGAGCTCTCAGGGCAACGAGGATGACCCATTCACCTACTCCGCCACTTACTCGACCCCACGCTCTCAACGCCTCTCTCACCACAGCCCAACCGATCCTAGATACCAAGGTCGCTCCACCAAGAGTGGCAACTGGCGTGCAGGCTCCTCCTCCTCAAGCTCGGAGGCCAGCACTCTCTCCCCGTCCGTTGCTTACCAGCGCCGTGGTGTTGAGTCCGTATCGCGTCTTGCTGCTGCTCAGAAGAACGTGCCCGATAACCGCGAGTCGAGAACCACTGCCACTGAGGCTGTCGTGATCAAGTCCGAGGACGCCCAGGCCATCTTCCCACCTTCCAGCTGTGTCTTCGTTGCCAAGTAAGTCTCACCCTCCTCCATTACATTGGTTTCTTGCTAACCTTTTCTAGCCTCCTCCAATCCGAGGCTGATGAGGCTCTCGAGGTCGCTGTCACTCAGGTCTTCCGCGAGTATGGCACAGTCTATGTCAAGATCCGCCGCGATACTAAGCAGATGCCATTTGCATTCTGCCAATACACTGTGAGATCACTCCTGGTCCCCTCATCTGTCCCTTGCTCCCACTTTCAATCTCACCTGCTGATACGTTCCAGAACGACTATGATGCCGAGCGTGCCATCAAGGAGGGTCGTGGTCGCTTGATCAAGGGTCGCCCATGCCGCTGTGAGAAGGCCAAGGCACATCGTGAGTCCCTTTTCTCTCCTATTCAGGGGCCCGTCTGACGCTTATTCTGACGTCTCAACAGGCCTGTTTTACTTTGAGCGCAAGTATGGTGCTGCGGTCACCTCAGATGAAGTTCGGTTGCTCCTCTCTGGCTTCGGTCACATCACCCACTGCAGACCTGCGACCTCATTCGAGATTGCGGCCTACAACCTCAATGAGGGTGTCGTGGTTCAATTCGAGATGTATGACGAGGGTCAGGCTGCTCTCCAGGTAAGTCCCCCTCCCCCTCCCAAGGCTGACAGTTTCTGACACGTACAAGCACTACCGCAACAACCCTGAGTTCAAGATGCAAGCCTTGGCCAACATGAGCTCTCCCGCTCAACAGCGTGACGCATCTGATCCATCTGCTCGTGCCTACCTCGAGACCTATGATGTTGACAAGCGCTCTGTGTTCTTTGGTAACCTCCCCTCTGATGTCACTGAAGGCGAGATCCATGATATCTTCCAACAATTCGGCGGCGTCTGCAACATCACTCTTCACAAGTCAGACTCCATCATTGATGGTATGTATTCCCTCACTTCTCTTCTACCTGGCAGCTGACACTTCCAGTCAATGAGAAGAACTGCTTCGCCTTCGTTGAGTTCCAACAACAGCCATCTGTCAGCAGAACCCTCTCAGCCATGGTAGGTTGACCCTCGTCTCTCACATGTTCACGGCTAACACTCTTGCAGGGTGGATTCAACCTCCGCGGCAAGACCACCAAGATCGCCCAGAAGGACTCTGAGTCTGCTCGTTCGCGTCGTCGTCAACTCCCACGCCCTTCTCCTGCTTCGGGTGGTCAATACAACCAGTCCCCGGCTCCTCGCACCATGGCTTTGCCACCAACCTCGCCAGTTGCTCAGATGGCCCCTGCTGCCTACCCCCCACCCTACTACCCCGCCTACCCTCAAGGCCAGTACTACTACCCTGGAACTGGATTCGCCGCTCAGGCCCAGTACTCCGGCTACCCGGCCTCTCCTTACACTGGTTACCCGTCTCCTTACATCGGTCCAACCTACTACGCCTACACTGGTAGCCCATCCTATGCCGGTGCGACCTCCGCCGGCACTGTCTCTGGCAGCCCGACCCATCCGTACTACTACAACTACGGCCAGTACCCGTCTCCAGGTAAATTTTCCTCTCCCGCACCTTCCTCCGGCCCTTTTCTAACAACATCCAGTTCAAGGCTACCAACAGTGGTCACCCAGCCCAGTTGCTCCCCAGCAGATGTACTTCAGCCCACCAACCTACTCTCCTACCACCGAGAGCACCAACGCCATCCCTGATGATATTGACCGCTCCGCGACTCCTACCCCGGCTGGCTATGACACCGCCGCTGATTCAACCCTGGAGTCCGAATAAGCAATTTTCACCCCAGATTTGACGCGACTTGCATCTCTGCTCGTCTTCACTCAACCAAAGGACGGCTTGTGGACACCCAATCACTCGACTCTGTATTTCTGCTTTCCCATGTCCGTCTTCTGAACATATCTCGGCTTCTGTTTCTTTTTACTTCGTTCTTGTCCCCGTCGGGGCTTAATACGTTCTTGCTTGTCAGACACTTTAATTACTTTCTTGCTTCTTCTACCTGGTTTCCTTGATCTTGCTCCCTTGTTGGACAAGAGAGAGTAGGATAGGGTTTTTTTTTTTCTTCAATTCGGTGTTGTGGTTTCGGTAGAGGGTTGCTCGGCTCTTGAATGATGGTCGGGATGATTCAATGACTGATGAGAATATGTACATACGACGGAACGAATGAACGAAATGTGTGCACAAACTCTCTCTGCTTCTGTGATCGTGATGGTGATTGCTATGTGTACTTCTCCCCTGCCTCTACTCCATATTGCTTCCTTCACCCCCACATATATATATATATATAAATATATATATAACCTCTGACTTCCTCCCACTTGACTATCCCCCTCCCCCTCAACCAGCTCGGTCCCCCCTTCCTAAAACATACATAGTAAACACACACACACACAAATATCCACAAATATCCACAAATATCCACAAATATCCACAAATATCCACAAATATCCACAAATATCCACAAATATCCACCAATATCCACAGCGAGGGCTACTACCATCTACATCCTCTCATCTTACATACGTATATCATATCGTATCATGTCATGTCATCTCCACCTCCGCAACACGAAACGATCCCAGAACAAACGGCCACAGCAGACCCCTTTTCTTCTTTCCTGTTACCCTTTTACCTGGCCTTACTTACCTTATACCACACCACACCACCCCACCCCACTCCCCTACTCTCGTTTCCCCGGAAATTCAGAGACCTTGTCTGAAGTACAAGAGGGTTGGTCCTCCGTAGCATCGAAGGTGTCTTGTACAACACTCCATAAGAAATTTCGCTCTCACTAAATAAATTCAGAGCAGAACTTTTGGCAATCACAAACCTGTACAGCTTTACCGGACTCGACATATTCCCAGTAAATGTAGTTCAGCTGTCAAGACGTCACATGCAAGGAAATGAATAAGTGCATCATCATGATGTAAAGTTCCATTACAACAGCTATTCCTCCCCTCGTCCTCCTCACATTATATACACGAATATTAGCTATTAACAAATGACAAGAGACATCCATGCTGAGGTCAGCAAACAAAAGCAATGCCTCATGCGTGGTTGACTCCTTCAAGTGATCTTGCGGAACGAGAGTGGAACAATGTCATGCAATCAATCAGACATGAGAGACGTGTCTTCTAGAGACAAAGTGAAATGGAAGTGGTATCATCGCACGAAAGGACTCCGAATCGACGGACTCCAGGACGGGATCTAATTTCGGGGGTGGATGGCAGATTGCCCATGGGTGCCAGTACCTGCGATGCCGGTATTGCCACCAGCTTCGTTCAAGTTGACAACCTTACTGGAATCGTGAGTCAGGACACCAGCGTTGTTGTTATCAGCAGAATCCTTCTCCTGGTCGGGAACTCGACGATTTTGTGCGTACTGGGGGTTGGCATTGAGGTAGGCGCTCTGTGGTTGCTGGTTATAGTCGCGAATGTGAAGACCGAGGATCGCTGGATCAATATTGCGGTGACCCAGGATCAGGATCAGACCGAAGACTGGCTTGGCAAGGACATCGAGAATGCTGTAGAAGACGGCCTCGGAGTCAGCGGAAATAACATTCCCGCCCTCAGAAAGACCCCAAGCAATTGGGTAGAGGAACCAGAGGAACATGGTCCATCCGCCGCAGAGCATGTAAGTTCTGCCGACGGAGCTATTGATGCCATAGGCGTGGTTTTTGCCAACGTAGAGAACTTGATAGGCGAGGAAGAACAAGGCAACCATGGCGAAGACAAAGTAGCCCCACTTGTATGAAGAAGCAACAAGAGCACCCACGAGACCAGTGACGATCATCACCTCGTCGATGAGAAGGGTGTAGAGAATGGTAGGCCATGGCAGACCGGCAGTCAACAGTACGTCGAGGAGAAGGAGCTGTGGAAAGAGGGTCAGTGAGACTTGAGTGAAGACAGCGCATAGGAAGAGCGACTCACAGGTGTGGTGATGACCCAGTCGATGTAGCGGACGTAGAAGATCTCACGGTAGACACCAGCGACCTTGGGGTCGGATCGGATAAACTCGACGGGGATGGCAGCATAACCCAGGTTGGCGGCCATGGTAAAGTAGGCAATCGACGCAACCAACGTGATTCCAGCCGTGATGTCTGCTCAATGGGTCAGTAGGAGATGATTGACTGTAGAGATTCTCAGGACCTACAGTAGAAAATGCGGTTATGGCGAGGAACCATGAAGCTGGCACCCATGAAGCCGATTGTGGAGGCAGCCATTACGGCACAGACCGCCCAGTAGACATCGGATCCGCGGGTCGTGATATTAATGTCGGACGCCGCTGGGTAGAGGAAAATGTTGGGGTTGACGTTCAAGGCATCGTTTGCCCGCGCGACCAGCGGAGACGACATCGCAGACTGTATGTTGACTAAGCTGCGTACGCTTCTGAAGAGCGGCAAGGTTGAGAGATGTTTTGGTCCAAGATGAAGATTAGGCGGGAGCAAAGATGCAAAGATGCAGTGATGGTTGATGGTTGATGATTGGAGGTTGAAAGTTGAAGGTGATGATGATGTGGAAGTTGAGGTTGAAGTTGACGAAGGGAGGAAGAAGAAAAGCTCAAGAGAAATGGTCAAGTGACGAGAAGCCAACTTATGCAGAGAGAGGCTTGCCAAGCCAGAAGCGGGTAGGACTAGTACTCTATGAGGGATTTGGCAGGTGCGACTGCGACTGTTGTACGACCGGTACAAAGAAAGAAGCAGTCGAGTCAAGTCAATCGTGGATGCATGTGGAGAGAGAGTCCCTGCCGCTTTCGGGCTGGTTCTAAGGTCAGGTAGGATAGGCGAAAGGCGAAAGGTGACTCGGGAGTAAAAGTAAGTATTACCAAGCTTTTGGCCTGTGCACACTACTGCAATAGACCCAAAGTCCGGAAAGCTTCTTTTTCTCGGCAGTTCAAAGGTAGCTAAGGTCAAACGTCATTGTTAGGTTCGAATATTGCTGGGAAGAAGATATATACAGCTGTCTCACGAATCCTTGGGCCTCTCCATAACAAACAAAGACGTCGGATCGAGCTCTCTGCAAAGTCTGGATGCATTGCAGATCCAGCAACGAACGGCTTGGCGGCTACCTGCATCGTCGGTGCTTCAGGTCTAGACGAGTCCATTCCTACTTCTGCACGGCAGATACGCGTTGCATTCCGTACCGTTCAATAGAGGTACTGATCAGCCTGTCTGATCGATGCTCGCTTGCAGCTCGGGCCAGCTCCAGACGAGCGAACGACCTCCGTACAGGCCGCCGGCTTCGATTGATCTGGTGATGTCAGAATGTCAGTCAGACCGTTACTTTGTACGGCAGTCCATCGTCGCTTCGTCGATATATACAGTAGAATTTTAGCGAGAGGATTGGCATTACCTAACCACGGGGCCGGAGATACCTACCGGTACTTTAGGTACTTCGTATATATCTTGAATCGGTACTTCGTACGCGCCCATACCAATCAATATTCTCGAGGGTTCAGATCGCGGCTACCCATAGAGCATTACGCAGATCACGCCACATACTCCCGATGTCCGTACCGGTACGTTCGTCGGTCTGCGTCATGTCTCACCTCACACGGTTTTCCATCCACTCATCTCATGACTCAATGGGAATCTGAGAATCGCATCTCGGATCTGGCATCTGATCCGCGAAGCGGGGATCGCCGTCATCTCATACCCCCTTCCCTTGCAATCATAACACCAGAAACCAGAGAAACCAATTCTGAAAAACACCATCTTTCCATATGCCGGCTTCGTGGCTCGCTAGCTCCCTCACGGGCGTAGCGAGAGCATACCTATGCATGCATGCAGCAAATCAACTCGCTACTTTCATGAACTGCATGCAGCCCTTGAACTGAACTGACATACCGGTAGGACAAGCAAAGTACAGAAACGACCAAAAAAAAAATCCAGAAAATCTAAGCGTCATCATCTACCCCTACTACCAGTCAGAGATCGAGATCATCTGCCATCTGCACGCCTTCTTCCATCTGCTATCAGGCGTCTGCGAAAGAGTATTGAGCCACTTCTAGGAAAGGAGAGAAGGAAGAGAAAGGGCTCGGCTCGTCCCTTGAAATGGATGGGTTTATGGGTGAATATTGAGCTAAGCGAATCGGTTCGATTCCCCTCATATTAGGTGTGAACCTCGTCAGTTCTACCACCTCAAGTCATCAAACCTCAACAAAGATTTTTGCAAACCTACCCACCGTCCCTTATTTTTTCAGTTAGTTATTTAGTTAGTTTGTGCCCTTGACTTTACAAGCCAAGGTGCGTAGCTGATGGCGTAGCTTGGCCTTGACTTTCTACTTGTTCTCTCTCAGAGCTAGCTTATTCAAAGCGAATAGATTAATTTGGACCAGCAAAGCAGCTGGCCAGATCAGAGAAAACGCTTGGCAAGCTCAGCCCAAAGCGTCCCTACCAAATATAGAGAGCCGTTCTCGATATTCAGTTTCCCTTTGCCGTGATCAGATATAGTGACAAGAGAAACGATAAACTCCGAGTATCAAACACCAACAGGAGCAGTCATAACAATTCTCTTTATTAAACATTATATGTACTCGACAGGTCGGCCTCCCGTAACCATCCCGACCATGTGCAGACCGATGCAGGTGGGTATGTTTTGTTCCCAACGCCATTGAAATGCAGAACACCGTCCATATGTGCTAGCCCCCCACAAATATACAGCTCCCAAGTGACTGGTATTCATCCCAAAATATTTAACATCCACTTCCGGACTCCCATCCACGCATCCATGACCATATGTGCTTCACGATTCACCGCGGCAAGGGCCTTGCCCTTCGGTATTGGGAGATGACGGATAGTTTCCACCGGCCGCTGGCTGAGGATTTCTGGCTCACTGAACCAATTCCCATGCAAGCCGTAGGGTACGCGCTGCGGCAGTTGCACTTTGCACACGACTTCCTTCATCTCCCTAGCATCAACAATCCAGAGCTCACTCTTGGCACCTGGTCCAGCGTTCCCAGCTTCGTCAAGCTGGCTCTCGTCGAAGACGTACGACAGAATCCAGCCATCGTCTTCCGATATCCCATTCTGGCGAGGTACGAAACGGGACTCCTGGGCGTAGAATCCTGGTGGTAGCTTGAAGATTTTGATGGGGTCTTCCGGGTCATCAGAAGCCAAGATCTCGGCAACGCTTCTCATGTCAACACAGCCTGTGATTGCATTAGGCGGATCTTGCTCTGCTTGCTTGATCAAGGCAGTAGCGTCAACTTTGACGAGAGAGTCGATTTTCACAGCACGGCCGAGAGCTGCTCCAAATGTGCTGTCCGAGACTGAACACCCATAAATGTAGCGCGTTGAGGACATCGACATGTCATCTCGCAATGACGGAAATTCGAATGGCATCGCAGTCAGAGCGAATTGATGCGTGATGATATTCTCACAGCCAGAAAGCAAAAAACGATAATAATATAGTCGACACTGCTCCTCTTCTACTGCATATCTAGGAGAAGTAATTGGCTTCGGAATAGGTGCCGCGACATCTCCTGCACTGAAGACCAGGGAGGCGCTTGTGAGCCGGCACGCGAGCATATTGACAGCTATGGTCTCGATCTCCTTGGTCAGAGGATTGAAGGCAGACTCATCCCACGTGTTCGCAGTGTGAAATATGCAACAGGGATTGGTCTCGAACCAGCGTACAGATTCTGGATGCCGTCTTGGGAACACTCCAAATCTCGAAAGCCCAGAAGGATCGTAAGATACCACAGGCTCGTTTCTTGCAAGATTCCTAGGATCGAGAGAGAGCGGTAGGTCCATGATCACGGTATGCGCAAATGAAACCCCAAAGTCGTGCATCATCTTCGCAGATTTGATGCCAGGCACTGCCGCATTGACAAGCCGAGAAGGTTGTGCAAACCGGCTGGAGTTTTGTGAGCTGGGTATAATCGAGTAAAAGACAAAAGGGGCGAAAAATGTCGAATGAAACAGGATGAGTTCATTCGTTAGAGGATCGACTCGAGGGTGTGCGGTTGTCCATTCCTTCATGAAGCTCAAGAGGCCGTTCCCTCCAAAGACGTCTCCTGGTACATTCTCCGTAGCCGGCTCTCCTTCTGCCTTCCCCCCATCAAACCACCCGACAGTCTCCAAACCAGGCAGTGAAACTCTGATGGGTGGTCCGCTCTCGCAAGTCGCCAGCGCTCTGCCGTCGTGGTACAGAATGCCGGTATTCGCAACGCTGATTTTATTTATTGCTTGCTCTGAGCCTGGGAGATGGGAAATGAAGACCAGGGACAGAGTTCTGAAAATGCGGAGGATGATTCGCAGCAAGGTAGAAGCTGGATTGACAAGTGTTGCTATGCTTGGTAAAATGGGAAGCCGAAGAGACGGCGAAGAGACGGTCGAAAGGTAGGCATCCGTAAGAATGTACTGGTTGACGAAAGCTGGGCGTATCGATCCATCTGCTCCTCTCTGAAACGCAACCCCACTCAACATCCCATCTCCGTCGAACCAGTGTGCATCTCTCCCCAGGTCTTCGTTTGTCACCGGATTTCCTCCATTTCGAACATACTCTCCACCCGCGAGCTCGTCCGGGATGGAGCCGGTATACGAACATGGAGTGAGGGGCAGGACTCGGTGAATGGGGGCGAAGTTGCCGTGGAGATAAGGATGAGGTCTCGCCGACCTGATCTGCTTCTCCTTGACGACAGTCATGGGTGTGATGAGGAGACGGAGGAGGAGGAGGAGGAGGAGGAGGAGGGAAAAAGAGAGGAAGAGGAGGTTAAGTGTCTGGCTGTATATGCATACCAAAGTAACAATGCACGGAGAGAGCGGGAAGCAAGCCAGAATTGCACGACGACATCTCGAATGGGTGGCGGACCGGGATGTCCTGCTTGCACCCTTGGCGCGCTGGTGGTATGGGTAGCTCTCCAGAAATGTGCTTCTCGATTCAATCCATCTCTCTTCTCCGTTCCGCACCTGCTGTACCGGTTACCTGTACCTGTACCAGCTATACTCCGTACAGTAGAGTATGACGAAAGGCATGACACACATTGGCCAATGAGAGGGTGAATCTGCAGCAGCTTGCCCTTGTACATTTTGGTCACGCGTATCCGTACGGTACACACGGAGCCAATGCTTCATCCGGCCAAGCTTTTATCCGGATCGGCAAATACTACTAAATGTCATCATCGACCGGGGGCAGAGTACAGTAGCAGGGCAGCCAGGGCAGCCAGGGCAGCCAGGGCAGCCAGGGTTTCGTCTCCCCCGCAGTACGGAAAGCAGAGGCAGAGCAAAGCAGTGTCGTACCGGTACCTACCGTAAGTCCAGTCTGTGGCCATTTCTCAGCCTTCTCTCCCCCTGATCATGATTGGTTGGCTTCATCTTCTCCTCCTGGATCTCGGATGCAGCCTCGCCGACGCCGAGTGCCGTGTCATCCATCTATCCCCACATCCGAACCGGACTGAGAAAGGAAAGGAAAGCTTCAGCAGCGCTCAGCGCTGAATCTCCCGAACCTTCACCCGTACCACGATCGACATCGACATCGACATCGACATCGTCGTCTCTGGCTCTGTCTCCCCACTCGTTCTTTTCCTTTCACTCCTCTGTGATGCCTCAAGGGTCTTGTGAATATCTGTAGTAGCGGGCAGCGAAGGCGACGTCCGTACAGCCATGGGCTTCGAATATGCCCTCGTGTGAGTTGAGTCAATTAGGTCGATTGATGCTCTCAATTCCTGTCGCTGTTGCTGTTGCTACTGGACCAGGGACACTTGAGCTGATACCTCTCCCAGGCATCTCAAGTACACCATCCCTCCTGGCATCGCCCTGACTTTCGTTTACTGGCCCTTCCTCCACCGCATAGACCTGTACAAGGTTGCCTTCCTGGTCTCCATCGCTGTCGTCTCAACAATCCCATGGGACTCATATCTTATCCGGCGCAAAGTTTGGACCTACCCACCGCACGTTATCGTTGGACCAACCCTGTACTCAATCCCGGCTGAGGAAGTGTTCTTCTTTATAATTCAGACTTACAATACCTCGCTCTTGTATCTGCTACTCAGCAAGTTCGTCTTCCATCCGAGCTACCTGGGCCCCCGGAAAAAAACCGGGTCTAACGTTTCATGGAATCTGGGACATTTAGCGATTGCGATCTTAATTGTGGCTGGGGGAGCTTTGGTCTGGAGAGGAAATGGAGGAACATACTTGGGATTGATCTTAGTATGGGCAGGACCATTTGTGCTCCTCCTCTGGTCGCTTTCGTCCCGATTCCTACTCGATCTGCCATACACCAGCACACTTGCGCCAATTGCGATTCCCACCTTCTACCTTTGGATAGTAGATACTCTGGCCTTGAAGAGAGGGACCTGGACCATTGAATCTGGGACTAAGCTTGGCGTACACCTTTGGGATGGCCTGGAAATTGAAGAGGCTGTCTTCTTCTTGGCTACCAACACCCTGATTGTATTTGGGATGGTGGCTTTCGACCATGCTTTGGCGATTCTATTAACTTTCCCGAGGCTGTTTCCCACAGTGCCGGAGCTGCCTTCGCCATTCATGCTTGTCAAGGCTCTCCTCACCAACGAGACGGAATATGACATGGAAAGGGTCATTGGGATCCAGCAGGCTGTGGAAAGACTCAAGAAGAAGAGTAGAAGTTTCTATCTCGCCAGCTCCGCATTTTCGGGGCGGCTTCGGATTGATCTCATCATCCTGTGAGTGCCTGGATATCACATAATCGTGCTAAGCTGATGCAGTACAGCTATTCTTTCTGTCGAGTTTCCGATGATCTAGTGGATAATGCGAGCTCGGAAGTTGAAGCACGACAGTGGATCGTGAAACTCACTCACTATCTGGATAGAGCCTATGTTTCCAAGGAGGCCAAAATCGTCCAAAAACAACCAAGTCTCCACTCGTACATCACGGAAAACTTCCCGGAACCTGCACAACGGACTTTGCGCCTCCTTTCGACTCATCTCCTCTCTTTTGGACCCCTCTATGATTTGCTGGAAGGGTTCAAGACTGATCTCAAGTTCCCCGAAAAGGACTCTTCCAAAGCAGATCGGAAGTTCCCCATCGAGGAAGAGCGGGATTTGGATGTCTACGCAGCACGAGTCGCTGGAACCGTGGCAGAGCTATGTCTCGAGCTGGTCTTCTTCCATAGCTACAACAAAACTACGCCGGCTCAGCAAGACCACTTAGTGCGTGCTGGAAGTAGGATGGGAATCGCATTGCAGTATATCAATATTTCTCGCGATATTGCAACAGATGCAGCCATGGGGAGAGTCTACCTCCCAACATCTTGGCTCAGAGCAGATGGGCTTAGCCCGGAGGATATTGTGAAAACACCGGATCGCCCGGAAATAGAGGCACTGAGAGGGAGACTACTGGAGAAGGCATTTAGCGTTTATCGAGAAGCAATTGGTGCCATATCTCAGCTCCCGGTTGATGCGCGGGCTCCCATGAGGGTAGCGGTGGAGAGTTACATGGAAATCGGTAGAGTGCTGTCTGAGAAGGAATATCGAGCAAAAGAAGGGAAAGCTACGGTCCCGAAACTTCGGAGACTAAGGGTAGCTTGGAGCGCTTTGAATGGTGGGTAATGAGAAGCCCATAGGTACTACTGAGAGGCCGAAAAATTTCGTCTCATAATTGACTATCGTGACCGGAGCTGTCTCTTGGGAGTAGGTAGACCATCGGCTGAGACCTCAGACCATGTTGTGAGCCCTGCACCAAATGGCTGGATACTCCATGTCCCGACGTCATGATTCGTCCCTTGATAACAAATGCACTAGACCCGGAATTCTAACTATCCGCCAACATGTAAACGAGACTTATCTTGCCCATCTGCCAGTCCTCGTACTGCTGCAGCTTCTAAAACTATCTCTCAACCTTCAATGGCTTCGTCCGACAGAAAGAAAACGGCCATCGTCGTCGGTAAGCAAAGCTCCCCCGCGGACCTGACCCCTCCCTCCTCTTTTCGGATCCAAGCTTCAACCAACACCCTTCTAACACACAGATATATAACAGGCGCAGGAGTTGGCGGTATAGCAACAGCAGCCCGCCTCGCCAAAGCCGGCTACTCCGTTACCGTGCTCGAGAAGAACAGCTTTACCGGCGGCCGTTGTTCCCTGATCACCCATGACGGGTACCGCTTCGACCAAGGGCCCTCCCTCCTCCTGCTCCCCAAGCTCTTCGCAGAGACCTTCCACGATCTCTCGACCTCGCTCGAAGCCGAAGGTGTCGCGCTGCTGAAATGCGAGCCCAACTACCGCATGTGGTTCGGTGACGGCGCGAACTTTGAGCTCAGCAGCGACATGGCGGTTATGAAGCGCGAGATTGAGAAGTGGGAGGGCAAGGCGGGCTTCGAGCGCTACCTGCAGTGGCTAGGGGAGGCGCATAGGCATTATGAGATTAGCGTGCGGGAGGTGCTGCATAAGAACTTTACGAGTGTGTTTAATCTGTTGCGGCCGAGTTTCTTGAGGCATCTGGTGCAGTTGCATCCGTTTGAGAGTATCTATTCCAGGGCCGCAAAGTACTTTTGGAGTGAGAGACTCAGGAGGGTGTTCACTTTTGGGAGCATGTATATGGGGATGAGCCCGTTTGATGCGCCGGGCACCTATAGCTTGCTGCAGTATACGGAGCTGGCAGAGGGGATCTGGTATCCAGTCGGAGGCTTTCATGCGGTGGTGCAGGCACTGGTGGGGATTTGTGGGAGGTTAGGGGTCCAAATGCGCCTGAATACTCCTGTAAGATGTGTTCTTACAACTGAGGATGGGAAACGAACGACAGGCGTCGAGCTCGAGAGCGGAGAAAGGGTAGAGGCTGACTTGGTCGTTGTAAATGCGGATCTGGTATACGCCTATAACAACCTCTTCCCACACACAACATCCAGCTCCAAATCCTACGCTAAGAGCCTACAAAAGCGAGACGGCTCATGCAGCTCCATCTCCTTCTACTGGGCCCTCTCCCAAACCGTCCCTGAGCTCAACACGCACAACATCTTCCTTGCAGACGAGTATCGCGAGTCCTTCGACTCCATATTCGCCAGGCAGGGTATCCCAGATGACCCGTCCTTTTACGTCAACGTGCCCTCACGCATCGATCCAACAGCAGCACCTGAAGGCAAAGACGCCTTAGTGGTCCTCGTCCCCGTTGGCCACCTGCTCAACTCCGCTACATCCACCTCTCAAGCCGATTCCGGCCCAGGTCTCCTCCCGGAACATGACTGGGACGCCATCGTCTCGTCCGCCCGCCAAACCATCATCGGCACTATCGAGCAACGCACCAACTGTGCGCCCCTCGCCCCATTGATCGTGCACGAGGAGCTCAATACCCCTACGAGCTGGGAAGAGCGCTTCAACCTAGACAAAGGCTGTATCCTAGGCCTCTCGCACAGCTTCTTCAATGTCCTGGCTTTCAGACCGAAGATCAAACACCCTAAGATCGAGGGCGTGTACTTCGTCGGCGCGAGCACGCATCCGGGTACTGGTGTCCCGATCGTGCTTGCGGGTGCTAAGATCACTACGGAAATGATCTTGAGTGAAAGAGGCGAGGGGATCCCGTGGGCAGGCAAGGAGAGCCTGGTGAGAGATGAAGGTGTGAGACAGGGAAAGGAGACTAGCGGGCTAGATGTGTTGAAGAGGAGAGAGGGCGCGGTGTGGTTGAGCGACCTGGGGATTTTCAGGCTTGCGGCTGCGGTTTTATTTGTGACGATCGTGTATCTGAATACCGGGCTGACGCTTAGCAAGGGGTGGGGGGTTGGGAAGGTCTAAATGGTTTACACATGGATGGGGGTTTTTGGGGGGGGGGGGGGAATCTGGCGAAATGAACAGGAGGATGGATAGCGGTATCAATGCCAATGATACGGAATTTACGCGATACGAACCACAATACGACAGAATATCCTCTTGCTGCTGCTTTAAGTTTCTGACTCTGGTCCTTTGTTGCTCAGCATTCTCTTTTCCAAATAGGTATGTATGTATGTATGTATGTATGTATGTATGTATGTATGTAGGAAGGTAACTCTTCACGAGAGACGAGAGAGTTCAAGCGTCGCGCTCCCCTCCAACCCACTTCTCCCACATCTCCCTCTTCTCTCGATCCTTGGTCTTGATGTACATCACATCAATAGATTACACAGCTTACCAATTAGCGTTCTAGCCTGGAAATTCGGACTCTGGAGATGGTGAATTGAGAATTGGGCACTGATGTATGTGTGCGGTAGTGGCCACACCTGGATCGAGTATTGCTGGCTAGCTGCGTCGACTCACTTTCCTTTGTTTTATGCAGGGGGGATTTAGGATGATGGGTAGGTAGGTGAGTATACTGGGCTGTGAGGAAGTATTTTTGGAGAAAGAAGTGTTGTTTTGAGAATTGGAAATACAGGAGTGTACCTACCTAGGTATGTAGGTGTGAGGTTTTGACTGTGCTATGTTATGTTATGGATAGCGGTACCTTCCTTAACTTCGTTACGCTGCGTCACACACCAGTAGTAAACGTACCAACGCTATACTCTAACCGCTGCGTGGCTGTGTTCGGATAGCAAATCATTGCAAATGAGATTCGTTGAATTCGTCCGCAACCAACCACCCTGTTACCTTACCTTACCTGGCCTTACCTGACCTTACCTGACCTGGACTCAATCCTTCTCACCAAACTCCTCGCTGTCATGGTTCCCAGCCGCCATGATGCGGTTCTGATACGTATTCGACCTCATGGAACTCTCATGCGCCGTTCCCCCCTGGCCTCTACTCCCAGGCTTGATCGCCGACTTGTGCGCCGGCTGCCCGGGCGGCATCATGATCCTCGTCGGCGAGCCCGGGTTCGAGATCGACGACGTCAGCGTCATATCCGACGCGCTAGCATGCAGCGGCTTGAAAACCTCGTGACCGTGCGTACTGTCGTCCGCCAGCCCGCAATACTGGTCGTTGGGGTGCGGCGGCGCGGGACTATCGCTGAACGGTCGGCTGGCAGTCCCGTATTCCTTCGGGGCGCCGTGCCGGCCGTCCGCCGCCGCCGCCGCCGCCGCAGCAGCAGCAGGTTTGGTGGCGATGGCGTAGTCCCCGGGCGCGAAGGAAACCCGGGCGGTGCTGCCGCGCTCGAGGTCTGGGTTGAAGCGCTCGCCCTCGGGCACGGCGCTATCCTGTCCGGGGTTGGCGGTCTCGTACTCGAGCATCTTCATCAGGAGGTAGAAGCCTGAGGCGACGATGGAGCCGAGGATGGGGCCGACCCAGTAGATCCAGTGGTAGGAGTGGAATTCACGGCTCACGACTGAGGGTCCGAAGGAGCGGGCGGGGTTTACGGAGCCGCCTGTGTAGTAGACGCCTGTATACTTGATTAGCATTGTTATGTGATGGTTTCGATAACAGAGAGAGAGAGAGAGAAAGAGAGATAGGGAGGATGCTTACCCATCAGCTCGGCAATGAAGAGAGCGAGTCCGATGCCGATGGGGGCAATGAACGTTCCCTTGTGTTTCTCCGCTGCTAACATGAAAATGGTGAAGACGAGTAGAGCTGTCAAGAACATCTCGATGAATAGCCCTTGCACGACGCTTGTGCCCCCACCCAGACCGGTACGGACCGTGAGCGGACCTGGGAGCAGTGCAGAGACGATCGCAGCTGCGGTGATGCCGCCTAGGATCTGGGCGAAGGTAAGACATGCTCCGCGTATATACGGCAGAGCTCCGACGAGACACATTCCGAGCGTCACCTTCGTTCACATAATCAGCGGATTCGAGAGCTTCTTGGGATAGGTGGTGGCTTACAGCTGGGTTGAACAGTCCTCCACTGATGCGGAAGAATACCCAAGCATTGACGGCAAGAGAGAATCCAAAACACAGCGAGATGTAGAGGAGCTGGTTGACATCGCTGACGGCTCCAATGACATTTGGCTGCGCGGGATGAGCGAGGAGCGCTACTTGAGTCCCTGCGAAGGCGAACATGAGAAACATCGTCGTGCCAGTGAATTCTGCTATGGTAGCGACAAGATGGTTTCGAGCCTGACGGTTAGGATTAGCTACTGAGATGCTTCTGCAGGGGAAGGGGGATGGCATACGGTACCTGGTATCCAGCCGATGAATGGGAGACGATTTGATTTTAGGGAGCTCGTCCTACTTTTCACAGGTCCCCCAACAGATGATCTCTCACGCTTGTTGAAGAATGGTAGTACGATGCCAGTTCCCTGCTGAGGCTCGTTGATATTCATAGTGGAAGGGGAGTCAAGCCCGGAAGAGAATATGCAGGGAAATATGAAGAGATTAAAAAGCTGAGATGGAATTTCTGGAAAGGAAATACAATACAAAATCTCTGCGACCAGGAAAACAAGATACTTTGGCTTTAAGGTAGAGGCAGCTCTCTAGATACATGCCCTCGGCCCTTGAGCGTCATTGTTCAGAGCTACACTCTAGGCAAAGGTAGAAGACAAACCATGACGGACTGTGGCTTTATGGCTGGAGAATTGCCGAATATAGCTTCACACGGGAGCTAGTAAGCACTCCGTCGAAGTCTAGACAGGTCCCTGATCGGAGCGTTGAAATGGGCACCGACGAAGAGATCCGCTTTGAGAGAGCATCGCAGCCGAACAAAGCGCCTGCGTAGATAAGAAGTTAGAATGCGGAGTAGCTCTGAGATAGGCGCATCGGTGGCTGGGTTCCGTGCTCGCTTAAATGTTGATCTCTCTGTTCGCTAGCTGTGCTCGTCAGTTCGCCACTGTGGCGACAGTCAGTCAACATGGGTCGAATAGGCTTGGTAAATTTTCCACAGAAAGACTCTTGGATGTGGGTACAGATTTTGCAGCATAGCTCAGATGGATGTCCAGAATCCTGCACCCAGCAGAGGCCATTGAAGTAGCCAAGTATGTGTGGCTACTCTAGGCTCTGCTGCACCCGGATAACACGTGTGAATTTGGTGTCCGCTGATTTTCTTTGGACAAAGATTAACCACTATATAGAATACAAGGTAGACATCGGGTTTACGTGTAAACTGCATGCTTACTGAATTGATCTAGATCGGCGTGAATTCCAGATAAGAATACTTGTGTGGTCTAGCTGTAGCCTCATGTCATTGGAAATACTACCGAAGCTAGATATGTCTTTGAAGATCGAGGCTGTCTGATGCGAGGAAGATAACACCGAGAAAGCCTTTCCAGCCTTGACATTCAGTCTTCTACGAGCCCACCGGCCAGCTTTTCAGTCAACCGATGACGAACCTTCAACCGAGAAGGGTGACAGGAGAAGGGATGTTGGTTGGCCCTTCAAATCTAGGTAGGTGCGGTGAGCATGGACTGGGCGATACTCCGTAAATCCTGTAAAAACATGGGCTGAATCGAATGACAACCTTCCAGTTCATATGCTGGGAAGTGGACGCTATCTCAGGTGGTATGCCCACAGATGCAAGAGCAGACAGCTTTGGGGTCTGAGCTGTGATCTGGCCACTGATAGCTAGATATCAGTTCAATGCCAAATAGTTGCAGGAAAGTGGGAGATGCCGAAAATGGTCTTCCAGATGGAGTATTTGCATGTTGATATGGGTATGTATGTATGAAGGCCTTGTGCCAGCCTTGCAGGCTTGCAGGAGATGTGGTAGTATACACCATATATATACACACACACACATATATATATATATATATGAGGGGTTCAAGAACAAAGGAAGATGGATGTTGGATCAAGCTCCTGACCAATTTTAGCACCGGCCCTATTCCCACACGAGGCATTCCCATGATGATTGTGAACTTCAACTTTCACCTCCAACTTTGATCTTCAAGACTGGAGATGAGATTTTCAGCTGATATAAACAGCTGTTTATGGTCACGAAGCAGCACGTGGACAGAGTAGGTACAGTACAGTCCTCAACCCCGGCATCTATTTCCTTGACACCTCGTACAAAAATCACACCCCAAGACCTGTTGTCCAGTATTATTCCTTTGCTTTTGCATAACCTGTGTTGCCTCTGTTATAAGCATGATCTTTTCAAACCAGAAAAAAAGGATTGCAATATAATAAATAGCCAGCTAAGCGTGAATTCAACTTCATTTCTAAGATGATCTTCGATACAAGAATAAAAGGACAAAATTAATAGGTAATCAGTGCACCAATTTGTGGAGCAGGTTCACAATCGGTCCACTGAATCCTGACTAATATTAGCCGCACGACTATTTATGGCCGACGTAGAAATTTTTGATTACGGTCACTATTATTAGTAAAATGAATATGATAATGGATAGAATCAATCAAAGAGAGATATATATCTTCCTGCACCTACCTTATGTTCAATTCATCATTCTCTTCTTCTGCAAGTCTTAAAACTACTCCGGATATTTATCAATACATTATACGATGCCACATTTGAAGTCCATTTGCGCAATCTTGCTGGCCTTGAGCTTTCTCTCTAAAAGAGCTCAAGCATTTCCTCCTGTAGAAGGAAGAGAAATCATCGGCTATCGAACAGTTAGCAGAGTATGTTTCACTTGATTTAATCATCCGACTAGGTAAATAGCATAGAGCTTATATTGATAACTCGAATTATTAGGAAGAAGCCGAAGTTATTAATCAGGACAATATACCATCTTACGAAGCAGCATACCAGGGCTATTGGCTCCCTCCTATACTAGGAAGTGGCTTATACGTAGGTAAGTTGATCTATATTCATAGATCGTTACTTATTTCGCGGAGCTAACACTTCAACTAGCGGAGGCAATTACTTTCGGGCCGGTTAGACCATCGGATTGGCTTTGCGCTATCGAAGCGGATAGTGGAAAGATTGCAGCGGCGCAAAAAATATACATCCCAGACGTTCAATATTACAAAAAGAGTTACTATAGTGCGGTTGAAGAAAAGAAGTTACGGACCGGAGACGAAGAAGTCATCTTGGAATACATCGCATTGAAGATGGAAAACCCTAAGAAAGCGCTACGCTTCTCCTGGGTCCATCATGAAAATTGGAGGTTGCAAATGGTTATACCAACTGATGTATTAAGAGATGATGAGTTATATTTAACGGCTATCTGCTATGAAACAGAGAAAGAAGTATTAGATAATTCGGGCACCAGTGTTTCTTGGTCGAGTTGGAATATTGAAGGACTTCTTGAATAACAGGGCGCTCAGACTTTCAATACAGCGGACGATTAGGACAAGCTTTTGATAAATAAAAGAGCTTCTTATAAGCCACTTACTACGAATCAAGAATAACTTAAGAGTTACTCGAAAAGGATTTCGATACATTCAAGACCTAAACTTCGAAATACTCGATCGAGTTTATTGCATTAATAAATAATTAATAATTGTAATAACGAATTAAGTCGGCATTACCAAGGCGGGACACCCAGCAAAGCGGGATAATAAAATCTGCTCTTTTTTAATAAATAAAAAATCAACTAACTATTATATAATAATTATCTTTGTATAAAAAGATGCGCTATATTAAGTTTGATATTAATCAATTGATGAAATTTTAATTACAAGTTATTATTCTTTCATTATATTGAATTAAAGTAATAAAAATAATACCTTTGATATATACTTTTCGATTTTAATAATGCGTATATATCAGAATTGCTGCGTATATATTGGAATAAGCGAGGAATACGAAAATCGAACTTTTATTCAAATCTATCAAAAAAATACGTGCATCACTACTAACTTTAATTTAATAATTTATACTTTTAATAGTATAATATGTCAAATCATTTATTTTCGATCTATATAACGTTTTTTTAAATTAAGGTTATAATTATTAAAATATTCGCAATAAACAAATAAATTTGAATTATTTAAGACAGTTTTTGACCATTTTTTCATTACATTTTAATGTATTAGATTATCACAAATAAATGCATTTTTATAATTTTAATTCACGTTTGTAAAGCAAAATTTTCTAAGCATATAAAGATTTTTTTCTTTTTTATAATAATAATTATTGTTTGATAAGTGGTATACCATTATTGTCCCGCCTTGCTAGGTGTCCCGCTACTCAATTTGCTAATTGCGAGCCAAACAGGCCTTGGTCCGTGCAACTTTTACTGTCAAGTTGAGTTGATCCTGTTTAGGATCAACTCAACTGCTCAGTTGCACGGACCTGCAACTGTGAGCCAAACACACCCTTAGCTTTGTAACGTAATTAGAGGGAGCGGCTCGAAGCAATCATGACTAGAAACCCTTTCCTCGAAGTCATGATATAGGACATCAGGAAATTTTAATAGTCCGAGGAGTCGGATGTTTGCGCTGTCAACGCTGAATCCTGGTCTTCCCCAATCATATCAAATTTCCCTAAGCTACGGCTTCCGCGTGGCGCGCGGGGCGGCGACGACGACGACAAATATAACAGCAACAACAACGATAACGACCCTCCTCTCCTAGACCAGCCGGATCCCGGATCCGCCTCGATTCGAGATTGATATTCTAAACTTGACCGGTCCTTTGCTACGTTGGATGCGACCTTTCCCTTGGTTGTGCAGCCGCAGAGCTGATTAGGTGCCCACGACATCCGTACTCTATTCCAACATGCGACCTCCGAGAGTTGTTATAGCCGTGGCCTTCTTCATGACCACGCTGCTCTTGACGTTTCTTTCTCTTCGATCATCTCACGCGCCGTCTAAGATACCTTCAAACCTTCCTACAGTGGCGAAAACTTCCGGCGTACAGTCCTTCTTCTCATTCCGAACGCCCTTTTCTCTATTTCCACCGAATGCTATTATAACTTTGACGCACGATAACACGACTGCTTTCTTAGCACGACCTGCGAACTTCGGCCCGCTGCTTCCGCCAGATGGTCTCAAGGGACAAGTGTGGATAGGGAGCGGCTTTGGAGACGATGGCACACGGCAAGGTGCGATTTCTGCTGCCGCTGAGGGAGAACTAGGCTGCAGTGATGTGCCTGGCTGGGGAGACGACTATCTAAGGTTGAGCGCGTTGACATCTGAAGTTGGCAAATCGACAGACGGAAAGACTGCGACAACTGCGGGGAAGCAAAAGCCGCAAAAACGGTCAAGCGACGAGGACGGCCCATTCGGTGACCGGACCGAGCAGGAAGAAGGCATTTCTGGTGCGAAAGATAGGGAGCCGAGGCCCCTTGCGGATGATGGTACCGACGACTACCTCCACCACCCCTTACCAGAGTCGACGGTTTCAAAGCCGAATGCGAAGAACTCTGCGGAGGTGAAAGGGGACCACGCGGATATCCAATCAATACAAGAAGGGGCTGAAATTGCGGGAAAGATTGTGCTTCTGAGCCGAGGTGGATGTGGATTTCTGGAGAAGGTCAAATGGGCACAGAGGAGAGGGGCAATTGCTCTGATGGTAGGTGATAATCAGCCAGGCGGACCGTTGATTCAGATGTATGCTCGAGGGGATACATCAAACGTCACGATACCATCTATCTTCACGTCGAGGACTACAGCACATCTTTTATCGTCTCTGATTGGGCCGGGAAGATCCATCCAAGATGTAATCGATGAGACTGGGAAACCAGCCCTGAAGGTCCAGCATACGGATAAGAAGAAAGGAGGAAGCTATCAGGATTCCAGGCCAAATTTTACCCCTACGACTGCTTTTCCAAGAGCGACTGGGGTCACTCGAATAGCTTCGAAGGCGGGACACAAGAAGCCTTCCCAAAAGACGAAAGAGGAGACTTCCGAGAAATCAGTCGACAAGCCAGGGTGGCTCAAGTCTCTGTTCTTCGGTCCCGGCAAAGGATCCAAGTCAGAAGCCAGTCGTCCACCAAGTAGTGGGCGACTTGGCTGGGTTCTTGTTGACGAATGGAAAGATGATGACGAGCCAAAGACCAAGAAGATTTCAACGGATACCAGTCAGAAGATCGAGGATAATATCGCTGTACCAGACCCAAACCCGGCTTCCAAAGGAAACTCTGGTGATGATTTCGTGATTGGCGTTCAAGATTGGCGTGATCCGGACCTTGTTGGAGAGCCGAGGGTGAAGGATGCTGATGGTGGCAAGAAGGTGCTTCCATCGAAGCCTAATGGAATTTCAGATGTGGCAACCGAGAGATCTCCGGTTCTAAGCAAGTCTGGCAAGAAGCATCTTGGTGGCGCTCTTCAAGAAATTCCGGACTTCCTTCCACCGCTTAGGGGCGGCAGCATCACACCGGGAAGTGGGGAGTACAAAGCAAAGAACACGGGAGGAGAACAAGCCCAGCAAGAGAATGAGCCTCAGACAGAGTCTCTCTTCGCTGATGGCAAGTCGAAAGGCATACTTACAACCATTTTTGGAGATGATGAGGAGAATGTCGAGTTCTTACCGAGCGAAAAGGCAGAGCTGGAAGAAGCAGGCGAAGAATACGAAGACGGTGATAGCGAAGATGAAGGATTATGGGTCACATTGACGCCAACAAGTGGAGCGAGTCCATTCCTAGATACACTGTTGGTTTTAGTCGTGAGTCCATTGGTCACTTTGACTATTGTTTACGCTCTCCTTTTGATCAGGTCACGAATACGGCGCCGTCGATGGAGGGCACCAAAATCTGTGGTCGAAAGACTGCCAGTTAGAACCTACCAAACAGTACTCCCATCTGGTAGCGCTTCGCCCAGAACTCCAAGTCCAAGTAGCTCCTCGGCCAACACTCCACTCCTTTCAAGCTCGCCACCTAGTAGGCCGCGTCCGAGATCGAGGACTACAACTGGGATACCAGAACCAGGAGACTTGGTGCGAATAAACTCGAGTCCTTTACAAATGCCAGCGATACCGCCTCGAGCACCAGAGCACGAGAAAAATGCAAGCGAGTCTAGCGAATGGAAGAAGCACATGAGCAAGCAGGTCGAGTGTGTTGTCTGTCTTGAGGAGTACGTCGATGGTGTCAGCCGTGTGATGAGTCTACCATGTGGTCACGAATTCCACGCGGATTGCATGTAAGTATGTCCGTATCTCTCTTTCCGAACTCCACTGACAATCCCTAGTACGCCCTGGCTGACTAAACGACGCCGAACGTGTCCTATCTGTAAAGGCGACGTCGTGCGCTCTCTTGCGAGGGGCTCTCCAGCAGGCCCACGCTACGAGCCTTACCACGACGACAGCGACGACGACGCCCAAGTTGAAGCCGCAGAAACCGTAGACGAGCCTTCGTCATCCGCCCTACCCATAGCGGGCAGCTTCGGCAGCAACGACGTCGAGCAAGCATCGCCCACGCGACCACGAAGAAGCCAGCAGGCAAGCAGCTGGCGCGCTCTACTGGCGAACAGTCTTGGCTCCTCATCTCGGAGTCCGCAGCCACCACAGGAGGACCGAGATCGATGACGAACGATAGATGGAGGGTACTTATTTTATTGGATGGGTGTGGCGGAAGGGGCAAATTTGGGAGGATGGGTCAGGGATTCGGAGCACAGCGAAGGCGCATACCACTCGTTTCTATTGATTTTTTCCTCCCTCCTGTGCCTTAGGCGCAGGTGATTCGAGCCGGTTGGCTGTATGAATACATAATCTTGAGGAGTAATGTCCTCTTTCCATAGTAATGGAGGTCTTGAATCGTCGAATTTCTCGCGGTGCTGTGTGGCTGACCTCTGTACTTAGCCCGGCAATGAGGTAGGTAGTGGAGCACTTCTACTAGGACCGGACGAGCACCCCAAGAACAGTATTTCTACAATTCGCCCCAGATATCAGTCCCAACAGCCATTCTTCGACTGTTCCCATTTCCAGACATAGTAAGTGACATTGCAGAAAACTTCGGCTTGGGTGGGTGGGTGATACTTACATGGATATCAACCCAACCCAACCCCACGAGCCGCAAAGGCAATTTTTTTTAAAAAAAAAAAAAAAAAAAAAATTAAGAAAAATAAAAAAGATAATCTCAGCACACAACCAAGGCTGAACGGAGAGAGGCAACCACGACAGTGAAAAAAAAATGGCAAAAAGATGAATTTGTGTCGACGACTGCAGGATTTGAACCTACGCTCCCGAAAGAAATAGATTTCTAGTCTATCGCGTTAACCACTCCGCCAAGTCGCCTTTTGTACGAAGGCGGGGAGAAGAAGACGGATATATAATTAGCAAGCCAGAATCCCGGTGCTGTGCGCTGGGCAAGTGAAGTGGGGTGGGGTCTAAGCGAGCGGGCGGGTACATTACCTACCTAGGTACCTACATTACTTTACGGATATCGTCCGCCTTTTTTTTTTTTTTTTCAAGGTGTGTTAACGAGTGGTGGATGGCTGATGGGAGGCGCGAGGTGAGATGGGATGGGATGGGATGGCAGTATAGAAAAAATCGAATAAAATACGTTTTGGATATTAGATTTCCAATCTCTTTTTTTTTTCTTTTCAACGCTGTTTATTGGCCTTCCTTTGGGTGGGTGAGCTCGTTGGAGGATTTTCTCTTTAATATTTCTCTCTCTCTCTTTCTCTGTCTCTCTCTCTCTCTCTTTCTATTTCGTTTTATTTGTGGAGAGGAGGAGAAAATATGATCGGTAAAAGAAATATACTTTGAAGTAAGGGCCACGAGAAAAATCAAGTTCTTGGTTTATTTCCCTATTTCTTATCTGGGCGTGAAATGAGATGAGATGGATCGAGATGAGGTTCATTAGATTTGCGGGCGGTTGTTCGGACTATGTGGAAACCGGCATGAATTCCGAGGTGTAAATGGGTTCCAGTACTGCGTGGGAACGATTATAGGTATCCCTTTTATAGCCTTGATGGAAAGGGAACTTGAGACTCTGAGACTCTGCACTATCTTGCTTCTGTCGACTGCAAAGGGGGGTACAAGGCTTGGAGCTCGGTCAGAGTTGATTGATTGATGGGTTGGATACCTCTTAATGCCATAGAACCAACGTATTTATCACCCATTTATCTATCTATCAATGCACCGCGCAATGCAATGACGAACCGCGCTCTCATCGTACACCCACTCCCCATTCAACCCTCGAAAATGGCATGCTGCAGCTCAACCCCAAACTGATCCTTCGCAATATACCGCATCTGCTTCTCCAGCTCATCCTCCATGCCCCCTCCCCACCCCAGCATTTGCCTTACCTTACTCCCCAAGAACACAAAGTCACTCCCCAGCAGCACGAACCGGAACAGCAGGTGCCGCCAAGCGTTTGCCCATCGCTCTCTCCACCCAAGCCCAGTATCGTCCACGAGACTCCGGCTCGCCCACCAGCCGGTCATCTTGATCCGGTTGACGGGCGACCCGAGAAACTGGTTATTGCCTTGCACGATGCGCATGTTGCGGCCGATGAAGAGGAGCTCGCGCGGGAAGTTTTCTTCGTCGTCGAGGAGCTCGCGCATACCTTGGCGCATGCGCTCTTGCACCTCAAAATGCCGCTCGGAAGCCGTCTTGCCTTTGAGTTCACCGGTAACGCGGCCTCTAGTTGAACCGTCGCCGCCAGTGTACGGACGCATCAGCGTAGCGGACGCGAAGAGATCAGGGGCTTTGACACCCCATGCGCTGGTAATCTCGCTGATGGTGTCGTTGTCAAAGGTCATGATTGCTTTCCAGAACTGGCAGTACTGTCTGCGGAGTTTGGGGCTCATGGAGACGTACAGGCCATGATCGATCAGGACGAGTTCTGGGGAGCCGTTGGGTTGCCGGCGGATGAATATGTTTCCGGGATGAGGATCGCAATGGACCAGTCCGAAGAGGAACATCTGGGCGGAGAAGAGATCGATCATTGTGGTCATTACTTGCTTCAGAGATAGTCCTAGACCACCTTTACCGGAGCGACCTCTCCATTCATCACGCTCGGGTTTGAGTAGCCCCGTACCGTCGTTTTGGCGTGTAGACTTGGGGGGCAAGAGAGGTGTACCTTTCACTCCTGGAGAACCGCGACCAGTACCACCGAGCCAGGTCCCAGTCAGAGTCTCTTTGTCCCAGAGTCGGACTCCCTCTATCCATTCGGTAGTCATGATCCGCTTGGAAGAAAGATCTCGGTATACTTCAGGAATGTAGACTCTGCCACGAAGACGGGGCTCGCCAGCGATTAATCTAGCCATCTCCTCTGAATTTTTGGCTTCATTCTCAAAATCTGTCTCAAGCTGGAGCCTTTCGGTGATGTAGGGAACCATGTTGTAGAATGGGAGGTCAAAATACCAAGTATAGACCCTCATCACAACCCTGCATCTTGTTAGCTTTTCTACCTTATACAGTAGCAGCTCGACTTACTTGAAAGCCCATAAATCCCAGTCAACTTGTTGCGCTATCTCCCTCTTCTGCACTTTGATAGCAACCTCCCTCCCGTCCGCCAATCTCGCCCAATGAACCTGGGCCACCGACGCCGATGCCCTGGCTTTCTTCTCCATAAGCCCCCTTCCAGACTCATTGCTGAAGCTAACTCCAAACACCTCTTCGGGACTTCTGCCACCAAACTCCTCCCTTATGACTTTCTCGACATCTGCCCACGTGTTCTGCGGCGCATCGTCGAACATGCGCGCAAACATCTTTTGGAATTCCGGCGGCAGAACCGCACTCTGCATGGCGATCGCCTGCCCAATCTTCAGATATAGCCCACCATTATGGTGCAGCAGCTCAAACAGCTTCTCCGCATTGCGTCTATGCAAGCTAGGTATATCTCCACCGAAAAAGGGTTCGGGGCGGAAGTTGAGCTTGTAGTCCAGCGCCACTGCTATTCCCAGACCAAAAGTTCGAAGGGATCGCGTTATAGAGGAGGCGTAGAGCTGGGTATCAAGAAGGTAGAGGGTGCCTGTCACAGCGGTGACGTAGAAGAGTCTACGACCCCATTTTAGAGAACGAGGGAACTGTTTTGCAGGCACAGCTTTGCCTAGGGATTCAGGAGAGGGCGGAGTGAAGGACTGGAATCGTTGGTTCTGTATGGATCGGATGGAGGATTTGGGGATTGCCCTGCGAGCAAGTGCTATTGAGGGGCGTTGACCATGATGACGGTGGAAGTTGCGACTCGAGACTCGGTGGAATGTTTGGAATGTCGTAGGGGAAGGGTGGCGCAAAGCTGTAGTGGGATAGCGACATGCACTGCTGGTGATACGCAGACATAGTCCTGCTATGCGCAGTGACATTGCTTCACGAAGGTATCGACATTGGGTGGTTGTCGGGGAAGTGCTTCAAGGCATGATAAATCTAATGCAATGTCAACCAACAAATGTGCGCGACCGACATGTGTGGCGGACCGTAGCTATCTATCTTATCACCGCTCGCGGTTATCGCCGATAAGAGTGGATGGATGGATGGCCTTCTTGTGCTTCTCCTACTGTCGCTCTCACTCTCTGCCTTTCCTTCGCTCTCGCTCCCGCTCCCGCTCTCGCTCCCTCTCTGCCCTCCTGGACTCCTGGACTCCTCGGCTCCTGATCTGATGGCTTCTGGAGAAGCTTTGCCGTCTTCTTGAACGCATATCCAAGATTCATCAACTTCAGCCAAAGCTTCCTGCAGCCAAGGGAAAGGGAAAGGGACATGCCAGCCACACTGGTCGTAAGTGCAACCCGGTATCTACCTAGGTGACCGTCGCAAAAGGGTTTGAAACCAGTCTCAGGTAGGCAGGTAGGTAGGCATCTCTCCATCTTTCACTCTCCGTGTCCTCAACCGACGTTCGCAATCCCGAGGTCCGTAGAATGAGGTTGGTGAGGTAGGTAGCTGCAAGTCTTCGCTGGCCGGGTCTGTACCAAATTAGTTATATATCAAAGCCTCTTCTCTCCGATGAGTTTCCAGAAAGCGGGTCGCGGTTGAGTTGAGTGGTCTGTGATTGACACCATGGGACAAGGATTCGGGTTCGGGTTCAGGTTCAGGTTCAGGTTCAGGTTCAGGTTCAGGTTCAGGTTCAGGTTCAGGTTCAGGTTCAGGTTCAGGGTCATATTCAGACCCTTCTTCCTGGATGATGTCCCGTAAATGCATACACGCATTTATTCAGCTGGTGTGATATCTACCCTTTGGATGTGATCAGTGAACTTCGTATTCTCGTGATCGAAGCGCAAGAACAACCATACCATGACGTTTTCGTGACTTTGTTTGCAATCTATGCGTGCGTGGCCGAGCTTTTGAATGGATTCGAGTCGAGTCTTCACAGTTATAGCAACAAATTAAATAAAGATTAGAACGCCAGCCCCACATCCACATACTTCCCACTCCCGCTCCGACCAATTGTCCCGGTCTTCAACTTCAATATCGACATTCAATTGACGACGCGGGGACTTTGACGGAGGACGATAAACGCTTTATTCCTTCCTCTCCTCTACCCATCCCATCCTCAGCACTATACTCATCTATCAGAGGTCGCTCCATCTCCAGGTCCGGTCTTCTGGGTTGTCCCTCTGCGCCCAGGCCGATTGAATTGGATTGGATTGGATTGGATTGGATTGCGTTGCGTTGCGTTGCGTTGGAAAAGGCACAAGAACCGTCCCGAGTCTGACTGCAGGGCTGCAGGAAAGATATCCGACCGTACCATACCGCCGCCGTCTGGCCCCATAATTCGAAAGGCCGCAACAATAGAGCCTAGGTAGTATTGTGACATTAGAAGGGCTTGGGCTTGGGCTTGGGCTTGGACCCAAGGAAACTCCACATCTCCCATTTCCCAGCTACCAATCTAACACATCAACGCGACCTCACCCTCTCTCCAGGTCTGCCAACAATTATCCATCTCGTCGACAAGACACAACCCTCCTTTCTGGAGTCTGGAGCCTTTCGTATCAGCGAGTCTGCGAACGTCAATGCGAAAGAAGCAGCGTGGTATCGAGCCCCCATCGACTAAGACATCACTCTACCTCCTCCACCTGCCCTGCATCGATCGCACTCTTCTTCCGAACGCCGCGTCTTGAAGACGCCGGCACCCACAATCTTTCCGACGCGGCCAATTCTCTCATTTCAGAATGTTGAGGCCAGCGACCCCCCTGACGATATTGCTGTTCGCAGCGTTCTGCTTGCTTCTGATATCCGTTCTCTCAACACCGATCATCAAACAAATTCCTTTGGCTTCGTTTGGAGGCGTGGATTTTGGAGTCTTTGGATACTGCAAGGGGACAAGATGTACCAGCATTGAGATTGGATTCGACACTGGTGAGTAGTAATGGACGGATATCTGCAGGAACGAGTTGCGACAGCCGCCCACTACACTTTCTCAAAGGGCTCAAACGCTAATCTGACCAACTGAATAGAGAGTCTATACACCAAAGAACAAACGGATAGTTTCAATCTCAAGAATGACACCCGGAAGACTCTCTCGACTATCCTCATTGTGCACCCAGTCGCGGCCTTTTTCACCCTAATCCTGCTAGTCATGGCTGCGTCCGCCCATTTCCACTCCCCTTCGCACTCCCCACGATACCTCCTTGGAATCTTCATCCTCAGTATTCTGACACTGGTGGCCTCCCTGCTCTCATTTCTCATTGATGTGCTTCTCTTCGTTCCACATATGGCATGGGGCTCATACATCGTCTTAGCAGCGACGATCCTGATCGGTGCTAGCGGGATTGTATCGTGTGCAATGAGAAGAACCTTGGTTAGCAGGAAAGCGCGAAAGCGCCGTATTGCGGAGAATGCAGAAATGAACGGAGAGAACTTCTACAACCGCCAAGGTCCAGAACCAGCTCCAGTGCCTCCAACCACTACTCTATTGGTAGACAGCCACACTGCAGCTGACAAGTTGCCCTCTTTTGCTACTTTCGAGGTGGCGAAGAACGACGCCGAAAGACAGAGTGATGAGAGGATTCCTTTGACCCAGAGAACTCCTTCCGAAAATTCTTCAAGCAGAGGCAATGGAGCCGCAGGAAGTGGGATCAATGATAAATATGGAGGGCCTCCAAGAATGGGAGATCCCCCTCCACGAAGGGATCAATACGGCAACATCATACCGCAGGCACCCCCTGGAGCTTATGGAATGAGAAGCCGGGATCCATCAGCTGACCCTTCGCTGAACCAACAGCGCTCCGACAATTTGATGGGTTCTAGAGGAAGAGGCGGCTTCAGGGGTGGACCAAGAGGCGGCGGTTATCCTCCAAATGGGCGAGGGGGTCCTCAAAGGGGTGGTTACGGTGGACCGCCGCGCGGAGGAGGTTACGGGGGACCCTACAGTGGCGGTCCAGGCCAAGGAGGTATGATGAGAGGGGGAAGAGGAGGTGGGCCTCCAGCATTTGGAAGAGGTGGTTATGATAACAGAGGGCAGTCGCCAGGTGGATACGGCCAAAGAAGACCTTCACCTGGACCTGGATACAGCCAATACGCCCCTCCTATCCCCCCAGCAAATGGAAGTGGCGGCCAGTACGCAGCCTACAATCCAGATATGGATGAATCTGGAAACAGCCTGGCTCGCGCTGAGTCTCCGCCTCCGATGCCTGGTCTCGATGGTCCCGAAATTGGCCAAGCCGTGGAAATGGATGCTAGAACAGAAAGTCTTTCGGCTGCCCCGAACGGCTTTGGTCAGCTGGGGAACATCAGAGAAAGCGATAATGATGTGGCTGGTATGATCGGACTCCAACAACAGAGGTTTCAGAACAGGGAAACGGTAGACACCGAGGCGAGTAGATACAGTACTGACGAGTAAGTCTTTCGACAAATCACGTTTTTCAAGCGCTAACAGAAGCAGGGCCTACGTTCCACCACGACAGGCATGGGAAGGCCAAGCCGGAAGATCTTCTCCACTGAACCCCACCGCTCAACAGCCAGCTGGGCTTCAAAGCTCCCCATCAGTGAAGTCTCAACGCATCAGCTCAGCTAGTGGGGACCACTACTATGAAGATGTTGATCCTAGATTCGCAGAGGAACCCCCTACCGCACCAGTTCCCGGCCTTCTATCACCAGGTTACGGTTCCCGAGGGCCAGCCAGATACCCCAATCAGAACCTGCGTCCAGTTCCACCCATCAGTAACGTGGACGGCAGTAGCTCTTACGAAGATCTCGCACCTGGCGCCCGCAGCCCCGCGGAGTCCGACCGCTCCACCTTCACATCTGTCTCTCAACGCGGCGTAAACCCCAGATGGAACGGTGGTCCAGGCTACGCGCCAATGCCAACTAGACGACCAGCACCCGAGCGAAACGATCTCCTCTTGAACTCGAACCCGGACTTCCAATTACCAGCTAACCGTGGCGGCCGCCGGGGTGCTTTTGGACGAGGGGGCCGTGGCGGGACCGTGCCGAACAGTGCTTATCCGGGAGGCCGTTGAATATCAACACACCTGCTGCCATACCAGCCTTCAAGATTTTCAAACCGAATTTCGAGAGCATTTCACCATTCAATCTCCCGCCATCCCCTACATTTGATACCCCGCGTACCATACACCTACGATTCTCACAAAAACTTTCGCCGCGTACATAATCTTCTGGCCATAGTTACATGGCTTTTATACCTTCTAACATAAGGATTTTTATTTTGTCGACAGACTCGGCATTGGCGTTTAGGCTTTCGGGCTCCTTTGCAGCAGACAAGGCGATACGAACACAGAGCACGCAGGTACCGAGCACCTACTTCTTTTGATTTCTGCTTGCTGTGATGTGAATTGGGGCTCTCTGCCACGGTTCTTGCTACACAGCCTTTGTTTAAACGGAGGGGGTGGAGAAGTGGAGAAAGGTCTTCTTTTCCGAGCTCGCTGGGGCAAGGGAACGTCAGCGAGACTCGATGGGCTGAACAGGACATGGTGGAGGTTTGTGGCTCAAGGACAGAGCAGCACGGTGGCACGCAAGGCAGACGTCTGCGGGTGGCTAGGCCCAGAGCTTGGGAGCAAAGGGCGGTTGGAAAGTGGAGAATAGGCAAGCAGGAGATAATGATAAAAATAAGAAAACTTCAAACCAAACAAGCGACGCAGTTTCGCTTCAGAGTATGGTCTGATTGGTGTGTGCCGTCTTGACGCGCGATGCCCTCTCATCTACTCTGGGGTTTCCGGAACCCGGGAAGTCCCATTTCAGTCAGGTAGGTGGCTCAGTTGACGCGGGCTCCTATTGCCTTCCACAATCCCGGGCTCGACAGAGGGTGTCACGTCACAGGAGTGGGAAAAACCACATGACTACCTATACACTCGTACCTCGTAAGAAGAGTACCTAAGTACCCTTATCTCTTTTACATGAACAAACACTTGGAGACCGATATCCAATCATCAATCTACCTTCATTTCCATTCTACCGATCCGCTTTCTACAAGCCAGCTAGCTAGCTACTCTGCAGATTTCTCGATATCTCGATTCCTACGTAGTGGGCTGTGTGTGGTTTGCAGGTGCGGGTAATACGTAGCAAAGCACACATTGAGAACGGCAGAGTATTTACCTAGACGAACAGGTCTCGTATCAGAGGGGAAGGCAGGAAGGGTCAAGCGAAGTTACGCGAACCGAAGCTTGGATCGAACGTGTGCATTTCTTTCCTTCCCTCTTTCTGGACGTCCGAAAGAAAAAAACAGCAATCGCTCATCTACCTACTGACTGTAACGGCGTCGTGTCGGCTGACTGAATGGCAGCTTCTGGCTACACATGCGCAGAGAGATACACGACGGGCAAACTGCCACTGCGGCAGATGGTGCGAAGGTATCGCCACAGACCGTGCAAAGGCACTGGCTGTTCTTCGCTTGCGTCTCGCATGCATCACGTTGTGCCAGGCATATAGGACGGTCTCTGGTGAATGAATGGCTTTGTCGATCTGTCCACAGAGGGATAGATCGCGGCGCAGCGAGGGCAGATCGATCAACCATCCGTGGTAGCGAGCATACTGTACGTAGTACTGTAGTGGGCGCTGGTGCCGGCGCATCTACTTACCGCTACCGTATCCCAGACCAATGTCCAGTGACCCACGTGGGTGGACATCCTTGAGCTCTGGGGGCTTTACTTGGTACAAATACTACGTACTACGTATGTACTACTAGTATGTTGGTCTTGGGCGCGGGGGGGGGGGCTGCATATTGCGGCTGGGCCGTCGTGCGACGCGCCGTCGGGGCTGATTAAGGACCGCGGCGGCTCGATCTACCGGTACTACTACCACTTGGCAGATTTCTACTTAAGTACTACTACTGTACTGTACGTACTACGTCCCAGGCGTAAGTATTGCCCCTCGAGGATCGGGTAACCAGGGGGTTTAAAGTGGAAACTCAACTTTTGAGGCACCCTCGAGGGGTAATACTTAGGCCTGTTCCGTGCGTAATTGGGTGCTGCCGAGAGCTTTTTGAGGCCTCGACAGAAGGGTGTTCTGGGGCCATGCCACGTGACAGGACTAGAGCACGGACCAGGTAGTTGAGGAGTTACCTCCTTCTCTGATGGTTTCTATCTTCTAGCGAACACATCGACCTTCTTACTTTTAATTCTCGTCTTTTAGCTGAAGCGTGCGTGTATTGCTAAGTAAAGTGGAAGGAGCGCAAGGTGCACGTGCCACCAAGGCAGTGCACCGACCTCAGGCCTTGGCACTGGTTCCTATACCGGTCCTACAGTACCGGTATACCGGTACAACCTCGCCCCAATTCCTACTTCTAGAGAATACAAGTCAATCAATCACCACTACCTTAAAGGGTAGTCAAATGGTCCTCTGATCCTCTCCTATAACAGACGGCCATTGGACCGCTTAAATCCAGCACTCGGCTCTTTTCAAAACCATTTTACCGAGAAGACCGTCCCATTGAAAGAGACCGCTTTGTAGCCGTCCCATAGCCGTCCTACAGCTGTCCTCATTTATATTTTTTTTAAAACAAGCTTCCTAATAAGCTCGTTTTAAAAAAAATTGAAGTAGTTCGATGACGATTTTCAAGAAGATACGGTTGTAGATGAGAATTATTTTTTGAATGGACTCGCTTGGATGATAATTTAACAGATTCGATGATAAGATATTTCTCGGTGTCGCTGCTAGGGCTTGTATATCAACGCTTTGAGTTTTTTACAATCGGCATCGATCGAGTTAGTAAAAGTTCCGCTGTGTGATGGGACTCCTTAAGCGGGCTAAAGAGTGGTGTGATAAATGAGTGGGGCAATAAGGGGATGGTGTAAGTAATAGAAGGTAGACTAGCAAGTAATTAGAAGATTATCTGCTTACTAATTCAAGTTCCTCGGACGGCTTTAGTCCGGACGGCCATCAGACGGTCTTAAAACGCTCGAAAACGGTCCCCAGACGGTCTTTATACAAAAAGACGAGCATTTAAAAAAGACGTTTTAATCGAATAAAATAGTTCCATTTTAGCTACGGTTTGAATAATTCAAATCCTTTGTTTTCAAATTCTATTTAATCTTAAGTATCGGCTTAAGGTAATCGATTAGGTAGTAGGTAAATCGTCTCTAAAAGAGATGTGAAGTATCGGCCTAGGGTGATCCACTACCAGCCATGCCAATCTATTAGAACCGTCCTTAAAAGAGATGGTTATTAAACGATCAGCTAGCCGTCTAAAAGCTCTTGCATTCCTCTTTAAGGTACGCTTATCAAAAGCGACCTTGTATCATCAACTAAGTTGACGTGAATGGCAAGCAGCTTACGTAATCCCAAAGCGGGCTTGGAAGTGCACCTACCAAGGTATATACGCGCAACTGAGAGTTCACAGAATTTGAAGAGGCGTGTTTGTTTGAATGATTTGAAATTCGAAATCTTTAGTCTTCAATTGTCAGTACCGGTACTTCAATCACGTTGTCTGCCATTTTAGGATTCTGCTTCCCGTCACCACGCGCACTTTTTAACTGACCAATCAGTTCCATTCGCTAAAAAAGGTTATTTGCATTTTTTCATGAGGCCACATTCCCCCTTATAAGGGAAGGAGCTCTCCGGTAATGCAAAGCTTCGCAAGCTCGCTTTGATAGATACTAGCAATAATAGTGATCGAGATTCTACATATATGTAAAGATACGTCACGTTGAGAATCGATCTGTCGATATAATATTTTCTTTCATTGATAAATCAAGTCCTTAATATCTTAAGATAAAAAGAGACTTCAAGTTTTCCATCCACTCATATCCCTTCTTTCCGAAAGACGAGCTGCACTGAGCTCAAGCTTATATGGTCGAGAAAAGAGAAGAGAAGCAATCCAATTGCTAAATAGATCCCAGCTCTAGAGTAGAGTCTAACCAACAACAACCCATCTCGTCGCCCATCCTATGCCTACAGCCCCGCAATAGGCAAAGCAAGCGAGCGAGCGGATAGTTATAGCCTTTACTGTACAGTTACAGCAGGTAGCTAGTTCCAAGAGCAAGGAACCTTGATAACCTTGCCCTGGCTGACCGAGTTGTCCTTGATCACGTCGGGGTTTAAAAACGACAAATTTTTGGCGTCGGAGCAGAAATCCGACGCAATGTTGTCTATCGTGTCGCCTTGGGCGACCGTGTAGTACCCAACATTTTCGTTCGGGATCCTCAAGCAATCGCGCGGTCGAGCCCGGCAAGGAACTCTGATAATATTTCCTTCTTTGATCGGGGAGACATTGTTTCGCGCTTCCAGCTCGCCTAAATCGGTGCAGAAATCGGCCGCGATATTGCGCCAAGTGTCGGTGCCTTTAGCGGTGTAGGTGCCGCTGCCTTTAGTCGGAATATTGTCGACCTTGCAGGTTCGACGAAGGGCGGTCGCGGCGCCGAAGAAGGCGAGCAAGAGGAGGTTGTTGTTGAAATGCATAATAGAAGTGGTAAGGTAAATAGAGGTGATCGTTTTGACGAATTGAGCTTAAGAGAAGATGGTAGAGCACTGTAATGATAGGATATGCTAAAAATGAAAATCCAAGGAGGGATTGCTGATCTTATATAATGGTGATTGCCAAGTGGCCCGGTACTTTTGAAACGTATAGATACTTTTCATCGCTAGTACAAATATAAAAATAAAAAAATACGAGCATTACGTATCCGTCGGTTCGCTTACTTTGAGTAGGCCTTCTTACTTGCTACATGCCCGAAATTACTAGTATATACAAACGCCGTCTGTGCACGATTCTACGTACAAGTTTCTATCGACAAGGGTTTCGTGCAAAAGGTACTATCAATAATATTACGTACTACGTATAACGATCATAATTCGCCGCTTTTTGCACCCAAAATCAGCACTTTCAACATAGAGCCTTCACTTAATGCCACACGAAATATTAGAAAATAAAAGCAGCATTTCCGAGTGTTTAGCGTGCACAGACTAGAATTGTACATTATTTACCCATACAGTAGTACGGAGTACATCCTTTCGGTTTTAAAAGATATAAATAGAATTTTAAACTCGCACTTACCCCCTCCCATGAGTAGTAAATGTCGAAAGTATAATTTCGCAAGGGATCTTACCAAGGCTTAAACCAATCAACTTATACTACGTATCTTTGAGCCAGTATTTAGTCTATACAATGGAGTCGACAGAGCTTTAAGCCATTAAGAAGCCACCGCTCTACGATTTATGGGCCTAGACTGGGTCCGACATTTATTCATAAGGGGAGGGGGAGAGTAGTACGTCCCAGGCATACCTACTACCTAGTACTTACGCCTGCGACGTAGTACTAGTACTACGTCGCAGGCCTAAGTATTACCCCTCGAGGGTGCCTCAAAAGTTTAGTTTCCACTTTAAACCCCCTGTTTTCCCTACCCTCGAGGGGTAATACTTAGGCCTGTACCGTGGTAATTACCGGTATTACGGTCGATTATTTCCCATGCCTCGAAGAAAGTAGAGTTGTATCTCCCATGCCGCAACCCACTTTTGGAGTGGGCCCGCCCAGCCAAATCTACTCGCTGCTCTACTGTATACAGGAAATTGTTTTCAACAATGCCGCTTATACCGGTACTGTACTAGAATTAATTCTTTTCACTTCTCGATTATACGTAGTAATTTTACTATCCCCCCCCCCCCATGAATACTACCCCCCCCCCCCCCCCCCCCCCATGAATACTTAAATGTCGAAAGTATAATTTCGCAAGAGATCTTACTAGCGCTTAAACCAATCAACTCATAAGGATTCAGCTTTGAAAAAGTATCTTTGAGCCAGTATTTAGCCTATACAGTGGAGTTCACAGGGCCTTGAGCCATTAAGCTATGATTTATGGGCCTAAACTGGGTCCGACATTTATTCATAGAGGGGGGGATAGTAAAGCTATCCACGTTTACAAAAAAAATAAAAAAAAAAAAAAAATTTAATAGAAATAAATAAAAATAATTTTATCACTTACGGATCTCGGTATAGCGCTGAACTTGATCGCGAATTAAAAACACATATGTGTTTTTAGTCATAGATATTAGCTTAGAAATCAATTCTAAAAGATACGCGGTCCGCATAATCAACGGTCTTATATAACGAATACGATTAAAGCATATATGTTTTCCCTATCATACCGATACCGTAGCGTTTAAAGATTCTAATACGTAAAGCATCTAAAGCAGCGTTAGTAGTAAAGATTTCCGCTATTGTAACTTAACAAATCGCGATAATAATACTAAAATTGCAATTATACAGAATTCTAGTATAAGCGGCATTACTGAAATTTTTTCTTGTATAAAGCAGCGAATAGATTTGGCTAGGCGGGCCCACTCAAAAAGTAGGTTGAGGCATGGGAAATACAACTCCACTTTCTTCGAGGCATAGGAAATACGTAGTAATCGACCTACGGTAATTGTTATCCCCTTGAGGGCCCTTGAGGGTAGGGAAACCAGGGGCTTTAAAGTGGAAACTAAACTCCGAGGCACCCTCGAGGGGTAATACTACTACTTAGGCCTGTACCATGGTACGTACATGCTACGTATCGTTCCGTTAGATTTGCCAAGTGAGATCTGCCTTATTTCACGTAGCCAGGTGGAGCCATTTACTTGTTTTTCGGGAAACTCGCTGTTACTGTACTCATTGACGAACTTGGCATCGTCGAACTCTCGTAGCTGCTGCACTTCCCAGTCACCGAGATCAGAGCTGCCCTCCGACCGAGGTTCGAACTCGATCGCCTCGTTCCGATCGTTCCGAGTGTCTCCATCAGGCTCTTTCCATGTGAGTTACGTGACATCGTTCTTGGTAGCGAGGAGTCAGCAATTACACATCACCAGAATATCTCTTGAGACAGTGAAGAAGAGCAAGGGCCTCACATCGTGCTCATCATCTTCGTACTCTGTGCTCGAACCTGATCTGGATCCAGGCCAGCAGCACGGAATTTTGCAGCACGAACTTGTGACTTTCTTCGTAGATTCGCTCGCTTCACACATCCTCGCTTTCAGCTTTCTGGCAACAGCCCGAACTGCCGGAACTTGCAGGCAGAATCTTAGCCGACACCTATTCCTCGGATCGTTGTCCAGTAGGTCAACCGGAGAACGTGTGCTTTTGGGAAGCAGTCTCGCGTTGGCATTGAAACGAGGGTCATCGTCTTTATGGAAAGGCAAGCTGTTATACCTAGCCATCTTTTCAGTTCATTAGATCTCGAAACCCGGACTCGAGGAACAATCCCCAATTGCTTGGGAGTCCAAGCTGGGGATGAGCTCTATCTCTAAAATCCCGAGTATGGGCTTGAGAGAAGCAAGTTTTCGATCTTAAGCAGTGTCAGCTTCAGTCGAGCTTAGTTCGTGGAATCTGGAAGGAGGAGGATTGATCTGGGCACGTTGGGGAAGCTCCGGTAACGCGCAGGCGTAGCGCGATTGATAGAGTGGGTGGCAGTTGTGACGACGCGGGTTCTGGGGCCACGGTTCAAAGAGATGGCGAGGACGAGGTGTGGGAGTAAGCTCGTCTGGCTTGCACTAGATTAAAATGACAGTAGGATGTAGTGTAGAGAGACTGCAAGAGTAGAACTCGGGGCCTTGAGTCAGAGTGGGCAATGGCAGTGACTGATCCTGTAATATTCTGGTAGTGATAGCGAGAGCAATTGGCGATATCATGGGTAATTAAAGAATACTCGCTGTGTTAAAGAACGATGATGATCGGTGTTCATTGGGAAGAAGGAAGAGAGAGGAGAGAACGAGAAGTTTAACGGCCGTGGAGCCCGCACTAGCTAGTAAGCTAGAAAGAAACAGGAGACGAGACGAGACGACTTTCCGCTGCTTGCTGAGGAAGGTGCTGAATGGCGATTTCCAAGACATGGGCATGGCCACGGAGTAAGTACATGGAGATGCTCCATCTGCCATCTGCCAGCTTCTAGACAAGCTGCCTACCTATGCCCCGAGTCCAAGTTAGCTCATTGCCTACCACCAAGCGAGTGGATACTTTGATAAGAGCAATAGAGAGATCAACACGGGTGAAGCCAGACCCCTCAAGCCGCATGCAGATACCGGGGAAGAAGCAGACCACTGTGTCGAGAAAGAGCAAATACCATATATGACTGGCCTGTTGTCTGATCTAGAACGAACAAACGGGATGGAGGACAGTGAGAAGTTGGCACCGACCCCGATTCTTCTTCAAACAGATGAGCATGAGGGGATGAAGACGATGCGAATAAGCGTCAAGGACAGACGAGCTCTATATGTGGAGAGTGAGTGGAGCGATCTGCTCGAGGTGTTGACACGACAGTGCGTATCGACTAGCACGAGGGGGATCCGCTCAAATGTGCTGTCTCCGATCCCCCATTCGGAGAGAGGAATACATCTAGTACCGCGAGCACCAATTCATTGGAAGAAGCAAAGTTGAGACAACACTGTAGTATTATCTCGTCAACTAACCACCCAGAACCTCGATCTGCCGCCCACGCTCTCACCCCAATCGAGCCACCGTAGAAAAAAAGTTGATTCATACACACAAATCTCCTCCAGGGAAAACCCGAATAGCCGCCCAAGTCCAATCGCCAAATACCAATGTCTTCCTAACATGGGTCTCATGATTGCAGCGCTCCCTCAGCCTATCAGCTTGCCTGCCATATGGGAAGAGTCTCTTGCAAAACAGAAGTAAAAGCGGGCCCACCGCTGTAGAATTGAATACGCAAACGCTATCTGCCGAAAAACGCTATCGGTCAAACATCTGGAATTTATTCCCCACCCCAATAAAAAGATGTGAGGACCTGAGGTACCTGTTAAACGAGCGCGCAGAACGAAGTAAGGGGTATGCAGCCTGGGGACAAAGGGAAACGTGTAGTACAACCGAGATTAACTCGTCCATCTGTATCAAAGGCAAGGTCTTATGAGACAGACCAGATCATCGCTTGACCTCACGATGCTTAAGTCTGCTGGTTCTCCATCCTTCGTACCAGAGCTCTCGGCTTGCTTCTCGCAACTCGCCGCGCCACTCGTTGAAGACTGCATCCTTGAGTCTCACAAAATCGCAATGCTCGACGTTCAATGGGTCTGCAAATCCCCAAGGGAATTTCCTGCCGATGACGTCGGGTTCGTAGATGTCGGGGCTGATGATCGAGAGGGGAAGGTACGGAATCTCATCTGACTCGGATTCATTGTGACGGCGGCCGGAACTCGAAGACACTCGCTTCGAATTCGGAGGAGATTTTGCCTCGTGATTCTGAATGATGAGTTCGTCGTCGTCGTCGTCGAAATCCGCCTCCTCATCGGCTTCATCGATGCGGTTGGTGTCCCTCGTCGGACTATCAGGGTCGAGGTCGTCAACGCCCAGGGCTTCAAGGGGGTCGAGATTCGCCTTGCGCAAGCTGTCCCAGACCGTCTTCTTGAGGTGAGTCATGTGCGCTGTGGTGATGGTATCCGCCTTGGAGATGATAGGGATGACCGTCGTCTTGCCTTGTAGCGAGCGCAAAACTTGAAGATCGAGGTCCTCGTCGAGGCCGCCGACGGGGCGTGGAGACGAGCTATACTTCCCGTTCGTGGAGGAACCATTGCCATCCGCAGATGCATCCTTGGAGGCGGCAATGTTTCTATCGAGACGAAGTGGGTCGAGAAGGAGGAAAGTACAGTGAATATGGGTGTCTTGTACACCAGGTGCTCGGACAACCTTCATCTCCTCAGTGAAGGTCTCTTCGAATTTGCTCTCCAGGAATGAGGACATCTCTCGGAGTTGCAGATCAACGACATTCTTTTCCAAGCCTTCAGAGTCCCATATCGTAAGGCCAATGCGTTCGCCATCGATCTCCGTCTCCAGGTACTGCGATTGGAAGTTGCCCGTCTTCTTGTTTTTCGGGGCGAATATGTCTTCGGCGAGTTCTTGAGGTCGATTGAATCTCTTCTTTGGTGGGAGGGCTAGCGAGGTCTTGAGGAACTCGAGAAACGACGTTTTTCCGGATGAACGAGCGCCGATAATGAGGATGCTGGATAAGGTCAACGCTCTGGCCTTCAAGACGGTGGATCAGACTTACTTAAACGGTGTCGGGTCCTTCCGTCTCCTGAGTCGCCGCGGACTGCTGATGGTGCTAATGGCACTACTTGCGTAGCTATATCTGCCACGATGGGTCATGCTCTCCGTGCGTGCATAAGGGTCTACCCAGTCGCCATTTCGACTTCCGCTGGTGGGGACGGGGGGGAGTGGGACGGCGGTACCAATAGCAAAAGTTGAACGTGGTGGCTCCATCGAGGCCCGACCGTCTATATATCCAGTTGCTCTGTTTGATACGATGGCTACCGAGTCGGGACGATCCTCGGTGCCGAATGGCAGGTTTGCGGGCTTCTGGCCGTTGTAGAGGTCGGGGAGTCTTGGAGGTGATTTGGGGATGTTAGGTACCTGTCGGCGATGTCTCTCGAGCTCCAGCTCGCGGGCGATGGCCTGCTGCTTCTTCGTGGGTGCTTTGAGTTCGGTCGATTTGGATCTGCGCAGGAGCAAGCCGAGGGAGGAGCGACGGGGAGGAGGGTTCTCTTTCGCGTTCAGCGGTTCAGGAGACTGGCTCGCACTCGGAGTGCGCGGTCGGGATGAAGATACCATGACTGACGGCCTGGCAGACTGGCAGACTGGCAGACTGGATGTGAGTGCTTCTCGCCGGAACGGGGATTGTGGTTTCTGTCTGCGGCTGCGAGTGTGGTTGCCCGGTTAGATTCCTCCTCGGAATCCTTCCTATGTCGGCGCCAGCTGTATGTATTTTCTCAAGGATGAAGATGAGGTTTGGAGATGGGGGCAGAGGGGAATTTTTCCGATTTTCGAGGGTCGAGCTTGCGACAAAAGGGAGCGTGAATGTCTCGATACTGTCTGGATTGGGTGTGCGGAGGTCTCGGTGGATGTTTCGGGAGCTCCAGGTTGAGGAGCGTGTGGGGTACGTCAAGGAAGGTGATGAGGTGAGGTGAGGTGAGGTGAGGTGAGGTGAATTGGAGGGAGGTGAAGCGAGATGGATGGCTTGTTGGCTGGCTGGCTAGGCCGATATATTGTACATACAATAGTAGGCGTTGTTGAAGTATAATGCTTATTTAAGAATTGAGGCTGGAAGTTTTCAAGTGGAAGTGAGAGGCGCCGGCGGGGGGGGGCAGAGCCACAGATGACGGCCGGAGGAAGAGAGAGACAAGAGAGGACAGGATAGGAGCGGAAGGGAAAGGCTCTCGTTGTATTTCCGAAAGATGGAGCGAAAAAGAGATTCCAATTCTTCTAATAATCTTGCTGTTAATTTCCTGCAACTGCAACTGCAATTGCGATTGCGATTGCATTTGCATTTGCATTTGCATTTGCGTTTGCATTGCATGCTCTGTATCTCTCTCTCTCTCTCTCTCTCCCCTATTACTTTACTTTCCCCATTTTGGCGCAGGAGGGAACCCGCCAATCACCTTCACCGGGGAACTTAAATTCAGGGGTCCACGCCGGCTCCTGTTCTCTTGACAAGTGAGCCAGCTCGGAGCTCGGATCTTAAATTTCGAATCTCGAATCTCGAATCTCGAATCTCGACGGCGACGCTCGACTTCAACTCTCAATACTCTACATCAATCATGCAGGGGGAAGTTGTGATTGTGATTGTGATTGTGATGGCTACTGTTCTTATGCCTGTTCTTGCTCTTGTTCTCTCTCTGGAGTCTGTTGACGAGAATCTATCCGGCTACGCGCTTCACCACCACACCCTGGTACTGTAACACGGAAGAGCGCGCTTATCCTCAGACTCGGATTCCGATTCCGATTCCGATTCCGATTCAGCTTCAGCTTCAGATTCAGATTCAGATTCGGATTCGGATTCGAATCCCAGGCCAGGCCAGGCCAGGCCAGACCAGCATGTCAGGAAGAGTCAAGTCGGTAAGAGAGTGAGAACCTACAGTAGGTACCGGTATGAAGATCAACATCAAAAGTTCAATGTCTGTGCGTCAGATCGCCTCCCGATACCGAGGGGCCCCCCCCCTTCCTCCCCCATGCTGCTTGTTTGGCTAATTCGACGATCCCCCTCGATCAATCAAACATGGTTCGGTCACGTGTGCACCCCCCCCCGGTCCGTGCTTGGTTTCGGTTGGCAATGTATCGTTGGTTTTGACCGTTACTTGCTTCTATCCGACTTTTTCATGCTTATGCTCCCGTAGGCTTATGCGTATGTTCATGCTCTCATTCCATTCCATTTCATTCCATTCCATTTCAGCTTCGACAGAGGCAACATACACATTCAAGTTCGGATGGCTGCTCATGCGTGCTCATCCCACCAAGCCCTTCTACACAGGTCATCCCAAGTCGTGAGGGATGAGGGACCGGATGCCCATGGGTGATCAAGGTCCATGAACCTCGGGTTCGATATTAAAAGTGGTACATCTCCTGTCTTCGTCTGTTCTTTGCCATACTCTCCTCATCCTGTTGATAATTCAGCCCGCTTCGCTTGCTGCTTTTCAGCTCGTCTGCTCGTCTGCTTCTCTGCTTCTCTGCTTGCTACTCACTCGCTCACTATGCCTCGCGCAGCAGGCTCGGATCAGATCACCATACCAATGCATTGCGGGCTGCCAGTTCTCCTATGGGTTATTCAATTCATGACCATTACTGTCTACATCTATGCTATTACTTTCCTCGTCGCTGCCATGGCCGCGAAGGGCGACCTGGGCGCTCTCGGACCGTACGTTTCTCCCCCTGCCACACCGGCCTCACTCTTACAACAGAGATCGCCATCTATGTCCCTTATTCCCAAACACAACCAGGATCAGTATCCCTCCTTCACCAAACCAGTCCACTTTTTCTTCACTTTTTCTAATTATAACCAATATAAACATCTCTCTTTTACAAACCCATTTCACCACCGCATCTTCCTCGGTACACCTCTTCGAATACTAACCAACACCCCGCAGATCTTACCTCACCATCTTAATCTTCTTCCTTCTCATCCTCCTCCTCCTCAGCAACGAAGCCGTCTTCCTCCTCCGCCGCACCCTCACTCCGACCCTCTACTTAAACTCGCAAATCGTCAAGACCTTTTTCTTCATTACCACCCTCCTCTCCATCGAGGTCTTCGGCCTCGCCTGGAAGCGGACAGACGTGAGCGGCCTCAACGGGACGCTAGGCGGCATCATCGACCTCACACTTCTCGCCTCGTAAGTCACGCCGGCATCTCACCTCCTACCTTGCTGCTTTCTACTTCCTCTCCTCCCGGCATGTACTGACGGGAGATAGAATCCCCTTCACGTTGAGTCTGGCCCTGGCGTGGTTCATGCAGAGGGAGAGGAGGAGCGGCATTGCGATTGTGGTCACCGGTGTAGATGTAGATGTAGATGTAGAGCAAGGCCAGGAGCGGAGACCGCTGCTCCCGGATCGCTATCACACCGCTTAGGCGAATCCGAATCCGGATTTAATAAACCCTTCCTGTCCAACCCAAGTTCCAAAGCCGATATCTTCGTAGATTATGCAAACTTACGTACACAGTCCAAGCCCAAAGCACCTAAAGTGTCGTTCTGTATACCATCCCATTCAGCTCATATTGTGTTGGAGCTCGTGTTCCTGATTTGATTTGCTATGTTATCTGTATCACGTGACAGCAACATAGTGTTCTGTCATGTGCTGTATCACGTGATATACACTTACATAGACGAGTAGCCGTTCCTCCCTGAACGCAGCATCATCTACATACATACGAATACATGCAATGATTACATATCTATATCTCCCCCACACCCTCCAACCTTCTCTTTCACTATGCCTCTCTAGATTGTTTACATATTACCTACCATCCTTCCACTATGCGGAGCCTGATTCCCTCTACAAAATAGCTTGCTCATCGCGAGCCGAATCCGAATCCGAATCCGCATCATCCCGTTCGCCAATTAGCGCCCCGAGAGCACTTCAAGGCATAGTTTGTAGGTGCGAAAATTGCGACCTGGCTCTTGGAATCTCTAGTTGGCAATTTGGAGTCTCCTGCACCAAATTAAGAAGATCATGACTTATCTAGCAACAGCCTCTAAACACTCGGCCATCGATACTCCATCCAATCCGTCAAGGTCTCATTCCAAGCACCACTCCCCAGCATGACACGCACCCACTGATCCACAAAGCCCTTCCACACCACATCCCTCCCAACCATATACCCCAGCTCCTCAAACGTCCATGGCACCTCGTTCACGAGGCACAGCTCGCCTGGGTGCAGCTTCACCTGCAGCTCCACCTCTATCCGATCCGAGATCATCACGTCCGCGCTTCCGTCCCGGACAGCCTGAAAAACAGCGTTGTTATCCGGTAGCAGCACGATCTCGGCGTTTACCAGATTCGCCCTGTTGAAGGCCTCGTTGCTGCCGCCCGGGTTCACCACGACGCGGACGCCGACCTGGTCGATGGCCACCAGGCTGGTGAACCTACCAGCGTCACCGCACCGCACGCACCCCGTCTTCCCCACCTTCTGGATGGGCGTGGAGAGCATGGCCGTGCGGGCCCGTGGCAGCGTGAGGCTGACGCCGCCCATGACGATGTCGAATCTGCCGGCGGCTAGGTCCCTCGTGAGGTTCGCCCATGCGGTGGGGATGAGTTGGGGCGGGCGGGGCAGACCCAGGGCGTTGGACAGCGACTGTGCGGCATCAATGTCGGCGCCGATGTAGCTGGTGTTGATGGCTGCTGCGTTGGGTAGGGCAGTGGCGTTGGTGACGAGGTAGGTGAATGGTTTGTAGTCGCCGGTGGTTCCAACCTTGAGGTAGCCTCTGGCCAGGATCGTATCAAGGGTGGAGGAAAGGCTTTCATAGGCAGAGATAGATGACGGCGTGGGACTGAATTTTTTAAATTTTTACATATCAGCTTTTTAAGTATCTTTTTTTTTTTTTTTTTTTTTTTTTTTTTTTTTTTTCGAGTATACGTATCTGACATGATTTCAGGGAATCCCAATCGGGCTTCGCGAGGTAAGATGAATATACTTACTACGGCATCGAGTCATTGTATTCGAAAGCGGCCACTCGAGAAGTAGTAGTAGCCAAGAGTCCGAAGACAACAACAGCACATGTTTTAAACAGACTCGACATCTTTTCGTCCTTGTGAAAGCCTGCCTGGAAGTTATACCTACCACCTCGCAGGCTCTAGCTAAGCAGACATTCGCAAATGTAGGAGTGGGAAGGGAAAATGCCCAAAAATTTGCGAGGTCAACTCTCACAAAATAATCCAAGAGCTAGGTAGTAGTCCTTTCATGCTCCTCTATCCTTCCTGCCGCGCGATAAAGAAAAAATCAGGATTCCCAATAAGCTGGAGGAAGAACTGCCAAGAGACAGCAGTAGTTGCCCGGCCGACGATCTCTTTCTCTCTCGCTTGCAATAAATCGCTTCCCAGGATCTGGTTATCCTGCCAAAGGCTGAAAAGTGGAGTGAGTACCGGTATATAGGTACCTTAGATAACACCCCGTAGCGGTACCGAGCGGGTTCTTATCGGTGAGCTAGCTAGCCGTTATTAGCTAGCTACCGGTACCGAGCTAGCCGTTTTTCCTCCGTCTCCCCATCGCGGAATGAGCTAGGGCTGCCACAATGCGGAGGGCAGGAAGCGGGCGGCTAAAGCTCATCATCGAGAAGTCCAATCAATGCTTTTTCTTCTTGTTTCCAATCCGTGTTGTATGCTCAGAAGGTGGTTGGGGATTTTCTGGCAAGCTAGGTACCTAGGTACCTAGGTAGGTATCTATGTAGTATGTAGGTACTCACTCTAGAGGCAGGAGTGATAAGCGATAAGCATGCTACTGCTACTGCTACCCCGCTTCGATGAGTAAGTAGGTACCTACCTCATCTTTAAGCTCGATCAATACCCCTCGATAATAGTCGAGACGACTACCTTACGGTAGATGGGTAACAGTGCGGACCTGTTTTCTCTCTTTCATTTTTTTTTCCATTTCCTTTTTTTTTTCTGATACATAACTTGGCAGGAAATACGAGGTGGAGGAGAAGGCTTTCGGCTTGCTCTGTCACAATCATCATCGTTACTGCTCTCATCATTTCTATTCAGGCTCAGGCTTGACGCTGACTCGGGATTCATCTGAGGGCAGGACGGGAGGCCAGATCCAGAGATGGAGAGACACTTTTCGCGGCAGCGTTATAGCATGGTTGCTTACTTGCTTGCTTGCTAGCCATCTACGAAGATCAGAGACGCTTTCCAGGGTTCTGGCTTTGGTTGCTCGTTGCTGGTGATGATGATGGTGATGATGGTGATGTTTATATATATATATATGTATATATATGAGATAGATACTTATGCGTACGAGGGAAGGATACGTATACGTATACGTATACGTATACATCCGCATGAGAGAAATGACAGCACTTCAGACTTGTATGTGTACATGTTGTTTAGTTAGTTGGCTTTCTTGTAGCTTGTAGCGATACTACCGGTATGGTGAATGAAAGAAAGAAAGAATGAATGAATGGGAAGAGGATCGTGATGTGATGGGACAAGCGACAAAACTAGTTGAGGCTGGCTGGCTCTTTTGCAGGGGTGTTGGAGGGGGTTGGGATGAGGGAGGGGGGAGATGAAGTTGACGAGAAGCATGGATAGATAGAACCGCTTGTTGGGATTTCGAGTCTATGTATGCTTGCAGCAGGGTGTTACGAGAAGGCAGTCAGGCGGTTGGGATTCTGCCTTTTTTTTGCTAGGGATTGGCCGCGCGAGGAATGGTAATGGCGTGGCCACCACGAGTAAGAAAGTGAATTCGGCTTTCGGGTGTTGGTTAAGGTAGATATATATGATGAATATTTGCTCTGGCGCAAATATTTGGGGATAAGTATATTTTTGGGGGGTGATTTTATTCTTAGGAGATCGATTGATTGCTTAGGGACGTAGATTAGGTAGGGTTTTGTTGCTTTTCGAACGGAGTGTGCCCTTTGTTGTGGAGGGACGAAGAACTTCTTTGAAGCAGGGTGGGTGGGTGAAAGCGGCTTTGGATTTGCTTCGCTTGAGCCGGAAAGGGAAAGGGGATAAAGGACAGAAAATATTACTGATATAATCTGAAAGATGGAATTCCGTAGTGAACACTCATGCTGAATATATTCTATGTGATTGCCTCTCTCTATGATGCTGTAAAGCAGAAGATGACTGTTGCTATATCTCCCCTGAGTTTCTTTTGCATACAGCAGACCTACCCTATCACTATTTCCGGGTAATTGGGTATATTATGGTAAATTTACATTCCATAGTTTCCGGCAATAAAGCCAATAGAGCCCTTTGTTAGACGGCGATGTTATTCTCTCTGCTACCAGACTTCAAAAACCGAGAGTGGCTTGTAAGTCAACACGAAGGTCTCCCGCACGAATACTGCCCAACACCCCGTGTGCCAAAGCCAGGATAGAGCTCTAAGCTCTACCGTTGCCACCAATATGTGCCGCATGAACCAGCGCAACTTTTTTCATAACTGTACCCACAGACAGATCGTAGACCTTCCAAGCGTAAACCCCAGCTGCAACAAGCTTGTGTACGGTGTGAGCTATCTCATGAACGAGTGGTGTCCCCGGTGCAGGTAAGCACAACAAGCCCAACCGCCCTCGAGGCAAGAAGAGACGAAAAGAACTTTCTCGAGTACGGAGATCTCAAGCTAACCCCGGTCGAATCTCAGGTGGACAGGACTCCTCTTCCCGTTCCAGTACCGGGAATATGCCCCCGGCGCTCGCTGCGGGACCGTCGAAGGAAACGTGATGAGAAACGTCACCCTACTCGAGGTCGACTACGAGGAGTGTGACAAGTACACGCTCTGGCTTCGCAGGCAGGATTTCATCACGGGACCGCTGTGGGACTTTCGTCAGGGACGGCGAGAAGCAGAGTATAAGCAAGTTCGCAGGGAAGAAGAGAGGCTGGGGATATCGGACCGGGAGCGCACCTACTTCGTCCTGGAAGGGATTCCGGGTGCGCCGATCGATTACAATCGCTGCGGAGAACTCTTCAGGCCTGTCTGGCAGACCGAAATACCGGAGGCTAAAGAGAAGTGCGCGATCTGTAGGGGGGACATGTGCCACGATTATCCCGACCAAGGGTTGAGGTGCGAGAGCTACACTTTTTGTGCGCTGCCATGCGGCCACTTCTACGGGATTGTAGGTCAAAACTGATTCCTCAGGCGTGCTTGGATTGAGATTGCTGCAAGACCCGGAACTCTGGGCAAGAGGGGAAATTCCACTGACTCGTCGATTAGTACTGTATTTCCCAGTGGGTAGCCGGAGGCGGAAGCAGTTGCCCAGAATGCCGACAAGAGTATAAGCTGATACGCCAGCTTCAAGAAGCAGAAGAAATCACGCGTGTAAGCAACTGCTACGTTCTATTGAAAGCCCTCTTCTCGTGTGCTATCCAAACATACTCCATCTGTTTCCTGCCAAGTAACGCCAGATCTATGAGCCATTGCTGAATCTGTAGCTATCCAGGTGCCTACAGGGTGGAACGAGCAGCAAATTGTTGATCTTCGCTTAATCCCAATGCCAGATCTAGATGCGTTGTTAGAAGAGGCACCAGAAGAGCAGATAGTAGAACGGGAACAGGGCGAATCAGACGAAGAGTACCAACAGCGCCGTCAACTCAGCGCACAGAATGCACAGCAAGAAAGACTTATTTTTCAGGAAGAGCAGGACCTGGTGTTTTACGGGCCAGAATACCTGAGGAGTCTCCAATCGATACACTACGCCTTGGTATGGACTCTGATGCAAAAACTGCTTCTTGTCGGCATAGTTATTGCCCCGTTCCCAGTACGTACTCCGGTAAAAAAAATTGCAGCGTGCGACAGGTGCTGATACAAGACTTGCAGTTCCTGAGCTGGACGAACATGTGGATGCTCACTTGCGGTCCACTTCTCTTCTACAGCAGCTGCATCCACCTCACGATGATCCTACCCCGCGCACCTTTCGAGAGGAGGACAATGAATCGGTTCGCGTTGTGTTCCGCCCTTGGAAACACACTTGAGATCATATACGCCAATGTCTACAGAGGTGCGGAGTATTCGTGGTGGGCTCTGATCCTCGGTATCATCTGCTTGCCATCGGGCTACTGCGCTTACAAACGATTCTATGATATGCCTCTTGATTTCCCCTGGACGGAAGCAGCCATCGAGAGGGAGATCAGAGGGGCGACTCCTCGGAACAGGCTTGAAATGATGATAAATGCTTTCGAAGGTGAGTTCGTTGTAGGTAACATATTGGACGGGGATTGGGTAGGAGAGATCCCACCTGAATCTTTCCGGGTACTCTTTCAGAGGAACACTTCATAGTACAGGATGGAGCGAAAATGGAATTGAGTGAAACACAAAGCGGCATCTGGATCTGAAGAGTGAGCAGCCACAATGTGACCGTGACACCGTGTCTCGCAGATTTCCCAGCTAGACGGTAAATGAAAATAGAGCAGCCGGATGCACAACAGGGACATCCGCAGTAGATATTCGGCCAGGACTGGAGATTATCGGTTCCTGATCATACACCAGCCATCAGTGTGGCGCCGGTAGCCGCATAAATACTGCCAAGACTAAACCGATGAGCCTCTCGGAACACAACACGGCACCATCTGATCCTTCGCTAAGATCATCTCATATTCGGGCTTTTTGGGAGCTTGAAGGGTATGCCGGATGTAAGCAATGCGAACCCTGCTGTGACTGAGAGATCAGGGCTATAAAGAGAGCCCGGAGTCCGGATAGACATTGAGGTCATCATTCTCGAAAGAAGGTGCTTCTGACAACTCGCTATGCGTCTCTCATCAATTTTCACCGTCGCCGTCACCATCACTGCAGGTTTGGTCTGCGCAGACGGACATCCATCTTTCTCTATAGATCCAGCATCCGATATCAGGAATGTCCTGGCTCATGTACGTATAGGGACACAGCAAGCGGACACCTGGAATGGTCCCCATTTTTTTTAGACGACTCTCTCGTAGTGCCTGGGCTTCCCATTTTCCAGTCTTGATCGGATACGACTGACCACCTTTTCATCTAGTATTGCATAATACTTGATACCAAGACGTATTCCAATCTTGCTTCGGTCTATACATCCGATGCAGTCGCAAACTTCACGACTATTGGCCTCGGCGTTCTGACTGGCCTACCTGCTATCGAAGCTGCGATGAACGCTTCTCTCTATGGTATTCCGACCCAGCATGGGATGACGACCAGCTACCTTGCAGATATACAAAAGAAATCCGCAAAGGCAATAACATAGTCTGTTTTGAATCCACCTCCACCAGGGGAACGCGCTCGAATACTGATACTGATATGTTCAGTTACACATTCGAGCAATTTGGGACTGGCACCAAGGCCGGTACCCTGTTCACCGTATGGGGAAAATGGGTGGACGAGCTTGTGAATGGAAACGACGGCTGGAAGGTCAAAAACCGCCAGGTTGTGGCCATGGGGGGTCCACTGATTGGAAGCTTTGTTGTACCAACACACTAGATAGACGTCCTCGGGGCTGGTCGGATATTTTTCTAGCAAGGCAGATCAAACTTGCATCGAAACAAGACTGCCTTGCACCTGCCACGTCCGCAAATTTACCAACGCACATTTATCGAAGCGTCGAAGATCAGTTTGCCGTCTTTCTTCAGCCCAGCCCAGTTTCTGACGTCTGCTTCAGGGCTCTCTAATCTCAACCAGTACAAGGGTGGACCGGCAGGTGATGATATCGAATATGGCCTCCTTGACATCGTGAGTTGTAAGACCATCGAATGATGCAACATCATGATCCAAGATTGGTATATCCGAGCCTTGCTTATCGGCTTCAGACATGGCGATATCGAGTGACCTACTGATGATGTTCCCCCCAATGACCGTACCGGATGAACCGACTGCCCGTTCTACTGGGATTGTGATCCTACCCGTCACACAAGCAATATCAAGTATCTTTGCTCCTGGCAACGGGAATATCCACTTCAGGTAGTAGTCACCTGCTGAGCTTTGTGGAATTTGCAAGTTCCCTCATGGTCTTTTCATCGTCTGTTGGGACTCGTTCATCATACATATCTCGAATCAGATCAAGAAGGTCGGAGACCATTTTCGATAATGAGTTTTGGAATGTCTGATAGTCCTTGGAGACTTTTGAGATCTGTTCAGAGGATTAAGCAAAGTTTCTCTATCAAATGGGAAGGAAGGAGCGTTGATTTTTATTGGGAACGTCAGCTCGGTTCTAAATGCTGATATCCGGACAAATCATCATGGAACAGTCGATCGTTCGTATGACAATATGGTATATGGAATAGCCTGAAGCGATTAAGCCATTTCTAGCGATATCTCACTATGCTGGTTGATCCATGCCCGGACAACGTGTGGTAGGGCGAATGGAGTGCAGGGTCCACGTACATGTGCCGTTGTATATTTATCGAAACTCACCAGCAAGGAATGGAGCAATACTATTCAACCCTTAGGCTTCGAAATCGATAAGCGCAATCTCACTAGATATCGTAAACCTCAGAAAGGACGAAGCAATCACGGTGCTTGTGGTCACCTGATCCAAGCGCTAAGCTCTCCGGGGACTAGCCCCGGACTTGTTAGCGAACGCACACTCTTCAATTTGCATCGCCCAAAAGTTTTCGTGATTGTCAACGACCTTCCGACAAACCACCCCACGACGACGACCTTCAAGCCGCAATCATGGGTAAAGGACTGTAAGTAATTCAGTTGCTCTTTATTGAGAGAGATTCGAGACCTGCGTGCCAGCCAAAGATCAGCTTTCCGCGAATACACTCAGGAATCTCGCGGCCTCATAGATATCATGGCGCAAAATTGTGTGCCAGGGACTTCATGCTAACGTATCTCGTCCCACAGCAAGAAGCACCAAAAGCGCCTCAGCGCGCCATCGCATTGGCTTCTCGACAAGCTCTCCGGTGCCTACGCTCCACGAGCATCCCCAGGTCCTCACAAGCTCCGCGACTGCATGCCCCTGATTGTCTTCATCCGCAACCGTCTAAAGTATGCGCTCAACGCCCGCGAGACAAAAGCCATCGTCATGCAGCGCTTGATCAAGGTTGATGGCAAGGTCCGAACCGACGCCACCTACCCAGCAGGCTTCATGGATGTCATCTCCATCGAGAAGACCGGCGAGCACTTCCGACTTGTCTACGACACCAAGGGCCGCTTCACCGTGCACCGCATCCAAACAGAGGAGGCTGAGTACAAGCTCGGAAAGGTCAAGAGAGTCCAGCTGGGCAAGGGCGGAATCCCATACCTGGTCACCCACGACGCTAGAACGTAAGCAAGCATCCCATTCTTGGTCACGCACGATGCAGGAACGCAGTTCCATCAGACATCATTCAGCCGTTGGTCCAAGCTTTGGTCGATACAGAGAGATTGATTGGGCCTACACCAACGGTTGCTATACAAATCCCTCCCAGAAATGCTGACACAACTTTGCGTGAACAGTATCCGTTACCCTGATCCAGCCATCAAGGTTAACGACACCGTCAAGATTGATTTGGCCACTGGCAAGATCACCGATTTCATCAAGTTCGACACTGGTGTCATTGCTATGGCCACCGGAGGTCGTAACATGGGTCGTGTTGGTGTCATCACTCACCGCGAGCGCCACGATGGAGGATTCAACATTGTGCACATCAAGGATGCCATAGACAACTCTTTCGCTACCCGTGAGAACAACGTCTTCGTCATTGGATCTGAGAAGCCATGGATCTCCCTGCCCAAGGGCAAGGGTGTCAAGCTTTCCATTGCCGAGGAGAGAGACCGCCGACGCGCCCACGCCATTGCCTCAAGCTAGAGTTGTTGTGGTCTTCGCGGTTTCTGCTTGCTCTGGATTCTTTCACGATGGTTCTGGGATGGAGTATTTGCGGCTTCTCGATTTGCGCATGGGAAAAGTGCAGCATATGGGTTAGCTAGCGCCGCAACAGCATAGCGAGAGCAACCAATACCAAAACAAATGTAAAAGCCCATCCAGTCCAGAATTTCCACCACGTCAGTTTTATATGTGAATTGATGACATGAACTTGCGTAGCCGCTGTTCCTTGATAGGAGCTTCGTCCAACTCACAGATCTCGTGCATAGTATGTGGTGGCGTGCATATATATATATATATCTACTACTTACAATACTGACTGGCCTTGGTCACTTGGTCACTTGGGCGCCGGATTTTTCTGTGTGCCCGGCGGGGCTCCGTAAGGAGGCGTTAGGAGCAGACATGCGCCTGCTGTGCTTATGCCTGTGTTTTTTTTTCTTTTTTTTTTCTTTATTGATATTGCATTGCTTTGGTGGTGTGCTTCGTGGTGGTGATGTTTTGCTTGCTTGCAGGGCGGGGCTTGACCACCAGTTTGCATTGCTGGATATGTGCAAGTCGGTCATGAGACGGATGGATAGATGGATAGATAGCTAGATAGAGGCCTTTCTTCTACCGGTAGTTGAGTCGAGTCGAGAGGACATGGCATTTCCCCTCTGGAAGTGGGTTTCCTCTTGCTCTTACTCTTGCTCTGCCTCCTAGGTTTGGCTTGAATTGAGAGAGAGAGTGAGAAGCTGTTTTTGATTAATATTTATATATATATATATGCTTGTCGAAGTCGGGTCTGTCGCTAGTCTTTGAACCCTTCTCCGGTTCTGTAGCGCTCGCAGACCCACTCACGGAAATCTTGACGATGAATGCGCATTTGATAGGCTTCCGAAGATATTTCAAATGCAGCTAGCTGTAAGACTGCAGGCGAAACCGAACTGATGGATCGACGCGGGATTTTCATGACTCTGATCGGTTCAAGGAATTGAAGCGCGGATGCAAAGCTCCCTTCGAACATAATCGGTTTCAGGTGGATTAGCTAACAGACGAAAAGAGGGAGCTTGAAAGGAAGGCCGAGGTTCTTGAGTTGGCCAAGGCGGAGGAACAGGTTGTTTTAGGTTTTTTTTTTGCAGCAGCAGCTTTATATCATTCATGTACTTATTCAGGCTTGTAACTATGTATATAAACAAACCTCTTGAGCTCTTTGAGATTTCGTACTTGCGTTAGGACTCAATTATCATTCCTCTTCTCTGAATACTCGATCACCCTTTCAGCTAGTCAATACCGACCTCAGTGCAGCAGTTCTACCGCGTTCCTGCTACGTACGGGCAAACCCGTTCACTAGTAGCCTATCGCGAAGTATGGGAAAATACGTCTTCGCTTTTGAATAGCGGACGACAGGATCAGGGCAATTAGGATTATGCTCAGACACCGCGAATGCTGTTTCATTACTTTTTGCTTCTCCACCAGCAGGCATAGCGACAGCGTAGGCGCCGTGAAAAAGGCGAAATCAAGATCTTCTTAGCAGTCGGTCACCTATGGGCATGATCACTTACTCCCATTCGATGGGCGCTTCCACTATTTTTAGCCCAGCCCTAGAGTCACTCATGGCTTTGAGGAATGCGATTTACTTATACAAAAATTTCCCCCGGCCCAGCAATCCATCATGTTGGGAGAAAAGAACAAGTAAATGTACTCAGAAGGGTTGGATCTCCTTGCCACGATCCTCTTCCAAGAGATTACTAGGAGAGACATCAGGGCGGGTAAACCGCAGAACAAACGGGAAAGCTTGAAGCTCTCCCTCCTATCACGTCGAACAGCGTAAAGTTATACAGAAGTACTAGAGGACAAGTGAAGGAAAGGCTACTACTACGCGATGATTTCTCATGTGAGAAAACAAAACCAAATCTGCTCAATGCTACATAGCGTCACGCAAGATAGGGTGGAAGGCCTGGACACTTGCATCTGGTTCTAATGAGCCCTGGAATTGCAGCACGGCGACGTGCTCAAATGGTGCTTAGACATGTGGGGACCTAAAGGCGCCACGATCACACACGTTAGCTCGACCACATTTGAATACCGCGTTGAAAAAATCAACATCCCCTACGGAAACAGCAAGAGTTAGCATCCAAGGTAGCACTCAGCGAGTCAGGCCGCTTTACTGAGAAGAGCATTGAGGAATCTGTATGCTTCGAGGATTGTACTAAGTGGAGTCCGTGGTCTTGAATCCTTTGGCCGCGATAGAAGGCGAGGTGCAAAAGGGACTTGCGCTTGCCGCAAGCATATCTTAAGTTGGTGTCGTTATACTGAAACTTGGTGTGATACCAAGTGAAGTCTTCGTGCGTTATTCGTATCGCGAGTAGCTTGCGTAAAAGCTGAAGCTCCGGGAGGGGTTTGATTAAGGAGTCCCTATTTCCTGTGAAGAACTTCGTATAGCTCGCGCCAGCTTTCTCTGGCTCTCTCTTAGACATCGAGAAAGATCGAGCGAATGCCACTAACAGAACAAGAGGCTCAAGAGAGCACTATGGAAGGCTTCCGCGGGCTCCTCCCTTCCTTGATCCCTATTGAAGTTTGTTCCGGGGTCCTGACAACGTGAGGAGGCCCCAAGCATGTATCGATCCAACGAGCAGCGTATCCCATGCGCTGATATTATTCAGTAAGACGTTCGATGACAGCAGCTTCAGCTTGTCCCTCCTTACTCGAGCGCTGTGGTATGTCGATTAGACGAACTAGGCGGCGATGAATTTGGCGCAGTTCGTCTTTTGTCAAGTATGATTTAAAATCTCGACAGAAGCGTGGCCTATTTTTCTGATAATGGGATCGATTTGTTGCCTTAGAGTAGCCTATTAGAAACGTTGTCAAGAGTGATGTTTAGTCGATCCATATCTTAAGCAGTAAAATGGTATTTTTAGGTACGATACTGAAGAGCAGGTATTGGTAGTAGTGGCCTCGCTGCTGGTGGGAGTAGCTGAAGGAGGAGTCCTGGACACAGATGAGACTGGTGGCTAGGTCTTGTGCCTCTGTTTGTCAATACAGTCTGAGGCGATGGCATGCCAAACTTGTCGTTCGATGGCTGGACGCCGTGTTATAGATGCGCTCTCAGTGTCCTAAATCGAGGTGGCCGCGTTTCCTGGGCGGTGATAAGGGATTGTTGTTGTTATTGTTGGCCCTTGAGGACCGCGATAGGGAACTATTTCTCGAGCTGTGCGGCGAACGCAACGAGCTATCGAACTGGTTCCCGGGGAATCTAATGCAATAAAAGTCAATTCTTTTAAAGCAAATTCGTATCGGAGAGAAGATCAGAAAATTGGCCGAAGTAGTGAAGCTGGATATCAAAGGCTTTAGTGTAAGTTGGGTTTGAGGGTGAGATGGCCGGGATAATGCGCTAAATCACAAAACACATTTTGCAAAGTCATTCGAAACTGGCCCAGAAGGCATGCTGAGGGCTGTGGAAGAATAATATCGGACCCAACACAAAAGGAAAGAATGCTAAAAGGAGTTCAGAAACAGATCGATGCAAAACACAGACAACTTATTGGAAACCTAGCTTCTGATACTGAATTTAGACTGGATCTCAAAAAGGGGAATAAAGGTCGTTATCCCGGATTTGATGGGTTGCCGATCGAACGCGGTCGGTAGACCTACCCGGCTGGCTAACAGAAGGGTGTCTTGTCTACAACCCTGCTGTTATTAGACAAGCGCAAGCAGTAGCTTAGGTGGCACGGATGGAGTTTAAGCCTGACCTACTTTAGGTACAGCTTTGCATTCCACTGCTAGAACGAACGGCCACAAGAACTCTGATTAGGTATAAGCGTTAAAAACTTGGAGGCAAGAACTGAACAACAAGGTTCGGACCGTGACGCAGGCACCTTCGCTAAGCCATACCTGGGACGAATGGCGAAAGTCTTGAAGCTTTCAGAGAGCACTGAATATGGCGTAAAATTTCGCGAGCCACAGACACCGCGAGAGGTCCGCTTCCTTCCGGCGAGTTTGGGGAAATAGACTATATTAGGGGTATCTTCGGCTATGAGAACTTCATAGCGAGTTTGGCGACTTACCACAGGACAGGAGACTCTTCGCTAGGGCTATAAATCCCTTCAAGCAAGGTATCCCTAGTGAATGGTCGGAGATGTTGTACAAACAAGCCCCTGGGCGCGAGTGGACTGAGCTCTCACGATTGAGGTATAAAGAATCCTACCAAGTGTTATCACTAGGTAGCGCTATGCGAATTGATAACTCAGACCGAATCAGAGAGCCTCGAGAGTCAATCTCCTGATTTCGAACACGATGAAATCTGGCTAGGAGTGACAACCCGCAAGGGACGTTTCCCCAAGTGCAATAACCTGCTGTTCCGCGTGTATCAACTTGCGGGCGGCTCGAGTGGCTAGAAACTACAAAACAGAGGTCTAGGTCGACTGCTCAGTGGCGAAGACTGTTTGAATCGACTTGATCCTGATTCACCAGAAGGATCATGGAGAGTTCGTAGGCCTCCTGGCAGTCGGGCCTGAGTGGAGAATATGGAAAGACTACTTGGATGCTAGCTTCGGCCGGGAGGTGCTCACACTTGAAAGATCGCTAGGCCTGTACAACACCAATATCCTTTACCGGATTATGGTGGATCGGGCCCGCATAAAGAAATTTTGGGGACAAACACCCAAAAGGGTCCTTACAGGACAGAAACCTCTGTGCCCGAAATAGACAGCACAAGGCGTAGGACCAGAACGGGTAGCCAATGATACCCATGTATTTCAAGAACTTATCAGACCAAATGTCTTTAAAAGCCGTGAGCTTTCCGATAGGCCCTCCATTCTTCCATTTTCCCAAACCATGTTGAGTTGGGAAAGCTTCGCATCGGGCTATGAATATTCCTGGCGATGGGAATAATGTCCGTTTTGTTGTATTTCAGGAAGATAAGCAAGCTCTCGCGCTGCTGGAGTGATAAGGAGCTTTCGAGCCGAGCGCGTTTCTTTCTTCCTAGGGGAAGCTGGTTCTCCTAACTGGCTTTGCTTTGGCGGTGACCTGTGCGGTCAAGTAAAAGGAGAGGCGAGGAGTATTTGACTGGAAATTGATTCATAGGGAGCCAAAAGCTTAACCAAGGGGGTTGATATTTGAGGTGGTGGAACTGATCACACAAAATATTAGGGGGAATCGAGTCGATTCGCCAAGGTACCAACTTTCACAAGGGAAGGTTTGGGGGCGAGATATTTGCCTATTGGTTCGTATAGGAGGGAACTGAGATAGGGGTAAGATCGTGCTGGCGGCAATAATGATTGCTGTTATACGGAATGTATTCCACATATTTTTGGAGACAACGAGCTGGTGTGCTTTGCTAGTCCTTTGAGAGTTTGACTGAGGGAGCTATTTGCGAGGCTGGTGGTGATTTTTGTTTCTTGCAAAAAGAAAGGATGTTGTAAATGAAGGAAAAGATGTACTTGCTTGTAGATAATGTACCGGTTGTATGGACTCGAAGGAAGTGATTTCGGAGGAGGTTGCGTGGTATTGACTACCGATTGCATAGACTCGAAGAGTTTTCGGAGGAGGTTGCAGCCTCAGGAAGCTAGTGGGGGGGTATATCAGCTTGTAGAGCTCAGAAAAATTCCCGTGATGAAGGCCAAATGCCAGTCGATATAACTTCTCAGCTCTATACACCGTACTGAGATCATGAATCCAGGGAAGATCATGGATCTCCCTCTGTGAAGGCCACATGGCTTTGGAGTGAAGAGAGACGGATTGGATGGAGGAAGGCAGCACTTGCTGTTCAACAGAGAAGTAACGAAGGCATTGCGTCGTTTGAAAATTTGGGACTCGTTATGGCCTGGAGGTGTTTGAATCCTTCTTCTTGGTCGTTCGTGGCTCGGGCTGGCATCTTTACAACGAAGAAATGACTCTTGATATCTTGCCCAATTCTTCTCTATTCACGTGTCCGGGTATAGATAAGTGATTATGAATTAGAGCCATGATCATCCGCCCTCAGGATTTGAAAGTTGCACCCATCTTGCCCCCTATTCCATGTGGCCTTAGTTGACTGCAAGACGGAGGCGGTACAAGGCGGCCGAGACTCGAATTTGAACTGGTGAGCGCACGTGATACAGAGAAGTACCTGCAGACCTTGATGAATATTGCTACCCTTATAATGGCAAACAAACTGGATGATGAATGAACAAATAAGCACGCAAGATAATCAGATCACGTTGTTCAATCCGCGTGAACAGATATCGGCTTGACATAGACACTGAATTGATTAACGCGTGGTCACGAGGCCAAATATCGCGCTATCAAGAAACGCGAGAACCGTGACCGAACCGCGTTGAAAATTTACCTCGACCCCCACCTTCCCCGAAATCAACACCCTCTATGCCGCCACCACCGATACCATTTATCTTCCCTCTTGGTTGATAACGCTTTTCTCAGCTCTTCATACCGCACTGAGGCTTCATGAAGGTAGGGGAGTTGCGGTATATCCACACTTCATAATCGATACAAATTCTTTGCGTTATTCAATGGCCGACAGCTCAGTTTACCACAACAGACGCCTGTCACATTCTCCTGTATTTGTTTGCTTCTATGACCTATCCACCTTCCAACCCCTGGAAATGCCTTTTCCTTCTCACCTCAATCAATCTGAAATTGATTGATTGTTCCTTAACTATTCAATCGCCTGCATTGAATTCGTTCTCCTGCCTCTACTTTATCTATCCATCTTGTCTCCTTCCCTCGACTCTACAACCTCTTCCCTCCCCGATAATCCTGCTCATATTCAACATAGCTTGGTACTGACAGCTTCGGGGCCAGATTTGCCGCTGGCTTGATTCGTAGGAATTGTTTGGACAGCCTCTACCAATCTCAAGCTTCCACAAACATATTTCACGCAATATTTCCGAATTCAAGCTGCTCCACAACGACGCCCAAACAACCCCAAACGTAACTACACCTTCATCTCATCGCCTTTCGCCCTGGTACTCGATGTCAACCACGCACCAAAACCTCCATGGAACCTCGAGGAGATCTAGACCTCCAGTGGCAGGCTCCAGAGCTCCTCGAATGGATCATTCACGCATCACCAGAACACGCCCGAATGAGAATGACAATGGCAAAGGCACAGGTCCAGATCAGCAACTTCTGAGACCACGAAATGTGTGGGAGGATTGGGACGAGCTCACCATCAAGCTTTGGCCCGTTCACCCCTCAGAAACAACATACAACCTTTGGAGAATCTTCAGTAGATATGGCCAAATCAGTTTCATCGACATTTATGAGAGCAACCAACAATCAGGAAAAACCGGCCTCGTCAGAATCAGATTTTCACCACCTCCAACAGTACCTTTCTGGAACAATGGCCAGGTTTTCATCGACCAAGGCGAAGGCCCCTCTGTCCAGTATCTCGTGAATGTTGAGCTTGACAAGTCAAGACCGCCGCTTGAAGTCCAGAGTCCGGTCAAGAAGCACGTTCGCTATCCTGCGAGAATGAAACTCTACGCTTCCGCCCTTCATTTTGGGCTCATGACCGATCCGCAATCGCTGATGCCTTTGCATGTGGTTCGGCCTGTTGCTTTTCATGATACTGCCTTCGTGGTTGACCTCCTTAAGAACAAAATCACAGCTACCTTTACTGTGCAATTTCCAAACCCAGAGGGTGGTGTCGGCAGATTTGATCGTGAAAACAAGTACATGTTTCAAGTCCCTTTTAGTCAACTGACTACGATTAAGCATATGGTGGTCAACGCCAAAGCTTTTGCCTTGATTATTTCTTTAAACTCACCACCGCAATTCTTCCGCAAGAGAGTCGATGAGTATGCGGGTCATTCAGACGGATCCCCCCAATGGAATGAGATGGACACTTGGTTCCGCCAGACTGATGTGGTTTATGATCCGTATCGTCTTCAAACAGAGAAGATCACTCTTCATAAGGATCAACCAGTTATTGACATCGGTACGTCTACCGGCTTCGTTAAATAGAAAGTCACTGATAACTGCAGGTCGGTGGACAACCTACTTCTTCGAATTTCCCAACCTGGACAACAGCCCCGCCACGTTCGACACCATCAAGCAGGCACTTCAGGATTACAACATCGAGATCACCACAATTTCCTCTCTGAATAAAGTTCCCAGCCGTGAGCCTGATCTCTGGCCTTTGATTGATCCACGACACTCGGCAGACGCCTCAGGCGATCTCCAGTATTTGAGTGAGGGTGCATATGTTCTCCCTTTTGAGGTGAGATACCAACTGGAAGTATGTATTTCTCGGGAAATACTCAACGAATATAATGTCACCCGAGGATTTGTCAAGAAGCTCTCTGAAATTGCTTCTGTTGATGCCGCGAAGGCTCGCAATATTCTCGAGTATGTGGCCGGTCAAGAGAAGCGTGTCTATGATCCGATGACCATCTTCGAGGACCAAGAGGCTCTCGCTTTCACAGCTAAGACTGAAATTCCCCACTACTGTGCCTATTCACGAAAGGCTACCATCACACCGTCAACTATGTACTTCAGTTCACCTACGGTTGAGACGACCAATCGGGTTCTGAGACACTACGCCAGAGAAAATCGAGATGGTCGGTTCCTCCGCGTTCAATTCACTGATGAATTGGCTGAAGTGAGTATGCACCTCGCCCCTTCATCAAACGAAAGCTAAAATTAGACTCTTAGGGACGCATCAACGCTTGTGTCGATAATCAAAAGAATGACGAGCTGTTCACGCGAATTTACAGAACGCTCTTCAACGGTATTCAGATTGGAGACCGTCACTATGAATTTCTAGCTTTCGGCAATTCTCAGTTCCGAGAAAATGGTGCCTATTTCTTTTGCCCTACGGAGCACCTGTCCTGTGACGATATTCGTGGCTGGATGGGACACTTCTCCGACATCAAAGTTGTTGCTAAATACGCGGCGAGACTTGGACAATGTTTTTCTACTACCAGAGCTATAAATGGTCTCTCAAAGCCTGACATCGTCAAGATTGCCGATGTTGAGAATAACGGCTACACTTTTACAGATGGGGTGGGCAAGATCAGTCCCTTCCTGGCCCAGATGATCTCGGCCGAGCTTGGACTCCGTACTAATACAGCTCCATCTGCTTTCCAATTCCGTCTTGGAGGCTGTAAAGGGGTCCTTGTGGTCTGGCCAGATGCTAAAGAGAAGGAGGTTCACATTCGAATGTCTCAACAGAAGTTCACCGCCGTCTACAATGGACTTGAGATCATCCGATGCGCTCGATTCTCATGTGCTACACTGAACAGACAAACTATCACCATTCTGTCTGCCTTAGGGGTTCCGGATGAAGTCTTCTTGAAGATGCTCAGCGAACAGCTTGCGAATTACCAGACTGCTATGGATAATGACGATGCGGCGGTCAGTTTGTTGCTGAGATACATCGATGACAATCAGATGACTATTAACATTGCCACTATGATTCGAAACGGATTTATGGCAGAGAAAGATCCCTTCGTGCTCTCACTTCTCCATCTTTGGAGATCTTGGTCGATTAAGCTTCTTAAAGAGAAGGCAAAAATCATCATTGAGAATGGTGCATTCGTCCTCGGTTGTGTTGATGAGACGTTTACGCTTAGAGGCTACACCATTTCGACCGCTCCACATGGCGAGCAGGTCGCTGAGGAAGAACTTCCTCAAATCTTCCTTCAGGTTCCGGACAAAAGCGATCCCAATCGCTACAACATTATCACAGGCATTTGCTTGGTCGGTCGTAACCCCTCCCTGCATCCTGGCGATCTCAGAGTTGTTCAAGCCGTCGATGTTCCAGCCCTCCATCATCTACGGGACGTTGTCGTCTTTCCTGCGTCAGGAGATCGTGATGTCCCAAGTATGTGCTCGGGCGGCGATCTTGACGGAGACGACTTCTTTGTGATTTGGGACGAGGCTCTCCGACCACGCGAATGGAACTGCCAGCCGATGAACTACATTGCTCCCAAGCCTAAGCTTCACAATCAGCCGGTCCAGATCGTTGACTTGATGAAATTCTTCGTACGCTTTATGAAGAACGACTCTCTTCCGGCAATTGCCCATGCCCATCTAGCTCAATCGGACGCACTGCAAATGAGCGTGAAGGATCCAAAGTGTAAGTCGCTTCGCCTCATTCATCTTGCCCTGACTTACCTAACTAACTCCTGGTAGGTATTGAATTGGCCAGTTTGCACTCGAAGGCTGTTGACTACGTAAAGACCGGCGAGGCTGCCCAGATGCCCAAGCATCTTCGCCCTCGAAAGTGGCCACACTTCATGGAGAAGAAACACAAGCCCAAGACTGCTCAATACCACTCGAATGAAATCCTCGGACAGCTTTATGACAAAGTTGAGACCGTTGATTTCAAGCCTCAATATGAAGGTCCATTCGACAAGCGTATCCTTAAAGCGTATATCTTGGATGACGCGATCTTGAAGACTGTCAGACAGATCAAATCAAAGTACGACACGGCCATGAAGCGCCTGATGGCTCAACAGGAGATCAAGACGGAATTCGAGATATGGTCTACATTTGTGTTATCCAGACCCCGTGTTGGAAGTGACTACAAAGTCCAGGAAGAGATCGCACGCCTATCAGATGCACTGAAGGACCAATTCCGAGCAGAGTGTATTGGAAAGGCCGGCAGCAAGGAATTTGCGGTACTTGGTCCATTCGTTGCTGCAATGTACAAGATCACTAAGGAAGAACTTGACATCGCTCTGGCTGAGTGCCGAGCAACTAAAGTGGTCGGTGATCGACAAGTGCCGGCTCGGAGAATGGAGCCCAAGCACATGCCACTGATCTCTTTCCCTTGGCTCTTTGAGAAGGAACTTGGTCGCATTGCTACTGGTATCGACACTTCAGAAGAGCTTGAGGATCTGGGAATTGCGAACCTGGTCCTCAAGGAGCCGGGAAGAAAGCGCACTGGTGGCGTGGCCGCCGAGGATGATTACATCACTCGTGAGGATGGGGTCCTGATCCACCGCGGTGAAGAGCTCGACTTATTCCACCAAATGTCTGACTCGGAGAATGATGCTGATGAGAGCGATTTCGATGAGGCTAGACCCCGAGCTTGGGATGAGCATGAGACGATGATAGGTCGAGATGGCGAAGAGGTGCTCGCTACGGAATTTGAGATTTCCGAGGGCTCGGTTCCAGATTATATCCGCAAGGGCACCGGTGTCGAGGACGTGGTGCCACAAGTTACACTTGAAGGACTAATTGATCCGCGAGAAGCTGCAAAACGAGGTCAAGACTCCAACCATTCCGGTCTTGGTTCATTGTTCAGTGACAGTCGCAATAATCCCCAGGCCAGCACAGACATGAAGCGGACCTCTTGTGGTGATCCTAATACAGAACATTTTACTCCAAAATATTCGCCGAACGCCAGTGAAAGTAGGGCGCGCTCTCGTTCTGCCTTCGATGACCTCGCCGAGCTGGAATCTGACTCTGCCGAGGAGATTAAGGAGGAGATTGTTACGTTCGACATTAAGGAATCATCATTTGATAAACTGGCGAAGCTAATCAGCGACGAGACAGCATCTACTCCATCTCCCGAGCACGATTGCGAAGTCGAGGAAGAGGAAGTTTTCCTGGATGTTAAGGAGTCCTCACTGGAAAAACTGAATCGTATGATGGGGTCTTGAAGATTGCACTCCCGACAGTGGTGGCTTACTGAGCGCAGCACGGCCAAGGGAAGGGGTGCGAGTTTCCACAAATCTTTTTTATTTGCGATACTCGGAGTGGCCGCATTTTTAATATTGGCTCTGTTTGGCCGTCAACAGGCGCGGGGCGTTACGGGGTGTGGGTGTTTTTGTGGGGGCGGCTTTATAATACCCAGCATAGCGTTGATTTTCATGGCGAGACGAAGAGTTCAGGTTTCTCGCGATAGATGCCAAGGTTCCCGAAGATGAATACAAGGCGAAGGCTTTCAGGGAACCGCTTATTTTGCTTACTTGATTGTTGTGATTTGTTCTTTCTTTGGTTCCTGGTACCGCAAAGATCCTACTCTCGTTAACCCTGCCGTATATCTTCGCGGATTTCTGTTCGGCTTTCGTCATATCCACAAATCTCGTTTAACTTTCTCCGAGGGACCCATAGCCGCTGGTTAGCCTGATATTTCCTCCCGTTTTTTCTGAGAAGCAGGCGTATTCGTAGGAATCGAGTGGGGAGATACGACAGATTCCAACTTCATGCCTCAAGCCTGACCCAGTGAGGGGAAGTGAAAACTGTATAATCTTCGGGATTCGCCTACCTGTTCTTTTGTACGTAGACTACTATGTCAGAGATGTGGCTAGAGCAGTAGAAGTACGGCAGCAAAGGTAATAAGGCTTTTCATCTCCCGGGCGGAAAAGGATTGGATGTGTTTTTGGTCCAGCTGCTTGTTTCGGGGACTGCGGTTTACATATAGTTAGGTCATGTACGTGTTGAGCATCCTTAGGCGAGTCTAGGAAGATGCTGCACATAGGACTCGTGACTCATATTCATTCATTAAGGTATAAGTATGTAACGATCCGTCCGGTGAGGGAAATGGGTACTTTTTTTCTAGGAGACAGAGAAAAGGGGGCAGAAATTGAGTAACGAACGGTTAAGGGGAAGATATGGGAAAAGGGAAGAGTGAAATAGATTGAAGTGCGTGTGAGTGTGAGCATGGCAGATGGGTCTGTATGTATGTATGTATGCAGCTTTTTTCTTCGCCTTGTAGACAGACAGACAGTTAGTTGATGTTTTGGGAAATAGTACTGGTATGGTATGGTATGGTATGGTATGGTGGTAAGTAAGAGATGATTGTAACCTGCAAGCAAGCAAGCGAGGTTTGTTGACTAGCCGAATATACAAGTCAATAAAATAAAAGCCCCTTTTCTTGCTGTTCCGGTCTGGGAGCGGAAAAGCCATTACGTGGAATGCTCTCCTGCACTTTAAAATTACTGGACTGGCCTGTTGTTGCTTTTCATTCTTCTCTTCTTCCTTGTGCAAGACTAATTCCGAGACCCTTTGGTGATGAGCCAGATTGCTAGAAAAAATCGTGGACGTCTGGGAAGAGTATCGGCATACCCATCCATCTTTCTCTTTTGCTGACCATGGAAATGATCCATCGGGATGGGAGATGTAAATATGCAACTTGGTTCCTGTGGCCCGAAATGTTGGAATCGAGACCGCGTCGTTTTACCAAGGGCCCCGTTTGGTCTATCTCAATGATCGATTGTGGTTTTCCCTGAAACTTTATAGCGACAATCGTACTTTGAAAAAGGGGATTGATCAGCTTTCGATATACCTGCAATTTTGTATTTCGATCACTTTTTAAGGTCCAAACGCCGATCGGGGAAAACCTCTGGGCAAATGCATAGTATTCCCAAAAATATCTTGGACCAGACGGGCCTCAATTCAAAGTAGCCCCTCGAACGTTCCACATTCTCGTCGAAGGGATCTCCATTGATAGCTGTAACACAAATCATATTTGACTCCAAGATGCCTCGCACCCTGACCTACGGAACCGAGAGCGCTGCAAACAAGGCAATTGGTGGAGTTCCAACAATCCACTACGTTGACTTCAAGTTCCGAGGACGAGGTCAAGTTTTCCGACTATTTCCCATTGTAAGGGTGTCCAATCAAATTCTGTGCAGAGGAAAACCAACTGAGGTTAAGGATGCCGGCGCTGCCTACGAAGACATCCGATACAACTTCGAGAAATTGCCAGAACACAAGCGAGCCTTCGCCGAGATGAACCCAACTCGCGGCATCTCCATCATTGAGATGCCCAAAGGCAAGATCCTCACGCAGAGCTACGCTATCCTCAGACACTGGGCCAGAAAGATGGGTGGCTACGACGGAAAGACTGAAGACGAGAAGTACTGGGTCGACGCCATCACCGACATCGTCATTGACTGCCCATCTCCCATCCCCATTCGAGTACATGCCTCTACTGACTTGGAACAGGGCCAACCCTCTTCGTCGTGGCGTTCTTCTCTGATAACCAGGAAGTCGACTACCCTAAGCACCAAGGAGGCCGCACTCGATACCTCAGGGCCATCGAGACGCACCTATAGGGCTCCGAGCTTTCTCGCCGGGGACCGTTCGTTGCTGGCCACGAGATCACGTATGCGGACTTGTTCCAGCTGTTCCATGATGAGAATCTCATCCAGGATGGGCGAAGGGGGCTCCAGGAGTACCCGAGGTTAGTGCAGTTGGTGGATGCTGTGCAGAACAGACCGGACATCAAGAAGTTCTTTAACAGCGATGCATACTTGGGTTAAAGATCTTTAGGGCGTTTGAGTACATCTCTTAAAAAAGAAAAGTAATCAAGTAACCTTCGCTGGTGTTGGCTCTGAGGATTTCGCGAGTGATGTTTTCCGCTAGGGCCCGTGTCGTCGTGGGAGGACCTCAAATATCCGAGAGAAGTAGCCCTTGGTGACTCTCATAGAGTAGACATATCACTGCTTGCCTCAGAAATAGGTTCACGAACTATATCCTTGTAGAAATTTGTGATTGCAGGTCCATTGCACAGTTGGGCAGCTCGCGAATTTCAATGTCTCGTTTTCGCTTGCGTGTCGGGCCGGCATTAAGCCGGTAGAGTCCCGAATCCACAAATTTATTCAGACAGCTCAATCTGCCTCGCCTGCGCCGCTGTCCAGGTCTTGCGCCGCTCGAGTCCGGCCTCAAGTCTTTCGTTAATGATATCTTGATACCCGCGAAATTCCCGCGATCGATGGCCTTTCGGCAAATCCAGGTCATGGCCGAACCACAGTCAACAACACCAGCTCCTGGAGCTGGAGCTTCCACAACCTCCAACTCAGAGTCCATGTTCTTCTCCCAACGGGCGCGCCGTCAACTGGGTCTCTTTGCTGCAGGCGCTGGCTTCTTCCTGCTCTCTACCACCGTCACTCGGAGATCGATCGCCCGCCGAAACAAGTCCATCATGCCCAAGTTCTACCAACCGAGCAATCGAACAACCATCGAGATCAATGGGGCCGTAGAGGCTATTGAGGCTCTGAGTCTCGCTACATTAAACGTTGCCAGCGTAGGAATTATGTTTACAGGAGGGCTGCTTTGGGCCTTCAACATCAGTTCAGTCGATGACATGAGGAAAAAGGTGCGGAAGAACATCGGGGTGGTTGCGGAGCCGACAGACCAGGACGAGGAACAAGAGATGGAGGAATGGTTTGCCACGGTACTCGCGAGGAAAGAGTTCAAGGCGTTACGAGGGGAATTTGGTGTCCGGGACGATGGTACTATGGACAAAAAAGGGGACAGTACCAAGGACAAGCGCGAGGATAGTCCAAAGAAGGACGACGAACCGCCGCAGAAGAAGCCTTGAACAGAGAGAATCCTTCTGGGAATAATCAATCATCACGGGCCGGGCTCCTAACTTATCTGGGACCAGGGTGTGGCGATGCTGGACGAATGAAGCTCGTCACGCATTGTAGAGCCAATTATGCGTGGAATATGCTCTACAAAAACACGCACCTCATACTGTAGCATCAAATGTCACGGTCACGAATGCGTATACAGTACTGAATGAAGATCGTTCGCCTTCTGGGTCCTGCTGGGACAGCACAGCCCAGGCAGCCGTGATCACCTACTATTTGCTTCTGGGGAGTGTCAATGCATTTTCGCTTTTTTTTTTGGAGGGAAAAAAAGAAAGAGAAAAACCCTGGTCGTTCTTCATTGGCTTCGAGCCCAAGGCATCTGGGATGTTTCTACTTGATCGGGCGAACCATATTCCTACGATTTCCATGGGCTCTGCAGCTGTCAGCAAGGGGTGGCCAACTCTCGGGACGGCCAGATCAGAACCCAATCTCTCCTTCTGCGGCCTTATTTCCATGCCTGCATCTCCTGGTACTTGCTGAAGAGGAAGAACTGTCTCTGAGCATTCATAATCTCATACCTTTTCGCAGATGTATAGACTGTCAATCTCCCAGCATGAGTCCACCTCAGCCTAAGATCATGACTTGCAAAGTTTCAACGCGCAAGTATAGTACGTCCTCGTTTCGCAGCCGTCGAAATGGAGACAGAAGGGAGGCAGAGTTGTGGTTCAGTCGCCCATGCTCAGCATCCCCAAAGACATCTCGCGCGTCCCTGTTAGGCGGTTTAACGGAAAATCAGAGAATACGGTTTGTTTCCTCCCAAGAGAGGATTCGAGAGAAAATCCAGCGACGCTTATCAAAGAATTCATATCAGCACAACCAAAACGAGTACCAATGCTCATGGAGTTGCCATGTCTGATAGTTCAACATGTTCCGAGTTCAAGTACCACCGAGGCGACAGGCTCTGGATCTCTATAGGTGCCAATCAGAATGGACACATGCAAGATGTTCCTGTGGTCAACCCCCGAACCTATGAGAGTGGTACTGTTCCTATTGAGCAACTATTAAGCAAGTATGCAGGTACCCCAGGATAAAGAGCACAGCATGGTGTTCCAAAAACCAAAAGCCAACGCCAAGAACTACATACCTTGGAAGGCAGCGTACGCGATCGGAAGCTTGCCGGGCCAAAGTAGTACATACATTTACATGTCATGGGCGATATGTCAAGTCAAGACCTACTAGATGGCTCAAAAGCGACCACAACAGCTGTCGAGCCCCCATCCAAAGGTGCTCGCGATGGGGATTTAAGGTACATGTCTGTCTTCTTTAAAGTCAAGCCAAAGCTTCGACGCCCGCCAAATGCGCATGCCGGGAAGCTTCCGCGGTAGGATATCTCCTTCTCTGACGTCTAGGAACTGGAACGGGAATGGCTTGTACGGGCTTTGCTCCCACCTAGACGTATCCTTGACATGGGAGCTGCTCTTTCTTGTATTGGGTCTAAAGCAGCTTGCTTGCTTGCTTGCTTGCTGCACGGGTCTGCTTCGCTTGACGCTGCTTCGCTTGTTTGGACGCCGGAGGAGGAAGCATGATACCGCTAGGGAGAGGGCTTACGGTATTAGTGGATGGGCGGCTTCAATCATGTCAATCTCGGGCATGGAGCAAAAGTGCTGCCAGGCAGCCAGGCAGCCAGGCCAAGTTTTCATCGTTACAACATCTCGGGATGGCGATACGAGCAGAAGCGACCAATAAAAGCGTCCCCAAATATACCACGGTACAGGCGTAACTGTTACCCCTTGAGGGTGCCTTGAAAATTTAGTTTCAACTTTAAATCCCCTGGTTACCCTACCCTCAGGGGGTAATACTTACGCCTGGGACGTACTAAACTAGACTTTTGAGGCACCCTCGAGGGGTAATACTTAGGCCTGTACCGTGGTAGTTTGCATATCAAAACACTATTATTCGCTTGATTTGCATCTTAAGTCGTTGACCTTTATTTTGATATGCTCTACGTAGTATTTTGATATGGCTGATAACGTTCCTTGTTCAGCCAGCTCGGGTCTGGTACACAAAACTAGAGTTCTATTCAGCGCTAAGATCGGAAACCCTGGCCGTCCTCGAGATATCCTCCATGCGCTCTACGGGTTATACAAAGAGCACGTGCCCTTCTTCCTTCCTGCCCATCTATCCACATTACCAAATACACATACCAAACACGCAGGTTACCGAACTTTCCAGTGTACCCAAAGAAAGCCTAACGCCGCTCTATATGCACCTAACCTATAGCCACTCACGATCCGGGGTAATCCATCCCCTTGTTGAAAATCGGCGCATCGCCATCCTCAAAGCTTCCTCTCCTTCCCCAATTCCTTGGCTGCCGCTTCAGAAATGCACCCACGGCCCCGAGGTACCCTTCGTGCCGTAGGAAATAGGCCTTTTTCTCGCCGCTACTCCAGAACTTGATGGCGTAGCTGAGCGTGTTCATGGTTTGTCTGTGGCCGCGGATGAAGCTACCCCCGAAATAGATTGTGGAGAGAGAGTGTTTCTCAGATTGCAGGTAGGCAATTTGACCTATGTTGTTGGAGATGGCGTAGAGGAGGGAGCGGGAGATATCTGGGGCGGAGAAGGGCGGGGAGGAGTGTGCTTCCGGTGGTGGAGGGTTGTCTTGAGGAGAGGATGACGAAGATTGAGAGGAGGAAAACGCGTCGCCATTTGTGAGACCGCCGCTATCTTCTGCTTCTCGTTCCGCTTCTCGCTTCATACGGAATACCTTGCCGAAGGAACTTGCAATCGTGCTACTCTTAAGTCCGACTTTTCCATAGTCGCCGCCGTAGATGTCTCCTACTAGCATATCGACTTTGGCGTTGTCGCCGTGCTCAGCCATTCCCAGCATGTCGTCAAAAGTCCGGGCTCCTGTTAGGAGAGAAAGAAGCCCCCAGAGCGTGCCACCCCCGAGAGAGGTCCCGCCCACTCTATCGTGTTTCCGTGGTCCGGAGACTTTGATCATGCTGACCCCTGATCCGATGTTAACCAAGAGGTAAGGGTATATGTCTGCACGTGGCTTTTCAAAGTGCATCGGATCTGACTCGCTGTATGTAAAGACCTCGCGAGGGATTTCGGTGATGAAGAAATCCAGGCCTGGGTTGTATTAGCATACTCTATACTATAAATAAGAGGAAGCTTTGGAGCGCTTCTGTATACCAATTATCAAACACGCCATTTCCTCCTCTCTGAGTACATCGACACCTAGAGCGTCTCGGAGCTTGTCGTAGAACTTGTACGCCCCTCCTCCTGTTGCCATTACGCAAAGATTCCCCGGCTCGGATCCATTGAGGGTCTGCTGTTTGATCTTGTGCTGCTTCATGAACTCTATGCAGTCGTCAATGCGATCCGTCTCGAAGGTTATGAAGTTCAATCGCCCGCCAGGTTCTCGCGAATGCGGCTCTCGAGAGAAGTATACCAATTTGGCCAGGGAGCCACCAATCTGCGATTGTGTGAGCCTGGCTGATCCATGTCATTCTTGTTGGGAATAAGAAGCGCATACATCCACGGCAATATGGCTCACTACCGCCGTGTGGTTCGGTAACCTGATATCCCTCGACTCGTTCCCCCCATTTGCATGCGCAGTCCTATTCGGGCTCGGGGAGTCCGCGTTGTTATCAACAATGAACGCGCCCTTCACATTGATCTTGACCGAGCCTGGATGGATAATGGTGTTGTCTATTTCGGCGGTGTCAGTACGCATGCGGAGGGTGCCGTCCCTCTGCGGCGCGTCCGCAGACATGGCGGGTTGATGCTGGCGGTAGGGCCAGGGAGTTATTAATGTTCAAAACGACATCGAGGGATAAGAATGTGGTCGTCGGCGTGGACTGGTTGATGACAGTCAGCCAGGCAGTCAGTCAGTCAGTCAGTCCGAGACCGAGCCCGAGCCCGAGCTCCAGCCTCCCCCTCCTTTCTCTTATCGATAAAGATTGAAGGTTTTGTTTTGTTTGTTTAGCCCCGCCTTTCCCATCCTAGGCAGGTGATTGTTTTACATTGATGGGGATGTCAACTGTTGTGTATACGTAGTATATTTGTCGTGTCCCTTGTAATATATGAATAATATATAAATAATATATAAATAACTTATAAATAACACATGAATTATTAATAAATTATTTAAATTTTACATTTATATCTATAGATAATGTATAAATAGTTTATAATTAAATATGTCAAATAAATATATACACCCATGAGCTCTTGGTATGACGTATCAGTTCAAGTTGAAACCCTCTGTCAGATTGATTGACATATATATAAATTTTCTGTAACAAAACCTGGCTTCTTCCGTGTCTTTTCGCTGGCGTCCTAGTTTTGGTACCTTTTCATTTACTCACTCATTCATATCTGGCTCGTTTCTGCTCTCGCGTCCCTTCCCTCTTTGCTCAGAGATCAGATCGTCATGAACATTGGGTACACTTCGGCTGATTCCCATCCTTCAAACCTTTAATCCTTCAAGCATTGATCGAGCGATTAAAGTACCTGTAGAAGTAGAATGTCAAGTTCTTAAGCGAGCAATCTCCCGAGATGAGCTCCGCAGGTACTCTTAGAGTCTGGGACCCTAATCCATTTTAATCTGCCTTTGAGCCTAGAAAGCATGAACACCCGTCGAGGCAGGATCCCAAGGGGGGCACGGATTATACTATGATACGTATTTTTGCTGTGTGTTTTGGATGGTGCTATATTTCTCATTTTTATACTACAATTACCGTCACCGGCGTCATAGGTAGGTATTCGTGCCAACACCTACAGGTGCAGTGAAAGGATCTCCCTCTCTTCCTTCTCCGGAACGCATTTTCTACTACCCAACTTCGATTTATATAGCTCAGCAAGTTAAGAGAGCCTCCGAAGTCCCATTTCGCAAGCTCACTCAATCACTTTGGCTGTCGCGTAACAGGCAGGTCGGGGTGGTGAACCCGGCTCCAAAATCCGTTTAAAATACCTATGCTCTTTCTTTCCTTCTTTCGGATGCCCGGACGAGCAGTGGCTGGTGCACTTTGAATAGCGAGGGTTTTCGCACTGAACACGTTTCAGAGCATACCTAGTGATCCCCCGTAGGTAGCTCCATTTAGGAAACTCATGTATAAATAAGCTGAGGATCTTGGCTGTGCTCATCTTAAGGATTGCCTCAAGTAGGGCGGGGAATCCTCCTCGAAAGCAAAGATAGGCAGCTTTGCGCATTTCTGGAAGCCCAAAACCACACACTCTCATTTTTTTTCTCTTTGTTTTTATCTTCGTCGACTTCCGGAAGTCCGCAACAGGACTAACTCTCACCACACACTCCTTTGTAACTAACTACACACACGCTGTTGAAAGAGTCGCACTTTCCTTTGGCGCTCTTGATTGAGATCCCTACAACGCAATACAATGCCTAAGCGAAGCCCATCTATCGTCGTTTCGAACCTCCATGAATCGGATTTCTTCGCCATGCGTCTGCAATCCGACCTAAAGGCGGGCTTGTGGCTTTCGCCGACGAAGCGAGCGACGAGATGTCTGAGCTTGGCATTGATTCTTGTGTATGTGTATAATATATTTTTTTTTCTTTCTTCCCGACGGACATCCCGTGAGCTTTTGCTAATCTCAGGGTAAACACGCAGCGTCATCATAGTGCTGGGCCTAACGTACGAACAACAAACGTACCCCTACCAAACAGAACTGCATGGCACCGTAGGGGGATTGCACATGTACGGTTCCTCTCCCGAAGAGGGCTCACCCAAACTACCCTACCTCGAAATCGCAAAGCGAGACGAAAGCAGCTACTACGACAGAAGTTAAGAGATGGGAGACTCGTAGCTGCTACCAGAACCTCATCGGCATGAGATGAGCCTTCCAAAATGAAATACAGACAGACACCCGATCTGAGGGCAACAGAACGATGATAACGAGAAGAGGAGAACAGGAGAGCAGGAGACAAAGAACTTTTTTCTTTTATTTTGGAAGCAAAGGAAGGGACGGCGTTCACGGGACTCGGCATGGTCCGCTTTCTATTCTCCGAGTCGACGAGGGGGTGGCCCGCGTATTTGGGATCTCGATATTTCGTGTCATTCGATTCTTTCTGGGTCGTGTGCTCTGTCATCCATCGGCGGATAAGCAGCAAACGGAATATCCACCATGGGGCCGTTGGACAAGCGCTTCGTTGCCACGGAAGGCGTTTGTTGTGGATTTGGAGTCTTCTTTTGGGTAGCAAAATAGATTCGCTGAAGAAGCGGGAAAGCTGGAAGGAGCATGGTCTGCGTGGTGTTGTACGTAGGTACGGTAGACCAGCTGGGTTGCAGGATCGCCATGCTAGGCATTTATGGCAGTTAAGCATATGCCAGAGCTTGCACTTTGAATGGAAGATTTTCCACCATTCCCAGGTAGTGATAAAAGAAAACGTTGTCATTTCCCATAAAAAACACCCGCGGCGCATATTTCGAGCCTGAAGTTGAAGAGTTTGAGGAATAACGGCTCGGTGACTGTGACTTACTTCCATCGCATCCGTACCGTAGTCCAGTAGTCCATGACATAGATTATCGCATTGAGCAAAGAGCTCTAATGCGATGGCGCTAAAGTCGCAAATAGATTAAGAGAGCAAAGTACCTTTGAAGGATTCACAGATCGCTGAGAGGGAAGGCAAAATTGGAAAGATTCAAGGCTGCAAGGTATCCAACCCCACTTTCTTGCCGAGATGGAGATCGGTAGCGTGAAAATATTTTTGTTTGGTACATATACTAAATTACTTTTCGCGAAAACATTATCAGCGTTGTTGGCTTCCCTGGTCGACTGCATCGCTCCGCTGGCGCAATGGTAGCGCGCAAGACTTCTATCCTGAGGTCCTGGTATCGTCGCGGTGAGATGAGATCACGGTGTCCGCGATACAGATGTTATCTTGAGGTTGTGGGTTCGAGTCCCACGCGGAGTGTGACATTAATTTTTTAAGCTGCCAAGACGTGGAGGCCCGGCACTTGAAAAGGCAACAAACAAGACGCCCCACCCAAAAAAATTTACATTGCTTCTTTCGCTCTATTTATGAGGTCTTTCGTTTTTGATTTTTTTCTTCGAGAGAAGAATTAATTACGAGGGCGCTAGGAAGGAAGTATGTTTGCCGAGCTTTTGTCTTCCTGTATGTATCAACTGCGGAGTAAGATCCCCACACAGTGTCAAAAGTGAGACGGTGACCGGATCGTGAGACGCTATTTCGCTTGATCACTCTTGGAGATTCGACCCCTCTTTTGGGGAATCAGATGGAACTGCTTTGTACGAGGTTACATACAGCGTTTAATATGTGGACTTTCGGGATATGGGCAGCCACAGATGCCGATTGATGCCTGTGTCTTTTGTCTTCGTCTTCGTCTGCCTTCACGCACCCACAAGCCGGGAGACCATGTAACCTGTGCGGCAGGATATGAGCCGAGATGCTGGATCGGAAATTCAGAATGATATCACAGCAGCGTGCCTTACGCTAGAGATCGGTTTGCAGCATTGAATGTTAGGATCTAGATATGTCTGAGTTACTGCTTTACCTGACCGTTAGCTGTACTAGCGCGAAAGGGTGAACAACAAGTGAGTGACAATAGGTGCGTTACTGTAGACGCACTCGAACAATTCCCTGTGCAAGGAAGGTACAAGGTACACAAGGTACAAGGGCATCGACCCGAACTGAAGTCCATATAAATGTGTGAAGAAATGCTAGATAGCCTCTCTCCTATTGATCTTCTACGGACATGGACATCGAACTTCACGTCACCAACAATCCGCTTTGTCTTCCTCTTCTGGAAAAGTCATGGGTTGGCTTCTAGCGAAATTCCACAGCTACATTCCGATCTTGCGATACTGATACACACAGGACTTCTTCCAACTATTTTACCCCTGTTCTACATGACCCGTCTCAGCCAGCCTCTTTCCTGTTCCATGATCAGATCAGCCGATAGATAGGTACCGGTACCTCGATGCTTCTCCGGGAAATTTGCATTCCCAACCTCACTGCCACTGCAACGTGCTCGCACCACGTTGCCTGCCTTACGTAAAACAAATAAAGGATACTCAATCGAATACCTGTCAAGCGCCTGCTCAGGCAGTTCCTTACTTCAATGGGGGGGGGGTGGGCAGCAATGCGGCCACCGAAAGAAGTAATAAGCGAGTCCGTCGCGTGGGCAATGAAATGAAATGAAATGAAATGAATGGCATCGACATGAAATCAAACCTTTCTATCGAAATTCTTCGGCGCTGAACATGTTTCGTTTTGCGATTGGAGAAATCAGTGCCCTTGCCTGCTGCGGGGCCGGCTTTCTTCAATACTTTTTTTTTTTATAAGACACCTTGTCGATTTTGCACTATTGACTCAGGGACGACCCGCCCAAGCGCCGCGCATGAATCAATCCCTTCTCTCTCTCTCGTGCGGGTCCAGCGCTCGCACGCCCTCGAGACGATGGCCTTTTTTCTTTTTTCTTTTTCGGAGCTCCACTCATTTCCGCTTGGGGTTTTTTTTATTCCCGAGACACGGCCACCGTCGGCATGTACTTTGTACGGATTATGTATTGCTGTACTCCTACTCCGTGTAATCTTGCGTAGAAGGAAATGAGCAAGATAAAACAAAAAATGGGGGTTTTTTTTTGATTGAGCATGAAAGTAGAGCTCGATGTTGTGAACCCCTTCGATGATTCGCTTTCGCTTCTCTGCCACTGGCGCAGATTTGGATTTCATCCTGCTGTGAAAGTTCTGAAAGTGAAAGCCACTACTCACTGATCTTCCACGCCGCAAATTATCACTTCTGTCATGTCATTGAGCTGAGGTATCCCAAATCCCAAGATAGAAAAGAAAGCACCTACTAACTTCTTAAGGTATTAAGAAGGTCGAACGAGATGAGATGAAATTATGAACTTGTGAATATTAGTGACGTGCTGACAAATGTGCATGTGCTTCATGTTGGAAAGGGGCCTACTTCGTATTCTGTATTGAGATAACCAGGCTGGGCTACTCTAGCAATAATATCAATGCATTTGTAGAGGAGAGGGAGCTAAAGATGCAAACCGTGCGGGGGAAAAACAAATAGCATGGAGATAAACAAATGATCTCATACAAGGCTCTAGAGAGCTACATCTCCACCGAGGCCTTGGCCTGCAAGTACCTCTTTCGCTCCTTTTGCTTTCGAGTCCGTTGGGCGTCACCTGCTGATCATCGTCCCATTGTCCATCTGCTATGAAGATTAGAAGAAGAAGAAGAAGAAGAAATGGTCTTGATGAGAAGGTTGGGGAGAACTCACCCGCTGTGCGATGGTGCTTGTGATTTGCGACGTCACCGCCGTGGTGCTGTAGCCCTGTTAGCATACTGCTTGTCTTCTGCCATCGAGGGGACAACATACTTCACTTCCGCGGAGCTGTTGGATCCTCCAGACCCTCCCGCCCGATTCAAGGTCTTGGTAACCGTCACAGTTGGGCCCGTGATCCTGACTGTGCGGGTCTTCGTGGTCGTCGAAGTCTCGTTTCTAGTGACTGGAGTGGAAGCGATTCCTACAGCTACGCCATCGCTGCTGATGGTCAAGATGGAGGTCGAGGTTGTGGCGTTAGGGGACATGGTGGAATACTCGACGATGGTTGAAAGGGAAAACTCGCCTGCCGGTGCTACGAGGCTTTGGGTTGCGCCGAGGAGCAGCACGACGTCCTGGCGCTATTAGCATTTGGGGAATCTCGCGGAGAAACACCGGGGCACCAACAGAAGAGAAGGACGTTGAGAGAGAGACGGTGCTGGTTGCGGTCACGGGCACGAATATCGTATGTACAACCCAGACTTCTTCGATCAGAGAGCACGTCTCGATGCCGTTGAAGTCGGTAGTGCAGATCAACACCGTAATACCGGTGGGAGTATCGGCCGCGAGTGATTGCCAAGGAGCGGCATAGTACGACACTGTGCTTTGCGCATAGGTAATGATTGACGTAGACGGCGTGATGGTGGCTTGAGCTCCGCTGGTCACTGGCAATGTCGTTGTCGAAAGAGCGAAATCGACATGCGTCGAGAACGTCACATTATGCGTGCACTCGCTAATGGTCGTCTTCGAGAACGCATAGGTCAACACAGTCGAGCACGCCTCTTCCGTGACCGTCTCAAATACCGTCGAGCAGGTCGTCGTGCTCGATCCTGGCATATTGCACACCTCATAGACCGACACGACAGAAGCGACAGTCGCTCCCTCGGACGTCGGGCTCGGTAACACGACCTGGGCAGACGGGGCCGAGAAGACATAGGGATTTGTCGTGGTCGTGGTCTTCGCTGGGTTTCCGACTTGGTTGCGCCCAGTTTGCTCGGAGCGTTTAGTTTGGTTCCAGGCTGCCCGGCCTGGCAGCAAGATTGCATAGGTAGGAATAAAGCAAAGAGCCCAAATGAGAGTACACAAGAAGCAGTAATTAGCCATATTGCTGAGGCGATACAGGCCTGTGCTGTATTGAGAAAAGAGTGTTTATTGGAAAAAAGAGTGAATGTTGTAGAGTTTGGTCGGAAGACAAAAGTAATCGATTAAGAAAAATTCAATAAGAGGGGTTGCATGGATATACTGATGGCCCATGGCAACGCGCGCCATGCCAGACATCCATCGCGATCGCGCGTGAGGAGGATAGGAATGTAGAGATATATGGCGCGCTTCTGATCGTTCCAATCATCTTATATGGGGTACACCCTCCGCAGTTTCAGCTTGAGACATTGCATCGTGACCAGACAGACCCGCCAGTCCAAGTTCGAGTTCGTGGTATTGTCTTGATGATGTTGTTGCTGTTGTTGAAGTGAGGTTGTTGAGGAGAGAAGAGAGAGAAGGCCAGAGCAGGGGGACGTTGACGATTGAAAAGGGGGTCCACCCGGCCACCGTAGCCCCGATATCAGACATCAACTCCGAGATATCAAACAAATCCGCTCTCTTTCAATTACGATCCCGATCCATCAGCGCCTCTGAAATGCCTCCAAAGAAACATTCCAACCCGAAATCCAAAATCGCCACTCCAGCCCCCTCTCCTCCCCTTCTCCCCTCCTGGCCTCCCCTCAAGCCGCTCATCCCTTCCTCAGACCTTAAACTTCACTCTCTCCTCCCTTCCCAGATCCTCACAATCCCTAACTTCTTCACCTCCAGCCTGTGCAGAAGCTACGTGTCCTTTCTTGAGAAACTCCCGCTCACCACGACGCCCGGCAAGCCGAAGAAAGGGGACGCGCTCCGGTTCAACGACCGGTTCCAGGTGTTAGACGAGGGCTTCGCGAATCGGCTATGGCTTGAGACGGGGCTGCAGGAGTTGGTTTGTGGGCGAGATGAAGATGATGGGGAGGGCGAGGAGGGCGAGGAGGGAGTGATGGTCATGTCGAAGGAGCAGAGGAGAGAGTTGTGGTAGGTAACTGATCACGGCATCTATCTATCTTTTGGTCTCGTGATCTGAAGAGGAGTAGATCAGCTGATGCCGAGCTTAGGGGAGGCGAAGTCGTTGGTCTCAATCCCTCCATCAGAATCTACAGGTACACGAAAGGACAATTCTTCGATTGCCATTGTAGGTTCCCTCCTCCGACCTTTATTGTATCATCGTACCTAATGTCCCGCGCCAGACGATGAATCCAACGTACTGACCTTGGCTACCAAACCGACGCCGACGCCCGTAAAGACTACCTGGACTATGCTGCTGTACCTTACGTCTCCGAAGACGGGGTGCATAGGTGGCGAGACGGCCTTTTATCCAGACGAGATCACGTTTGGGGGGAAGAAGAATGTGGTCCAGGAGCCGGTTGTAGTCGGGCTAGAGACGGGGATGTGTTTGCTGCACAAGCATGGCAACGACTGCATGCTGGTAAGTCTATCCACCCTTTCCCTTGGAAGAGTGGCAACTAACCTCCCTACAGCATGAAGGAAGAGAGGTATTAGAGGGCGAGAAATGGGTCATCCGCTCCGACCTGTGCGTCAAGCGCGGAAAAGCCAAGTTCGCAGATTGAAATTGGAGAAACAGAACGCAAAAAGTGGTATGTGCAAATCGTGTGATTGATTGGGTTTCCAGTACCCCTAGAAGTGAAGGGCGAACCCAGGCTTCCGCACTCCTTAGTATCAACTCCCAACTGCTTCCACACCTTCCTCGGAATTGTCATCCATCATGATAACGTCCCCTCTACCGCATTTCCATACAAAATTACACCCAATCATCCTCCATTAACTCGTGCATTCATCCTCATTCCGTCGGCCGATACTGTTTCGACCGGTGCTGTTCCGCCCGGCGAAACCTCCTATCTATCCATCAATCACTCCTACTCCGTCCTGTCGTCGATCCTCTTTGTGAATTCCGACGCCTCAGCGTGTCTGACGGCCTTCAAGTCGGATACTTGGCGAGTGTTGACGGCCACCGGTGGATCATTGATCATCCATGCCGGAATTACGCGAGACGAAACGCAACTAGCGAAGAGGATGGCGACGAGGGTTGAGGAGGAGACGCGCATGATGAGATTCTGTAGGACAGCGCGGGTTGTCGGCTTGAAGAGTCGATATTAGGCGTTATGTGAAGGCTGGGTGGTATGGATGGATTAATTAGATAAAAAAGTGTATTCGAGTGTCCAGCACAGGAGATGATTTGGCAGTGCGACTGACGAGGGAGGTCGACCCGATGAAAGACGAAGAAACTTTCAAAGTTGGGTGTGATACAGAAGAGATGGGAGTGGCCTCACTTAAAGCCATGACCCGTTCACAAGATGAAAGAGGATTTGATGCTCGGTCCATGATCATGAAACAAAAGGTTGAGGAGCTTATCATTTCACTGGGCACTCCTGATCCCTTCATGCGACGATCTGTTGAGCCGAGGCATGAAGCCGGTGGACTCGCTAAGCTGCAAAGAGGTGGCTGGGGGCTATGATCTTCTTATGAAACTCCAGAAGTTTAGATGATAATGTACCCAAAGAAATGATCGGGGCGAGGAAAGTGCACAGAGTCCTGATCAGGCTAGCATTTGTAAAAGCGGCTGAAGAGCAAATTAGAAGGATGTTCTGTGGATGTCACGATGACTGATCAGGGTGAACGTTTGTTGATCCCGGCCTCCAAGCTGGAAGCCTCTGAAGGCGTCTCCCTCACCAGCATGTGTACCCTCCATCTACGACATGCAAAGCATCAGAGATGATGAGATAAATTGACGATGCCATCTCAGCCGAGGAGCCAGGCACAGTTACAATTTCGCTGCCGTTGAGAAAAGAGCTGGCATCGCTAGACATCCAGACGATCGTGCCTTGTAACTCACTTGGATGGGCGAGACGGCCCGGAGGAATTCTTTGGCCCATCCCTCTTCAATATGCTTGCCCTCCTTCTCCAGAAGATCTCTTATGAGGTCGGTTCTCATGTAGCCGGGACATTGACTGTTGACACGAATATTTCTTGATCCCCACTATCGGTGTCAGTGCCCGGAAGCTTGAAAGGCAGAGAGAGAGGCAAACATACTTCCGTCGCGAGACTTTTGCCATCAACGAAACCGCAGCTTTGGATTACACACTCTATTAGAGCCCCCCGATCATTGAATACTTTGCGCTTGAGAGACCTAGGCCACTGACCGCATTGTACACCGCTTGCTTCTGGGGCCTGACGCAAACCTGGGCGGCCTGACGCAAACCTGGGCGCTCATGCTCGAAACCAAGATCAAGTTTCCCTTCCGTCTGTTCTCGATCCAATACCTACCCGCCGCCCTCGCAAAGAGGTAGCTCCTGTGGACATCGACATCAAAGATCTTCCGCCAGCGATCGAACGGGTACTTCTCCCCCTCGAAGTTCTCTACGATCCCGGCCGCCGTGACGACGACGTCGACCTGCCCAGAGTCCTGGACGATGGAGTCCCAGGTGTCACCCATATGCGCCTCGGAGGTTACGTCGCAGGCGTAGACGCGCCATTCGGGCTTGCAGGTGGAGGCCGTCGAGGGCTGGGAGGAGATGTACTCGCTGATGTGCTTGATCGATTGCTCCCCTGCCTCGAAGGACAGGTCTATGCATGCTCCACGGGCACCGCTGAGCGCGAATGCGGTGAGGAACTCCTCTCCAAGGCCGCGAGCTGCACCCGTCACGATGCAGGTCTTGCCTTCGAGGGAGAAGGCGGGGAGGGTCATCAGGGCTCGACGAGACGGCCTCGAGAGACGGATGGGCGGCCTGTGGGCTATGCTCCGGGGCGCTGCTAGAAGCATGAAATTTGACATTGCGAAGAACGCTTCGAGGTAGATCGTAGGAGTGATATGGAAGCATTAGGGCGACGGGTCTGTTATCGGTTGCTGTGTATTGGTGATGCAGTCGGCTGTGTCTTGCCCAGCGCAGGGCGGACGACTCTTCCGCATACTGGGGGAAAGAGGCAAAATCATCGTGAGATTGACGGAGGTCGATGTAGTGGCAGTATAAGTATGGTTTGTGTTATTGCTTCCAGCAGTCCAAGACTGTCGGATGAATTGTATTTGTAACGTAGTACAGTAAAGTGCGTATTGTAAGACCTCGGCAATACGAGACGGAACATCTGCGACATTGGTGGCACACACCGAACTGTATATTTTTGTTTTCTATTTGTCATTTTATCCTCATATTCTCGCACGGAGTGGAAGTTCAATGTTGAAAGGTGGTGGGGGTTTTGGATTTTGCACGGTGTTCAGTTCTAACTTCTGTAGTGCTAAAGAAAGTCAATCATCTCTGGCTCGCTTTGACTCGGCGAGATGTAAACAAACCATAGCTCAACGTTACCTGTTGTATGAACCTCGTATTGACTGATTTTTGACTTGAAAATAGACAGACAAGCTTCGGTTAGGTCGTGGCCTCAAGAAATCATTTACAATTTCCTGACGTAGAGGTTTCCCGAGGTAGAACTTTTGCTTAAGTGGGAGACTGAAAGTTGGCTACGGAGATGGCTGAGTTCAACGGTCCAGTATGAGCCCCCCCCTCAGCTCTTCAAAATCTACTTAGTCGGTGGGCCAGTTATGACTTCTCGGAAGGAACTTGAAGCAACCTTTTCCTCAGTCCGACGCACCTGCTTTCCAATTGAGATCCGAGCCTAAAGCTTAAAACAATAAAAATTAAATTTGATAGCTCCCACAAAAGCTACATCCAGGCTTCCCACAATCGTTCATTCTGTTATTCCGAGTCTGGTGTGTATCGTGTCTTCAATGACCAACCCATCCGCATTCCAAATATTTCACTGTTGCTCGTAAAATCGTTCTTAGACCACTCTCAACTACCAATTTACTCTCCTACCACGTCCATTACTACTGCTCCAACTTCGGATCTCGGAGAGGGCCGACGAAACTTCTTTTCTCGAAGAGACCGAGGTGAAACCATCTCATCGATTTTTACCGATCAGTCCAAATATAGGGTATACGTCATCGTCAAGGCACGATTTTCTGTACATTGCTTGGACAGCTCTCGCAGCAGAAGGACTCGCACGCAACCTCCAACAACATTTTGATATTTTCTTTTTTCCAGAAGTTCAGGCAACCTGGAATATCAATATGATATGTTTTTGCTGTGGCCAACTGGTTTTGGAAAGATAGTTGGTTGTCATACTGAGAAGGTTTTCCAGCCTTTGGACAGTCGTACACTTCAGGTTTATGGGGCCAAGGCTAGAGAGGAAACCCCATGAGCGAGTATCATCTGGATAGATGATTTGGGTGAGGAGAGAGAGAGAAACCACCCCAGTGGTTTTGGATACATGAACCAGGTGAAAGTGCAAGTGAAAATGTCCAGGTCTGTCATTCAAGCAATTCGATTCGATGAGAAGAAAGGGTGAGTCCAGAATTTCGCAGTGCGATTTATTTGGATTCGCACGTAAATATATTTGCCTTGATTCTTGATCGTGGAAACGTTCACCGACAAAGGTTGTTTGTTGAGGCCTTCTCGCTTGCGCTCCAGGCTCTCGGCTCGGGGTTTCAGGGGCTCGGCTGCTCATGTAGGTCAGAACAAGCTCACTGGCGCCAGAACAAGCTCAACTGCCAAGGTCTTACTCCGAGATTCGACTTTTGAGATCTACTGTCTACACGTCGGCTCTAACTCCTGAGTGAGAGGCTGGGAATGCGGCGGCGACGGTGACAACGGCGAGGTCGCCATGCAGGAACCTAGCCTGTATAACCCCCTGCGTAGATCGCATGTACATCCTCTCAGTCAATAATGAAACGACAAGCTTTGATTTGCGGAAGATATGTCGACAGATTTCCGCCATGTTTTTATCCACAACACCACACGTACGACCAACAAGAAGCCTTTTTCGTTGCTCTGTGCATGCGGGCTCTCCACGCTCTCGTCGCGGGGATCCGCGATGAACCATCTTGGCTTGCCCGAAAGCTTGGGGTTGGTGCTTAGCCATCCTCTCGGTCAACATGGGAAGCGACCCTGCAAACTTTATCGAATGTTGAGGCATGGGAAAAAATGAGGAGGATGTCTCTTTTGAATATATAAGGCAGGGTCGCTGCTCTTCTTGCCGCCCGCCCTTCATCTCTGCACCAGACTCGGGATCTTCTAGCGAGAGACCAAGGCTAATCTCCTCTTTCCTCGAAGCCGTCAATTCGCAACCGCCAACATGATGCACAAGACACGAGTATACAACTGGTATGCTGCATTGGTCGCAGCTGGATGCATGGTTCTCTATGGATACGATGCCGCTGTTTTCAACGCTGTTCAAGCGAACAAGCCCTGGCTTGCATACTTCAATTTCGACACCGAGAGCCCTGTGAGCCATATTATCGGAAACTTGGTGAGATCTAACTGACCCGGTTTGTAGGATACAAATTTGCTTGGCTTGATCAACACTTCTTATTCGATAGGTGCCATTGTGGCCGGATGGTTTCTGGGTGGTCCTTTTGTAAGTCATTCTCATGCTTGCTGCTATCCGATTCTCTCAATCTTCGAACACTCTCTGCCCAAACAGGATCTAACAATCGACTCAGGCAGACTGGCTTGGGAGAAGAGCGGGAACGGGTATTGGTTGCTTTATCACTGTGATCGCGACTATCATCCAGACCTTCGCTCCACGCCACCAGCTCGGTGTGTTCATATTCGGCCGAGTCTTGATTGGTGTGGGACAAGGAATGGCCCTGAGTAAGTCTGACATTCTGAACTGAAATATTGACCGTAGTGACTGAATTAAACAGCTGCCGGGCCCGTATACATCGGCGAGATCACGCCTTCAGAGATCCGTGGAAAAGTCATGTCTTTCTGGCAACTTTTCTTTTCGGTCGGCTCTTTCATTGCTTACTGGGTCAACTACGCATGTGGTAAGAGTAAAATGTCTCTTGGTGAGTGGAGCTGGAAGATGGTCGTAAGTACAATTTCCTGACTATTAACTCCTTATTTTGGGCTGTATCAGCAATTTGCTCGAATCCGTGTCCCAAAAAGTCTTTACTTGATTTTGAAACATACAAAAGAAGTCATGCTTACGGAAAAAATCGCATAAGGTCATCTTCCAAATGCTCGTGCCAATTCTCATCATCTGCCAACTACCGTTCATGCCCGAGAGCCCCAGGTTAGTAGAATAATTACCCGAAAGCTCTAGCGTATTCGTTGCAACAAAGCTAACAAATTCCAATTGATAGATGGTATATCCAACATGGCGACCGTATCGAAGATGCTCGTTGTTCTCTTACTCGACTCAGAGGTAGCGAACAAGAAGTCGAGGATGAGATTCTGGCTATCCGAGAGGCTATTGCATTCGAGAAGGAAGTCATTTCTGGTTCGTACCTGGCATTGTGGAAGGACGTATCGTTACGGAAGCGTCTCATTCTGGCCTTCATCATCAACATCGGACAGCAGCTTTCGGGACAAGGTACTCTCAACTCATACTCGTCAACCATCTACAAGAAGGTCTGGATATCTCTTGACAAAATCAACCTCATCAACGCCATGAACGCCTCGATGGGTATAATCTTCACCCTCAACGCAACATGGACGGTCGATAGGTTTGGAAGAAAGTTCTTGTTCATTGTGGGAGCTATGGGCATGGCCACGTGCATGCTTATCGTTCCACTCATTGGATCCCAGACACCAAACACACCTGAAGGAGGGAAGACAGAACCAGTCGGCATTGCCATCGTCGCCATGCTGTTCTTGTTTATCTTCTTCTACAAGCCTTCATGGGGAGCCACCACCTGGATTTGGACTTCTGAGATCTTCTCCATGAACGTCCGGTCCCAGGCCGTTGGAATGTAAGCCGTCCTAGATCCGATTGTTGCCATGCCAAAGCTAATATCAACACAGGTGCTCGCAAATGCAGAACGTCGCGCAGGCAATCTTCAACCAGTTCTTCCCTACCTTCTACAAGAACTGCGGACTGAAGTCCTTCTACTTCTTCATGACCACCAACATCTGCCTCGCAATTTTTGTCTGGTTCTGCATTCCCGAGACCAAAGGAACGCCACTGGAGGAGATCGATATCCTCTTCGGCGGAGCAAACCACACCGAGAAGGGAGCTGATCTGCTAAATGTAGCGGACCCCCATCACGCTCATATCGGTGTCGACAACAAGCATGAAAATACCATCGAAGAGATTTCCCACACGGCTCAGCCCGCGTCCAAGGAACTCAAGATGTAAACAAAGGGGTTTCCAAGTCTGATTAGCTGCGAGCAGGTCTGCGCGGGTGAGTTCATTTTCGAGTATATAATGGAAGGGAAACTGATTCAAGACAACTGAGGTCCTCTCGCAGGAATAGATTCCGTGGTCTTGGTTCAATCGCGAGTGAGCATTTCCGCGACTTCTTCCAAGAGATCCCTAAGCCTCAAGCGAAGCTCTAAAATGAATACTTTGTCTGGCCCTGTGAAAACTTTTCTTCTGCCATGACCCGATCATATTCCCGAAACAAGAATGTTACTTTGGGCCACGACGCCGGCGTGGTGACCCCTCCACTGCACTCCTCCATCGGCCTCTTAAAGTATAAACTCTGCAAATGAATCAGTCACCTGCTTGCATCTGTACGGCCCCAGATCAGACAGATCCCATTCGTCTGTTTTTGAAATATCTACTGAATATGATCCAAAATATTCTACCTGACTTGCTCATCGCTTAGCCTTGGGGCTTCTTCGCCGACTTGAGATCAGCCGTTAGAGCCCTCCCCCTCGTAGGACACCAAAAGCAAGGGTTGAGAATAAGCTTTAGGGCCAATCCCCTATGTGGGAGAAAAGCTTTCGCTGTCTACGTATGCCAAATATTATAAGTATATAAGCTTGAGTCCGCAGTCTATCTTCCCTGCAGTTGCAGTTACACCCCCCCCACCCCTGAAGCAATTCTTCCACTGATTCCTACGGAGTAAATGGCTCGGCAATCGGAATTCCGCGGGGGTCATTCTTTCTTCGAATTTGAATTGGATTTGGGGGGTTTTTTTTTCTCTTCTTCTCGGCGGCGGGGGTCCATCGATGCTTTTTCTTTCAATCAGGCAACTTTCCTGATCGGTCGCTTTTGCTTCGGTAGTATTTTTCTTTGTATTTTTCTCTCCTGGCTACCATTCATCACATTAGCAAAGCTCGCTTAAGTAGTTCTAGGAGCTCTCTTGTTTACTTTTGATAGCTTCTAAGCTGCGAGATGTACTTCCGATCCTACGATCGTCTTCTCTAGTCTCAAGTATAGCTAGCTCCTTAGTCGTGTTGATATTTTTTTGTAACTCGAGATATTTTGTAACATTTACGCAAGTTGAAGTTGGGGGCTCATGATTTCCGAGTGAGAAAATAAGTTTAGATTTGTCTCGACCCTCAACGACAGTGGGCATTTTCTTCGCTCGGCAATGGATATTCGATGGGAGCTTGGGAATGTCAGGAATATGAGCTAAAACTTCCGTCATTACGAGTAATATAAAAGCGTTATACCTGAGAAATTGCTCTCCATGTTCACTAGCTCTGTCACTTTATTTTACCAATAGCAGTACCTTCCGGTCTGGGAAGCCCTTCGAACTACTTGTAACTTATACCTTCCTGCCTTCCCGACTCTCACAGATATATACACGAAACCAAAAACGGACCAAGACTACTGCAAGTTTTTTAACGACGTCCATCAAGTGTAACTACACCTTCTCCTCTCTCTCGGAGTCGTCTTCACAGTCGGCCTCTGCGCCGTCGCCAACACCACCCCAGCCAGTCTCACCTGCCTCCCCTCACAAGAAACAACAACATGTCAACTCAACTACCATACTAATAGCAGAGGCATAGTCAACATCGCAGATGGCGCCACTAAAGCCACCGCCTGGGTCCACTCCAACACCTGCCTGAATATTGGCAATGGCCAGAAGACCATCCCCGTCCCCAACCACCGCGAGAGCATGTACGTTGAACTGGGATCTTTCCTTCCAGCGACGACTCATTTTGGGCTCCGAGCAGCGAGCCGGAATAACTTTCGCAGCTCCTTGGTTCCAGTACGATGGCGCAAAATATGCGTACGAGCGAGCAGTGTAGCTGCAGCCGTGGGGCGAAGAGTGGTGGCACAAGTGTGCTTGCCCTTTCAGACGCAAGATCTGGGTCCTGAATTAGGAGTAGAGGGCCTCTCTCGGAGAATAACAGGGTGAGGGTGCCCGTGGAGATCGAGTCGGAGCTTCTAGGGGTCATGATCTGGTGTGATTAGGGGACATGCGAAATGTTTTGAAACCATATATGCGGGATATATGGTTGGCAGAGGGAAAGAAATGGTCATCTGCTCCTGAATGAAGGGCTCATTCTTGATACGTAGGAATGATGCTCTCTCCATCAACTTTCATTGTTTGCTATGTGCTGGGAGAGTGAGTGAGACTTTTACATGACTGGTAGTATTTCGTAACTCTACGGTTAAATAGCCCAGCTCGCTTTCATGGGAATACCTGTTTGCACTGCGGCATGTAGTTCGTATATTCGTGTTTTGATTACGGCTCGAGTTCGCTTCTTTGGCGGGGTGATCGAGGGGTACGAGAACCGAGCTCGGTTTGAGATATGAAGTATCCAGGCATTAAGTTTTATTATCCTGTTAGGGTAATATTTCATCTAGTACCTGAAGTACCTGAGGCCAGTCAAAATCAATCTGCTTTTCTTTCATCTGTTATTCTTGGAGTCCTGTAGAAGGTTCTATTACTACACACGCTTGGCAGATTCTCGGAAAAACCTTCACCCGAAGCAACCAGATGTCCGTCTTGACCCTTTTGAGCTGACGTCGCAATCCCATTCATTCAGTCTCAGCTTCACAACTCAACTACTAATACTCAAAATGTCTTCAAGTGTTAGCATCGGATCTTCCGCAGAGTTCAGCAAGTTATTGAGCTCCTCGACAGTTGTAGTGGCAGACTGTAAGCTCATATCCCCGCCCCTCCATTCAAACTATTCTAATAGCGCCCCTCAGTCTACGCAGACTGGTGTGGACCATGCAAAGCTATTGCTCCTACCTACGAGTCCCTGGCAGCGAAGCATTCGAAGCCGAACCGTGTCACTTTCACCAAAGTCAATGTCGACAATCAGCCGGAGATTGCGCAGAAATACGGTGTTAGAGCGCAAGTCCCCTCTCCCTCGCCCCCAAGGCCCCAGCTAACAGACACCAGCATGCCGACCTTCATGATTTTCAAATCCGGCCAAGTAATCAACACGATTCGTGGTGCCGATAAAAATAGCCTTACGACTGCCGTCGAAGCGGCTGTCAAGCTCGCCGGAGCTGCGGCTCCAGCCTACTCCTCCGTTGGACGAACCCTCGGTGGAGCTTCATCGCATCGGGCATCAATGGCGCGACCGTTTAATTTCAAGAGCATCATCGATACGATTATTGGGTTCCTCGGGCTTTACTTCACAAGCTTGTTCTCTTTTGATGCATATGCGGCGGCGGAGAGCAGCCCGTTCAATATCCACAGGGTGACACAACCATCAGTTACGACAGCTACTGGGAGGAAGGTTGAGAAGAGGACAGGGGCTACGACACAAGCTGGGAAGAAGCTAGGGACGATCTCGGATTTTGCGAACAGGGACTAGGAGTGATCTGGTTGTACTGAGGAGTTTGGGCGTAAAGGGCATCGCAGTGCGGCCTTGTGGATATTTGCGAGCTCAATTATACGGACAATTTCTGGTTCTCATTGCTGGTCCAACAGCGTCAAGATCTAGCCCCTCTTTCCCTGGTGAGTATGCATGTACCAATATAGTAAAAGGCTTGATTATCACAACATCGCATGCCAGAGGCACTTTGAGTCATATTGACCAGTTCTCTATTCTGGTTCAATCTCAGTAGCCGACCATCAGATTCAGAGTCATGCTCTTCTTTTGCACTGCTGCAATTACTGCACCGTGATGAGCACAATCTCTAGAGAAAATAACTCGCAAAGAGAAGCTGCAGGAAATGCAGAAGTATGGGCTTCTGTCCTCCAGTAAGATGTCGTTTTCGTTTCTCGGTCGGGGTAAATGCTTCTACTCATGCAGAAGAGATATACTTTGCAAGCTCCATAGGTTGTTAGATGTCTAGGCAAGGGCCACCAGCGATGGAGCTCGCAGCGGCAAGCAGAAAGTGGCAAGCGGGTTTTCCATCGAGGAAGTCGGTCTGCTGGTACAGTAGCAGGATCTCATTTTCATAGCCAGAGCGTGGTGATGTCCTAAGACCGACCCTGAAGCGTTTTAAGGAACTGTGCATGATGCAACTGCTGCTCGCTTCGTCGAAGTGGTTCAACAACGAGCGGAGCTCACTCAAGCAGGCTGACATCCGAGACCTACTCAGTTGATCCTGGTGGAGCTGCGGATGGGGGACTTGATCCGCTCGACTAAACACTCGGACTATGCCAGGTGACTCATTGGGTATTGTGAAGGTGGTGGGTTTCTTTGAGGGGTGGCTGGCCCTCCAAACGCTAGACGAATAGGAGCGAGGAGAGCCATTAGAAACTGGGGAACTGGGAGACTGACGGTCGAGAAGACCAAAACTGGCAGAAGATCCGTTGCTATGACTCGAATAGCTCCGGGGGGTGGTGGACTTCCCGGCACAAGCGCCTACAGTAGTAGTCGGAGTATGACTTGGACATCGTGTACGAGGCATTCTTCTGTGTACACCTCTGGGGAACACCCTATATTTCTAGGATAACGGTGAATTCCACGGGAGAAATTGCTTGAGCCTTGTTAATTTCCATCCCAATTAGTGTGATATTAAAATCTATAGTTACGAGAGCAATACCCATAACGTTCCTCGGCTCATACAGGTTGTCAATACTCTCAATCTCCTCCTTGGACAGCTCGAAGTTGACAGCAAGCTCAAGAAGTCTAGACATTAGATAGGATCAAAAGCGGGGAATTTGGATCTGATTTCGCGGTGGTACTTGGTAGAAATCAAAATCCTCGAGTAACATCGTGGTGCCAATCACGGGGATTTGAGATCATGCATCTAGACTCCGTATGCAGATTGATCTACGCAGATATATATGTAGCTGACGCAATAAGGCAGCAATGAAATGCACAGATTGGCACAGCATCCCGAACTATATAAGCTGAATGGAAGCAAGCGGCTTATATATCCTGCTTGTGTATCATTATCATGTCCCGAGTGGGGACCTCTCCGACGGGCGCTTGCGCGAGAGCCAGTGAGTGCTCACTGGCGAATCGATCAGCTCAGCTCAGCTCAGCCTCAGAGCCGTAGAAGCTGGTGCTGTTTGCTGTTTGCCATGCAGCTGGGATAGAATCGCGCATCCTCACGAAGTGGCGCCTGGACCTGAATGAATGAATGATGAAGAAACAAACACTACGCTGCTGGAAAAGACCGCATATGCATCTCTGGCCGTAGAATAGGTCCCAATAGCCGTACAAAAAGTTGAGTCCCGAGTTACAACGACTACTACAGATACCACGGTACAGGCGTAATTGTTACACCCTTGAGGGTCGGGTAACCAGGGGGTTTATAGTGGAAACTAAACTTTTGAGGCATCCTCAAGGGGTAACAATTACGCCTGTACCGTGGTACTACGTAGATGCCGTGGCGCGTCTCCGTAGTGTCGTACTCGGATATACTTGCCTTCTTTCGGACAATGATATTGTTGAGCTGAATGATCAGGGCCTATAGGCACTCTGTACGTGTAGCGCAGCTGCCAAGCGGTAATCCAACCGGAATGGTCGGCACGCTTGCTTGCTTTAAACTCGTAAAGTAAAAAGGCGTGCTGTTGACCCCCCGAAAGTAAATAAACTGCTGCCGTTAGTAGTATATTACATGCGACTGCGGTTGATACGCATACGGTACCGGTATGTTTAAAGTAATGTTTAGATATTCGGATCTGTCCGGGCTTCAACGGCTCGGGACTTTTAAAGTTAAGGTTTGTCTAGACCTGCGGGAAGAGATAGCCGAGAATCAGGGGTCAGTAAACAAAGCCTAGATCCTGATTGGCCGGAATCGAAAGCTGAATTCGAATTCAATGCCAAGACATCGCCTTTTCAGATTTATTTTATTCGCTATACATGAAGTGAAGTGAAATTCAGTGAATGAATTCACGACTAGGCTGATGCCCGACTATCTCATAGCTATCGATTCTCAAAGACCAGCTCGAACTTCACAACTAAACAACATAAAGCAACAATGGCTCGTCGCTGCCCGCCAACCCGAAGGACACTAAGAATCCTTGCATTCCTCACACTTCTTCTGCTCTTCTCACTACGTTCCTTTGAACTTTTGCCCTCCCCGACGCGCCGGTATGATACCCGGCCATGGATCCCATGTCCGGCTGGCTCGTCACCCTTCCACGCATCCTGCAACGTCCCTCGGACGGCAGTTGCCCCCGCCGTCCAGGTGATCGTCAAGACCGGTGGTTCGGAGCCGCTCGAACGACTTCGCGCTCAGCTCGCCACTCTGCTCTCTGAAGTCCCGTCCGAGAACCTTCTCATCTTCTCCGACCTGGAAGAGAATGTCGATGGGTACCGCGTCCATGATATATACGCGAACATCTCCCAGCTGGAACGCAGCCACTACCCTGAATTCAAGCTGTACGACGAACAGCTCGCGTACAAGGCCCAAGGGAGAGATACCCGCGAGCTGGACGGCGGGTGGCGCTTGGACAAGTACAAGAACCTGCCGATCAAGCGGAGGATATGGCAGATGCAGCAGCAGCAGCAGCAAGCGCGCACCCACCACCACCCGCTGATGAAGTGGTTCGTCTTCATCGACACGGACACCTTCGTCGAGTGGGACAACCTGTTCGGCCTCCTGGAGACGATGGACCCGTCCGAAGAGCTGTACCTGGGTAGTCCCGTCTGGATCCAGCAAACAGTGCCGCCGCGGCTCCGGTACGAGTTTGCGCACGGCGGAAGCGCCTACGTCCTCTCCTACGGTGCGCTGCGAACGCTCAATACGGTCGAGCCGTCGTCGTCGTCGGATCTGTCGCCTGGGTGGCTGGATCCGTCGAGTCCGATGTACAGTCAGTTCGGGCTGGACATGAGCGGTATCTGCTGCGGTGACGATGCCGTCGCGAGGGCGCTGCGGGATCGAGGCGTCCGGATGAAGGGGTACTGGCCGCTCTTCAATGGCGAGATACCCGCGACGGTAGCCTACGGGAAGGACCTGTGGTGTGAACCGGTGATCTCCCTGCACCACATCGGCGAGCAGAATCTCTCTTTGTTGTGGCACTGGGTTGCGGAGTGGAAGCGCCGGACCAGGAATCAGGTACGGTTCCCAAATCTACAACTCCAATCTTTCCCATTTTTTCTTTCCAGCTCCCCCTTCCCCCTTCCCCCCCCCCCCTAAGCTCTTTCTAACCAGCTCATTCACACAGCAGCCCCTCCTCTTCAGAGACCTCTTCGAATACATCGCAGCCGACTTCTCCTCCTCCTCCCCCTCCTCCCGCCGCCGTGACAACTGGCACAACATGATCGACACCCCGGACCGCACCCACCACCACCACGCCGGATCCTCCTTCTCGGCCTGCCGCGCCGCCTGCGACGCCGACCGGCGCTGCTTCCAGTTCCTCTCCCACGGCACGAGATGCGACATCTCGTACTCCATCCGCCTCGGCCAAGCGCGTCCTCCGGCAGACCACAATGCCTCGGGTGACGAGGAGCGGTACATTTCCGGCTGGAACACAGACCGGATCAGAGAATGTAAGTGGAGGAAAAAATTCGTAAATTAAAAATTAGGAGTTCGCGTTTGAGTTGATTCTCATCAGTCAAAGCATACCTTTTCTTCTCTCTTCCCTTTATATATATATATCTTCCTGCCTTTCTCTTACTCTTTCTACTTCCCGACTTGATGAGTACAGGATGGCTAATTCTTCCTCTGGCTATTTAGGGACGGCTAGGAATCACTGTCGCGCAGCGCACTGGGTACATTCCAATCCCTAGTTTTTTAATTTCCGGATGTCATGATATGACGATCAATTAATGGGGCTGAACGAGCGAGTTTTCGAGGACATATGGAAATGGGTTTCGGATTTTTCTTCTTCTTGTGGATAACGAACTAAGAAAGGAAGGAACGAACGAAGGGAACGAGGTGCAATTAAGGAAAGAAGGGAAGGAAAAAAGGCGCTTTTGTTTGTTAGATGTACGTTGTGTGTTTAGATGATACCCCATAGCGATACCAATCCCGATTCAGATTTGAGACTTTTCGATGGTCTTTCTGTAGTACAAGAAATAGCAAGCTCGTACGTTATTAATTTTTCTAAAAAGTCGGTTAATGCAAGGTAAAATGATTAAATTATTTTTGGTTCGTTAGTAAATAAATAAATGAGAGACGAGGGCCAAAGTGAGGGAGGTGATGATAGGATGAGATGAATAAATTAGTCAAGGGCGATTGATTAGTGATTTGGTTGGTTGGTTGGTTGGTTCATCGAATCGACGATGATATTTACCACGGTACAGGCCTAAGTATTACCCCCTCGAGGGTGCCTCAAAAGTTGAGTTTCCACTTTAAGCCCCTTGTTTTCCCTATCCTCGAGGGGTACTACTTGCGCCTGGGACGTAGTACTTATGCAAGGACTCAAAGCAAGTGAATAAGCAGGTAAGTACCTTAACTTAGAGCTTGTATGGCTCGCAGATGCAAGCCAAGATGCACCACCAAAATACTACGTCCCAGGCGTAAGTATTACCCCTCGAGGATAGGGTAACCAGGGGGCTTAAAGTGGAAACTCAACTTCTGAGGCATCGAGGGGTAATATTTAGTCCTGTACCATGGTATTCTTGCATCTCCAAGTTGCGCGTCAAGACGCACGAATCAAGCAATCTGTCTGGCTCGTGCACGTAAATCTCGTAAAGTGTGCATCTGACCCGGCAACTTGTACTTGCACCATACAAACCGAAGTTGCAGCAAAAAGCTCGAACTTCCAAGTTGCAAGCTCGAGTTGCAAGCTTTTCACCCCCCCTCTCCCTCCCCCCCTTTTCCTTTCCGCTTATTTCGATCACCTTTTTATCCTTCTAGATATTTTGCAAAGGCGTAATCTGCGCAATCGCAATATCGATATTCTTATCGCTGCGACAAAAGCATGCGCCGCTATTTAAGATTACAAAAAAAAAAACATTTCGCATAAACACTTTCGCACACCTCAAAGATGGCAAGTCTTTAATAGATAAAAAAGCTCTATATTTTATACTCAGATCATAAAGCTATTCCTTTAACTTACTATCTATAACGCTTTCCTTTACTCTTCTATACCTCTCTCTTCGAAGATCAAAGACTATCATGGCGTATACTTTTTATGCGTTATTAACCTGGAGCTCATCACGAAAATAAAAATCAGTAGTTGTAATAACAAATCAATTTTCTCAAGTCTCAAGTTGCAAGTTGCTATTTAACTTGCTAGTTGCGAGCCATACAGGCCTTAGAACGTGCAACTTCCTTTACCAAGTTAAGTTGATCCTGTTTAAGATCAACTCAACTACCTTAAAGGCAGGTAGGGGGTTATTTAAACCGTCAGCTGACAATCCGATGACGGTCTCTTTTAAAAACGATTCTAAGAGGTTGGCATCGCTAGTGGATCACCCTAGGCCGATACTTGACATTAAACAGAATCTGAAAACAAACGATTTAAATTATTTAAATCGTAGCTAGAATAGAATTATATCAATCGATTAAATCGTTTTTTAGAAGAGCTCGTCTTTTCGTTAAAAGATTATTACTAAAATAAGATTGTTTTGATCGATTAAATCGTCGTTTAGAAAAGTCGGTCTTTTTACGAAAAGACCGTTTTGAGACCGTCTTGTGGCCGTTTTGTGGCCGTCTTAAGGCCGTCCCCGAACTTGAAATCGTCCCCGAAAACGTAAATTAATAAGCAAATAAATTATTTTTTTTAGCAATTACTTAGCAAGCTACCCTTATCAGGTATATCACCCCCTTCTTACACCAACCCCTCTGGAAGCGGAGGGGCGCCTCTGCGCGGGGAAACTTTTACTAAATCGATCGATTCCGATTATTAAAAATTTAAAGCGTTGATATATAAGCCGTGGCAGCGATACCGAGAAATATCTTGGCGTCGAATTTATTAAATTGTTATTAAAACGATTTTATGTAAAAAACGATTTTTATTTATTATTATATTTTCTTTAGAATAATTATCGAACTATTTCAATTTTTTCAAACGAGCTTATTAATAAGCCTGCTTTTAAAATATAGACGAGGACGGCTATAGGACGGCTACAAGACGGTCCTAAGCTCGGGGACGATCAAAAAGGTCAATTATTCTTGATTAATAATTAGTACTGATTTTAAATAGTTTAATAACCGTCTGGTATAAAAGAGGGTCAGATGACCGCTTAAATGACCCCCTACCTGCCTTAAAGGTAACAACTGCCTGGTTGCACGGACGTGCAATTGCGAGCCATACACAGCCTTAGTAATAAGTCGACAAGAGAAGTTGATTACTAATAAGTCACTTCGCCTCACTGAATTTGAATTGATTTAATTGGAATTCAAACCTGACTATGATTTGAAATAGCGGTAATCACAATTACAACCCGAAAAGGGAACGGAGATGAGTGCGGTAATCGCACCGTTCGTCGGACGGAGTCCAAGTCAGAGAGAGAGGCAAGGGGGTTTGACTGCGGTCCCTACGTAAGTACCCTTTCCTCAGCTCCTCAGCGAAGCGATGCGGTCGGGTTTTTTTTTTCAGCGAGCGATACGGACCAGGTCGGTCAAACAACTCTTTCAGCCTCCCTTCTCCACCTGCAAGATACCGGTAGATACCGGTAGATATAAACCTTTCACCTAATTCTCCCTTATGCAAAAACCAAACAGTCAGATATCAAGCATGGTATTATTCTGCTCCATCAGACCTCATCGTCGGTCCCCTTGAATTCAATTCGAAAGAATTCACCGACCTGCTGTACTGTAGCAAGTCGGAACCACCCAGGCCGGCCAGCCAAATTTGCCCTCCCCTCTTGTAATGAATAGAAAAGCAACCAACTACCGGTACCATACCATAGCTATTTCCGTGCAAAAAGATGCACCGCATCAAGTCTGATCGACCTAAATCATCTGACCAAGTTTTAATTCCAACTTCTTATTTCTTTCTCGTATTACTATAGGTTCAAGTCGTAAAAACGGTACCTTTAGTATACTCTCCTCACACCCTTCGATCTGACTGGTCCGTTTTATAAACTTAGAAGAGCGTACCGGTACTACATGTCGAAATTGCCGTGGAAATACTAAACTAAAATAAAATAAGCGAGGGATACGAAAATCAGAGTTTTTACTGAGACCTATGAAAAGAATACTTGTATCGTTATCCAAATCTTATTTATTAGTTAATTAAATTCTTAAAGTATCATGGATTAGAACGGTTATTCTCGCTTGACAGAACGTGTTTTTTTCTTTTTTTAATTGGGGTTGTGGGATATCAAGATGTTCAAAGCAGACAAAGGAAAAAATGGAATTATTTGACCGTGTTTTCACGACGTGATGATATATCAGGTCACTATAAATGAACGCATCTTCATGTTCTTAATATACGTTTATACAGGTACAGTTTTCTACGCATATGGTCTTCTTTTGGTTCATATTGGTAGGTGATGTTTGATAAGCAGTCTACCATTACCGTCCCGCCTTAGTGGTGCCGACTACCTTAGCTATAGCAGGTCGGACAACTCTTTCGAATTGAACTCAAGTGTCACCGACGATCTATCAGACAGATCTACTACGTACGTAGTACCTCGAGCCAAAAAAAAAAAAATGTTGTTAAAGGTTAGAATCAATTCGCAAGTCTTTAAAAACGTTAATCAATCAATTATATTTATAATCATAATCATAATTCTAATTCTAATTCTATTTATACCCATACCCATACCCATACCCATACCCACATCCGCATTTCATCTCATCTCAACTCCCACCCCCTCCCCCCACCCCTCCTCCTCCTCCTCCTCGTCAGCCGCAGCGACAGCAGCAGCGCCCTCCCAAACAAACACCTACCTAGAAGTACCTAATAACCCTCTTATCCATCCCCGAACCAAGGTAACCAACCACCCACCCAAGGTAACCACCCACCTAATTATAAGATCAACCACAAAAATAACCCTGATACGCACCTACGGTACTGTACTAAGCGATGAACCTAAACCTAACCCTAAACCTAAACCTAAACCATACAGTACGATACAGTACCGGTAGAGACAACCTTACTCGGATCCGTAATCGCTGCGTATTTCGAGCTTCGAGCTTTGGTTTTCGGTTTTCATACGCATGTACGTACGTACAGTAGTATGTAGAATGTAGTACTGCGGACAAAGAAAAAAAAAAAAAGTGAAGGTTGAAGGTTGGAGGTTGAAGGTTGGAGTCAATTTGTGAGGGTTTGGAAACGGTGATCAGTTAATCATATCTATACCCACATCCGCATTTCATTTCATCTCAACCCAACAACCAACCCCCCCCCTCCTCCTCCTCGTCGTCGGCCGCAGCGACAGCGACAGCGACAGCGACAGCGACAGCGGCGCCCTTTCAAATAAACACCTACTTCGTACCTACTTCTAAGTACGGTACCTCACCCTCTCACCCTCTCATCTACTCATCCACTCATTCCAGCACTAACCAACCCAACCCAAACCAACCCAATCCAATCCAACAAACCAAACCAAACCCAATCAACCCAACCCAACCCAAACTTTCCACAACCAACCAAAATAACCAAAATAACCCTCACACAAGCGACAAACCATAAACCACAAGAAAGCGACAACCCCTACCTACCTACCGGTGATCGTACCCGTAATCGCTCCGTACTCCGTACTTCCGTACCTTGCGCCTTGCGCCTCGATTTTCACACCTATTTACCCCTACCCACCAATCTATCTACCAATCTATCTACCAATCTATCTACAACAACCACCCCAAACGAGGTAGGTAGGTAGGTAGGTACCTTGATCCAGCTTTCTGGGTCGAGACCAGCGAGACCAGCGAGATTAGCGAGACTAGCGAGAGGGGAGAGCTATTTGTGGTGTGTGGTGTGTGTGTTTTTTTTGCTTGCTTGCTGTGCTGTTTAGGCTGTGCGTTTATGTGTTTGTTCGGTTTGGGTTAAGTGGTTGGTTGGTTGGTTGGAGGTTGGTTGGTGGGTGGTTGGGTGGTTGATGGGTGAGTGAGTGGGTGAGTGGGTGAGTGGTTCAAGTTAGTTGTGTGGTATGGGGGGAGAGGGAGAGGGAGAGAGGGAGAGGGAGAGAGGAAAGCATGTTTGTTGGTTGAGAGGGGAAGTGAGGGAGAGAGAGGGAGAGGGAGGGAGAGAGGTAGGTAGGTAGGTAGGGGCAGGTAGGTAGGTAGGTAGGGGTAGGTAGGTAGAGAGATAGAGAGATAGATAAGAGAGATAGATAGAGAGATAGAAGATTAGACAGATAGATAGATAGAAGATTAGATGGATAGAGAGATAGAGATAGAGATAGAGATAGAGATAGAGAGACAGCAAGCGAAAATACCATTCAATTCAACAAGTCCAATAACCTCTTTCTATTCCATCCATCTATCTATCCACCCATCTATTCTATTCTAACTAAACCCCCCCCCCCCCACTCCTTCAAAAGGTATCAAGAACAACAACAACCAACCAACTACTCCTCCGGACAGGCAGGCCAGCCGGCAGGGATAGCTCTCATAAACTAGCTTACCAACCACCATGCCTCTTCTCTTCTCCCCTCTCTTCCTTCCGCTTCGCTCCCTCTTCAAAAATGAAGTGAAATTGAATGAAACACCCGAGATCTCACGCGCTGTGGACGCGGTCCATTCATCCATCCAAAGAAGGAAAGAAGGAAGGAGCACCAAGACTCAAGTTCAAGTCCAAGAACCCGCGAGATCTCCACCCGCCACCAGAGAGACAAAAGAAAAGGACTCGCCCACTGCGATCACCACGCTTCTTTTGAAGGACAGACACCACCACAACCACCAGCATAGCCCCGAAAAAACCCCCCTGCGAGCATCAACAAAGAGAAAGAGAAGTAGTAGAAGAGAGAAACGGCCAAAAGGCCGCCCTACTCTCAGGAGAAAGGCCCGCGCACGTAGGTAGAAGAGGAGGAAGAGGGAAAGGAAAAGGAAGAAAAAAGACGTGCGCGGTGTACGGGGTATAGGTGAAGCGAAAAATTCGAGTTGACTAGTCCAATTAACTGTCTCTTTCCGAAGGTATATTTCCGAAGGTAGGTTTTTGAAGGTAGGTTTTTGAAGGTAGGTTTCCAAAGGTAAATTTCCAAAGGTAAATTTCCAAAGGTAGATTTCCAAAGGTAGATTTCCAAAGGTAAGGTAGATAGGTATATTTGCGTTCTCTGCCCCAGTACAAGCAAGTCGTCATGTAAGGTGGGTGGAAGTGAGGTGAGAAAGTATGATGCGACATGCGAGGTGGGGATGATGGATGACGCGTGTGTGTGAATGTATAGTATCGGGTATATATATAGTCGTTCAGGCCGTGAAAATGTCCATTGCGTGGGGGGCTGAGAAACCACAAAAAAAAAAAAAAAGAGTGGTGGGTTGGTTGCGTCGGAAGGGGGCGCGCGCGGGGAATGCGGATGTTTTGCCGCATCGTCGCCGAGTCGGTTAATTGTCAACAGATCCCCACCCGCTCGGCGCGATCCCTTCTACAACATCATGGCGACAGCGCACGCCATCAGACCAGCTCCACCCGCCCACATCCCGCTCAGGCTGCTCGCGGCGCCGACAAAGTTGGGCGGCAGGGGAGTCGCCGGGCTGCCGGTGTACCCGGTTGGTGTTGCTCCTCCCGTCGCAATGTTGACATAGACATTCGAGGCGGTCGTGCTCGAAATGGCGGAGGAGACGATGGTGCTCGACGGTCTCGTGGAGACGGTCGTGCTGGCCACGTCCGGGGAGGTGTTACTCGAGGCCGGACGGGTTAAGTAGACGGAGGCGACGACTTCGGAGACGGTGATGGTCTTGGTGAAGCGCGCGGTGGAAACGATGGTCGCCGTCGGGGGGGCAGCCGGGTAAGTGTCGGCGGCGGCGAGCAGTGGCGCGAGTGCCGCGGCGAGGAGCGTGAGGCGCATCGGGACGGTTGTCTCGGATGTCCGTGAAGATGGGGGTGCTGGGTGACAGTGCGATTGCGACGCGCTTGAAAATGGAGGATGGTAGATCGACCTTCGACAGGAACAAACGAGAGGTGGGAGAGACGGTAGAGACTCGGATATAATGAGATTTGGGAAATACGATGGTCTGGATGAGACGATGGCACGGAGCGCGCGTGTTTGAAGAGATTGTGCTTTGATCGTGTTACTGTGGTTTGCGACAGGATGAATGCGACGGAGCGAGTGTGGTGAATGGAAGCCGTGATATCTTTGCAGTAGGTTGGTAGTCGCGTAGTGATGATGATGATGATGAAGATGATGATGAAGATGAACCAAAAATTCCCAAAGAAAAGAGACTCTGCCAACGAAGCCTGGATCCGCGATGGATATGTGTGCGTGGGTGTGTATGTGTGGTGGTGGTGGTGGTGGTGGTGGTGTTGAAGAAGGAAAGGGACGCAGGTCGAGAGAAGTACGAGAGCGATGGGGGATGATTGCGGCAGGGGAGTCGAGCTTATTTGGAGGGGCGGGCCAGGTGACGAAGCAACGGGACGACCAGGATGATCTATTTTCATGGATATACTTTGGTTTATTGTTGATTGTCTACCCAGCGTGCGTATGATTTACAGTGCAGATAATTGGCATCTCTTACTGTACTAGTACCGTTACTATACTGGTACAGTGGCATGATTGATCGATATTCTGGGATTCTTGATGATTGACCGACCGACTGGACACTTTCAGAGTTCAGCAGGCGTCCATCTCGTCCTCCCCTCAGTGCCCAGCCCTCAGTGCCCTCCGTGCCCTCCGTGCCTCCCATGCCCCCCCGTGCCCCCACCCCAATGCCCCCAATACCCCCAAATGCCCCCAGTGCCCTCCCACCGCCCCCCACCCGCCAACGCCCGTCACACCGCAATCTTAAATTTAGATTACAAAATTTCCCACTCCAAAAGCCGATAAGCTCGTCCATCCCTGTGGCCGCACCCGGGGCCCGCGTGTCTCATGGGCCCGTCGAGTGCCCGTGGAGTGCGCGGGTCCTTGCGCGAGGAAAGGTCCACGGTCCGTCCGGGAAGTGCAGTGAAAGTGTCGGACGGTGTGACGGTCGGACGGTGGAACAGTCGAACAGTCGGACGGTCGAACAGTCGGACGATGGAATAGATGAGATGCACTGGACCGGCCTATATGCAGGGTTGTCTCGGCTGTGGGTACCACGGACGGCACTCAACATGAATCCATCCATCTCTACTGTCTGTAAGTACTAGTACGTACTAGTACGTAGGTTAGCCGTTGCAGTCCCGGCTGCATCTCGCCGAAAAGCTTGGAAGAGGCAAATCGAGATCTGGACGCGCCAATCGATCTGCAGCAAGAGAAGATGCAAGTAAACGCGAGAGAAAGATGGAGAGAGAGAGCCGCTGGTTCGCACTCGCACGCCACTATTGACTCGCTTGCGGTGTCTTCCCATGCTTCCCATGCTTCCTATGCTTCCCATGCTTCCTCTGCTTCCCATTCCCACCATCCCCGCGCGCATCGTCCCCGTCCCGCCAACGAAAGGGCACGGAAGGATGCCGACGGTGGGCAGCAGTATCACCCATCCACATCCACCCGCGTCGTCCCCGTGTCGCATAGCGGGCACTGACACGCCGGTATGCAGTGAGGTTAAAGCGCCAGCGCACTGACTAGGAGAAGGACCCGCGGTATCGCAATCCAATCATTCTGAATTCCGAATCCCAAATGAAGATAAAAAAAGAACGTCGAGTGGTCTATCAATCGGCCCTGACGAGCTAAGTGAGGCCGGCCGTGTGCCGGGTGCCGGTGCCGGGTGCCGTGTGGCTGGCGTAGGTATTCCCAAGAAAACGAAAGCAGCCTATTAGTAGTCATATTTAGTTCACCTTTGGGACTTCAACTTTTGCACCTCGCTAATCTGGATGGAAGAGCGTTTATGGGTATCTTAATTAAGAGGGTCACGTCGGCGATGCGACGATGCGACGATGCGACGATGCGACGATGCGACGATGCAATCAATATCAGCGCTTCCCCGGCCCGGGATCGACCAATCAACGGCGGCTGGACTGACGTGCAGTGCAACCCTGTGGTCAGCGCAACCTTATCCATCCATCCAACGATCCACGCACGTGTTCACAGTTCCCCCATTCCCCCATCCCCCCCATCTGTTCATTCCTTCATCCGCCATCAATCCCGTGACACCATACCCAAGCACGCCTCTCCCATCATCGTCATCATCATCATCATCATCATCCTCATCATCATCATCCTCATCATCCTCCATCCTCCCTCCCTCCCTCCCATCCTACCTGATCACCAGCCAGCCAGCCAAATCACGCTTCAACTTCAGCTTCAGCTCTCCCCGTAGCCATCGCACCACACTTTTGACTCCAGACAAAGAAAGACAACGATATAAATAAAATAAAACACCCTATCCCTCCCTCACCTCTTGATTGTCAAAATATCCGCATACCCATCTCTCTCTCTCTCTCTCTCTCTCACGCCTACTCTTTCTACCCGAAACCACCTCATTAATCAACACCTAACCCATCCATCCCCGTCTCGGCACCACCGCACCGCACCGCACCGCACCTCGGCGAAAACCGATCTGGTCTGGTCCTGCCCTCGCCCTATCCCGAAAATCTGGACCATGGTTCGGATTGGTCTGGAACCTACGGTACACCAGTTCCCCGCGGGATCGGGGACCGGACCGGGGACTAGACGGTACACCGTGCAGAGCTTGTTCGACTAGTTGGTCGGGACGAGACAGGACGAGACGGGACAGGACAGATAGTACAGATGGTACAGAGGGTAGTGTCAGCTTTCAGCTCCAAGCCCCGGCGGCACTAACCCGCGAACGCGCGAACGAGCGAACGAGCAATGAGAGCGTCTAGATGAGACGCGGGGGGTTTGGGGGTTTGGGGGTTTGGGGGTTTGGGTCTTTGGGGATGAGCGGGAGAGGAGAGGAGAGGAGGAGAGAGACGAGCTCCGCCTTTCCTAAATCCCATACTGCCCTCCCCCGTCCATTCCTCTCCCCCTCTGCTCGCGCGCGGCAGATGAATCCATCGGTCGATTGGTCAAGTAATCAGCTGATGATTATTGGTAGGTAGGTACGTAGTAAGTTGAAGCGGCTCACTCCACAGTCTAACTCCACTCCCCTTCCCGTCAGGATTTTTTTTTTTTTTTTTTTTTTTTTTTTTTTTTTTTTTTTTTTTTTTTTCTTTCATTCTTCCTTTCTTCCTTTCTTCCTTTTCCCCCGCTCGGCTTCATCCACCCATCCATCCCTTCCTTCCTTCCTTCCTTCGTGCGAAGCATGATACGGAAAGGGTCCGTGACGTGACCAAACAAACAAATAAACAAACAAACCCCCTTCCTCCCTTCCTCCCTCCTCTCGCTTGATTTTGTTTGATTTGATTTAATCCATTTCAATGTCACGCGCGAGGCTGGCGCCTCGACCAGATACCATGCATGTTGTTGATTCAATGTCAATTCTTCTCGGGGAAGGACTGTAGTCGGTCCGTGCGCCGTGTGCAACAGTCAGGTATTGTGGCCATCGAAACGATCGCCATCATTCGATACGCACTGGGCTTCTGCCTGCAGCGTCCGAGATTCTATCTATCCATCCGCAAGGAGATTGTCAGCAGGGGGGTCTTTTTTTTTTTTTTTTTATTATTATTGTTGGAGGGAGTCTACATCTGGGGATCCTTGTCGCGGAGAAATCTTCGGCGGGGAGAGAGAGAGAGGTCTTGGTTAGAGGCTTCTTCGTCAGAGGCACTTTCTAAGCAGGTACTCTCGTCCAGAAAGCGCGTCCTAGACTCGTGCCTCGGCTTCGAGGGCGGTGTCGTCGGAGCGCTCGAGTGCCTCGTCGCGGAGGGGGGCAGCTTCTCCTTCTCTTTCTTCGATCTGGGCGGCCCAGAACTCGGCTTCGCGAATGTCGTCCTCGAAGCGCTCGAGTGCCTCGTCGCGGAGGAGGGCAGCTTCTCCTTCTCCTTCTTCGATCTGGGCGGCCCAGAACTCGGCTTCGCGAATGTCGTCCCGGTAGCGCTCGCCTGCATCAGCATCATCTTCAACAGGAAAGTCCCCATCATCGTCATCGTCGCCAGCGGCTCCGTCTCTGTCGTCGTCACCCCCATCGCACCGCCGAAGCCTCTGTCCTGTTGCATCGAGATCCCAACAGAGGGAACACCGTCTGTGGTTGCATGGCTGGAGCGCCCCGAGGGAGTCCCGGCTCGCGCCCTGGTTGGTGCAGCGTTCGCTCGACTCTTGAGCGGAAGACATGCTGTGCACTGGAACCCTGAGCCTGGTAAGCCAGGCGACGTTGTCGTCGGTGATGGGGTTGTCGACGGAGTTGCACTTGCAACACTGCCAAGCGTGGATGTCCAACATCTTGAATTTGTGGTTGGGTGTGTGGGTGTGTATGTGTGTGGGGGGGGGGTGTAGGTGGGTGGGTAAGTAGCAACTGGTAGATAGCGAGAAGTCTACCCACTCAGGAACTCGACGTGAATACATAGATTCCAGAACAAGTCCTGCTCGCCAAGCTCCCAAAGCCAGTACTGTTCTACGGACTGTTTCTGGGACCGGACCTTCCCGCATAGAACAATAGATACGGTATCATAACTGCCACGAAAGAACTTCATGCAGTCGAATACCATAGGAAACAAAGCATTGTCCTAAAGCCTGAAAGAACCCACCCATTATTCCATTGTTCTATTCTTTCCCTAGCGAGAACTGCACTTGTGGAAAGATCGCTCCCTTTAGAAAGTCGATCGATCTAGGGACGACATATATACCGGTATGTATGTATACTATCACTTCACTTCGCCCCCCTCCTCCTCCCACCCTCTTTTTCGCCTAAGCAGTTAGTTCCACACCCCCCCCCCCCCCCCCCCCCCCCCCCATCTTGCCTCCCGCCATCCTCTCAGACCTACCTACCTACCTACCTACCTACCTACCTATCTGAAGAAGAAGAAGAAGAAGGCTCTCGCTTTTTGAAAATGGGGGAGAGGAGGACTGACTGATTGACTGCCTGACTACATATATAGCTCTGCTCTCTAAACGACATACACACATACGTCTGAATCTGGCATCCAAAAAAAAAAAAAAAAAAAAAAAAAAAAAAAAAAAAAGGCTCGTCGTGGCAGGCAAGAGTGGGTTGCTGCGTCTACGGTACCGTAGTAGGTAAGGTAGGTAGGTAGGTAGGTACCGGTACCTATCTATCCATCTATCACGCTTGCTCCTTCCCCTGCGTCCCGAGTGCGATTACCTACCTACCTCCTATATGTAGCTTTAGGTCATCACCATCACCATCACCATCACCATCACTGCTAGAACCCAACGCTGCTACCGTAGTACCGCTTTTGTTCTTTTCTATTCTTTTCCTCCTCTCCTCTCCTCCCCTACCTACCTCCGCATCAGTGCACCCACCATACGAGCACGGTACCGGTACCGCTAATCCCCGCAAGGCAAGTAAGTATTCCCACGTGACTCCACCTCAATCATCACTTCTTACCTTACCTTAGGCACCACCACCACCACCACCACCACCACTTCCTTCCTTCCTTCCTTCCTTCCTTCCTCATCCGGAATTCTTTTTCTTTCGGCGGGCGCGACGTTTGTCCTGCTTGAGTCTCAAGTGGTTGATTTTCGGAAATGAGGGTGTAGACCCGGCCGGATCCGAGAAGGTGGTGGGGGGTGGCTCGCTGTTTTATTGCTTGCTTGCTTGCGGTGGAGAGCTTGGTTTGGTTTGGAAATGGCTAGCTGCAGTAGGTTGGGCTTCGTCGCTTGCAGGACCCAGCACCCCCCCCTTTTTTTTTTTCGTACGAATTACTACGTACGCTGGAAGAGAAAGGTGGTCTCGACCAGCGGCGCGTGAGAAAGATACCTACTGGGACGTAGGAGGTAGGTAGGACTTGGGAGGGGAGGGGGGAAGGCTTTGGCAGAACAAAAGTCTCTTTTGGCAGGCATGTCATCGGTATCACAAGTGCCGATGAGAAGTACGAATATATGGTAGGTCGTACTAATTGTATCCGTGAAGTCTGAAGAGGCTCAGCTACCTTAAAGGCAGGTAGGGGGTCATTTGAGCGGTCCTCTGACCCTCTTTTATAAAAGACGGTTATTAAACTATCTAAAATCAGTACTAGTTATTAATCAAGAATAATTCACCTTTTTAATCGTCCCCGAGCTTGGGACCGTCCCGTGGCCGTCCTATAGCCGTCCCCGTCCATATTTTCAAAGCAAGCTTATGAATAAGCTCGTTTTAAAAAAAAAATTGAAATCGTTCGATACTTACCTATCTTAAAGAAAGTATCATGGTAAATAAAAATTATCTCTCAAATAGAATCAATCGTTTTAATAATAATTTAAGAAGTTCGACGCCAAGATATTTCTCGGTATCGCTGCTACGGCTTATATAAGTAGGTATCAACGCTTTCAATTTTTTATAATCGGAATCGATCGATTTAGCCAAAGTTCTCCCGCGCTACAGACGCGCTTGCATGGTCTGCTACAGGAGGTGGTGTCATAACACGGTGGTATACATTGTAGGGCAGAGTCGACTGCTGAGGAATCGAAAACAAAAAAGGGATTTATTTGCTTACTAATCAACGTTCCTCGAGACGGGTTCAAGTTCGGGGACGGCCTTGGGACGGCTACAAGACGGGCTATAAGAGGGTCTAAGGACGGTCTTTTCGTAAAAAGACCGACTTTTATAAACGACGATTTAATCGATCAGAAGAAATCTTATCTTAGTAATAATCTTTTCACGAAAAGACGAGCTCTTGTAAAAAAACGATTTGATCGATTGAGATGGTTTTATTATAGCTACGATTTAAATAATTTAAATCGTTTTTTTTTTTTCAGATTCTATTCAATTTTAAGTATCGGCCTAGGGTGATCCACTAGCTATGCCAACCTCTTGGAATCGTCTTTTAAAGAGACCGTCATCGGATTGTCAGCTGACGGTTTAAATAACCCTCTACCTGCCTTTAAGGTAGGGGGTCATTTGAGCGGTCCTCTAACCCTCTTTTACAAAAGACGGTTGTTAAACTATCTAAAATCAGTAACTAGTTATTAATCAAGAATAATTCACCTTTCTAATCGTCCCCGAGCTTAGGACCGTCCCATGGCCGTCTTATAGCCGTCCCCGTCCATATTTTCAAAGCAAGCTTATAAATAAGCTCGTTTTGAAAAATTGAAATAATTCGATAACTATTTTTTAAAAAAATAATTGTAAATAAAAATTCTCTTTTAAACGGAATTGTTTTAATAATAATTTAAGAAGTTCGACGCCAAGATATTTCTCGGTATCGCTGCCACGGCTTATCAAAGCGAGCTTGCGAAGCTTTGTATTACCGGAGAGCTCCTTCCCCTATAAGGGGGAATGTGGCCTTATGAAAAAATGCAAATAGCCTTTTTTAGCGAATGGGATTGATTGGTCAGTTAAAAAGTGCGCGTGGTGACGGGAGGCAGAATCCCAAAATGGCAGACAATGTGATTGAAGTACCGGTACTGACAATTGAAGACTAAAATTATACTATTATTTCGAACTTCAAATCATTCAAACAAACACGCCTCTTTAAATCCTGTGAACTCTCAATTGCGCGTATATACCTTGGTAGGTGCACTCCCAAGCTCGCTTTGGAATTACGTAAGCTGCTTGCCATTTACGTCAACTTACTTGATATAAGTATCAACGCTTTAAATTTTTTATAATCGGAATCGATCGATTCCGCAAAAGTTCTCTCGCGCTGCAAACGCGCTTGCATTGTCTGCTACAAAAGGTGTTGTGATGATACGGTAGTATACATTATAAAGTAGAGTAGGCTGCTAAGGAATTGAAAACAAAAAAGGATTTATTTGCTTATTAATCAACGTTCCTCGAGACGGTTTCAAGTTCGGGGACGGCTATAGGACGGCCTTGGGACGGCTATAAAACGGGCTATAAGAAGGTCTTAAAGACGGTCTTTTCGTAAAAAGACCGACTTTTATAAACGACGATTTAATCGATCAGAATAAATCTTATCTTAGTAATAATCTTTTCACGAAAAGACGAGCTCTTATAAAAAAAAAACGATTTAATCGATTGAAATAGTTTTTTATTTTAGCTACGATTTAATAGTGGGACTTGACGTCGCAACTTTTGGGGCCCTTCCCTAAAGTGGGCGAAAAAATTATGTCCCGCTTCAACGCCAAAAACCGCGAGGAACGTAGACACTTATATTGCTTATAACATTGCTCATAACATTGCAATAATACATATATACATATATTTAATAATATCATTCATTCTCAATTAAGCTACGAAAATTTTATTTCACCGCGTGTCTTTTGAATTGAGTTAAAAGATGCTATAGATCGAATCGACGGCGAATCTTTTTATTTTTTTTATTTATCTTCTTCAAGCTCTTTCTTAAGCTCTTTCTATTTAATAAATATTATTTTTATTAAAGAAAACGAAGATAAGTATTTATTTTCTTCTTATATTCGTCGTCTTTATTAATTTAAATGCAAGCTAATAGATTTTATTTAATTCAAAAGCCTTTTTTTTTTATAAATATTTAAAAGTCGATTAAATACGAAGCGTCCGCGAACTTAGCAAGATCATTTTCTCGAACTTTTTTTAATAAAGCAAAGCAAAACAAAGCAAAACAAAGCAAAGCAAAGCAAAGCAAAGCAAAGCAAAGCAAAGCAAAGCAGAGTAAAGCAAAGCAAGTTAAAGCAAAGCAAGTTAAAGCAAAGCAAAGCAAAGCAAAGTAAAGCAAAATAAAGCAAAGCAAAGCAAAGCAGCGCAACGAAAAAGTAAAATAATTAAGTAAATTAAAATAAATACATAATAAAAAGTATTTAAAAACGGAAAAGCAAATACGTAAGTAAATAAATAAGTAAATACGTACGTGTATATATACTATTTTAAACTTATAAGAGATTAAAGTCTTAAGAATGAAAGAAAAAAAGAAAAAAGAAAGCGAAAAAGCGAAGAATAAAATCTATAATAAGCTTAGCTATCTAAATCTATTATATATATATATATATTTTTTTTTAAAAAAAAAAGAAAAAAAGAAAAGAAAAAAAGAAAAAGAAAAGAAAAAGAAAAGGAAAAAGGAAAAGGGAAAAAAAAAAAAAAAAAAAAAAGGACGAAAAATGTGACGACACGCCAGGTCTCTTGGACGCACCTTATATGCGCCAAGCTACTTCCTTTTTTTTTTCCTTCGTATTCTTCGTATTCTCTTATTCCTCGCTTTTGACTTATGAACCATAGTTCACGAGTCTTTAGCGCTTTTACTTTCGTGTATATAAACCTCAGCTACTTTCGACTTTTATACTCGGTAGTTGTTGATTTTAAGTTATTATTTTAAGATTTTCTTAAGCTCTTATATGAACCTTCGCGCTTCCGTGAGTTCTTTTAAGTAATCGCTTAAGGTCGTTATATTATTAACAATTACTTTACTCCGCCGGGAACGGCTTTAATAATATTCTTTTTCTTTAAAATTCTTTAGTAGTTAGACGTTAAAACACTTAGACGACTCTAACGGTTACGAAAAGGCTTATTCTAAATATAACTTGAAAGATAGCACTTACACAATATAACAACTTTCGCTTCGCGGGCAAAATCCTTCGCACACTTTTTAAAGCTGCTTTAACAGCCCTTTCTTCCTCTTTTACGGCTTAACTAGTAGTTCTTTCTACTTAAGAAGAAGCTATTAGTAAGCAAGATAAAGAAGATGACCCTTCGGCCTTTACCAACCTTAAGGAAGCCTTGGCTTAATATTAAGCTCTCTTTTAGTCTTAACGAGAAGCCGCTAAGCTTAAAAAGCTTTTCGCAGATATGAAAACTCGTAACGAAAAGCTCGATAAAAGCGCTAGCGAACAAAAAACCTTCGCTAAAAAGGTTGAAAAAGAAGCTCGTCGAGCTCGAAAGGAACTGGACTAGCTTTAAGCGGTCTTGCTAACTACGGAACGCTCGTTAAAGCCTTTTTAAGTTTCTTTCGAAGATAACTTGTTGGATTGCTTCCAAGCGATTGGGAATATATTCGTAAGGTCGTAACGGTCGTTAAAGTACTTGCAATTGCAAAACACTCGGTTGATAAGGTATTTGAATTCTGTTTGCTCCTTAATGCTCAAGGGAGCTGATTCTTTCTATATGATTAAAAGGAATCACGTGCACTAGCTAGCTAATAAGTTTACTTGTCAAGTTAAGGGTCCCTTGACTACTAGCATATTAAGCGAAGCATGCCAAGTGGCCCGTGAACCATAGTTCACGAGTAAGCTCCCTTAACTACTATTACTACTATTACTACTAGCCAAAGTCGATATAGATATACCGACACCGGCAATTCTCTTTTTAGCAAGCAATGCTTTATTAACTATTATATCGACCGAAAAAGAAAGAAGGTAATCAAACAAAAGAAAAACAATTTTATCCTTCTTTTTTTTATAGCGGCCTTTCTACCCACTTATTTACTTGCACCTTTAAAGTATTTGTTAAAACTAACTCTTGCAAAAAAGTATTAGCCTCGACTTTAATTATAGCGTTAGCAAGGTTAGATTTTCCTTCGATCTAGCGTACCTTAAAGAGCTCCCGCTTCTCGTATGACTCTTAAATAGCTATAATATCGATCATAAAGCGCTTTTCCTTAATAGTTCCTAGCTTTATTATATACTCGTAAAGCGAGTAAAAGTTAATACACATAACTACGAAGAAATTAAAGATTTTTAGCTGAGCTATGATTTAAGCAAAGGTAGTCGATATAATAATAGCTATATCGATACTTAAAGATATAGCGTATAGCTTAAAAGCTAATATTACTTTTGTTATTCTCTTGCATTTTTATGACACTTAATAAAGAATGTTACCCGTTAAAGTGAACTCGTTCTCACTTACGTAAGCCTTATTGCTAAAGATAGCTACGAAACCGATCTAAGAGCTAAGGTCAGCGTTATTAGCAAACGCTTTATCTACGAACACAAAGAGCTTCGCAATCTTTAAGTCTAAAGGCACGTAATAGATCTTTTGTGTTAAGTGATCGATCAGCTATTAGATTATTTTATTAAAGGCTTTATAATCTTCGTCTTTCGGTTCTTAATACTAAGCAGCTATCGATAAAGCGCAAGATGCTTTTAAATAATAAATAGTAGCTAAATACGTCTTTCGAGCACGTTGCTTTAAGTACTCTTTAGCTCGTATTGCTAAATCGAGCTTGATCACGGCAAGCCTTTTACTTTGCCTTTTTTGCTTAATTGATAGTCCGACCCCGTCTTTATTTAAAGATAGCTTGCATCTATTAAAAATCATCGGTTCGGCGTATATAAAAGTCTTTATTTCTTTGCTCTTTAGCTTAAATTTGATCAACTTTCTCTTTTCCTTTGCTTTTATAGCTCGATTAACAACTATAAGAATATCGTCCGTTTATAAAGCAGTTATTTTTAACTGATCTTTATTAATTAATATAAAAAGGCAAAAGTCAAAGCTCGATTGCTTTATGCCGAAGTTATTTATAAAGTGCTCGGAAAAACGCTTATATTAGTGCGTCTTTGCTTCGAGGATGCCGTATAAAGAGCTAATTATAAAAAACAAAGTGCCGAAAAGGAATCGATAAGTAATCTTTTTAAATGATCGTACGACGATTATTTAAATAAACTTCGTGCTTAATTAAATATAAGCTTACGTAATATCTTTTGTAGTGCTTACTAACACTAAGATCAAAAAGAGATTTTATAAATTGAATAAAGCTTAATATATTCTATTTAAAAAGCTCGTCAAGATCTATGTACATATACTTAAAAGCTCTAGTGTGCTAAAGGCGCTATTAAGCGAGGTCATATGACATATCACATATAGCTTAAGTAGAACTATGCTTATTCCGCATAACACACTCTTTAAGTCAGCAGCGTAGCTGTTAAGCTGCAAGCAAACAGAAAAAAAATAAATGATTAAGCTCTTTAAACTCGATGTAAACAAAAAAGATTATCATCGCAATTTAAACAAACAAATAGCGGTTGTTATTATTGATTAAGTGTTAATTAGAAATGCAATTCCTTTTTAAATCGGTCTTATTACGTAGCGGAGGTCTTTAGCGCCGTCTTTATCGCGTTGCTATATAAATAAGAGCGCGTTCTTTTCTATTATAATAAACACTCAACTTTTATCTATTTACATAATGCTTTTTAAGCAAGTAACTTAATCTAATAAAATCGTTAAGCGCGGCCGAGGCCGTTTAAGAGTAAGTGCTCTTAATAGATTAATATATTTATGCTAACTATTAAGAGAATCCTTTCTTTGCTTTAGCTATTGCTGCTGCTGCAACTGCGGCAATTGCGGCGATTATACTACGCACTCTTACCTTCGAAGCTTCGCCTTTTTTTTTAAACCTTTTTATTAAGCGCTTGCTTATGCTAACGACCGTTAAAGCTTTAAAGTGCATCAAGTGCATTAATAGTAAGATCACATCGAAGTTTAATAAAGACTGTTATAATTGCGATACGAGCGTCATTCGCTGTCTTCGATATATTAAAAGTAGCTATAGCAATTGCACCGTTGCTTTTGCCGCTGCTAACACCGCTTTCGATAACTTCGTAAGCGTTAAAGACAATAGTGCTATATAAAGAGTTCGCCGAAATCTCCGAGATGCTATGCGATAATAGCTCGCTTTAAATACTGCTTTTTTAAAAGATGCTATTAATAATCCGAGCGGTCTAGCGAATAAAAGTAAAGGTTTTAAAAGTAATCCCGGTAGCTTTACAAGTTTTGCTTTTGTTCTTAAAACTTTTAATTTAAATATAGCTTTTATTAGATTAAATAGTCTTATAGCAGCGAACCGTAGTTCGATAACTCGAAGCGCTTCGAGCATATCACCCTTTCGTAAGTCAAGCTTTTTAACTTTCGAAATAATTTAATTTAAGCAACTCTTTTTAACTAGAACTTCTTTTCGGACTTCATGCAAAAGCTTTAATCTGCTATTATAGCAGCTCTTGCGCTTGCCGCTTTTATTGCTCTCGTCGCTTTCGCTGCTTTCGTCGCCCTCGCAGCTCCCGTCGCTTCCGTCGCACTTATTGTCGTCGCTCTTTTTACGCTAATCGTTGCGCTTGCCGCTTTTGCGGCGGCGCCCGCCGTTATTATAACTCTTGCGGAGCGCCGAGTTAAAGTAAAAAGATTATTAAAAGCTTTAATAGATTTTTTATTGTAAAAAGCGAAAAGTAAAAGCGTATAAGATAAAATAAAATAACGATTAAGATTATTAAATAAATGTTTCTTTTAAATTACGTACAAATAAAAAAAATAAAATGTAATAAGTAAACAACATATGTATACTATTAAAGCTTTTCGATTAACGCGCGAGCGTCTTATAAATTTAAAAGCTTAATAAAGCTCTTAAACTTCTATCGAGTCAGATTTTTAATAAGATTATTAACGTATATCTTTTTAATAAAAAGATATTAAACTTAAAAGCTCTTTTTAAAGTGCTTTTAACGCAATTATATATTATGAATATCGACGTAGCGAAGCTTAATAAAGATACGCTCTTTCTTATTAATTATAAGCTTAATTGTTTATTAATTATTATAATAAACTACTTAAAGCGCTATAAATCGAAAGTACAGCTTTTTAAAAAATCGTTAAAGCGCTATAGTCTCTTTCATTATAAAGGCTATGTTAAGAAGCTCCGCTTTAATAGATAATATAATAATTATATCTTGCTTTAAAGCTTTTTAAAAGATTACACTTTCAAACAAAAACACAATATACTTTTAAAAAGATCGCTTTATCTTTTCGTTATCGGCGTAAAAAGCGTTAAAAGTTATTATTAGCTCCGACTTGCTAAACTAACTGTATTAAATACTTTTAAAGCGCGAGCTAAATAAATATCGCAAATATTAGTTTATAACTCGGAAGTGCTTCGCGCTTAAATTAATACTAAAGTAAAAGAGTTGAAAAGCTGTAAAAGCTATATTTAAGCGTAGCATAATCGTTATATATAATACGAATCTAACTTTCTTTTAATACTTTTTCACTTGCTTCTGCGAAGCTATCTTTTTATTTTTAATTAAGTTATAAAACGGTAATAGAGTTATTAAGCAGCGTCCGTCCGTGAATTCGAATTTCTTAGCTATTTTTTTAATATAAGCGTCGTGCATAAGCGTTAGCGTTCTTCGCTAACGGTCTCGAGCGACTTTTATATTAAGAAACTATTTAATATCTTTTATCGCTTCGATCTCGTACGCTTTATTAAGACCGTTAATAATCTTTTGCGCTTTAAAAAGATTAAAGTGATAGTATATGACTTGAATATCGTTTACGTAAAACGCTATAAAAACCGTTTTATTTAAATTCGTAAAAATATACGGTTCTTTATCGAATAGCGTAAGCTTTAATTTGTCGAGTGTGCTTATAAAGTCGAAATACTATAAAGCTAACGAGTCTTTAAGTTTATATAAAGCTTTATCGACTTTTACGAGCATACCTTTTTACTTAAAACCGTTAAAGAGATAATACGTAACTAAGACGCTGTCCGTATGTTTTATAGCGTTAATAAAAGCGTTAACGACGTCGAACTGTTTTACTTTTAAATCAAATTCGATTGCTATAACTATTATTATTTTAAACGATCTAGCTATTAACGTAATAGCGTAAATTAAATAAATAATAGATTCGTTTTAAAGGTCGCTTTTAATTATAATCTTCGATTTAAACTTTACGATCTCTTCGGACGAGCTAGTCTTATATATAAACACTTACTTAAAAAGTATAAGTTTTGACTTAGCTTCGCTTTCGAAAATCACTCTTTAGCAATTCTTTTTCTTTAAATTATTTAGCTTTATAAAAGCTTCGTCTTTAAACTCTTTGCCGTATAAATATCGTTATAACTCTTTTTAATAAGTAAAAAGTTTTAAATGTTTTCGTTTTTGCGAGTTGAGCTGTTTTAATAACAGCTTAAACGAAGTAACAGCTGCTATAACAGCGTGCAATATCTCGTAATCTTTATTATCTTCGCGCACGAGATCGTTATTAGCTTAAAAAGTCGATATAAAATTTAAAACGCGCGAATAGCAGTTCGAATCGGCGCGAAAGTTATTTAAAAGAAGTTTATTAACACTTGCGTATATTTTCGCGCGTTTTTTAATACGGCTATTAATAAGTGAATACTTTTTATTAAAGTCGGAATTTTATTTAAAATGTTTATAATCTAATTTCTTATTATTAATACTCGCTTTAAAAAGATTTAAAAGCTTCTCTTTGATTATTCGATTTGAATCTCCGCCGATTGTTAACGTAAAAGCTTTCGTTAATCGGCTTATAGCTTAGCTTTCCGGGCTTCGGCTTTAAATAACAACTTGAAAGTATAATTTGCGCGCTCTTTTATTAAAGTTAAGTTTTTGCTCGTTTATAATATTCTTTTTTGCTTTTAGCAGTCTTAAAGCACTTTCGCTTTTACTTTTAACTAAAAAGCTAGCGAGACGATTAACGGTATAGTTCGAATCGTTAAAATCTATTAAATCGTTTCGTAAAGCAATTGCTTTTTATATAAACGTATCTATAAAGTCTTTAATTAGAGTTAAAGCTTTTAACGTTTATGCATCGCTCGGATTAAATAAAGTCGTATCTTTTAAGCTTTGATTAAATCTTTTTAAATCAACTTTTATAAAGTTTAACGGCTGCTCACCTTTTATATTAATTGTATTCGTTTCTTTTAAGCGATCTTCTTTAACGTTTTTTATATTAAACAAAGCGTTTCTTGTTTAATTAAAGTCTTTAATATCTTTTAGTTTAATAACGATGCTTTTAATCTCGCTAATCGATTAACCGACCGATTTTTTCTCGTTTTTAAAATAAAATTAAGTTTTATCGAACGTTACGTTGCGTATAACAATCACTTTATAAAACATAAGAACATAAACTTTATATATATTAAAAGCTATATATTTAACTAAGTAGCTTATATGTCCTTTCGGTTTGATTTTAAAAGCTCTTTTATTGCGAAGAGCTTTTTAATTTTTAATTATTAAGTACGCACGAGCGCTATACGCAATTAAACCGCTATAATTTAATCTTAAGTCGGTATCGATCTATATAAAGATCGCCGGATCGTACTATTTAAAATATTGCTTAAACTAAAGCTATAGCACTTTATTCGGACTTTTTATAAAGCTCTTCGCTTTCGATATCATATTATAAAAGTAAATAGCGGCTAGTATAATCTTAAGCTAAAGCTTTTTTAAGAGCTTTGCTTTTACTTTCATTTTAATAAACCGTTTTATTACTTCTCTTTTAGCTTTCTTAGCTTTTTTATTAAGTTCGTAATTAAAAGATAATAAGAGCTTTAACTCGATCTCGACCTCTTTCGCTTATCTTTAATATTCGGTAAAGCCGATAACGTTGATTGCGATTATCGAAGAATCGTTATTATAGCGTATAATAATTATTAAAAGACCGTATTTGCGTTTCGTTTATGCTTTAAATTCCTTTAGCACTTTTATAACCGTCAATTGCAACTTGTCCTTTAATATAAAGCCGAATAACTTCTTATTGTATTTATCTTTAATTATTAATAATTATTTGCTTTCGTTAAAACTGTTAAGAAAGTCGAATAGATTTTAAGCGATTTTATAAAATAGCTTAGCTGCTTTGTTATTTAACGTACGACGAGATATGACTTATTAAGCGTACGTAATAGCATATGCTTTATATTTAACTTTAATAATTCTTTTAAGTCTTACTCTTTTAGTATTGTAAGCTAACGCTTCGAAAGCTTTTTTGCTTAAATGACTTGTTTGTAAATGCTAAAGTATCGATAAATCTTCTTTTAAAGCTTAAAAGACATTGCTCTTTTAAAATTTGTAACGTGTTTGCAAACGCTTTTAAATTGTAAAGAATATTATTAAACAAAAAGAGTTACGAATCAATTAAAACAAAGAATAATTAAATAACTTATATTTAAAAAACGTAAAATTGAACTTTTTTTTTAACTTTCTTAACACGACGCTTTCTTTGACTTCTTTATAGCGGAGAGTTGCGTTATATTTCGAGTACTATACGCTAGCCTTGCTTAAAAGAGCTTTCGAAATAATATTAATATTAAACTTTTTAACGATAACGACGTTTTTCAACTTCAAATCTTTTGTTTTAGCTTTATTTAATCCGTTTAAAGCTCTCTTAAAGATTCTAATACTTCGCTCGACAATTAAAAGACTATTCGTTTTAGCTTCGATAAAATCGATTAAGCGAAAGCGTTAAATTGACTTTAGCTTTAAAAGATTCTTATCGTTAATAAAGTAAATAGCGCCGTAATTATCGAAAAGAATGCTATTAGATAGCTAATGCTTATTATTAGCCGTGCTATAAAAACCGTTAAAAACAAGATTATCGAGCGTATTAAAAAGCTTAAGATCGATAATAACTATTAACACCTTTTTAAAGTATTTTAACTTATCGCTATTATTCGATTGCTTTTCTTTACTTTTTAAAACGATTTTATCGATTTAAATCTATGCTTAACCTTCTTTCGTAATTTCTTTTCGAAGCGCTTTAAACTTAAGCTTTTAAAGCTTTTTTTTTATAACGACGATATTATCTCGATTCAGCTTTGCGAATCTACTTTCGTCAAGACCGTTAAAGTAATAGCGAAAGATCTTACACTTGATTACGTCTTAATAATAGTTTCTCTTTTTAAAGCACGAGCATTTAAAACCTTTAATAAGTCTCTTAAAGCTATCGGAGCGTTTACCGGACTGCTTAAAAGCAGTATCGTTAGCTTTATTACTTTCGAAAGTGCTACGAGTAATTTGATCTCCGAAAGTAGCGAATACGTTAAAGAAGTTAAAGTTCGGATTGCTAATCTTTTTTTCGACTTAGCTTTCGTATTAATTAAAGTAGTTGTAAAAGATACGCTTTTAAGACAATAATAGCTCGTCGTTTCGAATAACTTTTACGAGCTTTAGCGACGCTTAAGTTAATAACTATTTTTCATTAATAGCTTTTAAAAATGCTTTTATCGCGAGTATACTCGTTATCTTATAAAAGTTGTTTATCTTTACTAACTTGTAAATAGCTCGGTATTCTTTAATTTATATCGTTAAGAAGACGCTCTTTTGCTTAACTGCTTATAAGGATTTGTTATAGTCTCGTGCTATCGATAGCTTAAAGCTCGAGTCGGATAGACGGCATATTTCTTAAAGCTTTTTTATTAAGAATTAAATAAAGGTATTGTCTTTTTTTAAAGCCGCCAAGATCGCTTCTTCGAGAATAAAGCTCTTAATCGTTTTTTTAATTTAGTTTATAATTTGATTGCTTTTATTATTTAAGACTTTTTAATTATTTATAGCGAAGTTGTATTCTTTTATATTATTGTTATACGCCTTTCGAATATCTTCGAACTTAGCGTCTTTTAGCTTTAAAAGTCTGTTAAGATCGTCTACAAAAGCTTTTAAGTGCAGTTCTTTTTAAGCCTTTCGTTAGCGGTCTTACTCTTAAAACTATTCGTTATTAAGCTCCGTTATTATCTTTATAGCAGACTTCGTTTTTAATTTAATCTGCTCGATAAAAAAAGCAAGTTCTTTTACGCTAATACAAAAAGATGCGTATTGTTTTATATTAAAGCGTTTAATAAAGTATTTATAGTTCGTAATTTATCTTAAGAAGTCGCTACGACTTATAAAGTTCGTTTTATTAATTAAAAGAACCTCTTTTATTTTGTCGTTTATTATTGTAGCAATTGATTTTATAATTAAAGCTTTTGAAAATTAATTAAAGTTTTTAAAAGTGATAAGTGTTAATTATAAAGAATAAATATAATTAAAAAAAGACAGATTGCAAAAATAAAAGTTATAGCAAAGTAGCGTTAAAATGACTTGCAGAATCCGCTCCCGATTAATTCGGAAGTTATTAAAGATTAATTAAATAGCTCGTAAATGCGAATGTAGCTTTTAATTATAATGCTTATTAGCATTAAGATCAAAAAGAGATTCTATAGATTAAATAAAGCTTAATATATTTTATTTAAAAAGCTCGTCAAGATCTATGTATATGTACTTAAGAGCTTTAGTATGCTAAGGGCGCTATTAAGCGAGGTCATATAACATATCACATATAGCTTAGGTGGAACTATGCCTGTTCCGCATAACATCTTTATTATAAACTTAACACTTATAGTCTTTTATTAAAGAAAGAGTTAAAGCATAATAAAGTTTTTAATCCGTTCGTTGCATCGTAAGTGACTCGGTAAGTACCTTCGTTTTGCTTTTATCTTAAAAAGCTTAAACTATTATACGAGACTTTTCGTATAGCGTAAGTGTTTCTTTGCTTTTAATCTTATTAACAAACTTAAATTCGAAGATCTTAACGCTTTTAGCGCGTAAGTCGATGCTCGAAATCATTTAAAAGATGTTTTAAGCTATTAATCTAATTAATTCCTTTGCTTTAGACTTTTGAAATAATGCTTTAAAGCTTTTAATGATTCTTTCGGCTCGTAGCTTAGCTGAGAGCTTATAGTCTTAGCGTTCTTTATCGATAATCAATACTTTAGAGTCTTTAATAAATAAAACGTAAGAATCGCTTTTCTCTTCGTCGAGCACGATCGAAATATTAAAATCGTACTTTTAATAAAGTATCTAGATTATTAGTATTATTAATCTTTAAGAATTAATAAGTTAAAAGTTAAAAGCTAATTTTAACGGGCTTCTTAAATTAAGCGACCTCGGTAGATTAAGCGAATGTTAAGTATAGTGCTTACTAGCATTAAGATCAAGAAGAGATTCTGTAGATTAAATAAAGCTTGGTATATTCTATTTAAGAAGCTCGTCAAAATCTATATATATGTACTTAAGAGCTTTAATGTGTTAAAGGCGCTATTAAGCGAAGTCATATAACATATCATATATAGCTTAAATAGAACTATGCTTATTCCGCATAACATACTTTTTAAATCAATAGCGTAGCTGCTAAGCTGCAAGCAAATAGAAAAAAAATAAGTAATTAAGCTTTTTAAACTCGATGTAAACAAAAGAGATTGTTATCGCAATTTAAACAAATAAATAACGGTTGTTATTATTAATTAAGTGTTAATTAAGAATGCAATTTTTTTTTAAATCGGTCTTATTACGTAGCGAAAGTCTTTAGCGCCGTCTTTATTACGTTGCTATATAAATAAAAGCGCGTTCTTTTTTATTATAATAAACATTCAACTTTTATTTATTTATATAATGCTTTTTAAGCAAGTAATTCAATCTAATAGAATCGTTAAGCGCGGCCGAAGCCGTTTAAAAGTAAATGCTTTTAATAGATTAATATATTTATGCTAATTATTAAAAGAATCCTTTCTTTGCTTTAATTATTACTGCTATTGCAATTGCGGCGGTTGCGGCGGTTATATTACGCACTCTTACCTCCGAAGCTTCGCTTCTTCTTTTAAACCTTTTTATTAAGCGCTTGCTTATGCTAACGACCGTTAAAGCTTTAAAATGCATTAAATGCATTAATAATAAGATTATATCGAAGTCTAATAAAAACTGCTACAATTGCGATACGAGCGTTATTCGCTATCTCCGATGTGTTAAAAATAGCTATAACAATTGCACCGCTGCTTTTGCCGCTGTTAATACCGCTTTCGATAACTTCGTAAGCGCTAAAGATAATAGTATTATACAAAGAGTTCGCTAGAGTCTCCGAGATGCTATGCGATAATAACTCGCTTTAAATGCTGCCTTTTTAAAAAGTGCTGCTAATAGTTCGAGCGGTCTAGCGAATAAAAGTAAAGGTTTTAAAAGTAGTTTCGATAGCTTTATAAGTTTTGCTTTTGCTCTTAAAACTTTTAATTTAAATATAACTTTTATTAGATTAAATAGTCTTATAGCAGCGAATTGTAGTCCGGTGATTCGGAACGCTTTAAGCATATTACTTTTTCGTAAGTCAAGCTCTTTAACTTTCGAAATAATTTAATTTAAGCAGCTCTTTTTAACTAGAACTTCTTTTCGGACTTTATGCAAAAGCTTTAATCTGCTATTATAATAGCTTTTGCGCTTGCCGCTTTTATTGCTTTTATCGCTTCCGTTGCTTTCGTCGCTCTCGCAGCTCTCGTCGCTTTCGTCGCACTTATTATCGTCGCTCTTTTTACGCTAATCGTTGCGCTTGCTGCTTTCGCAATAGCGTCCGCCGTTGCTATGACTCTTGCGGAACGCCGAGCTAAAGTAAAGAGATTATTAAAAGCTTTAATAGATCTTTTATTATAAAAAGCGAAAGGTAAAAGCGTATAAGATAAGATAAAATAACGGTTAAGATTGTTAAATAAATATTTCTTTTAAATCACGTGTAAATAAAAAAAAATAAAATATAATAAGTAAATAGTATATGCGTGCTATTAAAGCTTTTCGACTAACGCGCGAACGTCTTATAAATTTAAAAGCTTAATAAAGCTTTTAAACTTTTATCGAGTTAGATTTTTAATAAAACTATTAGCGTGCATCTCTTTAATAAAAAGATATTAAACTTAAAAGCTTTTTTTAAAGTGCTTTTAACGCAGCTATATATTATAAATATCGACGTAGCGAAGCTTAATAGAGATACGCTCTTTCTTATTAGCTATAAGCTTGATTGTTTGTTAATTATTATAATAAACTATTTAAAGCGCCGCAAATCGAAAGTGCAGCTTTTTAAAAAATCGTTAAAGCGCTATAGTCTTTTTTACTATAAAAGCTATGCTAAGAAGCTCCGCTTTAATAGATAATATAGTAATTATATCTTGCTTTAAAGCTTTTTAAAAGATTATACTTTTAAACAAAAACATAATATACTTTTGAAAAAATCGCTTTGTCTTTTCGTTATCGGCGTAAAAAGCGTTAAAAGCTATTACTAGCTCCGACTTGCTAAACTAGCTGTATTAAATACCTTTAAAACGCAAGCTAAATAAATATCGCAAACACTAGTTTACAACTCGGAGGTGCTCCGCGTTTAAATTAGTATTAAAATGAAAGAGTTGAAAAGCTATAAAAGCTATATTTAAGCGTAGCATGATCGCTATATATAATACGAATTTAACTTTCTTTTAATATTCTTTTATTTGCTTTCGCGAAGCTATCCTTTTATTTTTAACTAAATCATAGAACGGTAATAGAGTTGTTAAGCAGCGTCCGTCCGTAAGTTCGAATTTCTTAATTATTTTTTTAATATAAGCGTCGTACATAAGCGTTAACGTTCTTCGCTAACGGTCTCGAGCGACTTTTATATTAAAAAACTATTTAATATCTTTTATCGCTTCGATTTCGTACGTTTTATTAAGATTGTTAATAATATCTTGCGCTTTAAAAAGATTAAAGTAATAATATATAATTTAAATATCGTTTACGTAAAACGTTATAAAAACTATCTTATTTAAATTCGTAAAAATACACGGTTTTTTACCGAATAGCGTAAGCTTTAATTTATCGAGTGTACTTATGAAGTCGAAATATTATAAAGCTAGCGAATCTTTAAATCTATATAAAGCTTTATCGACTTTTATAAGCATACTTTTTTGCTTAAAACCGTTAAAAAGATAACACGTGATTAAGACGCTATCCGTATGTTTTATAACGTTAATAAAAGCATTAACGACGTCGAATTATTTTACTTTTAAATCAAATTCGATTGCTATAGCTATTATTATCTTAAACGATTTAGCTGTTAACGTAACAGCGTAAGTTAAATAGATAATAGATTCGTTTTAAAAGTCGCTTTTAATTATAATCTTCGATTTAAACTTTACGATCTTTTTAAACGAGTTAATCTTATATATAAACACTTACTTAAAAGGTATAAGTTTTGATTTAGCTTCGCTTTCGAAAATCACTTTTTAACAGTTTCTTTTTTCTAGATTATTCAGCTTTATAAGAGCTTCGTCTTTAAACTCTTTGCTATATAAGTATCGTTATAACTCTTTTTAATAAATAAAAAGTTTTAAATGTTTTCGTTCTTGCGAATTAAGCTGTTTTAATAACAGCTTAAACGAAGTAGCAGCTGCTATAATAGCGTGTAATATCTCGTAATCTTTATTATCTTCGCGTATAAGATCGCTATTAGTTTAAAAAGTCGATATAAAATTTAAAACGCGCGAATAGTAATTCGAATCGGCGCGAAAGTTGTTTAAAAGAAGTTTATTAATACTTGCGTATATTTTCGCGCGTTTTCTAGTGCGGCTATTAATAAGTAAGTGTTTCTTATTAAAGTCGGAATTTTATTTAAAGTGTTTATAATTTAATTTTTTATTATTAATGCTCGCTTTAAAAAAGTTTAAAAGCTTTTTTTTAATTGTTCGGTTTAAATCTCCGCCGGTTATTAACGTAAAAGCTTTCGTTAGTCGGCTTATAGCTTAGCCTTTCGAGCTTCGGCTTTAAATAACAACTTAAAAGTATAATTTGCGCGCTTTTTTATTAAAGCTAAGTTTTTACTCGTTTACGATGCTCTTCTTTGCTTTTAGCAGTCTTAAAGCACTTTCGCTTTTGCTTTTAATTAAAAAGCTAACGAAACGGTTAACGGTATAATTCGAATCGTTAAAGTCTATTAAATCGTTTCGTAAAGCAATTGCTTTTTATATAAACGTATTTATAAAGTCTTTAATTAAAGTTAAAGCTTTTAACGTTTATATATCGCTCGGATTAAATAAAGTCGCATCTTTTAAGCTTTAATTAAATCTTTTTAAATTAACTTTTATAAAGTCTAACGGCTGCTTACCTTTTATATTAATTGCATTCGTCTCTTTTAAGCGATCTTCTTTAACGTTTTTTATATTAAATAAAGCGTCTTTTGTTTAACTAAAGTCTTTAATATCTTTTAGTTTAATAACGATGCTTTTGATCTCGCTAATCGATTAGCCGATCGATTTTTTCTCGTCTTTAAAATAAAATTAAGTTTTATTAAACGTTACGTTACGTATAACAATTACTTTATAAAGCATAAGAACATAGACTTTATATATATTAAAAGCTATATATTTAATTAAGTAGCTTATATGTCTTTTCGATTTAACTTTAAAAGCTCTTTTATTACGAAGAGCTTCTCGGTCTTTAATTATTAAGTACGCACGAGCGCTATACGCAATTAAACCGCTATAATCTAGTCTTAAGTCGGTGTCGATCCGTATAAAGATCGCCGGATCGTATTACTTAAAATATTGCTTAAATTAAAGCTATAATACTTTATTCGGACTTTTTATAAAGCTCTTCGCTTTCGGTATTATATTGTAAAAGTAGATAGCGGCTAATATAGTCTTAAGCTAAAGCTTTTTTAAGAGCTTTGCTTTTATTCTTATTTTAATAGACCGTTTTATTATCTTTTTCTTAGCTTTCTTAACTTTTTTATTAGATTCGTAATTAAAAGATAATAAAAGCTTTAATTCGATCTCGACCTTTTTCGCTTATCTTTAGTATTCGATAAAGCCGATAACGTTGATTACGATTATCGAAGAATCGTTATTATAGCGCATAACAGTTATTAAAAGACCGTATTTGCGTTTCGTTTATGCTTTAAATTCCTTTAACACTTTTATAACCGTTAATTGCAACTTGTCTTTTAATATAAAGCCGAATAGCTTTTTATTGTATTTATTTTTAATTATTAATAACTATTTGCTTTTATTAAAACCGTTAAAAAAGTCGAATAGATCTTAAGCGATCTTATAAAATAGCTTAGCTGCTTTGTTATTTAACGTATAGCGAGATATAACTTATTAAGCGTGCGTAATAGCACATACTTTATATTCAACTTTAATAATTCCTTTAAGTCTTACTTTTTTAGTATTATAAGCTAGCGCTTCGAAGGCTTCTTTACTTAAATGATTTGTTTATAAATATTAAAGTATCGATGAATCTTCTTTTAAAGCTCGAAAAACACTGCTCTTTTAGAATTTATAACGTATTTATAAGCGCTTTTAAGTTGTAAAAAATATTATTAAGCAAAAAGAATTACGAATCAATTAAAGCAAAGAATAATTAAATAGCTTATATTTAAAAAACGTAAAGTTGAACTTCTTTTTTAACTTTCTTAATACGACGCTCTTTTTAACTTTTTTATAACAAAGAATTGCGTTATATTTCGAGTATTATACGTTAGCTTTGCTTAAAAGAGCTTTCGAAATGATATTAATATTAAACTTTTTAACGATAACGACGTTTTTTAACTTCAAATCTTCCGTTTTAGCTTTATTTGATCCGTTTAAAGCTCTTTTAAAGATTTTAATACTTCGCTCGACGATTAAAAGACTACTCGTTTTAACTTCGATAAAGTCGATTAAGCGAAAGCGTTGAATTAACTTTAGCTTTAAAAGATTCTTATCGTTAATAAAGTAAATAGCGCCGTAATTATCGAAAAGAATGCTATTAAATAGCTAGTGCTTATTATCAGCCGTGCTATAAAAATCGTCAAGGATAAGATTATCGAGCGTATTGAAAAGCTTAAGATCGATAATAGCTATTAATACTTTTCTAAAGTATTTTAACTTATCGTTATTATTCGATTGCTTCTTTTTGCTTTTTAAAACGATTTTATCGACTTGAATCTATACTTAACTTTCTTTCGTAATCTCTTTTTAAAGCGCTTTAAACTTAAGCTCTTAAAGCTTCTTCTTTATAGCGACGATATCATTTCGATTTAGCTTTGCGAATCTACTTTTATTAAGACTATTAAAGTAATAGCGAAAGATCTTGCACTTGATTACGTTTTAATAATAGTTTCTCTTTTTAAAGCACGAGCATTTAAAACCTTTAGCAAGTCTTTTAAAGCTATCGGAGCGTTTACCGAACTGCTTAAAAGCAGTGTCGTTAGCTTTATTACTTCCGGAAGTGCTACGAGTAGTTTAATTTTCGAAAGTAACGAACACGTTAAAAAGATTAGAATTCGGATTGCTAATCTTCTTTTCGACTTAGCTTTCGTATTAGTTAAAGTAGTCGTAGAAAGTACGCTTTTAAAGCAATGATAGCTCGTCGTTTCGAATGACCTTTGCGAGCTTTAGCGACGCTTAAGTTAATAATTATTTTTCGCTAATAGCTTTTAAGAATGCTTTTATTATAAATGTACTCGTCGTTTTATAAAAGTTATTCATTTTCGTTAACTTATAAATAGCTCGATATTTTTTAATTTATACCGCTAAAAAGACGCTCTTTTGCTTAATTGCTTATAAAGATTTATTATAATTTCGTGCTATCGACAGCTTAAAGCTCGAGTCGGATAAACGATATATTTCTTAAAGTTTTTTTATTAAGAATTAAATAAAGGTATTATCTTTTTTTAAAGCCGTTAAGATCGCTTTCTCGAGAATAAAGCTCTTAACCGTCTTTTTAATCTAGTTTATAATTTGATTGTTTTTATTACTTAAAACTTTTTAATTGTTTATAGCGAAGTTGTATTCTTTTATATTATCGTTATACGCTTTTCGGACGTCTTCGAATTCAGCGTCTTTTAACTTTAAAAGTCTGTTAAGATCGTTTATAAGAGCTTTTAAGTGCAATTCTTTTTAAGCCTTTCGTTAGCGGTCTTACTTTTAAAACCATTCGTTATTAAGCTCCGTTATTATCTTTATAATAGACTTCGTTTTTAATTTAATCTGCTCGATAAAAAAAGCAAGTTCTTTTACGCTAATACGAAAAGATGCGTATTGTTTTATACTAAAGCGCTTAATAAAGTATTTATAATTCGTAATCTATCTTAAGAAGTCGCTACGACTTATAAAGTTCGTTTTATTAATTAAAAGAACTTCTTTTACTTTATCGTTTATTATTATAGTAATTGATTTTATAATTAAAGCTTTTGAAAATTAGTTAGAGTTCTTAAAGGTAGTAAGTGTTAATTATAAAGAATGAATATAATTGAAAAAGGACAGATTGCAAAAATGAAAGTTATAGCAAAATAGCGTTAAAGTGACTTACAAAATCCGCTCTCGATTAATTCGAAGGTTATTAAAGATTAATTGAATAGCTCGTAAATGCGAATATAGCTTTTAACTATAATGCTTACTAGCATTAAGATCAAGAAGAGATTCTATAAATTGAATAAAGCTTGATATATTCTATTTAAGAAGCTCGTCAAGATCTATATATATGTACTTAAGAGCTTTAATGTGCTAAGAGCGTTATTAGGCGAGGTCACATAACATATTACATATAGCTTGGGTGGAACCATGCTTGTTCCGTACAACATTAAGGTTTAAGCGAATTTCGTAATTCTAGCTTTTTTTCGCTTTCGCTTCCGTTTTTTTTTTCTTTTGCTTTTACTTTAAATACTTGCAACTTTTTACTAGCTTTTCAATTTCAAAGTAATAAAGTTTTATTAAAGTTGACTTGAATTCCGTAAGTCTCGGATATGCTATTATGCACGTGTGCTTTTGCTTGTTAAGCAATTAAAAAAAGCCTTTTTATCTTTAGTTTTCTCGCTATACGAGTACTCGTGAATTAATAAAAAGGTTTAAAGTATACTTCGTAATAAATCTATTCTTTTTTTTTAAGCGCGTTTTTAACTTGCTTCGCTGCGTAGTATTTTCGTATTTCTTTTATAGCTTTATTAATAGCAATAATACGCTTTTAAGTAAACGCGGCAAGTCGATTTTGTTCCGTTAGCTTTAATAAGGTCTTAAAAACGAAAAGCGTAAAGACTAAGCTATTAAGTCTTGCCGTATCGTTAATAGCTTTAATAATCATTTAAAGCCGGTCTTCTTTTAAAGCTTTTAAAAGCTTTTTTATAACGATCTTAAAAGCGCGTCGTATAAAAACGTAATAGCGTTTTATTAGCTCGACGTTATAATAAGCCTTTATAAGCATTTGCTTCGGAGTGCTTTTAATACTTTTAAAGTGTCTTCGAAACGTCGCTAAATTAAGATTAATTCCGAGATCGTGCATTACGTTTATAAAAAGCTTAACGTAAGTATTAACTTAATATCGATTGAATCTTTTAAGTAAATGTTATGCGGATATGCTTTTAAAAAAAGTAGCGGCTTAAAAATTAATAAAATCGCAAACGACGTGCAATACGTTCTTGCCGTTAAGATGCATTATATCGACGTATACCGTATTATTAAAATCAATATTATCTTTAAGTTTAATATTAAACCTTTTCGAAGAGCGTTCGAATACTTAATAATAATAATAAAACTTTTAGATATTATAAAGCAGATCTCGCTTAAATTCGTGCTCGGCCCTTTTAAAAACAGCAGCAAATCGGCTTGCTAAAAGGTGATTAAAACGCTTATAGATAATCTTTAATTGCTTTTTCGTAAAGTAATAATAAACGGTCTCGCTTTCGCTTTCGGTATTATAATAAGCAGCAGCGTGCTTTTTACTTAATAGCATTTATACGTGCTTAAACATTTTTATTATTAGTATTTCTTTTTTCTTTTAAATTAATACGTTTCGTAAGTTATTTAAGATTACCTTATGCTTATTTATATCAGCTAATAAAAATAAGAAAAATACGTCGCTTTTTATAACGTAGAACTTTACTTGACTTAAAAGAATATCTAAAGTAATTGCTTTAATAAAAGTAGTAAAGCCGATGCTATATTTAACGGATTTTTTTTTTGCTCGAGATATATTTAATTAGATCTCGAAATACCTTTTTTAAAGTGCTCGTAGCTAAAGCAAGCTAGCGGTAAAGAAATTAGCTGCTCTGCTATTAATTATAAAGCTTATAAATACGTTTTTAAAATACTTAAAAGCTATATAAGTTTTTGCTTTGCTCGCGAGCATACGCGGATCTTGCTCGAGCATTTTTTAAGTCTGCACTTAGCTAATAAAAGCGTAAAATGCCGTTTAAATCTTTAGTTATTTATATACTTCGTTAGCGTTAAAAGTGCTATAAGTAATTATAAAACCTTTCGACATATTAGCGTAGCTGCTCGATTCGAGTAGCTCGTTTAATAAGTTTACGATAAACTGATTGAATTCTTTCGTAAATATAAATAGCAAACCTTCGATCGATATTACGTATTAAAAGAATTTGCTTTTCGTTACTTTTTTTGCGTCTTTAAAGCTTTAAAACTTGACGACGGATGCTTTCTTTTCGTCGAGAATATAGTTAATGCTTTAGCAATTTAGCTTCTTACAAATAAAACACTTTTTCTTACTTTTAATAGCTTTAATAGCTTTTTTATTTCCGAAGTATTAGCGGTCTTAAATAAACCATTTGTATTCTTTGTTTAAATCGAAGTTAGCTTTTAAAGTGTTATATTAAAAGCAAATGTAATCGTATGATTCGCTAAAGCTCGCGTAAGCTTTAGCTTTAACGGGTCGAAAGGTTTTAATTGCAAACGCAATTGCTCGACGAATATTAGCAATTGCCGCGATAAAAGTAAAAACAAGATTTATTCGTGCAATCGTAATCTTTAGCACGTTTTTATAAGCTAAATACAACTTATTAGCAAAATTCCGATTATCTTTTAAACTTGGTCGTAAAAAGCTTTAAATGCTTTTAAGCTTTTTAGCGAGCTTTTTAAAGCATTCGCTAAGCGAGGTCTTTAAATTTTCCTTTTTAATTAAATCTAGCGAAATTTCTTTTTAATAGTCGTATTTTACTTGCTGCCGATAATCAATTTCGAAATAATCTTTTACCGCAATAGCATTAGCTTTAAATATCGAAAGCTTAGCTTTAATCATATGATTATAATAAAAAGTTATAGCTTTTTTTATAAGCATAATCGAAAATGCTATTAAATAATCGTTTAAAGTCAAGCCGTATCGACTTGCTTAATTAACAAAAATACTTAATTAAGTCTTAAAGTCATCGTCGAGTTTCGAATACTTTAGCTTTTTAAAAAAGCTTTTTGCGAACAAAGCTAATTCTTTCGCTTTTAAATAAAGGTTTACTGTTTTTAGCTTAAAAAATCGTTTTTATCATCGTTAAAAGCGCTTGTAATACCGTACGCAAGTGTGCTTTGCTTAGCTAATAATTTAATCGATAAAAGGTTACCGATATAATTGCCGATAGTCCGTCTTTTTTTAAAGTCTTTAAAAAGCTTATTTCCGGATTCGAAGTCTTTTAAAAGTCCGTTTTCGAATCTTTTTAATAGTTTAAGAAAGCCGTTCTTACTTCTTTCGTATCCGTGTCTTCGATCTTTTTGCTAATCTCTTTTGTTTTTTTTTCGTTGATTATCGTTAAGATCGCTAAAGCTATTTAAGTTACCGGCTAAAGCTTTAACTTAATAATATCCGTACTTTTAAGCACGCTTTTAGCGATTCTTATACTTTTAATATTTCTTTTATCGATACGTAGCTTATTAAAAGATTTAAAAAGCTTATCGGTACGTTCGAGAATGCTAGATCTTTTTTTCGAGTTATTAAGATTAAGTACGGAAATCTGTACGCTATCTTTAATAAAAGCTGATTTTATTCGAAATGCTTTTTAGTTTTAACGAATCTTTTTTTAACGTATAGCTTTCGTAGCTTCGAGTGTTGTTTAATCCGATGAAAATCTTAAAACCTTTATTATTATTGCTATTAAGCTTAAGTTTTTTAAAAAATTAAGTATAGCTTTTAAGAAATAAGTTTAAAGGTCGCTAAAGTGATTTTAGTTCTTTTTATATGATTAGCGTATTACGTAGCGATTAATAAATTAAAAGCGTCGAGTACGTTAAAGTGCTTTGTCGTAGCTTTTCGTTAGATTATATAGCGTAAGTCCGTAATTCCGCTATTTGCTTTGCTATCACTTTTATATTTTGCTTTATATTTTTTCTCTTTTTCGTAAACTCTTCGCGTAACTTTCGAATTTCCTTTTTTTTTTTTTTCTTGCTTAAGATCTTTTTTTCTTTTCTTTTTAAGCTTTTCGAAAGTAATAAAAGTAGTTAAAGCGTATTATCTTCGTCGTTCGTAAGGTTTTCGACGGTCTATTTTAATTCGAGACTTAAAAGTATTGCTTATTGCTTTTTTATTTTTTCGAAAGTTTATTAATGCTATTGCTCGTCGTTTAAAAGCTTGACCATCTTATTAGCGTAGCCTTTTTGCTTTAAAAGGCATTATACGCTTTTAAATAGCAAGTGTTTTTTAAAGCTAATAAAAGTAGCAAACTTAAAGCTTCGTTTCGTATTATCTTTCGTTATCGTAAAGCTTGTTTAATCTTAACGTAAAAAAGCGTGCCGGAATAAGCTTTATAAATCGTAATTCTTTAACTTTTTACACTTCGCATTTAAAAAGTCTTTTACTATTGCTCGAGCCGTAATCTCGCTATCGAGCTTTGCGTATAATAGCTCGTTTAAGTCAAATAAGATGCTCGATATCTTGTCGTTTAATCTTTCCGAAAAGCTTAAGAGTCTTAAGTATAATAGTCTTTTTAGCTAAATAGCTAAAGGTTCCGTAAGTGATAATAAAACTCGAAAAGTATAATACTTTATTGCTTTTTATCGGCTAGATTCTTTACTTAAAAGTTTAGTTGCTCGATCGGTTATAATTGTTGTTTATTTATATATAAGTCGATCTAAATTTAATTAAGTTATTATATATAGCAAGCGCGGCTTTTATAGCGTTAAAGTTATTTAAAAGTAACTTGGTTCGGAATCACTTTTCCGTAAGAATAAAGAAAATCGATAGTATAAAAAGCGATTTAATACGAAATCGCTTTTCCGTTATAAAAGAAAAGTATCGTAATAAAAAGTATCTTCGCTATAAAGTATTCTTCGCTTTTTTGTGATTGATCATTTAATAATAAATCAATTATTAATTAATATTAAATTACTTTTAAGCGATTAAAAATATATTTATAAAGTCGTAACGGTCGTCAAAGTACTTGCAATTGCAAAACACTCGATTAATAAAGTATTTAAATTCTGTTTGCTTTTTAATGTTTAAAAGAGTTGATTCCTTTTATATGATTAAAAGAAATCACGTGCATTAGTTAGCTAATAAGTTTACTTGTCAAGTTAAGGGTCTTTTGATTACTAGCATGCTAAGCGAGGCATGCCAAGTGGCCCGTGAACCATGGTTTACGGGTGAGCTCCTTCAACTACTATTACTACTACTATTATTAGCCAAGGTCGATATGGATATACCGATATAACTTTAAAAGCAAAGAGCTATATAAGCTTTCGGTCTTTTAGACCACTCCTTTTATTTATAAAACCTGTTGGATTGCTTCTAAGCGATTAAGAATATATTCGTAAGGTCGTAACGGTCGTTAAAGTACTTGCAATTGCAAAACACTCGGTTAATAAAGTATTTGAATTTTGTCTGCTCTTTAATGCTTAAGAGAGCTGATTCCTTTTATATAATTAAAAGGAATCACGTGCACTAGCTAGCTAATAGGTTTACTTATTAAGTTAAAAGTCCTTTGACTATTAGCATGCTAAGCGAGGCATGCTAAGTGGCTTATGAACCATAGTTTACGAGTGAGCTCTTTTAATTACTATTACTACTATTATTATTAGCTAAGGTCGATATAGATATACCGATACCGGCAACTCTTTTTTTAGCAAGCAATGCTTTGCTAACTATTATATCGACCGAAAAAAAAAGAAAGTAATCAAACAAAAGAAAAACAATCTTATCTTTCTTTCTTTTATAACGGCCTTTTTACTTACTTATTTACTTACATCTTTAAAGTATTTATTAAAATTAGCTTTTGCAAAGAAGTATTAGCCTCGACTTTAATTATAGCGTTAGCAAAGTTAGATTTTCTTTCCATTTAACGTACCTTAAAGAGCTTTCGCTTTTCGTATGACTTTCGAATAGCTATAATATCGATCATAAAGCGCTTTTCCTTAATAGTTCCTAGCTTTATTATATATTCGTAAAGCGAATAAGAATCAGTGCACACAATTACAAAGAAATTAAGGATCTTTAACTGAGCTATAATTTAAGCAAAAGTAATCGATATAGCAATAGCTATATCGATACTTAAAGATATAGCGTATAGCTTAAAAGCTAGTATTGCTTTTATTACTTTTTTGCACTTTTATAATACTTAATAAAAGATGTTACTCGTCAAAGTGAACTCGTTTTTATTTACGTAAGCCTTATTATTAAAAATAGCTACGAAACCGATTTAAGAGCTAAGGTTAGCGTTATTAACAAACGCTTTATCTATAAATATAAAAAGCTTCGCAGTTTTTAAGTCTAAAAGCACGTAATAAATCTCTTGTATTAAGTGATCGATTAGCTATTAGATTACTTTATTAAAAGCTTTATAATCTTCGTTTTTCGGTTTTTAATATTAAGCAGCTATCGATAAAGCGCAAGATGCTTTTAAATAGCAAATAATAATTAAATACGCTCTTCGAGCACGTTGCTTTAAGTACTTTTTGACTTGTATTGCTAAATCGAGCTTGATCACGGCAAGCCTTTCACTTTGCTTTTTCTGCTCAACTAATAATCCGACCCCGTCTTTATCTAAAGATAACTTGTATCTATTAAAAATCATCGGTTCGGCGTGTATAAAAGTCTTTATTTCCTTGCTTTTTAATTTAAATTTAACTAACTCTTTCTTTTCCTTTGCTTTTATAGCTCGATTAATAATTATAAAAACATCGTCCGTTTATAAAGCAGCTATTCTTAATTGATCTTTATTAATTAATATAAAAAAGCAAAAATCAAAGCTCGATTGCTTTATATCGAAGTTGTTTGTAAAGTGCTCGGAAAAACGCTTATACTAGTGCGTCTTTGCTTCGAAGATGCTATATAAAAAGCTAGTTATAAAAAATAAAGTGCCGAAAAAGAATCGATAAGTGATCTCTTTAAGTAATCGTACGACGATTATTCGGATGAGCTTCGTGCTTAATTAAGTATAAGCTTGCGTAATATCTTTATTATAAACTTAATACTCGTAATCTTTTATTAAAGAAAGAGCTAAAGTATAACAAAGTCTTTAATTCGCTCGTTGTACCGTAAGTGACTCGGTAAGTACTTTCGTTTTGCTTTTATTTTAAAAAGCTTAGATTATTATACGAGACTTCTCGTATAGCGTAAGTATTCTTTTACTTTTAATCTTATTAATAAACTTAAATCCGAAGATCTTAGCGCTTTTAGCGCGTAAGTCGATGCTTAAGATCACTTAAAAGATGCTTTAAGCTATTAATCTAGTTAATTCTTTTGCTTTAAACTCTTAAAATAATACTTTAAAGCTCTTAATAATTCTTTCGGCTCGTAGCTTAGCTAAGAGCTTATAATCTCGGCGTTCTTTATCGGTAATCAACATTTTAAAGTCTTTAATAAATAAAACGTAAGAATCGCTTTCTTTTTCGTCGAGTACGATCGAGATATTAAGATCGTACTTTTAATAAAGTATTTAGACTATTAGTATTATTAATCTTTAAGAATTAATAAGTTGAGAGTTAAAAGCTAATCTTAACAGGCTTTTTAGATTAAGCGACTTCGATAAATTAAGCGAATATTAAAGTTTAAGCGAATTTCGTAGTTTTAGCTCTTTTTCGCTTTCGCTTTCGTCCTTTTCTTCTTTCGCTTTTACTTTAAATACTTGCAACTCTTTTAATAGCTTTTCAATTTTAAAGTAATAAAGTTTTATTAAAGTTGACTTGAATTTCGTAAATCTCGGACATATTATTATGCACGTATGCTTTTGCTTGCTAAGCAGTTAAAAAAAGCCCTTTTACTTTTAGTTTTCTTGCTATACGAATACTCGTAAACTAATAAAAAAGTTTAAAATATACTTCGTAATAAATCTATTCTTTTTTTTAAGCGCGTCTTTAACTTGCTTCGCTACGTAGCATTTTCGTACTTTCTTTATAGCTTTATTAATAATAGTAGCACGCTTTTAAGTAAACGCGGCAAGTCGATCTTGTTCCGTTAGCTTTAATAAGGTTTTAAAAACGAAAAGCGTAAAGATCAAGCTATTAAGTTTTGCCGTATCGTTAATAGCTTTAATAGCTATTTAAAGCCGGTCTTCTCTTAAGGCTTTTAAAAGCTCTTTTATAACGATCTTAAAAGCGCGTCGCATAAAGACGTAATAGCGTTTTATTAGCTCGACGCTATGATAAGCTTTTATAAGTATTTGCTTCGGAGTGTTTTTAATACTTTTAAAGTATTTTCGAAACGTCGTTAAATTAAAATTGATTTCGAGATCGTATATTACGTTTATAAAAGGCTCGACGTAAGTATTAATTTAATATCGATTGAATCTTTTCAATAAGTGCTATACGAATATGCTTTTAAAAAAAGTAGCGGCTTAAAATTTAATAAAGTCGCAAACGACGTGCAATACATTTTTGCCGTTAAAATGCATTATATCGACGTATACCGTATTATTAAAGTTAGTATTATGTTTAAGTTTAATATTAAACTTCTTTAAGAAGCGTTCGAATATTTAATAATAATAATAAAACTTTTAGATATTATAAAGCAGATCTCGCTTAAATTCGTGCTCGGCTTTCTTAAAAATAATAGCAAATCGGCTTGTTAAAAAGTGATTAAAACGCTTATAAATAGTTTTTAATTGCTCTTTCGTAAAGTGGTAATAAACGGTCTCGCCTTCGCTTTCGATACTATAATAAGCAGCAGCGTGCTTTTTATTTAATAGCATTTATACGTGCTTAAATATTCTTATTATTAATATTTTTTTTTTCTTTTAGATTAGTACGTTCCGCAAATTATTTAAGATTACTTTATGCTTATTTATATTAGTTAATAAGAATAAGAAAAGTACGTCGTTCTTTATAACGTAAAACTCTACTTAACTTAAAAGAATATTTAAAATAATTGCTTTAATAAAAGTAACAAAGCCGATATTATATTTAACGGATTTCTTTTTTGCTCGGGATATATTTAATTAGATTTCGAAGTATTTCTTTTAAAATGCTCGTAGTTAAAGCAAGCTAACGGTAAAGAAATTAGCTGCTCCGCTATTAATTATAAAGCTTATAAACATGTTTTTAAAATACTTAAAAGCTATATAAATCTTTGCTTTGCTCGCGAGCATACGCGGATCTTACTTAAGCATTTTTTAAATTTATACTTAGCTAGTAAAAGCGTAGAATACCGTTTGAATCTTTAGTTATTTATATATTTCGTTAGCGTTAAAAGTGCCGTAAGTAATTATAAAACCTTTCGATATATTAACGTAGCTGCTCGATTCGAGTAGCTCGTCTAGTAAGCTTGCGATAAATTGATCGAATTTTTTCGTAAATATAAATAGCAAACCTTCGATCGATATTACGTATTAAAAGAATTTGCTTTTCGTCACTTTTTTTGCGTCTTTAAAGCTTTAAAACTTAGCGACGGATGCTTTCTTTTCGTCGGAAGTATAATTAATGCTTTAGCAACTTAGCTTCTTGCAAACAAAACACTTTTTCTTACTTTTAATAGCTTTAATAGCTTTTTTACTTTCGAAGTATTAGCGGTTTTAAATAAAATATTCATATTTTTCGTTTAAATCGAAATCAGCTTTTAAAGTGTTATATTAAAAGCAAGTATAATCGTATAGTTCGCTAAAACTCGCGTAAGCTTTAACTTTAGCGAGTCGAAAAGTTTTAATTGCAAACGCAATTGCTCGACGAATGTTAGCAATTGCCGCGGTAAAAGTAAAAGCAAGATTCATTTGTGCAATCGTAATCTTTAATACGTTTTTACAAACTAAATACAGCTTATTAATAAGATTCCGATCATCTTTTAAACTTAATCGTAAAAAGCTTTAAATGCTCTTAAGCTTTTTAACGAGCTTTTTAAAGCATTCGTTAAGCGAAGTCTTTAGATTCTCTTTCTTAATCAAATCTAACGAAATTTCTTTTTAACAGTCGTATTTTGCTTATCGCCGGTAGTTAATCTTGAAGTGGTTCTTTACCGCAATAGCATTAGCTTTAAATATCGAGAGCTTAGCTTTAATTATATAATTATAATAAAAGGTTATAGCTTTTTTTATAAGCATAATCGAGAATACTATTAAGTAATCGTTTGAAGTCAAGCCGTATCGATTTGCTTAATTAGCAAAAATACTTAATTAAATTTTAAAATCATCGTCGGATTTCGAATACTTTAATTTCTTAAGAAAGCTTTTTGCAAACAAAGCTAATTCTTTCGCTCTTAAATAAAAGTCTGCTGCTCTTAGTTTAAAGAAATCGTTTTTATTATCGTTAAAAGCGCTTATAATGCTATACGCAAGTGTGCTTTGCTTGACTAATAGTTTGATCGGTAAAAAGTTACCGATATAATTGCTAGTAGTCCGTTTTCTTTTAAAGTTTTTGAAAAGCTTATTTCCGGATCCGAAGTCTTTTAAAAGTCCGTTTCCGAATCCTTTTAATAATTTAAAAAAGCCGTTCTTACTTTTTTCGTATTCGTATCTTCGATTTCTTTGCTAATTTCTTTTATTTTTTCTTTATCGGTTATCGTTAAGATCGCTAAAGCTATTTAAGTCACCGGCTAAAGCTTTAGCTTAATGATATCCGTACTTTTAAGCACGCTCTTAACGATTCTTATACTTTTAATATCTTTTTTATCGATACGTAGCTTATTAAAAGATCTAAAGAGCTTATCGATACGTTTGAAAGTGCTAGATCTCTTTTTCGAGTTGTTAAAGTTAAGCACGAAAATCTGTACGCTATCTTTAATAAGAGCTGATTTTATTCGGAATGCTTTTAAGTTTTAGCGAGTCTTTTTTTAACGTATAGCTCTCGTAGCTTCGAGTATTGTTTAGTTCGATAAAGATCTTAAGACCTTTATTATTATTGCTATTAAGCTTAAGCTTTTTAAAAAACTAAGTATAGCTCTTAAGAAATAAGTTTAAAAGTCGCTAAAGTGATTTTAGCTTTTCTTATATAATTAGCGTATTGCGTAGCGATTAATAAATTAAGAGCGTCGAGTACGCTAAAATGCTTCGTCGTAGCTTTTCGTTAAATTATATAACGTAAGTTCGTAATTTTGCTATTTGCTTTGCTATCACTTTTATATTTTGCTTTATATCTTTCTTTTTTTTCGTAAACTCTTCGCGTAACCTTCGAATTTCTTTTTTTTTTCTCTTTTGCTTAAGGTCTTTTTTTCCTTTTTTTTTAAGCTTCTCGAAAGTAATAAAAGTAATTAAAGCGTATTATCTTCGTCGTTCGTAAAGTTTTCGGCGATCTACTTTAATTCGAGACTTAAAAGTATTGCTTATTGCTTTTTTATTTCTTCGAAAGTTTATTAATGCTATTGCTCGTCGTTTAAAAGCTTGACCATCTTATTAGCGTAGCCCTTTTGCTTTAAAAAGCACTATACGCTTTTAAATAGCAAGTGTTTTTTAAAGCTAATAAAAGTAGCAAACTTAAGGCTTCGTTTCGTATTATCTTTCGTTATCGTAAAGCTCGTTTAATTTTAGCGTAAGAAAGCGTGCCGGAATAAGCTTTATAAATCGTAATCCTTTAGCTTTTTATACTTTATATTTAAAAAGTCTTTTATTATTACTCGAGCCGTAATCTCGCTATCGGGCTTTGCGTATAATAACTCGTTTAAGTTAAATAAGATGCTCGACATTTCGTCGTCTAGTCTTTCCGAAAGGCTTAAAAGTCTTAAGTATAATAGTTCTTTTAATTAAATAGCTAAGGGTTCCGTAAGTAATAATAAGACTCGAAAGGTATAATACCTTATTGCTTTTTATCGGCTAGACTTCTTACTTAAAAGTCTAGTTGCTCGATCGGCTATAATTGTTGTTTATTTATATGTAAGTCGATTTAAATTTAGCTAGATTGCTATATATAGCAAGCGCGGCTCTTATAGCGTTAAAGTTGTTTGAAAGTAACTTAGTTCGAAATCACTTTTCCGTAAGAATAAAGAAAATCGATAATATAAAAAGCGACTTAATACGAAATCGCTTTTCCGTTATAAAAGAAAGGTATCGTAATAAAAAGTATCTTCGCTATAAAGTATTCTTAGCTTCTTTATAATTGATTATTTAATAATAAATTAACTATTAATTAGTATTAAATTGCTTTTAAGCGATTAAAAATATATTCGTAAAGTCGTAACGGTCGTTAAAGTATTTGCAATTGCAAAACACTCGGTTGTAGGCTGCTCCATGGGGCCCCATGGGGCCCCACGGAGTTTTGGGTCCTCCCCACGGGGGAACCCACGGAGGGTACAAAATTCTGCCCTTCCTTATAAGGAAACCTTATAAGGCGTGAGGTTACTCTATAGGGTTTATATACATAAAAATATGTATATACATAATTACTAATTAAGTTTACTAATTACATTTATTAATTACATTTACTAATCACATTTACTAATTACATTTACTAATTACATTTATTAATCAAAGACTTAAAGTATTAGTTAAATTTACTAGTTACAAAAGCCTAAAGGTTAATAAAGACCCGTTCTTTAGCTTAAGTCTATTAGTTACAAAGAGTTGATAAAGACCCGTCCTTTTGCAGTTACGTAGAATACGTTCAACTCGGTCTCCGCTTTTAACTTAAGCTCTTGCTTATAAGCATAGTTTAAATAAATCTCGTTTAACTTAAGTAGCTCTTTTAGCTTTTAGCACTTATTGCTTTACTTAAACTCATTTTCATTCGAGAACTTGAAGGTAAAGCGTTTGTATGTTAAGGTGCTATCGATAGTAAAAAAGTATAGCATCAATAGCTCTTTCAAGATGCTTTTAGCTTCGGCATGATCGCTATCGAAAAGCTTAAGAATAAGATCACTTAAGATCAATCGAACCTTGATATCTTTATAAGTGAATTGCTTTTTAATTAAATTAAAAAAAGAGATAAAGTGGTCGAAGACTCGAAAAGATAAAGGACTTAAGCGCTCTCTTTCTAAATAAAAAATCAATTAGTGATCATAGAATATAAATGTTATTACTAACCTTATTAGCACCGTAGTGCTTGATGCCGAACTTATCGACAAAACTTTTGCGACCTTTCTATTCGTAATCGAGGCCGATTAGTCTTAAAAACAAAGCGGTATCTTCTTCGTTATAGCAAATAAACATTAAATTAATAACGTTATTATTAGCATAAACGATTACGAAATCCTTATAGCGATTAAGTATCTCGTTGATTAGCTTGTTGCTACCGGTGTTAAAAGAGTTGACCTCGATTATAGCGTTATAAAAGAAGAGAATCGACATTGTTAAATAAAGAAAATAATTAGCTTAAAGCAAAGAATTAAAAAGTAAAGAATCAAAAAGAAAATAATTACTTAAGTTAAGTGTAGTTGTAGTTAAGTGTTAAAGTTAGTTAAAAAGTTAAGTGTTGAGGTTAAGAAGTTGAGTGTTGAAGTTAAGGTTAAGAAGTTAAGTGTTAAAGTTGAGAAGTTGAAGTTAAGTGTTGAAGTTGAAGTTAAGAAGTTGAATAGAAAGTAGTTGTAATAATAATGAAAAAAAGAAAAGGAAAAAGAAAAGGAGCGAGTACTTATATAAAAATAAAAGTGTAGCTTAATTGTAATCGAAGCATTGTTTCGATTTATTAAAGGTGAATTATAATATTTGAAATAATGAATCGACGCGGAACAAAGAAAATAACGCGTTTTAAAACAATAAATCGACGCGGAACAAAAAAAATAACGCGTCGCTTAATAATAATCGCAATGCTTCGATTCAACAAAAGTGAATTATAATATTTGAAACACGAACTCGACGCGGAACAAAAAAGGAATGCTTCGCTTAGTAAATCTGATTAGTAAATCTAATTAGTAAATCTGATTAGTAAATCTAATTAGTAAATGCTGCACGAAAAGAAACCTTATATGCTGCACGTCCTTTTGCTACACGTGCTTAGCTCGGCTATAGCTCGGCTATAGCTCGGCTATAGCACGTGCTTTACCGTACGTAATCTAATTAGTAAATCTGATTAGTAAATCTGATTAATAAATGCTGCATAGAAAGAATTAACGTACTTAAGGCTGCTATACGTAATTTACGTAAGGCTGCTACACGTAACTTACGTAAAGCTGCTATACGTAACTTACGTAAAGCTGCTACACGTAACCCACGTAAGGCTGCTATACGTAACCTACGTAAGGCTGCTATACGTAACTTACGTAAGGCTGCTATACTTAACGTACTTAAGGCTGCTACACGTAAACTACGTAAGGCTGCCATACGTAACTTACGTAAGGCTGCTACACTTAACGTACTTAAAGCTGCTATAGCTCGGCTATAGCTCAGTTATAGCACGTGCTTTACCGTACGTAATCTGATTAGTAAATCTAATTAGTAAATCTGATTAGTAAATCTGATTAGTAAATGCTGCATAAAAAGAATTAACGTACTTAAAGCTGTTATACGTAACTTACGTAAGGCTGCTACACGTAACTTACGTAAGGCTGCTACACTTAACGTACTTAAGGCTGCTACACGTAACTTACGTAAAGCTGCTATACGTAACTTACGTAAGGCTGCTACACTTAACGTACTTAAAGCTGCTATAGCTCGGCTATAGCTCGGCTATAGCACGTGCTTTACCGTACGTAATCTGATTAATAAATCTGATTAGTAAATTTAATTAGTAAATCTGATTAGTAAATCTGATTAGTAAATCTGATTAGTAAATGCTGTATAGAAAGAATTAACGTACTTAAGGCTGCTATACGTAATTTACGTAAAGCTGCTACACGTAACCTACGTAAAGCTGCTACACTTAACGTACTTAAGGCTGCTACACGTAACTTACGTAAAGCTGCTATACGTAACTTACGTAAAGCTGTTACACTTAACGTACTTAAAGCTGCTATAGCTCGGCTATAGCTCGGTTATAACACGTGCTTTACCGTACGTAATCTAATTAGTAAATTTGATTAGTAAATCTAATTAGTAAATCTGATTAATAAATGTTGCATAGAAAGAATTAACGTACTTAAGGCTGCTATACGTAACTTACGTAAAGCTGCTACACGTAACTTACGTAAAGCTGCTATACTTAACGTACTTAAGGCTGCTATACGTAACTTACGTAAAGCTGCTATACGTAACTTACGTAAAGCTGCTATACTTAACGTACTTAAAGCTGCTATACGTAAACTACGTAAGGCTGCTATACGTAACTTACGTAAAGCTGCTACATTTAACGTACTTAAAGCTGCTATACTTAACGTACTTAAAGCTGCTATACGTAACTTACGTAAAGCTATTATACGTAACTTACGTGCTACACTTAACGTACTTAAGGCTGCTATACGTAACTTACGTAAGGCTGCTATACGTAGCGTACGTAAAGCTATTATACGTAACTGACTCATGAACTATAGTTCACGAGTGAACTCTTCTTTTAACTACTACTACCGGTATTCTTAGCTAGCTAGCTAAGGTCGATATAAATATATTAATAATAATAAAAAAACTAAAGATATCGATAAAAAAGAATTCAATTAATCATTGCAATCAATTGTAAATAAATAAATACAAAAACTTAATAATACAAAAAAAGCAATTTAGTAAATAAAATCAAAGTCGCTAATTATAAAACTTAGCAAGAGCGATACTCTTTGCAATTAAACGCTTGATTTTAAAAAAAGCTTTTTTCTTTTTATCTTATACTAATCCTGCTTTATCATCTTCTTTTTCTTTTATTCGTTTGCGCTTTAAAGTTGATAATAGATTTGTAATTCGTTCGCTTATAAAAGTATTAGATTTAAAGTCGTTAAACTTATATATAATAATTGATTTACTTTGATTTTAAATAACGATTAAAAGAGTTTTAAGTTTCGAAATACTAAGTTTCGAAGTTTAAGCGGCATTTAAGGTTTTATAAGATAGCGAAGCCGAGTCCGGTATTCTATTAGCTTCTTTTTTACTTATTATCTTTTCATCACTTTGCTTAAAGCTTGATATTTCTTTTGCGTTAAAATAATTTTATTAAAAAATATTATTCGAATCGTTTTGATCGTATAAATTTGCTATCGCTAATATTTAAGTTAGAATTTATATTTAAATAAAAGCGTATATTATATAATATCGTACTTCGTTGCACTTTATTTTTATAGTTTATATAGCGTTTAAAGCTAGTCGATTCGTTCGTACTATTCGAATCTGAATTTTCTAAATCGTTTTCGTTTTTTATATTATTAAGAACGTTTTAATCTGTATCATCTTGAGTTTGCTTATCGAAAGGTAAATCCGTAGTTATTTTCGATTGATTTACTTTGCTTAGTTTTCTTTATAAAGAATATAATCGATTTGCTACGACTTTGCTTTAAGAAGCGGAAGAATGCGCTTTGTATAATCTTATATAATAGTTAGTAAATCGATTAGTAAATCGATTAATAAATCGATTAGTAAATCGATAAAAAGTAAAAATATCGCAAGTAAATTAACTTACTTTTTAAATGCTTTTCGTAATTTAAAGACTTTCCGTACCGTAGCTGTCGCATTTTAAACGAAACATCTTTATTAATATCTTGAAACTTATTTAAGTTCTCTTTTATTTAATATAATTAATAAATATTTATAAAATCAACATTATTTAAACTTATGTGATTCTCGCACTTTAGCTTTTAATATTATCAACTTAGCTTTTCGTTGCTTAAAACTTATTATTCGAAAGTCTTGATCGATCGTAAGATTATCGCAAGCAAAAATATATTCAAAACAAAATAAGCTTTAAAATTAACGATTTTGCTATTCTTAAAACTTTTGTACTTTTTATTCGAATTCTTCTTTAAGCTAATCTTTATTTAAATTATTATAATTTATTAAAATCGATTCGAATAAGTGCCGAGCTTTATTTAAGCGAGTATTATATATTTTAAAATATAAAGCAGTTATTTCTTTTGCGATTATTAATAGCGATAAATTACCGCGACGATAATCGCAAATATCTTTTGCAATATTAAATACTCTTTTTACGCAAACACTAGTTAAAGAGATGCATAGAAAATCTTTAGCTATTCGAGCTAAATCAAAGTACCGAGGCTTAAGGTTTCGCTAAGAAATTAAAATCTTTCGTCCGTCGATCGTTAAACTTAATTAATAAAAATTAATAAAATTAAAGTTTTAAATTAAAATTTTAAACTTACGAATTGAAAGATAATCATGCACTTCCGACGACTCGTGATCTGTATCTTCGAAAGAAGCTTATAAAAAAGAACTTAGTATTAATCTGTCGCGAAGTAATAAAGCAGCTATCGGTTAACGATCGATTGCTTTAATATTATTAATACGTTAAGCTATAGATATTAAAGACTTATAATATTCGTTAAAAAGCCTTTCGAATCTCGCTTGATATATTGTAGACTAATTTTTACTTTCGTAAAACTAAGAAAAATTTAAGTCGAAAGTTTTTAACTTAATAACAAAATATAAGATTATCGCGAAAGCAAAAATATCTTTTAGCGGCCTTTGCGTTTTCTTATAATACTTATTTAATTTCTCGATAGCATTAATAACGCCTTCTTTTAATTGCAAGATCTATTTAAAATCATTGCGATTTTCTTTCGAAATCTTTATATATTTAAACTTTAATCGTGCTTGTGCTTTATTTAAACGTTCGAATATTTTATCGAACATTAAAAATCCGTATTGAATAATAAGACTAAGCTCTTCACTTAAGTGTATAATTAAAAAGTGAAACGATCGAAAGATATCGATTAGTTATAAGATTTGCTTTTATTAAGTATTAAATAATTTAAAAATACTTATCTTATCGATTTTTATATAATGTTTTTAAATAACATCTTTAAAAGTTATAAATCGATTAAGCATATAGAATATAGAATCTTATTTTATAATAATATTTAAAATAAGCTTTAAGCTTTTCGTTAAAAGATACTTTAAATCGTCGATAAAAGCTTTTATCGTTTTATTAAATCGCGATTTTCGAAGTTAACTAGCCGTAACACACTTAACAAACTTCTGAACTTAAGTACGTTAATTAATAATTAGTAAATATAATTAATAAATATTTTTTTTTAAAAAAAAAAACTTATAATCGCAAGTGTATATATAATCTTTCGTTTATCGCGTCTTCTTGCTCTCTTTAGCTCGTTTATATTAGAATCTTCTTCTTAATGCTTTTTTAAGCTTTCGTTCGTTAGCGATAATCGCGGTTCGAGCAACGCTTTAAAAGATAATTGCAAGACGTAAGCTATATACGGAACGTATAGAATCTCTTAACTTATAAAAAGCTTTTTCTTAAATGCATCTTCGACGCATTTAAGCAACTCTTTTATTATTATGTTATTTAAAGATGCGTTATCCGTTGTAATCGCGATTATCTTTTTTATTAAGCTTAATTTAATAAAGCGTTCGTAAATAATTCTTGCTAATTCTTCTTTTGTATAATTGAACTTAACGTATATAAATCTAAGCATAAGCTGAATCATATGCTAATCTTTTGTAATTGCAGTTCCGATTATGCATATAAAAGAATAGCGCTTAATGCTAAACTAATAGTTTAATGAAATGTTAAGTTTTTAATTAGCTAGTAAATTGTCTAATAGATAGCGATTAATTTTTAAAATCTTATCGTCGAGGTCTCGCTTAATAGTTGAAGCATTAAAGAGCTTAAAATATAAGTTTTGTAATTCGTAAAGAGATTTTTAATCCGGGTTATTAACTATTCGAAACGAGCTTCGCGTAGATAATATAATATTTAAAACACTTTTTCGAAATGCTGATTTTAAGTTTTGATGCGAAAGCGTTCTTCGTAATAGATGTGTTTATTAAATATTAGTTTTATTATTTATTGATCAGATTTATTAATCCGATTTACTAATTAAATTTACTAATCAGATTTACTAATCAAATTTATTAATTAGATTTATTAATCCGATTTATTAATTAGATTTACTAATTAGATTTACTAGATTTATTAATCGAATTTATAAATAAAAACAAATGTATTAAATTGCGTTGAAGAGATTTAGATCTTAATTGAGTTTGTTAAAGCTTTTGTTTTAGCTTACTTACGACGCGTTTGCAAATATCTGTTTTCTAATAATCGGTTAATGCTTTCGTTCTAGAAGCTTTTAGCTTCGGATGCTTTAAAGCTCGGTCGCACTTTTTATAGCATATTACAAGCTCTTTTATTGATTTCTTAACTGCTTAAACGAATTTAATCTATACAAAAGAAGTTTTCTTTTTATTCTAATCGATTCGCAAAAGATTTTGATTAGCCTTTTGTTATTAAGAATACTATAAAGTCTGTGATTATTAAGTATTAAAAGTCTTAATCTTTTTGACGTTTTAAATATAATATTGATTAAAACATTTAATAATTGCTGATAGTATTAAGTTAGAAAAACTAGTTGTAAAGCTTTCGAACTCTTGACTTTAAAATGGATCGGTATCTTCGTAAATAATTAAAGTAATTTAAGATAAAAACGAATTAGTAGCTTGAAAAGATATGTTTAGATTTTAGCGAATTTGTTATTAAACTATTGATTTGAACTTATATATCAACGTCTTATATACTTGAATATTATATAATATTATTTTATGATTTAAATATATTTTATTAAGTTAGTTTATTTTTAAAAAAAGTTTTGTTTACGCTTAATTCTTTTTAAGTAGTATTCTTGCGAGCGTTAAGTTTTAACTAGCGGTTTTTTTTTTATCTTTTCATTTCTTTTTATTTCCTTTTTATTAAAGCTTAATTATAATTATATCTTTTAACACTTTTAAGCTCTTTTTACTTAAGTTGACTATTACGAACAACCTTTTTATATATAAACCTTAATGTCGGTATATCTATATCGACCTTAGCTAGCTAATAGTATTTAAAAGAGTTTACGGGCCACTTAATATACTTCGCTTAGCATATCACACTAGTTAAAGGACTTTTAACTTAACTAATAAACTTATTAGTTAACTAGTGCGCGTGATTCCTTTTAATCATATAGAAGGAATCAGCTCCTTTGAATTTTAAAGAGCAATTAGAATTCAGATACTTTTATAACCGAGTGTTTTGCAATTGCAAGTACTTTAACAACCGTTACGAAGTTACGAATATATTCTTTAATCGCTTAAAAGGAATCTAATACTTAGTTTTTTTTAACTTTTACTTTCGATAATTATTAATTTCAAATTCAAATAATGATTTTATAATCTTTTTAAGCTTTATATAATCCTTTCGCTTTTTTATAAATTCTTTAAATAATCGCTTAAAGTCGTTATAACAAGTACTTACTTAAATTTATTAAGGTTTAATTAGTATACAAGGATAAAGTGCTTATAGAAATCTTAATTTAAATATAATCTTTGCAGCTTTCTTTTCGGTTGCTGCTATGCGGTAAATAAAATTAATATAATTTAATAAATATTAAAAATAAAAGCATTTAATTAAAAATTTATTATATAAAACGATAAAACACTTTATAATCGTATTAGCTTATAATTATATCTATAAGCTCGAATATCTATTATAGCTAAAAAATAAATAAAAGAAATTTATATTTTAACGGACGCTTACCGATTTATTTGTAAGTGCCGTTTTATTATTTATATATTAATCAAGTTATTAATTTATTAAGGATTGCAAACCAATTAAACTCGATCTTTATCGAAGTAGATAATGAAACTTATTATTCTTTTTTTATTAGACGAACGAACGGTCGAAACGCTCGGTATATAATAAAAATGCTAGACGAAGAAGAGCGTAATCGTAGCTAGTTAATTGGAATAGACGAATATCGAGTTAAGCGGTTTTTAAATAACGGCTATAAAATTAAGCTATCTATTAAATAGATTAATAAAAACGAACATAACGACGGATATTATAGAATTAGTATTATTAGCGAGCAAAAGACTTTTTATATATAAAAAAAAGGTATCGCAAGAAAGAAAAGTAATAAATTCGATAGCTTGCGAAAGCCTCTTGAATTTCATTATTATAAATTAATAGATGAGTTTATATAAATAGTTTTAAAATCGTTATTATATTAAATAAAATATATATATGATTAATTTTAAATATAATTTATAAATTTAAATATTAAAATAATTTATTAATATATTTATATCGATTTTAAATACAGCAAGTCGGTCAATTCTTTTTATTTAAAACTTCAAAATGTGACGACCTTAAGCGATTACTTAAAAGAACTCACGAGAGCGCGAAGGTTTATATAAAAGCTTAAGAGAATCTTAAAGTAATGATTTAAAATTAATAATTACCGAGTATAAAGGTCGAAGGTAGCTAAGGTCTATATATACGAAAGTAAAAGCGTTAAAGACTCGTGAACTATAGTTTATAAGTTAAAAGCGAAGAATAAAAGAATACGAAGAATATAAAAGAAAAAATAAAAGAAGTAGCTTAACGCATGTAAAGTGCGTTTAAGAGACTTGTGACGACTTTAAGCGATTACTTAAAAGAACTTACGAAAGCGCGAAGTTTATATAAAAGCTTAAGAGAATCTTAAAGTAATAACTTAAAATCAATAACTATTAAGTATAAAGGTCGAAGGTAGTTAAGGTTTATATATACGAAAGTAAAAGCGCTAAAGACTCGTGAATTATAGTTTATAAGTCAAAAGCAAAGAATAAGAGAATACGAAAAATGCGAAAGAAAAAAAAAGAGAAGTAGCTTAGCGTATATAAGGTGCGTTTAAAAGACTTAGCGTATCGTCACAAGACTTAGCGTATCGTTATATAAGAAACCGACGATTAATAAATGTGATTAGTAAATATGATTAGTAAATATGATTAGTAAATATAATTAGTAAATATAATTAATAAATATAATTAGTAAATATAATTAATAAATATGATTAGTAAATATAATAAGTAAATATAATTAATAAGTATTATTAATAAATATAATTAATAAATAAGATAAATAGAAGTATTTTTATAAAATACAAAATTTGTAATTAATTGTAAATTTTATTTTATATAAACTTAAGTATTGAGTTTAAGAATGATCTTAATTCCGTATCGTTATCTTTAACGCCGTAAAACAACTCCGGAGCTAGCTCGTCTTTTTTCTAAATCAATTGCATAACGCGTTGAAATAAAATAAGATCGTAATCAGCTTTTTTAAATTTAGCATTCTTTTCGAATCTTTTTATATTCTATTAAGCGGCTAGACTCGGCAATTCGTATTTAATCTTATCGGTATTTGTTTTAATTTTAGCTCGTTAATACTTCTTTTCATTAAAAGAAAAGTAAACGTAAAGAAGCTTGATTAAATAAAGATTAAAAGTTATAATATTAGTTTAGTTGATTAAAAATATAATAAAATGAATTCTTACTTAGTTCGTTTTGAAACCGTGCTTGCTAAGTCTTAAGCTATCAATTTAAAGAAAGCTTTTTTACTCTTTAAATTAGCAGCTCGGCACTTTTTTGTTAAAGACCGCGTTATACTTTATTAATAGCGACGAAATTGCTAAACGGTTATTATATAACGTAACTTTATATTATTAGCAAAATATAAATATTTAAATAAAATAAATGCTTATTTATGCGTGCTAACGTGTTAATTGCCGAGTGACCTTCTTTATCTTTTTATCGGTAATCGAGACGTATTTATCGCGAAGTATATTATTATTTTCTTCTTCGTCTTTTCGCAAATTAAATTCTTTATAAACTTTTTTGTTTAAATTGAATGCTTTATCAACTTAATCGCTATTTAAGTATTTTTTATTATTGAATCTAGTTATAAAAGAAGCGGCTTGTATAGCAAGATTATTTGCGTAGATGCTTCGATTCTTTTTAAAATCGATTAGTAAATTGCTTAGTAAATCAAAGAAAAGAAAAAGTACCGTTCATTTATAAGATTCTTTCGCATTTCGGCTTATCGAGTTTTCTTTTTAGCTTTTAATACTTAAGAATATTTTAAAGTTTGTTTTTAAATTGCAAAAAGCTAATTAGCGGCCGCTTAATCTCGTCTTTTAGCTTTTCGAAGCTTATCTGCTTAAAGATCTTGTTTCAGCTTTGCTATACGAGCATTAGCTTTTATCGTATAAAGATTAGTTGATAATTGGCTTCTCTTTAGCTTTCTTTTTTAAGAAAAATTAATAAATTAATAAAAGTTAAAATACTACGTAAAAAAGATACTTACTTTGCGCTTGCTAAGGTTTCTTAGCACCGGATTGCTTGCTGTTACGATTGCTGTCGTATCGGCCGCATTCTAAGAAAGACGTTTTTAATTAGTAAATAGATTAGTAAATAAGAAAATGATTTTTATTATAGATTTTTTAATCTTTTTTATTAAATTAAGCTGATTTGTATTTGCAATGATACTTTTTATCGAATCAAGCTGATAAGCGGCTATATTGAATAGTATTATAAAGAAGCTAAACGTTAAGAGTAATTGTTTAAAGTAAAATCAAAAGTAATAGAATAAAAGTGTTAAGATTAAAAGTGAACTCGTACATTCTATTTTTAAAACATCTTAGCGCGGCCGCTAATAAATTTACGAAGTGATAAAGCAGCCGCAGCTAAGATAAAGCGGCCGCAGCTAAAATAAAGCGGCCGCTTCGCGCAATTTTTACTTTATAAAGTAAAGTTTAATTCTTTTTTACTATTACTTAATAATTAATTACAATTATCGCTTTCTTATTTGCTACGCTTTTAAATACAACGCTATTTATTGCTTTATAAAGTCGTCTTTTTCTTGTTTAAAATTATCAACTTATTAATCGTAAACTAAATTATCGCGATCAAGTCTTTTTATTAATACTTTTAAATAGCTTTTTTACTAAACGAATCTTTGCTTTCGGACCGACTTCTTTTTATCGATATACTAAGCATTACGGTTAAAAGAGATAACGCAAGCTAAGATAAATTAATTGATAAAGCAATTAAGAATCAAGCGATTAAAGGTCAAGCGGTTAAAAGTTAAGCGGCTAAAGGTTAAGCGGTTGAAAGTCAAGCGGCTAAAGGTCAAGCAGATAAGAACGAAACACAAAAAGGTAAAGCAGATATAATACGCGGCGAAAGCGTAGAAAAAAAAAACTTAAATTTGTAAAGTAAATAAAGTAAGTTTATATTTAATTAATCGAAATACTATTAATACTTTTTTAATTACTTTGCTTAACGTAAATCCTTATCTTTAGTTTAGCAAAGCTTAATTAGCTACGGATGCGCTAGACTTTACTTTTGTTAAACGCCGCGCTATTACAACTCGATAGCTATCCGGTTAGTATTTGATTAATAAATTGATTAGTAAATCAATTGCAAATAGCTGATAAGCATTTATAAAAATTCTTAACTTTACTTTTGCTAAGCGCCGCGCTATTACAACTCGATAGCTATCCGGTTAGTATTTGATTAGTAAATTGATTAATAAATCAATTGCAAATAGCTAATAAGCATTTATAAAAATTTTTGAAACTTCGCGCGGTATTGTAAGTCTATAATAAAGAACCGATTTATCTTCGTCCTTTTCTCGCTGAATTTCTTAAAGTTAAGCTAATAAGTATTAATTACTTTATTAATTAATAATTGTTAATTTCTATTATTTTAAATGACGCTTTTTAAACATTAATAAACTCTCGCGCAAATACAAATTAACACTTATTATCTCTTAGACTTCGATCCGGTAATGTTTTTAACTTATGATTAATAAATATTTATTAATTAAATTTTTCTTTAGCAAACGCAATTAGATTTACTCCGGCTATTCAATCTAAAATAAACAAAAGCATCGTTCTTAATAATACTAGCATAAGTACTAACAGCTTTTAATAAGTTTAATCTTTTTAAACTTTTTTTTTTCGTTCGCTAATTGTTTTAAAACTGCTTTAAAAGCAATATAACAATCGACGAGCTAAGCGAGTGCATCAGCTTAGCTTTAAAACGAAGATCCGTCTTACGACTTAAGTGCTAAAAACAATTCTTTTGCAGCTGCTAAACTTTTTTTTGCTTTTATTAACAATCGCATTAAAAAAGCTTTCGCGTAAAAAGCTTTTAAAAGGTCTTTTATTGTCTCGGGCTTAATTATAATTATAAAAACCGCGACGAAGACGATGCTTTATAATGATACAGATAAAGAAAAGTAAAGCGATAATAAAAAAAACTCAAGTGAAAATGATATTCCTTTTTTTTAATATAAAAGAATTAAAAAATCACTTTCGACGGCTAAAGCTGCTCGCTCCGTTCTATTAACTAGCAAATCACTTTCGGCAGTTAAAACTTCTTTTCGTTAAAAATCCAAAAAAAGCAAGTATCTTAAGAAGTTTATAATTGTTATAAAAAAAAAAGGTTTAAGCTAACGAAAGCGCCGTCGCTACAAGTCAAGAAGTAAGTTTAATTAATTAATAAATTGATTCTTAAGTACAATTACTAATTTATATAGCTATTGCGTTAAAAGAGATCCGACGATACTAAAAAAGCATCGAGCTTCTTATTAAAAAGACTCTTTTCTAGCGTTTTGTTCGAAAGATCACTTACGATTTTAAACAAGACTTTAAATTTCAAAGCGGTGCTTTAAAATGTTTATAAAAAGCTTTAGAAGCATTCTTCGTAAAAGAGTTTAAAAGTAAGTACTTATATATTTATTTACTAATCGATTTACTAATCGATTTACTAATCGATTTACTAATCACTTTTAATAACGAACTTATATGCTATTTACGCTAAACGAGTAACGATTCAAAACAAAGATATAGCGTTAGTTAAGAAATTGCGAGAAATCATAATTAAAAGTTTTGTTTAGTAATTTTAATTTATTATAATGTAATGCAATGTAATTGTAAAGTATAACATATATGATTAATAAATATAATAAATAAATATAATAATTAAGTAAAATTAATAAATATTCGTAAATTTGTTTTATTTTTAACGGCTTTACATATATTATTTTTAGCTGTCCCACTTTAAACTTATAAGGTTTCCCCATCCTTCGTAAGGAATTTGACTTAAAAAAATCCTCTTTATAAGGTTTAAAAAAAAAAGTCCCTTATCGGCCAAGACCTTATAAGGAGAATGGGGAGGAAAACCCTATGGGGCCCCCACCCCATAGAGCAGCCTACTCGGTTGATAAAGTATTTGAATTCTATCTGCTCTTTAATCCTTAAAAGAGCTGATTCCTTTTATATAATTAAAAGAAATCACGTATATTAGCTAGCTAATAAGTTTACTTGTCAAGTTGAGGGTCCTTTGACTATTAGCATGCTAAGCGAGGCATGCCAAGTGGCCCGTGAACCATGGTTCACGGGTGAGCTTCCTCAACTACTATTACTATTACTACTACTAGCCAAGGTCGATATGGATATACCGACAGAACCGTTAACCTTCGCCGCTTCTTCGCCGACGACGATAAACTACTTTCTTTTTATAAGCTAACTAACCTTCGCACTTTAGCTAGGTTCAACATCTTTAAAGCTTTCTCTTTAGCTTTTTAAGGTCGCGCTCGTATCGAGCAGATCTTTAACCTTGAATAAAAGCTTTTAAACGGTGTAAGCTACCGCGTACGCTATTAGCAAGCCCGCGTCTTCGATAACTTAAAAGCTTTCGAAAAATACTTCTTTATAAAACGCTAGCGCAAGAACTACGTTTTTAATCAAACCGAAAGAATAGCTTACTTGTTCTTAACCTTTTTAGTTATGAATCGTAACAATTTCGTAACCGCTCTAGAACTCGTTTAGATCGCTTTTAAGTTCTTAAACGACTTCGCTAAAAAAGCTAAAGCGTTAATTAAGTTCGAAAAACTTTATATAAAGCTTAATTAGCAATTTTAAGACTTTTACTTTATTTTCTCGGAGCTTGCCGTTACCGCCGAAATCAAAGACGAGAACCGATTACGTAAAGCCTTGCGTTTTAAGATCATTAAAACGCTACGCGACTAGCTTTATTTAAAATTTGCTAAGATTATTGTTGGATTGCTTCCAAGCGATTGGGAATATATATTCGTAAGGTCGTAACGGTCGTCAAAGTACTTGCAATTGCAAAACACTCGGTTGATAAGGTATCTGAATTCTGTCTGCTCCCCAAGGCTCAAGGGAGCTGATTCCTTCTATACGATTAGAAGGAATCACGTGCACTAGCTAGCTAATAGATTTACTTGTCAAGTTGAGGGTCCTTTGACTGCTGATATGCTAAGCGAAGCATGCCAAGTGGCCCGTGAACCATGGTTCACGGGTGAGCTTCCCTAACTACTACTACTACTACTATTACTACTAGCTAAGGTCGATATAGATATACCGACACCGGCAACTCTCTCTTTGGCAAATAATGCTTTGCCAACTATTATATCGACCGAAAAAAAAAAAAAGGAGGTAATTAAATAAAGGAAAAACAATCTCCTTCTTCTTTTTATAGCGGCCTTTCTATCTATCCATCGACTTGCACCTTTAAAGTATTAGTCAAAACTAGCTCTTGCAAAGAGATATTGGCCCTGATTTTGGTTATAGCGTTAGCAAAGTTAAATTTGCTTTCGATCTAGCGTACTTTAGAAAGCTCTCGCTTTTCGTATGACTCCCGAATAGCTATAATATCGATCATTAGACGCTTCTTCTTAGTAGTCCTTAGTTTTACTATGCATTCGTAAAGCGAGTAAGAGTTAGTGCACACGACTACAAGGAAGTTAAGGATTCTTAGCTGAGCCGTGATTTAAGCAAAAGTAATCGATATAGCAATAGCCATATCGATACTTAAGGACATCGCGTATAACTCAAAGGCTAATACTGCTCTTGTCACTCTCTTGCACTTCTGTGATACTTAATGTAAGATGTTACCCGTTAAAGTAAACTCGTTCTCACTTACGTAAGCCTTATTGCTAAGGATAGCTACGAAACCGATCTGAGAGCTGAGGTCAGCGTTGTTGGCAAACGCTCCGTCCACGAATACAAAGAGCTTCGCAGTCTTCAGGTCCAAAGGCACGTAATAGATCCCTCGAATTGGGTGATCGATCAGCTACTAGATTACCTTATTAAGGGCTTTGTAGTCTTCGTCCTTCGGTTCTTAGTGCTAGGCGGCTATCGATAAAGCGCAAGATGCTTTTAAGTAGCAAATGGTAGCCAAATACGCCCTTCGAGCACGTTGCTCCAAGTACTCTTTAGCCCGTATGGCTGAATCGAGCTTGATCACTGCAAGCCTTTCACCCTGCCCCTTTTGCTCAACTGACAATCCGAACCTTTTTTTATCTAAGGATAGCTTGCATCTATTGAAAATCATTAGCTCGGCGTGTATGAAGGTCTCCATTTCTTTACTCCTCAGCTTGAATTTGACCAGCTTCTTCTCTTCTTTTGCTTTTATAACTAGATTGACAACTATAAGAACATTATCCGTTTGTAAGGCAGCTATTCTTAGCTGATCTTTGTTAGTTGACACAAAGAGGCAAGAATCAAAGCTCGATTGCCTTATCTCGAGGTTGTCCGTGAAATGCCTTGAAAAACGCTTATACTAATGCGTTCTTGCTTCAGGGATCTTATATAAAGGGCTAGTTATAAAAAACAAAGTGCCGGGGAGGAATCGATAAGTGATCTCTTTAAGTGGTCGCACGACGATTATTCGAATAAGCTTCGTGCTTGACTGAGTATAAGCTTGAATGATATCCTTGCTATAGACTTGACACTCGTAGTCCTTTATCAAAGAAAGAGCTAGAGCACAACAAAGTCTTTAGCTCGCTCGCTGCACCGTAAGTGACTCGATAAGTACTCTCGTTTTACTTTTATCTTAGAAAGCTTAAACCATTATACGAGACTTTTCGTATAGCGTAAGTGTTCCTTTGCCTTTGATCTTATTAACAAACTTAGATCCGAAGATCTTGGCGCTCTTAGCGCGTAGGTCGGTGCCCGGGATCACTTAAAAGATGCTTTAAGCCATCAATCCAGCTAATTCCTTTGCTTTAAACTCTTGAAATAATGCCTCGGGGCTCTTAATGATTCCTTCGGCTCGTAGCTTAGCTGAGAGCTCATGGTCCCGGCGTTCTTTGTCGGTAATCAATACTTCGGAGTCCTTGGTGAATAGAACGTAAGAATCGCCCTTCTTTTCGTCGAGCACGGTCGGGATACTAAGATCGTACTTTTAATAAAGTATCTAGATTATTAGTATTATTGACTTTTAAGGATTAGCAAGTTGAGGGTTAAGGGGGCTGTTTATTGGTCTTAGCGAGCTTCTTAGATTAAGCGACCTCGGTGGATTAGGCGAATATTGAGGTTTAAGCGAATTTCGTATTTCCAGCTCTTTTTCGCTTTCGCTTTAATTATCTTCTACCTCTTCTTTTACCTTTTCTTCCACTTCTACCTCAAGTACTTGCAACTCCTTTGGCAGCTTTTCAACTTCAAAGTAGTAAGGTTTTACTGAGGTTGACTTGAATTCCGTAGGCCTCGGACAAGCCATTGTGCACGTATGCTCTTGCCTGCTAAGCAGCTGAAAAAGGCTTTTCCACCTTTGGTTTTCCCGCTACACCAGCACTCGTAAGCTAATAAGGAGGTTTAAGGTATGCTCCGTAATTGGGCCATTCCTCCTTTTGAGCGCGTTCTTAACCTGCTTCGCAGCGTAGCATTTTCGTATTTCCCTTATAGCCTTATTGATAGCAGCAGCACGCTCTTAGGTAAACGCGGCAGGTCGATCTTGCTCCGTCAGCTTCGGTAAGGTCTTAAAAACGAAAAGTGTAAGAACCAAGCTATTAAGTCTAGCTGTGTCGTTGATGGCTTTAATAGTTATTTAAAGCCGGTCTTCCTTTAGGGCTTTTAAAAGCTCTTTTGTGACGATCTCAAAAGCGCGTCGCACAAGGACGTAGTAGCGTTCCACTAGCCCGACGCTGTGATAAGCTTTTACAAGCATCTGCCTTAAGGTGCTGCTAATACCTTTAAAGTAGCCTCGAAACGTTGCCGAATTGAAGTTGGTTCCGAGATCGTGTACTACGTTTATAAAAGGTCCGACGTAAGTATTGACTTAACATCGACTGAATCCCTTAAGTAAGTGCTGTGCGGACATGCTTTTAAAGAAAGTAGCGGCTTGAAAATTAGTAGAATCGCAAACGACGTGTAATACGTTCTTGCCGTCAAAGTGCATTACGTCTACGTATACCGTATTATTAAAGTCAATATCGTCCTTAAGTCTGATACTAAACCTCCTTGAAGAGCGTCCGAATACTTAGCAATGATAGCAAAACTTTTGGATGTTATAAAGCAAATCTCGCTTAAATTCGTGCCCGGCCCTTTTGAGAACAGCAGCAAATCGATCTGCTAAAGGGTGGCCAAAACGCTTGTGGATAGTCCTTAATTATTCTTTCGTAAAGTAGTAATAGACGGTCTCGCCCTCGGTATTATAATAAGTAGCAGCGTGCTCTTTACTCAATAGCATCCACACGTGCTTAAACATCCTTATTATTAGTATTTCCTTCTTCCCTTAGACTAGCACGTTCCGCAAGTTATCTAAGATCACCTTATGCTTGTCCATGTCAGCTAATAAGAGTAAGAAAGGTACGTCGCTCTCTATAACGTAGAACTCTACTTGACCTAAAGAGGTATCTAAGGTAACTGCTCTAATAAAAGTGGCAGAGCCGATGCCGTATTTAACGGACTTCTCCCTTGCCCGGAATGTATTTAATTAGACCTCGAGGTACCTCTTTTAGAGTGCTCGTAGCTAAGGCAAGCCAGCGATAAAGAAATTAGCTGCTTCGCTATCAATCATAAGGCCTATGAACACGTTTTCAAAGTACTTAAAGGCCATGTAAGTCTTTGCCTTACCCGCGGGCACACGCGGATCTTGCTCGAGCATCTTTTAGGTCTCTACTTAGCTGGTAAAAGCGTAGAATGCCGTCTGAATCTCTAGCTGTTTATATACTTCGTTAGCGTCAAAGGTGCCGTAAGTAATCATAAAACCTTCCGATATATTAGCGTGGCTGCCCGATTCGAGTGGCTCGTCTAGTAAGCCTGCGATGAACTGATCGAATTCTTTCGTAGATACAAGTAGCTAGCTTTCGATCGACGCTACGTATTAAGAAAATTTGCTTCTCGTCACCCTTTTTGCGTCTTTAAAGGCCTAGAACTTGGCGACGGATGCCTTCCTTTCGTCGGGGGTGTGGTTGGTGCTCTAGCAACCTGGCTTTTTGCAAACAAAACACCTTTTCTCACCTTTAATAGCCTTAGCAGCTTTCTTACCTCCGAAGTATTGACGGTCTTGAATAAAGCATTCGTATTCCTCGTCCAAATCGAAGTCAGCCTCTAAGGTGTTGTGCTAAGAGCAAGTGTGATCGTGTGGCTCGTTAAAGCTCGCGTAAGCTCTACTCGCTTTGGCAAGAGGTCGAGAGGTCTCAGTTGCAAACGCAATAGCTTTGCGAATGTCGGCAACTGCGGCGGTAGAAGTAAAGGCAAGGTTCATTCGTGCAATCGTAGTCTTTAATACGTTTTTATAAGCTAAATACAGCTTGTCAGCAAGACTTCGATCATCTTTTAAACCTAGTCGTAGAGAGCCTTGAATCTCTTTGAGCTCTTTAGCGAGCTTCTCAAAGCACTCGCTAAGCGAGGTCTTTAGATTCTCTTTCTTAATCAAATCTAGCGAAATTTCCTCCTAGCGGTCGTATTTTGCTTGTCGCCGGTGGTCAGTTTCGAAGTGGTCCTTTATTATAATAGCGTTTGCCTTGAAAGTCGGAAGTCTGGCTTTGATAACGTGATTATAATAAAAGGTTATAGCTTCCTTTATAAGCATAATCGAGAACGCCGCTAAGTAGTCCTCGGAGGTCAAACCGTATCGACTTGCTTGGTCAGCAAAAATTTTTAATTAAGTCTTAAAGTCATCGTCGAGTCTTGAATACTTCAGCTCCTTAAGAAAGCTTCGCGCGAATAAAGCCAATTCCTTCGCTCTTAAGTAAGGGTCTGCTGCCCTTAGCTTAAGGAAATCGTCTTTATCATCGTTAAAAGCGCTTAAAATGCCGTACGCAAGCGTGCTTTGCTTAGCTAATAATCTGATCGGTAAAGGGTTATTAATATAGTTGCCGATGGTCCGTCCTCTTTTAAGGTCCTTAAGAGGCTCATTTTCGAATCCGGGGTCCTTTGAAAGTCCGTTTCCGAATCCTTTTGATAGTCTAAAGAGGCCGTTCTTACCTTTTCCGTACCCGTAGCTTCGATCTCCTTGCTAATCTCCCCCGTTTTCTTTTCGTCGGTCATCGTCAGGATCGCTAGGGCTATTCGGGTTATCGGCTAAAGCTCTAGCTTAGTAATATCCGTACTCTTAGGCGCGTTCTTAGCGATTCTTATACCCTTAGTATCCTTTTTGTCGATACGTAGCTTATTAAGGGATCTAGGGAGCTTGTCGGTACGTCCGAGGGTGCTAGATCCCCTTTTCGGGTTGCTAAGGTTGGGCACGGAAATCTGTACGCTATCCTTAGTGAGAGCTGATTTTGTCCGGAATGCTCTTAGGTTTTGGCGGGTCCTTTTTTAACGTGTAGCTGCTATTGCCTTGCGTATTATTAAGCCCGATTATGTTTTCGGGGCCGTTGTTGTTGCTACTCGGCTTTGGATTTTAAGAAACCCGGTTATAGCTTTTGAGAAAGGGGTTTAAGGGCCGCTAAGGTGATTTTGGCTCTTGTATGATTGGCGTATTGCGTAGCGGTTGCTGAATTGAGGGCGTCGAGTACGCTGAAGTGCTTCGTCGTAGCCTTTCGTTAGATTGTATAGCGTAAGTCCGTAACTCCGCTATTTGCCTTGCTATCACTTCTATATTTTGCTTTATATTCCTCTTTTCTTTCGCAAATTCCTTGCGTAACCTCCGAATCTCTTCCCTTTTCTTCTTTGATACCTCCTTTTCCTTCCTTTTTAAACTTCGTAAGAGTGGTAGAGATGGTTAAGGCGTATTATCTTCGTCGTCCGTGAGGTTTTCGGCGGTCCACTTTGAATCGAGGCCTAGGGGTGCTGCCTGCTGCTCCTTTATTTCCTAGAAGGTTCATTAGTATTGCTGCTCGTCGTTCAAGAGCTTGACCATCTTATTAGCGTAGCCCTTTTGCTTTAGGGAGCACCACACGCTTTTGGATAGCAAGTGTTCCTTGAGGCTAATAAAGGTAGCAAACTTAAGGCCTCGTCCCGTATTATCCCTCGTTATTATAAAACTGGTCTAATCTTAGCGTAAAAAAGCGTGCCGGAATAGGCTTTACAAGTCGTAATCCTTCAGCCCTTTACACTTCGCATCTAAGAAGTCGTTCACTATCGCTCGAGCCGTGATCTCACTATCTGGCCTTGCGTATAGTAGCTCGTTTAAGTCAAATGAGATGCCCGACATCTCGTCGTCTAGTCCTTCCGAAAGGCTTAAGAGTCCTGGGTATAGTGGTCCTTTTAGCTAAATAGCTGGGGGTTCCGTAGATGGTGATAAGACTCGAAAGGTATAATACCCTACTGCTCTTTGTCGGCTGGATTCCTTACTTAAAGGTCCAATTGCTCGATCGGCTATAGTTGTTATTTGCTCGTACGTAGATCGATCGTATTGGTTGGGTTTGCTGTATATAGCAGGCGCGGCTCTACAGCTTTAAAGGTTGTATAAAAGTGACTTGGTTCGGAATCACTTTTCCGTAAGAATAGAGGAAAATCAGTAGTATAAGAAGCGACTTGGTACGGAATCGCTCTTCCGTTATAAAAGAAAAGAGGTATCGTAATGAAAGGTATTTTCGCTATAAAGTATTCTTAGCTTCTCTATGATTGATCACTTAATAATAAATCAACCACTGATTAGTGTTGGATTGCTTCTAAGCGATTAAGAATATATATTCGTAAGGTCGTAACGGTCGTCAAAGTACTTGCAATTGCAAAACACTCGGTTGATAAGGTATCTGAATTCTGTCTGCTCCTTAAGGCTCAAGGGAGCTGATTCCTTTTATACGATTAAAAGGAATCACGTGCACTAGCTAGCTAATAGATTTACTTGTCAAGTTGGGGGTCCCCTGACTGCTGACATGCTAAGCGAGGCATGCCAAGTGGCCCGTGAACCATGGTTCACGGGTGAGCTTCCCCAACTACTACTACTACTACTACTACTACTAGCTAAGGTCGATATGGATATACCGACAATTATAACTTTTAAAGACTTTTAAACCGCCGTTTAGCAATTAGCTGCTAACTAATACGCGTTTGCAAAGCTTTACGATGCTTTATAAGTTAAGTATAATACTTAATTCGCGAAGAGCTTTTATAATAAAGCTCGTAACGAATCCCGCTCGGCTTAAAAAGCAGCGGTTAAGCAAATCACTTATTACGAGAACCGTTAAAATAGCTTAGCTTTCGTCTCTTTTTCTATTTTTTAACGCTAAACCTTTAATAGCCTTAACGCTAATATAGATCGATTTAATCGATTTAATAAATTCTTTTCTTTCGAAAACGCTTTTAAATTAGCAATTAAAACTTTTAGATCGTTTCGCAAGGACTCGAATACGCTAAAGCTCTTCCGCTACTATTTAATCAACGAGATAAAATACGGCGCTAGATTTAAATACGGCTCTTATTCGAATGACTCGGACGATAAGCTTTATTCCGACGCTTTTAAGGATTATTAAAAGCTCCTTTTTGCTAACTCCGACGCTCTCGATAATAAAAGAAACGTCGAAGCTTAAGCAAAGCTTTTTTTTTAAGCTAGCTTCGAGATATGCGATACTTCGACTTTACGAAGCTCTTTAATAGTAAAGCTATGATTATACTCGTTACTTTTATTAAGAATAGCCTTTCGTATAAAGTATCTGCTTTGCTCGACTTAAAAGCTAATAAGTACGCGCTAATTAATTTAGCGTTACTTAAATCACTTTCTTTTTTTCTTAAACTTTTAATTCAACCCTTTTCAGCTTTATTTTTTATTAAATCATATAATAGAGTTCGTAGAGCTATTATCTTATATTTTGCACTTCTTAACTTTACGGTTAATAAGCGCGTTTAATCTTTTACTTTTATTATTATTATTAACTTTAGAAATCATAGCGTGATCTTCGGACGAGCATAGCTAATTAAGTACTAGATTCTCTTTAATTGCGCTCGTTGCAAGCTTTATTAATTTCGTTTTAACTTTTCGACCGCTACTTAAGCTAAACTTATTAAGATTATACACTTTAATTAGCGTAAGATAAACGCTCGTTATTAATACGACGCTAATAAGCGTGATCGAGCTTTAGACCGCTTTTAAAGAGCTTACGACGCTAATTCACTTATAAACTATAGTTTACGAGTAGATTAAATAGCAACGATAATCGTAAAATCACCTTTTTCTTTTTAAAATCGTCTTTTTTCCGCTTTTTCTTTTAAGATCGTTAAACCTTTTTCTTTTATTCACTTTTTTATAAAGCCGTTGTGACGACCTTAAGCGATTACTTGAAGGAACTTACGAGAGCGCGAAGGTTTATATAAAAGCTTAAGAGAATCTTAAAGTAATGACTTAGAATCAACAATTATCGAGTGTAAAGGTCGAAAGTAATTAAAGTTTATATATACGAAAGTAAAAGCGCTAAAGACTCGTAAATTATAGTTTATAAGTTAAAAGCGAAGAATAAGTAAATACGAAAAATACGAAAGAAAAAAAGAAAGAAATAGCTTAGCGCATATAAAATGCGTTTAAGAGATTTAACGTATCGTTATATTATTTTTCCGTTCGAAAAAAGCTCGTCTTCGAGCGTCTATTTATTATTTTATTATTGCTTAAATGATCGTAGTTATTAATACCGTTCGAATAAGCTTTAATCTATTCGAGAAGCTTCGCGAAAAGGCCGAAGAGCTTTTTATGTTTTAAGTAAAAGTTACGTACTTTAAAAAAAGCGTATATAAAGTCGAAAGCGGAGTATTAAGTAAAGTCAATATCGCGGCCGAGTTAAAAAGCGCGGTACTTAAAATGCTTTTTAATTTAGCGTACGGTTAAAATGTTTTTTACTTTGTATTTAAGTTCGCTAATAATATTAATCGAGTCAAGTTTAAGAATGATTTGCTCGAAAGTAAAGTTATTAAAAGCTTTTCGTAGCCGTTCGAAGTAAAAGATTAAATAAACTTTTATTGATTCGAAAAGCTTAAGTTTAAAGCTATTATAAACGTTATCGGTAACTTCGAACGGTCCGTTCGTAAAGTTATCGAGCTTTTTTAACGGTCGAAAAGTAAAAAACGAGCGCATATTTAACTAAACTTTATTATTAACGTTAAAGTTAATCGAACGCTTTAATTTATTAGCTTATTTAATTATACGGTCTTAAGCGCGCTAAAAGTGCTTTTTAACGAAGTTTTAAGCTTTAAAGTAGCGGTTAGCGTAAGCGCGAGCTTCGTTTTAATTAAGCTTATAAGAAAAGGTTTAATCGTTAAGTCGTTTTAAGCTTTAATTTTAAGTGGTCCGAAGAGCGTAGCCGTAGATTACTTTAAAAAAAGAAAAACCGCCGAAAGAGTCGTAAAAAAGCGTTAATTAAGCGAAGTCTATTATAAAAAAGAACTCATTTTAATCGTTTTAATAATAGCTTACGAAAAGACGAAGGCGCTTTTGCAAGTATTAATTGTAGATTTCGATTTAACCGTTAATCTCGAAGTATACGGCGGTGTTAAAAGTTAATTTAGTATCGAAGATTTTATTAAATTTTTTTTAAAACTCGGATTAATATTAAAGTCTTTTATTAAAAGTTAATATTAAAAGAGCTTTAAAATACTTATAAATATAATAGATATAAAGCTTAGCGAAGCTTTTAACGTTCATAGACTTATAATAAAAAATCGAGATTATTTATTTAAAAAAGCGGTCGATTATTATAAAGACGTTATCGTAGTTATATTTGTCTTTATTAAAGCTATAAAAATCTATAATAACGTACTTTTAAAAGCGCGAAAAGATCGAGAAAAGTTAAAGCAAATTAAGTTTTTTATCGCAAAGCATTGAAGCTCGTTTGTAAGCGTAGCAATTGCGGTAATATTAATTAACGAATCTAGTTATATCGTATTAATAATATTATATTGCAAAAAGCTTATAAGTTTTACGAAAGCTAAAGTGTATTATAAATACTTAGTCGTAGACTTTTCGAACGAGTAACGAGCGTAAGTTTTAAACGTCGAGAATTAATAAGCGGCCGTTATAAAGCAGCAAGTCGCTTTTTATAATAAGTTTAACTCGTAAACTATAGTTTACGAATAAGAACTTAACTTTGAAAGCTTAAATTCGAAATGCTATAAAACTAAAAGCGGTTCGATTAGCTTTTAAGACTTGATTAATAACTCAAAATATCGATAAAAGCTCCGCGATCTTTTCGATAATAACGGCGGTCTTCGAAAGCATAAGTTAACGTAGCTTTTCGATTAAGAGTCGTAAGTCAACGTTATTAGCGCGGAGTAGCGTTTGCAAGCGTTAAGTGCGCTTAAAGCTATTTTAAGAAAAAAGCTTTTCGGTACGACGTATTAACGCGTTAATTAAAAAGTTGTTTTTACTTAATTTATACGTAATAATAAAGTTATAATCGAAAAAGAGCTTTGCTTAGCGTGCTTAACGAGCGTTAAAAGTCTTAAAAGTCATAAAGTACTTTAAAGCTTTATAATCGGTGATTACTTAAACTTAATAAAAAGAGCCGGCGAGTTCGGCGCGAAAGTTATTAAAAGAGCGTATAATAGCTAGCATCTTTTTATCGTAAACGACGTAATTAAGCTTAGCGGAAGCTATAGTTTTAAAATAATAAGCGATTAATAGCTAGTCGGAACTATGCTTTTAAAAGAAAGTTAAAGCGATTACGCCGTCGAAAGCGTTAATTTTTAATATATAAAAGAGATTTTAATTATAATGCTATAAGATTAACGTAATAATTAAAGCGAGCTTTAAAAAGTCGAAGCTTTTTTAATATTAAAAATTAAATGAAAAAAGAACGTTAACTTTAATTAAGTGCATTAAAAGCTTTGCGATTACGCCGTAGTCTCGAATGAATCGGCGGTAAAAGGTATAAAATCTAAAAAAGCTTTAAACGCTTTTAACGATTATAAAAAGCGCTTAATGCTTTATTATCGAAGTCTTATCCGGATCTACTTTTAAGCTTTCGATAAAAATAATAAAGCTTAAGTATTTTACTTTAATAGTATTGAATTCGCATTTTTTAATATCAGCTTAAAAGCTAGCGTCGTCGAGTTATTAGAAAACTTAACGGACGTAGCTAGCATATTTTAAAAAGTCGAAAAAGTAGATCAAGATATCGTTTAAATATACTATGTAAAAGATATTTAAAAAGTCGAAGAAAAGGTTATTTATATAGCGTTAGTAAATGGCGGGTCTATTAGTTAATTCGAATAAAAGAACTTTGCACTTGTAAGCACCGTAGCGTGTTTTAAATATTATAAGCTTTTCGGAAGCTAAGTTTATCCGTATTTTATAAAAAGCTTATCGAATATCGAGTTTCGTAAAGATTTTAACTTTTAAAAGACGTGCGAAAGTCTTATCGATTAAAAAGAAAAGGTATCGATCTTTACGAATAAAGTTATTTAGCGCGCGGAAGTCAATACAAAAGCGGAAAGAACCGTCTTGTTTTTTAATAAAAAGGATTAAAGCTGCAAATAGCGCTATTAAAAGTTCGATAAAACTTTTGTTAAGATTGTCGATAAAGTAAGCTTTAATAAGCTCTAGCTTAAGGATCGACATCTGTCGTGCGGGTATAAGGGTTATAAGACTGGTTACTGCAATGTGCATTGCAGGTCTGCTTTTGCACATCAGTTAAGAGCCACATTCGCTCCGATAGTTCAGTTGGTCGATCGATCGCTGGCTGTCATTGAGCTACGCTGAGCGCAGAACAAAGTTTTCTTAGCCGAAAACCCGATGCCACCCCGCCATCGTTAGCTGCGGGGCATCCACCCTTCTTATCGATAAGACATGGTGACTTATTAGTCAGGCTGCGATGTCGCAATTGCGCAAATAAAATCGCTGACCAAAAATCCATTTCGATAAGTGATAGAAAAGCTATTAGCCGCAACGTGGTTTACAGAGCAGTCGGCAAAGACCGGCCAGCTCTGGGGGGTGTGTCGTGCGGGTATAAGGGTTATAAGACTGGTTACTGCAATGTGCATTGCAGGTCTGCTTTTGCACATCAACATCTTATATAATAATGAATACCGAAGCGCTTTCTTTTCTCTTTCGAAAAGCTCGATTTTGTAATCGTAAAGCTTATATAATGCTAATACGTTGCTAACGGCTTTAAAGAATACGTATGCGTAATCGGAATACTCGAAAAAGATAAAAAGGTCGTTAATAAGCTTTAATAGTTCCGTTATAAAGTTAATAACAAAAATAAAGCTGTTAATAAAGCGTATTAGCGCTGCTTAATAGTTAGCTTAAATAAAAGCAATCGTTTAACGCTTAAAGATTAAGCAATCGAGCTTATAAAAAGACGTAAAGAATAGTTTTACGTTTTTTTAACGAGCGATCATATAAAAAGCGTATCTCGAGACGCCGTTGATTTTAAAGTTTCTATTGATTTTATACTTAGATATTTAGCAAGAGCGTTTAACGAGTAAAAAAGGTTTTACGAAAGCGATATCGGTTGATATAAGCTTACGGTTTATTTAAGATATTAATTTAACGTAGTCTTTGAAAAAAGTGTTTTTCGTAAAGCGAAAAAATAACGGTTTTACGAAAAGGTAAATAAAAAAAAAGGGTTTAACGATCTTAGAAAAAAAAGCAAAAAAAAGACGATTTTAAAAAGAAAAAGGACGATTTTAAAAAAAAGGAAATGATTTTGCAATTATCGTTATTGCTTAATTTACTCGTAAACTATAGTTTATAAGTGAATTAGCGTCGTAAGCTTTTTAAAAGCGGTCTAAAACTCGATTACGCTTATTAGCGTCGTATTAATAACGAGCGTTTACTTTACGTTAATTAAAATATATAATCTTAATAAGTTTAACGTAAATAGCGATCGGAAAGTTAAAACGAAGCTAATAAAGCTTGCGGCGAGCGTAATTAAAAAGAATTTAATGCTTAACTAGTTATACTCGTCCGAAGATCACGCTGTGATTTTTAAAGTTAATAATAAAAAAAAGAATAAAAGATTAAACGCGCTTATTAACCGTAAAGTTGAGAAGTGCAAAATATAAAATAATAGCTTTACGAGCTTTATTATATAATTTGATAAAGAATAAAGCCGAAAAAAGTTAAATCAAAGGTTTAAGAAAGAAAGAAAGTGATTTAAGTAGCGCTAAATCAATTAGCGCGTACTTATTAGCTCTTAAGTCGAACAAAGCAAATACTTTATACGAAAAGCTATTCTTAATAAAAGTGACGAGTATAATTATAGCTTTATTATTAAAGAGCTTCGTAAGGTCGAGGTATCGTATATCTCGAAGCTAGCTTAAGAAAGAAGCTTTGCTTAAGCTTCGACGTTTCTTTTATTATCGAAAGCGTCGGAATTAATAAACAGGAGCTCTTAGTGATTTTTAAAAGCGTCGAAGTAAAGCTTATCGTTCGAATTATCTGAATAAAAGCCGTATTCAAGTCTAGCACTGTATTTTATCTCGTTGATTAAGTAGTAGCGAAAGAGCTTCGGCGTATTCGAGTCTTTGCAAGACGATTTAAAAGTTTTAATCGCTAACTTAAAAGCGTTTTCGAAAAAAAAGAATTTATTAGATCGATTAAATCGATCTGCATTAGCGTTAAAGTTATTAAAGGTTTAGCGTTAAAAAGTAAAGAAAGAAACGGAAGTTGAGCTATCTTAACGATTTTCGTAATAAGTGATTTACTTGACCGTTGCTTTTTAAATCGAGCGGGATTCGTTACGAGCTTTATTATAAAAGCTTTTCGCGAATTAAGTATTATACTTAGCTTATAAAGTATCGTAAAGCTTTGCAAACGCGTATTAGCTAGCAGTTAATTGTTAAACGGCGGTTTGAAAGTCTTTAAAAGTTATAGTTTTAGCAAATTCTAAATAAAGCTAATCGCGTAGCGTTTTAATGATCTTAAAACGCAAAGCTTTACGTAATCGGTTTTCGTTTTTGATTTTAACGGTAACGGCAAGCTTTAAAAAAACAAAGTAAAAGTCTTAGAATTGCTAATTAAGTTTTATATAAAGTTTTTCGAACTCAATTAACGCTTTAGCTTTTTTAGCAAAGTCGTTTAAGAACTCGAAAGCGATTTAAACGAGTTTCGAAGCGGTTACGAAGTTGCTACGATTTATAATTAAAAAAGTTAAGAATAAGTAAGCTATCTTTTCGGTTTGGTTAAAGACGTAGTTTTTACGTTAACGTTTTATAAAAAAGTATTTTTCGAAAGCTTTTAAATTATCGAAGACGCGGGCTTATTAATAGCGTGCTCGATAGCTTATACCGTTTAAGAGCTTTTGTTTAAAGTTAAAGATCCGCTCGATACGAGCGCGACTTTAAAAAGCTAAAAAAAAAGCTTTAAAAGTATTAAATTTAATTAAAGTGCAAAAGTTAGTTAGCTTATAAAAAAAAAGTAGTTCGTTATCGTCGGTAAAAAAGCGGCGAAAGTTAGCGGTTTTATAAGTAAAAGAAGTGGTTTAAAAGACCGAGAGCTTATATAGCTCTTTGCTTTTAAAGTTATCTTCGAAAAAGACTTAAAAAAGCTTTAACGAGCGTTTCGTAATTAGCAAGATCGCTTAAAGCTAGTCTAATTCTTTTCGAACTCGATAAGCTTTTTTTTCAGTTCTTTTAATAAAGGTTTTTTGTTCGCTAGCGCTTTTATCGAGCTCTTTATTACGAGTTTTTATGTTTGCGAAAAGCTTTTTAAGCTTAGCGGCCTTTCGTTAAGATTAAAAAAGAGCTTAGTATTAAGCTAAAGTTTCTTTAAAGTTAATAAAAGCCGAAAGATCATTTTTATCGTTTTGCTTATTAATAGCTTTTTTTTAAGTAAAAAGAATTATTAATTAAGCCGTAAAGAAAAAAGAAAGAGCTGTTAAAGCAGCTTTAAAAAGTGTGCGAAAGATTTTGCTCGCGAAGCGAAGGTTGCTATATTATATAAATGCTATCTTTTAAGTTATATTTAAAATAAGCTTTTTCGTGACCGTTAGAATCGTTTAAATGTTTTTTTAACGTTTAACTATTAAAGAATTCTAAAGAAAAAGAATATTATTAAAGCCGTTCTTAGCGAAGTAAAATAGTTGTTAATAATATAATGACTTTAAGCGATTACTTAAAAGAACTTACGGAAGCGCGAAGGTTTATATAAAAGCTTAAAAGAATCTTAAAGTAATAAGTTAAAATTAATAACTATCGAGTATAAAAGTCGAAGGTAGCTGAAGTCTATATATACGAAGGTAAAAGCGCTAAGGACTCGTAAACTATAATTCATAAGTCAAAAGCGGAAAATAAGTAAATACGAAGAATACGAAGGAAAAAAGGAAGGAAGTAGCTTGGCGCATATAAGGTGCGTCCAGGAGACCTGGCGTGTCGTCACAGCCGTTACTCTTTTGCTTTACGAAAAATACTTTTTCTAAAGATTACGCTAAATCAATATTTTAAATGAACCGTAAGCTTATATTTATCGATATCGTTTTCGTAGAATTCTTTTTACTCGTTAAACGCTTCCGCTAGATATTTAAGCATAAAATCAATAGAAACTTTAAAATCAATAGCGTCTTCGAACACGCTTTTTATATGATCGCTCGCTAAAAAGACGTAAAACTATTTTTTACGTCTTTTTACGAGCTCGATTGCTTGATCTTTATATAACGACACGCCAGGTCTCCTGGACGCACCTCACATGCGCCAAGCTACTTTCCTCTTTTTTCCTTCGTATTCTTCGTATTTACTTATTCCCCGCTTTTGACTTATAAACTATAGTTTACGAGTCTTTAGCGCTTCTACTTTTGTATATATAAACCTTAGCTACTTTCGACTTTTATACTCGGTAATTGTTGATTTTAAGTTATTACTTTAAGATTCTTTTAAGCTTTTATATAAACTTTCGCGCTTTCGTGAGTTCTTTTAAGTAATCGCTTAAAGTCGTTATATTATTAATAATTACTTTATTCCGCCGGAAACGGCTTTAATAATATTTTTTTTTTTTAGAATTCTTTAATAGTTAAACGTTAAAAAAACATTTAAACGACTTTAACGGTTACGAAAAAGCTTATTTTAAGTATAACTTAAAAGATAACATTTATATAATATAGCAACTTTCGCTTTGCGAGCAAAATCCTTCGTATACTTTTTAAAGCTGCTTTAATAGCTCTTTCTTCTTTTTTTACGGCTTAACTAATAGTTTTTTTTATTTAAAAAAAAGCTATTAATAAGCAAGACGATAAAAATGATTTTTCGGCTTTTATTAACTTCGAAGAAGCTTTAGCTTAATATTAAGCTTTTTTTTAGTTTTAACGAAAGGCCGCTAAGCTTAAAAAGCTTTTCGCAAATATGAAAACCCGTAACGAAGAGCTCGATAAAAGCGTTAGCGAATAAAAAACCTTCGTTAAAAAAGCTGAAAAAAAAGCTCGTCGAGCTTAAAAAGAACTAGACCAGCTTTAAGCGGTCTTGCTAATTACGGAACGCTCGTTAAAGCTTTCTTAAGTCTTTTTTAAAGATAACTTTAAAAGCAAAGAGTTATACAAGCTTTCGGTTTTTTAAATTATTTTTTTTATTTATAAAACCGTTAACCTTCGCCGCTTCTTCGCCGACGACGACGAATTATCTTTTCTTTATAAGCTAACTAACTTTCGTACTTTAATTAAGTTTAATATTCTTAAAGCTTTTTTTTTAGCTTTTTAAAGTCGCGCTTATATCGAGCGGATCTTTAACTTTAAATAAAAGCTTTTAAACGATATAAGTTATCGAGCACGTTATTAACAAGCTTGCGTTTTCGACAACTTAAAAGCTTTCGAAAAATACTTTTTTATAAAACGCTAACGCAAGAATTACGTCTTTAACTAAATCGAAAAGACAACTTACTTGTTTTTAGCTTTTTTAATTATAGATCGTAGCAACTTCGTAACCGCTTCGAAACTCGTTTAAATCGCTTTCGAGTTTTTAAACGATTTCGTTAAAAAAGTTAAAACGTTAATTAAGTTCGAAAAATTTTATATAAAGCTTAATTAGCAATTTTAAAACTTTTACTTTGTTTTCTTAAAGCTTACCGCTACCGCCGAAATTAAAGATAAAGACCGATTACGTAAAGCTTTGCGTTTTAAGATCATTAAGACGTTACGCGATTAGCTTTATTTAGAATTTGCTAAGACTATAACTTTTAAAGACTTTTAAACCGCTGTTTAATAATTAGCTGCTAGCTAATACGCGTTTGTAAAGCTTTACGATGCTTTATAAGTTAAATATAATACTTAATTCGCAAAAAGCTTTTATAATAAAGCTCGTAACGAATCCCGCTTAGCTTAAAGAGTAGCGGTTAAGCAAATCACTTATTACGAGAACCGTTAAAATAGCTTAGCTTTCGTCTTTTTCTTTACTTTTCAACGCTAAACTTTTAATAGTTTTAACGCTAATGCAAATCGTATGGGAATAAAAGGATCGGAGTTAAGGACTCGATCGGGGATAAGTGTGGCCCGTACACCTTTAGCACGTGCACCTTTAGCATAGCAACCACTTATATGTAATTATACCTCGCAGCTAGAATAGCTTCTTTCCTCTTTTAAACTTAACAACACTACGAATGCAACTACTTGCTATTCGTATCAAGTCTTACGTGTGCACCTTATTATGTAATTAACACTGATTAGTAGTTAAATTTATACTTAACTATAGATAAGCTAAGTATAGAAAAGAAAAAGTAGTTTTTACTTTTTTAAAGGTATTAACTACGCTATAAGCAACCGTTAGTTTTTAACAAGTCTAGCGGAAACCTAATACAATTAGCAGTACTATCACTAGTTGTAGCGTCTATTACGCAACCACCGCTAATATAGCGGATGATAGAAACAAAAACCTTTTTTACGAATTCGAAGACTTTCTTCTTCTTCTCTTCTTAAAGAAATCTGTTCGACTTTTAACAAGTAGCTTCGAGGAACTCGAATGGACTCTTCGAGGCAAATTCAAGGTCGACCGAGAGGTATAAGAAGCTGATAATTTCGACCTTTTTAATAAGACTAAATAGACTTAAAGTTGCGTTTACTCGTATATCATTCGAGCCCTCGATATATTCAAAGATGATTATCGCTACGCTACAAGTGACAATTTGTAAGAGATATACTAAAGCTTTTTCGAAAGATAAATTGAATTATTATTTAAGTTAAGTCACATCACAATCTTAAGATACTTATATAATCACTTCTTCGTCTATTACGTGTAGATAAAAGATTTAAAAAATAATGTAAGTTATGCTTCAGCTTTTGCTAAACTATTTTATAGATCGACATTTTTTATATTTCTATTTCACGAAAAAGCAAAACGAAAAAAGCGATTTAGTTTAATAACATACAGACTTGCCGTCAAACCTTCACCTTCTTCTTTACCTTTTACACTTCTTACACTGATACAACTTATTACACGACTATCCTCTTTACCGATATACTCTTAACTGTATCGACCTTTACTTTCGAATAATATATAATTCGATATACTATTCGATAAGCAACTTTATCAATAGCAAAGACAATAAGAGTTCACTCTTGACCTTCGACTACTTCTTGACTTTCGATTATAACTTTTACCACCGATTCACTCGATCTTGTCTCGACTTTTACTTAACTTATTAGTTTATAAACAACTTTACGTACTACTTATCTTCGAACATCGCGAACTTCAAGCACGAAGAGCAAATAAAAGTAAAAGCGGAAGTGATAATAGTAAAAGCAATTATACGAAAGACTTTTACCGTAAAGACAATTACAAAGGAAGTAAAAGAAGAAGTAGAAGAAGAAATAGAAAAAAAAGTGGAAAAAGAAGTGGTAAAAGAAAAAGAAGTAGAAATAATAATAAAAGAGACCTTGATCAATCAGCTAAAAGAGGCTAGAGATCAAGCTTAGCGCAATTGATTAACGGACTTAATAAGATGTATAGATATAAAAAGGAGCTTAAATACAATAAAGGAATATAAGATATACTTTTCGTAAAGCTAAAGAAGTTTTATAGCTTGTGCGAAACATGCGACATCCTTTTTACTTTATACGCTAAAGCTTTCCTTATTATGCTTACCGGAGCAGCAGACGCTTACTACATCGATCAAATAGCTAGCAGAAGCTACACTTTCGAAGCTATAACACACTTTATAGCTTAACACTTCGAAACTAATAAGAACCGAAAGCATTATATAAGCTTGTAAAGAACTATTATATTCGCTAGTGTTATTGCAAACAAAAAGAACATCGAGAAGACTCGATTAAAGTGCTTAAAGATTACGATAAAGCTTTTAAAAAGCTGTTAGCAAAGCTTTATACTCGAATACTAGACCGATAACGTATTGCGCGATCAACTTATTAACGCTTGCAATAAAGTCGAGGAATGCAAACTAATAATATTCAACCTAGCTAATATATACGAAAAAGTTGCTATTCAATTGAGATTAGCAATTAGCATTATTTAAAAAGAGCGCTAAGTACTCGAATACACAGCCCTTTTTATTATATATAATACTTTAAGCTATCTCGACTATAATTGCAATAGCAATTGCAATCACGAGACTTATTATACCGATCGAAACTACAAAAGATCAAGTAAGAGCTACAACCGTAGTTCAAAAGGAGGCTATAATCGCGGTAATAAAAGCAAAGGTAAGAATAAAGGTTTTGCACGTAAAAGAAGAAATAGAAGCTTTTGCGAAAGCAGTAAAAGAAGTAAGAAACTTAAAGTATGCTTTATTTGCGGCAAGCCCGACTGTTAGTTTATTAAACACTCTTTCGAAAAACGAAAACGCTTTTACAACGAGTATAAGAAAGGCGCTATATACTATACTACTCAACTAATGACCTTAGCTTATTTTGCAAGCTTTTTAGCGGACTACGAAAGAGTAAAAGGTATTTCAAACGAAGAAAATTATTAAGATCAAGTAATATACGTTATTAAAAACTATTAGTACGACGAATACGATCACGGTGACCGCAATTACTTCACTTAAACTTTTCTCACCGAAGCTAAAGAGATGATAAGCGCCGAGACTATTGCAATTTTATAAAAACGCTTAACTTATTACGCTTTCATTACCTTAGACGCTATAAACCCTTCAATTAAAGAAGATAAGACCGTTCTATTAAAGACTTACATTTTATACTTTCGATATTCAGCTTATCGATTTTAAAAGTTCTTTTTCGATTCGAAAGCTGCAAGTAAATCTTTTGCAAAAGAAGCATAAGTAAAAGCTTTTTAGCATTATTTACTTGAATTATAAGTGATTACTACTTAAAGAAGTATTATTAGCTTCAGCGAAACTTCGACTATTATCAAAAGAACCGTAAAAGTACAAATATTAATTAGTAAGATTGTTTTTCATATAATTAATACTAACACCTTTTTTTTAATTTGTTTAAAAGATATAAATTCTTTTAGCGTATATTTTAACAATCTAAAAAACTTGCTTATGCAAAGCTACAACAGCGTGCTAGTTGTCAGAAAATAAAACTATCTATTTTTACTATTCAATCAGCAAGAAACTATTATATACTACTTCACCGAAAGAGAATTGCGTTAAATTCATCGCCGCTAAAAACACCTTTTAATACAACGTTTTGCTACTACTTTTAAAGCTATAAGTAAAAAGTTTGAAACCGACATCTTCAAGAAGATTACTAAATACTATGCGCAGTGTCAACTATATAAGCAAGCCTTTCGCAGATTCAAAATCTCTTTAAAAGATGAGTATAAATTCAATTATTCGATTATTATTAATATCATATATATTAACGAAGACCTCGTATTACATATCGTAGATTCAGCTATAAGCTACGATTTTAAAAGATTCTTTAAGAATATAATTGCAAAACACGTATAAAATATAGTACGTTATTATTAGATCGATACGTATTTAAGCCTCTTAGATGTAATCGTAATAGACGTTAAAACCAACTTAAGCTTTTAAGAGTTTAAATAACAAGCAAATTCGATAAATATTAAGATCAAAGTAGTTTTAATAGAAGCTTACAATAACGTCGGAAAAATAGAGCGCTACTATAACCTTTTCCGAAGAATATATAATATTTTAAAAAAGGAATTAGCAAGTGAAAGAGTTAACAAGCATATAGTACTTTAAATAGCTTTTAAAGCTATTAACGATACAACCGGCCTCGAAAGTATTGTCTTTACATTGCTCGTATACGGCGCATACTTACGCTTTTTTAAGACAGATTCTTTAGCATTGTTTATAACAAAAAGACGAGAAGCTTTTCGAGCTGCAACTAAAGAGATTCGTCGATTATAAGCTAAAAGAAAAGTCAAGGACGCTTTAGCAATGCGAAATGAACCAAATACTTTAGAAACCCTTAACTTTCTTTTGCAATCAAACGTTAGAATTTATAAAGAGGTAAAAAGTAAACTAAGCAAAAGCGAATGGACTAGACCTCATAAGCTAATTGCACGTGAAAACGAGACCTGCAAAGTACTCGTAAACGACCGTATTAGCGAATTCCGCTTAATAGTTGTCAAACTATATTATAAATCACTTTTAAACACGCTAAATCTTAAAGAATCCTTGCTATCGAATCGGTTAACTAAAGCTGAACTACTATTAGTCTAGCTTATAAGATAACTTATTATTTTAGCTATTAAGATTAGATCACGCTCGCGAAAACCGAAAGGCAATTTAATAGTTCGCTATAGCTTTCGTCACTTTTTTGCAAGTATAAAGAAATTCAAACACTTTAACGAGCAATTTCTTAATCACGAGAGTAATATTATTATAATATTCTTTACTTATAAAGAAAAAGCTAATGTTGCGCTCTTTACGAAGCTTAGAAACGAAAGAGTTATTATTACGCTTAACGAGCAATTCGTAGAATCACGCTTTTAAGAGCTAAAAAGCTTAATAAAGAAAAAGGTATTTGAAGTTATAGAATACAACTTTGCAATCTACGAAACAAGCCGCATATTCAACTTTCGAATAGTCGATAAAGTTAAAAGCAAGAATACTTTCGAACTATACGAAAAATCACGCTTTGTTATTCAAGCTTAAAAAGACGAAAGCAAGTATAATATTCTCACTTAATCTTCGATTATTTAGCGCAATAGCTAGCGTTTAATGATTTCTTTAGCCTTATTCTTAAAGTCTTTTAATCAAGCAATAGTATTTTTACGAGATATTATTTAAGTATACGTGTCGAGTTAGCGTTACTTCGAGCGTATGATCTTAGCGTATTTGCTTAAAGACTTTTAACACTTATACTTTTCGAGTTATATCTTACTAATTCGTAGACCTTTATACAAGATTGCGAAGGCAAGTACTTATTAGTAAGACACTTATTATAGACATTATAAAGATAAGCTATTTATAGTCTCTTTTACATACGACCTTTATTTATTGATCTTTACAATTAGCAAATTCGCTATTATTAAAATACAAACAGACGATACGCTAATAATAGCTAACAAAGAGTTCAATAACTTAAAAGAGCAAGAGCTTAAGAAAGCTGATTTTAACGCTAAATCAAAAAAGACGCTTACAATAGAAAACGAAGTAACATTCATTCAATAAAGGAACACTAAAGAAGTTCGCTAATAGCTCGATTCTACTTAAGCAAAAAGATTAAAAAAAGAAGCTAAAGCTTATTACCGAAAATAAAGACAACTACTTAAAGCAGCGAGCACGTGCAGCTTATATTGCAAGCTTGTGTCAGCTCGAAGCTATTTTCGACTTATTTATCGCCGCGCAAATTTAGCAAAAAGACTTTACTTTAAACGATATTACCTTTTTAAACAAAAGAATTGCATAGATAATAGAAAACCAGCAACGAGGTTTACTATACTTTAATATCGACTTACGTTTAGCGAAGCTGTTCGTATTTATAAACGAGAGCTTTGCTAATAACAAAGATTGTAGCTTACAAATTAGTTTTCTAATCATCTTAGCAATCGAAAAGAAGTTTAACAGCTCTTTCTTTATTTAAAAGAACCTCATCGCTGCTAATTCGACAAAATGCAAGCGAGTAACACGCTTCGTACTTGCTTCGGAAATCTATAGCATAGTCTTCGGTATAGATATTGCTATTTGCGTAGCTACTACTTTTAAAATGATTATTAACAAGCTAGAAATCTTCGAGGTCTTTATAGTCGTTTGTACCGACTTATATTCCTTTTACGAATGCTTTGTTAAGCTCGGAACTATTAAAGAGAAGCGCTTAATGATCGATATTATAGCTTTTAAACAATCATACGAGCGCCGAGAGCTCGCAAAAGTCAAATGGATTAAAAGAAAAGATAATTTAACCGACTTTATAACGAAAATCAATTCAAATAAGTCGTTAGCGACTTTCGTTAATACGAACAAGGCTAACGTACGTGTCGAAAGGTAAGTGGAGAGAGCATAAGAAAGTCAAGCCGAAAATAAAAAGAACGGTGATAGTATTTTTTATCGATAACGTTAAGAATAAAAGAGCTATTTTTACTTGTATTAGAATTGCAATTGCAATTGCAACTATTGCAATTGCAAAAGAGAAAATTGCGAGTGTAAGAATAAAAGGATCGGAGTTAAAAACTCGATCGAGGATAAGTGTGGCTCGTGCACCTTTAGCACGTGCACCTTTAGCATAACAACCACTCATATATAACTGCACTTCGCAACTAGAATAGCTTTTTTCCTCCTTTAGACTTAACAACAGTACGAATGCAACCACTTGCCATTCGTATCAAGTTTTACGTGTGCACCCTATTATGTAACCAACAAATCGATTTAATCGATTTAATAAATTCTTTTTTTTCGGAAACGCTTTTAAGTTAACGATTAAAACCTTTAGATCGTCTCGCAAAGACTCGAATACGCCGAAGCTCTTTCGCTATTATTTAATTAACGAAATAGAATACGGCGCTAAACTTAAATACGGCTTTTATTCGGATGACTCGGACGATAAGCTTTACTTCGACGCTTTTAAAGATTATTAAAAGCTCTTTTTTGTTAACTTCGACGCTTTCGATAATAAAAGAAACGTCGAAGCTTAAGCAAAGCTTCTTTTTTAAGTTAGCTTTAAAATATATAATACTTCGACCTTACGAAGCTCTTTAATAATAAAGCTATAATTATACCCGTTACCTTTACCAAAAATAGCTTTTCGTATAAAGTATCTGCTTTGCTCGATTCAAAAGCTAATAAGTACGCGCTGATTAACTTAGCGCTACTTAAATCATTTTTTTTTTTTTAAACTTTTGATTCAATTCTTTTCAGCTTTATTTTTTGTTAAATCATACAATAGAGCTCGTAGAGCTATTATCTTACATTTTGCACTTCTTAACTTTACGGTTAATAAGCGCGTTTAATCTTTTATTCCTTTTCTTATTATTAACTTTAGAAATTATAGCGTGATCTTCGAACGAGCATAATTAATTAAGCATTAGATTTTTGTAAGGGGAGGAAACAAACAATTCAGCCAAGGAATGCCAAGGCTGAGGAACGCACGGACCCCCACAATGGACTTATCTTCTCCTATACCTTAGTATCTCTTCCATCCCTCGTACACAATTTAGACCTCATTCGAAGACCTTGCTCTCGTACCGTGATATATTGTGTACCTTCCTCAATCGCCATACAGCGCAGTCCACGAACGCGCGAACCTGGCGATCCTAAAAACCCTCTCACACTTCGAAAACTCTCTCGCATGCCCCCGACGCGCATACCCGTCCCCGCATACCAAGTCCAAGGCCAAAACAGAGCTTTTACTCCAGTTTTAGCCCGTGTCACCCCCGGAACGATGTCCGCCGACGATCCTATGGCTACCTCAGACCCTAGCTACCAGGAGAACCCCTTGCCGATCTTCGTTGCAGACAATTTCCCTTTTCTCCTCTCGTGTTCTGACATCGCTAGCGTCTCCGCAACCTTCTAATCGAATCCTAACGCTGTTGCGGCCGAGATTGTGGTATTGTAAGGATATGCCGAACATGCTACTGCCTACCTTAAGGACGTAGAAGCCAAGCTCTCGGGCCTCCTTACTGATGGTTACGAAGACAATCAAGCCTTGCGCGGACAATTACTCGACCTTCAAGGACAAATCATCACCCTCGACACCGAAAAGGCACTCTTAGCCAGCCAAATCATTACCCTCGAAGCCTTGCAACGCAACCTCTCCCCTTTATCCAACCGACCTCATCGATCTGCCGAACACCCCGACCCCGATAAATTCGATAGAACTATCATAAAACTCCGCCCGTTTTTGACCGACATAAGCATCAAACTCGCTGTCAATAGAGACTAGTACCCTACCGAGTACGACAAGATGGCCTATTTCCTTTCCCGCCTTTCCGGCGAAGCTAAAGGACAAGTCAAAGGAGGCACCTCTATTCGTGGCGAGATACTCTATAAGAGCGTATCAAAGATCATCGATATCCTAGACGCTGCTTTCGGTGACATCAATGCCAAATCCACCGCCCAACAAGCCCTTTTCGTCCTCGTCCAAGGAAACCGATCCCTCGCCACCTTTCTCCTTAAGTAGCAGGAGACCTGCTCCGAAGCTTAATTCGGCGACGAAGCCTCTATCGCTTTCCTCAAGCGCGCCCTTCACTCCGACATTACCAATCGCCTTTCATATATCCCGGCTAGTGATCACAAAACTAAACTCCTCGAGTTTATCTTATAAGTCCGCGGTATTGATAATATCCTTCGCAATCAAGACCCCAACTACTTCAAAAAAAAGACAGTCACGGTCTCCGCCATCCTTCAAATCGCACTCGGATATACCGCCTCTATTCCTACTCTTACCATTACACAAGGAGGCACTGCCATAGACGTCAGCGTGATGGAAATGAGCCCTGTAGCTACCTGGACCGCCGCCGATGCCTCTGCCAAGCGTATTCCTAAGACCTTGAACGAGAAAGAAGCCAAAAAGGTCTATTATCGCAACAATAGCCTTTGCAATTGGTGCTACGACAAAAACCATACGAGCTCCGCCTGCCTTACCGCCCCATGGAACACCAAAGGAGGAAAGGGCCAAGGAAAAGCTTAGTCTCTGACCGAAGACGCCGTCGGAGACCTTATAAAAAGAGTACTCTGATCATCTCTTCTTTAGATACCCCGATTGGGAATCATTTGGTTCTTCCTTGTATTGTAACAGACTTAATTAATGAAATTCCCATCAAAACCAAAGCTATGGTTGACTGCGGGTGTACTAGAAAAGTGATGATCAATTACTCTTTTGCGCAAACTCATAACTTAATTCTCGAACCTTTACTAAAACCTCGATCTCTACGACTCGCCGATGGATCTCTCTCGTCAGCGAACGTTACTTATAAGACACAACTTCACCTTAATATCAACGGCCACTCTGAACTCATTACTGGGTTCCTTTCTAACCTCGGCAAATACGATATTATTCTGGGCAAGCCTTGGCTCGCCTTTCACAACCCTCAAATCGATTGGAGCTCTGATTCTCTTACATTCAACAGTAGGACTTGCAAAAACCATTGCTTACCTCTTACTTGTCACCAATTATTTGTGCGCGGCTCAACACCTCTTGTTACGACCTTTGAAACCCTTGTCAAGGGACCTCTCCCTCGGAGACTAGGTGCAGCCGCCTTTTATACTACAGCTTCCACACCGGGAGTAAAGATTTTCTCTGCTTCTCTCTACGAAATTGACCAACAATTGAGGACCGAATTCAAAGTCGACCTCGCCGCCTTCGACATCACCTCTCGACCAAGCCCTCCTCCCCACATCCCAGACCTCTCCAACCTTTAAAAAATGGACCGAGAACTATATATTTCTTCTATAGATATAGTTGACGATATTCAACCTTCCGAACTTCAGCAACGCCACATGGCCGCCGACATGTACCTTTGCGGCGCCTCCCTTAAAGATATTCGGAAGGCCTTAGCTCCTAAGGCTCGTATCGATCCTGCTATAGTCGTCCCTCCTTAATACCACGATCACCTTAACGCCTTCGATCAAGACGAAGCAAATAAACTCGCCCCTTATAGAGACTGCGATCACGCCATCGAGCTGAAACCAGGCGCCATCCTTCCTCATGGTCCCTTCTATAATATGTCACAAGATGAACTTCTAGTCCTTCGCAAATTCCTTAAAAAAAACCTTGATAAAGGATTTATTCGAGCAAGTACTTCTCAAGCAGCTTCCCTTGTACTCTTCGCCAAGAAACCCGACGGAGGCCTCCGCTTTTGCGTGGATTATAAAGCCTTGAACGCTATTACAATAAAGAACAGATACCCTCTCCCCTTTGTCCAAGAAACCTTTTCCCGCCTTAGCAAAGCTAAATACTTTACCAAATTGGACGTTATCTACGCTTTCAATAGAATCCGAATGAGAGATAGTGATGAATGGCTTACAGCCTTCAATACTCGATACGGCCTCTTCGAATCCTTCGTCATGCCTTTCGGTTTGTTAAACGCTTTAGCTACTTTTTAAGCTCGAATCAACGATGTTCTACGACCTTTCCTCGACATATTTTATTCCGCTTATATCGACGATATACTAGTTTACTCCGATACCTTAGAAGAACACCGTTCACACGTCAAGGCCGTACTTCGAGCTGTCCAAGAAGCAGGCCTTTAATTGGACGTCAAGAAATGCGAATTCGAAGTTCAAGAAGTCACTTACCTCGGCCTGATTGTTTCTACTACAGGCGTCAAGATGGACCCCGCCAAAGTCGATTGTATAACCTTTTGGGAGGCCCCCGTCAATGTCAAAGACGTCCAAGCATTCTTAGGCTTTTCAAATTTCTATAGACGATTCATTAAAGGTTTCTCTCGAATCGTTACCCCTCTCGTCTACCTTATTAAGAAAGAATCCAAATGGAATTGGACCCCCGCTTGCTAACGAGCTTTCGATACCCTTAAAAAAGCATTCGTTTCAGCACCGATTCTTTCTCACTTCGACCCCGATCGTGAGATTTGGCTTGAGACGGATGCCTCCGATTACGTCTCTTTCGCTATTCTTTCTCAAAAAGATGATAAAGGCGAACTTCACCCCGTGGCTTACATGTCCCGCAAATACGACGCAGCCGAATGCAATTACGAGATCTACGATAAAGAACTTCTCGCTATAGTTCGAGCTTTCGAAAGCTGGCGTTCAAACTTTACGAGATCCTCATACCTTATATACGTATTGACCGACCATCGCAACCTCGAATACTTCATGACCACAAAACAACTCACCCGACGGCAGGTTCGGTGGAGTGAGTTCCTCTCTGAATTCGATTTTATTATTAAATTCAGACCAAGAAAAGAAGGCCGAAAACCTGACTCTCTTACACGCCGATCACAAGACCTCCCTCAAGATGACTCCGACCCTCGTCACACTTATCGAAACCAAGCCTTCTTTTCTACCGACAACTTAGACCCTCAAATTTCGAATTCATTGACACCTACCTCTTCCCCAAACGCCTTCGCTCAACTCGATTTCTTTTCCGAGCTCACCTCTGCCGAGCTCCACACCGAAGTAGCTCTCTGCCTGGACGAACTGGCCCTTGCAGACGAGCTTCAAAACCTGAAAATCATGCGCCTCTTAAAAGAAGGCTACAAATCCGACAAATGGTTCAAAGTCATTAGCAAAGAGATGACTAAAGAAGAAAGGATCCCTCATTCTAAAGAAATCGCTCTTTCCGAATGCATCTTGCGTAACGATCGATTATTTTTCCGAGGTCGATTGTACGTCCCGGATACCGAACTACGTACCTTCCTCTTACAATCTGCCCACGATTCTTGCGAGTCGGGCCACCCAAGCAAGAACGCCTTATATGAAGTGATATCTCGAGACTACTGGTAGCCTAATATCAGCGCATCTTGCGCCCGATTCGTCCGCAATTGCGACAGCTGCTCTCGTAATACTACCTCTCGACTTCGATACCAAGGCACCCTTAAACCCTTCCCCTTCCCCGATCAACGCTAGCGCCACCTCTCAGTCGATTTCGTCGGCCCTCTACCTCTTAGCAATGGCTACGACTGCGTTATGGTCGTAGTTGATCGCTTCTCTAAAGGTCGCCACCTTATCGCCTGCTATACCAAGCTCAAAGCAAAAGAGCTGGCCCAATTATTTCTCGATAACGTATGGAAATTACACGGCCTTCCCGATACCATCGTATCTGACAAAGGCTCCTTATTTGTTTCTGAACTTTGGAGAGCAGTCTGCTTTAAACTCGGGATCAAACTTAGCCTTTCTACGTCTTTCCACCTTGAGACGGATGGCCAAACAAAGATTTTCAATGCTCAATTCGAGCACTTTATCAGACAATATACCGATTATACTCAAGATGACTAAGCCACTTGGTTATCAATGGCCGAATTCTCAGCTAATAACGTAATGAACGCCTCCACTCAGATGTCCCCATTTTTCGCCAATACTGGTTTCCACCCCCGCGTTAGCTTCGGACCCCCCCGACCCCTCGAACCTACTTTTACACCTGCAATTCAGGCAGGAAACAAAGCAGGCACAGCCTTCGTGAATAAAATGGAACAAATCCTCGCCCTCTTTAAGACCAACCTCATTTCGGCCCAAGCAACTCAAGAATTCGCAGCTAATAAAACTAGATCCTCAGCCCTTGCTTACCGAGTTAGGGATGAGGTTTTCCTTGACTCCCGCAACATCAAGACCGATAGACCTATCAAGAAGTTCGACCACAAGTTCTTCGGCCGTTACAAGATCAAAGAGGTATTAGGCTCTTATACTTATCGCTTGGACCTACCTTTTGAACACGACAAGTTGAACGACAGTTTTCATACCAACCTCCTTCGCCCCGCCCCTACCGACCCTTTGCCAGGCCAACAAAACCCTCCCCCTCCTCCTATTGCTATCGATGCAAATGGTGAAAAGCTATAAGCGGTTGAAGCTATTGTCGACTCCAAAAGAACTAAAGCAAAAGGTTTCTAATACCTGATTCTATGGAGAGGATATAATCCAGAAGATAAGACTTGGGAACCTCTTTCTCACGTAATCAACGCACGGTCCTCTATCCTAGAGTTCGAAAAACGCTTCCCCAAAAAGCCAAAACCTACTAAAGCAGAACTTACTGTTGCTCGAAAGGAAGCTTAATTGTTTGATTAATTTTGACGAAAGGGATGCTCGAAGAGAGGGAATAGAAGGGACCATATGTGAAGGGAGGAAACAAACAATTCAGCCAAGGAATGCCAAGGCTGAGGAACGCACGGACCCCCACAATGGACTTATCTCCTCCTGTACCTTAGTATCTCTTCCATCCCTCGTACACAATTTAGACCTCATTCGAAGACCTTGCTCTCGTACCGTGACAATTTTCTTTGATTGCGCTCGCCGCAAGCTCTATTAGCTTCGTTTTAACCTTTCGACCGCTACTTACGCTAAATCTATTAAGATTATATATTTTAATTAGCGTAAAGTAAACGCTCGTTATTAATACGACGCTAATAAGCGTAATCGAGCCTTAGACCGCTTTTAAAAAGCTTACGACGCTAATTCACTTATGAACTATAATTTACGAGTAGATTAAGCAGCAACGATAATTGTAAAATCACTTCTTTTTTTTTAAGATCGTTTTCTTTCTTTTTAAAATCGTTTTCTTTTCGCTTTTTTTTTTAAGATCGTTAAACCTTTTTCTTTTATTTACTTTTCTGTAAAGCCGTTATTCTTTCGCTTTACGAAAAACACTTTTTTTAAAGATTACGTTAAATCAATATCTTAGATGAACCGTAAGCTTATATTAACCGATATCGCTTTTATAAAACCTTTTTTATTCGTTAAACGCTTTTGCTAAACATTTAAGTATAAAATCAATAGAAACTTTAAAATTAACGGCGTCTCGAGATACGCTTTTTATATAATCGTTCGTTAAAAAGACGTAAAACTGTTTTTTACGTCTTTTTACGAGCTTAATTGCTTAATCTTTAAGCGTTAAACGATTGCTTTTATTTAAGCTAACTATTAAGTAGCGCTAATACGCTTTATTAACGGCTTTATCTTTGCTATTAACTTTATAACGGAACTATTAAAGCTTATTAACGACCCTTTTATCTTTCTTAAGTACTCCGATTATGCATACGTGTTTTTTAAAGCCGCTAGTAACGTGCTAGCATTATATAAGCTTTACGATTATAAAATCGAGCTTTTCGAAAGGAAAGAGAAAGCGCTTCGATATTTATTATTATATAAGATATCGATTTTTAAGTTAAAGCTTATTAAAGCTTACTTTATCGATAATTTTAATAAAAGTTTTATCGAACTTTTAATAGCGTTATTTGCAGCTTTAGTTCTTTTTGCTAAAAAGCAAAACGGTTCTTTTCGCTTTTGTATTGACTTCCGCGCGCTGAACAACTTTATTTATAAAGATCGATACTTTTTCTTTTTAATCGATAAGATTTTCGTACGTTTTTTAAAAACTAAAATCTTTACGAAACTCGATATTCGGCAAGCTTTTTATAAAATACGGATAGACTTAGCTTTTAAAAAGCTTATAACATTTAGAATACGCTACGGTGCTTATAAGTGCAAGGTTCTTTTATTCGGACTAATTAATAGACTCGCTATTTATCAACGTTATATAAATAACTTTCTTTTCGATTTTTTAAACATCTTTTGCATAGTATATTTAAACGATATCTTGATTTACTTTTTCGACCTTTTAAAGCACGTTAGCTACGTTCGTTAAGTTCTTTAACGATTCGACGACGTTAGCTTTTAAGCTGATATTAAAAAAAGCGAATTTAATATTATTAAAATAAAATACTTAAGCTTTATTATCTTTATCGAAAGCTTAAAAGTAAATCCGGATAAGACTTCGATAATAAAGCATTAAGCGCTTTTTATAACCGTTAAAAGCGTTTAAAGCTTTTTTAGATTTTGTAACTTTTACCGCCGATTTATTCGAAATTACGACGTAATCGTAAAGCTTTTAATGCACTTAATTAAAGTTAACGTTCTTTTTTTATTTAATTTTTAATATTAAAAGAGCTTCGACTTTTTAAAGCTCGCTTTAATTATTGCGTTAATCTTATAGCATTATAATTAAAATCTCTTTTATATACTAAAGATTAACGCTTTTAACGGCGTAATCGCTTTAGCTTTCTTTTAAAAGCATAATTCCGATTGATTATTAGTCGCTTACTATTTTAAAACTATAGCTTTCGCTAAGCTTAATTACGTCGTTTACGATAAAGAAATGCTAGTTATTATACGCTCTTTTAATAATTTTCGCGCCGAACTCGCCGGCTTTTTTTATTAAGTTTAAGTGATTATCGATTATAAAGTTTTAAAGTACTTTATGATTTCTAAGACTTTTAACGCTCGTCAAGCACGTTAAGCAAAGCTTTTTTTCGATTACAACTTTATTATTACGTATAAACTAAATAAAGATAACTTTTTAATTAACGCGCTAATACGTCGCATCGAAAAGCTCTTTTCTTAAAATAGCTTTAAGCGCACTTAGCGCTTGTAAACGCTACTTTGCGCCGATAACGTTAACTTACGACTTTTAATTAAAAAGCTATATTAACTTACGCTTTCGAAAACCGCTGTTATTATCGAAAAGATCGCGAAGCTTTTATCGATATTCCGAGTTATTAATTAAGTTTTAAAAGTTAATCGGACCGCTTTTAATTTTATAACACTTCGAATTTAAGCTTTTAAAGCTAAGTCTTTACTCGTGAATTACGGTTCACGAATTAAACTTATTATAAAAAGCGACTTACTGCTTTATGACGGCCGTTTATTAATTTTCGACGTTTAAAACTTACGCTTATTATTCGTCCGAAAAGTTTACGATTAAGTATTTATAATATACTTTAGCTTTTATAAAACTTATAAGCTCTTTGCAGCATAGTATTATTAATACGGTATAATTAAATTCGTTAATTAGTATTACCGTAATTGCTACGCTTATAAACGAGCTTTAATGCTTTACGATAAGAAACTTAGTTTGCTTTAACTTTTCTCGATCTTTTTACGCTTTTAAAAGCACGTTATTATAGATTTTTATAGCTTTAATAAAAATAAACATAGCTACGATAACGTTTTTATAATAATCGACCGCTTTTTTAAGCAAGCAATCTCGATCCTTTATTATAAGTCTATCGACGTTAAAAGCTTCGTTAAGCTTTATATCTATTATATTTATAAGTATTTTAAAGCTCTTTTAATATTAACTTTTAATAAAAGACTTTAATATTAGTTCGAGTTTTAAAAAGAATTTAATAAGATCTTCGATATTAAACTGACTTTTAGCACCGCCGTATATTTCGAGATTAACGGTTAGATCGAAATCTATAATTAATACTTATAAAAGCGCTTTCGTTTTTTCGTAAGCTATTATTAAGACGATTAAAGTGAGTTCTTTCTTATAATAGACTTCGTTTAATTAACGCTTTTTTACGACTTTTTCGGCGGTCTTTCTTTTTTTAAAGTAATCTATAGCTACGCTTTTCGAACTACTTAGAATTAAAGCTTAAAACGACTTAACGATTAAACTCTTTCTCGTAAGCTTAATCAAAACGAAGCTTGCGCTTACGTTAACCGCTACTTCGAAGCTTAAAACCTCGTTAAAGAGCACTTTTAGCGTGCTTAAGACCGCATAATTAAATAAGCTAATAAATTAAAGCGCTCGATTAACTTCGACGTTAATAATAAAGTTTAATTAAATATACGCTCGTTTTTTACTTTTCGACCGTTAAAAAAGCTCGATAACTTTACGAACGGACCGTTCGAGATTACCGATAACGTTTATAATAGCTCTAAACTTAAGCTCTTCGAGTTAATAAAAGTTTACTTAATCTTTTACTTCGAACGGCTACGAAAGCTTTTAATAACTTTACTTTTAAGCAAATCATTTTTAAACTTAATTCGATTAATATTATTAGCGAACTTAAGTACGAAGTAAAGAACATTTTAGTTATACGTTAAATTAAAAAGCATTTTAAGTACCGCGCTTTTTAGCTCGGCCGCGATATTAACTTTACTTAATACTTCGCTTTCGATTTTATATACGCTTTTTTTAAAATACGTGATTTTTATTTAAAATATAAAGAGCTCTTCGGCTTTTTCGCGAAGCTCTTCGAGTAGATCAAGGCTTATTCGAACGGTATTGATAATTACGATTACTTGAATAATAATAAAGCAATAGATAAACGCTCGAAGACGAGTTTTTTTCGGACGAGAAAGTAGTATAACGATACGCTAAGTCTTTTAAACGCATTTTATATGCGCTAAGCTACTTTTTTCATTTTTTCTTTCGTATTTTTCGTATTCATTTATTCTTTACTTTTGACTTATAAACTATAGTTTACGAGTCTTTAGCGCTTTTACTTTTGTGTATATAAACTTTAGCTACTTTCGACTTTTATACTCGATAGTTATTAATTTTAAGTTATTACTTTAAGATTCTCTTAAGCTTTTATATGAACTTTCGCGCTCTCGTAAGTTCTTTTAAGTAATCGCTTAAGGTCGTTATACTTTAAGCGTTAAACGATTGCTTTTACTTAAGCTAACTATTAAGTAGCGTTAATACGCTTTACTAACGGCTTTATCTTTGCTATTAACTTTATAGCGGAACTGTTAAAGCTTATTAACGACCTTCTTATCTTTTTCGAGTATTTTGATTATATATACGTGTTTTTTAAAGCCGCTAGCAACGTGCTAATACTATATAAGCCTTACGATTATAAAATCGAGCTTTTCGAAAAAAAGGAAAAGGCGCTTCGGTACTTATTATTATATAAGATATCGATCTTCGAGTTAAAACTTATTAAAGCTTATCTTATCGACAATCTTAACAAAGGTTTTATCGAACTTTTAATAGCGTTATTTGCAGCTTTAATCTTTTTTATTAAGAAGCAAAACGGTTCTTTTCGCTTTTATATTGATTTCCGCGCGTTAAATAACCTTACTCGTAAAAATCGATATCTTTTTCTTTTAATCGATAAGACTTTCGCACGTCTTTTAAAAGCTAAAATCTTTACGAAACTCGATATTTAGCAAGCCTTTTACAAAATACGAATAGACTTAGCTTTAAAAGAGCTTATTATATTTAAAATACGCTACGATGCTTATAAATACAAAGTTCTTTTATTCGGATTGATTAATAGACCCGCCACTTATTAACGTTATATAAATGACTTCTTTTTCGACTTTTTAAATATCTTTTACACGGCATATTTAAACGATATCTTAATCTATTCTTCCGACCTTTTAAAGCACGCTTATCACGTCCGCTAAGTTCTTTAACGATTCGACGACGCTAGCTTTTAAGTTGATATTAAAAAGTGCGAATTTAATATTATTAAAGTAAAATACTTAAGCTTTATTATTTTTATTAAAAGCTTAAAAGTAGATCCGAATAAGACGTCGATAATAAAATATTAAGCGCTTTTTACAACTGTTAAAAGCGTTTAAAGCTTTTTTAGATTTTGTAACTTTTACCGCTGATTTATTCGAAATTATAGCGTGATCGCAAAGCTTTTAATGCACTTGATTAAGGCTAACGTTTTTTTTTTATTTAATTCTTAATATTAAAAGAGCTTCGACCTTTTGAAGCTCGCTTTAATTATTGCGTTAATCTTATAGCATTATAATCAGAACTTCTTTTATATGCTAAAAATTAACGTTTTCGACGGCGTAATCGTTTTAATCTTTTTTTAAAAGCATAATTCCGATTAATTATTAGTCGTTTATTATTTTAAAATCATAGCTTTCGTTAAGCTTAATTACGTCGTTTACGATAAAAAGATGCTAGCTATTATACGCTTTTTTAATAACTTTCGCGCCGAACTCGCCGGCTCTTTTTATTAAGTTTAACTAATCACCGATTATAAAGCTTTAAAGTACTTTATAACTTTTAAAACTTTTAACGCTCGTTAAGCACGTTAAGCAAAGCTCTTTTCCGATTACAATTTTATTATTACGTATAAACTAAGTAAAGATAACCTTTTAGCTAACGCGCTAATACGTCGCATCGAAAAACTTTTTTTTTAAAACAGCTTTAAGCGCATTTAGCGCTTGCAAACGCTGCTTCGCGCCGATAACGTTGATTTACGACTCTTGATCGAAAAGCTACGTTAATTTACGCTTTCGAAGACCGCTGTTATTATCGAAGAGATCGCGGAGCTTTTACCGATATTTCGAGTTATTAATTAAATCTTAAAAGCTAATCGGACCGCTTTTAGTTTTATAGCACTTTGAATTCAAGCTTTTAAAGCTAAATCTTTACTCGTAAACTACGATTCACGAGTTAAACTTATTATAAAAAGCGATTTGCTGCTTTATAACGACCGCTTATTAGTTTTTAACGTTTAAAACTTGCGCTCGTTATTCGTTCGAAAAGTCTACGATTAAGTATTTATAACATACTTTAGCTTTCGTAAAACTTATAAGCTTTTTGTAATATAATATTATTAATACGGTATAGCTAGATTCGTTAACTAGTATTGCCGCAACTGTTACGCTTGCAAACGAGCTTTAATGCTTCGCGATAAAAAACTTGATTTGCTTTAACTTTTCTCGATCTTTTCGCGCTTTTAAAAGCACGTTATTATAGATTTTTATAGCTTTAATAAAAACAAATACAGCTACGATAACGTTTTTATAATAATCGACCGCTTCTTTAAGCAAGCAATCTCGATCTTTTATTATAAGTTTATCGACGTTAAAGGCTTCGTTAAGCTTTATATTTATTATATTTATAAATATTTTAAAGCTCTTTTAATATTGACTTTTAATAAAAGACTTTAATACTAGTCCGAGTTTTAAAAAAAATTTAATAAAATCCTCGGTATTAAACTAACTTTTAACACCGCCGTACACTTTAAGATTAACGATCAGATTAAAATCTATAATTAATACTTGCAAAAGCGCTTTCGTCCTTTCGTAAGCTATTATTAAGACGATTAAAGCGAGTTCTTTTTTATAATAGACTTCGTTTAATTGACTTTTTTTTACGACTTTTTCGGCGGTCTTTTTTTTTTTAAAGTAATTTACGACTACGCTTTTCGAATTACTTAAAATTAAAACTTAAAACGACTTAACGACCAAACCCTTTTTCGCAAGCTTAATTAAAACGAAGCTCGCGCTTACGTTAACTGCTATCTCGAAGCTTAGAACTTCGTTAAAGAGCACTTTTAGCGCGCTTAAGACCGCATAGCTAAACAAGCTAATAAATTAAAGCGCTCGGTTGACTTCGACGTTAATAATAAAGTTTAATTAAATATACGCTTGTTTTTTATCTTTCGATCGTTAAAAAAGCTCGATAATTTTACGAACGGACCGTTCGAGGTTACCGATAACGTTTATAACAGCTTTAAACTCAAGCTTTTCGAGTTAATAAAGATTTACTTAGTCTTTTATTTCGAACGGCTACGAAAAGCTTTTAATAATTTTACTTTTAAGCAAATCATTCTTAAACTTAATTCGATTAATATCACTAGCGAACTTAAATACGAAGTAAAGAATATCTTAGCCGTACGCTAAACTAAAAAGCACTTTAAATACCGCGCTTTTTAGCTCGGCCGCGATATTGACTTTACTTAATATCTCGCTTTCGATTTTATATACGCTCTTTTTAAAATACGTGACTTTTATTTAAAACACAAAAAGCTTTTCGGCTTTTTCGCGAAGCTTTTCGAATAAATCAAAACTTATTCGAACGGTATTAATGATTACGATCACTTAAGCAATAATAAAGCAATAGATAAACGCTCGAAAACGAGCTTTTTTCGAACGGAAAGATAGTATAACGACACACTAAGTCTTTTAAACGCACTTTATATGCGCTAAGCGACTTCCTTTTTTTTTTTTTTCGTATTCTTCGTATTCTCTTATTCCTCGCTTTTGACTTATAAACTATAGTTTACGAGTCCTTAGCGCTTTTATTTTCGTATATATAAACCTTAGCTACTTTCGACTTTTATACTCGATAGTTATTGATTCTAAGTCATTACTTTAAGATTCTCTTAAGCTCTTATATAAACCCTCTCGCTCCCGTGAGTTCCTTCAAGTAATCGCTTAAGGTCGTCACAAAAAAAAAAGATTTTTTTTTCCCTTTTTAATTGAGATTAAAACTAACGCTAAAAGATTTTAACTTATTTCTTTTTAAATATTATATTAGATTATCAACGTTTTTCGCCGTTTTTTACGCTGAAGCTTGAAGCGGGACATAATTTTTTCGCCCACTTTAAGGAAGGGCCCCAAAAGTTGCGACGTCAAGGCCCACTATTAAATAATTTAAATCGTTTTTTTTTTTTTTTTTTTTTTTTTCAGATTCTATTCAATTTTAAGTATCGGCCTAGGGTGATCCACTAGCTATGCCAACCTCTTGGAATCGTCTTTTAAAGAGACCGTCATCGGATTGTCAGCTGACGGTTTAAATAACCACCTGCCTTTAAGGTATACTAGCTGAGGGAGAGCTGTGTGCTAGTGGTGCTCAGGCCGGCTACCTGGTGTAATCACGTGATCTTGGATGCCTATGCCTTATATTCCCACACATATTGATATGATTTGCATGAGGTATCCTCAAGTGAAAGCTCACCGATTCACGACGATGAGCTAGTTCAGGTCTGCAAAGACTGTAGAAACTGTCTTTTTAATTTTTCTAATAATCATGCATTGAAGTCCATCCGAAATAAGCTCATCGCGCAGCGCATGTTTGCGAAGCCGTCAGCAGCTCATGCTGACGAACCTTGAAGCTAGAACCTTAACGCCGATGCAAGTCCCCACGAGGGTGTGAGGCTTGAACAGCGGAGCATCCCAGCATGCAAAAATATCCTACAGTGATCACCCTCCAAGACCACTCCCCCCCCGACTCCATCCGCACGCATAGCCAGACCGTGATGATCCACCCTCTCTCTACCCCTCCTCCCGAAGACTCAAGCCGACGTCGTTCAATTTGATGACCTTCGTGCCGTCGCAGTGGTAGTCTATGCTGCCATCCGAGAGCACGTTGAAGCACTTGCCGCATCGGATATGGGCGTTACTGCCGGCACACATTTGGGTTCCGCCGCATCTCAAGTCGGGTACCTCTTTCTTCCACTCCTTATCCTCGTCCGGATAGTCACCGTACGAGTTGGTGAAGGTGCACTGGGGGGATCGTTAGTTGGCCATCCGGGAAGTGGATGGGGGCGGTGCTCTCACCTTGTGGCACTCCCACGATTCTGTTGCGAGAATGATTCCTGGCATTGCGGAAGCGGGTCGCTTGGCGTGTGGTTCTGGAGATGGTGGCGGGCTCTTGGGAGAGGGGTGGAAGGCAGGCAAGTAGATGATGGCTGAAGAGGATCGGGTTTGACGACTTTCTCTGGCTGTGGGGAGTAATGAAGCAGCTTTCGATGATGATGATGATGATGATGGTAGCGGTGATAGATGAAAGAGTGCAGGACTACAGAAGTCCAGCCTGTACTTATGCTCCTTCCATTCCTCTTTCTGATTCACACTCTCTGTTACGGCAGCAGCGATACTACTCCGCAACGGACTGGTCATGGGATTATTCACGAGGTTAGTCACTACGCTACACGTATCTACGCGTAGCAGGTTACATGTACACCTCGTGACGACTAGTTCCCATCTGGGCAGGCAGGCCTGTGTATAAAGCCCTTCTTAGTATCCCAGGCTGTATGAAACAAAGCTGAATACGTATTCAGTTGTATGTGGGCGTCTTCAATTGGTTTTGCATGCCTCGAACTAAGTGGGATCGTAGCTACCGTTCTGACCTGACTGATTTGATTGAGTTGAATCACTTGACCGAGTTGGCCACTACTCTCGCGTCGCGCTCTTGGTTACCAAAGCAACTACACCAGACACACCGAGGCTTCAGAAGTTATAAAGATCTCATTCCCAACAGCCTTTCTTCCTGGAAATTGGTTTCTCTCTCTCTTCTTCGTCTTTCTTTCTCAGTACAGAGCGCACTCCTTATACTCATCGATACTATCTCTGACAGCCGTAACACTTCCCCATCTGAGCATTCTGTAAAATGTTCTTTTTAACTGTACAACCACCGCTTCTCAGGGGGCTACGATTCTTTACCTGGCCGAGGTGCCCCCTACGAGCCTTCAGTTCTCTTTCCTGCGTGCAAAGCGATTCTGGATCGCCGAAATCGAATCAAAGTAGCCTCTCGAAGAGATTTCCTTTTACCGGCGATCGATCCGAACGAGCCTCCTGCTCTTACCTCGACCACCACGCCGACTCCGATCTATCCCTGACGGGCGTACTGATTGAAAATACCAAGAGGATTTGCGATAGAGAGAGAACGGGGCAAGAGAGGTAGAAGAGCGTTCAAGACGATCTACGATATCACGCCTTCGAAAAGGCTACTTGGCTGACTCCGGTCCGGCCTCGGATTATCTCGATAGTCGATACCGATATAACTTCCGCTATAACTTGCTCTTTACGTTTTTCCTTCAACGAAGACATATCCTTTTTCCGATCCATCTTCTCCGTGAGAGAAAGGCATGATCGATAGCAGCTACGCTATATACCAATTTAAATTGCCTTTGAAAGGTCACGAGAGTTATGCGATACCGCGGGATCAGAGACCCCGAAGCTATTGTGAAAGAGAGCTTTTCTTTGACGTAGTTCTTACTCTCGATTAAATAGTACTTTATATATATATATATAATTCTTTTACTTGGCACGTCGCCGTACCCCATACGAGGTCCTAGGGCGGCACGCAAAGCGTGCTATCCGCCCGACGCTGATAAATACAACAACAGCAACAACAACAACAACAACCCCCCACAACCACCGCTTCTTAGTTTCCCCAGACAATAAGCCTCAGCCTCACCAACATCTCGTCTCATACTTGACTACCATACGGACTATGATTGTGAATCACAGCCCCTCTGCAGCTCTTGATGTCCAGTTCATGATGACACGAAAATGGCGTGAGCGGGAACAGAAATGGCAGGGTTAAGCTATATACCTTGTAGATGGAAGAATCTGCTACAACCCTGTCTGTACATGACCGCCGCCTCCTAATCATTCCACGGCTTACAACATCTTAAGCTTTAAGCGGCGAAAATCATATATATCCTGGAGAGAGTTTTCGAGCGTTGCGATTATTGAAGAGGCTTAGAGAGGCAGCGAGAGAATCGTGTTTCCTCTCGATCGCTTGGCTATATACGGTAGTTTAGGCGCGAGGCTTGTACGTAGGTATGTATGTATGTGCTGTAAAGCAAGAAAACGTCGACGCGGACTTCAGGTATCTCTGGAACAGTACATATGGAAACGCACCAAGCTATTTACAAAAAGAGATTGTTCGCGTCGGCAGCCAGCAGCCAGCAGCCAGCTTCCGCTTTCGATATGCGTGCATGGTCCAGCGATCAGGGCGTGGGTGATCCGCTACATAATGCACTGACTGTAGTAGTCGTTGACCTTGACGCAATTGCCGGTGGCACACTTGGTTCCGCCCGTGAATCCTTGTCCTCCACATTGGCCGTAGAGCGCGACGCTAGCGCCGTCGCCACCACCACCGGTACTACCACCGGTACCACCATTGCCGCCGCCACCACCACCGTTACCACCATTGCCGCCACCACCACCACCGGTACTACCACCACCGGTACTGCCACCACCGGTACTACCGGTACCACCACCGGTACTACCACCACCACCGCCGCCGCCGCCGCCACCACCCCCCGAATTACCTCCTGGAGCTGGCGTAGGTCTTACATTCCTGGTGCTCGTCTTGAAAGTGGTGTCTGGCTTCGGGACCGTGGGCTTGTTCTCGTTTTCGGGAGATGTCACGAGGTCGGGGTTCGCGGGAGTTTCATCGAGGCCGGTAAGTTTCCCGACTTCGGGAGTCGGCTTGTCGGGATCGGGGGTTTTCTCAGAGCCGGCTGGGGCAGTCTTTCGTCCAGCTGGTCGGGGGTTCGGATCTGCATCCCCAGTTCCCGATGGAGACGTTCCAGAGCCACCGCACTTGGCTACAGGTCCACCCGGGGCCTTATAGGTAGCGACATCGAGTCCGAAGTAGACGTCGGGGATATAGATGTTGGGATCATCGGCCTTGTAAGCGCCGGGGAGCTCAATGGAAGGACCACATGAGCCCGCTGAGCCCGTTCCGGTAATCTTGAGTTGGGCGCATCCAATATAGCTGCTCCTGGTTAGTCGATGCCCGACGAACGACGAGTCTCTTTGCGTGTCTTACAATTGAGCACCGCCAAGATCAGCCGCTCCGTGCAGGGCTAACATCTCGGATCTGAGCAGGTACTCTCCGCTGGCAAGCCCAGTGGGGAGGTTGAAAGTGTAAGTCATGTCTTGGGCGGCCATGATCACGTTGGCCCAGGTGCCATTTTCGGTAGAAGCGAACTCATCGATCTTGAACCAAGAGCCTACACCAGTCGCTTGAGACGCATCATCGACAGGGCCGAAGAGCATGTGGGTGATGGGGCCAGGGTGAGTGGATGAGTCCCATTGGACTTTAATAGAATCTCCCTCGTTGGCGGGGGCGGTCACGACGTTTGAAGGAACGATATTGCCGCCAACATTGCATACAATATCTTCAGAAGTGACATCAGTCTACACAGATCAGTGACACGATCGAATGCAGTTTTGATCAAGGTGGCATACCACAGGGTTGTTTGAAGGTGGCCTGCGGATAGCCACTTCGTACCCTGGAGAAACATCATTGACCCAGAATTGATGGAGGTTCTGGTGAGCAGAGGCGGCGGAAAGAAGCGAAGCGACAACCGCACAGGTTGAAAGCATTCTGAAGAGAATGTCGAGGATCACAGATCACTCTGGTCTAAAGGAATGTGGGGTCGAAGAGGTCCGAGGGAAGATGAACGAGAAGAGGATGGACACAGAAAGCTGGGGGGAGGAGGAGACCATTATACATATGGCGTGTCTATTATTATACGAAGCTCCGGCGCCACAGCGATAGGCATTACATGCAGCTCCAATGCTGGCGCAGCGGGGTCCGTCTGGGAGAAAGGAGAATTGAAATGAATAAACTAATCAAAACGGAACATCGGTTAGGTCTGGGCACACTCTGGTGAAACATAACAGACCCGTAAGAGAATAAACCCACAAAATAAATGCTTGTGTGATCTCCCTGAGCACCGTATTTCATATGAACCCGGTAGGTGCACGTACCAGAAGAACTAGGTTTGGCTGCTCAACGGCAGACGAAGTGTTGGAAGTTGATGAGACGAATGCCGAGCTGAAAGACGTCAGTCTCTCTTGTTGATCTATTCTTGAACATCGTCATGACATCGCGCCGCGGGCATCTCTTCCCAAGGATGGATGGAACCGGAAAAACGTCCATCTGGCTACCCGCTATTCCCTTATCCGAAGAGTACAACATAGGTATATTCGAGACGCTAGCGCCGCATAAGCGAGAATCCGATTCCAAGCGCTTAGATCGGCTGAACTCAATTTGTCAAGACAATGAAATACTATAAGATGAATGCCCTTCTCTGGCGTCATGATCTGGAACTTTTTACGTATTGGCCGATGTCTTCGGGAATTTCGATCTCGTATCTAATTAAAATAATCAAGACCTCGCCCGCACAATAGTTCATTCTTACAACTACGATTACCTCTTCCTAACGGGCCATGGAGATTTGGATATCGAACCAGAAGAAGTTAATAAGTTATAGAAATATCTTTTCGTGTTATTCCTTACCATTTGATTAATTTATATATTCTATTGATCAAGATATCTGTCTGTCCCGTCTTCCGCCTGCATTTTCTCAACGGTACGGGCTCTTCTTTAAGAGATTCGTAGCTTTGTCCATGAGAGTCAAGAGCTAGACGCGTTATACCACGGTTCTAAATGCTCGTCGCTGTTGATACAGCTAAGACTTACAGTTGCACGAATTTCCTCTTTTGGATGAAGCTCGTCGAGACTGAACGTCCTTTCCACTTTTCTGCTTTCGCCGGTGATCGCAAGTGTCACGACTATATCGAATCCACTGTTCCAAGCAATCTTCTCTTCCCTACAAGTCATACCAACAGCGGGATCGCAAGGGGAAAGTCTCGGGTACCAGTGCGAGCGTGCAACGGCGGGCCGGTTCTCTTGCCGTAGCTTAAAAGAAGTGGTAGCTGTTTAAGAACTCCCCCCCAAAAAAACCTATGTATATAAAAACATACAGGTCGAGAATCGAAGCTGCATAAGTAATACCCGCCCTCAGTATACCTCCAGCCTATAGACAGAAAACGCATCAAAGATAAAACAAAAATCGCTGTCTCTTCTCGGCCCAACTGACTATGGGCACAAGCACAAGAAGCAACCTGGTATGGGCAAAAGCGGGAACCCTCTAACTTTAACGCGTTTTTGCAATTCGATGGCGATCCAAGAAAACTCTGTGCTTATCTTGATCCGCCAGCGACTTACTGTTGTCAACGGAGAATGCGGCTGTCAAATCCCAGAGATCTGTAGTATCCTTGAGAACGAAGCCGCTGGTCTAGAAATCGATATCCCGCTTTTCCATATCTAGGAATCATTCAGCATGACACCTTGGGAAGGTAGCAGCAGCCATCCATACCCAACCTCTCTTTGCTAATGGGAATACGATCTCTGGATCACTGGTTGAGAAAGTGCAAACGTGGATGGATGGGTTCAGGACCTGGCAGCTACGACTTAAATACCTAAAGCAGAATAAAATCCATCCCTCCTATCAAAACGCAAAAAATAGCAACGGAAAAGACATTCGCAGCAGCTCTAGAATATCAAGAAGATACAGTGAGCGAAATAGAAAGGGCGCTTGCCCACACAACCGTACGTGTCTCCGAATCGAGTCTTCTATCTTTTCCATTCCGATCAAGCCAGCCAACGCCTGAGTATCAAATAGCGCTTCGAGAGCCGCAAGACCATCACATCTATCGCAGACAACCGATAGATAGATATATATATATATATATATATATATAAATACCTTCCGCAACACAACCTCCTCCTCAGCAGCGGAGAGTCGCAAAAACTCGCAGTCTAGCCAGCAGCAGCAAGTATAAAAATAGACAACAGACAGGCAAATCCCCAGCCTACTACGTAACTCCACACATCCTCATTTACCTCTTTTCCTTCGTTCTAAACAGAAAGCCAAAACCTCGTGTTGCCAAACACCATCCCCGCTGTCAGTTCTCCGTACGGTAGCTGTCCCAGCCGCAAAAAGCTTATCGAAACAGCACCTTACCTTAGTCATCTCTACCGTGTACCGGTACCGGTACGGTACTACAATTACATTTTCCCCAGGCGCTCAGCCCTTCCTTACTTAATACCAAACACCTCCCCTCTTTCCGACATCGACGATGACGATCATGAGGAAGAGGTGCTCCCAGTCATGTCGCGGGATGCCTGGTAAGGGATGAAAAATAGGGAATTGAAATGAAACCAACTACCTCACTCACTCATTCACCCTATCTATCTATCTATCTCTAGCCATCAAGATTTGAAAAACCGCGCAGAAGTCCCCAACCAACCTTTTTCAAGTAGGCAAAACCCAAGTTATGTCTTCCTTTGAACCAAAACCGCGGACTATCTAGTCACTCCCTCTCACTCCCTCTCTCTCTGCCATTCCTACTCCCAACTACTTTTCCAACTACTTTATTTACCACACAGCTCTCTCTCTCTCTCTCTCCTCACCAACCAACCTACCTTCTCCCAAGCCTTCCTTCTTCCTTCTTTCTTCACTGCTGCCGTGTATCCCCCTCCATCGCAAGAACACCGAATACCAGTAGGCGAATTACCGAGCTGGGAGAGATGTATACACATACATACATATACTGGGCATAAAACTCAGCCTTGATACGGAGTATGATATTCAAGCAAGCGCTCCACCATCCATATCCGTACTCAAGCAAGCCTTTTTTGTTTTTCTACATTTTCATGCAGTAGATCTATCCACCGATCTAAATTAATTGTGTGAAACAAGCCGTCTATCTTATTAGGAGGTACTATTTACTAGGTAGGTAGAGAGTTAAGGGCTGGATGCTTGAAATGGTGTGAGAAAATGGTGTGATCATGATGATGGATGCAAAGGATCTGGATGTTGTTGTTGTTGTTGTTATTGTTGTATTTATTTACGTCGGGCGGGTAGCAAGCGAAGCCTGCCGCCCTGGGACCTCCCATAAGGTACGGCGACGTGCTAAGCTAAGGAGTTACATACAAGAAGGCTCTAGAAAGCAATTCAAAGTGTTGTAGCGAAGGCTACTATCGCATGCGCTCTTCCCTTACAGATAAGATGGATCACATAAAAAGAAACCTTTTATTAAAGGAAAACCACAAAAGAGAGAGTCAAGCATATACAAACTGCTGTAGCTAGCTAAAGGCGAGCTGTTCACGTCGCGTAGCGACAAGAATCAAGGCCGGACCGAGGTCAGCCGAGTACAAAAGAAAAAGTGAATACGAAAGCTTAAACTCTAAAAGAAAACCTAATATAATACACTAGTGCTAAAGAGAATTCCTTCGGAAGCGCACTACGCTATCTTAAAGTCCTAGTCTTATGACGCGGTTGATCTGACGAGCTTTTATAGCTTAAGTAAAGCGGAGCGTACCTCGTTCTCTTTATCGAAGCAGTATCAGTTGGCTAAAGTAGCACCCTTATCAAGTGCAGTGCTTAGAGTAGAACTCCGTAGTAGTCAAAAAGGCTTGAAAATCGGCCGGATTGTTAAAAAGACTTTTAAAGAAGTCGTAAGCTTTCGAGATCGTGCTCGGAAAGGTCCGCGGTCGAGTCTTGTAAGGCTAAGAAAAGAAGCGTCGTTGCGTGAATCAGCAAAAGGCTATATGCAAAAAGGACTTGCGTTTGCCGCAAGCACACCTTAAGTTAGCGTCGTAGTGCTGGAACTTAGTATAGTATTAAGTAAAGTCTCTGTGCGTAGTTCGGATCGCAAGTAGTCTGTGTAAGACATATCGTAAGAGTTCTAGCTCCGAGAAGGGCTTGATTAAGTATAGAAGGCTTTATTTCCGATACGAGCGTAAAAGCTTAAGAGAGCTTGCGCTCTACTAAGCTTCTCGTGCTCTATCTCGTATATCGCGGAAGAGTGTGCGGATGCCGCTGATCGTAAGTTGCGATGCTAGACCAGTGTCTTAGTCCGGTTTCTTTGCTTTTAAGTCTGCAAGCTTGTCCGCTCGTTCGTTCTCTTTGATACTTATGTGCCTTAAGGACTATCGTATTCGCACGTCTCGAGTCTCTATCACCCTTTAGACGTTTAAGAACGCTTATTGCGATGATAAAGAAGCATTTCCGCGAAGACACTAGATGACTGATGTGCTGTCGATGCAAAGCTAGATCCGTTTCGCCGTCGGATAAGCGTGCACTACTCGTTCGAAGCCTTTCTATGCCCTTATCGCTTCTGCGTCAAAGACGTAAGAGCAGTCGTTGATAGAGCCGTACCCGTAGCTTGTCTTTTGTCGTCCTCGATAGACTACGTACCCGTAGCTTATCAGTCGGTTGCTTTAGTCGTACTGTTCTGACCCGTTTGAAAAGATCGTGATGTCCTTTAGCGGGAGCTGTTGCTACTATGCTTCGAATGCGGCAGCAGCTTCCTTCTTCGTTTTGCCGTCCGCCGAGTCCCGTCTGCTCCCCGATGTAAAGTGCGGAAGGACGAAGCGAGGGCGAGGAACGTCTAAGAAGAGAGTTCTTAGTTTTTAGATCTTGATCTCGGGGATCTTAGTAGTCCTCGCGCCGCGACCGCGTTGTCGGATCCGCAAAGGTATCCGGCTGACTAGTAAGTGCTTGTCGTCTACCGTCTTCAGTCTTATTATAAACCTAGCCTTAGCTTCTTTTAAGGCCGCAGTGCCGGAAAGGAGCCCGGCATCTCGAAAGAGCGTTGCCGTTAATATCGTTTTCTAGACCGGGAGTACCTCGCGCGCCGCGAAGGTTATCGTCTTATTAATGAGGTCAACTATCCCTCCGATTCGAGCGCTAATAACTTCTGGTCTTCCGGACTTGCAGATTAAGCGATAGCGCTTTGCGTACTACGCCTCCGTGCCGTAAAGCACTAAGGGCAGCACGCAAGTAATAACTGCCTTGCGCAGTAAGGCCGCAAAAGGACCGTGGACTGTCTTAGCGAGACTGCGAATATGCTAGGCGACTTTCCTAGCCTTAGCCGCCCGTTCCCGGACGTGTCGGCGGAACTTCAGCTTGCGGTCAAACCAGACCTTAAGCTATCGTATCGCAAGTGTGTCCTCGTCTTTCGGACCCGTAATGATGCACGGAATAGTCATGGTATCGACTACGAAGAAGGGGGCATACGTGCTTTTCTTGCGAAAGAAGTGCATCATCTCGATCTTTTCCGGAGCGAAAGCGATCTTATGAGTGTTACTTTACTCAATGATAGAATTGATATCGTCTCGAAGCATAGCGATGTTCCGGTCGAAAGTGCGATTGACGCGATACAAGTAGATATCGTTAGCGTACTTGAAGCGCAATGTCCGGTCTTGGTTGAGTAGCTTAGCCAAGTAGAGCATATAAAGCACCGGTGATAGCGGGGATCCTTGCGGAATGCCGCACTCTACGTCGTAGGTGTCCGTGATTTCTTTCTTTAATCGGACCTTGACCTTGCGGTCTGAAAGAAAGGATTCCACTAGCTTAAGCAGTGGGTACGGCTAGCTTTGCTCCGTCATGCGTTTAAAGAGGCGACGGGTCAAGACCGCATCGAAGGCTCTTTAGACGTCTATGGTGACCATAGTGACTTAGTATCTAGCTGCAAGTGCGGACTCGATGTCGTGTGTTAAGCACGAAGCGAGGTTTAATGCAAAGCGCCGTAAAAAGGTTCCCGCGTGTTATAGGCTAAAGACGTCGTTAGTAAAGGCAGTCTACGCAATTCTCTTCGCAACGATGCGCTCTAGTCCCTTAGAGATATACGAGAGCAGAGCAATCGGTCGCTAAGAGCGGATAGAGGTCTTGTCTTTTTTCTTTACCTTAAGGATCATCGAGACTTCAGCGAGCTTCTACGCATCCGGGAAATAGTAAAGAGCTAAGCACTTGTTGAAGAAGCTATAGAAGAAGTGATAGACGTGTTGCTAGCATGCTTTGAGCAGTCGTACGGTGATCTTGTCCGTCTCGGGTAAAGTGCTTGTCACTCCGATCACGTAAGACTCTACTTCTTCTAGTGACACCGTAGTATCTTAAAGGAGCCGGCCAATGCCTTCTTAGCTAGCGAGTGGATCGTAGTCGAGGTTGTCAGCGGCGCTGAACCGTCTAAGGATGCCTTCTCGCAGCGCGTCCGCTTTCTCTTTAGTGTTTTCGATGGCTTCGTCGTTGACTATTAGAAGGGGCGATTTTAGGTTCGGAGTGAGCTTATGCTAGCTCATGACCTTGTATAGGTCTTGGTTCGATTTTACTCCGTCGATCACGTAGGTCTAATAGGCCCTCTTAGCTTTCTTGATTATAGCGAGCCAGTCTCGCGTTTCTTAGGTCGGTTCTCCGTCGTACACTACAGAGCGCGCTGCTAAGTGTTTCTTGTACGCTGTCTAGCAGTTTGCCGTCTATCATGGTGCAGCCGTCAGCCTCTTTCGAGCGGGCTGTCCCGCAACTTTTAAGGCAGAGTTGAAAGCAGTGGTTAAGCTGATCGTAAGCTGATCGAGTTCCTCGGTGGAATGTATCGTCTACGGGTCGAGGAGTTGGTCTACGCTTAGCGCTACAAGCGAAGCGAATTTCTCGAGGTCTTGGTCCGGTACCTTGTATTGGAAGCGCTCTAAAGGAACGACTCCTCGGCTAAGGATAGTCGTGACTTGGGTCTCGTGGTCTGAGCTCGAATAGAGATCGGGGCGAATTGTCGTTTAAGCAAACGGGATATTTGAAAAGGTCAAGTCTAGAACGTGACCAGCTTTATAGGTAGGGTCGCCCGGGAGTCTAATGTAGTCCATCCTACTAGCATTAGACTAGGCCGCAAGGTCTCTTCCTCGGCCTTTAGGCTCAACCCTTGGTTCGAACATGTCGTGCCACATATTAAAGTCCCCTTTAATCAGGCACTTAGAAGGAGGGACGAGGTAGGTGATGTAGTCTATAATCGGGTCCATCAAAGGTTGCCGATAGACGTTCAAAGTAGCGAAGCCGTTCACATCGACCCACAAGAGATCCCTGTTGCGAATAGAACGGCGTTGCTGGGTGCGAAGACCTACGCCCTTGCGCACGTAGGTCATCACTCGTGGTCGCTCAGCGAAGTACTAAGCATCGTCTTGACTATCCCACGATTCTATCGGAGCATAGCATTCGTAAGACGGGTGGTTCTGGAAGGATCTGGATGAGAAGGATTACGGCAGGGTTTTTTTTTCCTCCAACTACATTGGTACTCAATCGTGCCATCATTAGGTAGCTGTGCTACCAGGTTTCATATTATATCAGAAAAAACATACAGGTATCGTTTGATCAATCCGAACGGCGAATGATCCATCCAGCTCTGATTATCCATTCACAACCCATATCGACGATGAGGTATCAATATAGAAAACCGCCATCCAAATCGTGTTCTCAAACCCCAAATTAATGGCACCCACTCATCTCCACCTCTCCCGCTAACTCGTAGTCCAAGAAATCCGCATCCTCAAAATCCCCCGCGACACCCACCCCAGAATTCTCCTGCCCAAAAATTTGCACTTGACCAGCGTGCGCCGGCAGCTTTCCATTCCCACTCCAAGTCTTCTTCCGTCTCGGCACAGCCAGTCGTCTTGTCTCCCCAAGTATCCCCAGAGGAGAGATACCACCCATGACCACCACACCATCATCAGCCTCTTCCTCCTCCAAAAATCTCCGCTTATTACCACCGACAGGCGTAGAGACCTCCCCATCCTCACTCCCCACGCTCCCCTGACTACTCGTCAACAATGGGACATCCTCCGTTTCATTCTCCGGACTGTAGGCACCCCACTGCTGCGAACTCATACCGCCAACTCTCAGTATCGCACTCCCACAGAACGGGGTCAGTTCCCGGTTGCCAGAGCGCGGACGGGTCTTGGGGGATGTAGAAGTTATGGGTGCGGACGGGGCCATGGTGGTTGTGGTGATGGTGGTGGTAGTTGTGGGTACGGTGGTGTCAGAGAAGAGGGTGAATGCGCTGTAGGAGCCGGTCTTATAGCCTTCAGGGACGGACTTGCGGATGCGCATGCCCACGTTGAGGAGGTTGGACTGGATGGCGGGCGGGAGGATGGGAGCAGCGTATGCGGAAACTGGAGCGTCGGCAGGCGAGGCAGAAGCCGGAGAGAAGAAGGAGGTTATGGCGGATTGGTTCTGGGAGCGGGCGCCGGCGTAGGCCTTCTTGTTTTGGTGGGTGTGGGACATGGTGGGTGTGATGTGATTCGGGTGATGTACTATGCAAACGCAGAGCGGAACTGGGGGGGGGGGATTCTTATCCCGGGAGGTGTATGCTTGGTGTTGGTATGCTATGCGAGGGTGGATTTGATATCGTCGTCGTCAGGGGGTGGCTGTTGGTGGTGCGAGCCTTGGATATAGTCTTGATTTTCCTTGGGTTGCGTGAAAGGAAGATTTGATACAATTGATCCTGACAATTGATGTCGCAGAACAAGCAGTAGACGAGATACCGAGAGAGTGTGTGTGAGGGAGAGAGGAGAGGTCGAGAAACGAGTGAGGTTTTGCTTTTGGGTGATGGAAGCTGGATGTGGTGGTACGTGGGGTAATCTGCGAAGGATTCCCCCAGATTTGGCGATGAGGATAGCTTTACAACCAATAACCCGTGATCTAACCGTTGATTAGCCGTTAGACGGCTGGCTGACTCATCATCCGTCTTGACTTCACCTCTTCCATCAAGCCACAAGCCACCAGCTTCAAATCCCCTCATGCAATATCATATTCAAACCCGTATCGCTTAGCAATTCTACCTCTGTCGCGGCGGGCAAGTTTCGGTCACTATCCTACCTGTTTTCTCATGGTTTTTTTGCTTCTTCTTCTTATTCGCCTATCCAAGGGTTGAACGCCGCTATTTGGCCCGTTCGTTCGTTCCCTGTGCTCATCACGCAGTGGCAGTTTTATCCTGTTTGCCTTGTTATGCGATCAAGCATGAAATTTATTACTTCAGCACAACATCTATCCTTCCCGGCAATCTTCTTCGGGCTGCTCTCATTCATCACTCTGCAGGATATTCACCACCTTGCCAACAAAGTAATCCTCGGAAATAAATTTGGCAGATGACTATAGTGCTCCCCTGAACTCTGCCACGTCCATTTCGGGCGTCTGATATTGAGGCGAGTAAGTAAGTAACCAGATATAATAACCAGTGCGCTGCCTGTTAACCTACAAGTTTGAGACTACCATTCATTTCGAGGTTGGAAGACCCGACTACATTGTTTTGTACGCACCTCTATGCTATAAAGACTAGGGAGAATCGTATCTATCATACACTGACTACCATCCAGAGCGACAGCGAAAAGATCATAAGACCAGTCCAACTTTTCTTACTTTTCTTTTCCATGCTGCCGATCAATTCAATATTGTCATTTCGAGCTTTGCTATTCATTCGTATTCAGCCTTCAATTCCTAACTATGCTTTATCTCAGTTGCTAGACCTATAACTCCCATCATAGTCAGTCTCCAAACGCACCAACATACATACATACATACAAGCCCCTCCTTCCTTCCTCAAGTTTCAGAGTCAGCCAGTCAGCCACGGCCATGGCCATCCATAACTTCGACATCAGCTTTCCCAGAATAACAAGCAGCAGAACCACGGCCCCCCTCGTCTCTCTCACCCATTTTATACATCTTAAGTGAAGCGCATACGCATAACATCAATATCGCAAGTGAATACTTACTTAAACACAAAGAAAAAGAGAGAAAGATAGAAAGATAGAAAAAAATATATCCTAGTAAGTGCATAAGCCCTGGTTGCTGCAGGAAGCAGGAGTGGTTCACGAACCACTTATAAGTTATCACCTTAATTTAAATCTCCAATATCAGGGAAGGTACCTATAGCTGCCATTAAGGATTTATGATAGTACGATAGTAGCTTAGCGACAGAATTCGTCGGTTGCGGCGAGGTGTGTTTGGCTCGCAGATGCAAGCCAAGTTGCACCAGCAAAATATTCTTGCATCTCCAAGTTGCGCGTCAAGATGCAAGAATTAAGCAATCTGTATGGCCCGTGCACGTAAATCTTGCACAGTGTGCATCTGACCTTGCCACTTGCAGTTGCACCATACAAATCGAAGTTGCAGCAAAAAAGCTCGAACTTCCAAGTTGCAAGCTCGAGTTGCAAGCTTTTTCTTTCCCCCCCTCCTTCCGCTTATTTTGACTACTTTTTTTATCCTTTTACAGCGCTTCCTTTTTGCAATGTATCGATATCTGTATTACGCTATATACACTTCTTCTTTTGCTCACTTTCGACTTTAGAAGCTGAGGGGGTCGTAGAAGCCGAAGGGGTAGGGGTATCATCAATAGCGCAAAGCGCGCGCCTTCTTCATCCGTACAATAGGTTCCTTGATAGGGTTTTAAATTTAATTTTTTTTAATTTTTTTTCGGGAGGGTGGGGGGGGCAGGCTTAGACTCAAGAAAGAGAAGAGGAGCCTTCGTGATAAAGAAACCTCGAGTTTGAAGGGACCGACAGGATAAGGTAGCGTTATTAATCTTACGTTTATTACGAAAGATAAATGAGTAGTTAAAGTAACAGATTAATTTTATTTCCTAAGTCTTGAATTGCAAATTACTATTCAATTTGCTAGTTGCGAGCCATATAAGCCTTACTTAGAACGTGCAACTTCCTATGTCAAGTTGAATTGATTCTGTTTAGGATCAACTCAACTGCCTAGTTGCACGGACGTGCAACTGCGAGCCATACACACTCGCTACAAGTCAACTCCCCAACTCTCGAAACCTGATGCGCAATATCCATGCATACATAGATATTACCCAGGCCTCCTTCAACGGCAAAATGTCACACCCCCGCCCCCATGTAGCTTTCTTCTCTCTCATAACACAATGGTGGCATCGGCGTGGCACACACATTTGGTTTCTAGAGGAGCTTTCAACGGCAAAAGGTCCCCCCTCCCCCGATTTAGCTTCTCCTCTCTCTCATAACACAATGGTAACAGCGGCATGGCACACATATTTATCTTCTCAGAGGAACCTCCACTTTTTACCATTGGCAGAATCAAAAAGTATCTTTATCTTTCGCAAAATTAAGTTAGCGCAGCCATAAAAGGAAATAATAACGCGGAGAATACCTCTTGGAGACTTCAGCAAGTAAGGGGGGCGTGGTTGGCGGGGAGGGGGGGGGGGGGGAATAAAGTGTATGATGGAGGTCTAGGAACTACTTTGACTGTGAGTTGCGAGGGTAGGAGACTTGGAGCAAACATTGTTTGCTCCTCCGAGTCGAGAGTTTGAAACTTGGCGTTGCATGGGATAGCTCCAGAGCAGACTGACACAGATGACACTCGAATATTACTACTTACTATAAGACGGAGCCGTAACCATTCAGAGTATCTCAAAACTATTGGGAAACTATCAGGAGGTGTGGAGGCCATCTTCAAATCGCAGCCTTGCTGTTGCGCCTTGCTGGTGCTCGAGATGAATCAAGACCTCACTTCACGTCAGCACCACATCACGTTGAAAATAAACAGACAGTACTTCGTGGACAAACTTATTTCTGTATGCACAAGCCCGCACTGGGTGTAGCAATCCTCAACAAGCGTCACCAGGTCCTCGTGTCAAAGACCCGCATACCCCTGAAGGTAAACGCCATCTAAACACTCATGATATCGCCATTTCAGCTCCTCCCATGCAATACCATTCGCATATTCGAGACAACCAACACGCGAGAAATCATGCCTCCCACGTTCACACGCACGAGGAGCAAGGACGCAAAAAGAAAAAAAGAGTCGGCAGAAAAATTTAGTGCAAGATATCCGGAAGTTGTGCCCGTAAACGCCCTTGATTTTGTGCTATTGCTCAGAGGAAGTTTTGATAGGTTCCCACATCCATCTTCTATCCGTCAAATTGAATGACGCAAGGAAGTATCGAGGAGCCGAGTAGAGTCCCAATCCCGTCTACACTCTCCCGATGAAAACCAGATGCACAGCCAATGAGCGGATACCGAAGGGTGAAAACACGGAAGAGAAGGCCAACGGAGGACTGGATCTACTTTCTCCGGAAAGAGCAGCCCTCCGTAAGACGGGCCTTGCCTCCGGTTGGTTGGCACAGGACGGTCGAGCAGCCAGCGCAGATGACGACTGTTTGTGCGTGGGAGAAGACGGTGGTGATGGTGAAGCATCCAGGGCACTTGACGTCCATGAAGAAGGAGCGGGGAGCAGGGACAAGGTTCTACGGGGCAGGTCAGCTTCCATCTCTGTTGAGCCTGGCCTTCGCTGTATCCAGCTTGAAGTGTCTAGATTTTTTCGTACCTTAAGCTTGTGCTTGCGGGCCTCCGCGGCTGGAGTTGGGTTGAGAAGATCGACGGCGAGAACCTATTCAGGCAGCATCACGTCAGTGTCTGTATTTCTGAATCCATCATGAAAACCCGGTGCACCCTCTCTTTCCTTATCCAGATTCCCCGTCCATCTGCAGCCCTTGGTCCTTCGCGATGGATTCACTTTCGGGGTCGCCACCCGCAGGTCGTGTGCCAAATCGCCTTCACCACCGTGTCGTCAAATTTTCGAGAGGGGAAGGGAGGTCCTTACCATCTTGACGATTTGCGATCGAGTTGTTGGTGTTTTTGAGTGACTGACGGGTCTTTCGTCGGATTGAGTTGTATGGTAGACGTAGAGCGCGAGGGTCAGTCGTTGTCGATGTCGAAGATTTGAAGAGGCGGCTGAATCGAGGCGAATTCAGAATGTGCGGCTAGTGCGAAACCAAAAAGTTAGCGAAGCATGACCACGTGACCAAGTGTCAATTTCTTGGCATCAGCAACCCTACTTGGAGGGGTGAAAGTCCGAATGTCCCCCGCCGAAGCTGGAACATGCGACCAGTACAATAACCTAACAACAACGATGGCTGCACCAAAAGAAGAGCGTATTGCTGTCCCAATAGACGATCCGAATGCAGATACAGAATGGTATTTTGTGTTCATTCTAACGCTCATATACCCTTCTAAATAACTCAGGAATGACATTCTACGCAAGCACAAGATCATCCCCGAGAAGCCTCCCTCTCCCACACCTTTTATAGAAGAAGCTATCCTCGAAGGCCGCCGACTAGCACACGAGAACCGCCTCGAAGGCAAAGATCTCGATGAGCTCGATGAACTTGAAGATCTAGAAGATGAGTCTTTCTTGGAGAAATACCGCCAGCAACGAGTCCAAGAGCTCTCTTTCATAGCCAAGGCGGCTCTCCACGGCGCCGTCTATCCCATCTCGAAACCAGACTTCATCCGAGAGGTCACCGAAGCGAGCAAAAACGGGGCGGTGCTTGTGAACTTGACAAGTGGGCTCGGCACGAATGTCGAATCGAGGGTACTTACAGAGCTATGGCGACAAGCGGCGAAAGAGTATGGCGAGATCAAGTTCTGCGAGATGAGAGGCGACCTGGCGATTGAAGGATACCCGGACAAGAACTGTCCCACAATCTTGGTTTATAACCAAGGCGATATTGTCAAGCAGATTGTGACGCTGATGACGCTGGGAGGGGTCAAGATAGGGATGGCAGAGATTGACCAGCTGCTGATCGATATCGGGGCCGTAAGGGACAATGACGTGAGGATTTTGAGGCGGAGGAGAGATAAGGAAGATTTGGAGGAGGAGAAGAGGGAGAAGGGTGGAATCCGGTCCGGCGGAAAACAAGAAACAGTGGACAGTGACGATGACTGGGATTAATTGATGATTTTGCAACGGAGTTAGGGTGTCTCGGAGAGAGCTATGAGCCTCTGGTGAGTCTTGGAAACTTCGTTTTTGAATCCATGGCCGAAAGGCACTTACAGATGCAAGGATATCTTACATGAGGAAAGCCGCTTCTCAAGCATTCAGTGCATGTTAAGAAAGCACCGCGGGTAAGAGGATGGACGCTACCTGCTCGCGAGCTGTGCCCAAAAACTTATACTGCTGCCAATGGTGGGAACCGATAACACAGGCGTTGAAGCTGCAAGCAAACCATGCCCGCGACGGCGAGATATACTCGCGTCATGAGCAGGAACCCTAGCAAAACCGAGACATTTCATCTTCGTTACTTACGCAGATTGATATCGAACGAGCCTCTATCATAGTTATCGCTCGATAAATCATAAATGCCAAGCGCTCAAACATGGCCGATACCACTGGCATTTTCTATAAATAGCCAAGTCAAAGAGCGAATATCGATTGCGTTTTCAAAAATCTCCCGGTCTCTCGGAACTCCGAAGAGCATGCTGAAGAAAGCATGAATTGGATTGACTTGGATTGGATTGGGCCCCGGAATACTTGGCGTGAGCCACGAAGGCGCCACGAAGGCCCACTCTTGGCACGAGGCTACTGTCGCGCTTTGATAGATACCCGGAACAGGTCGAGCCTCACTCCCCAATTTCCCAACTTCGCACCATTTACTTCAACACTCATTCCTCTCAATTGACTCCATCTTGCTGCCTGGGACTTCACTGCCAGAAAATCATGACAGAAGATCTTCCGCTACCCAAACTCTCATATGATGCTGCCACAGGGTCCTTTACCCAGGGTGCCCCGCGGAAACGCGTACGTCTTAGCAGCCCTCCCGTTTCCAGTGATCCGCTGTTCTCCGACGACTTTGATGAGCCATCAGTAGACAACTATACACAGGAACGGAGGAAGAGGAAGTTCCGTGGACCATGGTTTTCGCAGAAGCCGGAACCAGAAGCAGAATCACAGGAAATAACTGAAACCGAGCCCAAGAGGACGAAGAGACCGTTCGAGAGACAATTCGATAGCGGCGTGTTTATGGGAAGTGATGGGACAGATATGGACGAGGCGATGGAGGCTGGAATCGCTGAGACACCATTTTCGTTGCCCGAGAGACTGGCTGGCCAGAGCCTGGCCGCGAGGAAACAGGATGGAGAGGAAGACGCCAGGAGGCAGGTTGAGCTGTGCTTAGAAGAAGGGAACGAGCACATTGATTTATCGTACGTACAATACACTCAACTACTTTATCTGCGAAGCTGATGGACCATAGATCAATTTCTTTGAAAACACTATCTAATGCCACAATAAGACCCCTGGCAACGTTCACACGTATCGCACGCGGAGTTGTCGACGGCTCGCACAAACTCGAGCCGAAACTCAAGCTATTTCTGTCTTCAAATAATCTGACAACACTTCCCGGGGAGCTTTTCAATCTCGAGCGTCTTGTCGCCTTGACCGTACGCAATAACGAGCTTGGCGAACTGCCCCCAGGGATCGGTAAGCTCAAGAATCTACACGAGCTCAACCTCTCGCAAAATGGCCTTCGATATCTCCCATATGAAATTCTGGATCTTCTCAAATATGACTGCGACTTGAACATTCTCATTCTCCACCCGAATTGCTTCTATGAACCACAGCTTCCAAATACGAGGGCTCCAGACGTGGAGGAACATCTACAAAAAAAGATTGGTCTTGGGAACCGTGTACGGAAGCACCCGCTCCAAAGTACTGCTGTATATGTCACACAACCTCTCGGGACACACTGGAACAAAAATTGGAAGGCCGAATTCCGAGCACGTACCGATATCAGATACCTGGATATCACAGGCAAGCTCCTCAAAGGTCCCATCCTCCCTAACAGCGAAGATGAAACTTCGCAATCTGTCACACACTCAATCCCTGTCGCGGACATCGAAGACGTTCCCAGACCACCAATATCTCGCGGCAGCGAACCCTCCCGCGCTCCATCCCTCATCGAAGTCTCTCTCGCTGCCTGCTCCAAAACACCACAGCTCCCTTACCTCAAAGATTTTCTCCCGGAAGACAGTCCACCATACCTGCACAATCTCCTAGCCGATGCTGCCGCGAAGAAGGAGTCTGGTGGCAGTCAATGCACTGTTTGCAAGCGCAACTTTGTGCTGGCGCGCACGGAATGGATTGAGTGGTGGAAAATTTCGAAGCTGGAATTTAAAGAATTTTCGGCGCCGGGTGAGGCGTTGAGGGGGGTGGAGAATGATAGAGATGTCGTGGAGAGTATGGTGCCGCTGATGCGGAGGGGCTGTAGCTGGCTTTGCGTGCCGGAGAAGTTGGTGGAACGGGAGTCGCATGAGGATGCGGTGCTGGAAGATGTGATTTCGTGAGTGTTTAGACCCGAGTAACAGCAGAGCCGGGTGTTTGAAGTATATAAAGGTGGGGTGGGCGTATATATATATATATATATATATACATATGATCCGGTGCGCTATTTCTGTGCCCATATTTTGCTATCTTTCATCCTGTTAATCTTTCAGGCTCTCATTTTCTTTTCTGTTTCCGCGTATGCTAACCAGCTCTACTCGACCTAACGCCTCTCCTGTACAAAGCTGCTAGGAGGCCCCGATACTCTGCGATTCGGCTGAAAAAGGATCTGGGACGCCAGCTTACACCCGCTTCCCAAGCCAGCCCCCCGTGTGCTCTGCTCACATATATGTATACATTCCAGCAGCCCGCGTCATTCTTGCAACCGTTTTTTCGAGAGAACCCCCCCTTTTTTTCACATAGATATTCGAAATATATGAACAAACAATATTTTCCTGCTGCTCAAATAAAGACGTATTTTATCCACTTGTATCAATGAAGCCACTTAAGCCACTTTTTCCTGTAGATGGCATAGGGAGACAGCTATTGGCCTTGGCCTTACCTAAATCCTTTAACGTTCTTGTAGGGAAAGGGAAGGGAGGGAATCTGCATGTTTTTTCAGGTTGGAGTATGTAGTGTGTATTATGTTCGCTGGTGGATTTGGTATGTGTGTGTCACGGCAAGGTTACGGCAAGGTTACGGCAGAGAGCGTGAAGGTGAGGATTTTTGCTGCGAGCGAAGTCGACTTTTGCTGTAGACATAGATAGATAGGGGGGTTGATGGTTGGGGCTGTCAAAGGCGAGATATAGAGGATAGTGATTATCGGATTACTATGAAGGCGTATGCGTTGCACTGAATTGAAACAGAAAGAGTAATTATGATTTGCTGGGAAGCTAAGCTTGGTATTGTATTGGGTACTTCGTTCGCTTTTGTGTGAGATTCGACCTGCCCACTCCCGCGATTAATCGTCGGCTCGCTTAGGTGGGCCTCCTTTCATCCTTTCAGTCTCCGACGATTAAGCGATACGGAATTCGGTACAATCGCAACCCCCCCCCCCCCCCCCCCTCCATTTTGCTACGAATACTGATCCATTATTCGGAGTGATCAGACGTGCTGGAAAACGGGGTGTTTGCAACCTTGATCTCCTCCCCGGTTTTTTTTTTCAGTCTGCTCGGGAGCCATTCCCGCGATCGTGGTGGACGGGATTTGAGGCTTCAAACGCCCTCTCGTCATCAACATCCATACCAGAAGGTTCGTAATTGCTCCTGCTCCCATACCGATTAAGCGACTCCTCACGCCTCTCGTTGATATCGAATCTGGCCAGCAGACTGCCAATATCAACCGCGTTGACCTCTGCTATCCATCAAGTGCTGCTTTTCCGCCAGCACAGCCTTGAATACCTTCACAAGTATGCCCCATCCTTCGAGTAACTCCTCGGTCTTGCAGAGCACGTTCTGGGCTTCATCTATGAGCTCTCTGAACTGCAATCGCAATCTACTGCCTCCAAACCACCTCAAACTACAGCTATAGGATCAGCGTTGCCGAGAAGCGAACCGGTGGCGGTGATAGCAACCGTACCTAACGTTCTCGGGGAACGCGGCTGCATATGTCTCCCAGTTCGGTGTATCTCTGGCTAACGTGCTTCCCTACCAGGGTTCGATACCCCCATCTGCAAGACCAACTTTCTCCGCTGATCATAGTCTCAAAGAAAGCTGAACCTCCTTTACGAAGACTCGCTAATATAGAACCCACCTTTGCTGCATACCGTGAACAACGAATCCGCATTGCTATGAGTAACCTGCATGTGTGTCTTATCCAAAGGATGATCGGAGCCGAAACCTGAAGTAGTAAGGGTGATCTCGCCGAGATTTGCCTTTCCAACTTTTTTGGAAATGGATCTGCGCAAGGTAATCATAGAAGCAGAAATGTGCCAGCGCTTCGCCCCGCACCTTAACTCCTGAAGCGCGAGTTCTTCTAGAAAATGTCTCAGAGCTCACGTTAGACGCTATCTCTCGAATTGTAAGTGCGCTTGTTCATCGTTCCTCTTGTCACCATCCGTATACATAGCAAAGGGGAGAACTCAGTGTAGAGAGCGGCTCTCTATATTGCTAGGGACGCTTTAGGCTTAGCTTGCTTATCCGTGAGCCACAATAGCAGACCAGCAAGGGTTACTGGGCACGGTACGGATGTCGGTACCCTCCCATTTGTCGCATTGTTGGGAAGATCTTTCGGATCGTTCTCCGCTCCGCTGGAGTGTCCGGTGGACTAACTCTCTGAAGACCTTCCGTGCTCGATGGAAACACGCATCGGATTTCTTTTGGAAGATCTTTCGTGCCCGATGAAAACACGCATTGTATTCTTCTTAAAAGATCCTTCGTGCTCGCCTAAGATTCGTATCGATTCTGATGATAGTGATGCAGGTAGTAGGATTGATGGTGTTGGTGTTGGTATCCCTTTCGTTAACACTTGCCAATATCGGAAGTGGCCCGATCGGCGTGGAAGGTAATTGCAAGCTCGAGAATGGCGCCTTGCTAATCATAGATTATTCTGAGCTTTATGATTCGGAGGTAGAAAGTAACCAGCGCCTGGAGCAGGCCGGGAGAGATTGCCTCGTGAAAGTGGTTGACGATAGCGATGTATTTGAGGAAGTTCTCGGACCAGATGTCGAAGTTCTTGCCAAAGGCGGTGAGTTTTCCAATGGTCTCCTTGCCTTCGTTGTTGGGGAAGCGGGATTGTATAGTTTCGTTGATGGCTGGAGCTGGAGCTGGAGCTGGAGGAGGAGGGGGCCTCCCCCCCCTCTACCAAACCCTCCTTTGAATTTATCCCCTCATATGCTTTCGTCCTGATCCCCCTCAACTTATTCTTTAATTTCGGCTCTAGCAGATCCAAAATTTACACCCCATCGCTATTCCTCCGCTTATCCTCCGGATCTAAATTCGACCCACGATAACGCGAGCTAAAATCGAGTTTTTAAAGGGAGAGGTAGAAGGTAGAAGGGTTGGTGCCGAAGGTCTTGAAATTGCGAGTTCAGGAACGCGTCTAGCGAAAGACGGTGCGGGAGGTTAGGCTAGTGATAGGGTGGCCGAAGATGGTGTTCTATGAGAGAGAGGGGGGTTAAAAAAGGTGGTGGGTTGGTTGGGTTTGGAGGGGGAGGAGGAGAAGGAGGAAGAGGAGGAGGAGAAAGTAAGAAGATACGTACCGGGACACTGTGGCTTTTCTTTAGCTGCTTAGACATCTTGATGTTTGCGTAAATTTGACGCTTAAGAAGTCTGTTGAAAGATGTTTGGGTTGAAATACCGAAAGTATATCGGAGCAATGGTGATTCGATATGAAGAAGTGAGTCAGTAAGACCGGTTTTGGAAAGATGTAAAAGATGAGAGTCCGAAAGGGTTCGATTAAAAGATCTTCGAAAACAATATCTTTTTTAAGAAGCTTAAAGCGTGAAGGAACGGACAACTGTAGCGATAGTTTGAAAACCAAACGCTATATTGTTGAAACGGACAGTGTGCAAGTGCCCGGGACGTCTATTCCGGTCCTGCTGGCTGTGAGGTCCGTAGAAATGGAACGACAAATCAGCACCCTGTCGCTATTATGACGCTTGTCTTTAGGATCGAGGTTCAGGCTGCGGTAAAGAGGACTGCTATCGAGCTGTTTAAGCGAGATGTGGAAGGTAGGTGGTAGGGTCCGATGCCGAAGGTTTTGAAGGTTCCAGTTTGGGAGCGGGTCCAGTGGAAAGACGGTGCTGGAAGTTAGGCTGAGGAAGGGGTGACCGAAGATGATAAACCCATCCATTATAAAAGCCCCGGCAAATGGACTCAATGCACTCTTTAAAACACTTGCCCACAGTATATGCGTTCTCTGGTTTGCCTTGGTACTGTAGCGTTCCTGATCTATGTATCGTGATCGATGGACCGGTACCATTGCCAGTCATTATACCACGCGAACGAAACGAATAGCTTTGTGCTTTGGCTTGTGGACTTGATATACCAACGTGAGGTGGGCACGATTCCTCAAGAATTGCACATGAATTGTGAGTGAGCTTACACTCTCGTATACCCTTCGAGTCTGCGACCACGAATATAGGTTGAGTTTCAGATAATACCATGTTTGCCCACGACGCATTTGATTCTATTAGCAGCCCGGCGTCTACCAGTGAATCAACGAGTGGCATAGAGAACCTTCCATGGAGCTGAACGTTGACCTTGGGTGTTGAGATGGTTGGTGATCCCTTGTCTCCTGGAGGAAAATGCTCAGATGAATGCACTCTAATAGCGCGCTCTGTTATTTGGCGAAGGTGTGCTATGGCATTTGATACGTGTGGTTGCAATAGCGTGGCTGAAACTATCGTACTGTTGTCAGTGCTTGTCCACATACCGATCCAGTGTATACCCCTACATGATGGATCAACATTGACTGTACTGCTCTGTGTTATTCCCTGTAGAAATGACTCAATGGTACGCTGTTGTGTCCGGGATAACGTACCAGTTGGGTATTGCTTGTTTCGGCTCTGGAACATATTAGTCTGAATCGGTTGATATACGGTTAAGGACTTACTTGATGCACGCTGCCTTGGTGAGGTCCACTACTCTCTGAGCCTAGACCACCGCGGTGAGATACTCTTCGGCCACAGCTTGAAATGGCAGAGGCATCGACTTGAGACGTTTGCTTGGAGTAGTCAAGACGAGCAAAGGGTTTTCGTGCAGCTGCTGCCGCCGCACGCTTGGCCGCTGTAATCGGGTTGGCAGCCATGCTAGATAAGACTTCGTGAAGAAGGTGAAGTGAATCATCTGCAGTAATAGGCTTACGGCTGGAGACTAAATACTATCAGTATATGACGACAGAACGTAACGGCATAGTAAAGGCGTACTTCTTCTGCCATCTCGGTGCCAGTCATCTTCCTATTCAAACTGTGTGCAGATGAAATGTATTTAGGCTCTGTGGCCTGTGATAAGTATCACAGTCGGGTTGTCCAACTCAATTTGACTGCGTACTAATCGAACATAGCCAACCGATATCCATGTGACTGGCTTTATCGTCCTCAAGAAATCACGAATCGATTCGCGGTGCCCCATTTCCAATGCTTGCTTTATGACATGGTCCTCCAAGACAAAATGAAGGATAAGTCTAATTCCTTGCTTCAAGAGAAAAACAGCAGATGGACTCGCAGATCTGTTTTGGCCCATTGGGTACGATGTTTTGGCAATTCTGACTCTATTGGGTTCGACCGAGGACCTATGTTCATCTCGAACTTTTGGACGGAGCTGAAATAAGACCCAAATGGCGGCGTACTCGGCATTGCTTGTTGAGTTTTTCAGCAATCCGGGGATCCTGGTCAGAGCACTTGGGCTTTAAAATGATAACATTGACTTCCTCGGGTAGTACAGGGAGCTTCAAGCGTCCGTACACCGAGGTCCCATCGGTCGTGAAAGGGTAAGGGCGCAATAGCTTTTCTAAGATCTTTTTGGCTTCTGGATGGGCGCTATCAAAGACCTCGAGAGTAGGATCTCTAATGATCAATCTAATCTTTACGTCCTTATGGGTATGTTGCTTCCCAATTTGATTGATGAAAGTAATAAGGTGGTCCAAGAGGCAAAGGACTTGGGCAGTCTCGTTCTAAATAAAAAATCAATTAGTAAAAAAACCAATTAGTAATCATAATATATGAATGTTATTACTTACTTTATTAGCACCGTAGTGCTTGATACCAAATTCATCAACAAAACCTTTACGACCTTTGTACTCGTATTGTATACCGGTTGGTCGTGGGAACAAGGCTGTATCTTCATTATCGAAGCAAGTGAACATCGAGGTGACAATGGCACCATTGAAATAGACCACTACGAAGTCATTATAGCGACCAAAGGATTCGCCCATCACGTGGTTGCCATCGCTACTAAAAGGGTTGACGTTAACCATGACGTTGTTAGAAGCGTACTCGGAAGATGAGGTAGACATTTCTAAATAAAGAAAAATAATTAGCAAGTGCTAAACCGAGGAAACAAGGGGCAAGGAATCAAAGAAGTGGAGTTATTAGTCGTGACAGATGAGCTCACCGCGGACTACTCTGAGTCTCATCTCAAACTACCTCTCGTTACAGCGAGTGCACAGCTCCATCTGGACGGCTTCCATGGTGGAGTGGAAGTCTTGAATCATCTTCCACTCCTTGATATTGACCGCGGGCTTGTATTCAACCGGGGCGGCGTACGGTTCCGATATATCCAACAGAGGTATAGAGTTTTGGAAACAGAAGTTGAGGCAGCGTTCTCCCTCTACCTAGGCAGCTTCTTCGGCGGCCTTTCGAGCCTCCTTCTGCTGCATGCAAATCTCTCGTTCGGCGTTCGCTCTGATCCTGCGACTCTCGCAAGTCTCGCGGTCTTGCCCGGGGTCATCTAAGCGGGTGCCAGTAACTTCTAGGACAACTTCTACCACCCAGTTAGCTTCTTCTCTAAGAGAATGATCGACGCGGAACTGAATTACCTAATTCGTAGATCTTTCTCTATGTTCTGTATGTGTGCAAAGATCCGCATTTGTATATCCGTTTGCGATGAGATATCCTCTGCTTTTGACCTTGTTTCCGCCAAGGTCGATAATGTCCTCCTCCTTGTATTCGATAGAAGCTCTGAAGAATATTCTGGAGAGGTTGATTGCCTTGAACCTCTCTAAGAAGATTTGGATCAAATAGGCAGATTAGGCTTCAGCCTCGGAAGCAGTTGGGTCGAGAGCCTCGGCTATCTCGTTCGAAATTGAAGCAAGGTCGTTGAAGGTGTGTAAGTAGAAGCTGGCAGCAGCTTCGGCTCTATGATTCTGTTTTCGTTGTTTTCGTTGCCTTTGATTGCGTCTCAGTCTTGCGCTTCGAGAGGGAGAGTGTTCTTCATGAGAGAGCTTGATTGTAGGATCTCCGTTTGCAATCCCGTTTGCAGTTCCGTTCGTAAGAATGCGTGCGTTTGATGTTCGGTGAAGGTTTAGTTTCTTTAAAACTGTGATCTGCGAAGATGTCTGATCAAGGTACCAATAGATACTTGAAGGAAAAGTAGAGGCCGGTTGTTTATATGTAAAAGTCGAGTTGCAGCGGCAAGTGGAATTTCGTATAAAAGCAAATGAAGTGTTTGATACAAAGCTTCTCAGCGAATTGAAACTGGCCTTTCTTTATATTACGGCTGTCAAAGATAGTATTGTAGTAGTATCAAGGAGTACGCTCTATACTGAAAGAGAAAGACGAAAGAGAGAGAGAGAAACTCATCTACAAGAAAGAGATATGTCTTATAGGCAGGTACGTGCCAAGACGGGAACTAAGTCAATTATTTGGTTACACATAGTCTACGTGTAACCTCGTGATAGATCCCAGCCTAACAGCAATCATCACCGGTAATTAATCCCTCAGCGAATTTTTCGGAAGTTGATCTAGAGCGGCATCTTGCTTACCCCTAAAGACCATGACTCTCGTGCATATCCCGTCACCAAAAAGCCTTACAAACACAATAGAAGCAGTAAAACCACGCAATATTGTCAAAGCTACAAGCCCCCTAAAAAATTCTCTAACAAGGTCGTAGAAGTTTAGTCCTACCTAGCAGAAGCAATCCACGAAGCAAACAATTTTTTTTGCCGCAAGAAGTTTCAAAGAGTCCCGATCGTCATATCTGCTGTCGCCCTCCCTTCTCTTCAAAGCAGAAGATGGATGACAATGAAAAGGTACTACCTAGAGAAATACTGTGGGAATGAGGGGATCGGAGTTAAGGACTCGATCGGGGATAAGGGTGGGCCCGTGCACCCTTGGCGTGCACCCTTGGCGTGCACCCTTGGCATAGCCAACTACATGTAACTGCACCTCGCAGCTAGAATAGCTTCCTCCCTCAGACTTAATAACACCACGAATGCAACCACTTGCTATTCGTATCAAGTCTCACGTGTGCACCCTATTGTGTAACCAACAAATACAAATCAGTTTGCTAAACGAAACAAAAGGATAATATTATCATGGTGTTCATGTAGATACCCCCTCTCCCCCCCCCCCCCCCCCCCTATAAAAAAGACAAAAAACGAGAAGAAGACAAAGAAGAAAAGAAGAAGCAAGAAAACACAGCATAGCTCTTTTCAGCAATCAAGTTTCCTTTCAACTAGTAACCAGGCACAGCAAGCAGATAATAAATTAATTCTCCGACTATCAAAAACTGTGAATAGAAATATCAAGAAGCAGGAAGGACTCATAGCAGCAGTGCAGTGCAGTGCAGTGTAGTGCAATGCATCAAGCTACCATCGACATGGCATCGACCACCGACGTATGTATAATAAGGGCTATGGGTAGGTAATAGTGGATAGATAGCATGAGAAGGCAGAGAGGCGTGTTTTTGTATGGCAAAGACAGCTGAATATGTAAGGGGAAGAAAAGCAACATCAAAAACGGGGTGCATACAGGATATTCGATTGTAAGAGGAGAGAGGGCAGGAGGTTATACTTCTGCGTAGCAAATCGTAATTCGCTGCGAGAAAAGGGATCGCAAAATCTATGATGCATGCTGCTGATGCTGCATTTATGCATCAAACTAAGAACGTCTCGCAATCCGAACGCCGTGTGTATCAGGGGCACCAAAGAAGACCAGACCAAACCAAATCAGCGCTCCCGTTTCCCGTCCCATCTCCTCAAGCCTTCACAGCGATTTTTTTAACAAACCCACTACTCTTCTCCAACCACGTTCCGAAATCCTGAATCTCGGGATACTCCTTCTTCGCCTCCCCAATATCAACCGCAAACCCATCCTTCTCAAACCACTTGAACATAGTCCCAACATCTCCCAAAGCCATCTTAACCAACGTGCCCACCACACAGAAGGTAGTCGGCATCTCATAACCCATGCGCTCTTTGAATACCTTCTTCGCCTCCTCGAAATTTAGCTCGTCGCCGGCAATGCCAATCTTCTTGCCTCGGTATTGCTCCGGGTTGAGAAGGGCCTTGGCAGCGAAGATACCGATGTCAGAGGCTGCTACAAGTTGGATGGGTTTCTTGCCAACTTGCTGCCACATGGCTGCAAAGCCTTTGCCTGAGAAGTCGGGCGTCAGGTTGTCCATGAATGTAACCGGACGGAGGATCGTCCATTTCAGAGCTGTGCCCTCTGTCATTCCGCGCAAGTAGAGCTCGATACGATGCTTCGTGGCAATATGCGCAACCGGCGTGGGGTTGGTGTCAGACTTGACAGCACCGCCACGGTCCCCGGACGTGAATACGAAGTGTGTCACACCGTGCTTGAGGGAAGCGTTGATCAGGCCTTCGGCTTGGGCTTCTTCTGCGCCAGCTGGACCGTGGACGGTAACGCAGAAGACAGAGGTGATGGGGTGAGGTGCGGAGGTAAAGATTGCTTCCGGGGCAGTAGGATCGCCGGTGAGAGGGATGATGCGGGAGCTGAGTGCTGCCAGGGACTTTGCTTTAGGGGACGAGGCATTGCGGGTGAGGGCGAGGATGTGGGCGTCTGCTGGGAAGAGTGGGGAGGCGATCAGGGCCTTGATTACAGAGGAGCCTTGAGTGCCCGTCGCGCCAACGACGAGGAAGGTTGGAGAGCCCATGGCGAGGGGTGAGAGATGTTTGAAGATATCAAGAGAGAGTTGACTATTTGGGGGCGTGACTTGGCCCGAAAATTGGGTTTGGGGATGAAATTTCTGGAAGATCGAGTTTATCTGGATATCGAAATCAAGAACGAGATTTCGGCCGAGGGGGGGCCTATGGTATTTGAAGAAGCTCGTTTTTGGTTGTCTGTTTGCTCTTGCTGTGCCGTACAATACGGGAGGCTGAGACGAGGCTTGAAGATGCAGGAAGGAGCGAGGTTGGTAGGCGCAAGCCGATCAACAGGCACTTGCTGTTGGTTGGAGAGGAGAGGATGAGATGAATAGATACAAACAGATGTGAATGTGCAAGCTGGGACTTGTGGTTGGGGAAATGAACATATACTCGGAGATACTTGTCACTTACCAGCCAGTGAAGCCATACTTGTGGTTATTCACTGCCGGATTTGATGTAATGCAATACCCACGTACGGCCGTAACACAAGAGACGACGCGGCGTGAGCGTCCTGTTCCCATCGGCCGGCCGTCGCATTCGTTTGCTGATGTTGTGTTGTTGGAGTCAAGGAGGAAAAGGGGCTGAAGGAGCCGCGTGACCGTGAAACTTTGCCGCGGAGGAATAGCAGATCGGCACGGGGGAATGAAGGGCCGAGTCACGTTACGTTCCCCGGAGAAAAATATGTTTCTTTATGTCAAGTCGCCCAAGGCTTCATCTCCTTAGAGCTCTCCTCGTACATTGGCGTCAAGATATGGAAGAGTCAAAGCAACATGGCTTTGAGCTCGGGAATTTGAGGTCCATGGGGTCACGTTGCTTTTCCTCATTTTTTTATAGTCACTGGCGAGAGGCGGGAGAGACTTACAGGGAGACTACGGAGAAGTGCAGGATCTGTAGTATACTGTTAATCACAAGTGCAAGGAAGATTACTGCGTTTATTTACAGATATTTTGGGAAAGATATTTTGTCAATGGTGTTTGCTTGATTCAGAATCGGGATTTTTTACCTTAGCGAGGCTACAGTGCAGTGGATAAGAGATGGATTTTCAAAGAAAGGGGCACTTAACTTGAGGCGGCTCGTCGCAGAACTGACTGCACGAGCATGATACCTACCCACCACGCCAGCCTCGCTCCTTGTCTACGGCTTCCCTGACATCAACCTCGCACGCATCATTCCATTTCGAACACGTTCTCAGGGGGGTCAGGGACGTGGAATCGAGATGGCAGCGGGTCTTCCACAGGGTCAAGAACATTCAATTCCTCACCCCACCGATCCGGACGGATCCCACGCTTGTATTGCGCCGGCCAGCGGTCCGCCACGCCCATGAAATCCGTGTACCCAGCCACTTGGAAGAAGCGCCGCTCCGTCCCGAACCACCGGTAAGCCGGCTCGCCAAAGTCCGAGTGGAGGAGGAACCGGTACAGGCGCCGACACCCAGGACAGGTCCCCTCCTGCTCGTTCCCGGTCCGAAACCACGTCTCGAGGCACTGGAGATGGTACGTGTGTCCGCACGGTAGCTTCCGGGACATGCCGTCCTGATTCAGGTCGCAAATCCCGCAGTTCTCGTCGAACGGGCCCGCGGCCTCGGCGTACAGCGGCGTGATGTCGTCGTCCCACCGGTTGGAGAATCGTCCCCAGTAGGGCGTCTCGTCGGGTTCATTACTGCTGTTGAGGCGCGTCAGCATCAGCTCCCAGTTCATCGCGCGGTTGTCTCGGAGGGCCTGCAGCGCGCGAGCTTCCTCTGCGGCCTGGGCTCGCGTCGTGTGTGCTCTCTCCCACGCCTCGACCTCGGCTCGTGCGTGCACGGCGATTTTGCCCGCTTCTTCCGGGGGGCGGGGGTTCTGGCTGCCGTTGATGATGCGTAGGTTTGAGCCGCCGTCGTGGACGATGTGCGCGTCTTCGTAAACAATTCCTGCCTCTGTGAGTGCTTCCTTGCAAAGTGGGCAGTAGCCCACGATGAAGTATGGCCGCTTCTTGTTGGGCATCGGGTTCCAGCACGGGAAGCCTTGACGGGCTTCTAAATCTGCTCTGCAGGGAAGAGCGTGTCTGGTTCCTTGGACGATGTGGCCGCAGAGACGCCAGAAGGTGCTTACTTCTGTGCAAGACATCTTGAAGTATGTGTTGGGGTGAGGTGAGCGAGGTGAGGTATCGACCTGTACTTGATTTAAAAGATCACTGAGATCTTGAGTGTAAAAGCCGAGAAAGTTTTTGGGATCATATAACTGCTTCTCTGGCCGGAATTTGAGTGCATATATAGGTGAATGCCATAGCGACTGTTCTACCCTACACAAATAACATTGTCAACACATGATTATGCAGATACTTTGTTTAAAAAACAATTAGCTGTTTCAATGCTTGCTTTGTACTAGAAATACAAGAGATTAGAACAAGGACATTCTGGTTTTTGAGTTCAATTCAATTTTAGACAAAGACTGAGAAGAAGTGCTGCCGCGGAAAATTCTCTTTGTTGACAGATGTAAGTGAAGCGAGCCTGTGGTAGGAACGCCTGATCAAATCCATTAGAACACAATTGACACAATATCATTGTCTTTATGATTGAGAACAAAGTAACATCTTCCTTGAAAGCTCAAGATGGGCTAGATCAGGGGTGTTTTCCGCCACGCCACGTGAAAATACTTGGGAGGGGAGGGGGGACCGTAGATTTCTTTCCCGTTGCTGTTTAGTGTGTGCCTCGCAAGTCTGGCTACCAAGCTGCGATTACTGGTGCGTGCTGAAAATTTTAGATACTCCAATGAGAATGGGTCGGAGTCCCACCGCGAGACGAGCAAGGTGTTAAGCTTCTCCTTGGCTGAGAATCTGAGCTAGTTGATCGTAGAGGTGGGAAGTGCTGCTGCTACGGCTGTCATTTGCAATTAATTTGTCGTATCTATGCTTGTGGTCTATAAATATTTTGATTGGACGTTCTTACGACTTGTAAATGCAACCGAAATTACAACCTATAATGAAGGAATGACCATCCGGCATCAATGGCGGCGTTAGCACCAGTCACACTCTTGCTCTTGCGCAAAACACAAGATGTGTTCTGCAACATCTTCCTCCGACAGTTGCGAAGCGATCCAGCTTTTTCCGAGGGAACTTCCAGCCTCATTCCTGCATCTGTCAGTCCCAGGCAACTTCTAACACAGGGGTTATTCGGCCAACATAGTGCGAGCAGGATTCCTGGGGAAACGGAGTTTATTCTGATGCGTGGTCCAGAGATTGTAGTCATCGTCTTGGCCAGGTGAAGCTGCGCAGCTTTGGTTACGGAGTATGCCTGGATTGGAGTCAGCGACTTGTCCGTGAGGGTGGTGTTCATTGCCATCATGGCAGCGCGAAAGAGCAAGGCGCAATTTACGATAGAACTACCGCTGAGAATTACACCAGCAAGACTAAGCGTTGTGATGAAACAACGTTCACTTTATTCTATGTGCTTTTTTGCATCATGAAACAACTACAAGTTTGACTTGATACTTATGTTCCAGCACCGATCCCAGACATCCTCGTCCGGGTTGTCTTCAAGATCATTGAGGTTCATGACCGCTGTCCAGCCACCGTTTAAGAACACAACATCCAGCCTTCCCATCCCGTTCACGACTTCGGAAACCAGACGAGCGAATTCCGCCTTCTGGCCCAAGTCAGCTTTGACACCAAGGAAATCTGGCGTCGCGTCACTTGTGGCCTGGGTGGCGACATCTTCTTCACCTCGGCCAGTACCTCTACGGCCCGCCACTCTTTGCCGGAATAGATGGTCTCTACCCTGAAGTTGCGAATTGCTTCGCTGTTGCTGCTCCCAATCTAGCTGATCCGGAAGTCACGAGAACAACGGGTGGGGGTCGACACTGTGGTCAATGTAAGTCAGTTCCGTCGATCGTCGTGGCTTCCTTTTTCATGTACTGCATGCCATAGATGTGCATTGTATAGTCGGGAGTGATTTTAGCCGACTCCTTCAAGCCATGTCATGTTCCCGAGTGTGATACCTGTAGTTGAGAAGCTCGCGTAAGCTACGGAGCTAGGGGATTTGAAATTGAAAGGCCCGGCTGGAAAGAGATTTTGCAGGAACATGTTCGCGAGGTGCGGAATTTGATGAAGGCCATGAGGAAAGCCTGGGCGAGGGATGCTCGAGGATTGTCCCGTATATCTTGATCTGGGGCCGTGAAGCTGGTCCAAAGGGCCGAGGCAACCGGCATGCTCCAGTGGACGTTCGCATTGTTCGCCCGATGCCAGTCGGTGAAGATTTTGATTGAGTTGTCGCACTCGTCCCTTGTATGCCGCATAATTTATCACCGAGATACTTCTTCATAGCTCGGACGAAGTGGAAGTCGTAGTGTACTTACTATCAAGTTCCAACAGTCAACAGTCTTCTTGCCACCCACAAACCCTTTTCCAGATTGGAGAATTCAAAACTGGTTATTCTGGCTCGGTAAAAGCAGACGTTCTCCTATATCAGCTCGGAAATATCTCCTGGGGTGGTGCCCAGCGGCAGGACAACTTACAAGGTTTCAACATCTTCTATAGCAACGCCGCCACCACCTTGCCCTTGATCTAAAGCTCATAAGGATTTATTAGGTTGCTCTATAAGTAAAGACAGAGGATTCATGTGGAAGGCATGGAATTCTTGCACCTCTCAGAATCGCGAGTTTTCCCTTTCACCAAGACTAGATCCACCCGAACTTTTTCTCCCGTCTCGAAGACGAAAGTAGGAACCTCTGTGACTCTACTTAAGGGATATATGCTCCGCCAGTTTGCCTTTCTGCGGCCCTGTTTCCTGTTAGCCACCAGCTTCAGCCTTTCGTGCAGCCTCAAGCGATGTTTTTGAATGAAAGAAAGAAAAAGAGTAGACTCATACGTACTATGAAGAGTTCAAGAGGCGTTGAATTTTTCCCAGTAGAAGAGGAAATCTATTTATTTATGTCACGCCATTTCTAAAGCCTCTCCCGTTCATCATCGTAGCAATCAGCAGCGAAATGAAAAATTTCAGCCTAGCCCAGCCAGCCCTTTTTAGAACCTCTAGCGAAGCAGCGGTAGGCCGGTCGGAATCTGAAATAAGCTAGAAATCAAAGATGTACCAAAATCGACTTATTCAGATTTTTATCAAATTCGCTTCAAGATGAGCAATGATAGACACCACTTCTTTCCTACTGCTCAACCTTAGGTCAGGTACCCCCAGCCATCTTTTTAATTGAGCTAGGTAAGCTAGGTAGGCTATGTAGGGTAAGACTCTCCTTTTCTAGCGTACCACTTACTGCCCAACCTTAGGTATCTTATCTCCCAGCCACCCTTTTTATCTAATATAAGCTAAGCCAGACTACTACACCCAACTCCTAACGCAAAGCTTAGTCCAAACATGCTCATCAGTGAAATCTCCAAGCTAGGCTAGCTATCTAGTAACGCTCCCTCCCTCCCGGCCCGTTTATGGCTAGTGTATCACACAATCGTTACGACAATGATTAAGCCGTCAGCGATGCAGCTAGCTGTCCTCGTAGCTTACTCTCCGATTTTCACACAGAAACCTAGTACATGGTTTTCGAGCACATTACATACACATTATGTACTATATACCATACATCATACACTATATATTACAGAATGACTATCCAATGCCATCCTAGCCATTCCTTACCCGCTCCCCTTAAGGCTTTAGCCGTTTATATCCCAGCCCCTCGGATTACGACACTCTTAATTAGCTTATAACAAGAGCACCTGCTGACAATCACATCACCACGCTTACACACTTGGTAAATGAACCAGTTCCTAGCTGCTCCTGAGTCCCCCCGTCGTTATCCAGGACCTAAGAGAAGAGCACTCATTTCGACGTACTTATGCGGCCATTATTTTGATTTACTTATCCATCTGATCGTACTTATCCACCTGATCTACTTAGCTTACAGCATAGCTAGCGGCCGAGGATGGGACGGACCGTACCATAACCTGATCCGACTAACGACAAAGGAAAAACAAAGCATCTGACATTCGCCTAGATAATATATCAATTAATTACGGATACCTCAATCGTAAATCTAAGCCGCAAGTTATCGCTAATCTGAGAGACAAGCTGGCAACAATAGCAAATCAATACGATAGATAGCGTTAGCAAACAGCAATCAAATTCGGGTCATCAAAAGAGGATGAAGAATGATGTATCGATTGTCTTACGCGAGGGAAGCTTGCCAAAAAAAATTAAATTCATCACGCTGATCACGCTATCTGGTGAAGCTAAAGATCAACTCAAGCGAACAATGCATTATGTAGACAAAGATACACGTGCATAGCGGTTCGGCCCCTCGTTCGGCCCGTAGCGCGGAGAATTTTTAGCGCGTAGGGCTGGCTAGCGAGGCCTGCCACCGACTAACGAAAGGAGAGGAGCCAAAGATCATCAACCACTAAGGAAAAATCATAGCACTATCTGCTAGTCGACGAAAAAAATACACAATGATGGCTACATCGCGCAATCAGACCTAAGGAGCTGGATCAGACCTAGGGAGCTGGAATTCCTATATAAGGGTGACCTTCTCCCAGCTTTCTTTCTTCACCATCGAGATTTACACTTCTGCACTTCGGTACTCCAGTCTATCTTCTCTGTTTCTTGTGAAGCTCTTGCTCTTGCTCTTGCAATTTCAACTCTTCCAAAACTCTTAGCTTTCACCGCGCTTTTAGCAACCACCCACCACCGCAACTCCCCAACTTCTTCTTCTTTCTTTTCCCCGGAACTTCCCATCATCGAAATGGGTTTCACCAAGTTCCTCCAATTCCTTTGCTGCCCGTTCGCCCCCTCCCCGGTCTTCGAGGAGGAGGACAAGGAGTCCCGCCCGTCCTCGCCCAACGACTGGGCCCCGATCCCCGAGTACCCGCCATTCCTCCGCAGCAAGGAGGCCGAAACCCGCGCCGCGGAAGCCTGGCACCGGAAGCTCGCCAGCGTCGACTGCCTTCGGGACCCACTTCTGCAGGAAGCGACGCTCAGAACTCATTACAAAGAGTTCTTTGCGAAGCCGACTCGTCGCCGCAGAGTGGAGTCGAACTTCTGGGCCTATGCCCAGCGACAAGCCAAGATCGACGGCTACAACTAGGTGAGTCCGTGTTCGTTGGATGTGTGCTGTGTCCGCGGCGAACGACATGTCTCTTGCAGGCCACTGTCCTAGCTTCAACGGGTGCTTAATACGCCACAGCTTTGGGTTCATGGCGTTCTGGTTTGGATGTGTGCTGTGTACGCGGCGAACGATATGCCTTTGGGCCTCTGGCTTAGCTTCAACGGACACTTAATATGCCACAGCGTTTGGTTTTGGGTTTTCTTTTGGAGTTTTGGCGTTTGGCGTTTCGGGGTTGGATGTGTGCTTGAGTTCACGCGGCGAACGACATGTCTCTTGCAGGCCCCTGTCCTAGTCTCAACGGGTACTTGATATGCCACAGCGATGGATTGGATGCGTGCTGGACTTGAGTGCACGCGGCGAACGACATGTCTCTTGCGGGCCCCTGTCTTAGCTTCAACGGGTACTCAACCACCGCAGCGTTTTGTTTTTTTGGATGTGGCTGCAGACGCGACGAACGACATGTCCTTTGCGGGCCCCTGTCCTAGTCTCAACGGTTGCTTAATATGCCACAGCGATGGGTTTGAATGCGTGCTGGACATGGGTGCACGCGGCGAACGACATGTCTCTTGCGGGCCCCTGTCTTAGCTTCAACGGGTACTCAACCACCGCAGCGTTTTGTTTTTTTTGGATGTGTGCTGCGGACGCGACGAACGACATGCCTTCGAGTCTCTGTCCGAGTCTCAACGGTCGCCTAATATGCCACAGCGACGGTCTGCGAAGCCGGCTCTCCTCAACCTTCTCGTGGTGCAGGCCGTAATCCGCTGTAGCACGGCGGAATCGGATGAGGAAACGCAACACAAGTGTGTATCCCTTCATATTTCTTCTGTTGTCGCGTTGTCTCTTATGTGGCCGGGAGGTGTTTGATGTGATGATGTTGCTTGATCAATGGTTTTGAGTCTCTGCGAGGCTGGTCGGGGCAGATGGTTTTCTTTGTACAATAGGCACCTATCTCCTTTGCGTTCAGTGGTTGGTAGAGTTGATACTTGAAGTCGCTGGAGAATAGATAGAAAGACTGTGCAGTCACTTGTGTTTGAGATGTCGTGACGTCTGATTAAGCTTTGTGACAAGATGCATGACAGCCCCGTACTTCGTCATACAGTACCTTAAAAGTACCTTGAACCTTGAGCCTCGATCGAATAATCTGCAGTGCCGGGTGAAACTCGATTGTTAATCACGCCAAGAGCCTAACGCCACTAGGTGACTGTCACCTTGATACAAATCTTGACAACGGACGCCCATATATAGGGCCACTCCCCTTACAGTACATCATAATCTACCACTACCACCACCACCACCACCATCCTCATCACCATCATCATGGATCCGGCCGCTACAGCAGCCTTCGCAAGATGGCAGACCCAGTTGAAGACCATGACGGCTGCGATAGCAGACCTCAAGTTGCCACCCCTCTCGACGGATCATTATGGCTCAGATATCGAATTCGACGACGAGGTCAGCAGTGGCTCTGGGGACTTCTTCAGCTACAGTACCAGCGAAGAAGATGACTGGGCTAGCGATCCAAACGATGAATACGGACCCGAGTGGTTGCAAACGAAATGTGCAAGACTCAGCATGTCAGGTGACATGCAGGATCAGCTTTCAGCTCTTTTAGCCTCGGACAGTTCTGAGGAGGAACTCCAATCTACCTTGACGGATCTGATCGGTTTTGATGATTTTGATTTTATCATTGAGCTCATTTCCCATCGCAAGGAGATTACCAAACCGTCAGCCCCGGCTGTAGACAGAGATGGTATCTTCACTGGAAAGCTTCAAACGAAGCGTGAACGCGAGGAAGCTCTCAGGAAGGCAGATCTTGCGCACAAAAGTGCCCAGCTGGGTCCTGCTCTGAACAGAGATGCAACAATATACCCTCATGTATATACAACGCACGTTGCTGGCAACAAGCTCGACTCAAAGGGCCGATCGTATGGACTTCCCGTTGGCGCTGTACGGCGGGAAGAGAGATTATATGAGGAATACAGTATTCCCGCTGGGAAAGTCGGTACTATTGGCGTTGGCCGGAAGCTCGTTGAGATCTCCGAAATGGATGGCCTGTGCCGTAACACGTTCAGGGGCTATAAGGCCTTAAATCGTATGCAAAGTCTTGTGTACCCGGTGGCTTATCAGACCAGTGAGAATATGCTGATTTGTGCTCCTACTGGTGCTGTAAGTCATACAGCCACACTCCAATAACAACCTGCTAATGTTGCCAGGGTAAAACTGATGCCGCAATGCTGACCATCCTGCACGAAATTGGCCAGAACATCAGGCCAAATCCTGCAGAGAACCCCGATACTACTAACTTTGCTGTCAATCTCAAGGACTTCAAGATTGTCTATGTTGCGCCTATGAAGGCTCTCGCTGCAGAAATCACAGCAAAGCTTGGCAGTCGTCTTGCCTGGCTTGGTATCCAGGTTCGCGAGTTCACTGGCGACATGCATCTCACAAAGAGCGAGATTGTAGCCACCCAAATTATTGTCACGACCCCAGAGAAGTGGGATGTCGTGACCAGAAAAGGCACAGGTGACACAGAGCTGGTTCAGAAGGTCCGCCTCTTAATTATCGATGAAGTCCACATGCTGCATGACGATCGTGGAGCGGTCCTGGAGTCTCTTGTTGCCCGAACTGAGCGACAAGTCGAGAGTACTCAATCTCTCATCCGTATCGTGGGTCTTTCTGCCACTCTGCCCAACTACGTTGATGTTGCCGACTTCTTGAAGGTCAATCGTCATGCTGGTCTATTCTACTTCGATGCTAGCTTCAGACCAGTTCCGCTTGAGCAACACTTCATCGGTGTCAGGGGCAAAGCAGGGACACGGACGTCGAGAGACAACATCGACACGACCACATTCGAAAAGGTCCAAGACATGTTGGAGCAAGACCATCAAATCATGGTCTTCGTTCACTCGAGAAAGGACACATCTAATACTGCCAAGATGCTGTACGAAAAAGCTATCGATCAGGCTTGCGCACATCTATTTGACCCACAGGGCCATCCTGGATACCCAGCAGCTGTGAAGGAAGCTGCTCGTTCCAGAGGACGTGAGATCCGGGAACTCCTTCCAAAGGGCATTGGTATTCACCACGCCGGAATGGCGAGATCCGATCGAAATCTCATGGAGAAGTTGTTCAGCAACGGTGTTCTGAAAGTTCTTTGCTGTACTGCGACACTAGCCTGGGGTGTAAACTTGCCAGCTGCAGCTGTCATTATCAAAGGTACCCAGGTTTACAGTGCTCAAGAAGGTAAGTTTATCGATCTTGGGATCTTGGATGTCCTTCAAATCTTCGGTCGTGCCGGTAGACCCCAATTTCAAGATACTGGAATCGGCATGATTTGTACTACCCAAGACAAGCTTGCCCATTATTTACAGGCCGTCACTTCGCAGGTGCCCATCGAGTCTCGATTCTCCAAGCATATGGTTGACAACCTGAATGCGGAGATTGCTTTAGGGACTGTTACTTCTGTCCCAGAGGCCGTTCAATGGCTAGGCTATTCCTACCTCTTCGTTCGAATGCAGCGCAACCCACTCACCTATGGCATTGACTGGGCTGAGAGTCGTGACGATCCTACCTTGGTGCAGCGCCGTCGGCTCCTTGTCATCCAGGCCGCTAGAACTCTCCAGCAGAGCCAAATGATTATCTTCAACGAGACGACAGAAGAACTGCGGAGCAAAGACGTCGGTCGTATTGCAAGTCAATACTACATCCTCCATACAAGTATTCAGATCTTTAACACGATGATGAAGCCTCAGTCGAGCGAGGCGGATGTCTTCAAGATGATTGCAATGAGTGGGGAGTTCGATAACATTCAATCTCGGGACAACGAGTCGAAAGAGCTTACCAAGCTGAAAGAAGAATCATCGCCTTGTAAGGTGGGCGAAAAGGACATCACGTCGCAGGCAAAGACAAACATTCTTTTGCAGTCCTACATTTCTCGAGCATCTATCGAGGATTTTGCACTCGGTAATGACTCGAACTACATCGCCCAACAATCCGCCAGAATTTGCAGAGCACTTTTCATGATTTCTCTGAATAGGCGCTGGGGACACCAGTGTCAGGTTCTGTTGTCCATGTGTATATCGATTGAGAAGAGAATTTGGGCCTTCCAACATCCCCTGCATCAGTTTGAATTGGCCAAGCCTATCCTGAACCAGCTCGACTCCAAGAACGGGGTCTCGATTGAGTCGATGAGAGACATGGATGCGGCGGAGATCGGTGCCATGGTGCATAACCACGGGGCCGGGAAGACAATTTCGAAAATCCTAGACAACTTTCCAACCATCAGCATTGAGTCGGAGATTGCTCCTCTCAATAGGGACGTCCTGCGGATACGCCTGTACCTGACACCTGATTTTCGATGGAACGATAAATATCACGGCACATCTGAAAGCTACTGGGTCTGGGTTGAGAACTCCGAGACATCTGAAATTTACCACCACGAGATGTTCATCCTGAGCCGAAAGAAGCTATACGATGACCACGAATTGAACTTCACGATTCCACTATCTGATCCGCTACCAACTCAGATATATGTCAGAGCGGTTTCTGACAGATGGCTCGGAGCGGATACTGTTCACCCAATCTCGTTCCAGCACTTAATCAGACCAGATACGGAAAGTGTCTATACAGACTTGCTCAACCTTCAGCCATTGCCAATATCTGCTCTCAAAAATCCCGCGCTCGAGAAGATTTATGGGCAAAGGTTTCAGTACTTTAATCCAATGCAGACCCAGATCTTCCATTGCCTCTACCACACCTCTGCGAATGTATTGCTGGGATCGCCGACTGGTTCCGGTAAGACGATTGCTTGTGAGCTGGCTATGTGGTGGGCATTCCGCGAGAAGCCAGGATCCAAAGTCGTCTACATTGCCCCCATGAAAGCTCTCGTGCGGGAGCGAGTCAAGGATTGGAGTGCACGGCTTACGAAGCAGATGGGTCTGAAGCTGGTGGAGTTGACTGGAGACAACACGCCCGACACCCGCACTATCCGAGATGCAGACATCATCATCACTACTCCTGAGAAATGGGACGGTATTTCCAGATCTTGGCAAACAAGAGGCTACGTGAGACAGGTCAGTTTGGTCATCATCGATGAGATCCATCTGCTGGGAGGGGATCGCGGTCCCATCCTAGAGATTATTGTCTCTCGTATGAACTATATTGCTGCGCAGTCAAAGGACTCAGTCAGACTCATGGGTATGTCGACCGCCTGTGCAAATGCATCCGACTTGGGGAACTGGCTAGGAGTCAAGGAGGGCTTGTTCAACTTTCGTCACAGCGTCCGCCCTGTACCTCTGGAAATTTTCATCGATGGCTTCCCTGAAGTCCGAGGCTTTTGCCCGCTGATGCAGTCCATGAATAGACCCACGTTTCTCGCTATTAAGACTCATAGTCCTGACAAGCCGGTCATTGTTTTCGTAGCTTCCCGAAGACAGACGCGCTTGACCGCAAAGGACCTGATCAACTACTGTGGCATGGAAGACAACCCTCGAAGATTCGTGAAGATGTCCGAAGATGAACTACAACAGAATCTTACACGCGTTAAGGACGATGCGTTGAAGGAGGCACTCAGCTTCGGAATTGGTTTGCATCATGCCGGTTTGACTGAATCGGATCGCTCCTTAGCAGAGGAGCTGTTCGCAAACAATAAAATACAGATCCTGGTAGCGACAGCCACCTTGGCATGGGGTGTCAACTTACCGGCTCACTTGGTGGTCGTCAAGGGTACTCAGTTCTTTGACGCGAAGACTGAGGGCTATAAGGACATGGACCTCACGGATGTGCTCCAAATGTTGGGCCGTGCCGGTCGTCCTCAATTCGACACTTCGGGTATCGCCCGTATCTTTACCCAGGATTCCAAGAAGGCTTTCTACAAGCACTTCCTGCATACCGGTTTCCCTGTCGAATCATCTCTACACAATGTACTGGACAACCATTTGGGAGCCGAAGTGTCCGCCGAAACTATCACCACCAAGCAGGATGCACTTGATTATCTCACATGGACATTCTTTTTCCGCCGTTTGCACAAGAACCCCTCTTACTATGGCCTGGAAATCGACGCCGAAGAGCACAACACAATCTCAGCGCAGCAATCAGCCAATGAGTACATGATCTCTATGGTCGACAATTCCCTAGGTGAGCTTGCCGAGTCAAAATGTCTAGAAATATACCCCAATGGCGACGTCGACTCTACTCCGATGGGCAAAATCATGAGTTACTACTACCTTTCGCACAAAACTATCCGCCACCTTGTCACACATGCCACCCGCAATGCAACATTCACCGACGTCCTCTCCTGGATGTCTAGCGCCACTGAATATGACGAACTCCCTGTCCGCCACAACGAAGACCTTATCAATGCAGAACTTGCTAAAAACTTGCCTCTCTCTATCACAGCCTTTGGTGATCTGCCCCTCTGGGACCCGCATGTCAAAGCTTTCCTGCTGCTCCAAGCGCATATGTCGCGTATTGATCTTCCGATTACGGATTACGTAGGTGACCAGACGAGCGTACTGGACCAGGCTATTCGTGTCATTCAGGCTAGCATTGATGTATTGACCGAATTGGGCTATTTATCGAGCTGTGTACAGATGATCACGCTACTGCAGTGTATCAAATGCGGTCGTTGGCCAACCGACTACCCTCTTTCTATTCTCCCAGGTGTGCCTGTCAGGCAGCCTAATGGGGAGGAACTCCCTGTGAGCTTGCAGGACTTTTCATTCCTTTCCGAAGTGGCTTATCAGAAAACATTGAAGGCTCTCGATCTCTCACCACGCAGCCTCTCTGAATTTCAAAAAGCAGCGCAGGCCATCCCCTGCCTGAAAATCGACGTTCAGAACCTCACCGCTTTATCTATGACGGTCGTTCTCTCGCGACAGAATCCGCTGGCTCAGGGTGGGAAGATGTACGCTCCGCGCTTCCCGAAATCTCAGACCGAAGGCTGGTTCGTTATCTTATGTAACGAGGGTAGAGATGAGATTGTCGCTATCAAGAGAGTTGGGTGGAACGCTCCTAGTGGAGCTGGCGGGAGGCAGACGGCGAGGAGTGTCATCAAGTTGCCGGAGGAAGAGAGCGGTTTGATCAGTGATGGGCGGAAGATGGATGTTTGGGTCATCAGTGATGGGTATCTCGGGATGAAGTACACGATCAAGGGTGTTGAGGTCCCCGATGCGCCGAAGGTCGTGGACGATGGGAAGAAAGATAAGCCAGGCTCGAAGGGTGCCGTGGCTGGAGAGTCGAGTGGGAATGTCGTGGTGTGAAGGCGTGAACCGGTAGATACGAAGATGAAGGCCAGGCTACGAGCTAGTATAATAGCTACAGATATAATCTATCTTGGATTTTACGCTCATTAATCTGTCCACTTCTTTATGCTCTTCTCTACGATAAGCTATATCTGTTCTTCTATTTATGGGCACCAGCCTTTTCGACACTGCTCCCCTCTCTAATCATCCATCTATCTTTACTAATGTTCTTTCCCTCCTTCTGGAAATATCCAAATCAGTGCACCGAATACGTCTACTTCCGATATTCACTATCACTTTATCTATTTCTATATTCGCTCAGCTCTCCACTTACCAACCGAACTTCATATTTTCCTAAGCTCAACTCAACTCTATATGCCTAGCGAGAACATTTTCCCGAGGCAAAAGTAAAAGTAGAAGCAAGAAAAAAAATCGATAGAACGAACTACTTATTTCGAAGTGTATATAAATGATGTTCGGATATTTATATTAGGCATAGATCTCGAGTGTGGATACGTGGCGGACTTATCGGTTTTGTAGATGGGAAATCATTAAGATTCAGCGGCGTAGGGGAGCGGGAGATGGCGTTGATGGATGGATGGATGGCATGGCGTTGGTGGGTGGGTGATGGCTGGTTATGGTTTGTGCGAGGTCGGAATGGATGGATGTAATGATACATGACTTGTAATGAACTAGCTTACTATTATTTATGTAGATAGGTCTCTTCATCAAATGATTTATTTGCCTGGAGTGTTATGCTTCTTCTGAGATGGATGGGTGGATTTGGACGGATTTGGTGATTACCATTTGAGGACCACGTATGCTATCTTTAAAATGACATTTTTCTTTCCTTCACCGAAATAATGAAGGTGAGTTCCGCTACGGAGGTTAGGGAAAAAAAGCATTGAATGTGACGGATTATAAGAATACCTAGCTATCTTACTGTCTATGTTAGTATGCGATAAAAGTAGAGAGCCAGCTCGACATTGCCAGTATATTCAGACATCAGGGATAGCCATCTTCAGACTCTCGCAGGCGCAAGATGCATCAATCCCAACCGCTATAAGTCTTCTTTCCGGAGACATTCATTTGGAAAAGGTAGAAATGTCGGGGCCGAGATCGGCTTACAGTCTTGTCTTAAGATCTTTATGGGAAGATTGTGACCCCATTGAAATGTGAATTGATACGGGTGGGTAGAATCGAGTTCAACCCTTAGTTTCAAAGCATCGTTATTCCCGTTTCTAATTCTGCATAAGATGCGAGGCGGTGAACGTGTTAGTCGTCTCCTAAATATCCTTTGATTCACTGATGGACAGATAAATGAGCAAAAAGTGAATATGTACTGATAATTAACTGATTGCAAAATCTAAAGCTCAAGTGTTTGAAAACTAGAGCCGATATCGCTGTCCTATAAAGCCTCGAGTCTTGGTGCTTCTAGGCGTACCACGCTCTCGCAAGAGCGACTTTATGGTTGGGGATTTATCGTGTACTTTCTAGAATTGATCAAAATGCTAGAGAGTCCGGATTTGAGGACAAACTTAGGTAACCGTGTGGGAACCTGAGACTGAGAGTAGGCAGCCGACAGCTTGCCTGATTAGCGCACGGTTAGATCGATTCGACACGATCGCAGCCGCGCTGCTCGATATTACATTGCATTCGAGAAACGGAATTCTAGCCTACGATACGATCGAGTCTACGAAGCTCTTAATCGTCGAATCTCTCCTTCGCGAATTGTGAAGAAGCTGGATACTTCCCGCTCAACTAGTCGTCTTGCCCACCATGAGGTAACCTTCCAAAGATGAAGAAGAGATGAGAGAAGGTGAGTAAGTAGAACCGATCTATTCGTTATCAAATATTGGAATTCTTATTTTTGCTAGCCATACGCTGGCTTGCTTGTCCGCTGAATAATCAAATTATAGAATCCAATATTGACATTTTTTTTCTTTCCACGGCTACGAAATTAGCGACATGTAAACAAAACAAACAAGACCGCCGCCGCCACCGCCGCCGCTACTGCTGGTGATGGTTATTTTGTTGACAGTAGTGGGAAGAAGTTGAGCAACGACAACAGATAACATTCTTTCTTACTCTTAATAGCAATATATATATATATATATATTTGATAGAAGTAAATGCCAGCAGCTGTTAGCCAGCCAACTAGAGCCCTAGTTTGTCATGTACATACATACATACATACATACATACATCTTCTCATCTTTCCTCATACCACGGTACAGGCGTAAGTATTACCCCTCGAGGGTGCCTCAAAAGTTTAGTTTCCACTTTAAACCCCCTGGTTACCCTACCCTCGAGGGGTAATACTTACGCCTAGGACGTAGTATGTGCAATTGCGTCGACGGATCTTTCTCAGCCAGGCCAGGGCCCGGTCGGTACGTTTTTCCTCTTTGAAATTCCTATGTTAAGTATCGACCAGATCCATTCAAAAGGCTAGCCGAGAATCAAGCCAAGAAGAAAAGGAAAGGAAGAAAGCGGAGGGAGGGAGAGAGAGCCAAGAGATATACAGCCGACGAAATTGCAGTAAGCACGCATACTTTGATCTACCCTCCCTCCCTACACAAGCAAGCAAGCAAGCAAGCAAGCAAGCAAATAAGTCCTTATACATTCTGGTCCGGAGTAGATTCCCATAAATAATAGAATCTCGATATTACTAAAATTTATCATCTTCGTTTTGTTCTTTTACTTGAAACGATATGTTCGATGGAAATATCACGAAATTACAAGGTGGAAGAAATATCACATTTCAAAACCTCTTGTTTTAGGTAAAGTGGCGAAAAGATTTCAAATACTTAGGAAATTGCAATATTTAAAATACTTTTTTTCATGGGTCCAAACCAAACGTGGCCTTCACCGAAACCCTCTTGGCCAAAACCAGGTATTTAAAATACCTCGCCTGGACCAAACGGGCCCTAAATGACTTGGTTATAAGCAACCAGCCAGACTCGTTCAATTCAAGTCGAGTCAGTCCAAGCTCCACCACGAACGAAGTAATGAGCAAAAAGATGCAAAGAAGGAAGAAGGTTAACAGCGCTTAGCGCAACAACAACAGCTTCAATATTTTTCTAGAATAATTGGTATCATAAAAGAATCTCTCCTCGCCAATCAGTGGAGGGAGAAGATGGAGAAGAAGAAGAGGAAGAAGATGAAGAAATGATGGAAGAAGATAAAAACAAGTAATCTCTCTCGCCGGCTCGCCCGCTCCTATCCCTAAATCGGAAAAAGAAAAGTGCCGATTTACCCCCATCGGCATACCATCTCTGATAAAAAAACCCCGAAAGTGCGCCCGCTGGTCCGTGGGAAATCGATGCGAGACCCCGCTCCATCCCTATGTACATACATACTGCCAGAGTATGTGCCGTCGTGACAATTGAACATAACCCCCATTTTCCGACCCCGACCTTGCCGTATACAAACAAAAGAGACCCTGTTCATGTAATGCAGTTCGATGCAAGATGCCCGAAGGCTATACGTTAGAAAAAAGTGGTCCAGCCAGTAGCGCTCACGCGCTCACGCGTTCAAAAACAGCACTCACGCTCTTCCGATGCGAGCTCAGATCCTTCGCCTTCCTCGCTGGAGAGGCATCCCTAGAAACCGCAAGCCCGACCTTGATCTCCCCAAACGACATGCTCTGCGTCGAAGCCGCTTCCTTCGCCTTGCTGCGCTCCGAGACCCCTGATGATGCTTTCTGTCTCTGCTTCATTCCTGCTGTGGCGCCTGCCCACGCTTTCTCTCTCTCGTCGAATCTGTCGCCTACCACGACAAGGGTTGGCGTGCTCGGTTTGGCAGTTGGCAGCATGAGGCGCTTGGTTGAGGGCGAAGCGTCGCGAGTGACACGCTTCTCGGGCACCGGAGAGACCCGCTCGTGTTCTTCTTTGGTGGCGATGGCAATGGCTGTTAGGGGGCTTGAGACCGTCCGTAAATTGATCGAGCTGCGTCTACGAGCTGGGCTTGGGAAATTCTGAGCTCCGACTACGCGCTCTTTCTTCTCTCCTTCCCTTACGCGATTGGCATTCTTACTTGATGTCCTCGTGTGTGCTTTGACGCCCGTTTTGATTGGGACGAGTAGTTGTCTCTGTCTCCGCGAGACGGAGATCTGGCGGGCGATAGAGATGTCGGCTGCGTCTTCGAGACGACTTTCGTCTCCAGACTTGGGTGAGGAGACTGGTGCTTGGAATGTGGATCTTGGAACTAGGAGAGGAGAACTTTGACGTCGTGGGATAGCGATGGGTGCGTTTTCAGTTGTGACGCTTCGGGTGCGTGTCAGAGCTGGCTTTTGCTTTTGCGAGGCTGAAGGGGGCCGCATGCGTGACATAGGTGGCGTATTGCCACGCAAGGGTTTGACGACTGGGTAAGGGGCTGTGGATGCGCTGAGCGGTGTAGTGATGCTTGAGGCTGTCGAGACATCTGACCCGGTTATTGAGGAGCTTGAGATGGAGTTGCTTGCTGTGTGGAAAGATTCGGTAATTGGCCACTGAGGCTCAGGGAGCTTCTTGGGCTGCATGGGAATAGCGACTGCGATAGGTGGAAATTGGTGTTTCTTTACATCATCTGCTTCTTCGCTAGCTGGATCAAGCGCATGGATCGGATTTTCGGGCGACCGGCTCTTTGACATCGAACTGGAACTTTTTGTTACTGCTTTGGGCCCTTCCTTCTTGAGACTGGACTTTCGAGGCGCATAAGTCGTTCCCGATTCTGAGAATTTAGGGACATGAATAGCCTCCGAAACAATACTTGCATGACCATCGTTACTAATATCTGCCGCAAACGAAGCTCGGGATGGAGAAAGTGCTGTAGGAGAAGTATGCGATCGTTGAAGTGTCCGTGATTGCGGAGGAGATGGATCTCTGGTACGAGGTGTGGGACTGGGGAAAAGTGAAAATCCTGGGCTTCTTTGGGGCCCAGGAGAAGTCGCTCGCCTGGGTTTGAGTAAGTTGGAGTTGGCCTCTGGTTCTCGTTCCTGCGGTCTAATGTTAGTACCAGCCAAGAAAAAATATCGATGAGCACGAGAGCCGCGAACCTCTGAAGCTAGTTTTTCGTCAACTGGCTTAAGCTTGTCAAGTGTTGCTGCCCGTCTGGTTAACAATGATGACTGCTGCGTCTGATGATGTTGAAGCTGAAGCACGTCTCCAAACATGATGCTGTATCTCTCCATCGAAACAGAAGGAATATCAATATCGAGCAATCCTGCGCCCTTCTGCGAAGACTTGGGAATATGGCTGGCCGCTAGACTCTCATTAAGGGTGATGTCCGAGGTTCCAGTATGAGCTCCTCTGCCCTCGCTCTCGAGGTCAAAGAGCACAGGTAGGGTATTAGTACGGCTCATGTGAGGCTTGTGCTTCGTTCTGCGTGCGTTTGAGACGGAGCGCCCAAGGATGCGAGATTTAGGTGGCTTCTCACTGGTGAGGGGGGGTTCGCTGAAGTTCAATCCATGACTGGATGTTGTGATAGTCACTGGCTGGACTTGGTAGAAAGCAGTCGGTTGTGCATCATGCTTCTTGCCTCCAAAGAAACCCCCTAACTTCTTCCAAGTGCTCTTCTTTTGCTTTGATGTCGGCGCGGGCTGGATGAAGTCTTCGTCGTTATGGTCAGGAGAGTCTGTGTATCTGTCCATTGGTGGTACATGTTGCCATGCAGTTGGTAGGGGATGTGGCGGGCTTCCCAGCGCCATACCGATCTCTCCATGTGGTACACTCATGATTGTTAGAGTCCGATCTACAGACTCTGGGGTCGACGGTCGGATAGATCGGAACGTCTGAGCCGATGGAGAACGTACCGACCGTGGTGAAAGGGCGGGTGACAGCGAGCCCGGCAGAGGAAAGTTGTACAAAGTCGCCTGGAACCCATGCGGGGAGAAAGGGTTATTGAAGTCTACGTCGTCCCGTGTCTGTAGGTCTTCCGCGTCTGGCCACTTCGCAAAGCTTGATGCAAGTCCTCCGGAGATACTGGGTCTCGCTGGAAGCTGGTCCTGTCGCTGGCCGAAGTCGAAGGACAGGGCAGTGTCCCTATCGATGGTTCTGGCCTGTATATCTTCTGATACACGGAGTGACGCACTGGGGTGTCTGGTCTCTCGAGGACTCAACTGGACCCACCCCAGTTGTGATAAGGCAGTTTGGGTGACCATAATGTTATTATAGGGTGTATACGGAAGATGCGGTTGTTTGAGACTGATTAGTAGCCAGGCACCCAATATGATTCACAACAAAAATGAGATCAAGTAGAGATGAAACAAGGAGGACGGCGTTTATGCCTTGGTATTAGAAGAGCTGACAGCACCTTTCCGTTTGAAGGAGCGGATGGATGGATACCGGTAGTTTGGCACCAGGAAGCCGACCCTTTGGTGTTCATAGCAGAGCTGCCGGATCACGAGAAATCTCAAGCTCGATAAAGAGATTCAAGGAAAAGTGAAGTGATGGATGGTTTGTGAGACCACTGGATTTAATCTGTACTGACGGAGACTGAGCCATGCCTGCCTGCACTTGACGCGCTTATTCGTATGTTTGAGGTTGATGAGATGGTACTTCTAATTGGACCGCAGGGAACAGGCCGATCGACGGCGGGGATTCGAGGGAAAGTGTGTGGAGAGCCCGTTGAAGTTCGACATGGATGATGGGCATGCGGTCGTAGCGGAGACCGGGGGAAAAAGGTTATTGAACTCATTCACATTACTACACATGAACTCTTGGTTGTAGCCGAGACGCAGACTCGTCGGCAGGCCGGGGGCGGTAGTACTCCGTACCACTAGGTAGTTACGTAGTATGCCGGCTTACGACCTCGACCATGGCGGCAGCGAGTCAACCAAGACCCGTCTGGCAAGACAACCAACTCAATCCACACTGGCTGTGCCTCGTCAGCAATTTTCCTTATCACCGACCAAGACTTGGTGCGGAGGTTCTGCGTGTGAATGGCTTTCATTGGCACTCATCCAGACCAATATTTTCCAGCAAATCTCTCGCCAGTTTCATGACAACGGAGACGGACCCCGGAGACGGGGGTATGAGAGATGATGGGATCTTCGAACAGAACCGGGAGACGATGGATGATGGATGATGGATGATGGATGATGGACGATGGATGATGGATCAAAGATCAAAAAAAGATCATGGACCAGGCCAGGCCAGGCCAAGGGCAGACCCGAGAAGCTCGAACCACACCCTTGGAAAGCTTGGCCTTGGCTGCTTTTACTCCGTAAACCTGATACAGAGTACGGGCACCAGATCTGCGACGTGACGTGGACCGGAAGTAAAGGAGATAAAGAGATGAAAATATGGGAAGATGGAAAGTCGAGAGAGAGAGGGTGAGTAACGTGACTCAACTTGGGTAACAACCGACATGACCCTGCCTTTGAAATGAGTGCTGAGTTGATATTCGCAACGGGATTATCGGGAAAACCATCCACTCTTCAAGCCGTCTAGACTTGACAAAATTCTTGTCGGTAGTGCTGTCTCTAGCCAACTCAGTGAGTATCCTCGGATCCGAAATGAGATCCGTCTGATGACCGAGGTAAGACTATTTTAACGGGAAACTCCTAGTGTTGTGAATTCGTCCCGATCGTCCTCGGACGCGGAAGCAATGGATGGATGGAGCCCGGAAGGCAGCGAGACTGTGACAGCGGGCGCTTTTATTAGCCACGTTTCAGTTTTTTCCAGAAAAAAGAGACCTCATGCGTGGCAGGTTAAACGTCGGATCTGTCTGCCGAGAAGAAAAAGTTGCTGCTCCTGTATCCTAAACCCTGGGATATACGTAAAAACGTCTGTCGGGGCCTTTGTGCATAGTGCTCACACCCAAGGCATCAACGATGACTTGCGTAGACTTCCGGGAGCGGGATGATAACGACGGATGGAACGTACTCCGTACATCCTGTGCTGCCATCTGGTTCAAGATGTGTGCTCCTGGATATATGTATCTCCTGTCTCTCTTTTCGGCCTCTTGATCTCCTTGTCCCTCCTTCTCTCTCTCTCTCTCTCTCTCTCTCTCTCTCTCTCTGTCCCTCTCACCCCGCCCCCCTACTCTCTCTCTCTCCTCTCTTCCTAGGCAACATATGGTAAGCTTCAGAAAGAAAAGTTACACATCCCAAGCCTCTCCGACTTGGAGAGCTGGATCGAATCGCATCCACGGGTCGTCGCGTCCTGGAAGGAGATCATGCGCTGTTGTTGTTGTTGCACTCGCATTGTGAAGCAATGCGAGGCTAATATTCAATAAGCTGGTTTGTAGATAACATGTGACTCTCAGCGACATCCTTTTTTCTCCAGCTGGTGGAAGAGAGACGCGCGTAAAGTAAGTAAGAAAGAACTGGAACCAAAAAAAAGAGAGAGAGAAAAGAGGAAGAGGAAGAGGAAGAAGAAGAAGAAGTGAGAAACATAGGTTGTCACTCATTCCATATATTTATATCGCAGTCTACATTACCCCCTTACTTATATTCATCCATTTTTTTTAATATCCGAGCAAAGCCCCGCCTAACCCCCACCAAAGATAAGTCTCGCTTGCATTTCAGGCGGCGAAAGACAAACAGACATCCAAACCATTCCATCCACCACACCACAACCACACCGCACCACCTCTCGAACGCAGTTGTCCCTCTCTACCCTACATCTGAGCCAATACAGAGCAGATCAAGACCAGAATCCCATTCCACGCAGCCTCTCCAAGATGTCGTGGCAAGGTACGTTGAAGCGTTCCGTCCCGCAACCCCTCCTTGAGATGCTCGCCCGCTGACTTGGGGCTTTGCAGCATACGTTGATACCAGGTACGTGTGCCATATCCTGAGGGAGAGGGAGAGTGAGAAAGATATGTAGAGATGGAATGATATGATAAGGGGAGAAGAGAACAGAGGGCTGAGCTGATGAGGGGTACAGCATGGTGGGCACTGGTCACGTCGACAAGGGAGCTATCTACAGCATTGCAGGAGACAGCAAGTGGGCCGGCAGCGCGGGCTTCGAAGTACGTCTATACCACCTCCCCTCCGCATGGACCGAGTCGAAACCGCCTGCCGTGAAAAAAGAAAAAAAGAAAAAAAGAAGAAAAGAAAAAAGAAGAGAGGAAGCATACAAGACTGTGGAAACCAGGATGAAGAGGATGATGCTGACGATACACTCCCAACCAGGTCTCAGCAGCAGAAATGAAGGAAATCATTGCCGGGCTCTCGGGCTCTGTCGACAAGCTGTACGCCGATGGGCTGCACGTCGCAGGCGAGCGTTACGTTCTCACAAAGGCCGAGGAAAGAAGTCTCTACGCCAGAAAGGTACTGCTGCTCCTCTCCCCATCCAATAATCTACCCCCATGCGTTTCACACATTTCTCAATCTTCGGAACCTGGATCGCTGCTGAATTTTTTTCTTCTCTTTTTCTGTGCAGGGCCGCGAAGGTGTCGTCATCGTCAAGACCAAGCAAGCCATCCTCATCGCCCACTACGGCGAAGCCATGATCGCAGGCAACTCCGCGACGACCGTCGAGTCCCTGGCCGACTACCTCATCAAGCTAGGCTACTAGGCGCAGCTCCATCTGTGCGTGTTGTATGAGGGAGGGGCTACCTTCTGATTCTATTTTCGGGCGCGGTGTAGGCAGGTAGGTAGGTAGAAGATGATGGCGAGGGAGAGTAGCCGGGATGTGCATATTCGTATGGTATGGGTGTTCTTTGGCATTCAACAGGGTAGATACTAGAAAGGTATCTTTTGGTATGATTGACGGGTGGTGGTGGCGATGATCGACGGGGTTGGGGACGGCTCGAGGATGTGGATAGCCTTGCAGACGACCTATGGAGGGGTCAGGGGGGGAGGGAGCAGCTTGGCATAGGCGGATGAATCCATGACGTTTTACTGCGGCCTTTTCTTCCTTCTCGATGGTGATAAGGAGTGAGCGAGTGAGGCTGGACTGTGCAAGTGTGCTTGTGTCTTAACTTTCCAGCCTCTAGAAATAGGCAAATCAGGCGTAGACTGGGAAGGCTGCAAGAGGTCTGGAGCCTCTCCTCTGGGTATATATTTAGAGAAATCTCTCCACAGATGGCCAGGCGAGGAAAGGAGCATCTGCTCCACGGCACCTCCAGCAGTACATAGTCAGTTCGGACCTGTGGCGTCTGAGCCGAACCACCGACTCCCAACTCCCCAAGATACCTGCTTGTATAGCAGAACATATCCATCTATCCCATATCATAACACCCATATCATAACAGCTTCCGGTCCCATCGTCCCAACCACCATAATGTTATACATCATGTATCTCCCTAATACGTTCCACCCTCTCTCCCTCTCTCCCTCTCTCAAGTTAAACTTCCTTTAGAGCATTTGTCCACCCCCTCAGACCGGCAGCGACTGCCCCCCACCGACGCCCATCCGATCAACCAACACCCCAATCCACGGGCCCACCAAGGGCACATTCCTCGCAAAGCCCGCGACCGTACCCAGGAAGTCTCCAAACAGGATGAAGATGCCGTAGAGCTCCACGAGGAAGCCGACGAGGGCCCAGCGCAGGAGAATCAGGGTGAGACCGGCGAAGAAGGCGGCGGTGCCCTTGAGCTTCTGGCGGCGCGCGAAAAAGAGGGCTGTTTTCTGCGGGCCAATGATGATGGTGAGGCCGAGGAGGAAGAGGATCTGGGTGGAGAGGCCGGTGTTAAGTTATGGGTGTGTTGAGACGAATTGAGTGGGGGAGGAGCAGGAGTGAAGGGAAGGGAGGAGACGCACGTTGCCCATTGCGAGCCTACAAATGGGTTGTTAGTGATGCGTGATGAAGGGGGAAGGGGAGGCGTACATAGCTCTATCGAAGAACATAAATACGCCTGCAACGAGGAAGAATCCGCCTATTCCCACCGCACCGCATCAGTGAGTGAAGCTACCTCTGCTGTGCTGTTTGCCGCAGCGCATCAGCTGTGATGCGCAGCTACCCACCTCCTGAGCAGAATGCTACCCCAATCTCTACAAGATGCATATGTTAGCCTGCTATCCGTTTATAGAGCATATAAGCCTCGCAGTCCGTGGCAGCTGGCGGCGCATGCAATTGCATCTCTTCCTTATTCTCCCAGCCTCGGACACCAGATGCGGATCTTGTTAATCTTAACAGAAAGTACACATACTCTGCGAATCGGACAGCCACATGGTAGGCATCTTGGCTTTAGTCTTCCTGGGTTGTTAACGGAGGATCTTGGGGGATCGTATCGTAGGATGGTAGAGGTTCAATTTGGGTGCGATAAGAGAGGAGAGCTGGCCTCGAAATTGAGACACGCTCAGGGTTCGCGACTTTTACAGTGGTCCGAGCACAAAGGTTTTAGCGTTCGGATTTTCCCGACGGAAGAACATTTATCCTTCTTGAACACCATTTTTCACGGATAGCTGCAGCGGTAACCAGAAGCGGGACTTCGCCAGCTCTCAAGCCCAGCGTGGACGTCTTTGAGAGCTTCACATGTGCGATATCATCTGTGGCTGCTAGGGTTTTTTTACTTGACTCTTTTAAACAGTACCTTATATTACAAGGCGCTCCTTAATGGATGAAAAGCTGGTCTCAAAGACTCGCAAATTGCCACGACGACCAAAGCTCCTGCTCTGGTAACTGAGATTATTGTTCCATATGTTCTCGGTACCCCGTCATTCCCAAGGCATACAATAAGGATATTGATCGCGATTAAGCCGGAGCACCTTCTGGAACCATTGGTCGAGAGAACTTTGGCGAGTTGAATGCGCTTGACTTTGTCGGTCATACAAAACTGCTCCATGATTTTCATATCAGATGCTCGATTGCTGCTTTTTTTCTTCTCTATCAAGAATTTCTTCAGCTGCTCGGATGTCAAGGCTCAGAGGCTTGTTGGTTTGGAGAGAGGGATGGGGATTCCATCGATTCAGCATACTTGTGGTCTGAAGGCTCTTGCCATCGGCAGCCTTCATGAGATGGATCATGGGTGTGAGGACCCGGCAAACCAGCTTAATTCGACCATCTTTGCTTCAATGTCCCGAGCTCTGGAGAACCATGTGCCAATTCGGGCTGCCACCCTTGGGCTCACAAAAACATGGGAAATCGAAGAACGCTGTCCATCATAACTCCATCCGTAATCACTGCTACCGTCCGTTCCCTTCGAATTCCCCGTAAACTCCCAATCCCGTATTCCGCCCACGATCCCCTCCTCACTTCAACACCGTATGCGCCCCTCTGGCCTCCAGATACAGCTCAGTGACACCCTGACCCATCCCCCTAATGACCCCAAAAACCTCCTTATCATGATACCGCAACCTCGTCTTCGGATCCGTATACGGCGCCGCCAGCCCCGTCACATCACAGTAATGCTTAGCATGCGCCATACTCGGCGCGCTCTCAATATTCGTATACGTCGCTCCAACGCCTCCTCCCGCACTGGCCCCTGCCCCTCCCATCGCCTTCATATTCCTCTCCCTGACCAACTTCGACAGGTTCCTCGATGCCTGCGCTAGATTCGGCTGCTGCTGTGTGGTAGTAACGGGAGTGGATTCCGATTCCCCATCCACGGACGCGGACGTCGAGGAGGAGGATTCGACGGCGGCCGGGGTTACCGCGCCGGAGTTCTCGGTGGTGGGGAGGAGGGAGTTGGAGACTTCTTTGCGGATTGTGTCGCTCAGGATGGTTTTGATGTTCTTGTTGCGCCGCTGCGAGGGCTTCCAGTGGGGGTTACGGAAGGGCTTGGGGATGGAGTTGATGTCGAGCATCTCGAGGAGGGCTTGGTGGGCGTCTGCTTCTTCGGAGGGGACTTGGGGCGCCATTTTGTATGGGTTGAGAAGGGGAGTGGGTGAGCTTGAGGATGTAAGGTTTTGGTTACGAAATATGGAAGTCTGGAGACTGATCCCTACCTACCTACTTCTGAAGAGCTTCCCTGCAATCCCTGCAATCGAGCATAAACTGCCTTACTCAGCTTAGTATGCTTACTGATTTATCTCACATTAGAGATAGATGTATTGATCATATACGCAAGATTCTATTGTCTCATCGGAATAATTGAAGCCTTAATTAGAATCACCATAGAGGATTTGGATTTGGACAAGCCATACAGGTGATATACGTAGGTAGGTAGGTTTAGTGACCAAGTAGCTGCACGTGATGTTGATTACGGCTCTTGAAGCCGCTTCGTGAGACGCGCTCATAACACTGCGACGATAACACTTCTAGGAGTCAAGATGGTAAATGATCGCCATAAACCTTGGTGATATTACTTCTGACTCTTGCACAGGAAAGCCCTCACGAGCATCAACAGAACTTGCTACTCGGTCGGATCATCACCAACGTGGTATGTACCCAACTCATATTTCTATCCTAAGTCAGCTCCTAATCTTCAACAGGAGAAACTCAATGAAGCCATCATGCTTTTGAACAAGAGCCTTCAAGTATGATCTGAGCCGCTTATATCACTCGAAGAGAGCTCAGAGATCTGATGGTTCTATAGGAAATCAACATCCAGAACATGAACGTCGAGCTGGTCGCTCAAATGTTCAAGAACTACCAATCGAATGTGCTCTTCCATCTAGAAGGTAAGCTACATACAATTCTCTCTGTTTGAGGAATACTGAAATTTTGAAGCGACGGATGGTCTCCAAGATCCCTCTTAGCGGTGTAGTGGGTTGGGATGGGTAATGATGGATGGATTTTGAAGGAACTGAGATTTGGCTCTTAGATTGTAGTTGAAGAATTATCAACATGGAGAAATGAGCTCTGAAAAGTAAAGAAAAAGTGATGGGTAAAATATGAGATTTCATACACAGTATTTTTCAGAACTAAAGTTGATCGCTCACCCCTCCCAAGAACAGCCTTGCATATTTGGGAATCACCGATTTCAGCCTTGTGTGGTCGCAGCCAGCCATGAGCTCAATCAATACCGGCAGCTATCTAGCTGCCGAACAGACCAGAACTCTGATCGCATTTCTCGGCCAAAGCTCCAAACAAAAACCTCAACCATGATATGACCACCGACTCCATCCCCAAATATACCTACCAATGGCGCCCTCAGCGACAGACACCCAAGCTCTTGTAGTAGAGCCACAAAGTGCCATCCCACCACCACGCCTCTACGTACCACAAGAAGCCCATTATGCAGGATTCATCGAAGTCCAGCAAGATGGATACCGCCAGGCCAAGTCCCAAGGTTCGCAGAGGGCCGCGATTGTGATAGATAACGGTACGTTCCAACTTTGCAAAATTATCCCTTGAAAGCGCACATATCTGTCGGATCCAATACTCACACCATTCCGTTATGTTGCAGGCTCTTCGGCAACCCGAGCGGGCTGGTCCTTCGATGCCTCCCCCCGCCTGAACATCCTCCCCATCTACTCCCGCTACCGCGACCGCAAGCTGGGAAGGACGTACTCCTTCGTTGGCGCGGATGTTTACGCCGACGCGACGGCGCGTGGACACATGCGGAACGCGTTTGAGGCCGGCAGTGGGATCGTTAGTAACTGGGACGTGATGGAGAACGTGCTGGACTATGTCTTCATCAAGATGGGCGTGGATGGGCAGAATGGGGTTGATGTGCCAATTGTGATGACGGAGGCTGTGGCCAATTTGCCGTACTCGAGGAAGAGTGAGTTTTTTTTTACACGTTTCGTATGCTTTGAGTAGTGGATCTCACCATATACTGATGTTGAACAGGTATGACGGAGATTATATTCGAGGCCTACTCGGCCCCATCGCTGGCTTATGGCATCGACTCCCTCTTCTCCTATGACTACAACGGTGGCAAGACAGGCCTCGTAGTATCCTCATCCCATAGCGCTACACATGTCATCCCAGTCCTGAATTCCAAAGCCATCCTCACCCAGGCAACCCGTCTAAATTGGGGCGGCTCCCAGAACGCTGAGTACCTCCTCAAGCTCCTTCGCCTCAAGTACCCTGCCTTCCCTGGCAAGCTCAACTCTTCTCAGACCGAGTACATGGTCAGAGATCACTGCTATCTCTCCCAAGACTATGACCAAGAGCTCAAGAGCTACCTGGATTGGACCGGTCTAGAGGACCGCGACCACGTGATCCAGTACCCTTACACCGAAGAGGTTATCATCCAGAAAAGCGAGGAGGAACTAGCACGCATCGCAGAAAAGCGGAAAGAGAGCGGTAGACGACTCCAAGAGCAAGCTGCGAAATCCCGTCTGGAAAGATTGGTCCGTAAGGAGCAAGAGCTGGACTATTACAAACACCTCAAATCGCAACTCGCCGAGCAAACCAAGAAAGAGATCAAGCGCCTCCTCGAAGCCGATGAGTTAAAGGACGAGGCTGCTCTCGATAAAATTATCAAGGAGCTCGACAAGTCCATCCGGAAAGCGCGCACCAAGGACGTCGGCGGCCCGGAAATCGAGGAGGAAGTCGAGGAGCCTGACTTTTCGCTCCTGGAAATCGCAGATGATCAATTGGATGAGGCGGGGCTCAAGCAGAAAAGACATCAGCGGCTGATGAAGTCGAATCACGAGGCGAGGGCGAGGGCCAAATCCGAGAAGGAGAGAGAGAAGGCGAGGGTGGCGGAAGAACAGCGTCTCGATAACGAGAAGCGGGAGACTGATCTTGAGGGCTGGCTGATAGCACGACGGGCAGCGCGCACATTGATCATCCAAAGGCTCAAAGATCGTGATCGTCTCAAGGCCGACCTTGGGAATCGCAAGTCATTAGCGAGTCAGATACGCATGAAATCCATCGCCAACCTCGCCTCAGATAACCCCACAAAAAAGCGCAGGAGAGGCAATGACGACGACAATTTCGGCGCGAACGACGACGATTGGGGCGTGTATCGCCAGATTGCGACTGGCGACGGGAGTGACGACGAAGAGGAGGAGGATCTGGGGGCGACGCTGAAGGACCTGGAGAAGGAGCTGCTCGAGTGGGATCCGGAGTTCACGGACCAGCACACACTGGACGCACAGTCAGACTGGACGAAGTCGCTCATGCACGCCTTCCTCCGCGGACCCCGCCCCTTCGACCCCAAGTCCCAGCAGGAAGTGCACCAAGTCCACCTGAACGTGGAGCGGATCCGCGTCCCGGAGATCGTGTTCCAGCCGACCATCGCGGGCCTGGACCAGGCGGGCCTCGTCGAGATCGCCGCTGACATCCTGACGCAGCGCCTCAGCGGCGTCGGGAACCAACGCGACTTCCTGAAGGATGTCTTCCTGACGGGAGGCAGTAGTCTGTTTCTCAACTTCGACGAACGCTTGCGCGAGGGTCTGAGGGCCTCTCTCCCGGCTGAGGCAGAGCTGGGTGTGAGGCGGGCGAAGGACGCCGTGATGGATGCTTGGAAGGGGGCGGCGAGGTGGGCGGGCAGTGAGAGGGGGGTTAGGGGCTGTGTGACGAGAGAGGAGTACGCGGAGAAGGGGGCGGAGTATTTGAAAGAGCATGAGCTGGGGAATGCGTACTCTTAAAAGGCTGAAGGGGAGGGGGTAAGGATGGGAGTTGGCTAGGAGGAAGATGGATGTATGTATGAATAAAGAGACGGACTCACTCAGTCAACTAACTCGCTAGCTAGAGCAGTAACAGCAGTAGCAGCCACAGCAATGGAATATCACATCATCCCATCTATTCGTCTATTGTTCATTACCATTATCGAGTGGGTCCGAGTCCGAGTCTAGATTTTGGTAGGTAAACTATAGGAGTGGAGTGGGTTGGAGGGAAAGCAGCGATTCAAATGTCATGGCAAGCAAGCACGGAGGAGGGAGGAGGGAAGAGGGAAGAGGGAGATAGATAGATAGTTTATCTTTCGGTAATGTCACGTCATGTCAGGCGGGTTTTCGTCCCCTTGTAGTCCGTATAGGCATGTGTGGGTGTGGATGTGCCGCTAGCAATAGCATAGCAATAGCATGGCATATCATATCATATCTCGTCTGTCTCGCATCCATATCTAGGATACTCGCCATGAAACCGCAATGGTTGAAGAAAAGGGGGGTAGGTAGGTAGGTAGGTAGGTAGGTAAAGCAATAGCAGACTCAACGCCGAATATCATTCATGACTTCATGGGATCGATCGAGCAGTGCCGACTTGCCCTTGATCCGCTAAACGCCGCTCGCCCATCCTCGAACGCCAAAAGCCTCAAGACCAAGCAGACAGACAGACAGACAGACAGACGCAACCCCCCACCCATCCTGTCTCTCCTACATCATATCGCCATGCTCGTCGGCAGCCCATCGGCCTGCATTTGCGCCCTCATCTCGTCATCGGCCGCCTGCTCGACGTTATGCTTGTACCCTTTATTACTGCCCCCATCATCCTCGTACGGTCTCTGACCCGCCTGCTCCTGTTCGTGCTCGTATTTCAAACTCTCACTCTGGCTCTGCAGACTCGCGGCAGCGATTTCCTGCGCCGCACTCGCCTGTAGCGCCGCCATGGGGGCCATGGGGGCCATGGGCGCGCCCTCGTGGCGCAGTGGTTGTAGTGGAGGAGGAGCCACTTGCTGCTGTGGGTGGTGAAGGTTCACGTTTGGCGGCGGCTGCGGGTACTCGCCCTGCGACTCGATGAGGCGCGATTGCAGGTGGATGATGTACTCGCGCAGGGAGTAGTTCTCTGCCTGTACTACTTTTAAGGATTCTTCGAGGGAGTGGAGGTCGCGGACTTGCTCTTCGAGTTTCTTGATATAGCCTTCTTTGCGCTGGCGGAATGCGCGCTGGGGGGGAGTGTTAGTGCTAGTGATAGTAGAAGTATGAGAGAGGGTAGTAGATTGAAGTGAAATGAATGATGTTAAGGGATACAGAATGAACCGACGCGATCGAAATAGAGGCAACGGAAGTGAAGGAGAGGAAAAGAAGAGAAAGGAGGGTAATCAAGTCTACTAATCAAGTACATAGATGTACAGCAAATAGATGTTACGTAAGCTGGTGATGAAGCGGGCGGAAGGGGTTGATGACATGAGAATTGACAAAGCAGACGGTGTTAAGTAGGTAAAGGCAAAGTTTAACGAGCCGTCAAGCGACGACCTTTCGTGAACACCAAAAATCACAATCATTCCAACATACCTGAGCCGCTCTGTTCTGCGCAGCGCGCTTCGATTGCGAGAGCTCGCGCTTGCCGCCCCTACGCCCGTCGCCCAGGCTGTCGTCGCCGCCACTGTCGTTCGCATCCCGAATTTCTCGGCCAGCGCCCATGCTCATGCCCATACCGCCGGGCCCACCGCCGATGGCTGGGTCGATGTTGTGGTCGTGGTCGTGGGGAGAGGCGCTGCTGGAGTGGTGCACGTCGCTGTAGCCATGAGGAGGTCCTTGGTGGGCATGTTGTTGTGGTTGATGATGTTGGTGGCGTTGCTGCTGGTGTTGCTGTTGGTGTCCCTCTTGCTGGTCCTGCTTGCTAATGTTTATGACGGCCGCCAGCTGGGCTCTCAGGTCTGGCACCGACGCGAACATCATGTCAGCAGGTAGATCTGGGAGAGGGAGGGGGAGGGGGAGGGCCGATGGAGCGGACGGAGCTACCATTATCAGCATTCAATTCCTGTGAGGGAGAGTCAGTCAGCTTTTGATGGGTAGCCACGGGCTGTGTGGAATTGATCGAGTGGACGGCCGACACGCGACGACGGTATGATTGGATTGCCCGTGGTTATATGGGCTTGGAGGTGAGGGCAAAGAGGTGGGCAAGGCATCGCGCATATCAATCCAATCCATAGGGCCGTCCGACGTACCTGATTTGGGGGACCAGGCGCTGGAGCTATGGATTGCATGTTTGGTTGGTCCAGGTCCAAGACCGGGACAGGGACGGGACGGGACGGTACGTGAATATCGGTTTGAATGTTCCTTGAGCATAACAATCCAAGAAAGGCGCCGAATCACTTTATTTCGTGGTGAAGCCGAGTCGAGCCGGGTTGGTTGGTTTGGTCGAGTTGACGGCCCAGATGATTTCATCCGATGTGATCACGTGATGGCACTCAGTGGGTGCGGCGGAGAGCAGGCGAGGGGTGGGGTAGGGGGTAGGGGTGGGTATGTAGGTAGGTAGGTAGTAGGTAAGCAGGTAGGCAGGTAGGTGCAGCTAGGGGTAGGTACTGGAGGTAAGTACGGCGTAAGGTAGATAAGGTAGATAGATCAATCAATAGAAATAGAAGCCAGTGTATCTATCAATCCGTATACGTGCCAAAATCCATGTATCCGTATACCATCCTATAGCGAGGAGACGTAACAAGTGATTAATAAGAACTACCCGTCTGTACTCAAAAGGGGGTGGGGATGGGGGTGGGGTGGGGGTGGGCCTTGCTGACACATCTTTCCGTCACTTGACTGCTTGCTTACGAGATATTCTGCTTACGAGACCGAGATCATGATTACTAAGCACTTGCTGACATAATCTACAACCTCTATCAACCTCGCCACCTCGCCTATTTCTTTCAGAACTGCGATTTCTCCCAGACACGCAACAAGTACCACCGCCTCAGCTGCTAACTGCCAACCTCTACAACTTGGGGTGCTATAGGATGACTGTCTCCTCGAATTGAGGACCTCTTCTCTTCTCTTACTTATTTCTGTCCATTTCTTCAGTAGCGGAGACCAGATCCAGAGGTCATCTGCATATTTTTATACATACTGAATATGCACGTTGGCATCATGAACGTCGAACTCGAACTCAGTACTCACAGACTACAAGCTGGCGCGTGAGCTGAATCATAAGTGAGCCCTACGTACTACCTAGATACGAGTTGTATTACGCACGGAATGTACTACTAGCACAAGATGATTTTCTGCGCCTAGTAAGGGTTTTTTCATCTTGTATTAATTAAGTTGGTTTTTCACCTCGTGGACGGGATGGATCCGGAACTTTATAGTGTTGCGAATCGGAAGCTTGATATGTCTGGATTGACGGCTGGGCTGGGAGCTTGAATCAACTTCTTCGTACTACATAGTATTGCTGCAGTTTACAGTGTACAGTTTCTTGTGATTAAAGAGATATATACAAAGGGGTATGTATAAGTACGCGTTCGAGAATAGGGCTTTGTCTTGAGTTTCCTACGGGAGTGGTGTGTTCGTTAAGCCTGTGAGTATAGTACTTGGAGTATTTACTCTCCATACCTTCTCACTCTCCTTCCTCTTCCTTTTCTTCTCCTTCTCCTTCTCCTTTGATTTTCGTCTCGGCTCGATTCCGTTTGGTATTGTGGGTGGTGGAGGGGGAAGTGAGTTTCGATGGTTTGGATAGAAAAGAGAGATTAGGATTGAAGAAAGAGACACGGGCTGAAATATTCATGCTGACAACTGGTGTGTATTCAGTAAAGATTCGTACACGGCGCAGCTCAATACGAACTTCTTCGGCGCAGTGGCCGTAACCACCGCGCTGCTGCCGTTTCGCGTCCGGAGGACAGGCAGTATCGCGTTTACCAACTCTCGACGGTAGTAAGTCAGCTGTTCATTCCCGCCACATCTCAACCCCGATCCATCCCCTCTCAGGTGTCAATGCTCCCCTATCAGCCCTCAAATACAATAGTCAAGAGCCTGTTCCACTCGCACCCTCTGGACTGAACTGAACCCTTTGCTCCTACACTGAGGTCGCCGCCATTCCATACGCCGTCAGCAAATACGCGCTCACAGCCTACACGCTCACCCTGCGCGAGGAGGTCGCTCAATGCGGGATCCGCGTCGTCTCGTTCGACATGGGACACTTCCGCACGACCCTGATCAACCCGGGCCGGGTGAAAGCAGATCTCAGCAAGGTCATCGTCGTAGACGACTACAAGGATATGGTGCGGATAGTGGCGGAGGGGAATGGGGAGATGGATGGCAACCAGGTGTATTTTCATCTCCTCTTTTCTTACCCCTCGCTTCCTTCTCTTTTTTTGTCTTCGCCATGTCAAGTCTCAACCTAGACCTTATGTTTGTGGACAGCGGCTGCCTACTTTTGCTTGTGTCTGTGTGTGTAGCTGGGTAACCCCGAGCTCGGCATCAAGCGCATACTCGACGTCCTGCGAGGCGAGGGCATGGCCGCCGGCAAGCTCCTCCCGGCGCGGGTCTCCGTGGGCAGCGACGCGGCGGACTTGATCCGGGAGAAGTGCGAGGAGAACCTCCGGCTGGTCGGGAAGTGGGAGGCGCTGGCCCAGAGTACGGATTTCGATGACCCGAAGAGGGGGCCTTGGGCCACGAAGGAGTGACCAAATACCCGATTATTCCTTAAGCATGAGTTAAGTAATCATACTGAAATGAAGAGAATCCACGCTTTAATTATTTTATACTTCTTTGTCTTCTTCTTCCTCTTCTTCCCGCTCTCAAACCCACAGCAGAAACAGAATACAGAATTTGATTGTTGAAAAGAAGAAGAAAAGGCCAAAAGCAAAAATAAAAACTCGCATAAGGCTTAAATGTAACCCTTATCTAGGAAATAGAGATTTCCTCATCATTTCCATTTTTCGTTATGTATTATTTGCAAACGACAGTTGGCGTTTCTCTCTCCCTCTTTCTCTCCCACTCTGTTACTGGGGAGTTCCTACTGAGGACATAGCTACCTACACCAGCCTATTTTTTCCATATCTTCAGTACCCTCAGAACATTATGGCCTTCGACTTCAACAAACAAAAAGGCATTCCTCTTAGCGCCGATAGCGTTTGTCAAGTGGCCCGAGTGTGGCCAATTTCGGACCCTGCCGGCTGGCCTACGGATTTCCCTTACGAATCTTCAAACACTCAAAAGACGTTTCTTCTTTGAATTTTGAAATGGATGGGCTTACAAGTGAATGTATGTTAGTGCCTTTGGAATCTTGGAAATCTATGGAGATTTTGGAAGCTGGCTAGTCTAAGGCAGACCTAGCTTCCAAGTATGTACTTGTAGAAAAGCGTTTGGTAACGCTAAAACAGGCCTAATGCCAGAAGTGTGTTTGTAAAATCGTTTTAATCAGCTTTAAACATCGTGGATGGCTGAAGGCAATCTGCTCAGAGGCTTGAGATTTTGATTTTCTTTTATTATACAGCCAACTTATACTACGGTATGCCCTTCCTCGGACAGAGTTCCAAAAATTTATTGCTTTACACTTCAAATATATCCTCACTTCAGGGGACGGAAGGGGGTTAATGGGAACGGGTATCCGTAGTATCGATCCGTTTGCAAGAGAAACCTCAACCTAATACAAAAACGCATGCTCAATCTCAAGCGCAAATTTACAGCCATCGGTCAAATTTCAAATTAGTACCTGCCTCCAACCCAGAAATGGAGTTGCAACTTACAAGACTTCACCTTGCTCTGTGCAACCTTCAAAGCTTCAAACGGCTCTTGCCTCCCCTCACTGCTTGAAGCTTCTCTTTGTAGTTAGAACGTGCTCACATAGCGCCTTCCTCTCACACTTAAAAGGATACGCATCGCCGACTCCAACCAAAGTGTTCTTTTGCAACATCCCCACCACCTACCTGGGATACCAACACATCCCAAGTTAAACAAGAAGACTTCGACATGGTTTCAGGGAGACCTGGGACCCCAGTGGAGAGAGCAGACGGATCTCTTGTTTGCAAGTACCATGGGCTCGTCTTGTGCGGGCGCTGCATGGTTGATTACAGCTTCATACTAGATGAATTGAGGGAAGAGAAGTTTCAAACGCCTCCAAGACAGGATGATCAGGACAACAAGAAGCCATCCACAGCCAGTACCAGCGGTCAAGGAAATTTTCCCAGCGATACCTCATCTGCCACTCAAAGCCTCCCGGTCCGATTCCAGCCTCCTCTAGCCAGCGATTGTCCCCTTACCCTCTTCACCTATGGGGAAAGCTCATCCTTCCACCGCTTTGTCCGAAAGTCGAACCCCAAGGAAATCCTCATCTACACTGATGGAGCTTGCCTGGACAACAAAAAGACGGGATCAATGGCCGGCTGTGCGTTTGTCATCCGTCCAGGCGAGCCTCTCAGTTACGGACGAGTGGCCTTCCGTCTTGAGAATATGGGTCCACATGGAACTGTAGAAGCGCAAACCCGTAAGCGTGCGGAGCTTCGCGCAGTCATCGGTGCTCTACAGTTCCATCCCTGGCATGGAGAGGAATGGAGCCAGATAGTAATTGCGACGGACTCGCATTACGCGGTGAATGCCGCAACACAATGGGTGAGTTCATGGGAGCGAAATGGTTGGAAAACGTCGAAGAAGCAGCCGGTACAGAATCGCGACCTATGGGAGTTGTTCCTTCGGGAGATTAAAGGGCTTGCGGAGAAGGGCGTGAAGGTCCTGTTCTGGCACATACCCAAAGATTCTAACGATGAGGCACATGCTGGGGCAGTACAGGGGGCAAAACTCAGGGAGGTTCCAAGGTTTCTTAAGCTCTCGGGGCTCACCACTGGCCGGCCTGAACTGGATTGGACCTATACTCTGTATGCCCTGGATTGATGATGCGGAGGGAGGACATGCCTTTACAATGCAAGACTTGATGGAGCGAGCACAAGCAGCCTGAAGGCTGGAAGCTTTATAGACTCCTGTATCCGTAAATTATTTGGTCACTCAAGCGGCTACTATCCAGGGTCACGGGTAATGCACATCAGCATGAGGAATATAGGTTTCGATCGGGTTACATTTGGAGAAGACGATGGGCCGGGCATGGGGTTGGCGATGAGTGTTGAAAATCCTCCAAGCATCAAGGAGTAATTGTAGTGTTCAGACCATACGTTGACAAGTCTTCTTGACCTTGGAGATGGAGTCAGAGTATTAAAACTAGCATAAGTACCTGAGAGCGATTCGAAAATATGTATTCAAAGTATACCATAGTCCTTGACGCTACGACCAGTAGGCCGAACAAAAGCTTTTCAATCACCCCGCTGCCCACGGGCCAAAGTCCTGTCCTGAGCCATCATCATACATAGCGTCTACAAACCCGAGCACCTGCCCACCCCCAATCCTTTCAAACCCTGAGAATAGGGTGGTGAGCCCATTTAAAAGGTTTTGTCTCGCAAGGCTCACGCTCATCAGCCGACTTGGTAGGGAGTGATAGATGGGGCCTTCACAGGACGCGGCAAAAAGAGCTGAGATCCCAAGAGGGTCCGAAATATGGCTCTCTCACCTATGAGCTTGGGAGGAAGACCAGACCATACAAACCAAACCAAGCCACGCCCAAAGGAGGCGATGTCGAAATCGGCCAGACATGCCAAAAATAAAAAAAAATTATGGAGCTGGATGGTGATGGACGTTGAGTGAGGCCTGACTGCGAGATGCTTTACATGTAAGCAAGCGCCTGGGAACTTTTCGCAGACGTGATGACCAAACTTAGCTTAACCATTAGGTAACAAGCACGCCTCTGAATGAGGTCTGGTAGTCAGTCCAATTTTTTTTTTTTTTTTTGCTCACTCACTTATCCTTTCATGGATAGATATACTGAGGTTGCTTGAGTTCACTCTCTCGCGTGAGACCTTGATTGATCATAGCATCTGATCAGATCCCATACTATAAAGTTGTACGTCATTCGTGAGTACGGCATGGGACGCTTTGGATGTTCTGTATCGAACGTACATTAGTTTATCTCCTCGAAGTCATGGAGAGGCGATCATGATACATTTTCGAGTGAACGCGGGGTGTTGATCTTGACGATCGATTTAAGCGAGCTTCGTTGATTAGTAAGTAGAATTTTATCAGGATGACCACTACTATCTAGCACCAGGAGAGCCGGCACGCAAGGCTTTGAGACTGTTATAAGCGGCGATGGTATTAGCTCAAAAGGTTGAAGGGTATAATGTTTGAAAAGTTGGGGGCGCGATTGAGGATGTAGTTTTCAAGAGTTGATCGGACCACGTGAACGGCATAGTCGATGGAGAATGGTGCCAAAATACTCAAAACGAACGCGACATGGTGCGACCTTAACCGTGCGCCAATAAGCCAAGCTGCGCCAATAAGCCAAGCTGCGCCAATAAGCCAAGCTGCGCCAATAAGCCAAGCTGCGCCATTAAAGTGAGCTGTCGGCTAGCTGCTCTTTGTCACACGTTCCATCGATCACGGTTAGATGCGCGCAACAACCATCGGGTCTGAGCGAGAAGTGCTACGAGCGTGAGAGAGCCACGAAGCAGCATGAATTGAGAGTTGAAACGGAACGTGATCGTGTAAGAAAATTTCGGATTTGCAGGTTTTTGAAACTCGGCACTGCATTGGCTTCGAGCCCAGTCAATATACTCCGTACACAAAGCCATAATCGATCAACGAAATCGTTACAGCGTGTGTGTTGAAGATGGAGCCGAGACGATCTTGCGGTTGATATAAGCATAGTAGATTAATGCAATTCTGGGGATTCTTCCCTAATGGGATACCGCAGAGGCTTTGGTAGTGGGGCTTGTTGCTGCAACTTTAGTACCGTCTGTTCGGATCTTGGCCCGTCCGGCCGTTGATTTTCCTGACTTTCGGTACGACTCCATGTTGTAGTATTTTCCCGTTACCCGAATACCGAAACCTACTAGCCATTACTCGAGTAATGAACTTCTACTAAACCTTGCCAATAGCGTTCGGCCACGCAGCTATAAGATAGTAAATTTATCTTGTATTTAAATAAAAGTTTAAGGCAGCTAAGTATGTATGGTCGATGTAATGAATGTGTATAGTCGATGTAATAGTAGCTGAAATCGTTACAACGATTCATATATGTAAGCTTGGCGTTTCCAGCACTACTTACGATCCCCCTCCCAAAATGAGAGACGATAGTATACGTAATGTTGCAAGGGCTCTTATCAGGCCTTGAATCATTAAACTTTTTGAGTACGTAGCGATTGACGTAGCCTCGGAAAGCATCTTTAAGCAAGTGTTTAATCTGTGCAATAGAGTTGACAGGGCTCTGAGCCATTCAGAAACCATTGCTCTACGATTTAGAAGGCTAAATTGGGTCCGTCTTTTATTCAGGAGGGGGGACTGTACAGAGTAGACGGGCACCGGAAAGTCTACTGCAGAGGCGTTGTCAAGTTGTAATCGATGCTCAAGGAAGGCCAACTCTATACTAGATAGAATCTGAATCGATTGATGTTTTTTTTTATTCCGATTGGCTTAAAACCCTTATGTACTCCACTATCACACCCTGCTGTACCCCCTGGAATCGGCCCACAAAAGACCCTTCCATCATCGGAGTAACGGATAAGTGGTAGACTTCGATGGACTTTAATAGAACGTCATTCCTTAGACCGTGGTAGTAACGTTCGGCTAGCTGTCCATTACTCGAATAATAACCGTTACTGGAATAATGGAGGAGTAGCCGAACGGGCTGTTAGGATCACGTTGGGAGGGCTCAACTCTTCAATCCCTTGTTTTGGCTCTTCAGTACCATTTCTCCAAGGGTCCTCAACCCTTCAATCCCATGTAAAGAGATAACACAACCTTAAAAACTTGCACAGAGTTGCGCGGGCCGCTGCCATTAATGTCTAATCTCTGTCTATTGACTGATCAGTGCGTTCGTTGACTGCGCAAAAGGCCAGCAGGAGCGCACGCTACATTTCAGTCTGCCAGACGCAAATCAATACTACTACTACTATTACTACTACCACTACCACTACTGCTGCTGCTGCTGCTGAGCAAAAGGCCAATTGATCTCGAAACTACGCTGGAGCCAAAATTAAGAATACAGGCAGTGCGTCGATCTTGTGGAGTCGATAGCGCGGGTCGCGCGCCATTCTGTCAAGTTTTTACAGAGTAGGTATGGTATGTATTGGAGGGAATCAATCCTTCCCCAAGACATCGAGTAGAGTTGCACAGCCAAAAGTTTTCAATCTCAACTCTAAACCCCCTGGTGACCCTTTTCACGGCGTAAAAGCGTAAATCTGAAGTATTGACTCGAGTGTAACTGATTTTTGTGAAAAGAGTAGAAAATGCGATAGAATGGAGCTGTTTCCAGATTTTTGAAGAAAACAATCATGATTGTTAGCGACGGCTATCCATTAGAGTAGAATCACAAGGTTGGTATCGCTTTTCTAAGAGCGCCATTGCTTACAAACTTGTATGTAGCCTTCAGATCCAACTCTGATAAAGAGCATAGCGGCGGTAAGAAAAAAATTAAATGAAAAAAAAAATTTAAGGAAAAATCAAGACGTTGATCTTGGCATTGGCGTAAGCAAAGAAGTACTTGGATGCCTTTTGAAAGAAAAACATCCAAGGGGTGCTTTTTCAGCGATATTGATAGGTAATCCACCGAACTTCCCTACTGAGCACGAAAATTTACGCAAACCCCGCTTCAGGGTATGATGCGACAAACCACCGTGCTACCGAGCTTACAAGGGAACCCATCTCTTGCACAAGTTCAAGATGTTACAGAAGAATATTGGCGATAACTGCGACAGCTGGGCGAGGCTAGCAGCCGGAACGGAAGGGATAGGGGTAAACCCAATCTTGCCTTGGCCTGGGAGTACATAAATAGAGAGAAAGATCCCATTGTGCCCATCATCAAATCAATTCACATTCACTTCACTTCAAGTCCATCACATCAAACAAACTATCGTTACCACCGTCCAAAACCTCGCTCTTCATCACATCCAAAGCTCAAGATGCAATTCTCAATCATCGCCGTCTTCGCTCTGATCAGCGCCGCGTACGCTCAGCCGCAGTATGCATGCCAGGCTGCAGATGTAAAAGCCTGCCAAGAAAAGGTTAGTCCATCTCACATAGCGAATGAGTCTGCTGAGTCTCGTGCTAATAAATATACATAGTGCAATGCTGCTCAAGGTGGCAACTATGACTGCGTCTCACCCGGACCCAGCGGTTGCTTCTGTGGTTAAATGGGGGCTGTTACTGTCCTGATGCTACGTCGAGCTGCGCCAACGTCGCCAGGGCTGGATAATGAAATGCGAAAAAGAGGCGGTTAGGAAATCGGGGGAGGGAGGAGATGGGGGAGGCTATCACACCGTGTACCTTCCACATGTAAATCGTTAGCAAGATCTCATCGTCAATACACATCTTTGCTAGCGAAGAATACTCCTCAACTTTTCTTCTACTTCCTTTCCTCGATACTCGATGATTTGAACGCTTTTCGAATGATTGTCTTGGCTCTAAACACTACTATTCCTGCATGTATCACACTTCTCGCTCTACTCTCTCCCGAAGCCTGGAAAATTTATTTAAAGACTAGAAGAGGAAAATAGTACGAAGAGAATGTTAAAGATACATATAGCCGCTCGCATGGTAATTGAGAGGGCAAACAATACGGAAAGAAACTTCGGAAAACACAGCTGGACGTATTGCAATCAAAAGGAGAAATCTGAAATTTTTTAAAGAGCCAACCAACTTTACTAGACGTGACCGATTCGCAATAGCAGCAGCGAAGAATGCACAGCAAGATGCACCGCTAGAAGAACGCGCTGGCGACATCTTTGAATCCTGTTCCACGGGCCTATTATCAACAGTCAGCAAAAACGGAAGAAGCTTGAGGCTCCTACGAGGAAAGCGGCGAGGGCTGCAAGAAAAAGCCGGAGCTTGGTCACGAAGTGTCGCACTTCCGGAGAGAACGGTAATGCCAACCTACTTGCTCTCGACGATTCTTCTTATTGACGCAGTCAGTGCCCTCGACAGGAACTCAGAAGAGAAGCTGAAGAAGATGGGATCAGATCAATCACTCAACATGAAGAGACCTAGAGGAACGAAAAGGAGATAGATGCAAGAGCCGATGGGTCCGGACGTCCGTCCCAAATAAGATTTTATGCTAAAAATGAAAAGACTAGCTTGGCCTTGGAGACACACAAAATGGGACATGACGTAGGAAATGGAAATAGACATCGATACGTGCACGGAAGAAGACAGAGGATTTGAAACATGGTTGCAAAAACTCGGAACAAGCAGTTGCAGGAATCTGCATCAGCTAAGTAGGAATTTCAGATCTCAGGGCGAGAACTACTCACTGTAGGATAGGGCTATATCATTCCCCTTCAGAATACGGCTGGCTATACACACATGCAAATGTAAAACCCACTCGATAGAAAATGAAAGGCAAAACCCTCTTCCCCACAATCAATCGAAACCAAGACCACCTCCAAATCCCAAAAACGGTCCAACCCCGTCCGTTCCGTCTCCGTAAACTACCCACAAGATCACGTTCCCCCTTCCCACCAGGCCAGGAACGACTCCCGACATTATCCCGCCCCCACACGCAAATTTTTGCATACAGAATATAAATTCTTTTACCAGCACACCTCAACAAGAAAACCACGATCGCTTAGCTCAGTTGGTTAGAGCGTGGTGCTAATAACGCCAAGGTCGCGAGTTCGACCCTCGTAGTGATCATTTACTGATGTGAAATTTTTGTACAATGAAACACTTGATTTTGCTGCTTTTTGTCATGCAGGCTAACTTCAATTCAGTCAGGGTGTGGGGCGGGGCGGCTCTGGGAGGATGGATGGAAGAAGTTTTTTTTTGTCGATTGTGTGTGTGTGTGTGGTGGGGCGACAGGGATCTAATCTACTCTGTACTACATGAAAAAGCAGCGAACATTCGATTTATAGTCATCACTTTCTCACTACGTTCGAATATTTGGGAGGGAGGCACATAGAGACAGAAGTACGGCACGAAAGATCAGTCAAACTTTGCCTTCAATTATTGCTGTGGCGAGGAAAGATCAAACTCTTGATTCGCTATAGAGACATAATTTCACACTGTATCTGTTTGAGCGATCCACTCAGCCAGATCCGCAATTTAATGCACCGACCGCCATCACGCCTGATCATCAAAAGAACAGGAACGAAAGAAAAAGTCAACATGCAAGTTCCGAGCCCACCCATTTGTGTCGCAGTGCACGCCATGAAAAACGCCCCATGCAAAGCTGCTACATCGCCAACGGAAATGACAAAGGAGATTATGAGTGGCCTCGCTAGCCTGGTCGAATTTGGTTTCGTGATGCAAAAAGAGAGTAAAGGATGGTAGCCCGTCTATCTTTCTTTCGGGGGCTGCCATCCGTTCAGATACGCCATAACGCCCATACCAAGAAGTACAACACCAATCATGGAGGCATATGGGGTCGCCTGGTGCGATAAGGGAGTACCTGGTGGCCGCGAGAGAGTGCTGACAACCGCCTTGATGGGATCCTTTACGTCGGACGTGATGCTTCCATTCGGCAAGCTACGTTTCTCTGCCACAAGATTGGCCACTTCGAGCTTGCCATTTCGCAAAATCTCTGCGGATAGTTCCCTGGAAGCTGATCGTGCCCGCTCGGTTGACAACGAGCGTCTCGCCATTTCATCAGATCTGATCTTCTCAACCATCTCAGCCAATGTCTTGCGATCGTTGTCTCGTTCAGACTCAGCAATCTCGGCCCGAAGCCTGAATGAATCCATTTGATCCCGTAGTTGTTGCATATCCTGTAACATTGTCTCCAGTTTTTTCTCAAGTAACAGGGTCGAGTCGCTGATAGCGGTCGGGTCAACAGTATCATGGGTTGAAGCTCCCTCCATCGATAAATCCTCCGGTGACTCGGCTCGTTCCGAAGGTGGTTCAAAGGCTTCCTCTTCGATTGAACCTTCCTCATTTGCTGTCGCTACACCATTCGTCATCGTTCCCGATCGCGACTCGAGCCTCTTGGCGACCTCTTCTGCTTGCTCGCGTGCCTGGCGTTCCTTTTGCAACATTTCCTCGAGATCTCGTAGCCGGGCACCCTGTGTATCAATCTCCTTTTTCGCTGTAGCTAAAGCTTCTACCAGCGTAATGATTTGGCTCGTAGGTTCCTGGCGAACGGGAGAGGCACTAGAATCAGACCGAGGACGTTCCGTATTAGTCCGCTTCAGGGCAGGTACTGGTGGGTCGAGGACTTGTGAGCGCGCAACATCAGGCTTTTCAGGGAGAGGTTGTTGCGGTGGTGGGGCTGGAGGGTCTGAGAATCGAGGTTTACTATCGTTTCGGAAAGATACAGGATTGCCATTGATTTGGCAAAGCTTTGGTGCTTCGATAAGAGGAGCTTTCTCTCTTTCGTTCTCTTTGACATCCTCCTTTGACAATAAAGAGCCGACAAAGCTATCAGTACGTCCAAGCTCGTTCGTCTGTAGACGAGCCTCCCTCATTTCATGCTTTCAATTGTCAGCCATGTCGAGATAAAGAAAGGGGAAGTACGTACAGTAAGTCTCTTGACGATTTGCTCAGTTGTGACAGGGGTCAACCAGAAGTTCATCGGGCGTTGCTGGATCATAGCAGTCATTTGACTACCAGCAAAGCTTGAGGGTGGACCTAACCGAGCGTGGCTGTTCACAGATCCTACACTACCTGATCTCCCTCTTATTTGTAGCGAGCCTTGGGAAGGCAACATCATCGCTCCATTTGCGGGATCCAATTCTCCAAAGTTCATCTCCAGAACATTGTTAGATGCCCCAAGGAATCCAGCATACTCAACTTTTGCAGAAACTTTATGATGTACGACAGTTTTCTGATCTTCGCTGACAATATCTATGCCGAGTTCAAGGTGATCTTGTGTTTGCAGCTCATGAGGTTCTGAGTCTCGATTCTCTGCGGAAAGTCGTGCATTGTTAACAAACGTGCCATTTGAAGACTTGACATCCCGAATCCAGATCTTGCCCTGTCGATCTGCCCAAATTTCTGCATGTTGTCTTGACAAGACTTTGGAGTCGAAGAAGCCGTTCAAAGGGGTAGGTAAAGTTTTCCCATTAGTTTGGCGCCCTATTCGTAGACTATCGGGGTAGAAGGGGACCGTTATGGTTTTCCGCTCGAAGGTCCCATTCATAGAGAGAAGATACAAGACTGGGTTGCCCTCGATGATTGGTGGACCAAGAGGCCGACCCCCATTAAGCTGTTGTGTAGGTGGTTGTATGTTATATTGAGAGGGTACCACTGGAGAGGGAGACGCGGTAGCTGCCCCGTTTGTTGCTAGTATCGTTTGAGGCCGCACTGTAGACACCGATATAGGATCTGGTTTAATTGCTACCCAGGGTGCCACTTTCTGGGTCCTCTTTCGAGCCGCAGTTCCCCAGGAGCTGGGATCTTCTGGTGGTGTCATAGGTACTCCATTGAGTTGTGGCGATGCTTGAGAAATCGTAGAAGTCGAGGAGGTGGAGGAATTCGATGATATGGAAGATGAGGAGTTTGCTCGTTGAGCGCTTTTCCGTGGCATGAACATTCGGGTGACTTCGTCGGCGTTCATAGCATTCAGTGCTCCCTGACTAGCACTCCATCCCGAACGGCTGTTCTGCTGAAAACTCGGTGGATTTGCGACCGCCGTCATCTGCAAGGCCGTCGGGATATCGATATAAGTGGAGTTGTAAAGAGCCGTGGTAGGCAATATGGATGAAATTCTTGGGACTCAGAACCTCTCCATGCACTATATCAATACGCCAGCCTTATCGCACTTCGTTGTGAATCCCTTCTTTCCAATACGCAGGCTCGTGTAAAGTTTCTTCTGAGTCTTCGAGTAAGGCGAGCGTGTATTCTGCGATGCTAGGCCGTATTGTGAGATACAATCAGCTCCTCTGTTGCCTTTAACGCCTTGACCCCTAGGATGATGTTGGTGAGCACACGCCCCGACCTGTGCCGACGATTCCTCCTCTCCTTAAGTGTCGATCTGGCTTAAGGAAATCGAGAGACTTGTGTCTGCGTTGTATCAGGTAGGCAGGCAAGCCAATTGTTTGTTGTCGTCGGGATGGTGTCGGAGGGTGAAGATGAGAATGGTTGAAGTTGCCAGCTAGGAAAGTTTGGAGATCCTTTCCTGGCCGTCTCACTGGCGAGGTTCGGCGCACCTATCAGGGACGAGAACGGGATGCGAGCACGCGCTCAAACACGTGAATCTCTACTAGACCTGAAATGGATGTGAGTGAGAAGAGCTAAAAACCGAAGCAAAAGGATACCGAATGTCTTTAACGCGCTAGCAAGACAAAATGGAAGCCCAAGTCGATGCGGATAGAGTCACGTGTGTCAACTGCGCGCTTCTCCGCACTTTGTCGGCCTGGTCCAAGCGTTTCAGCCGCTAGTCAACGCGCTTAATCTACAAGCGGCCGCATGGAATACGGAAGAAGGGGGCTGCAGCCGCGTGCGCCAAAAGGATTTACAGTATCTTCTTCCTCGCTTTTCTTTTTTTTTAGAACTCAAAGCAAATCGTCCATTATTACGACCACTCACCAATATGCCTGCTGTAGGAGCTAATACGGGAGGAGGCCAATCGACCTTTGACAAATGTAAGTCTATCATAGAAGCTAGAGAGTTGTGCTGATGAGGGCAAAAGGGAAGATGGGCGCAATGATGGGTAGCAGTACGTCCTTTGCCTATGAAATGGATCAAATCCTGAACTAAGCTCTCATCTGTAGCTGTCGGGGTTATTATTGGTTTCATATTCGGTATGCTGGTACTCTCAATCAAAAGATAGCTTGCTAACTCTCAAAGGCTCAACAAACATTATGCGCTTTGGTGCGGGACCCAATGGAGTTATGCGGACACTGGGCCAGTACATGATCGGATCCGGGGCAACCTTTGGGTACCTTTCTTGTTCTGCAGGCTTCACACACGGATTAACAGTTATCCTAGGTTCTTTATGTCTATCGGCAGCATGATTCGAACAGATACCGTCTCGCAACAAGCTCTCGAAACCTTTGCCCGCTCTCATCGAAGGGTGATTATCATGCCCCGAGACTCCTATCGACCTAACCGCGACTGATTTAAAACTACAAATGGGAGAGAACAAAAGGATGTATAAAGGCACAAATGGCGTTCTTGTAATTCCTACTGTGAAAAGCTTTCATGAATATATCTGGGCCAAAACGTAGCTCTCGATTCTGGCCAGATAAATTGGAATCGATCCAGGCTCTGCTTATTATAGCAACACACCAAAAAACCAAATACCCATTTCTCTCTTTGGCATATTCGTACTGCCGAGGTGTATAATCTTGCGAATGTTGACAGCCCTTGGTCATATTCCTGGATTCGGGTCCGATATCTCTACCTACAAACCTCATCTTCATATGCACTCGCAGAAATATTCGAGCCCGAGTTCCATGATACTATTTACATTTGTCTCACAACATGTTGTGCATACCTGTGAGGAACCTGTGAGCCTGGGAGGATTCTAGAGACTTAGCAGGGGTTCTCCGTATGCCACTCCTTCGGTACGACCTCAGGACCGACTGCATTCGGGCATTGAAGCGAGAAAAAAGTCTGAACCAACCTGGTATCTTTCCACAGGCCGTATCCATGACATTTCGGCCATCGCAAAACTTGTTGTCGAATCAGCATTCTGATTGATATCTGAAGCTTGGAGCTGTGTAGTAAGATCCACCTCGGTGCGTCAATGCAAGACGTGCAACGAAAAAAACAAACTATCGCTCATTTTGTATCAACAGCAAGTTCCTCCCGTACTTGTCTTATTCGACATTCATGCTTCAAGCAGCGAGGCTGCCCAGGCGAGTATTGATTATTAACTCAGCTGATATATGGATATCTATATATATATATATATATCTACAACTATATATTTACAAACAACAAGCCTCTCGATCGTCCCTGCTGATGGCACGCCCGCGCTGGGCCAAAGCCAACAAGACACGGCCACGGCCATACCATATCAAGGATTTGACGGGACGACAGATTACCCATCCCGTCTATGGGTCAAAGCCTGCCTGAGCTCTGCATCGTGAGAAGAGTAAGAATACCCGTGACGGCGGTGACCGCGGCTTATTTCCCGTGAATGGATCATCGAACGAATGGACCTGCTGCTCTTCCGTTTCGATCATCGATGCGGCTCTCTGTCGCCAGCTGATATCGGCACTCTTTTGAGCCTTCCTCCGCGTCAAAGATGCATCGAGGCGGTGGTATCTCGGGCGATGTCGCTGCACATATTTATTCCGAGGCAAGCCCTACGCTATGCAGAACCAGCTGCCCGACATCTGCCAGCATTTGTTCGGGGTCTTCGGTAGTTGATAACGATATTCACTGCTCGGCCCGGAGTCCAGGTTCTTTTCTAGTACGTCCTCTTTCCCGGGAATGTCTCATCTCTGCGACCTGGTTCAATATCGACGACTATCACTTTGTCAGTAGGTCTGTACTGCAAGACTTGTGGATCTCGATGCAGCCAGCGCCACTCCATCTAGCTCCCAGGGTTACATCATCGTCTAACAGCGTTCTTACGATTCGTACCAGACTTGAGTCATTAGATTTCCCACCGCCGTTTCATCGGTATCTTTGCAAGTGCGAAGCTTTCATCCGGATCAGTGGACGAGGAGGTCTGATATTTCGTGGATCTCTTGAAACGCTGCATAGACTGCCGTGGAGATGCGACAGTAAAAGTGTTCTCCGTAGGAACATGTGAGACTCGACTCTTAGCCCCGTCCCCTACGGAGTAATTGATTTACTTCACCTACCGTATTGTACTACTACTAGTTATGATTTCGGAGACCACCGACGACGATGTAACGCTATACAGAACGACAACATATCCTCGTCACGAGCGAGATCTATATCATCCAAGCGGGGTGTTGCTGCTCGATCTCTGTTGTCTGTGTGCCACAATACAATGAAGGTCATTTTATGGTATGAGGTCTGATTGTATTGATACACAGGAGAAACTGCTCTCTCCATGACGATCTAGTAAAGCCCTGATGGACTTCATCCAGACTTCCCATGGATACATGACATATGCTACCTCTACCAGCCTTTCTATCCGGTCCGGTCCCCGCGCTCGTAGGTGCTTTGTTGTATCCCGATCTGGTCTTTGCGCTCAGAACCAAACGTGAGCACGTGAGCACCGGAAGTCGATCACAGGATCGGAGCTAAGTAAGGCCAGACCTCACGTTCGAAAGCCCCCAGTCCAAGCGTATTCCCAGTCCCCAAGTGACGATGCTTCGAGCCCCCTTTTTCCCGGAAAAGAAAAGTTGCGTTGGGATCAGAACGTCTGCAAGTCCGCTCTAGTCCTCTGCTAGCTAGCAGTAGTCCGATCCCGAATGGTCTGACCAGCATGCGTACCTACCGTCGATTAGATCGGGCCAAGGTAGATTTGTGTTTCGAAGAATGTCCCGACGCTATTGTGCTATCGGAAGACGGCCCAGATTTGCAGATCTAGGGTCTCGATGGCCAGCCGGACCCGGAAAACGTTGAAGCCATCAGGCCCAAGCGAGTCAAGGACACGGCGATGCGCAGGCTGACAGCAGAGAGGAGAGGCTTCAGCCTGATTGTATCTTCTTCTACACGCAAACTTAGTACTTCGACAAGCGCGATGACCCGAGCGGTGCTCTGAACTGAGCTGAAATGAACTGATGGCAGCCGGGGACTTGTTATAAGTATTGTGCTATCTGCTCATTCATTCTCAATATCTCTCATCAGCTTCTGTTGCATTGGAAAATACAGTCATTTGGTCTATTTACCTCACTCTTTTACAATGTCTTTCCTTGGCAATATCATTATGGGTGTGCTCGGCATAGTCGGTTCTCTGTCGCAGCAGCAGACTAACGGGTGAGTCTTGCCCAGCCCTTTCGTCCTATCATCCTTCATATCTTGTGTTTCGATGTGTATCTTGGAATTCACAATCCAATGTGCTGATATCTTGACAGTCTTTCCGTATGGGGAACCTTGAAATGTCCTACATTTCCACTCTTTTTGAAAAATAACCCTTTGCCCTCGGGCTATCCATGTAAGTCTCACATTCCTTTTTCTCATCCGTGATTTATCAGGACCTTCTGGCTCCGAATTCACACCTTCCTCCCATGCTTCAATGTCGCAGGAGCAGTAGGCTAACTCCACACTTTCTTACAGGGGGGCAGCTTACAGCCACTGCAAACAATCCGTACACCGAGGCTCCAAACACTGGTGTCATCCGCAGCTATGATTTTACAGTTACTCGTGGACAAATCGCACCTGATGGATATCAGATGAACGTTATTCTTGTCAATGGTCAATTTCCCGGGCCCCAAATCGAGGCGAATTGGGGAGATACAATTCAGGTCACGATTCACAACAAAATCACAGGACCCGAAGAAGGAACTGCTTTCCATTGGCATGGATTTCTGCAGAAAGAGACCCCGTGGTATGATGGAGTTCCTGGTGTAGATCAATGCCCAATTGCACCCGGGAACAGCTTCACCTACTCATTCAAGGCGAGCTTGTATGGAACAAGTTGGTATCACTCGCATTACTCTGCTCAGTTCGCTGGTAAGTTTAGTACATCCCCATTGTTATAAGCGGTCTCTAATTTGACATCTAGGTGGCCTTCTGGGGCCCATGATTATCTATGGACCAAAGAATTCCAACTATGACATCGATCTTGGACCTGTCTTCCTCCAAGATTGGTATCACACTGGGTACTCTGATATCGTTGACGAAATCATGAAGCCGGGAGGAAACATCAGGCCTTCCTCGCAAAGCAACCTCATCAACGGAAAGATGACATTTGACTGCACAAAGAAGGTCGCAGGGGACAATTCGCCTTGTACGAGCAACGCAGGAATTTCGAAATTCAAGTTCACTACCGGAAAGACACACAGACTGCGATTGATCAATGCCGGAGCAGATGCACTTCAAAGATTCAGTATCGATGGCCACCAAATGACCGTTATTGCCAATGATTTTGTTCCCGTTGTAAGTTCTTCCATGGCCAGATCTCTACAAATGCTAACTCGGGCAGCAACCGTACAAAACCAATGTTGTCACACTTGGGATTGGTCAGCGGACAGATGTGTTGGTCACTGCCAACGTCGGTAAATCAAACTCCGCCTTCTGGATGCGCTCCAACATCTCTTTACCTTGCTCCACAGCCGACCAGCCAAATGCTCTCGCCGCTATCTACTATGATAAAGCAGATAACAACAAGTCCCCGACTAGCACTGCGTGGGATGTCCCCGACCCTGGAACCTGCGCAAACGACGACTTGAGCCTTACCGTCCCAGCATTCCCTATCCAGGCCGCCACTCCTTCCACGACCATCGCCCAGGAAATCAACTCCTACGTCAACGCATCTGGCACCTTCCTGTGGACACTCGACGGCACCTCCTACCGCGCAAACTTCAACCAGCCAGTCCTATTGCAAGCCGAGACGGGTAACTTGACCTTCCCGCCGCAGTGGAACGTGAAGAACCTCGGCACCAACAGCACTATCCGCGTCGTCGTCAACAACCACTCCCCTGCCCCGCACCCAATGCATCTCCACGGCCACAACATGCAGATTTTGTCCGAGGGCCCCGGCGACTACGACGGCACCACTGTTGTGCGGTCGAGCAACCCGCAGCGTCGCGACGTGCAGATGGTGCGCGTCGGTGGCCACTTTGCCTTCCAGTATGCCGCTGACAACCCCGGCGTTTGGCCTTTCCACTGCCACATCGCCTGGCACGTCAGCGGGGGCCTGTATTCCCACCTAATGGAGAGACCGGCCGACATTGGGAAGAAGACGCAGGTTCCGCTCATCATGCAGCAGACTTGCAAGGATTGGCAGGCGTACACCAACAGAGCTGTCGTGGACCAGATCGACAGTGGTGTGTGAGAGGGCGGTTGAGTTCCAAAACATTTTTCTGTGTATATATATTCATCTTGTGCCCATTTTAGAAGCAGGAGCGTGGGATCAAACTGAGAAGGAGATGTTTGCAAGATAGCCTTTTTGTATCGTCTACTCCCATCGCCCCTGTCTTTTTGGCGGCAAGACTTTATCCTTTTAATCATTGAAATAGAAATAGAAATAGGAAGATGGGAAGAGAGATGGGTTACGATGCTCGAAATATAATATCGCTTCCATTCGCTAAACCCTTTCACCATCAACGTGCACACTTTTTATATCAGCTCTTCTAACTATCTAGGTAGCTACTTTCTGTCCCATCATGCTTTCCAGATTTTTTACTTGATAGCAAACTTTTTCTCTGCAGCCACTTTCTCAGCATCAGGAATTTCGGGCGGAGAAGATAATATAACTTGATACTAAGTATCACTGTCGAACAAACAACCTAGGCATAGGCTTATTAGACTTAAAGCGAGGAAGTCGAGCATGAAGGCAAATATCCCTCTCGCGGAATAAAAGGAGTGCTTTCTAGCTGTAGGGCATGTATGTCCATTTATGATCGAGGATTTAATCGGGCAGTGGATGGAATGTATAAGAGTCTAGCTGAAAAGTTATATTAGGACCGGATTTCAGAATAGTGTGGTGTACAGTGAGCGAGTGCAGGTAGTTGGATTTCAATATATATACGAGTATGCTATAGCTTTAAATTAGTATACACCTTGGAAGTTGATTTGATGATGAGAGAATGGGCCGAGTTGAAATTGGTTGTGGTTGTTTCTTTGTTGATGCTATACTTGATTATAAAGATGGTGATTGTTTGGCGCTGGATGGAGGTTATAAGCTAGTGCTAGCTTTTAGCGTTTGTACTGAGCTCGAAATTAAATATGGACGCAGCGGCAAGACGTATATGTGGCTGCATATATGGCCGTAGCCGCCATTTGGATGTTTCAACGCCTTCCGAACTGGTTGAATACTATCTATTCAAAGAGAAGCGCGCGGTAGTCATCGGTTTACGTCTCCGAAGGGCCACATTTTTGATGTTTCCGAAGAGGCAAGTTGTCTTGAATCTGTCTGCCCTTAACCAACTTCAAAACCAAGAACATCGATCCACCTCGCAATATCTCAGAGCGTGGTGGCTATTACAACACATCTCTACCTCTTTCTATGATGACTGTGGCATATCTTTTATATTGATTGCATTTTATCCTTCCGGCTACTTCTCATCTCAAAGCTTTACTGTTTGCGTTTGTTTACTCCGGCTGTCATGGACGCTCGACAGGACTCGGATAACTTCCCATGGGATCGTAGTGATGAGTGTTGGGAGGAGGCGATCAAGCAGGTGCGACTGTCGTCTACCTGTCGTAGAATCGAGTCGTTCGCCCAAAGGCTGTTAGGCGATACTGCGACCTTGGCCCTTCCCCTGCTTATTGGTGGCTTCAACGTTCTGTACCCAATTCGATACAAAGGATCCTATGATTCTGATTCATCTCCCATGTCCAACTATCTCGTTCGCCTGCCATGCCCAAACCATACAGCTTTCCGAGAAGAGAAGACGCTTGCGGAAGCCGCCACGACAGTCTTCGTCTCCCAACGCACTCAGCTTCCGGTTCCGACGCTGCATAGTTCCGGTGTGGATCTTGCAATTGGGCCCTTCATTATCCTTCAAGATCTTGGAACTCGACGAGGCATGGGCGAAGCTCTAGAAGCTCTCCGCGAGGATCCTAGTGACACGCCAATCTTGAATCCCAACATTTTCGAGAGCAAATTCAAGAGTCTTTACCGTCACATAGCTGCATGCTTGCTACAGCTTGCACAGCCTACCTTCCCATGTATTGGAGCTCTTGTTGAGACAGAGTCTGGATCGTTTTCAGTATCAGGGCGACCAATTACGCTGAATGTCAAGTATGGTTCAACTATCTAACGTTCCAAGATCGATTTTCCCACGCGAAAGTACAACCTTCCGAGCCGCTGATGATTGGTATGTGGTCTTGGCCGATATGCATATAGCAACCCTCATTTCCCAACACAATGACATGATCTCATGAGAGGATGACTGCAAGACCAAATATGTTGCCCATCAACTCTTCCGCAGACTCGCTAAGCAAGGCCGGCTGTCAAAGTTTGAATTTGCGGACGATACCTGCTCCGCCTCATCCGAGCAAACCCGTACAAATCTGCCAGCACCAGATATTTCGGCTTCTTTCCATCTTTGGTCCGATGATTTCAGGCCGAACAATATTCTTATCAGTGAAAATGACGAGATCCTGGGCGCCATCGATTGGGAGTTCACTTATGCCGCACCAACCCAATTCAGCTTGGATCCACCATGGTGGCTACTACTTGACGTGCCCGAAATTTGGGATGCAGGTATTGATGATTAGGCCACTCTCTACGAGAGACGACTGCAAACCTGGCTCTCAGCATTGGTGGAAGCGGAGCAAGACATGGCCCGGGCTCGTTCCTGCTCTCTGCATCGATGCGAGAGAGTTGGACGACAGGCCGGTTCTGGCTGAACTATGCTGCGAGAAAGAGCTGGGCGTTTGATAAGAGATACTGGAAGTATCTCGACGAGCGGTTCTTCGGCGAGCGGGAGAAGGACACGCCTACTGCCAGCGAGTTGTGGAAGACGAGGATACACCTTCTGACTCCCGAGGAGCGGTCGGCGATGGAGCGGATGGTGCAGAGGAAAACGGAGGAGGCGAAGTTTCGAGTTTTGATTAAGTGGGAGGATGTAGAGGCAAGAAAACTCCTGTCTTCCTTTCTATTTGACTAGCTAGGCCTAGAGTTGGTCCAATGCTTGTTATCAGAATATGTGAGATCTTGCAGTTGATACAACCCTATTACTTCTAGAATGTCCTCAAGGGCTCAGAAAACTAGATAGAGCCACCACTTGAGATATACGTAGTACCAGCCAGAAAACAAGCAAGGAATAAAAGCTACTTTTGGCTTTTCATCCGTCTTACCTTAAATAGCATAAACAACCAGATATCGGAGCTAGACACGCAAAGACATGACCCACTTTGCTTGTAACAAAGATTAATATGAAATTAAAACCATACATATATATCAATTTCAAAGACTCTAAATTCCCCAAGCTACTCTTTCAATTTTTCATAGAAAGATTGTAGTTGAACAATCAGAACTCCATTCTTTTATCACACGTGATATTCGCGCTACCAAGTAGACGCCCATTACACTAATCGTCGGGCTCGCTTAGGTGGGCCTCCGATTATCTCGAACTCTACAAAGCTGCATGATGCTCGATAACTCCTCCCCTTAACCAAGAAATCAAAACAAACACTCCAAACCCATATAAGCAAATCTCCGTCCTACCGCAATCATAAGTCGTCGCCACAGACAAAGTCACGCTAAAGGCAAAGCTTCCCAACCGTGGCAAAGCTCGCAAAATGGGCCAAGAAAACTCCCACGAGCAGGTCGACCCCGACGCTCCGCCGCGGACCCTCACGTCGCGAACCCTCCCCGCGGTGGCGCAGTACATCAAAAGCGGCCGGCCGAAACGCATCGTGGTCATGACTGGCGCGGGGATCTCCACCTCGGCCGGCATCCCGGACTTCCGGTCCGAGAAGACGGGACTCTACGCCAACCTGGCCCGGCTGGACCTCCCGCACCCGGAAGCTGTGTTCGACATCTCGTTCTTCCGGGAGAGGCCGGAGCCGTTCTACGTTTTGGCGAAGGAGCTGTACCCGGGCCGGTTCTACCCCACCGTCTCGCACGCGTTCATCGCGCTGCTGAGCGAGAAGCGCATGTTGACGATGCTGTTCACGCAGAACATTGACTGTCTGGAGCGGCAGGCCGGGGTTCCAGGCGACAAGATTGTCGAGGCCCATGGTAGTTTCGCGTCGCAGCGGTGCATTGAGTGCAAGACGGAGTACCCCGAGGATCAGATGAAGGAGGCGGTAGAGGAGGGACGGGTGCCGCACTGTGTGGTGCCGCAGTGCAACGGGCTTGTCAAGCCAGACATTGTTTTCTTTGGAGAGTCGCTTCCGGCCTCCTTTTTTCAGCATCGGGATTTGCCCATAACGGCGGATCTGATCATCGTGATGGGCACGAGTCTGTCGGTGCAGCCGTTTGCGAGTTTACCGAGTATGGCCGGGGATGGTGTGCCGCGGGTTTTGATCAACAAGGAGAAGGTGGGTGACTTTGGCAGTCGTTTGGATGATGTGGAGATTCTTGGGGAGTGTGATGAGGGTGTCAGGGAGCTGGCTGATGCGTTGGGCTGGAAGGACGAACTGGAGCAGATGTGGCTAGGGGTTAGAGGGAATGAGAAGGAGAGGGAGGCCGAGAGATTGGGAGAGCTGAGGAAGGGGATGACGAAAGACGAATTGTTGGAGGCAGAGATTGAGAAGTTGACGGCCGAGGTGGATGATTCGCTGAAAGTCCACAAGGAGCACGAGGCGTGGGTCAGGAAGGGGCTTGGTCTGCCAGAGGATAGGGAGGTATCAAATTCAGAGGAAATCAGGTATGAGGATTTGTTGTTGGGGTCATCGGCTGGCAATATTCCAGTCAACACCGAGAAGGTCACCGACGACGTACCAGCAGAAGCACCCAAGGTCGACGCGAAGGCCATTCTCGACACTACATTGCCTCAAAATAGACCGGATGGCAAGTCCGCGGAGACTTCAAGTGGAGAAAATAAGCCAGGCCCCTATATCTGATCGAGCTCAACATCCGAAAGCGAACCTTGACGAGCAATCGAGATACCCAGCAACCACACACGCCAATAAGAGCCTGTCAAGCAGTGACAGTCCTGTACTATTAGCTCAGAGGAGGTTATTGACGGTGTGAACACGACAGAAATTAATGCGAAGCGCAGTTCTCGTCATTGGTTGAGCGAGATGAGTAGATCGGGTGCATGGAATGATAGATTCATAGATAGACATAAGAGGACCGGAAACAAGAAGTAGGTCAGGTCGTCAATCTAAACATCAGTGTCCATGCCCTTCTCATCTCTGATACGTATAGTTTTTTGGTCTTTTGGAAATGAAATTATGGTAGTAATGAAATTGCACCGCTTCTTGCAGCAGATGCATACACGTGGCATTGCTCGAGGAAGGCGAGTGTAAAGGAAGGCCATTGGCCAATGTGCATGGGCGAGTTACAGCCTCACAGATTGAACGCGTCTCTATAATGCTGAGTTGAAGAGATTTAATATCGAGTTATTACTGGACATCGATCACAAGTAGCTTATGCTATTCATAAGAATGTAAAGACACGTGACAGTTTTAATTGCACGCTCCAACCTTTCTTATTTATCGATTGTCAAGCGGCAAGCCGATATGGGTCAAATGTCTCGGATTCGTTCAATTCAGCTGATAGGCATAGGTCTAGTGACATTCAAAATCGATATGCTCAAGACCCTCTCCTCGGTAGCCGGATTATCAAAGCAGCCGAATCTCAAAATCGACGACAATCGAGGGCAGGATCTAGGTCAGCCTTCCTCAGTCCCATCCACGACATTCTAATCTGCGTCTCCCCCAGGAATCCGATACCTTTCATTCCCATTAAGCAATGATTCCGAGAGCCTCAAATTCCAGAGTCGCGTGATGCGTCTGAAGAGCCTCATTCGTCGAGCTGTTCGCCTTCGGATCACCAACGTCTGGACCGCCATCTACACTGCCCTCCATGGCCCCTTCCAGGGCTCGAAGCCTCCAGCAAAGCACATCAAAATCGATGATGAAGAGAGCCAGTACGACGACGACTCGCTTTACTCACAACATCAATCATCTCTCTACACAATGTGGCATATTTTGAGCAGCCCCATATCCGCACCCTTCATCACTCTCGTCTCCTTGATCATCCTCATCATCCTCATCACTTGCATCGTACACCTTGTCTACAAGCCACCAACACTCATCATCCGCATGCTGCAACACCACAACCAAAACGTCATCTTCCACGTCCCGCTTCTCAGCTCTCAACGCGTCGTGGCCCTGACTATCGACGACGCACCTTCCTCGGAAACGGGCAAAATTCTTGACCTGCTGAAGGCTCACAATGCCAAAGCGACGTTCTTCGTCATCGGCTCTCAGGTTGCGGAGCACCCAGGCGTCGTTGAACGGATCCACGCCGAGGGTCACGAGCTGGGCAATCACGCGTGGACCGACGACCCCAGCTTCAAGCTCCCGCTCACCGAGCTCTCGCGCCAGATCAGAGAAGTCGAAGCCTTGCTGCCGCCAAATGAAAATGGTATGAAGTACTTCCGACCAGGGTCAGGGTGGTTCAACGCGAAGATGCAGAGGACGGTCGAAGCACTCGGGTACCGCCTGGCTCTCGGCAGCGTCTACCCACACGACCCTCAAATCCATAAGCCGAAGTGGAATGCGAGGCATGTTTTGAGTATGGTGAAGCCGGGGAGTGTGGTTATTATGCACGATCGACGGTCTTACTCGGCAGAGCAGCTAGGGTTGATCTTGCAGGGGTTTGAGAAGGATGAGACTAGGAAGTGGACGGCTGATTCGCTGGGTGGCTTACTGGCTTTAGCCGAGAAGCAAAATAGACTTGTGTGAGGTGTAGCTTGGATTATGGTCTCTCTGTTATTTGGTTTGGAAACCCGTGAGGTTCTTGCTGCATTGCCTGCGTGTTTGCGACTCATTGACTCATTGTTCTGGCTCTTGCATTCGTAAAAGGAGGGGCGTTATTGGGCTCCCCATATATTTTGGTTGTCCAAGACTTTGATTTTGAGGCTGCATTGCTGGTTATTCTTTGAATTGATGATTCTAGCAACTTTTTTTGACTTGTTCGCCGCCCTGAGTTCTTTGGTCAAAGCTGCCTGCCACATTGCATTGGGGCTTTATTAAGGATAAGTCGCTCAAGAGAGAGAGATTTATTCCTGATTTCTATTCCTCCCTAGATTTCTGCACATCTGAATCAAACCACCTAGTCATCCATAGCTACTGACTGTACATAGTCCAGCCTGCAGATTATTGCCTTTTCCACAACTCCACCTAGCAGGTCCTTGTCCTCGTCTATTCAGCGATACGCGCTTGACCCACGACCATCTCGCCTACCGTTCCTCGGCCCGACGGTATCCATCAAAACAAACCGCCAAAACGTAACTCTGTATATTTATTTTACTGCAATCAACGACTTATCTTTTTGCTACCTATCTATCTTTCTTTCGAATTGATCCAAACCAAACCAACCCCACCCCAAAAAAGGTAACAAAAAAATAAAGTAAGAGTTTCGTGTTTCTATTCTTTTCATCGGACGACGAGGGAGGTGAAGAGGAGCCTAGCTTAGCCCAACGCCCGACGCTTAGACAGCGAGAGATTGGATGGGTAGATAGGTAGGTGTATGTATATCTTTGCGTCTTTCTTTCATCAATCGTTTCTTAATGGTAATTCAGATTTGGAAATTCGTCTCGAGGAGAATATGGTACGCGAGGGGGATTGGGGGTGGAGTTGGGGTTGGGGTCGGGGTTGAAGAGAGAGAAGAGAGAGAAAGTAGCCTAAGGTGGCGTTTGATAAGTCGAGGAGCACAAAATCTTCGAGACGTAAAACGTGAAATCGAAACCCTGAATAGTGAATCCGTTACGAGATTGATACTGCCTCTTATTCCCCATTGCGTTTGCTAAGCCTCTCAAGTCTACGGCGCTTCGAGGGTCCCTCTCAATCGTAATGCCGAGGATCGTTCGTCCTACCTTACTTATCTTGACATGGGATGGGGGATCCGTAGCTTAGCATACCTAGGTTCAGTTCGGTTCATCGTTGGACCCGCATTCCTCTATATACCGGTACTACTACTATTCGGGAGATGGACAAATCAAAGATGAACTTTTTTTTCCCTCGCGTTTCTTACAAGACAAGGTTTTTATAGCAAGGTCTAATAACTAACGTGGTTATACCAAAATCCGAAAAGTCGAATTCCAATGGAAGACTCGATACTGTATTTATGGGGGACATGGAAGAGAAACCGGGGGGGGGGCAGTTTCTAGTTTAGGAAGGGATTTTCTCAAGGCTGCGAAGTTTCAAGGTTGCAAGGTTTCGAGGTTCCAATTTCTAAATATCTTTTTTTTTTTTTTTTTTTTACCAATTTGCTGATTCGGTCAATTAGAAAACCGAAAATATCCTCGAAAACAGGACTTGAGAGAGGTAGTTGCCAGACGCGCCCTAACACCCAGCAGAGCCAATCCCATTCCATTCCATTCTATTCCGTTTCTTCTCTTTTCCGTCTCTTCTCCTTCCTTCTCCTTTTCCTTTTCCTTTTTTTTTATTCCTTTTTTTATTCCTTTTTTTTTCCCCTTTTTTTTTTTTTCCTTTTTTTTTTCCTTTTTTTTTATGGAAAGATAAGAGATAGATGGACGGGATGAATATTGACGGGTAGGTATGATGCGGCATGAAAACAAAACAAAACAAAACAAAACAAAACAAATCAAGCAATTGATAGATTAACTGAGGCTATTAAGCTTTGTTAAGCAAGCAAGTAAGCAAGCGATCGATCGATCGATCGGGTAGCACGAGGAAGAAGGGAAGGTGAGGTAGGGTAAGGCGAGGCTATGGAAGGGAGGGGCTCTTGTCTGATGATTGATTGATTGATTGATTGATTGATTGATTGATGATGGTGATGTTTTCCCCATTTCGCTTTATCCCCTTTTCTTCTCCACTTTTTCTGGTGGTTGTAGTTATCATTTTAGTCATCGTTCTAGTTGTCGTTCTCGTTGTCGAGATTGTCGTGATTCAGACTTGAGTCCTCCCCCCTCCCCCCTCTCCCTCTCAAAGACAAAGCCGGCGCGGTTAAATCCAAATCATAATCCGAACCTACAAGGAAAATGACTGTCTCTCATCCTTTCTGTCCATGCTTTCTAGTCAGTAAGCTAGCAGCTCGACTTCTTGAGATTTGAGAGCTGCTGATGACTTACTGCTGCTATGCAAGTAAGGTAGGCATAATAACAAAGAATACGTGCGTTGGAAAAAACATGTAGGTAAGCAAATACCATTAAGAGAAGAGAAGAGAAGAGAAGAAGAGTGAGGAACAGAAAAGAGATCACAAGTCTCAGAGGAGATGGAAATTGAAGAAGTAAATCTCGCAGGGGCCCATACATACAAGGTACATACATAGATACATAGTATTTATTGCCCTGCTACAACAAGTCGCCGTGAAATTTTTGGGGGGGATAAAAACGCTTTTCGCCTTTCCTTCTCCTTCTCCTCTCCTCTCCTCTCCTCGCTGTGGCTTATCATTTCCCATCTCTCATCGTCTTCTGCTCCTCTTTATTTTCCAGCAATAAAAACACACCTCACCCCCACTCCCCCACCAAGCGGCATCAGCTCTGCCCTCATCTCCCGCCCCGCCCATCCTCCGGCACCTTATACTCCAGCTCGAACCACCAGCACGCGGGGTGTATCCTCCCGCGGCAGGTGCACGTGGTCCACCGCCCTGCTTCTTCTCTTTCTGCTTCTTCTCTTTCTACTTCTTCTTCGTCCGCCATCGTGCTGCCCGTCTCCGCGTCCCATATGACGATTCGCGGGGCCTCCAGGCGGAGGTGTCCCCGCTTCTGCTTCTTTTTCCTGCCCTCCTCCTGTGCAACTGCTGCAGCGGCAGCTTCCTCCTTCTCCACCTTCTCATCCATGGCGGTATCTTCCCTCTCATCCATGTCCGTCGTCATCATTGGGTCTTTCGCGTCGTCGACGTGCGAGAAGAGAAGCGTCTCCTCTTCCTCGATCCTCCGGTAGTTAGGGATGGGCCCCCGCCGCCGCAGGTACAGCACGGCGCCGATCAGGATGACGAAGGTGAGGAGGAGAATCGAGGCGTCGAGGCAGAGGGCCACGCGGTAGGATTTGGGCAGGACCCATTGGGGCGGGGGGCTCGGGGCAGGAGGAGGGGATTGTGGGGGTGCTTGCGATGACGGCGGCCGGGTGTGGAAGGGGGAGGGGACTCGTGGGAGGATCATCTTGATTGAGACTGGTGGATGGACGTGTGTGCGTATATATGTGCGTATGTATGTAGGTATATATGTCTGTATTCACAGAAGAAAAGCTGAGGGCAGATGTCAGCTTGAGGTCGTACGTGTGTAACGGAGTTGCACCTACCGGGTATAGAGCTCGAATTAACAATTATAGAGACTCCCCTGCGTGTCTCTATTTTGGAAAGGAAAAGCAGTGGGAAAACAAGTAAATGGAAGAATGTGAGGACTGAATAATCAGACAGCGAAGGTAGTTGGAAGACGTAAGAAATGCAATCGTGAATGGAACAGATCAAAGAACGTGAGGGCAGACAGAGATAGAGAACGTAGAGAGGAGCTGGGTATGAAAAGTAGGGAAAGACAGGAGGAGAGAGAGACGCGACGACGACGACGATGATGATGAGACACGGCGGTAGTTGGCGAGAGATGGCCAGGAGTGAAAGTTCGGACGGTGCAGGGAATCATGCATACTTAAGTATGTTGATGAAGTACCGTCGATTCCCAGGATCGCCCCCAGTCCCCCCAATTCCCCCCCAGTGCCCCCAGTCCCCCCAGTCCCCCCCAGCTTGTCGTCGTCTCGTCGGATATCGCTCCTCGGATCGGATCATCTCAAGCATTTCTCAGACAACTCGGACTCTCCACCCAAGAAGATTCTGCCACCTTGCAGCAGAGGCCAAGCCCTGTTTCGGGATGGCGGTAAGCCCGCAGCAATATACTTGGTGGTACCGCTTCTATAAATTATGAGACACGGACACCGTCGAGCCTTGGCCAGGGACTCGTACAGATACGGCTGGCTGCGCAAACACAGGAACCGCCTTATTCCAGAGCCGCGTTGGTATCGGCGTGTGCCATCATAAAATAGAATTCCGTGGTTGGTTGTATTTTGGGGTTGAGCTTGAGCTTGAGGTTGGTTGAGCTCGAGGTTGGTTGAGCTCGAGGTTGAGGTTGAGATTAAGGCTAAGGCTGAGGCTGAGGCTGTGGCGGAGGCCGAGGCCGAGGCTGTGGCTGAGGCTGCAAAAGTTGAAAAAGGAGGTCCGGAGGGATAAGAGGCCGCACGGGGACTTGGGCACTGGAATCGGGGAGCGAATTCGACCTGCCACGAGCCATGGTTTGATTTGGTCTTGGCCGCAAGAGCTTACTCGTATCGTCCGTCGTATCATACGTACTACCATCATGCTACTATCAGAGGGCATATCAGACGGAGGCGAGACGGAACAAGGCCTCCATTCATGCCGAATACTGGCTGACATGGACATGGAGACGAGACGACGACGACGAAGAAGCTCTTGCATGAAGAGAGAGGAGATGAGAAACTCTTGACAATCACGCATATGCTCGTGCCAGCGTCACCTACGCCCCGGCTCCCAGCTTTGCTTTGGTACATCGATCCTCCTTTCTGTTCTTACAAGTCCTTCTCCCCAATCGGCGTCGGCGCCTTCCACACTCTGCCACCCTTCGTCCTCTTCCCCCGCTTGACGAACTTGCTCGTCCCTCTGTCCTCCTCGATCCCCTCAAACCCCCCCTTGCCCATAATGATGTCAAACTTGTTCTTCCGCATCTTCTTCCCTCCCTTACCCATCTTGCCATCTCGAATCCCCTTCAACTTCCCGTTCTTCCCATCCTCGCCCAACCGTCCCAGCCGAGGGGTTCTGAAGGTCCTCGTCTTGGCTCCCAGGGCCCACAGATCTCCCCAGCTGGATTTCCGCGCATCGCGATAAGCTGTTCGACTGAAGCTCTTCGGCACGGTCCAGCGTTCGAGCTTTCCAGACGGCGTGCACAGGTCCAGGGTCACGTGACCCCGGCGCTTGAGACTGGGCAGGATGATGCGGGGGAGCTTCAGGGGATCGAACTCGCTTAGGACTGCATGGCCGTGGCCGTCGGATTCAGATTCGGCTTCGAGATCCTCGTATCCGGCAAACGCTTTAACGGTCGCCTCCTCGCCCTGTGCAGCACTTGGCGACGATTTGCGTGCGTCGTTTCCTCGGCGCACCGCAATATAACTGAATTTGGAGTCTTCGTGGTTGCGAACCTTGGCTCCCAGGATACTTTGGAGGAAAGCTGGGCGAATAAATCGTTGGGGGAAATGGCAGAAATCTTTTCGTCCGACGCTGAGTCCGGGGATGGGGTACATGGGGCACTTCTGGTGGTTCGTGCATGGGGCAATGATCATGCCTTCTTCCTTCTGCAAGAAGCGTGCGTGCTCGGACTCAGGCGACTGGATTTCGTTCTCAATTTCTGTCTCGCCCGGGGACGAGATGTGGGATTGAAGGAGAAGATTTCTCGCGCCTGCGATTGCTTCAAATCCACGAGGCAAGCCCTTCTCAATGAGGATGAGCACTCCTCCGTTGGGATCGAGGAGAGACCAAAGGTTGTGGACCATGTTCTTGCGTCGGAAGTCTTCCTTCAAAGGGAACAGGGTATGAGGTGCGATGATAATGTCGTAAGTCTTCCTAGGCTGGTTGACGTTGCGGTCCAGATGCAGTGCTGTCGACGGAGAGTGTACGTAGTCTGGCAGCCGAGGGAGGAAGATCGTGTTGTCCAGGAGTTTTGTAATTCGAGTCCTTAAGGCGGAAGAGCCGGTCAGGACAGAGGTCTTACCATAAGGGGCTTGTTCGCCCTCAACAATGCCTTCGTCCTTCATCACATCCCACTCGGCTTGTAGAATCTCTCGCCACGCGATAGCGCCGGCTCCAGCACCACCAGCATCCAAAATCTTCGGCCCTTCACCGCCCTCCCTAAACATCAGATCCCGGACCCACTGGCGACCCAGACGCTTTCGTACCTCTACCAGCGTGTTCATGACAGCGGCATATGTCCCGGGCATGACCGCGCCTAGGTATGCATCTGCTTCGATCTCGCTCATCTTCTGCTGCGCAGCATCCAGGCCAATGTGTTTTTGTGGCAGAAACTTTTTTGAAGCCGGCACGGACGATGAATACGGTAAACCCTTGCCTCCAAATACCTTCTCGGCTGATTCAGCAACATGTTTTATACTTGTGCGTCCCAGTATTTCGGTGATGGGGGCAATGAATGTCTCCTTTGGCAGAGAAACCGTTGTTGGTTTCGTACCTGATCGGCCAATCAAGGTACGGGGGTGTGTTCGAACAGAATCGGAGCTGATCCAGGCACCATCTTCCTCTTCTTCTTCCTCTTCAATCTCCTCCTCCTCCTCCTCCTCTTCTTCGTACTCTTCCTCGACCACCTCTTCCTCTTCTTCCTCAATAGGCTGAGCTAGTGCGGCATCCATATCCAGCTGTAGTCGTGCAATCGCGTCAACCTCCCGCTGGTTCCTACCCTGGACTCTGACAGCATTTCCCTGAGCTTCTGGCTGGATAGCCACAGCTTCCTCTTCCGGTGCAGACGTGAAATCCTCCAATACGCCTCCTTCCAACTCAGCCTGACTGCTCTCTAGCATTTCTGCCACCTGCTCCTCAGTGAATCCGTCTTCCAACAATGTCTGAGTCGTCAGAGCACGAAGCATCTCCTCCTCAGAATACCCCTCTCCACTTCCCAATTGCGCCTCCTCCATTTCAGCAGCTGAAATCTCCTGCTCCGTCGTGACCGTATTCTCATCCCTCGCAGGATAGCCCAGTCCCGGATCAAAATCCACCTCTTCATACCCCCCCAAGTCATTCTGCCTCAACAGCACATTGCGCGCCCTCTCCGGATCAAACCCCTCCTCACTCCCGTACAGGTATTCCAGATCCTCGGGCCGGGTTTCCCGCAACGGTGGCCCGTATAGACGCTCGTATAGCACGTATTCCTCGGTCGATAGATAGTCCTTGGGAAGCGTCTCTCCAAACGTCTGTCTCGCCTGCCGTACCACTGCCTCGATCCCGACTGCTCCCATACCAGACTGTTCTGGCAGGTCCTCCCTCACTCCCTCCTCTCCCCGTAAGCTCGTGGTAGAGAATGTTCTGAACGCAGCGGCATTGGGTCGATATTGAAGGTTACGGGGCCCATGGGGGAGTCGTGTGCTGCTGTATCGTGCTCGTGCAGCGCTCGTCCGCGGCGCGCAATTCGTGAAGCCATTCTCAAAAAGCGACAGGAGCTGCAGACGACATGACAGGCATGCCCTGGGTATCTTTCGGGCTGACAGCATACTTGTTGCCCTCCGCAGTGCTGTCTGTATGGTGGTGTTGTTATCCAGGAAATTTTGGTGGAGCTTCCATGTACGATAAGTAAGCTTCAACCTCAGGCAAGTCACGGGCTTGGAAACCAATCAGACTTCGCGCGAAGGTCAGAATATATCTTCGACATCACTTCTTTCTAAGAACTTCATCTCTTGCGCACTTTTACTGGCATGCCTTTTTGTATTCGTGCTTACTTGCTTTACAAATCGATTTAATCGATTTATGAACAGGAGAATCAGATTTGTCTATCGACCCAATACCTGCTGCTCCTTTGCTGCTTGCGTGCATCTTCCTTCCCATTTGCAAGGAACCTAGTCATCTTGGGAATTTGCGTTTTTCCTTCTACTACGTACTACGTATATTCAAATAGATATATGTTTATTTTTCACTTTCCTCCTGGCCTGACCCATCAGTCATGCCTGCTACCTGTTAAGATTTACTGTAATTGGCTCTCCTTGTCTACCTGTAACGAGGTCTGATCCTGGCAGCCCTCCGCAAGCTTTTGGGCCAGAGGACCCTGCTTCGCCCCGGTCGTAATGCAAGGCTGCCTTTCGAGGCCTTTAACATTAACGCTACATCAATTTTCTATAAGAAATAATCGCCGACTGAAAGGCTGAAAGGAGGCCCACCTAAGCGAGCCGACGATTACTAAGGTACGTACGCTTCAAAAGGAGGTAAAGAAAATATACTACGTAACGCTTCAGCTCGGCCGCATGCTCAAACTTATAGCCCTCCGCAAGCTCCGGAGTAAGTTTCCCGGACTTCGCGGTCAAACGATGGAGTATAAATCCCGTTTATTTTTATAAAGACTGATTTCTCGACTTTGATGTTCTTGCACGGACCTCTCATACGTGATACCTTAAAGGCAGGTAAGCGGGTCATTTGAGCGATCCTCTGACCCTCTTATATAAAAAACGGTTGTTGGACCGTTTGAAATCAGTATTCATTACAAATCAAGAATAGTTTACTTTTTTGATCGTCCCCGAGCTTGAGACCATCTTATGGCCGTTTTGTAGCCGTCCCCGTCCAGATTTTCAAAACACGTTCATTAAGGAATTCGTTTCAAATATTTAAGATAATCTGATGCTCGTTCTTAATAAAATACGATTCAAATATAAAAACCCTTTTTCTAATAGTGTCGTGTTAATAATTATCTAATAAAATCGATGCCAAAATATTTCTCGGTATCGCTACTATAGCTTACATATCAACGCTTTAAAAGATTTAAAATCGGAATCGATTGACCTTTGTTCCCACCTGTTAACACGCATACTAGCGACGGTGGTAGCTGAAAGGAGGTTGTTGTTGTTGTTGTTGTTGTTGTATTTATTAACGTCGGGCGGGTATCCAAAACGCAATGCTTGGACCCTGGGGACCTCCCATGGGGTACGGCGACGTGCTAAGTAGAGGAATTATATACAAAGTACTATCTAATCGAGAGTAAAAACCACGTTGAGGAAAACCTCTCGTCAAATAGCTGGACACCTGTAAACCCCTTAAAAGCAATTCATAGTGATGTGCGTCGAGTTTTCTCTCGACAACTGTCGAATATGTATGGCCCTACGGGCGGCCTCGATCCGTATAGTACAAACATCGTTCTCTTTCGTCGTAGAGCTAAGAAGGCTCGCGTTCGTAGCCCTTAAATAGAGCCGGTGTGTTTGTAGAACGCTCTTTCGAAGGCGCAGTACCGTGTTTTCGATCAATCGAACTAAGCCTTTCCTATCCCATCTCTTATACACGTTCCCCCTCTATCGCAAATCCTCTTAGTCTTTTCAGTCGGTATGCCCGTCAAGTATAGATCGTAGTCGGCGTGGTATTCGAGAAGAAGGAGGAGGGAGGTTCGGAATCGCCGGTAAAGGAAAATCTCTTCGAGGAGACGTCGCATATCGATGATTCAATTTCGGCTCTCCAGACTCTTTATCTCTCTTTCTACCGCAGGAGAAAGAAAGAAAAAGAGCTGAAGGTTCGTAAAGGGCACAGCTGAAAGGAGGTAGGGGTAGTAAGGGAGGAGATTCAGGCCAATGGCCAAAATGTTTGCTTATTAATCTAAGTTCTCGAGGCGATTTTAAGTTCGAGGACGGTCCTAAAACGGCCATAGGACGGTCCCAAATCGGTCTTAAAACGATCGAAGACGGTCTTTTCACGGGAAAACAAGCTGTTATAAAAAACTATATAATTGATTAAAATAGATACATTTTAGCTACGATTTAAATGATTCAAATCATTTGTTTTCAGATTCTATTTAATCGTAGGTATCGGCCTAAGGTGATTTACTAACTATGCTAACCTCTTAAGACCGTCTTTTAAAGAGACCGCAATCGGATTGTCAGCTGATGGTTTGAATAACCCCCTACCTGCCTTTAAGGTAGCGTCCGAGTTCTTCGGAAAGATAACTCAATATAATGTAAGAAATGTAAGATAAAAGTAGACAGCCAATGCAACAAGCGAGCTCAAAGTCAAGACCCTTCAAACCCTTCCCCAAAGCAATTGTATCTTTGTGAAATTGGAAGAATGCCTGAGATCTATCTGGATCTATACACAGTCTCGGAGCCACAAGGTAAATTATATGTCGGCGATGCAGCATGGAAAAAACCACCTTGTCCGATCCCAGAAAGCTCATCGAGATTTTTCAGAGCTACCCCGAGTCAATATTTTTTTTTCCGGTTTTCAAGGTGCCAGCTCTGAAGTCTGCGCCTCTAAAGACATCCATCTGTTCGCCCTCTGCTGGTCGATCCTCTAGTACTGGCCCCATTCGTGTTTCCACTAGTCTATCTATCTACTCACTCCAAACTTCTGGCTCTGGCGTCGTTCACCGGCTGCTGTCGTCTTTTCAACGATATTTTTCACGAACTACCGCCATTCATTCAAGGATGTAGGGGACTGAAAATCATACACGCTCGTTGTTCGTATAAGTTACATGTGCATTTAAGAGGGCAAAACCTCATACCTCGGATGAAGATGTCCTCCACAAAGAGTCCAGACGTAATCCAACCACGGCATGCTGCGGACCTAGAGTCAGTTCTCCCTAGAATCTATTAGTCCTACTAGTCATCACACCCTCACACCCCGAAGAGAGAGTCGCCGCCTTTGCTGCATTGCAGCTGGCCTACTGGATTTCAGGAGCTTCTTCGCGGAGAAATATGAATTACCGAATTCTCGTCAGTTCAGGTCAGATATACATATATATATATATATATATATATATATATCTACGTAGACGGACCAATGAACGAGGCGCACGGAGGATACGTGCTCTGCAAAGAAGAAAGTCTGACTCGGCTAGACCTGGGGTGGCTCCAGAAAGGAGAGAATGACTTGGTAGTTCTGGCATGGGAATACGGAGATAGGAAACCAAGGAAGATCATAGCAGAGGCATTCTACGGCTGGAGTTCCGCAGTCGCAGCTAGGTTCATAGATAGGAATTTCTTCTCGAGTTCCGTTGAATTTTTGCATTTTTTAAGGGTATTTATTTCGTGTTTTAATAGCTCTTCAATCTTTGAGAAAAGTTCCAAGTACTATTATTATCATTGCTGCTATTGTTGTTGTTAACGTGAATGTAGTGAGTATAATTCTTTCATTCCACCACTACTTATCGCTCAGGACCCTTCTTTTGTGATTAACATGTTGGACGAAGGAAAAACATTGATCGAAAAAGAAAAGGGTCCCGGGTTCTGCTTAAGAGCAAGACGTTGAGTGACGGGCTGCGAGGGCATGTTTAATCTCCTGATTATTGCTTCTTCCTAGGCGTAGCTAACGTCAACCGGACTATATAGCATGACTAGTCTATCTTTCTCCAGCGTTTTGTTCCTCTGTTTAATTCATTACTAGCAAGGCGTCTTTACGATATTATTTAAGTATATTAATAATTCTAACTGAACACATACAAGATAGAATATAGTTCCCATGGAGACATAGTAGAGTAGAGCGCATGTGTGAGAGGGCAACTGAGGGCTTCAGATTTGGTCCTCGCTGGACTTGGGATAGTCGGTTGTCGGAAGCACCTCTTTTATGTAGCTAGAATGGCTTGTGCAACATCAAGTGTTGATAACAGTAACTCGGACAACTAAACACATTGAATTGATAGTGATATCTACTTTCCTCTCCAATGGAGAATGAACGATTGAGGATGCTTCTCAGGTGGCACTTGTGCGAAGTGGCCAAGCTGAACTCACAGCGATGATGGGGCAGCATCACCACCGAGGGCAATGTGGCATCGCCTAACGCACCGAGCGCCGATCTATGGGAGGAGGACAGGTACAAAAGGAGGTGTGTATTTGGTTAGGTATACAACAAAATGTTTTAATAAGTACTGTACACGAAAACGGAATGATAATCGACTGTGCACCGTCCTCGGTCCTTCATTCATTCACTCTCAACACCTACCCAGATTTTCACAACTTCTTGTTATATAGTTTCAGTTATAGAATCGAGCTTGTGTGAAATATCAGAGGTCATAATATCTCCGAGGTCAGCATTTCGGACTCAGTAACTCACTATACGTGGACAGAACTCTGGCTCGTTAGTCTTCCTACCTATCACTGATTAACACTTTGCTCGAGGAGAAATAGATATCAAAACTATCCTACAGTACACTCTAAAAAGAGCTTGGAGTTTAAAAAACTTTATGATACCATTCGGTACACGCGTGGAGTAACAACAACCAGCGTTGAACATAAGGGAGACCCTTCTACCACGCACTCAAGTACGAGCCGGAGCTCAGCTCGCTGCCGGCTCAGAGCTCCACTCTGTCTAGCCGTTGTTATTGTATTGTTCGCTGTTCCGTACTTTGAGACTTGCACTAACGACACGGTAGGGGGGCTTATAGCACTAGTCTCACAGCCAGTCACCTATTTCTGGATCTCGGCAACTGAATCCAAGCGATGGCTTTGGCGATAGATGTGATGAATAACAAGATGCTATTGCCTATGAATCGGTGGAAGATCTCCAAAAGTTGATAAACTTCATGGAATTCAACGTCAGCGGAAACCCGATTTGTCAATGCAGCGAGTAGGCTGGGGAAAAAGGAAGTTTACTTGCATTTGTAATATGTATACATACATATCTTTCTCTTTATATCCATCTTTATATCAGATAGATCGAGAGAAGTAGACGAATAGAGCCACAGAAGTGCGGAGTCTTTGTCGGGCAATGTGCGCTCCAATATGGCAGAGAAGGGAGTAAAGCGCACAGAGCTTGGAAGGCCATACTTAATCATTCTCGAAGCCTCCTCAACTTGAAACCATTGATCTCTCTGGCACCATTTCACCTTCCGGCCATCGACTCTCTGGGACGCGCGGTGCGATCCTGATGGGTATCAGCTGCGCTTGCTTTCTTTCTGACGTCTTAAACAAAAAAATACAAAGAAAGGTTTAGCTGTGATAATTCAACCTCGGAAAATATGCTATAGCCAGTAGCGAATTGCTGTCAATTGTGCTCGGTCGATTTTATACGGGTACTTATAAGTTAAGAGCACTAAGTCTAATAACACTTGGGCTGCTGATACTTCAAGATAACTGGCCAAATCTATCTCCAAAATCTGCTGAACGGTTCGGGCGGGTCTCTTTCCGACGAACTTCTCTTCTTCTTAGGAGAAATACCTTTTGATGAAGTGGTGATGACTCGTGGCTTTGGTACTCATAAATTCGCTCCTCCGCGAGCCAGACCAGTCGGTCCATTTTCAGCTTCTTTTTGGTGGATGCGCTTCTAAAGTCGCAGCATGATACTGCTGTTAATAAATAACTTCCGTATTGGTTTCCGCTTACAGATGCAATGTCCTCTTCTAAAGCGATCACATTAGCGTATCAAACGACTTCCGTAAAAATGTACTCGCTTATATGAAGAGGGATGAGTTCTAAGATTCCTCCACGGCTTCCGACTTCTCACAGATTGGAATTTCAGAGGTCATAGAAAAAGGCTATAAAATCACTACCAGAATCCTCAGATGAATCCCATCAGCACAAAAGATCCAGATTCAGTCCACAAGATTCTGTGCTACTAGCCCACCCGCAACCGCAGCCAAACCGCATCACTATGAAATAATGATGAATAAAGGAGCCAATCGATCGATGCAAACGCATCCTTTATATTGAATTCCCATACGTTGACCAAAGCAGGTAAATCATCAATATTCGGGCTTCGTTATCTATCACCAGCAAGTAGTGTTGCCAACGAGCTAAATCGCTGTCAGGTGTGAACACACATATATTTTTAACCGCTGCTGCTGCTTCAACACTCTATAAAGTAGCCGCAGCAGCATGAAATATCTTCGCACACCACTCAACTCTCCTCACTACTCAAAATGCTTGTTTAACTTGTTAAGGCCGGGAGCGCAACAACAGAGCCGCGTACGTCCAGGAACGCTATAAGAGCGGGACTCATTCTAATGGAACTGGGAGAGACTTGTTGTAGAGAACGAATCTGCGCTTATATACTTACTGTACTGCACTATAACTGAATAGAATATGATAGAAGAGGTTTAAAGCTGTAAGGGAGCGAGCGAGCGACAAAGCTAGCTAGAGCTGGGTGACGGGTGAATTCAATCAAGTAATATGATGAATGAGAAAGACGGCGCCGTGGAATGGACCACTCGTGGTTTTCGGAAGAAAAAAATAAAATAAAAAGAAAATTTAAGAAACTTGAATATGAAATGGAATTGGAACCAATTGTAATAAGCCACACACACACACACACAGAAGCCTCATCCATCCCCTCTCTCAATATTTTCCGCAGTAAGATCGCAACCAAACAGTTGATCGAAATCTCATCAGAGCCAGTTGCGTTGCGCGGTAACTCCCGCTGCACAGCACAGCACACATATTCTGGCAACATGGTTGAATGAATAGCAAAGCTATTTCCAATTTCCTGTCTCCAATTTCCAGTCTCGTCAGTCTCGTGGTAAATAGTATACATATACAGCCTCATCCAACATATGTATAGCAAAAAATATTACAAATCGATTTCAAGGGGAAGCCAGCCATTTGACGGAACATGCGACGAGCGAGTCTTATGACAGCGGGGGGGGGGGCGTGAGCAGCCTGTCTCTGTGATGCCCTACCAATTCAATTTCATGCTCCCAGAAACTGCGTAGGTGGAGATTGAAGGGCAGAGAGAGATCAACGAGTCCCAAGACATGCGCAATTAGACAGTTATTACTCTGAAGCCATTTGAGGCCAGCGCGTTGCGTGGAACGAGTATATTGATCTCGCAAGAAAGATACCAGGTCCAATATACAAGTAGCAAGCGTCAAGAATTCCACGAACGCAAAGAAGATCCCAGTAAAAAAAAAAAAAAAAAAAAAAAAAAAAAACACCCCGTCGTCCAAGATGGCCAGTCCCAGATTTTCTTCGCCATCCAAAACACCGTGGTATCCTTTCGCCCAAGCGCGCACCGTAGCGAATCTATTAAACATGATAGTGTATCAAAGCAAGTCATCACTGCCACTCGCAACGCTTTTCTCAATCGCATCGATAATTGCGCGCTCTTCAAACACGGGGCCTTGCCCATCACACCTGGCTGCTTTCTTCAGCCTGTCACTAACTTTGCCAATATCGACAAGTCCTCTAGCATACAGTGGATGCTTGATGATATAGTCCCACGCAGCAGCCGCAGCGAGCAGTCTGTCCCCATTATCACCTGTGACGATCCGGTGACTTGGTGTCTTGTTGTCATGCTCATATAACAGGTTGGTGTAGAAATCCGTAGGAGAATATCGCATCGGGCCAGCATTAAGCAAAGGTCCGGAGCCCCCGTGCCTCGGAGTTGAGGCTGTCGCCTTGAGGATCTCGTTTTCGGTGGCGGCCTTCCGGAGCTGAAGCTTCAGCCGTTCGTTCTCTTCGGCCACGGTAGCCGACGTTTTCTCCATGTCGGCTAGTTTTGTTTCGAGGTCTTTGACATGGCGCTCTTTGCGCTCGCGGAAGGCCCGTTGTCTGCAGAGCTGTGAGCTTTTTGAACGGAAGGAAGAATTCCGCATTTGGGGGCAGGTCTGCTTACGCCGCGCGATTCTGGGCTTTGCGACGGGATTGCGCGGGCGTCATGTTCTCATCATCGTCACTATTGCTTCCCCGCCGGTTGGCCTCATCGATAGCATCTGCCCCATTAATGCTCATCTCGTAACTCTGGCGCCCATTGCCATTCCCACCAGTAACATTGTGCTGGGATACTGAATTGGCGGACGGCCTCGGTTGCAGATCATTGCTATTGCTAAAGTGATTTGGATTGAAAGCTTCGAAATTCTGAAACCCGAAGGTATCCTGCTTGGAAGTCAAGAAAAGTTCCTCGGTACAGGACTTGAATGTATGAGAGTGGTCACGAACGGGTGGAGAGTTGCTATAGTGTTCTGAGTTGTTGGGTGCAGTATGGACAGGTGTAGGAGGCAAGTCAAGAAATTGGTAAGGCTGGGGAGCCGCAGTCGTGAAGTATGGATAGTCCATTGTAGGTGGCTCTGCGGCGAAGGTATGGCAAAACAAAACGCAGAGACGGTGCTTGGAAAGAGATCAAAGTGTACAGCAAAGAAGGTAAAGTAACATAGGAGAGTACCCATCTAGATATTCGGCGTTATGCGGAGAGCGGCATGAGTGAAAGCCGTCATCTTTATCGATAAGCCTTGGCGAGTACTGTACAATACTAGCGAGCTCGGCCCGGTCTTTATTTACTTCATGTACCGTTACTCTATGTACCATACCTTTTATACAGAGTCGAATTCTCCTGTGCCTACTTCTCGATCAGCACAATACTATGCTGCCGGTCCTATCAATCTGGCTTTTAATTGTAATGGCAGTCTCAACTATATATTTACACGGAATTCGCTTTTATTCCACTTATTTTGCTCTCCGAAATAAGAGGTCGGCAATGTAAATTAATTAGTCTGACCGAGAATTGAGCTTTCCCAAAGCAACCCAGTCCCCAAGGCCTCCCGTTGCCGGGAACTATCTACGGGGCCGTACCTAGGGCCATGGACAGATAATTGTCTCGGGCCTCGGTCCACCACAAAGCACTGTACCATCCGATTTGGCACATGAACGCGTTTTGCACGATTTCTGGGAAGTAGAGTTAGAGAAAACGTTATGGTTCTCTTCCACGGTCACCTGGGCCAGAGGACAAATAAGTGCTGCGATTTTCTCCACTTCTTATATGTACTTAGACTAGCAGCGTCTCTTCCTCCGGGCTAACCGGCAGCCTCTTTGCCAACCTCCACTGCATGCCTCATTCATTGTCCATTAACAGAAGAGCAGGCGAAGAGGTGTTGACGGCACCAAAAAGAGTGAAGCACCAACCGACTCCGACCTAGTCCATGATAATCCGCAGCGCTGCCGTGCCGCACGCTGCTAGACTGGATCGGACCACGTTGAGTCCAGCTTGAGCTATGGCAGCAATATCAGTGTATAGATCGACTAGCAGGGTTTGCAAAGTCTGCAACATGTGAATATATCAATCAGGTATTATATTTAGTATAAAAACGTACGTTGAAGACAGCTACTGAGCCGGTGCCGACGAAGAATTGGAATAGTAGTGGTATGGCAATGTTCTGACATAGAGTCAGTACTTTCGGGTTGAACATTGGATAGTAATGCATGGCAGCTTTCGTTCCACGGCCCACTCATACCCAGTTACGCATACTGCACATAGAGAAATGATATACCACAAACTTCTTAGCCGAGCTTTCTCAATTGGGAAATTCGAAAGATCGTCCCCACCGACTTTGTCAACGACGAAGTCGTGGGCTTTGGCTGTAAGTTGGTAGTCTCTGTTTAACATCCTGCCTTTCCATCCAATAAGTGAACATTCAACTGGCAATTTGGCCTCGCGTAGGTACCTGTGAAATACGACGCCATCATACATCCAAGTCCACTAGGGAAGTGCATCAGCCCACCCTGCACTCCGTTGAGTTGATAGCGCTCCATGAACAGCGACGATGTCGATGCTAGGATAAAAAAGCATGTCGTGTGGAAGACTCCATACGACATCATGATCAAGAACGTGTCTCGGTGGAAGATGATGTAGACACTGGTCATGGGACTGGGAACCCCGAACTTGCGCTTCGACAGCGTCTCCTTACTTCCTGCCTGGAGGCACTTCTCAAGCCAAAGATAGTCTAGCAAATTTCTGTTGAGACCTGTCGCGGGAATCCTCCCACTACCCACAATGCTTCGGCATGTTTCTGGAAAGAAGGTCAGGAGCCAGGAGACCGCACGCCAGACCAGGTATTGTGCGAGTGCTCCACCGATGATGGGGCCGAAAAGAGGAGCTGTACTGGGACTATGAATCCATAAGCTTCGAGTGTTGCGTTGAAGAAGCTGGATTGACTGATACCCGACGAAGATAAAGCCTACGACTGCTTCTCTCTCTGAGGGACTAGCAAAGTCGCTCACCACACCATATGCGGTCGCCATCGTAGCTACCAGACAACAAACATCAGCTAACCCCAATACTCCCAAGCGAGATCAAAACAGCAGCAAGTGCTCGTACTCGAACTCCCGAAACTCTGCACCATTCTCAAGACTACTAACGCTGCATAACTCGTCTGACATGCCAACGCAACATTTGCCGCCACATAAATCGGCAATACGAAAAGAAAGGATAGTCTTCGTCCCACCTGATCCGTGAGATCGCCTAGTAAAGTGGGCGCAATTCCGGATACAGCCATGTAGGAAGTGACAGTGAGAAATCAGCTCGATATAGACATGGTAATGCATGGCTACCGGATGGGTGGTTCTTCGCATAGCATGTACAACTCATTGAGATCATTAAATCGTTTGCAATACAATGAGGATAGAGCTGGAGGCATGGTAATCGAGACGGAGTTCGGTTGTATGATGCTATTGATTTAATACCAGAGAGAATATCAGAGAGAAGATTGACGAGTCACGGGACTCGGGCCACCCAATGGGATAACGTCGGTCGTCCCAAATTTCTGTTTCCAATTGGTCCAGCAGACCTCAGGCAATCATGTGACGCACGAAAAAAATTAATGGATTATATTTAATTTTACAGACAAGTTCGCCCATCAAGGAAAACACGACAAGTGTCCAGTCCGCTATGGTGTAACGGTCAGCATATTGCCTTTTCAATCTGATATCAGTCGAAATTCGGCGGAGACCGGGGTTCGATTCCCCGTAGCGGAGACTCTATTTTTTGTATTTTGTGAGAACATCATGGCTGGAGAGTGAGCGGTGTATTTTGGTCCTGTAGAGGTGCCAAAGAGAGTGGTGACCCAAGCTACTATTTTGGCCAAATGACGATACTTGCTTGCTTACTAGCGGCAAGCGGGAATTGAGTAAGTGCTGGAGAGCGGCCACTGCTTCTTTATTAGAAATCGATCGGGCTATTTCTACGTAGTCTACCGTCTAATAGGATTCACAATTTTTCCCACCGATTTCACTCCGCCCAATATGATCAGAGATTCCGACTTTACGAACTCAATCAAAATGTGGATACAAGGAGACATAGATCCTGTTGAGTAATGAGTGAAATCGAACATAACGAGCGTAACTCAATGCAACGGGATATACTCCGTACGTATTGTAGACGAAGCGCGAATTGGGCGAATGAGCCACGACCACAACAATGCGAACTGGCCACCCTCTCCTTTCATCTACCGTGATAAATACCACGTTCGATTCGCTGTGTAACCTTTTTCCGCTTCAGCTTCGCTTCCTGAGCGTTGTGTAAACCAGTGTTTGATTTTTATCTGACAGAGTCTGATAGCAAGCCAATGACACATGCAATGCAAGCATCACCAGCTCAAAATACGTATGCTCAAATGGACAGCGTGTTATTGTTAAAAGACATACCGGATATCTGGCACTGTCTTGGCGTTAGTTCCGCCCTTCCGCCCCGCCCCGCCCCGCCCCACTTCCGTCCACACCTCCCTCTCGCTTTGAAGAGCTGATCCCGCTCGGAATTGGCTACGTCGCCGCGACTTTCGAGATCACCTCAAACCCCCCAAGAAACTTCAGTCAACACCAGTCCCTGTAGTCCATGAAGCTGAGGAGCTCACCTCTCTCGCCATGAGTTACAGCAAGAAAGATGAAGATGGCGATACTGCCCTCATGAAGGTGGACAGAACCTCCGTTTTCCAAGAGGGTCGGTCAAGTCCCCCCCCTTCTATTCGAGCCCAGCTGATAGCAGACAGCACGATTGTTCAATTCCTCACCTATCCAGCCTCGGAAATGCCGTGTCCTTCTCACCAAGATCGCACTCCTCCTCTACACTGGGGAGCGTTTCCCTACGAATGAGGCCACGACCCTCTTCTTCGGAATCTCCAAATTATTTCAGAACAAAGATGCCAGCTTGCGGCAAGTGGTCCACCTAATCATCAAAGAATTGGCGAGTTCTGCGGAAGACATTATTATGGTTACAAGCACGATCATGAAGGATACTGGTGGGGGGACCGATGCAATTTACAGACCAAACGCAATTCGAGCACTCTGCCGCATTATTGATGTGAGTAGGGAGAGATGCTGTAGCAGGACCGGGACTGACAGAGGTTAGGCATCGACCGTCCAAAGTATTGAGCGCGTCATGAAGACCGCCATTGTCGACAAGAACCCCTCCGTCTCCTCGGCTGCCCTCGTGTCCTCATACCACCTTCTCCCCATAGCTCGCGATGTTGTACGAAGATGGCAGAGCGAGACACAGGAAGCTGCATCATCCACCAAGTCATCGGGAGGATTTTCCCTCGGGTTTTCGACCTCATCGAGTCAGATGCCGGTCAACAATTCTACCATGACACAGTACCACGCAATTGGGCTTTTGTACCAGATGAGAATGCATGACAAGATGGCTTTGGTGAAGATGGTTCAGCAATTTGGAACTCCAGGCGCAGTAAAGAGCCCTGCAGCGACTGTAATGCTTGTGCGATTGGCTGCGCAGCTGGCAGAGGAGGACCCAAATATGCGTAAACCAATGATGCAGCTCTTGGACGGCTGGCTCCGACACAAGAGTGAGATGGTCAACTTCGAAGCCGCCAAAGCAATCTGCGACATGCGGGATGTGACAGATGCGGAGGTCGCTCAAGCCATCCACGTTCTGCAACTTTTCCTCACGTCCCCGCGAGCTGTTACCAAATTCGCCGCTATTAGAATTCTCGAAAAGTTTGCCTCCTTCAAGCCTCAAGCTGTGCATTCTTGCAACCCAGATATCGAGCTTCTCATCTCAAATTCCAACCGCTCGATTGCTACATTCGCCCTCACGACCCTTCTCAAGACAGGAAACGAGGCTAATGTGGACCGTTTGGTGAAGCAAGTCTCTGGTTTCATGGCCGATATCTCTGATGATTTCAAGATAACGATTGTGGAAGGTCTCCGGGGTCTTTGTCTAAAATTCCCCAGCAAGCAAGCTGGTATGCTCGTGTTCCTGAGTGGCATACTCCGGGACGAGGGAGGATACGAATTCAAGCGTGCTGTAGTGGAGAGCATGTTCGATCTCATCAAGTTCGTTCCGGATTCCAAGGAGGATGCCCTCGCCCATCTGTGTGAATTCATCGAGGATTGTGAATTCACAAAGTTGGCTGTCCGTATTCTCCATCTCCTTGGCTTGGAAGGACCGAAGACTTCACAGCCAACCAAGTACGTCCGATACATCTACAACCGAGTTGTCTTGGAAAATGCTATTGTAAGAGCAGCTGCGGTTACTGCCTTGGCAAAGTTCGGTGTTGGACAGAAGGACCCTGAGGTCAAGCGAAGTGTCACAGTTCTGCTCACGAGGTGCCTGGACGACGTTGACGATGAAGTCCGAGACCGCGCTGCGCTGAACTTGAGACTCATGACTGAGCCTGATGAGATGGCTGATCGATTTGTGAAGAACGGTAAGAATGAATCAGTCTCCAATGGTTGCATTGCATTGCTGACTTTCCAAGAAAACACTTTTGCTCTCCAATATTTCGAGCATCAGCTTGTAATGTACGTCACGGCAGATGACAAGTCAACCTTTGATAATCCGTTTGACATCTCTTCCGTCCCAGTGGTCACCAAAGAGCAAGCAGATGCCGAGGATAGGACCAAGAAACTTACAACCATCACTCCAACGATCAAGGCACCAAAGGCTGGCCCTACCAAGTCTACACCCACGGGTGCCGAGGCCGCCGCTACGGCTTCTGCGGTTTCTCAAAAATACCAACAAGCGCTCCTTCAAATCCCAGAGATGAAATCGTATGGAAGTCTGCTGAAGTCTTCGCCTGTTGTGGAGCTGACCGAGTCCGAGACGGAGTATGTTGTTAGCGTGGTCAAGCATATCTTCAAGGAGCACATCGTTCTCCAGTACGAGGTCAAGAACACTCTCCCAGACACTGTACTTGAAGATGTGTCCGTTGTTGCCACACCAACGGAAGAAGAAGAGCTAGAGGAGGACTTTATCATCCCCGCCGCCAAGCTTGTCACTGATGAGCCAGGTACCATCTATGTATCCTTCAAGAAGGTCAACGGAGAGGACACCTTCACGGCCAGTAGCTTTACCAACATTTTGAAGTTTACTACCAAGGAGATTGACCCTACTACCGGTGAGCCGGAGGAGAGTGGATACGATGACGAGTACCAAGTTGAGGATCTCGAGCTTACTGGAAGCGATTACGTTGTCCCTGCATTTGCTGGTAACTTCAACCACATCTGGGAGCAAGTCGGTGCCACGGGTGAAGAGGCCGAGGAGACTCTGCAACTCAGCGGTGTCAAGAGCATCGTAGACGCCACCGAACAACTCGCCAAGACCCTCTCATTACAACCTCTCGAGGGTACCGACGTACCCATCAATACCACTACGCACACCCTAAAGCTTTTCGGTAAAACAGTCATGGGCGGCAGAGTTGTCGCCAACATCCGGATGGCATACTCTACAAAGTCAGGCGTTACAAGTAAGATCGTCGTTCGCAGTGAAGAGGGAGGAGTGGCAGCTCTTGTTATTGGGTCGGTTGCTTAAAGGCTAGCGATAACTGGCGTTGTTGAGCACTTGGTACATTTTTTGAATTGCTGTCTACATAACGGTTTGAGAAAAGCCAGAACCAGGTATCTTTTAGTCTCGATACGGAGTCTGAAAGGTTTATTAAATGAAAACGATCAGTTAATCATCAGTCACCTTCGAGACAAGCAACGGTAAGAGTGGTGCTCCTTATTATACAAGGGGGCCAGGCCTGAGTCCATCCAGACCTTCTTCCCTCTTCTTCATATTGCGAATCCGATCAAAGCTACGGTCCCTTTCTCTTGTGTCTTGCGCCGTTGGCTTGCCTTGGTCACGATCTATCAGCGTGCTTTGTGGCTATATATATATGTCAATTTTCAATCGCAATAAAAATGCCTCTCTCTTTTTGTTTGACCAAGGCCTTTCTCTACCAGGTGCTTTGCATTGCCTTGCATGTTTGTGCTGTGATTTCATATTTTAATGGGAAAAAAAATCATCGTAATTCTTTCGACTTGTTAAATGAATTTTTCGTTTTGGGGGGAAGGGGAGGGCGAGGGCGAGAATGACTCAATGGTTGCTGAGGTTGAGTAACACTGTATGCCCTTTAATATTTTTTTTTTCTTAAAAAAAAGGCAATGGTTGAGCGAGACGAGAGAGAGGAGTAGTAAGGTCTACTGGTTGCTTGCTCTTTGCTATTTAAAAAGGGGGCTGAGTCCCTTTGAGTTTTGGACGTTTCTTTTTCGCGCTGGAGGTTTGCATTTATTGACTATCGTTGTAGATTTGCTATTGAGTAAACCAAGAGAACAAATGGATGGTTGGCCGTTGCTGACCTAGGTGAGACTAGGGACTCTAAGTCGGCTTATAATTTCTTATTTATAGATATATTTATCTCCGAAATTATGGTACTTTTGCAGCAAACATTGTATTCTTGCCTGGAACCGCCCGCTGCCTGGTACGCATTGATCGAAGTGAATTTGCAAAGGACTCAACTGTTTTTGGATAAGGCAAGAGCTTACATCATGACTGAAATTGAATTTGCCAGCGCACCCTTTTCGGACTCGCTTTAACCCTCACATTGCTTTCAATATTACTCGGTAGTTTTTCCAATATCCAAGCATTTGGGACTCGGTTCGATTCGTCATCAGCCTGATCACACCAGTCACTACTCAATTACGATTCACAACATTGCCATTTTGCTCAGAGTACATACTTGATAATTCTCTACACTTCATGTCCCAGTCTAAATGCCAGCGCCGCATGATATTGATAACGTTGAGTCATCACCGCTCGTGGTACGCTGAGCCTCACCTTTCTTACGTTTCGGAACGATCGAGTTGGATTCTCCGAATCTATCACTGAATATTCACTCTCATCTCCTCGAGCTTCAGACCAGGAAAACCAGATTCATAATCTGACGCAGTCTCCTGGCCACAGACAACCTTCTTCTTTTGAACGACATAGTCTCACAACTACACCTCATCTACATTTGTTCTCCCTCTCTTTACAAAGTTCAACTACTACCTATTCTCAAGTCTACATCTTGCTTACGCTTGCTCGTCCTCTGGATTATCACAGAACAAAATCACCGCCAAAATCTCTCTGCAATTTCAGAACACAACCTACAACATGCCACCCATAACAACCGCTCTTGTCCAATCTCGCCCCCTATTCGACCCCAACCCCAACACAGTCGTCGCCTCTCTCATCCTTTCCAAGCCCCTATATCACAAATGCCGCATCTCTGACCACCTCATACTCGTCTTCCTCTGGGGCCGTCACATGGGCATCTTCACACGCTCCCAGCTTGAAAAATTATCCAGCGTCTTCACCAGCAAAGACGCGTTCACCCGCCACATCCGCAAGCATGAAGGAAACCCCGCCCGCGCTCCAGATGGCACCATCATGGAAATCGACGGAGTAGGTTATTCGGGCAATACAAGGGAGCCAGTTGGACCTTGGGACTTCGAAAACGTGAGGGATTGTGGCGGGTACTCGGAGTGGAGGGCAGGCTTGGAGAGAACGCTGGAGGATGCATTGAGGGAAGGGGTGAAGAGTGAGGATTTCAACACGCCGTGTCCCGGGAGAGAGGAGCTGGAACAGGCCAATGCCTTGGAGCCGCAGTGGGGGCCGAATGGGAAGCCGATGCCGTATGTGGTTCGCAAGGGCCTGATCGACCAGCGGGATGGCATCAAGGACAAGATTGGCAGTTTTCTGGCGTATGTCGACAAGGAGGTCAAGACGGAGCAGGGGAGAGAGAAGGTACATCAGATGTTCCGGGATGCGTTGAAGGGTGTCCTGGACGGGAAGAGGAATAAGGAGTTCCGTGGTGTATTGGGCGGGATGATGACCAAGATTCTGGAGAGGGTGCAAGGCTTCTTGGAGTTCTTGGATGAGCGCGTGGAGAATGAGCCGGTGAAGCAGCAGAAGTTTGGGGAGTGTAAGTTGTGTCGGGTTACTCACCTCCCGGGGAGTCGGATTTCCATAAGGAAAATTACAATTGCTGACTGCTGTCATACAGTGCGGGGGATTATCGATCGGGCTTTCCAGGACAAGGACAAAGAGAAGCGGAAGCTGGAAGGGGGGGTGACTTCGAGCGAGGCTCTTCGAAAGCGAGCCAAAGTCTTCGAGGAGACAGTAATTCCTGATCTTCACAAACTTAAGCGAGAATCGACCTCCTCGGCATTCTCTTCGCCATCTGCCTGCGCATCCGCATCCACACCCACATCCAGACATCCAACACCTTCGGTCCAGCCAGTCGAGAGGATAAGCATGAATACTAGGCAATCTACCAAAATGGCCGCCTATTTTGGGGGCCTTAAGGCAGGCCAGATTCCGGTTGCAGACCGTCCTAAGTCTCGGTCAGAAGCCAGTGCGGAACGCTCCAGGCAGACCCGTGTCACCATGGGGTTGTCAAAGCCTGCGGCACCGGCACCAGCAATGAATAGCTCCGAGGGACAAGGTGACAATGTTGAGGACGATGACGAGTTGCTTGAGAACCAGTTGACTGATAGCACCAAATTTTGGACAGCCATGGAAGACCAAGACACCCAGAATGACACCTACAGCATAAGGAACAGCCCCAAGCAAATTCTCCGCCCAAGCGCCCGCATCGTGGAAGAAGTGATCGACTATGAGGAAGATATGCTCGAAGCACAGGTTACAGGCAATATCTCCCTCCACAGAGCAGTGGAATACCAACGAGGCGAGGGTGAGGACGACAACGGCCCACGAGATACCCACACTGTGCACAAAAATACCGAAGTCGGAGAAGAGCAGGAGCAGGAGCAGCAAGAACAAGTTGACGTTTTGAGCTCCTCCGCCGACGAAGAGATAGCCCGTCTCCGAGCAGAGTTCTCTCGTTTCTACAGCCCTGAACTCCCGTTCAATCCCCAACCACTGACCACTTCCCGCGTCAGAAGCTTCAACTCCAAAGAAGAGCCGGTGGAAGAAGAGCCGGTGGAGGAAGACAGATCCGTGCGCGAGGAAAGCGAGTCTCTCTTCCTCCCTCCCAGTATCAAACATGAGCCAAATGAGTCGGAAGCAGTCTTCCCCTCTCCTAATATCAAAAATGAGCCAGATGAGTCAGAAACATTCACCCAACGAAATCCAATTCCAATGAGAACAACAGGGAGTGGTGGAATATATTTGCAATCGGAAGTGCCAGTGGAAGATGGCATTAAGAAAGAGCCTGCCGAAGTCGCTTACCAGACTGCGAGACATTCCCCTCCACCTTCTTCACACAGATCTCAGGCGGAAAGAAAAGCTACGGATCGCCGCCCAGGAGATGATAAAGATGATGGGATCCAGCCCGATGTCGTGGAAGTCGTCTACAGTTTTACGAGACATGCTCCTCCATTTTCCTCATCTAATACCCAGATCCGGACGAGAAGAACAGCCACCATGGATCTCTATTCAAATGAGGACAGAAGTTACGATGTCGAATCTGAGCCTAGCAGAGTCTCCGCTCATAGGCTGCGCCAAGCTACTACGTTTCCTTCACCGAAGACAAAGACGAGAAGCAAGAGACACGGCGAAAGAAAAGTTATCAATCTCGACCCTCCCTCTGACAGCGATTTTGAGATCAAAATCGAGGAGCCTGGCGTCTTCCGTCACAAATCAGCATCGATGCCAAAGCGCAAGCGAAGAAGCAAGGTCATTAACCTCGAGTCCGGAGCCGGGGAGGACAGCGGCGACGATGGGGTTAAGGTATGCTCGAGGCAGGAGTGGCTGCAGGGCGTGCGGAAGAAGCCGCGGGGGGGAGGAGGAGGAGGAGGAGGGGGAGGAGGACGCTCGCGATATGGACATGTTCATGCCTACCACTAACTAGCCCGCGCTTCCGAGCCTTGGGAGAATTCCGTAGGGAGAGTGTGACGGACCTCTTCAACCTCGCACATACAAAAGGTCGAGCTCCCAACAGCAAGCAAGCAAGCGCGCGGTTAGATTCGTTCAGCAGGCCCATCTATCTCATCCGCAATATCCGTTCGATGTTCCGTATGTGCGACGACCTCACGCTTGAAGATTCAAGGTCGAAACTTCTACTCAAGGCAAGGAGCGAAGCGGATTGATCATAGCACGGAAAATCAGCATCGATCTAACCTCATTAACAACGCCACCATGTCCACCATTCATTCAACCCCACCAACCTAGCGAGCAACTACTCTTACCCCCTTCGACTATTCCGTACGCACGCCGCTACCACCACACCTTGATCGGAGGAAACTCGGCCTCCTCACGTCGGAACTTGGAGATCGGTGCCAGGCACTTCTTCCCCATGCAGATAGATATGTAGATAGATAGATTTACCAAATTATTAGCAAGTTCTCAACGGACGGGCGAGTATTCCTGCTTCCTCCTTTTTTCGGGGGGGTTTTATTTCCCCCTAAGAAAGATAGGCACAGCAATCAAAATCTAGTCGATGGCCTAACGCAGGAGACATACTCGAATTCATGTGACTAAATAATTACTGATTTGGAATCAAAGTGACTAGGTAGTTAGTTGAAGTAGCGTGGCGCACCGTTGGTCACCTAAGTAATGATTACTCATCCCCTTATCCACTTATCCACTTCCTCGGTCGCTCGCTTGCGGACATAGACATCTACTCTGTAAACACCGCGGAGACGGCATGAAGAAAAGGTAAGTAAATCCCATCCCATCTTCTCCGTTCCACACACCATTCGTTCCATCATAACTTTACCTACTACATGATTCAAGCTTTAAAACCAAAAACCAGAAACTCAAAAACTCAAAAACTCCAAAAAAAAATAAAAAAAAAATTGGAGAGACAGAAAAACATGTGGGCACTTGAACTAGAGAAGTCCGCCACAAGCTCTGCCGGTTACCTTACCCGGACCAAGTCAAAGCAAGGCAAATCACGACACTTACCAATTACCAATTACCAACTACCGGCGACAAAACGGGCGGAAAAAGAAGACTCAATGGTGGGGGGGAGGGGCGTACTGATCGACCAAATGACTGACTGACTGACACACGGACCGATGACGACGAACCTGTCCGGTTAGAGGCTGGAATAGGCTAGCCGATATGGGTATTATTGACATGATGATGTCTGGTTTGGTTGGTGATTTGGTGGTGTTTTGATCTGATCTGATCCGGGTCGGGCGCACCAGTCAGTTAGTCTGACGCCGTTGGCCGAGCCGGGTCGGGCGCTAGGGGGATCAGGTAGGTCTCGAACCTCGCTCTGCTTTTTCTTTGTCTTTTATAAAAATCTTCAGATCTCTCTCTCTTTCTTTTGGTTTTATTTTTCGGTTTTGTTGAGATACTGGATTGTTGCTTGTGTTGTTATTGGTGAAGGGTCATTTTCATCGATTTGTTTATCTATTTGGATCAGGCTCAGTCAGTCGGTGTTGGGAGACGGGATAGTTGGGAAGACACAATTTCTAAATGGTGAGTTTCATCAGTCTTTGCTTCATCGTTTGCGCCTCCAAGCTCGGGATTACAATCTTGTGTAGAGACAATCTTGATTGAAGAGGGTTCATTTTACTCTTTCAAGACCTGCTATATACATATACTGCTGGGAGAAGCAGTTCAGCGAGAGAGTCATACACCCGTGCCAAGCTGACTTCCTCCCCCTCAGGATGCCATAGAGCGCTTCCTGTCGAGGCCGACAGCGAAGCCCTACCGATCCAGCGCCCTCGAGAGAATCGAGAAGCCACACACAACCCGCGATGGCCTCCTCGACTTTCACGACGGGGACATTGAGAACCCCAAGAACTGGTCCGCCCGGCGCCGGTGGTACATCACCGCCGTGTCGGTGCTGATGGTCATCAACGCCACCTTCGCCTCGTCGGGCCCATCCGGAACCCTGGGGGATATGTCGATTGAGCTTCACGTTTCCGAGGAGGCGGCCGGCCTGGTGATCAGCTTGTTCCTTCTCGGCTACTGCTTTGGCCCTCTGTTCTGGGCACCGCTGTCGGAGTTCTACGGGCGGAGGTGGATCTTCTATATCTCTTTCACCTTGTACCTCATCTTCAACTTCCTCTGCGCCTTCGCGCCGAATTTTGCCGCGCTCCTGATTGGACGGTTCATCACGGGCACGATGGCCAGCGCCCCGCTGTCGAATGCTCCTGGAGTCCTCGCTGATATCTGGGGTCCGGTCGAGCGGGGGAATGCCATGGCCTTGTTCTCCATGATGACCTTTGTCGGTCCCGCGTTGGGTCCCGTCATCGGGGGGTTCTTGCAGCTGAAGGAGGACTGGCGGTGGATCTTTTACGTGCTGCTATGGTTCGCCGGCCTCACCGAAGTCCTGATGTTCACCGTGCCCGAGACCCTGGCCCCGATCGTGCTCTTGAACAAGGCGAGACGTCTCAGGCGTCTCCAAATCCCGGGTTATGAGGATATCAAGGCTCCAATCGAGGTGACCGATCGGTCCCTGGCGGCCATGTTCAAGGTCGCTCTGACCAGACCCTGGAAGATCCTCATCGATCCCATCTCGCTCATGATTGCCATCTATCTGTCAGTCGTGTATATGTTATTATATATGCTTTTCACCGTTTATCCAATTATTTTTCAGCAGAAACGAGGCTGGAACTCGGGCGTTGGCGAGCTGCCTCTGATCGGGACAGCAATCGGGGCGGCTCTCGGTGGGTGTCTGATCTTTGCCATCTCGGCCCGTGATCGCAAGAAGCGGGAGGTGGATCACAAAAAGACTGTCCCCGAGGACCGGCTGCCCGTCGCCATGGTCGGCGGCGTGCTGTTCCCGGTGACGATGTTCTGGTTCGCCTGGTCGGGCGAGTACAACAGCGTCCACTGGATCGTGCCGACGATCGCCGGAACTTTCCTCGCGACCTCTATCCTCCTCATCTTCGTGGCCTACCTCAACTACCTGACCGACTCGTACCTGATGTTCGCCGCAAGCGCCCTGGCAGCCAATACCGTCTGTCGTTCAGCTGCCGGAGCCGCGGCTCCACTGTTCACACAGTACATGTTCGACGCTCTGGGTGTCGGTGGTGGTGGCTCACTGATTGCCGGAGTCGCCACGTGCCTTGCTCCGATCCCATTCATCTTCTACAAGTACGGCGGGCCGATCAGAGAACGATCAAAATTCGCTCCGACAGCGGGTTCCGATGAGCGAGAGGACGACCCGCCGGAACGCCAATCTAGGGAGGCGGCGTCAAGCAGTGATGACAGCGATACGGACGAAGAAAATTCATCACGTGAAGACGAAGGTCGCGAGGGCGAGAAGAAGGGCGGAGAGGACCCTCAGGATGGTAGTAGCCAGCTGCAGACGCCTGACCCCGTGCGGCCCAGATCACAGGACTTGGATCCGGATCTCGAGAAGGGAACAGTCTGAGATTTTTGCATGCGTGCGTACCTTCGTCCATAATGCTGTCGCCGCCCAGGTGTTACAAATCGCCATCACCACGGTGGCCAATCGCCATCGATGCAGGCGAACACAAGGTGCGCCCAACTCTCCTGCGACGGGAATACCCGAACGTCCATGACTTCAATCCCATGCAGTGTAAGGAGGGCGGCGGCGTTCTTTCGGCTGTACAAAAGTTATTTGCTTTTTTTTTTTTTTTGGAGCTCGGGGGGGGGGGGATGCTGTGGTTTTGGGATAGCAGACATAGACTGGATTAGCTTTGGAGTTTTTTGGGGGTTGATTGTTAAAAAGAAGATCTGCTGAAGTGCTCTTTTGAAGAGAGAAAAAGAATCGGAAAATGGGTAAAGGAGGGAGTGAGTGGGTAGGTGAGAGGGAATCTCGATTGACAGAATGGGAGGGAATCGGAGTTCGCTTTCTAGATGTAATTCGATTGGTGCTTATTATTAGTTGGGAAGAAGAGGAAGAAGTAACAGTTGAGAAGCAACTTTTATGAGTGAGTGATAAATACGTATGCGTATAGAACGAATATAGCGTTTGATTGTATTTATGAGATGGATTCATAGCTTTGGTGGTTAAAGAAGAAGTACGGACGATGGCTAGTTGTTGTGCAAAAGCCTAGTATTACAACCCTGTACCGCACGACACTGTTGATCGGAGACAAATAATATTTTCAGGCGGCTCTCCGTATAGCTGCTAATGAGCAATTCGGCTAAGCTGCGAGTAAACAGACAATCCCTGGGTGTACTTACTTATTTATGGAGTAAATAAAGAGCTGCTCCTTACCCTATTCCGAAGCGAGAAATCACCGAATCCCTGCTTGTTGAGAGGGATGACGTTGCATCCTTGGCGTCGCGTCTTGCAGGAATTTCTGGTGCGCGCAAAAACATGTACGGAGATTTTTCAGCCTCAACCCCGAATCTCTCCAACAACGTCACCGCGCCCTGCGACGACGAACAACAACAACAGCCGCTACAATGGTCTACGTTCGACAACAAGATCTGCCGAATCTTAAGCAGTATAAATACTCCGGCGTCGACCACTCGCTGCTGTCGCGCTACGTGCTGAAACCCTTTTACACCAACGTCGTCATAAAATGCTTCCCCATGTGGATGGCCCCGAACTTGATTACGCTTACCGGGTTCAGTTTTGTGGTTATCAATATTCTGACGCTGTTGTGGTATAATCCGACGCTGGATCAGGATTGCCCGCCTTGGGTGTATGTCAGTTGGTCGATTGGATTGTTTTTGTATCAGACCTTTGATGCTGTTGATGGATCCCAGGCGTGAGTGATACATGTGTAGAGGGACAGAGTCGGGAGTCGGCAGATGCTAATTCTACTGGCAGGCGACGAACTCATCAGAGTGGACCCCTTGGAGAACTCTTCGACCACGGTGTCGACGCTGTCAATACTTCCCTGGAAGTTCTCGTCTTTGCAGCCTCACAGAATCTGGGAATGGGATGGAAGACTGTCCTGGTCTTGTTCGGAGGTACACGCAACTTTACTGGCGGCGCATTCAACATCTGCTAACGAAAACTCCAGCCTCCCTGACCTTCTACATACAAACCTGGGATGAATACCACACCAAGACTCTCACACTGGGCCTCATCTCTGGCCCCGTCGAAGGCATCGTCATCCTGACCTTGGTCTACGCATTCACAGCTATCAAGGGTGGAGCCAGCTTCTGGCAACAAGGCATGCTCGAGACAGCCGGTATTCCCCATTATGCTTTCATCCCGAACTACATCTACAACCTCGCGTTCAATGAATGGTACATGGTGCAAGGAGGCAGCGTCCTCGTCCTCAACACTGTTCAATCGTAAGCTCCCTTTCCGTTTCTTTGTCCTGAGAACCTTCTGACAAATCTCAGTGCCATCAACGTAATCAAAGTCCGCCGCGAGCGCGGTGACAAATCCCGTGGCGCTCTCCTCGGACTGGTCCCCTTTTTCGTAACCTGGACCCTGATCCCTGCCTACCTCTGGCTCAACCCCGAGATCCTCTACAACCACCTAGTCCCCTTCGTCTTCTTTGCTGGCCTCGTCAATGCGTACTCAGTTGGCCAAATGATCACTGCACACCTAGTCAAACTTCCCTTCCCTTACTACAACGTGTTGGTCCTGCCCATTGCGTACGGAGTGTTTGACTCGCTTGGCCCGTTCTTGCAGCAACATATCGGAATCGGATGGCCGAGTGCGTTGGGTAGTGGGGTGTATCAGGTCGCGTACGTGTTTTCGATGCTGGGGGTGGCTGTTGGGGTTTATGGGAGCTTTGTTGTGAGTATTTGAACTCCTTTACAGACATGTGGACCTTGGGCTAATTTTGAATCAATAGGTGGATGTCATCGTCACGATTTGTGACTATCTAGACATATGGTGCTTGACGATCAAGCACCCCTGGAACGAGGAAGAGGAGGCTAAGAAACTGAAATAGATGCGGAGGACATGGATGTGATATACCCGGGTGATGAGAAGTCGATATGGAAGGGACTTATGGGTGTAGGGGGAGTTAGTCGGTTAGTTCGGGCTGGGCTGGCGCTGGAGCTGGCGCTGGGGTCTACAGAGACCAGTTATTTATATGCAAGTGTCAACGTTACGAAATTTATGTTTAATTCTTGCTCATTACTGTTTTTCTTTCCGTCTACTGCTAGCGCTTATTTACGCTGTGCTCTAGTCTCCGTTGTCTAATTTACAGAGTAATGAGCTGGATACTGTCACGGCTACCTATTCACGCAGCTGCCAGCAGATATAGCTAGCTAGTCCTCTTCCCACGGAAGCACGGAAGTGGTCCAGAGATAATTAGGTATATATAAACAGGCCGCCTTCTCTCCCTTTTGAATGTCCTCTCCTACCAAACTATCCCATCACATCACGCTATTGAACGCTCTCGCGACCAGATTTGGAGGTGGGTCTGTGTGCTGTGTGCTGTGTGCTGTGGGCTGTGGGTAGAGGAGGTGGGTAGAGGGATATGAGGGATATGAGGGATATGAGGGATATGAGGGATATGAGGGATATGAGGGATATGAGGGATATGAGGGAGGGTTGAGGGGGAGGGAAGGTGGGAGAGGTGGGTAAGTGAGTGAATTGTATGATTGGCAGCGAGTAGAGATGATCAAACTCATCCTTGGCCTTCTACTCGACCCTGGATCCTACTCTTCCTCGTTTGATGTATATCTCTGCGTTGTGTTGCGTTGCGTTGAGAGCGGGGCGGAGTTGAGGATTGGGTGACTGGCTGCACAGGAAATCTTTCCACAGCTGCGTTGCGTAGTGCGTATATTCTTCCTGTCTGGTGGCGGGTGTGAGTGAGGGAGGGAGAGAGGGAGAGGGTGAGTGAGTAAGCATTGGCATGGATAATGGCGAGTCGATCCTCTCTCTCTTCTTGTCTCTCTCCTTTTCCGTTCCTCTCTCTCTCTCTCTCTCTCTATGCATAATAAGACTGGGAGAGGGGACTTAGAAGTTTGGAGATTCAACGGGCTTTATTTATCTATTCATTTATTCCTTTTTTAACTTAGCAAGCAAGTGAGCTTCCCCCGATCGAGGGCCTAGCTGGAGTTTCATATTTTTTTTTTTTTCGTCGCGATTGTATGTAAGTTGGTGAGAGGCTAGCTAGCTATTCACGCTGCAATGGTAGGTAAAGAAAGCGTCTCTCTCTCTCTTTGTCTCTCTCCCCCATCTCGCTTTTTCTCTCTACGGGTATTACTGTAGATAAGGCTGAAGCAACCAACAAACCACCCCCCTAGCCCTGCAGAAGAAGAAAAAAAAAAGCATTACAAAACATCAACCGCTCCTATACGCTACGCAAACCCAGCTTCCCATCCACGCAAGCCGTCCCCCGCGAAAACTTTCCCCCGAACCTGATCCGATACCTATGAGCCCTGTCTGCCCTCGAACTACCAACTTCCGGTCGCCCAGAAACATCAGAATCCCTGCGCGCTTTTTCTGCCACTCGACTTGCGGATCAGAGAAAGAGGGAAGACAGGGGAAGGCTAACGAGGAAGGTGGCCAGGCCACACGCACAACGCCTGGCCCATATCCTGGTCCCTGGAAGCACCGATGGAGCTGTTCTGTTTTCTTAAGTATAGGTAGATTATGGCAACAATGATAGCAAGATTTCAGATGGCGGCAGTGCGAGGAAGGTTAGCTGTGCTTGTATACCCGTTCAGCTTGTTCGCTGAAGTCATTATTTCATGTTACTAATCTGCCTTCAATCCATGATTAAAGATGAGAGTTGGAAGGATTTTAGCAGCGAAGTGTTTGAAAATTGGTATACAGGCAGATGGATATACGTCTCGAGTTGGTGGGGGTTCGAGGTTATGCCATTCCTGCCTGAAAGTTGGCGAGCGGATGGCTTACGCCTTTCTGTTGTACCTCAAGTTCTTATAGTGTAGTGGGAGTATGAAAGAGAGGCGTGGGGATCGATTCGCCTGCTGGTAGGTAGTTGAGTGAAGTTGGAGAGATGGAGCTTGTTGGGAATTGGCAATTCACTGGCTTACTCTCTCGACTTATCTTTCTGCTGTGCAAAAGGGTGATAGAAGGCAGCTGACTCGCTTTGACTTGACAATGCCAGCCTCTCGTTGGCTCGAGATGATGCGATCCGTCAAGTCCTATCTATGGTGACAAAAGTGAATCAAAAAAACATACAACAGCAGGTATTCGCTGGTGGTCACCCACCCAACTACTAATCTGCCGATCTGAGGCTTGTGTATGGCAGAGCGAACGGGATGCCCAATTCTCCTCAGTCTATGGTCGTATGTGACAGTTTTGTACTTACATGGTTATTTAATGCCCAAATGTAAATTTCGCGATAGCCAAGTCAGCTGCTGACTACAGGTGTATTCAATCTCCCCCAGTACAGAATCAGATGGACTCGTTACATTATAGCCCAGATCTAGGCGTCCTATGCCCGTGTTTGACCGCTATAGTTTTTGAGAAAAGATATACCAATTAACAAAAAAAAAAAATGCTGGCGCTATAGTTATGGGACCCGGAAAGCGAGAATTGAGAGCAAGCTCAGGAATTGACCAACGCTATCGATTAACGCCACTTTGATCAGTATTGGTAACTATGGGTCCATTTTTTTTTTTTTTCAGTACGGAGCAGGAAACGATCCACATGCATGCTTTCTTTTATAGTATTGAATGTCCTCCCTCGGAGTGTACAAGTTGTGTTGTAAGGTAGCGAGCAGTAGGTGTGCAGGAAATTCCTTGGGGAAGGGGGAAAGGAATCAAGAATTTCCTACAGTCAGATAAGCTTCTGTAACGTAGATTCTCAGCATTCAGCCAGGGAACAAATGCACTCTACCTCGTCTGTCTTGCCACTTGGCATCCCAGGAGTTTGGTCGTTGTCAAAATCGAGGTCGATTTAAACTCTGGCCTAGGCTCGCTTAGCGCCAGGCCCTCGCCTCATATCAATCAATCTGCGCCTTCGCGTTGGTCGTCAACATCTTTTCTCTCAGAAGCCTCATTTCGCAGTCTTTTGTTGGCCTCATATCTTCAGGATGCCTACGCTAGAAAAAAACTGCAGCCCAAAGGTCGTTGGCGACCTTGCCTGCCAACACGACTCTTATCTCCGAACTCTAGAGTCCGAGGTTGTCTCGTGTATCGAACATACACCACAAGCCAAGGCCAATGGCTCCAAGAAGTCCTCCAAGAATGCAGCGCCCGAGGAACCTTCCAAGTCATGGCTGATCGAGTGTGCCGACTCTGTGTTGTTTCCCGAGGGTATGGGTTTCTCAAGCTCCACGTGACTTGGCATTTGCTGATTGATACCCAAGGTGGCGGACAACCGACTGACTATGGTACTCTGACCCCTCTGAGCACTCCCCCGGAGGAGCCAATTGCGATCAAAGTGATCGAGCGACAAGGTTTACGATGCATCTACCGATCTTCAAAGCCGCTCAAGCCTGGAACTCTCGTCCGTCAAGATGTAGATTTCTCGCGGCGATGGGATCACATGCAACAGCACACGGGCCAGCATCTCCTTTCCGCCGTCATGGACAGATATGATAATCTGGAGACTCTCGGATGGGGGATGGGTGCCGAGAACGACGTCAACTATGTTGACCTGCCCCGGAAACCCTCAGCGGAGGAGATGCAGATCATCCAAGAGAAATGCAACGAGGCCATCCGCAACAACCATCAAATCACCGTCGAGACGACGCCTCATGATGCTAAATCCGATAGCCTACCCGGAGACTACGACAAGGAGAAGGGCGTGGTGAGGGTCATCAAGATTGCTGATATTGATGAGAATCCGTATGCCCTCTTCATTAAACCCCTCTCTGATCCCCACAATCTAACGCACCAAAGATGCTGCGGGACCCACCTGGCCCAAACGTCACACATCGCACTGATACTCCTTCACCATACGCAGTCCATCCGCGGTACCAACACGCGCATGTTCTTCACCGCCGGCGACCGAGCGATAAGACTCGCTACATCCTCGATCCGCTCCCTGCGTTCAATCGGCGGGATTCTGTCTTCTGGAACAGCCCCCGATGACGTCCTCTCCAGCGTCAAGAGAATGAGTGACAACGTCTCGGACCTGAACCGGAAATCGAACAAACTGCTCCTGGAGATTGCAAAATTTGAAGGGGAGAGGGTGAAAGCCGATTTGGCCGCTGGGAAGAAGGCCTGGGTGTATCGTCCATCACCAGGGTTGGATTTCATCAACTCTGTGTGTTTTGAGGTGAAGGATCAGTTGGAAGAGGGAGGTTTGGTGGTCCTGGCGTCCGGGGAGGGAAAGAGCGGCGGTGCCGTTGTCTTGGTCGGTGAGAAGGGGCTGGTTGAGTCGTTTACCGAGAGGATGAAAGGGGTTGTGAGCTCCATCAAGGGTGGTGGGAAGGGAGAGAGGTGGCAGGGGAAAGTGGTTGAGTGGAAGAAAGGCGAGATTGAGGCACTGAGGACACTGGTCGAGGGGTAGACGGACGGAGTGGTTTCAATTTCACGTTAGATTATCTAGGTCTGGGAGTCATTTTTGGTTAGAAGGAGCATGTCGATACTCCCGGGCCCCGTTTCCTGCCCACCCACTGCGTCCTCGCGCAATTTCATTTGAAGTTCTAGCTTATCTCTCCCCTCTCCTACCCGACGAGTGCTCTGAACGCGATGTAAAAGACGGCCCGCTCAAACCTCGCCCGCCTCCCATTGATCCGCGCTAGCAAACAGCACCCCCTTCTTCGCCCCTTCCAATCCCAGATCCCTCGCGCGCGCCTCTCCCTACCGAAGCCAACGGCGCAATAACCATCGACGGCATCTTCACAATCGAATCAGCCATGACCGCCAGTAAGACCACCTCTCCTATGCACACTCATCCAAGCAGCAGACTCCTAAAAGATCACGCCATGCGGACCGTCCAGCCTCCTGCTCCTGTATCAACACAACACCGCTCCATCCATTTATCCATCCACTACATCCATCCATCCACCACAACCTCCTTTGGGCCCTGCTTTGCGGCCCCGATCATGAATCGTTGGGGAGTCTAGGTAGGTAGGTACACGTGTTCCGCGCTTGGCGAGAGCCAGGTCTTGAGACGTCCGGACGAGACGCGGTGCTGCTGGTGGAGGCTGCTTGCGATGCGGGAGTTAAAGTCCAAGTGGGCTGGTGACGACCGCTGGCAAGTGTGCGTGTTGCGCGGGCGATGTCCTGAAAAGTGGGAACTTTTGTTTCTTTGGCGCTGGTCTATCTGCGGGTCTTGTACTGATGGGAGAATTAATTATATGTATATATTGTTATTTTTTATTTTTTTATTTTTTTTTTATTTTTTTTTTTATTTTTTTTTAAAAAAAAGGGATAGCATTGCTCTTGATTAGTTCCGAGAACTTTTCACGGGGCGATTGTTGGCTTGTGGCCAAGTCGGTCGTCGCTGGCAATGCAAGTACCGGTACGGTACGGTACGATATCAGTAATGCTAATACTAAGCGAGCGAGCGGTCTGGGTGGATGGAATCCGCAGCGAGGCCTGGCACTACGTAATATGGTGACATGACAGCGCTACTGCTGGGGTACTACGTACTTTGGAAGGGCTGTGAGAGGCTTGTCTCTCTCCAGGTTCCCCGCGGGTGGATTATGTAGGTAAGATGAGGTAAGGTAAGGTAAGGCAAGATGAGGTAAGGTAAGATGAGGTAAGGCAAGATGAGGTAAGGCAAGATGAGGTAAGGTAAGGCAGGTCTGGCCTCTGAGATCTGCCTGTTGTTGCCGAGCCGGGACCCGGAACAGGTATGGGGTGAACGCTTCCGGATGGGATGGAGATGTCGCTTCACCTGGCCTGGCCTGTGGTGATCTCCAACTCAGCCGTGTCCTGAGTAGGTTTCACGGCCTCTGGACTGACTGGGAGCAGCTGGCCGGAACGCAGGGCGTGGTGGTAAGAGAGGCGCGCTGATTGAAGCCCAGCTGTCGGACGCTGTTGAAGGGTAAAGAAAGGTATGTGGTACGTAGACGAAAGGAACAGGACAGGCCCGCGAGATTTGAGCGGAGGACGGGTCGTGCTTCTTGCCGGTCTCGAGGCTAGTGAAGTGGGCGTGTTGAAGTCGATGGTATTGGTATGCACGGTGAGGGCGTAAATAAAGTTAACGAATATACAGTACAGTATTGTATTGCTGACTTGCGAAAATATTTATATTAGGCTCTTTGAATACTACTGTATGGTCCTGTCGTGCCTTGCCTGTTACGGCTGCCCGGCCTTGGGTCACGGCACAGCTCCAACTACTTGTAGATAATGCGATGGATGCGCTCTGTACTTAACAGAGGAGCTGGAAGAGATCGGATGTGGTCTGTCCGCCTGTTCTCCCACCTTGCTTGTTATTCTTACGTATCAGCTGAACATTATGTCAAAGCTTAGCTTAGATAGGAAAACCGAAAGAAGCTTTCGTAGCCACGGACGTGGGGGATAGATCCGACCGTCGACCCTTGAAATACTACGTAGTAGTAGTAGTAGTAGTAGTAGTAGTAGTACCTATTCCCTTCTCCTTGGAAATAGCGGAGAAGAATGGGAGGAAGGCATAGCCGCATACTACGTACGTAGATAACGAAAGATATGAATGACTCTGCTTGGTATGGTGTGGTGTTCGCTCGGCATACGTAGCCGCAAAAAAAAAAAACAAAAAAAACCCCCCCGCGGAATCTCTTGAATGTGATCTCGCATACACCGCCGACAATTCTATTCTTTAGAACGCGGCAACGACGCGATACACATATGATTGCCAATGGACCGGTATACACACAGTAAGATATGTTATCTATTTTTGCATGATCGTGTCGAGCCCAAAGCCAAAGCACGGAAATAGCTTCGTATTGTACGTAAGCAGATCACTGATCTTCACGCTAACTCTTGGAGCGGTCCGTTTTAGCAAACCCTTGGCTATAACGTTGATTCTAGTAGTACGTAGTACTTGTAGTAGTAGGTACTACGTCCCTATGCTATTCCCACTTGTACGTAGTACCTAGTAGTAGGTACACTATCCCCTCCCCAGAAATAAAGGCGGGAAGGATTCCAAGGGTTGCACGGATAGGCAGACTCTTGAGTCTGATTGTCTTCTGACTCGTGCCACCTCGACGGCCCTGTCTCTCTTGCAAAAAGGGGGAAGGGGAAAGAATCTTTGAGCTTTGCGACTTACTACTACTAGCTGTCCGTCGAGGACGCCAAGGCTCACCTCAAGTACCTACCGGTACAGTAGAGAGGTGAAAGGGAAGGCCAAAGAAGATCCGAACATGGCGGGTCAGGATGTCGCCGCCGGCCTTAAACACTCGAAACTCAGTGAATGCCGCTGCACACAACGGAATTCTAAATGGAAACTATATGCACACAATCAGAGTTGACCATGTCAGATTGGGTTAGGCAGACGCGATTCGCATCGCGCTTCTCGAGCGATTCTACGTAGTAAGATCGAAGCTCAGAAAATCCAGAGGGAAGCGGAGGGGGGGGTCGGGGGATATGCTAAGTAAGGTACGGTAGACAGATACAGTATGCGGGCCGCGCGAGTTAGCGAGATGGAGAGGCAGACCTCCAGCTGGCGCGTGAGCTGAACGATAAAAGAACACGGGTTTCTATTGCCATCTCCCCCCTCTTTTAGAAATACTACCTACTACTACTACTCTGTACGCTGTGTTTCGGCCTGTGCCGCCCTTGGGACCCTGGGGACCGTCCCTGGTTTTGCAACTATTTATAATGCAGGGGATAGTAGACTCTTCCAAGTACGTAGTACGTAGTACGTAGTAGTAGTACCACGTACCCACGGGACAGGCGTAAGTACTTATTATTACCCCTCGAGGGGAGGATAACCAGGGGCTTTAAAGTGGAAACCAAACTTTCGAGGCACCCTCGAGGGGTAATACTTAAGCCTGTACCGTGGTACTTGACGCGCACAAGGGAATAAATACTACGTACATGGCTGGCATAAGTAGAGCAGCGCTGAGGATCAGCAGTTCCGAAATGCGAAATGATAATCATGATTCCACCGATGTCGATGCGCGGGAAATCTCCAATCTCCCATCTCGAATTCCTATTCCAATCTCTCTTCGAGTAGGTATCTTATTTAGCACTGGGACTTTAATATAGCCCTTGCCACCCGAGATAGGCCCGTTCTACAGTACCAGATCATACTGTATTAAACGCTAATCGAGACCCGCAATACGGAGACCCTGCTTCTCGTCGCGACAGATCTGCAGCGGACCTGGCGTTCTCGATTTAGCAAAGATTTCACACCGGATATGGGACGTGGTAAAAATAAAACTGAGCGAGCGCAGTGGGATTTCACGGGGCGGCGGAAATCCCTCTAGGTAAGACGTGGTGCGTTGCAGGTGTTGTTCTATACATGGACCGACGTCGCCAGACCGAGGACCGACCAAGCACCAGCAGCTACTAGTAGTACGTAGTACGTAGTACGTACTATACGTAGTACTACCTAGCTCACTCTGCTGCCAGCCTTCTTATCTCGAAGTGATGGACGAGCTTCGAAAGTCTAAAGTGCTTAATAAAGAGCCTTAATAATAAACTATTGAGCCGAGTACGGAGAGTGGTACGCCGGGGGTGGAGAATGAATCGAGACACACAAGCGACGATCCTGCACCCTGCTGCTGGCAAGTGAGAAAGAAGCGTGTTGACTTCCCCTCTGCCACCGGCGACGGAACCCGCGTCGTCTCTCAGCCGGCTTCGGGTCGTTCCCGATCCCGGGTTGGGACGGCAAACTCTGCAGACGCAGACGGTTGAGAGGGGGAAAAAATTGGCGGCGGCATCATAAGGGACTACATACAGTACGGACGGGTTCCTCGGAGCGCAGACTCCAGAGCAGAGAGCACTCGCTTATTCGAGTTAAGCGAATCAAACCGGGGGGCTGTGCAGCCAGATGGGTGAGCTCCGTACTACTACTGTCGGTACTGTAGGGGGAAGTCTTTATTTACTTACAAACCGACCTGGATCCCCTGGAGTGCATGATGGTCACGCTACCCAACACACCAGGTATGTGACTGGCTACCCGGGGCTCGTTTAAGAGACTTCGGCCATCCTCGTCCTTCATTTTCCGTACGACGTAGCCGTGGTGGTATTTATACTTTGGGTACGGTCTGGCCGAGTGCCCGCCGGCTTGGAAGTTGGGCCAGAGGTCGGTGGCAGGCCGAGGTTGGAATGCTTGTATCCTACACAAAAGTGCTTAGATATGCAGATATGGCCATCACTGGAAGCCGTTTCTCGAATTTCTAGCTGGTCTCCCGAACTCAGCCACCGGGACTTTTGTCAACGTCCGTCATACCTAGGTTTCGAGCCCGCAGCTGTTACTTCCTACCACCCGCTCTCCGCTCCCCCCAATACGTCCATAGCTTATTTGATATATATCAAATAGAGAGCGGGTTTTGGAAATTGTTTCGCATTAGATAGAGGCAGATCGTATCCCCCCCATCGTCCCGATCATAAACCACAGACCTCACAGACATCGAAAACCCCTTTTATGCGCGCGACACACACACCGTTGGCCGGCAGCAGAAGCAATCGAGTACCTAAGTACCTACTACCTCATCACTGAGGACGTATACTCCGCAGCAAGATGAGTTCCCAGCCGACGCCCTCAGCGTTACCGGACGCGGGGCCGCAGACGCCTCGCTTTACTACCCTCGCGATCGTCATCTTCTTTAGCATCACCGGCTTGCTCGTCCTCTTTTTCCTCGTGGGCCTGTCCATCGCCTGTACCCGAGCACGACGGCATCCCGAGCGGTACGGGCCCCGGGCGGCAGCTCCAGGCCGGGTACGGCAGACCCGGAACAAAGGGCTGGCGATGGCCGTGCTGGAAAGCATCCCCATCGTGCGCTTTGGGGTCAAGACCGAGACCTCCGAGAAGGACGTCCAGAAGGATGCGGAGCTCGGGGAGGCCGGGCTGGGAGAGGACGTCTCGGGTACGACGCGGAACAATCCCCACGGGAAGGGCGACACCATCGACGACGACGACGACGATAATCACAACAGCAGTAACCATAATAACAAAAACAACAGCAGCGATCGAACCGAGGCGGAGGACATCGCTGCCGACAAGATCATACCGGAGATCAGGCATCCGGTCAAGGAGGAACCGGAGCAGCGCCAGCCGGGCTTCGAGTGCGCCATCTGCATCGCAGACTTTGTCGAGAACGAGGAGGTCCGCCTCCTCCCCTGCAGCCACACATTCCATCCAGCATGTGTAGACCCGTGGCTCCTGAACGTCTCGGGGACATGTCCCATCTGGTGAGCTTCTCCCCTCCTCCCTCCCCCTCTCTTCCTTCGCCCCAAGAGAAAACAGCGCTAACCTTTCCCTTCCTTTCCTCTCCCTCACAGCCGCTACGAACTCGAACCAGGCTCTTCATCCAATCCCCCCTCAGACAGCACAAGTCCTCCGGACGCAGCAGCAGCAGCAGCAACAACAACCACCACCACCACCACCACACCCACACCCGCGCCGCCCGATCGCGAAACCAACACCAGTAATAGTCACGACAACCCCGCCGCGCCGCCGGACGCCACCCCCGCCGCCGCGACGTCCCTCGTGCCGCCCCCCAGCGACCGCCGCATGTCGATCCGCGCGCGCCTGCGCGAGATCCGGGGCACGTCGCATTCCGGGCCGGAGTACATCTCCGCGCTGCGCCGCCTGTACCAGGAGCACGAGCAGCGGCGGCACAGCGCGTCCTCGTCGCGCCGGTCGTCCCACTCGGCGCCGAGACGGCCGAGCGAGACTGTGATGGGGGGCGCGCTCACCGTGGGTTGAAGATGGAGTGAGAGGGCGGTTTGATCTATCTCTCTATCTATCTATCTATCTATTTTTTTTTTTTCTTTTTTTTTTTGGGTCACGTACGCATATATATGTAATGTGCGTGCGTAGGTAGGCAGGTACCGCGACACTATCGTTCATGGGATGCGGGAGCGCCAGGCGTTGGAAAGGGAGGGAGGCAAGGAGAGAGGGAGCGCGGAATGAATCATTTAAAAAAAGGGTCGATAGCTAGCGAAGCCGGACGGACAACCGGAGGGAACGGGGGGGCTCATAGCATAGCGAATGGGACCGGGAACATATTGAGCAGGAGACAGACAAGACGGTGTATAATCACGGAGACGGGCGCGGGGATGCGGGGTCCTCGGGACGGCAATGTCAATACCTATGTACGAGGTTTTATCGAGAGCGGGCGGCCGTGTTCTCGACGTTCTAGACGTTCAGATCTTCCTCTCGGCTCTAAAATGTTCTAGACACTTCGATCTTGCCCTCCCTGCTCGCACGAGATCACTTTACGGTAAAAGGAAACGAGACCCTCCCTCCTCCTCCTCCTCCTCCTCCTCTCAGGGGATAGATCCAACGAGCGATTTTGGCATGTTAACGTACAGAGGTGGATGGATATAAGACGCTCGGGAAATGGGAGAGAGAGAAAGGAGGGAAAAGAGGTCGATCAGATCAGACCAGATCAGATCAGATCAGACCCAGACCACTCCACTCAACACAAGACAAACGAAAAAAAAAAAAGAAGAAAAAAAAAAGGCCATAACATAACATGACATTATCGTATTCGCACCGCCTCATCCTCATTACTCTCATCGCGAGAGATACCCACAACAAGAACCCGCTCATCACCGGAGTCAACGCACGTGGTATTCCCACATGCAAACCTCAACGTCCCCAACGCGCTTTCCCTCGCGTCTTCTCGGCCCGCAAATAAACGTGGCTTATTATCAATAAGATGGGCAGATCTCTCTGCTGCTCCCCCCCCCCCCCCTTGTTTTTTTTTCATATCTCTTTCTGCTCAGCTCTGACTCTAGGTACCTACAGCGCAATAAGCGCACCCAGCGCCATCATGACCAGCGCACCCGCGCCGGCGCCCGCACCGCCCGTGATAGCCGGCGCGGCCGCGTTCTTGGTGTTGGTCGGGGTGCTCGTCGCGGATGCCGTCGCGTCAGCCGTGCCCTGGGCCGCGGCGAAGACGAAGGTTCCCGTCTGGGTGGCGGTGCTGCGCGTCTGGGTGCGGGTGCCGCTGGTGGATTGGGTGACGGTGACGGTGCGTGTTGTGAGGCCCTGTGGTGGGATGCGTTAGGAGAAGATGCGGCGGGTTTTTTGTCTCGCTTGATGAGGGAAGGGGGGAAGGAGGAAAGGGAGAAGAGGGAAGGAGAAGAAGGGAAAAGGAGGAAAAGGGAGGATGCGGCTTACGGTTGCGCTGTTGGAGTTCGTGACGGTGACGGTGAAACGCCCATCGGTCCCGGTGCTAGGGCCCCAGCCTCCGAATCCGGGGCCGCCACCGAACCAGCCCCACTCGCCGCCGTAGCAGTCGTTCCCCTGGCCAGAGCAGCTGGAGAAGGCAGAGCACCACTTGGACGCGACGCTGGAGACGGCCGACGCGGCCGAGGTCGAGGTCGAACAGGCCGAAGAAACGCATTGGTCGAGAGCGCTCTGCGAGGCACAGGCGCTCGACCAGGCGGCGGTTTGCGTGGGGAATGCGGACGAGAAGCACGGTTGCTAAGTATTCTGTTAGTAGGAGAAGGAGAAGAAGAAGAAGGAGAGGAGCCTCGAGGAGTGGAAGAACTAACAGCACAGTCGGCCTCGCCGCCGCCGAAACCGGCTCCACCCCAGCCATCGCCGCCCATTCCCCATCCACTGGGTCCGCCGGGACCAAATTCTGCTGCGGCAAGGCTAGCCGAGATGCTGACTGCGGTGATGGAGATGAACTTCATTGTGGAAACTTGCTGGTATGGTATAGTCTGGTTGAGAGTTGTTGGTATTGTTGTTGGGAGTTGAATGTAGTATGGAGAAGAGGATGATGATGATGATGTTGATTATGGTGATTATGGTAATTATGGTGATGATGGTTGATGTAGAAGATCGGTCTCGAGGTCGGAGTATTTATGTAAACAATAGAGAGGTTGAACGGATCCCAAGCTGCTTCTCCAGACAAAACACTCAGCCCGGACGTCCAATTGCAGGATGCTAGTGTCAGAGGCTTGCGTATCAACACCGGTATGATCCATCTTGTGGTACATGCATGGCACATTCATCTGCACCCTGCAGAAAGAGTTCGGGCTTCCTCCCCGGACCATTGTCAGCCTCAGAGTTTCAACCCACCGGTGCCCTTCATTGCGGCCGTCTGCGTTCGGACGATGTCTGCAGAGCCAATGTGCCACGAGGGATCGAGAGCGCTGTCACTCGTTCGATGAGCCATCGACCTCCTAGGAGACGTTGTGGTGTATTTTGTGACGTTCGTTAAATGTTTCGAACCCTATTTGGTTTCGCTCGCTTAGCCACCACATCCCCCGACCTCAGCAGGTCCCGTCCCCTCCCCCCCCCCCCCCCCCCCTCTACTGGCACGCTACGCACTGGCAGGTTGGCCCAGGCAGGCCTACGGACATCCCCAAGATTTCTGCCACCAGTCCGCCGTCAAAAGTCCGATCGTCGCTGTTACAGACGCGCGTCAAAGCGCGGACTTGCAGAGATCCAGGGATTGGGACATCCTCTGAGCGGGTGACAGGAAGTGTAGCATCACAAGAATCTGACGCCGCGTCGGCGCTGACGTGAAGGGAAGGAGTGTCGGCTGTGTTCCTGACAGATTTTCAAGTGGAAAACCGAAGGGCTGAAGACATGAGCGTCCTTGGGGGGGAAAAGAGGGGGGATCCGAAAGGAGCTGTCAGCCTAGACGACAGCCCTATCCAAGTGCACGATTGAGAGGGGCGGGTAGCAACCATTGTTTCCGCCTCCCCCCATACCTGTAGTAGTTAGTTGGTGCATTGGACTAGTCGCGCCCGTGCAAGGCTAAAGCATTGGGGTATCGAGTAAAAAAATCTGATGTCTCGCCGCGCGGGGCTCAGTCAGCTCCCCTTCAATGTGCGCCGACGTAGCGTGCATCAGAAGTTCGCCCCTTTCAATCCAGTACAGTATTTGCGATATCTCCAGTGCAAATGCACCAGCTATCGCAAGAGGTTGCGGCTGGCGGTAACAACTGATAATGGGGGCCCAAGGAAGCCAAAAGATCAATTTCTCACGGAGTCCCTCTTGACCCGTGACAGTAGCTACTTAGAGTGAATTGGCTGTGGAAGGTAGATACCAACATCAGCAACATCAGCAAAGAACTCGGAGTCGAATTCAATATGGTCACTGATAAGATAGAAGACAGACATGGATGGAATACAAAAAATGTAATAGTCGGACAATCCGAGTAAGAATTCAATTTGTTGCTCTCGGGAAAAGAAAAAAGAAGTTACCAACAAACACTACTCACGACCATCAACTGGATTCGGATTACGAAGTAAGTGGGTACGATTGATAATCCTTCGTAGACTCAAAAGTCTGTCATAGACCAGAAAGCAAAAACATACAACAGCAGGTATTCGCTGGTGGTCACCCACCCAACTACTAATCTGCCGATCTGAGGCTTGTGTATGGCAGAGCGAACGGGATGCCCAATTCTCCTCAGTCTATGGTCGTATGTACCAGCTGAGCCTGCTAATGGGTGTAAGACCGCAATACAGAAGTTGCGAAGCTTGAATTCGATTAGCCTATCAGCCTGGAAACACATTTCCTCGCTGCTGGTGTGGAGACTTGTCGGGATAACTACTATTCAGGTCACGAGGTTACACGAAGTAGCCCTTGTGACTACTGCTTGCCCCTCTCATCTGTAGACGAGGTTTCTCTTTTCCATCTTCGTCTTCCTCTCTCTACTGAAAACAGAGAGACCATACTCCCAGGTATCCATCCCTTATCCATCCCTTATCCATCCCGTCCGTCTTCCCTCCTTCACTCCTCCTCGAGGTGTGCATCGAAACCCGCCACAGCCGACCAAGACACATGGACAACTCACCAACTAGCACCCCAACACCAAAACCAACACCAACCCCAACACGCGTCATCATTCGCGCCTGCGTCACGGACATCCCAGGAGACCCGCACGCACGACCTCATCGCCTCGGACGAGACTTCTGCCAACAAATCCTCTCTCGCCCATACGCGGACGACCTCCAGGCCGAATGTCACGATGCGACGCACATCCTGCCAAACCTCGACGCGCCAAACGAAGGACGGGCCTGGTTCATGTACGACTTCAATGTCGTCGGCCCCCTGAGCAAACAGGAGATCCTCGCTATCCCACACTCCGTCTATCATGCTACCCGGCGAGGCGATTCTTGGTACGTCTCTACATGGCGATGGATCACCGACGAGCAGAAAAGCTTGGGGTTGACGGTTTACGTGCGTGTACATAGGGTGTTTACTCCACGTGATAGTTGGGTCCCTGAAGCGAGGAAGTACTGTGCGATGTATCCCTGGGGAGGTGAGGTAGGTAGCGGAGACCGCGAAGTTATTGCCTGATTGAGCTCGTGTCCGTAGGGGATCAGGACAAAAGGGGAAGACATAACCGCTGTACCTCCGTCTGTTGTTGTTCTCTAAGCGATCACCTAGAATAAATACAAGCTTTGCAGATCGACGGGCTCTTGGCATTAGGGGGACTTTCGGGGTCGTCTTGTTTGTCGGTTGGCTTGGCTTGGTATTGTTTTTATTTACCTCTATCACTACCGATTCACGTGCCTTGCTCATCGGGTTCTCAGAGCCTATGAGATTTTGAAGTTGCTGATGATGAATGTGGATGAGAGACAGAAGAGATGATCCAAATTCCCTCCTCCTCAGTCTATCGTCGAAATAAATCTATCAACATAATTCATTCCGTAGTTTAGATACACAAGTCCCCGTCGAAAGATTGGTGAGAACAGAGTTCAATCCATTAGCGCCAACCTTCCTCTTCGAGCCGGCACGGCTGACAAGCACTGCGAAGTCCTGAACACTTGCAAGATATTGCAAAGCACTCACCGCGTAGCATAAAGCAAGAGAAGAACAAAGAGGAGATACCCAGATCTCAGCAAAGCCTGCTGAGCCCTTATCACCTTTCCAATCCTCTTGACCGTCCATCTACCGGGATGCTCCTCAGTTACATGGACAAGACCAGCGTCGAACGAGGCGGCGGACCTGGTATCCAGTTAATGCAAAAGCATGCATCAGATCCGAAAGGGCAATCGTCCAACTACATACCTATATATATATATATATCCGCCCGCGCGTTCAAGATGCCGAGTCATGATCCATCCTCGGACCTTCTACAGTGTGTGCGGAGTAGTACTATATTCTCCTTCCTCATCAATCCAATCGTTCCTCAGCATAACCCCCGTCATCAGAATCGACCAGCTAGCTATCTATGTACCTGTACCAAAGCGCTCCGGGTAGTCTGGATCACGGCAACAGTGCCAAAAAACAGATGCCCGAATACCGTTCGCAGAGTTCAATCGTCCGTCGATATGGGACGGGCCAGAATCGCAAGTCTGCCCCCGCCCCCCCCCCAAAAAAGAAAGAAAAAGAAAATTCATATGTTTGTTTTTAACCACCGACCAAAAAAATACCAAAACTCAACTGGACACCCACGTATCGAGGGGGTCCAATCTACAAACCTGACTGAACAGGTTATTTCGATTACGGTGTCTTGGGATATCATTTCCGGAAATTACTGCCTCTTAAGTGTTACCACTGAGCCACACCAACCAATTTGACGAGATCGAGAGACGTACTTGGGTATGTGTAGGAGTTAGTGGCATTTCAGGGCTGGAAAAAAAAATTGTTGGAAAAGTGGAAAAAAAAGGAGGCTGTTAAGATGTGCTGCTTCCCTTCCCCTTCACCCAAAAATTGCATCTATCACTTCCAAATCGCAACAGTGCTGAAGCTCTGGGGTTCTCCAGATCGATGGGTGAGATTTGAGAATTTGGTTTCAATTAAGTGGCTGTGGCAGTCTATCTACCCCTTATTGCGGTGGAGAGACATCTTATCCAGAGCCGTGCCCAGCCCCTCTGACGACCTGTTCTGCACACTTTTTATCTTGCCTATCACCCCTTTACCACTTCCATCTTTGGCCCTTCATTACAAAGCTGCATCTTCTCCTCGTCTTGTCTCGTAGCACGAGGTCCGTAGCATAGCTCCCCGTTTTGAATTTCCAGTTAGTCTCGCATGCCGACCTCGCTATGACTTTTAAGCAGGGTTTGGAAATGCACACATGAGCTATCGTAAAACGCCATGTTTCTCAAGCGGAAATCAGTCGTCCTCTTGAACCAACTCCTTGATCTCCTCAGAGCCCAGAACGCCGCCAGAAATTCCGCTGTGGACGGAAGCAAAAGAAGAGCGCACGCCGTTTGTGGCCTCTGTTCCGCTGACGCCTCCGTCCTGCATCCAGTAATTAACCTCGTCGATCATATCGTACACAATGTCCTCCACGATCTGCTCCTCGTATCGCTCGCCAGCTGCTCGGAGCTTCGGTGGCTTCTTCTTCGTCTTAGTTTGATCGCTTCCAGTCCTGTCAGCCTCATCTTCGGCTTCTCCTTCGCTGCGTGGTGGGCACCAGAAGTCCGGACCAAGATTGATCTCGGCGGCTCCACCTCTAAAGACGGATATCGCAGGGTAGTATCCCAGCATACCATCATCCAATCCTTCTCTGGCTCCTCCAACCTGGATCAAAGGCTTCGAGGCTGGCGGGAGGAAAGCGAGTAGGTTATTGAACGCCGTGCCAACGTAGTCTCCGTTCTTGTAGACCTTGATGTTCGAATAAGGAAGGGTACGGAGAGAGGGCACTGGGTGTGTTGGTCCAGGTTGTTGCGCTGATCCTCCCACTCCACCGGTTGATTGAATGACCGGAGAAGGGTTCATTAACTCCTCCAGCTCCTTCGTGGCATGGTATTCGACCTGCTCGAAATACAAATGTGTCTTGTATCGAATTGGTACCCGGTCGCGAACGATATCAGCTCTCTCGATCCCCACATTTCCCTCGTCCTCCAGGTCGACCGCGGGATTGTACTGGCCCTCCACAACTTTGCGATGAAGTGACTCGGAAGGCAAATTGATCTCCAGTCCAATAACGTCGCCCTCTCTGATATCCTCGTTATTCGGAAAGAAATTGGTTGGTCGCGACATGAAAACCTTCTGGCCTGCAACATCGCGGATTCCGTAGCTGTAGGCATCAAACCCAACCGGCGCATCCAATGTAGCTTCCCGTCTCGCCCAGCCGATACGCACATGTCCGTTAGAACCATCGCCTCCACTACCATGCGTGCTCGACTTCCGCTTCGGAATCCCACTGGTGATTCTAACTTCGTAGTACCATCGTCCCTCCCGGACGCACACATTCGACTTCGCCATTCTGAAGCCCTTGTCCGTCGTAACATGCTTGCCGGACTCATCGAGGAACATATGGGTAGACGTGTCTTCGAAGTTCAATCGCGGGCCAAAGGGTTCGGTTTCTGTCTGTCGGTAGAAGAGAGATGACGGGAAGGCGGGGTCTGCAATGCAGTGGGTGTAGTGGAAGTTCTTCTTGTTATAGACACTGTGACAATTAGCTGCCATAAAACAACCCAATTTCGAGCAGCTCACTGGTCGGTGGTCTCATTGAAAGTGATCTCGAGGCCTTGGGCGTTCGGTCTGGTATCTGCTGGTATGAATATGGGTCCTCTGGGTGGCTCGAAATCCGAGGGCTTGGGCGGAGGTAGGTATAACCGGACGGGCTCCAGTGCCTCCTCCTTCTTCTTACTTTTCGCGCCGGTCTTGGGGTCCGGTGCAGCTCTCGCGCTAGAGTCTGGCGCAATAGATCCTGCCTTGGACTCGCGCTTCTTCAGTGATTCCTTCTTTGCTCTCGAGACGCGATCGCGCGCGAGGGGAGCATCATCTTGCGCCCTGGACTTGAAGTCGGGGTTCAACGGGGAGGATACGGCGGGGACGTGGTCATCCTCGAGGACGCGCTTCTGGGGGATGGAGCTGGGCGGAGGAAGAATAGGGGTTTCCCTCTTTGGTGCATCAACTCCTGTTGACATGATGGATCTGCCTTGTTTCCCCCGTCGCGGAGTAGATACGTTCTTGAGCTTGGCCATCGTACCTAGCTGATCTGCCAAGATAGCCCAGCACGTGATAGTTTGTGGGGTAAATGGCCGAGAAGGAAGAGATGTGTCGAAGGAAGAGATATGTCGAAAGAAGAGATATTTCAAAGGCGGAAAACTACCTGTCTATCATGATCGGAAGCTGAAGAGAATAAGTGGCGCGACGAGAGACGCCCGAATCTGATCTCAAAGCTGAATTGGTAAGTTTACTTTGGGTAGTTTCGGCAGCCTACTTGGAAGAAAGAGCTACTGGCAGCTTTGGGGCCGCAGCCATGATGAGTTTCAGAAACTCATATCATCTGGAGAACGCTCAAAGAGCTATAAAGAATTGGCCATGGATTTTTAAAACATGTTATTTTGATTATGGACTTGTTGTATCAGTTTCAGTTTCCTCTTACTCCCTTTCCAGTCCAAGCGAAGTAAATACCATCCTTCCCCCATTACTTATGACCAACGTATGCCACGGCACTCTGCCAAATTCTTCGGAGATAGATAGAGCATTCAAAGGAGACAGTTGTATCTAAGCTCCATTTGAATTTCACAATTCCAGGAAAATTTGGTGCGTGCTAAAGTTGGAACTGGAGTCAATAAAGGCTACGATCACAGACCTTGGAAGCTTACAGATTCAAGCCTCGCGAACAGCTATACATTCGAGATAAAAAGCGATTCTGTATCAATTTGATCGATGTTCGGCCACCAGAAGTCTGGGACTTCTCCGAGTTCTTATATTTTCCTAGCTGTTTCCATAGTATGACAGTAGAAGTGACTTGGGAAATTTATGTTTAAATTCAGTTGAATCTTGGATAATGACCACGAGCTACAAACATATTTCTTTCACCCGTTCTGAGGTTCAAGAGCCTTATCTGGTGGTATGAAGTTCGGAGTCCCAAGTCAAGCAAGCAATTGGGACTCGGAAAATATATCAAGCCTCGGACTTGGCCAAAGTCTCCACCAATACAGTCGTAGATATTGAAGTAAATATCGATACCACGTACTTCTATCTGTAAGAGAACCAATTACCTCCTCTCTCAATATGACCTGCAATACGAAGCACCAAGGTCTTCTGTCAACTATTCGCCCAGACATGAATAATGTTGACCCACCAAATACGAGGAGGTTCAGACGCAGGGCGCAAGATCTAATGCAGCTCAAACCGAAGCTTTCGAATCCATCATATCCGAACCAAGAGACAGACTGTAAACATAGACAAGTGAAAAAGGCTAGTCGGTCTCAAACGCGAAGAAGATATCAACAATCAAGAAAACTCGCGCCTTCCTCGGGGAAATATTCATTGTCCACGGATGGAGCGTGACAGGCGAAACAAGTCGAATTGGATATTTGCACTTGATAACATCATCATAACATTCATTGCAAGTAATGATATCACAGTATTACCCTAGGCTATAAGTTTTCCCAAAAAAAAAAAAAACTTGCAGGAAAGTTAGAATAATTATTTTTATGCCTCCGCGAGGAAAAAAATCATCACCTACCCGTGATCCAACGATTCTCATGGCTGCCTCGGCTCGCCTCCCTCAATTCCACAATCCAAGCCCCCACCCCCACCCTCCAAAAAAATCGTCAGTCAACGACAAAAAGTACTTCCAAGAAGAAAAAAGTCACAATTTGAGCCATAGTATCTCCCTCGGGTGGGCTCGAACCACCAACCTCTCGATCGCAGACATGCACCGGCCGGTACTCTAGAGACTAACAGTCGAACGCGCTAGCCAATTGCGCCACGAGGGATTTATCTTGATCGCAAGATCTTATTGATATGTTTCCGGAGCTGGTGCGGGGCTATACTTACTCATTAAAATTTTTTGCACCGCGGTTACACCGGGGCCCACTAATCAAACCAAACCAACCAATCGTAGCCCGTCCGTCGCTAGCAACCTTCAACCGAAGGCAAACTTTACAGTCAAGAGTATTTGACAGTCAAGTAACGAATACAACCGTTCTCAATAATATCTATAAATATAAATATATATGCTGAAACTCATACGCCCACACTTGCACGCCCACACACATACGTTGTTGATATTTATAGATACCGTTGGGAAGGAGTGATAGGGAGACCTGAAGGAGGGGGCATCTAGAGGCCTAGGGCAAAGAAGGAGAGAGAGACACGATTCGCGACGACAAATAATCGCCTAGCTAACTGGGGGTTTTTTTTTCCATCTAGACTAATGAAAAAGAACATGGACTCTGGAGAGCGCCAGAAAAGGTGGGCTTGAGATTCCGCTGACTAAGTTCGGGTCAGGTTCGAATATATATACCTCCAGCAAGCAAGCTTGCCGGGTGAGGAGAGTGCCGTCTAGACATGTCAGAATCGAAAGACATATCATACTGGTCAAGGTCAATCCGTACGAATAGAAATTGTAACAACAGATCGTGTTTTCTCCAACGTTTATTTGATATCTATACCGCAGCAGCTCCATTCCCATTCAAAACGGCAACCTCTCCAACGCCTTCGCCTTTGCCATTCACAATAGCGCCGTTTACCCCCCTCCTACTCGGCCTCCCATCCCGCAGCTCCTCAGCAGTATCCACCAGGATATCAAACGCCTTTTTCAAGAACTTCTCCTCCGCCATTGGGTTGGCACTGACCACCCTAATCACATACTCGCCAGCCACAACACTTGAAGTGATATATATCTCGCCCCGTTTATTGATCAATTCATACACCGCCTTCGTAATCGCATCTTGCTCCTCTTTGCCCGCGATTTTCGGTACAATAGTGAAGACAGTAAGCGCGAAAGTCGGTCCGGTGACAATCTTGAAGAGGTCCTCCCTCGTCCTCAGCAGGTCGGCGAACATCTCGCCAAGCTTGACGTGCTTCCTGATATGAGCCTGCAGTCCATTGACACCATAGGTTCGCATTACAAACCAAATCTTCAATGATCTGAATCGTCTCCCGAGCGGGATCTGCCAGTCTCGGTAATCCGTGACAAGACCGCTTTCTGAGAACTCATTGCGTAGATAGCTTGGCATGATGGATAGAGCATCAATCAGATCTTTGCGTTTTCTCACAAACAAACACGAGGCGTCGAAGTTTGTGAGGAGCCACTTGTGCATGTTCATGTCAAAGGAGTGGAAATGCTCGAGTGAAGCAGTGAGATGCTGGTACTCTGGGCATACAAGAGCCGCACCAGCATATGCAGCATCAACATGTACCCAGATTTCGCCAGTGACGTTCGGAGGAGCATATTTCGCCAAAGTTGCCGCTATTGACCCAAAATCATCGACGGCGCATGTAGCAGTCGTCCCCAAGGTAGTGGTGAGGTAGAATGGCTCCAATCCCTGAGCCTTGCACTGTTTCAGCATTTCTTCTAGTCCAGCACCGGTAAGAGCAAAGTTGGTGTCTTTCGAAACGGGTATTGAGCGGTATCTGACCCCCGCTATTTGCGCCGCCTTCTGTGTGGAGCTATGTGCCGCTTCACTGCCCAGGGCTACAATCTTGCTCCTCTTGTATGCGATCGCATCCTCCAGTTCCGCTCCTGACAGGTGTGACGTTGTTTCACGCAAGTATTTGTCCCGAGCAGCAACCATTGATGTAACAATAGCTTCAGACGCCGAGCCCTGGATTACCCCTCCTCCGTGGCTTGTCGAGAGGTAGCAGTCTGGCAGATTCAGGAGCTTTGCAAGCCAGTCCAGGACTATGGTTTCGAGCTCGGTGACTGCGGGAGAGCAGATCCAGTTGAATGCTGGAGCTGTGAATGCTGCCGAGTAGAGCTCGCCGAGCATACCGGGGAAAGAAGAGGACGCGGGGAAGAAGGCCATGAAATTGGGGGATTGCCTGCAAGAATTAGTTGTGGTAGATGTTCTTAAGGGGTATTATTACCAGTGGGTGAGTCCTGGTACGATCTTACTCTCGATATCCTTCTGAATATCTCCCCATGACTCTCCATCCTGTGGCGGTCCATCTGGGAGGAGCTTCTTGAGGTACCCGGGTTCGACGTTAGAGACTACTCTGCGGTCCTCAATCGTCTCGTAGTAGTTGACGACTAAGCTTATCAGTCTTTTTGACAGGTTCGTGCAGCTCAGGGGCACGAACTCTCGTCGATTGCTGATGTAGCAGCTTCCTTGAACTGCTTTGAGTCCATCTCGTCGAATTCGAAAGGTGGGGGGAGGGTAGAAGAGACGAAACGTTGTAGATATCGAAAATGACAAGGAAATATGCTCTACTTATGCTTCAGATTATATCGCACATATATTTCCCGAGGTGTGCCGACTCGGCTGTAGACTTCGATACTGCAATACCGTGAACCACTATTGATGGGGAAATTTAAAAGCGAAGCCGAAGGCCACGTGATTTATTGATTGCCTTAACACCTTTGACTGACCCACACCCTTCCTTGTCACTTTGCTGCTCGTCAATCCGAGATTCATCTGGTCTTGTTTGACTTCCAATGAAGCATATCGTCGACTTATGTCCAAGTTGGTCTATGTTTCCCGTAGCGGCAGCTAATGGTCACTACCGTAGTCGTTCTTATTACTTGGCTTGTTGGCTTTTTCATACCCGACGACTCCCAGTCTTGTTCTGTATATCTGTCGTCAATCTCGTCTTTATTTCAAATTATTCGAGATCTTAATCCCTCACCTTATCATATAGCATGTTATCAACTTTCACTTCATCTTATTGAAGCAAATAGCGATTTTATCAGTTTCTAGCAGTTCTCATTCAACCGTATAGTTTCAATCATAGCTTTCGCGATATCTCAGGACCTTAGCCGAGAAAATGCAACAGATACCGAGAAATCTGCTGAAGGAGCGGATTCAAAAAGCTATCTCTATCACAGAGCTGGGTACATATCCCATGTTGGGTGTTTTCACTGGGCTTTATTTCTGTATAGAAGGTTCACTATGAGCTACCTCTATGTATATTTGTTGATTTTTTGGGAACCTGCGGTCTTCCTCAGTGGATCTGATCACATATACACAGAGAATGCCGCGCTGAAAGTCTTGCTTTTCATACTACTTCTAGCTTTCTTATCTATAATATATGGTACTGCCTTGCTTAGAGACTTACCAGAACCAGAAAAGACAGCAAGACTTGAAGTCTGCAGTCAATTACTGGTGGGACATCGTCCCGCCCGCTTTTGGATGCAATTTCTTAGATCCCCAGATCCCCAGAATACATGGCGAGATAATCTGTCAATACTACATGCCAAATACGGGGTGGGCGACCGTGGAACATCTAGAGGTTGTCCACAATCTTGCATGGAAAAAGTTCACAACCAAGCCACCAGTACACAAGGCTTTCAGACAAGGCTGATATCTCATACCGATTTACTTCTACTCCAGTTTCCATTGTCTCGTTTTCGCCTATACTCTTTGACAGAATAGTCATTCTTCATTACAATCTCAATCACTCAATGGATATTGATAGGATTATCGAGGAGGCTTCGGTCAAGGAAAATTTGTCCATCACATCGGGTGAAAATTATCTGCTCCTTCTCCTAGTTAACCACTTGCTGACAGATTCCCTTGCTCAGGCCTTGATTTTTGGCATACAAACCCCCTCCCTCACTTCCCTGTCCTTTCAATCAAATTCTCAGACAGAGCTAATGGATTCCGCGGCTCCAAGTTCTTCGCCAGCAACCCTGGCCTCTGCATTCCCTGCGGGTCAGGGCTAGGCGCAACTTGGAACAAGTCTCTCCTCGTCTCCGCTGGCTCACTCCTTTCCAAAGAATGTAAAGCCAAGGGAGTACACGTTTGGCTCGCTCCTACTCTCCACCGCTCTCCTCTCAACGGTCGAGGCTTCAAAAGCCCCTCCGAAGACCTTTCTTGGGGGGGATGTTATTTTTTCTAGTGGCAAAAACCATAGAAGGCGTACAGAGTGGAGGAACTGCGGCTTTGCTGAAGCACTTTGTGGCTAATGACCAGGAAACAGGGAAAAGGAGCGTGGATCTTGTGGTGAGCGAGAGAGCGTTGAGAGAGTCCTATTTGATGACTTTCATGTTAGCGCTTAAGCATGGGAAGCCAGACGCTATGTTGACGAGTTACAATAAAATGAATGGTGTTCATGTTTCTGAGAGTAAAAAGCTGTTGAAGATGCCTTGAGGGGGGAGTGAGGCTTTTAAGGGCTGATAGTTAGCGATTGGTGAGAGTGCAAAAGACTCCGGCTTGCCGTTGCTTAGCTAACTGTCTATAGGTTCGGTACCTATTCAGCAGGCGCAGCATTTGAGGCAGGACTCGATTTGGAAATGCCCGGTCCATGCTTGTAACGCTCAAGCGATGCCTTCATTGCTCTCTCAACCGGTAAGCTTGAACTGAAGGACGTGGATGCGGCTGCATCGAACGTCCTTCGCTTTGCCCAGAAAGTCTCGGCACAAGAAATTGCTAGCAAAGAAGGTATGCGCAACTTCTCGGAAGACAAGGCACTAAATCGAAACCTCGCGACTGAGAGTATCGTTCTTCTCAAAAACGAGAATGGTATACCGCCATTGAGCCCTGACTCCGGCAGCTTAGCCTTGATGGGACTAAATGTAAAGGACGCAGCCGCTTGTGGAGGAGGGAGTGCAAGTCTTCACCCCTACTACACGTCATCCGCGTGGGAGATGGGGTCGGCGCATGTGCATGTACGCCGCGCTGGGGTCCAAAGTCGGGTTCATCTTCGGGGCGGTCGGTGTCTGCGCGCTGATCTTCTCCTTCTTCTGCGTGCCGGAGTGCAAGGAGAGGACCATGGAGCAGGTCGATCGGATGATCATTGAGAGTGTGCCGTTGAGGCGCTTCCGGGATCATGTGATTGCCGATGCTGATCACGCGGGTCTTGAGAAGGATAAGGAAAATCTTGGGATAGAGGTTAGGAGGGTGGAGATTGTGTAAGAATGTTGATTCACAGTAACTTGTAGGACAAAGCGAGCTCGCGGCGAGGGAATGTAGCCAATACAAAAGCTGGAATGATTTACGAATAGCCGAGTATTGAAAAGGGGTCAGGCCCTTGTTCTAAGCGAAGAGAAACAAACATCACTTTAGCCAACCAAGGCTTATTAGTCTCCATATGGTATATACGCATGTAAACCTAGGCATACAATCTCTAACAGCCCAAACTCCGCCTCGTTAAAACCCAATCTATCCATCTCAAAAAATAAGTTAAATCCCGCTCCAATTCCAAAAAATGTAGATCCCCACCTTTCTGCATCTATAAACCACATCAATCATCCGTAAATTTTAAAAACCCACAAACTCTCTCCACTCCTTCAAAGCACCTCCCCAGAGATCCGAGTCGAACCCAGCTTCTCCACCACCGCACTCCACATCGAAAGAAAAGGAAATCTCTGAGAAGAGCAATACCGTAGTAAAGTATCCTCGAGCCGAAGAAGAAAGAGGAAAGGAGAAGGAAGGTTGACGGGAGAAAGGGATACTGCACCCACACCCCACCTTTCAGACCGCGGGGATAGCAATCCATGCACAAAACCCACGCGTTCAATCACAATTCTTTTCAGCACAAACGCATGCCAGAATCCATCTCCTTCGGATCATGCTGGCTGCTCTTTGCGACGTGCGGTTTCGTCAGCTGCTGTCGGCTTTCGCTTGTGGAAAGAGGCTTGCAATACAGTAGGTCAGACATCCAGAGGGCCGAGACAGGTTCTTTTTTTTTTTTTTTTTTTTTTTTTTTTTTTTGGGCTTAGAAACGTGCATCTCGGTTCAGCTGGGGAGTGGGAGCGAAGCTGCTGGTGCATATGATATGGTGGTTGAAAGGAAACATGCTTACATATACATACATGCATACATACATGCATACATACATGAATGAATGAACGAATGCATATGCCGTACGTAACCTGTCCCTTTTCTGCTCGCCCACGTGGGCTGCAAGACAAGCCAAAGCAGACATTCTTGGGAAAGACTTGCCTAAGAATTCGGCTTTGCAACTGCTCTTTTCACATTTTTTTTCTTCTCATTTATAGTCTTTGGAATCGGGACTGCAGCGCTGTCTGTTCATCAACACGTGCGAGTTGCCGAGTCTGCGAGAGATGCTTTGGGGGTTTTGAGAGGGTGAGCTGAAAGTCCCGAGCTAGTTGACTTGACTTGATTTACTGGATGAGTGAGTGGGCTTTTGGAGGGTGCAGGGCATTGTGTGTGTGACTTGAGATCTTGGGTACAGCATAGAAATGTACGTAACGTGGTGGTTGAGGCCCGGTCTCTCAGTAATGAACGGGAAGAAGAAGAAGCACACACAGCGTAAGCAAGTTACATGTAACACGTACACCAGAAATTGGCGCCAGCTTAATCGGGCTCTGTGACAAGTCAAGTTGAGAGTCGTGACCTCTGGTCGATTGCTCCCAAGTTGTGATGGGATATGAGGTTGGAGCTGGAACCGAGAGGAAGGTTGTTGTACTGCATATATGTATGCATATGCATGCAAGCCAGATACCCGTCCCCAGGTTCCCAAGTTCCAAGTGCATGTCTTAAATGTCAAAGAGCTAGTACAGAGTAGTAAGTAAGTGCAGATCTGCAGAGTGACAAGCCCTCCAAGACTTAAAGGCCTTAGAACGACGAGATGAATATACATTTGATATATTCATCGTATTAACCATTATAATGTTCTTCAGTAGTCATGTATAGAATCGTCTGGTTCAGTAATTCATCGCCTGTTTCAAATCCAGGCATCATTCGTGATTCCCTTTGGCTCTCCTCTCTTACTCCGTACAAATAAAAGATTTCACACCTTCTGTGCTACGAAAAGATCCCGTTGTCCAACCCAAAGCGGTCCCCTCTTCCGCCGCATAGACATTACCTCATAACGCCATACAGCTCACAGTTACTCAAAACACCAGCGCGCTTGCTCTAGAGAACATACAAACAAGAGATTGGCATACTTCTTCCACTTTCGAATGGGCATTGCACCCCGTCGATTCGAATCGGGCGGGGATCCGCAAAATGTCTTAAAAGGGGTCGATCGGTGGCTATTATATATGTACACAGTACATCCAATGTATCACAGTCTTGTGTTTCCAACATGCTTTCTGCTACCTACTCTCCTGTACTTCTGTAGCTGAAAAAAAAAGGAGAGAGCACATACTGCACATGTCTTTGCTGATCTCGATCCATTCTCATGTAAATCAGGTTTCGTCAGTATAGATCGTTCGTCGTACGGGCAGTCCATAAGAGAGAAGAAAGTGTATAAATATCCATCCACTTCCGTCTCTCTCTCCTCAGAAAAGTCAAACTTCACCAACTTCTACTCCTTTGATTACAATACATCCATACAACCAGCCAAGATGCAGCTCTCGGCAACGACCCTCCTGCTCGCGCTCACCACCTTGGTGGCCGCAAGCCCCCGCCACTCCGCTCCCGAGAGCAACGTAGCTCTCGTCGAGAACCACCCCAACAGCATCGAGATCCACATCAACGGCGCCAAAGTCGGCATCGACGTCGGCTCCTCCGTCCCATCCGGCAAGGTCGGAACCAAGGTAACGCTTCCCATCCCCCCCAAAAGACCCCAGGTGAACCACAGGGCAGCCCAGTAGTCTAACCCGCGCGAAATAAAACCCGACAGTCCGAGCAGATCCCTGGCTGGATGTTCTTCGACGGCAAGCGCCTGCAGGCTCGCATCCACGGGAACACATTCTGGAACATCAAGGGCGAGCGTAAGCCCCCCCCCCCACCCAGTTTCCTTTCTCCCCAGTTTCATCTATGATCTTGAATGGATCAGCACACTTCATCCATCCATCCCGTGCCATCTCCCTCTTCACCCCTTCAGATCAGCGAAGGAACACACACACATACACATACACATAAACATACAGACGAAGACACACGTGCTAACACTCTCCCCTCCACCACCCCTCCAGTCGCCCAAGCCCTTCCCATGGACGAGGTTCTCCTCGACCCCATCATCTTCTGCCTCAACCACCCCAGCGACTTCGACGGCCCCTTCACTGGCCGGATCGGCCGGGGCGAGATCCTGATGACGTGGGAGAAGTCCGGTGCGACCATAAGGGGCCGCAGCGGACTCGGCGACGTGAGTTGAACCCTTTCCCCCCTGCCTTGTTTTTCGTACCCCTCGTCAACGAGGAAGAAAGAGAAAAGAGAAAGAGAGAAGAGAAAGAAAAAAAGGAAAAGGAAATGAAAAAGAAAAAGAACATCCCCCCCAAAAAAGGCTACCGAAACAAATGTGCTGACTCGACGACCCCTTGGTTGCTGTGACCTGTAGTTCGAGATCAAGGGCACCACGGAGGTTGACTGGTCGCCATAAATCGCTTCCAGAGTAGACGCCTTCTCCCACAAAAAAGTTGTACGGACAGCTGAGCTGAGCTGAGCTGAGCCGAGACAAGCTTAGAGAAGCGCCTTTTCTTTTTGTTTTTTCTGGGTTGAAATTTGGACGTGAGGAGCAGGAAGAGTAAATACCTTTCGAAGAAGGAAATGTTCGGATCCTAGGGCTTTTTTCATCAACGCACAGTTAGTTAGTTACATGGCCGAAATTGCAATCCCAGCTGTGCTCTGAACCAAATTTTCTGTCGCTCTCAATTCTCTCTCTCCTCTGATCTCGGTTGGCTACCAAAACCGTCCTGTCTGTCTCTCTGTTAAGTGAGAGTTGCTGCAAGATGTGAGATGGATAGGTACATACCGGTAGTACCTTGAGCTCCAGGCCCCCCCCCCCCCCCCCCCCCCCCCCCCCCCACCCGCCGGACCAAACTGCTTAGATCGTCGAGAGTTACTACTAACTCCGCCCCTCGACCTCCCCTGCTCGGGCGCTTCCTTTTTTCCTAACATGTAAACCCTTTAACCCCCTTCCTCAACAACCTAAGCCGAGAGTCAACATCAATATCAAAAATTCCCAATCTGCCCTCCTCAACACCTGCTTACCTACAGACCAACTAACCAACCAACCAACCAGAAATATTCACCATCTACCCTCGTATTCATCGCTTAGACAAAAAGAAGAAGGCAAACCGCTTGAGGTAGCCTTACCTATCTACCCGCATGCCTACATAGCGGTTGACCATCCACGGAAACTTCTGCTCTGATGGCCGGGGTCCACAAGATAATTATAGCCCCCGCTCGGCCTCGGCCTGAATCTTTATGTATGGTTGTTGGCAGATTAATAAATAGTCCTACATCATAATAAGCCGTCGTTTTTTTAGTCTGAGCAAGGGACTTGCCTGGCCTGGTGCGGGATAACTCCCCTCCCCCCTTTCTCTCCCTCTCCAAAGATCACAGAATCAGTGTGGATTTTCAGAAAGCCGTCCAGTACCTAGGTATGTCATTTCGGGATAATTTGAATGGAGGTAAGGACGTAAATGAGTAAGATATGTTCATGGCATTGAAAAGACTACGCTCAAAAACTGCATATCCCATCGACACTTTTATCGAACCAGACCCGTCTCAGCGAAAAGAACCCTCGCTTGGGTTTCGAAAAACCACATACGCATGCATCCTCATCAAAATCACAACTCCTTTTTCGACTCCTTCGCCTTCGGAGCGGCCTACAACTCAATTAGCCACGATCTTAGTCTCACTATCCGCAAGTAACAAGATTTACCTTTTGGATATACGCCCTCCCAATAGCAATCGTCTCCGCTTGCCCCTGCTGCCTTCCCCAAAACCTCTGCTCAGGAGTCCCACGCCCACCCAGAGTCGAATGCTTCGCTTCTTCTTCAAGCGTAGCCCTACTGATTTTTCCGCCGGCAGCGATGCCGTCTGTGGCTGCTACGTCAGCTTGTTCGTTGCCGATGCTTTCTTCGAGGTATTTCCTGCAATCGTCAGCATCTCATCCGGTACCGGCGCTGTGAGAGAAGGGAATAGCACGGCTTACTTCCGGACGAGATATCTCTCAGATCTCTCCTTCTGCAATCCAGGACTATCGAATTTACTTATCGCTTTACGGACTCCCAGTTGCACGGCAAGATAAATATGTTCCGAGAAAAACACAGCGAGCAGGAGCCCCCAGAATTTGATATCCCATGGTGTACCTGAAGGACCAAGACCATTGCCGCTGAAGAGGTAAACGAGTGCTGCTGAGGTCAGACTTCCAAGCCAAGCGAGGAATCCCAAGGCGTCTAGCCAAGGTCCTATGGAGTCGCCTCTCCATGGTACTGGACGTTGAGATCCGAGAGCGATCTTCGTGGCGTCACCGCGGAGCTCGATCCAGTTGTTGACGAAGAATGAGCATCCAGTCAATGGCCAGACGACGGAGAATAGAGACAAGTAGCCTTGTTTTGTTAGTAGTGTTGAGAGGGTGAGTATGGGAGTGACTGACCGAATTGAACGATCATCTCTCTAAAGTCAATCGTTACATCGTAGGCATCTAGCTCTGCCTCATTGCGAACCCGCGCCAAGAATTCAGCTTCTTCTGGGTGGTCTTCGGTCGAAGCACCGGGGTCTTCGCCTCGCTTAGCAGCTCTATCGGCCTGGACCTCCTTTACCTTGTGGAAGACCTTTCTTTTGGCGAATGGAACGATAACTTCAAGAGCAAAGCTGACGACCTGTGCTGTGAATGTGAAGTAGATCACCTGCTTCTTCAGTCTGTCAGGGTTGATCTGAAACCCGACTTTTGGTGCCGACATTTGCTTTTCATTTTCAGCAAATGGTCGAACAGCTAGCTGAAAGACGTCGAGATAGGGCACGATAATCTGTGCGAATGGAACGTAGACGAAAGCGGTAAGGATAATTGGGAGGTATGATGTGATAAAGTTCAGGATGAAGATCTTGGATACCATTGCGGCCTCGTATGCTGTTGAATGTTAGCTATGAGCGAGATTGTCGCAGTTTTGCTTACCATCTTGGGTTTCGTAGTTCTCCATATCTGTCAGCTGAGAAGCAAAGCCCGTCAGGAACGCAGACAATGCCGGCATCACAGTGGTGAGAATGACAGTGGGTAAGAAGACCTGGATATGTTAGGTTAGGTTTGGAATTACGGACGAAGAGACCTACCAGGTACGTCTTGAAGGGACCATCGTAGACTTCCGAAATGAAAATTTCAATCCCGAAGCATGTCGCAATCAAACTCCCAAGAATAAGAGCGGCCCCAATTGCAAACGGAACTTGCAGCAACTGCTTAGACAACCTCTTCACAGGAGAGTATATTTTGACGTCCTCTCCAGTAATCGGATCTCTCACGATATTCTCATGTTGAAAAGCCGGTCGCTTGCGTTGGATCTTGGACACTCCTCGCACACCCCACTGGACAGCAAGATCCGTCTCCTGTTTCTTCCAGTACTCTACAAACACAACTGTCCATAGTGCGTTTACAACGGCGTAAATTGGCGAAAATTTTGGAAGCAACAGCCAGGCGCAGAATCCGAAGCCAGCAGGGAATGTGAGAAAGAGAAAATAGGATTGTAAGAAGGAAAAGTAGAATGCAATCTTCTCTCCAAACTTGTCCTTAATCCGAACCAAGTCCGAAGCGTCCAGAAATGATTTCGAGGCAATGTCCTTGAGCCAAGCCTTGTTGAAGGCGTGGTCATGGAGAGCAAAGATCGACTCCACTCTCTTCCACTCCCCTTCCTTAGGGGTGATGCCAGCTCCACCGTCGCTTGGTGATTTGGTGATCAACAGATATGTCAGTCGTAGGCGTTCGGCTTCGGTGATCGGCTCATCATCAATTGCCTTCTGCATGTCCTTCTCTGGGGCCGCACTCCGTACGCCATACAGCCAGTCCTGGACTCTCGATCGGTACACCTCTGTTCTCAAGTGCTTCTCGGACGCCACCTTGACGAATATCAACAAGGCGGCATTGTCTCCTTTTCGGACTTCTGCGGACAGGCCAACATTGTTGAGAGTTTGGATAAGCTTCGCGAACTGCTCTTCGGCTTCACGCTGGCCTGTAAAATATTTAGCATCTAACCTCTAAAATCTTGTGGGTAGGGCATATACTCGAATTGTGCACACGCAACCTGGGGGTTGCAACACGGAAATCGATCACGTAGTCAACACTAAACCAGTAAGTTTCGGTATCATGTAGGACAGCCGTACGGTATGGTGAGATACGGTACATACTGGTAATTAGGGTGAAAGTCATCGGTCACCTTGAGCTCGTAGAGCTCCTTTGCTGCGGCCATGATCCCTTCCCAGACTACGGATGCGGTCTCGAGTGTGAATGTTGTTGGATAAGGGGAGGAAGGGAGAGGGAGGGGAGGAGATAATAAAGGAGGTGGGAAGGAAGAGGAAGAGGAAGAGGTCGAGGACGAGGATACAGATTGACCCTCCGCGCCAGAACTTGGCATACCGCGCGCTCTCTGGTGTTCTTGTTGGACAACGAGGCTGGTTGGGGATCTTGAACTTTCAAGCCATGAATGACGTCAACGGCCATATCTTTCCTTACCCGCGACAACAGCTCCGTTACACAGCATCTTGCTTATACCACGTCGCCGTCGCCGTCGCCGTCGCCGTCGACGTGAATGTCGCACTCTCCTCCCCTCACCCACGCGTCAATGAAGTCGAGGAATCAGGGCAAGACACTGTGCCGCGCAGTAAGTATAGCATAGCCAATAACGGTATAGTATCTGCGTCGATCCAACAGCTACGACTGACCATTTCTCTTCCATTTCCACTAATCCCCCCCTCCCCCCTTCCCCCCTCCATCATGGGGACATCCCAATGGCCGTGGTCTCGGCGCAGAAACGTCTACGACCCTCCCACAACTCTCGACAAGCTCCTTGAATCTCCTCTGCGATACCTGATAGCTACAATCTACGCCATCGTCCTGAGCCTCCGCGGTGCCCCTTTCAAACCCCGCAAAGACAAGCCCAAAGTCAAGATCGTCTGCATCTCCGACACCCATACAAACATCCAAGATGTCCCCAATGGAGACCTCCTCATACACGCCGGAGATCTGACCAATGCGGGTACGGTCAAGGAGATCCAGGCTCAGTTGGACTGGCTGGCTTCCCTACCTCACAGGGAAAAGATTGTCATCGCAGGAAACCACGACAGCTATTTCGATACCAAGTCCCGGAGAGTGGAGGACAGGGGAAGGAGATTGAACTTCAAGACGCTACATTATCTGGAGAACAAAGCTATAACGCTAAAGTTCAAGGGCGGACGAAAGCTGAATTTCTACGGCGCTCCAGATATCCCAGAATGCGGTGGGAGCGAGATGGCGTACGTAGAGGTGTTTGCGGATCGCCTCAAGGCTAATGGAAGACAGGTTTCAATACGAACGCCCCAATGATCCTTGGGAGAAGCGTATCCCCATAGAAACCGATGTCTTGATCACTCACACGCCCCCTCGATACCATCTAGACCTCAACCTCGGATGCGCAGGTCTACTGAAGGAAATCTGGCGCGTGAAGCCACGCCTCCATGTTTTTGGACACATACACTCTGGTCACGGCCGAGAACCTGTATTCTGGGACGAGTGCCAAGGTGCATATGAAAGGCTCATGAACAGACCGAAGGGAGGGGTAATCGCAGACCTCATTCCAAGTTTTGCCTGGTGGGATGCGCTGATGGTGATGTACCACGGCTTCAAGGGTATTTTATGGCAGAGGCTGATGGTCGGACCACGAGGGGGGAATGGTGGGTTGCTTGTCAACGCTGCGCTGGTATACCAGAGCACGACGGATCTAGGAAACACTCCTTACGTTGTAGAACTGTGAAATATGGCGATTTGACGTTCTGGGTGGGTAAAGAGTATCGGGAAAATACAAATGTCCCCAAGGTCTTAATATTGCTCAAGACAGGCGAGCTTGATGATAATTTTTCTATCACTGACTCGAGCACCTGGGTCTGTACGCCCAAACGTTGCGGACACGAGTGTGCTATACAAGTTCGTAATACTCATCTATCCTATTCACGTTATACTTCCTGTTGACTTCTAATCCTGAATACTATAGCTGACGAATCAGCGTCTGCGCTATGCTTTGCCATAACAGATTGGAAGAATTGAGAAGTTCAATTCACAATATATACCCACCTCACTTTTGTCAGCATATTATGGGAAATAGAAGCTCATCTTCCTACATCAAGAACTTATATTTCTGAATCTTAAAACCACCAGGAACCGATCGGCAGGAGTCGAATACAGCCCAACGCGGCAAGCAACGTCAACATGACTGGCTCCAAGATTTCGGCCGCAGAAGTCAGCAAGCGCCAATCTGACGACGACTCCTGGGTCATCATCAACGAACGGCCTTGTTTGGGATGTGCGAGCTCGCCCACGCATGAGCATCGGTCGCCTACGGCGTCGCCCCTATCATCCCAACAATGAGTCCCTTCTCCTTCCGCGAGATCATGGATGTCATTCCTGCTGGGACGCCTTTCATCTTCCAGCTGTACTTCTACACCGACCGCGCCGAAAAAGAACGTATCCTCACCGAAGTGGGAAAATACAAACCCCAAGCTATCCTCTTCACCGTCGACCTCCCCGTCATGAGCGAGCAGGAAGCGCCCCCACGACAATCCCTCATCGGCGAAGGGAAGAAGCAAGCTCAATTGGCTCACCCAACTGTAAACATCGACTGGAGCTGCAGTGCGTGGATCAAGCAGAAATCCGGCGCCCTCGTCTTCGTCAAGGGTATCCCAGAGGGCAGCTGATGCCAAGAAGGCTTACGAGCACGGATGCGCTGGCGTCTACCTTACGGACCACTGAGGTAGAGCGCTAGACACCGCCGTCTCGGCTCTCATAACCCTCCTGGAGATCCAAGCGTCCTATCCTGAAATCCTAGAGAAGATGGAGGTCTCCATCGACGGTGGGGTTGGCAGGGGAAGCGACATCCTGAAGGCGATCTGTCTCGGCGCCGGTGGGGTTTTGCTCGGGAGACCGTTTATGCGCTGCAGTATGGGGAGCAGGGGGCGACGGGGGCGTTTGCGAGTAAGGGTTTTTTTTTTTTTTCCTTTTTTTATGTACCCCTTCTTACTTATTGGATTGGTTTCGGGAGCGAGCTAATGCAAAGGGATGTACTACTACGTCCTGTAGTTTTGCGCGAGGAGCTCCAGATGGCGGCGCAGCTTGTGGGCATCACGGCCTTGGAGCAGGCGCATCCTGGGCTTTTGGATACCACGGATGTACGCAGTAGATAGATACGTCAATCGGAGAAAGGGTCATCCTTGGGCGCGCAAAATCGTACGAGTGAAGGCGGAGCGTAGCAGATTGTAGGCGGGAATGGTCGATGTGTCTGTCCTATAATATAAAAAGGTTCCTCGCCGTATTGCAAAGGGAGGTAGGTGGATTGGGCGGAAAAGCCTGTATCCAGAGCTAGTGAATCACTTTGAGAGGTCTGCGAAATGCTATCGAAGGAAGGATACCCACACAGCTAAAGCACCTTCCGGTGTACTACTACGTACGTATGTATTTGTTCCTGGCTCTTACTCGCTTATCTATGCGTCCGTCTCTAGGCGAGGTCAATAAGTAAGTAACCAACAGCAAACAAACACAGCAAGCGCGAAAGCGCACCATACTTCTCATAGTAGATCTATCTATCCAGCCATGACACTCCACGATGACACAACAACACGCTTCAATCAGTGAATTTCACTTTGCTTACCTTGTCTCGCGGTGTTACCATCATCATTATCATCACCACTATCATGCGAAATAATATGAAGCCGATTTACAGTATTTCCTCTTCGGAGCTCACTGGAAAACAAAAGTATATATATATATATATATACACATTCGAACCTGTCTCTACTGTATCCATACGTGGTACCGTAACCCCTGCTTCAAGCAGTGGCGCACGAGAAGTGAGTGGGTTCCGCTGCCCCGTCGAAGGTTGATTTAATTTAATTGATCCGCCGGCGCTACGCTGGCGCCGCATTGGAGAAGACCCCCACCCGGGCTCCCGCCTCCCGGTTTCCCCCTCGCCGGAAAAGCTAGTAGTAACTTACAAGTATCACTTACAAGTATCTGCCCGGTGGGGACGGCTGCTGGGTCTGTTCAGCTACTACGTAGTACTACGTAGTAACTGTACGTACTTATCTATTGAGCTAGGGATTCATCCATTCACTCATCCATGCATGCACTCGCTAGCACCCGCAGCTTTAAAGAGGCTATTCAGAATCAAACAAGAAAAGAAAGGAAAAGCAGCCCGTGTAGCGTGTTTTGTTTTTCTCTGCTCTGCTGTTCGGCTCCATTCCATTCCATTCCATTAACATCCGTCTCAACTCGAGACTTTTCGCAGGATAATTCCATTCCATGTCATCATATCATATCATATCATATCAGCATAACCCCCCCCCACCCATCAAGCTCCATCCATACATACATACGTAGTACATACACACATCCTCTTTCCCAACCACCAAGATTTCCATACCTACCTACCTACCTACCTACCCATCCTCACATCAAACTTCAACATCAAACTTCAACTTCAAACTTCAACTTCAACTTCGTACCCTAGCCCCCACCCGCCACCCCCAAGAAAAACTAAAAAAAAAAAAAGCTTTCAAACTTTTTTTTTTCCTTACTTAGGTTTATTTTCCTTCCTTTCTCTCTCCTTTCTTCCTTTCTCTTTTTTTCCTTTCTCTTTTTTTCCTTTCCCTTTTTTTCCCTTTTTTCCCTTTTTTTCCCCTTTTTTTCCCTTTTTTTTTCCCTTTTTTTCCCTTTTTTTCCATTTTGAGAGAAAAGAAAGAGAAAGAGAGAGAAAAGCCACGCACAAAACAATTCCCCATCCCCCATTCCCCATTCCCCATTCCCATCCCCCATCCCCCATTCCCCATTCGTAGTACCGTCTCCCTCCCTCCCTCCCTCCCTCCTTCCTTCCTTCCCTTCTCAAATAAACAAAAGAAAAAGAAAAAGAAAAATGCAAAAACGAAAAGTATAGCTAGGGGGTATATTACCGTAGGAAGTAAGTACCTCCCTCCCTCCCTCCCTCCCTCCGGAATGGAGCCCCCCCGGCCGGAGGATCCCGCGACGGATTTCGAGGGCGCTCCTCCCGGCCCCGGCTGGCACACCTACCGTACTAGTTAGTACCTACCGGTACTTGCGGAATGGGCGTGCGTTCACAGCTTGCGTATGCTAGGTGGGTCGGATGCGATCGGTCGTGGCTGTCAAGATGTCGAGATACCTAGATAGACGTGCGTAGGTGAGGCGATGCTGTTACCCATCGCTAGACAGACGGTGCGGTGGAGAAGAAGCTTCGGGAATTTTGACGGGGTGATTAAGCTATCCTGTGAATCTTGCTACTCTCTCTCTCTCTTTATATATGTATATACATGATTATGTGTACCAATAGTGACGGCGTGCACTCCGTAGTGGCGTGGAAAGTAAAAGAGGACTCGACCAGGGGTAGGGGGTATTATGTGGACGCCGTGATGGTCGCCCTCGTCGGATCCATGGACAAAGAAAGTAAATCTTCATAGTGTACCACTCTATGTGCCGTCGTCGTCGCGTTTCGCTCATGTAATTTTCAAAATTCCAGATTCAATCCATCCAGCTTCCCACGTCGTGCGCCTGATGTCCAAACGCCGCTAGTGCAGAACTACGTATACAACCCATTAAATCCGTCGTCTCACGACTTCTTCTCAACCACGCACTTTCCCTCAACCCACTTCGCAAACTTGACGGTCGGAGTGTCGACAAGCCGCCAAAACAGATCAGCGACACAGATGACCACCGGCACATATACAGCAAGCCCCGCGAACCACGTCAGCTGTCGGCCCCAGAACGTCTTCATGCTGAAAACCTCCCCGAAGATGGGATTAAAGCGTGGCTCCAAGATCGTCAGACACAGGTTGTGCATCAGGTACAGAGCGTACGAGATGCTCCCCAAGTACTGCGGGATTTCCGTGGTGAATATCCGCTGGAGGGAGGGCAGCTGCGTGCAAGCAGCCACGATCTGGAAAGCGCCGAGGCAGAACCAGACTCGCTGGCCATTGTACGGAGCCGGGGTGAGTTTGTCCAGGAAACGGATCCCCCATGCCTCTTCCACATGGCCATTGGTCCAAGAGGCTATGAAGAGGCCGCTGATGACATTTGCGATCCAAAATGCTTGGATCAGCCGTGACCCGACCGAGGATCCACAGTCTGGCACAACTGGTCTCTCTTCGAATTTGGGGATGAGGGTGGGGCTTGGTTTCGGTGAGTGGAGCGAGCGTTCTTGCAGAAGTGTCAATTCCGCAATGAACATCCCACCCAGGAATTCCACCGTGTAGAGCTGGCCACCGTGGAAACAGAAAGTCATCAAGCCGAAGAGTAAGAAGAGGCGGACATGTGTCACGCACCGCGAGAGTCCGAGAATAGCCACGAAGAGCAATAACGATTGCGCGAACTCGACCGGAATCGTCCACAGCGCCGGGTTGTACGGCGGTTGAGGGTACCCAAGATCGTTCACTGCCCAAGACGCCCCTAGCAATCCCAAGCAGGTCATCCAGACGTTACTCAATTGCCCGGATAGAGATATTTCCCGTTGGGCGTATCGTGGTACCGACAAGCCGTAATACAGGGCTATGCCCATGATGAACATGGTAATGAACGAGGGGAGGAATAGTCGCAGGGCCCGGCGGAAGACGGAGGACGAGAGAGTGTTGGCGAGGGCGGCGTACTGTTGTGAATGAATCTGCTTGAGCGGCTTGTAGGAGAGCACGAATCCGGATATGATTAGAAAGATATGAACCATCGGCCGAGGTGAGTAGATCACCCGCACAAACGGTAATTGTAAGGGAGAAGAAGGGGCCCCATCCTCGAAGGCCCCGTACGGCTCCGTATACCAGCCCAGGGTTTCTTCGGTATAGTGTCCCATGAACACGATGAACGATGATACGCCACGCAAACCATCTAGATATGAAGTCGGATGCAGTCGGGGGGGCTTGCTGTAGCCAGGGCGCACCCTCCGCTGTATGAAGCTTGGGAGGAGACCGAATGATATCCGCTGGAACATCCGCATGGCCGGAGAGGAGAATATCTCGTGCTCTGGGTGCCGAGGGGTGCCTGGATCGACGATGGCCAACATCATTTCAAATTGATTCTTTACCATTTCCTATCTTCTTCCGTCGGCAGACTCCAAAAGTCCCCAGCGTTTCGATGTGGACGAGGTCTGGTAGGAAGGGAGGGAGGGAGGGAGAGAGAGAGTGAGGAGGGGAGGAATAGCAGTCGTCCAGATGAGGGGGGGGGAAGATCCGGACTCTCTCCTGTGGTGGTTGAGGATGAGGATGAGAGGGAGGATGGGAAGGAGGATAATGATGAGGATGAGGTTGAGGATGAGGTTGAGGTTGGTTGAGGATGTGGCTGTGGTTAAAGTCAAAATCGGAAGCCAAGGGAGGTAAGAAAAGAAAGGAGGCGGCGCACTGGATTCGAATGGAGTTGCAAGAATGTACTGTAATAACTCTGTTGAGCCCATCTTTCTCCAGACAGGGGGAGGCCTGTGCTTGACATGGGGAGTCGAGCACGAGTAAGTTGGTCCGTAAGGACGTCGTCCACTGATCCGAGGTCCATCAACGGAGTATGCTGTCATGCATCTGGCGGCGACGTCAACATCAAACCCCTTTTCCGGGGCTGTCAACCAAAATAGTTGGACGTGAAACCGAGGAGCCAAGGAAAGTCTGATATATATAGCCGTGGGCAAAAAAAGGAAAAAAAAAACATGATCCTTGAGGCTCAAGGCGAGACCCCAATATATTTATCTCTTGGCGCAGGCCCACAACAACAACAGAAGAAACAACAACAACAACAACAACAACAACAACAGCAACAACAACAACAATAACAACAACAATAATAGCACCAACAACAACAGCGACAATAACAGCAACAACTCCTCCATAGCCCCGATCTCTCACATCAGCCAACCAACCAAATGGCACAAATGGCCGCACAAAACAACCCCACTCGCCCACCCAACGAGCGAGCGAAGCACCGCCTAATTCCGAATCATGCTAACTATCAAACAAGCAGCAAAGGAAGAACAATAGACAGTACCAGCCAGCCTGTGATCGCCCTCCCGTCGGCCACTGCAGGGCCGAGGAGCGCTCGTCACGGGAGGATCTACTCAGCGAAAGACCCGACGACACTGCCGTGCCGGGTCTGGTGGTCGGCACAACAAGCATGAACCTATCTGCGCCGGCAACAGAGACAGACCACACACAGACCGGAAAACGCAGAACGGGAACATTGCTGGACGGAGAGGAAAGGCAGAGACGCAGAGACGCAGAGACGCAGAGACGCAGAGAAGCATCGGTCGCGAGAGACACAGATGCGGCACGGTGGCCATACGCGTTGCACAAGCGTTGCACAAGTATATATTTATCTATCTGTTTACTACCTAGATATAGATATACAAATATATACAAATATATACATATTTACAGCATAGAGGTTCCTCGCAACCTACCCCTCTGGAAGTGGTTATACTAATCGAAGCGCGCACGCAGTTGATTGAGCCTCACTCACTCAGCCCTTGCGTCTATGTATGTCCTGGCCTCCGTTCCGAACAACGGTCACAGAGCGTGGTGCTGGGGGCTCAGAAGGGTGCCGACGGCGAGTCGTGGGCCCGCGGGGGAATACCCGCACCAGCAGCACTTGAGACACCAGCTATCTATAGAGCTGGGGCAAGGGTCTGCTGCTGCAGTTGTGGCACTGTCGGGGTGCATACCGACAGGTAAGCTGGCTCCCGACTCTCTACAAGTACGGTACGTGGATTGTTGCCTTGTGGCAGAACGACGCATATAGCACACTCCTGAGCTGAGCCAGATCTGGGGTCGACGACAAATCAAGCGGTCCCAGGGCCGTGAGAGATACCATCTTGCGTTCGTCTGAAGCTGGACAAGAAATACGGGACCAAGCCTGTCATCAGGAGGTCTGAAAGGCGTTCTCATGCTTTGACTCTTTGCCTATTACTTCCTTAGTTACAAGTTACAGCTCAGGAAATAATACGTATGTTTTTCTTTCTTTCTTTCTTTCTCTCTCTCTCTCTTCTTTTACGAACCTCACCTACGGAAGGGAACCCCTCTCCAGCTATTCCCAACGCAAGCCACTCGACAAGTGATCGTTCATACCGCTGGGCATCTACTACCAGAACCTCCTCATCCCAACCATCCATCCAATCCATCCTTTTTCGTACGGGCAAGCCAGCCGCCAACATACGTTCCATACGTCAACGTAACCGAAGCCATCAAGCCATAAAAGCGAAGCGAAGAAGCAGACTCTTCGTCTCGGTAGGTACCTACTTACCCACCCCTCTCTTCGAATCCGACTTCCAAGGTAAAGTGATGATGAACACGGACGGGGAACGACCTCGTGATTCCCAGGCACTTGTTTACACCTCTGCTTTGCCAACCATGTTCGGGGGATCTACATAGGTATATACCTTATATATTGCACAAAGCCACATCCTCGCTCCTCCCAAGCTCCCAAAGGAAGCGAGCAAGCCAACCCCAATCCCGCATGGGAACACGGACTCCACGTCTCTTCCTAGGTAGGTACCCGGTACTTAACGCCATTGCCATGCCATGCCAGTGCTTCCCCCCTCCCTCCTAAAAACCCCCCCCTTTTTGTCCTCTATTTTCATCTCCTATTTCTCAGAGACGGAAAGAAAAGAAAGCAAGAAAAATAAAAGAAAAAATGAAAAAAAAAAAAAAAAAAAATATAGACTTATTTTTTAATTTTTTTTTTTTTTTTTTCCGGAAATAAAAAGACGACCCAAACTCCACCTCCAATCCATCAATCCATCCACCCATCCATCCCACGACCGCCCCACCACCCCCGTCCGCACACGCACACGAGAGAACCCGAGACCCATCGATCGGCGGCGGCGTCCTCCTCGCTAAGCTACGGTAAGCTTCAGATCTGCCCTTCGCTTCGCTTCACTTTCACTTCACTTCACTTTCACGTCGCGCGCCGTTTCGCTGCTTCGGGCCGCGCTGGGCCGACCCTTGCGGCCTACCTAGGTATACCTATACCTATGGACGGACAGTACAGTACAGTACAGTACAGTACGGGCGGCTGGCTGGCTACAGTACGAGACGAGACGGCGCTCGGACGGGGGACCAGGACGGAGACGGGGACGGTACAGTCGCGTTCGTGCTGGAAGGACACGGGACACGGGACACGGGACACGGGCATTTCTGATTCTGATTCTGATTCTGATCTCCCTGGTCCCAGCAAAGGTGGAGCGGAATGCGGGGGGTGCGGGTCGCGCTCTTGGCTGGCTGGGGCTGGGGCTGGAGCTGGGGCTGGGGTTGGGGCTCTGTGGCGCCATTTACTACTAGGTACTACCGGTACTACCGGTACTACTACTACTTATCGATTCGATTCCATTCCTTTCCATCGCGACTGTAAGTAGGTATAAATGTCGGTCGGATCACGTGTCTTTGCTTTCCTTTATCGGCTAAGCTCCTCCCCAACCCCCTTTATTTATTCTCGCGACGTGTAAGCGAGGTAGGGAAAGGATGGAGTATTATCAGTCTTTCTGAGGAGAAAAAAAAAAGGGGGAAAGAAAAATGACACGCTGAAGAAAAACCCCTGAGAGTGTCGCCGCTGCGGATGAGACGGTACCATGCACGCACGCATTACTTTATTACTTACTTCGTACAAGTATTAGTAAAACCCTCAAAACAGGTATGTGAGAGCGTCGATCCGTGAGTTGATTATATCCGCCACCTCTCCTCCTCTTCCACCTCCTCCTCCTACTGTACTATACCGATATATACCCTTCCGCGCCCTCTCAGATCAGATGAGGAAACAGCTTGAAGTACCCCGGCTGCAGCTTCTGCCATACGCCCTCCGGGTCGTACTTCCTGCTCGCCGCCCTCAGCTTCCGCACGCTCTCGGGCCCGTAGCTCGGGAACACGGGCTGCTCCCGCGCGGCGTAGTTCTGGTACGGTAGAGGAACGGGTGCCCGAGGCCCTGGTCGTGTGCCGTCTGGTTCGCGCGGCGGATCGCGGCGCGCGCGGCCTCCGTGATGCGGCGGTCGTCCGCGCTGGAGGACCAGGAGAAGGCGAGGTGGAGCACTTTTCAGGATGCGAGAATGAGCTTTGTGAGCTGCTTTTGTTTGGGGACCGCGGGGAAAGAAGGAAAGAAAGAAGGAAAGAAAGAAGGAAAGAAAGAAAGAAAGATAGGAGAATGATAAGGGTTGGAAAGGGGGGCGGGGTTATGGTTACCGACGAGTGGTCCGTCAGCCGTGGTGATGCCCACTGCGTTTCCGCCGTTCTGGCTGAAGTGCGAGATCAGATTGGTGGGGTAGGCTTGGAAATTGATGGAGGGGATGATGTTGGCTGCGTCTCTCACTCTGTTGGCCTCCTCCATCCAGATGGAGACGATCTGTGATAGGAGAACCGGGCTGTTCTTCGTCGTCAGCGTCCAAAATGTCTGGCTGTTGGAATATCAGCCCTGTAGTTCCATGTGCTGGGTTTTCGCTACACAAACCGAAAGCCCTTGGGGTTGAAGCTTTGGAATTCAGCAGTTAACCCCGTGAGGTTGGTAATGCGAAGCGTGTCTGATATAGCTCCTCGAGTGCTAGTGAAGTTTCGTAATATGAACGGGTTCTCTACCGGCTTCCCGTACTGAAGGTCTGTGACGATGAGGTAGGTATCTATCGATCGTTCATAGGCGTATGCTAGAATGGCTTGTGCGTACTCATCCCCGGGAGAATTGATGTTCAGCCAACACAAAGCGTTGATCAGAGAGGCCGACGTATCATTGCTGTAGATGTACGTCTCTGACCCGGCCCAGAGGTCTCCCTGGGGGAAGGTCACAAGGTCGAAACGAGTGACGATGCCGAAGTTGTTGCCTCCGCCCCGGAGAGCATAATACAGATCCGGATGGGTGGAGCGGCTGACGTTCTTGATCGAGCCGTCGGCAAACACCACCTAGAGCTGATCAGTACAGAGTATGAAGGAGCGGGAGCCGCATCCGTGTTACCTCATAGGTATTGACGTTGTCACACGCCCACCCGTACCGTCCGGAGAAGAATGACATCCCTCCACCGGTGGTGAATCCTCCCACTCCAATATCAGACACTCGACCTCCGATGACGGAAAGTCCTTTCGGCTGCAGCGCGTTGTAAACATCAATCCACAAGTTCCCGGGACCCACAGCCACCTCTTTTTGGTCGGCAGACAGCATGATCTGGTTCAGATTGACCAAGTCGATGGTGAGTCCCCCGTTGATGTTTGAAGCCCCAGCGAAAGCAGCATGCCCCCCGCTCTTGATGGCAAAATCACATTTCGTGCTTCGAACCGTCAATACCGCCAACGAGACGCCAAGAGGGCTCTGGGGAGAGAATCGACAGATCGGCAAAGCTGAAGCTTGCTGGAGGGACCAGTACTTGGACTCTTCAACATATACCGTATCATTCGGATACGAGACCTGCCCCGGTTGGACATAGGCAAGGAAGGAGCACTATCTGGTCTTTAGATCATAGACTGATCAAAAAAGGAGGGAATGTTTGTTACAGCTAGTGTACAGCCAGATGGCAGTGCTGAGTTGTAGAATATAGGTCTAGTATACTTCGAAGCATCTTGAGTTGATTTCAGGTAGTCTTCGATCCGAGAACTAACGACATCAATCGTCAGGGTTCTCTTCTTTGCGTCGCCTAGTGCTTGTAGGCTAAACGCATAGAGTAAAAGGCAAAGATAGTAGAGGCTCCACATGGTGATGTGGAGTTGAAACTTGAAAGGATTCAAGGAGGAAATAGCGCGACCCTGGGAAGTGAAGGGGGAAGTATCAGCGAGCTCACAGCTGTGTAACTCGACCAGACCAGAGATTGACGAGCTTGGCAATGTTGTACGACCTCCGGGTTCTAAAATTACTGGAGGCGATGCCTGTCTCGCCGTGACATCCTGCAGGCTGCATGCACATCGGAAGTCAGTACACTACGTACGCAAATTCAGCTGCGATCCGTTTGCTCTCCTTACGGACTTGTTTCTATATTTCGGTACCGTGTTGAATGACCAGCTTCCTACGGACTATATCCGGGCATACCTCGACCAGGAGGATATCCAGATCCTCTTCGCTCACCTCTTCAACATCCACAACTCCCCGTTTCAACCTTTTCGACATCGTTTCCTCCTCACCCATACTCAGTCTCACTCTTCTCGCAAACCTCACAAACATGCCCCAGATTCAGCGCGGAAGCGATGAAAGTGTCGATATCGTAAACCAACCACCCACTTCGACACACAAGACAAGTCCGCGAGAGGATGTTCCCTTTCTTCCAACACCATCGGAAGAGATGAGCCCGGCACCCAGTGTGCTGAAAAAAAAAACACACATTCTCTATCTTCCCCTGCCTCGCACTTCCCTTCCCTTCCCTCAGCTTGCTTACTTGCTTGCCATAGCCCTCAGCTTCATCACAAAGACCTCGATATTGTCAACGGCTTGCTTCTTTTCTTTCTATCCTTTCTTTCCCTCCCCTTCTTTCTATCTCAACATCGAACACGATCAATCACTCACTGTATCTCCACACCTACCTACTTACCTCCCTCCCTCCCTACCTACCTACCTACCTACCTACCATCCATTCATCCCGCCTCCCATTCTCATACACACATTATCCACTCAAAATATACATATAAAAAAAAATATAAATAAAAGCGAATCATCTATATACAACGCAACCTCATCTCAAACGCTCGCATGCCATTAGCTTAGACTAGAAATCCAGCTCTCGGCTACCTACCTACGTATCAGAAGCCGCTCTCTCCCCATCCTAATCAGTACCGTATCGATCGATTCATGCGTTCCCGGGCTAGCAATCTTGTAGATTATGAAAAGCTTCTCGCGGTGGATGGCTAGCTAGTGGGTTCCGGTCCAGAGGTATTAGAGGGGGGTTTCAAGACCGTTCGCTCTAGGGTACAGACAGCATCATGGAACGTTTTACTGGCCTGGTTGATCATGGTGGATTTTGGGCGATGGTGCTCGGCGTCCGTATGTTTCCGTTGTACCGGTATGGCCGAGCGAACCTTTTTGGAAGTGGTACAGAGATATCGGAGTCGAGGAGGGAGCGAAAGAAAGAAAAGTTTCCATGGCATTGTAGCAAAAGCAAGGCCTTGGCTATTTGCGGTGCGCTGCTATGATGACGGGATGGACCGGCGGATGCACTGGATGTTCACACAGTCAAGCTCAAAGATGTAAAAGAACAGTGAGGAAGAGGATGCAGCGCATCATAGAAAATATGAGAGTATGCTCAGAGCTTATCTTGAGTCATGATAACATGAAGAGCGGTGTTGCCTCTCGAGAATGTCGACTATGTTACACTTTGCTTCGCCTCCCGAATGCACAACCCCAACCTCCCTCAGCTACCAGCAAGTGTCTAGTACTGGCTAGCAGCCTGTTGGCACGCCTTCTGCAAATCACAAGTTCATTAGCATTCATCTTTCATTTCATCGCCATTCACTGTACGCTCAACCCGTTCAACCCTCTCCCTATCTCCTTCCATCCGGAATCGCAGGAAGTCCTTACCAGCTGCTCCAAGTACCACCCGCAGATCTGCATGTTCCCCTTATTCTCATTCATGCAAGTTGTGAACTGCTTGACATCCCCTTCGCATGCCTTGGGGCCCCAGCTGCTGCTCTGCTCGCTCGCCTGGGTGTTGTTGGCCACAGCACCCTGCTGGGCCTGCTCGGCAGCTGGCGCAGAGCTGCCGCCAAACATCCAGTTGCTGATGGCATGGCCGGCAGCAACACCACTGTTGCACAATAGATATCAGTATCATATTTCTTATTCCAATGTCTTGAACGAAAACTGGTGTGTATGCGTTTCCGTGTTTCCTCATTTCTCGTACTGAACTGAGGAGGAAAGGGAGGTGGACGTACGCAGCTGTCTGAGCAATGCCGCTGATCATGCCGCCGGCGCCAGAGCCCTGCTGAGGAGCTACAGGCGGTTGTGCTTGTTGGGGGGCGGGTGGTGCGGCGGAGGTAGTAGCTGGCCGGGTTTGCTGGGGAGCGACTTGTCGTTGAGGAACAGTTGGGCGTGCAGGGGCGCGGCCACCACCGGATCTGGATTGACGAGGCATCGTGGATGTAGGTTGGATAGTGTGGTGTTGGAAATTTAGGTATGTCGCAGTTGTTTCGAGGTTGAGGTTGGTATGAAGAAAGTCTTGATGACCAACGTGGAAGGGCCTCGGCTTTCTTCTGTACAGTACTTAATTTACACTTTTAGCGTGGTAATGACCAGCGCTGTGATTGGCGCAGAGGCGGCGAATTCAAATTACCCGGAGGCATTGGGTGGCGCAGAGGCAAGTAAACACAGGAATGAAATCCGAGCTAATCAAACGCTCTAAGTATCAATGATTGTGAGTTCATTTTTGATTCTAAAAAGTCACAATCACTTCGGTCAACGAAAGGAAGAAAAACAAAGTACCATTCATATCTCGCGACGCGGTCTCTGTACTCGGACGCGCTTTCTACTTTTCATCCGGATATCATAAACGCCATGCAAATAAATGCCCATAGACAGTTGGGTGCCTGAGAATTTCCTGAACGCCAATTCCATGTTCGTTGCCCCGCGGTCCAGAATAACGCCATGCTCTGGAAATGTCGTCCTAATCCATGGCTTCCTAACGGAAGTTTAAGCCTCGCGCTTCGCAGCTTTTGCAGCCAACTGTTTCTGCTTCATCTTGATCTTCTTCGCCTTCTTCGCCGCCTTCTTATCAATCTTCTCCCTGTTCGCCTCCCCTTCCGCATTTAATTTCGCCTTCTCCTTTTTCGTCATCTTCGGCCTCTTCTTCGACACTTTCTCAGCTGGCTCGGAGGACTCTGGAGAGGATTCGGAGTCGGAAGAGGAATCTTCATCGGCCGGTGCCTCCAATTCGCCCGCCTTCCGCTTCTTCTCGGCGTCTTTCGATGGCTCGTTGAACTTGATGTGTGCTATCGCCCTTTCCTTTGCTATTTTTTCCGCTCTCACCAGGTCGTATTTGTCGTTGCCAGCCTAGAAAGATCAGTAATTTGAAAGGGTGCGGATCCATCCGTCTATTCTGCAACGGAGACGACTCACCAAGCCAGCCTTGATGAACCGGGCCGCAGCTGCTCTGTCAACCGCCATCGTCCTCTCTAGGGGATTCTCAATATTTTTGATCTTGTCGAAGTACTGCTTGACCCGGGTGAGTTCCTTGAAGACCGGGTGGTCGCGAGCCTTGACGCCATGGAGTCGCAGATATGCTAGAGTAGATATTAGAAATGCGCACTTGTCCTGAGGGGAGCAACTTACAGAATAGCATCGACTCAATGGCATAGGTGACCAAGATATAAAGCTTGGCCTTGTCTAGCAAGGGCAGCTTGGAGGCAGTCTCGGACAGCGCGACCTTGATCAGAGGCTCCAGGGACTCCTCAAGATCATCTATCTCGTCGTCCAGTGTCTCAAGCAGAGACATGACCTTGGTAGAGTCCATTTTGAGGTGGTTGTAGATGTATGCCGGGCTCTTTTTGAGCAAGTCGACGATCCAAGAATACCTGCAGAAAGCAAAGCGGTTCGAAAACACTCCCACGCGGCCGCCGCTTAAACTACGGTCTCTGGATTTTGTACAGGGATGGGGAGAAGCGCGGGCACGGATCGATGATCTTTATATTTTCGAGGTACAGAGGCACCTCAAACTCGCACCTCTCTTATGTTGACGTCGCAGATCAGACTCGACTCGAGCATCGCCACTGGACTACTCCCCTCCAATCGCTTTCTATAAATCCCATCACTCGAGTCGCCCTTGTACACAATTGCGCCTCTGGACTCGAATTCAAACCCGAATACGAATCGAACCAGTCGCCCCTGGTTTTCTTGTATATCTTTAGCCCTCTTACCTCCTCCTGTCCAGCTGTATGTACCTGTATGTTTACATAGTCGCCACTCCGCGATTCCTGGTCTATTTCCTCCCTACCAGCGCATTCGGCCTGGTTCCACGTCTGCCATGAGTCGAGTCCAATAGCCATCGAGAAATTTTCATCCTGTCTCTTCCAGTCTGCGGTCGTCCGCTGTTGCGGGTGTTTCGAAGGATACCTCGTAACAACGCATGGCTCTACGATAGCACCGGCGCGGGCCGGGTGGCCAGGCGCTGTCTCTCTTTTACGCATCATGAGAGTTACTGGTGGCCGAGGAGGAAGACGAAGGGAGAGGCGAAGTGTACGACTAGGGTGGCTAAGATGGGTGACATGGGGATAGAGCAAGACATTAGAGCTGCAGGGAGGAGGATGTACAGTACGAAGAAGGACACAGAGATGGGAGGGAAAGATACAATCAGCTCAAAAAAAAAGAGAGGCAGAGACGGGGGATTGGAAGACTCCCCAGAATCTAGAAACACACAGCCCAAGTTCGTGGAAGAACCACATTTGCAAACCGGAAGAGGAGTGGAGGATGGCGATGCAGGACAGGCGGAGTCACAACATGTGGAATCCCCCATTGAATCTGCAGTCAGCAAATCGGGTCCTCCAAGCAAGGCCTGGGAGTCGACAAGTACGGGGACTGACGAGGAACGACATCCGCAAGAAGGGCATGGGATTCACCAATATCCGGATGGTACTCTTGCGGAAGGCAAAATCGAGGCTTTCCATCCGGACTTGTACGAATTTATGGCCCCTTGGTCACCCTGGGGAAGGGCAATGGACCCGGCTACAGGACATCATGTGAAAAGGGTTGCACCAGTGGAAGAAGCCAAACCAAAGCCCAACTGGCAAGACTTCGAAGATGGATCTACACATGATGACTGGCCTACGGGACATAAGGAAGAGGAAGCCGTGACTAAACAAGATCTTGAACTTGTTCGGGCAATGCGCGACCTGGAAAATCCAAAACAGACTTATAAACATTGGAAAGAATACGTCGCTTCGTTAACAGACCATGACACTCAATTGGAGCCTCTGAACCGCACAATCCACATCCTGGGACTCGGTACTGTTGGAAAATACATTGCCCATTCTATTGCTGCCTTGCCTCACGCCCCTCCGGTCACTCTTTTGATGCATCGCCCGCTGATGATGCAAAACTGGCACGACGAGGGCGCTGCCATCCATGTCATCAAGGGCGACAAGCTTGAGACGCAAACCAATTTCCACATCGAGTCATCAGCAGAGTTCAAGAGGCTCGATTCCCGTCAGCGATTCGCAGGCTTTGGTCCAAATGCCGAACACACTGCAGAGCCACCGGCTTACCCGATCGATACGGTGATTGTGACGACCCCCACCGACAGGACGGTAAAGGCTTTGCACACAATCAAGGATCGCCTTCGACACCAGTCCACCATCTTCTTCGTTAATGACGGCCTAGGGCTTGCGGAACTGGTCAACGAAAAAGTCTTCCCAGACCCGTACAAAAGACCAACATATATCCTTGGCAACATGACACACAAGCTCGAGTCAACCGAGCGTCACTTTACCATCATCGAAAAGTCTTCCGGGCGATTGCAGTGCTCCAAGCTCCCACAGGAGTTCATCACCCCGTTAGGGGCAATTTCAGGAGCCAAGCTGATAAGAAAAGACATGAGCTGGTCGGCAGGCGCCAGCCACCTCGTCGGCACTCTGGCCCGCACACCATGTCTCAGCACCCTCACTCTTGGCCACAAGAGCTTTTACGCATCCCAGCTTCAGAAACTCGTCGCGAACGCCGTCATTGGCCCCCTCTCTGTGGTATACGACACCACCAACGACTATTTGCTTTACAACTATGACGCTTCCCAGACCATGCGCTTCCTCGTCCACGAGATGTCGCACCTCATATGCTCCTTTCCAGAGCTCCGCGGTCTCTCACATCTCCAAACCGAGTTCAACACTAAGAAACTCGAAGCCATCATCGTCAGCAAGATCAAGGAGAGCGGAAAAAACCTCTCCAAGATGCTGCAGGACGTCCGGGCGGGCAACCGCACGGATATCACGTTTTACAACGGGTATCTGAAGCGCAGGGCATACGAGCTGGGAATTGACGCTCCAAGGAATGAGCTGTTGTTGCATCTGGTGAGCGGGAAGCGGGCGGCGAAAAGTCGGGAGGTGAACAACTATATCCCATTCGAGAATGACTATTAGGTGGCTGGCCTACACTCAGCAACAAGGAGGGCCGGGGGAAAGAGCGATGGCGATGTCCACTGCCGGTGTATATGTACAGTACAAGAGATCTTTCGGCGATGGGGCAACCCGTATCGATTGTTTTAGACAGCAATAATAAATCTGTTTTTCCTGCCCTCTTTTCCTCAGTTCTGAGGGCTTTCATGACTTTATGGCAAATCAAATCAAAATGTAACAAGAGCGGGTGGATATGGGTTTAAATAAATATTATGTGTGTGAATATATATGTCCAAAAGCTTCTCGATGCCTAGGTAGATGCATTCATGTACTTATTACATAAACAGAACGAACGGCTCCATCCAGCTTCAGATGAAGCCGACGGAAATATAGCATCCACAGCAAAACCCGTCAGTTAGTTAGTCAGTCAGTCAGTCAGCTAGTCAATCAAGCCTGAAAAAAGTACAAGTAACTTTGAAACCTTCGACCCCGCCCCTCCACCCTTCAAAAAACACCGCAACGAATCCGCGCGGCGGAAGTAAGCATTCGCGTACACTTCTCAAGCTCAAGGCGGCGACGACGCTTTGACCGGGGGAGGATGAAGGTCGGCCTACCCAGAGCCAGAGCCAGAGCCAGAGCCAGGGCCAGAGCGATTGATATCATCATCCTTGGGACTCTTCCCGTTGATGTACTGCCACAGGCGCGAGACGTCCTTGATCATCTTGCGTTCGGTCGTTCCGTTGAAGTTGGCGGCCTTGTCGCTGTTTTTGGAGGGGAGGTGGCGAGGGTTTCTATAAACGTGTTGGTTATATGTTCGGGGGGTTGTTCAAAGGGAGGGAGAGGGGGAGAGGGAGAGCACCCACCTCCTCGGCACCAAGGAATTCATAAACGTGTTCCCGGCCTCGTCCACCACGCCGTTGACCATGGTGAACATCTTGTCGAGGTAGTGCATGTTGAGCAGATGGCCCGGCCCCTCGCGCACGAAGACGGTCCCGAAGAAGGCGTTCCCGTCGGTGAACGGCTGCGCCTTGGGGCTCGTGAACTCCAGCACGCCGATGTTGGCGACGAAGTCCCGGGAGTTGGCGTAGTGCTCCATGTGCCGGATAACGCGCTCGCCGCGGCCGCCCTTGCTCTCGTCGACGAGCGGGGAGGCGGGCTTGCTGACGAGCGGGTTGTTGAAGCGGCGCGCGGCGTTGCCAAAGGTGTAGATCTCGAGCTTGGCCATGACCTCGTGCGAGAGGTCGGCGAGCAGCCAGTCGAGGATGGAGGAGCCTTCGATGCCGCCTTGGGAGTGGAGGATGAGGACGACCTTCTTGGTCGCTGGCGCAGCCACAGCGGCCCGGATCTGGGCACGACCTTGCCGGATGTCTCGCGTCTTGTAGTCGAGGTCTCTCTGAATGAGGCACTCGATGAGGTCGAAGATGAAGCCGTTGCTAGAGACGTTCAGCTGTGGTCTGTGGGGCAGTACCATGGTACTTCATTCGTGACTCTAAACGTACGTGGTGTTGCGGATGCCGACAATCTCACGCTGGAAGGTTCGCGCGAGGAGATCCAGGTTCGATTGAAGCCAGTTTTTCCTAGTTTCGTCAAATTGGCTGGCTTCGCTATGCAGAGTTGGAGAAAAGGGACAAACGCTGATCGGCATACCCAGTTGCAACTCCATTAATGAAGAACCACAGCTCCTTTTCGTCGTTGACGGGTTCGAGTCCATCGGGCAATCCGACCTGACACTCGGTCGTTCGCCAGCCGTTGAGAAGCCTCATCCCAACCCACGTGCTGCCCCAGAACGCGGCGACTAAAATGATGGGAACGACGCCGGGTACCAGCCAGAAGATAATAAACAACGCGGGCATAGACAGCAGCAGGAGGATCTGGGTCGCGAGGAGAACGGCATGAATGGTCAGATCCTTGATGTTGGCCCAGGACAGGTACAGCTCATCCAATTCCCCCGAGATCAGAGGTCCCATTGGCAGGATGATCTGGATCAGAAGTGAGCGGAAGTACACGATAAAGCCCAGATCAGCCAGCACGAGGCGAAAAGGATTCCGGTCGACATCCGAGGGAACGCTGACGAACGGATTATTCCCGAAAGGCTGGTTCTCGTTGACATATCCGCTGCCGGCCATGATCGCCTCGCTCGGAAACCCGTTGCTCACCATTGACAAGCATAGAAGAGTTGAAGTTTGGAAAGACGCGGCGGGAGCGGGGAATTCGGGAAGTCGAAGAAACGTGTAAACACGTGGGCTCCGGAGTATTTATTTATATTTGTTCATCAATAGCCGAGCTCGGAATGCAGAATGCTGCGGGCTCGTGCAAGGAATGCTTGGATTGCTGATATATCCTTAAGGCTCTCCTTCAACTCTGCAGATGATTGACATGTGAAGATGCAATGATCATGCACGTAGGTACCGGTAGGTGGGTAGGTGGGTAGGTAGGTAGGTAGGTAGGTAGGTAGGTAAGTAGGTAGTTGCATCTACCGGGAATAGCTACATTGCCATATTGTTGTACAGAATTGTTATAACCCATGGTTGGTTTCTGTTGGAATGGCGCTTTGGCTGACGTGAGCTGATGGATGACCTGCAAGCGAATGAATGACAGTAAACAAAAGCCGAGTATCATACCATAGCATATCATAACATAGCATATCACTATATAGCATATCATAACATAGCACGTTATAACATAGCATATCCTAACATAGCAAGCATATCATAACATAGCATAGCATAATATAGCATAGCATAATATAGCATATCATAACATAGCATATCGTAACATAGCATACCACAACATATTCCGGTCAAGAATACACCTATCAATATCATACTGCCTCCAGTTCACATGCAAGCTGTCGGAGCATTGACCGACCAGTTGTGACTCGAGGACCACGCCTCATTCCCAGCACTGCCAAAACGCTCCTCCCATCAGCCCGCCTGTGTACCGGGGCCTTCATCGAAGAGCTGGAACATTTGTCTCAGTGGCCATTGCCGTAGCCGTTGTTGGAATCCGAGACGAGGAGGATGGGGAAGTGATCGGGACGTAGTGTTGTGACCGAGGACCGATCTATATGCCGGAACAACGAAGGAGATGAGTGAGATGTTGGGCGTCTTTGATAGTCTGATTGATAGCTGATTGACGCTTCGAAGCTTGAACGAGCAGCAGCAGCAGCAGTAGTGGTAGTAGTAGTAGAAGAAGAAGATGAAGAAGAAAAAGAAGAAAAGAAGAAGCAAATAGGACTGATGAGTAACCTGCATCAAACTAATTACACCCGTCCAAGCGAGATATTTCTCCATTTGTAAACATACTGTAGTAGGAAGGCTGGGCCAGAGTCCCCAACATAGAAAGTAAGGTATGGAATCTGGGTGAGTTCGTCACATTGCTACTATTCTCGACTAATTGAATACCCATATTTCATTTTTGCGCTAATATAAAATTGACGAGCCACCCACCCCTTTCAAATTATATTACGAAGCCAAAGCATACTCCAAGCACCAAGATACTAAATTACAAGAGGAGAGAAGAAGTCCATTGTGGGGGTTTCCTTGGCATTTCTATCAGCCGAATTGTTCATTCCATCCCTTCTCAAAGGCCGGTAGTTAATCCAGGATCTCCAGTAATATCCCAGCTTTGCCAATCAGTGGGGGTTTCCAGGATCTCCAACAATATTCCAACTCTTCCAATCAATAGTCGCGCTCGAATATTTAAATAGCTCTCTCTTTGTTTCAAAGCATTTAGCCCATAAATCGAACTCATCATTATTATTTACCATATCAGTTGGAATAAGCATTTGCATACTCCAACCTTCATATAGGGTATATGAGAAGCGTAGCGCCTTCTTGGGGTCCTTAACCCTCGATTCGAGGTATTCCAAGATCTCATCTTCACGTCCGACCCATAAGTGCGTGTTTTTAATCTCACCATCCTCAGTCGTATGTTCATAATATTCTGGGATATATATTTTATTCGCTTTTGCAATCTTTTTCTTATTCGCTTTGATAGCACAATACCAAGATCCTGGTCTACCATTCCAGAGACCAGCCTCGTTTGCTATTTTTGAGGTATTAGCTTCGCGTAATAGGATAACGATTTGTAAATGTAAGAATCAACTTACACAAATAAAGGCCATTTCCAAGTTGTTGATATCGACCATTTAAATCGAATGCTCTATCTCTAAATGGCCTATTTCTAAAATTAATCATATCGGCCTCCAGCTTCATTTGGCGTAGTTAGTATAAGCTTATGCCATGCAACAGTCGGTAACCGACGATTAGATCAAGTGATTGAAACTTACTTTACTAACTGTTCGATAGCCGATGATTTGTCTTCCTCCGAAAAGTCCTTGAGCTCTATTAAGAAAAGAGTCCCAGCTTAAGCCCGAGGCAAAGCTCTGGGCAAAGCTCAAGGCCAGCAAGAATGCGCAAATGGACTTCGATTGTAGTTGCATCGTATTAATAAATATCCGAAGTAGTTTTGAAGCTTGGAAAGGACTTTCGACCAAGCTAACGTAGTTGCAGGAAGAGATATATATCTTCAATTTTTTTTACTTTTTTCACATATCCCATATCATATTCATTTGACTAACATTAGCAAGCGTATTAATAGTTTCTACCACGGACCGTCCTTCGACCGTCTCTTTCAACGATGGTCCTTGACTTTTAAGGACGGGTCAATAGACTACTCGTCGTCAAGACCTGAAAAAAGATTGTATTCAATAAATGACGATTCAAGTGATTTGGATCGTAGCTGAAATAGGACCGATTTAATTAGTAGGATTATCGTTCCTTAGAGCCCGTCTTTTGTAAAGAGATTATCATTGAAATACGACTATTTTAATCGATCGGATCGTCGTTTATACAAGTCGGGTCTTTTTACGAAAAGACCGGGGATCATCCGGGGACCATCCGGTGAGCATTCCGGGACCATCCCGGGACCATCCCAAACCCTTGCTCGAAAGCTGATATTAGTAAGCAAATATCTTATCTCGGTCCCTTGCATCTTATGCTCCTACAGTATGGAGTAACAGTCAGTGCGCTGACTTTGACCTGCGAGCTCTCGGTAACGGTCAAGACAAGCAAGTTTCCAGGTCAAGCAAGTGTCTCATTTCACTTATTTCCAATTGAAAGAAGTTATATTTTACAATATTAATTGCATTTAACAACAGATATATAGATATAAAAAAAATCGATAATTAAATAAAGCTCGATTGCTCTACTTCGTGCATTTATTTTTCAATATTATTACCGTACTCGTTGCGTTATTGATTTATTCGGGTTGCAAACCGCATCAATTCTAGCTGATATTTTGATCTTCCGAAGCTAATAATCGATAACTTATTTCAAGTTTTCATTTTCATAAAACAAGTCTTTTACGCAATAGATATTATAATAATGAATATATATATCTAATATTTGATAATATACTAGGAGATCGTAGCGCTAATACGTAAGCTTTTATTATTATAGCTTGTTGCGTTGTAAAGTTATTTACGATCCAAACCGTGATTTTTGATTATTTTTTATGATCTTTAACTCGATTTTGCATATTATTTAAGATGGGACACTTCTTGCTTGACCTGGGACAGTTGCTTGTTCTGACTGTTACCGAGAGCTCGCAGGTCAAAGTCAGCGCACTGACTGTTTATCATCGGTTACCTTGAATTTAATTGGTAAAAAAATCCCGATCTGGCTGCGCCAGGTCGGCACCACCAAGGCGGGACAGTAACGGTATACCACTTATTAAACAACAACTATTAATAAACAAAATGAAATAAAAAAAATTCGTATGCTTAAAAAATATTGCTTTACAAACCTGAATTAAAAAATACAAAAATGCGTTCAATTTCAGTGATTCAATACATCAAAATGTAATGAAAATATAGCTAATAATTGTCCTAAATAATTCAATTTTACTTATCTCCTTCGATTATCTTAACAACTATAACCTGAACTAAAAAAAACGATTTAAAGATCGAAAAGAAATTATTTAATCTGTCATTCTATTAAATATATTAATTATTCAATAAAAGTTGGTAGTAATGCACGCATTCTTTTAATAGGTAGGTTTGAATAAAAGTCCGATTTTCGTATTCTTCGCTTATTTTAGTATTTATACGGCAATTCTGATCATATACGCATTAGTAAGGCCGAAAAGTATATATCAAAAGTACCTTACTATTTTTACTACTTAAACTTCATACAATAAATGAATAACAACTTATGATTAAAATTTGATGAATCGATTAATAGTAAACTCAGTACGGTGCATCCTTTGATACAAATACAAAAACAATTACGATATAATAGTCGATTGATTTTTATTTATTATAAAAGGGCAAGTTTTACCGTCCCGCCTTGGTGGTGCCGACTTGCTATAGCAAGTGGGTCAATTCTTTCGGATTAAATTTAAGGCAACCGACGATTGTACGGAAGCGTACATGCGGATAATGAGTCAAATTTCGCTGAATCGATCGACTTTAATATTTGATCGACGAAAGCGTTGATATTCGTTAGCTGGAAGCGATACCAAGGTCAGCGCACTGTTTTTGGTTCTCATATTGAAGACCATCTTAAATACAACTTCGAATTCACACTTAGAGCCTGTATGGCTCGCAGATGCAAGCCAAGTTGCACCACCAAAATATTCTTGCATCTCCAAGTTGCACGTCAAGATGCAAGAACTGAGCAATCTGTATGGCTCGTGCACGTATATCTTATAAAGTATACATCTGACCTGGCAACTTGCAGTTGCACCATACAAATCGAAGTTACAGCAAAAAGCTCCAACTCCTAAGTTGCAAGCTCAAGTTGCAAGCTCAAGTTGCAAGCTATTCACCCTTTCTCTCCCCCCCCTCTTCCTCACCCTTCCTCCCCACTTTCCTTTCCGCTTATTTTATTAGTCACTTTTTCATCCTTTTACAACACTACCTTTTTGCAACAGCTTTTGTTAAAAAAAGATTTTAAAAAGGCGCGATTTGCGCAATCGCAATATCGGTGTTATTATTGCTGCAATAAGAGCGTGCGCCGCTACTTAATATTATAAAAACAATTTCGCAAAAACACTTTAGCATATGTTAAAGATAATAGGTCTTCAATAAGTAAAAGAGCTCTTTTATAAACAACTTAAGAGTCTTTTGAAACGATTTTCGATATATTGAAGACTTGTTAATACGCAAAGCCAAATTGCGAAATACTCGATACATGCGGATTTCAAAAAGGAACTCGCAAGAAGAGCCTTTATAATAAAAAACATCGAGTTCAAAGGAATCGATGTAATAAAATAGCGTTATTGATCTTAAGTTTATTACGACAGAAAATAATTAGTGATTATATTAGATCGTTTTTTTTTATCTTTGAAAAAAATAATCTTAAGTTGCAGATTGCTATTCAACTTGCTAGTTGCGAGCCATACAGGCCTTAAAACGTGCAACTGCGAGCCATACCCACCCTTTAGCCAACTTCCTATTTATGATAATGCAATATCCTTTCCTGATTCAATAAGCGAGAAATACTTAATAGGGTACGATCTGCTGAGGTGAGTGGTCCGGACAAGAAGTTCACCAACTTTTCTTGTACAGCCGCGCCAAGTACTCTTTAATCGGAGATCAGTAGCATAGTATCTGAACTATCAGAGGCAGAATGTCTTTTTCACTCAATCAATCACGCTGTCAGTCAGGCTTCCAAAACACTCGTTTGGCTTAGCAGACTCTGGTGCCTATAACGATAACCGAAATCGGAGGAATCAATACATATCATACCTCCGCACCGGAAGACGTAACCACTCGCTGCCATAGCCTTTATAACAGAGAAGCCCTGTTGCATTGCGCGCTCAACAATCCCACAGTCGGTATAAACACACGTCGAAGAATGCGCCAAACAAAGCAGGCCAGATATCTTTTTCCATCCATAACCAGCGCTATCATACGGAGCCCCAGTCCAAAGTATTGTACAATGCCGCAGCCTGCAAGCGCGGTAGATGCCCCAATCACTCGAAGTGTCATCGTTCGTTGGGCGCTCGCTCGAAACACCGCCCCTCTGGTAATGCGAACTTCCACCACCTCGTACACCTGCTCCAAACTATGCTCCTCCTACTAGGATATTGTTGACTGGGATGTGAACTGGGATTGGTGTGTTAGATAGTTGATCCAGCCTCACGTAGTAGGAGAGGACTGACTGAGCTTGACCAAGTAACCCACGGCGCCCATGACGAGAAACCCAACACCGACAGCTTGCGAGATCTTGATGAATTCTCTACGATCAGCTGTTGGATAGTTAGCAGGTGCTTGATTGCAGTAGTCCGTTCAATATGTTGCTCTGCGCTGGCTGCCTCTGTCTCTGCTGTTGTCTCGAGGTATCTGTTCTCGGGTCCACGACTTGAATTCCCTCGAAAACCAATGATACCAGCGCAGAGTATAGATTCTAGGAGTTTTTAGAGAATATTGAGGAGGGCTCCATACGCTTCGTGCATTTGTTAATGAATTGCGTTCCGTCCTTGACGAAGTCCCGAGGGATTTCCATGAACTCTTGGATTTGGTCGGACATGGTTGCGGGATTTGGATTAGATTTTTCGATCGGGTGTAGCAGAAGATGATTGTGAGGTAGATTCGCTGGCAGGGTGTAGAGAGCGACGAGGTGTAGTTTTCGTGAAAGCCGTGATGGTGTGGTCTGCACTCCAGGTATCTCGTAAGGTTGCGCTGGCCTCTCGGATAATCAAGGGGCCGGATCTGGGTTCAATCGCCGACGCCCGCTAACACAAACCTAATATCACGTGATGTTTAAAAAAGCTAAGCTCTCTGAGGCTGGCTCGGGCTTTCTCGCAATTCCAACTCCGACTCCTGGCGCATGGATCCCTCCAGCAACATCGTCAACATCCAAGCTGCCAAACCGACGACGGCGACGGATTCTCCCATCCTGCGACTCACCTCACCTATGCAGCTATCGATACCCAACGCTCGACTCTAATTTACGAGGCTCAGCTCAGCGACTAGGTGTTTGTTGGACAAGGCTCGGGTCATCAGGCTGGAGATAGAAGGGGTAGCTGGACTGGACAGCTGGGCAGGGTCTTCTTTACAAACAACCTTCATTGTTTCAGTCGGATCAGACCAGACCAGATTCCAGATCAGATCAGATCAGCTCAGCTCAGCTCATTTGTTGCTTTCACTTTGAAGAAGCTGGATCTTGCTCTCTTCAGACGCTCACTCAGACTATCTTCAAAGGTTGTCTGAACCGAACGAACTTATTCAAGATTGCAAGCACAGAGCTTCATCTTCCCTCTCAATTTGTCTGCATCGGCCAATGAAGGCTATCAGACTTGACAATAGTTCTATTTGGTTTTAGGAGTGTACGTATCTGTATCTATTCCATGTATTTCGGACCAAGTCGACGTTTTTGCGCGCGTGTTGGAGGGTTGGGAGTGCTAATTCAGATGTCTTCATGCGCTGATCTTCATGTCATTATCCTACAGAAATCCTTCACTGTGGAATAGAATCAGGGTGTCATTAAAACCAATACAGATCAATCTTCAAACACAGATAGACTTTAGGTCTTAACTGCAGGCGCGATGGCTGACGACGAGTTCGACATCGATATCTATGGCGACACCAACACCGAGCAGGAGGCGGAAGGTGAACTTAAGAAGGATGATGAAGGCGACGTGAAGATTGAAGGTCTTTCGCCAGTCGATGGTGATGCGACTGAGGCAAACACTTCGAAGCACGGAGAGGCACAGAACGACCAGGCAGAGAACGACCATGGCGATGTAAAGCTGAGCAATGGTCAAGACAGCCAAATTCCCGAGCAGCAGAAAATCAAAAGCACCGACGATTCTGGAGGAGATTCGCTGAACATCCCGAAGAAGGCCCCGCAGCAACAGGGTGTCAAAAGGAAGGAGGGTTCCGATGAGCGTCCAATCGATCCTGGAGCTACGACAGCCTTACTGATCTCTGATTTGAACTGGTGGAATACAGATGACGATGTCCGAGGATGGGTCAATCAGGCGCAGGTTGAGGATGAGATGAAAGATATTACTTTCTCGGAGCACAAAGTGAATGGCAAAAGCAAAGGGTATAATGAAGAGAATCTGTCAAAAAAGAATAAAAGAAAAATAGACGCTGACACAAAAATTATAGACAAGCATATGTTGAATTCTCCTCCCAGCAGGCGGCTACGGCTGCGAAGCACAAGATTGATGCATTCGGCGAGGGCCAGCAATACGTCAAGAAGCATACCGTCATCTACTCCAACCCTAACGTCAACCCATTCCGAACGCTTCCAAAGGATGCTCCTGCACGAGCTGGCAAGGATGGACCAAGCAACCGGGCAACTTCTGGTAACGGCCAAAATAATAACTTTGGCGGAGGTTTCCGAGGACGAAGTGCTGGTTACAATGCCCGAGGCAACATGAACCACACCATGAACAACAACAATAACAACAACAACAACAACAACAACATGAACAACTTCAACCGGAACTTTTCTCCCTCCGGCATGGCTGGCTACCCTATCCAAAATCAATACCCTAATAATCCTCCTATGAATATGCAATTCTGGAACCGTGGCGGCATGATGGGCGGTATGCGAGGCGGCGGACCTAATATGAGAGGAGGCAGAGGCGGCATGAATAACATGATGGGTGGTATGCCTATGGGAGGGATGCAGGCGGTTGGTGGTATGCCTATGATGAACGTGGTCCCGAACGTGGGCCCCATGCCTGGTATGCCAGGTAAGTTCTCCCCATGCCGTTCACATCTCGGCGTTGTAATATGTTACTGATTTGATATAGGCGGCTTCCCGGGTATGCAACAACAATTCGGTCCGTCTTTCTTTCCCCATAATTCAGTAGGGGGAGACTGGCAAAACCCTCACGGCGCCAAGCGACCACGACCGGAGTGAGCTGGCCAGTTCGTATCTGAGTTCATTCTGCACCCAACGGTCGATGCCAATTTCTGCTCGGGCCAAATTTAATCCCATTTGAGAGGGCAGGGTCTGGCGTCCGATGAATTTACGGTTGGAATCTCTTCCCTGGCTTCGGGACGGCGAACTCTGCTTCTTGCTTGTTCTTTCAAGATTGTACGTTTAGATGGCATTTTATATGCGTAGAAGCATCCATGCACTTGTTTCTTAATGCCAGCCGCTGTCTTCATTGCTCTTTCTACTTTTGTACAATCTCGGCGTCATGGTATTGGTCAAAGGTAGTGTCGGTCAGTCACGCCTGCCGTGTGTTGGTCGCAGAGCGAGGTATTTTTCTTTCTGTCGTCTGTCTACTTGTTCAGGTATCGCATTGCAACATCTCATCCATATCATTGCTGCAACGGGCTTTCGCATCGCTACTCTTAACGTATAACTCATTTTGGATTCTTATCAAGACACACGTCTATATCTACAACCGGCGGTAGACACCATGGCTTCTCGTCCAGGCACTATTGACTTTCTCAAGAAGCAACCCGAATTAGTAGACTGGGGAAATTACCCTCGGCCGGAGGGGAGAAGGGGACGTCGAGACATCGCCATCGAGAACTGGGATGGAGTCTGTAGTGACGGTCCCTACAATGGCCCAGGCCGTACATCGACGGGGGCCACAGACTGTGCCATGTGGAGGCAGCAATGCCCAGGGTGGCCCAACCCCACTGACTTGAGGGTGCGACCTCGAGAAGTGGAATTGAAAGACAAAGAAGACAAATACGTGGTGTTCTACGGTGGTGCACAAATAGCAATGGTCGCTGTGGCCGGTCTTCTGGTGATCTTCTGTGCCCTACTGACTGGCCTGACACTCGCAATCTGCGGACTCGACATGAACTATTTGCAGCTTAGAAGTGTGACGGGAAGTCCGAGAGACAGGTAATGTTTCAAATCTAATGTCATGACTTAACTCTCTACTAATGCCTCGCTTCAGACGCCGGGCTCAGAAAGTGCTTTACATGAAAAAACACTCGACGTGGATGCTCTGTAAGTCTAAATAATTCAACCTGAAGCCTCCCACATGCTGATAATTGCAGGTTCATTGGTTCTTGTTTCAGTCGCATGCAGTCAGACTTTCCCATTCGTCATCCAGAGCATTTACCATGGATCACAGGCGTGGGTTCCCATCCTGATCTCGACCTTGACAATGGCCATATTCGTGGAGATCCTTCCTCAATACATCATTCCCAAGCAAGCAGTGGCCTGGGGTTATCATTGCTGGCTCATAATTTGGGGCTGCATGTGGGCTACGTGTGTTGTTACCTGGCCACTCGCCTGGTTGTTAGACAGCATATACACCAAGAGGGACAAGTTCGGCGTGTTCAAGAACAAAGAACTTGGTGCAGTCATCAAGTACCACGAGGCCTCTGCGAAGAATGGCGGAAAACTCGGAAAAGATGCAACCCGCATCATGCTCGGAGCATTGAAACTTGACTCCCAAAGACTCGATGGTGATGTCCTTCGAACATCGGACTCCAGTCTCGACGAGAGCTCGCAGGACCTTGAAAAGGCAACATCGCCTGTCTCTCGGGGTGTCATCGTCAAGTGGAGTGCGGTCAAGACTGTCAACATCAAGGATATTGTGGACGAAGCGTTCATTACGAAGGTCAAGTCTTGGTCCTATAGCCGTATACCCGTGGTTGGCTGCCCACCGTTGGTCACGGACGAGAACGGCATTATGAGAGATCCCTGGGAAGATAACCAGATCTTTGGCTTTCTTCATGTCAAGGTATGCGAGCGCTGGTGTGAAGCCGTGAAGCTATTGACCCAGATTGCTAATCGTATCGCAGTACCTCATCGGCTTGGACACTCAAAACAAGGCAAAATCCGAGACAAAACTCACTGTGAGGGATCTGCCCCTATATCCAGTACCAATCGTGAGAGACGACATGTCAGTCTACGAGCTTCTCAACCTCTTCCAAATGGGAATGTCAAGGTAAGAAAGGAATTTTCAAATTTTCAATCATAAATTCTGACAAAACATTCCTAGAATGGCAGTAGTTGTCCACGAATCGCTCAATGAGGGTGTTTCCGATACAGCCGTAGACGCTAAAAGAACCCACGACAAGATCTTATGGACAGCTACCGCAAAAACCAACACCCATCTCATGTCCAATGTGAAAGGGGGTAAAGGAAAAGATTACTGGACCATGGATTACCTCAAAGCTGCACAAGCTGCTGCTGCTGACCCAGCGAAACCGAGACAAAATGTTATCGGAATTCGATGCCCAAGACCTATTGGCATTGTCACATTTGAAGACATTATTGACACGATTCTTCAGAAGACTAGCCGAGACGAGAGTGACTTCTTCGTCCGCGATACTTCATTCCCGCCCACTAAAAGTAGGAAAGCTGGAGATCCTCGTCCCAAGGCCGGTCCGATAAGTCCAGGTCTTCCTCGGGCACCGAAACAAGCCCACGTATCATTTGACCAGTCTGTTAATCTAGGAACTCTAAGGCAAAGAAAGGTGTCTGACAGAGCCAGAGCGCGCGGTGGTTTGGATGGAGCCGACGATGGCCGCCCCGCCGGCCAAAATAGTATCAGAATTCCAAAACGACGTAAATCGACCGGAAGCTCCTACACCAACAATAGTGATGGGGGCTTCCATGGAGTGGATGAGCCCCATGCCTCTATGGATTGCAACATCCTCATGACAGCTGAAGAGATCCTCGAGATGGCAAACACCTCATCCTCAGACTGCGCCGGAAATCCTTATTCTCGTACCAATGTGGCTAGCTCACCAAAGGGCAGAAGTGAGAGCCCGATCCCAGGTGGCAGTAGCACCTTGAAGCGTTCTCTCAGAGATGTCAGCCCCGCGTCGAGGATTCGACCACTTCGTCGTGTTGGTCCATTTTCCCGAGGTGGTTCATCAAGCTTTGATAGGGAGAAGGAGACTCCAAATCAGGAGGAGCAGGCCAAGGGCGTATCAATGGAGCTGACGATGCCGGTCCTGTCAGCTTTGCCAGAGGAGCAGGAGATGAAGGAAATATCAAAACTGTCAATTCCAGTTTCCCAGTGTAAGTTTCTGGGTATCTTCATTCCGTTGGATCCTCACTAACTCGCCATCTACTAGCCCCGTTCGCACCCCCTGGACCAATTCCTAGGGCCAACTTAATGCTTGAATACAGCCGAAATTTCTCTGGACTTGACATGGAGAGTGTTGGAGACACTCTGGACTCTATGATTGAGCCCAACAGTGGGACTCGCATCAAGAGTGGGGAGACAACATCTTTGATGTCTTGGTCATCAGATGATGATGCCCATCTATTCCGTGTTTACGACGCGTACCCAGTCCCAGCTGGCGAGAGACACGAGGTTTCATTCTTCAACAACAGTCTCAGTGGCACATCTGAAGGCAGGGAAAAGACCAAGCCGTACGATGGCTTCCCACCTGAGCTGCTTGATATCACCAATAAGAACAACCGGGTTCCAGATTTTGTATCGAAGACTCTACCACGAAGCATGGCAAACCAGCTGGCTCGGGGGCTTTGCGAGGAAAGAGAGACCCCGCGCGCTAGAGAAGGCAGTTTCCACGATGATAGAGCAATGTTGCCGAGTCAGAGAATGAATCTGACCGGCTCGCTGGGGCCCGGCGGCAATAGGAGCTTGAGCTTGTGGTTCTGACTGGGCGTCTCTGACATGAATTACCGGGCCGTTTTGCACGTTTTTGCGGCGTCTTTTGTGCCGAGCGCTACCTCCCTTGCTTTTCTTTTCCTGTGGTAGGTCATATAATCTCTAGATTTCCTATCAGGCCAGGATTGACTTGGGGCTCGTGGGCATGGAATCACTCATGTTTAATTTTTTCCAGGATTATAGTATCTTTAGACTGGTCACCAAGCCTCACTGTCTTAGACCAACCCTTTGCACTCATTCGTTCATAGGATAGAATAGAATAGAACGGTCAAACATTCCGTTGCTCATGAATCAATTCTCTACTCTATCCTCTCGATCGCACTTTGCAGTAAGCCATCAATCTGCCTCCACCGTCTGGCCAACACGTCCCTCATCCCGGCCGTCCCCTCCTCCAACCCTTCAACCTGCCTAATCTTGTCCGCTACGTCTCTCCGATACGCCTCCAGGACCTTGCGCAAGAGCGCGTCGACCTCGGGCTGGTCGAGCTCGCCGTCGTCCACGCCGCTCACGAAGCGGCGCCACCGGCCGAGTGGCAGGCAGCGGATGCGGAGCGCGACCTGGGTGCGGTGGCAGACGCCCTGCGCCCGATCGAGGGTGTAGTTTCCGAGGAAGCCCTCCTCCTGCAGGTCGCGGCGCTGGGACGGGGTCAGGCGTGGGAGGAGGGCGGGGTCGAGGAGGGTATAGTCGTCCTCGTCGTGGTGGTGCTGGTGCTGGTGTTGGTGTTGTCGGTCTGTGTTTGTGTCGGAGGAGGGGACAATGGTGGTGGCGATGGTGGGGGAGGAAGAGGAGGAGGAGGAGGGGATGATGAAGCCGTACTCGGCGAGGAGGAAGTCGTTGCTGTGGGTTCCGTAGGAGATGTAGATCTCGGCGCCGCGAGTGAGGGGGGGGGTGGAGGTGGAGGTGGTTACTGTGTAGCCGGTTGGGGAGAAGGAGACGTCGCTTTTGGGGGGGAGAGGGGGGAGGGTGGGATGTTAGTTTGGTTTGGTTTTTGTATCTATCGATTGGGATGGGATGGGTGGCTGCTGGGATTCGGAGTTTTTTGGTTGAGGAGGAGAAGGAGAAAGGGGAGAGAGGCTCACCAAGCGTTCCTCGAAGACGTGTGGTTGAAGTAGTCCGCGAAAGGGTTGAGTGCCATGCAGTCGTCCCTGTTCTTCGGCGCCGCTCTCGCGCTGGCGGTGGGCGACACGTAGTAGAAGGTTCGCGTGTTGACCAGCAGCCAGGCGTGGAGGTAGCGGTCGTAGCTAAGGTCCGGGAATGCGGCGGTGGCGGCGGCCCAGTCCCTCGCGAGCTTCTTCTTCTGCTGGGCGAGGAGGGAGGCCGCTTGTGGTGGGAGGAGGGCTTGGAGGGTGGAGGGCCAGCAGAGGGGCATGCTGGATTTGAAGGAGGCGCTGTTGCGTCGCTTGGTCAGTATAGGTGGTAAGTAGACTTTTTGTTGACGAAATTTTCCCTAAGCGAATTCGGGACTCCATCTCGTGTCTTAGAATGGTGGGGGTCGTGAAATGAAAGGGGTTTTGGACGGACGTACTAATCTGGGAGGACAGCGCGCCATGGTGCTCGTGATGGGGAGGTATCGAGGGCGAGGAATGCAGCGAGGATGTTGTGGACTGTATTTTTGGTCGGGGGAAGGGCGTCAGTTATGGCTTTTGGAACGCTAGATATGTCTATCAGGGCGGAGTGGGGGACAGTGAGGAGGGTCGTGTTTGCCTGTGAGAAGCAGAGCGTTAGCTGGTTGAAGGTGCTTGAGTGAAGTGTTTGAAGAGGAAATGATATGAGAAGCGTCGATGATGATTGGAGGTTTATCTAATCGAGATGATGTAGACAATAGACAAGAACTTCCTTGGCCTCCAAAGCGGCTGAAAATACGCGAAACTGGACCCAGCTTGGATATAAGAGTAAGCTCAAATTCCTGGAGTTTAGGATAACGACGTCCAGGAATGAGTTGAGAGAACCCATGTCCTCTCCTTGACTGCTGTAAATTTCCATGATCACAAACAAGGCTAGGACTCATAGAGATCATCATGTTCAGTAAGATATATACTCGGATGATCAGAGTAAACAGAATAGCCAAGATAACCGAAAGTTTGTAAATAAACAAGGAGAAACTTTTCGCGTGCCATGAAATGGGGGGAAAGAAAAGTGGAGAAGACGAGACCAAGACGATGCACCCACAAAGCAAATAGCCGTGCAAAAAGCAGACGAGGTAATAGCAAACAAAGTGCAATCCAGAAAAGAAGGAACAAGGTAATGAGGTGAGGATATTCATACTTCATGCTTCTGGGTAGCAATGATGCCAAGCCCTCGTCCCTCGAACTTGTGCGCCGCGATCCCGTTGATCTTGATACCTTGCGCAACAGCCCATTCCGTAAATTCTTCGTGGATCTCCATCTGGTGTTGAAGGGATGATCATGGGCTGTCCAATGTACAGTTTACCGGAAATTCAAAAGGCGAGGTCGAGGAATTTCGTCGTGGATCGTTGCTGCATGCGGCCCGGCCCGGCCCGGCCCATGGACTTCGGCTCGAATCCAAAGCGAAGCGGACAGGAACATCAACATCCGAAATACTTCGGTCGTCAACACCACTCCCTCCACGCAACTCCCATACAACAATGGCTCTGTTTCTACGGCAGAATGCACTGAGAGCTGGTCTTCCCCGGGAGCTGGTAGCATCATGTACGCTCTCACTTAATACGCGCCACTTCAGCGTGCTCCATCGCCCACCCCCGAATTACCCTGGCCATATTCCTCTCACTCGCATCGAGAAGCTTGGTCTCGCAGTAGGCTCAGCCTTTGGCTCCCTGCGAGACCCGTATCGTGGAGGTAAGTCTGAGCACTGCGCGCAATCTACCCATCGCAACAACTAACACGAAGCAGACCTGATCGCAGCCCTTGGCGAAGCAACCGCAACACCCTACTTCATCTACCGCCTCCGCGACGCCATGCTCGCGGATCCTACCGGCCGTCGAATCCTCAAGGAGCGACCCAGGATCACAAGCAAGACGATGCCGCTGGAATATCTACGAGCGCTGCCTGAGAACAGCGTGGGAAAGGCCTACGCCGACTGGCTCGACCGAGAAGGCGTCACGCCCGACACGCGCAGCGCGGTCCAGTACATCGACGACGAGGAGTGCGCGTACGTGATGCAGCGGTACCGCGAGTGTCACGACTTCTACCACGCCATCACCGGGCTCCCGATTATCATCGAGGGCGAGATTGCGGTCAAGGCGTTCGAGTTTGCGAATACGTTGCTGCCCATGACGGGGCTCAGTTTGTTTGCGTACGTGAGGTTGAAAAAGGAGGAGAGGGAGAGGTTCTGGGACATTTATCTGCCATGGGCAGTGAGGAATGGGATTCAGGGGCGAGAGATGCTGACGGTTTACTGGGAGGAGGAGCTGGAGAGGGACGTAGGGGAGGTCAGAAGGGAGTTGGGGATTGAGAAGCCAGTTGATTTGAGGGAGATCAGGAAGGCCGAGAGGGCGAAGAAGAAGGCCGAGAGGGAGGCTAGGGAGAGGGCTGCAGATGGGCTTGGGTTGAACTGAATAAACAGTTATGGAGCTTGGATGTTGGGATAATGAACTCCATTCTGGTCTCTGCAACGCGAGAGGAATGTCACAATCCTGAAGACCAGCAAACTCCATGATATCCGTCCCCCTGTCCCATACCGTATTACGACTCCCGTTTGGTATGGTAATGCATCCATACCTGTGATCGTTCCTTGAGTATCTTTTCCTCCCCTCCCCCATCTCACAAGTCCTTAAACAAATCATCGTCGTCTTCGTCATCCCATCCTCCCTTCCGCCTAGACACCACAATCTTCTCCTCCTTCCCCTTCTCGGCCACGGCCTCCAACAGCTCCCTCAACTGTGTCTCCGTAACCTTACTCCGCAACTGCCCGCTCCGCGCCAGCATGATCAGCCTATCCTCCACATCTCTCGCGCGCGACTCTTTCACGAGGCGGATGCGTCCCAAGCGGTCCGCGGCTTCGGGCTCGAGGATCTGCTGGAGGATGGAGGCCCGCGCTTCGGATTCCTGCTGTCTGGAGTCATAAGTACATATGTTAGCATGAGGGCTCCGAGCGTCCTCGGACGGATTAGACTGGACTGGACCGGACTGGGGTGCGCACTGTTTCTGCTCTTGCGATCCGCCTCCGCTGCTGGACCCTCCGCCTCTGCCTCCGCCGCCTTGGGCTTTCAGTTGCTCGAGGCGCGCTGCTCTGATCTGGGGAGAGATGTTAGTTACGGATATTTATTAGATGGGAGAGGTGAGAGACGTGCCTGTGCTAGATCGTCGTCCTCCATCTTGAAAGCTGTGTTGTTAGGAAGAGGGGTGCGATGGTTGCGAGAATTTTGGCGGGGCGTTCAGCCTTGTGGTCGGCTCGCTCGCTTGGCCATGAGCTTTCGTTTTGACGACACTCCTTCTGAACCGGAGCAGTTATATACTGAGAAGGGAGGAAGCTGGAGATTTCAAGATCACAAGTGGTACAGTTTTTGTTTGGCCTTAGAGGCCAGAATATGCTCTGCTATTCCGGTGCGTAATGTCTTTCCCCCCTCTTCTTTTTTGGCAATCCTTAGGCTCAAGGATTCAAGAAATCCAACCATAATATTGCCGGCATTTCCATACTCAATCTTCATATACGCATGTTTGTCCTTTCAATTGTTCGTTTTTCCTGATCACCAGATATGACTTTGAAAATCCCTGCCTCTCCATATTACAGCTGCGCCAGCATCGTCTTCAAGTCAGGCTCACCATCATCCTTCCTCCCGGTGTTCTTCTTCGCAGTAATCTTCTTCTTGGCGTCTCTTTTCTTCTTCCTCGCCGCTCTGCCCAAAGCCGTTTGCTTGCCATCTTTCTCTGTCTCAGGAACTTCTACTCCACTCGGTCCCGCTCCAGGATCCTCAATATCTTCAGTTTCCTCAACCACCTTCACCTTCTTAGTCCTCCGTGCCTTCTTAGTGAGAGGTTTATTGCTCGTTCCCTCTCTATCAGCTGCATCGTTCTTGTTTGCCTTCTGCCCCTTCTTCCCCTTCCCGGTATCAGGCTTCTCAATCGGCCCCTGCCCCCCATCCTCTTCCTCCTCCTCCTCCTCCTCCTCCTGCTCGTCATCTTCCTCACTCCTCTCCCTCTTCTTCGGCACTTTCAGTAGTTTTGGAGCACTAGCCTTTGTCCATGCCGCCTTCAAATCTTCCGCATGAACCAACAACCCCCATGGCGCGCCTACCGAACTCTGATCCAGGTCCGAGATCTCAAATCTCCCAGCATGCCGCTCATAATCCGTGACCAAAACCTCCTGTTTCACCGTCCCATCCAGCTTGCCCATAACCATCACCGCTTCTCCCGTCTCGAAGCCCACGTTCCCCTTACTCCCCACTGCCACTTTCCCGTCCAGCAGAAATGCCAGCGGGAGCGGAACACCATCATCCCGTATCCTGATTCTGGTCGGGATGTCCCACGGTTGGTAGATGGGCTGCAGCATGCGCCGCGGGATATATCTTTCCTGTCCCTGATAGTTTCTTACCTGGGCATTTTCCGATCGTGGGGTGGAGAGGTCGAGTAGGAAGTCGCCGTAGTCGACTCTGAACCACGGCGCGCGATCCCCGACTCTGATGGCTGGTCTGACGGCCGCGTCGCCGTTCTTGTTAGTATGTTCGATGAGGCGGACGATAGTGAAGGTTTTGGGTGTGCCGCGGCGGCTGACAGGACGCTCGATGCCTTTGCTTGGTCGCTGGCCGACTTCTCCCTCTTCGTCTTTCTCTTCCTCTTTGTCTTCATCTTCGTCCTCTTCCTCTCCGGGCTCTGTGGCGATGACTATAGGCGCTGTACCGGGAGCAGCAGGTGTATCCTGGTAGGTCTCGTCTTCTTCCTCAACCGCAACAACCTCATCACCTGGCCCAGAGTTCCGAGTACTCTCTCCCTCTGCTTGGCCCTTATTCTTCCCCTCATCAGCCGTGTCTTTTAAAGGCATCTCGATGAAACTACTCTCGTCCACAGGTTCCAATGGCAAATCATTAGTCAAATCATTCACTTCTTCAGGCAGCTCAACCACTTTCCCCTTCCCTTTTTCGGTAGCTGTCAAACGGGGTGCCCCTTTTTCTGAGTTTTCGACTCCCAGGCCATTCCGGTCTTCGCTTCTGCCGTCTTCGACCTCTTCGACAGCTGGTCTTCTGCCGTTGCTTGAAGATCCGGGTCGATCGACTTCCAAGTCTCCATCCCCTTTCTCTGCCTCAACGTCATCGATAGCATTCAATGCGCTGGGAGGTTTGGATACTGGATCTGAAACTACCGGAAATGATAGTGGAGATGTGTTGAAGACAGGGCCTGGGACCGGGGAGATGACTGGGATTGGGTCGGGCTGGATATCTCGCTTTAGGGACTCGGTTGACGCTGCAGCTGCAGGCGTGGACCGCTTCCGGTTTGGGGAGTAGTCGCCCATGGTGCAGCAGGTTATCCAAGGGGATTTATCCAAAACTGATTCGAAAAGTACTTTTGCCTGCGATTCTGGGGAGCGCTGTGGTGGAATTTGTGCTTGGCCTGCGTATGGAAGCGAGCAATTCTGGCAGAGGCGAGACGGGGCGAAGATGGAAGGCCGGTAGTAGGAGAGTAGGTCGAGGGGCGGCAAGACTCAAGAATCATCGCCCTTGTTACTTTCTTCCCTTGTCTGTGCTCCCTCTCTTCTTCCTTTCCAAGAGCGGGAGTGATGGACAAAGATTAATAAGGAGAGTGTGTGCGGTGCCGGATAAAGCGTTTGACGGATCCGGCGATGGGGACTTTGTGCTGCTGCTGGCGCTTTGCTCTGTCTGTCTGCTAAGCGAGCTTTGTTGGGGGGGTTCTTCGAGTCTTAAGATTCTGATTATTCTTTGAAGTGCTGACAACTTAAACCTTGAAAGGGTTATTGATTCTGGAACCGGTGCTATTCTACTATTTTTCCTTGCTTATTCGAGCGAATAAACCACTCCGTATTTTGGTTATATGCAAGCAGCTGGCCAATTCTCAGAGAATACGCGAGGAAGAGCTAAGCCTAAAGCGTCCCTATGAGCAATATAGAGAGCCGCTTCTCTACCCTGAGTCCCCCATGTTATGATGATATTGTGATATAGTGACAAGGAGGAATGATAGATAGAACTCTTTGCTGATGGTCGTCATCTTTCTATCTTATAGGTGCAATGAAAGCAGAATCAGCTATTGAACCTTTGCTAGTTAACGATGGATGTAAATTTATTGATGGTAGCATTATCCTACGACTCAATTATTGCTGCTGAGCTTTGGTTAGCACTTGCGCTTTAGATGGTTGGTCTATAGGGAGTGCGTGGCTTTACTTTTGATGCAAATCTTTGCTGTCACGTATTTGTATGCTGTCACCGTTCCCTTTATTTACTATTTCCCATACAGTTCTCAGATCTCGATATACTATTTCCGGAAGTCTAGAGACGTACTTCGATGTTAATCTGGCTCTCTCGGTCTTCTCTCAGAATACTGATTTCTGCGTTGCCCTCGTTTCATCTAGTGCTCCTAGTGCCCAGTAGTCGCTTTAATCTCTTTCATCTTCTCATCTCAAGGTTCGCACATGTCAGGAGGCAGCGAGTGTTCCGGAGAAGTCTATCCCCTTTTATCTCTAATAATTAAGTAAACAGTTTGGAGGTAGGAATGGTTTCAGCGGGTCTACGTCACGGCGATATTATTCGGGGTCCGTTTCTTATTCATTTTCTGGATGAATTACGATCTGTTCTGAACTCTAGTGGTTGAGAAAGGTCTTCGCTGACTGACGTAAGGGCTGATCATAGACAGAGTTCGTAGCAATATATAAGCACAAGCTTTCCTTTGACTTTCCGCTGCGCTGTCGACTACACAACTTATCACCGTATGCTCTTGTTGCGTTCACCTCGCTACGCCAGATGTACTTGAAGTCTCTTACAAATAAACCGATATGATATGTACACACTGCTTAGCCATAGTAATATGGATCAAGATAGTTCATCGCGGTACTCTTGTTATCATTCAGTATACTGCTGTCGATATCTAATTCGAAAGTTGCGACTGCTATCCTTTCCTCACCTCGCTAAGCTGCCACAGAGACACTCCGAACACTCCGATAATCACGTACCGATTCTGAGCGCAAATATTCGATCTATGCTAGAAAATGTATCGACTGATTGCAAAGGCTTTATTCACCCCACTTCCGCCCTTATAGTCGATGATGAGCATGATCGAACAGGTCATGACATCGGCAGAAGTCTGACATAGGCTTGCTTCAGGCCAGCATGCAGGCTCTACCCGTGGCCACGCTCATCTCTTTTGTAAGAAATGTGGGTTTTGAATATAGAACTACGAGTGAATCAAGTCTGTGGCGGAATTTGGTCCAGGAGAAATCGCTGGCATTTGCTGCCTGCCATTACCTAGGAGCGTACCCATCCATATTCACCCATGTTACACCCTCGTCCGATACCGTCAGGTTTACGACTACTTACTGATAACTCCTATAAAAGCGGACCCATCCTATCCAACAGTACCACGGCAATGACCAGAGTAAGGTGACGGTATTCCATAGAACCAAGCTAGTGCTGTCTCCTGCCCACGGTTCTTTTTTCTTAGCCTCTGTCGCTCTCTCTGATATATCCACTGCCTCGACACCTCTTACATACCAGCTATCAGTCAGTAGAACAACGCAGAAAAGCCACCCTGGATGATCTCCATAGCATATACTTCCAAGCTTTTACTCTCATCAAACACGTTGCTATCGATTTGAAGAGCTCCCCGAACGCCTTATCGTCAGGTCACATAGCCACAACATCCCAAATGTTTCGAAAGTATCACGATACTATATTTAGCTCGGGTGCTGCCGCCTCTGTAATATCAACTCTCTTCGACCATAACCCCGACGAGAGCTACATCCATGGGGCGCCTTTTCCGAACGTAAGAGTTTTCGCAGTTACTTTTCTTGCAACCCTGTCTTCAGAAGCAAGCTGGCGAGTACCGCGAAGTTTTTTTTTTTTCCTTTCAACATTGAAAGCGGCTATTTTATGCACGCTTCGAGGCCGCAACGTCGGAATGGTTAAAGTCAGCGTGATCGAGAATCGTGATCCAGCGTAATGAATCGATGACCTTACATACTATAGAAATGAAAGTAGCATAAAGAAGACCAAAGAGGGTATCGAATCGAAAGAGAAAGAAGAGAAAAGGTAATCATAAAGCACCAGATGCTAAGCTCTCTTGAAAATGAAGTCGCATTTGTACGGAAATCACGACCAATCGCAAGGGAAATGAAAATACACTTTACCTACCTACCTACCTACCTATCCACAACCACCACAACCATTCACTCGAAAGCTGAACGCCGTACAAACCACTACTTACAGTCCCTAACGCCGTACGATTGCAACAATCATTTCGTAAATCTTTTCACCCTTGGCATCTTTAACTAACGCTACATAAGTCTCCCTATCGTACCTATCTCCAACGCAAGATCAAAAGTACCCAGTGCATGCATGCATGCGTGCGGCAGCCGAACAGGAAACTCAAATAGCGCGAATGTTATCCACAGACAACTTGGAAAGCATTACTTTTCTTATCCTTTCCGCGGGTAATGCGATTCTAATCTGTGCTTCAATATATATCATGGAATAGAGGTCGGCGTCCCAGCTATCATCGGACCTCGTACCGGAGCTCGGTCGATTTCCAAGGGAGAAGTCAGATGGGCACCTCTATCAGAACTATCTATTGCAGAGCGCTTGCTGAGTTGCTTTGGCTGGTGGTTGTGCGGTTTACGAACTTGCAGTTTCTGTCATCTGGGCGTTTGGTACAGCCGATGCACGGCTATCGAATTGCACAGAAACGGCCCTCCAATCCTTTCCATTGCAATAGTTTAGAATATTCCGTTCTTGATTTGGGTTGGCATTCTTTTCCTGGACCAGCTAGGTAGCTGATATCGGGAATTAGATTAGGGGATTTAGGAAATACTAGCTTGGCAAGCGTCGCAAAGGATCTACTGTTTGCTCAATTCACTTCAATTCACTTCACTTCACTTCACTTCACTCTTGCCACCTACTAGCCATGTCTCCCAGGTACAAGCCCAGCGAGTAAGGCCTATTTGTATCCGTACGAAAGCTCCAGAGATCCACCCAGAAGCGAGAGAGCCGAAAAATCTGCTACGGAAACTCAATCTCATCTTCCCAAACATGGTTACCGACGAGAGACGAGAGAGCCTGCACCTTATCCAGTGCCTGCCACTAGCAAGCTATGCACACGCTCGAGAATCCTGCGTATCTGATGCAGTGCTCCTTCTTCGCTGTCGTAGGCTCGCAAAGCTACCACCGGCTACCCAGCTACCGCTGTCGCTTCTCGTGTTCTTGTCGCTGCCCATTCCCCTCTCACCAGTGTACGCATGCTGAAAGCGGAACGCGCTCCTTTGGGCGCTATCCGCGGACGCTGCACCTATTTCTGATGCTCAAGTGCAGAGAAGGCGCAAACAGGTTTGTCGTCGGGATAGGTCAATACGCTGCTGCTATTCTCTGAAGGCAAGGAAGGCGGCACGTGGCTACCCAGGCCTCTGGCTCGGATGCGATCGGGTCTTCCAAGGGCAATCGGGTGACCATTCTCGATGTCGGGACTTCTTGCGCCGTGGTTCAATCATGACTGGACTTCACTTGGATCTGAGGTGGCGGGGGGGGAGAGGGGAGTCTTCTACTGTAGATGGTTTCGGCAACTCTCGGAGCGTGCAGTTCTAGAAGGAGGCTTGAGAAAGCAAGCTCTTCCCTCCAAGCTGATTAGGTGTATAGTCTCGAGAACAGAGCTTCATAACTTAATAGGATGATGTCTGGCACATGGCCAATAAGAAGAAAAGGGGAGAGAAAAAAAAAAAGAAGGGTTTAAAACCCCAATCAAGCCGCCTTCGATCCCTTCCCCCTTCTCTAAGAGCTTTACGGACCCATTCTTTTCTTTTTTCCTCCCCCAAGCCAACTTTCTTCAATCTTACCCCGGAGAAGAAGAAAGAGTTAGGTATAAAGAAGAGGTTTCAAAAAGAAGCAAGCAAGGAAAGGGAGAAGGGAGAAAAGAGAAGGAGAAAAGAGAAGGAGAAAAGAGAAGGAGAAAAGAGAAGGTTGAAAGAGAAGGAGAAAAAAAAGAGAGCAAATTGATATAAATCTGTCTGTCAGTCAGATAAATATGCCGCGGCAGAGCTCACCCACTTCAGCCATCACTTATCCATTGATCCGTCTCAATAATCAAAAGTAAGTAAGTGCAACTATTTCTTTCATTCTCTCTGTCCGTCCCCTCTGCCAATGTATGTATGCCACTCACTCCCTCACTCACTGAGCATCCATCCATTCCCTTCCATTCCCGCCCATTCGTTCATTCATCCCCCCTCTTCGCCCAAACAAAGGTAGCAGTAATAGCAGCAGCAGCAGCAGCAGCAGCAGTAGTAGTAGTTCAAATATGCATTATCTACAAGGAGCAAGTAGCAGCAAGCCTTTGTAGCACTAGTAGAGTTTAGGTATCGCAAAGAACGCATTCATCCCCATCCATCCATCGTATCCCATTCCATTTCTTCCCCCCCCCCCCCACCTACAAGCTCTCAGGTCCGCCCCCCCCCCCCCCCCCCCCTCAAATCTCAATCCCGCAAACCGCTTCATCCACCCACTCAAATGCAAGACGAAGCCCAACCGAGACGTTAAAAAACCCCCTGTGCTTTCCATATCTCGCAAGCTGTGTACAGAGAAAGCCGAGAAGGGCATCGAAAAAAAAATCAAGAGCCGCCGGAGAATCGAAGGAGGTTGTGCAATGCAAGAAAAATCATCAACCAGGAACGCACAGCAGAAAAGGAACCAAGACTCCCAGAACGAAGAAAAGATCCCCTTAAGTACAGTTCCCTAGGCTGAAAGAAAAAAAAGCAAGCTTGTGCTCCCATCTCTAGATAGTGAAGGGAATTCGAAATGGCGATTATAGTCTTAGCTCAAGTCAAAAGTGCCCGTTGCTATGCCGCTCTACAAATCCACCCTCTGTCGAAATCAGAAAGAGGCTGCATCCCTTATAGAATAGAGCACTTGGGAGACTTCTTCTTCATGGGTTGAGGACGAGGGCTCAAGACAGCTCTGGACTCACGTTAGCTCTGCTTTCGACTCTTCTTGATCAGGAAGGACATCTCTTTCGGAATGGGCCTTGCGGCTCGCCGTATGCAGCTAGGCCGCATGAGTGGTCGCATGGAACAGACCTACCGGATGGCTTCGTCAAAGACGCTCTTGAGATTTCTTTGTGTCAGGGCAGAGCACTCCAAGTACTTGTGGGCGCGGATCTCCTTTGCGGTAATCAAGGCCTGATCGTACGAAACCGGGTCCATTCTCTTCTGTCTCAGGCTCTCGAGGGTAGCCGGATCCTCTCGCAAATCCAGCTTGGTACCGACGAGGATGATGGGGACCGAGGGGGCGTGATGGTCGATCTCAGGGAACCACTGCATTTCCCGTCAGCTCGCGCAATTTTCAGTCAGGTTCAAGTGATCTGCAAACCTTTGCTCGGACGTTATCGAAGGATGGAGGGGAGACGATGGAGAAGCAGATGAGGAAGACGTCCGTTTGGGGGTAGGAGAGTGGTCGAAGTCGATCGTAATCTTCTTGTCCAGCGGTATCCCACAGGCCCAAGCTGATCGGCTTGCCGTCGACCATGACACTCGCGGAGTAGTTATCGAAGCTGCTCTGGTCAGCGCAAGCGCGTCTCGAGGGTCCGACGGTGCTCTACTCACACGGTCGGGATGTACTCGCCCGGGAAGGCATTGGTGGTGTACGAGATCAAGAGACATGTCTTTGGAGCGCGTCAGTATCTGCGAGTCTGCGTCTCAAGTACTCTATCTTTCAAGCACCCTGTGTATGCGACGTACCTTTCCAACAGCACCATCACCGGTGACAACACACTGCGCAGATATCAAGTCAGCCTCAAGATGCCCCGTGTGTGTATATCAGACAGGCGGCGGCGCGGGCAGTCTGACCTTCAGCGATTGTGTTCCTGGGGCCGCCATTCTGGGTATCGGAGAGTTCTGATGTGGGGATGTCGAGGGAGTTCACTGAAGTTGAGACTGGATTATCGAGAATGGAGGTTGTGGGCGAGTCCACGACTGCATCAAAGGTCAGGTTGTCTTGATACAATAGAAGCTGCTCCTCCTTGCCCAGAGCTCGGTGGATATGATCCAACAGTGAGATGATCTGCGGCGAGGCGGTACTGAACGTACCTTGGAAGTGCTTGTGGTTGACCCAGGTGGAGGTTGACCGAGGAGCTGCGACGAGGTTCGCGGGCTATTGAAAGCGGTCGACGCGATCTGACGACGGCGTTCAGTTTCTTCAGTCGCAGTTTGAAGGATCGAGAAGAGTTTGTCTTGTTCCGGTATTAAATATTCGAGTTGAGTTGCGGTGTGTTGTATTAGATTGTGAGGATCGAGAAGTAGGGGAGAGGGGAGCTCGCTCGCTTTGGTGAGGGTAAAGGCGACTGGTGAGGCAGGCCAGTGAAGTGAGGCGAGGAATCGTGCGGTGCGTGAGAAGAGCCCGAGCTCGTCGGCGGCAGCACTTCAAACTCTTCAAACTCGATGCACTTGACGCAGATCTGTAACAACAACGCCTGTACCCGTCTCCCCCAAAGGTATCAACACCGAGGACACTTGGGATGTGTACGCCGGATCCTCTCCGGATGCAGCGCTTCTGCCGCGCGAGGACTGGCCGTCGGGACTGGCCTGCGACTTGGGGAAGGCCTTGATACGACGTCGGACCGTTCTTGCGATCTGTAATACAGTCGCCGGTGAGGTTCTAAGGTTCTGTGAGGTCTGCAATGCAAGGCAAAGGCGCAAAGGGATGGCTCCAAGGGACGCACACGGGTTTACTGGCTGCCAGTCATTCACAAATGCCAGCAGCGCCCACGGCGTCAAGGGAAAGGGAGGGAGGTCACACGGCGTATGGGAGCAATGAAAGAATGAAAGGAAACCGAACCAAGAGAGACTTAAAGGCAACGATGGCCAGAGGACTTTGAAGAGGGCTGCTAGAGCTGAGGGTTTTATGAGCATCTCTTTCTAATGGCACTGCTGAAGACGGCTGAAGTGCTCTGGGAAGCCTTTTGTTTTGTTGTTTCAGTGTTCTAAACTCAGCTATTCATAGGAGTCTTCTGCCTCCCTTCGCTCCCTTCGGTATAGTTGAAGGATCGCGAGAGATCCTTTCCTTCCTTTCCTCCCTCCCTCCCTTCCTTCATACCAAAGATTTGCTACTCCTTGAGTACATGGCAAGTGTGCAGTTGAACCTCGGCATAGCAGAGCCGATACTACTCCGGACATAGGCATCAGCTCGCACCATCCATGCGGCTTTAAGCTTATCCTGTCTCGCTTTGTGATCTTTGACACCTCCCAGGTTGGAGCTTGAACGATACCCCTGCATACGGACGGCCTTACTTAATGGAACTTGCTGTTTGTTTCACTCCGATAACCGATAAGAAGGCGACAAATTCCGAACCCAAGGCCGAGCGCCGGCCGTTATCCTTACACACATCACTTTGTCTTTAGAAACTCCAGGGACCACAAAGCCATTCTACTTTCCTATGGATGATGGAGTAATGTACGTCAGGCTCGGCTCTTGTGTGTTTATATATGGCTCTATGTAAAGAGGGAGGAGGATCCAAGACTCATTCAGGGGCTAGTCGGGACTACAATGCCGCCTCTTGCCAACTTTTAATCGTGCCTGGCCTTATACTTTTTCTCGATGTTTCCGAGATAATTGATACGAAGGCATGCGGAATTCCAGCGTTTCAGTTGAGGTCTTCATCTGGAACTCCTCGTATCCCAGTGTAAACAAAGTAGTTGCAATCGCTCGCTTCCCCTTTCGCTACTCCCCGCATCGCAAAGCACCCCGCCATTTTTAGTTTCCTGAGATCTCGCCATACGGAGGACAACATTTCATACGCAGAGGAAAGCCTCATATCTAGTTCATCTTAAGTTGCCAGTAGCCGGGTGTGCAGTGAAGTTTTTGATTTCGATCAGATACCCATATAAACCTCAGTCCTTGGCACCCTCCATGTAAAACCGAGCTTAGCGCCAGATGCCCCAAAACCTCCCACCAGACTCCATCTCAAATGACTTCAAAACTGGGCCTCAGTCTCATCACTATTCCACCCGTCGTCATCGTCGTGGCGGGCGTGGTGGCGGTCGTCGTCCCTGTTGTCGTCAGCGTCATCTCCTCTCCTCCTCACCCCCAGACGTCTCAATCTTGCCAGAATGGCCTGTTTCGTAAACCCAGCCTGTCGTGGTAGATCGGGTCTGCCACCAGCCTTTGATTGACGCGGTGTCCCATCTTCGGTTCTGCCTCGTCGTCCTCTGCCCCATCGTTCCAGGAATGTACCGTACATGTACCGCTTGACATTCCATACCCGTTCCACGCGGACGCGACAATTATCGGTGCATTAGGATGCCAACTCGCATCTCTGACACAAGTCCTCCACGGCGTGCCGGTTTGTGGGTGGACCCCCTCATCATCCGCGGATATGGGCTGGGCGCCTTGCGTAGCGCTGTAGACATCAATAGTACCAGCGAGAGTAGCGTCCATGTTGTAAATGAAGACTTTGCCGTCCTCACTTCCTGAATACACGTAGCGTGAGTTCGTGCTGGAGGGTGGAGAGAAATGGCAACGGATCAGTGTACGTAGCACTCTGTGGCCGCGGAAAGTGACGACTGAGTTGTCATCTGGGTCTTGGTACCAGTCGTTCATGTCGTAGGAGCCCCAACGATAGTCGAAGCGCTCTCCATTGTTGACGCGGCGGTGCGGATTGATAGATTCGAATTTCTCTGAGGGCATGACCATTCGTAGGTCCCAAAGCTTCATAGTTTGGTCTTTGCCGTTGCTAAGGATGTATCCTGCGTCTACTTTAGTCATAGATTCACGCCACGGGATACAGGATACTTACGGCCATCTCCTTTGCTATCAATGTAGGTGAGACCCTCGGTATGGCCAATAAAAGCTCCCGCAGATCGACTTTCACCCATACTTCTCGTGTCCCATACCTTGAGCGTCGTGTCATCCGAACCAGAATAGAGGATATGAGGTGAAGACTTGTCAGCGAAACAGACCGCATTGACATCGTCATCATGCCCATAAATCCTGTGCAGCTGTCTGCGCGACTCAATATCATAAAGCACAACAGAACCTCCGGTCGTACCAGCGACTAATTGCCGACCATCACCCGAATACCGAATAGACCAAATGCCAAATGATCTGTAGTTTCTGCCAGTAGCTCCCTCTGTCAACGCCAAATCCAAGACGTATGGATCTCCCATATCATTCGGATCTGTCGGGGCCAGGCAGACTTGACTCTGTATAGATGTATAGGCTAGATACTTGTTGTCCGGGCTCAGCGAAGCGTCCGTGAGAGTCCATTGTCCCATGGGATACTCCACTGTCTTGTAATACCGCCACTTGTAGGGATTTGAGGTATCGTACATTCGGACTTTGTAGTCTTTGTTGGCGGAGAAAAAGAAATTCCCGTCATCCGAGAACTGCCCCGAGTAGACTGGTAGATCGTAAGAGATGACCATGTCAGCATTCGAGGCAGGTATCATATCCTAGATTATGATTAGCTCGAGTCCTACATACTCTACTGGAGTTCCTACCTGGGCCATGAGCCGTTTGTTTAACCTTTGTCTGGCAGGACTCTCAATAGCCAACTCTCTATCCAGTATCCGCAGTGCAAGCTTCTTCTTCCCAATTCTATTCCTATCAATCGACGTAACCGTGTACGCTGGATCCGCTCCAAAGGCCCCTGAGTTCATCAGCTCAGCACCCTTCTCAGATGGCACCTTCGGAAAGCGATTGGGGTCCGGACGTGTCCTCTGCCTTCTTCCGCCCCACCAGGCCGCATCGCTGTCGTCCCCTTCGTCCTCTTCTTCTAGGTGAATATCCCCGAGGCGAAGCATCCTTCTGACCTGGTGGCTCCGTAGCATGGCCAGAAGTCGGCGTTGTCCAATGACTGTGTATCCCAGGATCATGAGCAATAGGTTCTGTAAAAAAGTGTAGGTGTGAAGCTCACGATGTTGTGCTTCATAATCCGGCGTTTGTCCCTCCCCGTCATCGTCCTCGACTTCATCGACATCAATTTCGACTTCGATCTCGTCGTAGCTTATGCCGTCGTCACCTGTAAGATTGCTTTAGCCTCAAACAGAGCTGTATGCAGGGCAAGAAGCCGTACCTCCTTCGTCTTCGTCTTCGTCTTCGTCTTCGTCTCCGTATTCTTCCTCTTCTCCCTCTGATTCTCCTTCTCCCTCTCTCCCTCCCTCTGTATCTTCACCTTCGCCTTCATCCCCACCATCATCTTCAGCTTGCCGGTATTGATTCAGTGGACTTTGAATAAAAGCATCATCCTCGTCCATCTCTCCCTCGCCTTGTTGATATACGGGACTGTGAGACATTATTGTTGTAGTATTACGGGCACTCGACAGCTGGAATATTGGTCCAGCATTCACGGAATTCGCCGAGGCATAAGAAACTTGGAAATTGAAGTGATGATCCGTTTGGGGAGAACAAGTCAGAGGGAGATATCGTTAACGGTGTACCTACGAAGTAGTGATGATGCGTTTACCACGATAAGTAACGGGAATACGGTCGGCGATAAGGAACCCAACCCCGCATGTCTTGCATCCCTCCCTTGCCAGTTGCAACCACCGACGACGCATCCCGTTTCACAAATATATCCATCTCGGAATGTGTTTAATAGCTTCTAATAGCATACGTCTTGCATCGTTAGAATAGAGTGTTGATGGATCTTTTCATTGAAGAAAGGGGTATCGTATAATAATACACCAGCTTCAACACCCCGGTCTAGTCTACTCGGCAAACATGTCAACAGATCGGCTTAAGAAGTACTAGTCGATCTCGTCTACCCGGTACCCTTTTGCTGTACTTTCTCAGGGGTAATAAGCGAGTTGATTAGATCACGATTCTTTCTTTTAGGTATTGCAACAAATCAAAACATATATCCCAGTGCTAAATAAGTGATCGCTGCTATAGTAGCCTTCCCCGATAGGCAGGCATTTACTTATGTCCGGAGGTAAAGATTGCCGATATCTTTGTCTGACGTGAGACTGATGCCCGGCTAATATCATGTATTGCCTTCACGACATACTCAACCTGCCAGACCGACTCAGGTCTCGCAATACCGATCAGCTCAACCAACTCAGATTTTCCACTTGATAATTCAATCTCCATCAGAAGTCGATACTATTTCGAATATTAGAGGAGCACCAGAAGTCATGCATATCGAATCTGAAATCCTCCACGACTTTCTTGACGGTAACCCAGCAGTTGAATTCATCCGCTTCCAATGGGTCGACTATTCCGGTATCCTGACAGTGCGTGTTGCAACGAGAGCCTTCGCTCTCAGTCTGGATCAAATGGGGGGATTTATCAACATGCCAAGTCCCATCATCAGCGCACTGCTCCTCGACGGTTCTCTGCTCTTCGAGGACGTCCATTCCGGCATCGACCAAGCATACCCGGACTGGTCTAGTATCAGAATCTTACCGTATCACCCGAATACAGCCTCAGTGATGTGTTTCATCGAAGAAGGAGAACAGCCGGCCGGCCACGGATTCCTCAGAGATCCTCGCAGCAGACTCCGCGATATCGTCGCAACGGCCAAATCCAAGCATGATATCGAGATGCTCGTAGGTATGGAGATCGAGTTCTTCGTCTGCGAAGAGGCAGATGGTGTCTTAAGACCCGTTCCTACCGTCAAGAACGTCTACTCGGCAGCAAGCCTTCGCAACAAAATTCTCCCCGTCCTCGAAGAGATAGTCTCTGCACTTCAGCACGCAGGCATCAAGGTCCGACAGTTTCATAGTGAAAGTGGTCAAGGGCAATTTGAAATCTCGACTGAACCATTGCCGCCTCTTGAATCAGCAGATGCGTTGTACTTCTGTCACGAGACGATCAGGACAATAGTCGCAAGCCATGGACTGAGAGCGACGATGCATCCGAAGCCATTTGAGAAGAGCTCCAGCACCGGTTCGCATTACCATCTTTCTATTTCAAGAACGGAGAAGGGAGACTCGTTTTTGGCCGGCTTGTTAGGAAGCTGGAGAGCGCTATCTGCGTTTTATCAGCCCAATTATGATAGCAATGCTCGCACCCGGCCGGGAGCACGTGTTACCTGGGGTATCGAGAACAAATCGGCTTCTATCCGTAAAGTCTACGATGGCTACTGGGAACTCAGGGGCCCAGATGCAACTGCGAACGCTTACCTCGCATTGATGGCTATCATCACTGCCGGCTTGATGGGTATTGAATGTGGCAAAGAGTTGAAGATGAAGAACGCCACGCAGATTATGTTCAAGGAGCCGTTGGCGGATGATGTGGCGGCCGAGATGAACATCGTGGATCGGATGCCGACTAGTCTAAAGGAGGCTATCGAGAGTTTGAAGAAAGACGAGGCGTTGACCAAAGCGATTGGGTCGGAGCTGGTTGATCGATATGTGCATTTTAAGACAAAGGAAGAGGAAAAGATGAGTCAGCTTATTCCATCAGAGAGAAGAGATATCGCAATGGCACTCTTCTAGGTTTCTTCAAAATGGAATCAGTGTCTCGAGCTGTGAATGGACTGCTTCGAAATCTCGATCAAGTTGTGAGCAGTAGAAGGTAGGCCGGGCTCAAGAGGTGAATACACTCATCTCCTGAATGATATAAATTGGAGTTTCGAATAGCTCTTTGATGAGTGCCTGTCTTCTCTCATTTCACAGATGCATAGTTGACTGATTTGAAAGGTATAGCAGAGAAAATGCGCACCAGGCCTCTGAAGCTTAACTTTTGAAAAGGCGAGGACCGAACGTCGTCTAGAGTCAACCATTCTTTACCGACCACCATGATTCATTTATTTCCGTCTCATCTCCTCAAGTCAAGGCGCTTCAGCAGTCAACAGGCATCGAGACTTGAATTGATGGAAACGAAGGGCAAGTGTACACGAATGTACCTAGCAAGGCTGAACCAAGAGCTACGAGCGCCGAGAATCTCACACGAGCGGCAGCCACGACTCAGTACTACGTTCCATATCTATCCACCATCTCGGTGGATATGGAATGTAAGGTAAGTAAGAATTAGAATGCTTGGGCAAGGGAACGAGGTCGACACGAGATCGAAGCACAAACTCCCGGCATCATCCACCCCCACGTTCAGCTTCGCGCAATCCTACCAGGCTCTGAAGTCTGCAAGTTGAGGTTCAGCCTCAACTTTCTGAACCAGCTGGACTGCCTCAATCGTAAGAATGGCGCCTGTTGTACTTGAGATCTACTGTTGCACGCGCAACGGCTTCTGTCATACTGCATTGCACGGCATGCGATACCGCGTAGCGCACCTCACGTCAAGCACGTTGAACGGCGCAATTCTCAGGAGTCAGCAATGATACGGCCGCAAGTTAGTATCCACAGCTGGTTGACCGGCTTCCTCGAGGAGGAAACCAACGGCGCCCTGTGGTATCGTGTAGGTTTCAAGCAGTGCAAGACAACTTGTTTGTTGTCGAGAACGCCGACGAGTGCCTCAAGGAGCTTCTAATAAGAGTCGGCGTCACGCCACCAAGGCCTCTTCGAGCCACTCCACATGGTCTCGTCGGTACGGAGCCGAGAAATCCCGCAGCTGGACTTCAGCGCTGCAATGTAATATAGTCCTCAGCTGTAGATCTCTGCAGCAGGAGGAGAGACGTACTGCCGTACCCACATTGTCATCAGGCTATGATAGGAAAATTAGTCTGCAAGTCTTGTATCAAACGCTCAACAGAGGTTCCTCTTACGAACTTGATTAATGAAGAGCCTGAACGCGACAACCTTCATATACACTATCTTCGGTGGAATATATACCACTAGGATCGAATGCGCAAATTTTGTATGCAGAGTATAGAACGATGGTTTATTTATAGCTTGAATATTATGATGATATCTGGAGACGGCGCCTATCCGCTTGATGCGTCTGCGAACTGCCCTACCGCACAAGGGCTACCCGCACATCATCACTTCGCCTCGTGGAGTCCATGCCCTACCGAGAGCACCAAAACTCGGCTCAATCGATTTGCGTGGGTTATAGTTTTCTTGAGAGGGCTCGGTATACCCCAAAATCGTCCGTAATTACCTCCTGTCTGGATCTGGGTACGTCCCTCCCAATATATGTACAGCGGCTGCCTGCCGAGTCTTGTTCTGTCCTAACATACCAAATGGACAGGGTCATTGTAGGTCTCCTGAAGCCACTTGAGGAACTTCCCACTGCTATTTACCCGGTGATTTTCAGCCCTGCCTGCATAATTCATTGGCACAAAGGAAGACTGCATTGGAGATTCGCTCCTCCGGTACTTACCTCTTTCATGCCAACGAGATAGACTCGTGTGATACAACAGCCCCCATAAGCTCGATGAAGGAGGCATGCACATACCCGGCACGAAGGGAAAGGTCCCGTTACACAACACAGGCCATTAACCAGATAGAACGAACACTCGAGAACACACTCATGGAGAGCTCGTACCTCTGAAATCGCCGGGAGTAGAGCTGAATTTTGCACAATGGAATCATATCCGTAACTAGTGTGTTTATGAATTCTTCACCTGTTCTTTATTATCAGGTTCTGGCGTCTCTCTTGTTGACGAAGCCCCGAATCGCGCATATAATCGCGCATATCTTGTGTCGGTTCTGGAACTCTACAACCAATAGCACCACAAGAACACGATGACCAAGTCAAGCTTCACAAGCGACTAAGCCGTCAGAAAATGTACGTGCAGTCAGTGCTGGCTGTGCAGGGGAATACAAGCTTCAAGAGATCTTCCTGCAGGTGAGTTCAAGGGCATCGACACCCATGCTAAGGAGAACAGCTGCTATCTTGATGCTGATATTAGCTCACCGACCAATGTCTTGATAAGTATATCTTTACAGGGTGCGCTGATGGCCAATTCTGTCATTTCATACAAGTTCACCCAAGTAGAGCCTCCTCTCCGCAGAGATTGGAAACTATATGATATAGCAGACTCGTCACTATCATGGACGCCATTTCCACCCATCAACGTCACTCACCCCAGGCGGTACCTAAGCCTCTCAAACAGAGAAAGTTTAGATCTTCCTGTGATGCATGCAGTGGATCTAAAGTCAAATGCAATCAAGGAAAACCACGATGCGTTCGATGCATCAATCTAGGGCTTGCCTGTAACTACAGCCCTTCTCGGAGAATGGGAAAGCCACCAGCCTCGTCTCGAAGACTCATCAACACATCAAGTCCTTGTCGACCAGCAGATACATCTTTACAAAGATCTGAGATCAAGGAGGGACAATTGTTTCTGCCACCGTGCACGCCAGAGCCACACATACGTATCCCAGGTGTTGGTCAAGGCCAGCATTTTCCCAGGTTCCCGATGATAGACGACACAGACCTTGCGGGATTCGATTGGCGAGACACAATATATCCGCCATCGACGTCAACTTTCAACACTCCAATAACAATCAGCACCCCTCTCAAAAGCTTGAATCTCGCAAATCCATCTTACGACTTCGCAACGAGTCCAGAGCTCCCACGGCTGCAAAATAGCAGGCCCTTCATCTTTAGCGATGACAACAGTACCACGGAAGCGAGTGAAGCTCAAAGCTACAACACCTTCGAACACTTTACAGGCAGCTCCTCTCCACCGCCGAAACAGGAACCATTGCCACCGCCAAGCATATGCACACCAAAGCTTCCCGCGCAGTATTTCGAAGTCGGCCCCCAACCAGTATCTCAGCGAAGCGATTTCCCCATCGATCAACTACTCGCGGAGAACAAGGCGCAGCTCCAGAACGCCTTCAACCTGCTGTCACACTCCTGCCCCGACACCCCCCACTACGCCCTCACCATCGCCCTGACCTGCGTCAGGAATCTCGCGCACTGCGAAGCTGTCCTCCAGGCGCCGCAGCCATCTCGCTACGCGGAGAAGACCCGGATCCAGATCGTCGTCAACGAGCTGCGCAAAGTCAAGGGCTTGGTGGACAGGTATGCCAACAAGTACTGCTGCCACCACCCTGGGAGGAAGGGCGACGGCCACGATGGTGGGATCTACGGCGCGCTGGAAGTCTTTCTCAGATCGGAGTTGGCGATGGCGATGCAAGACCTGCTCATGAGAGTTCAGTCTTAGGGGTGTTTTCTTTTCTTCCTCAACTTCTTTCCATTTTCTTCTTCCCCTTCTTCTTCTTCTTCTCCTTCTTCTCCTTCTTCTTCTTAGAAATAAGAATTTAAAGGCAGAGTTAGAGCCTCAAGAATCAAATCGATAGCTTCTTAGCCAGCCGCCGCGCAGGACTACCCCCTCGGTAAATGAAACTCATGATATAGAAAGACGTAGAAAGAAGTCAAAAAAGATTACTCACTTTCACTCCAGGTACTAAATCCGACGCTCTATTATCCATCGTGAAGAAGAGAGTGATCCCTCTTTCTCTGCACCACTTTTTTTTTTTTTTTTTTTTTCGGGTAGTGTTAAATCCATGGCTAGACGATCATGATGAACCTGTTGGGTAACTCAGTATCTATCTATCTTTAAATTACGAAGTCTGTCTTTGGTGTTGGTGTTGGTGTTGGTCTTGGTCTTGGGAGAGAGGGAGGGATAGATGGATTCAGCGTGGCGCTGTCCTGTCCTGTCCTGTATGTGCGATACATGTGGATCCTGCCGTGAGTGAGTAAGTAAGCAAGTAAGTAAGTAAGCGCCATCGATGTCCGTCGTGTTCCTCACAGAGATAGCCGTTGTGTCTTTACGTAAATGCAAGGCATCGCGGTCTGGGAATGTTGATTGCGAGAAGGAGGCTGGAGGAGATGAGAATAGGATAGAATACGTTGTGTTGATTGTTTGATGGGATTAAGTGACCGAGAGGGAGACGGTCTCTGTGTATTGTGTTGTATTTTATTGTGTTGTATTGTATTGAATGAGGTAGGTAGTAAGTGAGTCAGTAAGGAGATGGGTAAGAGAGAGGTTTCGGTTCGATTTGGATAAATTGGATTGGATTGGTAAGTAACTGGTATGAAAAGCTTGTCTTGTAAATAGCAAGAATAGACGGAAAGAGAAAAAGGACGGAAGAGAGAGAAGGGCTGCATAGGATAGGATAGGATAGGATTGGATAGGTAAAAGTCTGTCGTTTACTTAAGCAGGCAGTAAGTGAGTGAGTGAGTAAGTGGCATTTGGATATCTGCTGCGGGAAAGGTATATATGTGTACATATGTAGAGCATATTTGTGGGACTGACCGGGCCGGATAACTTGACAGTCTGTTGGAAACGACGGGGTTGTTTTACTAGAGTGATATCTTTATCAGATGGAAGACATGGAGAGAGTAGCCTAAGCGGCTTCGGATTAATATTCATTTCTTTTTTTTTTCCCCTCCCGGCTCCGTGAACAAGTTCTCATCCAAGCATTCAGTACCAAAAAATTATATACCAGAGTCCGCGACGTCTTCCTCGTGGATATACAACGCAATTCAACAGCCCGGCACTCAAGTAGGGACTTGTCGTCTCCGACTGGGATGAATCGCATCCTCGCCCAGCTCATGCTTCTTCCCGCCGCCTTCAGCCTGCTTCGCCAACTTGGCCGTCTTCTCCTCCGCGATCCGGCGCGCGCGCTCTTCGTTCAGCTTGATGTTTTTTTCGGAGATTTTCTCCTTACGGGCTTTGGTGTTGCCGCCGCCTCCTGCACTGTAAACAACGTGTCAGCACGTGTCTATTCCCCAGCTTCTCTGCCGCAAGATTTATTCCTGTGATGGATGAGTGGAGAGGGTATGGGGAGTATCAGGACTCACGTCAATTCGCAGTTGATCTGTCTCGGCGCGCTCTTCCCATCGTCAAACATCGAATGGTGGAACAGCTTTAGACACGTCTTCATGTGGTCGTAGTTCTCGAACTCGACGAAGGCGATTCCTCTGCTCTTCGTCGGATTCTCCTTCTCGGTGAGCGCGCGCACGGATTTGGGTTTTATGGAGGCGAAATGCTTCGTTATAGAGGCGGTGTTTGCCGTGAACGGGAGGTTGCCTACAATTATTTATCAGCGTCGGTATCCTCGAGAAATTTGGTGAGGAGGGCGCTCATACCAACAAATACAATGAATTTTGGAGCGGCATGGCTTTCCTCTGCCTGCCCCTCGACAGCTTCTCCGTTGGCACCCGTAGCCTTGCCCTTCCTCTTCTTCTCCCGATTCCGGTTGTTCTTTTTCGAAGTCTTCTCCTCGGCCGCTTCGCCCTTCGCCGATGGTTTCTTTTCGCCATTGGTTTCCAGAACTGGAGCTGTCGCAGTAGTAAATTTCGCCGCAATCGCCGCATTCGCCGCATTCGCAGCAGCTTCAGCAGCCTCCTTCGCCTTGCGCTCGGCTTTGCGCTCTTTCTTTGATTTCTTTGGCTCTCTATCCACCGGCGCATCTGTCATCTCCACATTCGAAGCCGACTCCTCCTCAACCTTGGCTTTCTTCTCCTTCTTGGCCTTCTTCTCTTCCTTCACCACCTTGCTATCCTCTACAGTCCCCCCTTCTCCCCCGGCCTCTTTCCTCCTCTTCTTTCTCTCCTTTTTGCTTTCTTTCTCCCCATTGATAGGAGTAGCCTCCTCATCCTCCCCAGCTACATCTCTCTTCCTTTTCTTATCCTCTTTCTTGACGGCCTTTTCGACTTCAGGCTCTGCGGTCCACGCATCAGGCACGTCGGGGATTTGGTCTTCGGCAGCGCGCTTCTTTGCTTTGCGCTCGGCGCGCGTGGCTTCTGTTCGTGCTTTGCCCATTGTTGGTAGTGATTCCGAGATTTGCTGAGTGCAATGGGAAAAAGTGATAATATGCGCTGCGACTTTTATCTTGGGAATTTTTTTAGTGGGGAACTAGAGTTCTGCCGCTTGGCGTGGAGGCGGTGAGGTAGCCGAATTTATTTACTCGATTTTTTGACGACACATCGTGGCTCCACTCCGTAAGGCATGGTGGAGATGGTATTGCTACAAATATTCCAAATCTTTAATGAGAACGGCCGCATCGATTGTCTCAGCCTCAACTCCCTGAAAGCTGGTACTTCTTTTGCTTTGTTTATCTATGACGCTATATGCTGTGTTCTATGTAATGGTATTTGTTTTTACCTGCTTTGATTTTTCCTCATTATCAAATGCGTACGTTCTGGGATGTGTGGAGTGGAATCTCCCCTCAAATCAGGTCGTCGAGACTAAGAGGCGACATTTTCGATTAGAGGATGTGTTTACAGTTTACCTGTCTGTACCTGGCTCTATAAAAGGGACTAAATCGATCATCACCATGGCACATGGCCGTTACGGAAGCAATTCGTTTGCTTACTTAGCCTTGCTGTTGGGGCGCGTTTGGTAACTCTTGCGTGCCGAATCGCCGTGAATCGCAAAATTTGTTCCTCAAGGAATAATCGCAATCCCCTTGAATTTAATTCTCTTTACAAGTAAGTTCTGTTTGATAAATAAATCGTTTTATATGATTGCGATTTTGCCGACTTATAAATTCAACAATGCCGCGCATTTGCTATAGCCGATCTACCCTTCAGTCGTAGAAAGGTATCCTTGATATGAATCAATTCGTAAGTGAGCAAAGCTATTTTAAAAATAAAAATAAAAGCTAATTACGATGTAACGAGAACTTCAACAATGTTTGAGGCAAGGCTCAAGAGTATAGAGAAGGGATTATTATTATGAAAGGGAATTACGATTAGGAGAAACGAATCCTTCGCGATCATTCGATTTTCTATGATCCCCGAGGATTTGCAATTTTAATAGTATCCCAGAATCGTAATCACAACAAGAATCACACGCGTCAGTTACCAAACGCTAAATCACACCTTTCGATTACGATCCAAATCGCAGATTTGGAAGTTACCAAAATCGCCCTTAAGCACCCCTTCTTCTCAAAATGTTCCTCCTCTCTTTCTATTCTACAACTATAACAAGACCTCTCAGCACCCGCAGTCATGACAACTCCTTCTCCAACAGGCCTTTCACACGATACAAGTGCTGGCGTTATTCGTCGCCAAAGTGCTTCTCCGTATCGACTTCTGTCACCCCGACACCAAACCCGCTCTTAGAACGAGCTCTGCGCTCTTCCTGCGTCCTCGTCTACAGCCTTGATTAAACTGTTGTCATTCAACTCGCCAGCCCCATCTGAGGTTGCCAACACAGTTACATACCGAATGGCAGCAACGGGCATCTGGATAGCAGCGGGTAGGTAACCTGTGGACTCTGCTCGCCCTCGCGCAAAAATTCTTCATTTTCTCTGTAAACCTCTCCGGCTCAGCGAACAAAGTTCGAACCTTTTTTCACCTACTAGCTGGCTACCTTTCTTTCCGCTGCTTGCTCCGTCGGCGAAAGGCGCGTCTGTGGTGCCTAGACAACCTTTTAGGAGTTGAGTGGAGGCAAGACTCTCTCTCTTCTTTCTATGATACGGGAGGAAGCTGTGCTGACTGTATCTGCTAAAATGATGTTTTTAATAAAAGCTCGCCGATAATCCCCCAACACACACTCACTCCCTCGGTCCCCCCTGTCCAGCGAGGGCTGAGCTCACCCGTTTCGGTTTGGTTGTCTCTCTACTCTTCGAAATATGTTGCGTCATCTCGACAGCATATTCAATCATCGCGAGTAGCTGGACTTCGAGCAACAAATTCTTTTTCTCGCCGAGCGTTACTACCATCCTGATTGCCATCTGCTAACTGGACTTTAAAAGGAACGGAGTCTTTTTTTTCTCGCTAAGCGCTGTAAAAATTCTGGTTACCATCTGCTCCTGGCTACGGGAAATTCACGGCGCAGACAGACCGGGGGAACTTTTCAGCGCCTGGAAGAGGCCAGAAAGAGAATGGGAACGGCCTGGGGAGATGGATGACGGAGACGCTCTCAGCTGCGGAAGATATACGGTGGAAATTACTTAGACTGGGGGAAGAATTCAGCGCCTGGAGGCCAAATGAACTTCCGAATCATAATCGGCAACAGTTTGGACGTTGATAGCGGTGCGGAGGGAACTACAATCCTGCCTCTGATTTGTACTTCGACCAGGGGTACGATTAGCTTGTGGCTTAGTTGCAGCGATGAAGTATCGATGAATGCACCCCTCAAACACCATGGTAGACATTTCGGTAGTTGTTTTTGATTATGATGACTCGGGGGCGAATGTGAACAAAGTATTGTGTAGGGAACTATATGATCGAGTGCGATCGTGTGAGAGACAGTTGAGATAGAGATACTCTCAACATAAGTGTGATTCACCTCTTTCTCCACTGAACTACTGTGCATAAACTTCTACCATCTTTCCATCTTGAACTGTGGTCCTGTGCCGTGAGAATCCTCCACTTTGAATCCGTCCAAGAGCAAGAATATATTGGGTCTTTGTAAAAGTATGTGGAATGGAGAGTATTACCATTCTCGTGAATACTAGGCAAACTCGGCGGGCCAGGCTGCTTTCTAGGACCAGGTAAAAGTCGAATACCCGAAGATGAGAGATGCTTGACGAATTCTCAAGCAAGTGTGTTTGAGGGCAGCGCGTATCCATTTGACAATATTTCCACCTCTAGCGATAATATATTCACTGGCAGCACTTCACAGGACGTGACGTGACGTGAAAATTTGCATTATCCCATGGCTTAAATAATATGAATATGTGCGGTGGCTGTACATGGTTCCGGAAAATAAATCGAAGATGATGGATGGGGAATGAAGGTGAAGTTCTGTAAAAGCCCGGCTCTATGTTGTGGGATTGTGGATATGTTGGGATGGCAGGATGGCACTTTATACTTCGGTTCTCGAGCATGGAAAAAGCATTTTGATCGGCGCTACCCAAGTCATCCTTTTGGTGGGAGGGGGGGGAGGGGGTGAATATACTGGGCAAGAATAGCAATAAGTATAGGAACGTTCAACGGCCTCCAGGGACGAGCGTAAAAGCATCTTGGAAGACCAAGCTAAGTCTAAGTGAGACCCGACTAGCAATAGGTAATAGTCAGTGCTACTACTGCCCGGCCAAGTTTATGCATAGAAAGAAGTACTGTAGAGCGGAGGGATTCTGAGTTGTACCAAGGTCAAGCGGTACTTTTCGACTAAAGCCAAATCAGAGGCTGTCTGTTTTCTGTTCTAGAAAAACAAGAATCCATTTCATGATTTTTAGCTCCATATTATGATGAACTCGTGGTTCTTCTCTCTTCCTTTGGCCACCTATAAAAATGTCATCTTTGTTGGAGAAAGCTAAGGGAAGGAGAAACCGACCTTGATGACATTACGACTCCTTAGCGTATCTCATAAGTACATAGCCTTTCGTGTCCTCTAGAAGAATGATCATCCTCTCTTCTCCCACTTTGTTTAGGAAATATAACTGTTGGTCCTTGTTGCGGCCCTAGGCCACCAGGCTACTAAGGTGTACAGACCACCAGTGAAGGAGTATATACTCTCACGTTGCACATAGCTCTCTCGAAGATCAATCCATCCATCTTGCAAACTATCTTATCCCCCAAATCTGTCTTCCCAAGTATTGCTTTTCAATGAATTGACAATGTCATCAGCATTGATAGCAAAGTGTAGCGAGTTTCTGTTTAGCATGTGCTGGGCTCGAGGTCCATGAAGTGAGGTATAGAGAGAGTTCATCATCGAACTCATAGTCATCCTGTTTCCTCTTTTAGATAAATGTTGCTAGAGTCAGCTGACTCCCAGCCCCTCTACTCAGTGCAGCCTGTATCAACTCGTCTGTTCTGGACGAAGTCAAGATGAGTGCGATCTATGAAGGGCGCAAAGCTTGTATCTATTAAATCAAAAACGCCAGCTTACGGGAGACGAATGTGGTTGGTGTCAGTTCGAATCAAGCCCTTCAGTGCTGTTTTTTCCACTTAGGAGCATGGCCGAGTAAATAAATACTTACATATTACAGATAGACGACACTTTCCTCAAGTTTCCAATCCAGAACCCCAGATGGAATACGTATAATGGTTTTAGCAATTGGAAGCAATGCATGAGAGTATCGAGCGATAATATCTCTTTGGGCTACAGCTAGGAGCAGTAATGTTTAGCTAACAGCCTTCAAACCATTTCATAAACAGGAAGCTCGTGCAAGTCCGACATCCATTTGTGAATACGACGGCAGATTTTTAGCTGACGGCAAGAACTCTACTTTATTATGAATCTTGGTTTTGACAAGCAGACGTAGAAGGGGCACTATGATATGAGAAAAAAAAAAGCCTATGTAACTCTGTAGCACAGAATTGTAGAGCCTAGAGCGGAGTGATTAGACCGCTACCCGTATTAGCCTTCTATCGTTCAAGCGCCGATTGAGACACAGGAGCAGCAGGCTGGTTTTTGGCGGGTCCTAAGTTATCAGCTATCTCTTGTGAGATTCTGTCTTAGTACCTACCCATAGAAACTTATGCGAGTGCTTTGGCGGAAATATATACTCGCAAAGCTAGCAATGCAAGGTCAATCGGTTTCCTGGGCCCGGCTGCACAGTCTACAGCTCTTCGGACTATTTACTCGTTTAGATGATTATCTAGCACCTGCATATTTAAATTTTCCCGACTTGTTCTCGCAGTAAATGAGGCGAGAAGGCTAGTATAGTAGAAGTAGGGGAATAGCCTTCCATGTTTTTAGATACATGGTGCGGATAAAGTGACGGTCTCGAACTAATAGACGGAGACCCCCTACCCGGGGCAAAATTCATTCAGAAACCCAAGTTTGGGTTCTGGGTTACAAATGCAATTGAATACGTTATTCCCCCTTCTTTTCTCCTGTGACTCGTATTATGTAAGCCAACAAAAGTTTTCCTTCTCTCGTTCTGAATTCAATTGCTGAAGATATTTTGTTGGATGCGCAAGACACTTGCACATGTTTACTAGAAGATGTCAATCTTTATACACGATATGAAAGACCTATTTTCTAGCGCTGGACAAACCGACAAGGATGTCGATGAAGGTCTGAACAGATGCATGAGCCCGCGACAACCTAAAAATAGATGTAACTTATACGGATAATTGTAGCAGGGATCGATTGTGCTTTAATCGAATTTATGTACGAGAGTGTGTAAAATATACACACCAATATAGCTAATATCAGACGGCGCTGGAAATGGCCGCGCTAAAGACAGCGGTGCCGGAGATAGCGGTGCTGAAGACAAATGACAACATGCGAATATCAGTCGGAACTTTTAAGATGCCTAATATTCTTCTTCTGGATGCCGAGAGGCAGGCATGGGAAGTAAAGAGACAGCACACGGCTTGCAGTGGAGTAAGGGTAGCGAAAACATAAGGAGAGTATGCGCAATTACCAAAAAGATCTCTTACGGTTCTCGTCACGCATTGCATACATCTCTATTTCTCTATATCAAATTAGAGACTGAGCTCTATTTGACTAAGATCCTAAATGACACCTCTCCAGACTGATATATGTCGGCCAGCAATAAGGCGGGAAAAGCGCAAGTCCGGGTGCAGATAGCGGTTATCAATCGCCTCTGTAATCAGACGTGGGCTTCGCGTCTGAGACGTAGACCTGACTAAATTAGGCAATTAGAACGCAACGATCAAGAGCTAGAAGAGACGCTTTGATAAGGACGCTTGTAAACAACTAGAGGGTGATAGCCCTTTAAGACTGATTGTGCGAATAGACGAAACAAGTGCACATTGATTTTGGCAAAAGCTATAAAAAGACAAGGGCAGATGTTAAAGGCAACGTGGGGTATAAAATGTAATGCACCGTCATCTTGTCCTTAAAGAAATTCGCCATCGTATACGTACAACTCTACTCGAATTGACCTCCACGCCTCTCACTGCGCCTTCTTCCTCGGAACCACGGGGTTGCGATCGGGTCCAAAGAGACCGAGAAGGTAGCCGGTACGAATCAGGAATAAAAACACCTGATCCCAAGTTAGGTACCGTCGGGGAACGAAGCTTGGGGGCCCTTACCGTAAAGCCAATGTTTCCCCAAGTCGTCACATTCCAATCAGTAATAGCGATCTTCTGATCATAATTGATCATCCAGTACGTGATACCCACGTGAGAGATGTCCGCTAGCCAGAGAGCTACCACATAGTTGCGGACAACCTTTGCTTCGGTTGTCGTATACAGGACGCCAAGGCCAATCAAGCATAGAAGAAAATAACAATTGCCGAGTCTATGTATGAAATGTTAGATCTACATATTTAGGATGTAGATTGCCATGCCCATTCGTGGCCGGGCTGGGAGGAGTAATGGTTCGACGTACTGGTAGGTCACAGTGGTTGCATTGTTTGATAGAGCTGTTTGAACAGAATTGGGGATCTGTTCAGCTACGAACCATTCTGCTGATATCCAGGCTCCGAGGCATCCAGCTATTCTGCAGTGATATGTTAGGATTGGTGGGAAAGATTGAGGGGGCGATAGGCTTGCAGCTTACAGGGAGATGGGCTCGAAAACAGTGAACATAAAGCGGGGGATGGGAGGGAGGATAGAAGTCATGATTGCCTCCTTTTTGGAAATATTTGTATTTCACTTGGAACTGGAGAGTATTGTTTTGTTTACTTTCCGGCTAGGGTAAGGGGTAGGTGTGAGGACGCGAACTAAGGCGAGGCTGTCAGGCCGGCTAGTTTGCTGGCATTTCTCGACCGGCGCCAAGAGACAAGGCTGAGATTCCGTAGATATTTCCTCCACTTCACTTCACTTCACTCACATACACACACGCTTACTTACACAATAGTAGTATACTGATTGTCTACCCATCTCCGGGTCTTCGACCACTCACCCACTATATCAATGTCCTCCTCTTCCTTTGCAGCAATCTCCCCGTGGGACCTGATCTCTTCATCGCGTCTGCCTGCATCCGTCTCGTCTCTCCTCTCCTCTTCTTCCCTCGATCGATACCTTACTGCCTGGGATGGACTGTGGCAATACCATCGACCCGTTCTTGTTGGATGTCCTCAATCCGCCGATTGACGGTCCAGAACTCTATAATCCGGCCGCTCCTCCGCTCCACACTCCCAACGTCGCGAAGCATACAGGTGGTCCAGCACCTATCGAACCGAATGTGAGCTTGCTAAATGATGAGCCTTCTCTACAACTCCATAGAGACTCGCGGCCCAACCCAGGGACGATTTCAAATGATGATGCTGGTAATTTCGACTTTGGCATGCCGACGGCATACAGGGCCGATGCATCGCATAATATCGGGGATAGCAGTTTTGATAGGTCCATGGGCGGCTCGTCAAGACAGGATCTGAATACCATTATGGACCCCAGCATGGATACGATGACCGCAGGATCTGTTAACTGGAGTCTAACAATGGAGCCCAGTAAAAAAGATCGTCAGCTTCCACAGCCACCGGCGACCAAGAAACAGCCAAAACCCACTCTGCCACCTATGCTGCCTGCCCTCGAACTCCCCGACGAGCATCAAAGCGGGAAGTATGAACCAGTGGCAAGCTCAATCCATGACAACCACGGGTGGAATATTCTCAACATTCACTTCCAACCACAACAACCCGAGCTCAAGGTTAGGAGCGACCTGTCCTTCAACACCGAACACAATTACTCTGAAGAATCCACTCAGGAACTAACAGGAATTAACACGTACACTACGGTCTCATCGCAGGCTCCTGTGACAGTTCCTGTCGTGAGCAACGATGTTCATAGCTCCTTGAACGCCCAGGAGAATGATCTGGAAGAACCATCACTCCCACCAAAGTCAGCCCCGAAACCAAAGAAAAAGTCGGGACCAAGAAAGCCTTGGGACGAAGATGAGACGTTCGCTTTGATACGTGGTGTTGGTAAGAAGGGGCTCGGTGACTGGAAAAATATTCTCGAGCTTCCCGAATACAAGCCCATCTTCGCTCTCAAATGTAGAAATACTTCCGACTTGAAGGACCGCTGGCGAACTATTTGCCCACCCGGCCTACAGACAGAGCCACAGCAGCGGCCATCTAGTATCTCTGGTGATGACTGTTCAAACTCTCTCACGCCCACGGGAAGGCGAAAAAGGACCAACAAAACCAAGCGCAAGTCTGAGCGGATCACTAATGAAAGGTTCGCTGAGATTTCGGGGATTGAGGTCACCAATGTTAAGGGTTCATTTCGTAGACCAAATGTTCACTTCACAGCCGAAGAGGACACTAAAATTTTCGCAGCCTGGAAAATATACGGCTCAGACTGGTCTAAAGCCATGAATGACCCTAGATTCTCCAATTTCGGGCACAGAACGCCGACAGACCTTCGGGACCGGTTCCGAAACCGATTCAAAGACCATTGGAAACGTCACAAAGAATGTAAAAATGCTGATCTCTCGAAAGAGAAGGCAGGGATAACCGATAACCCATCGAAAGTGCAGCCGACCGACGAAAAGAGTACACGACCTGAACGTCAGGATGCCATCCCCAACCATCTACCCAGCATGGACGCCTCTTCATTCTCTCAGACAGGCTCCAGCTTCTACCAGCTACCCAGCGTGGAAGCTCCGGCTTTCTCGCAGGCGGGCGAATGGGAAGACAGCTCTTTCTGGCTCATGAATGGAAATCCGGGGCAGATGGGCGAGAATGTCATGTCTGGGCCATACACGAGTATGGACATCAACAGCATCATCTCCCCCGAGCAGGTTCCTCCTCTGCACCCGGAGCAGGTCCAGTGTCTACAGGATTTCAACAACAACGCCGCTCCCATAAATGAGAACATGCCAGCCTTCTCCGGACAACTCTCATTGCGAGAGATACAGTAATTGTACCGGGTGCGGAGGTGCCACCATGATTTCTCCATATTTTTTGTGGTTTGCGTTTCGCAACTACTTTTGATGTTCGGTTTGGTTAGATGTTTGTGGTCTGCGTTTGTAGTAGTAGACTGGACTGGTCACGGAAGACCTGGCGTTCAGAGTTGGCGTCGAAGATAGATGATACCCCTTGAGAGCGAAATAGAAAGTCGTGTTGTGTAACTGTGCCTAGGAAGCAATCCCGTTCTACTCCAGCGTGTGAGAGGTAGTCTAATGGAATCGGCATTAATGGAACTCGGGCATTTTCATGAATAAATCGCTTCGCCTCCTGTACGGAACGCCCACCCAGTTCGCGGGTTTTCCTGCCGAGAAAGTGGTGATATTAATTGGTATTATCGAACTCGGATTTACTTCATTCAGTAATTAGCTACTTGGCTCGTCCCATACAGACGTCAAGACCCGATTCTGGAACTCCAGACAGGCTCAGGTAGGTAGGTAGGTAGGTGATCCTCCATCACGAGGATATTCGAACCAGAGAGAATTCTGCACAAAATGGGAGATGGCAAAATGTTTCATTGCTTCTGTGGAACCCCGTCAAAAAGAGAAAAGCTGGCTGGGGGCCCATTTTTGGTTCCTAAAAGTACAATCTACGCAAAATGAATAGTCAAAAAGAAATTCCATGGGTGTTTCGTGCCAGCCCGGACGCCTTGCAATGTTTCCTGTTTCCTGACGCCTATGCCAATCCAGACTCCAAATTTTGATGCCGCTGTCCCTCGTGTTTGCCAAATTTGTTCGAGCTAATCGTCCTTTCCGTCCTCGTCGTCTTTGCGAGGCTCGAAGTTCGTCTTGAAAAAGCAATTAGTTCAGTTTGAGGTGAGAAGAAGAGGAAGGTTGAAAACTTACTGCGTTCCCATTGTAGAACTGCTGCTTGTCCTTCTTCGGCTCGCGGTCACGAAGACTACGGACATTGATGGCAACGGACGGAGAGGATGGGGCCCCAGGTTGGCGTGGTGGTGGTGCTGTTTGCGCAGGACCCGAAGAGGGAGAACCGCCCAGGAAACTGCCCAAGACGCCAGTGACCATTCCCACACCGGATGAGACGATCCCGTATCCGCCCGAGACAGCCTTCGATACCAAGTTGGAATTGCCCTCGTAAGCCGAGATGTAACCCGCGACTGGAAGGAGAATCAACGTCGCACTGGGGGTCAATCCGATATCCGCGAGACTCTTCTCCTCCTCGCTCGCCTCGATGTTCTTATTGGGCAAGGGGCTGAGGACTTGCTTAAACGTGTAGGGGACATCTCCCTCCTGCTTCTCGTCTACCCAAGAGCGGACGTCCTTTGCGAGTGTACCGGATGATGGGAAGCGGGAGCGGATCGTCGAGCCATCAAAGAGGCGTACTTGCACGGCACACTCCTTGGCATTTGCACCTCTAACAGATGCAGAACTGCTGTCGCCGGAGATCTCGACCTCCTTTCCCTTACCCTCACGTTGTGCCTTTCGGGCAGCAGCGGCCTCACGACGCGCAGCTTTGTCGTCCTCAACTCGCTTCAAGATACGAGCTTTCTCCTCTCGCGCCTCTTGCTGACGCTGGCGCTGTTGTTGTGCATACTTATGGTCGGCAGCCGACCGAGGATTTGCGGATTCTGCAGCCTCGCGGCGAGCCTTGGCGTCTGCTGCACGCTGCTTCTTTTCCTTTGCATCTTGCTCAGCTTTCTGCTTCTCAAGGCGTGCAGAGCGCTCAGCGAGGACCTCTTGGAGATGAGCCGTCTGCTGCTCAACTCTGGCGTTGGTGGACGTAGTTGCTTGCTGGGTCGAGGAAGAGGGGCCTGCAGTTGAAGATGAGGCGGCATCTTGGCTTGTAGAAGTAGCTGGGGATGTTTCGGCAGCACCACGAGAAGCCATGACTACTTCCAGACGCTTCAAAAACTCATCTTTCTGAACGCCGGATGCGATGTATTCCTTAAGGTTGCCATTGCTGAATAGATATTTAGCGGTTGGACGTTGCTGGAGAAATCTTAAGTGCAATTGAGTCCAGATATACAGCAGTTCCTAGGTTTAGCTAGGGAGGAGAGGATGAGAGTGAGGAATGCCCAGCGAATATATAACGCATGTGCAGCAAACAGAAAGAAAACGGAAAGAAAAGCAAACCCACTGAATAAGAACAAAGGTAGGAGTTTGGGGCAAAGGAAATATAGCAGCAAGGTAACCAGCTTCTTCAGACCCAGCTACCAAACGGAGCAGGATAGTTTTATCTGCTAAAGCTGACTTCAACTATTCCAAATTATCAGCAGGTGACCATCAGAATTCCATTCCTCAGATGACTTACTGAGTCCTCTTGCAAAAATTCATTTTCCCAAAGTTGACTCTCTTCGCCGCTATCTAGACAGATGTTAGACCAAGACCAAGACTCTGTTCAAGGCGTGAGCCAGATCGATGTATATTGGAGGCATACCAGTGACAAAACAAGCCACAAGCTTGGACTCTGCGAGAGCCTTCTCAATACCACTCTTCAAATCCCCTTGGTAGAACATCTTGTTGAAGTTGAGAAAGGTTGATGTGAAGTTTTCTTGTATGTGTGGTGGAGATGTCAAGATGTTGATGTTGATGTTGATGTTGTCCGTAGGCGGAGAAGGAGGACAAGGGTAGCGGTAGCTTTATGGGCGGGAAGCCAAGACAGCCGTTTACGCTAGCTAGCGTGCGCTAGTCCTGGCAATTGACGACTGGGCGTGATTCGCATATTCAGTGAACTTTCAATGTCAATGTCAATGTCAATATCAACACCACACACAACACAGCACACTCTTCGCAATGAACGCTTCAGCTACTTTTCTGCGGCTAGCTAGAAGCTTCAAGCCAGCTTCGGTATCTAGGGTTTCAAAGGGGATAAGGGAAAGGGGGAGGACATGTCCGCAATGCAGATACATTTCTACGAGCACTCCGAGGGCGAAAGCCCAGCCGGCGGATGACCCGAACTTCATGTCTATAGTCGACAACCCGCCGACTCTGGTGCGTACTGGGAAGAGACATGGACCCGGCCTGATTATCCTCGGTACGTTTCCTTCCCCCCCCCCCTCCCTAAGCTCTCACCTCTACTCTACCCTTCACCCCAGGAACAGCTCGCTAATGAATATACTCCTGCGTAGCATTCATCCCCATCACAGCTTTCGCCCTCGGAACATGGCAAGTCCAGCGCCTGGACTGGAAGTCAAAACTCATCGCCAAGTTCGAAGACCGCCTCGTGCGCCCCCCGCTCCCCCTCCCGCCACACGTCGACCCCTCCGCCATCCACGAGTTCGACTACCGCCGCATCTACGCCACGGGCATCTTCCGCCACGACCAGGAAATGCTCATCGGACCGCGCATGCATGACGGCACAGAGGGGTACCTGGTGATTACGCCCTTAGAGAGGGACGGGGAGGGCACTACGGTGCTGGTCAATCGGGGCTGGATAAGCAAGAAGATGAAGCAGCAGGAGAAGAGGCCGGACGGGTTGAAGAAGGGCGTTGTGACTGTAGAGGGACTTCTCAGGCTGCCGTGGAAGAAGAACCTGTTTACGCCGAATAATAATGTCGAGAAGGGGGAGTTTTATTTTCCAGATGTTGAGCAGATGGCGAATTTGACGGGGAGTCAGGCGGTGTGGATTGAAGAGACCATGGGTATGTTCACACCATCATCATCGGTCCAACGCCAGACAGAGCCGGGGGGGGGGGGGGGGGGGGGAGATGGGGGGGGGAGATGGGCATAGTCATGAGAATTTCGAGAGTTGTGCTGACTAAGTAACAGAACCGGATTTGTTGAAAGCTTGGGACAGAGAAGCCAGAGGTGTTCCGATTGGAAGAGCAGCTGAGGTCAACCTGCGGAATAATCATGTGCAGTATATTTTTACATGGTAAGTGAACATCCAGCTCCCAAGTCCTATTTCCCTGTATCTCACATACCTCAGGTACGCGCTTGCTGCCGCAACATCCGTTATGTTGTGGATGGTAGTGAAAAAGCCTTCACAGATTTTAGCCCGCCGTGTGCGCCAAAATAAGGAATGGTCATGAGTCATCAGGTCATGCGGTAAAGTAACCACTCATTCTTCTTCCTCGATTCTATTCAACTGCCGCCCTTTCTTCAGTTTCGGAGGTGGCACCATACGCAATTCTTGGAGGAGTTCTCGGGGCAGGTATCTCTGGGCTAGAGAGAACGGCGTTGTGGTTGAATTGGTCTGGCGTTGGCTGTAGATATGTATATTAGATAATGGTTGTCATGTAGGTGTCCCGGGGGCTTACCGAGCCATGAGTGTGACCATATCACTCTCATCGATAGTCTTCCTGCCAGCATGTGTTGCGTAAGCCCCCAAGTCATCGCTAACCTGCTCGAAGAACCAGTCCGATGCTTGCATGATAGCTTCCAGAGTCTCCTTGTTAATTTTGGCCTTGCTATTGCCAGAGGTTCGTGCAAATTTTGTTGCTAGCTTCTTGACAACGCCTGCGGGCAGAGATGGATATTCAAGGCCATGTTTAGACAGCTTAACTTTTTTTTTCTTTCCGGCCTTGGGGACTAACGCAGCAGATTCGGCTTCTTGCATCGTTGTGTCTGCCATGCTGAGATCAGTCCCTGTAACATCAAGTCTGCTTTCGTCTCCGTGTCCGGCTTCGACACCATCCAGCCCTTCTACTTCAAGCTCATCCTCGAGTTCTTCTACAGGCTCCTCGTCTCCTGACACTTCCGGGTCCTTCAACAAATGTTCTACAACATCCTCGACAAGTCGTTTCCCCATTGGTTCCTCAGAAGCACCTTTTGGTGGTACATTAAACGCAAACGTCGTCTCTGTGTCGTCTCCAGGTAGTATATCGGGTCGTATGTCACTTTCTCTACCTCCTGCCAAGGAGAATCGTGCTCTGTCCAGACCTCGTATGGTATCAGTATTCTCACCATCCAGTACCCCATCTTCGCCTACTGGAAAATCCAGATCTCCAAAGGTACGCTCGGCCAAATAGCTGGAATCGTAATCATCTCGTCCAAGCCCTGATTCGTTCAGATCTGCAAACACATCACTCAGCCGAACACTTCCAAAGCTGCCTCTGGATAGTCGTGGTGGTTGTTCACTGATCGCCCTCCGAGCCCTCTCCACCGACTGTATAGTAAGGTTTTCGTCCTCCAATCCAGCAGAGTGAGGTGGCAGCAACAGACTATCATCTTCGTCCTCATCCTCCTCGAATCCGGGTAGCGAGAACCTTGGCCTCGGTAATGCGTTCTCATCATCAGGATCCTCCTCCTCGGCAAGTCGCCTGGATCCAGCATTATTTCGAGCCTGCGGCGTCGGTACAGTTGGCAAAGTCTTCGGCGCCAGAATCCTACTCAATTGCCTCAGTACGTCCCTCGGGGTCTCTCTCTGCTGTAAGCCGCTTCTCCTCCTGTCTTTTCCTGGCGTCAGCCCTCTGCGTAGCTCCAATTCTCGTCGCGCAGCCCTCCCATGCGGCGTTACAGCAACAGGTCTCTTCGCGGATCCAAGTCGGGCACCCGATGCTCGGCGTACATAACTGTGTGTGGAGGGAGGTCCGGCACTGGATGCGCGGCGCAAAGGCGTTGTTGGTATGGGAATAGTGGATAGATGGTTGAGAGCGCGTGGTTGTCCCGAGGTGCTGCCTTCGATGATCTGGTTCACGGCAGGTTTCTGGGCCTGTTTCTCGTTGCTTTCCTTCATGGGTGACATGGCTAGATCTGGGTTTCTGGTTGACGATTCTTCGGTATCATCTGTTGGGCAATGAAATCGCTTCCTGGAAGTTGAATGTCGATTGAGCCAGCGATGGTGACCTGCTTCCATTCGCTTCAAGACTCAAGACGCGTGGTCGCGTACCCCGGATTCTTTGGCTACGCTAGCTTCACCGCCCGCAGCACCCCGGGTCAAGACTTTCAAAGGCCCACTTTATTTATTTGGGGTTTTGATGCTTGACCCAAATCTGACGATGATCATTACGGACTACCTGGACATTCAACTCAACAGACAAAATGTCCAACGAAGATGACTTGCAAGAGCCTCTGTTTGAGAAGATGAGTGCTTCTCCTGCACCCGAACCTTCGGAAAGACCCTCGAAGAAGCGAAAGCGGGGAGAAGTCGAGCAAGGCGCAAAAAAAGCTGCAAAGAAAGCAAAGAGCAAGAAGGCCAAGGACAATGAGGACGAGGATCTGGATCTTGAGGCGGGTATCAACAGGGCGTTCTCGCATATGGATAATCAGCTGTTGGCAGACTATGTTGCGAGGCAGACGAAGAGGCACGAGAGTGATTTGTCGGCCATTGAGCTGGAAGATAAGTACTTGCCTGGTAGGACCTTCTCCTCATGTACGGGGGATTAAAGCTGATGTCCGTTACAGCTACAGCGATCCGAGATACGACCTCGTGGGAGAAGCCCCGGACTTTGGGGAATCTGCCGGGCTTTCTGGAGAAATTTGCGGGAAACTCGACGAAGCTTTGGGGTTCCTCAAAGAAGAATGGAGCGCCTCATACAATTATTGTCTGCGCGTCGGGGTTGAGGGCGTCGGAGGTTGCAAGGTAGTAAATTTCTGTGCCTGTTCGGACTATTCTCTAACATGCGTCAGGGCGATGCGGTCGTTAGTGACAAAAGATTCCTCGGTTGCCAAGTTGTTTGCGAAACACATCAAGATCAAGGACTCTATAACCTTTCTTAAATCGAAAAGAACGGGTATTGCAGTGGGCACGCCGACTCGGCTGAAGGATCTGATGGATGATGGTACTTAGACCTTGACCCAATGCTGATACTGTACTGATGATGTTTTTTAGGCGCACTGCAAGTCGATCGCTTGGAGAGAATAGTGATCGATGCATCACACATCGATATGAAGAAAAGGGGCATCTTGGAGATGAGAGAAACCCAAGTGCCTCTGACTGTTTGGTTGGGCCAGAAAGAATTCATGGAGAAGTATGCCAGTGGAGGCATTCAATTACTTTTCTACTAAATTTAATTTCAAATATGGCCGCTAATTTCTTCCTCCGTCCTGCTTTGAACTTCGATTTGGACCCAGGTGTGCTCTTTTATATGGCGGCGGTCGGTGCGACAAGCTTGGCTACGCCAGATGATTCGGGTTTTGAGATGAAAGATGTCACAGTCTTAACAACTTTCGCGCCTACTAGGCAGCGTTTGGAGGATTTGCTGCAAGGCCAGCAACAAAACGATCATGTACTCGCTGGAGGTCTGGCGGCCATCATTACCATACAACCTGCACAGCAACCCCTTCGAAAGAATCGCATCTCACCATCCTGAATGCTTTCGATATCCAGCATCCGATGCTATCGATACCGGTAATCAATTTGTTCCTACAACTTGTTGCAACGGAAAAACGGAAGTCGCATAATTGCCCTTACAGATTGCTTACATCTGATGACCCTAGTGTTCTTGTCTAATCAATTGATAGCCCAGATCAAGATAGGTCCAAAACTTTCGTACCACAGGAAATCTGGAAACGGTGAGTAAGCAGTCTGACCGTTAGCGATATTCTTCGGTGTCTTCCACTCTGCAGCAGTTGCGAGGTGCTCTCGTGGTCTATTAGACTATTTACTCCTAGTACTTGCTTGTCTTTCTGCAATAGCGACCCTCGGGTCGCAACTCCCCTATCATGCCGAAGAAGCATAAATGCAAAGCCTCTCAATGCCGGTGGCGCCTTTTCCCTTATCTTGTTCTCATCCAAACTTCTCTCTCATCGACAAGCTCACTCACCACAACCTCCTGTCTCGAGAACACAATCTCAATTGGAAATTCCTGTCACTACACTTCTCGTCACTCGTTCTCGCACAGTCATCCTCCTAGCAATCCAGTTGCTCGTCTCTACTTTTGCTGCAGGTTCCTACGGCTTGGGGTCGCCGCACGCCTTTCTTTCAACCAAACAACCTCCTCAGCCACTAGTAGTCGTCTATCACGAGTTTCGAATCAATTTCGCCGAGGCTCAAAATGCGAGTTCTCAAGTTCTTGTCTTTGATGGCTATGTTGGGGTGCACGATAGGCCAAAGTGGCTCTGCTACACCAGGTTCGTTACACCTTCTCGGTGGACCGACCACGACTGACTGGTATCCAGAGTGCGCTCTTCGCTGCTGGGAGAATACGAAATACGTCACCAAATGCTCGGAAGATCAGCAATGTCTTTGCAGTGATGTAAACTACCAAAACGTAAGTGGTCTCGTTCGGATTCGCTGGGTCAAGACTACCGTCGTTGCATTTGCTGACTCCATAGACAGTCGGTTTTCCAATGCATATACTCGCAGTGCGACACTGTTCACTTCGGATCTGCTCTCCACCATGCTATCGCCCAGTGCCTTGGAACAGACAATGAGGTCTTCTTCGCCATCCCACCCATCCCCGATCGAGATGCTCTACGCCGTCGCGAAGACGAATACGCCGCGGGTGCGAAGCTGTTCGGGTCCGGGTCTGCCGCAGGATATCCCACAGAAAGTGCAGCCTTCCCGGTACAAAGCGCCAACTATCCCACCGACAGTGTTGGTGGTCCATACTCCCCGAGCCCGACTGCCTCAGTGCCTTTCCCATACTTCTCACTCACCTCAGTCACCTCTCCCGCAGCCAAATCTGCTACAACTACTGAGGCGACCCGCAACACTGTTCCTGCCTCGACCACGGCTCCTTCGCCCTCACCACAGCTCTACACGGGCAACGCATCCACGTCAAGAGCCACCGTCTCTCTCACTGTTGTGCTCACGGTGGCAGCGGTCTACCTCGTTCTCTAACCCCACACTGGCACACACTGTCACGTTCACCCATCCCTCTTTTGGACGTTCCCAACCCGCGGAACAATGTACTGGCTCATCGGAGAGCAATTTTGGAGTTCGATTAAGCCTTTTGAACAATTATGGATTCAGGGACTACGCTGGATTAGACCGTCCCCTTCTTGGGCATGTTGGCTAGGATTGGAAGCCTGGTGAACATTGGTACTCTTTTTGCATTTTCATTTTTGTAATAGTCGTCTTGTAGTAGTTGTCTCTGCCGCGACACTGTTGGAGAGCGGACCATAGCTGCATGTGGTATGTCTGCGAGAGATGTTTTTGGAACTTGGCAGTTTTACTTTCACCTCGTCTCGCTTCAACTATAGCAATTGGAGTCATGATTGAAAGACTTGTTTTGCTTTTTCGTTGTGACTGTGACAAGAGACTCTGTGGCATTACTTTAGGGATGCGCTGTGTTCGGAGTCTTTGTATGGAGTCGCTCTTCCTGTTTCCTAGAAATTCTCATCTGTCTCCGGTCATACCTGCAGCTACTTGGAGGGATCGCCGCTTCTTCTTCCCGAGGATATCGCAAGGGTTTCGGGGTTGATTTGGTTTGAAGGGACAGACAGATGGATAACTTGGCCCCCTGAAGAGAGATTGAAAAGCTCTTCTAAGGTGGCGATTTGCTGGGTGAGTGGGTCATGGATTGAGAAACATAGTAGTAGTAGTAGTAGTAGTAGTAGTAGTAGTAGGTAGGTTCTGTGTCGTTGTCATGTTCACCAGGGAGTCTCGATGCCGGTAAGTGCTTCCAATATATACGCTACGCAACGCTATGAATCCTACTCTACTACAGTACTGAGCTCCAGATGAGATGCACCAAGAAGACAGCTGCTATGAATCCTACTACTGAACGAGATCAGATGCACCAAGAAGACAAAATTCGTGCCGCTCCGTCATGGGCCCGTAGGCTGCTCCGCGGTATACTTGAAACCGATTCTAATCCCTGACATGCTCCGCTCGCGAGAGCTGGCGAAGACACTCCAGCCCTTGGGAAGGAACACGGCGGGCTCGGTGGGGTGGGAGAGGCGCTGCTTCAGCCGCCGAGGAATGCTCGGTCTCATCATCTCTTCCAACACGGCTTGCAGGGCGTCAACGTCCTCGTCTTCGCCTGGCCAGGCGAATAGCTTCCTCGTCACTCTGGCACAGACAGGCCCGCAAACGCTGACATCGTATTCCTGAGGTGGTCAGGTTAGCCAGGGACCCGACCCGACTCGAGAAAAAAAAGGAAAAAAAGAGGGGGAAAAAAAGGAAGAAAAAAGCTAGTAGGGGCGCCATCCATACCTTCAAGATGGAATTCTGCATGGACAGCCAGCGACGGGAGACTTTCACCGTTCGCTCGTAGAATTCTCCAAAGTTGTCGCCCGCTTCTCGGAGGCGAAGATCCTCGCCATCTGTATACAAAAGTCGGCAGACCTCACAGATTCGCTTCTTCGGATGCTCCGAGTTGAAAGTTCTCACCATATCATTTGACGTAGCGTACTTGGTTCTGTTATGCAGCTATGGCATCAGATGGATCTCATCGAGGAACCCGGGGGGGGGGGGGGGCTGCTACTCACGGCATGGGTATCTCCATGCTATATTCTGAGCATCGGAAAGAGCGAATGTCGACGATGTGGTATCCGAGGGGGCTCTTTTCCACGAATGCTGGCCTGTGAAGGATGAACTCTTTGATTTTCCGCTTTGGCTTTGGCTCTGGCTCGACGATGTGGTATCCGTAGGGGCTTTTCTCCACGAATGCTGGCCTGTGAGGGATGAACTTTTTGATGACCCGCTTTGGCTCTGGCCCTGGCTTTGGCTTAGTTCCAGGCTCAAGCTCACTCTCACGCTTACCCTCACGCCCAGGCTCAGACTTCGGCTCAGGTCCAGGTTTAGGCTCAGGCTTAGGCGCAGGCTTAGGCTTAGGCTTAGGCTCAAGCTCAATCCTCAGCCCACGCTCAGGGACAAGCCGAAGCTTAGGCTTCGGCTCCGGCTGCGACTCACGCCCAGGCCTAGGCCTAGGCCTAGGATCATCGAGATAAGAAGGGAGTGGACCAAAGAAGAGCTCCACGTCGGCACGCTCCATCTCGTAGATGCAAGCGGTCGGATGGACCGTCCGCAAGTGATCCAAGTCCGCATCTTGCCCGTAGGGAGTCCTGCATATCGCGCCATCGGGATGGATCCATTCGACCAGGTACATGGCTGGTGGTGAAGAGGTAGAAAACGACAGTATTGATTGATGTGAGATGGAAACGATCGAACGCTAAAAGCGATGGTGATTATTGCTGTTGTAAAAGCTGTAGCAAGGAACGAATGGAGAGCAAGATTGATGCTATGAATTAATGAGTATAGAGATGGAGAGATGATAGAAAAGTGATTAGCTGGGTGTGTCGAGGTAGGCCGGAAGATAAGCTAGGCGGACGCGCCAACGAGGCAGCGACGATGGAGATGGCCTAGTGATGGCCTAGAAGGAGCGGAAGATTATCTTTACGATATAACAGAGCGATTCGAGCGAATAGTGCAAAAAATTCATGGCGGTGCTGACTGAGTGATCGAGACGCCGAATGTCATTTGTTTACTTTTTAACGTGGAATGGCTAAGCGAGCTTGGCTAGACCAGTACCTACTGCCATGAAATCCTGTTACAGTGTAAACTTCCCAGCTTTCCGGATGATAGGGAGGGAATTTCTTCAAGAGTTGGCTGAACGAGGAATATGTCGCTACCCGGGCCAAGTAAGCACGAAGCAGAATCATTAAGCTGCCACCAGCTTGTAATACTTTAGAAGGTGTCTTGTATTTCAGAGACACAACTAACGTCTATTACTTGACAGAAACAACTGCAAAGACCCCAGAGCACTCTCTCACAGGCCCGCAAATTCATCATTGTCCACAAGCCGAGCATTAGAATGGTCCCCCGCCTTGACCCAGACATCAAAAATGTATCCAACGGGCTTGTCTACCCTGGCATCTGCAAACATGCAACTGATCGATCTCTTTACACTTTGCCAGCCGGCTTCAGTGTCCGACCTATGAAGAACAAGCTTGGAGCGACCGGCAAACAATACATCGAACGTGACGCTGGGAAGACTTTGTGGCGTATACCCAGAGCGCCGAGAGTACATTTCGAAGAGCCCGCTGACCATGGTGTCCCTAATTGAGGGGAGTGGGTTGGAATAGTCGAGTGCTCCGCTGACCTTCTGGACAATGAAACGAACTTTCGGCAATGGCGCATCTACGGGGCCAGGCGGGACAAACTCGCAGAGGACGGGATCATTATTGACTGGGACCGAATTAATAATTTCCCCTGATTTCATTCCCGTTCCCTCCGGGAGTGCCTGTGGTCGTGCTTCTGCATCAGGGTACAACCGCGGACGGCCACGATCCACGGATCCGGGAGCGAGCGAAAGATTTGGCGAGGAATCATCGATACTCTGTCCCGGAATAGCATTCTTGTTCTGAATAGTTTGGCCATCATGTTGCTTCGAAGTGGCGACCACAGAATTGTCCGGCAATTGAGCCGCAGCAATGCTGTGTTGCTGGGTAAGTGGCTTATATTGCGAATGAGGACCTTCGAACTCGGTGGTGCTCGATGATAACCCCGTGTTCTCTATTAGAAGGGCATGTTGCTCCTGAGCCGGGTTGTCTGCTTCGAGTTGTGAAGAAGAGACTTGGGCCGCATTTGATGTTGAGGCAACACTGTTTCCTCGATGCTCCGCCTCCTGTGGAGCTACTGAAGCATTAGAAGCAGGTGAAATTCCATTCGATAAGAAAGTTATTCCGGCCCAGGGTCTTGGCCCCATTGGCCCCATTGTCGGTGGTGCTCCAACCGTCCTTGAACCAGCCACTGAGTTTCTAGGGGATGACAATTTAGAAGGTATCAGTGGTTGAAATCGCTCACGGAGCTGGATTCTCGCGTTAATCTTGATTACTTCGGATTCGCAACGACTTACTTACCTTGTACTTCTGGACCGGTAGGCTACTGAGTGGCGTATCGTCAATGTCTTCAATTTTGATCTTCGGAGGTGGGGGCTGAGAAGCAGATGCCGGAGAGGTCGGTGATTCACCGTGAGGTATATCTGGGGCGTGGGAAATCTTTTGGCGTTTGCTAGCAGGAGCATCCTGGCTTTCCAGAAAGTTCGCAGTGTCCCGGTCGGTCTATGGCTAAGTGTAAGCAGGAGATCGAATATGGTAGACTGAACTAACCTTGATCGATGGTTTAGCTTTCCTCTCCTCTCGAGAGCGAGAGGCCAACCATTGTTTGCGTCGTTCTTTCAACTCGACATCAAACTTTGGAGCTCGTTTGTATCCACGTGTGCTAACTCGATCAAGCAAACCTGTCTTTTGCAGACTCCTAAATGACGCTGCCATTTTCTTTTTCGTCCATTTAACAACAATTGAGTTCTGTTCATATGAACATTTCATTCTGAGACGAGAATAAAACATTTCGACGACACCGTTGACCTGTTCTTCGGATGGTCTGAGAGTGTATATGTCATAATCGTGCATATGCCTCCAGAGTAAAGCTTGAAGAGATGCGGGCCACTCGGTCCATGGAGGTAGGCCCTGGAGCGTTTTGTTAGTTACGCCCACCAGTCTGGTACGTAGGCTTACCATGAACATGAAGCCGATAAGTGGATGTCTGCTAATCGCAGTGTCTTTTTTGTAATCATACGGGTTGATATCATCAAGCTCCTCCTCACCTTCAGAAGGATAAACCCAATCTAGTTCCTCGTCGATATTGAATTGGATGTCGTTCTCCATCTCTGCCTTCCGGATACTAAGCCACAATTAGATACTGGATCCAATCCTCCGATAATTCTCTTCCAACCTTTGACGCCGAATCTGATCGTGTAGATACCTGATCTCTCCTCTACCAATCTTTCCCATCGGCTCAGAAGGACCGGAAACATCAGACTTTCCACCCGAAGCAGTTTCGAATTTGACTTCTGGAGACATGTCTGAATCTCTCGTCCTACTTGAGCGCTTTTGTTCCGGAGGCTTGCGTTGCGCAGACTCCACTTCGGACCGGTCTGACATGAGTCGCGATGAGCCTCCGACTGGCCGATTCTTCAATTCTGTTCACGACGTATAAGCTCTCTACAAGCTCGTCGCATGATTCAGAGAGGACTTACAGAATTTAAATCAAGCGTATCGCTTTCTTCCGGCAATGCTCTTGAGCCACGGGGGGACTGAAGTCAGCTGTGGAAGGACGCACACGTGGAAATAAAAAAGCCCGTTGAATGGTGGTCGCGAAAGTGTAGTTATCTAATTACGGAGCAGACATCACAGGTTGGGGATGTTGGCGGTTGAAATGCGGCACATCAGTACGCACGTGACTTCTGAAATAGGAGCTGGTCAGCTCCGCGAGAGCTGTATTATCTTCCAGAGGTCACTATTCCCCTGAGGTATTACGTAAGGGACCCCCTGGATGTGTCACGACGCTCGCTAATTTAATGTTTGTAAATAAAAACAATAAAGCATTGGGCATGTATTATTTTGCCATACTTTTCGCTGCTGCAAAGCCACAGGAAATGCTGTTCCCCATTTAGATAACTTCCAAGATTTCGCAAGATTCTACTGATCTTGATCCATCTCATGATATTTCAACCCAGTCACTTCGTCTCTAGCCCGCAACTGCGCACTGCAAGAGTGGTATTTTTTGAAATAGTAGAGTATCGATTGGTTAGAGCTCATACCATATAGCCTCAAGGTCGTGTTCCGAACAGCCATGATACATACACTACATGAACAGTTTATTCCCTCTGTACCATGATCTGAAATTCCATCTCGTGAGGATCATCGATCTGAGCCCGTCTATAAAGCGCAGAAACGACCGACTTTAAGCGTTTCCACGCAACGTCGCCTTTCGACCTCGTGACCTTTAAACGCTGGTTGTTCCCCCAAGTGGGTGTAAATACCAGCTCATGCAGATTTTCCGCCGGCGCCTTGGATACGGAAGCGTAGAAGGAAAAGAAGCCCTCGAGAGTGTTGTTCTTGACCACGTTGAAGGAGTAGCTATTCTCAAGGTCCAATTCGCCGTCTGCTGACTCGATGAGAAGCTCAAGAGTCTTTGTTTGAGAAGTGCCCGTGTTGGACTTAACAATAGACCTTTCGTTGCTGAGAAACGCTGGTCTTTTAGTCTGGAACCACTGGAGGGTTTGAATGCCGGCGAATTCATCTTTTGAGGGGGCGGTACAGAAAGGATTAGGTAAAGGAATATGCGCATACGATCCGAGGCGAGCTTTTGGACGCTTGGGAGAAGCTGGTCTGGGCGAATCGACTGCGATAGTAGGAGGTACGAGTGTCTGAATCCGATGAAAAGCGAGACCTGGAATTATCTCCCCTAAATCTTGATTGTTGGGCTGACATTGCTGTGCTCGTTCTTGGCCGAGTATTGAATTTGAATTTACCTGAAGATTGGAGAATAGAAGTCCTGAGCGCGGAGCATTTTGAGGAGAGATTTCGTCAGAAAGAGCATCGTCAGAGCGTTGCTGGGTCGATTCATGTTCACATGACGGATTCCTTGACTTCAATTTTGATATACAGAGTCTGTTAGTGTTCGGTCCCGAGACAGGGGGAGAAAGCTTCGAAGCACTAATCGCAGCTTGTACATCAATACTTTTGAAGAACGGCTGGACTACGGGATTCTCCGAATCAGATCGACGCTCTAGCATTTTGGCCGCAGCAGGAGTATATGAGCCTGCGGATCCGGCAGCTAGCCCCAGTAAGAAGGATGGAGCCAGTACTGAATTTGTGAGGCACGGTTCTCTGGCATGCAAAGGCAAAATAGCATCCTTAGGTCGAGTCACGGATGTAATTGGAGGGGGCGTGATATTCTGAGAAGCGTCTGCTTCAAGGGCTATCGTTGTGTCGTCGATCAGGGCAGAAGTCTTCAATGGGTCCATGGACACGGCATTCGAATCTGTTGTGCTTCTTTCGTTTTGAGCAACACCCAGCAGCGCTGATTCAGACTGCTGTCGAGATATTAGAACAGCGCTCGGAGTGGGCTTTGATCGCTGCGTCGACTTAATTGGGCAATTTGGACTCGCCAATAGTAGTCCTGGCAGCGAAGATCGTGCAGTCGGCGACGTTGATCCAGTTCTTTCGGGAATCTCTACAGTGCTCGATCGATTTGGTGCCGGGAGTATAGGCTCATCTGAAAGAGGCAGAGGAACTGATCGTGGAGTTGCCGGCACATATTTTGCCATATTCTCCTGTACATCGGCTCTCTCCTCAGTAGTCACTTTTCTCGAAGCAGAGCCTTGTGATGGATCTGCTTCCAGCTTGGAAGGGGTGGTGGTCTTGGTATTCGAAATCGGATTGCCAAAGTGGGAAAGAAACTCGCCGTGAGCTTTCGATGAGCTGGAGGAATTGAGAATCGACGGCCGTCGAAGGAGATTCCTCAGCAGTGATTTGGGCCGTGTCGTCTCTGTGGGCAACTTTGATGAATCGGCGGTAGAAAAGCCTTTATTTAGAGACACCGGTGGGGTGGTATCACAAGTGAGCTGAAGTTTTCGCTGCACGCTCGGCGACGAATTGTACGGTTGCAAAAGTGGATCGTGACCAAGTGCTACGGAAGGCGAGACTGATATATTGGGGGAAAGTCCTTGCGGGTCTGCTACTTTGTGATATAGATCAGTCGCGACGACGGGTTCGGGAGCCTGTTCAGCTGTGGGCACATTGTAGAGCATCATAGGCTGTGTCTCGGTCTTGTGAAAGCAAACTTCGATCGTCGTGCCAGTATGCGAATAAGTGTAATCGTCTTCCTCTTCATCCAGCATCTCCGTAACAGACTCTGTCCTTGACCCTGGCTTGACTTCGTCATCTGTTGAAGTGCGAGGAGTAGTGACTGGAAGAGACATCACAGCGGCAGAAGACGTTTGTGAAATGCTACCATGACGCCGCTGAGATTCGGCCATCGGCGAAGAAGCGGCAACGTCCTTGGATCGGACTAGAGATTTATTGGAGCTTTCCTCCTGAGCTCTTCCCACACAATCGACAACAATGCTCTGCTCGGGCGTAACACTCTTGCCCCTCGTTTTGCTTGCCAGCTCGAAGTCTAGAGAATGAGTTAGAGCGAGAGTATCAGGTTCATGCAACTGCATATATTTTAGCAAAGAAAGACAGGCAAATGAGGACAGGCACTTCACCTGTAAGTCTTGTAAAACAACACCAGGCATCATCGAAGTTTCCTGAGCACAGGTTCTGTCCCTGGGTTGTCGAGTGGAAATCCTCAGAGCGCTCTCAGCCATGAGGGCCATTTGAACCTTCTCCGAGCTCCCGAATTGTTCCTCCATCTGTTTATCTAGATTTGGAAACCTAGTAGGACTCTTCGCAGGCTTTTTAGCTCTCGTCTTCTGACGCTTGCGCATCTTCAGCTTCGGCTCTGCCTCCGATATGACCGGTGTGTCCCCGAAATCGGTATGCCAGTGTACTTTCTTATTCTGCCACATGGTCTTAAATTGTTTCGTAATTTGAGGAGGACCATGGCGACGAATCTCCACTATGAACAAGGGCGATTTTGCCAACTCAAGGGTGAGATATTCTACCCGATCTCGAACCCGTTCCTGGAACCTGTCGTACCCCAGACCATCCTCGAGATCTTCAATCTCCGTTCCTTTGGTCAGAAGTCGGGTAACTTCAGCTGGAGGGTCATCGCCGTAGTTGGAACTGATATATAACTCCCGATTATGCATGAATGTCTGCAGCCGCTTGTCTGCAGCGATAGGCCATTTGTAATCGACCTAGGAAAGTTAACGTCCCGTGCATGTTACGCAGAAGGTTCCTTACACATTCGAGCCATACTTTTGTGAAGTCGGCCAAATGTCTGATATCATCACGCGGATTGAGGCTCCGTATGTAGTCACTGCAGACTTTCGGGTTGGGACTCTGCAGGGGCTCCCTCCAAGGCCTGGGCTCGTTCATCGGCTCCGAAGTTGTACGAGCTAGCTGCTCGAAGGTGTGTTCCACGAAAATCTTTTCCTCAACGTCGTCCCTCTCGTACTGCAATAGTCAGTCCGTAACGTCTTGAGGATCGTTTGTTCTACGCTTACTCTCAACCTCTTCTTCGCCGAATTTCCACTCGGATTCCCAGCTTTGGTTTGTTCTTCGCGCTCATTTTTGTTCCTTATCGACATGCCCCTAGAAATACTGGCTGATATCCCTTTCCGCCGCATGATATGGCCTACTGCTTCTGTGATTCTGCGACTCACTGCATCAGCTCAATTGTCTGCAAATGATAGAGGCGCCGGGACTTGCATATGCTCATCCAAAGGCCAGGTCAAGTGCCCAGCATCATTTTTAGGCCAGAAGCGTTCGGCTCGGGACTCCTCTTGCAGATAACTTGTAGCACATATCAATGCATCTTTTGTAAGCATTCGTCTACTCCCCAAATAACGTCCAGGCGTTTCGTATGACCTGAAATACGCATCGATATCGACCATGAGATGTTTGTAATCTCGTGTTGGATGGTGCTTCACATATCCAAGCACTAAACAGAGATCTCCAATGGTGTGCTTTTCCATCTGCATCATGTTTCTCGAATTGATGACTGAACCTGTTATCATGATTGAAACTGGGCGTTGGTACAACAAGAATATGTTGGAGCAACGGAAGAGGTGATGGCGCTAGGGGAAGGGCAAGTCAACCATACACCAAAAAATGGGGTAGTCTGCGAATTATAAAAAGCAAACAAATGGCAGCGGAGCCCGGTACGTGACTTGAAACGGTGAAATAGAGAGTGGATGAAATCCGTTCCGGCCCATGGGAGCCGACCGGAGCCTGCTCGAAAACTTGATAATTGGATGGAGTTGAAGAAGAGTCTTTCGAGATCGTAAAAGCAAAGGGAGGAGTTTGGCCCAGGCGAGGAGGATACCGGTCCACCCATCTCTACTGACTTTTCGATAAGGTGTGCCAATTCTTGAGCCACTTTACAAGGGCGGGTGCATGTTTGTGTCTGTACTGTTAGTGGGCACAATGACCGGGGTAAGATGCGAGAAGCCGTAATGTCCCATAAAAGCCGCGAAGAGAGATGATAGACCGTTGGAACCCTGCGTTTTATTTGTTAAGTAGGTATTGTATCGAGCAAAGATCGCCAGAACAGTAGGTGGGCTTGGTATAAGCCAGTAAGAACGATGATGCTACCAACATGGCTGACTAGCCGAGACTCTCGAACCTCTCCTTCGCCTTGTCCTTTGTCTTGCTCAGGAATTCAGCATACGATCCCTTCGTTTGTCGCTGTGCCTCTTCCACAGCGTCACCAATCTTTCCCCCTTGCGCGCCCAGACCAACGCCCTGAGAATACATCTCAGTCATGATTGCATCAGTCCTTCCCGTTCCTTGGGCTCCCAATCCCTGCCCAGCGGTCCAGCCCATCTTCCCCAATAACGCAGCACCTTTTGACTGGATCGGGGGCTCTTCAGTTTTATTCTCCGGGGGTGATTTTGCCGTTGAATCTTTGCCTCGACTATGCTGTGCAGCTGGCTGTTTCGGCTGGTTGAAAGCATGGCGCCGCTCCTTCGCCCGGTCTCGGTATGCGCTGTCAGCTGCATGATCCCCAGACTTCTTGAGCTTTGCCATTGCCTTCGCAACCATGTCTTCCTTTTTCAGGTTGTCCCGATGAAGCTGGCTCATACGCTCATGTTTGTTCACCTCGGCCTCTGTCTTGAACTGACGAGAACACAACAGGCAGCATTTGCGTTCCAAATCAGCAAATGTGTGACTTGGGGGTGCTTCTTCGGTTTCGGGTTTCTTCAATTCCGATGCTTGGTTCCCTGCCTCTTTCTGAGGAAGTCCGTGCAGCTCTGCATGGCGGTTTTTCCAGAATTGAAGATGAGTAGCAACAACTGGTTCCTTTTCCGTCTTCCTCCTCTTGACTTTCGGCTCCCTGTCAGTTCCTGGATTTACCAAACCCTCTTTAGCCGCCGCTAAAGCCAGTTTTGTATGTTCAGACTTCTTGGCTTTGGTCGTTAATTTCGAAGGCGCGGTGGCAGTCACAAGCTCCTTTGCATAAGCCGCCTCGTCCCAGTACATAAGCTTGGTGGCCGAATTTCCCAATGGGCTGAAGGTAAACTTCTCACACTCTTCACTGACTGAATGGAGGATAGGCACGAATACTCCGGCGTGGATATATGATATCATAACGGGCTTCGAGGAAATGGTGAATTTCTCTGACGCGTTGTATTTGAGCATTGCTGCATTTGCATCCTCGACCTGTTGAGAAGATGTAATTTTAGTATATCGCATCTGCAATCTATATTGATTGGGGTTCGACTTACGGTACTGAATTCAGCAAATCCGTACCTCCAGGAATCATCGGTCTTCCTATCACGAACCAGCAAAACTCGCTGTAGAGATCCATCTTTGGCGCCAAGACTAGAATCATTGGTGGTTGATGCAATTTGTCTCTTCTTTCCAGATCCATCAGTCGGAGGAGTGCTAGCCGTTGTTCTGTATAGCTTCTTGACACCAGTTGCAAGCAGCTCCTCGTTCACTCCCTCGGATAACCCGCGGAGGAGGATAAATTGAGAAGCGGCTCCATCGGGAGAGACATCACTGTCACCAGTAGTCGCAAATCCGGAGAATGCCGACATGTTGGCCTGGGGCACCACAAGGCCATTTGCATTCGCCCCTGGATGGATTAGCGATGTTCTTACTATCATCGGGTGTGACTAACGAGTTCGTGGAGCATTACACCGAAAACAAAGTGTGCGATGGGAAAAGTTGGGGAGAAAACACTAGCAAGTATCAGTACGGGTCTTGGACGGCAGGTCGAATACGCACAACGTCGCATCTCCAATCATCTTCACCCTTTCCAGCTCTCTCTCGATCGTCTCGCTCTCTGCCATAGGCTATCCGCACATTGGTGGGTTCTGCGTTCGCGGATTGGCCTGGACTGTAGGCGCCATAGAGAGGACAAGCGGGATAATATTGTTCGAGGAACCTTCTTGCGTCTGATATCCTGGCGAATTGCGCGAAGGCAAATCCTTTTGAAGAGCCGGTTCGTTTGTCCTTAATCAATCTGACTTCCTCCAAACCCTCAAGCCGTAGATTATGTTGTAATTCGTTGAAGATCTGTAGTCACGAAAAAGGCCATGCGGCCAATTCTGATGCTTAGCCAGAGTTCCAAGTTTTGCTTGTTTACTTAGGGTGAAAGTGGGTTGAAATTGAGAGTCCGTGTGAGGGTAGGAATGGGGCGGCCAACGTCTTCCTGAGTCCATTCGAAGGGAAGTCCTTCTAGTATCACGTTCCGATTCGGCGGGCCGCCAAAATATGGTGAGTGGCTACGGCTTCTGTCTCTCCGTGGCGATTCATAGCCCTCCCTATCTCTGTCTGTATAGCGCGGCCTGCCCTCCCGTCGTGGAGACCTCGACCGGGCGCGGTCGTAGCTATCTGGCCTGTCCTCCTTGAACTGGCGCACAGCATTCGCGGGGTCGTATGGTTGTTCGAATGCCGACCCTCGCGGAGGCGTTCTTGAGTTATCTTGAGACATCGGATGTCAGCATAGTTCCGGATCAGGCTCTATATCCAACTCGATTACCCTTCCGCGCATTCTGATATTCGTAGCCTTGGGTAGACGAGTCTCGGTAGTCTTCTACGTATGGCTGGTCATCGTACATGGCGGACTCTTGTATAGAAGAGAGTCGTATTGGGCGTGTGGGATTCATATTGCTTGCTGGCAACCGAGTGGCGTTGCAAAAGGGCTGTGGAAAGGGAGGCCGAACGAAGCTCCATGGATTTTGAGTAGCGTTGTGTCTAGGTCACATGATTCAAATGTTAGAGCTTCTTCTCCGACTCGGGTTCATCATCTCATAATCCAACAACGTAGCTACCCTTTGGTGCTACCGATATATCTCATGGCTAGGGATTTACAAGAAGATGAGTGCTATGTTGCATTAACGCACGACTATCTCGACGTCAAGTCCACGATGGACCGTGTCCGAAGCCCGAAAGCCGGGGCTATTGTGCTCTTCGCTGGTATGTGCCTCTGTCATCATTATCATATCATGTACTTACTGGTTCCAAGGGACTACTCGTGACAACTTTGATGGAAAACCTGTCAAAGAGCTTCAGTATACTTCGTACGAGCCCCGTGCTCTTCAAAGCATGCTCAAGATCTGCAAGGACGTCAAGGAGAAGCATTCTCTGACCTCAATCGCTATGATACACCGATTGGGTGTCGTGCCTATTGCTGAAGAGAGCATATTGATTGCAGTCTCGTCTCCTCATCGGCAGGCTGCTTGGAGAGCTGGGGAAGAAGCATTGGAAGAATGCAAAGAGAAAGTTGAAGTCTGGAAAAGGGAAGAGTTTGGTGGCGAGGAAGGTGGGATCTGGAGGGCAAACCGGGACGGAGCGGTCGGAGTAAGGATTGACGGAGACCAAGAAGAAGATGAAAATGAACCACCGGCTGGACCTCAAGGACCGATTCTAAGACCTGGACGTCCTGGTGAACGAGGTCATGGGCCTGTGGTAAACACGAACACGCTGAACGACTAATAATGCCATTCCAGGCAATGAAAAAACTACACCCTCCTTTGATGACTGAAAGAATTTACGAACGACGGCCTCTTTAATGCTACTACTATGCACGATTATAGGGAGTAGTCTTAGAGTGATTCTTTATTATCACAACCTGGGCCTGGGTATCCAGGACCTTCAGACCTTTGGGTAAATACTCAAGCATCTCTGGGCAATACCTCACCACTCAATCGTGCCCGAGGAGTGAGGAGAGGAGGCTCATCAATGTGATGCAGGGTTGCTGGGAGTGTCGGTTTTAGGCAAATTTTGATATGGAGTCGGATGGATGAAACGCTGTCACATTGACCTTAAGGCGGTCGTCGAAAATCAGACATTGGGATACCGGAGCTGATATCTCGACTCAAACTCTGCACACTAGTTCCCTTCTTTATTTTCACTTGCACCGTGAGAAAATGATTATCTTACTTACCTGCTGTGCTTTTTGTCACGGCCTAGGGCATTTCATCCATACATATCAACATCTCGCCCCAGACTCACTCCATTCAGCATCATTCCGATTCCACAAATAATCTACCATCTGCAAGTCGTTCATTCAGCCGATTGTGCCTTGTCGCGACGTAACACAAAGTCTCTATGCCGCCTCTTAACCAGTATCCAAGCCAGCTAATTTGAGCCTATGCAGTCTCCTCATAAGCGAGCATTTTCATCTCGAGATCCAGTTCAACTCAACTCCTGCATGCGGCACAGAAGGTACATAGCAAGGCTGAGCAGAAACAATTGAAGCAATCGAATCAAAATGGGTAGATGGCGTGTGGCAGGGCAGGGGGTTATGCTCAAAGGAGTAATAGGTAGGTAGTGTAACTGATAGCAAGGGAGGACTTCAGCCGCTCAGCTCCGCAAACTATTGATAGAGGTTCAGGTCATTTTCCATCTTGCGTTCAAACTCATATCTGCTTGTGCCCCCATAGGAAGCGTCTCTTGATATCAGATTCTCCCTCGAATAACAGCAACAGCAGCACCACAGCAATACACAACCCAACCACCACCCTCTACGATGATTCCCGCAAACCACTCGCACGCGCCGTGGAGAAAGGCCATCCTGATCCCTTTCTGGGTATGCCAGTTGGGTCTGGAGTTGATAATGATCGCGCTGCTGGCGCTGGCCATTGGTGTTCTGGGTAGCTACGATGACAACGATCATTACAACTCCTACACGTCATGGAAAATGTACGTGACTGGAAAGATGCATTGTTTTCGAAGCTGACCTGCCTCTGCAGAATTGGTCCAATTTGGCTGTCCCTGATCTCGACATGTCTCATTCTCACTCTCACGGAAATCGTCCTCCTCGCGCGAAAGAAGTTGAAGCCGCTGACTTTTCTCATTACGAACGTCCTGAAGTCCGCCATCTTTGCGGCCCTCTTCGTAATCGATATCATCTCTGCAGTTAACAATGCCTCTTCACGCACAGCTTCTGCAGTGGCGCTGGTCATCGAGGCGGCTCTCCTGTATGTAAACAAGGCCCCACCCCCCAGAACCAATAGCCAACAACCACAGTCTCTCCTTCTGGCTACCTCTTGCCTACGCGTCCATCATCTATCACCGATTCCGCACGGGCACGCAGTACAAGTCCATCAACAACCCACTCGCAAACCCGGGCGTAGGAACGGGCACTGAGTTCCAGCAATACCCGCAGCAAAGCTCCAATGTGCCCCAGTCATACAACACGCAGGCATACGGGTAGCATCTGCCAGAGCCCTATAAAGGATTCACGCAAGGAACCCCGAGCAGTCTCGAGGCTGCGCAGCCAGCATTGGGCGGAGGTGGGAGACTGAGTTATAACCACGCGAGAGATCCTCGATTTGAGGAGTTCAGACGGTCTTCACGGAGTGATTTGGGCGTCACTGAAGGTGCACCAGTGCCGCTGCAGGTAGCTGTAGAGCAGCATGATGGGCATGTATTAGAGATGGAGACCAGTAGTGGTGCAATAAGAGACATGCGGTAGTGAATTTGCAAAGGCCTTTTGCATGCGGTACTGGGGATTTGGAGTTCGATCCGGTGTTTATATTCAGAACTCTGGCTCTATCGAGGCTTCGTATTGCATATCTCAATCCTGGCTTCTTCCACGTGGTTGGTTTGCCTCCTCCGCAGCACCAAGGGTTTTTAATCTGCCGCGCACAGCACAGTCCAAGTATCCGGTGAGTGGAGTACTCCATTACCGTTGTACGGAATTTCTTCTTCCTTGAGACTCTTCAGGCAGCTCTATCTACTACGTACCTATCATTCCAGTCCAACCAATCTACGCGTCACATTTTTATTTCAGCCCAACTCTGGCTGCCCAGCCCGATAAGAACAGCTGTCCGTCGCTCTTGGTTGTTTCCACGATCCAACTCTATCGGATCCTCCCAGCCATCGCGGTTTATCTATCCAGCTGAATGGCTCGCCGCATCCCTGAGTGATGAATAATCTCCACTGAAAAGACTCCAGGGCCCCTTGGCACCGAGCGGACCTCGTTCCAGTAGCTCGGGCTGTGGGACTGCGGGGGGATGTTGGGTGGGCAGTAGGCATACCGGTACTACGTATAATCCGTATTGTTCCCGGCAGGGAGTAGTTGTGTGAAGCCCGTCAGGCAAGTTGTTTGTTTATCAAACGAAGTTTTGGTGGGGGGGGGGGGGGGTTAGAGAAGGGGAGGCGGAAGAAAGTCGAGGGGGTTGATGGTACAGTAATACGTAGTACTTGGTAATGATTCGCAGCCGGTTGGGTCTCTGTCGTGACTGACGTCCGGATATCGGATAAAGAGACTACCTCTGAGTTTTGATCTTGGCCCTTCTCCTGCTCTCGCTAAGGGTTTATTTTTGTTGACTCTCTTCTTCGTCCCCAGGAGCTCTAGCGAGCTCGGCTACGGTAGGGAACGGAGCGTACTTGGAAGACTATCTACGGATACGAGACTTACCCGTCGCACTTCTCGGAGTTCAAAAGGACGAAAGAGAATCCGCGGTACTCAAGTACCAGTGTACCTACGGTACCTATAAGTAGCGACGGGCAGTGTTTACCCAATTTTCATAGTTTCCACGTGTCGCGTCACGTTGTATTGGCCTTGGCCCTCCAGGCTCCCAACCGTCAGGCTCCAAGTCCAAGCTTCCCCAAGTTCCAACAGCCAGCAAAGTTGAACGACAGACCCAAGCTCCCATCAGTGCAGAATACCGGTTATACTACTATCTACCGGTATCACCAACAACCACCAGATCATCATGATGGCAGGAAGAACCCGGCAGAAATCTCGTACGGAAGCTCATCCTGTTTGCCCGGCGTGGTAGGGTAGGGTTTGTAGGGTTCGTAGGGATCCGGATACGCGAAACATTAAAAAAAAATGTGAAGGCTGGCTGCGCGAACCCAGCCTCTCCTCGCGCTCTCTGCTCCACCACCAGCCTTCTCTTCCAGAACATGCTCCGGGCCACTCACCTCACTGATATACAGTCGGAATCCTACCGCGACCGCCAGCATGCATTCCCCCGTCTCCTGCATATGCAACCGCACAAACACCTCTCACCATGAATCTTGGAAGTTTAGACGTTCATCTGGTACAATGTATGTCAAGTCGAGTCGAGTCCGCCGGTGATGCGTTGTCTCGTACGCTCGCTACGTATGGATGTATCACGCTGACACCCAGACAACAGATGGCCGCCCTGAAATACAACGAGTTGGTTCCTTTGAACGCCGGAATATTACTTCTCTGGATGTCCGACTCGAGGCCGACCGCTCTCCCTCTCTCACGTCGACGGTCTCATCCTCGTCCTACCCGGGCACGGTAATCCGGTGGCAGACTCCTCCCTCACGGCCATTCACGCCCCAGCAAAGCAGTGAAGATTCCTTCCACAGCCAAGACCCCCTCCAGAGCGAAGCAACCGCTCGACCAGAGAGATATCGCAATTCCGTTGGGGCCAATGACGTGGCATTTGCATCCGACAGCCCTCTAGTTACGTGCTTCGACGACGAGCAGATTCGGAGCAGCGAGGCCGAGCGCGACGGCAAGGCGACCCGGCGGGAAGGGAACATGGATGCATTGTTTAGGGAATCGAGCCCCCCAACGCCAGTTGACGATACTCCATACATACGCTTCGCCATCGACCAGTTAACTCGGGATGAAGATGTGCGGCCGCTCCAGAGGCACTCCACGCCTGCAAGTTACGGATCCGAGTGCTATCCCGTGGAGAGGATAGTAGCGAATGATGGGTTGACATATATGACGGCGGACCAGGAGAGGGAGGCTATGAGGCTGGTGAGAAAACACCGGTCTTCTCCTGCTGAAGGAAGATTGTTTGCCTTCAACGCGACACGTCCTCTCTCCTACTCCGAGCAACCAGGCGACCTCAACTTTCCAGCTCCTCGACGGTCTTCCAATCCCGAAATCTTCATCCCTGTCGACTTACCACCTAATAGTTTGGCACGCGACCTCACGTTTGTTCCCACGATTTTACGACCGCTTTCGATTATCACGCTGTCATGTTTATGCCTCTTAATGATTGCAGCGTTAATGTTTTGCGCCATCTACCCAACACGTCACGATAGCCTTACCGAGTGGATTGGTGATATATATGGCAGCCGATATTACGTCTTTTCTTTTTTGCCGCAAATATTGGCGGCATGCTTGTTTCTATATGTGCAATGTCTAATGGCCGCTATCACGAGAATGATACCCTTTACGCTCATGGCTATGGACGATGTTGGAAGTCGAACGGGTGCACTTTTCCTCGGGATCTTTCCCCGATCGATGTTGTGGCCTCGATGGGACGGCCCTTTCAGCATCAAGGTGGCGAGCTTGTTTCTCTGGGTTTCTGTTTTCACGATACCATTGCAAGGATGCTTATTTTCGGCCATTTTTGTGGACGGCCAGTGGAGATGGACGACAGTTCAGGGCGTCGCTTGGACCTTGGTCGCCATCTACCTGCTAATTCTGGTGGCGGCGATTGTCACAGGAGCGTTCTTCTTCAGGAGAACAACAGGATTGATGTGGGATCCTCGATCACTGGCGGACGTAATCGCGTTGCTTCCGAGTAGCAACTGTTTGAGAGATTACCCTGGGACGGATGTGATGAAGAACAGAGAGGAAATCCGGCTGAAGTTGAAGCAGCGGAGCGATCGGCTGGGATACTGGAGAACGCCCAACAAGGGTCGTGGAATCTTCTACTGCGTTGGTGAAGAGGGTGCCTCAATTAGAGAGTTTGACTCGCAAGCTGGGAAGCTTGTCGAGAGGACCCGGGCGGAGTTGGACATCGAGAATGCCGAGCTCTACAACATCCATACTCGCTTCCGACACATCCCCTGGTTCTTGCGAAACACCTTTGTTACCCTCTGGGTTGTGGCAGCTTGCGTCTCTCTCGTGGCGCTATTCGTAGTGTCATTTTTGCCTTCGACTGCCATCCGGAAAGGATTCGCGCCACGCGTGCCTGTGTTACCCAACTCGGCTGGCTTCTCGCCGTCCAACTTCCTCTACAGCTTCGTACCTTCGACCATCGGTATGTTTCTCTACCTAGTCTTTCAGCCCGTCGACATGGCACTGCGCAAGTTGCAACCTTGGGCCGAGCTGGGCAAGCCGGCAGGTGCGAACGCTCAGAACTCTTTGCTGCTCGACTACCCTGCTTGTCTTCCCCTCTCATGCAGCATGAAGGCCCTCATCAATGGACATTACCGGATAGCGATAACGTCGTTCTTGTCGGTACTCTTCATCTTGATTCCGGTCCTGGCAGGAGGGATCTTCTTCCCGCTCACCACGCCCGCCAATGTCGTCCGCATGATCCCGAATCTGCCGTCCTTCTACATCATGCTCGTACTGCTCGTCCTCTACCTCTTGGCGCTTCTGCTTCTCATCCCTCACCGATACTATATGCGTCTGCCACACGGCGTCGACTGTCTCGCCGAGATTTTCAGCTTCCTGTATGGCAGCCAGATCCTCACCGACGCGGCGTTTCAGAAGCCGAAGTCCAGGGCGGATCTAGAGACGCGGTTGACAGGCGCTCGGAACGGATGGTCACCCAGTGCTCGGATCCATCGAAACCGATTTGCATTTGGCATCTACCAAGGACGGGCCGGTGGCGAATGCTTGGGCATCGAGAGACTGGGGCGCAGAGGAACTCAAGAGATGGTGATAATGAATCCGAGGTAGATATATACTAACATGTAATGAGCGAGGGGGAACATGAGCGATGGCGTCACGATTTATGGCTGGGTGGATGCCGAACGATTGGAATGATGGATGCATATAGCGAATCTAATGAGTCTATGGTGTTATGGATACGGGAAACGATAACGGATTACGGAACGAGGGCTGGGCTTTGTTTTGGGGGGCGCGTTTGGAATTGGGCTCGGGGATAAAATGGGCTTGGTACGATTAGAGTGTATAGAAGTGTATAGATAGGAGATGTGTTGAGCGATTGATATGTACAACTTGCCAATGATGATTCATGCTCATCCGTCCGAGGTCTTTTTTTTTTTTCCTTCTCGGGGCTTCTCGTGCCTCTGCCGCCGCCGCTGCCGCGGATTGAAATCAAGCCGCAGGTAAAAGTCACAACGTTCCCCGACTCCTGTTTGGTTTGGCTCTGGCACTCTAACGGTTCTAGTACGTTTATTCTCTCTCTCTTTGATCGCTCCACGTGAGCAGCGGCTCAGGTCCCCCCCGCCGTTGATATTTGCAGTATCTAACACGAGGGGAAAGACGGGATACCTCAAAGTCCAGGGTCTTTCTCTCCTTTGTAGTCAAGTTCTGTATGTATGTATGTATGTATGTATGTATGTATGTATGTATGTAGGTATGTAGGTATGTCTTGTCGTCGGCGCCCTGCCTGTGTGCTCGAGGGGGGGTGGTAAATAAGTGAGTAAGTGAGTGAGTGAGTGAGTGAGTGAGTAGGTAAGTAAGTGAGTAAGTGAGTAAGTGAGTAAGACTTCGATCGTCAGCGGGAAACCAAACCAAATAAAAGGTAAGCCAGCAAGCAAGCGAGCGAGCGATAACTCTCAACGCTCGGCTACTACAGTAGTAGTAGTAGTAGTTGTTGTTGTTATTGTTGTATGGCTCCAGATTGGGCCGCGCGCGAATACTTCCGCTTTGCCTATTATCTCTCTATCGGTACCTATGCCCTACCGACTCGTTCTGTATCTTGATTCTATGAATGCATGAATGAATGAATGGATGAATGAATGAATGGATGAATGAACGGATGGATGGTAATGCAGCGTCCTCTTGTTAGATAGCCCGAGGCTAGGCTCGCTCGAGAGGTAACTCTTGTTTGAGCTGGGCTTCATGCCACGGCTTACTTATTGGGATTCCAATTTCAATCATTCTCGATAAGAGATAGAAGTACCGTATCCAGACCTGCTGCGGCTTCGGAGCTTGGACTACCTACGTACCGGTACATCAAACGATGCTTTATGTGTTACGGTCCTGGCGGGCCTGGGCCGGTCTGGGCACTCGCTGTTCGAGGGAGTGGTTTGGTTTGGTTTGGTGTGGTTGTGGGATTAGTCAGCGGAGTCACATGACAGCACGCTCTAGGGGATGCATACGGTATCTGGCCGTGGATTGGAATTTGTACCTTAGTTGTTTGCCTCCTTCGTCTTTCTTTTCGGAATACGTACTACGTAGCGGACGGATTGGTGGCTACTACGTACCATACTACTATACTACAATACTACCTTTCCTCAGCTGTAAACATTATGCCTTGTCCCTGAGCACAGTTATTGCTATCGCAAAGCCCTCGCTCGACAAGCAGCGCGGTATCGCACATCAACGCAACTATTCAAGAATATCATGTTTCATTTCTTCTTTCTCTCTCTCTCTCTCTCTCTCCCCTTCTCTCTCTCTTTACATATTGATATTAGACAACCACCATGATCACTGTTTCGATCCCTCTGTTCTCCAGCGGCAACTCAATCTCATCTCATCTCATCTCATCTCAATCTCATCTCATCTCATTATCATTCATCATCATTATTATCATTCGCCCCGTTCGTCCGCTCGGTTTTATTTTCCCTTGCTCTGTCTGCTGCGTAGTCCCTCCCTCCGTATAGGTCTTCAAACTTCAAAGAGGAAAAAGAAAGGAAAGAAAAAGAAAAAGAAAAGAAAAAGAAAAAGAAAAAGAAAAAAGAAAGGAAAAACAAGCTCGCAGACAAAAGAAAAGAAAAGAAAATGTAGATGATGCACACACACACACACACACACACACACACACCCGCGCGCATACGCACACGCAGCCTTGCTCATCGTCATCTACTATCATACGTATCATATCGGTTATCGATCGTTGTTTGCTCGAGTCGCTTCCCCCCCCCTTTCCCCTTCCTTCTCGCCCCCCCCAAAAAAAGAAAAAGAAAAAGAAAAGAAAAGGAGGAGGAGCATCCAGTGCATCTATCTAGGTATCTGCCAGCTATTCATTCATTCTGCCTGCTTGCTGCTGTTCTCTCTCTCTCTTTTTTTTTTTTTTTTTTTTTTTTTCGTAATCATCAACGTCAAATTCCGAAACGTGATAAGGTCGTCGTCGTCGTCGTCGTCGTCGTCATCGTCGTCAACGTTCGTCAACGTCGAATACCAGACCCCGTTTGTTACTCACTGATATACTCATATCGTAAAAAAAAAAAACAAATCACCTCCGCCTCCCCCCTCCCTCTTCCCCTCCCTTCTTAAAAAAAAAAACCACATCCTCGTGAAAGTCATTAAAGGCAGTCGAGTCGGTCAAATCGCCCCTTTTGTTTTTTTCCCTTCTTCCCTTTTCAGCCAGCTGGTTCTTTTCCCCCACGTACTCCGCCGCCGCAACGAATGCTCGCTTCGTCGCGCACTTTTCTTTTGCTGAAAATGAGGAAGGAAGGGAGGAAGGTAGGTAGGTAGGTAGGTAGGTAGGTAGGTAGGTACAAAGAAGATACATAGAAGAGATGACAACGCGAGGCAAGCAGAGGTGCGGGTAGATATATATATATATATATATATCCATCCACCTTTCTCTTTCCTCGAGTCAGAGAGTCCCCCCCTTCCTCTTCTTGATGAAAGACTCGAGGGAGGTCAGGGTGCGCCGGAAGCTCCTCCTCGGCGTCGTCTTCTTCTTTCCCGTGATTTCCGCGGGGAGCTTCTCCCTCTCGCCGGCGGCGCCGTGCGTGCCGCTCTTGCCGTGGCTGAGCTGGAGTTTCTTCATGGCGAGGACGAAGGGGCAGGCGTCGTCGTCGGCGGCGTCGTGGTCGTTGTCGTCGTCGTCGTCGTCGTCGTCGGAGAAGGCGGAGGTCTCGGAGAAGGTCATGAGGTCGTGTTCGGGGGAGGGTGGGAAGCGCGACGAGGAGGGGGGCGCCGAGTGGACGGCAGGGACGTGTGGAGGCTTGTAGCCAGGGGCGGCGCGAGTGCTGCTGCTTGGGTTGGCTCGGGCCCGGACTTGGGTCCTGGGCACCGGGGGGGCGGCTTGCGGTGGCCACGAGTGCCATTTCGTGGGCACGTCGTTGCTGGACTGGCTCTTGCTGGGGGCGAATGGCGGCGGTGCCGGACGTTTGACCTTGGGAATCGCCAGTGGTGGTGGGAAGGGCTCGATGTAGGCAGGGCTGTGGCGACGTGCTGACCGGATTGCTGGGGTCCGCTGGAGTTGACTGAAGCTCTCGGACTCGACGAGGCTGCGCTGGGTCTGCGATGGGAGTCTGCGGTGGAAGCCGTGACTACGAACGTGGCCCTGGGATCGGGCGCGGATCGATCTCGCGTTGGCTTTGTAGAAGGGTTCTGGAGAGGGGCTTTCGATGTTGGCGTCCCATACCTCCTCTTCCACCTGGGACGTCGCACTTCCGTAGCTCGAATGACTGTTTCCCGTGCCGGAGGTGGTAGGCTTGAAGATATCCTCCATCACCCAGTCGTCGTCGTCGTCGCCGTTGTCGCCGTCGTCGCCGTCGCCGTCGTCCTTTAAGCCATCGGAGAACATCGAGTCCCGATAAGGCGAATCGTCAGAAGATACCTGCCAGGCAGTTGCCCGTCGTCGACGTTTAGCCTTGATACTCTCCATCGTATCGTCAACTCCAAACTGCAGGGATCGATGTTGATTCCCGACCTGCTTCTTCGAAAACGTCGCCGTGACAGGAGGTGAGAGGAGCCAACCGCAAGACTCCCGGCGGGGGAGCGTCATATTATCTTTATCGATTGTCGATTGCGCGAAGAATTCGGTGAGAAGGGGCGAGACCTTCATGGTTGGGAATGTAGGCAAGGACCGGAAGTCCAAGAACGGCTGCTCACGCGTTCGACCGGCTGGACAGCGCTCGGCTGATATACGATTCTGGCCGCGAGCCACGGGGATCTGACCAACCACCAAGATCAGAAAAGAACAAATATCATTCTTTACATGTTACGATAGATTTCTTGGGGCCTGTAGCGGACTGACAAGCTCATCATCTGCACTGGTTCATTGAGCTGCCGGAGGACCCACCGTCCTGCAGTCGATGAAGCAGCTAGAAGATTATCGATACTGTGCAGGCCGAGTTATCAAATAGATCGATGGAGCGCTCCATCAGTATTCATCCCTTGTACCGCTGCTACTCACTAAGCCAGAAGGAGGGAGTCGCGCGGTAGATCTGCTGCCTATGGCGCCGGCATGGAAGTATGTTCCGGAATTCCGTATCATATTTTCTTTAGACGACGCTCGGCGCATGGCTTGGAGGCTTGAAATATGGCGGAGGAGTCACTGGAAGGGCTAGAGTGTATGTAACGTTGAGCGGTATTTCCATTTTGTTTTTCAATTGGCAAGAGTACTTTGAATATCCTCAAGCTTCGATGATGACCGCCGTACACGGTAGAGAAATCAACGAGTTGTTCAGTGAATGTATCATCAATCGACTGTTTACCGCGCCGATCCCTTACCTGAATGGGTGGTTCTTTTGATCAGCGGGTTTCAAGGTTGTAAGGGATCATCCCTTGCTTACAGAACTTGTTCGGACATCTTCATGAAAAGCTTCTATCTCTCTATCTCTCTCTATCTCTCTAACATCCAACGAGAGTCAGATGAATTCACCATTGGTAAGCCAGTAATCAGCAAGACTCGCCTGGAATGTTGATGATGTTGGTTGACATTCGGCTAAATTAACCGATTCAAAAGAGCGAACACATGCATTGCATCTGACATCGGTCTATTGGTCAAGTTTCACAACGACCGGGAACCAAAACAATACCACGGCCCAGAGCCGTTCTCGCTTGTCGAGCACGGACGCATCGCACCTTCCCGACGCAACGCCGTTCACTCTACTTCGTACATCTCTCCCTACGTCTACCGTGTGCTCCGCGTGATGCGCTCTTCTTGTATCGCATCCGTAGAAGCAGAGTCCACAAAAATCCATCTACCGCGACGGCTCTTGTCGATCGGCGTCGCACTGTCGGCAGATCATGGGCTGACTGTGAGGTAGTCAAGGCCGCGAGATAGGTAACGACCTCGAAGACACGGAAGCAGAGCAAAACGTCAAGTCACATCGTGCTGATATTGGTATTGACGCAGCTTCCAGACTCATTTGTCGCACGCTGATGCGACTGCGGTATATTCGCTATCAGCGTACATGGACGAGGTGCATCACTGCATCTTGCAGATAAGTCTAGAGAGAGGAGCGTCGAAGGATCTCCTAAGAGGTGAATCAAGCCCAGAGACAGGAATGTCTCTCGTCAAGGATCGCCTTGCCGTTAGTTCGCCATCTGATCTGAACCATCTGAAGTATCTGAACCATCCGATCTGAACCATCTGAACCATCTGAACCATCTGAACCATCTGAACCATCTGAACCATCTGAACCATCCGATCTGAACCATCTGAACCATCTGAACCATCTGAACCATCTGAACCATCTGAACCATCTGAACCATCTGAACCATCTGAACCATCTGAACCGAACCATCTGATCGCGAGCTGGAAGCTTTCGCCCCGTCGTCCGACTTCAACGGTTCACTTAGAAAAATCACATCGTGCTACCCGGCGAAACATCGCACATACTTGTCAGAAGGCTTGACAACAGCTGCGGAGGAGCATGCGGCACCAGCCGACCTGTACGTATTGCATCGATCCAGGTTGGAGCAGGATTCAGTTGAGGATAGACACAGAGAGAGCGAGGCAAGCAAAATCGATCGACTCATCAGCAAGAACCGCACCTCGTGGACAGTTCCTCGTGACGGCAGGGGCAATCCGAGCCGAGTCTCGGACTAGACAATACGGCTCTACCGCCGCTCCAAGTAGAGTCGGGTAATCAGTCGAGACTGGCCTCAAGACGGTAGACAAGAATGTGAGACGAGGGACAATTCCCATCGAGGTAGCTGGCAAGAGACACTGAACAGAGGAGCCCACCTTCGAGAGAAGCGGATGCCGGCGAACTCTTCTGTCCGCTGCCATCCTTGCGCCATCTCGCTTCCTTGTTGCGCTCCGTACTGCCTAGGGATTCTCGGAAATGACCTCGAGTCGTGGATTTAAAAATTGGTATACAGGAATTAAATTTCACATACACAGAAGAATGTTCGCCCCCACCCGACTCAAATTTTCGCAAAGACCCTCAGGCTTGACCTCACTTCACCTGTCTGTTCGACCAGCAGATTGTCCCAGCAACTGCTTCCTAGACCGCCATTCCGAATCCATGCAGGTTCCCAGTAGAAGATACCGCTTCCTCCACTCACGCCCGCGACGATAGCTGCCACGTCCTTCATCCAAGTCTTCTGGCCAGCCACGCTTCTCGGGATCGCGTCGACGTCAGGTGGGAAAGGGAATTTGGGCGAGGGGCACGCGAATGGCCAGTTGGTCTCCACAACCATGATCGACTTACCCCAGGTCGAGGCCATGTTGTGCAGACTCTCTTTGAGGGCTGCCAGGGTGGCGGACTCGCCGTAGAACGGGTAGTAGGATACACCCATCACGTCGAAGTCGCCGCTTGCGAGAGGTCCAGCGTCGAGAACGCTCGTGTACCACCACTTCTGGGTCTCCCAATTCCAGCCGTTATCCAGATGGATCATGATCTGAGGCTGGGTAGCCAGATTGGAGTACTTGATTCCGGATGATGCCGAGTGGAGGAGGGTGGCGATGTTGTAGAACGAGGATATTGAGCCGGTGGGGAAGAGAAGGCCGGCCGTGATTTCATTCCCGATCGAGATGATAGAAGGTGAGATGCCGGCCTCCGCAAAGGCATTCGAAACATCCTGAGTGTAGTTGTACAAACGCCAGCTGAGATCTTCGATTGATGTTGGCCACCCGGACGGAATTTCCTGGGCCATGCATGTTAGATGTTGAAGTTCTCGCTCGTAACTTCTCGACAACCTCGCCTCCATACCTGGTTGAGGGGATCAGCCCATTTGTCGCTGAAATGGAGATCGAGGTAGATTTGCAGACCAGCGGCCTGCGCACGCCGGGCAAGTTTGAGGTTATAATCGAGATTATAATTTCCATCCGAAGGGTTGACCCAGATGCGCTGTCGAACCGTGTTAACTCCACTGGCGACCAGAATATTTTCCAGTGGCTCCGTCTTGCCGCCTTTTGTCTTGTATGTATAGCCCGCTGCTTCCTCGACGAGCAGAGAGGACCAGTCGACGCCCTTGAATTCCAGGGCTGCCCGGGCGCCGGCGACGAGGATCGTCAGAAGGAAGATGGCCAACATGGAGCCGGATGGAGGATTTTAAGAGAGGTTTCGAAGCAGAAGCGGTCGGGAGAAGAAGCCACCTCTACGTCTCGTATTTGTATCGATGCCGAGAGTGAGAGTGGCATTTGGCATTTGTGGCCGGGGGGGGGGGGGGGGGGACAGGGTTGCGTTGCGTATTGCAGGTGGGGGTGGGTTGCCATCGTCCGGGGAAATGCAAATTCCTCGAATCATCCCGGAGAAGTGGAAGTTTGTATATTTATCCAGTTTCGAGATCTTGGGCAGGATCATGGAGACGGGGCTGGGAACTGGAGACTTGGGACGAGCTCGTCACCTGACATCGGACATCGGACACTGGACACCGGAATCCTGGCAAACCAACAGATGGATAGAGATCCATCCACCTCCGTAATTTCCGTCGAAACATCTCAAGCCGGCGATCCCACAACTTCGCTCTATCTGGTACGGACGGCATGGGGAGGGGTCAAATTAAATCTCAGAGGAGGGTAATGAAGATCCAAACTCAGCAGTAAAGATGAGACGACAGTTGGTGGTCAAAGTGAGAGTTTCCTGAAAGTGATAAGGGAAGTATATTTGAGCTCAGTACAGCAACGCACGTCGAAAAAAAAGAGCTCTGCCCATCCCCTGGTGTTTACTTTCATTCCCTCGCCAATTTCCCATCGGCAGTCAATCAGTAATGGCTTTCTCCCGAATGGACTTATTTGCTCGCAGGCTTAGAAGAAGCGGTAAAGATGCCCAGCAGTCTGTCTGTACACATCTCTCAAGTCGTTCAGGTAAATCTGACGATAAATATGCAGCTGTGTCGGAGGCATTTGTTTAACTCGAGACACCGAGTGGTCTTGAGTGCATGTAAGCAGTTGAGAGAGGCGTCTGTTGGCTATTGAATACTGATCGTGCCTCTCTCTGGTCTGGTCAGGTCAGGTACACTCGACGGAAAATTTACTCCCGTGTATTTTCAGCTAGGACACGAAGCGTTCTAGAGCTTAGCGAACAGCCTACATCTGGCCATGATTGCAGCTGCCGGCATCAGCCTCACCGTCAATTCCCCCAGCTGTACCAGACGTAGAGCGCGTTGTCCACCCAAGGGAAGCGGCATTGTTTACCTCGGAGACACCGAGTCAGCCTGAGTGTAAGCAGCCGAAAGAAATACCAGAACCGCAGAACAGACCGCCAAAGACACGGAAGCAGAGGGTATATAGAGCATAGAGTACTCGCAGTGAGGGATGTCACTATCCTCGCAAAGACTTTGTATTCATCAGTCTGGAGAACAACACATACATAAGCACTTGGAGTCTCAGAAACCCCATCCCTACCAGTGATCCTCATCGTCCCAGTGGTAGGTCGCTCGTGCTAGATGCTCATCTATTCCCGAGTCTATCCAACATCAACTCACCTGCATCCCAGGATTCAACATGAAATTCACCAAAGCCCTCGTCACACTTCTCCTCAGTACTGCGGTGACTTCTGCTCTCACCGTCGAGGACCGCGAGCCACACCCGATGGCCGGCCAATTACACAACCTCGGGAACGTGCATGCACGATCGTGCGCTGTTCGCGATTATGGGTGCGAAAAGGGCTACTGCTGGCAGAAATGCAGCCAAGACGGTTCCTGGTGCTGGATGGCTCTGGGGCGTGGATACGGCGACTGGTTGACCTGCTTGACAGATGCTGAGTGTGGACCTGACCCCTTCGGCATGAGGGAGGCGGCTTGCAGTATCTGTGACAGTAGCAGCTGTGGATGCAGCTGCTAGAGAGTCATTGCTGGGTGACAGATCGAGTTGTGAGGCCGAAGCTGCGGGAGATGGAGCGGAATCGGGTCGGTCGCTCAGGTCATGGATGCAGAATCCAGACAGTGGAGTATATTCTAGACAGCAGTATTGGAGGGAGGTAGGAATTTGGGCCAGGAGGTTGTTGAGGTGGGGGAATACTATGTAATCGCACTCTTTTCAGCAGTCTACCCTCAGACACAACTGCTTCCCGAAAGATACTATGTGTAAGATGTCAAGCTTGAAACATGTTCCTCTGACTGGCCTTTGCCTCCAACATAGATCGTATGTTTTCTGATGCAGCGTTGGATCCGACGTCCTCTGCTTTGGAGCAAGAGAAGTGAGGTAGGTAGGCAGATGATCCATATATACAGCATAGATGGATGGATAAACGCATAGAAATGCAGAAGGAGAAGAGAGAGATGGAGAGAGATGGAGATGGAGAGATGGACAGAGATTGAGAGAGACGGAGAGAGATGGAGAGACAAAAAAGAAATGGAGAGATAGAGAAGAAATGGAGAGATAGAGAAGAAATGGACAGATAGAGAAGAAATAGAGACATAAAGAAGAAATGGAGACATAAAGAAGAAATCAGGAGGTTGTCGTCGTTCTTGTGGTTGTGGTTGTGGCTGGCACTGATATGTGCAGAACAAGGCATTCCTCAGGTTCACTGATGATGTCAAGTTGCGGATGCGGCTAGCGTAGTTGAAGTCGTCTCGGATCATGTGATGAGTCGGACTAATCCCTGTCGGGTATGGCGCACAGATCGATCTTCCGTACTCCGTCCGTACTTTTGCTGACCCACCAACTTGCCAGCCACTACCGACCGACCGACCTCAGCCGACAAACACAATACTCTCTCTCTCCCATCAACCTCCATCATCCAAGCAACCCAAGTAACCAAGCAAACAAGCAATCAATCAATCGATCAATCAATCTATTAATCGATCTATCAACCAACCAATCAATCACTCAATCGACACCGATCGACCACCGTTTCCCTACCAAGACACGCATCCGCAGGCATCAATTGAAGGCCGCCTCGGTCGGTGCGAGCAGAGCATGACACCAACTCCCTCGAGTGCCGGCTCGAGTCCGAGTCTGTTTGTAAGGCAATAATATACCGGTAACATAGACACACATAGACACACATATACACACATATACCTATCTACATACCCTCCTACACCACCTGCGCATGCGCCCAGCGCAGCGGACCCTCAACTCAATCCAATTAACGCGCATGCCGTCTTCGCAGAGTTGTCGCGTTTTCTGGGTGGGGCGCGTACCAATCTGGGTCATTCCTCGTCTCGCCATCTTATTTTCAGCCTTCCCGGCGCATCCCAGCCTCCTCAATTAACCCAACCACAAGGTCACCCCGAGAAAAAAACTCTTCTTCTTTCCTTACTTCCGCACCACGTTCTTCAGGAGTTCCACATTCCGCACTGCGACCACAGCTGCACCACCAAAAAAAATCAAAAAAATCAGCTCCGTCAGCTCCGCCCTCCCGATTGGGCTCCACCGGTGCGCCGTCCAGGCTAAATACACACCAATTTCACACTGTCGGCCTCCCCTTTTCCTCGGGCAGCAGCAGCAGCGGTGACGACCTTACCTCCTCCTCCATCTAACGACCTTTACGAACTTGACGACCCCGTTACGCCCATATCCCCACAGCGCCAGCGGCAGCGTCGGCAGCAGCGGCAGCAGCAGCGACGATCTCTACAACACACTCATATTGAAGCTGCTTCAGTAGGAATCTGTCCACCACCGCCGCAACACCGATTCGATCAGCACCAACGAAGCAGGCTCACTCATGATTTCGACATCGAGGACGGCGAAGACGACGACGACCTCTCAAGCTTGACACCAGTGGAAAGCACACACCGCAACTCTCACCAAGCAGAGAATCAACCACGTCGAGCTCTTCGCATATCTCGCAATACCGCTAGTGCTATCCTCTACACCCTCGAGGAGGCGCTCCGACAACCTAATCCCTTCACCTCCGATCTTGTTGAGGAGAACGCGTCAATGTCCGATCTTGTTGGCGGAGGCCCTTCTCCTGCCAACAGCAGAGGCGGTGATGGGCGACCACAGCTGTCAATGCCAGGGGGAAGTGGATCTCCGAGTATAAAGGGACCCAGAGATATCATGCGCGAGCGCAATGCGAGGGAAGCGCGCAAGAGAGCCGAGATGGAGCAGAAGGAGGCGTCTGAGCGCGCAAGAGCTGCGGAGGAGCAAAGACTCATCGATGTCGAAAATCGGAGAAGTGGGGAGAGAAGAGCCGCCGCCGCCGCCGCTGCCGCCGCCGCTGCTCAAAGAGGCAGTGGCGAGTCGACACACAAATCCTCAGGAGGAACAGCTGGCCAACGCGTGTCCGATGGATCGCAACGTGAACGTCGATCTGGCGATCACCATCTAGAAGAAGCACAAGGCTTTAGCCGAGGCGGCAGAGCATCTGGAGGGGGTGAGAGTGCTGCACGACCACGCCCAACACAACAACAATCACAGGATCAACATCACCAGCCCAGAGGCGTCCAGCCTGAACCAATGCAAAGATCTATCCGAGCTGGTACCGGTGCTCCACCAGCTCAATCTCAAACCGCTGCAACTAGATCATCCTTCCCTCACGCGTTTGAGAGATGGGAGAATCTTTCCGCACACTGGGAAGGTCTCACGTCTTTCTGGCTTCGCCGCTTAGAGGAGAACGGTAACGAGATCAATCGTGACCCACTATCGCAACAGTTGTCAAGGCAAGTCACGGACCTCTCTGCTGCTGGTGCCAATCTGTTCCACGCCGTGGTCGAACTCCAGCGTCTGCGTGCATCTTCCGAGCGCAAGTTCCAGCGATGGTTCTTTGAGACCAGAGCTGAGCAGGAACGCCACCAGGAGATCCAAGCTTTGACACAGGCCAGTCTGGAGCAGGAGCGAGCAAAGAGAAATCAGGAGATGGCTAACGCCAATGCGAAAGAGAGAGAGAAGTGTAATGTTGAGAAACAATTGGCTGAGATGAAGAGAGAGCTCCAGATCTCCAAGGAAGAGGCCAGACGAGCGTGGGACGAGCTCGGACGACGTGAGCAAGAAGAGCGGGAGAAGACGGCATCCCTGAGAGATGGTCAACCTACGATGCTTGGTGGTGTTCAAGTCGTTCCGATGATGCAGGGTGTCCCTAGCAGACATGGAAGTTCTCGGGATGCGCCCAGAGATACTGGTAACCCTACCCGCCAACCCCAATCGCCCGAGGGACCCATTGAGGACAGCGATATCAACTACCAGCAATACTCTCGCGCTCAGCGATCGGAGCCAGCCGATCCCTTTGTCACCAGCCCAAATACCAGAGCCTACACTGAGGCGTCGCTCCCTGCTCACCCAGCCTTCAGCAACTCCCATCCGCAATCTCCGGCACCAGCTGTCCAACCCGCCTCGACCGCGGCATATTATCAAGAGCACCAGAGCCCAGACCTCCAGTCCGATGCAACCTACCGCCAACCATCTGTGGCCGGCGAAGGCTCCGAGGCCGAGTACGAGATCGATTCCCAGGGTAGATATGTCCGCGACGACCGTGGCAACAAGATCCGCTATCACGTACCCGGCTCCGAGGAGGAAGACGACGAGGAGGAATACGACGAAGCTAGCGAGCGCGAGCGAGAGGCTGCTGATCTGCTTCATCGGTATGGAGAAGGCTCCGCCGTCGAGTACGGACGGGGTGCGACCCCAACATCATCCGCTCCAAGCAACCCACCCGCAGTCCCATCAGTCGGAGAGCCAGACTACGCTGGTGCTGGATACGGCAATGCGCCAGAGTGGGCAGGCGTTCCAAGACACCACCACCCGACCCGCCTGAGCGACGTTCTAGAGGAGGACGAGAGAAGTCGCACATCTGCCAGTCTGATCAGCCGTCGCGATTAGCACTCTCGAAGCACGCATTTGTTTGTCATTTACGCATACATATGATTGACCTTGATCGTTTACGGAGCAAAGGCGTAACCCCTCGCATGAGCAAAAACTACAGAGCGTGTCGGAAAGCGGATGACTGGGTGTGTGTGTGTGTATGAGCTTGTCTGTTGTTTGTGAGAGTCCAGAAGCGAGAGAGCATGTTTTGGTGTCAGGTGTTAGGGACTGTACCTATGTACATTTGTATGTGTTTTTCGTCTTGCTACGTTTTCTCCAGCAACGGCACAGCGTGGCATGAGCGATCTGTTTGTTGTTCTCGTCTAATACTGCGTAATTTTCAAAAGCAGGGAAGGTTGAGCTGGGGTTTGAGGCTTGAGGCTTGAGGCTTGAGGTTTGAGAGAGTACCGGTACCGGTAGTAGAGTAGTAATTGAAAGTTTTTCGGGGGGAAGGGGGAAACAAAATGTAGGACTAGGACGGGGTCATAATTACTGGGAGGAGGCAGTTTGAGTGCGTGCATATACCTGCGGACTGTGCCATCGACAATATCTCTCGATGTTCCGTCGGCAATAAAAAGTATTCTTTGATCCATTTGCCCAGGTGAGGCCATGTAAGAGAGTACCGTGCCGCTATTCCGTATTAGGTGGGCGGATTGAAAAGCCGCGGGCCCGAGCTCTCAAAATGTGAAAGCTGAAGCATCATTACTTTGGCCCCAACAGACAGACTCGCCACCACAACCCTCAAATCAACAGACTGCAGAGAAAATGCCGAAACTCCCATCTCCGTCTCCATCTCAATTTTCAAGCCGAACCCTGCGCTCCAGCTTTGCCCGCAGCTTTCCCAGAAAATCCCCAGCGCCAGCGCCAGCACCAGCACCAGCACCAGCATCAGCGCATCAATGCATTCGCGCCTCCAGATTCAGTACGGCATCCGCCCCGTCCTCGCGGACACACGCACGCATCCCTTTCACCATTTCCCCAGCCCCAGCCCGGACATACAAAACCGTTCAAGAGGCCAGATCCCGCTACCGCTCCGGGCCCTTCTCCACGCTCGCTGGGGTGCTGTTCTTGGCCAGCGGGGCGGGACTGATCTTTTACTTCCGCTATGAGAAAGCGAGGATGGAGAGGAAGAGGGTCGCGGAGGCTGCGAAGGGCGTGGGCAGGCCGAAGGTCGGAGGGGAATTCGAGCTGATTGATCAGAGAGGCGAGGCTTGGGGGAGTGAGAAGATGAAGGGAGGGTATAGTCTGGTAAGCTGCTGTTTCCCAATCGTCAGGGCACGAAGGAATGGACTGGTCGGAGGGTACACCGGAGACTGGAAATATGTGCTGATATGATATGCTATTGCAGGTCTATTTCGGATTCTCCCACTGTCCCGACATCTGCCCCGAAGAACTCGACAAGATGGCCCAAATGATCGACCTCGTCAACGCCTCTCCACTCCTTTCCCCTTCCCCTTCTTCCGCAGACCCCTCACGGGGATCCGCATCTTCTTCTGGCCTTCCCCCTCTCCTCCCTCTGTTTATTACCTGCGACCCGGCGCGCGACACCCCTGCCGTTCTCGCAACCTACCTCTCGGAGTTCCACCCTTCCATCGTGGGCCTCACCGGCACCTGGGAGCAGATCAAGGATGTGTGTAAAAAGTATAGAGTCTATTTCAGCACGCCGAGCGGTGTGAAGAAGGGAGAAGATTACCTGGTCGATCACAGTATCTACTTCTACTTGATGGATCCGGAGGGTGACTTTGTCGAGGCGATTGGGAGGCAGCATAGTCCCGAGGCGGCGGCGCGCATCATTTTGAGTCATATTGGGGATTGGGCCAGGGAGAAGAGGTAAGGTGTGGCATCAGGTTTGAACGAGGGGGGGTCCGGGGGAGGAGTTATGCTGGAGCTGGTTTTGGGGGCCGACGAGGAACAGGCGGCGTGTACCATATTGTATACTTTACACGTACAAATTCGAGCTGCATCTGAATGCGAAGAAGGAATAGAAGAAGGGAAAGCTAGACTCCCAACTCATAATACAGATAGACGACTCGCTCAGGCCTTTTTTCATATTCCTCGTCTTCCCTCGGGATACCCAGTAGCCAAGTAGGATCCGATTCTTGTCCCGCTTACCAACTCTGGGGTGTGAGCAGACAGCTTTGCGAGCCATATCGTGTGGTTGCTATCTTTGTTTTCAGGACTAGAGCACCCCCAAGTGGCATCCCACAACGCGGTGGGAGCATCCCCCGAAGCGTGCAGAAACGAGCCAGCGTCCTTCATCTTGAGGATGTCTTCGATCCGACTACTAGCCATTCTGCGTTCTAACGTGACGGAAGAGTCCTTCTCAGAGCACTGCACTGCCGCGGTTTACTCTGCTTCGTCTCCAAGGTCTACCATCACTTCCACAACCCCATCGTAGCCGTCCTCGAAGGCTCCGATTCCTTCGAGGCTTCCATCCCACGACACCATAGCGTGCATCTGCTCATAGGCAGTCGGAAAGACCGGCACCACATGTCCCGCGATCACCTGTGACTTCTTGAACGGCATCCTCACCAGCGGCAAGCCAACGCTGCTCCAGCGCACACTACACGACCATGTTACCGAATCCGACGCGAGGTCGCGACCCATCCGGCATGGCTGCATCGTCTTCAGATGCAACAGCGCGACCGGGCGTTGTCTAGACATGCCGCAGAGCACGGGACTGACATCACAATCCATGAAGGTGAAAAAGGCGTTCGAGGAGGTCCGTTTCCCCCCGTGGTCGATCCCTCGATCGACGTGGTAATGCTCGATCAGGGTGTTGAAGCCTTCGTTGTACGCCGCACATATATCTGCCGAGGCCACACAGCTCCCGTTGGGCTTGCGGTATAAGCTGAGCCGGTCGAGCAAGTTGTCGTTCGTAGGGCTGCCCCCGACGTAGATCCAGACCTCGCGGTCCGGCCGCCTCGCCGTCCCATCAGCGTTCAGCTCCAACTGCTCCTCGAAATCCCAGCTCGTCAGCTGCGGTATGTCGTGGACGAGGGGCAGCGTCCGGTTGTTGTAGGCGGGGGGTCGGCGTGGGGTGTCGGGTTGGGGGTGGTTGTCGTCGGGACGGTGTCGTTGCCATTGCTCCTCAAGCTCGTCGAGACGCTGCAGTTCTTCAAAGTACGCATTCTCGTACGCAATGGCTCGGTGGTATGGTCGGAGCACGAGGAGGAAGATGGGCGGGATGGTCACAACGAGGAGGGCGAAGATGGCGATGCAGACGTTCGTGCAGCAGACGCGTGGGCGGCATCTGTGTTTGCTCTTCCCTCCTCCTCCTCCTCCTCCTCCTCCCCCTCTGCGTATCGCGTGTCGCCGGGCTTGGCTGATGGTGGTGGAGGGCATCTATCTGAAATCGAGAAACGGGGTCGGGAAGTAATCCGCATGTGCTTATACGGGACAATGCTATAGAAACTCTGTCACGTGAACTTATACGATCTCATACATTATTCTCTTCGACCAGTCAGTGGTTGAGTAAATGAGTGAGTGAGTGAGTGAGTGATACAGCTATCTATCAATTCATCGATATCCTTCCAGCATATAAAATGTTGGCGGGTCGTTTCTTGCATTGATCGATCTCTATCTCCGCGATTACTTACTTCTTTATTCATCGATAGCCTCGCGGACTTCAGTGGGAGGGGAGAGCTTGTTGTTACGGCTGTCGAAGGCAGTATGATTGTATTGCTACCTAAAAGTACGCTTTGTAATAAAAAAGAAAAATAAAAAAGAAAAGAAGAAGAAGAAGAGAATAAGTGCGAGAAAAAAAGGTCTTATAAGCTTGTATTGCCAAGACGAGAGCTTAAGGTCACGAGGTGACGTATAACTCTTACGCGTATTATCACGTGGCTCCGCGTAACCCCGCGCGGTCACTACCGTAACATCACCCCTTTTTTTTTCGAAAAACTACGCCCTCGAAGTTTGTAATATAAGCTTATCGTCCTCGAGTTTATTATCATCGTCTTTTCCTGCATTATAAGCTTCTAATTAAAGTGGTAAAGCTCTCAAGAGTCCTTTCGCTATTAAATGCGCTATATAGAATTTTTTTTAAGCAAATGAAGCGCTATTATTGCATTTAAATAAAAGTATTATTTAAGGTCTTCGTCCGCTCTTACTTATTGTATTTAATATTAAAGTGCTCCGTTTATGACGACACGCCAGGTCTCTTGGGCATATCCCCATATGCGCCAAGCTACCTCCTTCTTTTTCTTTATCTTGCATCTATTACGGTAGTCATGGCGCTAGGTCATTCGGAGGTCACGTAGCCATACGCTTAAGGGTTACACGTTACCTCGTGACCTTGGGCTTCCGTCTTGGCAAGACAGCTTACAAAACCTCTTTTTTTGCATTCACTTTCTTCCTTTTCTTATTTATCTTTCTTTTTTATTATAAAGCGTACTTTTAAGTAGCAATACAATTATACTACTTTCGATAGCCGTAATACAAAGAAAAATTAACTTTAATTCGCTTAAAAGCATTGTATCGATCGTTGCTATACGTAATAAACGGCTAGCACTCTTTTTTCCCGAGTGTTAATGCTTTAATTAGACCTCTTCGCTAATTATAATTTTAAAGAAAGCTAAACTTTTTGCTATTCGACTTGCTTTTGCTATTTAAATACTTTTTAAAAAACACTCTTTTCTCTCTTAAAACGATAATTACGCGCACGGACCATATATAAACGGACTTATAAACGTATTAATTTTTTTTTAAAAAAATAACTTATTGCAAAAAAGATTCCAACGCTCTTTCATTTACGTTGCGATTTGATTGTCACTAACGGTGACCCAAGATAAATTCTAATAATTATAATAGTGATGAGTCATCTAGTAGTTGTGGTAGTGATAAGTCATCTAATCGTCGTAATAGTAATGAGTTATTTAATAGTTATAATGATAATGAGTCATTTAATCACATAAGACTATTCTATACCGATCTAACAAGATTTTTAAGCAATATTAAGAGAAATGTCGGCAGATAATTCTAGATTTCAAAAAAAGTCGGCCCGAATTAAATATGTTTTACAATTAAGCTTAATTCAATTACCGTTATCGATTCTATTATATTAATGCTTTATATTAATACTTATTTTACGTTCGTTATTTACAATTATTCTTGCAACTACTTTTATTGCTACAATTATTATTATTACAACTATCGTTATAATAACACTTAACTTGCATTATAAAGACTCGAATCTGCTTTTAAGCTCGGTATGTATTTAAAAATATCTATTAACTTATTACGTCTTTTCAAAATGAAGATCAAAGTAAAGTTTTCGCTACTTATAACACTTGTAAATTAAAAACTAAGTCGTAAAAGTCTACGATTAAAGCAAAGCACAATTTGCTTTCGTCTAGCGATAATCAGCTAGCAAAAAGACTTCGAGGTCGACTTCGCCGCGCTTTTATTACAGCTTCGCCGTTACGCGCTTTCTTTCGAAAGCTATTACTTTTACTTCGATATTCTCCGTCGAAACTTAATTATTTATATCTTAACTTACTTACTTTACGCAAATATCTTTAGTTTGCATCTTCTCTTTCGTTACGGCTTTTTTTATTACGAAGATCTAATCGTTTTAATATCTTTTTATCACTTTCGTTATAACGTTATATAAAACGGTTTCTATAAAGTGTTAATAATAGTAAAAATACTTTTAGATATAATAAAAGTACACGCGAGCAAGCGGCTTTAAGTAGCATAAGTAAGTGCTTTTAATTAAGTTATTAAAGTTATTAAGGTTATTAAAGTTGCTAAAGTTATTAAAGTTATTAAAGTTATTAAAGTTATTAAAGTTATTAAAGTTATTAAAGTTATTAAAGTTATTAAAGTTATTAAAGTTGTTAAAGTCTTTATTCTACGGTCTAACGCTTTTAAGATTCCGGTTTCGATAAAAATACTTTTAATAAAAACACTTTTAAATACAATAGAAGTATACGTAAGCAAGTTGCTTTAAATAGCATAAGTAAGTGCTTCTAGTCAAGTTATTAGAATTATTAAGGTTATTAAAGTTACTAAAGTTATTAAGGTTTTTATTTTACGGTCTAACGCTTTTAAGATTCCGGTTTCGATAAAAATACTTTTAATAAAAACACTTTTAAATATAATAAAAGTATACGTAAGCAAGCTGCTTTAAGTAGCATAAGTAAGTGCTTTTAATTAAGTTATTAAAATTACTAAAGTTATTAAAGTTGCTAAAGTTATTAAAGTTATTAAAGTTATTAAAGTTATTAAAGTTATTAAAGTTATTAAAGTTATTAAAGTTTTCATTTTACGGTTTAACGCTTTTAAGATTCCGGTTTCGATAAAAATACTTTTAATAAAAACATTCTTAAATATAATAAAAGTATACGTAAGCAAGCTACTTTAAGCGGCATAAGTAAGTGCTTTTAATTAAGTTATTAGAATTATTAAAGTTATTAATCTACTAAAGCTCACTTCTTATAAATCAACGTATTAGATTTATTATAAAGTCTAAAGCATTTTAAAAAAGCTTTATTAATTAGCGTATTAATAGCTTTATTAATAAGACTTTATAAAAGATTAATTATAATAATATACGATCAAAGCCTGTTATCTTAATTCTATATACTTTTTTATTACTTATTATACTTAATACAAATAACATATTATCCTTTTAAAAGGTTTTTAGTTCTTTACTACCGTCTTATCAGCTAAAATAAAACAACGATGAAAAAGAAAGCTATAAAGAACCGGGTTTCGCATTTTTATTACTTATTTAAATAAAAAGAAAGCGTCTTCGTTACTCTCTTAGCTAAAAGAAAGTTAAACAATTCTTATTAAGAAAATCGCCGCCGACTTATAAGCGACTTAAGAATTAAATATTAAGTTCTTTTTTACTTCGATCGTTTAGCGTCTCGAAAGCTTCTTTTAATTATTAAATATTCTCTTTTGATTCCGGATCCGAATTAAAAGTTATCGGCTTCGTCTTGCTTAACTTAAAGCAAGACCGCGAGACTCGAAAGAGTCGTAAAATTAAAGCTAACGCCGAAAAAGACTTTCGGATGCAACGCAAAGAAGCTCGTAAAGCTGCAAAAAATGCTGCTTAAGCCGAAAAAGAACGCCGTCGCAACTTTTAATTTTAAAAGTCTATTTTTCTTTTAGACTTATTATAATCGTATGCTACTTTAGCCGAGTACAAGCCGGCGGTAAGTAAAAAAAAATAGCAAATGATTTAAGATTTTCATTCGATTATAAAAGCTATTTAAATAAACCTTTGCTTTTGTTATAACGAAAAATAATTCGAAATGCGATTTAAAAAAGTCTGCGGCGATATTATTTATTACGAATATAACTGCCGTAATAGATCTATTAAAAAACCGGATCTCTTTAAACAGCTTTATCTTATAACAGCTAGCAATAATATAGACTTAAATAAAGTACCGGATTACTTGCCAAAGCTTTCGGCATTAAAAAAAGCGTTAATCTTATTATTATATATTAATATATTGTCGGTATATCTATATCGACCTTAGTTAGCTAGTAGCAGTAGTTAAGGAAGCTCACCCGTGAACCATGGTTCACGGGCCATTTGGCATGCTTCGCTTAGCATGTTAGCAGTCAAAGGACCTTTAACTTGATAAGTAGGCTTATTAGTTAGCTAGTGCACGTGATTCCTTTTAATCTTATAGAAAGAATCAGCTCCTTTGAGTCTTAAGGAGCAGACAGAATTCAGATACTTTATCAATCGAGTGTTTTGCAATTGCAAGTACTTTGACGAACGTTACGACTTAACGAATATATTTTCAATCGTTTAAAAGCAATCTAACACTGATTAGTAGTTGATTTATTACTAAGTGATTAATCATAAAGAAGCTAAGACTTTATAGCGAAGATACTTTTCATTACGATACTTTTCTTTTATAACGGAAAAGCGATTCCGTATTAAGTCGCTTTTTATACTATCGATTTTCTTTATTCTTACGAAAAAGTGATTCCGAACTAAGTCACTTTTAAAATAATAACTTCAACGCTGTAAGAGCCGCGCTTGCTATATATAGCAACTTAATTAAATTTAAATCGACTTATATATAAACAGATAATAATTATAGCCGATCGAGCAACTAGATCTTCGAGTAAGAAGTCTAGCCGACAAAGAGCAAGGTATTATACCTTTCGAGTCTTATCACCACTTACGGAACCCTTAGCTATTTAGCTAAAAGAACTATTATACTTAAAGCTTTTAGAGCTATCGGAAAGGCTAAATGACGAGATGTCGGGCATCTTATTTGACTTGAATGAATTATTATACGCAAAGCTAAATAGTAAGATCACGGCTCGAGCGATAGTAAAAGACTTTTTAAATGCGAAGTGTAAAAGGCTAAAGGATTACGATCTGTAAAGCTTATTTCGGCACGCTTTCTTACGCTAAGATTAAACGAGCCTTACGATAACGAAGGATAATATAAGACGAAGCTTTAAATTTACTACTTTTATTGATTTTAAAGAACACTTGCTGTTTAAAAGCGTATAATGCCTTTTAAAGCAAAAGGGTTACGTTAATAGAATAGTTAAGCTCTTAAACGACGAGCAGCAGCATTAATAGACTTTTAAAGAAGTAAGAAAGCAATAAGCAACACTTTTAAGTCTCGAATTAAAGTGGACCGTCGAAAACCTTACGAACGATAAGGATATTATACTTTAACCACTTTTACTTTTACTTCCGCGAAGCTTAAAAAAAAAGGAAAAAGAAACTTTAAGTAAGAAAGAAAAAAAGGAAAAAGTCTAAAAGTTACGAAAAGAGTTTTTAAAAAAGAAGAAAAATATAAAACGAAATATAAAAGCTATAGCAAAGCAAATAACGGAATTGCGGACTTACGTTATACAATTTAATAAAGGATTACGACGAAGTATTTTAACGTATTTATTTTTAATTTAATAATCGCTACGTAATACGTTAATTATATAACAAGAGCTAAAATCACTTTAGCGGCTTTTAAACCTTTTTTTTAAGAGCTACACTTAGTTTTTTGAAAAGCTTAAGCTTAATAATAATAATAATAATAAAAGTTTTTAAATTATTATCGGATTAAATAATACTCGAAGCTACGAGAGTTATACGTTAAAAGAAGACCCGTTAAAACTTAAAAGTATTCCGAGCAAAATCAGCTCTTATTAAAGATAGCGTGCAGATTTCCGTGCTTAACTTTAACAACTCGAAAAAAAGATTTAGCACTTTCGGACGTATCGACAAGCTTTTTAAATCTTTTAATAAGCTACGTATCGATAAGAAAGATATTAAAAGTATAAGAATCGTTAAAAGCGCGCTTAAAAGTACGGATATTATTAAGCTAAAGCTTTAGCCGGTAACTCGAATAGCTTTAACGATTTTAACGATAATCGACGAAAAAAGAACGGAAGAAATTAGTAAAAAGATCGAAGACACGGATACGAAAGAGGTAAAAACGAGCCTTTTAAATTATCGAAAGGATTCGGAAACGGACTTTTAAAAGACTTCGGATTCGGAAATGAGCTTTTTAAAGACTTTAAAAGAAGACGGACTATTAGCAATTATATCGGTAACCTTTTACCGATTAAACTATTAGTTAAGCATAGCATACTTGCGTATAATACTTTAAGCGCTTTTAACGATAATAAAGACGATTTCTTTAAGCTAAAAGCAGCAGACCTTTATTTAAAAGCAAAGAAGTTAGTTTTGTTTGCAAGAAACTTTTTTAAAAAGCTAAAGTATTCGAAACTCGACGATGATTTTAAAACTTAATTAAGTATTTTTATTAATTAAGCAAGTCGATACGGCTTAACTTTAAACGATTACTTAATAGTATTCTCGATTATGCTTATAAAAGAAGCTATAACTTTTTATTATAATCATATAATTAAAGCTAAGCTTTCGATATTTAAAATTAATATTATTACGATAAAAGACTACTTCGAGACTAAGTATCGGCGGCAAGCAAAATACGACCGCTAAGAAGAAATTTCGTTAGATTTAGTTAAGAAAGAGAATCTAAGGACTTCGCTTAACGAGTGCTTTAAGAAGCTCGCTAAAGAGCTTAAAGGTATTTAAAGCTTATTACGACTAAGTTTAAAAAACGATAAAAGTCTTGCTGACAAATTGTATTCAGCTTATAAAAACGTGCTAAAGACGATTATTGCGCGGATGAACTTTGCTTTTACTTTCACCGTCGTAGTTGCTAATATTCGACGAGCAATTGCGTTTGCAACTAAGACTTTTCGACTCGCTAAAGCGAGTAGAGCTTACGCGAGCTCTAGCGAGCTACACGATTACACTTGCTTTTAATATACTTTAAAAGCTGACTTCGATTTAGACGAAGAATACGAATGCTTTATTTAAGACCGTTAATATTTCGAAAGTAAAAAAGCTGTTAAAGCTATTAAAAATAAAAAAAAGTGTTTTATTTATAAGAAGCTAAGTTGTTAAAGCATTAATTATATTTTCGACGAGCGTAAAGCTTTTGTAGCTAAGTTCTAAAGCTTTAAAGACGCAAAAAGAATGACGAGAAGCAAATTCTTTTAATACGTAATATCGATCGAAAGTTTATTACTTGTATTTACGAAAGAATTTGATTAATTTATTACAAGCTTATTAAACGAGCTATTTGTATCGAGCAATTACGCTAACATATCGGAAAGTTTTGTAATTACTTACGGCATTTTTAACGCCGATAAAGTATATAAACAATTAAAGATTTAAACGGCTTTTTACGCTTTTGCTAATTAAATCGAGACTTAAAAGATGCTTAAGCAAGATCCGCGTGTGTTCGCGAGCAAGACAAAGACTTATATAGCTTTTAAGTACTTTGAAAACGTATTTATAAGCTTTATAATTAATAGCGGAGTAGTTAATTTCTTTACCGTTAGCTTACTTTAGCTACGAGCACTTTAAAAAAGGTACTTCGAAGTTTAATTAAATACGTTTCGAGCAGAAAAAAAGTCCGTTAAATATAGCATCGGCTTTGCTATTTCTATTAAAGCAATTACTTTAGAAATACTTTTAAGTTAAGTAGAGTTTTACGTTATGAAAAGCGACGTACTTTTCTTATTTTTATTAGCTAATATAAATAAGCATAAAGTGATTTTAAATAACTTACGAAACGTATTAATTTAAAAGAAGAAAGAAATACTAATAGTAAAGATGTTTAAACACGTGTAGATGCTGTTAAATAAAAAGCGCGCTATTACTTATTATAATACCGAAAGCGAGACCGTTTATTATTACTTTATAAAAGAGCAATTAAGGATTATTTATAAGCGTTTTAGCTACCTTTCCGCAAGTCGATTCGCGGCTATTTTTAAAAAGGCCGAGCACGAATTTAAGCGGGATTTGCTTTATAATATTTAAAAGTTTTGCTATTATTGCTAAGTATTCGAACGCTTTTCGAAAAGGTTTAATATTAAACTTAAAGATAATATTGACTTTAATAATACGGTATACGTAAACGTAATACACTTTAATAGCAAGAACGTATTATATATCGTTTGCGATTCTATTAACTTTTAAATCGCTATTTTCTTTAAAAGCATGTTCGCATAACACTTATTTAAAAGATTTAATCGATATTAAGTCAACACTTACGTCGGACTTTTTATAAACGTTATGCACGATCTTAAAACTAACTTTAATTCGATAACGTTTCGAAGATATATTAAAAGTATTAGCAGCACTTTAAAGCAAATGCTTATAAAAGCTTATTATAGCGTCGGGCTAATAGAACGCTATTACGTCTTTGTGCGACGCGCTTTTAAGATCGTTATAAAAGAGCTTTTTAAAGCCTTAAAGGAAGATCGGCTTTAAATAGCTATTAAAGCTATTAACGATACGGCGAGACTTAATAGCTTAGTCTTTACGCTTTTCGTTTTTAAGACCTTATTAAAGCTAACGGAACAAGATCGACTTGCCGCGTCTATTTAAAAGCGTGCTGCTGTTATTAATAAAGCTATGAAAGAAGTACGAAAATGCTACGCAGCGAAGCAAGTTAAAAACGCGCTTAAAAAGAAGAATAAGCTAATTACAAAGCATACTTTAGACCTCTTTATTAGCTTATAAGTATTCGTATAGCGAGAGAATCAAAGGTAAAAGGGCTTTTTTCAGCTGCTTAGCAAGCAAAGGCATACGTGCATAATAGTATATCCGAAGCTTATAGAATTCAAGTTAACTTTAATAAAACTTTATTACTTTAAAGTTGAAAAGCTGTTAAAAGAATTGCAAGTTGTAGTGCTTACCAGCACTAAGATCAGGAAGAGATTCTGTGGATTGAATGAAGCTTGGTATATTTTATTTAAGAAGCTCGTCAAGATCTATATACATGTACTTAAGAGCTTTAATGTGCTAAAAGCGCTACTAAGCGAAATCACATGACATATTATATATAGCTTAAGTAGAATTATGCTTGTTCCGCATAACACATTCTTTAAGTCAATAGCGTAGCTGTTAAGCTATAAGCAAACAGAAAAAAAGAAAAAAATAAATGATTAAGCTTTTTAAACTCGATGTAAACAAAAGAGATTATTATCGCAGTTTAAACAAACAAATAGCGGTTATTATTATTGATTGAGCGTTAGTCAAGAATGCAATTCTTTCTTAAGTCGGTCTTATTACGTAACGGAAGTTTTTAGCGCCGTCCTTATCGCGTTGCTATATAAGTAAGAGCGCGTTCTTTTTTATTATAATAAACACTCAACTTTTATTTATCTATATAATGCCTTTTAAGTAAGTAACTTAATTTAATAGAATCGTTAAGCGCGGCCGAAGCCGTTTAAGAGTAAGTGCTTTTAATAAATTAATATATTTATGTTAATTATTAAGAGAATCTTTTCTTTGCTTTAGCTATTGCTGCTATTATAGCTGCGGCGGCTGCGGCGGCTATACTACGCACTCTTACTTCCGAAGCTTCGTCCTTTTTTTTAGACCCTTTTACTAAGCGCTTGCTTATGCTAACGACCGTTAAAGCTTTAAAATATATCAAGTGCATTAATAATAAGATCACATCGAAGTTTAATAAAAACTGTTATAATTGCGATACAAGCGTTATTTGCTATCTTCGGTATGCTAAAAGTAGCTATAGCAATTACACCGCTGCTTTTACCGCTGTTAACACCGCTTTCGATAACTTCGTAAGCGCTAAAGATAATAATGCTATATAAAAAGTTCGCCGAAGTCTTTAAAATGCTATGCGATAATAGCTCGCTTTAAATGCTGCTTTTTTAAAAGGTATTGCTAATAATCCGAGCGGTCTAGCGAGTAAAAGTAAAGGTTTTAAAAGTAATCTCGATAGCTTTATAAGTTTTGCTTTTGCTCTTAAGACTTTTAATTTAAATGTAGCTTTTATTAGATTGAATAGTCTTATAATAGCGAACTGTAGTCCGGTAACGCAAAGCGCTTCGAACATATCATTTTTTCGTAAATTAAGCTTTTTAACTTACGAAATGATCTAATTTAAGCAGCTTTTTTTTAATTAAAACTTCTTTTCGGACTTTATGCAAAAGCTTTAATTTGCTGCTATAATAGCTTTTGCGCTTGCGCTAGCCGCTTTTATTGCTTTCGTCGCTCTCGCTGCTTTCGTCGCTTTCGTAATTACCGTCGCTTTCGTCGCATTTATTATCGTTGCTCTTTTTGCGTTAATCGTTGCGCTTATCGCTTTCGCGGCGGCGCTTGCCGTTACTATAACTTTTACGAAGCGCCGAGCTAAAGTAAAAAGATTGTTAAAAGCTTTAATCGATCTTTTATTATAAAAAGCGAAAAGTAAAAGCGTATAAGATAAGATAAAATAACGGTTAAGATTATTAAATAAATGTTTTCTTTTAAATTACGTATAAAAAAAAAAAAAATAAAATGTAATAAGTGAATAGCATATGCGTGCTATTAAAGCTTTTCGATTAACGCGCGAGCGTCTTATAAATTTAAGAGCTTAATAAAGCTCTTAAACTTTTGTCGAGTCAAGTTCTTTATAAAACCGTTAGCGTGCATCTTTTTAATAAAAAGATATTGAACTTAAAAGCTCTTTTTAAAGTGCTTTTAGCGTAGCTATATATTATGAATATCGACGTAGCGAAGCTTAATAAAGATACGCTTTTTTTCATTAGTTATAAGCTTAATTATTTATTAATTATTATAATAAACTACTTAAAGCGCCGTAAAACGAAAGTGCAGCTTTTTAAAAAACCGTTAGAGCGTTATAGTCTCTTTTATTATAAAGGCTATACTAAGAAGCTCCGCTTTAATAGATGATATAATGATTGTATCTTATTTTAAAGCTTTTTAAAAGATCGTACTTTCGAATAAAAACATAATATACTTTTAAAAAGATCGCTTTATCTTTTCGTTATCGGCGTAAAAAGCGTTAAAGGTTATTATTAGCTTTAATTTGCTGAACTAGCTATATTAAATACTTTTAAAGCGCGAGCTAAATAAATATCGCAAACATTAGTTTACAACTCGAAAGTGCTTCGCGCTTAAATTAATGCTAAAGTAAAAGAGTTAAGAAGCTGCAAAAGCTATATTTAAGCGTAGTATAATCGCTATATATAATACGGATCTAACCTTTTTTAATACTCTTTTACTTGCTTTCGCGAAGCTATCTTTTTATTTTTAACTAAGTTATAAAACGGTAATAAAGTTGCTAAGCAGCGTCCGTTCGTAAGTTCGAATTTCTTAGGCTCTTAGCTATTTTTTTAATATAAGCGTCGTGCATAAGCGTTAGCGTTTTTCGTTAACGGTTTCGAGCGACTCTTATATTAAAAAACTATTTAATATCTTTTATCGCTTCGATCTTATACGCTTTATTAAGACTATTAATAATTTCTTGCGCTTTAAAAAGATTAAAGTGATAATATATAAGTTGAATATCGTTTACGTAAAACGCTATAAAGACCGTTTTGTTTAAATTCGTAAAAATACACGGTTCTTTATCGAATAATATAAGCTTTAATTTATCGAGTGTGCTTATAAAGTCGAAATACTATAAAGTTAGCGAGTCTTTAAGTTTATATAAAGCTTTATCGACTTTTACGAGCATACTTTTTTACTTAAAACCGTTAAAAAAATAATACGTAATTAAAACGCTGTCCGTGTGTCTTATAGCGTTGATAAAAGCGTTAACGATATCGAATTGTTTTACTTTTAAATCAAATTCGGCTGCTATAACTATTATAATCTTAAAAGATTTAGCTGCTAGCGTAGCCGCGTAAGTTAAATAAATAATAGATTCGTTTTAAAAGTCACTTTTAATAACAATTTTCGATTTAAACTTTACGATCTTTTCGAACGAGTTAGTTTTGTATATAAACACTTACTTAAAAGATATAAGTTTTGATTTAGCTTCGCTTTCGAGAATCACTTTTTAATAGTTCTTTTTTTTTAAATTATTTAATTTTATAAGAGCTCCGTCCTTAAACTCTTTGCCGTATAAGTGTCGTTATAGCTTTTTTTAATAAGTAAAAAGTTTTAAATGTTTTCGTTCTTACGAATTAAGCTGTTCTAATAATAGCTTAAACGAAGTAGCAGCTGTTATAATAGCGTATAATATCTCGTAATCTTTGCTATCTTCGCGTACGAGTTCGCTATTAGCTTAAAAAGTCGATATAAAATCTGAAACGCACGAATAGCAGTTCGAATCGGCGCGAAAGTTATTTAAAAGAAGCTTATTAACACTTGCGTATATCTTCGCGCGTTTTCTAATACAGCTATTAATAAGTGAATGCTTTTTACTAAAGTCGGAATTTTATTTAAAGTGTTTATAATTTAATTTCTTATTATTAATGCTCGCTTTAAAAAAGTCTAAAAGCTCTTCTTTGATTATTCGATTTAAATTTCCGCCGATTGTTAACGTAAAAGCTTTCGTTAATCGGCTTATAGCTTAGCTTTTCGAGCCTCGGCTTTAAATAACAACTTAAAAGTATAATATACGCGTTCTTTTATTAAGGCCAGGTTTTTACCCGTTTACGATGCTTTTCTTTGCTTCTAGCAGTCTTAAAGCACTTTCGCTTTTGCTCTTAGCTAAAAAGCTAGCGAGACGTTTAATAATGTAATTCGAATCGTTAAGATCTATTAAATCGTCTCGTAAAGCAATTGCTTTTAATATAAACGTATTTATAAAGTCTTTAATAAGAGTTAAAGCTTTTAACGTTTATGTATCGCTTAAATTAAATAAGATCGCATTCTTTAAGCTTTGATTAAATCTTTTTAAGTTAACCTTTATAAGGTTTAACGGCTAGTCACTTTTTATATCAATTGCATTCGTCTCTTTTAAGCGATCTTTTGCAACGTTCTTTATATTAAATAAAGCGTCTTTTATTTAATTAAAGTCTTTAATATCTTTTAATTTAATAACGATGTTTTTAATCTCGCTAATCGATTAGCCGATCGATTTTTTTTCGTCTTTAAAATAGAATTAAATCTTATCGAACGTTACGTTGCGTATAACAATCACTTTATAAAGCATAAAAACATAGACTTTATATATATTAAAAACTATATATCTAACTAAATAGCTTATATATCTTTTTAATTTAACTTTAAAAACTCTTTTATTACGAAAAGCTTTTCGGTTTTTAATTATTAAATACGCACGAACGCTATACGCAATTAAACCGTTATAATCTAGTCTTAAGTCGATATCGATTCGTATAAAGATCGCCGGATCGTACTACTTAAAATATTGCTTAAACTAAAGCTATAGCACTTTATTCGGACTCTTTATAAAGCTTTTCGCTTTTAATATTATATTATAAAAGTAGATAGCGGCTAGTATAGTTTCAAGCTAAAGCTTTTTTAAAAGCTTTGCTTTTATTCTTATTTTAATAAACCGTTTTATCACTTCTTTTTTAGCCCTTTCGGCTCCTTTATTAAGTTCGTAATTAAAAGATAATAAAAGCTTTAACTCGATCTTAACCTTTTTCGCTTATCTTTGATATTCGATAAAGCTAATAACGTTAATTGCGATTATCGAAAAATCGTTGTTATAACGCATAATAGCTATTAAAAGATCGTATTTGCGTTTCGTTTATGCTTTAAATTCCTTTAGCACTTTTATAACCGTTAATTGCAACTTGTCCTTTAATATAAAGCCGAATAGCTTTTTATTGTATTTATTTTTAATTATTAATAATTATTTACTCTCGTTAAAACCGTTAAGAAAGTCGAATAGATCTTAAGCGATTTTATAAAATAGCTTAACTGCTTTATTATTTAACGTACGGCGAAATATAACTTATTAAGCGTACGTAATAGCATATGCTTTATATTCAATCTTAATAATTCTTTTAAGTCTTACTCTTTTAGTATTATAAGCTAGCGCTTCGAGCGCTTTTTTGCTTAAATGACTTGTCCGTAAATACTAAAGTACCGATAAATCTTTTTTTAAAGCTCGAAAAACATTACTCTTTTAGAATTTATAACGTATTTGCAAGCGCTTTTAAGTTGTAAAAAACATTATTAAGCAAAAGAAGCTACGAATCAATTAAAGCAAAGAATAATTAAATAGCTTATATTTAAAAAACGTAAAGTTAAACTTCCTTTTCAACTTTCTTAATACGACGCTTTCTTTAACTTTTTTATAACGGAAAGTTGCGTTATATCTCGAGTATTATACGCTAGCCTTGCTTAAAAGAGCTTTCGAGATAATATTAATATTAAACTTTTTAACGATAACGACGTTTTTTAACTTTAAATCTTCCGTCTTAGCTTTATTTAATCCGTTTAAAGCTTTTTTAAAGACTTTAATACTTCGCTCGACGATTAAAAGACTACTCGTTTTAGCTTCGATAAAGTCGATTAAGCGAAAGCGTTAAATTAACTTTAGCTTTAAAAGATTCTTATCGTTAATAAAATAAATAGCGCCGTAATTATCGAAAAGAATGCTATTTAATAGCTAGTACTTATTATCAGCCGTATTATAAAGACCGTTAAAAGCAAGATTATCGAGCGTATTAAAGAGCTCGAGATCGATAATAGCTATTAACACTTTTTTAAAGTATTTTAACTTATCGCTATTATTCGATTGCTTTTCTTTGCTTTTTAAAACGATTTTATCGACTTAAATCTATGCTTAACTTTCTTTCGTAATCTTTTTTCGAAGCGCTTTAAACTTAAGCTTTTATAGCTTTTTTTTTATAACGACGATATCATTTCGATTCGGCTTTACGAATCTACTTTCGTTAAGACCGTTAAAGCAATAACGAAAGATTTTGCATTTAATTACGTTTTAATAATAATTTCTCTTTTTAAAGCACGAGCATTTAAAACTTTTAGCAAGTCTTTTAAAGCTATTAAAGCGTTTACTAGACTGCTTAAAAGCAATATCGTTAGCCTTATCACTTCCGAAGGTGCTGCGAGTAGTTTGATCTTCGAAAGTAACGAATACGTTAAAAAAGTTAAAGTTCAAATTATTAATCTTTTTTTCGACTTAGCTTTCGTACTAGTTAAAGTAGTCGTAGAAAGTGCGCTTTTAAAGCAATAACAGCTCGTCGTTTCGAATGACTTTTGCGAGCTTTAGCGACGCTTAAATTAATAATTATTTTTCGTTAATAGCTTTTAAAAATGCTTTTATTACGAATATACTCGTCGTTTCGTAAAAGTTGTTTATCTTCGCTAACTTATAAATAGCTCGGTGTTTTTTAATTTATACCGTTAAAGAGACGCTCTTTTGCTTAGCTGCTTGCAAAGATTTATTATAATCTCGTATTATCGATAGCTTAAAGCTCGAGTCGAATAAACGGCATATTTCTTAAAGCTTTTCTATTAAGAATTAAATAAAAGTGTTATCTTCTTTTAAAGCCGCTAAGATCGCTTCCTCGAGAATAAAGCTCTTAACCGTCTTTTTAATCTAGTTTATAATTTAATTGCTTTTATTATTTAAGACTTTCTAATTGTTTATAACGAAGTTGTATTCTTTTATATTATCGTTATACGCTTTTCGGACGTCTTCGAACTTAGCGTCTTTTAGCTTTAAAAGTTTATTAAGATCGTTTGTAAAAGCTTTTAAATATAGTTCTTCTTAAGCCTTTCGTTAACGGTCTTACTCTTAAAACTATTCGTTATTAAGCTCCGTTATTATCTTTATAGCAGACTTCGTTTTTAATTTAATTTGTTCGATAAAAAAAGCAAGTTCTTTTACGTTAATACGAAGAGATACGTATTATTCTATGCTAAAGCGCTTAATAAAGTATTTATTGTCACCTACGGTGACCCAAGATAAATTCCAGTAGTTGTGGTAGTGGTTAGTCATCCAGTCACGTGAGACTATTCTATACGGATCTGGCAAGATTTCTGAGCGTGCCAAGACTTTTATTCCATGTCAATCTATTGAACTTTTTTCGGAACGAGTCGGCCCGTTTAATTCATGTACAACAGCTAAGCCTAATTCAGCCACCGCCATTAATTCTGCCATATGTAACGCACGTAAGGCTGCCACACGTAACGCACGTCGCTGCCTTACAAAACGCACGTCGCTGCCTTACGTAATACGTAAGGCAGCTAGGCTGCTACCCGTAACCTACGTAAGGCTGCCTGCCACCCGTAACCTACGTAAGGCTGCCACCCGTAACCTACGTAAGGCTGCCACACGTAACCTACGTAAGGCTGTTATACGTAACCTACGTAAGGCTGCTATACGTAAAGCACGTCGTTGCCTTAAATATAAGTGATTCGCAAAAAGCTCTAGGATTTCTTTACTAAAAAAAGGGGTTTAAAAGGGTCTCCCCCTAACTTATAGTAAATTATTAAATATAAGCAATTCGCAAAAAGGTATAAGATTTCCTTAGTAAAATGGGGGTTTAAGGGGGTCTCCCCCTTATAATAAATTATTAAATATAAGTAATTCGCAAAAGGGTATAATATTTCCTTAGTAAAAAGGGGGGTTTAAGGGGGTCTCCCCCTTATAATAAATTATTAAATATAAGTAATTCGCAAAAGGGTATAATATTTCCTTAGTAAAAAGGGGGGTTTAAGGGGGTCTCCCCCTTATAATAAATTATTAAATATAAGTAATTCGCAAAAGGGTATAAGATTTCCTTAATAAAAAGGGGGGTTTAAGGGGGTCTCCCCCTTATATTAAATTATCAAATATAAGTAATTTGAAAAAGGGTATAAGGTCTTCCCGGTAATTTTCTTTCAAAAAGGTATCTTCTTTATAATAAATTATTAAATAAATTATTTCTTATATTAACTACCTTTATATTTATTTAGTTTCTATTATTATTTATTTTATAATTTACTTAAATATATAAAGATTTTTATAATCGAGTAATTAGCCCGTTGGTGACAATTACAAAGAACTTAGTCCTTTGCCCTGGTAATTCGTAATTTATTTTAAAAAGTCGCTACGACTTATAAAGTTCGTTTTGTTAATCAAAAAGACTTCTTTTACTTTGTCGTCTATTATTATAACAGTTAACTTTATAATTAAAGCTTTTGAAAATTAGTTAAAGTTCTTAAAAGTAATAAGTGTTAATTATAAAAAATAAATATAATTGAAAAAAGATAAATTGCAAAATAAAAGTTATAATAATGTAGCGTTAAAGTGATTTACAAAATCCGCTCTCGATTAATTCGGAAGTTGTTAAAGATTAACTGAATAGCTCGTAAATGCGAATATAGCTCTTAACTATAATACTTATTAACATTAAGATTAAGAAGAGATTCTATAGATTAAATAAAGCTTAGTATATTCTATTTAAAAAGCTCGTCAAGATCTATATACATATACTTAAGAGCTCTAGTATACTAAAGGCGCTACTAAGCGAGGTCACATGACATATCACATATAACTTGGGTGGAACCATGCCTGTTCCGCACAACACAAATACTTAAAGTAAAAGTAAAAGAAGATTAAAGCGAAAGCGAAAAAGAGCTAGAACCGCGAAATTCGTTTAAAATTTAACATTCGCTTAATTTAAAAAGCTCGTTAAGATTAGCAAACAGCTTTCTTAACTTTTAATTTATTAATCTTTAAAAATTAATAATATCAATAGCTTAGATACTTTATTAGAAGTACGATCTTAATATCTCGACCGTGCTCGACGAAGAAGAAAATGATTCGTATGCTTTGTTTATTAAAGACTTCGAAGTGTTCGTTATCGATAAAGAACGCCGGGACTATGAACTTTTAGTTAAGCTACGAGCCGAAAGAATTATTAAGAGCTTTAAAGCATTATTTCAAGAGTTTAAAGTAAAAGAATTAGCTAGATTAATAGCTTAAGGTATCTTTTAAGTGATCTCGAGCACCGATTTACGTATTAAAAGCGTTAAGATCTTCGGATTTAAGTTTATTAATAAAATTAAAAGCAAAAGAACACTTACGTTATACGAGAAGTCTTATATAATAGTTTAAGCTTTTTAAAATAAAAGCAAAACGAAAGTACTTATCGAGTCACTTACGGTGCAGCGAGCGGGTTAAAATTTTTATTATGCTTTAGCTCTTTCGTTAATAAAAGATTACAAGTGTTAAGTTTATAATAAAGATATCACGCAAGCTTACACTTAGTTAAGTACGAAGCTTATTCGAATAATCGTCGTGCGATTACTTAAAAAGATTACTTATCGATTCTTTTTCGGTATTTTGTTTTTTATAACTAGCTTTTTATACGGGATCTTCGAAGCAAGAACGCATTAGTATAAGCGTTTTTTAAAGCATTTTACGGATAACTTCGAGATAAAGCAATCGAGCTTTGATTCTTGCTTTTTTGTATCAACTAATAAAGATTAGTTAAAAATAGTTGCTTTATAAACGAACGATGTTCTTATAGTTGTTAATCGAATTATAAAAGCAAAGGAAGAGAAAGAGTTGGTTAAATCTAAGCTAAAAAGTAAAGAAATAAAGACTTTTATATATATCGAACCGATAATTTTTAATAGATATAAGCTATCTTTAAATAAAAACGGGTTTAGATTGTTAATTAAGCAGAAAAGACAAGGTGAAAAGCTTGCCGTGATCAAGCTCGATTCAGTTATACGAGTTAAAGAGTACTTAAAGCAACGTGCTCGAAAAGCGTATTTAGCTATTATTTGCTACTTAATAGCATCTTGTGCTTTATCGATAACTGCTTAGCATTAAGAACCGAAGGACAAAGATTATAAAGCTTTTTATAAAGTGATCTAATAGCTAATCGATTACTTAACTCGAAGAGTTTATTACGTGCTTTTAAACTTAAAGATTGCGAAGCTTTTTGTGTTCGTGGACGGAGCGTTTGCTAACAACGCTAACTTTAACTCTTAAATCGGTTTCGTAATTATCTTTAATAATAAAGCTTACGTAAGTAAGAACGAGTTTACTTTAACGAGTAACATCTTTTATTAAGTGTTATAGAAGTGCAAAAGAGTGATAAAAGTAATATTAGCTTCCGAGCTATACGCTATATCTTTAAATATCGATATAGCTATTGCTATATCGACTACCTTTGCTTAAGTCATAGTTTAGCTAAGAATCTTTAATTTCTTCGTAATTGTGTACATTAACTTTTATTCGTTATACGAGTGCATAATAAAGTTAAGAACTATTAAAGAGAAGCGCTTTATAATCGATATTATAGTTATTCGAGAGTCATACGAGAAGCGGGAGCTCTTTAAGGTACGCTAAATCGAAAGCAAATCTAACCTTGCTAACGCTATAATTAAAATCGGCGCTAATGCTTTTTTGCAAGAGCTAGTTTTAATTAATACTTTAAAAATGCAAGTGGATAGATAAGTAAAAAGGCCGTTGTAAAAGAAAGAAAGATAAGATTGTTTTTCTTTTATTTGATTATCTTTTTTCTTTTTTCAGTCGATATAATAATTAGCAAAGCATTGCTTGTTAAAAAGAGAGTTGCCGGTGTCGGTATATTTATATCGACCTTAGCTAGCTAATAGCAGTAGTTAAAAAAGTTTACTCGTAAACTATGGTTCACGGGCTATTTAGCATGCTTCGCTTAGTATATTAGCAGTTAAAGGACCTTTAACTTGATAAGTAGGCCTATTAGTTAGCTAGTGCACGTAATTCCTTTTAATCTTATAAAAGGAATCAGCTCTTTTGAATCTTAAGGAACAGACAGAATTCAGATACTTTATCAACCGAGTGTTTTGCAATTGCAAGTACTTTGACGAACGTTACGACCTTACGAATATATTCCCAATCGCTTGGAAGCAATCCAACATATATCGCTTTAGCGCTATCGCGGCTATTAATATAAGTATTCGAGCTACGTAATAACTTTTGCTTTTAATAACGCTAAGTTTTTTAAAAATCTTCTTTTGCTTTTTAAAAAAGTCAACGTAATTATTCTTAAGCTTAAAAGTTCTAATAAAGATCTTCGAATTAGTAAACAATTTAAAAAAGAATGCTAAATTTAGCGCTTTGCGATTTATATTTAACTTACTTTTTTAAAAGCAAATAATCTTAAGTATATTAATATTAATATAAATTAAGACTTAATAGATTCTTTGCTCGTAGATAAAGATATAAAAAGACGAGTCACAATTATTAAAAACGAAACACTTAAACAGCTTTTATTAAAGATAACGGCTTTAAGTACAAAGTCATCGGCATAAAAACGCCGCCGCTTGCGTTAAAAAGCTCGCGGTAATCTTAAAAAAAATTCGAGCGAAGATAAAGCTTTTATAGCCGATGAAAATACTTTATTTAATATAAGAGATTACTTAAATACTAACGATGACTTACTTGATAATCAAAAGCGTCTTTTTTTAAAGATTATAATTCTCGATTTAAATCTAAATATTACGGAATTTAATTAGCTTTTTGCTTAAATCAATAAACTCGTATCGAAGCAATATGTTTTTGCTTTTGCTTTAAGCTAACGATCTACGCTAATCTTTAAGCTAAAACTTAATCAAAAGCTCTTTAGTTTAGCTTTTCTTACACTCTTCTTTACTAGCGTAAGCGATTTTTATACTTAACGACTCCGAAAAGTTAATATAAAAGATTATGTTAAACACTTAATAAAGTATTGCGATAAGCGTTTTGCGATTTATTTTCGTTTTCGGTTCTACTTTTTTAATATTTTAATACGCTTTAAAATCGCAAAAGTATTTTTTTACTTTATTAAGTTTCGAAAAGATATTAAAGACTTAAGTATTAATAGTTTGCGAGATCAATTAAAAAAGCAGCTAGCTTTTTTTAATCAAATCGTGCGCTATAAACAAGCTATCGATAGCACTCGTCTTTTTTAAAAGAAGCAAAGCTATTAGCTAAAAGCATTAGCTAAGTCTTAGCCAAACGCTATAACAGCTTTTCTTATATAGAGTGTTACGGACATATAATAAAAAGACCTTTAACGCTATCTTTTTCGGTATAATAAATATTGTAAACACCTTGCTTGATGGGGTATTTGCTATGGCCATTAAGGCCATACTAGACGGACCTATTTTTTATAAAAGGGCATACATCTTTTAATTAAAACAATCAACGAGCTTTCCACTTACCTTTTCTAACACTTCTTTTATAAAACTATAAAGTCTAGCTTTAAAGCTAGGCTTTTGTATAATACATCTCTTTAAGTGCTTTTACATTAATAACTTACGCAAAGATTTAAACTTTTAGTCTTTGTTTTTATATAGCTTATTATAATCGCTTGATTCGCAATCAAGTTGATCTTCGTTCATTTAGCATTTTACTTTATAATTACAACTTTAAAACAATTAAAATCTTATTCTCGATAAGTTCGGATACCGAAACGCCGAAATAGCCGAAGTGCAATATTTCGGCTCTTTAATAAAAACTCTTTTCTATTATTAATAAAAAAGAATTTTCACTTATTAATAAAAATACCTTTTTATACTTTAGCTCTTATCTTGAATTAAAGCAATTGATATAGTCTAGAGTTATTAACGAAGCTAATCAATTGATTCTTAAGTTTTTTATAATTTTAATCTTGATTATTAGTTTACTTTTATATAAAGTTTACTTTTTTTAATTTCGGATCGAAAATACTTTACGAAAATCGCTTATTTTACTCGTGAACTCGGTTTACGAGTTAAAATTAAATAATTCAAAAACCTTTTATTAACTTAATCTTTTTTAATATACATATATATTTGATCTTTAAAATACCGAAAACCTTCTTAAGATTTTTGATATCGAAGTCGGCGTAAAATCACTTCTTTTTTCGTTAAAATCTTTTAAATTTATTAAATCTTTTAATCGTATTTTTATAAGCTTTAGATTATCTTTATCTTACTTCGACTTTCAATTTAAACTCTTACCGTTACTTTTATCGGAAACACTTGCTTCGGAAATGCTTTTTAAAATGAACACCGATCTTAAGATTTATATTACTCTTTTTCTTTTTGCTCTTCTTATCCTTTTATTAAGCTTTGCGCTAGTTATAATCGACCTTGTTATCTTTTACGCTTTTATAACTACTCGCATGCTATTGCTAAGTGCTTTAAAAGCTCTTTATTTTAATAATATTAATATTATCGATTTTATCGAAAAGTACAAAGAGACTTATAATAACTTTAATATTTTTAAAAATAATCGGTTTATTAAGCTCTTTCGTTATTGCGATAACTTTCGCAAAAAAGTTATTAAGAGCTTACTCGTATAAAAAGCTAAAAAAGATTAAGCTGCTTTCGTTAAAGCTTTAAGAGCTGAGTTTCGTAAAAACGATATTTAATAAATTAAAGACTCAATCGCTTTTTTACGAGAATTTGCTATATAAAAACGAGATATCAATGACTTGAAAAACTATTATCGCACTTTCTTTTAAGTCTTCGAAAAGCTTACTTTAATGCACTTCTTAAACAAGACCGAATAAAGCCGCTTGTTTTTCTTCGGATTGCTCGTCGGAATCCGAAATAAAATAATTAAGCATTGTAAAGTCGACGAACTCGACTTAAACTCTTATACCGCTTTCGACGACTTCGCCGCATTCGCTTTTAAAACCGACTAAAGTATTAAGACTATCGAAGTTATAAATCGAGAAAAGTCTTTTTTAACTAACTTTATTAAAAATATTCGGACCTTAATTAAAAAACACATCGAATTAGCTAGCGTTTTTAAATCTATTAAGAAAGCTTTAATAGTAATGCCGTTCACTCGTAAACTACGGTTTACGAATAAAAAAAAAGAAATTAATAAAGTAAGTTCTATAATTAAAAAGTTTTTTAATTTATAAATTAATATAATTTATAATCAAATTGATTACTTCGAAGATTAAATCGCTAACTTAATTTCTCGACGCTTTATTTAATCTTAACTTTAAGTTCGATTCGAAGACCGCGACGAAGCTTTTATTAAATATACCGCTTAAGATGCTCGAAATAAAGTTAGCTTCGAAGATAAAGTTCAGATTGCTATTATCAGTTACGGATTATAAAAACGAAAAAGAAAAAAAAGTAAAAGATACGAAAATTAAATACAAGATTATAGCTTTTACGAGAATTTCGAAAACACAACTTAAGCTCTTTATTAATACCGAGATAAATATAAAGCTTTTAAAGATATAATTAATAAAAGATATATTTACATTAATGATTATAAACGCTTTTGCTTAAAGCTTAAAAAGATTAGCGCTTTTATTATTTAAAAAAAGCAAAGAAAAACTTAGTTTAAATCTATCGTTTTAAACGTTCGTAAAACGGAATACGATAATATCTTAAAGAATCGATCTATTAGCGGACTTAAGACTTATAAACACTTGCTTTTTTATTAACAATTAATCTAATAGCTAGCTTAATACTAGCCCGATCAAAATGCTTAACAACTAACTAATCAGTTAAAAAAGCTTATTATTATTTTTAAAAGACTAGTCGATATTAAAAATATCAACGCTATAAAGTAGATTAATACGCTTAACTACTTATCTAATATAAAAGTTGCTTCGATCGAGATCAACGCTACCGTAAAAGATAAAGCTAAGAAGTTTCTTTTACTTTCGGAAAGATTTAAGCTTATTAAGATCAAAAAGAATATCCGATAATAAAAAAAGAAAAATTACAGCACTTTTAAAGCCCGTGCTTCTTAAGAATCGAGTACTATTATAAAAATAAACTTAAAAGACGAGTTGTTCGATAATGTAATTAAAGAAAAGTCTTTTAGATTTTTTAGATTAATTAAAGCCGACGAAGTTATAAAAGATATAAAAAAAAAGGTTAAGATCACTTAGCGAATGTTAAAAAGAAAAAAGAAAAAGACTTATAAACGAAAAAAGTTTATTAACTTTTACGTTATTATTAAAGCTTAAAAAAAAGCAATAGCGGCGATTATGAAATCAAGAATCGAAATTTAAATTAAAGACTTATTCGGACTTAGCTTTCGCTTCGATAAGCTATTAAGCTATTATATTCTAGTAGTTCTCGATATTAAAGAAAACGTAAAAGTCTTTTAAAATAAGCTTATTTTTATAAACGCTTTAACTATTAAACGTTTAAGTCGGAATAAAAAAAGCAAGCTAAACCTTTTAGCGACGCAAATTCGCAAACAACTTATCGCTCGCAATTGCTTCGAAGTAGCGATAAAGACTTTAAAAGTTTTTATTAATATCGACGGTATAATTAAAAGCAGATCTTTTTTCAATAGCGGATTTAAAGTTAACGTAATAAATAAAAAAGTAACTAAAATAATTAAACTACTTATTATAACGGATCGAGCTTTAATTTATATTATTATGTTTAAAGATCTTTATAACTTCGATAAATAAATAAACGACGTCGAAGTTATTATCGGCGGAATTACTAACTACGCCGATTTCTTTATTATTAATAATAGCAATTACGAAGTTATTTTAAGTATGCTTTTCTTTTTAAAATCTTAACTCTTTTTTTCTTACTTCGATAATAACACGATAAAAGCTTTTTTTTAAAACTACGATCGATCTACTTAAAAATAGATTATTATTGCAAAAGATAAGTCGGATTTAATCGAAGATTCGAGAAACTAATAGCTAGCATGCAAGCTAAGATAAATGCTAAGTTAAAAAGAAGCTTAAAAAGAAATTCCGCTCGTAAATTATAATTTACGAATAAATCAATATAAAAATAATAAAATTATAAAAAAACAATTCAACTTAATATTAAGCAAAGCTTATTAAAATTAAAAACATTAAAAATATTTGCAATTAAACTCGATAAATCGAAAAATTTTATATTTATTATCGATAACGATAAAGACTTTTTAAAAAAGAATATAATAAAAGTTAATACGATATATAAAAGAAAAGCAAAGAAAGTTAAACCGGTAGATTTAAAAGTGTCGGATAAAAAGATATTTAAAAAAATCGACGATTAATTTAAGCAAGATAAAAAAGCGAGACTTTTTAAACTTAAAAGACTTTTTTCGAAATACTTTATTAGCAAGTTTTTAAACTTAAAAGTTAGATTAAAATTAATAAAAGAACGATTCGAAGCACTTACGATTAACTCTTAAGTCACTTCGGAAAAGAAAGAGCTGCTTTACTAATGCTTTTAAAATCGAAAAGAAGCGATAGCTTAAGATTTTACTTATTTTAGTTAAGTCCGGAAAAAAGTTATACTATTTTAAAAAATTAAAACAATGCTTTACGAAGCTTAATAAAAGAAAACGTTTATTATATTAAAAGCTTTATAAGAAATAGTTATCTTTATGCTAAAAGAACAATTAAAGCAAAAGGTCTTCGAATTATGCTAAAGCCTTTATCGAAATAAATAGTTTATTATAACAAAGAAAAAAAAAAGAAAATACAAGCTAATCATTATTATAATTAAAATAAATCGTATAACGGTTAAAGACGTTAATATTGCTTCGAACGTAAATTAATTTTCGAACGAATTTGCCGATCTTATAATAACTACACTTTTAAACTTCTTTTTTAAATACGATTAATTTTTTTTCGACGTTAAGTTTAAAGATATAATAACTATTTAAACGCTTATCGGATTGCTTTAAATAACTCGGATACTTATAAAAGCAATTAATTCGATTGCTTAATTCGTTAAAGTTATTTATAAGATCTTTATAAACTGCATTTTTAACGTCTGCTTGCTTTATATAAATGACGTAAGAATTAAAAAATCTTAATCTTTTTATAATTACAAAGAAGTTTTACTCGAAATACGACGATTCGTTTTAAAACACATTTAAAACATCGATAAAGTGCTCGTAAAATTTAAAAGAGCTAAAACGATTATCGAAACGAAGTCTTAATATTGTATGCTTAACTTTAACATCGTTAGATTCGTTACGGATAACGAAAAACGCTACTTTTAAACCGTTAAAATTAAAAAGATATTAAAATAAATTAAATACGAAAATGTATCGAAAGCGCGAGCTTTTATTAAGATCGTAGTTTATTATAAAATCTAAATCAAAAACTTCTTTACGATTGTTGCTTTAATTTACGCGATTATAAGAAAAAGAGTCGAATTCGAATAATTAAAGCTTTAGCAAAAAGCGATAAAGCTGCTTAAAAAAGCTTTGCTTTTTGCTTTTGCTTTTATTAAGATCGATTATAATAAAGACGGAAAGAAAATTTACTTAACGATAAACGCTAATCTTAAAAGATAAAAAGCAATATTATAATAAAAGGATTCCGATAAAAAACGATATTTTATTAAGTTTAAAAGTAGTTTTTAAAACTTTACGAAGAACAAGTACGACGCAATTAAGCGAAAATACCGCGGTGCTTTAAAAATTATAAAAAAAATAAAAAGCGAATTATACGAAGTTTATTTTATTTTAAAAACCGACGTTAAAGTATTAATTGATCAACTCAACGGATTAGCAAGCGATTTGCTTAAAGCTTTCGTTACGAATTAGATTGCGTAAATAAGATTAATAAATTTTAAAATCAAGTATATTTTTAAAATTAAAAACACGATAACGAACGGTTTTTTTAAAAAAAGAAAAGAGCATCTTTTAAATATTAAAAAGAAAAAGAAAAAAGATATTAACGATTAAGTTATTAACGAGTTAAGTATTGTTTTAGTATTTTTAATTAAACGATTCGTAAACTATAATTTACGAGCTAAAAAAAGAGTTTTAAAACACGATTATTCGCTCGACTTTAAGCTTATTGCTTAATTCTTTACTACTTTTAAACGCTCTTTTTCGATTAAAACTTACGACTTTTAAAAGTTTAAAAATAAAACACTTAATTATTTAATTAAAGATAATCACTTTTATAAGCGAGCAAATAATTTTTATTCGATTAAGCTAATTATCAACAGAACTTAAAGACGTTATATTACTATTTCCGACTCTTATCGAAAATCCGAATATAAAAAAGCTAAATCAACTTATTATTATACGTCAAAACTCTTTTTTTAAAATAAATGATACGAAGATTATAAAGCTTTCGTTTAAAGCTATAAGCTTTATTAAAAACGCAAAGCTAAACGAACAGAAAACCTTTTATACTCGATTTAATTTACTTAAATATAATTAAAAGTCAGCTTAAACGTATTACGAATACTTACTATCGATAAAAAGATGACTTACTTCGTATTAATTAAAAAAAATTTATTTAAATAATTAAAAAGACGATTACTTCGATCGGCTAACGCCGAATCTATTATTAAGTTTCTTTAAAAAGATATCGTTTATTACTACGGACTATTCGAAAGACTAATTATCGATAAAAAACTCGAAAACAAAGCAATTGCTAAAGCTTTCGCTATTAAGTACGAAATCAAAAAAGTCTAGATCTCGAGCTATAATTCAAAAGCAAATAAAATAATCGAAAAAAGATATAAAGACATTTTAAATAGCTTATCGAAAGTTATAAATAAAAGATTTAAAGATTAAGTTCGCAAATTTAATAAAATGCTTTTTGCGATCCGGATATCGATACACGCATTTATTAAAGTTACTCTTTTCTTTTTAAATTACAAACGAAAAGCTAAGCTACTTTTAAAATCACGATAGCTAATTTAAAAGTTATTATTATAATAAGAAGTTCGATCTCGCGTTGATTTATTTATTATAAAGTTTAAATAATTAAAACTTTAAGACGAAGATATTAACGAGATTATTTTAAAAAAAAAACGCTATCGATTTGCCGTTAAAGTTATTTAAAAACGAGTTAAAGTCTTAAAGTCGGAACTTATTAAAAAGAAAGACTTAATACTACTTTACGACGTTAAACGCAGCATCGATATATCCGCGAATACTAAACTAAACTATAAATAGCTAAGACTTTATATTGTCTTTAAAGCTTACGATAAAAGATATTATAAACTTTAAAAAACCGATAAGACTAAGCTTAAAAGCACTTTTGCAATTAACCGCTTTAAACGATTCTATTGCCGCGATTAAACTTTCTTTTTTTTTAATAAAGACGACGAAAAAAAAAAAAAAAAAAATTCGGATTTTTCGGATAACTTAAACCTTAACGAATACGAGCTTTCCGACGATAATAAAAGTGAACTACTTAACTTAAAAGTGATTTTTAGACTTAAGTTTACTAACTTTTAAATTATTCTTTTAATACTTTCGAAAAAACAAAAACTAGCTTATAAAATTATTTCTTAATCTATTTTCTTTTATTTTGTTTTTTTTACTTTCGTATCTTCTTTTTGTTTTCTATTTATTTTATAAAAAGACGTGCTTTTAATAATCATTCTCTTTATTTTAATAAAGAAAAGTATTTCTTACGTTTGTTTTTTCACTTTTAAACTTGCTTTTCATTATATTCTCGATTCTTTCTTTATTCTTTTCACTTTACTAGCTATTCACTTGTTTTATACAGATTGTTCTTATTATTTAATTGTTTTTCACTTGTTTAAGCTTACACGGCTATTTCTTATTTTTTATTTAAAATTGTTTTTTTATTTTAAGCGTGCTTAATTACGTGTATTCGAAAGTAAACTGCTATTAAAAAGAGTAAATCTTCTTTATAAATGTACTTATATAAAAAAGCTTTTCTTTCTTTCTTTTTAACATTTTCTTTTTTTATACAACAACAATTATAATAATACTATTATTACTTCTTTTTTACAATTACATAATATTATATTAATATTAACGACTTTAATCATTACTTAATTAATTACTACTACTATTAGCTTTTATTCCGTTATTTTATATTTAGCTTATAAATCGTAGTTCACGAGTCAAATATGCTTTTTAAATCAGCCGCCGTTAAAAGAAAAGCTTTTATTCGTAATGCACTTTCTAGCTTATTAATAAGCGAAAAGTAAGCCGCTTTAGCTCGATAATCGAATTTCGAGCTAAAGTTCGAAAGACGAGTTATCAAAACCTTCGATAAGTTCTTTTAAACTTACCGTTAAATAAGCAACTTTAATTAATTAGTTATACTTAAAGTAACAACTTCCGACTTTAATAATAGATTAAGTAAAAAAGACGACTTGATTTTATAATACGATTAGTTTTTACGAGCCGAATGCGCAAAAAAGAATATAAACGCCGAAGACTTCTTTTTAGCTTACGACTAGTTTACTATTAAAATCACCGCTATTTATTCTTTACGTAATAAAAACGCCGAAAAACACAAACGAATTAAAAAAGCTTTCGACGGCGCTCGAAGCTAATTACTATATAACGACTACTTTAAAGCTATATGCACTTTAGTCCGCAGCGCTCGCTAATTAAGCGTTATTTTAAAGAACTGCACTTTTAACGCTTACGCTATCTAAGTTATCAACTATTATATTATTGCTTACGTCGCTTTTTAAAAGACTATAACTAATATAACTCGAAAACGCAAATTCATTAAGCTTAATATTACGGTAATCAACTTCACTTGCTAAACCGTAAAAAACAAAAACAATACTAAGTAAAAAGATAAGATCGCTATTCTTAACGAAAGACTTTTAAAAAAGCTAAGACTAGAAGTCTTATTATATAGCTTATTGATTTTAGCTTTCGATAATATTAAAAGCGAATACGACGAGCTTAAAAAACGTATAAAGTTTACCGACGAAAATCAAACTTAAAATTTCGTTTTATAAAAAAAACTCGAATCCGAAATTCTATTCGTAAATTATAATTTACGAATAAAAGATAACTTAACAATCGAAGCAAGATTAAGTCAACCTTTTGCGCTTAAAACCTTTTTGCTTAGATTATTTATTACGCGCTTTTCGTTATTATTAATTTTATTTTAAAGATCGACGTTATCTTTTGTTAATAAGCTTTCGAACGCTAAACTAATTGCTTCGATCATATCTATTTTACGTAAGTCTATCGACGCGAGCTTTTTTTTAACTTTTAAACTTAAAGTGCAACGCGACTTTCTCGAGAACTAGCTACTATTAGTATTACTTATTAAAAAATAAAATAGCCTCGAGTACGAACTAGCTAAAGCTGTATCGAACCGCTGCTTAAGACTCGTCGAAATTAAAAACCTTATAAATATAAACGTAGCTTTTATTAACTTTTGTTAAGACTTTTATTAATTAGCTTTCGACCGTTTAAACTTAAACGAAAACATCGATAATGCTTTTTAAGTTGCTGCAAAATCAATTAAGAAAGCTGTTAGCTAGTGTAGAAGTGTGACGACCTTAAGCGATTACCTGAAGGAACTCACGGGAGCGCGAGGGTTCACATAAGAGCTCAGGAGAATCTTAAAGTAATGACTTAGAATCAACAACTACCGAATGTAAAGGTCGAAGGTAGCTGAGGTTTATATACACGAAGGTAAAAGCGCCAAGGACTCGTGAACCATGGTTCATAAGTCAAAAGCGGGGAATGAGAGAATACGAAGAATACGAAAGAAAAAAGAAGAGAAGTAGCTTGGCGCATATGAGGTGCGTCTAAGAGACCTGGCGTATCGTCACACTACCTTCCCGTCCGAAAAAAGCTCGTCCTCGAGCGTCCATCCATTGCCTTATCACTGCTCAAGTGATCGTAATCATCAATACCGTCCGAATAAGCCTTGATCTACTCGAAGAGCTTCGCGGGAAGGCCGAAGAGCTCTTTGTGTTTTAAATAGAAGTCACGTACCTTAAAAAGAGCGTACATAAAGTCGGAAGCGAGGTACCAAGTAAGGTCAATGTCGCGGCCGAGCTAAGAAGCGCGGTATTCAAAGTGCTTCTTAGTTTAGCGTACCGCTAAGATGTTTTCCACTTCGTACTCAAGTTCGCTAATGATATTAATCGGGTCAAGTTCAAGAATGATTTGCTCGGAAGTAGGGTCATTAAGAGCTTTTCGTAATCGTCCGGGATAAAAGACTAGGTGAACCTTTATTGACTCGAAGAGCTTGAGTTTGAAGCTGCTATAAACGTTATCGATAACCTCGAACGGTCTGTTCGTCGGGTTATCGAGCTTCTTTGATGGTCGAAAAGTAGAGAACGAGCGCATATCCAACCAAACCTTATTATTAACGTCGAAGTCAACCGGGCGCTTTGATTTATTAGCTTATTTGGCTATGCGGTCTTAAGCGCGCTGAAAGTGCTCTTTAGCGAGGTTCTAAGCTCCGAGGTGGCGGTTGGCGTAAGCGCGAGCTTCGTCTTGGTTAAGCTTGCGAAAAAGGGTTTGGTCGTCAAGTCGTTCTAAGCTCTAATTCCAAGTGGTCCGGGAAGCGTAGCCGTGAATTACCTTAAAGGAGGAAAGGCCGCCGAAGGAGTCGTGAGGGAGCGTCAATTAAGCGAAGTCTATTATAAGAAGGAACTCGCTCCAATCGTCTTAGTAGTAGCTCACGAAAGGACGGAAGCGCTTCTGCAAGTACTGGTTGTAGATTTCGGTCTGACCGTCAATCTTAAAGTGTGCGGCGGTGTTAAAGGTCAGTTTGGTGCCGAAGATTTTATTAAATTCTTTCCAAAACTCAAACCAGTATTGAGATCCTTTATTAAAAGTCAGCGTCAAAGGAGCTCCAAAATACTTATAGATATGATAGATATAAAGCTTGGCGAAGCCTCTAGCGTCGATGGACTTATAATAAAGGATCGAGATTGCTTGCTTAGAAAAGCGGTCGATTACTACAAAGACGTTATCGTAGCCGTGTTTATCTTTATTAAAGCTACAAAAATCCATAGTGACGTGCTCTTAAAAGCGCGAAGGGATCGGGAAAGGTTAAAGCAAGCCAGGTTTCTTATCGCGAAGCACTAAAGCTCGTCTGCAAGCGTAGCAGTTGCGGCAGTACTAGTTGACGAATCTAGCCATACCGTGCTAATAATACTATGCTACAAAGAGCTTATAAGTTTTGCGAAAGCTAGGGTGTGCCGTAAATACTTAGTCGTAGACTTCTCGGACGAATAACGAGCGCAAGTTTTAGACGTCGAAAACTAATAAGCGGCCGTCATAAAGCAGCAAGTCGCCTTCCATAGTGAGTTTGGCCCGTGAACCGTGGTTCACGGGTAAAGACTCAGCTTTGGAAGCTTAAATTCGAAGTGCTAAGAAACTAAGGGCGGTCCGATTAGCTTCTAAGACTTGGTTAATAACTCGGAATATCGGTAAGAGCTCCGCGATCTCTTCGATAATAACGGCGGTCTTCGAAAGCGTAGGTTAGCGTAGCTCTTCGATCAGGAGTCGTGGGTCAACGTTGTCGGCGCGGAGCAGCGTTTGCAAGCGCTAGGTACGCTTAAGGTTGTTCTAAGAAGAGAGCTCTTCGGTGCGACGTGTTAGCGCGTCAGCCAGAAGGTTGTCTTTACCTGGCTTGTACGTGATGATAAAGTTGTAGTCGGAGAAGAGCTCTGCCCAGCGTGCTCGACGGGCCTCTTTTTCAGCCCTTTCGGCGAGGGTTTTTTGTTCGCTGGCGCTTTTATCGAGCTCCTCGTTGCGGGTTTTCATGTCTGCGAGGAGCTTCTTGAGCTCAGCGGCCTTTCGTTGGGACTGAAGGAGAGCTTGGTGTTAGGCCAAAGCTTCCTCGGGGTTGGTAGAGGCCGAGGGATCATCTTCATCGTCTTGCTCACTAATAGCTTCTTCTTGAGTAGAAGGAACTGCTAGTTGGGCCGTAGAAGAGGAGGAGGGAGCTGCTAGAGCAGCTTTAAGAGGTGTGCGAGGGATTTTGCCCGCGGGGCGAAGGTTGCTGTGTTATATAAGTGCCATCCTTCAAGTTGTACTTGGAATAAGCCTTTTCGTAACCGTTAAAGTCGTCTAAATGTTTTTTGACGTCTAACCACTAAGGAATTCTAAAAAGGAAGAATATTATTAAAGCCGTTCCCGGCGGAGTGAAGTAGTTGTTGATAATGTGACGACCTTAAGCGATTACTTAAAAAAACTCACGAGAGCGCAAGGGTTCACATAAGAGCTCAAGAGAATCTCAAAGTAATAACTTAAAATCAACAACTACCGAGTATAAAGGTCGAAAGTAGCTAAGGTTTATATACACGAAAGTAAAAGCGCCAAAGACTCGTAAACCATGGTTCATAGGTCAAAAGCGGGGAATAAAAGAATACGAAGAATACGAAGGAAAAAAGAAAGGAAGTAGCTTGGCGCATGTGAGGTGCGTCCAGGAGACCTGGCGTGTCGTCACAAGAAGCACTTAAAAAGATGTACTGTACAGAAGCTTGGCTTTAAGGCTAGACTTCATGGTCTTACAAAAGAAGTGTTAGAAAAGGTAAGTAGAAAGCTCGTTGATTGTTTTAGCTAAAAGATGTGTGTCCTTTTATAAAAGATAGGTCCGTCTAGTGTGGCCTTAGTAGCTATAACAAGTACTTTATTAAGCAAAGTGTTTATATCCGTCTTTTTATAGAATAAGTAAGCGCTTCCGCTTATTATTAAGCAAAGAAGAAAAAAAGAAAGGTATAAAAAAAAAAAAATTTAATATATAAAAAAGAAAAGGTATTTTGTCTTTAAACTTTAAATATTTAAACATTTAAATTACGCTTTAACAGCTTTTTTATAGTCTCTTTCCGTGCTTACGTCTTTAACTCTTTCGTTCTTTTTAAGCTAAGAAGGTCTTTTCCTTTTAACAAAGCTAGCATTAAACGATAACGTGCTAATAGCAGCATCTTTAAGAGTAAAAGAGCGCGTATCGTTCTTGCGCTTATTAATAGTATCGTTAATAAGTGTGAACTTGGCCGACGGAAGGTTAGCGAAGCTAGAATAAGGTCCGGAGCTACTAATTAAGTCGTCTTCGTTTTCGAGCAAGTCATCTAAAGCTTTTATAGCTTTATCGAATGCGCGGTTTAAAGATTCCGGTTAAGAAAAAGATCTTTTAAAGTTGCCGATTTAACTCGTGAATCGTAATTTACGAATAGATTTCGCACTTTCTAAAGTGATCTTTATATTTAAATCGGAATCGTTAAAAGACAACTTAATCGATCGCAAGCTCTTTTTAAAATCTTTTAACTTGTCGGCGTTTATAAAGTCGTTAGCTTAGCGGCTCTTGCTTTTAAAAAAAGATTTAACTTCGTAAGTCTTGGCTTTAGTATTTAAAACGATAGTAAATCCTTTTTTAAATGCCGAAAACAACTTCTTCTTATGCTTAATAAAGTGTTCTTAGAATTAAGTCCGAAATATAACAAAGATAACGGTCAATTCTTTTATTACTCGAAGTTCGTTTTAGTTTATTTTTCCGATTAAAGCTTTTAATACGAAACTGACGTAGTTTAGCTAAATTATAACGGCGAAAGGCTAGCTTGATTTATTAATAACTTTTTACCGAAAGGTTAACGGTATGCGTCTTAAGACGATAATGCAAGCGTGCTTTGCAAAGCTGACTTTATTTTTTAAAGTGCTATCGTTTAGCAAAGCGGTGTAATTATTAAAAAAGATAGCTTATTTGTAAAAAGAATCTTAAAAAGCGTTTATATTTAAGAAAACACTTTGTTTCGTAATAACGGATATAAAAGTAGCGAGATTATTAATTATAGCGAAAGGTTAGCGAAGCGCAATGTTTTTAAAAGCATCTAAAGTCTTCGACTTAAGTTTAAAAGCTTTTTATTTAACGGTCTTTTTAAAGGTAATGTCGTAAGTATAGCTTTTAAGTTAAATAGCTAAGCTTCCGATCTGATTTTTTACGCCGTAAAGCATTAAATAATAATTTAAAACTCTATCTTTTACTCGTGAATTACGGTTTACGAATCGTTTAATATTAACGTCGTATTTAATCGCAATCACTCGAGCACTATTGTTGCATTTAAAAAGTTAAAAGAGTTCCGAGTAAGCGATAAGCTTATAGTTTTCGTTTCGGCGATTAAGCAAAGCAATAAAGTATAGCTTATAATAGCTTCGGAAGACTTGCTAAGTCAAAGAGTGTACTATGTTAAAGAATGCATTAATCGAAGCTTTTCTTAAGTCATTAGTCCGAAAGTAGTAAAAGTATATCTAGATCTCTTTGTTTATAATAATAAAGAAGGTTTAATTGCCGTGCTTATCGTTTAAGAAAGAAGCTTTTAATATAAGTTAAACTTTCGTATAGCTATTCGCATTTATAATATTAAAAGAGCTGTTCTTTTAAACGATGCTTATTAAGCTAATGCTTTAGTTCAGCTTGTTAAAAGACATCGGCTTGGTTTTAAACTTAAAAAAGCTTAAACTAGACATTCTTTTAGCTAGAATACTGCTTTTAGTCTTAATAACGAACATCGATTGATTGCTCGAGTAAAGCATAAAGTTATTAAAAGCGTTAGTTTAAAAAGCTTCGATAAATCGATATAAGTTAAAACGGATCATTATTATTATAAAGCTTTTCGTAGCTAGCTTAAGATATTTAGCGTATTCGAAGGTATAGATTTCGCAAAAGACTCTTTTTAATAAGTCGATAACGGACGGTGAAACTTTGCGGTTAAAGCAAAGCTTCGTTTAAACGTTTAAGTTAAAGAGTTCTTTAAATTTATCTTTAAATTTTAATACGTTCTTTACTTTTTAAAAGACTTTTATATAATCGCAATCGTCGTCGTTAAAGTTTAAATTAAAGATCTCGGATAACAAGAAGTAATTTACTACTTTACTTCTTTTTTTACTTACTTTTACTTAATTACGACGGTCGAAAAGTCGTAAGATCGCGTTATTAAAAAATTCGTCTTTTAAAAGCTTGCGGATTTAGCTAATAGCTTTTTTAATTGATTCCGCGGTAATTTAAAAAGCATTATCGATATTTTCGTTTAAGTTCAAGCAATCGAAAGCTAATTAATAGAAGTCTTAGCAAAAGTTGATAAAAGCTACGTCTCAACTTATAAAGTCTTTAATCTCGATAAGTCCGAAGCAGCGGTTCGATACAACTTTAACTAGTTCGTATTTAAAGCTATCTTTTTTTTTAACGGATAGTACTAATAATAGCTAGTTTTCGAAAGGGTCGCGTTGCACTTTAAGTTTAAAAGTTAAAAAAGAGCTCGCGTCGATAGACTTGCGTAAAGTAAACATAATCGAAGCAATTAGTTTAACGTTCGAAAGCTTATTAGCAAAAGATAACGTCGATCTTTAAGATAAAGCTAGTAATAGCGAAGAGCGCGCAATAAGTGATCTAAGTAAAAAGGTTTTAAGCGCAAAAGGTTGACTTAGTCTCGTTTCGATTGTTAAGTTATTTTCTATTCGTAAATTATAATTTACGAATAAAATTTCGGATTCGAATTCTTTTTACAAAACGAAATTTTAAATTTGATTTTCGTCGGCAAACTTTATACGTTTTTTAAGCTCGTCGTATTCGCTTTTAATATTATCGAGAGTTAAAATTAACAAGCTATATAATAAGACTTTTAATCTTAGCTTCTTTAAAAGTCTTTCGTTAAGAATAGCGATTTCATCTTTCTATTTAATATTGTTTTTATCTTTTACGGTTTAGCAAGTGAAGTTAATTACCGTAGTATTAAGCTTAATAAACTTGCGTCTTCGAGTTATATTAGTTGTAATCTTTTAAAAAGCGACGTAAGTAATAATATAATAATTAATAATTTAAATAGCGTAAGCGTTAAAAGTGCAGTTCTTTAAAATAACGCTTAATTAACGAGCGCTACGGATTAAAGTGTATATAGCTTTAAAATAATCGTTATATAGCAATTGCTTTCGAGCGCCGTCGAAAGTTCTCTTGATTCGTTTGTATCTTTCAGCGTTCTTATTGCGTAAAGAATAGATAACGGTGACTTTGGTAATAAATTAATCGTAAGCCGAAAAAAAGTCTTTAACGTTTATATTCTTTTTTACGTATTCGGCTCGTAAGAATTAATCGTATTGCAAGATCAAGTCGTCTTCTTTATTCAATCTATTATTAAAATCGGAAGTTGCTACTTTAAGCATAGCTAATTGATTAAAGTTGCTTATTTAGCGATAAGTTTAAAAGAACTTATCGAAAGTCTTAATAACTCGTTTTTCGAACTTTAATTCGAAACTCGATTATCGAGCTAAAGCGGCTTGCTTTTCGCTTATTAGTAGGCTAGAAGGTGCATTACGGACAAAAGCTTTTCTTTTAACGGCGGTTGACTTAAAAAGCATATTTAACTCGTAAACTACGGTTTACGAGCCAAATATAAAATAACGGAATAAAAGCTAATAGTAATAGTAATTAATTAAGTAATAATTAAGGTCGTTAGTGTTAATATAATATTATATAATTATAAAGAAAAAGTGATAGTAATGTTATTATAATTATTATTATATAAAGAAAAAAAATGTTAAAAAGAAAAAGAAAAGAGCTTTTTTATATAAGTACATTTATAAGAAAAACCTACTTTTTCTAACAGCAGTTCACTTTCGAATACACGTAATTAAGCACGCTTAAAACAAAAGAACAGTTTTAAATAAGAAATAAAAAATAGCCGTATAAGCTTAAAACAAATGAAAAAACAATTAAACAATAAGAACAATTTATATAAAACAAGTGAATAGTTAGTAAAGTAAAAAGAACAAAGAAAGAATAAAGAATATAATAAAAAGCAGGTTTAAAAGTAAAAGAACAAACGTAAGAAATACCTTTTTTTACTAAAACAAAAAGAGTAATTATTAAAAGCACGTCTTCTTATAAAATAAGTATAAAACAAAAAAAGGATAAGAAAGTAAGAAAAACAAAATAAAAGAATAAATTAAAAAACAATTTTGTAAGCTAATTTTTGTTTTTTCGAAAATGTTAAGAAAATGATTTAAAAGTTAATAGACTTAAGTCTCGAGATCACTTTTAAATTAAGTAGTTCACTTTTACCGTCGTCGAAAAGCTCGTATTCGCTAAGGTCCGAATTGTTTAAAGAATCCGAATCTTCTTTTTTTTTTTCTTCGTCGTTTTTATTAAAAAGAAAAAAAGTTTAATCGCGGCGGTAAAATCGTTTAAAGCGGTTAACTATAAAAGTGCTTTTAAGCTTAGTCTTATCGGTTTCTTAAAGTTTATAATATCTTTTATCGTAAGCTTTAAAAACGATATAAAGTCTTAGCTACTTATAGTCTAGTTTAATATCCGCGGACATATCGATGCTGCGTTTAACGTCGTAAAGCAGTACTAAGTCTTTTTCTTTAATAAGTTCCGACTTTAAGACCTTAACTCGTTTTTAAATAGCTTTAACGGTAAGTCGATAGCGTTTCTTTTTTAAAATGATCTCGTCGATATCTTCGTTTTAAAGTTTTAATTATTTAAACTTTATAGCAAGCAAGTTAGCGCGAGATCGAACTTTTTATTATAGTAATAACTTTTAAACTAGCTATCGTAATTTTAAAAGTAGCTTAACTTTTCGTCCGTAGTTTAAAAAAAAAAAGATAACTTTAATAAGTGCGTATATCGATATCCGGACCGCAAAAAGCATCTTATTGAATTTGCGAACTTAATCTTTAAATCTTTTATTTATAACTTTCGATAAGTTATTTAAGATGTTTTTATATTTTTTTTCGATTATTCTATTTGCTTTTAAATTATAACTCGAGATCTAGACCTTTTTGATCTCGTACTTAATAGCGAAAGCTTTAACAATTACTTTGTTTTCGAGTCTTTTATTAATAATCAGTCTTTCGAATAATCCGTGACGGCAAACGATATCTTTTTAAAAAAACTTAATAATAGATTCGGCGTTAACCGATCGAAGTAGTCGTTCTTTTAATTATTTAAATAGATCTTCTTTAGCTAATACGAAGCAAGTTATCTTTTTGTCGGTAATAAGTACTCGTAACACGTTTAAGCTAACTTTTAATTATATTTAAGTAAATTAAGTCGAGTACAAAAGGTTTTTTATTCGTCTAGCTTTGCGTTTTTAATAAAGCTTATAGCTTTAAACGAAAGCTTTGTAGTTTTCGTAGCATTTATTTTAAAAGAAAAGTTTTAACGTACGGTAATAAGTTGATTTAACTTTTTTATATCCGGATTTTCGATAAGAGTCGGAAATAGCAGTATAGCGTTTTTAAGTTCTGTCGATAATTAACTTGATCGGATAAGAATTGTTTGTTCGCTTATAAAAGTGATTATCTTTAACCAAATAATTAAGTGCTTTGTTTTTAAACTTTTAAAAATCGTAAGTCTTGATCGAAAGAAAGCGTTTAAAAGTAATAAAGAATTAAGCAATAAGCTTAAAGTCGAGCGAATAATCGTGCTTTAAAACTCTTTTTTTAACCCGTGAATTATAATTCACGAGTCGTTTAACCGAAAATATTAAAACAATGCTTAGCTCGTTAATAACTTAATCGTTAATATCTTTTTCTTTTCTTTTTTTAATATTTAAAAGATGCTCTTTTTTTCTTTTAAAAAGACCGTTCGCTACCGTGTTTTTAATCTTAAAGATATGCTTAATTTTAAAGTCTATTAATCTTATTTACGTAATCTAGTTCGTAACGAAAGCTTTAAGCAAATCGCTTGCTGATCTATTAAGTTGATTAACTAATACTTTAACGTCGGTTTTTAAGATAAAATAAACTTCGTATAATTCGCTTTTTATCTTTTTTATAACTTTTAAAGCACCGCGGCATTTTCGCTTAATCGCGTCGTACTTGCTTTTCGCAAAGTTTTAAAAACTATTTTCGAACTTAATAAAATATCGCTTTTTATCGGAATCCTTTTATTATAATATTATTCTTTATCTTTTAAGATTAGCGTTTACCGTTAAGTAAATTTTCTTTCCGTCTTTATTATAATCGATCTTAATAAAAGCGAAAGCAAAAAGCAAGGCTTCTTTAAGCAACTTTATCGCTTTTTATTAAAGCTTTAATTATTCGAATTCGACTTTTTTTCTTATAATCGCGTAAATTAAAGCAACAATCGTAAAGAAGTTTTTAATTTAGATTCTATAATAAACTACGATTTTAATAAAAGCTCGCGCTTTTAATACATCTTCGCACTTAATTTATTTTAATATCTTTTTAATTTTAACGGTCTAAAAGTAACGTCTTTCGTTATCCGTAACGAATCTAACGATATTAAAGCCAAGCATGCAGTATTAAGACTTCGTTCCGACGGTCGTTTTAACTTTTTTAAACTTTACGAGCACTTTATCGATATTTTAAATATGTTTTAAAACGAATCGTCGTATTCCGAATAAAACTTCTTCGTAATTATAAAAAGATCGAAATCTTTTAACTTTTACGTCATTTATATAAAGCAAGCAGACGTTAAGAATGCAGTTTATAAAGATCTTGTAGATAACTTTAACGAATTAAGCAATCGAATTAATTGCTTTTATAAATATCCGAGTTATTTAAAGCAGTCCGATAAGCGTTTAAATAGCTATTATATCTTTAGACTTAACGTCGAAAAAGAATTAATCGTATTTAAAAAAGAAGTCTAAAAGTATAATTATCGTAAAACCGGTAAATTCGTTCGAGAATTAGTTTACGTTCGAAGCAATATTAGCGTTTTTGATCGTTATACGGTTCATTTTAATTATAGTAATAATCAACTTGTATTTTCTTTTTTCTTTTTTTATTATAATAAACTACTTGTTCCGGTAAAAGCTTTAATATAGTTCGAAAACCTTTTGCTTTAATCGTTCTTTTAATATAAAGATAACTATTTCTTATAAAGCTTTCGGCACGATAAACGTTTTCTTTTGCTAAGCTTTATAAAGCACCGTTTTAATCTTTTAAAGTAATATAACTTCTTTCCGGACTTAATTAAGATAAGTAAAATCTTAAGCTATCGCTTCCTTTCGATTTAAAAAGCATTAGTAAAGCAACTCTTTCTCTTTCGAAGTAACTTAAAAGCTAATCGTAAGTGCTTTAAATCGTTCTTTCGTTAATCTTGATTTAACTTTTAAGTTTGAAAACCTGCTAATAAAGTATTTCGAAAAAAGTCTTTTAAGTTTAAAAAGTTTCGCTTTTTTATTTTGCTTAAACTAATCGTCGATTCTTTTAAGTATCTTTTTATCCGATACTTTTAAATCCATCGGTCTAACCTTTTCTGCTTTTCTTTTGTATATCGTATTAACTTTTATTATATTCTTTTTTAAAAAGTCTTTATCGTTATCGATAATAAACATAAAATTTTCCGATTTGTCGAGTTTGATTGCAAATATTTTTAATGTTTTTAATTTTAATAAGCTTTGCTTAATATTAAATTGAATTGTTTTTTTATGATTTTATTATTTTTATATCGATTTATTCGTAAACTATAATTCACGAGCGGAATTTCTTTTTAAGTTTCTTTTTAACTTAGCATTTATTTTAGCTTGCATGCTAGCTATTAGTTTTTCGAATCTTCGACTAAATCCGACTTGTCTTTTGCAATAGTAATTTGTTTTTAAATAAATCGATCGTAGTTTTAAAAAAAAGCTTTTATCGTGCTATTATTAAAGTAAAAAAAAGAGAGTTAAGATTCCAAAAAGAAAAGCATACTTAAGATGACCTCGTAACTATTATTATTAATAATAAAAAAATCGACGTAATTAATAATTCCGCCGATAATAACTTCGACGTCGTTTATTTACTTATTAAAGTTGTAAAGATCCTCGGACACGGTAGTATAGATTAAGGCTCGATCCGTTATAATAAGTAGTTTAGCTATCTTAACTACCTTTTTATTTATTACGTTGACTTTAAATCCGTTATCGAAAAAGGATTTGCTTTTAATTATACCGTCGATATTAATAAAAACTTTTAAAGTCTTTATCGTTACTTCGAAGCAGTTGCGAGCGATAAGTTGTTTGCGAATTTGCGTCGCTAAAAGGTCTAGCTTGCTTTCTTTATTCCGACTTAAACGTCTAACAGTTAAAGCGTTTACAAGAATAAGCTTACTTTAAAAAACCTTTACGTTTTCTTTAATATCGAGAACTATTAAAATGTAATAGCTTAATAGCTTATCGAAGCGAAAGCTGAGTTCGAATAAGTCTTTAATCTAAACTTCGATTCTTGATTTTATAATCGCCGCTATTGCTTTTTCTTAAGCTTTAATAATAACGTAAAAATCAATGAACTTCTTTCGTTTATAAGTCTTTTTCTTCTTTTTTCTTAACATTCGTTAAATGATTTTAACCTTTTTTTTTATATCTTTTATAGCTTCGTCGGCTTTAACTAATCTAAAAAGTCTAGAAGACTCTTTTTTAATTACACTATCGAACAACTCGTCTTTTAAGTTTATTTTTATAATAGTATTCGATTCTTAAAAGGCACGAGCTTTAAAAGTGCCGTAATTCTTTTCTTTTTATTATCGGACATTCTTCTTAATCTTAATAAGCTTAGATCTTTCCGAAAATAAAAAAAACTTCTTAGCTTTGTCTTTTGCGGTAACGTTAATCTCGATCGAAGCAACTTTTATACTAGATAAGTAGCTAAGCGTATTGATCTATTTTATAACGTTAATGTTCTTAATATCGATTAGTCTTTTAAAAATAATAATAAGTTCTTTTAGCTAATTAATTGATTGCTAAGCATTTTAATCGGGCTAGTATTAAGCTAGCTATTAGATTGGTTGTTAATAAAAGAGCAAGTGTTTATAAGTCTTAAGTCCGCTAATAAGTCGATTCTTTAAGATGTTATTATATTCCGTTTTACGAACGTTTAAAACGATAGATTTAAATCAAGTTTTTCTTTGCTTTTTTTAAATAATAAAAGCGCCGATCTTTTTAAGCTTTAAGCAAAAGCGTTCGTAATTATTAATATAAATATATCTTTTATTAATTATATCTTTAAAGGTTTTATATTTATCTCGATATTAATAAAGAGCTTAAGTTATGTCTTTAAAGTTCTCGCAAAAGTTATAATCTTGCATTTAGTTTCCGTATTCTTTACTTTTTCTTTTTCTTCGTTTTTGTAGTCCGTAGCTAATAGCAGCAATCTAAACTTTACTTCCGAGGCTAACTCTACTTCGAGTATCTTAAGCGGTATACTTAATAAAAGCTTCGTCGCGGTTTTTAAATCGAACTTAAAGTTAAGATTAAATAAAGCGTCGAGAAGTTAAATTAGCGATTTGGTTTTCGAAGTAATCAATTCGATTATAAATTGCATTAATCTATAAGTTAAAAAACTTTTTAATTATAAAACTTACTTTATTAATTTTTTTTTTTTTATTCGTAAACCGTAGTTCACGAGTAAACGGCACTATTACTAAAGCTTTCTTAACAGACTTAAAAACGTTAGCTAGTTCGGTGTGTTTTTTAACCAAGGTCCGAATATCTTTAATAAAGTTAGCTAAAAAAGACTTTTCTCGATTTATAATTTCGATAGTTTTAGCATTTTGATCGGTCTTAAAAGCGAATGCAGCGAAATCGTCGAAAGCGATATAAAAGTCTAAATCGAGTTCGTCGACTTTGCAATGCTTAATTGTTTTATTTCGGATTCCGATAAGCAATTCGAAAAAAAACAAGCGGCTTTATTCGGTCTTGCTTAAAAGGTGTATAAAAGTAAGCCTTTCGAAGACTCGAAAGAAAGTGCGATAATAGTTTTTCAAATCGTTAACATCTCGTTTTTACATAGCAAATTCTCGTAAAAAAGCGATCGAGTCTTTAATCTATTAAGTATCGTTTTTACGAAACTCGGCTCTTAAAGCTTTAACGAAAGCAGCTTAATCTTTCTTAGCTTTCTATTCGAGCAAGCTTTTAATAACTTTTTTGCGAAAGTTATCGTAATAACGAAAGAGCTTAATAAACCGATCGTTTTTAAAAATACTAAAGTCATTATAAGTCTTTTCGTACTTTTCGATAAAGTCGGTGATATTAGCATTATTAAAGCAAAGAGCTTTTAAAGCACTTAGCAATAGCATACGAGTAGTTATAAAAGCGTAAAAGATAGCAAAGTCGATTATAACTAGCGCAAAGCTTAATAAAAAGATAAGAGAAGCAAAAGGAAGAAGAGTAGTATAGATCTTAAAACCGGTATTCATTTTAAAAAGCATTTCCGAAGCAAGTGTTTTCGATAAAAATAACAGTAAAAGTTTAAGTTAAAGGTCGAAGTAAAATAAAGATAGTCCGAAGCTTATAAGAATACGATTAAAAGATTTAATAAATTTAAAAGATTTTAACGAAAAAAGAAATGATTCTACGCCGACTTCGATATTAAAAATCTTAAGAAGGTTTTCGGTATTTTAAAGATTAAATATATGTGTATGTTAAAAAAGATCGGATTAATAAAAGGTTTTTGAATTGTTTGATTTTAACTCGTAAACCGAGTTCACGAGTAAAATAAGCGATTTTCATAAAGTATTCTCGATCCGAGATTAAAAAGAATAGACTTTTTGCAAAAGTAAACTAATAATTAAAATCAGAATTATAAAAAACTTAAGAATCAATTGATTAGCTTCGCTAATAACTTCGGATTATATCAATTGCTTTAATTTAAGATAAAAGCTAAAGTACGGAAAGATATTTTTATTAATAAGTGAAAATTCTTTTTTATTGATAATAGAAAAGAGTTTTTGCCGAGGAGCCGAAATATTGCATTTCAGCTATTTCGGCGTTTCGGTGTCCGAACTTATCGAGAATAAGGTTTTAATTGTTTTAATGTTATAATTATAAAGTGAAGTGCTGAATGATGAACGAAGATCAACTTGACTGCGAATTAAGCGATTGTAATAAGCTGTATAAAGACAAAGACTAAAGGTTTAAATCTTTACGTAGGTCATTAATATAAAAGCACTTAAAAAGATGTATTGTATAAAAGCTTAGCTTTAAGGCTAGACCTTATAGTCTTACAAAAGAAGTGTCAGAAAAGGTAGGTAGAAAGCTCGTTGATTATTCTAGCTAAAAGATGTGTGCCCTTTTATAGAAGATAAGTCCGTTTAATGTGGCCTTAGTGGCCATAGCAGGTACCCCATCAGGCAAGGTGTTTACATTAGATCCGCAAGCTTTTAAAAAACGAATTTTCTAACAACGCGATCTTACGACTCTTCGACCGTCGTAGCTAAATAAAAGTAAATAAAAAAAAAAGCAAAGTAATAAATTACTTTTTACTATTTAAGATCTTTAATTTAAGCTTTAATAACGACGATTACAACTGCATAAAAGTTTTTTAAAAAGTGAAAAACGTATTAGAATTTAAAAATAGATTTAAAAAACTCTTTAACTTAAACGTTTAAACGAAGCTCCGCTTTAACCGCAAAATCTTACCGTTCGCTATCGACTTATTAAATAAAGTCTTTTGCGAAGTTTACACTTTCGAATACGCTAAATACTTTAAGTTAATTACGAAAGGTTTTATAATAATAATAATCCGTTTTAATTTATATCGATTCATCGAAGCCTTTTAAACTAACGCTTTTAATAACTTTATGCTTTACTCGAGCAATTAATCGATATTCGCTATTAAGACTAAAAGCAATACTTTAAATAAGAAAATGTTTAGCTTAAGCTTTTTTAAGTTTAAAGCTAAGCCGATGTCCTTTAACAAATTAAACTAAAGCATTAGCTTGATAAGCATTACTTAAAAGAATAGCCTTTTTAATATTATAAATGCGAATAGCTATACGAAAGTTTAGCTTATATTAAAAGCTTTTTTCTTAAACGATAAGCACGGCAACTAAACCTTTCTTACTATTATAAATAAAAAGATCTAGATGTACTTATACTACTTTCGAACTAGTGATTTAAAAAGAGCTTCGACTAGTGCACTTTTTAACATAATGCACTCTTTAACCTAACAAGTCCTCCGAAGCTATTATAAGTTATATTTTATTGCTTTGTTTAATCGCCGAAACGAGAATTACAAGCTTATCGCTTACTCGAAACCCTTTTAGCTCTTTAAATATAATAATAATGCTCGAGTGATTACGATTAAATACGACGTTAATATTAAACGACTTATAAACCGTAGTTCACGAGTAAAAGACAAAGTTTTAAACTATTACTTAATACTTTACGGCGTAAAAAATCAGATCGGAAGCTTAGCTATTTAACTTAAAAGCTACACTTACGATATTACCTTTAAAAAGACCGCTAGATAAAAAGCTTTTAAACTTAAATCGAAGACTTTAAATGCTTTTAAAAACATTGCGCTACGCTAACCTTTCGCTATAATTAATAATTTCGCTATTTTTATATCCGTTATTACGAAACAAAGTGTTTTTTTAAATATAAACGCTTTCTAGAATTCCTTTTACGAATAAGCTATCTTTTTTAATAATTACACCGCTTTATTAAACGATAGCATTTTAGAAAATAGAATTAGCTTTGCAAAGTACGCTTGCACTATCGTTTTAAAACGCATGCCGCTAACTTTTCGATAAAAAGTTATTAATAAATCAAGCTAGCTCTTCGCTATTATAATTTAATTAAATTACGTTAATTTCGTATCAAAAGCTTTAATCGAAAAAATAAATTAAAACGAACTTCGAGTAATAAAAGAATTAACCGCTATTTTTGCTATATCCCGGACTTAGTTTTAAAAACACTTTATTAAGCATAAAAAGAAGTTGTTTTCGACATTTAAAAAAAGATTTGCTATCGTCTTAAATATTAAAGCTAAGACTTATAAAGCTAAGTCTTTTTCTAAAGGTAAGAGCCGCCGAGCTAACGACCTTGTAAACGCCGACAAATTAAAGAATTTTAAAAAGAGCTTGCGACCGATTGAGTTGTCTTTTAACGACTCCGATTCAAGTGTAAAGATTACTTTAAAAAGTGCGAAATCTACTTATAAACTACGGTTCACGAGCTAAATCGGCAACTTTAAAAGATCTTCTTCTTAACCGGAATCTTTAAACCGCGCATTCGATAAAGCTATAAAAGCTTTAAATAACTTGCTTAAAGACGAAAACGACTTAATTAATAGCTCCGGACTTTATTTTAGCTTCGTTAACTTTTCGTTAGCTAAGTTTATACTTATTAACGATACTATTAATAAGCGCAAAAACGATACGCGCTCTTTTACTTTTAAAAATGCTGCTGCTAGCACGTTATCGTTTAATGCTAGCTTTATTAAAAAGAAAAGACTTTTTTAACTTAAAAAGAACAAAAGAATTAAAGACGTAAGCACGAAAAGAGATTATAAAAAAGCTGCTAAAGCGTAGTTTAAATGTTTAAATATTTAAAGTTTAAAGATAAGATACCTCTTTCCCTTTTTATATACTAGATTTTTCTTTCTTTTACACCTTCCTTTTTTTTCTTCTTTGCTTAATAGTAAGCGGAAGCGCTTATTTATTTTATAAGAAGACGGATATAAACACTTTGCTTGATAGAGTACTTGCTATAACTACTAAGGCTATACTAGACGGACCTATCTTCTATAAAAGGGCATATATCTCTTAGCTAAAACAATCAACGAGCTTTCCACTTACTTTTTTTAACACTTCTTTTATAAGACTATAAAGTCTAGCTTCAAAGCTAGGCTTCTGTACAATACATCTTTTTAGGTGCTTCTACAATATAAGACCGCTAATTAAACTAAGCGAGCTAAGATAATATAAAATAATATCTAAAAGAACTCGGCTATTATTGCTTATTATATTTATATCCGTTAGCAAGCTTTCTTACAAGATATCTTAAGTTATTATTTGCCGTATATTGATTTTTAAGCGCGATAACAGTAGCAAGACCGTAGCTCGAGTTATATTTACGGTATATTTTAGTTACAAAGCAGACCGAACGATGCGAACGAGCTTAAACTTAATATAAACTTTAAAAAAAAACGATTACTTTCGTATTTTAAACTTCGTTAGCTTTTAAAAAGATTATATTATCGCATATAACCTTAATACGACTCGTTTGCTCGATCTGTAAAACTCGACCTCTTTACTTTTTAATATAATCAAGAATACGGTCGATCAACTTATTGCGTTAATTAATCGGATGCAAATCTATTGCGTTTGCTCGATTAAATATTATTTACGTAAAAACAAAAACACAAGAGTTTTTTTTTGCAGATTTTATTATAAGCGTTTTATGCAGCTTACAGCTAATTATAATCGGAAGATTAATCTTCGCAAGTATTAGTTTGCCGCTTAACGCAATCATCTTTTATAAAACCTTTTTTTACTTGTTTTTATATTAAGCTAGTTAGCTAATACGGATATACAACTTGTATCTAGCTTTAAAGGTCTTTTGGAATACGCTTTTAAGTATTGCTTTAAGCATGAAAAAGAATCCGACTTTTATAAAGATATTATTAATATAGTTTTAAAATATATTAACGCTAAGGCTCTAGCCTTTTCGCTAGTCTTTAAAATGCTTAATAAACTGTTAAAAGAAAAGGATTATAACGCTTAAGAAGTTTGTCACTTACTTTTTAAGATCAATTTGACTAAATCTATTCGAAACTTTATTAATTTAAATTGCCGACTAAATAAAGAAAAAAAGTATTAAATAGAATTGAATAAGTATAAATTAAAACTTAAACTTTTTAACTTTTAGCGGTACCGATAACGCTTCGAACGAGTTGAAAAGGTTATTCTTTTAAATTTCTTTAAGGTTTACGATATATATACTTGCAAAAAAAAGCACTTTTTACGAAAAAGCAAGCTTTAAATTATTAATTACTTCTTTTAATACTTAAATATTAAAGTCTATAATAATTATAAGCACAACGCGCGCACTTACTTAATACTGCATTATTTTTATTAAAAAAAAGACGATTTATTTATTAATGTTATCGAAAAAGAGCATCTAATATTCGCTTTAGCTTATAGCGCTTATAAGCGCTTTTATCGAGATCCTTATAGCGATTTTTTGCATATGCTCGATTATTACGATCTTTTTTTTATAGCTAACGAAAAAGATAAAGCTGGTTTAAACGATAAATATAATATAAAAAGCTTTAAGCTTCGAGACCGTAATGATATTAACGCAAAAGAAGAATAAAACTTACGGAATCTTCGAAATCTTAATATTATCTTTATAAACGAAAACGATATATCGAATCGCTTCGAAGATCTTGCTTATAATTAAGATTTATATATTAGTAAATATAATATTTTATTTACTTATATTCGAAATTAAAAAGCTGTTGCAAGAGTATTTAATATACGAGTTAACGCTATTCGAAGTTGTAAATTTAAAAAGCTTTCCGATAAGCAGAAAAGGTTTTATTATTTTATAATAGACTATTATATTATAGTATTATTAAACTAACCTTTTTTATAACTGCTAATTTATTTCGATGGCAAAGCTGATACGAGCAAAACTTATTTTATTTTAGCTACTTGCGTTCGGCTTTAAAATATAACGGATGATGCTAGCAAGCTAAATCTAGTCATTCGAGCAGCGCTTACAAGTGTTGCTGCTTTTAGCATCGCAAAAGTTATATTATATTTTTTATTAGCGTTACTAATTAAATATTATGCTATAGATAATTCTTTTATTACTCTTTAGACTTTTTAAGCGAAATTCAAAGACTGCAAGTATTTAATTATTAATAAAAAGTTAATAATTAATTTAAAAGATTTCGCTCGAATTTAACGGCGCTATGCTTAGATTTTCTTTAAATCTTAAGAGCTATTTAAAAGTTTGAGTATTTACTTTTGTAATGATTTTTACTAATTACCGCTAATTAAAAGGAAGTCTTTATTTGTAATTTACAACTTTTCGCTAGAATAAAAGATCGATTAGTTTTTTTATCGATTATTTAATAAAACTATTCGATTTAAGGTTATTATGCGTTAAGAAAGCGAGTCTTTAAAAGCTATCAATTTTCGCAAAGCCTTTTTAGAACTTCGAGAAGATAACCTTTCGATAAACAGTTAAAAACTTTTTATATCTCGAGTTAAAATAGATATCCGGCCGGCTAATAAAGATTCTTTTAAAAATACTTTTCGTATTTACTTTACGAACGCGGAAGTTAAAGAATACAATTACGAGCAGCTAAAAAAGCTGGACGCGCTTATTTTAAGACTTAAATTAGAAAATACGAGTAGCGCAAAAGCTTATAACGCTGATTAGAAAGAAGCTAAAGGCTTAAAGCAAAGCATTAATATGTGTATTAAAGTTAAAGTGATATTGAATTAAAATCTTTAAATAAAAATAAAAATAATTAATAAGTTTATAAAAATAATTAAAGATATCTTTTAAGAAGCAAGGGTTAAACTACGTGAAGAACTGCTATATAGCATTATAATAAAGATCGAAGATTATATTAGTTTTACTTTCGAAGAGATTAAATAGTTTTTAGTATTTATCGTAAATCGAGACTTTTTTTACGATAATAAGCTTTGCAATCGTTAGCAGCTGCCTTTTCGCGTAGCTTACGCAATCACGGTATACAAGAGTTAAGGAATTTTATTAATTAAAACAGTGATTAGTTAAGCTAAAGTTGAATTTGCTTATAAGCTATATTATGTATTAGCTTTTAAGGTAAAGACTTTAGCGAAAGTTATGTTTAAGAATGTGTTTGATTTTTGCCGCTTTAAAAAGAAGTCTATTAGTATTAATATTGATCGAGATATAAATTATGTGTATCGGAAGCAGCTTGCATAGCGGTTGTAAAACGTATAAATATATATATTTATATATTATATAAAAGTTATAAAAGTTATAAAAGTTATAAAAGTTATAAAAGTTATAAAAGTTATAAAAGTTATAAAAGTTATAAGAGTTACAAAAGTTATAAGAACTAATAAAAAGCTTTTATTCTTCGCTTAATTCAAACAAAAGCTTATTGCTACGTGCATTTAATCTTAGTAGAATACTTTCTTTATATTTAAACACTTTATTTTTACGATATATTAAAATCAAATAATATATAGCAATCAATTATTTATCGCTTTTCTTATTTGTTGTGCGTAACAAACATGGTTCTACCCAAGCTACATATAACATGTTATGTGACCTCGCTTAATAGCGCCCTTAGCATACTAAAGCTCTTAAGTACATGTACATAGATTTTAACGAGCTTCTTAAATAGAATATATTAAGCTTTATTTAATTTACAGAATCTCTTCTTAATCTTAATGCTAATAAGCATTATAATTAAAAGCTATATTCGCATTTACAAGCTATTCAGTTAGTCTTTAACAACCTCCGAATTAATCGAGAGCGGATTCTGCAAGTCACTTTAACGCTATTTCGTTATAATTTTCATTTTGCAATTTTTTTTTTAATTATATTTATTCTTTACAATTAACACTTATTACTTTTAAAAACTTTAATTAATTTTCAAAAGCTTTAATCACAAAATCAACTGTTATAATAATAGACGATAAAGTAAAAGAGGTTCTTTTAATTAATAAAACGAACTTTATAAATCGTAGCGACTTCTTAAAATAGATTACGAATTACAAATACTTTATTAAGCGCTTTAGCATAAAATAATACGCAGCTTTTCGTATTAGCGTAAAAGAACTTACTTTTTTTATCGAGCAGATCAAAGTAAAAACGAAGTCTATTATAAAGATAATAACGGAGCTTAATAACGAATACTTTTAGAACTAAAACCGCTAACGAAAGGCTTAAGATAAATAGCATTTAAAAGCTTTTGCAAACGATTTTAATAAACTTTTACGACTACGCGAAGCTAAGTTCGAAGACGTCCGAAAAGCGTATAACGATAATATAAAAGAATACAACTTCGTTATAATTAATTAAAAGATCTTAAGTAATAAAAGCAATCAAATTATAGATTAAATCAAATAAACGATTAAAAGCTTTATTTTCAAAGAAGCGATCTTAACGGCTATAAAAGAAAACAATACTTTTATTTAATTCTTAATAAAAAAGCTTTAAGAAATATGCCGTCTATTTGATTCGAGCTTTAAGCTATCGATAATACGAGATTATAATAAATCTTTATAAGTAGTTAAGCAAAAGAGCGTCTTTTTAGCGATTTAAATTAAAGAACACCGAGCTATTTACAAGTTAGCGAAGATAAACGAGCTTTACGAGACGACGAGTATACTCGCGATAAAAGTATTTTTAAAAGTTATTAACGAAAAATAATCATTAACTTAAGCGTTTTTAAAGCTCGCAAAAGTTATTCGAAACGACGAGCTGTTATTGTTTTAAAAGCGCACTTTCTACGACTATTTTAATTAGTACGAAAGCTAAATTAATAAAAAAACTAGCAATCCGAACTTTAACTTCTTTAGTATATTCGCTACTTTCGAAGATCAAACGACTCGCAACACTTCCGGAAATAATAAAGCTAACGATATTGCTTTTAAGCAGTCCGATAAACGCTTCGATAGCTTTAAAAGACTTGCTAAAAGTTTTAAATGCTCGTGCTTTAAAAAGAAAATATACTATTAAAACGCAATCAAGTGCAAAGTCTTTTGCTATTGCTTTAACGGTCTTAACGAAAATAGATTCTTAAAGCCGAACCGAGATGATATCGTCGTTATAAAGAAAAGGCTTTAAAAGCTTAAATTTAAAGCGCTTCGAAAAAAGATTACGAAAAAAAGTTAAGTATAAATTCAAGTCGATAAAATCGTTTTAAAAAGTAAAGAAAAGCAATCGAATAATAGCGATAAATTAAAATACTTTAAAAAAGTGTTAATAGCTATTATCGATCTTAAGCTCTTTAGCACGCTCGATAATCTTGTTTTTAACGGTCTTTATAATACGGCTGATAATAAGCATTAGCTATTTAATAACACTCTTTTCGATAATTGCGGCGCTATTTATTTTGTTAACGATAAAAATCTTTTAATATTAAAATCAATTTAACGCTTTCGCTTAACCGATTTTATCGAAGCTAAAACGAATAATTTTTTAGTCGTTAAGCGAAAGACTAGAGTCTTTAAAAAAGCTTTAAACGGATCAAATAAAGCTAAGATAAAAGATTTGAAGTTAAATAACGTCGCTATCGTTAAAGAATTTAATATTAATATTATTTCGAAAGCTTTTTTAAGCAAAGCTAGCGTATAGTACTCGAGATATAACGCAATTTTTCGTTATAAAAAAGTTAAAAAAAGCGTCGTATTAAAAAAGTTAAAAAAGAAGTTTAACTTTACGTTTTTTAAATACAAGCTATTTAATTATTTTTTACTTTAATTGATTCGTAGCTCTTTTTACTTAATAATATTCTTTATAACTTAAAAGCGCTTGTAAATACGTTATAAATTCTAAAAAAGCAATATCTTTCGAGCTTTAAAAAAAGATTTATCGATACTTTAGCATTTACGAACAAGTCATTTAAGTAAAAAAGCCCTCGAAGCGCTAGCTTATAACGTTAAAAAGATAAGACTTAAAAGAATTATTAAAGTTGAATATAAAGCATATATTATTACGCACGCTTAATAAGTTATATTTCGCCGTACGTTAAATAATAAAGCAGCTAAGCTATTTTATAAGATCGCTTAAGATTTATTCGACTTTTTTAACGGTTTTAACGAAAGCAAATAATTATTAATAATTAAAAATAAATATAATAAGAAGTTATTCGGCTTTATATTAAAAGATAAGTTGCAATTAACGGTTATAAAAGTGCTAAAGGAATTTGAAATATAAACGAGACGCAAATACGGTCTTTTAATAGCTGTTATACGCTATAATAACGATTCTTCGGTAATCGTAATTAACGTTATTAGCTCTATCGAATATCAAAGATAAGCGAAAAAAGTTAAGATCGAATTAAAGCTTTTATTATCTTTTAATTACGAACTTAATAAAAAGCTAAAAAAGCTAAGAAAGAAGTGATAGAACGGTTTATTAAAATAAAAATAAAAGCAATGCTCTTAAAGAAGCTCTAGCTTAAAACTACACTAGCCGCTATCTATCTTTACAACATAACACCGAAAGCGAAGAGCTTTATAAAAAGTCCGAATAAAGTGCTATAACTTTAATTTAAGTAATATTTTAAGTAGTACGATTCGGCGATCTTTATACGAATCGACATCGACTTAAGACTAGATTATAGCGGTTTAGTTGCGTATAACGCTCGTGCGTACTTAATAATCAAAGACCGAGAAGCTTTTCGTAATAAAAGAGCTTTTAAAGTTAAACCGAAAAGATATATAAGCTACTTGATTAAATATATAGCTTTTAATATATATAAGGTCTATGTTCTTGTGCTTTATAATGTGATTATTATACGCAACGTAACGTTCGATAAAACTCGATTTTATTTTAAAAACGAAGAAAAATCGATCGGTTAACCGATTAGCGAAATTAAAAGCATCGTTATTAAATTAAAAAATATAAAAGACTTTAATCAAACAAAAAACGCTTTATTTAATATAAAAAACGTTGCAAAAGATCGCTTAAAAGAGACGAATACAGTTAATATGAAAAGTAAGCAGCCGTTAAACTTTATAAAAGTTAAGTTAAAAAGATTTAATTAAAGCTTAAAGAATGCGATTTTATTTAATCCGAGCGATGCATAAACGTTAAGAGCTTTAACTTTAATTAAAAACTTTATAGATACGTTTATATTAAAAGCAACTGCTTTACGAAACGATCTAATAGACTTTAACGATTTGAATTACACCGTTAAACGTTTCGTTAGCTTTTTAGTTAAAAGCAAAAGCGAAAGTGCTTTAAAACTGTTAAAAGTAAAGAAGAGCACCGTAAGCGAGCAAAAACTTAGCTTTAATAAAAGAGCGTGCAAATTATACTTTTAAGTTATTATTTAAAGCCGAAGCTCGAAAAGCTAAGCTATAAGCCGATTAACGAAAGCTTTTACGTTAATAATCGGCGGAGATTTAAATCGAATAATTAAGAAAAAGCTTTTAGACTTTTTTAAAGCGAGCACTAATAATAAGAAATTAAACTATAAACACTTTAAACAAAATTCCGACTTTAATAAAAAGCACTCACTTATTAATAGCTGTATTAAAAAACGCGCGAAAATATACGCAAGTATTAATAAGCTTCTTTTAAACAACTTTCGCGTCGATTCGAATTGCTATTCGCGCGTTTTAGATTTTATATCGACTTTTTAAGCTAATAACGAACTCGTGCGCGAAAATAGTAAAGATTACGAAACATTGCACGCTATTATAGCAGCTGCTACTTTGTTTAAGCTATTATTAAAACAATTTAATTCGTAAGAACGAAAACATTTAAAACCTTTTACTTATTAAAAAGAATTATAACGGCACTTATACGGTAAAGAGTTTATAAACGAAGCTTTTATAAAGCTGAATAATTTAGAAAAAAAGAACTATTAAAAAGTGATTCTCGAAAGCGAAGTTAAATTAAAACTTATACTTTTTAAGTAAGTGTTTATATATAAGACTAGCTCGTTCGAAGAGATCGTAAAGTTTAAATCGAAGATTATTATTAAAAGTGATTTTTAAAACGAATCTATTATTTATTTAACTTACGCTGTTACGCTAGCAGCTAAATCTTTTAAGATTATAATAATTATAGCAGTTGAATTTAATTTAAAAGTAAAACAATTCGACGTCGTTAACGCTTTTATTAACGCTATAAAACACACGGACAGCGTTTTAATTACGTGTTATCTCTTTAACGGTTTTAAGTAAAAAAGTATACTCGTAAAAGTCGATAAAGCTTTATATAAACTTAAAGACTCGCTAGCTTTATAGTATTTCGATTTTATAAGCACACTCGACAAATTAAAGCTTATACTACTCGGTAAAAAATTGTATATTTTTACGAATTTAAATAAGACGGTCTTTATAGCGTTTTATATAAACGATATTCAAATTATATACTATTACTTTAATCTTTTTAAAGCGCAAGAGATTATTAACGGTCTTAATAAAGCGTATAAGATCGAAGCTATAAAAAATATTGAATGGTTTCTTAATATAAGAGTCGTCCGCGATCGTTAACGAAGAACGCTAACGCTTATATACGATACTTATATTAAAAAAATAATTAAAAAATTCGAACTTACGAACGAACGCTACTTAGCAATTCTATTACCGTTTTATTGTCACCTACGGTGACCCAAGATAAATTCCAGTAGTAGTAGTAATTAGTCATCCAATCACGTAAGACTATTCTATACCGGTCTAGCAGGATTTCTGAGCGTGCCAAGACTTTTATTCCATGTTAATCTATTGAACTTTTTCCGGAAAAATTAAAGAAAGAAGAGGGATTAAAGTAATTCCGGCGCCGGAATTTTTTTCCGTAATACGTATCGCGGCGCATCGACGCGTCAACGCGTTATATAAATACGCGTGCACGGACCACTTTATTTTATTTTTCTATAATGACGCGTCATTTATATAGAAGTGCACGGGCCACTTTTTTTTTTTTAAATAAGCTATTATTAAAGCTAATAAAGTCGTATGAAAAAAATTGCGATATGCAACAAAACTAAAAAAAATCGAGCGTATACGTATCGCGGCGCGTCGACGCGTCGACGCGTTATATAGATACGCGTATATAGACTTTTTTTTCTTATAAAGACGCGTCATTTGTATAGAAGTGCACGGTCTACTTTTTCTTTTTTTGATTGAGCTATTATTAAGGCTAATAAAGCCGTATATAAAAAATTGCGATATGCAACAAAACCAAAAAAAAATCGAGCTTATACGTATCGCGGCGCGTCGACGCGTCGACGCGTTATATAGATACGCGTATATAGACTTTTTTTTCTTATAAAGACGCGTCATTTTTATAGAAGTGCACGGTGCAATTTTTTTTTTCAATTAAGCTATTATTAAGGCTAATAAAAGCGTATATAGAAAATTGCGATATATAATAAAACCGAAAAAAAATCGAGCTTATCGAAAAATTAAATATATACTAATATAATCAATAGGTTATCTAATAAAAGAATAAAAAAAACTTGATAGTTTAATAGTAATAGTCTAAGAAGTATAAAAGCTTTTTTTTTTTAAAAATAAACGCGTACTTTTTTTTAAAAAAAAAGAATAAAAAAAGTAAATTATTCATAACGATACTCTAAGTCTCTTAAGTTTATTCTTACGTACGTTAAGCTATTTTTTTCCTTTCCTTTTTATATTCTTTTATATTTTCTTACTTTTCTCGTTCTTCTTCATTTACTCGTAAACCTTGTTTATAAATCTTCAGCGCTCTTTAATAATAATAATAATAACAATAATAATAATAATAATAGTAATAATTAAGTAATTCGCAAAAGGGTCTGAAATTTCCTTTATAAGAAGGAGGGTTTAAGGGGGTCCTCCGCTTATATTAAATTATTAAATATACGTAATTTGCAAAAGGGTCTGACGTTTTCTTAATAAAAAGGGGGGTTTAAGGGGGTCCCCCCCTTATACTAAGTTATTAAATATAAATAATTTGCAAAAGGGTCTAAGGTTTCTTTAGTAAAAAGGGGGGTTTAAGGGGGTCCTTCCCTTATATTAAATTATTAAATATAAGTAATTCGCAAAAGGGTCTGATGTTTTCTTAGTAAAAAGGGGAATTTAACGGGGTCCTCTTCTTATATTAAATCATTGAAATATAAGTAATTCGTAAAAGGGTTTAAGGTCTCTTTTATAAAAAGAAGTGTTTAAAGAGGATCCTTTTTTATAATAAATTATTAGATAAATCATTTCTTGCGCTGACTAATTTGATATTCATTCAGTTTTTATCATCATTTATTTTATAATTTACTTAAATATATAAAGATTTTAATAAATTGAGTAATAACCCCGTTAGTGACACTACAAAGAACTTGGTCCTTTGCCTTAGTAACTTAGTTAAGAATAAAAGGATAGCTTCGCGGAAGCAAATGAAAGAGTATTAAAAAAAGGTTAGATCCGTACTATATATAGCGATTATACTACGCTTAAATATAGCTTTTATAGCCTTTTAACTTTCTTACTTTAGCATTAATTCAAGCGCAAAGCACTTTCGAATTATAAACTAATGTTTGCGATATTTATTTAATTCGCGCTTTAAAAGGATTCAATACAGCTAGTTTAACAAGTCGGAGTTAGTAATAGCCTTTGACGCTTCTTACGCCGATGACGAAAAGATAAAGCGATCTTTTTAAAAGTATATTATGTTTTTGTTTAAAAGTGCGATCTTTTAAAAAGCTTTAAAGCAAGATATAATTATTATATCATCTATTAAAGCGGAGCTTTTTAGCATAGCCTTTACGATAAAAGAGACTATAGCGCTTTAACGATTTTTCAAAGAGCTGTACCTTCGATTTGCGGCGCTTTAAGTAATTTATTATAATAATCAACAAACAATCAAGCTTATAGCTAGTAAAAAAGAGCGTATCTTTACTAAGCTTCGCTACGTCGATATTTGTGACGACACGCCAGGTCTCCTGGACGCACCTTATATGCGCCAAGCTACTTCCTTCCTTTTTTCTTTCGTATTCTTCGTATTCTTTTATTCCCCGCTTTTAACTTATGAACTATAGTTTACGAGTCTTTAACGCTTTTACTTTCGTATATATAAACCTTAGCTACCTTCGACCTTTACACTCGGTAGTTATTGATTTTAAGTTATTGCTTTAAGATTTTCTTAAGCTCTTATATAAACTTTCGCGCTCTCGTAAGTTCTTTTAAGTAATCGCTTAAAGTCGTTATATTATTAATAATTACTTTACTTTGTCGAGAACGGCTTTAATAATATTCTTTCTTTTTAGAATTCTTTAGTAGTTGGACGTTAAAACATTTAAACGACTTTAACGGTTACGAAAAGGCTTATTTTAAGTATAACTTAAAGGATAGCATTTATATAATACAGCAACTTTCGCTTCGCGAGCAAAATTCTTCGCATACTTTTTAAAGCTGCTTTAATAGCTTTTTCTTTCTCTTTTACGGCTTAATTAATAGTTCCTTTTACTTAAAAAGAAGCTATTAGTAAGCAAGACGATAAAAATGATCCTTCGGCTTTTACTAACTTCGAAGAAGCCTTAGCTTAATATTAAGCTTTTTTCTAGTCTTAACGAAAGGCCGTTAAGCTTAAAAAGCTTTTCGCAAACATGAATACCCGTAACGAAGAGCTCGATAAAAGCGCTAGCGAATAAAAAACCTTCGCTAAAAAGGTTGAAAAAAAGGCTCGTCGAGCTCGAAAGGAACTAGACTAGCTTTAAGCGGTTTTGCTAACTACGAAACGCTCGTTAAAGCTTTTTTAAATATCTTTCGAAAATAACTTTAAAAGCAAAGAGCTATATAAGCTTTCGGTCTTCTAGACTATTCTTTTTACTTATAGAACCGCTAATTTTCGCCGCTTTTTCGTCGACGACGATAAACTACTTTCTTTTTATAAGTTAACTTACTTTCGCATTTTAGTTAAGTTTAACACTGTAGAAGCACCCAAAAAGATATGCTGTATAGAAGCCTGGCTCTAAGGCTAGACCTTATAATCTTACAAAAGAAGTGCTAAAAAAGATAAGTAGAAAGCTCGTTGATTGTTCTAGCTAAAAGATATGTGCCCTTTTATAAAAGATAGGTCCGTCTAGTATAGCCCTAATAGCTATAGCAAGTACTCTATTAAGCAAAGTGTTTACATCCGTCTCTTTATAAAATAAGTAAGCGCCTTCGCTTATTATTAAGCAAAAAGAAAAAAGAAGAGTATAAAAGAAAGAAAAATCTAGTGTATAAAAAAAAAGGAAAGTATCTTGTCTTTAAACTCTAAACATTTAAACTACGCTTTAGCAGCTTTTTTATAATCTTTTTCCGTGCTTACGTCCTTAACTCCTTCGTTTTCTTCAAGCTAAGAAAGTCTTTTTCTTTTAGCTAAACTAGCATTAAATAATAACGTACTAGTAATAGCATCTTTAAAAGTAAAAGAGCGCGTATCGTTTTTGCGCTTATTAATAGCATCGTTAATAAGTGTAAACTTAACCGACAGAAAGTCAGCGAAGCTAAAATAAAGTTTAAAGCTATTAATTAAATCGTCTTCGTTTTCGAGCAAGTCATTTAAAGCTTTTATAGCTTTATCGAATGCGCGGTTTAAAAATTCCGATTAAAAAGATAATGCTTTAAGATTATCGATTTAATTCGTAAACCGTGATTTACGAATAGATTTCGCACTTTCTAAAGTAATCTTTATATTTAAATCGAAGTCGTTAAAAGACAACTCAATCGGTCGCAAGCTCTTTTTAAAATCCTTTAACTTATCGGCGTTTATAAAGTCGTTAGCTTAACGGCTCTTGCTTTTAAAAAAAGACTTAGCTCCGTAAGTCTTAGCTTTAGCATTTAAAATAATAGCAAATCCTTTTTTAAATATCGAAAATAACTTCTTTTTATACTTAATAAAGTATTCTTAAAACTAAGTCCGAGATATAGCAAAAATAGCGGTTAATTTCTTTACTACTCGAGGTTCGTTTTAATTTATTTTTTCGATCAAAGCTTTTAATACGAAGCTAACGTAATCTAGTTAAATTATAACGGCGAAAAGTTAGCTTAATTTATTAATAACTCTTTACCGAAAGGTTAGCGGTATACGTCTTAAGACGATCGTATAAGCGTGCTTTACAAAGCTGACTTTATTTTTTAAAGTACTATCGTTTAATAAAGCGGTATAATTATTAAAAAAGATTGCTTATTCGTAAAAGGAATTTTAAAAAGCGTTTATATTTAAAAAAACACTTTGTTTCGTAAAAACGGATATAAAAGTAACGAGATCATTAATTATAACGAGAAGTTAGCGTAGCGCAATGTTTTTAAAAGCATTTAAGGTCTTCGACTTAAGTTTAAAAGCTGTTTATTTAATAGTCTTTTTAAAAGTCGTATCGTAAGTATAGCTCTTAAGCTAAATAGCTAAGCTTCCGATTTAACTTTTTACGCCGTAAAGCATTAAGTAATAGTTTAAAACTCTATCTTTTACTCGTAAACTACGGTTTACAAATCGTTTAGTATTAGCGTCGTACTTAATCGCAATTACTCGAGCACTATTATTATATTTAAAAAGCTAAAAAGGTTTCGAATAAGCGATAAGCTTATAATTCTCGTCTTAGCGATTAAGCAAAGCGGCAAAGTATAGCTTATAATAACTTCGAAAGACTTGCTAAGTTAAAGAGTATACTATATTAAAGAATGCATTAGTCGAAGCTTTTCTTAAATTACTAGTCCGAAAGTAGTATAAGTATATCTAGATCTTTTTATTTATAATAATAAAAAAGGTTTAATTGCCGTGCTTATCGTTTAAAAAAGAAGCTTTTAATATAAGCTAAACTTTCGTATAGCCATTCGCATTTATAATATTAAAAAGGCTGTTTTTTCAAGCGGTGCCTATCAAGCTAGTGCTTTAGTTCAGCTTATTAAAAGACATCGGCTTAGCTTTAAACTTAAAAAAGCTTAAGCTAAATATTTTTTTAACTAAAGTATTGCTTTTAATCTTAATAGCGAACATCGATTAATTGCTCGAGTAAAGCATAAAGTTATTAAAAGCGTTAGTTTAATAAGCTTCGATGAATCGATACAAATTAAAACGGATCATTATTATTATAAAGCTTTTCGTAGCTAGCTTAAAGTATTTAACGTATTCGAAAGTATAGACTTCGCAAAAGACTTTATTTAATAATTCGATAATAGACGGTAAGACTTTACGGTTAAAGCGAAGCTTCGTTTAAACGTTTAAATTAAAAAGTTCTTTAAACTTATCTTTAAATTCTAATACGTTTTTTACTTCTTAAGAGATTCTTATACAATCGCAATCGTCGTCGTTAAAGCTTAAATTAAAGATCTCGAACAATAAGAAATAGTTTACTACTTTGCTTTTTTCTTTACTTACTTTTACTTAGCTACGACGGTCGAAAAGTCGTAAGATCGCGTTATTAAAAAATTCGTTTTTTAAAAGCTTGCGGATTTAGCTAACAACCTTTTTAATTGATTCCGCAGCAATTTAAAAAGCATTATCGATATTTTCGTTTAAATTTAAGCGATCGAAAGCTAATTAATAAAAGTCTTAATAAAAGTTCATAAAAGCTACGTTTATACTTATAAAGTCTTTAATCTCGATAAGTCCGAAGCAGCGGTTTAATACGGCTTTAATTAGTTCGTACTCGAAGCTGTTTCTTTCTTTAACGAGTAATGCTAATAGCAGCTAGTTCTCGAGAAAGTCGCGTTGCACTTTAAATGTAAGAGCTAAAAAAAAGCTCGCGTCGATAAACTTACGTAAAATAGACATAATCGAAGCAATTAGTTTAACGTTCGAAAGCTTATTAGCAAAAGATAACGTCGATCTTTAAAACAAAACTAATAACAGCGAAAAGCGCGCAATAAGTGATTTAAGCAAAAAAGTCTTAAAAGCAAAAAGTTAACTTAATTTCGCTTCGATTGCTAAATTATTTATTATTCGTAAATTATAATTTACGAATAGAATTTCGGATTCGAGCTCTTTTTACAAGACGAAATTCTAAGTTTAATTTTCGTCAGCAAACTTTATACGTTCTTTAAGCTCGTCGTATTCGCTTTTAATATTATCGAAAGCTAAAATCAATAAGTTATATAATAAGACTTTTAGTCTTAGCTTTTTTAAAAATCTTTCGTTAAGAATAACGATCTTATCTTTTTATTTAATATTATTTTTGTTTTTTACGATCTAGCAAGTAAAGTTGACTATTATAATATTAAGCTTAATAAACTTACGTCTTCGAGCTACATTAACTATAGTTTTTTAAAAAGCGACGCAAGCAATAATATAATAATTAATAACTTAAATAGCGTAAGCGTTAAAAGTATAGTTCTTTAAAATAACGCTTAATTAGCGAGCGCTGCGGACTAAAATGCATACAACCTTAAAGTAATCGTTATATAGCAATTAGCTTCGAGCGTTATCGAAAGCTTTCTTAATTCGTTTATATCTTTTAACGTTTTTATTACGTAAAGAGTAGATAGTAGTAACTTTAATAATAAATTAATCGTAAGCCGAAAAAAAGTCTTCGGCGTTTATATTCTTTTTTACGCATTCAGCTCGTAAAAACTAATCGTATTACAAGATCAAGTCGTCTTTCTTACTTAATCTGTTATTAAAGTCGGAAGTTGTTACTTTAAGCATAGCTAATTGATTAAAGTTACTTATTTAACGGTAAGTTTAAAAAAACTTATCGAAGGTCTTAATAACTTATCTTTCGAACTTCAACTCGAAATTCGATTATCGAATCAAAGCAGCTTACTCTTCGCTTATTAGTAAGCTAAAAAGTGCATTTCGGATAAGAGCTTTTCTTTTAGTAACGGCTAATTTAAAAAGCATATCTGACTCGTAAACTACGGTTCACGAGCTAAACATAAGATAACGAAATAAAGCTGATAGTAATAGTGATTGACTAAGTAATAATTAAAAGTCGTTAATATTAATATAATATTATATAATTATAAAGAAAAAGTAATAGTAATGTTATTATAATTATTATTATATAAAAAGAGAAAATGTTAAGAAGAAAAAGAAAAGAGCTTTCTTATATAAGTACATTTATAAAAAGGACCTACTCTTTTTAACAGCAGTTCACCTTCGAATACACGTAGTTAAGCACGCTTAAAACAAAGGAACAATCTTAAATAAAAAATAAAAAATAGCCGTATAAGCTTAAAATAAGTGAAAAACAATTAAATAATAAGAACAATCTATATAAGACAAATGAATAGCTAATAAAGTAAAAAGAATAAAAAAAGAATAAAAAATACAATAAAAAGCAAATCTAAAAGTAAAAGAATAAACGTAAGAAATACCCTTTTTTATTAAAACAAAAAGAATGATCATTAAGAGCACGTCTTTTTATAAAATAAGTATAAAACAAAAAGAAGATAAGAAAGTAAAAAAACAAAGTAAAGAACAAATTAAAAAACAATTTTATAAACTAGTTTTTATTCTTTCGAAAGTATTAAAAGAATAATTTAAAAATTAATAAACTTAAGTTTAAAGATCACTTTTAAATTAAATAGTTCACTTTTGCCGTCGTCGAAAAGCTCGTATTCGTTAAAGTCTAAGTTGTCTAAAAAACCCGAATCTTCTTTTTTTTTTTCTTCGTCGTCTTTATTAAAAAAAAAAAGAGTTTGATCGCGGCAGTAAAATCGTTTAAAGCGATTAATTGCAAAAGTGCTTTTAAGCTTAATCTTATCGGTTTCTTAAAGCTTATAATATCTTTTATCGTAAGCTTTAAAAACGATATAAAGTCTTAGCTACTTATAATTTAACTTAATATCCGCGGATATATCGATGCTGCGTTTAACGTCGTAAAGCAATATTAAGTCTTTCTTTTTAATAAGTTTCGACTTTAAAACTTTAACTTGTTTTTAAATAGCTTTAATAGCAAGTCGATAGCGTTTCTTTTTTAAGATAATCTCGTCGATATCTTCGTCTCGGAGTTCTAATTATTTAAACTTTATAATAAGCAAGTTAGCGCGAGATCGAACCTCTTGCTAAAGTAATAACTTTTAGATTAGCTATCGTGATTTTAAAAGTAGCTTAGCTTTTCGTCCGTAGTTTAAAAAGAAAAAAATAACTTTAATAAGTACGTGTATCGATATCCGGACCGTAAAAAGCATTTTATTAAATTTGCGAACTTAATCTTTAAATCTTTTATTTATAACTTTTAATAAGCTATTTAAGATGTTTTTGTATCTTTTCTTAATCATTTTATTAGCTTTTAAATTATAGCTTAAGATTTAAACTTTTTTAATCTCGTATTTAATAACGAAAGCTTTAGCAACTGCTTTGTTTTCGAGTCTTTTATCGATAATTAATCTTTCGAATAATCCGTAACGATAAACAATATTTTTTTAAAAAAACTTAATAATAGATTCGGCGTTAGCTGATCGAAGTAGTCGCTTTTCTAGCTATTTAAATAGATCTTTTTTAATTAATACGAAGCAAATCATCTTTTTATCGATAATAAGTACTCGTAATACGTTTAAGCTAACTTTTAATTATATTTAAGTAAGCTAAGTCGAATACAAAAGGTTTTCTATTCGTTTAGCTTTGCGTTTTTAATAAAGCTTATAGCTTTAAACAAAAGCTTTGCAATCTTCGTAGCATTTATTTTAAAAGAAAAGTTTTAACGTACGGTAATAAATTGATTCAGCTCTTTTGTATCTTAATTCTCGATAAGCGTCGGAAATAGCAGTATAAAGTCTTTAAATTCCGTCGATAATTAGCTTAATCGAATAAGAATTGTCTGCTCGCTTATAAAAGTAACTATTTTTAACTAAGTAATTAAGTGCTTTATTCTTAAACTTTTAAAAGTCGTAAGTCTTGATCGAAAGAAAGCGTTTAAAAGTAATAAAGAATTAAGCAATAAGCTTAAACTCGAACGAATAATCGTGCTTTAAAACTCTCTTTTTAATTCGTAAATTATAATTTACGAGTCGTTTAATCGAGAATATTAAAATAATGCTTAGCTCGTTAATGACTTAATCGTTAATATCTTTTTTTTTTCTTTTTAATATTTAAAAGATGCTCTTTTCTTTTTTTAAAAAGACCGTCCGCCGCCGTGTTTTTAGTTTTAAAAATATGTTTGACTTTAAAGTCTATTAATCTTATTTACGCAATTTAGTTCGTAACGAAAGCTTTAAGCAAATCGCTCGCTAATCTGTTAAATTGATTAATTAATACTTTAGCGTCGGTTTTTAAAATAAAGTAAACTTCGTATAATTCGCTTTTTATTTTTTTTATAGCTTTTAAAGCATCGCGGCATTCTCGCTTAATCGCGTCGTACTTGCTTTTCGTAAAGTTTTAAAAACCACTTTCGAATTTAATAAAATATCGCTTTTTATCGGAGTCCTTTTATTATAATACTATTTTTTATTCTTTAAGATTAGCGTCTACCGTCAAGTAGATTTTCTTTCTTTTCTTATTATAATCGATCTTAATAAAAGCGAAAGCAAAGAGTAAAGCTTTTTTAAACAACCTTATTGCTTTTTATTAAAGCTTTAACTACTCGAATTCGACTCTTTTTCTTATCGTCGCGTAAATTAAAGCAGCAATTATAAAGAAGTTTTTGATTTAGATTCTATAATAAACTACGATCTTAATAAAAGCTCGAGCTTCCGATATATCTTCGCATTTAATTTATTTTAATATTTTTTTAATTTTAACGGTTTAAAAATAACGTCTTTCGCTATTCGTAACGAATTTAACGATATTAAAGCCGAGCATGCAATATTAAAACTTAATTCCGATAGTCGTCTTAGCTCTTTTAAACTTTACGAGCACTTTATCGATGTTTTAAATGTATTTTAAAACGAATCGTTGTATTCCGAGTAAAACTTTTTTGTAATTATAAAAAGATCGCGATTTTTTAATTCTTATGTTATTTATATAAAGCAAGCAAACGTTAAGAATGCAATTTATAAAGATCTTATAAATAACTTTAACGAATTAAGCGATCGAATTAATAGCACTTATAAGTATTCGAGTTATTTAAAGCAATCTGATAAGCGTTTAAATAGCTATTATATCTTTAGACTCAACGTCGAAAAAGAATTAATCGTATTTAAAAAAGAAATCTAAAAGTGTAATTATCGTAAGACTAGCAAATTCGTTCGAAAACTAGTTTACGTTCGAAGCAATATTAGCGTTTTTAACTGTAATACAATTCATTTCAATTATAATAATAATCAGCTTGTATTTTCTTTTTTTTTTCTTTGCTATAATAAACTATTTGTTCCGATAAAAGCTTTAATATAATTTAAAGACTTTTTGCTTTAATCGTTCTTTTAATATAAAGATAACTATTTCTTATAAAGCTTTCGATATAATAAACGTTTTCTTTTATTAAGCTTCGTAAAGCACCGTCTTAATCTTTTAAAGTAACATAACTTCTTTTCGGACTTAGTTAAAATAAATAAAATCTTAAGCTATCGCTTCTTTTCGATTTAAAAAGCATTAATAAAGCAGCTTTCTTTTTTCTAAAGTAACTTAAAAGCTAATCGTAAGTACTTCGAATCGTTCTTTCGTTAATTTCGATTTAACTTTTAAATTTAAAAACTTATTAATAAAGTATTTCGAAAAAAGTCTTTTAAGCTTAAAAGGTTTCGCTTTCTTATCTTGTTTAAATTAATCGACGATCTTTTTAAGTATCTTTTTATTCGATACTTTTAAATCTACCGGTCTAACTTTCTCCGCTTTTTTTTTATATATCGTATTAACCTTTATTATTTTTTTTTTTAAAAAGTCTTTATCGTTATCGATAATAAATATAAAATTTTCCGATTTATCGAGTTTAATTATAAATATTTTTAATATTTTTGATTTTAATAAGCTTTGCTTAATATTAAATTGAATTGTTTTTTTATAATTTTATTGTTTTTATATCGATCTACTCGTAAATTATAATTCACGAGCGGAATTTCCTTTTAAGCTTCTTTTTAGCTTAGTATTTATTTTAACTTGCATGCTAGCTATTAGTTTCTCGAGTTTTCGATTAAATCCGACTTGTCTTTTGCAATAGTAATTTATCTTTAAGTAAATCGATTATAATTTTAAAAAGAAGCTTTTATCGTATTATTATTAAAGTAAAAAAAAGAAAGTTAAGATTCTAAAAAGAAAAGCATGCTTAAGATGACTTCGTGATTGCTATTGTTAATAATAAAGAAATCGGCGTAATTAATAATTCCGCTAATAATAACTTCGACGTCGTTTATTTATTTATCGAAATTATAAAGATCTTCGGATATAGTAATATAAACTAAAGCTCGATCTATTATAATAAATAGTTTAGCTATTTCAATTACCTTTTTATTTATTACGTTGACTTTAAATCTATTATCGAAAAAAGATCTGCTTTTAATTATACCGTCGATATTAATAAAAACTTTTAAAATCTTTATCGTTATTTCGAAGCAATTACGAGCGATAAGTTGTTTGCGAATTTACGTCGTTAAAAAGTCTAGCTTGCTTTTCTTATTCCGACTTAAACGTCTAATAATTAAAGCGTTTATAAGAATAAGCTTACTTTAAAAGACTTCTACGTTTTCTTTAATATCGGAAACTATTAAAATGTAATAGCTTAATAGCTTATCGAAGCGAAAGCTAAATCCGAACAAATCTTTAATTTAAACTTCGATTTTCGATTTTATAATCGCCGCTATTGCTTTTTCTTAAGCTTTAATAATAACGTAAAGGTTAATAAACTTCTTTCGTTTATAAGTCTTTTTCTTCCTTCCTTTTAGCACTCGTTAAATAATCTTAACTTCTTTTTCTAGATCTTTTATAACTTCGTCGGCTTTAGCTAGTTTAAAAGGTTTAAAAGACTTTTTTTTAATTATACTATCGAATAAGTTATCTTTTAAGTTTATCTTTATAATAGTACTCGATTCTTAAAAAGCACGAGCTTTAAAAGTGCCGTAATTCTTTTCTTTTTATTATCGAATATTCTTTTAAATTTTAATAAGCTTAGATCTTTCCGAAAGCGGGAAAAGCTTTTTAGCTTTGTCTTTTACGGCGGCGTTGATTTCGATCGAAGCGACTTTTATATTAAATAAGTAGCTAAGCGTATTAATCTATCTTATAACATTGATATTCTTAATATCGATTAGTCTTTTAAAAATAATAATAAGCTCTTTTAGCTAGTTGGTTAATTGCTAAGCATTTTGATCGGGCTGATATTAAGCTAGCTATTAGATTAATTGTTAATAAGAAAGCAAGTGTTTATAAGTCTTAAGTCCGCTAATAAATCGATTCTTTAAAATGTTATCGTATTTCGTTTTACGAACGTTTAATACGATAGATCTAAACTAAGTCTTTTTTTGCTTCTTTTAAATAATAAAAGCACCGATCCTTTTAAATCTTAAGCAAAAGCGTTCGTAATTATTAATATAAATACATCTTTTATTAATTATATTTTTAAAAACTTTATATTCATTTCGGTATTAATAAAAAGCTTGAATTGTGTCTTCGGAGTTCTCGTAAAAGCTATAATCTTGCATTTAGTTTTCGTATCTTTTACTTCTTTTTCTTCTTCGTCTTTATAATCCGTAGCCGATAGCAGTAATATAAACTTTACTTTTAAAGCTGGCTTTACTTCGAGCATTTTAAGCGGTATACTTAATAAAAGCTTCGTTATAATCTTCGAATCGAATTTAAAGCTAAAATTAAACAAAGCGTCGAGAAGTTAAGTTAGCGACTTAATCTTCGAAGTAATCAATTCGATTATAAATCGTATTAATTTGCAAGTTAGAAAACTTCTTAATTATAAAACCTACTTTATTAATTCTTTTTTTTTCATTTGTAAATCGTAGTTCACGAGTAAACAGCACTACTATTAAAGCTTTCTTAATAAACTTAAGCACGCTAACCGGCTCGGTGTGTTCTTTAATCAAAGTCCGAATATTTTTAATAAAGTTAACTAAAAAAGACTTTTTTCGATTTATAGCTTCGATAGTCTTAGCATTTTAATTCGTTTTAAAAACGAATGCGACGAAGTCGTCGAAAGCAGTATAAAAGTTTAAGTCGAGTTCGTCGACTTTATAATACTTAATCGTTTTGTTTTAAATTCCGATAAGCAATCCGAAAAAGAACAAGCGGCCTTATTCGGTCTTGCTTAAGAAGTGTATTAAAATAAGTCTTTCGGAAACCCGAGAGAAAGTACGATAATAGTTTTTTAAGTTATTAACATCTTGTTTTTATATAGCAAATTCTCGTAAGAAAGCGACCGAGTCTTTAATCTGTTAAATATCGTTTTTACGAAACTCGGCTTTTAAAGCCTTAACGAAAGCAGCTTAATCTTTTTTAGCTTTCTATTCGAGCAAGCTTTTAATAACTTTTTTACGAAAGTTATCGCAATAACGAAAAAGCTTAATAAACCGATCGTCTTTAAAGATATTAAAATCATTGCAAGTCTTTTCGTACTTTTCGATAAAGTCGGTGATATTAACACTATTAAAGCAAAAAGCTTTTAAAGCACTTAGCAATAGCATACGAGTAATTATAAAAGCGTAAAAGATAGCAAGGTCGATTATAACTAGCGTAAGACTTAATAGAAAAGCAAAAAGAACAAGAAGAAAAAGAGTAATATAGATCTTAAGACCGGTATTAATTTTAAAAAGCATTTCCGAAGCAAGTGTTTCCGATAAAAGAAAAGGTTTTAATTAAAAGTCGAAGTAAAATAAAGATAGTCCGAAGCTTATAAGAATACGATTAAAGGATTTAATAAATTCAAAAGATTTTAACGAAAAGAAAAGTGACTCGGCGCCGACTTCGATATTAGAAATCTTAAAAAAGTTTTCGGTATTTTAAAGATCAGATATATATATATGCTAATAATAATCGGGTTGATAAAAGGTTTTTAAATTATTTAATTTTAACTCGTAAATCGAGTTCACGAGCAAAATAAACGATTTTCGTAAAGTATTCTCGATCCGAAATTAAAAAGAATAAACTTTTTATAAAAGTAAACTAATAATCAAGATCAAAACTATAAAAAACTTAAGAATCAATTGATTAGCTTCGCTAACGACTCCGGATTATATCAATTGCTTTAATTTAAAATAAAAACTAAAATATAAAAAGATATTTTTATTAATAAGTGAAAATTCTTTTTTATTAATAATAAAAGAGAGTTTTTATCGGAAAGCCGAAATATTACACTTCGGCTATTTCGGCGTTTCGATGTCCGAACTTATCGAAAATAAAGTTTTAATTGTTTTGAAGTTGTAATTGTAAAGTGTGAAAAGAGCTAAATGATAAACGAAAATCAACTTGACTGCGAATCAAGCGATTATAATAAGCTATATAAAAACAAAAACTAAAAGTTTGAATCTTTGCGTAAGTCATTAAATATAAAAGCACTTAAAAAGATGTGCTATATAAAAGCTTAGCTTTAAAGCTAGACTTTATAATCTTATAAAAGAAGTGCTAAAAAAGATAAGTAGAAAGCTCGTTGATTGTTCTAGCTAAAAGATGTATGCCCTCTTATAGAAGATAAGTCCGTTTAGTGTAGCCTTAGTGGCCATAGCAAGTACTCCATCAGGCAAAGTGTTTACAACACTTTTAAAGCCTTTTTTTTAGCTTTTTAAAATCGCGCTCGTATCGAGCGGATCTTTAACCTTAAATAAAAGCTTTTAAACGGCGTAAACTATCGAGCACGTTATTAGTAAGCCCGCGTTTTCGATAATTTAAAAGCTTTCGAAGAATACTTTTTTATAAAACGCTAGCGCAAGAATTACGTCTTTAATTAAACCGAAAGAATAGCTTATTTGTTCTTAGCTTTTTTAGTTATAAATCGTAGCAACTTCGTAACCGCTTTAGAGCTCGTTTAAATCGCTTTCGAATTTCTAAACGATTTCGCTAAAAAAGCTAAAGCGTTAATTAAGTTCGAAAAACTTTATATAAAGCTTAATTAATAATTTTAAAACTTTTACTTTGTTTTTTCGAAGCTTGCCGCTACCGCCGAAATTAAAAACGAAGATCGATTACGTAAAGCTTTGCGTTTTAAAATTATTAAAACGCTGCGCGATTAGCTTTATTTAAAATTTATTAAAACTACGACTTTTAAAAACTTTTAAACCGCCGTTTAGCAATTAGTTGCTAGTTAATACGCGTTTGCAAAGCTTTACGATGCTTTATAAATTAAATATAATACTTAATTCGCGAAGAGCTTTTATAATAAAGCTCGCAACGAATCCCGCTTGGCTTAAAAAGCAGCGGTTAAGCAAATCACTTATTACGAAAACCGCTAAAGTAGCTTAATTTCCGTCTTTTTTTTTATTTTTTAACGTTAAACTTTTAATAGCTTTAGCGTTAATGCAGATCGATTTAATCGATTTAATAAATTCTCTTTTTTCGAAAACGCTTTTAAATTAATAATTAAAACTTTTAAATCGTTTCGTAAAGATTCGAATACGCCGAAGCTTTTTCGTTATTATTTAATTAACGAAATAGAATACGGCGCTAAACTTAAATACGGCTTTTATTCGAATGATTCGAACGATAAGTTTTACTTTAACGCTTTTAAAGATTACTAAGAGCTTTTTTTTATTAACTTCGACGCTTTCGATAATAAAAGAAACGTCGAAGCTTAAGCAAAGCTTTTTTTTTAAGCTAGCTTCGAGATATACGATACTTCGATTTTACGAAGCTTTTTAATAATAAAGCTATGATTATACTCGTCACTTTTATTAAGAATAGCCTTTCGTATAAAGTATCTGCTTTGCTCGACTTAAGAGCTAATAAGTACGCGCTAATTAACTTAGCGCTATTTAAATCAATTTTTTTTTTTAAACTTTTAATTCAATTCTTTTCAGCTTTATTTTTTATTAAATCATATAATAAAGCTCGTAGCGCTATTATCTTATATTTTGCACTTCTTAACTTTACGGTTAATAAACGCGTTTAATCTTTTACTCTTTTTTTTATTATTAACTTTAAAAATCATAACGTAATCTTCGGACGAACATAGCTAGCTAAGCATTAGATTCTTTTTAATTGCGCTCGCCGCAAGCTTTATTAGCTTCGTTTTAACCTTTCGACCGTTATTTACGCTAAACTTATTGAAATTATACACTTTAATTAGCGTAAAGTAAACGCTCGTTATTAATACGACGCTAATAAGCGTGATCGAGCTTTAGACCGCTTTTAAAAAGCTTACGACGCTAATTCACTTATAAATTATAGTTTACGAATAGATTAAGCAGCAACGATAATCGTAAAATCATTTTTTTTTTAAAATCGTTTTCTTTTCGTTTTTTTTTTAAAATCGTTAAACTACTTTTTTTTATTCACTTTTTCGTAAAGCCGTCACTTTTTCGCTTTACGAGAAATACCTTTTCTAAAGACTACGTTAAATCAATATTTTAAATAAACCGTAAGCTTATGTTTACCGATATCGCTTTCGTAAAACCTTTTTTATTCGTTAAACGCTTTTGCTAAACATTTAAATATAAAATCAATAGAAACTTTAAAATCAACGGCGTCTTTAGATACGCTTTTTATATAATCGCTCGTTAAAAGAACGTAAAACTGTTTTTTACGTCTTTTTATAAGCTCGATTGCTTAATCTTCGAGCGTTAAACGATTGCTTTTATTTAAGCTAATTATTAAGTAGCGTTAACACGCTTTACTAACGGCTTTATCTTTGCTATTAACTTTGCAACGGAACTATTAAAGCTTATTAACGACTTTCTTATTTTTCTCGAATATTTCGATTACGTATACGTATTCTTTAAAGCCGCTAGCAACGTATTAGCTTTATATAAGCTTTACGATTATAAAATCGAGCTTTTCGAAAAAAAAGAGAAAGCGCTTCGATACTTATTATTATATAAAATATCGATCTTCGAGCTAAAGCTTATTAAAGCTTATTTTATCGACAATCTTAATAAAAAATTTATCGAACTTTTAATAGCGCTATTTATAGCTTTAATCCTTTTTATTAAAAAGCAAGACGGTTCTTTCCGCTTTTATATTAACTTCCGCGCGCTAAACAACTTTATTTGTAAAGATCGATACTTTTTTTTTTTAATCGATAAGACTTTCGTACGTTTTTTAAAAGCTAAAATCTTTACGAAACTCGATATTCGGCAAGCCTTTTATAAAATACGAATAGACTTAGCTTTAAAAAAGCTTATTATATTTAAAATACGCTACGGTGCTTATAAATGCAAGGTTCTTTTATTCGGACTGACTAATAAACCCGTTACTTATTAACGCTATATAAATAACCTCTTCTTCGATTTTTTAAATATCTTTTGCACGATATATTTAAACGATATCTTAATTTACTTTTCCGACTTTTTAAAGCACGCTTATTACGTCCGCTAAGTTCTTTAACGACTCGACGACGCTAGCTTTTAAATTGATATTAAAAAGTGCGAATTTAATATTATTAAAATAAAATACTTAAGTTTTATTATCTTTATCGAAAGCTTAAAAGTAGATTTAAATAAGACTTTGATAATAAAGCATTAAGCGCTTTTTATAACCGTTAAAAGCGTTTAAAGCTTTTTTGGATTTTATAACTTTTATCGCCGATTTATTCGAGATTACAGCGTAATCGCAAAGCTTTTAATGCACTTGATTAAAGCTAACGTTTTTTTTTTTTTTAATTTTTAATATTAAAGAAGCTTCGACCTTTTAAAGCTTGCTTTAATTATTGCGCTAATCTTATAATATTATAATTAAAACTTCTTTTATATGCTAAAAACTAACGCTTTCGACGGCGTAGTCGTTTTAATCTTCTTTTAAAAGCATAGTTCCGATTAGCTATTAATCGCTTATTACTTTAAAACTATAGCTTTCGTTAAGCTTAATTACGTCGTTTACGATAAAAAAATGCTAGCTATTATACGCTTTTTTAATAATTTCCGCGCCGAATTCGCCGGCTCTTTTTATTAAATTTAAGTAATTATCGATTACAAAGCCTTAAAGTACTTTATGACTTTTAAGACTTTTAACGCGCGTCAAGTACGCTAAGCAAAGCTTTTCTTCGATTACAACTTTATTATTACGTATAAACTAAGTAAAAATAACTTTTTAATTAACGCGCTAATACGTCGTACCGAAGAGCTCTTTTCTTAAAATAGCTTTAAGCGCATTTAACGCTTGCAAACGCTGCTTTGCGCTAATAACGTTGATTTACGACTCTTGATCGAAGAGCTATGCTAACTTACGCTTTCGAAAACCGCCGTTATTATCGAAGAGATCGCGAAGCTCTTATCGATATTTCGAATTATTAATTAAGTTTTAAAAGCTAATCGGACCGCTTTTAATTTTATAGCACTTCGAATTTAAGCTTTTAAAGCTAAGTCTTTATTCGTAAACTACGGTTTACGAGTTAAACTTATTATAAAAAGCGATTTGCTGCTTTATGACGGCCGCTTATTAGTTCTTAACGTTTAAAACTTGCGTTTGTTATTCGTTCGAGAAGTCTACGACCAAGTATTTATAGCATATCTTAGCTTTCGTAAAACTTATAAGCTTTTTACAATATAATATTACTAGCACGGTATAGCTAGATTCGTCAACTAATACTATCGCAACTGCTACGCTTATAAACGAGCTTTAATGCTTTGCGATAAAAAACTTAGTTTGTTTTAACTTCTTTTAATCTTTTCGCGCTTTTGAAAGTACATTATTATAGATTTTTGTAATTTTAATAAAGATAAATACAGTTACGATAACGTCTTTATAATAATCGACCGCTTTTTTAAGCAAGCAATCTCGATCTTTTATTATAAGTCTATCGACGCTAAAAGCTTCGTTAAGCTTTATATCTATTATATTTATAAGTATTTTAAAGCTTTTTTAATATTGACTTTTAATAAAAGACTTTAATACTAGTCCGAGTTTTAAAAAAAATTTAATAAAATCTTCGGTATTAAACTGACTTTTAATACCGCCGTACACTTTAAGATTAACGGTTAAATCGAAATCTATAATTAGTACTTGCAAAAGCGCCTTCGTCTTTTCGTAAGCTATTATTAAGACGATTAAAGCGAGTTCTTTTTTATAATAGACTTCGCTTAATTAACGCTCTTTTACGACTTTTTCGACGGTTTTTTTTTCTTTAAAGTAATTTACGGCTACGCTTTTCGGACTATTTAAAATTAAAGCTTAGAACGACTTAACGACTAAACTTTTTTTCGTAAGCTTAATCAAGACGAAGCTTGCGCTTACGTTAACCGCTATTTCGAAGCTTAAAACCTCGTTAAAAAGTACTTTTAGCGCGCTTAAGATCGCATAGCTAAGCAAGCTAATGAATCAAAGCGCTCGATTAACTTCGACGTTAATAATAAAGTTTAATTAAATATGCGCTCGTTTTTTACTTTTCGACTGTTAAAAAAGCTTAATAATTTTACGAACGGATTATTCGAAGTTATCGATAACGTTTATAACAGCTTTAAACTTAAGCTTTTCGAGTCAATAAAGATTTACTTAATCTTTTATTTCGGACGGCTAAAAAAAGCTTTTAATAACTTTACTTTTAAGCAAACTATTTTTGAACTTGACCCGATTAATATTATTAGCGAACTTAAGTACGAAATAAAAAACATCTTAACCGTACGCTAAATTAAAAAGCATTTTAAATACCGCGCTTCTTAGCTCGGCCGCGATATTAACTTTACTTAATACTTCGCTTTCGATTTTATATACGCTCTTTTTAAAGTACGTAACTTTTATTTAAAATACAAAAAGCTTTTCAGCTTTCTCGCAAAGCTTTTCGAATAGATTAAAGCTTATTTAAACGGTATTAATAATTACGATCACTTAAATAGTAATAAAGCAATAGATAAACGCTTGAGGACGAGCTTTTTTCGGACGAAAAAGTAGTGTAACGATACGCTAAGTCTTTTAAACGCATTTTATATGCGCTAAGCTACTTCTTTTCTTTTTTTTTTCGTATTTTTCGTATTCTTTTATTCTTTGCTTTTGACTTATGAATTATAATTTACGAGTTTTTAGCGCTTTTACTTTCGTATATATAGACTTTAGCTACCTTCGACCTTTACACTCGGTAGTTGTTGATTTTAAGTTATTGCTTTAAGATTTTCTTAAGCTCTTATATAAACCCTCGCGCTTTCGTGAGTTCCTTCAGGTAATCGCTTAAGGTCGTCACAATATTCATAATATATAATTGCGCTAAGAGCACTTTAAAAAGAGCTTTCAAGTTCAATATCTCTTTATTAACGAGATGCACGCTAATAGTCTTATTAAAAACTTGACTCGATAAAAGTTTAAAAGCTTTATCAAGCTTTTAAATTTATAAGACGCTCGCGCGTCTGTCGAAGAACTTCAATAGCACGCATATGCTATTTACTTATTATATTTTTTTTTTATTTACACGTAATTCAAAAGAAAACATTTATTTAACAATCTTAGCTGTTATTTTATCTTATTTTATACGCTTTTACCTTTCGCTTTTTATAACAAAAGATCAACTAAAGCTCTTAGCAATTTCTTTACTTTAGCTCGGCGTTCCGCAAGAGTCATAGCAACAGCGAGCGCCGCCGCGAGAGCGGCAAGCGTAACAACTAGCGTAAAAAGAGCGACGATAATAAGTACGACGAAAGCGACGAGAGCTATAAAAGCGACGAAAGCAACAAAGACGGCTAGCGCAAGCGCAAGAGCTGCTATAGCAGCAGATTAAAGCCTTTGTATAAAGTCCGAAAGAAAGTTCTAATTAAAAAGAGCTACTTAAATTAAATTATTTCGAAAGTCAAAAAGCTTAACTTACGAAAAGATAATATGCTCGAAGCGCTCCGTATCATCGGACTACGGTTCGCTATTACAAGACTATTCAATTTAACAAAAGCTATATTCAAATTAAAAGTCTTAAAAGCAAAAGCAAAACTTATAAAGCTATCGAAACTACTTTTAAATCTTTTACTTTTATTCGTAAAACCGCTCGGACTATTAGCAACACTTTTTAAAAAGACAATATTTAAAGCGAGCTGTTATCGCATAGCATTTCGGAGACTCCGACGAACTTTTTATATAGTGTAGAAGCACCCAAAAAGACGAGTCATACAGAAGCCTGACACTGAGGCTAGACCTCATAATCTTATAAAGAAGTATTAAAAAAGATAAGTGGAAAGCTCGTTAATTGTTCTAGCTAAAAGATGTGTGCCCTCTTATAGAAGATGGGTCCGTCTAGTATGGCCTTAATAGCCATAGCAAGTACCCTATCAAGCAAGGTATTTATATCCGTCCCCTTATAAAATAAGTAAGCGCCCTCGCCTACTATCAAGCAAAGAGAAAAAAAAGGGTGTAAAAAGAAAAAATCTAATATATAAAAAGGAAAAGAGTATCTTGTCTTTAAACTCTAAACATCTAAACATTTAAATTACGCTTCGGCAGCTTTTTTATAGTCTCTTTCCGTGCTTACGTCTTTAACTCTTTCGTTCTCTTTAAGTTAAAAAAGTTTTCTTTTCTTAGCTAAGCTAGCATTAGATGATAACGTGCTAGCAACAGCATCTTTAAAAGTGAAAAAGCGCGTATCGTTTTTGCGTTTGTTACCGGTTACGTCGTTAATAAGTATAAACTTGGCCGACGGAAGGTTAGTAAAGCTAAAATAAAATCTAAAGCTATTAGTTAAGTCGTTTTCGTTTTTAAGCAAGTCATTTAAAGCTTTCATAGCCTTATCGAATACGCGGTCTAAAGATTCCGGCTAAAAAGATAATGCCTTAAGATCGTCGATTTAACTCGTAAACCGTAATTCACGAGTAGATTTCGCACTTTTTAAATTGATTTCTACATTTAAATCGAAGTCGTCGAAAGATAACTTAATCGGTCGCAAGCTTTTTTTAAAATCCTTTAACTTGTCGGCGTTTATAAAGTCGTTAGCTCGGCGGCTCTTGCTTTTGAAAAAAGACTTAGCTTCGTAAGTCTTGACTTTAGCATTTAGCACGATAGCAAATCCTTTTTTAAATACCGAAAACAACTTCTTTTTATGCTTAATAAAGTGTTTTTAAAACTAAGTCCGAGATATAATAAAGATAGCGATCAATTCTTTTACTACTTAAAGTTCGTTTTAATTTATTTTTCCGATTAAAGCTTTCGATACGTAATTAACGTAATTTAATTAAATTATAGCGGCGAAAAGTTAGCTTAACTTATTAATGATTCTTTACTAAAAGGTTAACGGTATGCGTCTTAAGACGATCGTACAAGCGTGCTTTGCAAAGCTGACTTTATTTTTTAAAGTATTATCGTTTAATAAAGCAATATAATTATTAAAAAAGATTGCTTATCCGCAAAAAGAATTTTAAAAAGCGTCTATATTTAAAAAAACACTTTGTTTCGTAATAACAGATATAAAAGTAGCGAGATCATTAATTATAGCGAAAGGTTAGCGTAGCGCAATGTTCTTAAAAGCATCTAAAATCTTCGATTTAAATTTAAAAGCTTCTTATCTAGCAGTCTTTTTAAGGGTTATATCGTAAGTGTAGCTCTTAAGCTAAATAGCCAAGCTTCCGATCTAGCTCTTCACGCCGTAAAGCATTAAGTGGTAGTTTAAAACTCTGTCTTTTACTCGTGAACTACGGTTCACGGGTCGTTTAATATCGGTGTAGTATTATATAGTTATGAAAAAAGGGTAGTAGTAGTGTTATTGTAATTGTTATTGTGTAAAGAGAGAAAATGTTAAGAAGAAAGAAAGGGGAGCTTTCTTATATAAGTACATTTGTAAAAAGGGACCCACTTTTTTTAATAGCAGTTCACCTTCGAATACACGTAATTGAACACGCTTAAAACAAGGGAACAATCCCGATTAAGAAATAAAAAATAACCGTATAAGCTTAAAACAAATGAAAAATAATCAAATAATAAAAACAATCTATATAAGACAAGTGAATAGCTAGTAAAGCGAAAGGAATAAGAAAAGAACAAAGAATACAATAAAAGGCAAGTCCAAAAATAAAAAAACAAACGTAAGAAATACCTTTTTCTACTAAAACAAAGAAAGTGATTATTAAAAGCACGTCCTCTTATAAAATAAGTATAAAACAAAGAGAAGATAAGAAAGTAAAAAAAACAAAGTAAAAGAAATAGATTAAGAAACAGTTTTATAAACTAGTTTTTATTCTGTCGAAAGTGTTAAGAAAATAATTTAAAAGTTAATAGACTTAGGTCTAAGGATCACTTTTAAGTTGAGTAGTTCACTTTTGCCGTCGTCCGAAAGCTCGTATTTATTAAGGTCCGAGTTGTCCGAAGAGCTCTGTTACGGTGGTAATGGCGGTAGTGATGGCGGTCACGCGGAAGTCACGTTGCTACGCGCCCAGGGTCACACGTTACCTCGTGACCTTAGGCTTCCGTCTTAGCAAGGCAGCTTACAAGACCTCTTCTTTTGCACTCGTTCTCTTCCTTTCCTTCTTTATCTTTCTTTCTTATTACCTAGCGTACTCTTAAGTAGCACTACAATCATACTGCCTTCGACAGCCGTAATATAAAGAAAGATCAACTCCAACTCGCTAAAAAGCATTGTATCAATCGTTGCTACGCGCAACAAACGGCTAGCACTTTCTATCTTCGAGTATTGGTGCTTTGATCAGACCTCCTCGCTGATTACAATCTTAAAGAAAGCTGAACTCCTTGCTATTCGACTTGCTTCTGCTATTCGAATACTCTTCAAAACCACTCCCTTCCTTCCTAAAACGATAAGCACGCGCACGGACCGCATACAAACGGTCTTACAAACGCACTAAAAAATTTTTTTTTTCTTAAGAGTTTCCGATAGCTGATTGCAAGAAGGATTCTAACGCTCCCTCAATTACGCTACGATTTAATACTTTAATACATACTCTACTTGAAGGCTTTAAGAACGTACACGCTTCGCTTGTACTGATCTTCCTCTTCTTTGCTAGGTCACTGTTCAGCATTAGGTTTTTCATCTCGTGAGCCGATTGATAGCTAGCCCTCTCGTTGCATAAGCACTCTTACCTTCCGCCACTTACCTTCTTTACATAACAACATACACAAAACAACAGCTGGTCACCGCTAAAGAGCTCTACACATTCTTCTAACAGCCAAGGCCAAAGCTCCGTTTGCTAAAGCTAAAAGAAGGCTAAGAAATCTACAAGACTTTAAAGGACCTTTAAACTTTATGGCTAGCATCTGCGTTGCTTGACCTCTATTACGATTTTCTAGTTGAGTGAGCAGATAAGCCTAAAACATTTCACACTTCTTTGTAAAAGTGGCTTACGGAAACAGCTAATCGCTCTTTAACTGATCTAGCAACGCGAATTAAATCACACACGTTCGCCGGCCCCATCCCAACCCCTTCTTTTACGAAGCTTCTATCACCGGCGATCGTAGAAGCCTCGATCCTTTTCGAAAGATTCTCATCACTTACGAGCTTTCAGCCACCGGTGCTAAGAGCATACGACTAGCGTCGAGACTACATACCGACTCTAGCAATACATACACTATCGACAAACATATCTATTATATTCACCCGCGAACAGCAGCAAGCTATAAAAGCAGCTATCGCGTTAGCGGTAACATCAGCGCTTCGGAAAGCTGCCTAAGGTCCCTTACTACCTTTAGCGGCGAGCCTTCAGCCAACCTCTACCTATTACTTGCTAATCATCGACACCTTTATATTAACGACAAAGCACAATAAGTTGAAGTGGCCTCGGACCTTATTCTCAGACAATTAAAGAGATGTAGAGTACGACGCCTGGAAAATAGATATGAAACTCTTCATCGAAGCTAACTCGAGCAACTTCCGCAAAGGACCCGCGCAAGTAAAAGCTTACTTCACTTGCACATCGAGAGAGGCTAAGTCTATTATCTTGGCTTACATAGACTTTAACGCTGAAAACGTATAAGATGCGGCAAGAGTACTAAAAGCTTTAGACGAACGATTCTTCGACTATAACCGCGTCCAAGAAGCACGTCAGAACTATTATAAGCTGACAATGTCGGGCAACATGTCTTACAACGAGTTCCGTATCCTTTTCATACGCTACGCAACAGCGGGCAAGATCTTAAAAGACCGCTAGTTCGAGGACGTATATGAAAAAGTGTTCTTAGCACTGAAAACTAACCTTCGAATTGAAAAATACAAGATGAACGGAAGCTACAAAGCCCTCGACGAGTACCTCGCTATCGTGGATCGGGAATCGCGTAACATCCGCGCCGAAGAACTAGCACTTTCACGACGCACGTCGGCAGTGACGTTCAACTAAGCAGCTAGCTTTGCACTGAAAGAAGTCCTTCAGAACGCAAATTAGCAGTCGAGTTCGCAAAGACCACCGCTACGCACTTATTCACCGGGCTCTACACCCCCCCGCTAGTCTTCACCGATAGCAAAAGAGCGTCGGGAACGCTCTAGAAGCCCTCGCACCGCTGGCCCAGACTCTGTGTGTTTCAGTTGTAGCAAGAAGAGCCACTTCAAAGCAGACTGCTTAAACATAAAGCTAAAGCAAAAGATAATTAAAATAGATATCGAAGAAGTGGAAAAGGACGATATGTCGGAAAACTGCTAAGCCGTGGGAAAGACTCTTACTATAGCATAGGCTACAACTTGTGGAAAGATTTAAAATCCAACTTCAGCCTCTTCGTAAGAGGGAAGCAGTCTCTAATACCGATAGAACTAGCTCGAAATAGATTATTCATCAAAACAATCGCACATCTTGATAGCGAAGCAAATATCTTCGGCGCTTTTTAAATAGCTTTAGCTTATAAGCTGAGCAAAGCCTTGAGTGTCCCTTTCCTCAAACTACCTTAGCTAATCGTCCCTACTAGCTACGATAGTGCTAAAGGAGAACCTATACGCTAAGTGATCTTATTAACACTAATAATCGATAAGCGTCGAATTAATTTCTTTTTCTTGGTCATCAAATTAAGTTCCACGAACGTGCTGCTAGGCCGCAAGTTCTTTAAACACTACGATCTATGCTAAGGTTTCGGAAAACGCAAGCAGCTATTTTAGCTTTTTAATATGCCGGTTATACCTTACTTCGATTCACGTATTTTTATTGATTTATCACTCTCGTATAAATACGCTTATTAGTCCGACGCCTCTAGAAGAGACGCGTTAATAGAAAAAGAAGATTAAGCAAAGCTGGCTTCGGTTATTTCTTCTAGTCTTATATCAAGTAAGGAGAGAAGTTCAACTGGACTTGCAAAGGCACACTCGCATAGCGACCGACTTCTTAAAAAGCGCGAATCTGAGTTCTGCAAAGATATGAAAAGACGTTTAGCTGCAATAGAAAAGCTCTTGAAAGAGAAGGTAGTCACAGAAAAGCCACCTCCGTCTATTCTTCTAGCTTCGGCAAACTCAATTCTATATACAACTAGCATCAGCCTCATCTCCGCAAATGCTTTCTCCGTATTGCATAAAAGGCAAAAGAAAAAGGCTATAACAGCTAAAAAAGATAGCACACTTATATTAAATGAATTCACGTTCCTTACTTTAGTCCACTTTATAAACGCAAAACAAGCCCGCCGCGATATTAAGTCTTAGCACCTCCAAACCATTCAATTAGCATCACTAAATGATAAGACCGTAGCAAAGGCCTTCGCCGACAAATATAAAACGAATGAAGCGCTCGTACGAGCTAAACTCTTAAAGCAATACTACGAATTCAAGGACCTGTTTTCTAAGGAAGCTTCAGACCTTCTCGCACGTTGCCGTCCGAAAGTAGACTATAAAATCGATTTGACAAGAGAAAACACTTTGTTTATAAAACCTTTGCGTAAGCTTACAAACGGCCAGCTCTCCGAAGTAAAACAATATATCTAAGAGAACTTATATAAAGGGTTTATAGAACCGTTAAACGCTCTTTACGCAGCGCTAATTCTATTCATTAAAAAAGCGGATGGTTTTATAAGACTTTGCATCGACTACCGGAAGCTCAACGCCTTGATTAAAAAAAACGGATACTCACTCCTTTTGATCGATGAGATGATGGCTCGGATCTTTCAAGCTAAAATCTTTACGAAGATCGATATCTAGCAAGCCTTCTATCGCATACGAATCAATTAAGAAGACGAAGACAAAACTATTTAGCGATGCAAATTCAGAATATACAAATACAAGGTTCTGCCCTTCGGCCTTACAAATGGACCAGCCACTTTTTAGCGTTTCATTAACGACATCTTGATAGAGCACTTAGACGAATTTTGCTTTGCGTATTTAAATAATATCTTAATATACTTAACGGACGAAAAAGAACACGTGAACCACGTCAAAAAGGTTATGAAAATCCTATCCGATTATAAGTTGCAAGCAGACATTAAAAAGTATAAATTCGGCGTTACGGAAACCAAGTTCCTCGAGTTTATTATCACAACAAAAGGAATCAAAGTAGACCCGAACAAGGTTGCAATAGTTACTGACTAGCGATACGCTACAAACGTCCGAAGAGTGCAAGCTTATTTAAGGTTTTGCAACTTCTACCGCCGATTTATCAAAGGTTATAGCCGGATCTGCAAGCCTTTGACTGATCTGATAAGAAAGGACGTCCTATTCAAGTTCACACTAAAGTGCGAAGACGCGTAGCAGAAGTTGCGAAACGCTTTGCAAAACGCTTTTATCTTTTGCTACTACGACTTTGCAAAGCAAACACGGCTAAAGACTGATTCATCAGACGGCGTGGTCGCGGGAGTACTCTCACAACTCTAGAAAGATGGCTTCTACTACTTTATAAGGTTCTTCTTTAAAGTAATGATCGACGCTGAGCTCAACTACTTAATACACGACAAGGAACTCTTCGCAATATTTAAATCCTTTTAAAACTATAAGCCGGAGCTCATTAGAGCGCAAAAGCAAGTCTACGTTTATATAGATCACAAAGCTCTAGAATATTTCATGACGACGAAGGATTTAATAGCACGCTAAGCTCGATAGGCGAAGTTCTTTTTTGAATTCCACTTCTTTATAATGTTCCGTAGCGGCTCGACGAATACTTTCGCTGACACCTTGTCCCGCCGTGAGCAAGACTTCTCTTTATTAAAAGCACGCTAAAAAGCATTAAGAAAACAACAACTAATCCTCAACGACAAAATCGACCTTAACATCTTAAAGGAAATAGCTTCGCCGGCATTCAAGCAAAACACGCTGTTCTTTTACGACACCGTATAAGTAAAAGGCATATATTGCGGCGAAAACACAAAGTTAGCGCTAGTATAAGCAAAGACGTTAAAAGACGAAGAACTAAGCGAGGAGCCACTTGATCTTATATCATAAGTAGCGTATGACATCGCCGGATACGATATCATCGATAAAGTCTTATAAGCAAACGCAACGGCTTTAAAACTCTAAGAAATAAAAGAACATATCGAGACGGATTTAGACTATACTTTAATAAACGGAAAAATCTACTTTTAAGGTAGACTAATAGTACTAATCAATCCTCTAAAGCTTCGCACTTGCTTCATTCGGCACATACACGAGCAACTATGTATAGCTTACGCAAGCGTGACAAAAACAGCCCAGTTAACGCAACGCAAATTCTATTAGAAAGGCTTTAATGCAAACATCAGACGCTATATAGCCAATTGCAGGTGCGCTCGAATAAAAGTCAAGCGCGACAAAAAGCCAGGATTCCTGCATCTATTACCGATCCTAGCTCGCTTTTACTAACACTTAATAATAGACTTCACTGAGTGCTTCTTAAACGAACAAAGCTATGACTCGATCTTGGTAATAATAGACAAGCTCTTAAAAAAGCTTGTATCGATCTTTTGCTATAAAACAACTACAGCTAAAGACCTTGTACAGCTATTTCTAGTGAACTGGGTCCGTCACTTTAGCATGCTAGACTTTATAGTCTTTGATCGGGGCCCTTAGTTCGTCTCAACCTTTTAAGCCGAAATTTGCCGTATACTAAGGACAAAGATTAAGCTTACAACAGCATACAACTCGCAAGCGGACGGATAGACAAAAGTGATAAACTAATATATTAAGCAACGCTTCCGCTTATTTTGCATATACTATCAAGACAATTAGAGCGAGCTCTTTCCTTTTATGAACATCGCCCAATTGACCTTGCTTTATGAGTCATTAAAGGGGCTGTCCCCTTTCGAAGTTAGCAATAGATATCAAGCGCGCTGCTCTTGGGATATGGTCAATCCGAGCCCCTTTTCTTCGGCTATAAAGCGATTAAATTAACAAAAGGCACACAGCGTGGCTACTAGAGCTCGGAGTGCTATCGAGTTCGCTCAATCCTCGATTGCAAACCAACAAGCTAAGATAGAAAAGCTAGCTAACGCTAAGCGCCGTCCAGTAAACTAGGACGTCGGAGACGATATGATGATCGACATAAAGAACTGGAAAATGGACCGACTTTCTAAAAAGCTCGGAAATAAATAGTACGGGCCAGTCAAAGTTAATAAAAAGGTAAGAGAGAGTTAAGAAGTCAAACTACTATTAACTTAGAAGATTCATCTTATATTCTATTCTTATTTATTACGAAAGCATATTACAAACCTATTGCCAAGCCAAGTAAGACCTTAGCCAGCGCTAATTTAAATACTACTTGACCAAGACGAATAGGAAATCGAACAAGTCTTAGCTTCCCGTATATACAAAAGAGCACTCTAATACCGAATACAATAAGTTGGAGCAGACGAGGACCTCGAATAATACTCGTGCTCGGACGCGATGATAGCACCTTAAATGCTTAAAAGATTCCACTTAGCGCACCCAACAGCAAAGGGGCCGCCGAAAGCACTACTACTATAGCTAGAGGCTTATAATCAAGGACGAGATGATTATAGTGACCTTAAGGACGATAGACCAATGATACAAACTGCGAGGACGCAGTTTTTCGAAAGGAGAGGGTGATGTTACGGTGGTGATAGCGGTAGTGATAGCGGTCACGCGAAGGTCACGTTGCTACGCGCTTAAGGTTACACGTTACCTCGTGACTTTGGGCTCCCGTCTTGGCAAAGCAGCTTACAAGACCTCTTCTTCTGCATTCGTTCTTTTCCTTTCTTTCTTTATCTTTCTTTTTTATTACTTAGCGTACTCTTAGGTAGCACTACAATCATACTGCTTTCGACAGCCGTAATAAGCTCGAGTCTTTTTTTTCTTTTTTTTCGTCGTTTTTATTAAAAAGAAAAAAGGTTTGATCGCGGCGATAAAATCTTTTAAAGCGGTTAATTGTAAAGGTGCTTTTAAGCTTAGTCTTATCGGTTTCTTAGAATTTATAATATTCTTTATCGTAAGCTTTAAAAACGATATAAAGTCTTAGCTATTTATAATCTAGCTTAATATCCGCGGATATATCGATGCTGCGTTTAACGTCGTAAAGCAATATTAAGTCTTTTTTTTTAATAAGTTCCGACTTTAAGACTTTGACTCGTTCTTAAATAGCTTTAACGGCAAGTCGATAGCGCTTTTTTTTTAAAATGATCTCGTCGATATCTTCGTCTCGAAGTTTTAATTGTTTAAACCTTATAGCAAGCAAGTTAGCGCGGGATCGAATCTTTTATTATAATAATAACTTTTAAACTAGCTATCGTAATTTTAAAAATAGCTTAGCTTTTCGTTCGTAATTTTAAAAAAAAAAAGTAACTTTAATAAGTGCGTATATCGATATCCGGACCGCAAAGAGCATCTTATTAAATTTGCGAACTTAATCTTTAAATTTTTTATTTATAACTTTTAATAAGTTATTTAAAATGTCTTTATGTCTTCTTTTAATCATTTTATTAACTTTTAAATTATAACTTAAGATTTAAACCTTTTTAATTTCGTACTTAATAGCGAAAGCTTTAACAATGTAAACACCTTGCCTGATAGGGTGCTTGCTATAGCCACTAAGGCCACACTAGACGGACTCATCTTTTATAAGAAGGCACACATCTTTTAGCTAGAACAATTAACGAGCTTTCTATTTACTTTTTTTAACACTTTTTTTATAAGATTATAAAGTCTAGCCTCAGAGCTAAGCTTTTATATAATACATCTTTTTAAGTGCTTTTACATTAGTGACTTACGCAAGGATTTAAACCTTTAGTCTTTGTCTTTATATAACTTATCATAATCGCTTGATTCGTAGTTAAGTTGATCTTCGTTTATTTAACACTTTACTTTACAACTACAATTTTAAAACAATTAAAACTTTATTCCTAATAAGTTCAGATACCGAAACGCCGAAATAGCCGAAGTGCAATATTTCGGCTCTTCGATAAAAACTCTTTTTTATTATTAATAAAAAAGAATTTTCACTTATTAATGAAAATACTTTTTTATACTTCAGCTCTTATCTTGAATTAAAGCAATTAATATAGTCCGGAGTTATTAGCGAAGCTAATCAATTGATTTTTAAGTTTTTCATAGTTCTGATCTTAATTATTAGTTTACTTTTGCATAAAGTTTACTTTTTTTAATCTCGGATCGAAAATACTTTACGAAAATCGCTTATTTTACTCGTAAACTCGATTTACGAATCAAAATTAAACAATTTAAAAACTTTTTATTAACTCGATCTTTTTTAATACATATATATGTTTAATCTTTAAAATATCGAAAACCTTTTTAAGATTTTTAATATCGAAGTCAGCGCAAAGTCACTTCTTTTTTCGTTAAAATCTTTTAAATTTATTAAATCTTTTAATCGTATTTTTATAAGCTTCGGATTATCTTTATTTTACTTCGACTTTTAACTTAAACTCTTATCGCTATTTTTATCGGAAACACTTGCTCCAGAAATGCTTTTTAAAATAAACACCGGTCTTAAGATCTATACTACTCTTTTTCTTTTTGCTCTTTTTATCTTTTTATTAAGCTTTGCGCTAATTATAATCGACCTTGCTATTTTTTACGCTTTCATAACTACTCGCATGCTATTGCTAAATGCTTTAAGAGCTCTTTGCTTTAATAATATTAATATTACCGACTTTATCGAGAAGTACGAAAAGACTTATAATAACTTTAGTATTTTTAAAGATGATCGGTTTATTAAGCTCTTTCGTTATTGCGATAACTTTTATAAAAAAGTTATTAAAAGCTTGCTCGAATAAAAAGTTAAGAAAGATTAAGCTGCTTTCGTCAAAGCTTTAAAAGCTGAGTTTCGTAAAAACGATACTTAACAGATCAAAGACTCAATCGCTTTTTTATAAGAATTTATTATGTAAGAACGAGATATTAATAACTTAAAAAACTATTATCGTATTTTCTTTCGAGTCTTCGAAAAGCTTACTTTAATGCACTTTTTAAACAAGATCGAATAAAGCCGCTTGTTCTTTTTCGAATTGCTTATTAAAATCCGAAACAAGACGATTAAGCATTATAAAGTCTAGGCTGCTCCATAGGGTGGGGGCCCCATGGGGTTTTCCTCCCCATTCCCCTTATAAGGTCTTGGCCGATAAGGGACTTTTTTTTTTAAACCTTATAAAAAGGATTTTTTTAAGTCAAATTCTTTACGGAAGATAAGGAAACCTTATAGGTTTAAAATGAGACAGCTAAAAATAATATATACCAGGGCAAAGGACCAAGTTCTCTGTAGTGTCACCAACGGGCTAATTACTCATTAGTATATTATTAAATTAGATTTTTATAAAATTAATAATTAGCCCGTTGATAATATTATATCGGACTTTATGTTTTGCTAAATATCAAACTTATTAAATAGATCGTAAAATAAAAGTAAATATATATAAAAGTATTATTATATTAAAAACTATCGAGTTTATAATTTATTATAAGGGGGAGACCCCTTTAAACCCCCCTTTATTACTCATCTTTTCATTTTTATACCGGGGAAACCCCGGACCTCTTTTATTACTCATAATTATATATTTACTTATATTACGAAAATATTAAAAGTTACAGAAGTTACAGAAGTTACAGAAGTTACAGAAGTTGCAGAAGTTACAGAAGTTACAAAAGTTACAGAAGTTATAGAAGTTACAAAAGTTACAGAAGTTACAGAAGTTACAGAAGTTACAAAAGTTACAAAAGTTACAGAAGTTACAAAAATTATTATCGAGTTTATATTTTATTATAAAAGGGAGACCCCCTTAAACCCCCCTTTATTACTTATCTTTTCATTTTTATATCAAAGAGACCCCGGACCCCTTTTATTACTCATATTTATATATTTACTTATATTACGAAAATATTAGAAGTTACAGAAGTTACAAAAGTTATAAAAGTTATAGAAGTTACAAAAGCTATAAGATTATATAAGTTATAAAAGTTATAAGAGTTATCAAGTCTAAGAATATGCATTAAAGAAGGTTTAAACCCGAATCTTTAACCCAGCTGTAAAAGGTGCACCTAAAAGAAGGGGGGGGGGGGGGGAGGTCTCGAGCAAAAGAAAAGGGTCCAGGTCCACGTTTCTTACGTAAGCTTTTCTTAAACGCAGTACACTTCCGAAGAGACTACCGATAGCGAGCATACGCATCTTTCGAATTAAATATTTATACTTTATCGGCCGAAGAGTATGCTTAGCACTCTTAGCGGGCAGCAGCGCACGCATCGCAAAGCGGGTCTACTAGCTCACTCTTATATATTTGTATTAGCTTAAAGTTGCTAGAAGATAAAGGTAATTCTTATAATTCGGTCTTTATAATACGGCCGACGTAGTCGATAACAGCACGGCAAGAGAGAAAGAGCTTTAACAAGTCCGATTGCTTATACGACTATTATATGCTTATAGCGGAAAGCGTGTATAAGTCCTTATTCTTCTTTTAAGTAGTCTATGCTTAAAAGAGCCGCGCAAACCCGGCAGTTGATTAAGCTTGTTTAAGCTAAGCTTTAGTAAAAAAGGTCTTTTTATTAACGGCCGGCGAAGACGCAAACATTTATTAATCTAATTAATAAGCATTAATAAAAGATATGAAAATATACTTACGCTTATACTTTATTATAAAAGTAAGATCGGTCTAAAGCTTATAAAGCGAAGGGTAGCAAGTGGCGTAGCAAAGAAAAGCACGGCGGCGGCGAAGAATATAAGAGCCGAGGCGTTAATAAAAATCGATAAAGCAAGAAAGACGAAGATAAAAAAAGAAAGAGAGCGAAAGATCATTAGCTCATTTATATCGTCGTCGTCTTCGAATCTATATATATATATATATATTATTAGCGTAAGTAACTTGAATGTATTACTTGATCTTAAAATGACTTATATTGCGAACTTAAAATCTTTTATCACTTTATCTTTTTCTACTTTTCTTTTAACCTTTCTTACTATTAAGTCTATAGCAGCAAAAAAGAGAGAGAGAAGAAGAAGCAAGGCAGTAGCGAAGACGGTATAAAAAAAAGAGAAAAAAAAAGAAAAAGAGCGAAAGATTATTAGCTTAATCTTATTATTATCGTCGTCGTCTTGATTGAATTTATATATAATATTAACGTAAGTAACTAGAATGTATCACTTATCACTTACACTACGGGCTTAACTAAAGCAATAAGCAAAGCAAAAAGCAAGGCTTGTTAAAAAGGAGAGAGAAGGTGTAAAAGCAGCTATTGCTGCTTGCGAAGTAGTTATACTTGCCGCTTATAAGCCGGATCCGGCCGACCTACCCGCTTTGTATAAGGTCCGTCTCGAAGGTTGCGCTAGCGGAATAAGATCATATTGCTAATATAATTGTAATCGTAATTGTAATTACAATTAAAGTTAAAGTTAAAGTTAAAGTTGAAGTTGAAGTTAAAGTTAAGGTTGATGTTAATATTAATGTTAAAGTTAAAAAGAATATTTAAATTATAATAAATATTTAAAAGTGATAAACGAATTCACTTTTCAAAAAGGTCCGTGCTTAACTAAATTCTTACACTTGCCGTATTCGTCGGTATAGCAGTATATCTATATTATATTTTATAAAGTAACTTATAACTCTTATAACTCTTGTAACTTCTGTAACTTTTGTAACTTCTGTAACTTTTATAACTTATATAACTTTTATAATATAAATAAATTTTCGCTCTTGCCAAATCCATCGGCTTAACATGCATAATCATATAAAATTATCAAGTTATAAAAGTTACAGAAGTTACAAAAGTTATAATTGATTCGACGCAATTAAAATTACAATTTAAATACATTGTTTACCTTTAATTAATTGCTAATAGCTATACAACTACTTTTAATAATAAACCATTAGTATACATCTTATAATTCGTTAAGCTTATATTCTTTTATAGCTATCAATCGGTAAGCCTTAAGCTCGATCTTTGCGTAAGCTTTTAAGCTTTGAATAGCCCTTTTTATACGCTTATCTAAAACATATAAGCGTTAAAAGGTCCGCTTATTGCGACAGTGATAACAAGTATATAAGTTATCTAGCTCTTTTTATAAGAATAAACTTAAACAGCTTTAATAAGGTTCGTCCGCTAATTTCGCCGTATATTTCGATATTATCACATCTGCTAAATTGTTAACTAAACACTTTCGAGCTGTATCCCGAATAAAATACTCTTTAACCAGCTCGTAGCGTCGTTAATAACAGCAATCTAAGCAAGTAGTAAATCGCAGACTAATGTTTAAGATAAGGAAGTATAGCAATAAGCGGAAGCTGCTGCACTTAATACACTCGATTTTAATAAGTCTTTTAAGTAGCTAAGCGAGTGCGAGAAGCGTAAGACGCGGTAGAGATTAATAGATCGTATTTATATTTGGCTTAAAGGTTAAAAAGAATAAAAGAAAAAGCAAATCTAGCGTTAAATCTAATACTTCCGCTTTAACTTTAATCTTATTCGATTGCTCGATTTGCTTAAAAGCGCGGTGTACTTCGAGATCGTCGTATATTTTCTTATCTTTATATATCGTATATATAAACTTAAAAAGATCCGTAAGTATAATATCTTAGCCTCTTTTTTTGCTTACTTCGCTCTTTTGTTTGCTTTAAGCATTATCTTATGTCTTATTATTGCTTTAAGCATTATCATTAGTCTGTTAGCTGCTTTAAGTATCGATAAATCTTTTAAGGTTGATCTTACTTATAATGCGGGTCATTTCGTCGTTATTACCGAAGAGATCGGGTGACTTATATCGATGGCGTAGCAAGCTGGATAATGGTGCTATAAGAGCGCGTTATGAGGTTGCGTAATAAAGGTCTTTTAATAAAAGAGTTTTTGGTGGTGGTATAATAGCCTCCTTTTTAATATCCCTTTCCTTTTTAATGTCGCCCTCCTCCTCAATGTCGCCCTCTTCCTTAATGTCGCCTTCCTCTTTAATGTCGCTCTCCTTTTTAATGTCCTCTTCTTTTTTAATGCCCTTTTCCTTAATCTCCTTTTCTTTAAGCTCCCTTTCTTTAAGCTCCCTTTTTTTAATATAGTTAGTAGTACTCTCTTTCTTTTGTTTCGTATTTATAATAATAATAAGAAAAGCGATGAATAATTAATTGCTATGTGTTGTTTGATTTTAATATATCGTAAAAGTAAAGTGTTTAAATGCAAAGAAAGTATTTTACTAAGATTAAATGCACGTAGCAATAAGCTTTTGTTTGAATTAAGCGAAGAATAAAAGTTTCTTATTAGTTCTTGTAACTTTTGTAACTCTTGTAACTTTTGTAACTTTTATAACTTTTATAACTTTTGTATAATATATAAATATATATATTTATACGTTTTATAACCGCTGTACAAGCTGCTTCCGATATACATGATCTATATCCCGATTAATACTAGTATTAATAAACTTCTTCTTAAAGCGGCAAAAATCAAACACATTCTTAAACATAACCTTCGTTAAAATCTTTACTTTAAAAGCTAATACATAGTATAGCTTATAAGCAAATTCAGCCCTAGCTTAGCTAATCACTGCTTTAATTAAGGAAATTCCTTAACTCTTATATACCGTGATTGCGTAAGCTACGCGAAAAAGAAGCTGCCGACGATTATAAAGCTTATTATCGTAAAAAAAGTCTCGATCGACGGTAAATATTAAGAACTATTTAGTTTCTTCGAAAGTAAGACTAGTATAATCCTCGATCTCTATTATAATACCTTGTAGCAGTTCTTCACGTAGTTTAGTCTTTGCCTTTTAAAAGATATTTTTAATTATTTTTATAGACTTATTAACTATTTTTATTTCTGTTTAAAGATTTTGATTTAATATCACTTTGACTTTAATACATATATTAATGCTTTGCTTTAAGCTTTTAGCTTCTTTCTAATTAGCGTTATAAGCTTTTGCGCTGCTCGTATTTTCTGATTTAAGTCTTAAGATAAGCGCGTCTAGCTTTTTTAACTGCTTGTAGTTATATTCTTTGACTTCCGCGTTCGTAAAGTAAATACGAAAAGCATTTTTAAAAGAATCTTTATTAATCAGCCGGATATTTATTTTAGCTCGAAAAATGAAGAGTTCTTAATTGTTTACCGAAAGGTTATCTTCTCGGAGTTTTAAAAGTGCTTTGCGGAAATTAATAGCTTTTAAAGACTCGCTTTTTTAACGCATAATAACCTTAAATCGAATGGTTTTATTAAATAATCGATAAAAAGACTGACCGATCTTTTGTTCCGGCGAAAAGTTATAAGTTACAAATAAAGACTTCTTTTTAATTAGCGGTAATTAGTAAAAATTATTATAAAGGTAAATACTTAGACCTTTAAATAGCTCTTAAGATTCAAGGAAAATCTAAGCATAGCGCCGTTGAATTCGAGCGAAATCCTTTAGATTAATTATTGATTTCTTATTAATAATTAAATACTTACAATCCTTGAATTTCGCTTAAAAGGTCTAGAAGGTAGCAAGAGAATTGTTTATAGCATAGTGTTTAATTAGTAGCGCTAATAAAGAATGTAATATAGCTTTTGCGATGCTAAAGGCAGTAACACTTGTAAGCGCTGCTCGAATGACTAGATTTAGCTTGCTAGCTTTATCCGTTATATTTTAAAGCCGAACGCAAGTAGCTAAAATAAAGTAGGTTTTGCCCGTGCTAGCCTTGCCGTCGAGATGAATTAATAGCTGTAAAGGGGGTTGGTTTAATAATATTATAGTATAATGGTTTATTATAGAATAGTAAAACTTCTTTTGTTCATCGGAAAGCCTTTTAAGGTTATAACTTCGAGTAGCGCTAACTCGTATATTAAATACTCTTGCAATAGCTTTTTAATTTCGAATATAAGTAAATAAGATATTGTATTTGCTAATATATAAATCTTAATTATAAGCAAGATCTTCGAAGCGATTCGATATATCGTCTTCGTTTATAAAAACAATATCAAGATTTCGAAGATTCCGTAAGTTCTATTCTTTTTTTGCGTTAATATCATTACTGTTTCGAGGCTTAAAGCTTTTTATATCGTATTTATCGTTTAAATTAGCTTTATCTTCTTCGTTAGCTATAAAAAGAAGATCGTAATAATCGAGCATATGCAAAGAATCGCTATAAAGATCTCGATAAAAGCGCTTGCAAGCGTTATAAGCTAAAGCGAATGTCGGATGCTTTTCTTCGATAATATTAATAAGTAAATCGTCTTTTTTTCGATAAAGATAATGCAGCATTAAGTAAGTGCGCGCGTTGTGCTTATAATTATCATAGACCTTAATGTTTGAGTATTAAAAGAAGTAATTAATGATTTAAAGCTTGCTTTTTCGTAAGAAGTGCTTCTTTTTGCAAGTATATATATCGTAGACCTTAAGGAAATCTAAAAAAGTAACTTTTTTAACTCGTTCGAAGCGTTGTCGGTACCGCTGAAGGTTAGAAAGTTTAAGTTCTAATCTATATTTATTTAATTCTACTTAGTACTTCTTTTCTTTATTTAGTCGGCAATTTAAATTGATAAAGTTTCGAATGGATTTAATTAAATTAATCTTAAAGAGCAAGTGACAAACCTTTTAAGCGCTATAATCCCTTTCTCTTAATAGCTTATTAAGCATCTTAAAGACTAGCGAAAGGGCTAAAGCTTTAGCGTTGATATGTTCTAGAACTATATTAACAATATCTTTATAAGAGTCGGATTCTTTTTCATGCTTAAAGCAATACTTAAAAGCGTACTCTAAGAGACCTTTAAGGCTAGATACAAGCTGTATATCCGTGTTAGCTAACTAGCTTAATATAAAAACAAGTAAGAAAGGGTTTTGTAAAAGATGATTGCGCTAAGCGGCAAACTGATACTTACGAAAATTAATCTTCCGATTATAATCAGTTGTAAGCTGCATAAAACGCTTATAGTAAAATCTGCAAAAGAAGACTCTTGTGTCTTTGTTTTTGCGTAAATAGTATTTAGTCGAGCAAACGCGATGGATTTGCATCCGATTAATTAACGCAATAAGTTGATCGACCGTATTCTTAATTATATTAAAAAGTAAAAAGGTCGGGTTTTGCAAATCGAGCAAACGAGTCGCATTAAAGTTATAAGCGGTAATATAATTTTTTTAAAAGCTAACGAAGTTTAAAATACGAAAGTAATCGTCTTTCTTAAAGTTTATATTAAGTTTAAGCTCGCCCGCATCGTTCGGTCTGCTTTTTAATTAAAATATACCGTAAATATGTCTCGAGCTACGATCTTGCTATTCTTATCGCGCTTAAAAATTAATATATAATAAATAGTGACTTAAGATGTCTTATAAAAAAGCTTGCTAGCGGATGTAGATATAATAAGCAATGATAGCCGAGTTCTTTTAAATATTTTCTTAGATTATCTTAGCTCGCTTAGCTTGATTAGCGGCCTTATATTTATCATACCGAAAAAGATAGCGCTAAAGGTCTTCTTATTGCATGTCCGCAACACTCTAAGTAAGAAAGGCTGCTATAGCATTTAGCTAAGACTTAGCTAGCGCTTCTAGCTAATAGCCTTGCTTCTTCTAAAAAGGGCGAGTGCTATTAATAGCTTGCTTACAACGCACGATCTGATTAAAGAAAGCTGGCTGCTCTTTTAATTGATCTCGCAAACTATTAATACTTAAGTCTTTAATATCTTTCCGAGACTTAATAAAGTAAAAAGATACTTTTACGACTTTAAAGCGCATTAGAATATTAAAAAAGTAGAACCGGAAACGAAAGTAAGTCGTAAAACGCTTATCGCGGTACTTTATCAAGTGTTTAACATAATCTTTTATACTAACCTTTCGGAGTCGTTAAGTATAGAAATCGCTTGCGCCGATAAAGAAAAGTGTAAGAAAGGCTAAATTAAAGAGCTTCTGATTAGGTTTTAACTTAAAGATTAGCGTAGATCGCTAGCTTAAAACAGAAGTAAAAACATGCTGCTTCGATGCGAGTTTATTGACTTAAGCAAAGAGCTGATTAGATTCCGTAGTATTTAGATTCAAATCGAGAACTGTAGTCTTTAAAAGAAGACGCTTTTGATTATTAAGTAAGTCATCGTTAGCATTTAAGTGATCTTTTATATTAAGTAAAGCATCTTTATCGGCTGCAAGAGCTTTATCTTCGCTCGAATCTTTTTTAAAATTACCGCGGGCTTTTCGGCGCAAGCGGCGGCGTTTTTATACCGATGACTCTATACTTAGAGCCGCTGTCTTTAATAGAAGCTATTCAAGTATTTCGTCTTTAATAGTTATGACCCGTTTTTTTATATCTTTATCTACGAATAAAGAATTCACTAAGTCTTAGTTTATATTAATATTAATATACTTAAGATTATTTGCCTTTAAGAAAGTAAGCTAGATATAAATCGCAAAGCGCCGAACTCGGCATTCTTTTTTAAACTGCTTACTAATCCGAAAATCTTTATCAAAACCTTTAAGCTTAAGAATAATTACGTTAACCTTTTTAAAAAGCAAAAGAAGATTTTCAAAGAACTTAGCGTTATTAAAAGCAAAGGTTACTACGTAGCCCGAGTACTTATATTAATAGCCGCGGTGGCGCTAAAGCGATATATTAATATATAACGGTGAGATCAACGCTTTTTTTAATGCCGAAAGCTTTAGCAAGTAATCCGGCACTTCATTTAAGTCTATATTATTGTTAGCTGTTATAAGATAAAGCTGTTTAAAGAGATCCGGCTTTTTGATAGATCTATTATAGCGGTTATACTCGTGATAAATGATATCGCCGCGGACTTTTTTAAGTCGCATTTCGAATTATCTTTCGTTGCAGCGAAAGCAAAGGTTTATTTAAATAGCTTTTATAATCGAATGAAAATCCTGAATCATTTGCTATTTTTTTCTACTTACCGCTAGCTTATACTCGGTTAAAGTAGCATACGGTTGTGATAAGTCTGAAAAAAAGATAAACTTTTAAAATTAGAAGTTGCGACGGCGTTCTTCTTCGGCTTAAGCAGTATCTTTTGCAGCTTTACGAGCTTTTTTGCGTTATATTTAAAAGTCTTTTTCGGCGTTGGCTTTAATCTTACGACTCTCTCGAGTCTCGCGGTCTTGCTTTAAGTTAAGCAAGAAAGGGCCGATAACTTTTAGTTCGGATCCGGAATTAAAAAAGAACATTTGATAGTTAAAAGAAGCTTTCGAAACGCTAGACGATCGAAGTAAAAAAGAATTTAATACTTAATTCTTAAGTCGCTTACAAGTCGGCGGCGATTCTCTTAATAAGAGTTGTCTAGCTTTTTTTTAGCTAAGAGAATAACGAAGACGCCTTCTTTTTATTCGGATAAGTAATAAAGATGCGAAACCCGGTTCTTTATAGCCCTTTTTTTTATCGTTGTCTTGTTTTAGTTAATAAGACGGTAGCAAAGAACTAAAAACCTTTTAAAAAGATGATATGTTATTCGTATTAAGTATATTAAATAATAAGAAAGTATATAGAATTAAGATAACGAGCCTTGATCGCATGTTATTATAATCAACCTTTTGTAAAGTCCTGTCAATAAGACTATTGACACGCTAATTAATAAAGCTTTTTTAAAATGCTTCAGACTTTATAGCAAATCTAATACGTCGATTTATAAAAAGTAAGCTTTGGCAGATTAATAACCTTAGTAACTCTAATAACTTGACTAGAAGCACTTACTTATGCCGCTTAAGGCAGCTTGCTTACGCATACTTTTATTATATCTAAAAGTGTTTTCATCAAAAGTATTTCTATCGAAACCGGAATCTTAAGAGCGTTAGATCGTAAAATAAAAACCTTAATAACTTTAATAATTCTAATAACTTTAGTAACCTTAGTAACCTTAGCAACTCTAGTAACCTTGGTAACTCTGGTAACTTGACTAAAAGCATTTACTTATGCTACTTAAGGCCGCTTACCCGCGTATACTTTTATTATATTTAAAAGTATCTTTATTACTATTAGCACCTTATAAAAACCGTTTTGTATAGCGTTGTAACGAAAGTGATGAAAGGATATTAGAACGATCAGATCTTCGTAATAAAGAAAGCCGTAACGAAAGAAAGGATGCGAACTAAAGATATTTGCGTAAAGTAAGTAAGTTAAGATATAGATAGCTAAGTTTCGACGAAGAATATCGAAGTAAAAGTAATAGCTTTCGAAAAGAAGCGCGTAACGGCGAAGCTGTAATAAGAGCACGGCGAAGTCGACTTCGAAGTCTTTTTGCTAGTTGATTATCGCTAAACGAAAGCAAATTGTGCTTTGCTTTAATCGTAGACTTTTGCGACTTAATCTTTAATCTGTAAGTATTATAAGTAGCGAAAACTTTACTTTAATCTTTATTTTAAAAAGACGTGATAAGTTAATAGATATTTTTAAATATATATCGAGCTTAAAAGCAGATTCGAGTTTTTATAATGCAAGTCAAGTGTTATTGCAACGATAATTATAGCAATAATAATTATAATAATAAAAGTGGTTATAAGAATAATTGTAAGTAACGAACGTAAAGTAAGTATTAATATAAAGCATTGATGTAGCAGAATTGATAGCGATAGTTGAATTAAGCTTAGCTGTAAGATATATTTAATTCGAGCTAACCCTTTCCGAAATCTAGAATTATCTACCGACATTTCTCTTAGCATTGCTTAGAAATCTTGTTAAATCGGTATAGAATAGTCTTACGTAATTAAATGACTCATCACTATCACAACTACTAGATGACTCATTATTATTACGACGATTAAATGACTCATTACTACTACGACGATTAGATGACTTATTACTATTACAATTACTAGATGACTTATTACTACTACAACTATTAGATGACTCATTACTATTACAACTATTAGAATTTATCTTGGATCACCGTTGGTAACAATAAGGCCGTTAAAAATAAAACAAATTTACGAATATTTATTAATTTTACTTAATTATTATATTTATTTATTATATTTATTAATCATATATATTATACTTTACAATTACATTGTATTATATTATAATAAACTAAAATTATTAAACAAAACTTCTAGTCATGATTTCCCGCAATTTCTTAACTAACGTTATATCTTTGTTTTAAATCGTTACTCGTTTAACGTAAATAGCATATAAGTTCGTTATTAAAAGTGATTAGTAAATCGATTAGTAAATCGATTAATAAATCGATTAGTAAATAAATATATAAGTACTTACTTTCAAACTCTTTTACGAAGAATGCTTTTAAAACTTTTTATAAATATTTTAAAGCACCGCTTTGAAATTTAAAGTTTTGTTTAAAATCGTAAGTGATCTTTCGAACAAGACGTTAAAAAAGAGTCTTTTTAATAAGAAGCTCGATGCTTTTTTAATATCGTCGGATCTCTTTTAACGTAGTAGTTATATAAATTAATAATTGTATTTAAAAATCAATTTATTAATTAATTGAACTTACTTCTTAGCTTGTAGCGACGGCGCTTTCGTTAGCTTAAACCTTTTTTTTTCGCAACAACTGTAGACTTCTTAAGATATTTGCTTTTTTTGGATTTTTAACGAGAAAAAGTTTTAGCTGCCGAAAGTGATTTGCTAGCTAATAAAACGGAGCGAGCAGCTTTAGCCGTCGAAAGTGATTTTTTAGCTCTTTTATATTAAAAGAAAAGAATATCATTTTCACTTGAGTTTTCTTTATTATCGCTTTGCTCTTTTTTATTTATATCATTATAAAGTATCGTTTTCGTCGCGGTTTTTATAATTATAATTGGGCCCGAGACAATAAGAGACTTTTTAAGAGCTTTTTGCGCGAAAGCTTTTTTAATGCGATTGCTAATAAAAGCAAAAAAAAGTTTAGCAGCTGCAAAAGAATTGTTTTTAATATTTAAGTCGTAAAACGGATCTTCGTTTTAAAGCTAAGCTAATGCACTCGTTTGGCTCGTCGATTATTGTATTGCTTTTAAAGCAATTTTAAAACAATTAACGAACGAAAGAAAAAGGTTTAAAAAGATTAAATTTATTAAAAGCTGTTAATACTTATACTAGTATTATTAAGAACGATGCTTTTATTCATTTCGGATTGAATAACCGAAGTAAATCTAATTGCGTTTGTTAAAGAAAAATTTAATTAATAAATATTTATTAATTATAAATCAAAAACATTATTAGATCGAAGTCTAAAAGATAATAAATGCTAGTTTGTATTTGCGCGAGAGTTTGTTAGTATTTAAAGAGCGTTACTTAAAATAATAGAAATTAGCAATTATTAATTAATAAAGTAATTAATACTTATTAGCTTGACCTTAAAAAATTCAGCGAAAAAAAGACGAAGATAAATCGGTTCTTTATTATAGACTTGCAATACCGCGCGAGGTTTTAAGAATTTTTGTAAATGCTTATCAGCTATTTGCAATTGATTTACTAATCAATTTATTAATCAAATATTAATCGGATAGCTATCGAATTATAATAGCGCAGCGCTTAGCAAAAGTAAAGTCTAGCGCATCCGTAGCTAATTGAGCTTTGCTAAACTAAAAATAAGGATTTGCGTTAAGCAAAGTAATTGAAAAAGTATTAATAGTACTTCGATTAATTAAATATAAACTTATTTTATTTACTTTGCAAATTTAAGTTTTCTTTTTTTACGCTTTCGCCGCGTATTATATCTGCTTCATTTTCTTGTGCTTCGTCTTTATCTGCTTGACCTTTAGCCGCTTGACTTTTAACCGCTTAACCTTTAGCCGCTTGACCTTTAGCCGCTTGACTTTTAATCGCTTGATTCTTAATTGCTTTATTAATTAACTTATCTTAGCTTGCGTCATTTCTTTTAGCCGTAATGCTTAGTATATCGATAAAAAAAGGTCGGTCCGAAAGCAAAAGTTCGTTTAATAAAAAAGCTATTTAAAAGTATTAATAAAAAGACTTGATCGCGATAATTTAGTTTACGATTAATAAGTTGATAATTTTAAATAAGAAAAGGACGACCTTACAAAGCAATGAATAGCGTTGTATTTAAAAGCGTAGCAAATAAGAAAGCGATAGTTATAATTAATTATTAAGTAATAATAAAAAGGAATCAGACTTTACTTTATAAAGTAAAAATTGCGCGAAGCGGCCGCTTTATTTTAGCTGCGGCCGCTTTATCTTAGTTGCGGCTGCTTTATCACTTCGTGAATTCACTAGCGGCCGCGCTAAGATGTTTTAGAAATAAAATATACGAGTTTACTTTTAATCTTAACACTTTTATTCTATTACTTTTGATTTTACTTTAAACAATTACTCTTAACGTTTAGCTTTTTTATAATACTATTCAATATAGCCGTTTATCAGCTTGATTCGATAGAAAGTATTATTGTAAATACAAATCAGCTTGATTTGATAGAAAAGATTGAAAAATCTATTATAAGAATTATTTTCTTATTTATTAATTTATTTACTAATCAAAAACGTCTTTCTTAAAATGCGGCCGATACGACGGCAATCGTAGCGGTAAGCAATCCGGTGCTAAGAAACTTTAACAAGCGTAAAATAAGTATCTTTTTTACGTAGTATTCTAACTTTTATTAATTTATTAATTTTTCTTAAAAAAGAAAGCTAAAAAGAAGCTAATTATCAACTAATCTTTATACGATAAAGGCTAATGCTCGTATAGCAAAGCTGAAACAAGATCTTTAAGCAGATAAGCTTCGAAAAGCTAAAAGACGAGATTAAGCGGCCGTTAATCAGCTTTTTGCAATTTAAAAACAAACTCTAGAATATTTTTAAGCATTAAAAGCTGAAAAGAAAACTCGATAAGCCGAAATGCGAAAGAATCTTATAAATAAACGATACTTTTTCTTTTCTTTGATTTATTAAGCAATTTACTAATCGATTTTAAAAAGAATCGAAGCATTTACGCGGATAATCTTGCTATGCAAGCCGCTTCTTTTACAATTAGATTTAATAATAAAAAATACTTAAATAGCGATTAAGTTGATAAAGCATTCAATTTAAACGAAAAAGTTTATAAAGAATTTAATTTACGAAAAAACGAAAAAGAAAATAATAATATACTTCGCGATAAATACGTCTCGATTACCGATAAAGAAATAAAGAAGGTCACTCGGCAATTAGCACGTTAGCACGTATAAGTAAGCATTTATTTTATTTAAATATTTATATTTTGTTAATAATATAAAGTCACGCTATATAATAACCGTTTAGCAATTTCGTCGCTATTAGCAAAATATAGCGCGGTTTTTAATAAAGAAATGCCGAGCTGCTAATTTAAAAAGTAAAGAAGCTTTCTTTAAATTAATAACTTAAGACTTAGCAAGCACGGTTTTAAAACGAATTAAGTAAGAATTTATTTTATTATGCTTTTAATCAATTAAACTAATATTATAACTTTTAGTCTTTATTTAATCAAGCCTTTTTACGTCTACTTTTCTTTTAATAAAAAGAAGTATTAGCGAGCTAAAATTAAAGCAAATACCGATAAGATTAAATACGAATTGCTAAGTCTAGCCGCTTAATAGAATATAAAAAGATTCGAAAAGAATGCTGAATTTAAAAAAGCTAATTACGATCTTATTTTATTTCAACGCGTTATGCAATTAATTTAGAAAAAGGACGAGCTAGCTCCGGAGTTGTTTTATAGCGTTAAAGATAGCGATACGGAATTAAGATTATTCTTAAACTCAATGCTTAAGTTTATATAGAATAGAATTCACGATTAATTATAAATTTTGTATTCTATAAAAATACTTTTATTTATCTTATTTATTAATTATATTTATTAATAATACTTATTAATTATATTTACTTATTATATTTGTTAATTATATTTATTAATTATATTTACTAATTATATTTATTAATTATATTTACTAATTATATTTATTAATTATATTTACTAATCATATTTATTAATCATATTTACTAATCGTCGGTTTCTTGTGTAACGATACGCTAAGTCTTTTAGACGCACCTTATATGCGCCAAGCTACTTCTTTTATTTTTTCTTTCGTATTCTTCGTATTTTCTTATTCTCCGCTTTTGATTTATGAATTATAGTTTACGAGTCCTTAGCGCTTTTACTTTCGTATATATAAATCTTAATTACTTTCGACTTTTACACTTGGTAATTGTTGATTTTAAATTATTATTTTAAGATTCTTTTAAGCTTTTATATAAACTTTCGCGCTCTCGTAAGTTCTTTTAAGTAATCGCTTAAAGTCGTTACATCTTGAAGTTTTAAATCAAAAGAATTAACCGACTTGCTATATTTAAAATCGATATAAATATATTAATAAATTATTTTAATATTTAGATTTATGAATTATATTTAAAGTTAATCATATATATATTTTATTTAATATAATAACGATTTTAAAACTATCTATATAAACTCATTTATTAATTTATAATAATAAAATTCAAGAGGCTTTCGCAAGCTATCGAATTTATTACTTTTTTTTCTTGCGATACCTCTTTTTTGTATATAAAAAGTCTTTTGCTCGCTAACAATATTAATTTTATAATATCCGTCGTTATGTTCGTTTTTATTAATCTATTTAATAGATAGCTTAATTTTATAGCCGTTATTTAAAAACCGCTTAACTCGATATTCGTTTATTTTAATTAACTAATTACGATTACGCCCTTCTTCGTTTAGCATTTCTATTGCACACCGAGCGTTTCGACCGTTCGTTCGTTTAATAAAAAAAGAATAATAAGTTTCATTATCTACTTTAGTAAAGATCGAGTTTGATTAGTTTGCAATCTTTAATAAATTAATAACTTAATTAATATATAAATAATAAAACGGCACTTACAAATAAATCGGCAAGCGTCCGTTAAAATATAAATTTCTTTTATCTATTCTTCAGCTATAATAGATATTCGAGCTTATAAATATAATTATAAGCTAATACGATTATAAAGTGTTCTATCGTTTTATATAATAAATTTTTAATTAAATGCTTTTATTTTTAATATTTATCAGATTATATTAATTTTATTTACCGTATAGCAGCAGCCGAAAAGAAAGCTGCAAAGATTATATTTAAATTAAGATTTCTATAAGCACTTTATCTTTATATACTAATTAAACTTTAATAAATTTAAGTAAGTACTTGTTATAACGACCTTGAGCGATTATTTAAAAAATTTATAAAAAAGCGAAAGGATCATATAAAGCTTAAGAAGATTATAAAATTATTATTTAAATTTGAAATTAATAATTATCGAAAGTAAAAGTTGAAAAAAACTAAGTGTTAGATTCTTTTTAAGCGATTAATGAATATATTCGTAACTTCGTAACGGTCGTTAAAGTACTTGCAATTGCAAAACACTCGGTTGTAAAAGTATTTGAATTTTAATTGCTTTTTAAAATTCAAAAGAGCTGATTCCTTTTATATGATTAAAAAGAATCACGCGTATTAGCTAACTAATAAGTTTACTAATTAAGTTAAAAGTCCTTTAACTAATATGATATGCTAAGCGAAGCATGTTAAATAGCCCGTGAACTCTTTTAAATACTACTAGCTAGCTAAGGTCGATATAAATATACCGATATTAAGGTTTATATATAAGAAGGTTGTTCGTAATAGTCAACTTAAGTAAAAAGAGCTTAAAAGTATTAAAAGATATAATTATAATTAAGCTTTAATAAAAAGGAAATAAAAAGAAATGAAAAGATAAAAAAAAAAACCGCTAATTAAAACTTAACGCTCGCAAGAATACTGCTTAAAAAGAATTAAGCGTAAGCAAAACCTTTTTTAAAAATAAACTAACTTAATAAAATATATTTAAATTATAAAATGATATTATATAATATTCAAGTATATAAGACGTTGATATATAAGTTCAAATCAACAATTTAATAGCAAATTCGCTAAAATCTAAACATGTTTTTTTAAGCTATTAATTCGTTTTCATTTTAAATTACTTTAATTACTTACGAAGATACCGATTCATTTCAAAGTCAAGAGTTCGAAAGCTTTATAACTAGTTTCTTTAACCTAATATTATCAGCAACTATTAGATGTTTTAATTAATATTATATTTAAAACGTTAAAGAGATTAAGACTTTTAATACTTAATAGTTATAGACTTTATAATATTCTTAATAATAAAAAGCTAATCAAAATCTTTTGCGAATCGATTAAAATAAAAAGAAAACTTCTTTTATATAAATTGGATTCGTTCAAGCAGTTAAGAAATCAATAAAAGAGCTTGTAGTATATTATAAAAAGTGCGACCGAGCTTTAAAGCATCCGAAGTTAAAAGCTTTTAAAACGAAAGCATTAGCCGATCATTAGAAAACGGATGTTTACAAACGCGTCGTAAGTAAGCTAAAACAAAAGCTTCGGTAAACTCAATTAAGATCTAAATCTCTTTAACGCAATTTAATACGTTTGTTTTTATTTATAAATTTAATTAATAAATTTAATAAATTTGATTAATAAATCTAATTAGTAAATCGGATTAATAAATTTGATTAATAAATCTGATTAATAAATCTGATTAATAAATCGGATTAGTAAATCTAATTAATAAATAATAAAACTAATATCTAATAAACACATTTATTACGAAAAACGCTTTCGTATCAAGACTTAAAATTAACATTTCGAAAAAGTGTTTTAGATATTATATTATTTACGCGAAGCTCGTTTCGAATAATTAATAACTCGGATTAAAAATCTCTTTACGAATTATAAAACTTATATCTTAAGCTCTTTAATATTTTAACTATTAAGCGAGACTTCGACGATAAGATTTTAAAAATTAATCGTTATTTACTAAATAATTTACTAGCTAATTAAAAACTTAGCATTTTATTAAACTATTAGTTTAGTATTAAGCGCTATTTTTTTATATGCATAATCGGAACTGCAATTACAAAAGATTAGCATATGATTTAGCTTATGCTTAGATTTATATACGTTAAGTTTAATTATACAAAAGAAGAATTAACAAGAATTATTTACGAACGCTTTATTAAATTAAGCTTAATAAAAAAGATAATCGCGATTATAACGGATAACGCATTTTCGAATAATATAATAATAAAAGAATTGCTTAAATGCGTCGAAGATGCGTTTAAAAAAAAGCTTTTTATAAGCTAAAAGATTTTATACGTTCCGTATATAGCTTACGTCTTGCAATTATTTTTTAAAGCGTTACTCGGACCGCGATTATCGCTAACGAACGAAAGCTTAAAAAAGCATTAAGAAAAAGATTTTAATATAAACGAGCTAAAAAAAGTAAAAAAACGCGATAAACGAAAGATTATATATACACTTGCGATTATAAGTTTTTTTTTTTTTTTTAAAAATATTTATTAATTATATTTACTAATTATTAATCAACGTACTTAAGTTCGGAAGTTTATTAAGTATATTACGGCTAGCCAACTTCGAAAATCGCGATTTAATAAAACAATAAAAGCTTTTATCGACGATTTAAAGCATCTTTTAACGAAAAGCTTAAAGCTTATTTTAAATGTTGTTATAAAATAAGATTTTATATTCTATATGCTTAATCGATTTATAACTTTTAAAAATGTTATTTAAAGACATTATATAAAGATCGATAAGATAAGTATTTTTAAATTATTTAATACTTAATAAAAGCAAATCTTATAGCTAATCGATATCCTTCGACCGTTTTACTTTTTAACTATGCACTTAAGTAAAAAGCTTAATCTTATTATTTAATACGGATTTTTAATATTCGATAAAATATTCGAACGTTTAAATAAAGCATAAGCACGATTAAAGTCTAAATATATAAAGATTTCGAAAGAAGATCGTAATGATTTTAAATAGATTTTGCAATTAAAAGAAAGCGTTATTAATATTATCGAGAAATTAAATAAGTATTATAAGAAAACGCAAAAGCCGTTAAAAGATATTTTTACTTTCGCGATAATCTTATATCTTGCTATTAAGTTAAAAACTTTCGATTTAAATTTTTCTTAGCTTTACGAAAGTAAAGATTAATTTGCAATATATCGAGCGAAATTCGAAAAGCTTTTTAACGAACATTATAAGTCTTCGATATTTATAGCTTAACGTATTAATAATATTAAAGCAATCGATTGTTAACCGATAACCGCTTTATTACTTCGCGGCAAATTAATACTAAGTTCTTTTTTATAAGCTTCTTTCGAAGATACAAATCACGAGTCGTCGAAAGTGCATAATTATCTTTCAGCTCGTAAGTTTAAAATTTTAATTCAAAACCTTAATTTTATTGATTTTTATTAATTGAGTTTAACGGTCGACGGACGAAAGATTTTAACTTCTTGGCGAAACTTTAAGCTTCGGTACTTTGATCTAGCTCGAATAGCTAAAGATTTTCTATGCATCTTTTTAATTAATGTTTGCGTAAAAAAAGTATTTAATATTGCAAAAGATATTTGCGATTATCGTCGCGGTAATTTATCGCTATTAATAATCGCAAAAGAAATAACTGCTTTATATTTTAAGATATGTAATACTCGCTTAAATAAAACTCGGTACTTATTCAAATCGATTTTAATAAATTATAATAATTTAAATAAAGATTAGCTTAAAAAAGAATTCGAATAAAAAGTATAAAAATTTCAAGAATAGCAAAATCGTTAATTTTAAAGCTTATCTTATTTTAAATATATCTTTGCTTGCGATAATCTTGCGATCGATCAAGACCTTCGAACAATAAGTTTTAAGCAACGAAAAGCTAAGTTAATAATGTTAAAAGCTAAAGTGCGAGAATTACGTAAGTTTAAATAATATTGATTTTATAAATATTTATTAATTATATTAAATAAAAAAGAACTTAAATAAGTTTCAAGATATTAATAAAGATATTTCGTTTAAAATGCGATAACTACGGTACGGAAAGTCTTTAAATTACGAAGGGCATTTAAAAAGTAAATTAATTTACTAGCGATATTTTTACTTTTTATCGATTTATTAATCGATTTACTAATCGATTTACTAATCGATTTACTAACTATTATATAAGATTATATAAAGCGCATTCTTCCGCTTCTTAAAGCAAAGTCGTAGCAAATCGATTATATTCTTTATAAAGAAAACTAAGCAAAGTAAATCAATCGAAAGTAGCTACGGATTTACCTTTCGATAAGCAAACTTAAAATAATATAAATTAAAACGTTTTTAATAATATAAAAAACGAAAACGATTTAGAAAATTCAGATTCGAACGGTACGAACGAATCGATTAGCTTTAAACGCTATATAAACTACAAAAATAAAGTGCAACGAAGTACGATATTATATAATATACGCTTTTATTTAAATATAAATTCTAACTTAAATATTAACGATAGCAAATTTATACGATTAAAACGATTCGAATAATATTTCTTAATAAAATTATTTTAACGCGGAAGAAATATCAAGCTTTAAGCAAAGTGATAAAAAGATAATAAATAGAAAAGAAGCTAATAGAATACCGGACTCAGCTTCGCTATCTTATAAAACTTTAAATGCCGCTCAAACTTCGAAACTTAGTATTTCGAAACTTAAAACTCTTTTAATCATTATTCAAAGTTAAAATAAGTTAATTATTATATATAAATTTAACGACTTTAAATCTAATACTTTTATAAGCGAACGAATTATAAATCTATTATCAACTTTAAAGCGCAAACGAATAAAAAAAAAAAAAGATAATAAAGCGGAATTAATACAAGATAAAAAGAAAAAAGCTTCTTCTAGAATCAAGCGTTTAATTGCAAAGAGTATCGCTCTTACTAAGTTTTATAATTAGCGACTTTAATTTTATTTATTAAATTGCTTTTTTTATATTATTAAGTTTTTATATTTATTTATTTACAATTGATTGCAATAATTAATTAAATTCTTTTTTATCGATATCTTTAGTTTTTTTATTATTATTAATATATTTATATCGACTTTAGCTAGCTAGCTAAGAATACCGGTAGTAGTAGTTAAAAGAAAAGTTCACTCGTGAACCATAGTTCACGAGTCAATTAGCATGCTTCGCTTAAAATGTTATATTAATTAAAAGACTTTTAACTTGATTATAAAACCTTTTAGTTAGCTAATGCACGTAATTCCTTTAATCATAAGTATTACTTTTATTAAACTTTAAAAGAGCTAATTCTTTTTATAACTATTAAGTCTTTTAATAAAGTTAAGTTATTCGTAAAGCTATATAGCCCGTGAACTATAGTTTACGAGTAAGTTACGTATAGCAGCTTTACGTACGCTACGTATAGCAGCCTTACGTAGGTTACGTATAACAGCCTTAAGTACGTTAAGTGTAGCAGCCTTACGTAAGTTACGTGTAGCAGCTTTAAGTACGTTAAGTGTAGCAGCCTTACGTAGGTTACGTATAACAGCCTTACGTAAGTTACGTATAGCAGCCTTAAGTACGTTAAGTATAGCAGCCTTACGTAAGTTACGTATAGCAGCCTTACGTAAGTTACGTATAGCAGCTTTACGTAAGTTACGTGTAACAGCCTTACGTAAGTTACGTATAGCAACCTTAAGTACGTTAATTCTTTCTATGCAGCATTTACTAATCAGATTTACTAATCAAATTTACTAATTAAATTTACTAATTAGATTTACTAATCAGATTTACTAATCAGATTACGTACGGTAAAGCACGTGTTATAACCGAGCTATAGCAGCCTTAAGTACGTTAAGTGTAGCAGCCTTACGTAAGTTACGTATAACAACCTTACGTAATTTACGTGTAGCAGCCTTAAGTACGTTAAGTGTAGCAGCCTTACGTAAGTTACGTATAGCAGCTTTACGTAAGTTACGTGTAGCAGCTTTAAGTACGCGTTAAGTGTGGCAGCTTTACGTAAGTTACGTATAGCAGCCTTACGTAAGTTACGTATAGCAGCCTTAAGTACGTTAATTTTTTTTATACAGCATTTACTAATTAGATTTACTAATCAGATTTATTAATCAGATTTATTAATTAGATTACGTACGGTAAAGCACGTGCTATAACCGAGCTATAGCCGAGCTATAGCAGCCTTAAGTACGTTAAGTGTAGCAGCCTTACGTAAGTTACGTATAGCAGCCTTACGTAAGTTACGTATAATAGCCTTAAGTACGTTAATTCTTTTTATGCAGCATTTACTAATTAGATTTACTAATCAGATTTACTAATCAGATTACGTACGGTAAAGCACGTGCTATAACCGAGCTATAGCCGAGCTATAGCAGCCTTAAGTACGTTAAGTGTGGCAGCTTTACGTAAGTTACGTATAGCAGCCTTACGTAGTTTACGTGTAGCAACCTTAAGTACGTTAAGTATAGCAGCCTTACGTAAGTTACGTATAGCAGCCTTACGTAGGTTACGTGTGGCAGCCTTACGTAAGTTACGTATAGCAGCTTTACGTAAGTTACGTATAGCAGCTTTACGTAAGTTACGTATAGCAGCCTTAAGTACGTTAATTCTTTTTGTACAGCATTTACTAATCAGATTTACTAATCAGATTTATTAATTAGATTTACTAATCAAATTACGTACAGCAAAGCACGTGCTATAGCCGAGCTATAGCCGAGCTAAGCACGTATAGCAAAAAGACGTACAGCATGCAAGGTTTCTTTCCGTGCAGCATTTATTAATCAGATTTATTAATTATATTTATTAATCAGATTTATTAATCAGATTTACTAAGCGAAGCGTTTCTTTTTTGTTCCGCGTCGAATTCGTGTTTTAAATATTATAATTCACTTTTATTAAATCGAAGCATTGTATCGATTATTATTAAGCGACGCGTTGTTTTCTTTGTTCCGCGTCGATTCATTATTTTAAATATTATAATTCACTTTTAATAAATCGAAGTATTGCATCGATTATTATTAAGCGACGCGTTATTTTCTTTGTTCCGCGTCGATTTATTGTTTTAAAACGCGTTATTTTCTTTGTTTTGCGTCGATTTATTATTTTAAATATTATAATTTACTTTTAATAAATCGAAGCAATACTTCGATTACGATTAAGCTATACTTTTATTTTTATATAAGTACTCGCTCTTTTTCTTTTTCTTTTTCTTTTTTTTATTATTACTTTAATACTTAACTTCTCAACTTTAACTTTAACACTCAACTTCTTAACCTTAACCTTAACATTTAACTTCTTAATCTTAACTTCAACACCTAACTTTAACTTCTTAACCTTAATACTTAACTTCAACTTCTTAATTAACTTTAACACTCAATTACAATTACATTTAACTTAAGTAATTATTTTCTTTTTGATTCTTTGCTTTTTGATTTTTTACTTTAAGTTAATTATTTTTTTTATTTAATAATATCGATTCTTTTCTTTTATAACGCTATAATCGAGGTCAACCTTTTTAACATTAATAGCAACAAGCTAATCAACGAAATACTTAGTCGCTATAAAGATTTCGTAGTCGTTTATATTAATAATAGCGTTATTAATTCAATGTTTACTTATTATAATAAAAAAGATACCGCTTTGTTTCCAAGACCAATCGGCCTCGATTACAAATAGAAAGGTCGCAAAGGTTTTATCGACGAGTTCAGCATTAAGCATTACGGTGCTAACAAAGTTAATAATAACATTTATATTCTATGATCACTAATTGATTTTTTATTTAAAAGGAGAGCGCTTAAGTCTTTTATCTCTTCGACCACTTTGTCTTTTTCCTTAACGCAATTAAAAAGCAATTCACTTATAAAGATATCAAGGTTCGATTGATCTTAAATGATCTTACTCTTAAGCTTTTCGATAGCGATTATGCTAAAGCTAAAAGCATTTTAAAAGAGCTATTAATGCTATACCTTTTCACTATCGATAGCACTTTAGTATACAAACGCTTCACTTTTAAGTTCTCGGATGAAAATGAGTTTAAGTAAAGCAACAAGTGCTAAAAGCTAAAAGAGCTACTTGAGTCAAACGAGATTTATTTAAACTATGCTTACAAGCAAAAGCTTGGGCCAAAGGCGGAGACCGAATTGAACGTATTCTACGTAACTGCAAAAGGACGGGTCTTTATCAACTCTTTATAACTAGTAGACTTAAGCTAAAGAACGGGTCTTTACCAACCCTTAAGCCTTTGTAACTAATAAATTTGACTAATACTCTAAGTCTCTAATTAGTAAATATAATTAGTAAATGTGATTAGTAAATGTGATTAATAAATATGATTAGTAAACCTGATTAGTAATTATGCATATGCATATTTTTATGTATATAAACCTTATGGAATAACCCTACGCCTTATAGGGTTTCCCCATAAGGAAGGGCAGAATTTTGTACCCCCCGTGGGTTCCCCCGTGAGGAGGACTCAAAACTCCGTGGGGCCCTATAGGGCCCCATGGAGCAGCCTAATAAAGTCGACGAACTCGACTTAAACTCTTATGCCGTTTTCGACGACTTCGCTGCATTCGCTTTTAAAACCGATTAAAGTGTTAAGATTATCGAAGCTATAAATTAAGAAAAGTCTTTTTTAATTAACTTTATTAAAGATATTCAAACTTCAATTAAAGAATATACCGAACTAGCTAGCGTTCTTAAGTTTGCTAAAAAAGCTTTAATAATAATGCCGTTTACTCGTAAACTACGATTTACGAGTAAAAAAAAAGAAATTAATAAAGTAGGTTTTATAATTAAAAAGTTTTTTAACTTGCAGATTAATGCAATCTATAATCGAATTGATTACTTCGAAGATTAAGTCGCTAACTTAATTTTTCGACGCTTTATTTAATTTTAACTTTAAGTTCGATTCGAAAACCGCGACGAAGCTTTTATTAAGTATACCGTTTAAGATGCTCGAAGTAGAATCAACTTCGAAAGTAAAGTTTAGATTGCTGTTATTAATTACGGATTATAAAGACGAAGAAAAAAAAAAAGTAAAAGATACGAAAATTAAATATAAGATTATAGCTTTTGCGAAAACTCTAAAGACATAACTTAAGCTTTTTATTAATACCGAGATGAATGTAAAGCTTTTAAAGACATAATTAATAAAAAATATATTTATATTAATAATTACGAACGCTTTTGCTTAAAGCTTAAGAAGATCGGCGCTTTTATTATTTAAAAGAAGTAAAAAAAGACTTAGTTTAGATCTATCGTTTTAAACGTTCGTAAAACGGAATACGATAACATTTTAAAAAATCGATTTATTAACGGACTTAAGACTTATAAACACTTGCTCTTTTATTAACAACTAATCTAATAGCTAGCTTAATATTAGCCCGATTAAAATGCTTAACAATCAACTAATTAATTAAAAAAGCTTATTATTATCTTTAAAAGACTAGTCGATACTAAGAATATTAACGTTATAAAGTAGATTAATACGCTTAGCTACTTATCTAGCATAAAAGTTGCTTCGATCGAGATTAACGCTATTATAAAACACAAAACTAAAAAGTCTTTTTTACTTTCGAAAGGATTTAAGCTTATTAAGATCAAAAAGAATATCCGATAACAAAAAGAAAAGAATTATAGCACTTTTAAAGCTCGTGCTTTTTAAAAATCGAATACTATTATAAAGATAGACTTAAAAGACGAGTTGTTCGATAATGTAATTAAAAAAGAGTCTTTTAAACCTTTTAAACTAGCTAAAGCCGACGAAGCTATAAAAGATATAAAAAGAAAGGTTAAGATTATTTAGCGAGTGCTAAAAAAAAAGAAGAAAAAGACTTATAAACAAAAGAAGTTTATTAACTTTTACGTTATTATTAAAGCTTAAGAAAAAGCAATAGCGGCGATTATAAAATCAAAAATCGAAGTTTAAATTAAAGATTTGTTCGGACTTAGCTTTCGCTTCGATAAGCTATTAAGCTATTATATTTTAATAGTTCTTAATGTTAAAGAAAACGTAAAAGTCTTTTAAAGTAAGCTTATTCTTATGAACGCTTTAACTATTAGACGTTTAAGTCGGAATGAAAAAAGCAAGCTAAACTTTTTAACGACGTAAATTCGCAAACAACTTATCGCTCGCAATTGCTTCGAAGTAGCGATAAAAACCTTAAAAGTTTTTATTAATATCGACGGTATAATTAAAAGCAGATCCTTTTTCGATAGCGGATCTAAAGTCAACGTAATAAATAAAAAAGTAGTTAAGATAGCTAAACTATTTATTATAACGGATCGAATTTTAATTTATATTATCGTGTCTAAAGATCTTTATAACTTCGATAAATAAATAAACGACGTCGAAGTTATTATTAGCGGAATTATTAATTACGCTGATTTTTTTATTATTAATAATAGCAATTACGAAGTTATTTTAAGCATGTTTTTTTTCTTAAAATCTTAACTTTCTTTTTTTTATTTCGATAATAATACGATAAAAGCTTCTTTTTAAAACTACGATCGATCTACTTAAAGATAAATTACTATTATAAGAAATAAGTCGGATTTGATCGAAGACTCGAGAAATTAATAGCTAGCATGCAAGTTAAAATAGATACTAAGTTAAAAAAAAGCTTAAAAAGAAATTCCGCTCGTGAATTATAATTTACGAATAGATTAATATAAAAACAATAAAATTATAAAAAAACAATTCAACTTAATATTAAGCAAAGCTTATTAAAATTAAAAACATTAAAAATATTTGCAATTAAACTCGATAAATCGGAAAATTTTATATTTATTATCGATAACGATAAAGACTTTTTAAAAAGAAATATAATAAAAGTTAATACGATATATAAAAGGAAAGCGAAGAAGGTTAAACCGGTAGATTTAAAAGTATTAGATAGAAAGATACTTAAAAAAATCGACGATTAATTTAAGCAAGATAAAAAAGCGAGACTTTTTAAACTTAAAAAACTTTTTTCGAAATACTTTATTAATAAGTTTTTAAATTTAAAAGTTAAATTAAAATTAACGAAAAAACGATTCGAAGCACTTACGATTAGCTTTTAAGTCATTTCGAAAAAGAAAGAGCTGCTTTATTAATGCTTTTTAAATCGAAAAAAAGCGATAGCTTAAGATTTTATTTATCTTAGCTAAGTTTAAAAAGAAGTTATGCTACTTTAAAAGATTAAAACGATGCTTTACGAAGCTTAATAAGAGAAAACGTTTATTATATCGAAAGCTTTATAAGAAATAGTTATCTTTATATTAAAAAAACGATTAAAGCAAAAAGTCTTCGAATTATATTAAAACTTTTATTAAAACAAGTAATTTATTATAACAAAAAAAAAAAAAAAATATAAGCTAATTATTATTGTAATTAAAATGAACCGTATAACGGTTAAAAACGCTAATATTGCTTCGAACGTAAATTAATTCTCGAACGAATTTGCCGGTTTTACGATAGCTACATTTTTAAACTTCTTTTTTAAATACGATCAATTCTTTTTCAACGTTAAATTTAAAAATATAATAGCTATTCAAACGCTTATCGAACTGCTTCGGATAACTCGGATACTTATAAAAGCAATTAATTCGATTGCTTAATTCGTTAAAGTCATTTATAAGATCTTTATAAATTGTATTCTTAACGTTTGCTTGCTTTATATAAATAACGTAAGAGTTAAAAGATTTCGATCTTTTTATAATTACGAAAAAGTTTTGCTCGAAATACAACGATTCGTTTTAAAACATATTTAAAACATCGATAAAGTGTTCGTAAAGTTTAAAAGAGCTAAAACGACCGTCGGAACGAAGTCTTAATATTATATACTTAGCTTTAATATCGTTAAATTCGTTACGAATAACGAAAGACGCTACTTTTAAACCGTTAAAATTAAAAAGATATTAAAATAAATTAAATACGAAAATGTATCGAAAGCGCGAGCTTTTATTAAGATCGTAGTTTATTATAAAATCTAAATCAAAAACTTCTTTACGATTGCTACTTTAATTTACGCGATTATAAAAAAGAAAGTCGAATTCGAATAATTAAAGCTTTAATAAGAAGCGATAAAGCTGCTTAAAGAAGCTTTGCTCTTTGCTTTCGCTTTTATTAAGATCGATTATAATAAAGACGGAAAGAAAATTTACTTGACGGTAGACGTTAGTTTTAAAAGATAAAGAGTAATATTATAGCAAAAAGATTCCGATAAAAAGCGACATTTTATTAAGTTCGAAAGTAATCTTTAAAACTTTGCAAAGAGTAAATACGACGCGATTAAGCGAGAATACCGCGGTGCTTTAAAAGTTATAAAAAAGATAAAAAGCGAATTATATAAAGTTTATTTTATTTTAAAAACCGACGCTAAAGTATTAATTAATTAATTTAACGGATTAGCAAGCGATTTACTTTAAGCTTTCGTTACGAACTAAATTGCGTAAATAAGATTAATAGATTTTAAAATCAAGCATATCTTTAAAATTAAAAACATAATAGCGAACGGTCTTTTTAAAAGAAAAAAAAAGCATCTTTTAAATATTAAAAAAAGAAAAGAAAAAAATATTAACGATTAAGTTATTAACGAGCTAAACATTGTTTTAATATTTTCGATTAAACGATTCGTAAACTATAGTTTACGAGTTAAAAAAAGAGTTTTAAAACACGATTATTCGCTCGACTTTAAGCTTATTGCTTAATTCTTTATTACTTTTAAACGCTTTCTTTCGATCAAGACTTACGACTTTTAAAAGTTTAAGAATAAAGCATTTAATTACTTGGTTAAAGATAATCACTTTTATAAGCGAACAAACAATTTTTATTCGATTAAGTTAATTGTCGACGGAACTTAAAGACGTTATACTACTATTTCCGATTTTTATCGAAAATCCGGATATAAAAAAGCTAAATCAATTTATTACCGTACGTTAAAACTCTTTTTTTAAAATAAATGCTACGAAGACTGTAAAGCTTTCGTTTAAAGTTATAAGCTTTATTAAAAACGCAAAGCTAAACGAATAAAAAACCTTTTATATTCGATTTAACTTATTTAAATATAGTTAAAAGTCAGCTTAAACGTATTACGAGTACTTATTATCGATAAAAAGATAACTTGCTTTGTACTAGTTAAAGAAGATCTATTTAAATGGTTAGAAAAGCGATTATTTCGATCGGCTAACGCCGAATTTATTATTAAATTTTTTTAAAAGAATATCGTTTGCCGCTACGGATTGTTCGAAAGATTAATTATCGATAAAAGACTCGAAAACAAAGCAGTTGTTAAAGCCTTCGCTATTAAATATAAAATCAAAAGGGTTTAAATCTCGAATTATAATTTAAAAGCAAATAAAATAATCGAGAAAAAAGATAAAGACATCTTAAATAGCTTATCGAAAGTTATAAATAAAAGATTTAAAGATTAAGTTCGCAAATTCAATAAAATGCTTTTTGCGGTCTAAATATCGATATACGCACTTATTAAAGTTATCTTTTTTTTTTTAAACTACGGACGAAAAGCTAAGCTACTTTTAGAATCACGATAGCTAGTTTAAAAGTTATTATTATAACAAAAAGTTCGATCTTGCGCTAACTTGTTTGCTATAAAGTTTAAATAATTAAAACTTTAAAACGAAAATATCGACGAGATTATTTTAAAAAAAAAACGCTATCGACTTGCTATTAAAGCTATTTAAGAACGAATCAAGATCTTAAAATCGAAACTTATTAAAAAGAAAGACTTAATACTATTTTACGACGTTAAACGCAGCATCGATATATCCGCGGATATTAAACTAAATTATAAGTAGCTAAGATTTTATATCGTCTTTAAAGCTTACGATAAAAGATATTATAAACTTTAAAAAACCGATAAGACTAAGCTTAAAAGCACTTTTGCAACTAATCGCTTTAAACGATTCTACCGCCGCGATCAAACCTTTTTTCTTTTTAATAAAGACGACGAAAAAGAAAAAGAAAAGGATTCGGATTCTTCGGACAACTTAAACCTTAGCGAATACGAGCTTTTCGACGACGGCAAAAGTGAACTATTCAATTTAAAAGTAACTTTTAAACTTAAGTCTATTAACTTTTAAATTATTCTTTTAATATTTTCGAAAGAATAAAAACTAGCTTATAAAATTATTTTTTAATTTGTTTTCCTTTACTTTGTTTTTCTTACTTTCGTATCTTTTTTTTGTTTTTTACTTATTTTATAAAAGGACGTGCTTTTAATAATCATTCTTTTTGTTTTAATAAAGAAAAGTATTTTTTACGTTTGTTTTCTTATTTTTAGACTTGCTTTTTATTGTATTCTCGATTTTTTCTTTGTTCTTCTTACTTTATTAGCTATTCACTTATTTTATACAAATTATTCTTATTATTTAATTGTTTTTTATTTGTTTAAGTTTATACAATTATTTCTTATTTCTTATTTAAAACTATTCTTTTGTTTTAAGCGTGCTTAACCACGTGTATTCGAAAGTGAATTGCTGTTAGAAAGAGTAAGTCCTTTTTATAAATGTACTTATATAAGAAAGCTTTTTCTTCTTTCTTTTTAATATTTTCTTTCTTTATATAATAATAATTTTAATAACACTACTATTACCTTTTTTTTATAATTATATAATACTATATTAATATTAACGATTTTAATTATCATTTAGTTAATTACTATTATTATTAGCTTTTATTCCGTTATTTTATATTTAGCTCGTAAATCGTAGTTCACGAGTCAGATATGCTTCTTAAGTTAGCCGCCGTTAAAAGAAAAGCTTTTGTCCGTAATGCACTTTTTAGCTTACTAATAAACGAAGAGCAAGCCGCTTTAGCTTGATAATCGAGTTTCGAGCTAAAGTTCGAAAGACGAGTTATTAAGACTTTCGATAAGTTCTTTTAAACTTATTATTAAATAAGCAACTTTAATCAATTAGCTATGCTTAAAATAACAACTTTCGATTTTAATAATAAATTAAGTAAAGAAGACGACTTGATCTTGTAATACGATTAATTCTTGCGAGCTGAATGCGTAAAAAAGAATATAAACGTTAAAGACTTTCTTTCGGCTTACGATTAGTTTACTATTAAAATCATCGCTATCTATTCTTTACGTAATAAAAACGCCGAAAGACATAGACGAATTAAAAGAGCTTTCGACGGCGCTCGAAAGCAATTGCTATATAACGACTACTTTAAAGCTATATACACTTTAATCCGTAACGCTCGTTAATTAAGCGTTATTCTAAAGAACTGCACTTTTAACGCTTACGCTATCTAGGCTGCTCCATGGGGCCCCATGGGGCCCCACGGAGTTTTGAGTCCTCCCCACGGGGAAACCCACGGGGGGTACAAAATTCTGCCCCTCCTTATAAGGAAACCCTATAAGGCGTAAAGTTACTTTATAAGGTTTATATACATAAAAATATGCATATGTATAATTACTAATCAAGTTTATTAATCACATTTATTAATCACATTTACTAATCACATTTACTAATCACATTTACTAATCACATTTACTAATCACATTTACTAATCAAAGACTTAGAGTATTAATCAAATTTACTAGTTACAAAGGCCCAAAGGTTGGTAAAGACCCGTTCTTTAGCCTAAGTCTACTAGTTACAAAAAGTTGATAAAGACCCGTCCTTTTGCAGTTACGTAAAATACGTTCAACTCGGTCTCCGCCTTTAGCCCAAGCTCTTGCTTGTAAGCATAGTTTAAATAAATCTCGTCTGACTTAAGTAGCTCTCTTAGCTTTTGGCACTTGTTGCTCTACTTAAACTTATTTTTATTCGAGAACTTAAGGGTGAAGCGTTTATATACTAAAGTGCTATCGATAATAAAAAGGTATAACATTAATAGCTCTTTTAAGATGCTTTTAGCTTCGGCATAATCGTTATCGAAAAGCTCAAGAGTAAGATCACTTAAGATCAATCGAACCTTGACATCCTTATAAGTGAATTGCTTTTTAATTGCGTTAAGGAAAAAGACAAAGTAGTCGAAGAGATAAAGGACTTAAGCGCTCTCCTTTTAAATAAAAAATCAATTAATAATTATAAAATATAAATGTTATTATTAACTTTGTTAGCACCGTAATGCTTAATGCCGAACTCGTCGACAAAACTTTTACGACTCTTTTATTCGTAATCGAAGCCGATTAGTCTTAAAAACAAAGCGGTATCTTCTCCGTTATAGCAAGTAAACATTGAATTAACAACGCTATTATTAGTATAAACGATTACGAAATCCTTGTAACGATTAAGTATCTCGTTGATTAGCTTATTGCTATTAGTGCTAAAAAGGTTGACTTCGACTATAGCGTTATAAAAGAAAAGAATCGACATTGCTAAATAAAGAAAATAATTAGCTTAAAGTAAAGAATTAAAAAGCAAAGAATTAAAAAGAAAATAATTACTTAAGTTGAATATAGTTGTAATTAAGTGTTAAAGTTAGTTAAAAAGTTAAAGTTAAGTATTAAAGTTGAGAAGTTGAAGTTGGGTGTTAAAGTTAAAGTTGAGAAGTTAAGTGTTAAGGTTGAAGTTGAGAAGTTAGATGTTAAGGTTAAGGTTGAGAAGTTAAGTGTTAAAGTGATAATAAAAAAAAGAAAAGGAAAAAGAAAAAGAGCGAGTACTTATATAAAAATAAAAGTATAGCTTAATCGTAATCGAGGCATTGCTTCGATTCATTAAAAGTGAATTATAATATTTAAAATAATGAATCGACGCAGAATAAAGAAAATAACGCGTTTTAAAATAATGAATCGACGCAGAACAAAAAAAATAACGCGTCGCTTAATGATAATCGATATAATACTTCGATTCATTAAAAGTGAATTATAATATTTAAAACAATAAATCGACGCGAAACAAAGAAAACAACGCGTCGCTTAATAATAATCGATGCAATGCTTCGATTTAATAAAAGTGAATTACAATATTTAAAACACGAACTCGACGCGGAACAAAGAAAGAACGCTTCGCTTAGTAAATCTGATTAGTAAATCTGATTAGTAAATGTGATTAGTAAATCTAATTAGTAAATGCTGCACGAAAAGAAACTTTGCATGCTGCACGTCTCTTTGCTACACGTGCTTAGCTCGGCTATAGCTCGGCTATAGCACGTGCTTTGCCGTACGTAATCTGATTAGTAAATCTAATTAATAAATCTAATTAATAAATTTAATTAGTAAATGCTATATAGAAAAAATTAACGTACTTAAAGCTGCTATACGTAACTTACGTAAGGCTGCTATACGTAACCTACGTAAAGCTGCTATACGTAACCTACGTAAGGCTGTCATACGTAACCTACGTAAGGCTGCTATACGTAACTTACGTAAGGCTGCTACACTTAACGTACTTAAGGCTGCTACACGTAAACTACGTAAGACTGCTATACGTAACTTACGTAAAGCTGCCACACTTAACGTACTTAAAGCTGCTATAGCTCGGCTATAGCTCGGCTATAGCACGTGCTTTACCGTACGTAATTTAATTAATAAATCTAATTAGTAAATCTGATTAGTAAATGCTGCATAAAAAGAATTAACGTACTTAAGGCTATTATACGTAACTTACGTAAGGCTGCTATACGTAACCTACGTAAAGCTGCTACACTTAACGTACTTAAAGCTGCTATAGCTCGGCTATAGCTCGGCTATAGCACGTGCTTTACCGTACGTAATCTGATTAATAAATCTGATTAATAAATCTGATTAGTAAATCTGATTAGTAAATGCTGTATAAAAAGAATTAACGTACTTAAGGCTGTTATACGTAACTTACGTAAAGCTGCTATACGTAACTTACGTAAAGCTGCTATACCTAACGCGTACTTAAGGCTGCTATACGTAACCCACGTAAAGCTGTTATACGTAACTTACGTAAGGCTGTTATATTTAACGTACTTAAGGCTGCTACACGTAAACTACGTAAGGCTGTTATACGTAACTTACGTAAGGCTGCTACACTTAACGTACTTAAGGCTGTTATAGCTCGGCTATAGCACGTGCTTTACCGTACGTAATCTGATTAGTAAATCTAATTAGTAAATCTGATTAGTAAATCTGATTAGTAAATTTGATTAATAAATCTGATTAGTAAATGCTGCATAAAAAGAATTAACGTACTTAAGGCTGCTATACGTAACTTACGTAAGGCTGCTATACGTAACTTACGTAAAGCTGCTATACGTAACTTACGTAAGGCTGCTATACGTAACTTACGTAAGGCTGCTATACTTAACGTACTTAAGGCTGCTATACGTAACCTACGTAAGGCTGCTATACGTAACTTACGTAAAGCTGCTACACTTAACGTACTTAAGGCTGCTATACGTAACTTACGTAAGGCTGCCACACTTAACGTACTTAAGGCTGCTATACGTAACTTACGTAAGGTTGCTATACGTAGCGTACGTAAAGCTGCTATACGTAACTTACTCGTAAACTATAGTTCACGGGCTATATAACTTTACGAATAACTTAACTTTATTAAAAGACTTAATAGTTATAAAAAGAATCAGCTCTTTTAAAGTTTAATAAAAGTAATACTTATAATTAAAAGAATTACGTGCACTAGCTAACTAAAAGGTTTTATAATTAAGTTAAAAGTCTTTTGATTAATATAACATTTTAAGCGAAGCATGCTAACTGACCCGTGAACTATAGTTCACGGGTAAACTCTTCTTTTAACTATTACTACTAGTATTTTTAGCTAACTAGTTAAAGTCGATATAGATATATTAATAATAATAAAAAAACTAAAGATATCGATAAAAAAGAATTTAATTAATCATTACAATCAATTGTAAATAAATAAATACAAAAACTTAATAATACAAAAAAAGCAATTTAGTAAATAAAATCAAAGTCGCTAATTATAAAACCTAGTAAAAGCGATACTCTTTGCAATTAAACGCTTGATTTCAAAAGAAGCTTTTTTCTTTTTATCTTATATTAATCCCGCTTTATCATCTTCTTTTTCTTCTATTCGTTTGCGCTTTAAAATTGATGATAGATTTATAATTCGTTCGCTTATAAAAGTATTAGATTTAAAGTCGTTAAATTTATATATAATAATTAACTTATTTTAATTTTAAATAACGATTGAAAGAGTTTTAAGTTTCGAAATACTAAGTTTCGAAGTTTAAGCGGCATTTAAGGTTCTATAAGATAGCGAAGCCGAGTCCGATATTCTATCAGCTTCTTTTCTACTTATTATCTTTTTATCACTTTGCTTAAAGCTTGATATTTCTTTTGCGTTAAAATAATTTTATTAAGAAATATTATTCGAATCGTTTTAATCGCATAAATTTGCTATCGCTAATATTTAAATTAGAATTTATATCTAAATAAAAGCGTATATTATATAATATCGTACTTCGTTGCACTTTATTTTTATGGTTTATATAGCGTTTAAAGCTAATCGATTCGTTCGTACCGTTCGAATCTGAATTTTCTAAATCGTTTTCGTTTTTTATATTATTAAGAACGTTCTAATTTATATCATCTTAAGTTTGCTTATCGAAAAGTAAATCCGTAGCTACTTTCGATTGATTTACTTTGCTTGGTTTTCTTTATAAAGAATATAATCGATTTGCTACGACTTTGCTTTAAAAAGCGGAAGAATGCGCTTTATATAATCTTATATGATAGTTAATAAATCGATTAGTAAATCGATTAGTAAATCGATTAGTAAATCAATAAAAAGTAAAAATATCGCAAGTAAATTAACTTACTTTTTAAATGCCCTTCGTAATTTAAAGACTTTCCGTACCGTAACTATCGCATTTTAAACGAAACATCTTTATTAATATTTTAAAACCTATTTAAGTTCTCTTTTATTTAATATAATTAATAAATATTTATAAAATCAATATTATTTAAACTTACGTGATTCTCGCACTTCAGCTTTCAATATTATCAACTTAACCTTTCGTTGCTTAAAACTTATTATTCGAAAGTCTTGATCGATCGCAAAATTATCGCAAGCAAAGATATATTCAAAACAAAATAAGCTTTGAAATTAACGATTTTGCTATTCTTAAAATTTTTATACTTTTTATTCGAATTCCTTTTCAAGCTAATCTTTATTTAAATCATTATAATTTATTAAAATCGATTCGAATAAGTACCGAGCTTTATCTAAGCGAGTATTACACATCTTGAAATATAAAGCAGTTATTTCTTTTGCGATTGTTAATAGCGATAAATTACCGCGATAATAATCGCAAATATCTCTTGCAATATTAAATACTTTTTTTACGCAAACATTAATTAAAAAGATGTATAAAAAATCTTTAGCTATTCGAGCTAGATCAAGGTACCGAGGCTTAAGGTTTCGCCAAGAAGTCAAAATCTCTCGTCCGTCGACCGTTAAACTCAATTAATAAAAATCAATAAAATTAAGGTTTTAAATTAAAATTTTAAACTTACGAGCTAAAAGATAATTATGCATTTCCGACGACTCGTAATTTATATCTTCGAAAGAAGCTTGTAAAGAAGAACTTAGCATTAATCTGCCGCGGAATAATAAAGCGGCTATCGATTGACGATCGATTGCTTTGATATTATTAATACGTTGAGTTATAAATATCGAAGACTTATAATGTTTGTTAAAAAGCCTTTCGAATCTCGCTTGATATATTACAAACTAATCTTTACTTTCGTAAAGCTAAGAAAAATTTAAATCGAAAGTCTTTAGCTTAATAGCAAGATATAAGATTATCGCGAAAGCAAAAATATCTTTTAGCGGCTTTTGCGTTTTCTTATAATACTTATTTAATTTCTCGATAGTATTAATAACGCTTTCTTTTAATTGCAAGATTTATTTAAAATTATTACGATCTTTTTCCGAAATCTTTATATATTTAGACTTTAATCGTGCTTATACTTTATTTAAACGTTCGAATATTTTATCGAATATTAAAAATCCGTATTAAATAGTAAGACTAAGCTTTTCATTTAAGTGCATAGTTAAAAGGTAAAACGGTCGAAGGATATCGATTAGCTATAAGATTTGCTTTTATTAAGTATTAGATAATTTAAAAATACTTATCTTATCGGTCTTTATACAATATCTTTAAATAATATCTTTAAGAGTTATAAATCGATTAAGCATATAAAATGTAGAATCTTATCTTATAACAACATTTAAAACAAACTTTAAGCTTTTCGTTAAAAGATGCTTTAAATCGTCGATAAAAGCTTTTATCGTTTTATTAAATCGCGATTTTCGAGGTTAGTTAGCCGTAATACACTTAACAAACTTCCGAACTTAAGTACGTTGATTAATAATTAATAAATATAATTAGTAAATATTTTTAAAAAAAAAAAAAAAACTTATAATCGCAAGTATATATGCAATCTTTCGTTTATCGCGTCTTTTTGCTTTTTTTAGCTCGTTTATATCAGAATCTTCTTCTTAATGCTTTTTTAAGCTTTCGTTCGTTAGCGATAATCGCGGTCCGAGCAACGCTTTAAAAGATAATTGCAAGACGTAAGCTATACACGGAACGTATAAAATCTTTTAGCTTATAAAAAGCTTTTTCTTAAACGCATTTTCGACGCATTTAAGCAATTCTTTTATCATTATGTTATTCGAAAATGCGTTATCCGTTGTAATCGCGATTATCTTTTTTATTAAATTTAATTTAATAAAGCGTTCGTAAATAATTCTTGCTAATTCTTCTTTTGCATAATTGAACTTAACGTATATAAATCTAAGCATAAGCTAAATCATATGCTAATCTTTTGTAATTGCAATTCCGATTATGCATATAAAAGAATAGCGCTTAATGCTAGACTAATAGTCTAATGAAATGCTGAGTTTTTAATTAGCTAATAAATTATCTAGTAAATAACGATCAATTTCTAAAATCCTATCGTCGAAGTCTCGCTTAATAGTTAAAGCATTAAAGAGCTTAAGATGTAGGTTTTGTAATTCGTAAAGAGATTTCTAATTCGAATTATTAATCATTCGAAACGAGCTTCGCGTAAATAATATAACATTTAAAACACTTTTTCGAAATGCTGATTTTAAGTTTTAATGCGAAAGCGTTCTTCGTAATAGATATGTCTATTAGATATTAGTTTTATTATTTATTAATCAGATTTACTAATCTAATTTACTAATTAAATTTACTAATCAGATTTACTAATTAGATTTATTAATCAGATTTACTAAATTTATTAACCGAATTTATAAATAAAAACAAACGTACCAAATTGCGTTAAAGAGATTTAGATCTTAATTAAATTTGCCGAAGCTTTTGTTTTAGCCCACTTACGACGCGTTTACAAACATCCGTTTTCTAATAATCGGCTAATGCTTTCGTTCTAAAAGCCTTTAGCTTCAGATGCTTTAAAGCTCGGTCGTACTTTTTACAGCATATTACAAGCTCTCTTATTGATTTCTTAGCTGCTTAAACGAATCTAATCTATACAAAAGAAGTTTTCTTTTTATTTTAATCGATTCGCAAAAGATTTTAATTAGCTTTTTATTATTAAAAATACTATAAGGTCTATGACTACTAAGTATTAAAAGTCTTAATCTCTTTAACGTTTTAAATATAATATTAATTAAAACATTTAATAATTGCTGATAATACTAAGCTAAAGAAACTAATTGTAAAGCTTTCGAACTCTTGACTTTGAAATAGATCGGTATCTTCGTAAGTAATTAAAGTAATTTAAAATGAAAACGAATCAATAGCTTAAAAAAACATGTTTAAATTCTAGCGAATTTGCTATTAAACTGTTGATTTGAACTTATATATCAACGTCTTATATACTTGAATATTATATAACATCATTTTATGATTTAAATATATTTTATTAAGTTAGTTTATTTTTAAAAAGAGTTTTACTTACGCTTAATTCTTTTTAAACAGCATTTTTGCGAGCGTTAAGTTTTAACTAACGGTTTTTTTTTTTATCTTTTTATTTCTTTTTATTTCCTTTTTATTAAAGCTTAATTATAATTATATCTTTTAACACTTTTAAGCTCTTTTTACTTAGGTTGACTATTACGAATAACCTTTTTATATATAGACTTCAATGTCGATATATCTATATCGACCTTAGCTAACTAGTAGTATTTAAAGGAGTTCACGGGCCACTTAACATGCCTCGCTTAGCATATCACACCAGTCAAAGGACCTTTAACTTAACTAATAAACTTATTAGTTAGCTAGTACGCGTGATTCCTTTTAATCATATAAAAGGAATCAGCTCTTTTGAATTTTAAAAAGCAATTAAAATTTAAATACTTTTATAACCGAGTGTTTTGTAATTGCAAGTACTTTAACGACCGTTACGAAGTTACGAATATATTCTTTAATCGCTTAAAAAGAATCTAACACTTAGTTTTTTTCAACTTTTACTTTCGATAATTATTAATTTCAAATTCAAATAATGATTTTATAATCTTCTTAAGCTTTATATAATCCTTTCGCTTTTTTATAAATTCTTTAAATAATCGCTTAAGGTCGTTATAACAAGTACTTACTTAAATTTATTAAGGTTTAATTAGTATACAAAGATAAAGTGCTTATAGAAATCTTAATTTAAATATAATCTTTGCAGCTTTCTTTTCGGCTGCTGCTATGCGGTAAATAAAATTAATATAATCTGATAAATATTAAAAATAAAAGCATTTAATTAAAAATTTATTATATAAAACGATAGAACACTTTATAATCGTATTAGCTTATAATTATATCTATAAGCTCGAATATCTATTATAATTAAAAAATAAATAAAAGAAATTCATATTTTAACGGACGCTTACCGATTTATTTATAAGTGCCGTTTTATTATCTATATATTAATCAAGTTATTAATTTATTAAAGATTGCAAACCAATTAAATTCGATCTTTACCGAAGTAAATAATGAAACTTATTATTCTTTTTCTATTAAACGAACGAACGATCGAAACGCTCGGTGTGCAATAGAAATGCTAGACGAAAAAAAGCGTAATCGTGGCTAATTAATTAAAATAAACGAATATCGAGTTAAGCGGTTTTTAAATAACGGCTATAAAATTAAACTATCTGTTAAATAGATCAGTAAAAACGAATATAACGACGGATATTATAGAATTAATATTGTTAGCGGGTAAAAGACTTTTTATATATAAAAAAAAAGTATCGCAAGAAAAGAAAATAATAAATTCGATAGCTTGCGAAAGCCTCTTGAATTTCATTATTATAAATTAATAGATGAGTTTATATAGATAGTTTTAAAATCGTTATTATATTAAATAAAATATATATATAATTAACTTTAAATATAATTCATAAATTTAAATATTAAAATAATTTATTAATAAATTTATATCGATTTTAAATACAACAAGTCGGTCAATTCTTTTGATTCAAAACTTTAAGATGTGACGACCTTAAGCGATTACTTAAAAGAATTCACGAAAGCGCGGAAGTTTATATAAAAGCTTAAGAGAATTTAAAAGTAATGATTTAAAATTAACAATTACCGAGTATAAAAGTCGAAGGTAGCTAAGGTCTATATACACGAAAGTAGAAGCGCTAAGGACTCGTAAACCATAGTTCATAAGTCAAAAGCGGAGAATAAGAAAATACAAAGAATACAAAAGAAAAAATAAAAGAAGTAGCTTAGCGCATGTAAAGTGCGTCCAAGAGACCTAGCGTATCGTTACACAAGAAACCGACGATTAGTAAATGTAATTAGTAAATATAATTAATAAATATAATTAGTAAATATAATTAGTAAATATGATTAATAAATATAATTAATAAATATAATTAATAAATATAATTAGCAAATATGATAAGTAAATATAATTAATAAGTATTATTAATAAATATAATTAATGAATAAGATAAATAAAAGTATTTTTATAAAATACAAAATTTATAATTAATCGTAAATTCTATTCTATATAAACTTAAGTATTAAGTTTAAGAATAATCTCAATTCCGTATCGCTATCTTTAACGCCGTAAAACAACTCCGGAGCTAGCTCGTCTTTTTTCTAAATCAATTGCATAACGCGTTAAAATAAAATAAAATCGCAATCAGCTTCTTTAAATTTAGCATTCTTTTCGAATCCTTTCATATTCTATTAAGCGGCTAGACCCGGCAATTCGTATTTAATCTTATCGGTATTTGCTTTAATTTTAGCTCGCTAATACTTCTTTTCATTAAAAGAAAAGTAGACGTAAAGAGGCTTGATTAAATAAAGATTAAAAGTTATAATATTAATTTAGTTGATTAAAAGTATAATAAAATGAATTCTTACTTAATTCGTTTTGAAACCGTGTTTGTTAAGTCTTAAGTTATTAATTCAAAGAAAGCTTCTCTACTTTTTAAATTAGCAGCTCGGCACTTCTTTATTAAAGACCGCGCTATATTTTGTTAATAACGACGAAATTGCTAAACGGTCATTATATAGCGTAACTTTATATTATTAGCAAAATATAAATATTTAAATAAAATAAATGCTTACTTATGCGTGCTAACGTGCTAATTGCCGAGTGACCTTCTTTATCTCTTTATCGGTAATCGAAACGTATCTATCGCGAAGTATATTATTATTTTCTTCTTCGTCTTTTCGCAAATTAAATTCTTTATAAACCTTTTCGTTTGAATTAAATACTTTATTAACTTAATCGTTATTCAAGTATTTTTTATTATTAAATCTAATTGTAAAAGAAGCGGCTTGCATAGCAAGATTATCCGCGTAGATGCTTTGATTCTTTTTAAAATCGATTAATAAATTGCTTAATAAATCAAAGAAAAGAAAAAGTACCGTTTATCTATAAGATTCTTTCGCATTTCGGCTTATCGAGTTTTCTTTTTAGCTTCTAATGCTTAAGAATATTTTAAGGTTTGTTTTTAAATTGCAAAAAGCTGATTAACGGCCGCTTGATCTCGTCTTTTAGCTTTTCGAAGCTCATTTGCTTAAAGATCTTGTTTCAGCTTTGCTGTACGAGCATTGGCCTTTATCGTATAAGGATTAATTGATAATTGGCCTCTTTTTGGCCTTCCTTTTTAAGAAAAATTAATAAATTAATAAAAGTTAGAATACTACGTAAAAAAGATATTTACTTTACGCTTGCCAAGGTTTCTTAGCACCGGATTGCTTGCCGCCACGATTGCCGTCGTATCGGCCGCATTTTAAGAAAGACGTTTTTAATTAGTAAATAAATTAATAAATAAGAAAATGATTTTTATTACAAATTTTTTAATCCTTTTTATCAAATCAAGCTAATCTGTATTTGCAATAATACCTTCTATTGAATTAAGCTAATAAGCGGCCATATTAAATAGTATTATAAAAAAGCTAAACGTTAAAAGTAATTGTTTAAAGTAAAATCAAAAGTAATAAAATAAAAGTGTTAAGATTAAAAGTAAACTCGTACATTTTATTTTTAAAACATCTTAGCGCGGCCGCTAATGAATTCACGAAGTAATAAAGCAGCCGCAGCTAAGATAAGGCGGCCGCAGCTAAGATAAAGCGGCCGCTTCGCGCAATTTTTACTTTATAAAGTAAAGTTTAATTCTTTTTTATTATTACTTAGTAATCAATTACAACTATCGCTTTCTTATTTGCTACGCTTTTAAATACAACGCTATTCATTGCTTTGTAAAGTCGTCTTTTTCTTATTTAAAATTATCAACTTATTAATTGTAAATTAAATTATCGCGATCAGGTCTTTTTATTAATACTTTCAAATAGCCTTTTTACTAAACGAACTTTTGCTTTTAGACCGACCTCTTTTTACCGATATATCAAGTATTACGGCTAAAAGAGATAACGCAAGCTAAGATAAGTTAATTGATAAAGCAATTAAGAATCAAGCGATTGAAAGTCAAGCGGCTAAAAGTCAGGCGGCTAAAGGTCAGGCGGCTAAGGGTTAGGCGGCTAAAGGTCAAGCAGATAAGGACGAAGCATAAGAAAGTAAAGCAGATATAATACGCGGCGAAAGCGTAAAAAAAGAAAACTTAAATTTGCAAAGTGAACAAAGTAAGTTTATATTTAATTAATTAGAATACTACTAATACTTTTTTAATTACTTTGCTTAGCGCAAATCTTTATCTTCAGTTTAACAAAGCTCAATTAGCTACGAATGCGCTAAATTCTACTTTTGCTAAGCGCCGCGCTATTACAACTCGATAGCTATCCGATTAGTATTTAATTAGTAAATTGATTAGTAAATCAATTGCAAATAGCTAATAAGCATTTACAGAAATTCTTAAAACCTCGCGCGGTATTACAAGTCTATAACAAAGAACCGATTTATCTTCGTCCTTTTCTCGCCGAATTTCTTAAGGTCAAGCTAATAAGTATTAATTACTTTATTAATTAATAATTACTAATTTTTATTATTTTAAGTGACGCTCTTTAAATACTAACAAACTCTCGCGCAAATACAGATTAGCACTTATTATCTCTTAGACTTCGATCCGATAATATTTTTGACTTATAATTAATAAATATTTACTAATTAAATTTTTCTTTAGCAAACGCAATCAGATTTACTTCGGCTATTCAATCCGAAATGAACAAAAGCATCGTTCTTAATAATATTAGCATAAGTACTAATAGCTTTTAATAAGTTTAATCTTTTTAAACCTTTTTCTTTCGTTCGCTAATTGTTTTAAAACTGCTTTAAAAGCAATATAACAATCGACGAGCTAAGCGAGTGCATCAGCTCAGCTTTAAAACGAAGATCCGTTTTACGACTTAAGTGCTAGAAACAATTCTTTTGCAGCTGTTAAACCTTCTTCTGCTTTTACTAGCAATCGCATTAAAAAAGCTTTCGCGCAAAAAGCTCTTAAAAGGTCTTTTATTGTCTCGAGCTTAATTATAACTACAAAAACCGCAACGAAGACGATGCTTTATAATAATACAAATAAAAAAGAGCAAAGCGATGATAAAGAAAACTTAAGTAAAAATGATATTTTTCTTTCTTAATACAAAAGAGCTAAAAAATCACTTTCGACGGCTAGAGCTGTTCGCTCCGTTCTATCAGCTAGCAAATCACTTTCGGCAATTAAAACTTCTTCTCGTCAAAAATCTAAAAAAAGCAAGTATCTTAAGAAGTCTACAATTATTGCGAAAAAAAAAAGTCTAAGTTAACGAAAGCGCCGTCGCTACAAGCTAAAAAGTAAGTTCAATCAATTAATAAATTGATTCTCAAGTATAATTACTAATTTATATAACTACTACGTTAAGAAAGATCTAACGATATTAAAAAAGCACCGAGCTTCTTATTAAAAAGACTCCTTTTTAGCGTTTTGTTCGAAAGATCACTTACGATTTTAAACAAAACTTTAAATTTTAAAGCGGTGCTTTAAAATGTTTACAAGAAGCTTTAAAAGCATTCTTCGTAAGAGAGTTTGAAAGTAAGTACTTATATATTTATTTATTAATCGATTTACTAATCGATTTACTAATCGATTTATTAATCACTTTTAATAACGAACTTATATGCTATTCACGCTAAACGAGTAACGATTCAAAACAAAGATATAGCGTTAGTTAAAAAATTGCGAGAAATCATAACTAAAAGTTTTATTTAATAATTTTAGTTTATTATAATATAATACAATGTAATTGTAAAGTATAACATATATGATTAATAAATATAATAAATAAATATAATAATTAAGTAAAATTAATAAATATTCGTAAATTTGTTTTATTTTTAACGGCTCCACATATATTATTTTTAGCTGTCCTACTTTAAACCCATAAGGTTTCCTTATCCTCCGTAAGGAATTTGACTTAAAAAAATCCTCTTTATAGGGTTTAAAAAAAAAAGTCCCTTATCGGCCAAGACCCTATAAGGGGAATGGGGAGGAAAACCCCATGGGGCCCCCACCCCATGGAGCAGCCTAACGCTATCTAAGTCATTAACTATTATATTATTGCTTACGTCGCTTTTTAAAAGATTATAATTAATATAGCTCGAAGACGCAAGTTTATTAAGCTTAATATTACGATAATCAACTTCATTTATTAAGCCGTAAAAGACAAGAATAATATTAAGTAAAAAGATAAGATCGCTATTCTTAACGAAAGACTTTTAAAAAAGCTAAGACTAAAAGTCTTATTATATAGCTTATTGATTTTAGCTTTCGATAATATTAAAAGCGAATACGACGAGCTTAAAAAACGTATAAAGTTTATCGACGAGAATTAAACTTAAAATTTCGTTTTGTAAAAAAAACTCGAATCCGAAATTCTATTCGTAAATTATAATTTACGAATAAAAGATAACTTAACAACCGAAACGAAACTAAGTCACTTTTTTACGCTTAAGACCTTTTTGCTTAAATCACTTATTGCGCGCTTTTCGCTATTATTAGCTTTATCTTAAAGATCGACGTTATCTTTTGCTAATAAGCTTTCGAACGCTAAACTAATTGCTTCGATTATATTTATTTTACGCAAGTCTATCGACGCAAGCTCTTTTTTAGCTTTTAAACTTAAAGTATAACGCGACTTTCTCGAGAATTAGCTGCTATTAATACTATTCGTTAAAAAAAGAAATAGCTTCGAGTACGAATTAGCTAAAGCTATATCGAACTACTATTTAAAACTCGTCGAGATTAAAAACTTTATAAATATAAACGTAGCTTTTATTAACTTTTATTAAGACTTTTATTAATCAGCTTTCGATCGTTTAAACTTAAACGAAAATATCGATAATGCTTTTTAAGTTGCCGCGGAATCAATTAAAAAAGCTATCAATTAGATCCGTAAGCTTTTAAAAAACGAATTTTTTAATAACGCGATCTTACGATTTTTCGACCGTCGTAACTAAATAAAAGTAAATAAAAAAAGAAGCAAAGTAGTAAACTACTTTTTGCTATCCGAGATCTTTAATTTAAGCTTTAATAACGACGATTGCGATTGTATAAAAGTCTTTTAAAAAGTAAAGAACGTATTAGAATTTAAAGATAGATTTAAAAAACTCTTTAATTTAAACGTTTAAACGAAGCTTTGCTTTAGTTATAAAGTCTTACCGTCCGCTATCGACTTATTAAATAAAGTCTTTTGCGAAGTTTATACTTTCGAATACGTTAAATACTTTAAGCTAATTACGAAAAGCTTTATAATAATAATGATCCGTTTTAACTTATGTCGATTTATCGAAGCTTTTTAAACTAACGCTTTTAATAACTTTATGCTTCATTCAAGCAATTAATCGATGTTCGTTATTAAGATTAAAAGTAGTACTTTAGTTAAAAGAATGTTTAGCTTAAGTTCTTTTAAGTTTAAAGCTAAGCCGATATCCTTTAATAAGCTGAACTAAAGCATTAGCTTGATAAGTATTGCTTAAAAGAATAGCTTCTTTAATATTATAAATACGAGTGGCTATACGAAAGTTTAACTTATATTAAAAGCTTTTTTTTTAGACGATAAGCACGGCAATTAAACTTTCTTTATTATTATAAATAAAAAGATTTAAATGTACTTGTATTACTTTCGAACTAATAATTTAAAAAGAGCTTCGATTAATGCACTTTTTAATATAATGTACTTTTTGACTTAACAAGTCTTTCGAAGCTATCATAAGTTATACTTTGCTGCTTTGCTTAATCGCCGAAACGAAAACTATAAGCTTATCGCTTACTCGGAACCCTTTTAGCTTTTTAAATGCAACAATAATGCTCGAGTGATTGCGATTAAACACGACGTTAATATTAAACGACTCGTAAACCGTAATTTATAAGTAAAAGATAAAGTTTTAGATTATTACTTAATGCTTTACGGCGTAAAGAATCAAATCGGAAGCTTAACTATTTAGCTTAAAAGCTATACTTACGATACTACTTTTAAAAAGACCGCTAAATAAAAAGCTTTTAGACTTAAGTCGAAGACTTTAAATGCTTTTAAGAATATTGCGTTACGTTAACCTTTCGTTATAATTAATAATTTCGCTACTTTTATATCCGTTATTACGAAACAAAGTGTTTTCTTAAATATAAACGTTTTTTAAAATTCTTTTTACAAATAAGCTATCTTCTTTAATAATTACACCGCTTTGCTAAACGATAGCACTTTAAAAAATAGAATCAGCTTTGTAAAGCACGCTTATACTATCGTTTTAAAACGCATGCCGTTAACCTTTCGATAGAAAGTTATTAATAAATTAAGCTAGCTTTTTACCGTTACAATTTAACTAGATTACGTTAGTTTCGTATTAAAAACTTTAATCGAAAGAATAAATTAAAACGAACTTTAAGTAATAAAAGAATTAATCGCTATTTTTGCTATATCTTAGACTTAGTTTTAAAAACATTTTATTAAGCATAAAAAGAAGTTGTTTTCGATATTTAAAAAAAGATTTGCTATCGTTTTAAATGCTAAAGCTAAGACTTACAAAGCTAAGTTTTTTTTTAAAAGCAAAAGCCGCTAAGCTAACGACTTTATAAACGCCGATAAATTAAAAGATTTTAAAGAAAGCTTACGACCGATTAAGTTGTCTTTTAACGATTTCGATTTAAGTATAAAGATCACTTTAAAAAATGCGAAATCTATTCGTAAATTACGGTTCACGAGTTAAATCGGCAACTTTAAAAGATCTTTTTCTTAACCGGAATTTTTAAACCGCGCATTCGATAAAATTATAAAAGCTTTAAATGACTTGCTCGAAGACGAAGACGACTTAATTAATAGCTCCGGACTTTATTTTAGCTTCGTTAACTCTCCGTCGGTTAAGTTCATACTTATTAACGATGCTACTAATAAGCGCAAGAACGACACGCGCTTTTTCACTCTTAAAGATGCTATTACTAGCACGTTATCGTTTAATGCTAGCTTTGCTAAGAAGAAAAGACCTTCTCAGCTTAAAAAAAACGAAAGAGTTAAGGACGTAAGCACGGAAAAAAACTATAAAGAAGCTGTTAAAGCGTAGTTTAGATGTTTAAAGTTTAAAGATAAGATACTCCTTTTTTTTTTTATATATTAGATTTTTTCTTTCTTTTACACTTTCTTTTTTTTTCTTTTTTACTTAATAGTAAGCGGGAGCGCTTACTTATTCTATAAGAAGACGGATGTAAACACCTTGCTTGATAAGGTGCCTGCTATAGCTATTAAGGCTACATTAAACGGACCCATCTTTTATAAAAGGGCACACATCTCTTAGCTAGAACAATCAACGAGCTTTCTACTTACCTTTTCTGACACTTCTTTTGTAAGACCATAAGGTTTAGCTTCAGAGCCAGGCTTTTGTACAGTACATCTTTTTGGGTGCTTCTACAACAACTGCTTTGTTTTCAAGTCTTTTATCGATAATTAATCTTTCGAATAATCCGTAGCGATAAACGATATCTTTTTAAAAGAACTTAGTAATAGATTCGACGTTAGCTAATCGAAGTGGTCGCTTTTCTAGCTATTTAAATAGATTTTCTTTAGCTAATACGAAGCAAATTATCTTTTTGTCGATAATAAGTATTCGTAATACGTTTAAGCTGACTTTTAACTACATTTAAATAAGCTAAGTCGAATATAAAAGGTTTTCTATTCGTTTAGCTTTGCGTTTTTAATAAAGCTTATAGCTTTAAACGAAAGCCTTGCAATCTTCGTAACATTTATTTTAAAAAAAGAGTTTTAACGTGCGGTAATAAATTAATTCAGTTCTTTTATATCCGGATTCTCGATAAGCGTCGGAAATAGTAATATAGCGTCTTTAAGTTCCGTCGATAATTAACTTGATCGAATAAGAATTGTCTATTCGCTTATAAAAATAATTATTTTTAACCAAGTAATTAAATGCTTTATTCTTAAACTTTTAAAAGTCGTAAGTCTTAATCGAAAAAAAGCGTTTAAAAGTAGTAAAGAATTAAGTAATAAGCTTAAAATCGAGTAAGTAATCGTGCTTTAAAATTTTTTTTTTAGCCCGTGAATTATAATTTACGAGTCGTTTAATCGAGAATATTAAAACAATACTTAATTCGTTAATAACTTAATCGTTAATATCTTTTTTCTTTTTTTTTTTAATATTTAAAAAATGCTTCTTTCTCTTTTTAAAAAGACCGTTCGCCGTTATGTTTTTAATCTCAAAGATATACTTGACTTTAAAGTCTATTAATTTTATTTACGCAATCTAGTTCGTAACGAAAGCTTTAAGCAAATCGCTTGCTAATTTATTAAATTAATTAATTAATACTTTAGCGTCGGTTTTTAAAATAAAGTAAACTTTATATAATTCGCTCTTTATTTTTTTTATAGCTTTTAAAACACCGCGGTATTCTCGCTTAATCGCGTCGTATTTGCTTTTCGTAAAGTTTTAAAAACTACTTTCGAATTTAGCAAAGTATCGCTTTTTATCGGAATCTTTTTGCTGCAATACTACTCTTTATCTCTTAAGATTAGCGTTTACCGTCAAGTAAATTTTCCTTCCGTCTTTATTATAATCGATTTTAATAAAAGCGAAAGCAAAAAGCAAAGCTTTTTTAAGCAGCTTTATCGCTTCTTATTAAAGCTTTAATTATTCGAATTCGACTTTCTTTTTTATAATTGCGTAAATTAAAGCAGCAATCGTAAAAAATTTTTAATTTAGATTTTATAATATATTACGATCTTAATAAAAGCTCGAGCTTTTAATATATCTTCGCACTTAATTTATTTTAATATCTTTTTAATTTTAACGGTTTAAAAGTAGCGTCTTTCGTTATCCGTAACGAATCTAATAATATTAAAGCTAAGCATGCAATATTAAGACTTCGTTTCGACGATCGTCTTAACTCTTTCGAACTTTGCGAGCACTTTATCGATATTTTAAATGTGTTTTAAAACGAATCGTTGTATTTTAAGTAAAACCTTTTCGTAATTATAAAAAGATCGCGATCTTTTGATTTTTACGTTATCTATATAAAGCAAGCAAACGTTAAGAATACAATTTATAAAGATTTTATAAATAACTTTAACGAATTAAGCGATCGAATTAATAGCACTTATAAGTATCTAAGTTATCCGAAGCAATTTAATAAGCGTTTAAATAGCTATTATATTTTTAAATTTAACGTCGAAAAAAAATTAATCGTATTTAAAAAAGAAATCTAAAAGTATAACTATCGTAAGACTAATAAATTCGTTCGAGAACTAATTTACGTTCGAAGCAATATTAGCGTTTTTAATTATAATACGGTTTATCTTAATTATAATAATAATCAGCTTATATTTTCCTTTTTTTTTCTTTGCTATAATAAACTATTTATTTCGATAAGAACTTTAATATAGTTCGAAAACCTTTTGCTTTAATCGCTTTTTTAATATAATAATAACTATTTTTTGCAAAGCTTTTAGTACCGTAAACGTTTTTTTTTATTAAGCTTCGTAAAGCACCGTTTTAATCTTTTAAAATAGCATAACTTCTTTCCGGACTTAATTAAAATAAGTAAAATCTTAAGTTATCGCTTTTTCTCGATTTAAAAAGCATTAATAAAGCAGCTCTTTTTCTTTTAAAGTGATTTAAGAGCTAATCGTGAATGCTTTGAATCGTTTTTTCGTTAATCTTAATTTAACTTTTAAATCGAAAAACTTATTAATAAAGTATTCCGAAAAGAATCTTTTAAGCTTAAAAAGTTTCGCTTTTTTATTTTGCTTAAACTAATTATCGATCTTTTTAAGTATCTTTTTATCCGATACTTTTAAATTTACCGATTTAACTTTCTTCGCTTTCTTTTTATATATCGTATTAACTTTTATCATATTCTTTTTTAAAAAGTCTTTATCGTTATTAATAATAAACATAAAATTTTTCGATTTATCGAGTTTAATTACAAATATTTTTAATATTTTTAATTTTAGCGAGCTTTACTTAATATTAAATTGAATTGTTTTTTTATAATTTTGTTATTTTTATATCGATTTATTCGTAAACTATAATTTACAAGCGGAATTTCCTTTTAAGCTTCTTTCTAGCTTAGCATCTATCTTAGCTTGTATACTAGCTATTAGTTTCTCGAGTCTTCGACCAAATCCGACTTAGCTTTTGTAATAATAATTTATCTTTAAGTAAATCGATCGTAGTTTTAAAAAAAAGCTTTTATCGTGCTATTATCGAGATAAAAAAAAAAAAAAGTTAAGATTTTAAAAAGAAAAGCATGCTTAAGATAACTTCGTAATTGCTATTATTAATAATAAAGAAGTCGGCGTAATTAATGATTCCGCCGATAATAACTTCGACGTCGTTTATTTATTTATCGAAATTATAAAAATCTTCGGATACGATAATATAAATTAAAGCTCGATCCGTTATAATAAGTAGTTTAGCTATCTTAATTACTTCTTTGTTTATTACGTTAACCTTAGATCTATAATCGAAAAGAGATTTGCTTTTAATTATACCGTCGATATTAATAAAAACCTTTAAAATTTTTATTGCTACTTTAAAGCAATTGCGAAAAATAAGTTGTTTACGAATTTACGTCGTTAAAAGGTCTAGCTTGCTTTCTTTATTCCGACTTAAACGTTTAACAATTAAAGCGTTTATAAGAATAAGCTTACTTTAAAAGACTTCTACGTTTTCTTTAGCATCGAAAACTATTAAAATATAATAGTTTAATAGCTTATCGAAGCGAAAGCTAAGTCCGAACAAGTCTTTAATCTAAACTTCGATTCTCGATTTCATAATCGCCGCTACTGCTTTTTCTTAAGCTTTAATAGTAACGTAAAAGTTAATAAACTTCTTTTGTTTATAAGTCCTTTTCTTTTTTCTTTTTAACACTCGCTAAATGATCTCAACCTTTTCTTTTATATCTTTTATAGCTTCGTCGGCTTTAGCTAGTCTAAAAAGTCTAAAAGACTTTTCTTTAATTACATTATCGAATAACTTATCTTTTAAGTTTATCTTTATAGCAATACCCGATTTTTAAAAAGCACGGGTTTTAAGAGTGCCGTAATTCTTTTCCTTTTATTATTAAATATTCTTTTTGACTTTAATAAGCTTAGATCCTTCCGAAAGCGAGAAAAGCTTTTTAGCTTTGTCTTTTGCGGCGGCGTTGATTTCGATCGAAGCGACCTTTATGCTAAATAAATAGCTAAGCGTATTGATCTATTTTATAATATTAATATTTTTAATATCGACTAGTCTTTTAAAGATAATAATAAGCTCTTTTAACTAATTAGTTAATTGCTAAGCATTTTAATCGGGCTGATACTAAGCTGATTATTAAATTAATTGTTAATAAGAAAGCAAGTGTTTATAAGTCTTAAGTCCGCTAGTAAGTCGATTCTCTAAGATATTATTATATTCTGTCTTACGAACGTCTAGCACGATAAATCTAAACTAAGTCTTTCCTTGCTTTTTTTAAATAATAAAAGCACTGATCCTTTTAAGTCTTAAGCAAAAGCGCTCGTAATCATTAATATAAATACATTCTTTATTAATTATATTTTTAAAGGCTTTATATTTATCTCGGTATTAATAAAAAGCTTAAGTTATGTCCTCGGAGTTCTCGCAAAAGCTATAATCTTATATTTAGTTTTTATATCTTTTACCTTTTTCTTTTCCTCGTCTTTATAGTCCGTAGCCGATAGCAGCAATATAAACTCTACTTTCGAAGCTGACTTTATTTCGAGTATCTTAAGCAGTATATTTAATAAAAGCTTCGTTATAATCTTTAAATCGAACTTAAAGCTAAGATTAAATAAAGCGTCGAGAAATTAAGTTAGCGATTTAGTTTTCGAAATAGTTAATTCGATTATAAATCGTATTAATCTGCAAGTTAAAAAACTTTTTAATTATAAAACTTACTTTATTAATTTCCTTTTTTTTATTCGTAAACTATGATTTACGAATAAACGGCACTATTATTAAGGCTTTCTTAGCGGACTTAAGAACGCTAGCTAGCTCGGTGTGCTTTTTAACTAAAGTCCGAATATCTTTAATAAAGTTAATTAAAAAAGACTTTTCTCGATTTATAGCTTCGATAGTCTTAGCATTTTAATCGGTTTTAAAAGCGAATGCAACGAAGTCGTCGAAAGCGATATAAAAGTTTAAGTCGAGTTCGTCGACTTTATTATCACTAACGGTGACCTAAGATAAATTCTAATAGTTATAATAGTAATAAGTAATCTAGTAGTTATAATAGTGATAAGTAATCTAGTAGTTATGGTAGTAATAAGTAATCCAAAGGTTGTAATAATAGTAAGTAATCTAAAGGTCTTAAGGTTATAGTAATAGTTAATTATCTAATCACGTAAGACTATTTTATACGGATCTAGCAAGATTTATAAGCGTGCTAAGACTTTTATTCTATATTAATCTATTGAACTTTTTTCGAAATAGGTCGGCTCCAATTAAATATAAAACATAGCTAAGCTTAATTCAACCACCGCTATTAATTTTATCGTATATATCGTCGCGTCACCTTAATACTTTTACGCGTAACGCTTTAATTAATTAACAACTTGACTTTCTTAATAACTACTTTTATTATAATATAAGAACGAAACTTTATATTAACCGCAAATGCTTATTAAAAGATATTTTTCAGCCTCTTTTGTCATTTCAAAACGACGATTAAAGCAAAGTATTCGCTACTTGGAAAAATTGTAAAAATGAAAATAATGCTAAGCTATTTCTTTTTAAATCGAAACATACTTTTCTTTTTAATAATAGTCAGCTAGCAAAAAGACTTTAAAGTCGACTTCGACGTGCTTTAATTGCAGCTTTTCTATTACGAGCTTTTCTTCGGAAATCGCAGCGCTTACTACGATATTCCTTATTCAAGCTCGATCACCTTCACTTTTCGTAGCGTACCCTTCGCAAATACCCGCTTAAATCTTCTTTTATAATATTACGCAATCTTGCGCTTCAGCTCAGCTCGCTTTTATTATCATTACAAAGACATACAAGTTCTACGCGTAAGCTTGCTCGAAGTAGTAAGATAAGTAGCATAAGTAATAGCATAAGTAATAGCATAAGTAGTAGCATAAGTAAGTCCTTTTAGCTAAGTTACTAAAGTTACCGGAGTTACTAAAGTTATTAAAGTTATTAGAGTTATTAAAATTACTAAAGTTTTAATTCTACGGCTTAGCGCACTTAAGATTTAAGTTTTGATAAATATATATACGGTGATTTTACGCGTAAGCTTGCTCGAAGTAATAAAATAAGTAGCATAAGTGATAGCATAAGTAATAACACAAGTAATAGCATAAGTAAGTCTTTTTAACTAAGTTACTAGAGTTATTAAAATTATTAAAGTTATTAAGGTTTCGATTATACGGCTTAGCGCGTTTAAGATTCAGGTTTTGATAAATATACTATTATATACGATGATTTTACGCGTAAGCTTGCTTAAAGTAATAAGATAAGTAGCATAAGTGATAGTATAAGTAAGTCTTTTTAACCAAGTTACTAAAGTTATTAAAGTTACTAGAGTTACTAAAGTTACTAGAGTTACTAAAGTTACTAAAGTTATTAAAGTTATTAAAATTATTAAAGTTATTAAAGTTATTAAGGTTTCAATTCTACGGCTTAGTATACTTAAGATTTAAGTTTTAATAAACATATATACGGTGATTCTACGCGTAAGCTTGCTCGAAGTAGTAAAATAAGTAGCATAAGTAGTAGCATAAGTAATAGTATAAATAATAGCATAAGTAAGTCCTTTTAGCTAAGTTACTAAAGTTACTAAAGTTATTAAAGTTACTAAAGTTTCGATTATACGGCTTAGCGCGTGCAAGATTCGGGTTTTATTAAGGGTTCATACGGTTTTATACGTAAGCCGCCGCAAGGTAGTATAAGTAAGCTCTTTTAACCAAGTTACTAAAGTTACTAGAATTATTAAAATTACTAAAGTTACTAGAATTACTAATTTACTAAAGCTCACTTTTTCCGAATCGACGCATTAGATTTGCAGCAAAATCTAAAGCTTTTTAAAAAAGCTTAAGCGGTTTAAGTATATTATTTAAGTTACTAAAATTATTAAAGTTACTTAAGTTATTTAAGTTATTAAAGTTATTAATATTAATTAAGTTTTTTTAATATGCGATCTAAGCTTACCGTTTTGATCTTATACACTTTGCTACCACTTAATATACTTAATACGGATAACACGTCTTCTTTTAAAAAGGTTCTTAATACTTTGCTACCGTTTTATTAATTATAACGAGATAATAATTAAGAAAAGGACTTTAAGAATAATAAACTCTTACTTTCGTTTTTATTTTTTTTAATAAAAAAGCGAAAAAGTCGTTTAAGAAAACTTGCTGTTCGCATTCTATTAAAATTGCAATTGCGTCGTAGCCGTTTCAAAAAATAAATTTCTAGTTTATTTTTTTTATAATCGTTTAGCATTATACGAAACTCTTTTTTAAACCGCTAAATGTTTTTTTTTAATTCCGGATCCGATTTAAAAGTTACTAGCTATCGCTTAAACGCTTTAAAGCAAAGTCGTAAAACACGTAAGGCTCGAAGGATCTAAGCTAATATCGAACGAGAGAACCGCATACAGCGAAAAGATAAACGAAAAGCTGCTAAAAAAGCTGCTTAAGCCGAATAAAAACGCCGCCGCACTTTTTAATTTTAAAAGTTTATCTTTCTTTCGGACTTATCATAATCGTATGCTACTTTAGCCGAATACAAGCCGGCGGTTAATAAAAAAGAATAAAAGATGATTTAAGATTTTCATTCGATTATAAAAGCTATTTAAATAAACTTTTATTTTCGTTGCAATAAAAAATAGTTCGAAATAAAATTAAAAGTAGTCCGCGGCGATCTTATTTATTACGAATATAATCGCTATAATAGATCTATTAAAAAACCGGATCTTTTTAAGCAGCTTTATCTTATAACAGCTAATAATAATATAGACTTAAGTGAAGTACCGGATTACTTATCGAAGCTTTCGATATTAAAAAAAGCGTTAATCTTATCGTTATATATTAATATATCGCTTTAGCGCTACCGCGGCTATTAATATAAGTACTCGAGCTACGTAATAACCTTTGCTTTTAATAACGCTAAGTTCTTTAAAAACCTTCTTTTGCTACTTAAAAAAGTTAACGTAATTATTCTTAAGCCGAAAGGTATTAATAAAGACCTTCGAATTAATAAGCAATTCAAAAAGAAATGCTAAATTCGACGCTTTATAATTTATATCTAGTTTACTTTCTTAAAAGCAAATAATCTTAAGTATATTAATATTAATATAAACTAAGACTTAATAGATTTTTTACTCGTAAATAAAAATATAAAAAAGCGAGTTATAATTATTAAAGACGAAACACTTGAACAGCTTTTATTAAAGATAGCGGCTTTAGCAATTATAAAGTCATCGGCATAAAAACGCCGCCGCTTGCGTTAAAAAGCTCGCGGTAATCTTAAAAAAGATTCGAGCGAAAATAAAGCTCTTGCAAGCGATAAAGATGCTTTATTTAATATAAAAGATTACTTAGATGTTAACGATAATTTACTTAATAATTAAAAGCGTCTTCTTTTAAAGATTACGATTCTTAATTTGAATTTAAATACTACGGAATCTAATTAGCTCTTTGCTTAAGTTAATAAACTCGCATCGAAGCAGTATGTTTTTACTTTTGCTTTAAGCTAGCGGTTTACGCTAATCTTTAAGCTAAGACTTAATTAAAAGCTTTTTAATTTAACCTTTCTTATACTATTCTTTACCGGCGCAAGCGATTTTCATACTTAAAGACTTCGAAATGTTAATATAAAAGATTATGCTAAACACTTAATAAAGTATCGCGATAAGCGTTTTACTATTTACTTTCGTTTTCGGTTTTACTTTTTTAATATTTTAATACGCTTTAAGATCGTTAAAATATCTTTTTACTTTGTTAAGTCTCGAAAAGATATCAAAGACTTAAGTATTAATAGTTTGCGAGATCAATTGAAAAAGCAGCTAGCTTTTTTTAATCAAATCGTACGTTATAAGCAAGCTATCGATAGCACTCGACCTTTTTAAAAGAAGCAAAGCTATTAGCTAAAAGCATTAGCCAAGTCTTAACCAAACGCTATAATAGCTTTTTTTACTTAAAGTATTGCGGATATGCAATAAAAAGATTTTCAGCGCTATCTTTTTCGGTATAATAAATATAAAGCCGTTAATTAAGCTAAGCGAGCTAAGATAGTTTAAAAAAATGTTTAAAAAAACCCGGCTATTATTGCTTATTATATATATATCCGTTAGCAAGCCTTTTTACAAAACATCTTAAGTTATTATTTACCGTATATTAATTTTTAAGCGCGATAAAAATAGCAAGATCGTAGCTCGAGCTATATTCATAATATATTTTAATTAAAAAGCAAACCGAACGATGCGAGCGAGCTTAAACTTAATATGAACTTTAAAAAAGATAATTACTTTCGTATTTTAAATTTCGTTAGCTTTTAAAAAGATTATATTACCGCTTATAACCTTGATACGACTCGATTATTAGATTTGCAAAACCCGACTTCTTTACTTTTTAATATAATTAAAAATACGGTCGATTAACTTATTGCGTTAATTAATCGAATGCAAATCTACCGCGTTTGTTTAACTAAATACTATTTACGCAAAAACAAAGATACAAGAATCTTCTTTTATAGATTTTATTATAAGCGCTTTATATAGTCGATAATTGATTACAATCGGAAAATAAATCTTCGAAAGTATTAGTTTGCCGCTTAACGCAATCATCTTTTACAAAACCTTTTTTCACTTGTTTTTGTATTAAGCTAGTTAGCTAATACGGATATACAACTTGTATCTAGCCTTAAAGGTCTTTTAAAGTACGCTTTTAAGTATTGCTTTAAGCATAAAAAAAAATCCGACTTTTATAAAGATATTATTAATATAATGCTAGAATACATTAATGCTAAAGCTTTAGCCTTTTCGCTAGTCTTTAAGATGCTTAATAAGCTGCTAAGAAAGAAAGATTATAGCGCTTAAAAGGTTTATTATTTGCTTTTTAAGATTAATTTAATTAAATCTATTCGAAACTTCATTAATTTAAATTACCGATTAAATAAAAACAAGAAGTATTAAATGGAATTAAATAAGTATAAATTAAAACTCAAACTCTTTAACTTTTAATAATACCGATAACGCTTTAAGCGAATCGAAAAAGTTATTCTTTTAAACTTCTTTAAGGTCTACGATATATACACTTGCAAAAAAAAGAATTTCTTACGAAAAAGCAAGCTTTAAATTATCAATTATTTTTCTTAATACTTAAATATTAAGGTTTATAATAATTATAAGTACAACGCACGCACTTACTTAATGCTGTATTATCTTTATCGAAAAGAAGACGACTTACTTATTAATATTACCGAAGAGAAGCATCCGATATTCGCTTTAGCTTATAGCGTTTGCAAGCGCTTTTATCGAGATCCTTATAGCGATTCTTTATATATGCTCGATTACTACGATCTTCTTTTTATAGCTGACGAAAAAGATAAAGTTAGTTTAAACGATAAATATAATATAAAAAGCTTTAAGCCTCGAGACCGTAATAATATTAACGCAAAAGAAGAATAGAATTTGCGCAACCTTCGGAACTTTCGTATTATACTTATAAACGAAGACGATATATCGAACCGGCTTAAAGATCTTGCTTATAATTAGAATTTATATATTAGCAAATATAATATTTTATTTACTTATATTCGAGATTAAAAAGCTGTTGCAAAAGTATTTGATATGCGGGTTAGCGCTATTCGAAATTATGACTTTAAAAAGCTTTTCGATAAATAAAAGAGGTTTTATTATTCTATAATAGACTATTATATTATAGTATTATTAAACCAAACCTTTTTATAACTGCTAATTCATCTCGATAGCAAAGCTGGCACGAGCAAAACTTATTTTATTTTAACTACTTGCGTCCGGCTTTAAGATATGACGGATAAAGCTAATAAGCTTAATCTAGTCATCCGAGCAGCGCTTATAAGTATTGCTGCTTTTAATATCGCAAAAGCTATATTATATTTATTATTAGCGCTATTAATCAAATACTATTTTATAAACAATTCTTTTGCTACTTTCTAGACCTTTTAAGCGAAATTCAAAGATTGCAAGTATTTAATTATTAATAAAAAGTTAATAATTGATTTAAAAGACTTCGCTCGAATTCAAAAGCGCTATGCTTAGATTTTCTTTAAATCTTAAAAGCTATTTAAAAGTCTAAGTATTTACTTTTATAATAATTTTTATTAGTTATCGCTAGTTAAAAAGAAGTCTTTATTTATAACTTATAACTTTTCGCCGGAATAAAAGATCGGTTAGTTTTTTTATTGATTATTTAATAAAACTATTCGATTTAAGGTTATTATGCGTTAAGAAAGCGAGTCTTTAAAAGCTATCAATTTCCGCAAAGCCTTTTTAGAACTTCGAGAAGATAACCTTTCGATAGACAATTAAGAACTTTTTATATCTCGAGTTAAAATAAATATCCGGCCGGCTAATAAAGATTCTTTTAAAAATACTTTTCGTATTTACTTTACGAACGCGGAAGTCAAAGAATACAACTACGAGCAGCTAAAAAAGCTGGACGCGCTTATCTTAAGACTTAAATTAGAAAATACGAGCAGCGCGAAAGCTTATAACGCTGATTAAAAAGAAGCTAAAGGCTTAAAGTAAAGCATTAATATATATATTAAAGCTAAAGTAATATTGAATCAAAATCTCTAGACAAAAATAAAAATAGTTAATAAGTCTATAAAAATAATTAAAAATATCTTTTAAAAAGCAAAAGCTAAACTACGTAAAGAACTGCTACAAAGCATTATAATAAAGATCGAAGATTATACTAGTTTTACTTTCGAAAATATTAAATAGTTCTTAATATTTACCGTAGATCGAGACTTTTATTACGATAACAAGCTTTGCAATCGTCGGCAACTGCTTTTTCGCGTAGCTTACGTAATTACGGTATACAAAAGTTAAAGAATTTCCTTAATTAAAGCAATAATTAACTAAGCTAAGACTGAATTTGCTTATAAGCTACATTATGTTTTAGCTTTTAAAGTAATGACTTTAGCGAAGATTATATTTAAGAATGTGTTTGATTTTTATCGATTTAAAAAAAAGTCTATTAGTATTAGTATTGATCGGAATACAGATTATATATATCGAGGTCAGCTTGCATAGCGGTTGTAAAACGTATAAATATATATATATTACATAAGCTATAAGAGTTATAAAAGTTATAAAAGTTATAAAAGTTACAAAAGTTATTAAAGTTATAAAAGTTATAAGAACTAATAAAAAGCTTTTATACTTCGCTTAATTCAAACAAAAACCTATTTGCACGTGCACTTAACCTTAATATAATAATTTCTTTACATTTAAACACTTTGCTTTTACGATATACCGAAATCAAATAATACATAGCAATAAATCATTCATCGCCTTTCTTATTGCTATTATAAATACGAAGCAAAAGACACAGAGTATTATTAACTATACTGAAAAAGAAGAGATTAACGAAAGAGAGCTTGATAAAAAAGAGCTTAAAGAAGGGGAGCTTGATAAAAAAGAGCTTAAAGAGAGGGAGCTTAAAGAAGAAGAGCTTAAAGAAAAGGAAATTAAAGAGGAAGAAATTAAAAAAAGAAGAAAAAGAAGCTATTACACCACTATTAAAAATTCTTTTACTAGACGACCTTTATTACGCAACCTTATTACGCGCCTTTATAATACCATCATCCAGCTTGCTACGCTAGCGATATAAATCACTCGATCTCTTCGGTAATGACGACGAGATGACTCGCATTATAAGTAAGATCAATTTCGAAAGATTCATCGATGCTTAAAGCAACTAACAAATCAATAATAATACTTAAAGCAATGATTAAATATAAAATAATGCTTAAAGCAAAGAACAAAGCGAAGTGAGCAATAATAAGACATAAGATGATGCTTAAAGCAAATAATAAAGCGAAGTAAGCAAAGAAAAAGGCTAAGATATTATATTTACAAATCTTTTTAAGTTTATATATACGACGTATAAAGATAAGAAAATATACGACGATCTCGAAGTACACCGCGTATTTAAGTAGATCGAGCAATCTAATAAAATTAAAGCTAAAGCAAAAGCATTAGAATTAGCGTTAAATTTGCTTCTTCTTTTATTCTTTTCGCTTTCTAAGCTAAGCATAAATACGATTTATCAATCTTTACCGCGTCTTACGCTTCTCGCACTTACTTAGCTACTTAAAGGACTTATCAAAATCGAATGTATTAAGTATAGCAGCTTTTGCTTTGTGCTATACTTCTTTATCTTAAACACTAGTTTGCGATTTATTATTTGCTTAAATTGCTATTATCAACGACGCTATAAGCTAGCTAAAGAATACTTTATTCGAGATACAATTCGAAAAGGTTTAGTTAGCAACTTAATAGATGTAATAATATCGGAATACATAGCTGTAGTGCTTACCTGCACTAAGATCAGGAAGAGATTCTGTGTATTGAATAAAGCTTAGTATATTCTATCTAAAAAGCTCGTCAGGATCTATATACATATACCTAAGAGCTCTAGTATGCTAAAGGCGCTATTAAGCGAGGTCATATGATATGTCATATGTAGCTTAGATGGAACTATGCTTATTCCGTACAACATACCCTTTAAGTTAGCAAAATAACTGTTAAGCTGCAAGCAAACAGAAAAGAAAAAAAAATGAGTGATTAAGCTTCTTAAATTCGATATAAATAAAAAAGATTATTATCGCAATCTAAAACAAACAAATAGCGATTATTATTATTGATTAAGTATCAATTAAGAATGCAATTCCTTTTTAAATCGGTCTTATTACGTAGCGGAAGTCCTTAGCGCCGTCCTTATCGCGTTATTATATAAATAAGAGCGCGTCCGTTTCTATTATAATAAATACTTAATTTTTATTTATTTATATAATGCTTTTCAAGCAAGTAACTCAATTTAATAGAATCGTTAAGCGCGGCCGAGGCCGTCCAAGAGTAAGTGCTCTTAATAAATTAATATATTTATACTAACTATTAAGAGAATCCTTTTTCTGCTTTAGCTATTACTGCTGCTGCAATTGCGGCGATTGCGGCGGCTATATTACGCACTTTTATTCTCGAAGCTTCGCCCTTTCTTTTAAACCTTTTTATTAAGCGCTTGCTTATGCTAACGACCGTTAAAGCTTTAAAGTGCATTAAGTGCATTAATAATAAGATCATATCGAAGTCTAATAAAGATTGCTATAATTGCGATACGAGCGTTATACGTTATCTCCGGTGTACTAAAAGTAGCTATAACAATTGCACCGCTGCTTTTACCGCTATTAACACCGCTTTCGATAACTTCGTAAGCGCTAAAGATAATAGTGCTATATAAAAAGTTCGCTAAAGTCTTCGAGATGCTATGCGATAATAGCTCGCTTTAAATGCTGCCTTTTTAAAAAGTGCTGCTAGTAATTCGAGCGGTCTAGCGAATAGAAGTAAAAGTTTTAAAAGTAATCCCGATAGTCTTACAAGTTTTGCTTTTGCTTTTAAGACCTTTAATTTAAATATGACCTTTATTAAATTAAATAGTCTTATAGCAGCGAACCGTGGTCCGATAACGCGAAGCGCTTCGAGCATATCATCTTTTCGTAAGTCAAGCTTCTTGACTTCCGAAATAATCTAATCTAAGCAGTTCTTTTTAATTAAAACTTTCTTTCGGACTTTATATAAAGGCTTTAATTTGCTGCTATAACAGCTTTGCGCTTGCGCTAGCCGCTTTTATTGCTCCCGTCGCCTTCGCAGCTTCCGTCGTCGTCGCTTTCTTTACGCTAGTTATTGCGCTTGCCGCTTTCGCGGCGGCGCCCGCCGTTGCTATAACTTTTGCGGAGCGCCGAACTAAAGTAAAAAGATTGCTAAAAGCTTTAGTTAATCTTTTATTATAAGAGGCGAAAGGTAAAGGCGTATAAGATAAGATAAAATGACGGCTATGATTGCCAAATAAATGTTTTCCTTTAAATCACGTATAAAAAAAAAAAAAAATAAAAAAAATGAAATATAATAAGTGAGCAGCATATGCGTGCTATTAAAGCTTCTCGATAAACGCGCGAGCGTCTTATAAATTTAAAAGCTTAATAAAGCTCTTAAACTTTTATCGAGTTAAGTTCTTTGTAAAACCGTTAGCGTGCATCTTATTAATAAAAAGATATTAAACTTAAAAGCTCTTCTTAAAGTGCTCTTAGCGCAGCCATATATTATAAATATCGACGTAGCGAAGCTTAGTAAAGATGCGCTCCTTTTTACTAGCTATAAGCCTAATAGTCTATTGATTATTATAATAGATCACCTAAAGCGCCGCAAAACGAAGGTGCAGCTCCTTGAAAAATCGTTAAAGCGCTATAATCTCTTTTATTATAAAGGCTATGCTAAAAAGCTCCGCTTTAATAGATAATATAATGATTGTATCTTGTTTTAAAGCTTTCTAAAAGATCGCATCTTCGAATAAAAATATAATATACTTTTAAAAAAATCGCTTTATCTTTTCGTCATCGGCGTAAAAAGCGTCAGAGGCTATTACTAGCTCCGACTTGCTAAACTAGCTGTATTAAATACCTTTAAAGCGCGAGCTAAATAAATATCGCAAATACTAGTTTACAGCTCGAAAATGCTTCGCGCTTAAATTAATACTAAAATAAAAGAGTTAAAAGGCTGCAAAAGCTATATTTAAGCGTAGTATAATTACTATATATAGTACGGATCCAACCTTTTTTTAATACTCTTTCATTTACTTCCGCGAAGCTATCCTTTTATTTTTAATTAAATTATAAAACGGTAATAGAGTTGCTAAGCAGCGTCCGTCCGTAAGTTCGAATTTCTTGGCCATTTTTTTAATATAAGCGTCGTGCATAAGCGTTAGCGTTTTTCGCTAACGGTCTCGAGCGACTCTTATATTAAGAAACTATTTAATATCTCTTATCGCCTCGATCTTATACGCTTTGTTAAAACCGTTAATGATTTCTTGCGCTTTAAAAAGATTAAAGTAATAGTATATAATTTAAATATCGTTTACGTAAAACGCTATAAGAACCGTTCTATTTAAATTCGTAAAAATATACGGTTCTTTATCGAGTAATATAAGCTTTAATTTATCGAGTATGCTTATAAAATCGAAATACTATAAAGCTAGCGAATCTTTAAGTTTATATAAAGCTTTATCGACTTTTACGAGCATACCTTTTTGCTTAAAACCGTTAAAGAGATAATACGTAATTAAAACGCTATTCGTATATCTTATAGCGTTAATAAAAGCGTTAACGACGTCGAACTGTTTTACTTTTAAATCAAATTCGATTATTATAGCTATTATTATTTTAAACGATTTAGCTGCTAGCGTAGCAGCGTAAGTTAAATAAATAATAGATTCGTTTTAAAGATCGCTTTTAATTATAATCTTCGATTTAAACTTTACGATTTCTTCGGACGAGCTAGTCTTATATATAAACACTTATTTAAAAGATATAAGTTTTAACTTAACTTCGCTCTCGAAAATCACTTTTTAGCAATTTCTTTTTTTTAAATTATTTAGCTTTATAAAAGCTCCGTTTATAAACTCTTTGCCGTATAAGTGCCGTTATAGCTCTTTTTAATAAGTAAAAGGTTTTAAATGTTTTTGTTCTTGCGAGTTAAGCTATTCTAGTAATAATTTAAACGAAATAATAGCTGTTATGATAGCGTATAATATCTCGTAATCTTTATTATCTTCGCGCACGGGTTCGCTATTAATTTAAAAAATCGATACAAAATCTAAAACGCGCGAATAGCAATTCGAATCGGCGCGAAAGTTATTTAATAAAAGCTTATTAACACTTACGTATATTCTCGCGCGTTTTCTAATGCGGCTATTAATAAGTGAGTGCTCTTTATTAAAGTCGGAATTTTATTTAAAATGTTTATAATCCAATTTCTTATTATTAATGCTCGCTTTAAAAGGGTTTAAAAGCTCTTTTTTGATTATTCGGTTTGAATCTCCGCCGGTTATTAACGTAAAAGCTCTCGTTGGTCGGCTTATAGCTTAGCCTTCCGGGCCTCGGCTTTAAATAACAACTTAAAGGTATGATTTGCGCGCTCTTTTATTAAGGCTAAGTTTTTGCTCGTATACGGTGCTTTTCTTTGCTTTTAGCAATCTTAAGGCACCTTCGCTCTTGCTTTTAGTTAAAAAGCTAGCGAAACGTTTAACGGTATAGTTCGAATCGTTAAAGTCTATTAAATCGTCTCGTAAAGCAATTGCTTTTAATATAAACGTATTTATAAAGTCTTTAATTAAAGTTAAAGCTCTTAACGTTTATGCATTGCTCGGATTAAATAAAGTCGCATTTCTTAAGCTTTAATTAGATCCTTTTAAATCAACTTTTATAAAGTTTAACGGTTGCTTACTTTTTATATCAGCTATATTTTTTTTTTTAAGCGATCTTTTATAACGTTTTTTATATTAAATAAAGCGTCCTTTGTTTAACTAAAGTCTTTTATATGCTTTAATTCAATGACGATGCTTTTAATCTCGCTAATCGATTAGCCGATCGATTTTTCTTTATTTTTAAAATAAAATTAAGTTTTATCGAACGTTACGTTGCGTATAACAATTACTTTATAAAGCATAAAAACATAGACCTTGTATATATTAAAAGCTATATATCCAATCAAGTAGCTTATATATCTTTTCGATTTAACTTTAAAAGCTCTTTTATTGCGAAAAGCTTTTCGATTTTTAATTATTAAGTACGCACGAGCGCTATACGCAACTAAACCGCCACAATTTAATCTTAAGTCGGTATCGATCCGTATAAAGATCGCCGGATCGTATTACTTAAAATATTACTTAAATTAAAGTTATAGCACTTCATTCGGACTCTTTATAAAGCTCCTTATTCTCGGTATCATATTATAAAAGTAGATAGCGGCTAATATAATCTTAAGCTAAAGCTTTTCTAAGAGCCCTGCTCTTACTTTCATTTTAATAAACCGTTTTATTATCTTTTTTTTAGCTCTTTCAGCTCCTTTATTAAGTTCGTAATTAAAAGATAGTAAAAGCTTTAATTCGATCTTAACTTTTTTCGCTTATTTTTAATATTCGATAGAGCTAATAACGTTGATTGCGATTACTAAAGAATCGTTATTATAGCGCATAATAATTATTAAAAGACCGTATTTGCGTTTCGTTTATGCTTCAAATTCCTTTAGCACTTTTATAATTGTTAATTGCAACTTGTTCTTTAATATAAAGCCGAATAGCTTTTTATTATATTCATTTTTAATTATTAATAATTATTTGTTCTCGTCGAAACCGTTAAAGAAATCGAATAGATCTTAAGCGATCTTATAAAATAGCTTGGCTGCTTTATTATTTAACGTGCGGCGAGATATGACTTATTAAGCGTGCGTAATTGCATATGCTTTATATTCAATTTTAATAATTCTTTTAAGTCTTATTCTTTTAGCGTTATAAGCTAGCGCTTCGAGCGCTTTTTTATTTAGATAATCTATTCGTAAATGCTAAAGTATCGATGAATCTTTTTTTAAAGCTCGGAAAACACTACTCTTTTAGAATTTGTAGCGTGTTTGCAAGCGCTTTTAAGTTATAAAAAATATTATTAAGCAAAAAGAGCTACGAATCAATTAAGGTAAAGAATAATTAAATAGCTTGTATTTAAAAAACGTAAAGTTGAACTTCTTTTTTAACTTTCTTAATACGACGCTTTTTTTAACCTTTTCGTAGCGAAGAGTTACGTTATATCTCGAGTATTATACGCTAGCTTTATTTAAAAGAGCTTTCGAAATAATATTGATATTAAACCTTTTAACGATAACGACGTTTTTTAATTTTAAATCTTTCGTTTTAGCTTTATTTAGTCCGTTCAAAGCTTTTTTAAAGACTTTAGTCTTTCGCTCGACGATTAAAAGACTATTCGTTCTAGCTTCGATGAAGTCGGTTAAGCGAAAACGTTAAATTGACCTTAATATTAAAAGATTCTTATCGTTAATAAAATAAATAGCGCCGCAATTATCGAGAAGAGTGCTATTAAATAGCTAATGCTTATTATTAGCCGTGCTATAAAAACCGTTAAAGATAAGATTATTAAGCGTGCTAAAAAGCTTAAGATCGATAATAATTATTAATACTTTTTTAAAGTATTTTAATTTATCGCTATCGTTCGATTATTTTTCTTTGCTTTTTAAAACGATTTTATCGACTTAAATCTATGCTTAACTTTCTTTCGTAATCTTCTTTCGAAGCGCTTTAAACTTAAGCTTTTAAAGCCTTTTCTTTATAGCGACGATATTATTTCGATTCGGCTTTGCGAATCTACTTTCGTTAAGACCGTTAAAGCAATAGCAAAAGATCTTGCATTTAATTGCATTTTAATAATATGTTCTTTTTTTAAAGCACGAGCACTTAAAACTTTTAGCAAGTCTTTTAAAGCTATCGAAGCGTTTACCGGATTGCTTAAAAGCAATATCGTTAGCTTTATTACTTTCGGAAGTGCTACGAGTTATTTAATCTTCGAAAATAGCGAATATATTAAAGAGATTAAAGTTCGGATTGCTAGTTTTTTCGTTGACTTAGCTTTCGTATTAATTAAAGTAATCGTAAAAAGTGCGCTTTTAAAGCAATAATAGCTCGTCGTTTCGAATGACTTTTGCGAGCTTTAATAACGCTTAAGTTAATAACCACTTTTCGCTAATAGCTTTTAAGAATGCTTTTATCGCGAGTATACTCGTCGTTTCGTAAAAGGCGTTCATTTTCGTTAACTTATAAATAGCTCGGTATTCTTTAATCCAAACCGCTAAAGATACGCTCTTTTGCTTAGCTACTTGCAAGGATTTGTTATAATTTCGTATTATCGATAATTTAAAGCTCGAGTTAAATAAACGGCATATTTCTTAAAGCTTTTTTATTAAAAATTAAATAAAAGTGTTGTCTTTTTTTATAGCCGCTAAGATCGCTTCTTCGAAAATAAAGCTCTTAACCGTCTTTTTAATTTAATCTATGATTTGATTGCTTTTATTACTTAAGATCTTTTAATTATTTATAGCGAAGTTGTATTCTTTTATATTATCGTTATACACTTTTCGAACGTCTTCGAATTCAGCTTCGCGTAGTCGTAAAGGTCTATTAAGATCGTTTGCAAGAGCTTTTAAGTGCAATTCTTTTTAAGCTTTTCGTTAGCGGTCTTAGTCTTAAAACCATTCGTTATTAAGCTCCGTTACCATCTTTATAGTAGATTTCGTTTTTAGTTTGATCTGCTCGATAAAAAGAGCAAGCTCTTTTACGTTAATACGAAGAGCTGCGTATTGTTTTATACTAAAGCGCTTAATAAAGTATTTATAATTCGTAATTTATCTTAAAAAGTCGCTACGTAGCGACTTATAAGGTTCGTTTTATTAATTAAAAGAACCTTCTTTACTTTATCGTCTATTATTATAGCAATTGATTTTATGACTAAAGCTTTTGAAAATTGATTAAAGTTCTTAAAGGTAATAAGTGTTAGTTATAAAGAATAAAAATAATTGAAAAAAGATAAATTGCAAAAATAAAAGTTGTAATAAAGTAGCGTTAAAATAACTTGCAAAATCCGCTTTCGATTAATTCGGAAGTTATCAAAGACTAATTGAATAGCTCGTAAATGCGAATATAGCTTTTAATTGTAATGCTTACTTGCATTAAGATCAAAAGGAGATTTTATATATTGAATAAAGCTTAATATATTCTATTTAAAAAGCTCGTTAAGATTTATGTATATATACTTAAGAGCTCTAGTATGCCAAGGGCGCTATTAAGCGAAGTTACATAACATATCACATGTAGCTTGGGTGGAACTATGCCTATTCCGCACAACAATAGCTAAATTAGCGGACGAACTTTATTAAAGCTGTTTAAGTGTATTCTCGTAAAAAGAGCTCGATAACTTATATACTTATTATAATTATCGTAATAAGCGCACCTTTTAGCGCTTATAGATATTAAATAAGCGTGTAAAAAAAGTTATGCAAAGTTTAAAAGCTTATAAACAAATCGAGCTTAAGTCTTATTAAGTGATAGCTATAGAAGAATATAAGCTTAACGAATTATAAGATATACAAGAATAGTTTATTATCAAAAGAAGTTATATAGCTATTAGCAATTAATTAAAGGTAAATAATGTATTTATATTATACGGTTAATTGCGCCGAATCAACTGTAACCTTTATAATTTCTATAACTTTTATAACTTAATAATTTTGTATAATTATATATGCTAAGCCGATAGATTTAATAAAAGCGAAGATTTACTTATGTTATAAAAGTTATAAAAGTTACAAAAGTTATAAAAGTTATAAAAGTTATAAAAGTTATAAAAGTTATAAGAGTTATAAGAGCTATAAAAGTTACAAGAGCTATAAGAGTTACAAGCTATTATATAAAATATTATATAAATATACTATTATACCGACGAATACGGCAAGTATAAGAATTTAGTTAAGCACGGACCTTTTTAAAAAGTGAATTCGTTTATTACTTTTTAATATTTATTATAATTTAAATATTCTTTTTAACCTTAACTTTAACTTTAGCTTGAATATTAATATTAATATCAATATTAACTTTAACTTTAACTTTAACTTCAACTTTAATTTTAATTACAATTACAATTATAATTACATTAGTAATATGATTTCATTCCGCTAGCGCAACTTTCGAGACGGACCTTATATAAAGCGGGTAGGTCGGCCGGATCCGGCCTATAAGCGGCAAGTACAATTACTTCGCAAGCAGCAATAGCTGCTTTTACACCCCTTTTTTTCCTTTTAACAAGCCTTGCTTATTGCTTTGCTTGTTGCCTTGCTTTTTGCTTTGCTTATTACTTTAATTAAGCCCGCAGTATAAATAATAAGTGATATACTTTAGCTACTTACGCTAATATTATATATAGATTTAATTAAGACGATGATGATAAAAATAAGTTAATAATCTTTCGCTTTTTTTCTTTCTTTTCTTTTTATATCGTCTCCGCCGTCCTTGCTATTGCTTTGCTTTTTCCTTTCTTTTTCTTTTTTTTTAAAGTTAAAAGAGAAGTAAAAAAAGATAAAATGATAGAAGATTTTAAGCTCGTAATATAAGTTATCTTAAGATTAAATGATACATTCTCGCTACTTACGCTAATAATATATATATATATAAATTTGAAAACGACGACGATATGATTAAGTTAATAATCTTTCGCTCTTTTTTTTTTTTTTTTTTCGTCTTTTCCGCGCTATCGATTTTTATTAGCGTTTCGGCTTTTAGCTTCGCTTCGGCTTTTAGCTTCGCTCCGGCTTTTATATTCTTCGCCGCCGCCGTGCTTTTCTTTGCTACGCTATTTATTACTCTTCGCTTTACAAGCTTTAGACCGATCTTACTTTTATAATAAAGCATAAGCGTAAGTATATTCCATATCTTTTATTAATGCTTATTAATCAAATTAATAGATGTTTGCGTCTTCGCCGGCCGTTAATAAAAGGACCTTCTTTATTAAGGCTTAGCTTAAATAAGCTTAATCGATTGCCGAGTTTGCGCGGCTCTTTTAAGCTTAGATTACTTAAAAGAAAAACAAAGACTTATATACGCTTTCCGTTATAAGCATATAATAATCGTATAAGCAATCGGACTTATTAAAGCTTTTTTTTTCTCGCCGTGCTATTATCGGCTACGTCGGTTGTATTATAAAAACCGAATTATAAGAATTACTCTTTTTTATTTTTAAGCAACTTTAAGTTAATATAAATATATAAGAGTGAGCTAGTAGACCCGCTTTACGATGCGTGCGCTACTGCTCGCTAAAAGTGTTAAGTATACTCTTCGGCCGGTAAAGCATAAATATTTAATTTAAAAGATGCGTATGCTCGCTATCGGTAGTCTCTTCGGAAGTGTATTGCGTTTAAAAAAGCTTACGTAAGAAACGTAGACTTAAACCCTTTTCTTTTGCTCGAGACCTTCCTCCTCTTCCTCTTCCTTTTCCTTTAAGTGCACCTTTTATAGCTAAGTTAAAGATTCAAGTTTGAACCTTTTTTAATGCATATTTTTAAACCTAATAACTCTTATAACTTTTATAACTTATATGATCTTATAGCTTTTATAACTTTTATAACTTTTGTAACTTTTATAACTTTTATAACTTTTATAACTTTTATAACTTTTATAACTTTTATAACCTTTATAACTTTTGTAACTTTTATAACTTCTATAACTTTTATAACTTTTATAACTTTTATAACTTTTAATATTTTCGTAATATAAGTAAGTATATAAATATAAGTAATAAAAAGGGTCCGGAGTCTCCCCGATATAAAAATGAAAAGATAAGTAATAAAAAAGGGTTTAAAAGGGTCTCCCTTTTATAATAAAATATAAACTCGATAATAACTTTTGTAATTTTTATAACTTCTATAACTTTTATAACTTTTATAACTTCTAATATTTTCGTAATATAAGTAAATATATAATTATAAGTAATAAAAGAGGTCCGGGGTCTCCTCGGTATAAAAATGAAAAGATAAATAATAAAGAGGGGTTTAAAAGGGTCTCCCCTTTATAATAAATTATAAACTCGATAGTTTTTAATATAATAATACTTTTATATATATTTACTTTTATTTTACGATCTATTTAATAAGTTTGATATTTAGCAAAACATAAAGTCCGATATAATATTATCAACAGGCTAATTATTAATTTTATAAAAATCTAATTTAATAATATACTAATAAGTAATTAGCCCGTTGGTGACACTACAGAGAACTTGGTCCTTTGCCCTGGTAATGCTTAATCGTTTTATTTTAAATTCCGGCGAATAATCCGAAAAAAAATAAGCGGCTTTATTCGGTCTTGCTTAAAAAGTGTATTAAAGTAAGTCTTTCGGAGACTCGAAAAAAAGTGCGATAATAGTTTTTCAAGTCATTAACATCCCGTTTTTATATAGTAAATTTTCGCAAAAAAGCGACCGAGTCTTTAATCTGCTAAGTATCGTTTTTACGAAACTCGGCTTTTAAAGCTTTAACGAAAGTAGCTTAATTTTTCTTAGCTTTTTATTTAAGCAAGCTTTTAATAACTTTTTTGCGAGGATTATCGCAATAACGAAAGAGCTTGACGAACCGATCGTCTTTAAAGATACTAAAGTTATTATAAGTCTTTTTGTACTTCTCGATAAAGTCGGTAATATTAGCATTATTAAAGCAAAGAGCCTTTAAAGTACTTAGCAATAGTATACGAATAGTTATAAAAGCGTAAAAGATAGCAAGGTCGACTATAACTAACGCAAGGCTTGGTAAAAGAGCAAAAAGAGCAAGAGGAAGAGGAGTAGTATAAATCTTAAAACCGGTATTGATTTTAAAAAGCATTTCCGAAGCAAGTGTTTCCGATAAAAGTAAAGGTTCCGGTTAAGGATCGAAGTAAAATGAAGATAGTCCGAAGCTTATAAAAATACGATTAAAAGATTTAATAAATTTAAAAGATTTTAACGAAAAGAAAAGTGACTCGGCGCCGATTTCGATGTTAAAGATTTTAAAAAGGTTTTCGGTATTCTAAAGATTAGATATATGTATGTGCTAAGAATAATCGAGTTAATAAAAGGTTTTTAAATTGTTCGATTTTAATTCGTAAACCGAGTTCACGAGTTAAATAAGCGATTTTCGTAAAGTATTTTCGATCCGAGATTAAAAGGAATAAACCCTTTGCAAAAGTAAACTAATAATCAAGATTAAAACTATAAAAAACCTAAGAATCAATTGATTAGCTTTGCTAATAACTCCGGATTATATCAAATGCTTTAATTCAAGATGAAAGCTAAAGTATAAAAAGATATTTTCATTAATAAATGAAAATTCTTTTTTATTGACAATAAAAGAGAGTTTTTGCCGAAGAGCCGAAATATTGCACTTCGGCCATTTCGGCGTTTCGGTGTCCGAACTTATCGGGAATAGAGTTTTGATTGTTTTGAAGTTGTAGTTGAGTATAAAGTGCTAAATGATAAACGAAGATCAACTTGACTACGAATCAAGCGATTGTAATAAGCTATATAAAGACAAAGACTAAAGGTTTGAATCCTTGCGTAAGTCACCAATGTAAAAGCACTTAAAAAGACGAGTCATACAAAAGCTTGACACTAAGGCTAGACCTTATAGTTTTATAAAGAGGTGCTAAAAAAGATAGGTGGAAAGCTCGTTGATTGTTTTAGCTAAAAGATGTATGCCTTTTGATAAAAGATAGGTCCGTCTAGTGTGGCCTTAATGGCCATGGCAAGTACCCCATCAGGCAGGGTGTTTACAATAGCATTATTATCTTTAGCGCTTACGAAGTTCTCGAAAGCGGTATTAATAGCGGCAAAAGCGGCGGTGCAGTTGCTATAGTTACCTTTAGCATACCGAAGATAGCGAATAACGCTCGTATCGCAATTATAACAGTCTCTATTAAACCCCGATATAATCTTACTATTAATGCACTTAATGCACTTTAAAGCTTTAACGGTCGTTAGCATAAGTAAGCGCTTAATAAAAAGATCTAAAAGAAAAAACGAAGGTTCGAAAGTAAGAGTGCGAAGTATAGCCGCCGCCGCTGCCGTAACTGCAGCGGCAGCAATAGCTAAAGCAGACAAAAGATTCTCTTAATAAGTCAGCATAAAAATATTAATCTGTTAAAAGCACTACTTACTCTTAAACGGCCTCGACCGCGCTTAACGATTCTACTAGATTAAGTTACTTGCTTAAAAAGCATTATTTAAATAGATAAAAGTTAAGTATTTATTATAATAGAAAAGAACGCGCTCTTACTTATATAACAACGCGATAAAGACGGCGTTAAAGACTTCTGCCACGTAATAAGACCGACTTAAAAAGGAATTGTATTCTTAACTAATACTTAATCAATAATGACAACCGCTATTTGTTTATTTTAAACTGCGATAACAATCTCTTTTATTTACATCGAGTTTAAAGAGCTTAATCACTTATTTTTTTTTCTTTTTTGTTTGCTTGCAGCTTAGCAGCTACTCTGCTAACTTAAAAAGTGTGTTATGCGGAACAAGCATAGTTCCACTTAAGCTACATATAATATATCATGTAACCTCGCTTAATAGCGCCTTTAGCACACTAAAGCTCTTAAGTACATGTACATAGATCTTGACGAGCTTCTTAAATAGAATATACCAAGCTTCATTCAATCCACAGAATCTCCTCCTGATCTTAGTGCTAGTAAGCACTACATTATTGTTATTATAAATACGAAGCAAAAGAAAGAGAGTATTATTAACTATATTGAAAAAAAGGAGCTTGAAGAAAAGGAGCTTAAAGAAGGGGAGATTAAGGAAAAGGAAATTAAAAAGGAGGGGGGCATTAAAGAGGAAAAGGACTTTAAAGAGGAAGGCGATATTAATAAAGAGGGCGATATTAAAGAAGAGGGCGATATTAAGGAGGAGGGCGATATTGCAAAGGAGGGGGATATTAAGGAAGAGGAGGATATTAAGGAGGAGGGGGATATTAAAGAAGAGGAGGATATTAAAGAAGAGGCTATTACACTATTATTAAAAACTCTTTTATTAGAAGACTTTTATTACGCAACTTTATAACGCGCTTTTATAGCATTATTATTTAGCTTGCTACGCTATCGATATAAGTCACTCGATCTTTTTAATAATAACGACGAGATGACCCGTATTATAAATGAGATCAATTTTAAAAGGTTTATCGATACTTGAAGCAGCTAATAGATTAATAATGATGCTTAAAGCAATAATAAGATATAAGATGATGCTGAAAGCAAATAAAAGAGCGAAGTAAGTAAAAAAAAAAGTTAAGATATTATATTTACGGATCTTTTTAAGTTTATATATACGACGTATAAAAACAAAAAAAATATACGACGATCTCGAAGTATATCGCGCTTTTAAGCAAATCGAGTAATCGAATAAGATTAAAGCTAAAGCGGAAGCATTAGATTTAGCGCTAGATTTGCTTTTTCTTTTTGTTGGATTGCTTCCAAGCGATTGGGAATATATATTCGTAAGGTCGTAACGTTCGTCAAAGTACTTGCAATTGCAAAACACTCGGTTGATAAGGTATCTGAATTCTGTCTGCTCCTTAAGACTCAAGGGAGCTGATTCCTTTTATAAGATTAAAAGGAATTACGTGCACTAGCTAACTAATAAGCTTACTTGTTAAGTTAAGGGTCCTTTGATTGCTAACATATTAAGCGAAGCATGCTAAGTGGCCCGTGAACTATGGTTTACGAGTGAGCTTCCTTAACTACTGCTATTAGCTAGTTAAAGTCGATATAGATATACCGACACCGGCAACTTTCTTTTTAGCAAGTAGTGCTTTGCTAACTATTATATCGACCGAAAAAGAAAAAAAGATAATTAAACAAAAGAAAAACAATCTCATCCTTCTTTCTCTTATAGCAGCTTTTTTACTTATCTATTTACTTGCACTTTTAAAGTATTAGTTAAAACTAGCTTTTGCAAAAAGGTATTAGCGCCGATTTTAGTTATAGCGTTAGCAAGGTTAAATTTGCTTCCGATCTAGCGTACTTCAGAGAGCTCTCGCTTTTCGTATGACTTTCGAATAGCTATAATATCGATTATAAAGCGCTTTTCTTTAATAGTTCTTAACTTTACTATGCATTCGTATAACGAGTAAGAGTTAGTGCACACAATTACAAGGAAATTAAAGATTTTTAATTGAGCTGTGACTTAAGCAAAAGTAGTCGATATAGCAATAGCTATATCGATACTTAAAGACATAGCGTATAGCTCGAAGGCTAATACTGCTTTTGTTATTCTTTTGCACTTTTATAACACTTAATAAAAGATATTATTCGTTAAAGTAAACTCGTTTTTATTTACGTAAGCCTTATTGCTAAAGATAGTTACGAAACCGATTTAAGAGTTAAGGTTAGCGTTGTTAGCAAACGCTTCGTTTACGAATATAAAAAGCTTCGTAATCTTTAAGTTTAAAAGCACGTAGTAAACCTTTCGAGTTAAGTGATCGATTAGTTATTAAATCACTTTATTAAAGGCTTTATAGTCTTCGTCCTTCGATTCTTAATGCTAAGTAGCTATCGATAAAGCATAAGATGCTTTTAAGTAGTAAATAGTAGCTAAATACGCTTTTCGAGCACGTTATTTTAAGTACTTTTTAACTCGTATAGCTGAATCGAGCTTGATTACGGCAAGCCTTTTACTTTATCTTTTTTGCTTAATTGATAATCCGAACTCGTTTTTATTTAAAGATAGCTTGCATCTATTGAAAATCATCGGTTCGGCGTATGTAAAAGTCTTTATTTCTTTACTTTTTAGCTTAGATTTAATTAACTCTTTCTTTTCCTTTGCTTTTATAGCTCGATTGATAATTATAAGAACATCGTCCGTTTGTAAGGCAGCTATTCTTAGCTGATCTTTATTAATTGATATAAAGAAGCAAGAATTAAAGCTCGATTGCTTTATCTCGAAGTTGTTTGTAAAATGCTTTAAAAAACGCTTATACTAATACGTTTTTGCTTCGAAGATTCCGTACAAAAAGCTAGTCATAAAGAATAAAGTGCTAAAAAAGAATCGATAAGTGATCTTTTTAAGTGATCGCACGACGATTATTCGAATAAGCTTCGTGCTTGATTAAGTATAAGCTTGCGTAATATCTTTATTATAAACTTGACACTTGTAGTCTTTTATTAACGAAAGAGCTAAAGTATAATAAAGTCTTTAGCTCGCTCGTTATATCGTAAGTGACTCGATAAATACTTTCGTTTTGCTTTTATTTTAAAAAGCTTAAACTATTATACGAGACTTTTCGTATAACGTAAATGTTCTTTTGCTTTTGATCTTATTAATAAACTTAAATCCGAAAATCTTAGCGCTTTTAATACGTAGATCGGTGCTCGAAATCATTTAAAAAATGCTTTAAGCTATCAATTTAATTAATTCCTTTGCTTTAAACTCTTGAAATAGTGCTTTAAAGCTCTTAATAATTCTTTTAGCTCGTAGCTTAGTTAAGAGTTTATAGTCTCGGCGTTCTTTGTCGATAACGAACACTTCGGAGTCTTTAATAAATAAAGCATACGAATTATCTTTTTTTTTCGTCGAGCACGGTCGAGATATTAAGATCGTACTTTTAATAAGGTATTTAAACTATTAATATTATTGATCTTTAAGGATTAGCAAGTTGAAGGTTAAGAAGGCTGTTTATTAATCTTAGCGAGCTTTTTAGATTAAGCGAATGTTAAGGTTTAAGCGAATTTCGCGATTCTAGCTTTTTTTCGCTTTCGTTTTAATCTTCTTTTACTTTTACTTTAAGTACTTGCAATTCCTTTAGCAGCTTTTCAACTTTAAAGTAATAAGGTTTTATTAAGGTTAACTTGAATTCCGTAAGCTTCGGACATGCTATTATGTACGTGTGCCTTTGCTTGCTAAGCAGTTGAAAAAGGCCTTTCTACTTTTGATTCTTTCGTTATACGAGTACTTATAAGCTAATAAAAAGGTTTAAAGTATGCTTCGTAATTAGCTTATTCTTTTTCTTAAGCGCGTTTTTAACTTGCTTCGCTGCGTAGCATTTTCGTACTTTTTTTATAGCTTTGTTAATAGTAGCAGCACGCTTTTAAATAAACGCGGCAAGTCGATCTTGTTCCGTCAGCTTTAATAAGGTTTTAAAAACGAAAAGCGTAAAGACTAAGCTATTAAGTCTCGCTATATCGTTGATAGCTTTAATAGCTATTTGAAGCCGATCTTCTTTTAAAGCTTTAAAAAGCTTTTTTATAACGATTTTAAAAGCGCGTCGCATAAAGACGTAATAGCGTTTTATTAGCTTGACGCTATAATAAGCTTTTATAAGCATTTGCTTTAAAATACTATTAATACTTTTAAAGTATTTTTAAAACGTTGTCGAATTAAAGTTAGTTTTAAAATCGTGCACGACGTTTATAAAAAGTCCGACGTAAATATTGACTTAATATCGATTAAATCTTTTAAGTAAGTGCTATGCGGATATGCTTTTAAAGAAAGTAGCGGTTTGAAAGTTAATAAAATCGCAAACGACGTGTAATACGTTTTTATCGTTAAAGTGCATTACGTTTACGTATATTATATTATTAAAATTAATATAATCTTTAAGTTTAATATTAAACTTTTTCGAAGAGCGTTCGAATACTTAGTAATAATAGCAAAACTTTTAGATATTATAAAGCAAATCCCGCTTGAATTCGTGCTCGGCCTTCTTAAGAACAACCGCGAATCGACTTGCTAAAAGATAGCTAAAACGCTTATAAATAGTCTTTAATTGCTTTTTTATAAAGTAGCAATAGACGGTCTCGCTTTCGATATTATAATAAGTAGCAGCGCGCTCTTTACTTAGCAGCATCTATACGTATTTAAATATTTTTATTATTAGTATTTCTTTTTTTTTTAAACTAGCACGTTTCGCAAGTTATTTAAAATCACTTTATGCTTGTTTATGTTAGCTAATAAAAATAAAAAGGGTACGTCGCTTTTTATAACGTAGAACTTTATTTAGCTTAAAAGTGTTTTTAAAGTAATTGCTTTAATAAAAATAGCAAAGCCGATGCTGTATTTAACGGACTTTTTTTTTGCTCGAGACGTATTTAATTAGACTTCGAAGTACTTCTTTTAAAGTGCTCGTAGCTAAAGCAAGCTAACGGTAAAGAAATTAATTGATTCGTTGTTAATTATAAAGCTTATAAATACGTTTTCAAAGTACTTAAAAGCTATGTAAGTTTTTATTTTGCTCGCGAGTATACGCGGATCTTGCTTAAGCATCTTTTAAGTCTCGATTTAGCTAGCAAAAGCGTAGAAAGCTGTTTAAATTTTTAATTGTTTATATACTTTATCGACGTTAAAAGTGCTATAAGTAGTTACAAAACCTTCCGATATGTTAGCGTAGTTGCTCGATGCGGACGGCTCGTTTAATAAGCTTGTAATAAACTAATCAAATTCTTCCGTAAATACAAGTAATAAACTTTCGATCGATATTACGTATTGTGGTGGAGTTGGGGCTCTGTATTTGTTTTGTCCGTGTATATAGTACTAATGCTAAGCACCTTTGTCACGTGGGTGCGCTGCATGCTCTGGCCCTGCTAAGCACGTAGTTAAGTCACGTAGTTAGGTTACGTGCAAGCTCTTATATAAACGAGTAGTTAGTTCCTTTTTAAACTATCATTACATCATTATACAATATAATACACGTACTTATAGCACACATTCGAATGTCTTTCGATCGTCCTCCTTTTTTTCTCTTATTCACTTACGATTTTATTATAGCTATATTTATATATATCTCTTGATTTAACGTTAAGTATATATCGAAGCTCTTTCTTTTTATATATATTTAATGACTTACGCAAGGAATCGAATTAAAAGTTGGTCTTTATACCTCTTTTAAACTTGCTTCCTTTGCGAAAAGCTATATATTCGGAGTCTACGTCACACGCTAGGCTATTGATTATATGCTTTTGCGGTATTCCTTTAAAGAGTATTCGACATACGCTAAGCTAATAGTCAAGTGCTTTTATATATAAGCTTCGAGGCTATTGCTTTAAAAGCGATCTTCTTTCGATTTGTATCCGTTAAGCATGCTATTCGGTATACTCGATAAGTATTACTTAAAAAGTCGTTACTTTAATTCGAAGATCGAGCTAGCTAAAGTTCAATTCGGTATTTATAAAGTTTTATTCACTTAAGCTACTTTGCACGGCGATACGCCCGAAGTATTATTCGTTTAATATACTTTATCTTCTTCGATTTAATATCGATTCTAATACGAGTCTATTGCTTTTTTTTCTTTAAGAAAGTAAGCAATAGCTAAGTACCGGAAATACTACGCTAAGCTTAAAAAGTTAAAAATTCAATACTTACTTCGTAATAAAGATTACGCATAAAGATCTCGATTTGCTTTCGAACATCTTTCGTTTTAATAAATGAAAAATACGACGAGCGGAAATAAGTATTATGCAATTCGAAACCGTTTTAGTATCGCATTATATTAAAAGCAAGTTATATGTTTGCATAGAAGCTCGGCTAATGATCGACTTCGTTTTTATTTCGATATACTTAATCTCGGCAATTACTTTTCCGCTGATTCGGATCTTACGTTTAAGAGTTAAACGTATTATTAATATCATTTATTATATCGATTTAGTTTCGATTATCTAGCTCGAAGCGATCGATACTCGACTCTTTAATAAATCACTTTCGATGCATCGAGATCTTATATTTTTATAATATTTCTTTATGTATTTAACATTCATTACAAATTATATTTATTTTATTTTTATTATTCATTTATATTTATATTTATATTATTTATATCATTTTCGTTCTTTTTTCGCATCCGTTTCGAAATACTTTTACATTTCAATCGACATTTATCTACTTAACTTAACGGCTTTACGTTAGAACTTTCGGAAATCAAAAAGAGCTATGATTTCTTCGACTTAAAAAGACTTCGAATTTAACGAAGATGCTATTCGCAAGCTAATCGAGGACGAAGTAAAAAAGATTCAAGCCTTTTTACTTTTCGTAAATGCTTCGAATTACGTAAGTATCCGTAGACTTCTTTTTAGACTTAAAGCTTTTAGAATGCTTGCTTTCGATAAAGTTAATATTACGGATTATATTCGCTAGTTCGAACGAGCGTTTAAAAACTACAGTATCGTTATCGATTCGGAAAAGAAGTAGTGCTTTGCTAAGTATAATATCTTTAACCTTTTCGGTTATAATATCCGTTATAATATCGAAAGCTTCGGCGGCTTTTCGGACTCGAAAGTGACTTAAGACGACTTTAAATCGATAGTTAAAGAAGAGTACAAGGCTTTCGACTTAGTTAAGTGAAAAGATAGTATTAGCTTTTTAAACGATTTAAGCAATAAGTAGATAGCAAAAGAAAAAGCTTTTAAAGCAAAGCTTTTATAATTCATTCGCTAGTTCAACTTTACAAGCTTTACTTGCTTCGCTAATAAAGATATTATTAATAAGTAATTAAAGTAAAAGTTCTTCGATTGCTTATTATTATCGATATAAAATCGGACTTAAAAAAACGTTAAACTTAAAGAAGATCACTTATAAACGTATAATATAATATATATTATAATTAGCGACTTAATTAAGCAAAAACAAATTATTGCGGAACGGATTAAAAAATACAGTTACGCCGAGATCTTTAAAGCTTTTTCTCGTTATAACTTTTATTAAAACGAGAACTTTCGTTTTTAAGTATCGTTTATCATTTTCGAAAGCAAGCGAAACTTATACGTTTCGCTTTTTTATAGCACTTACTCCGATAATACTTATGCTTCTTTTTCTTATCGCGTAAGCATTACCGCTGCGAGTTCGATTACTTCGTTTATCGATCTTGACTTAAAGATCGAAGCTTTTATAAAACAGCTAGCGAAGGTTAATATTTACTTAAAACTTACCGACAGCTTCGCTTTCGTATCGAAAAAGGCTTATATGAACTTATTAAAAGCTGCTTAATATAAAGAGACTTAAGAGATCGCTTTGCACCGGGTCTACGAGATTAATACGGCCGATACTTATTCGAATTAAAGCTACGTTATATCGAAAAAGAAACGGTTCTTAAACGATTTTAATTACATTTTCTATTAATGCTAGCAAACTTTTAATTTACTTGGCTATTAACAAAAGCCTTATAAATACCAGAATCAATACTACTTGTTTATGCTTTAATACGGACTAGCTTTTCACTTTAACAAAGCGGACTTGATATGTATAAGACCGTACCGAAAGGAAATATTATCGATCTCGTTTTAATTCCGAAACGATACTTTTAAGTACGAGTAAGTTTTAAAAAAAGTTCGTAAAATAATAAATGATCTTAATTTTAAGCGTCGTTATAAAGCTTTAAAAGCACAACGAGAATCTATTAAGAAAGCTATACGGAAACGTACTAAAGCGCTTATTCGAGCAATTAACGGCGGTAATGCGGAAGCTTTTCGTATTAACGATTTTAATACTTCGGATATAATTCGCTAACGATGTATTATATTAGCGAATTCATATGCTTGCGTGTTTAATATAAAAGCTATTATTGCACCGATAAAGACTCGAGCGCGCAACGCAGCTTTTCGAGTTACGCTATACTCGTTAAAAGACGCTCTTTCGGCAAAAGCAAAAGTTTAATCTACTTATAGCTAGCTTAAAGTTACTTTCGTTAAGCTAATAGAAATGAATAAACTCGAGCCCGCTTACACCGCGATTCTTAACCGAAACGCTTTACGACCGAAAGACTTACGGAATCTGCCCGTTACATTGCTAAAAGCTTTTAAAGCTGTACTTAAGCTTAAAGCTAAGCTTTTTAAGACTGCTAAATCATACGAAAAGCTTAGCAAAGTGATCTTTTCCTTAAGAATAGACTACGAAGCGATTCGTATTAAGCTTTTAAAAGGGCGCGATTTGCTAAAGAACCTAACTTTTAATAAAATTATTGCGTTCTTCGTTGCTTTTTTTACTTTTAAACGATCTTCTTCCGAAAGTATAATCGATAAGATGATTCAGTAAACTTTTATTAGCGAAAGCGCTATTAACTGCTTTTAAGCTACGGTTAGCGTTGCGAAAGCTTTAAAGGATTGCTTGATTATAAGTAGCAAGCTTATACTAAAGGCGACGGATGATCCGGTAAGAAACGGACTTGCTTTAAAGCTTTAAAGACTTATTTAAAGAAAAAGTAATATCTTTTTATTTAATAGCGATCTATTTTGCAAAGTAACGAGTCGCTTTATCGATAAAGCGCTTTATCGCAAGAATTTACTTTTTCTTTTTTTTTTTATTACTTCGATTTACGATCGAATCACCGGAGAAGCAGACTTTATATAAGTCTTTACTCGGCTAAGACGGATCTTATATCGAAATGCTATTGCTTAACGGTCTTAGCTTAAACGCTTATTCGAATTCTTTTAAATAATTAAGCTTTAATTGCAAAAGAATATCCGTAGCAGCTAAACGAAGCACCGCCGACGCAATACGCTTTTCGCGTTCGAATCTCTTTCGATTTAAAAACGGTTTTATTTTATTTTTATTATCGGTTTTATTCCGATTTTCTTTATAGTTATATTTTACGGTGTTTTTTAATTTTAACATTTCTTTTTCGATTAGTTTATTCGTAAAGATCGGCGTACTTTACGAACCGCAAACGAAAGTAATACGAAACCTTTTTTAACGGAAATCGGCTTTGCTTTAACGTTCGGCTAGCTATTTTTTAAATACTTTTATTATTATTTGTTAACTCTTAAAGTCATCGTTAATATTTTCGGATAGTCTTTTATTATTAATACGCGAGCTATACTCGATATAAGTGCGAAGGTTAGCGTTATTACTTACGACGCCGCGATTAAATTCGAAGTTTTTATAGCTTACGATTAAGAGATAAGCTTTCGAATAATCACCGGTTTATTATCGCGTTTTATCAAATACGCCGATAATATATTTATTAATATCGGAGGTGCTACGATCCGTACTCGATTTTACGTTATAAATTCGTTAAAGTTTCGACTTATACTTAATTACTTTTTTATACGTAAAGCAAGAATCGGTTTTCGATATTTTTCGGATTATAAGAGTAGCTTTATTATTGCTATAGTTATTAATCCGTTTACGAGCTAAGTTACTTAAGCTAAAATGAGCGATAAGACGAATTAATACGACGAAGCCGTCGATCGCTTAAAAGAATAAAGTATAAACTTTATTTATTACGATAAGTCTTCGAGTAGTAACGGTAGCGACTCGGAAAACTAATAACCGGCCTCGTTAAAAGCGCTAAAGTCGATATATTAAAAGCTTTTTGCTTTTCGCTTAGTTTCGAAAGCGAAACGTTATAGCATCGAAAAAAAGACGACTTTATTATTTAAGAATAGTTTATCGATATTCTTACTTTTACGGAATGCAATCTATACGATCTTTTAATAACTTGTTAAATAAACACCGTTAGCACTAATAACTTTATAACCCGTTGCTACGATTATATCGATTATTAGAATTCGATATTTTATTAAACTCGAAAAGAGATCTTTTTAGACTCGATTAAAGTGTTCGATATATATAAGACCAAAGATAAAAAGATCAAGCTAATTAACAAAGCAAACGGCGTAAAAGCAATATTAAGTGATAAAGTTGATTAATACGAGCTATCGAAAGTTAAAGATACGTTATAAGAGCAAGTAAGAAAATACAAGCAATACTTTTTTCCGCGTATTACCGATATATCGAAAAGCTTTCGAATTATATTCGAACGCATAACGAACTTAAATATCGGTAATATACTACGGCTTAAAAAAAAAGATTTGTTTAAAAAGATAATATTAAGCAAAGAAAAATCAATCGCATTCGCTTAATAAAAGTGCGGTAAGTTCTACGACGACGTATTACTATTAATTAAGCTTAAAACCATTTTACATACGGCTTAACAGGCTCTTAACTATTCGTATCCGAAGGCCTTATAACTTATTGTTATTAAAATGCTTTAAGATAAGCTAGATAAAAGAGTTTTAAAGTATTGCGAAAGACCGTACCGGAATTAATAGTTCTTAATAATTAAAAAGCAGCCGGGCCAATACCGACTTATCAACTTAACAACTCTACTTAATGCTTGTTGTTGTTGTTGTTATTGTATTTATTTACGTCGGGCGGGTAGCAAGCGAAGCCTGCCGCCCTGGGACCTCTTATAGGGTACGGCGACGTGCTAAGCTAAGGAGTTATATACAAGAAGGCCTTAGAAAGCAATTTAAAGTGTTATAGCGAAGGCTATTATCGTATACGCTTTTCTTTTATAAATAAGATAGATCATATAGAAAGAAACCTTTTATTAAGGGAAAACCATAAAAGAGAGAGTTAAGTATGTACAAACTGCTATAGCTAGCTAAAAGCGAGCTATTTACGTCGCGTAGCGACAAGAATCAAGGCCGGACCGAAGTCAGCCGAATACAAAAGAAAAGGTGAATACGAAAGCTCAAACTTTAAAAGAAAACTTAATATAATATATTAATGCTAAAAAGAATTCTTTCGAGAGCGTATTACGCTATCTTAAAGTCTTAGTCCCGTAACGCGGTTGATTTAACGAGCTTTTATAGCTTAAGTAAAGCGGAGCGTACTTCGTTCTTTTTATTAAAGCAGTATTAGTTAGCTAAAGTAGCACTTTTATCGAGTGCAATGCTTAAAATAAAACTCCGTAATAGTCAAGAAAGCTTGAAAATCGGCCGGGTTGTTAAAAAGACTTATAAAGAAGTCGTAAGCTTCCGAGATCGTGCTCGGAAAGGTCCGCGGTCGGGTCTTGTAAAGCTAAAAGAAAAAGCGTCGTTACGTAAATCGGCAAAAAGCTATATATAAAAAGAACTTGCGTTTGCCGCAAGCATACTTTAAGTTAGCGTCGTAATATTAGAACTTAATATAATATTAAGTAAAGTCTCCGTGCGTAGTTCGGATCGCAAGTAATTTATATAAGATATGTCGTAAGAGTTTTAACTTCGAGAAAAGCTTAATTAAATATAAAAAGCTTTATTTCCGATACGAGCGTAAAAGCTTAAAAGAGCTTGCGTTTTATTAAGCTTCTCGTGCTTTATTTCGTATATCGCGGAAAAGTATGCGGATGCCGCTAATCGTAAATTGCGATACTAAACTAATATCTTAATCCGGTTTCTTTGCTTTTAAGTTTGCAAGCTTGTCCGCTCGTTCGTTCTTTTTAATACTTATATGCTTCGAGGATTATCGTATTCGTACGTCTCGAGTCTTTATTATTTTTTAAACGTTTAAAAACGCTTATTGCGATAATAAAAAAGCATTTCCGCGAAGATATTAAATGATTAATATGCTATCAATATAAAGCTAGATCCGTTTCGCCGTCGAATAAGCGTGCATTACTTGTTCGAAGCTTTTTTATACTTTTATCGCTTCCGCGTTAAAGACGTAAGAGCAATCGTTAATAAAGCCGTATCCGTAGCTTGTTTTTTAACGTCTTTAATAGATTACGTACCCGTAGCTTATTAGTCGATTGCTTTAATCGTATTGTTTTAACTCGTTCGAAAAGATCGTGATGTCTTTTAACGAAAGCTATTATTATTATGCTTCGAATACGGCAATAGCTTTCTTTTTCGTTTTGCCGTCCGCCGGGTCTCGTCTGCTCTTCGATATAAAGTGCGGAAAGACGAAGCGAAAGCGAGAAACGTTTAAAAAAAGAGCTTTTAGTTTTTAAATCTTAATTTCGAAGATCTTAATAGTCTTCGCGCCGCGACCGCGTTATCGGATCCGCAAAAGTATCCGGCTGACTAATAAGTGCTTATCGTCTATCGTCTTTAATCTTATTGCAAACTTAGCTTTAGCTTTTTTTAAGGCCGTAGCGCCGGAAGGAAGCCCGGCATTTCGAAAAAGCGTTGCCGTTAATATCGTTTTCTAAACCGGGAATACTTCGCGCGCCGCGAGGGTTATCGTTTTATTAATAAAGTCAACTATCTTTCCGACTCGAGCGTTAATAACTTTTAGCTTTTCGGACTTGCAGATTAAGCGATAGCGCTTTGCGTATTACGCTTTCGTATCGTAAAGCATCGAAAGCAGCACGCAAGTAATAATTGCTTTGCGTAATAAAGCCGTAAATAGACCGTAGATTATCTTAGCGAAACTACGGATGTGTTAAGCGACTTTCTTAGCTTTGGCCGCCCGTTCTCGAACGTGTCGGCGGAACTTTAGCTTGCGGTTAAATTAAACTTTAAGCTATCGTATCGCAAGTGTATCTCCGTTTTTCGAACTCGTAATAATATACGGAATAATTATAATATCGATTACGAAAAGAAGAGCATACGTACTTTTTTTACAAAAAAAGTATATTATCTCGATCTTTTTTAAAGCGAAAGCGATCTTATAAGTATTACTTTATTTAATAATAAAATTAATATCGTCTTAAAGTATAGCGATGTTCCGATCGAAAGTGCGATTAACGCGATACAAGCAAATATCGTTAGCGTACTCGAAGCGCAATATCCGGTCTTAATTAAATAGCTCGGTCAAGTAAAGCATATAAAGCACCGGTGATAACGGAGATCTTTGCGGAATGCCGCACTTTACGTCGTAAGTATTCGTAATTTCTTTTTTTAATCGGACCTTAACTTTGCGGTTTAAAAAAAAAGATTTTATTAGTTTAAATAATAAGTACGGCCAGCTTTGCTTCGTTATGCGTTTAAAAAAGCGACGGGTTAAGACCGCATCGAAAGCTTTTTAAACGTTTATAATAATTATAATGACTTAATATCTAACTGCAAGTGCGGACTCGATATCGTGTATTAAGCACGAAGCGAAGTTTAATGTAAAGCGCCGTAAGAAAGCTTTCGCGTATTATAAGCTAAAGACGTCGTTAATAAAAGCAATTTACGCAATTTTCTTTATAACGATGCGCTTTAATCTTTTAAAAATGCACGAAAGCAAAGCAATCGGTCGTTAAAAGCGAATAAAAGTCTTGTCTTTTTTCTTTACTTTAAAGATTATCGAAACTTTAGCAAGCTTTTACGTATCCGAGAAATAATAAAAAGCTAAGCACTTATTAAAGAAGTTATAAAAGAAGTAATAGACGTATTGCTAATACGCTTTAAGCAATCGTACGGTGATCTTGTCCGTTTCGAGTAAAGTACTTATCACTTCGATTACGTAAGACTTTACTTCTTTTAATAATACCGTAGTATTTTAAAAGAGCCGGTTAATGCTTTTTTAGCTAGCGAATAGATCGTAATCGAAGTCGTCGGCGGCGCTAAACCGTTTAAAAATGCCTTTTCGTAGCGCGTCCGCTTTTTTTTTAATATCTTCGATAGCTTCGTCGTTAACTATTAAAAAAAGCGATTTCAAGTTCGGAATAAGCTTGTGCTAGCTTATAACTTTATATAAGTCTTAGTCCGATTTCACTTCGTCGATTACGTAAGTCTAATAAGCCTTTTTAGCTTTCTTAATTATAGCGAGCTAGTCTCGCGTTTTTTAAGTCGGTTTTCCGTCGTATATTATAAAGCGCGCTGCTAAGTGTTTCTTATACGTTGTTTAACAGTTTGCCGTTTATTATAATATAGCCGTTAGCTTTTTTCGAGCAAGCTATTTCGCAACTTTTAAAGCAAAATTAAAAGCAATAGTTAAACTAATCGTAAGCTAATCGAGTTCTTCGATAAAGTATATCGTTTACGAGTCGAAAAGCTAGTCTACGCTTAGCGCTATAAGCGAAGCGAATTTCTCGAGGTCTTAGTCTGGTACCCGATATTAAAAGCGCTTTAAAAAAACAATTCTTCGGCTAAAGATAATCGTAACTTAAGTCTCGTAGTTTAAGCTCGAATAAAGATCGAAGCGAATTGTCGTTTAAGCAAACGAGATATTTAAAAAGGTTAAGTTTAAAACGTAACCAGCTTTATAAATAAAGTCGCTCGAGAGTCTAATGTAATTTATCTTATTAACATTAGACCAAGCCGCAAGGTTTTTTCTTCGGCCTTTAAGCTCAACTTTTAGTTCGAACATGTCGTGCTATATATTAAAGTCCTTTTTAATTAAGCACTTAGAAAAAGGGACGAAATAAGTGATATAGTTTATAATCGGGTTTATTAAAAGTTGCCGATAGACGTTTAAAGTAGCGAAGCCGTTCATATCGATTTATAAAAGATCTTTGTTACGAATAGAACGGCGTTGCTAAGTACGAAGACTTACGCTTTTGCGCACGTAAGTTATTACTCGTAGTCGCTTAACGAAGTATTAAGCATCGTTTTGATTATCTTACGATTTTATCGAAGTATAATAATCGTAAAACGAGTAGTTTTAAGTTTTGATGCTCGAGTGCGTGTACGGCTTTTAAACATAGATAACGTCAATGTTTGCCGAATAGCAAAAGTAGAGTAAAGCAATGTGATATAACTGCTTTTTGCTTACGTTCGCTTAATAGACTTAGATTTTTTTAAAAAGCTATCGATTGCGGCGAATGCCGCGGTGCCGTATCGGCGTGCTTAATATATAAAGTTGTTTTAAGCATCTTAACTAGCAATAATGCTCGAGCTTTTTATAAACGAAGAAGATAAGCTAATAGTGTTGTTTACGTAATAATCCGATATCGTTATTAGCGTGTCTTTTCTTTCGTTTACGGCAAAGAAAGCGCTATTTATTAAAGTCTTTTTATTAAGGTTCTTACGCGTAGCCGTATTGCGCAAAGGTCTTATAACTTGCGTAAAAGCTTAAGAAAAAGATTATAAAGAGACGGCTTAAAAAGAGGTCGCTCGCTTATGCTTTTGCACCGCAAAAGCGCGTCTTTTCCGAGAAAGAGCCGCGTTGATATCGGTAACAAAAGTCTTTAATTAAGAAGCCGAAGTCGGTTCGTTTTCTTCCGTTATAAAAGCATTAGCAATAGCGTAAGCTTAAGCTCTTAATCGTCGGACGGCGCTTAGCTCCTTCTTAATAAAAGTAATCACTTTGCTATTAACTCGCTTAAGAGCCGCAAAGCAGTTTTTGTAATTAGCTTCGTACGAGCCGTAGCAGTTTGCATAGCGAAAAGGTGCCGTGCAATCTTTGCCGTCGGGCCCGTCGTGCTAGTCTCGTTGCTCGCCGTAATAAAAGCAGCGTGCGTACCGAATACACTTGGTCGGGTTGCATTAGCTGAAGCAACTAAAGTCGTGCTTTTTAATAAGTTGCTTTTTATCGATTAATCGAAAGTAGCTGCTATAGCCGAACAACTTAAAGCTACGTACTTCTTTTAAAAAAGAAACTATCTAGCAAGTCAAGCCGGTCGCCGGGTCGGCTCCGTGCTAAAAAATGCGGACGCTTACTAAAGCTCTTTCGGCTTAAGCTAAGATCTTTTCGTCGATATGCTCCGCCGTTTTAAAAATCTCGTCGAAAAGGCTTTTAATTTCGGCAAAGATCTTTTAAATAGCGTACGTATACTATTTAACCGGGATAGTCGTTCCCGTGGCCTTAAGAACTTTTTAATATACTTTTTTAGTTTTATTTGTAATAAAAAGGTCTTTTGTTTTAAGGTTGATCGAGGTAAGTGCTTAATTAATGCGAATAGCTTTAAGACGAAAGATGATAGTTATATCGACGCCGTCTAGTTTGTCGGTAATAGCTTTGCGAGCGGCGTAATTATCGAGACGAGCTAAGAATGCGACGGAAAGTATTTAAATCAAGACTCGCTTATCTTAGCGTGTCTTAAGTTATTCGCTAAAAGACTTACGAGTAGCTTAAGAGCTCGTAAGCTTGCGAGTCTTTACAAGTTTTATTTTTATAACGAAAGAAGATCGAGATAGCTTAGCGATTACCGATTGAACGGCAGCTTTTAAGTTTTTTAAAGTCTTCGAAGGCTTTGCGGAATCTGCTTATAAAACAGACTTAAAAAAGGCCGTTTGCTCGCTGCTATAAAGAGCAGTCGAAAAAGGAAAGAGAGTGGCTGCTTCGATAATTGCGTATAAATAAGTACGTATAAACGTAAAAAGACTTTTAAAGAACTCTTGCGTATAATATCGAGATTTAAAGTCAAGTTGGTCGTTTATAATCTAGTTTAAAGCGAAAGCGTATTGCTGCTAGACTCGTCGTTTAATAATAGCCGCGCGGTCGATGTCGTCGAAGTAGCTCTCGATAGCTTTCGTCGTTGTATTAATAATCGGTGCTCTTCGTTTTAATACGAAAGGAAAAGGCTGCAAATTAATAGCAGCGTTCCTTTTTTTTTTCTTAGAATGCTAAGTAAGGTTAGACGGCGATATAGCGTCTTAAGGCCGTGTATAATCGGCGTTGTTAATATTATTATTATCCGCGGAGAACCGAGATAAAGTAATAAGAACTATTTCTCGAGCTATGCGGCGAGCGCAACGAGCTATTGATCTGGTTTTAGCGGATTCTTAAGGAAACCGTATCTTAAGAATCGAATGCAATAAAAATCAAGTCGTTATAAGCAAGTTGAAAATTTCGTATTAAATAATTAAGATGTATCTTATTTGACTTTACTTAATGCAATTACACGGAAGGACGTTAATCTACCTTTAATTATAAATGAGTTTGCTAAAGAGTTTTCTAGTTGCTAAATAGCTAGCTTAATCGACTTTTATTCGAGCTATGATCAGCAAACATTTTATTAATCGAATAAAAACCTTACCGCTTTTTTTATACCGCTAAGTCTTTTTTAATGCATTACCTTTCCGCAAAGTGCTATAAACTCGGTAGCTTAATTCGTTCGAATAATCAATTTTATTTTAAAGCTTTTGCAACTTAAAGTCTTTATGCTATTTGTCGACGATATTAAAATGAAAAGATTATAAACGGATTATTCCGACGAAAAAGCACTTTCGAGTATACGCCGATTCGTATTCGAATATATTTAAAATATCGATAAGACTTTAAAACGGATTAAGCGCGTTAGTGTTATAATTAAAGAAAAGTCATAGTTCTGCCGAAATAAGATAAATATAATAAGATTCGTATGCAATTCGAAAGGTCGAGAACTTGTTGCGAATAAAGTTATTAAGATTAATAATTAAAAAACCTTCGAAAACGTTATTAAAATTAAAAGATTTTTAAGCTTTTATTTTTACTTTCGTATTTAAGTTAAAAGATTCGGATATATTACTGACCTTTTTTATAATTTTATAAAAAAAGATATAGATTAGCAATAGACCGAAGCGCATTCGAAAGCTATGCGAATGCTATAAGATACTTTAACGACGGTTCCGGTTTTAATTAAGATCGATTACGAAGACTAAAATAAAGAAATAATAATAAGAACGGACGCTAACTTAAAAAGATAAAAAAGATATATCGGTTAACGCGAGACTACTTTTAGTAAAGTACAACCGGCTCGGTACGAATCCGAAGCTTAAACGAAAGTAAAACGGAATTACGACGCTATTAAACGAAAGTGCCGCGAAGTACTTAAAGTTTTTAAAAAACTTAAGCTATAGATTATTAAAATGCATTTTATTTTCGAGATTAACGTTAAAGTGCTCGTTGCTTAGCTTCGACGAAAAGCTATCGATATACTTTCGGCTTTAATTATACGTTAATTAACTTAAATCAATCTTTTCGATTTTAAAGTCCGATATGTCTTTAATAAAGATTATACCGTTATTAATGCATTATCGAAACGGCTACGGTACTCCGATAATTCAAGCGAAAAAGATAAGAATAAGTTCGATGATAGCTTGCTAGCCGATTTAAGACTTATTAAAGCTCGAAACGGCTTCGAAAGACTTTCGACGAATCTTTTAATAAATATTCGCTAATCTATCTTTAAAGATATGTTTTAACGCTCGAAAAAAACGAAGAATGCAAACTTAAACGAGTTTAACGACGATTACGATTACGAAAGTCTTTTAAACTTAATCGAATACTTTTCGGAATCAATTTAAATAGCTACTTTCTTAACGATTTTACGAAGACTTAAAAACTTAAACAAAGTAGAATGCCGTAAGTTTAAAAGAAAAGCTATTAAATACAAAGTGAACGATAAGAAACTTTAAAAACTCTCGACGAAAAGTCTTTTTCTTTTTCGATTAATAATCGATAAGCTTTCGATTAAAACGGATATTATCACGGCTTATTACGATAAAAGTAGTTATAAAAGCCGTGAATCAATTTACTACCGTATATCTTAACGTTATTTTTAAAATAGATGCTATACGGACGTTAAACGATTCGTTAAGACTTGTAAAGAATGCTAGCACCGAGCAGCTAATAAGCTCGAAAAGCTACTACATCTTACCCGATCTAATAGCTTAATAGAACGTTAAGCTATCGATATCATTTATTTACTTGCACGTAATAGCAAAAGCTATTTAATTGTTACTAAAAACGATATAAATAGATAAGTCGAAGCGAAGGCGATTCGGACTCGAAACTCGCTTTCGATAGTTAAGTTTATTTAAAAAGATATTATTTGCCGCTATAAGATTTTCTTTTAGTTAATAATCGACGGAGGTTTAAAGTTTAAAAAAAAAGTAATCGATTTACTTAACAATTAAAGAATTAATCGAGTCGTAGTTTTAGCATACTACCTTTAAGCGAATAGAATAGTAGAACGCGGTTACGGACTAATTAAAGACGCATTAAGTAAGCTTAAAAGCACCGATTAAATTGCGCAATTGCTAGCCGTCTTATTCGCCGACCGCACTTCAATGCATACTTTTATCGGATTCACTTTTTTTTACATAATATACGGCAAAAAAGCAATGCTTCCGATTAAGATTCGAATTTAATCTTAAGCTACGTTATTTTAAAAGCTAGTAATTAATCGTATTAAGCTTATCGAATTAAAAGCACGCTAGTTCCGGATGCGAAACGAAAACGCTATAGAAGCTATACTTAAGAAAACTCGCTACCGTTAAAAGAAAAAAAATGCTTTTAATAATAAAAAGAACTTTCGAATCAGACTTTTAAAAGTAAATGACTTAGTCTTTAAGCACGACTCGATACGTAAAGTAGATATATCTAACGTTAAAAAGCTAGATTTTCGATAGCTTAGCTTTTATTAAATTTCGTCGGTAAATATAAAAAGATATTATAAGTTAAAAAAGCTAAAAAAAGACGGAGCTTTATTAAACGGAACATTTACCGGCAATCGATTAAAGAAGTTTTACGTGCGATACACTCTTAAAGCGTTATTACTTCGCTTTAAGCTTTATATAAAAAGATCTTTAAAATAGCTTTTATTAAATGAAATAGCTGAGTCCGGCTTTTAGATTAAGCGCTTAAATAGATTTGTTATTCGATTACTTAGCTTTACGAAAAAGCAACGGAGCTAATACGCAAGAGTCTTTATAAGCAATGATAAAGAAGCAATAAAGAATAATTAAGTTATAAAAGCATAACTATACGTAAAAGAAAGGTCGAGTTTAAATTTGATTTTTGATTTTTTTTTTATTTGAATTTAGTTTTTTTTATTTTCTTTTTTCTTATACTCTTTTTATTTCTTTCTTTATATTAAAGAGCTTTACGTTATCATATTTATATGCTTTCGATCTATTATATACGAGCATATTATATATACAAAGCGGACTTTACTCGAAAGCTAATTAAGAAAAGCATACGAAAAATTTATTATATTAACTACTTAACAAGCTGCTAACACGCGATAAAAACCCTTTCGACCTTATAATTTAAAGCTAAGTGGAATAGTACGAAAGCCTTCCGCAGTACTTTAAGCACTGCTTTTACTCTTCGAAGTCTTATCGATGTTATTACGACTCGAACTTTTCGTAAAACTACGAGTATTACTACGGCTAAAACTTCGCGAAAAAGAACTACCGGTATTGCCGCGATTAAAAGCTTAGCGAGCACTTTAACAGAGCTTCTTTGCTTGAAAGAGTGCTAGCGATTCCGAAGATAAAGATAAAAGAGACGAAGACTTTTCGGTAATCTATCGTAATTAGATTAAAAAAGAATCACAAAAGGTTCGTAATATATACTTACGCGGTTAAAAAAGTTATTTAACAAAATATTATTTCGATTTATTATAACTAAGATTTAACGCAGCAAGTTTAACGAAGTTAAATCGGCGGTAGCAGCGGCGGCAAGTAAGCGTAACGCCGAAACAGGATTTAAGCTAACTAAAGGACCTTTAATATTAACGGCGGTAAAAAAAGCAGCGGCGACACGAGCTCGAAAAGAAAAAGAAGCATCGTTAACACGAGAAGCAAAAGCACGGCGGGTCTTTATAAAGAAGTTATTTGCAACCGTGCTTTTACGAAAAACGTCGTCGGCCGTTTTAGTTTTATTGTTTATAACCGTTATCGTATTTATCAAAACTATACCGGCACTAACGACTTTTACGAAGAGCTATCGAATCGGAGTTAAAACGAGTGTAAAACGGAAAGTAAGATAACTTACGAAGATGCAAGTTGACTTAATAGCACGGCAACGCTTGCATTTAATAGATTTATCGGCGGAAAAGATGCATCGACTCGCAGCATTATCGATAGTTCTGCTTGCGTAGCTTACGCACCGAAAGCAAATCGATAATATAATAATAAAGATGAAGTTAATAAATAATAATGCTAAAAAAAAAATAAAAAAGTATAAAGTTGATATAAAAAGAAGGTTGACTGTTTATAGCAAGACTTCGAGTGTATACTGCCGCTTTTGTTTTTTTTGTTACGTTACCGCTTTAAGCTTCGCGCTATTACCGATTCGACAATGCGTCACTACTTAACCGCTTAAACCGGCGCACGCTTATTTTAATAATAATACTAACGCTCGAGTTGATATTGTTTTTTATAATTAAATAAAAGTGCTATAAAAGATATAAAAAAGAGTTGAACCCGAAAGATTATTTTGCATTTTCGTTATTATTTTTATCTTTTTTATTATATTATATACGCTCCGTACTAATACCGATCCGGCGATGCATTATTAAGTAGTACTTTAAGACTATATTGCGACCGTATTATTCGATTATATATTCGTCTTGTAAACTTAATTTTATTATCTTAATAAGAAGTGATTCGAAAGCGAATCTGATTCGAAAAAAAGACGTATATAATAGAGTTAAAGCTTTATATTTGTTTTGTCTATGTATATAATACTAATGCTAAGCACTTTTATTACGTAGGTGCGCTGCATGCTCTAGCTTTGTTAAGCACGTAATTAAGTTACGTGGTTAGGTTACGTGCAAGCTTTTATATAAACGAATAATTAGTTCTTTTTTAAACTATTATCATATCATTACATAATATAATACACGTACTTACAGCACACATTCGAGTGTCTTTCGATCGTCTTCTTTTTCCTCTTTTATTTACCTACGATTCTATTATAGCTATATTCATATATATCTCTTGATTTGACGTTGGGTATATGTCGGAGCTCTTCTCCTCCACAGTATTAAAAGAATTTGCTTTTCGTTATTTTTTTTTACGTCTTTAAAGCTTTAGAACTTAGCTACGAAAGCTTTGCGCTCGTCGAAAGTATAATTAATGCTTTAGCAACTTAGCTTTTTATAAACAAAACACTTTTTCTCACTTTTAATAGCTTTAATAGCTTTCTTACTTCCGAAGTATTAGCGGTCTTGAATAAAGCATTCGTATTCTTCGTCCAAATCGGAGTCAGCTTTTAAAGTGTGCTGAGAGCAAGTGTGATCGTGTGGCTCGCTAAAGCTCGCGTAAGCTCTAGCCTTAGCGGGTCGGGAGGTCTTAGTTGCAAACGCAATTGCTCGACGAATGTTAGCAACTGCTGCGGTAGAAGTAAAAGCAAGGTTTATCCGCGCAATAATCGTCTTTAACACGTTTTTATAAGCTGAATACAGCTTGTCGGCAAGACTTTTATCGTCTTTTAAACTTGGTCGTAATAAGCTTTAAATGCCTTTAAGCTCTTTAGCGAGCTTCTTAAAGCATTCGTTAAGCGAAGTCTTTAGATTTTCTTTTTTAATTAAATCTAGCGAAATTTCTTTTTAGCGATCGTATTTTGCTTGCCGCCGGTAATTAGTCTCGAAGTAGTTTTTTACCGTAATAGCATTAGCTTTAAATGTCGAAAGCTTAGCTTTGATTATATGATTATAATAAAAGGTTATAGCTTTTTTTATAAGCATAATCGAGAATGCTATTAAGTAGTCGTTTAAAGTTAAGCCGTATCGATTTGCTTAATTAATAAAAATACTTAATTAGGTTTTGAAATTATCGTCGATATGACGACCTTAAGCGATTACTTAAAGGAACTCACGGAAACGCGAAGGTTTATATAAGAGCTTAAGAGAATCTTAAAGTAATGACTTAGAATTAACAACTATCGAATGTAAAGGTCGAAAGTAGCTAAAGTCTATATATACGAAAGTAAAAGCGCTAAAGACTCGTAAATCATAGTTTATAAGTTAAAAGCAAAGAATAAGAGAATACGAAAAATACAAAAGAAAAAAAGAAAGAAGTAGCTTAGCGTATATAAAGTGCGTTTAAAAGACTTAGCGTATCGTTATATTACTTTTTCGTTCGAAAAAAGCTCGTTTTTAAGCGTTTATCTATTGCTTTATCATTGCTTAAGTAATCGTAGTTATTAATACCGTTCGAATAAGCTTTGATTTATTCGAAGAGCTTCGCGAAAAGCTCGAAAAGCTCTTTGTGTTTTAAATAGAAGTCACGTACTTTAAAAAAAGCGTATATAAAGTCGGAAGCGGAGTATTAAGTAAAATCAATATCGCGGCCGAGCTAAGAAGCGCGGTATTTAAAATGCTTTTTAGTTTAGCGTACGATTAAGATGTTTTTTACTTTGTACTTAAGTTCGTTAATAATATTAATCGAATTAAGTTTAAAAATGATTTGCTCGAAAGTAAAGTTATTAAAAGCTCTTCGTAGCCGTCCGAAGTAAAAGACTAAGTGAATTTTCATTAACTCGAAGAGCTTAAATTTAAAGCTGCTATAAACGTTATCGATAACTTCGAACGGTCTGTTCGTAAGGTTATCGAGCTTCTTTAATAATCGAAAGATAAAGAACGAGCGTATATCTAATTAAACTTTATTATTAACGTCGAAGTTAATCGAGCGTTTTGATTTATTAGCTTGTTTAGCTATGCGGTCTTAAGCGCGTTAAAAGTGCTTTTTAACGAAATTTTAAGTTTTAAAGTAGCGATTAGCGTAAGCGCGAGCTTCGTTTTAATTAAGCTTGCGAAAAAAGGTTTAATCGTTGAGTCGTTTTAAGCTTTAATTTTAAGTAATCCGGAAAGCGTAGCCGTGAATTACTTTAAAAAAAGAAAGACCGCCGAAAGAGTCGTAAAAAAGCGTTAATTAAGCGAAGTCTATTATAAAAAAGAACTCGCTTTAATCGTTTTAATAATAGTTTACGAAAGGACGGAAGCGCTTTTGCAAGTACTAGTTATAAATTTCGGTTTAACCGTTAGTCTCGAAGTATACGACGGTGCTAAAAGTCAGTTTAATACCGAAGATTTTATTAAATTCTTTTTAAAACTCGGACTAGTATTAAGGTCTTTTATTAAAAGTCAATATTAAAAGAGCTTTAAAATACTTATAGATATAATAGATATAAAGCTTAGCGAAGCTTTTAACGTCGATAGACTTATAATAAAAGATCGAGATTGCTTGCTTAAAAAAGCGGTCGATTATTATAAAAACGTTATCGTAGCCGTATTTGTCTTTATTAAAGCTATAAAAATCTATAATAACGTGCTTTTAAAAGCGCGAAAAGATAAAAAGAAATTAAAACAAACTAAGTTTTTTATCGCGAAGCATTGAAGTTCGTTTGCAAGCGTAGCAGTTGCGGCAGTATTAATTAACGAATTTAATTATACCGTACTAATAATACTATGCTATAAAAAGCTTATAAGTTTTGCGGAAGTTAAAGTATATTATAAATACTTAATCGTAGACTTTTCGGACGAATAACAAGCGCAAGTTTTAAACGTTAAAAACTAATAAGCGGCCGTTATAAAGCAGCAAGTCGCTTTTTATAATGAGTTTAGCTCGTAAACCGTAGTTTACAAGTAAAGACTCAGCTTTAAAAGCTTGAATTCGAAGTGCTATAAAACTAAAAGCGGTCCGATTAGCTTTTAAAACTTAATTAATAATTCGAAATGTTAATAAAAGCTTTGCGATCTTTTCGATAATAACGGCGGTTTTCGAAAGCGTAAGTTAACGTAGCTTTTCGATCAAAAGTCGTAAGTTAACGTTATTAGCGCAAAGCAGCGTTTGCAAGCGTTAAGTGCGCTTAAAGCTATTTTAAGAAAAGAGCTTTTCGGTACGACGTATTAGCGTGTTAATTAAAAAGTTATCTTTACTTAGTTTATACGTAATAATAAAATTATAATCGGAAAAGAGCTTCACTTAACGTGCTTAACGAGCGTTAAAAGTTTTAAAAGTTATAAAGTACTTTAAAGCCTTATAATCGGTGATTACTTAAACTTAATAAAAAAAGCCGGCGAATTCGGCGCGAAAGTTATTAAAAAAGCGTATAATAGCTAGCATCTTTTTATTGTAAACGACGTAATTAAGCTTAGCGAAAGCTATGGTTTTAAAATAATAAGCGATTAATTGTTGTTGTTGTTGTTGTATTTATTTACGTCGGGCGGGTAGCAGGCGAAGCCTGCCGCCCTAGGACCTTTTATAGGGTACGGCGACGTGCTAAGCTAAGGAGTTATATACAAGAAGGCCTTAGAAAGCAATTGAAAGTGCTATAGCAAAGGCTATTATCGCATGCGCCTTTCTTTTATAAATAAGATAGATCATATAAAAAGGAGACCTTTTATTAAAGGAAAATTATAAAAAAGAAAGTCAAGCAGATATAGACTGTTGTAGCTAATTAAAGGCGAGCTGTTTACGTCGCGTAGCGATAAGAATCAAGGCCGGACCGGGGTTAGCCGAGTATAAAAAAGAAAAGGTGAATACAAAAGCTTAAACTCTAAAAGAAAACTTAATATAGTATACTCGTATTAAAGAGTATTTTTTCGAAAGCGCATTACGTTATTTTAAAGTCTTAGTCTCGTGACGCGGTTAATCTAACGAGCTTTTATAGCTTAAGTAAAGCGAAGCGTACTTCGTTTTCTTTATCGAAGTAGTATCAATTGGCTAAAGTAGCACTTTTATCGAGTGCAATGCTTAAAGTAGAACTCCGTAATAGTTAAAAAGGCTTGAAAATCGGCCGGATTATTAAAAAGACTTTTAAAAAAGTCGTAAGCTTTCGAGATCGTGCTTAAAAAGGTCCGCGGTCGAGTCTTATAAAGCTAAAAGAAAAAGCGTCGCTGCGTAAATCGGTAAAAAGCTAAGTATAAAAAAGATTTACGTTTACCGTAAGCATACTTTAAATTAGCGTCGTAATATTAGAACTTAATATAATATTAAGTAAAGTCTTTGTGCGTAGTTTAAATCGTAAGTAGTTTGTATAAGATATATCGTAAAAGTTTTAACTTCGAGAAAAGCTTAATTAAATATAAAAAGCTTTATTTTTAATATAAGCGTAAGAGCTTAAAAAAGCTTGCGCTTTATTAAGCTTTTCGTGCTTTATTTCGTATATCGCGAAAGAGTGTGCGGATATCGTTAATCGTAAGTTGCGATATTAAATTAATATTTTAATTCGGTTTTTTTGCTTTTAAATCTGCAAGCTTATCCGCTCGTTTATTTTTTTTAATGCTTATATGCTTCGAAGACTATCGTATTCGCACGTCTCGAGTCTTTATTACTTTTTAAACGTTTAAAAACGTTTATTACGATAATAAAAAAGCATTTTCGTAAAGATATTAAATGATTGATATATTATTAATGCAAAGCTAAATCCGTTTCGCCGTTAGATAAGCGTATATTATTCGTTCGAAGCTTTTTTATACTTTTATCGCTTTCGCGTTAAAAACGTAAAAGTAATCGTTAATAAAGCCGTATTCGTAACTTGTTTTTTAACGTTTTTAATAAATTATATATTCGTAGCTTATTAATCGATTGCTTTAATCGTATTGTTTTAATCCGTTCGAAAAAATCGTAATATCTTTTAACGAAAGCTATTGCTATTATACTTCGAATGCGGCAATAGCTTTTTTTTTCGTTTTGCCGTCCGTCGAGTCCCGTTTGCTTTTTAATATAAAATGCGAAAAGACGAAGCGAAAGCGAAAAACGTTTAAAAAAAGAGTTTTTAATTTTTAAATCTTAATCTCGAAGATTTTAATAGTCTTCGCGCTGCGATCGCGTTATCGGATTCGCAAAAGTATTCGGCTAATTAATAAGTGTTTATCGTTTACCGTCTTTAGTTTTATTGCAAACTTAACTTTAGCTTTTTTTAAAGCCGCAACGCTAAAAAAAAGCTCGGCATCTTGAAAAAGCGTTGCTATTAATATCGTTTTTTAAACTAAAAGTATTTCGCGCGCCGCGAAAGTTATCGTCTTATTAATAAAGTCAATTATCTTTCCGATTTAAGCGCTAACAACTTTTAATCTTTCGGACTTATAAATTAAGCGATAGCGCTTTGCGTATTACGCTTTTATGCCGTAAAGCATTAAAAGCAGCACGCAAATAATAATTGCTTTGCGTAATAAAGTTGTAATTAAATCGTAAATTGTTTTAGCGAGATTACGAATATATTAAGCGACTTTTTTAGCTTTAACCGCTCGTTTTCGGACGTATTAGCGGAACTTTAGCTTGCGATTAAATTAAACTTTAAGCTATCGTATCGCAAGTGTATCTTTGTTTTTTAAACTCGTAATAATGCACGAAATAATTATAATATCGATTATAAAAAGAAAAGCATACGTACTTTTCTTATAGAAAAAGTATATTATTTCGATCTTTTTCGATGCGAAAGCGATTTTATAAGTATTACTTTATTTAATAATAAAATTGATATCGTTTTAAAGCATAGCGATATTTCGATCGAAAGTATAATTAACGCAATATAAATAAATATCGTTAGCGTATTCGAAGCGCAATATCCGGTCTTAATTAAATAGCTCGGCTAAATAAAGCATATAAAGCATCGATAATAATAAAGATTTTTGCGAAGTGCTGCATTTTACGTCGTAAGTATTCGTAATTTTTTTTTTTAATCGGACTTTGATTTTACAATTTAAAAAAAAAGATTTTATTAGCTTAAGCAATAAATACAGCTAGCTTTGTTTCGTTATACGTTTAAAAAAGCGACGAATCAAAACCGCATCGAAAGCTTTTTAAACGTTTATAATAATTATAATAACTTAATATTTAATTATAAGTGCGGATTCGATATCGTATATTAAATACGAAGCGAAGTTTAATACAAAGCGTTATAAAAAAGCTTTTGCGTATTATAAGCTAAAAACGTCGTTAATAAAAGTAGTTTACGCAATTCTTTTCGCAACGATGCGCTTTAATCTTTTAAAAATATACGAAAGCAAAGCAATCGATCGTTAAAAGCAAATAAAAGTTTTGTTTTTTTTCTTTATTTTAAAGATCATCGAGACTTTAGCGAGCTTTTACGTATTTAAAAAATAATAAAAAGCTAAGCACTTATTAAAAAAGCTATAAAAAATAATAAACGTATTATTAATATATTTTAAGCAATCGTATAATAATTTTATTTGTTTCGAGTAAAGTGCTTATCATTTCGATCACGTAAGACTTTACTTCTTTTAATAATATTATAATATTTTAAAAGAGCCGGCTAATGCTTTTTTAATTAGCGAATAAATCGTAATCGAAATCGTCGGCGGCGCTAAACCGTTTAAAAATGCTTTTTCGTAGCGCGTCCGCTTTCTTTTTAATGTTTTCGATAGCTTCGTCGTTAACTATTAAAAAGAGCGATTTTAAGTTCGAAATAAGCTTATGCTAGCTTATAACTTTATATAAGTCTTAATTCGATTTTACTTTATCGATTACGTAAATTTAATAAGCTTTCTTAACTTTTTTAATTATAACGAGCTAGTCTTGCGTTTCTTAAGTCGGTTCTTCGTCGTATATTATAAAGCGCGCTGCTAAGTGTTTTTTATACGCTATTTAATAGTTTGCCGTCTATTATAATATAGCTGTTAGCTTTTTTCGAACAAGCTATCTCGCAACTTTTAAAACAAAATTAAAAGCAATAGTTAAGCTAATCGCAAGCTAATCGAATTCTTCGATAAAATATATCGTTTACGGATCGAAGAATTGATTTACGCTTAGCGTTATAAGCGAAGCGAATTTCTCGAAGTCTTAGTTCGATATTCGATATTAAAAGCGCTTTAAAAAAACGACTTTTCGATTAAAAATAATCGTGACTTAAGTCTCGTAATTTAAGCTCGAATAAAGATCGAAGCGAATTATCGTTTAAGCAAACGAGATATTTAAAAAGGTCAAGTTTAAAACGTAATCAGCTTTATAAATAAAATCGCTCGAAAGTTTAATATAATTTATTTTATTAGTATTAAACTAAGCCGCAAGGTTTTTTTTTTCGGCTTTTAAGCTTAATTTTTAATTCAAATATATCGTATTATATATTAAAGTCCTTTTTAATTAAGCATTTAAAAAAAAAGACGAAGTAAATAATATAATTTATAATTAAATTTATTAAAGGTTGTTAATAAACGTTTAAAGTAGCGAAGCCGTTTATATCGATTTATAAAAGATCTTTATTACGAATAAAACGGCGTTATTAAATGCGAAGATTTACGCTTTTGCGTACGTAAGTTATTATTTATAATCGCTTAACGAAGTATTAAGCATTGTTTTGATTATCTTACGATTTTATCGAAATATAATATTCGTAAGACGAATAGTTTTAAATTTTAATACTCGAGTGCGTATACGGCTTTTAAATATAAATAACGTTAATGTTTGCAAAATAGCAAAAGTAAAGTAAAGCAATATAATATAATTGCCTTTTGCTTACGTTCGCTTAATAAACTTAGATTTTTTTAAAAAGCTGTCGATTGCGGCGAATGCCGCGGTGCCGCGTTAACGTGCTTAATATATAAAGTTGTTTTAAGTATTTTAGCTAATAGCAATGCTCGAGCTTTTTATAAACGAAAAAAATAAGCTAGTAATATTATTTACGTAATAATCCGATATCGTTATTAGCGTATTTTCTTTTTCGTTTATAATAAAAAAAGCATTATTTATTAAAGTCTTTTCGTTAAAGTTCTTATGCGTAATCGTATTACGCAAAAGTCTCGTAGCTTGCGTAAAAGCTTAAAAAGAAGATTATAAAAAGACAGCTTAAAAAAAAGTCGCTCGCTTATGCTCTTGCATTATAAAAGCGCGTTTTTTTCGAAAAAAAGCCGCGTTGATACCGATAGTAAAAGTCTTTAATTAAAAAGCCAAAGTCGATTCGTTTTTTTTCGTTATAAAAGCAATAGCAATAGCGTAAGCTTAAGCTTTTAATCGTCGGACGGCGCTTAGCTTCTTTTTAATAAAAGTGATCACTTTGCTGTTAATTCGCTTAAGAGCCGCAAAGCAGTTTTTATAATTAGCTTCGTACGAGCCGTAGCAATTCGTATAGCGAAAAAGCGCCGTGCAATCTTTACCGTCGAGCCCGTCGTATTAGTTTCGTCGTTCGCCGTAATAAAAGCAATATGCGTATTAAATGCACTTAACCGAATTATATTAATTAAAGCAATTAAGGTCGTGCTTCTTAATAAGTTGCTTTTTATCGATTAATCGAAAGTAGTTATTGCAATTGAATAGCTTAAAGCTATAAACCTTTTTTAAAAAAAAGATTATTTAGCAAGTCAAGCCGGTCGTTAAGTCGACTCCGTGCTAAAAGATGCGAACGCTTATCAAAGCTCTTTCGGCTTAAGCTAAAATCTTTTCGTCGATATGCTTTGCTATTTTGAAAATCTCGTCGAAAAGGCTTTTGATTTCGGCAAAGACTTTTTAAATAGCGTACGTATATCATTTGATTAAGATAATCGCTTTCGTAGCTTTAAGAACTTTTTAATACACTTTTTTAACTTTATTTATAATAAAAAAGTCTTTCGCTTTAAAGTTAATCGGAGTAAGTGCTTAATTAATGCGAATAGCTTTAAGACGAAAGATAATAATTATATCGACGCCGTTTAGTTTATCGGTAATAGCTTTGCGAGCGGCGTAGCTATCGAAATAAGTTAAGAATACGACAAAAAGTACTTGAATTAAGACTCGCTTGTTTTAGCGTGTTTTAAATTATTCGTTAAAAAACTTGCGAATAGCTTAAGAGCTCGTAAGTTTACGAGTCTTTATAAGTTTTATTTTTATAACGAAAAAAAATCGAGATAGCTTAGCGATTGCCGATTAAGCGGCAGCTTTTAAGTTTTTTAAAGTCTTCGAAAGCTTCGCGGAATCTGCTTATAAGATAGACTTAAAAAAAGCCGTTTGCTCGCTATTATAAAAAACGGTCGAAAGAAAAAAAGAAATGGCTGCTTCGATAATTACGTATAAATAAATACGCATAAACGTAAAAAGATTTTTAAAAAACTCTTAAGCGTAATATCGAGATTCGAAATTAAATTAATCGTTTATAATTTAGTTCGAAGCGGAAGCGTATTACTATTAAACTCGTCGTTTAATAATAGCTGCGCGGTCGATATCGTCGAAGTAGCTTTCGATAGCTTTCGTCGCCGTGTTAATAATCGGTGCTTTTCGTTTTAATACGAAAAGAAAAAGCTGCAAATTGATAGCAGCGTTCTTTTTTCTCTTTTTAAAATATTAAATAAAATTGAACGGCGATATAGCGTTTTAAAGCCGTATATAATCGGCGTTATTTGTATTATTATTATCTGCGAAAGATCGAGATAAAATAACGAGAACTATTTCTCGAGCTATACGGCGAACGCAACGAGCTATTAATTTGGTTTTAACGGATTCTTAAAGAAACCGTATCTTAAGAGTCGAATGCAATGAAAATCAAATCGTTATAAGCAAGTTAAAAATTTCGTATTAAATAATTAAGATAAATAAGCGATTAATAGCTAATCGGAACTATGCTTTTAAAAGAAGATTAAAACGATTACGCCGTCGAAAGCGTTAGTTTCTAACATACAAAAAAGGTTTTAATTATAATGTTATAAAATTAACGCAATAATTAAAGCGAGCTTTAAAAGGTCGAAGCTTTTTTAATATTAAAAATTAAATAAAAAAAACGTTAGCTTTAATCAAGTGCATTAAAAGCTTTGCGATCACGCCGTAATCTCGAATAAATCGGCGATAAAAGTTATAAAATCTAAAGAAGCTTTAAACGCTTTTAACGGTTGTAAAAAGCGCTTAATGCTTTATTATCGAAGTCTTATCCGGATTTACTTTTAAGCTTTCGATAAAAATAATAAAGCTTAAGTATTTTACTTTAATAGTATTGAATTCGCACTTTTTAATATCAATTTAAAAACTAGCGTCGTCGAGTCGTTAAAAAACCTAGCGGACGTAATAAGCGTATTTTAAAAGATCGGAAAAGTAAATTAAGATATCGTTTAAATACGCTATGCAAAAGATATTTAAAAAGTCGAAAAAAAGGTTATTTATATAACGTTAATAAGTAGCGAGTCTATTAGTTAGTCCGAATAAGAGAACCTTGCACTTATAAGCGCCGTAGCGTATTTTAAATGTAATAAGCTCTTTTAAAGCTGAGTCTATTTGTATTTTATAAAAAGCTTGCTGAATATCGAGTTTCGTAAAGATTTTAACTTTTGAAAGACGTACGAAAGTCTCGTCGATTAAAAGAAAAAGGTATCGATTTTTACGAGTAAAGTTGTTTAGCGCGCGGAAGTTAATATAAAAGCGGAAAGAACCGTTTTGCTTTTTAACAAAAAAGATTAGAGCTACAAATAGCGCTATTAAAAGTTCGATAAAACCTTTATTAAAATTGTCGATAAAGTAAGCTTTAATAAGCTTTAACTCGAGGATCGATATCTTATATAATAATAAGTATCGAAGCGCTTTTTCTTTCTTTTTAAAAAGCTCGATTTTGTAATCGTAAAGCTTGTATAATGCTAACACGTTATTAACGGCTTTAAAAAATACGTATACGTAATTAAAGTATTCGAGAAAGATAAGAAAATCGTTAATAAGCTTTAATAGTTCCGCTGCAAAATTAATAACAAAGATAAAGCTGTTAATAAAGCGTATTAGCGCTGTTTAATAGTCAGCTTAAATAAAAGCAATCGTTTAACGTTCGGAGATCAAGCAATCGAGCTTATAAAAGGACGTAAAGAACAGTTTTACGTCTTTTTAACGAGCGATTATATAAAAAGCGTATCCGGAAACGCTATTAATTTTAAGGTTTTTATTGATTTTATGCTTAGATATTTAACGAAAGCGTTTAACAAATAAAAAAGGTTTTATAAAAGCGATATCGGTTAATATAAGCTTACGGTTTATTTAAGATATTAATTTAACGTAGTTTTTAAAAAAGGTGTTTTTCGTAAAGCGGAAGAGTAACGGCTTTATAAAAAAGTAAATAAAAAAAAGAAGTTCAACGACCTTAAAAAAAGAAGCGGAAAGAAAACGATTCCGAAAAAAAAGAAATAAGTTTGCGATTATCGTTGCTGCTTGATTTACTCGTGAATTATAATTTATAAGTGAATTAGCGTCGTAAGCTTTTTAAAAGCGGTTTAAAGCTCGATTACGTCTATTAGCGTCGTATTAATAACGAGCGTTTACTTTACGCTAATTAAAATGTATAATCTTAATAAGTTTAACGTATATAACGGTCGGAAAGTTAGATCGAAGCTAATAAAGCTTGCGGCGAGCGCAATTAAAAAGAATTTAATACTTAGCTAATTATGCTCGTCCGAAGATTACGTTATAATTTTTAAAGTTAATAATAAGAAAAAAATAAAAGATTAAACGCGCTTATTAATCGTAAAGTTAAAAAGTGCAAAATATAAGATAATAGCTTTACGAGCTTTATTATATGATTTAATAAAGAATAAAGCCGAAAAGGGTTAAATTAAAGGTTTAAGAAAAAAAGAAAGTGATTTAAGTAGCGCTAAGTCAATTAGCGCGTACTTATTAGCTTTTAAGTCGAGCAAAACAGATACTTTATACGAAAAGCTATTCTTAATAAAAGTGACGGGTATAATTATAGCTTTATTATTAAAAAGCTTCGTAAAGTCGAAGTATCGCATATTTCGAAGCTAGCTTAAAAAAGAAGCTTTGCTTAAGCTTCGACGTTTCTTTTATTATCGAGAGCGTCGGAATTAATAAAAAAGAGCTTTTAATAATCTTTAAAAGCGTCGGAGTAAAGCTTATCGTTCGAGTTATCCGAATAAAAGCTGTATTTAAATTTAACGTCGTATTTTATCTCGTTGATTAAGTGGTAGCGAAAGAGCTTCGGCGTATTCGAGTCTTTGCGAGACGATTTAAAAGTCTTAATCGTTAACTTAAAAGCGTTTTCGAAAGAAAAGAATTTGTTAAATCGATTAGATCGATTTGCATTAGCGCTAAAGCTATTAAAGGTTTAACGTTAAAAAGTAGAAAAAAAGACGAAGGCTAAGTTACTTTAGCGGTTCTTATAATAAATAGTTTGCTTAACCGCTGTTCTTTAAGCCGAGCGAGATTCGTTACGAGCTTTATTATAAAAGCTCTTTGCGAATTAAGTGTTATACTTAGCTTGTAAAGCATCGTAAAGCTTTGCAAACGCGTATTAGCTAATAGCTAATTGCTAAACGGCGGTTTGAAAGTCTTTAAAAGTTATAGTTTTAGTAAATTCTAAATAAAGCTAATCGCGCAACGTCTTAATGATTTTAAAACGCAAAGCTTTACGTAATCGGTTTTTGTTTTTGATTTTAATAATAGCGGTAAGCTTTAAGAAAACAAAGTAAAAGTCTTAAAATTGCTGATTAAGCTTTATATAAAGTTTTTCGAACTTAATTGACGCTTTAGCTTTTTTAGCGAAATCGTTTAAAAACTCGAAAGCGATCTAAACGAGTTCCGAAGCGGTTATAAAGTTGTTACGATTTATAATTAAAAAAGTTAAAAACAAATAAGCTGTCTTTTCGGTTTGATTAAAGACGTAGTTCTTGCGTTAGCGTTTTATAAAAAAGTATTCTTCAAAAGCTTTTAAGTTATCGAAAACGCGGGCTTATTAATAACGTACTTGATAGCTTACGCCGTTTAAAAGCTTTTACTTAAAGTTAAAGATCCGCTCGATACGAGCGCGACCTTAAGAAGCTAAAGAAAAAGCTTTAAAAGTATTGAACTTAACCGGAGTGCGAAAGTTAATTAACTTATAAAAAGAAAGTAGTTTATCGTCGTCGGCGAAAAAGCGGCGAAGGTTAGCGGTTTTATAAGTAAAAAAAGTAATTTAAAAGACCGAAAGCTTATATAACTTCTTGCTTTTAAATTTATCTTCGAAAGACACTTAAAGAAGCTCTAACGAGCGTTCCGTAGTTAGCAAGACCGCTTAAAGCTAGTCTAGTTCTTTTCGAGCTCGACGAGCCTTTTTTTTAGCTTTATTAGCGAAGGTTTTTTGCTCGTTAGCGTTTTTATCGAGCTTTTTATTACGGGTTTTTATGTTTGCAAAGAGCTTCTTAAGTTTAGCGGCCTTTCGTTAAGATTAAAAAAGAGCTTAGTATTAAGCTAAGGCTTCTTCGAAGTTAGTAAAGGCCGAAGGATCATTTTTATCGTCTTGCTTATTAATAGCTTCTTTTTGAATAAAAAGAACTATTAATTAAGCCGTAGAAAAGAAGGAAAGAGCTGCTAAAGCAGCTTTAAAAGGTGTGCGGAGGATTTTGCTCGCGGGGCGAAGGTTGCTATGTTGTATAAGTGCTATTCTTTAAATTATACTTAAAATAAGCTTTTTCGTAACCGTTAGAGTCGTCTAAGTGTTTTTAACGTTCAATTATTAAGGAATTCTAAAAAAAAAGAATATTATTAAAGCCGTTTTCGGCGGAGTAAAGTAGTTGTTAATAATATAACGACTTTAAGCGATTACTTAAAAGAACTTACGAGAGCGCGAGAGTTTATATAAAAGCTTAAAAGAATCTTAAAGTAATGACTTAGAATCAACAACTATCGAGTGTAAAGGTCGAAGGTAATTAAAGTCTATATACACGAAAGTAGAAGCGCTAAAGACTCGTGAACTATAGTTTATAAGTTAAAAGCGAGAAATAAGAGAATACGAAGAATACGAAAGAAAAAAGAAGGGAAGTAGCTTGGCGCATATAAGGTGCGTCCAGGAGACCTGGCGTGTCGTCACAGTCGAGTCTCGAATACTTTAGCTTTTTAAAAAAGCTTTTTATAAATAAAGCTAATTCTTTTGCTCTTAAGTAAAGGTTTGCTGCTCTTAGCTTAAAGAAATCGTTTTTATTATCGTTAAAAGCGCTTAGAGTGCTATACGCAAGTATGCTATGCTTGATTAATAGTTTGATCGGTAAAGAGTTATCGATATAATTGCCTGTAGTCCGTCTTTTTTTAAAGTCTCTAAAAGGCTTATTTCCGAATCCGAAGTCTTTTAAAAGTCCGTTTCCGAATCTCTTTGATAGTTTAAAAGGCCCGTTCTTACTTCTTTTGTATCCGTGTTTTTGATCTCTTTGCTAATCTCTTTCGTTCTTTTTTCGTCGGTTATCGTTAAGATCGCTAAAGCTATTTAAGTTATTAGTTAAAGCTTTAGCTTAATAATATCCGTACTTTTAAGCGCGCTCTTAGCGATTCTTATACTTTTGATATCTTTTTTATCGATACGTAGCTTGTTAAAGGATTTAAAGAGCTTGTCGGTACGTTCGAAGGTACTAAATTCTTTTTTCGAGTTATTAAAATTAAGCACGGAAATTTGTACGCTGTTTTTAATAAGAATTGATTTTGCTCGGAATGCTTTTAAGTTTTAACGGGTCTTCTTTTAGCGTGTAACTCTCGTAGCTTCGAGTATTGTTTAGTCCGATGATGATCTTAAGACTTTTGTTGTTATTGCTATTAAGCTTAAGCTTTTTAGAAAACTAAGTGTAGCTTTTAAGAAAAAGGTTTAAAGGCCGCTAAAGTGATTTTGGCTTTTATTATATGATTAGCGTATTGCGTAGCGATTATTAAATTAAGGATGAATACGTTGAAGTACTTCGTCGTAGTCTTTCGTTAAATTGTATAGCGTAAATCTGCAATTCCGCTATTTGCTTTATTATAGCTTTTATATTTCGTTTTATATTTTTCTTCTTTTTTAAAAACTCTTTTCGTAACTTTTAGACTTTTTCTTTTTTTTCTTTCTTGCTTAAAGTTTCTTTTTCTTTTTTTTTAAGCTTCGCGGAAGTAGAAGTAAAAGTGGTTAAAGTATAATATCTTCGTCGTTTGTAAAGTTTTCGGCGGTCTACTTTAATTCGAAACTTAAAAGTGTTGCTTGTTATTTTTTTACTTCTTTAAGAGTCTATTAGTGCTGCTGCTCGTCGTTTAAGAGCTTAATTATTTTATTAGCGTAACCTTTTTGCTTTAAAAAGCATTATACGCTTTTAAATAGCAAGTGTTTTTTAAAGTTAATAAAAGTAGCAAATTTAAAGCTTCGTCTTATATTGTTTTTCGTTATCGTAAAGCTCGTTTAATCTTAGCGTAAGAAAGCGTGCCGGAATAAGCTTTATAAGTCGTAATCCTTTAGCTTTCTATATTTCGCTTTTAAGAAGTCTTTTATTATCGCTCGGGCCGTAATCTTATTATCTAGCTTTGCGTATAATAGTTTATTTAAATCAAATGAGATGCTCGATATCTCGTCATTTAGCTTTTCCGATAGCTTTAAAAGCTTTAAATATAATAGTTCTTTTGGCTGAATAGCTAGAGGTTCCGTAAGTAGTAATAAGACTCGAAGGGTATAATACTTTGCTCTTTGTCGGCTAGATTTTCTACTCGGAAGTTTAGTTGCTCGATCGGTTATAATTATTATTTGTTTGTATGTAAGTCGATTTAAATTTAATTAAGTTATTATATATAGCAAGCGCGGCTCTTATAGCGTTAAAGTTGTTGTTTTAAAAGTGACTTGGTTCGGAATCACTTTTCCGTAAGAATAGAGAAAATCGATAATATAATGTAAACACCTTGCCTGATGGGGTACCTGCTATGGCTATTAAGGCTACACTAGACGGACCTATCTTTTATAAGAAGGCACACATCTCTTAGCTAGAACAATCAACGAGCTTTCTACTTATCTTTTTTAGCACTTCTTTTATAAGACTATAAGGTCTAGCCTTAAAGCTAAGCTTTTATACGGCATATCCTTTTAAGTGCTTTTACATTAGTAATTTACGCAAAGATTTAAACCTTTAGTCTTTGTTTTTATACAGCTTATTATAATCGCTTGATTCGCAATTAAGTTGACCTTCGTTTATCATTTAGCCTTCTTCACACTTTACAACTATAACTTTAAAATAATCAAAACTTTATTTTTGATAAGTTCGAATACCGAAACGCCGTAATAGCCGAAGTGCAATATTTCGGCTCTTTAGCAAAAACTCTTTTCTATTATTAATAAAAAAGAATTTTCACTTATTAATGAAAATATTTTTTTATACTTTAGCTTTCGTTTTAAATTAAAGCAATTGATATAATCCGGAGTTATTAGCGAAGCTAATCAATTGATTCTTAAGTTTTTTATAGTTTTGATTTTGATTATTAGTTTACTTTTATAAAAAGTCTATTTTTTTTAATCTCGGATCGAAAATACTTTACGAAAGTCATTTATTTAGCTCGTGAATTCGATTTACGAGTCAAAATCAAATAATTCAAAAACTTTTTATCAATCCGATTATTCTTAGCATATATATATATCTAATCTTTAAAATACCGAAAACCTTTTTAAGATTTTTAATATCGAAGTCGGCGCCGAGTCACTTTTCTTTTTATTAAAATCTTTTGAATTTGTTAAATCTTTTAATCGTGTTTTTATAAGCTTTGGATTATCTTTATTTTATTTCGATTTTTAACCGGAACTTTTACTTTTATCGGAAACACTTGTTTCGGAAATGCTTTTTAAAATCAATATCGGTTTTAAGACTTATATTACTTTTTCTCTTTTTGCTTTTTTACTAAGCTTTGCGCTAGTTATAATCGACCTTGCTATCTTTTACGCTTTTATAACTACTCGCATGCTATTATTAAGTGCTTTAAGAGCTTTTTGCTTTAATAGTGTTAATATTATCGACTTTATCGAAAAGTATAAAAAGACTTGTAATAACTTTAATATCTTTAAAAACGATCGGTTCGTCAAGCTCTTTTGTTATTACGATAACCTTCGTAAAAAGGTTATTAAGAGCTTGCTCGAATAGAAAGCTAAGAAAAATTAAGTTGCTTTCGTTAAAGCTTTAAAAGCTGAGTTTCGTAAAAACGATATTTAATAGATTAAGGACTCGATCGCTTTCTTGCGAGAATTTGCTATACAAAAACGAGATATTAATAACTTAAAAAACTATTGTCGCACTTTCTTTCGGGTTTTCGAAAAGCTTATTTTAATACACTTCTTAAGCAAGACCGAATAAAGCCGCTTGTTCTTTTTCGGATTGCTCGTCGGAATCCGAAATAAAACGATTAAGCATTATAAAATCGACGAGCTCGACTTAGATTTATATGCCGCTTTTAACGACTTCGCTGTATTCGCTTTTAAGATCGATTAAAATGCTAAGACTATCGAAGTTATAAATCGAGAAAAGTCTTTTTTAATCAACTTTATTAAAGATATTCGGACTTTAGTTAAAGAGCATACCGAGCTAGCTAGCGTGCTTAAGTCTATTAAGAAAGCTTTAATAATAATGCCGTTCACTCGTAAACTACGGTTTACGAATAAAAAAAAAGAAATTGATTAAGTAAGTTTTATAATTAAAAAGTTTTTTAAGTTATAGATTAATGCGATTTATAATTGAATTAATTACTTCGAAGATTAAGTTATTAACTTAACTTCTCGACGCTTTGTTTAATTTTAACTTTAAGTTCGATTTAAAAATTACGACGAAGCTTTTATTAAGTATACCGCTTAAGATGCTTAAAGTAAAGTTAGCTTCGAAAGTAGAGTTTATATTGCTATTATCGGTTACGGATCATAAAAACGAAAAAAAAGAAAAAGTAAAAGATACGAGAATCAAATGCAAGACTATAGCTTTTGCGAAAACTCCGAAAACATAATCTAAGCTTTTTATTAATACCGAAATAAATATGAAACTTTTAAAGATATAGTTAATAAAAGATATATTTATATTAGTAATTACGGACGCTTTTGCTTAAGACTTAAAAGGATCGGTGCTTTTATTATTTAAAAAAAGCAAAAAAAGACTTGGTTTAAATCTATCGTGCTAAACGTTCGTAAGACGGAATACGATAATATCTTAAAAAATCGATTTACTAGCGGACTTAAAACTTATAAACACTTGTTCTTTTATTAATAATTAATCTAACAGCTAGCTTAGTATCAATTAAATTAAAATCCTTAGCGATCAATTAATTAGCTAAATGAACTTATTATTATCTTTAAAAGACTAGTCGATATTAAGAATATTAATATTATAAAGTAGATCAACACGCTTAACTACTTATCTAATATAAAAGTTGCTTCGATCGAAATTAACGTTGCCGCAAAAGACAAAGCTAAAAAGCTTCTTTCGCTTTCGGAAAGTTTTAAGCTTATTAAGATCAAGAAGAATATCCGATAATAAAAAGAAAAGAATTACGGCACTTTTAAAGCTCGTGCTTTTTAAGAATCGGATATTATTATAAAGATAGATTTAAAAGATAAGTTATTCGATAGTGTAATTAAAAAAGAGTCTTTTAAATTAGCTAAAGCCGACGAAGCTATAAAAGATATAAAAGAAAAGGTTAAGATTACTTAGCGAATGCTAAGAAAAAGGAAGAAGAAGACTTATAAACGAAAGAAGTTTATTAACTTTTACGTTATTATTAAAGCTTAAGAAAAAGCAATAGCAGCGATTATAAAATCGAGAATCGAAGTTTAAATTAAAGACTTGTTCGGACTTAGTTCTCGCTTCGATAAGCTATTAAGCTATCACATTTTAATAGTTCTCGATATTAAGGAAAACGTAAAAGTCTTTTAAAGTAAGCTTATTTTTATGAACGCTTTAATTATTAAACGTTTAAGTCGGAATAAAAAAAGCAAGCTAGATCTTTTAACGACGCAAATTCGTAAACAACTTATCGCTCGCAATTGCTTCGAAGTAACGATAAAGACTTTAAAAGTTTTTATTAATATCGATAATATTATTAAAAGCAGATCTTTTTTCGATAATAGATTTAAAGTTAATATAATAAATAAAAAAGTGGTTAAGATAACTAAATTACTTATTATAACGGATCGAGCTTTAATTTATATTATCGTATCGAAAGATTTTTATAACTTCGATAAGTAAATAAACGACGTCGAAGTTATTATTAGCGGGATTATTAATTACGCCGATTTCTTTATTATTAATAATAGCAATTACGAAGTCATCTTAAGCATGCTTTTTTTTTTAGAATCTTAACTTTCTTTTTCTTATTTCGATAATAGCACGATGAAAGCCTCTTTTTAAAACTACGATCGATTTACTTAAAAACAAATTATTATTATAAAAGACAAGTCGGATTTAATCGAAGACTCGAAAAACTAATAGCTAGTATGCAAGCTAAGATAGATATTAAGCTAAAGAAAAGCTTAAAAAGAAATTTCGCTTATGAGTTATAATTCACGAGTAAATCGTTATAAAAATAACAAAATTATAAAAAAACAATTCAACTTAATATTAAGCAAAGCTTATTAAAATTAAAAATATTAAAAATATTTGCAATTAAATTCGATAAATCGGAAAATTTTATATTTATTATCGATAACGATAAGGACCTTTTAAAAAAGAATGTAATAAAAGTTAATACGATATACAAGAAGAAAGCGAAGAAGGTTAAACCGGTGAATTTAAAAGTGTTAAATAAAAAAATACTTAAAAAGATCGACGATTAGTTTAAGCAAGATAAGAAAGCGAGATCTTTTAAGCTTAAAAGACTCTTTTCGAAATACTTTATTAATAAGTTTTTAAACTTAAAAGTTAAATTAAGATTAACGAAAGAACGATTCGAAGCACTTACGATTAGCTTTTAAATCACTTCGAAAGAGAGAGAGCTGCTTTACTAATGCTTTTTGAATCGAAAGGAAGCGATAGCTTAAGATTTTACTTATTTTAATTAAGTCCGGAAAGAAGTCATATTACTTTAAAAGATTAAAACGATGCTTTACGAAGCTTAGCAAAAGAAAATGTTTACCGTATTAAAAGCTTTAGAAGAAATAGTTATTATTATATTAAAAGAGCAATTAAAGTAAAGAGTCTTCGAATTATATTAAAGCTTTTACTAGAACAAATAGTTTATTATAATAAAAAAAGAAAAAAGAAAATATAAGCTGATTATTATTATAATTGAAATGAACTGTGTTACGATTAAAGACGCTAATATTGCTTTAAACGTAAACTAGTTTTCGAACGAATTCGCTAGTTTTACGATAGTTATACTCTTGGATTTCTTTTTTAAATACGATTAATTTTTCTTCGACGTTAAATCTAAAAATATAATAGCTATTCAAACGCTTATCGGACTGTTTCGAATGACTTAAATACTTATAAATGCTATTAATTCGATCGCTTGATTCGTTAAAGTTATTTATAAAATCTTTATAAACTGCATTCTTAACGTTTGCTTGCTTTATATAAATAACGTAAAAGTTAAAAGATCGCGATCTTTTTATAATTACGAAAAAGTTTTGCTCGAGATACGACGATTCGTTTTAAAACACATTTAAAACATTAATAAAGTGCTCGTAAAATTTAAAAAAGCTAAAACTACCGTCGGAACGAAGTTTTAATATTGCATGCTTAGCTTTAATATCGATAAATTCGTTACGAATAGCGAAAGACGCTATTCTTAAACCGTTAAAATTAAAAAGATATTAAAATAGATTAAATGCGAAAATATATCGAAAGCTCGAGCCTTTATTAAGATCGTAGTTTATTATAAAATCTAGATTAAAAACTTCTTTACGATTATTGTTTTAATCTACGCGATTATAAAAAAAAAGATCGAATTCGAGTAGTTGAAACTTTAATAAAAAGCGATAAGGCTGCTTAAAGAAGCTTTGCTTTTTGCTTTCGCTTTTATTAAAATCGATTATAATAAAGAAAAAAAGAAAATCTACTTAACGGTAAACGCTAGTCTTAAAAGATAAAGAGTAGTATTATAACAAAAGGACCTCGATAAAAAGCAATATCTTATTAAGTTCGAAAGTAATCTTTAGAACTTTATTAAAAGCAAATACGACGCGATTAAACGAGAATACCGCGGTGCTTAAAAGCTATAAAAAAGATGAAGAACGAATTAGGCTGCTCCATAGGGTGGGGGCCCTATGGGGTTTTCCTCCTTATTCCTCTTATAAGGTCTTGGCCGATGAGGGACTTTTTTTTTTAAACTTTATAAAGAGGATTTTTTTAAGTTAAATTCCTTACGAAGGATAAAGAAACCTTATAAGTTTAAAGTAAGACAGCTAAAAATAATATATATAAAGCCGTTAAAAATAAAACAAATTTACGAATATTTATTAATTTTACTTAATTATTATATTTATTTATTATATTTATTAATCACATATGTTATACTTTACAATTACATTGCATTATATTATAATAAATTAAAATTATTAAACAAAACTTTTAGTTATGATTTCCCGCAATTTTTTAATTAACGCTATATCTTTGTTTTGAATCGTTACTCGTTTAGCGTAAATAGCATATAAGTTCGTTATTAAAAGTGATTAGTAAATCGATTAGTAAATCGATTAGTAAATCGATTAGTAAATAAATATATAAGTACTTACTTTTAAACTCTCTTACGAAAAATGCTTTTAAAGCTTCTTGTAAATATTTTAAAGCACCGCTTTAAAATTTAAAGTTTTGTTTAAAATCGTAAGTGATCTTTCGAATAAGACGCTAGAAAAGAGTCTTTTTAATAAGAAGCTCGGTGCCTTTTTAATATCGTCGGATCTCTTTTAACGCAATAGCTATATAAATTAGTAATTGTACTTAAGAATTAATTTATTAATTGATTAAACTTACTTTTTAGCTTATAGCGACGGCGCTTTCGTTAGCTTAGACTTTTTTTTTTCGCAACAATTGCAGACTTTTTAAGATACTTGCTTTTTTTAGATTTTTGACGAAAAGAAATTTTAACTATTGAAAGTGATTTGCTAGCTGATAGAACGGAGCGAGCAGCTTTAACCGTCGAAAGTGATTTTTTAACTCTTTTGTATTAAAAAAGAAAAATATTATTTTCACTTGAGTTTTCTTTATTATCGCTTTGCTTTTCTTTATTTGTATCATTATAAAGCATCGTCCTCGTCGCGGTTTTTGTAGTTATAATTAAGCTTAAGATAATAAAAGACTTTTTAAAAGCTTTTTGCGCGAAAGCTTTTTTAATGCGATTGCTAATAAAAGCAAAAGAAAGTTTAACAGCTGCAAAAGAATTGTTTCTAGCACTTAAGTCGTAAGACGGATCTTTGTTTTAAAGCTGAGCTGATGCATTCGCTTAGCTCGTCGATTGTTGTATTGCTTTTAAAGTAGTTTTAAAACAATTAGCGAACGAAAAAAAAAGGTTTAAAAAAATTTAATTTATTAAAAGCTATTAGTACTTATGCTAATATTATTAAGAACGATGCTTTTGTTTATTTCGGATTGAATAGCTAGAGTAAATCTAATTGCGTTTGCTAAAGAAAAATTTAATTAATAAATATTTACTAATTATAAGTTAAAAACATTACCGGATCGAAGTTTAAGAGATGATAAATGCTAATTTATATTTGCGCGAGAGTTTGTTAGTGTTTAAAGAGCGTCATTTAAAATAATAGAAATTAGCAATTATTAATTAATAAAGTAATTAATATTTATTAGCTTGACTTTAAAAAATTCGGTAAGAAAAGGACGAAGATAAATCGGTTCTTTATTATAGACTTGCAATACCGCGCGGGGTTTTAAGAATTTTTATAAATGCTTATTAGCTATTTGCAATTGATTTATTAATCAATTTACTAATCAAATACTAACCGGATAGCTATCGAGTTATAATAGCGCGGCGCTTAATAAAAGTAAAGTCAAGAATTTTTATAAATGCTTATTAGTTATTTGCAATTGATTTACTAATCAATTTACTAATCAAATATTAACCGAATAGCTATCGAGTTGTAATAGCGCGGCGCTTAATAAAAGTAGAGTTTAGCGCATCCGTAGCTAATTGAACTTTGCTAGACTAAAGATAAAGATTTGCGTTAAGCAAAGTAATTGAAAAAGTATTAATAATACTTCGATTAATTAAATATAAACTTATTTTGTTTACTTTGCAAATTTAAGTTTTCTTTTTTTACGCTTTCGCCGCGTATTATATCTGCTTTACTTTTTTATGCTTCGTCTTTATTTGCTTAACCTTTAGCCGCTTGACCTTTAGCCGCTTAACCTTTAGCCGCTTAACCTTTAACCGTTTGACTTTTAATCGCTTGATTCTCAATTGCTTTATCAATTAACTTATCTTAGCTTGCGTTATCTCTTTTAGCCGTAGTGCTTAGTATATCGATAAAAAGAGGTCGGTCCGAAAGCAAAGGTTCGTTTAATAAAGAAGCTATTTGAAAGTATTAGTAAAAGGACTTGATCGCGATAATTTAGTTTACGATTAATAAGTTAATAATTTTAAATAAGAAAAAGACGACTTTACAAAGTAATAAATAGCGTTGTATTCAAAAGCGTAATAAATAAGAAAGCGATAGTTGTAATTAATTATTAAGTAATAGTAAAAAGGAATTAGACTTTACTTTGTAAAGTAAAAATTGCGCAAGGCGGCCGCTTTATTTTAGCTGCGGCCGCTTTATCTTAACTGCGGCTGCTTTATCACTTCGTGAATTTATTAGCGGCCGCGCTAAGATGTTTTAAAAATAAAATATACGAGTTTACTTTTAATCTTAACACTTTTATTTTATTACTTTTGATTTTACTTTAAACAATTACTTTTAACGTTTGGCTTCTTTATAATATTATTTAATATAGCCGCTTATCAGCTTGATTCGATAAAAGGTATTATTGCAAATACAAATTAGCTTGATTTAATAAAAAGGATTAAAAAATCTATAATAAGAATCATTTTTTTATTTACTAATCTATTTATTAATTAAAAACGTCTTTCTTAAAATACGGCCGATACGACGGCAATCGTGGCGGCAAGCAATCCGGTGCTAAGAAACCTTGGCAAGCGCAAAGTAAGTATCTTTTTTACGTAATATTTTAACTTTTATTAATTTATTAATTTTTCTTAAAGAAGAAAGCTAAAAAGAAGCTAATTATCAACCAATCTTTATACGATAAAGGCTAATGCTCGTATAGCAAAGCTGAAACAAGATCCTTAAGCAGATAAGCTTCGAAAAGCTAAAGGACGAGATTAAACGGCCGCTAATTAGCTTTTTATAATTTAAAAACAAACTTTAAAATATTCTTAAGCATTAAAAGCTAAAAAGAAAACTCGATAAGCCGAAATGCGAAAGAATCTTATAAATAAACGGTACTTTTTCTTTTTTTTGATTTATTAAGCAATTTACTAATCGATTTTAAAAAGAATCGAAGCATTTACGCGGATAATTTTATTATACAAGCCGCTTCTTTTACAATTAAATTCAATAATAGAAAATACTTGAATAGCGATTAAGTTGATAAAGCATTTAATTTAAACGAAGAGGTTTATAAAGAATTTAATTTGCGAAAAAACGAAAAAGAAAATAGTGATATATTTCGCGATAAATACGTTTCGATTATCGATAAAGAGATAAAGAAAGTCACTCGGCAATTAGCACGTTAGCACGCATAAGTAAGCATTTATTTTATTTAAATATTTATATTTTGCTAATAATATAAAGTTACGCTATATAATGACCGTTTAGCAATTTCGTCGCTATTAATAAAATGTAGCGCGGTCTTTAACAAAGAAGTGCCGAGCTGCTAATTTAAAGAATAAAGAAGCTTTTTTTAAATTGATAACTTAAGACTTAGCAAGCACGGTTTTAAAACGAATTAAGTAAGAATTCATTTTATTATGCTTTTAATTAATTAAATTAATATTATAACTTTTAGTCTTTATTTAATTAAGCCTTTTTACGTTTACTTTTTCTTTAATAAAAAGAAGTATTAGCGAATTAAAATTAAAGCAAATACCGATAAGATTGAATACGAATTGCCGAGTCTAGCCGCTTAGTAGAATATAAAAAGATTCGAAAAGAATGCTGAATTTAAAAAAGCTGATTGCGATCTTATTTTATTTTAACGCGTTATGCAATTGATTTGGAAAAAGGACGAGCTAGCTCCGGAGTTGTTTTACGGCGTTAAGGATAGCGATACGAAATTGAGATCATTCTTAAACTCAATACTTAAGTTTATATAAAATAGAATTCACGATTAATTATAAATTTTATATTTTATAAAAATACTTTTATTTATTTTATTTATTAATTATATTTATTAATAATACTTATTAATTATATTTACTTATCATATTTACTAATTATATTTATTAATTATATTTATTAATCATATTTACTAATCATATTTATTAATTATATTTATTAATTATATTTATTAATTATATTTACTAATTATATTTACTAATTACATTTACTAATCGTCGGTTTCTTGTATAACGATACGCTAAGTCTTGTAACGACACGCCAAGTCTTTTAAACGCACTTTATATGCGTTAAGCTACTTCTTTTTTTTTTTCTTTCGCATTTTTCGTATTCTTTTATTCTTCGCTTTTAATTTATAAACTATAGTTCACGAGTTCTTAACGCTTTTACTTTCGTATATATAGACTTTAGCTACTTTCGACTTTTATACTTAATAGTTATTAATTTTAAGTCATTACTTTAAGATTCTCTTAAGCTTCTATATGAACTTCGCGTTCTTGTAAGTTCTTTTAAGTAATCGCTTAAAGTCGTTACAAGTCTTTTAGACGCACTTTACATGCGCTAAGCTACTTTTTTTATTTTTTTTTTCGTATTTTTCGTATTTTTTTATTCTCTGCTTTTAATTTATAAACTATAGTTCACGAGTCTTTAGCGCTTCTACTTTCGTATATATAAACCTTAGCTACTTTCGACCTTTACACTCGGTAATTATTGATTTTAAATTATTACTTTAAGATTTTCTTAAGCTTTTATATAAACCTTTACGCTTTCGTAAGTTCTTTTAAGTAATCGCTTAAGGTCGTTATATTTTAAAGTTTTAAATAAAAAGAATTAACCGACTTGCTGTATTTAAAATCGATATAAATATATTAATAAATTATTTTAATATTTAAATTTATAAATTATATTTAAAGTTAATTATATATATATTTTATTTAATATAATAACGATTTTAAAACTATTTATATAAACTTATCTATTAATTTATAATAATGAAATTCAAAAGGCTTTCGTAAGCTATCGAATTTATTATTTTCCTTTCTTGCGATACTTTTTTTTTATATATAAAAAGTCTTTTGCTCGTTAATAATACTAATTTTATAATATCCGTTGTTATGTTCGTTTTTATTAATTTATTTAATAGATAGCTTAATTTTATAGCCGTTATTTAAAAACCGCTTAACTCGATATTCGTTTATTTTAATTAATTAGCTACGATTACGCTTTTTTTCGTTTAGCATTTCTATTGCATACCGAACGTTTCAACCGTTCGTTCGTTTAATAAAAAAAGAATAATAAGTTTTATTATCTACTTTAATAAAGATCGAGTTTAATTAGTTTGCAATCTTTAATAAATTAATAACTTGATTAATATATAGATAATAAAACGGCACTTACAAATAAATCGGCAAGCGTCCGTTAAAATATAAATTTCTTTTATTTATTCTTTAGCTATAATAAATATTCGAGCTTGTAAATATAATTATAAGCTAATACGATTATAAAGTGTTTTATCGTTTTATATAATAAATTTTTAATTAAATGCTTTTATTTTTAATATTTATCAGATTATATTAATTTTATTTACCGCATAGCAGCAGCCGAAAAGAAAGCTGCAAAGATTATATTTAAATTAAGATTTCTATAAGTACTTTATCTTTATATATTAATTAAACCTTAATAAATTTAAGTAAGTACTTGTTATAACGACCTTAAGCGATTATTTAAAGAATTTATAAAAAAGCGAAAAGATCATATAAAGCTTAAGAAGATTATAAAATCATTATTTAAATTTGAAATTAATAATTATCGAAAGTAAAAGTTGAAAAAAACTAAATGTTAAATTCCTTTTAAGCGATTAAAGAATATATTCGTAACTTCGTAACGGTCGTTAAAGTACTTGCAATTGCAAAACACTCGGTTATAAAAGTATTTGAATTCTAATTGCTCTTTAAAATTTAAAGAAGCTGATTCCTTTTATATGATTAAAAGGAATCACGCGTACTAGCTAACTAATAAGTTTATTAATTAAGTTAAGAGTCTTTTGACTAATGTGATATGCTGAGCGAAGCATATTAAGTGGCCCGTGAACTCTCTTAAATACTACTAGCTAGCTAAGGTCGATATAAATATACCGATATTAAGGTTTATATATAAAAAAGTTATTCGTAATAGTCAACTTAAGTAAAAAGAGCTTAAAAGTATTAAAAGATATAATTATAATTAAGCTTTAATAAAAAGGAAATAAAAAGAAATGAAAAGATAAAAAAAAAACCGTTAATTAAAACTTAACGCTCGCAAGAATGCTGCTTAAAAAGAATTAAGCGTAAGCAAAACTTTTTTTAAAAATAAACTAACTTAATAAAATATATTTAAATTATAAAATGATGTTATATAATATTCAAGTATATAAGACGTTAATATATAAGTTCAAATCAATAGTTTAATAGCAAATTCGCTAAAATCTAAATATGTCTTCTTAAGCTATTGATTCGTTTTCATTTTAAATTACTTTAACTACTTACGAAGATACCGATTTATTTTAAAGTCAAGAGTTCGAAAGCTTTACAACTAGTTTTTTTAGCCCAGTATTATCAGCAACTATTAAATGTTTTAATTAATATTATATTTAGAACGTTAAAAAGATTAAGACTTTTAATACTTAGTAGTCATAGACCTTATAATATTCTTAATAACAAAAAGCTAATCAAAATCCTTTGCGAATCGATTAAAATAGAAAGAAAACTTCTTTTATATAGACTAAATTCGTTCAAGCAGTTAAGAAATCAATAAAAAAGCTTGTAATATACTATAAAAAGTGCGATCGAGCTTTAAAGCATCCGAAGCTAAAGGCTTTTAAAACGAAAGTATTAGCCGATTATTAAAAAACGGATGTTTGCAAACGCGTCGTAAGTAAGTTAAAACAAAAGCTTCGGCAAACTTAATTAAGATCTAAATCTTTTTAACGCAATTTAATACGTTTGTTTTTATTTATAAATTCGGTTAATAAATCTAATAAATCTAATTAATAAATTTGATTAGTAAATCGGATTAGTAAATCTAATTAGTAAATCTGATTAGTAAATCTAATTAGTAAATTTAATTAATAAATCGGATTAATAAATCTAATTAATAAATAATAAAATTAATATTTAATAGACATATCTATCACGAAGAACGCTTTCGCATTAAGACTTAAAATCAGCATTTCGAAAAGGTGTTTTAAATATTATATTATCTACGCGAAGCTCGTTTCGAATAATTAATAACCCGGATTAGAAATCTTTTTGCGAATTACAAAACTTATATCTTAAGCTCTTTAATGCTTTAATTATTAAGCGAAACTTCGACGATAAGATTCTAGAAATTAATCGCTATCTATTAGACAATTTACTAGCTAATTAAAAACTTAATATTTTATTAGACTATTAATCTAATATTAAGCGCTATTCTTTTATGTGCATAATCGGAACTGCAATTATAAAAGATTAGCATATGATTCAGCTTATGCTTAGATTTATATACGTTAAGTTTAATTATATAAAAAAAGAATTAGCAAGAATTATTTACGAACGCTTTATTAAATTAAGTTTAATAAAAAAGATAATCGCGATTACAACGGATAACGCATCTTCGAATAATATAATAATAAAAGAGTTGTTTAAATGCGTCGAAGATGCATTTAAGAAAAAGCTTTTTATAAGTTAAAAGATTTTATACGTTTCGTATATAACTTACGTTTTGCAATTATCTTTTAAAGCGTTGCTCGAACCGCGATTATCGCTAACGAACGAAAGCTTAAAAAAGCATTAAGAAGAAGATTTTAATATAAACGAGTTAAAAAGAGCAAGAAGACGCGATAAACGAAGGATTGCATATACACTTGCGATTATAAGTTTTTTTTTTAAAAAAAAAATATTTACTAATTATATTTATTAATCATTAATCAACGTACTTAAGTTCGGAAGTTTGTTAAGTGTATTACGGCTAGCTAACTTCGAAAATCGCGATTTAATAAAACGATAAAAGCTTTTATCGACGATTCAAAGCATCTTTTAACGAAAAGCTTAAAGCTTGTTTTAGATATTGTTATAAGATAAGATTCTATATTCTATATGCTTAATCGATTTATAACTTTTAAAGATATTATTTAAAGATATTATATAAAGATCGATAAGATAAGTATTTTCAAATTATCTAATACTTAATAAAAGCAAATCTTATAGCTAATCGATATCTTTTAACCGTTTCACTTTTTAATTATGCACTTAAGTGAAGAGCTTAGTCTTATTATTTAATACGGATTTTTAATATTCGATAAAATATTCGAACGTTTAAATAAAGCACAAGTACGATTAAAGTCTAAATATATAAAGATTTCGAAAGAAGATCGTAATGATTTTGAATAGATCTTGCAATTAAAAAAAAGCGTTATTAATGCTATCGAAAAATTAAATAAGTATTATAAGAAAACGCAAAAGCCGTTAAAAGATATTTTTATTTTCGCGATAATCTTACATCTTGCTATTAAGCTAAAGACTTTCGATTTAAATTTTTTTTAGCTTTACGAAAGTAAAGATTAATCTATAATATATCGAGCGAGATTCGAAAAGCTTTTTAACGAACATTATAAGTTTTTAATATCTATAGCTTAACGTATTGATAATATTAAAGCAATCGATCGTTAATCGATAGCCGCTTTATTACTCCGCGGCAAATTAATATTAAGTTCTTTTTTATAAGCTTCTTTTAAAGATATAAATCACGAGTCGTTAGAAGTGCATGATTATCTTTTAGCTCGTAAGTTTGAAATTTTAATTCAAAACTTTAATTTTATTGATTTTTATTAATTGAATTTAACGGTCGACGGACAAGAGATTTTAACTTTTTAGCGAAACTTTAAGCTTCGATACCTTGATCTAGCTCGAATAGCTAAAGATTTTCTATGCATCTCTTTAATTAGTGTTTGCGTAAAAAGAGTATTTAATATTGCAAAAGATATTTGCGATTATCGTCGCGGTAATTTATCGCTATTAATAATCGTAAAAGAAATAACTGCTTTATATTTCAAGATGTATAATACTCGCTTAAATAAAGCTCGGCACTTATTCGAATCGATTTTAATAAATTATAATAATTTAAATAAAGATCAGCTTAAAGAGGAATTCGAATAAAAAGTACAAAAGTTTTAAGAATAGCAAAATCGTTAATTTCAAAGCTTATCTTATTTTAAATATATCTTTGCTTACGATAATCTTGCGATCGATCAAGACTTTCGAATAATAAGTTTTAAGTAACGAAAGGCTAAGTTGATAATGTTGAAAGCTAAAGTGCGAGAATTACGTAAGTTTAAATAATATTGATTTTATAAATATTTATTAATTATATTAAATAAAAGAGAACTTAAATAAGTTTTAAGATATTGATAAAGATGTTTCGTTTAAAATGCGACAGCTACAATACGGAAAGTCTTTAAATTACGAAAGGCATTTAAAAAGTAAGTTAATTTACTTGCGATATTTTTACTTTTTATCGATTTACTAATCGATTTACTAATCGATTTACTAATCGATTTATTAACTATTATATAAGATTATACAAAGCGTATTCTTCCGCTTTTCAAAGCAAAGTCGTAGCAAATCGATTATATTCTTTATAAAGAAAACCAAGCAAAGTAAATCAATCGAAAGTAGCTACGGATTTACTTTTCGATAAGCAAACTTAAGATAATATAAATTAGAACGTTCTTAATAATATAAAAAACGAAAACGATTTAGAAAATTCAAATTCGAACGGTACGAACGAATCGATTAGCTTTGAACGCTATATAAACTACAAAAATAAAGTGCAACGAAGTACGATATTATATAATATACGCTTTTATTTAAATATAAATTATAATTTAAATATTAACGATAGCAAATTTATACGATTAAAACGATTCGAATAATATTTCTTAACAAAATTATTTTAACGCGAAAGAAATATTAAGCTTTAAGCAAAGTGATAAAAAGATAATAAATAGAAAAGAAGCTAATAGAATACCGGACTCGGCTTCGCTATCTTATAAAACCTTAAATGCCGCTTAAACTCCGAAACTTAGTATTTCGAAACTTAAAACTCTTTTAGTCGTTATTTAAAGTTAAAGTAAGTCAATTATTATATATAAGTTTAATAATTTTAAATCTAATACTTTTATAAGCGAACGAATTACAAATCTATCATCAATTTTAAAACGCAAACGAATAAAAGAAAAAGAAGATAATAAAGCGAGATTAATACAAGATAAAAAAAAAAAAGCTTTTTCTAGAATCAAGCGTTTAATTGCAAAGAGTATCGCTTTTGCTAGATTTTATAATTAGCGACTTTGATTTTATTTATTAAATTGCTTTTTTTGTATCATTAAGTTTTTGTATTTATTTGTTTACAATTGATTGCAATGATTAATTGAATTCTTTTTTATCGATATCTTTAGTTTTTTTATTATTATTAATATATTTATATCGACTTTAGCTAACTAGCTAAGAATACCGATAGTAGTAGTTAAAAAAAGAGTTCACCCGTAAACCATGGTTCATAAGTCAGTTACGTATAATAGCTTTACGTACGCTACGTATAGCAGCTTTACGTAAGTTACGTGTAGCAGCCTTAAGTACGTTAAATATAGCACGTAAGTTACGTATAGCAGCCTTACGTAGGTTACGTGTAGCAGCCTTAAGTACGTTAAGTATAGCAGCCTTAAGTACGTTAAGTGTGGCAGCCTTACGTAGGTTACGTATAGCAGCCTTACGTAGTTTACGTATAGCAGCCTTAAGTACGTTAAGTGTAGCAGCCTTACGTAAGTTACGTATAGCAACTTTACGTAGATTACGTGTAACAGCTTTAAGTACGTTAAGTGTAGCAGCCTTACGTAAGTTACGTATAGCAGCCTTACGTAAGTTACGTATAGCAGCCTTAAGTACGTTAATTCTTTTTATACAGCATTTATTAATCAGATTTACTAATCAGATTTACTAATCAGATTTACTAATCAGATTTACTAATCAGATTACGTACGGTAAAGCACGTGCTATAGCCGAGCTATAGCCGAGCTATAGCAGCCTTAAGTACGTTAAGTGTAGCAACCTTACGTAAGTTACGTATAGCAGCTTTACGTAAGTTACGTGTAGCAGCTTTAAGTACGTTAAGTGTGGCAGCCTTACGTAAGTTACGTGTAGCAGCCTTACGTAAGTTACGTATAGCAGCTTTAAGTACGTTAATTCTTTTTGTGCAGCATTTACTAATCAGATTTACTAATCAGATTTACTAATCAGATTTATTAATCAGATTACGTACGGTAAAGCACGTGCTATAACCGAGCTATAACCGAGCTATAGCAGCCTTAAGTACGTTAAGTGTGGCAGCCTTACGTAAGTTACGTATAACAGCCTTACGTAGTTTACGTGTGACAGCCTTAAGTACGTTAAGTATAGCAGCCTTACGTAAGTTACGTGTAGCAGCCTTACGTAAGTTACGTATAGCAGCCTTACGTAAGTTACGTGTAGCAGCCTTACGTAGGTTACGTATAGCAGCTTTACGTAAGTTACGTGTGACAGCTTTACGTAAGTTACGTATAGCAGCCTTAAGTACGTTAATTCTTTTTGTATAGCATTTATTAATCAAATTTACTAATCAGATTTACTAATCAGATTACGTACGGTAAAGCACGTGCTATAGCCGAGTTATAGCCGAGCTATAGCCGAGCTAAGCACGTATAGCAAAAGGACGTGTAACATGCAAGGTTTCTTTCCGTATAGCATTTACTAATTAGATTTACTAATCAGATTTATTAATTAGATTTACTAATCAGATTTACTAAGCGAAGCGTTTTTTCTTTATTTTGCGTCGAGTTCGTGTTTTAAATATTATAATTTACTTTTGTTGAATCGAGGCATTACGATTATCATTAAGCGACGCGTTATTTTCTTTGTTCCGCGTCGATTTATTATTTCAAAACGCGTTATTTTCTTTGTTCCGCGTCGATTTATTGTTTTAAATATTATAATTCACTTTTAATAAATCGAAGCAATGCTTCGATTACGATTAAGCTACACTTTTATTTTTATATAAGTACTCGCTCTTTCTCTTTTTCTTTTTCTTTTTTTTATTATTATTACAACTACTTTCTATTCAACTTCTTAACTTTAACCTTAATACTTAACTTCAACTTCTTAACCTTAACACTTAACTTCTCAACTTCAACTTCAACACTTAACTTTTCAACTTTAACACTTAACTTCTTAATCAATCTTAATACTTAATTATAATTATATTCAACTTAAGTAATTATTTTCTTTTTGATTCTTTGCTTTTTGATTCTTTGCTTTAAGCTAATTATTTTCTTTATTTAATAATGTCGATTTCTTTTTTTTATAACGTTATAATCGAAGTCAACCCTTTTAGCACCGGTAGTAACAAGCTAATCAACGAGATACTTAGTCGCTATAAAGATTTCGTAATCGTTTATATTAATAGTAACGTTGTTAATTTAATGTTTACTTGTTATAACGAAGAAGATACCGCTTTGTTTTTAAGACTAATCGGCCTCGATTACGAATAAAAAGGTCGCAAAGGTTTTATCGATGAGTTCGGTATCAAGCATTACGGTGCTAATAAAGTTAGTAATAACATTTATATTTTATAATTACTAATTGATTTTTTATTTAAAAAAAGAGCGCTCAAGTCTTTTGTCTCTTCGACTACTTTGTTTCTTTCTTTAACCTAATTAAAAAGCAATTCACTTATAAAGATGTCAAAGTTCGATTGATCTTAAGTGATCCTACTCTTAAGCTTTTCGATAGCGATTATGCCGAAGCTAAAAGCATTTTAAAAGAGCTATTGATGTTATACTTTTTTATTATCGATAGCACTTTAGCATATAAACGCTTCACTTTTAAGTTCTCGGATAAAAATGAGTTTAAGTAGAGCAACAAGTGTTAAAAGCTAAAAGAGCTACTTAAGTCAAACGAGATTTATCTAAACCATGCTTATAAGCAAGAGCTTAAGCTAAAAGCGGAGACCGAGTTAAACGTATTCTACGTAATTGCAAAAGGACGAGTCTTTATCAACTCTTTGTAACTAATAGACTTAAGTTAAAGAACGGGTCTTTACCAACCTTTAAGCCTTTGTAATTAGTAAATTTAACTAATACTCTGAGTCTTTGATTAGTAAATGTGATTAGTAAATGTGATTAATAAATGTGATTAGTAAATGTGATTAGTAAATGTGATTAGTAAACTTGATTAGTAATTATGCATATATATATTTTTATATATATAAACCCTATAGAGTAACCTTACGCCTTATAAGGTTTCCTTATAGAAAAGGGCAGAATTTTGTACCCCTCGTAGGTTCTCCCGTAGGGAGGACCCAAAACTCCGTAGGGCCCCATGGGGCCCCATGGAGCAGCCTAGAACGAATTATACGAGATTCATTTTATCTTAGAAACCGACGTTAAAGTACTAGTTGATCAACTCAACGGATCAACGAGCGATTTGCTTAAAGCTTTTATTACGAACTAGATTGCGTAAATAAGATTAATAGATTTTAAAGTTAAGCATATCTTTAAGATTAAAAACACGATAGCGGACGGTCTTTTTAAGAAAAAAAAAAAGTATCTTTTAAATATCAAAGAAAGAAAAAAGAAAGATATTAACGATTAAGTCATTAACGAGTTAAGCATTGTTTTAATATTCTCGATTAAACGATTCGTGAATTATAATTTACGAGCTAAAAAGAGAGTTTTAAAGCACGATTATTCGCTCGACTTTAAGCTTATTGCTTAATTCTTTATTACTTTCAAACGCTTTCTTTCGATTAAGACTTACGACTTTTAAAAGTTTAAGAATAAAGCGCTCAACTACTTAATTAAAAATAGTTATTTTTATAAGCGAGCGGACAATTCTTACTCGATCAAGCTAGTTATCGACGGAACTTAAAGACGCTATACGGCTATTTCCGACGCTTATCGAGAATCCGGATATAAAAGAGCTGAATCAATTTATTACCGCACGTTAAAACTCTTCTTTTAAAATAGATATTACGAAGACTGCAAAGCTTTCGTTTAAAGCTATAAGCTTTATTAAAAACGTAAAGCTAAACGAATAGAAAACTTTTTATATTCGATTTAATTTACTTAAATATAGTTAAAAATCAGCTTAAACGTATTACGAGTACTTATTACCGATAAAAGGATGATTTGCTTCGTAGTAACTAAAGAAAATTTATTTAAATAATTAAAAAAGCGATTATTTCGATCGGCTAACGCCGAATCTATTACTAAGTTTTTTTAAAAAAATATCGTTTGCCGTTACGGACTATTCGAAAGACTGATTATCGATAAAGGATTCGAAAACAAAGCAGTTGCTAAAGCTTTCGCTATTAAGTACGAGATTAAAAAGGTTTAAATCTTAAGCTATAATTTAAAAGCTAATAAAATAATTAAGAAAAGATATAAAGATATCTTAGATAACTTATCGAAAGTTATAAACGAAAGATTTAAAGATTAAGTTCGTAAATTTAATAAGATGCTTTTTGCGGTTCGGACTTCGATATACGTACTTATTAAAGTTACTTTTTCTTTTTAAACTACGGACGAGAAGCTAAGCTACTTTTAAAATCACGATAGTTAATCTAAAGGTTATTATTATAGCAAAAAGTTCGATCTCGCGCTAACTTATTTGTTATAAAGTTTAGATAATTAAAACTTCGAGATAAAGATATCGACGAGATCATTTTAAAAAAGAAACGCTATCGATTTACCGTTAAAGCTACTTAAAAACGAGTCAAAGTTTTAAAGTCGGAACTTATTAAAAAAAGAGACTTAGTACTACTTTACGACGTTAAACGCAGCATCGATATATCCGTAAATATTAAACTAAATTACAAGTAACTAAAACTTTATATCGTTTTAAAGCTTACGATAAAAGATATTACAAACTTTAAGAAACCGATAAGATTGAGCTTAAAAGCACTTTTGCAGCTAACCGCTTTAAACGATTTTATTATTACGATTAAACTTTTTTTTTTTTTAACGACGACGAAAAAAAAGAAGAAAAAAAGATTCGAGCTCTTCGAACAACTCGAACTTTAATAAATACGAGCTTTTCGACGACGGCAAAAGTGAATTACTTAATTTAAAAGTGATCTTTAAACTTAAGTTTATTAACTTTTAAATCATTCTTTTAACACTTTCGAAAGAACAAAAACTAGCTCATAAAACTGTTTTTTAGTTTGTTCTTTTACTTTTGTTTTTTTTATTTTCTTATCTTTTTTTTGTTTTATACTTATTTTATAAAAAGACGTGCTTTAATAATCATTCTTTTTGTTTTAATAAAGAAAAGTATTTTTTACGTTTGTTCTTTTACTTTTAAACTTGCTTTTTATTATATTCTTTATTCTTTCTTTGTTTCTTTTATCTTACTAGCTATTTACTTGTCTTATATAAATTGTTTTTATTATTTAATTATTTTTTATTTGTTTTAAGCTTATATAGCTATTTCTTATTTCTTATTCGAAATTATTCTTTTGTTTTAAGCGTGCTTAACTACGTGTATTCGAAGGTGAATTGCTATTAAGAAGAGTAAGTCTTTCTTATAAATGTACTTATATAAAAAAGCTTTTTTTTTTCTTAACATTTTCTCTTTTTATATAACAACAATTATAACAATACTATTATTATCCTTTTCTTTATAACTACATAATATTATACTAATACTAAAGACCTTAATTATTATTCAGTTAATCTTATTATTATCAGCTTTTATTCCGTTATTTTATATTTAACTCGTAAATCGTAGTTTACGAGTTAGATATGCTTTTTAAGTCAGCCGCCGCTAAAGAAAAAACTTTTGTCCGAGATACACTTTTTAGCTTATTAATAAGCGAAAAGCAAGCTGTTTTAATCCGATAATCGAGTTTCGAATTAAAGTTCGAAAGACGAGTCATTAAGACTTTCGATAAGTTCTTTTAGACTTACCGCTAAATAAGCAACTTTAATTAATTAGCTATGCTTAAAGTAGTAACTTTCGATTTTAATAATAGATTAAGTAAAAAAAACGACTTGATCTTACAGTATAATTAATTCTTGCGAGTCGAATGCGCAAAAAAGAACGCCGAAGACTTTTTTTCGGCTTACGATTAATTTATTATTAAAGTCACCGCTATTTATTCTTTCCGCAATAAGAATGCCGAAAGATATAAACGAATTAAGAAAGCTTTCGACGGCGTTAAAAGCTAATTGTTGTACGACGACTACTTTAAGGCTATATGCACTTTAGTCCGTAGCGCTCGTTAACTAAGCGTCATTTTAAAGACTTGCACTTTTAACGCTTACGTTATTTAAGTTATCAATCATTATATTATTGCTTACGTCGCTTTTTAAAAGATTATAGCTAATATAACTCGAAGACGTAAGTTCATTAAGCTTAATATTACGGTAGTTAACCTTACTTATTAGACCGTAAAAAACAAGACTAATATTAAGTAAAAAATAAGATTGCTATTTCGAACGAAAGACTTTTAAAAAAGCTAAGACTAAAAGTTTTATTATATAGCTTATTAATTTTAGCTTTCGATAATATTAAAAGCGAATACGACGAGCTTAAAGAACGTATAGAGTTTATCGACGAGAATTAAACTTAGAATTTCGTTTTACAAAAAGAGCTCGAATCCGAAATTTTATTCGTAAATCGTAGTTCACGAGTATTAAATAACTTAGCAATTAAAACGAGATTAAATCAACTTTTTGCTTTTAAGACTTTTTTACTTAGATTACTTATTACGCGCTTTTTATTATTATTAGCTTTGTTTTAAAGATCGATATTATCTTTTGTTAATAAGCTGTCGAACGTTAACTTGATTGCTTCGATTATATTTACTTTACGTAAGTCTACCGACGTAAGCTTTTTTCTAGCTTTTGCACTCGAAGTGCAATACGACTTTTTTAAGAACTAGCTGCTATTAACATTATTCGTTAAAGAAAAAGACAGCCTCGAGTACGAACTAGCTAAAGCTGTATCGAACCGCTGCTTCGAACTCGTCGAAATTAAAGATTTTATAAATATAAACGTAGCTTTTATTAACTTTTGCTAAAACTTTTATTAATTAGCTTTCGACCGCTTAAACTTAAACGAAAATATCGATAATGCTTTTTAAATTGCTGCGGAATCGATAAAAAAAAGCTGTTAATTAAATTCGCAAGCTTTTAAAAGACGAATTTTTTAATAACGCGATCTTACGAATTTTCGACCGTCGTAGCTAAGTAAAAGTAAGTAAAAAAAAGAGCAAACTTCAAAGTAGTAAATTACTTTTTGCTATTCGAGATCTTTAATTTAAGCTTTAACGACGACGATTGCGATTATATAAAGATCTTTTAAAAAGTGAAAAACGTATTAGAATTTAAAGATAAGTTTAAAAAACTTTTTAACTTAAACGTTTAAACGAAGCTTCGCTTTAACTGCAAAGTTTTACCGTCCGCTATCGAATTATTAAATAAAGTTTTTTACGAAGTTTATACTTTCGAATACGCTAAATACTTTAAGCTAATTACGAAAAGCTTTATAATAATAGTGATCCGTTTTAATTTATATCGATTTATCGAAGCTTATCGAATCAACGCTTTTAATAACTTTATGCTTTATTCGAGCAACTAATCGATGTTCGCTATTAAGACTAAAAGCAATACTTTAGCTAAGAGAATGTTTAGCTTAAGCTTTTTTAAGTTTAAAGCTAAGCCGATGATTTTTAATAAGCTGAACTAAAGTATTAGCTTAATAAGCATTGCGTAAAAGAACAGCCTTTTTAATATTATAAATGCGAGTAATTATACGAAAGTTTAGCTTATATTAAAAGCGTTTTTCTTAAACGATAAGCACAGCAACTAGACTTTTTTTATTATTATAAATAAAGAGATTTAAATATATTTATACTACTTTCGAACTAATAATTTAAAAAAAGCTTTGATCGGTGCACTCTTTAATATAATACACTCTTTAACTTAGCAAGTCTTTCGAAGCTATTATAAGCTATACTTTACCGCTTTACTTAATCGCCGAAACGAGAATTACAAGCTTATCGCTTACCCGGAACCTTTTTAACTCTTTAAATGCAATAATAATACTCGAGTGATTGCGATTAAGCACGACGCTAATACTAAACGACTTGTGAACCGTAGTTTACGAATAAAAAATAAAGTTTTAAATTATTATTTAATGCTTTACAGCGTAAACAACTAGATCGGAAGCTTAATTGTTTAGCTTAAGAGCTATACTTACGATACTACTTTTAAAAAGACCGTTAAATAAAAAGCTTTTAAACTTAAGTCGAAGACTTTAAATGCTTTTAAGAACATTGCGCTACGCTAGCCTTTCGTTATAATTAATAACTTTGCTACTTTTATATCGATTATTACGAAACAAAGAGTTTTCTTAAACATAAACGCTTTTTAAAATTCGCTTTGCAAATAAGCAATCTTTTTTAATAATTACACTGCTTTGCTAAACGATAGCACTTTAAAAAATAAAGTTAGCTTTATAAAGCACGCTTGCACGATCGTCTTAAGACGTATGCCGCTAACTTTTCGATAAAGAGTTATTAATAAATCAAGCTAACTTTTCGTTGCTATAATTTAACTAGATTACGTTAATTACGTATCGGAAGCTTTAATCGAAAAAATAAATTAAAACGAACTTCGAATAATAACAGAATTGACCGCTATTTTTATTATGTTTCGAACTTAATTTTAAAAACATTTTATTAAGTATAAAAAGAAGTTGTTTTTAGCATTTAAAAAAGGATTTGCTATTATCTTAAATGCTAAAGCCAAGACTTATAAAACTAAGTCTTTTTCTAAAAGCAAAAGCCGCCGAGCTAATGACTTTATAAACGCTAATAAATTAAAAGATTTTAAAAAAAGCATACGACCGATTAAGTTGTCTTTTAACGATTCCGATCCAAGTGTAAAGATCAATTTAAAAAGTACGAAATCTATTCGTGAACTACGGTTCACGAGTTAAATCGGCAATCTTAAAGCATTATCTTTTTAACCGGAATCTTTAAACCGCGTATTCGATAAAGCTATAAAAGCTTTAAATAACTTGCTCGAAAACGAAAACGACTTAACTTATAGCTTTAGACTTTATTTTAGCTTTATTAACTCTCCGTCGGCTAAGTTCACACTTATCAACGATGCTATCGGCAATAAACGCAAAAACGATACGCGTTCTTTTATTCTTAAAGATGCTACTACTAGCACGTTATTATTTAATACTAGCTTTGCTAAAAGAAAAAGACCTTTTTAATTTAAAAAAGACGAAAGAGTTGAAGATGTAAGCACGGAAAAGGATTATAAAGAAGCTGCTAAAGCGTAGTTTAAATGTTTAGAATTTAAAGATAAGATACTTTCTCTTTTTTGTATATTAAATTTTTTCTTTCTTTTATACTTTTTTTTTTTTTCTTTTTGCTTAACGGTAAGCGAAAGCGCTTACTTATTCTATAAAAGGACGGATATAAATACTTTGCTTAATAAAGTACTTGCTATAGCTATTAAAGCCACATTAAACGGACCTATCTTTTATAAAAGGGCATACATCTTTTAGCTAAAACAATCAACGAGCTTTCTACTTATCTTTTTTAATACTTCTTTTGTAAGACCATAAGGTCTAGCCTCAGAGCCAGGCTTTTATACGGCACATCCTTTTGGGTGCTTCTACAATAATAAGCGACTTAGTACGGAATCGCTCTTTCGTTATAAAAGAAAAGTATCGTAGTAAAAAGTATCTTCGCTATAAAGTCTTAGCTTTTTTATGATTGATCACTTAATAGTAAATCAACTATTGATTAGTATTAGATTGCTTTTAAGCGATTAAGAATATATATTCGTAAGGTCGTAACGTTCGTTAAAGTACTTGCAATTGCAAAACACTCGGTTGATAAAGTATTTGAATTCTGTCTGCTCCTTAAGACTTAAAGGAGCTGATTCTTTTTATAAGATTAAAAGGAATCACGTGCACTAGCTAACTAATAGGCTTACTTGTCAAGTTGGAGGTCCTTTGACTGCTAACATGCTAAGCGAAGCATGCTAAGTGGCCCGTGAACCATGGTTCACGGGTGAGCTTCCTTAACTACTGCTACTAGCTAGCTAAGGTCGATATGGATATACCGACACTTTTATTCTTTTTAACTTTTAAGCTAAGCATAAATACGATTTATTAATCTTTATCGCGTCTTACGCCTTTCGCATTCGCTTAGCTACTTAAAGGACTTATTAAAATCGAGTGCATTAAGTGTAGCAGCTTCCGCTTATTGCTATACTTCTTTATCTTAAATACTAATCTACGATTTACTACTTGCTTAAATTGCTGTTACTAACGACGCTACGAGCTAACTAAAGAGTACTTTATTCGAGATATAGCTCGGAAGTATTTGGTTAGCAATTTAATAAATGTGATAATATCGGAATATATAGCGAAATTAGCGGACGAACTTTGTTAAAGCTGTTTAAGTTTATTTTTATGAAGAGAGTTAAATAACTTATATACTTGTTATCATTGTCGTAATAAGCGGACTTTTTAGCGCTTATGTGTTTTAGATAAGCGTATAAAAAGGGCTATTTAAAGCTTAAAAGCTTACGCAAAGATCGAGCTTAAAGCTTATCGATTGATAGTTATAAAAAAGTATAAGCTTAACGAATTATAAGATGTATATTAATAGTTTATTATTAAAGGTGATTATATAGCTATTAGCAATTGATTAAAGGTAAATAATATATTTAGATTGTAATTTTAATTGCGCCGAATCAATTGTAACTTTTATAACTTAATAGTTTTGTATGATTATGTATGCTAAGCCGATAAATTTAGCAAGAGCGAAAATTTACTTATATTATCAAAGTTATATAAGTTATAAAAGTTATAAAAGTTATAAAAGTTAAAAGAGTTACAAGAGTTATAAGTTACTTTATAAAATATAGTATAGATATACTACTATACCGACGAATACAGCAAGTGTAAGAATTTGGTTAAGCATAAACTTTTTTGAAAAGTGAATTCGTTTATTACTTTTAAATATTTATTATAACTTAAATATTTTTCTTAACTTTAATATTAATATTAATATCAACTTCAACTTTAACTTTAATTTTAACTTTAATTGCAATTATAATTACGATTACAATTATATTAGCAATATGATCTTACTCCGCTAACGCAACTTTCGAAACGGACTTTATATAAAGCGAGTAAGTCGACCGGATCCGGCCTATAAGCGGCAAATACAATTACTTCGCAAGCAGTAGTGGCTGCTTTTATACTTTTTCTTCCTTTTTTAATAAGCTTTGCTTTTTGCTTTGCTTATTGCTTTAGTTAAGCTCGCGGTGTAAGTAATAAGTAATACATTTTAATTATTTACGTTAATATTATATATAGATTCAATCAAAACGACGACGATGATAATAAGATTAAGCTAATGATCTTTCGCTCTTTTTCTTCTTCTTCTTCTTTTCATACCGTTCTTGCTACTGCTTTGCTTCTTTCTTTCTTTCTTTTTCTTTTTGCTATAGACTTAATAATAAAAGAAGTTAAAAAAAAATAAAAAAAGATAAAGTGATAAAAGATTTTAAGCTTGTAATATAAATTATCTTAAGATCAAGTGATATATTTAAGCTACTTACGCTAATAATATATATATATATATATAGATTCGAAAACGACGACGATATAAATGAGTTAATAATCTCTCGCTCTTGTTCTTTTTTTATTTTCGTTTTTTTTGCTTTATCGATTCTTATTAACGCTTTGGCTTTTATATTCTTCGCCGCCGCCGTGCCTTCTTTTGCTACGCTATTTGCTACCTTTCGCTTTACAAGCTTTAGACCGATCTTACTTTTATAATAAAGTATAAGCGTAAGTATATTTTCATATCTTTTATTAATGCTTATTAATTAAATTAATAAATGTTTACGTTTTCGCCGGCCGTTAATAAAAAGACCTTTTTTATTAAAGCTTAACTTAAATAAGCTGTAGTGCTTGCTGGCACTAAGATCAGGAGGAGATTCTGTAGATTGAATGAAGCTTGGTATATTTTATTTAAGAAGCTCGTTAGGATCTATGTACATGTACTTAAGAGCTTTAGTGTGCTAAAAGCGCTATTAAGCGAGGTCATATAACATGTTACATATAGCTTAAATAGAACTATATATATTTTGCACAACATACTCTTTAAGTTAGCAAAGTAGCTATTAAGCTGCAAGCAAATAAAAAAGAAAAAAAATAAGTGATTAAGCTCTTTAAACTCGATGTAAACAAAAGAGATTATTATCGCAGTTTAAAACAAACAAATAGCGGTTATTATTATTAATTGAATAGCAATTAAGAATGCAATTCCTTTTTAAATCGGTTTTATTACGTAGCGGAAGTCTTTAACGCCGTCTTTATCGCGTTGCTATATAAATAAGAGCGCGTTCTTTTTTATTATAATAAATACTCAACTTTTATTTATTTACACAATGCTTTTTAAGCAAGCAACTCAGTCTAATAGAATCGTTAAGCGCGGCTAAAGTCGTTTAAGAGTAAGTGCTTTTGATAAATTAATATTTCTATGCTAATTATTAAAAGAATCCTTTATCTGCTTTAGCTATCGCTGCTGCTACAGCTGCGGCAGCGGCGGCGGTTATACTTCGTACTTTTACTTTCGAACCTTCGCTTTTTCTTTTAAACCTTTTTATTAAGCGCTTGCTTATATTAACGACCGTTAAGGCTTTAAGGTGCATCAAGTGCATTAATAATAAGATTATATCAAGGTTTAATAAAGACTGTTATAATTACGATACGAGCGCTATTCGCTGTCTCCGGTGTGTTAAAAGTAGCTATAGCAACTGCACCGCTGCTTTTACCGCTGCTAATACTGCTTTCGAGAACTTCGTAAGCGCTAAAGATAATAGTGCTATATAAAAAGTTCGCCGAGGTCTCCGAAATGCTATGCGATAACAGCTCGCTTTAAATGCTGCTTTTTCAAGAAGTATTGCTAATAATCCGAGCGGTTTTGCGAATAAAAGTAAAGGTTTTAGAAGTAGTCTCGATAGCTTTGCAGGTTTTGCTCTTGCTTTTAAGACTTTCAATTTAAATATAGCTTTTGTTAAATTAAATAGTCTTATGACAGCGAACGGTAGTCCGGTGATACGGAGCGTTTCGAATATATTACTTTTTCGTAAGTTAAGCTTTTTGATTTTCGAAATAATCTAATTTAAGCAGCTTTTTTTTGATTAGAACTTCTTTTCGGACTTTATGCAAAGGCTTTAATCTGCCGCTATAGCAGCTCTTGCGCTTGCGCTTACGCTAGCCGCTTTTATTGCTTTCGTCGCTCTCGCAGCTTTCGTCGTCGTCGCTCTTTTTACGCTAGTTGTTACGCTTGCCGCTTTCGCGGCGGCGCTCGCTATTATTATAACTCTTACGAAGCGCCGAGCTAAAATAAAAAGATTGCTAAAAGCTTTAGTTAATCTTTTGTTATAAAAAGCGAAAGATAAAAAGCGTATAAGATAAGATAGATTAACAGCTAAAATTGTTAAATAAATGTTTTCTTTTAAATTACGTGCAAATGAAAAAAAATATAATATAATAAGTGAATAGCATATGTATACTATTAAAGCTTTTCGATAAACGCGCGAGCGTCTTATAAATTTAAAAGCTTAATGAAGCTCTTAAACTTTTGTCGAGTCAGGTTTTTTATAAGACTATTAGCGTATATCTTATTAATAAAGAGATATTAAACTTGAAAGCTTTTTTTAAAGTGCTTTTAACGCAGTTATATATTGTGAATATCGACGTAGCGAAGCTTAATAAAGATATGCTTTTTTTCACTAGCTATAAGCTTAATAGTTTATTAATTATCATAATAAATTACTTAAAGCGCCGCAAAACGAAAATGCAGCTCTTTAAAAAATCGTTAAAGCGCTATAATCTCTTTTACCGTAAGAGCTATGCTAAAAAACTTCGCTTTAATAGATGACGTAGTGATTGTATCTTGCTTTAAAGCTTTTTAAAAGATCGCATCTTTGAATAAAAACATAATATACTTTTAAGAAGATCGCTTCGTCTTTTCGTTATCGGCGTAAAAAGCGTTAAAAGCTATTACTAGCTCCGACTTGCTGAACTAATTGTATTAAATACCTTTAAAGCGCGAGCTAAATAGATATCGCAAATACTAGTTTATAGCTCGGAAGTGCTCCGCGCTTAAATTAATACTAAAGTAAGAAAGTTAAAAAGCTGTAAAAGCTATATTTAAGCGTAACATAATCGCTATATATAATATAGATTTAACTTTCTTTTAATACTCTTTCACTTGTTTCTGCAAAGCTATCCTTTCATTTTTAATTAAGTTATAAAACGGTAATAGAATTGTTAAGCAGCGTCCGTTCGTAAGTTCGAATTTCTTAATTATTTTTTTAATATAAGTGTCGTGCATAAGCGTTAGCGTTTCTCGTTAACGGTCGCGGACGACTTTTATATTAAAAAACTATTTAATATCTTTTATCGCTTCGATCTTATACGCTTTATTAAAACCGTTAATAATCTCTTAAGCTTTAAAAATATTAAAAAAATAATATATAACTTAAATATCGTTTACGTAAAACGCTACGAAGACCGTTTTGTTTAGATTCGTAAAAATATACGGTTCTTTATCGAATAGTATAAGCTTTAATTTGTTAAGTGTACTTATGAAGTCGAAATATTATAAAGCTAACGAGTCTTTGAATCTATATAAAGCTTTATCAACCTTTACGAGCATACTTTTTTATTTAAAACCGTCAAAGAGATAACACGTAACTAAGACGCTATCCGTATGTTTTATAACGTTAATAAAAGCGTTAACGACGTCGAATTGTTTTACTTTTAAATTAAATTCGGCTATTATAACTATTATGATCTTAAAAGATCTAGCTGCTAGCGTAGCAGCGTAAGTTGAATAAATAATAAATTCGTCTTAAAAGTCACTTTTAATAACAATCTTCGATCTAAACTTTACGATCTTTCCGGACGAGCTAGTCTTATATATAAACACTTACTTAAAAAGTATAAGTTTTAATTTAACTTCGCTCTCGAGAATCACTTTTTAATAATTCTTTTTCTTTAGATTATTTAGCTTTATAAAAGCTTCGTTTATAAACTTTTTGCCGTATAAGTGCTATTATAGCTCTTTCTAATAAATAAAAGGTTTTAAATGTTTTCGTTCTTACGGATTAAGCTATTCTAATAATAGCTTAAACGAAGTAGCAGCTGCTATAATAACGTGTAAAGTCTTATAATCTTTGCTATCTTCGCGCACGGGTTCGCTATTAATTTAAAAAGTCGATATAAAATTTAAAACGCGCGAATAATAATTCGAATCGGTGCAAAAGTTATTTAAAAGAAGCTTATTAACACTTGCGTATATTCTCGCGCGTTTATTAATGCAGCTATTAATAAATAAGTGCTTTTTACTAAAGTCGGAATTTTATTTAAAGTGTTTATAGTTTAATTTCTTATTATTAATGCTCGCTTTAAAAAAGTCTAAAAGCTTTTTTTTAATTGTTCGGTTTGAATCTCCGCCGATTATTAACGTAAAAGCTTTCGTTAATCGGCTTATAGCTTAGCCTTTTAAGCCTCGGCTTTAAATAATAATTTAAAAGTATGATTTGCGCGCTCTTTTATTAAGGTCAAGTTTTTACCCGCTTACGATGCTTCTCTTTACTTTTAACAGTCTTAAGGCACTTTCGCCTTTGCTCTTAACTAAAGAGCTAGCGAAACGTTCAGCGGTGTAGTTCGAATTATTAAAGTTTATTAAATCGTCTTATAAAGCAATTGCTTTTAGTGAAGACGTATTTATAAGGTTTCTAATTAGAGTTAAAGCTCTTAACGTTTGTACATCGCTCGGACTAGATAAGGTCGTATTTTTTAAGCTTTGATTAAATCTTTTTAACTCAACTTTTATAAAGTTTAACGATTATTCATTTTTTATATTAACTGCATTCGTCTTTTTTAAGCGATCCTTTGCAACGTTCTTTATATTAAACAAAGCGTCTTTTGTTTAATTAAAGTCTTTAATATTTTTTAATTTAATAACGATACCTTTAATCTCGCTAATCGATTAGCCGATTGATTTTTCTTCGTTTTTAAAATAAAATCGAGTCTTATCGAACGTTACATTGCGTATAATAATCATTTTATAAAGCATAAGAACATAGACCTTATATATATTAAAAGTTATATATTTAACTAAATAGCTTATATGTCTTTTCGATTTGACTTTAAAAGCTCTTTTGTTACGAAAAGCTTCTCGGTCTTTGATTATTAAGTACGCACGAGCGCTATACGCAATCTGTCGGATATGATCAGGTGATAGACTTATTACGTGTCAAGACTTCTTTAGATGTATAAGTAAAGGGCTACTCTTTAAGTTCATTAAATAACAATTAAAAATCTTTCTACTTATCTTCTTTTCCGTGTTACCGTTTAATAAGTTATAAGCTTTCGCTGCGACTTCTTTAGCGCCGAAATATTATAATTAATATTTTCTACGACTTTTTTAATATCGAATCTTTTGCAAAGATAAAATTAAAACGAAACGGAATACGATATTCTTTTTTAAAACTATTTTCTAACGATATATACAACTCTTTCTTTTTATTGCTTGCGTTTATCGCTAACTTTTTATATTTCTTTTTAAAAACATACGACCTTTTGTTTTTGAAAATACTTTAATAATAACTTATCTCGGATAATAGTGTTTCTTTAAGGTTTATATATATACATATATATTTATAGACTTCTCGACGGAATACGCCGAAATGAACTTTAATTTTTCGAGATTTAATTTCTTATAAATCTACTTTATATATATACTTTATTTATATTTAGCATCAACCGAAAACTCTTTTATTAAAACTATTATATTTTAAACGACTTAGCTGCATTACATTAACGCGCTTTAGCTTTTATAACAAAATAAAACTCGAATAATTTTAATAGATTCTTTATCTTATTTTTAACTTTACTTGTCTTATCGTAAACTAATTATAGATCAAGACGCTACGGATAGCTTAATTAATTAAGAATTTCGAAAGATTTAAAAAAAAGCTTTTTTTACGAACGATACTTTCGTATTATTAAAAAAAACGAAAACTCGCAAGATTTTTCAACCTTTTAACTTTACTCTTTTTTATCGTTTTAATCTCTTTATAAACTATATATAAACACTTATCAACACCTTTTTTTAATCTTTCGATTTTATTAAAGATCGTGACTTTAATTTTGATTTTTAATTTTTTAATATCGAATTAAACTTAAACACTTTCTTTTTATCGGCTTCGAAAGAAAAGCTTTTTTGCTTCTTTTCATTTACTTTATTCTTTAGCTTTTAAATTAAAAAACTTTTTTATTATTTATAAAAATATCTCGATAAATATCACTCCGGCATTATTAGTTAACGTTAAGGATTTTATTAAGCTTATTAAGACTTCGATTTTTAAGAATAGCTACGGATACTTAATCTACTTTCTTTTTCGCTTTCTTTGCCGTTCCGTTTTTCGATAAAAAAATTAAATCGAATTCTTTCGACGTATCGACTTCGCTTTTATTAATAAAAACTACTTTTACGAAAAAATCTTTAAAAGTATAAGAATCCGACTAACTCGCTTTTTAAGCGAGACGGAGTCTGCGTTTAAAAAAAGACTCGACGCGTAAAACGAACTTTAAACTTAAAGCTGCTTTTTTATCCGTAGCAAACTCGAGCTAACCGCCGCAAACTTTGTTAAAAGAAAAAGAATAAGCTTTATAATCGTCGAAGACTTTAAAAAGCACGATTTTAAAAAGCTATTATTAATAGATTTAAAAAAACGTTTTCGATTTAAAAGCATCGCGACGTTTTATTATCTTTAATCCGCGTTGCTCGCTCTTTATATTAATAAGTTCGACGACGTCACTTCTTTTAATAACGAATTCATACGCTTAAACGAACAACTTAAGCTTTTCGATAATAATACTTAACTTTTCGCTTTATAAATAATTAAAGTTTATCTTAATTAGTTATCGTTTTCGTACGAAAACTTTAAATTTAATTAAGTTTTAAATAACGATTATATTAACGGCGATAAATTTAAAACTGCTTTCGTCGACTTTATAATTTTTACTTGTAAAAAAAAGCAATTAATATAGTACTTTTCGAGCAAAGCTTTCTTCGCATACGAAAAACCCGGCAAACTTATAAAAAGAGATAAGTCTATTATAGTTTATAATTATTATAAGAAACTTTATTATTTTAAACCGGAATACGTAATAGCTTACTTTTATTTAAAAGCTGCTTTCGATAAACGAATCGAAAAGAAGCGTAAAAATAAAACTATTAAGCAAGTTAAATTAAAAACGGTTAAAAATACCGACTCTTTCGAAAAGACTTTTTCCGTTGCTTTTTTTATACTATCGATTCGTAGCTGCGTTAATAAAACCTTTTAATTCGCTTTCGACGTTCGAGATTTTAATATAAATTAGCAATTAAAGTTTGCTTGAAATAAATTATTTTAATTAAAACTAATTTAAAAGCATTATTCTTTTTTTCGACTTAACCTTTTTCGTAATTTTTAATTAAAGCAACGTCTTCGAAAGCTTTAGACTTTATTATCGAGCACTACTTTTACTTTTAAATATTAAATAATTTTTATTCTTTTTATAATCTTTACCTTTTTACTTTATTTTTTACTTTTCTTTTTTACTTTTTAAAAAATACAACGGCTTATCGCTGTAATAATATTTTTTTATTTTTTTTTTCTTTTACTTTAGCATGCCGCACCTTTTATTAAAGCTTTTTTTAAGGATTCTTCTTTTTAATTCTTTTAAGAAACTTTATACGCTTTCGCCACCTTTACATTATCTTTTGAATTTAAAGGATCTTTTAATAGAGCCTTTTCTTGCCGTCTAAGTTTGCAAACAACTTCATTTTCTAACGTTTTAGACCTCTTTTATTTTTCTCGAACTGCCCCCGTCTCGGTAGCTCGAAAAATAATAGATAAGATATTAAACCGCCGCTTTCGAAGCAATACTACGACCGACTTCACTCGATTAAACGAAATAATAATACTTTATTATAACTTTACTAAACGTTTTCGAAACGAGCAACGAGATATAAACAATCAAGTACTTTCGAAGCTTATTATAAGTGTTAAAGACTAGCCCGATACTTTTAATTACGCTAAAGTAAAAGCGCAAGTAAAGGCTTTAAATAAAAAAAAAGCGGATACGCAACGTATTATCTTTTAATACTTCGAAATAAACGATAAATTTATCGCATCGATTTAAAGCATAGCGGATAAAGCAATTGCTTATAAAATTATCGAGAAATCTACGAACTTTATTATTATTACTTTTTACGTTAAGTCCGGCGAAAAAATCTTTGCTTTTATTCGCATTCGCAGCGAATCTTTTTATTCACTTTTTATTAAGACGCTATTATTATTTTCTTTTATTAATTTTGCGGAAGCAGCGGCCGAAAGAATCGATTTAATCTTAATAAAAGCTAAGCTTTAAATTAAGGCTTTAATTAAGAAAAGCGGACTTAATTAAACTTTATTTTCGAATAAGGCTTTATTATCGTTAGCTTTTATACACTCGAAAAAACTCGATTTCCGAATCTTCGTTATAATTATAAACGAAGCTAAGCGTAATCGACTTTAATATCTTTATGCTTTGCGTAAAGCGCTAATCGATTCTTTTCGCGATTTTACGATAAACTTTATTATCGAAATATACGCGATTTAAATTAGATAGTTACTTTTAATTAAGGACTTATAAACACGTAATATTCTTATTAATTAAGAAAAAAAAGAAACGGTTAAGCGTTTTTTATCCGCGATCAAAATCGAAATATTATAGCTTTAATATAATTACGCGGTTTGTTATATCTTTTATTTTATGCACGTCTTTAATAAAAATAGCGAGCTAAAATTAATATTAATTAAAGATTTCGTTTTCGATAAAATAGTTATATAAACGAAATAAACGCTAATCGAAATCAAAATCAGCGATAAAAGTATCGACCTTAAAGCTTTTAACGTTATTATAATTTTAATCGTTTTCTTTTTAAAAGAAGTAAAGCCTTTCCGTCTTTTTAATATAAAAGATACGGCTAAATTAATTAAAAAGAAATACAAGATTACGAGACACGACTTAAGATATTAAAAATATTGCAATCTTGTTAAGTGTATTCGATACTTTCGCTATAGCAAATGCAACTAAAGAATCGATTAATATAACGGCTTAGCTTATAGCGATTGCATAGCGCCGGCGAAGTGCGCGAATTGTTATAATCCTTTCGAAGCCGAGCATTAAAACTGCTTTGTTATCTCGTATAAAAAAGACGGCAAATTGATACGACTTATAAAAAAAAAGCTCGCGGCTATCCGACGAATTAACGTTAAAAATTATAAAAAAAAGCACGTACGTAATAATACTTTATGCTTTATACTCGCAGCTCTTATAAGCAGCGTTACTATTATTATTATCACTAGCAATAGCATCTTTAATACAAATACTCCGGCACATTTATTACGCTAAGCATAAAGCTCGAAAGCAATTAATACTATAAATATCGACACGGCGAAAGCTTTAGCAACGCGCAAGCGCGTCGCAAAATAAAAGGTAACGGAATACGAACGCATAACCTCGATACTTATCTTTATCTTTAATAATCGCTTAAAAGCTTAAAGAAATTATAAAGTAATTAAGCAAAAACTTAAAGTTAAGCTTAAGATCTTACTTTTAACGAACGCGGACGCGAACTCGAAAGACGAATTCACTTTTTAATTTACTTAATAAATAATATACCGATACGAACCGGTTACGGCTATACGATACGGTTTAAGCCCGACGTATACGTCGGATAAGCTAATATAAAACGCTTTATATTTAATTATTAAATTATACTTTCTTTAACGTATAAGCATAAAATAGATATAATATGCGTGCAAAAACTAATTACTTACTTTAATATAAAAACATAAACACATTTCGCTTTTAATATTTACTTTTTAATAGACTTATAAAGAACTTCGAAAAACAATTTCGAAGTCGAAAAGCTTTAAGTTTTTATATATATTCGCAAAAGAGCTAGACTTTATATAAAGCAGCGACGATCGGTTTAAAATAAAAATATGCTTTAAATCGACGTTAATAAATATATTATCTTTAACGCTTATAAACAATCGATTATTAATAAAGTCATCGATTACGTTTTATACTTTACTTTTAATTATAAGTGCTTAATAAAAGAGGACTTTAATATATAATACGAGATATTTAAACTAAAAGTTCGGACCGCTTATCGAAAAAAAGATTTTGCGGATTAATTTATAACGAGCGGCATAGACTTTATCGACGTGTTAAAAGAACTTACACATCGGCTCGGTTACGTTTTAGACTTTACTTTTTCGAATATACCGCACGCTATTACGGTAGTAAAAAAAGACTTGCATAGCACTTTAAACTATTAAATCTTAATTATTACGATCTCGAAACGAAAGCGTATGCTAGTAAACTAGTTTTATAAGAAAATAACGGACAAAGATATAAATAAGTTCGAAGACTTTATACGCAACGGTATAAATACTTTTATTAACTTTTCGAATTTTTACGACTCCGTACAAATTAAAAGAAATGCTTTAGCTTTCGCAAGGATCTTTAAAGATGCAATTAAAGCCGTCGGCATACTTTGCCGAGATATAAGCAAGATAGCTTTTTAATAGACTTTGAAAATTAAACGGGCTTATTACGAATATATCGAAGCGCGTTAAAACTTTACCGATCGTATTTTAATAAACGAAACTAAGCACTTCCGCAACGCTATACGTAAAGCTAAAAAGGACTATTAAATGCAAGTATTAAACGGAATTGCAAACGATAAAGACTTATATAAAGTGATCGGCTAATATAAGCTAACTATTAACTTTAAATCCTTTCTTTTTATATATAAAAGGATCATCGTGCAAGATATTAAAAAGAAAGCAGACTTATTACGACGGATTATATTCGGCCGATTTAGCGTTAAAAATAACTTTTCGAAAGAACTTTAATACGACGGCACGGAGCACTTGCCGTAAGACTTAATAATCTCTTTCGAAAAAGTAAAACGAAGCATTATAAAAGTAATTAACACTTCGTTAAATATAAACCGAATTACTATTAAGCTTTTAAAAAGAGTTTAATAGCATATCCGACACTTTATTTACGCTTTATTTAATATTTGCTTTCGGCACAGCTTTTTTTTTAACTTATTAAAAACTAGCGGAAGTAGCTATAATGCTTAAAATAAGCAAAAAAGACAAAACTTCGGTGCGCTCGTAGCGCTTTATAGCCTTTCTTTTATATGTATTTAAAAGCTTAAAGCGCATTATCGTTAAGCGAATTGCTTAAACCTCTTTGACTTTAAGCATTTTAAGCTTTTAGCACGGCGAGGTTTTATTTAAACGATTTATTATAAACTTCGTAGCTTGCTTTATCTACGATATCGAAGCAGCTTTTTTAATAAGCAAGATTATTACGATAATAATACTAAACGTTTAAAAGGCTTTCGACGCTTTGCTTAAGCGCCGGCTTCTTAAGCGTATAAACGAGCAAAGCTAGCTTTTTTTTCTTTTAAAGCTTATTCACTTTTTTTTTAACGACCGACAAGTTTAAGTACGCTTCGAAAGTGCAATTACGGATTATTACGACGTAGAATGCGGCACACTTTAAAAGTCACCGCTATCTTTTATTTTATATATGCTATACTTCGCGGAACTCTTTAATTAAAATACGATATTGCGATTTAAATACGCTAATAACATTTATATTTATAAAGCATTACATTTACTTATATTTAATATCACTTTCTTAGCGACGAATATTTAAAACATTTTAGCTTACGAAGCAAAGAATTAAATCTTTTTCGTTTTAAAAAAAATAAAAATGATTTACTTTTTTTATAAGAACGGCGACTTTGCTTTAAACATAATTATTTTATAACTAAATAAAACCGATATTACTTTAAATCCTTAAGCGCAGCTTTCGACGATAAAAGCTACTCCGAAGCTACGATAGCTTAAAGTCTAATTCGATCGGAAAATGACTTTTAAACGCTACTTATTCGAAAGAGCTAAAAAGGCACGACGAATAGCATTTTATATTAAAGGCTTCGCTCGTACGGCAAACGGTTTTTTCGCTTACGCGCTACGCAAAGCAATAATCATTTGCGTATTGCTATCGATCTTATACGGTATTAAAGCTTAATACGGAAGATGAATAAAGCTTTTATAATACTTAACTAAAGACAACTTAAATAAAGAAGTCAGCGCGAGCTTAAAAAGATATATTAACACGGTTAATAAGATTATTGCTTACGCAGCGAAAAAGGTCTTTCTTACTTAACGCACGGCTTTAACTATTACTTTTTTAAAGGACGCCGGACTCCTTTCCGAAAAAATAGCATTCGAAGAGATTAAAATGCGATAAGCATTGCGGCTACGAATAGTAAACGAAGCCTATTCGATAATAAAGCGTATCTTTTTTCTTATAATTACTAAAGGTCTTGCTGCAAGCTCTCGATAACGAATCAAAACAAAACTTTAAAAACTAAAAGCTATACTCCTTTCTTGCTTACGACTAAAGCTAGCTCACCTTTACTTTTTAGCTAAGTATCGTACGGATCTTACTTAAAGCGTTAAAAAAGAATAAGCTATTAAAAACTTTAAAAAATAATAAGCTTAGCTTATCGACCGAGACATCACCTTTTTTTTAAACGGCTTAAAGCAATATAAAGACGAGCATAGATACGTCGAATACGGATACGCTATCTATTAAAAACAAAAGAAAATAACTACAAGCAAAAAAGTTATTAATAATTTATCGCACGTCTTTAACGCGAAAGCAATAAAGGCTTAAAAAGCACTCGAGCACGCTATTCGGCCCTTACTAGACCTTAATTACTATCGCATATAGCTATGTATAAATAATACGTCCGTAATTTAGTATATACGAGGTATAGCTTCGGCTACTTCTTAATAAGCGTTTTTACGTATTTAAAAAGTGATAAAACAATTAAAAGTTAGCGTCAAATAAGCTTCGAGATATATTAGCATCACGAGCAATAAAACTGCAAATCGATTCGCCGACGAAAAAGCGAAGCTTAAGCTTGCATTAAGTCTTACTTTCGAGCTTACGGCGTCCGGGATCAAGTCTATTATTAAGACTTTGATCGATCAAATAAAAGACAAATAATAAAGTATAAGTAAAGCGAAGCTTTTTATTTAATATCGCGAATAAAGTCTCGAGTACGCAAATAAAGCTTCGTTAAAATTATATTTGCTTAAGTACGTCTTGCATAAATTATTCGCGCTGCGTACTTAGCACGGAGACTTTGCATAATATTATTAAAAGTACCGTTATAAAAACGCGAAAACCATTTGCTTTTATCGAAAAGATAAATCTTCGATATACATTGCTTTTTATAAAAAGGCGCAACGCTTTTTCAATCGATAGCTTAAAGAGATACGACTACTTACTCCGCTTTTTACCTCGCGAAAAGCGATTGCTTATATACGCTCTTTTAAAGCCTTATTAATTAACTTTTATAGCTTTTTAAAAGTCACGGAATTTTACTTTAAAATCTGCTTTCGATACTAGTAGCGGGTCGACCTTGCACGTCGAAGCACTATTACGAAAGCTTATACTTATTTAGCTATTAATTTATTTTTAATAGTTTTTCTTTCTTTTTCTTTTCTTTTTATATTAAACGAGCTTAAGTGCTCCGTTATAAACTTAGCTACTCGCGTAGCTCGCTTCGGCAAACGATATTAACTTCGATCTCTTATAAAAACTCGCTTGTATGCTTGCTTAATATATTTTTTATATACCGTTTTAATAAAAAGAAATACTATTGTATTTATACTATTCTTTCGAGATCTGCTCTTACGCTATATGCGTCTTATGCTCTTATATATATAAAGACTAGCTGCACGTCTGTATACTTTTAAGGAGGTCACAGGACTCGCTGTAGAAAGCGACCCGTGGACGTTAAACGAATATTACTACTACTATTACTTATACGCTTTCGCTTTTTAATTTTTAAATACATTCGAAAACACTTTTATTTTTAATAATAGCTATATTAAGCATATGTTTTACTGTTAAGAGTTTTTCGAAAACATCTTTTTACTCGACTTTAACGAAGCAATTACCGTCTTTAAAATAAAAAGTCATTCACTTTTATTTTAAAGAAAAAGTATAATTGCTTTACTTATTAAAACGAACGACGGCAGCTTCGATTAAATTCGTTTATATAATATTATTTATTATTCGAACTTTAATACTAACTTTCTTTTTTATTTAAATCTTATTCGAAAAAGTATAAGTATAACTTTAAGCGAGAAAAGTGCTTTGCTCTTTTTATTAAGTAAGAACTCTTTAGTTTTTATCGCTCGAATCGCTTAAAACTTATTTTACTTTAATATCGATCTACGCTAGCTTATAAACCGAGTCTTTCGCTTAAGTCATATATATAAAGCTTTCGACTTTAATTAACGACGCTACGCTTACTTTTTTTAGCTAGCTTCGATTTTCGATATTTTAAATTTTTTTTAATAACGATCTTAATATCGAGCTTTAGCCGCTTTTTTTATTAAAAAAGCTTAAGCTATTTAGCATAAGCGTTTTAAATATTTCGAATAAGAAAACTTATTAAAAATGCAAAAACTATTAGAAAATATAAACTTACGCATATTTTTTCTTTTATGCGCTTGCGAAAGCTGCTTCGACGGTCGAATAACTAAAAAAGCATATAAAAGACATATCAATTTAAAACGATATCTCGACGAGCTTATTTATATAAATATTATTAAACTTTTTCGTAAAAGGTACGACGGCTTTATTTATTTCATTTACTTTTATTACGATAAAATAAAAAAGGTCGAGTGCTATAGCATAAAGTATAAATCTAAAGTATTAAATAAGTTTAAATTTTTTTAAGCTTTTCGTCGAAAAAGGATTATACGTTTTCGTATCGATAACGAAAGCGAATACGTTTCTCGGCGTTTTTAAAAGTATTTAGCTGAAATAAGCGTTCGATTTAAACTTGCCGTTCCGCATAATTTATAAATAAATAAAGCTGTCGAAAAAATTAAACGAACACTTTAAAATATTATAAAAACGCTTTTGCAAAGTTTTAAGTTCGATACGAAATAATAATCGGAATTGCTTCGCACTACCGTTTATCTTTACTTTCGTCGCTTTTATAGCTTTATTAATATAACTCTTTTTAAAGCTACGAACTTATGCAAACCGTTCGTTTCGCATTTATATATTATCGGTTTTAAAGCTTAGTTTTTCGAAAGCAAAATTAAAAAAACAAAACCGTATATTAAACAAGTCTTTTATAAAAAGCTAATTAAATATAAAAGTGATTACATTTATTGTATTTTAACGACCGACGGTCTTATTAAAAAAGCATATAGCGCGTATATAATTAAGCAGCTTTTAGCTTTTGCTGCTATCGAATAAATGGACTTTATAAAAGGATCACTTACTTTTCCGTACTTTAATTCCGCTTTTTACTTTTTTGATTTTTACTTTTTAACGCTTTTAAAGCGCAAGACCGAAAGTTCGCTTAATACAAAGTTAAAATGCTTACGCTTTTCGCTTATCGTTAAAAACGAAAACTATTCGGCTCGAAAGCTTATCGCTTAAGATCTTCGTCTTTTATTTTTTTAAAAGAACTTTTATATCTTCGATACTTTTAATCGCTTTTATTATCTTTCGACTTTTCTTTTTTTTTCTTCGTCTTTCAAAAGTACGTTCGATTTTACTTTTCGAACTTTTTTTTTTTCGTTAACTCTTTTTAAACTTTATCTTAAGCTTTATTAAGACTTTAACTCACTTAATTTAATCGCTTTTATAATACTTTTAGCAAAGCAAACTTTAAAACCGAAAAAGAAATTTAAAGTTAAGCACGCTAAAAATAAAAACAGCTTTTATATTTAAGCTTTACTCGATCTTATAATAAAAATCACTTTTTCTAAAGCTAACTCTTTTGAACCTTTCGAACCGAAGACTTATAAACAAGCTATAGCTGATAATAATCGAACGGCTTAATTAAAAGCTATAGCCGAAAAACAAAAATCATTTTACGAAAATAATATTTAAAACCTTATCGACTTATTCACGACTTAACGCGTCTTTCTCGGTCGATAAATATATAAACATAAGCGAAAACTTAACGGCTTTATAATCCGTTAAAAAGCATATTAAATCGTTAAAAGAAATTAATAAAAAAAAAGCATTAATTATATCGAGACTTTTATTACGGTCGTTAAGCTTATAAATTATAAAATGATTTTCGCTATCGCCGTTGCTTTAAATTAAAAGATCGATTAAATAAACGTTAAGATCGCGTTTTTATATAAAAAAGTTGCCGAATCCGTTTACGTAAAATAATCTATCGAGCTCGAAAACGAAACTAAAAAGGTTTATAAATTAAATCGCGCATTTTACGGACTTAAATAAGCCTTTCGCGTTTAATATAATATTTTATTCGAATTTTTTATCGAAATAAGATTTAAACCTTTCGGCATCGACGCAAGCGTTTTTTATAAAAAAAGAATTATTATCGTTATTTACGTCGATAATTTACTTATCTTCGGCCGTAATCGCGCCGAAGTTAATAAACTTAAAGCTGCTTTATTTAAACGTTTTTAAATAATTAATCTCGGATTAATAGCTTATTACTTAAGCATAATAATCACTCGAAATCGCGTTAATCGAACGCTTAATTTCGAATAACGAGCTTATATCGAAAAGATTATTTAAGACTTCGAGATAAAAGATTGCAATACTTACGGTATACCGATAAAAGTTTCTTTTAAAATCTTAATTTTACTTTTATTAAAATATTAAGCTTTTTTCGAACTTCGTTACGAATATTAACGATTTATCGATTCGCTTATATACGGTATGCTAAGTTTTAAGTCCGATATTGCTTTTTTAATCTTTATAATTAATCGTTTTGCTTTAAATTTAATTATAAAATATATAAAAGCAGCGAAACGCATCGTTCGTTATTTAAAAGAAACTATTCGTTACGAACTCGTTTATTAAAAAGACTTAAGCGATTTGATCGGCTTTTTCGACGCGAATTAAAATAATTATTAATTAATACGTAAATCTATAAAAAGCTTTATTTTTAACGTCGAAAGCGAAGCAATTAGCTAGTTTTCGAAACGGCAATTTACTATTGCTTTATCTTCGTGCGAATCCGAATTAATAGCCGAAACGGAAGCCGTTAAAAAAGCAATTTAACTTTAGCGCTTTTTAATCGAAATACTTTCGTAAAAAAAAACGATTTTAATTTTGATTTATTACGATAATTAAAAAGCGATCGTACTAATTAAAAACACTTAATTTCATTATCGAACTAAGCATATTCACTTTCGTTATATATTTATTTAAAAAGCCGTACGAAATAGCTTAATAGATTTAAAATAAATCGCTATTATAAATTAAGTCGCCGACGATTTAATTAAGCTATTAGCTAAGCGACAATTTAAAGAATTTTAAAAAGCGATCAAAATGCTAAAAGTTTAATATTACGTAATTAAAGCACTCTTATTACCGACCTATTTAACTTAGCCTTTTTTAATTAAAAGTAGTTTTAAACGATAAAGATCGATTCCTTTTAATCACTTTATTTAATTATTAAAGTTTTAAAAGATTTAATTATAGCGGCGCAAACTTAAATTAATATTCTTATAAACTTATAAAATCCTTTTTCTTTTAAGATCTTTGCGACTAATAAAATATAAAAGATTAATTATAATCTACTTCTTTTTTTAATTATACACTCTATTACTTTACTCTTTTTAAATTATGCTTCGAATAAAAAAGATCGTTAAGCGAACTGCACGTCTTAACGACTTAAACTCTTTTAAATCCGATCGCGATGATCTTCTTTTTTTCGAAATTAAGACCGATAAAAAGCTTTGTACTCGCGCTAAAGCTCGTACGAGAATAATTAAAGCTAATAGCTTAGTATTCGTTAAAAAAGCTCGAAAAAACGCTTGCTTTCGAAAACATAATTTATAACAAAGAAAACGAAGATTTTAGTTTTTGCTTTACGACCTTTTCTTATAAAGCTTTTTTATCGGTGCCGACGAAGTCGGCAACGCTATTAAACTAAATTAGCAAATGATCCCGAACTTAAAAGAACTATAATCAAATGCTATTATCGACGAAATAAAAGATTACTTAACCTTGCTAACGATGAATTTCGAGTATTATTAATTATATTACTTAATAAATAAAACCAGCACTTTATACTAGATTCTTTTTTCTCGACCATTTTCTTATATCGATTGCAAAAAGCAAGCTAATAGCTATATTAAGATTAAAAATAATTATACCTTTTCTTAATTCGCTAAACTGCTTACGAAACGTAATAATAGATCGGCTACTTTTCGTTTCGGCTAATTTATTATAAAGACGGAAAAATAAGTTAATAACTAGCCGAAAAGAAAAGGCTTATAGCCGAACGATTACGCTTAAGCAGCTTAATAATAAAAAAACGGCAAGAAGTGTCGGATGTGATCAGGTAATAGACCTATTACGTATCAAGACCTTTCCAGATGTATAAGTAAAGGGCTATTCCTTAAGTTCATTAGACAACAATCAAGAATCTTTCTATTTATCTTCTTTCTTGTATTACCGTTCAATAAGTTATAAGCTCCGCTACGACTTCTTTAACGCCGAAATACTATAATTAATATTCTTTGCGACTTCTTTAATATCGAACTTCTCGTAAAGATAAAATTAAAACGGAACGGAATACGATATTTTTTTTTAAAACTATTTTCTAATAATATACATAACTTTTTCTTTTTATTACTTGCGTTTATCGCTAACTTTTTATATCTCTTTTTAAAAACATACGACCTTTTATTTTTAGAAACACTTTAATAATAATTTATTTCGAATAATAGTGTTTCTTTAAGGTTTATATATATATATATATATTTATAGATTTTTTCGACGGAATACGCCGAAATGAACCTTAATTTTCCGAGATTTAACTTCTTATAAATCTACTTTATATATATACTTTATTTATATTTAGCATTAATCGAAAACTCTTTTACCGAGATTATTATATTTCAAACGACTTAGCCGTATTACGTTAGCGCGCTTTAGCTTTTATAATAAAATAAAACTCGGATAACTTTGATAGATTTTTTATTTTATTTTTAATTTCATTTGTTTTATCGCAAATTAATTATAGATTAAGACGCTGCGGACAGCTTAATTAACTAAGAACTTCGAAAGACTTTAAAAAAAGCCTTTTCTACGAACGATATTTTTATACTATTAAAGAAAACGAAAACTCGCAAGATCTATTAACTTTTTAATTTTACTTTTTTTTACCGCTTTAATTTTTTTATAAATTATATATAAACATTTATTAACACTTTTTTTTTAACTTTCGATTTTATTAAAAATCGTGATTTTGATTTTGATTTTTAACTTTTTAATACCGAATTGAACTTAAACACTTCTTTTTTATCGGCTTCGGACGAAAAGCTTTTTTGCTTGTTTTTATTTATTTTATTCTTCGGCTTTCGAATTAAAAAACCTTTTTATTATTTATAAGAATATCTTAATAAATATCACTTCGATATTATTAATTAACGTTAAGGATTCTATTAAGCTTATTAAGATTTCGATTTTTAAGAATGATTGCGGATATTTAATTTATTTTTTTTTCCGCTTTTTTCGCTATTCCGTTTTTCGATAAAGAAAACTAAATCAAGTTCTTTCGACGTATCAACTTCGCTTTTATTAATAAAAACTACTTTTACGAAAAAATCTTTAAAAGTATAAAAGTCCGATTAATTCGCTTTTTAAGCGAAACGGAGTTTGCATTTAAAAAAAGACTCGACGCATAAGACGAACTTTAAATTTAAAGCTGCTTTTTTATCTGCAGCAGACTCGAGCTAATCGCCGCAGACTTCGCTAAAAAAAAAAGAATAAGCTTTATAATCGTCGGAGACTTTAAAGAATACGATCTTAAAAAGTTATTATTAATAAATTTAAAAAAACGATTTCGATTTAAAAGCGTCGCAACGTTTTACTGTTTTTAATCCGCGTTGCTCGCTTTTCGTATTAACGAGTTCGACGACGTCACTTTTTTTAATAACGAATTTATGCGCTTAAATAAACAACTTAAGCTTTTCAATAATAATATTTAATTTTCCGCTTTATAAATAATTAAGGTTTATCTTAATTAATTATTATTTTCGTACGAAAACTTTAAATTTAATTAAGTCTCGAATAACAATTATATCGACGACGATAAATCTAAAACTGCTTTCGCCGATTTTATAACTTTTACTTGTAAAAAAAAGCAATTGATACAGCACTTTTTAAGCAAAGCATTCTTCGTATATAAAAAACCCGATAAACTTGCAAAAAAAGATAAGTTTATTATAATTTATAATTATTGCAAAAAACTTTATTATTTTAAACTAAAATACGTAATAGCTTATTTTTATTTAAAAGCTGCTTTCGATAAACGAATCGAAAAAAAGCGTAAAAACAAAGCTGCTAAGCAAGCTAAATTAAAAACGGTTAAAAATATCGACTCTTTCGAAAAGACTCTTTCCGCTGCTTTCTTTATATTATCGATTCGTAATTGCGTTAATAAAACCTTTCAATCCGCTTTCGACGTTCGAGATTCTAATATAAATTAGCAATTAAAGTTTGCTTAAAGTAAATTATTTTAATTAAAATTAATTTAAAAGCATTGTTTTTTTCTTCGGCTTAACCTTTTTCGCAATTTTTAATTAAAGCAACGTTTTCGAAAGCTCCGGACTTTATTATCGGGTACTACTTTTATTTTTAAATATTAAATAATTTTTATTTTTTTTATAATCTTTACCTTTTTATTTTATTTTTTACTTTTCTTTTTTACTTTTTAAAAAACACAACGGCTTATCGCCGTAATAATATTCTTTTATCTTTTTTCTTTCTTACTTTAGCATGCCGCACCTTTTATTAAAGCTTTTTTTAAGGATTCTTCTTTTTAATTCTTTTAAAAAACTTTATACGCTTTCGCTTTTTAATTTTTAAATACACTCGAAAACACTTTTATCTTTAATAATAGCTGCATTAAGCATATGTTTTACTATTAAGAGTTTTTCGAAAATATCTTTTTATTCGATTTAAGCGAAGCAATTACTGTTTTTAAAATAAAAGATCATTTACTTTTACTTTAAAAGAAAAGCATAATTGCTTTACTCGTTAAAACGAACGACGGCAGCTTCGGTTAGATTCGTTTATATAACGTTATTTATTATCCGAACCTTAATATTAACTTTCTTTTTTATTTAAATCTTATTCGAAAAAGTATAAGTATAATTTTAAACGAAAAAAGTGCTTTGCTTTTTTTATTAAACAAGAACTTTTTAGTTTTTATCGCTCGAATCGCTTAAGACTTGTTTTACTTTAATATCGATTTACGCTAGCTTATAAACCGAGTCTTTCGCTTAAGTCATATATATAAAGCTTTTGATTTTAGCTAACGACGCTACGCTTACTTCTTTTAGCTAGCTTCGACTTTCGATACTTTAAATCCTTTTTAATAACGATCTTAATATCGAGCTTTAACCGCTTTTTTTATTGAAAAAGCTTAAGTTATTTAGCATAAGCGTTTTGAACATTTCAAATAAAAAAACTTATTAAAAATGCAAAAACTATTAAAAGATATAAACTTACGTACATCTTTTTTTTTATACGCTTGCGAAAGCTGCTTTAACGGTCGAATGATTAAAAAAGCATATAAAAGATATATCAATTTAAAACGGTATTTCGACAAGCTTATTTATATAAATACTATTAAACTTTTTCGCAAAAAGTACGAAGGCTTTACTTATTTTATTTACTTTTATTACGATAAGACAAAAGAGGTCGAGTGCTATAATATAAAGTATAAGTTTAAAGTATTAAATAAATTTAAACTCTTTTAAGCTTTTCGTTAAAGAAAGATTATGCGTCTTCGCACCGATAATAAAAGCGAATACGTTTTTCGGCGTTTTTAAAAACACTTAGCCGAGATAAGCGTTCGATTTAAAATTGCTATTCCGCATAATTTATAAATAAATAAAGCTATTAAAAAGATCGGACGAATACTTTAAGATATTATAAAAACGCTTTTATAAAGTTTTAAGTTTAATGCGAAATAATAATCAGAATTGCTTCGCATTGCCGTTTATTTTTACTTTCGTCGCTTTTATAGCTTTATTAGCATGATTCTTTTTAAAGTTACGAACTTATATAAACCGTTCGTTTCGCATTTACGTATTATCGGCTTTAAAGCTTAGTTTTTCGAAAGCAAAATTAAAAAAATAAAACCGTATATTAAACGGGTCTTTTATAAAAAGCTAATTAAATACGAAAGTAATTATATTTATCGTATTTTAACGACCGACGGTCTTATTAAAAAGGTATATAGCGCGCATATAATTAAGCAGCTTTTAGCTTTTACCGCTATCGAATAAATAGATTTTATAAAAAGATCATTTACCTTTTCGCACTTTGATTTCGCTTTTCATTTTTTTGATTTCTATTCTTTTGATTTTTACTTTTTAACGCTTTTAAAGCGTAAGACCGAAAGTTCGCTTAATATAAAGCTAAAATGCTTACGCCTTTCGCTTACCGTTAAAAACAAAGATTATTCGACTCGAAAGCTTACCGCTTAAGATCTTCGTCTTTTATTTTTTTAAAAGAACTTTTAAATCTTCGATACTTTTAATCGCTTTTATTATTTTTCGACTTTTCTTTTTTTTTCTTCGTCTTTCGAAAATACATTCGATTTTATTTTTCGAACTTTTTTTCTTTCGTTAACTTTTTTTAAACTTTATCTTAAGCTTTACCGAGACTTTAATTTACTTAACTTAATCGCTTTTATAGCACTTTTAATAAAGTAAACTTTAAAGTCGAAAAAGAAACTTAAGGTTAAGCACGCTAAAGATAAAAACAGCTTTTATATTTAAGCTTTACTCGATCTTATAATAAAAATCACTTTCTTCGAAGCTAATTCTTTTAAACCTTTCGAACCGAAGACTTATAAATAAATTATAACCGATAATAATCGAACGGCTTAGCTAAAAGCTATAGCCGAAAAATAAAAATCATTTTACGAAAACAATATTTAAGACTTTATCGACTTACTTACGATTTAACGCGTTTTTTTCGATCGATAAATATATAAATATAAGCGAAGACTTAACGGCTTTATAATCCGTTAAAAAGCACGTTAAATCGTTAAAAAAGATCAATAAAAAAAAAATATTAATTATATCGAAACTTTTGCTACGATCGTTAAGCTTATAAATTATAAAATGATTTTCGTTATCGCCGCTGCTTTAAATTAAAAGATCGATTAAATAGACGTTAAAACCGCGTTTTTATATAAAAAAGTTATCGAATCCGTTTACGTAAAACAATTTATCGACTTCGAAAACGAAATTAAAGAAGTTTATAAATTAAACCGCGCATTTTACGAACTTAAATAAGCTTTTCGCGTTTAATATAATACTTTATTCGAATTCTTTATCGAAATAAAATTTAAACTTTTTAGTATCGACGCAAGCGTTTTTTATAAAAAAAGAATTATTATCGTTATTTACGTCGATAACTTACTTATCTTCGGCCGTAATCGCGCCGAAGTTAATAAACTTAAAGCTGTTTTATTTAAACGTTTTTAAATAATTAATCTCGAATTAATAGCTTATTACTTAAGCATAATAGTTATTCGAAATCGCGCTAATCGAACGCTTAATCTCGAATAACGAGCTTATATTAAAAAGATCATTTAAAACTTCGAAATAAAAAATTGCAATACTTACGATACACCGATAAAAGTTTCTTTTAAAGTCTTAGTTTTACTTTTATTAAAGTATCAAGCCTTTTTCGAGCTTCGTTACGAATACTAGCGACTTATCGGTTCGCTTATATACGTTATGCTAAGTTCTAAGCTCGATATTGCTTTTTTAATTTTTATAATTAATCGTTTTGCTTTAAATTTAATTATAAAATATATAAAAGCAGCGAAACGTATCGTTCGCTATTTAAAAGAAACCATTCGCTATAAACTCGTTTACCGGAAAGACTTAAGCGATTTAATCAGCTTTTTTAACGCGAATTAAAATAATTATTAATTAATACGTAAATTTATAAAAAGCTTTATTTTTAACGTCGAAAGCGAAGCAATTAATTAATCTTCGAAACAGCAACTTATCGTTGCTTTATTTTCGTGCGAATTCGAATTAATAGCCGAGACGGAAGCCGTTAAAAAAGCAATTTAGCTTTAGCGTTTTTTAATCGAAATACTTTCGTAAAAAAAGACGATTTTAATCTTGATTTATTGCGATAATTAAAAAGCGATCGCATTAATTAAAAACATTTAATTTTACTATCGAACCAAGCATATCCACTTTCGTTATATATTTATTTAAAAAGCCGTACGAAATAGCTTAATAGATTTGAAATAAATCGCTATTATAAATCAAGTCGCCGACGGTCTAACTAAGCTATTAGCTAAGCGATAGTTTAAAGAATTCAAAGAAGCGATTAAAGTGCTAAAAGTTTAATATTACGTAATCAAAGCACTTTTTTTACCGACTTATTTAACTTAGCTTTTTTTAATTAAAAGTAGTTTTAAACGATAAGAATCGATTCTTTTTAATTACTTTATTTAATTATTAAAGTTTTAAAAGATTTGATTATAACGGCGCAAACTTAAACTAATATTCTTATAAACTTACAAAATCCTTTTTCTTTTAAGATCTTTGCGATCGATAAAATATAAAAGACTAATTATAATCTACTTTTTTTTTTAATTATATACTTTATTACTTTACTTTTTTTAAATTATGCTTCGAATAAAAAAGATCGCTAAGCGAACTGCACGTCTTAACGATTTAAACTCTTTTAAATCCGATCGCGATAATCTCTTTTCTTTCGAAATTAAAACCGATAAAGAGCTTCGTATTCGTATTAAAGCTCGTACGAGAATAATTAAAGCTAATAGCTTAGCATTCGTTAAAGAAGCTCGAAAAAACGCTTGCTTTTAAAAACATAATTTATAATAAAGAAAACGAAGATTTTAGTTTTTGCTTTGCGACCTTTTTTTATAAGGCTTTTTTATTAATGCCGACGAAGTCGGCAACGCTATTAAACTAAATTAGCAAATGATCTCGGACTTAAAAGAATTACAATTAAATGCTATCACCGACGAAATAACGAGTTATTTAACTTTGCTAACGATAAATTTCGAGTATTATTAATTATATTACTTAATAAACAAAACTAGCACTTTATATCAAATTCTTTTTTTTCGACTATTTTCTTATATCGATTGCAAAGAGCAAACTAATAGCTATATTAAAATTAAAGATAATTATACTTTTTCTTAATTCGCTAAACTGCTTACGAAACGTAATAATAGACCGGCTACTTTTCGTTTCGGCTAATTTATTATAAAAACGAAAAGATAAGTTGGTAATCAGCCGAAAGAAAAAGGCTTATAGCCGAACGATTACGCTTAAGCAGCTTAGCAATAGAAAAACGGCAAGAAGTTTAATCTCGCGATTTATAATTGCAATTACTTTAATATCGATCTTGACGAAGTCTATAAGTCCGCGCTTCTTTTTTTATAAAAAGAATTTATTAAAATATGTTTTAGCTAATAAAAGAGCTTTAATAAAAAAGATCTTTGGATTTTCGGCTTAATTAACGGCAATCTAAATAATTAATGCGTGACTTACACCGCTACTTAGCTACGTAATACGTTAAGCAATAAGAATTAAAAAAACTAGCTATTATCGGAAAACGAGCTTAAACAAAAAAGAGCAAAGAAAATTAATTAATTTAACTTAAGATAGAAAATATAAATAAAAGCTGCTTTAATCTTACGTTAAAAATCTTTATCGGAAATCAAGATTCGATCTTTTTAAGCTTTATCACGCAAATCTTTTATTTCTCGAATAGAAAACAACGTCGAAAATTCGATAAGCATTACGCAGCACTTTTTTTTATTAGTTAATAATGCTACTAATCACCTTTCGGATCAGTTAGCAAAAAAAGAAGATAGTTTACTTAAAGAAAGAAAGCTCTTCTAAGTGCAATTAAGCGAAAAAACGAGAACTAAAGATTAAGATGATCTTCTTTTCTTAAAAATAAGCGAGCAATTAGATTAGTCTTTTGGTTTTTTTTTTTCTTTATAGTCAGGTTTTTCGGCCTTTGCTGTTTTTCCTTGTAAAATACTTTTATGTTCTCTTTTTTTTTTTTTTCGGATCCACTTTTAATAAGAGCCTTATTCATGAACTTCAATAGAAGTCTTTTTCATTTGAATAAGTCTTAAGTAAAAGTGTCGGATGTGATTAAGTGATAGATTTATTACGTGTCAAGACTTCTTTAGATGTATAAGTAAAGGGCTACTCCTTAAATTTATTAGACAATAATTAAGAATCTTTTTACTCATCTTCTTCCCCGTGTTACCGTTCAACAAGAAGTTCAATCTCGCGATTTATAATTGCAATTACTTTAATACCGATCTTAACGAAATCTATAAGTCCGCGCTTCTCTCTTTATAAAAAGAATTCATTAAAATATGTCTTGGCTAATAAAAGAGCCTTAATAAAGAAAATCTTTGGATTTTCGGCTTAATTAACGGCAATCTAAATAATTAATACGTGACTTACACCGCTACTTAACTACGTGATACGTTAAGCAATAAGAATTAGAAAAACTAGTTATTATCGGAAAACGAGTTTAAATAAAAAAGGACAAAGAAAATCAATTAGTCTGACTTAAAACGGAAAATATAAACAAAAGCTGCCTCAATCTCACGCTAAGAATCCTTATCGAAAATCAAGACTCGATCCTCTTAAGCTTTATCACGTAAATCCTTTATTTCTCGAATAAAAAACAACGCTGAAAATTCGACAAGCATTACGCAATACTTTTCTTTATCAGCTAATAATACTGCTAATCACTTTTCGGATCAATTAGCAAAGGAAAAAGATAGCTTACTTAAAAAGAAAAAGCTCTTCTAAGTGCAATTAAATGAAAAGACGAGAATTAAAGATTAAAATGATCTTCTTTTTTTAAAAACAAGCGAGCAATTAGATTAGTCTCTTGGTTTTTTCTTTATAATCAAGTTTTTCGGCTTTTACTATTTTTCTTTATAAAATACTCTTATATTCTCTCTTGTTTTACTTTTCGGATCTACTTTTAATAAAAGCCTTATTCATAAACTTTAATAAGAGTCTTTTTCATCTGAATAAGTCTTGAATAAGAGTGTCGGATATGATCAAGTGATAGACTTATTACGTGTCAAGACCTCTTTAGATGTATAAGTAAAAGGCTATTCTTTAAGTTCATCAGACAACAATTAAGAATCTTTCTATTCATCTTCCTCCCCGTGTTACCGTTCAACACAATCAAACCGTTATAATCTAGTCTTAAGTCGGTGTCGATCCGTATAAAGATCGCCGGATCGTATTATTTAAAATATTACTTAAACTAAAGCTATAGCACTTCATCTGGACTCTTTATAAAGCTCTTCGCTTTCGATGTTATATTATAAAAGTAGATAACGGCTAGTATAGTTTTAAGCTAAAGCTTCTTTAAAAGCTTTGCTTTTATTTTTATTTTAATAGACCGTTCTATTACTTTTCTTTTAGCCTTCTTAGCTTTTTTATTAAGTTCGTGATTAAAAGATAATAAAAGCTTTAATTCGATCTTAACCTCTTTCGCTTATCTTTAATATTCGGTAGAGCCGATAACGTTAATTACGATTATCGAAAAATCGTTGTTATAACGCATAATAGCTATTAAAAGATTATATTTGCGTCTCGTTTATGCTTTAAATTCTTTTAGCACTTTTATAACCGTCAATTACAACTTGTCTTTTAATATAAAGCCGAATAGCTTTTTATTATTGTAGAAGCACCCAAAAGGATGTGCCGTATAAAAGCCTGGCTTTAAAGCTAAACCTTATGGTCTTACAAAAGAAGTGTTAAAAAAGATAAGTAGAAAGCTCGTTGATTGTTCTAGCTAAAAGATGTGTACTCTTTTATAAAAGATAAGTCCGTCTAGTGTAGCCTTAATAGCTATAGTAAGTACTTTATCAAGCAAAGTGTTTACATCCGTCTTTTTATAAAATAAATAAGCGCTTTCGCTTACCGTTAAGCAAAAAGAGAAAAAAAAGAGAAAGTATAAAAAAAAGAAAAAATCTAGTATACAAAAAAGAAAAGGTATTTTGTCTTTAAACTTTAAACATTTAAACTACGCTTCGATAGCTTTTTTATAATCTTTTTTCGTGCTTATATCTTTAACTCTTTCGTCTTTTTTAAGCTAAAAAAGTTTTCTTTTTTTAATAAAGCTAGCATTAAATAATAACGTGCTAGCAGTAGTATCTTTAAAAGTAAAAGAGCGCGTGTCGTTCTTGCGTTTGTTGCCGGTAGCATCGTTGATAAGTGTGAACTTAGCCGACGGAAAGTTAGCAAACCTAAAATAAGGTTTAAAGCTATTAATTAAGTCATCTTCGTTTTCGAGCAAGTCATTTAAAGCTTTTATAGCTTTATCGAATGCGCGGTTTAAAGATTTCGATTAAAAAGATGATGCTTTAAAATTGCCGATTTAACTCGTGAATCGTAATTTACAAATAGATTTCGCACTTTTTAAATTGATCTTTATATTTGAATCGGAGTCGTTAAAAAATAATTTAATCGATCGTATGCTCTTTTTAAAATCTTTTAATTTATCGGCGTTTATAAAGTTATTAGCTCGGCGGCTTTTGCTTTTAGAAAAAGACTTAGCTTTGTAAATCTTAGCTTTAATATCTAAGATAATAGTAAATCTTTTTTTAAATGCTAAAAACAACTTCTTCTTATGCTTAATAAAGTGTTCTTAAAACTAAGTCCGAGACATAGTAAAGATAACGGTCAATTCTTTTATTACTCGAGGTTCGTTTTAATTTATTTTTTTAATTAAAGCTTCCGATACGTAACTAACGTAATCTAGTTAAATTATAACGGCGAAAAGTTAACTTGATTTATTAATAACTTTTTATCGAGAGGTTAACGGTATGCGTTTTAAGACGATCGTGCAAGCGTGCTTTGCAAAGCTAACTTTATTTTTTAAAGTTCTATCGTTTAGCAAAGCGTTGTAATTATTAAAAAAGATTGCTTATCCGCAAAGCGAATTTTAAAAAGCGTTTATATCTAAGAAAACTCTTTGTTTCGTAATAATCGATATAAAAGTAACAAAGTTATTAATTATAGCGAAAAGCTAGCGTAGCGCAATATTCTTAAAAGCATTTAAAGTCTTAGATTTAAGTTTAAAAGCTTTTTATTTAACGGTCTTTTTAAAAATAATATCGTAAGTATAGCTTTTAAGCTAAACAATTAAGCTTTCGATTTAATTGTTTACGTCGTAAAGCATTAAGTAGTAGTTTAAAACTCTATCTTTTACTCGTAAACTATAGTTCACGAGTCGTTTAATATTAGCGTCGTGCTTAATCGTAATCACTCGAGCACTATTATTATATTTAAAAAGCTAAAAAGGTTCCGAATAAGCGATAAGCTTATAATTTTCGTCTTAACGATTAAATAAAGCGGTAAGGTATAGCTTATAGTAGTAGTAGTAATAGTATTCGTTTAACGTCCACGGGTCGCTTTCTACAGCGAGTCCTCTGACCTCCTTAAAGGTATACAAACGTGCAACTAGTTCTTATATATATAAAAGCACAAAACGCATATAGCGTAAAAGCAAATCTCGAGAGAATAATACAAGTACAGCGATATTTCTTCTTATTAAAACGGTATATAAAGAATATATCAAGCAAGCATATAAGCGGGTTTTTATAAAAAACCGAAGTTAATATCGTATGCCGAAGCGAGCTACGCGAGTAGCTAAGTTCATAATAAAGCACTTAAGCTCGTTTAATATAAAATAAAAAAAAGAAGAAAGAAAGAAAAATTACTAGTAAACAACCAAAAGCTAAATAAATATAAGCCTTTGTAATAATGCTTCGATGTATAAAATCGACTTACTATTAATATCGAAAGCAGATTTTAAAATAAAACTCCGTAATTTTTAGAAGATTATAAAAGTTAATTAGCGAGGCTTTAAAAAAGCGTATATAAGCTATCGCTTTTCGCGAAGTAAAAAGCGGAGTAAATGGTCGTGTCTTTTTAAGCTATCGATTAAAAAAGCGTTAAGCCTTTTTATAAAAAGCAATATATATTAAAGACTTGTTTTTCCGGCAAAAGCAAATGGTTTTCGCATTTTCGTAACGATACTTTCGATAATATTACGCAAAGTCTTCGTGCTAAATTCGCAACGCAAGTAGTCTATGCAATACGTATTTAAGCAAGTGTAGTTTTAGCGAAGCTTTACTTGCGTACTCGAGACTTTAATCGCGATACTAAATAAAAAGCTTCGCTTTGCTCGCACTTTATTATCTATCTCGTGTTTAATCGATTAAAATCTTAATAATAAACTTGATCTCGAACGCTATAAGCTCGAAAATAAGTCTCGATGCAAGCTTAAGCCTTGCTCTTTCGTCGGCGAGCCGATCCGCCGTCTCGTTACTCGTAATGCCGATGTATCTTAAAGCTTATTTAACGCTAACTTTTAATTGTTTTATTATCTTTTAAATGCGTAAAAACGCTTATTAAAAAGTAGCCGAAGCAATACTTCGTATGCACCAGATCATAGACGTGCTATTTATGCATAGCTATATATAGCAATAAGTAAGGTCTAATAAAAGCCGAATCGCGTGCTTAAGCGCTTTTTAAGCTCTTATTGCTTTCGCGTTAAAGACGTGCGATAAGTTATTAATAGCTCTTTTGCTTATAACAATTCTTTTTTATCTTTAATAAATAGCGTATCCGTACTCGACGTATTTATACTCGTTTTTATATTATTTTAAGCCGTTTAAAAAGAAAATGATATCCCGGTCGATAAATTAAGCTTATTACTTTTTAAAATCTTTAATAGCTTGCTTTTTTTTAACGCTTTAAGTAAAATCCGTGCGGTATCTAGCTAAAAAATAAAAGTGAGCTAGCTTTAATCGTAAGTAAAAAAGAAGCATCGCTTTTAATTTTTATAGTTTTGTTTTAATCCGCTATCGAAAGCTTATAGCAAGACTTTTAATAATTATAAAAAAAGAAATGCGCTTTATTATCGAATAAGCTTCGTTAACTATTCGTAACCGCAATGCTTATCGCACTTTAATCTTTTCGAATATTACTTCTTCGAAAAGAAGTCCGGCGTCTTTTAAAAAGTAATGATTAAAGCCGTGCGTTAAATAAAAAAGACACTTTTCGCCGCGTAAGCAATGATCTTATTAATCGTATCGATATGTTTTTTTAAGCTCGCGCTAATTTCTTTATTTAAGTTATTTTTAATTAAGTATCGTAAAAGCTTCGTTCGTTTTTCGTATTAAGCTTCGATATTATATAAAATCGATAATAATACGCAAGTAATCATTATTTTATATAGCGCGTAAGCGAAAAGACCGTTCGCCGTGCGAGCGAAGCTTTTGATATAAAATACTATTCGTCGTGCTTTTTTAGCTCTTTCGAATAAATAGCGTTTAAAAGTCATTTTCCGATCGAATTATACTTTAAGCTATCGTAGCTTCGAAATAGCTTTTATCGTCGAAAGCTGCGCTTAAAAGCTTAAAGTGATATCGGTCTTATTTAATTATAAAATAACTATATTTAAAGCAAAATCTTCGTTTTTATAAAAAAAGTAAATCATTTCTATCTTTTTTAAAGCGAAAAAGATTTAATTCTTTACTTCGTAAACTAAAATGTTTTAAATATCTATCGCGAAAAGAGTAATATTAAATATAAGTAAGTATAACGCTTTATAAATGCAAATATTATTAGCGTATTTAAATCGCAATATCGTGTTTTAATTAAAGAGTTCCGCAAAGTATAGCATATAAAGAACGGAAGATAACGGTAATCTTTAAAAAGTGCTGCATTTTACGTCGTATCAATCCGTAACCGCATTTTCGAAGCGCATTTAAACTTATCGATCGTTAAGAAAAAAATAAATAAGCTTTAAAAAAAAAGAAAGCTAGCTTTGCTTATTTATGCGCTTAAAAAGCCGGCGCTTAAGCAAAGCGTCGAAAGCCTTTTAAACGTTTAGTATTATTATCGTAACAATCTTGCTTATTAAAAAAGCTGCTTTAATATCGTAAATAAAGCAAGCTACGAAGTTTATAACAAATCGCTTAAGTAAAGCTCCGCCGTATTAAAAGCTTAAAATACTTAAAGTTAAAGATATCTAAGCAATTTTCTTAACGATAATACGCTTTAGCTTTTTAAATACATAAAAAAAAAAGCTATTAAGCGCTACGAGCGTACCGAAGTCTTATTTTTCTTGCTTATCTTAAGCATTATAGCTACTTCCGCTAATTTCTAATAAATAAAAAAAAAGCTATGCCGAAAGCAAGCGTTAAGCAAAGCGTAAATATAATACTAAATATACTGCTAAACCCTTTTTAAAAGCTTAATAATAATCCGGTCCGTACTTAGCGAAGTGCTAATTACTTTTATAATACTCCGTTCTACCTTTTTAAAAGAAACGGTCAAGTCTTATAGCAAATGCTTCGTGCCGTCGTATTAAAGTTCTTCCGAAAAGTTATTTTTAGCGCTAAACCGGCCGAGTATAATCCGTCGTAATAAGTCTGCTTTCTTTTTAATATCTTATACGATAACTTTTTCGTATATAAAAAAAAAAGATTTAAAATTAATAATCAGCTTATACTAGCCGACCATTTTATATAAGTCCTTATCGTTAGCAACCTCGTTTAATACTTGCATTTAATAATCTTTTTTAGCTTTACGTATAGCGTTGCGGAAGTGCTTAATCTTATTTATTAAAATACGATCGGTGAAGTTTTAACGCGCTTTAATATATTCGTAATAAGCTCGTTTAACTTTCGAAGTCTATTAAAAAGCTATCTTGCTTATATCTCGACAAAGTATGCCAACGGCTTTAATTGCGTCTTTAAAGACTTTCGCGAAAGCTAAAGCATTTCTTTTAATTTGTGCGGAGTTATAAAAGCTCGAAAGGTTCGAAAAAGTGTTTATACCGTTGCGTATAAGGTTTTCGAATTTGTTTATATCTTTATTCGTTATTTTTTTATAAAACTAATCCACCGGCACGCGCTTTCGTCTCGAGATCGTAATAATTAAAGTCTAATAGTTTAAAGTGCTATGCAAGTCTTTTCTTATTACCGTAATAGCGTACGATATATTTAAAAAAGTAAAGTTTAAAACGTAGCCGAGCTAATATATAAGTTCTTTTAGCACGCCGATAAAGTTTATGCCGCTCGTTATAAATTAATCCGCAAGATCCTTTTTTCGATAAGCAATCCGAACCTTTAATTTAAATATCTCGTATTACATATTAAAGTCTCTTTTTATTAAGCACTTATAATTAAAAATAAAGTATAAAACGTAATCGATAACTTTATTAATAATCGGTTATTTATAAGCGTTAAAAATAATATATTTATTAACGTCGATTTAAAGCATATCTTTGCTTTAAACCGATCGTCGCTGCTTTATATAAAGTCTAGCTCTTTTGCGAATATATATAAAGACCCGAAGCCTTTCGGCCTCGAAGTTATTCTTTAAAGTTCTTTATAAGTCTATTAAAAAGTAAATATTAAAAGCAAAGTGTATTTATATTTTTATATTAAAGTAAATAATTAGTTTTTATATATATATTATATTTATTTTATACTTATATGCTAAAAAGAGTATGATTTAGTGATTAAATATAAAGCGTTTTATATTAGCTTATCCGACGTATATATCGAGCTTAAACCGTATCGTATAGCCGTATCCGATTCGTAACGATGTATTACTTATTAAATAAATTAAAAAGTAAGTTCGTCTTTTAAGTCCGCGTCCGCGTCTGTTAAAAGTAAGATCTTAAGCTTAACCTTAAGTTTTTGCTTAATTATCTTATAGCTTCTTTAAGCTTTTAAGCGATTGCTAAAGAAAAGAATAAGTATCGAAGTTATGCGTTCGTATTTCGTTACCTTTTATTTTGCGGCGCGCTTGCGCATTGCTAAAGCTTTCGCCGTATCGATATCTATAGCATCAATTGCTTCCGAGCTTTGTATTTAGCATAATAGATATGCCGGAGTGTTTATATTAAAAGTATTATTGCTAGTAATAATAATAATAATAACGCTGCTTATAAGAGCTGCGAAAGTAAAGCATAAAATATTATTACGTGCGTGCTTTTCTTTATAGTTCTTAGCGCTAACTCGTCGGATAACCGCGAGCTCCTTTTTTATAAGCCGTATTAGTTTGCCGTTTTTTTTATACGAAATAGCAAAGCAGTTTTAATGCTCGGCTTCGAAAAAGCTATAGCAGTTCGCGCACTTCGCTAGCGCTATATAATCGCTATAAGCTAAACCGTCGTATTAATCGATTCTTTAGCTGCATTTGCTATAGCGAAAGTATTAAATACACTTAGCAAAGTTGCAATAGCTTTAATATTTTAAATCGTATTTCGTAATCTTGTATTTCTTTTTAATTAATTTAACCGTATCTTTTATATTAAAAAAGCGGAAAAGCTTTATTTCTTTTAAAAAAAAGACGATTAAAGTTACGGTAACGTTAAAGGCTTTAAAGTCGACGCTTTTATCGCCGATTTTAATTTCGACCGGCGTTTGTTTCGTTTATATAATTACCTTATCGAAAACGAAGTCTTTAATTAATATTAATTTTAACTCGCTGTTTGTATTAAAAACGTATATAGAATAAAAAATATAATAAACCGCGTAATTATACTAAAGCTATAGTATCTCGACTTTAATCGCGAATAAAAAGCGCTTAACCGTTTCTTTTTTTTTTTAATTAATAAAAGTATTACGTATTTATAAGTCCTTAATTAAAAGTAACCATTTAATTTAAATCGCGTATATCTTGATGATAAAGTCTATCGTAAAGTCGCGAAAAGAATCGATTAACGCTTTGCGTAAAGCATAAAGATGCTAAAATCGATTGCGCTTAGCTTCGTTTATGATTATAACGAAGATTCGAAAGTTAAGTTTTTCCGAATGTATAAAAGCTAACGATAGCGAAGCTTTATTCGAAAATAAAGTTTTATTAAGTCCGCTCTTTTTAGCTAGAGCCTTAGCTTAAGGCTTGGCTTTTATTAAGGTCAAATCGACTTCTTTAACCGCTGCCTTCGCAAAGTTAATAAAAAGAAATAAAAGGGTCTCGATAAAAAATAAGTAAGAGAATTCGCTACGAATGCGAATAAAAGCAAAGATCTTTCCGCCGGATTTAACGTAAAAAGCAATAGTAATAAAGTTCGTAGATTTCTTAGCAATTTTACGAGCAATAGCCTTGTCCGCCGTGCTTTAAATCGATGCGACGAATTTATTATTCATTTCGAAGTATTAAAAGATAATACGTTGCGTATCCGCTTTCTTTTTATTTAAAGCTTTTACTTGCGCTTTTACTTTAGCGTAATTAAAATTATCGAGCTAGTCTTTAATACTTATAATAAGCTTCGAAAGTACTTAATTATTTATATCTCTTTGCTCGTTTCGAAGACGTTTAATAAAGTTATAATAAAGTATTATTGCTTCGTTTAGTCGAGTGAAGTCGGCCGTAGTATTGCTTCGAAAGCGGCGGTTTAATATCTTACCTATTATTTTTCGAGCTACCGAGACGGAAGCAATTCGAAAAGAATAAAAGAGGTCTGAAACGTCAGAAAATGAAGTTGTTTGCAAGCTTAAACGGCAAGAAAGGGCCCTATTAAAGGATCCTTCAAATTCAAGAGATGATATAAAGGTGGTATAGCTTATAATAGCTTCGAAAGACTTATTAAATTAAAGAGTGCATTATATTAAAAAGTGCACCGGTCGAAGCTCTTTTTGAATTATTAATTCGAAAATAATACAAATATATTTAAATTTTTTGTTTATAATAATGAAAAAGGTCTAGTTACCGTGCTTATCGTTTAAAAAAGACGCTTTTAACATAAGCTAAACTTTCGTATAGCTATTCGCATTTATAGTATTAAAAAAGCTGTTTTTTTACGCGGTGCTTATTAAGCTAGTACTTTAGTTTAGCTTATTAAAAGACATTGGCTTAGCTTTAAACTTAAAAGAGCTTAAGCTAAACATTTTCTTAATAAAAGTACTGCTCTTAATCTTAATAGCGAACATCGATTAGTTGCTCGAGTGAAGTATAAAGTTGTTAAAAGCGTTAGTTCGATAAGCTTCGATAAATCGATATAAGTTAAAACGGATTATTACTATTATAAAGCTTTTCGTAGCTAGCTTAAGGTATTTAGCGTATTCGAAGATGTAGACTTCGCAAAAGACTTTATTTAATAGTTCGATAGCGAACGATAAGACTTTACGGCTAAAGCAAAACTTCGTTTAAACGTTTAAGTTAAAAAGTTTTTTAAACTTATTTTTAAATTCTAATACGTTTTTTACTTTTTAAAAAATCTTTATGCAATCGCAATCGTCGTCGTTAAAGCTTAAATTAAAGATCTCGGATAGCAAGAAATAGTTTATTACTTTGCTCTTTTTTTTATTTACTTTTACTTAATTACGACGGTCGAAGAGTCGTAAGATCGCGTTATTAAAAAATTCGTCTTTTAAAAGCTTGCGGATTTAACTAATAGCTTTCTTAATCGATTCTACGGCAACTTAAAAAGTATTATCGATATTCTCGTTTAAGTTTAAGCGGTCGAAAGCTGATTAATAAAAGTCTTAGCAAAAGTTGATAAAAGCTACGTTTATACTTATAAGGTTTTTAATCTCGACGAGTCCGAAGCAGCGGTTCGATACAACTTTAATTAGTTCGTACTCGAGGCTGTCTTTTTTTTTAATAAGTAGTGCTAATAGCAGCTGGTTTTCGAAAAGGTCGCGTTGCATTTCGAGTGCAAAAGCTAAAAGAGAGTTTACGTCGGTAGACTTGCGTAAGATAAATATAATCGAAGCAATTAAGTTAGCGTTCGAAAGCTTATTAATAAAAGATAATATCGATCTTTAAAACAAAGCTAATAATAATAAAAAGCGCGCAATAAGTGATCTAAGCAAAAAGGTCTTAAAAGCAAAAGGTTGACTTAGTTTCGCTTTAATTGCTAAGTTATCTAGTACTCGTGAATTACGGTTCACGAGTAGAATTTCGGATTCGAGCTCTTTTTATAAAACGAAATTCTAAGTTTGATTCTCGTTAATAAACTTTATACGGTTTTTAAGCTCGTCGTATTCGCTTTTAATATTGTCGAAAGCTAAAACTAATAAGTTATATAATAAGACTTTTAATCTTAGCTTTTTCAAGAGTCTTTCGTCCGGAATAATAATCTTATCTTTCTACTTAATGTTAGTCTTGTTTTCTACGATTTAATAAGTAAAGTTGACTATTATAGCATTAAGCTTAATGAACTTGCGTTTTCGAGTTATATTAGCTATAGTCTTTTGAAAAGCGACGTAAGCAATAATATAATAATTAATAACCTGAATAGCGTAAGCGTTAAAAGTGCAAGTCTTTAAAATGACGCTTAATTAGCGAGCGCTACGGACTAAAGTGCATACAGCCTTAAAGTGGTCGTCGTATAGCAATTAGCTTTTAGCGCTGTCGAAAGCTCTTTTAATTCGTTTATGTCTTTCGGCATTCTTATTGCGGAAAGAATAAATAGCGGTGACTTTAATAGTAAATTAATTATAAACCGAAAAAAGGTCTTCGGCGTTTATGTTTTTTCTTACGTATTCGGCTCGCAAGAATTAATCGTATTATAAGATCAGGTCGTCTTTTTTACTTAATCTATTATTAAAGTCGGAAGTTGCTACTTTAAGTATAGCTAGTTGACTAGAGTTGCTTATTTAACGGTAAGTTTAAAAGAACTTATCGAAAGTCTTAATAACTCGTCTTTCGAACTTTAGCTCGAAACTCGATTATCGGACTAAAGCAGCTTACTCTTCGCTTATTAATAAGTTAAAAAGTGTATCTCGGACAAAAGCTTTTTTTTTAGCGGCGGCTGACTTAAAAAGCATATTTGACTCGTGAATTACGGTTTACGAGTCAAATATAAAATAGCGAAATAAAAGCTAATAATAATAGTGATTAATTGAGTGATGATTAAAGTCGTTAATATTAATATAATATTATATGGTTGTAAAGAAAAAAGTAATAGTAATGTTATTATAATTGTTATTGTATTAAAAAAGAAAATGTTAAAAAGAAGAAAAGGAAAGCTTTTTTATATAAGTACATTTATAAAAAGGACTTATTCTATTTAATAGCAGTTCACTTTCGAATGCACGTAGTTAAGCACGCTTAAAACAAAAGAACAATTTCGAATAAGAAATAAGAAATAGCCGTATAAGCTTAAAACAAATAAAAAACAATTAAATAATAAGAATAATCTATATAAGATAAGTGAATAGCTAGTAAAGTGAAAGAAACAAAAAAAGAATAAAGAATATAATGAAAAGCAAGTCTAAAAGTAAAAGAATAAACGTAAGAAATACTTTTCTTTATTAAAACAAAAAGAGTGATTATTAAAGCACGTCTTTTTATAGAATAAGTGTAGAACAAAAAGAAGATAAGAAAGTAAAAAAAAACAAAAGTAAAAGAATAGATTAAGAAATAATTTTGTAAGCTAGTTTTTATTCTTTCGAAAGTGTTAAAAGAATAATTTAAAAGTTATTAGATTTAAGTTTAAAAATCACTTTTAAGTTAAGTAATTCATTTTTGCCGTCGTCGAAAAGCTTGTATTTATTAAAGTTCGAGTTATTCGAAAAGCTCGAATCTTTTTTTTCTTTTTCTTCGTCGTCGTTAAAAAGAAAGAAAGTTTGATCGCGGCGGTAAAATCGTTTAAAGCGATTAGCTGCAAAAGTGCTTTTAAGCTTAATTTTATCGGTTTCTTAAAGTTTATAATATTTTTTATCGTAAGCTTTAAAAACGATATAAGGTCTTAGCTACTTATAATTTAATTTAATATTTGCGGATATATCGATATTGAGTTTAACGTCGTAAAGCAGTATTAAGTCTTTTTCTTTAATAGGTTCCGATTTTAAGACTTTGACTCGTTCTTAAGTAGCTTTAGCGGCAAGTCGATAGCGTTTTTTTTTTTAAATAATCTCGTCGATATCTTTATCTTAAAGTTTTAATTATTTAAACTTTATAACAAGTAAGTTAGCGCAAAATCGAACCTTTTGCTATAGCAATAACCTTTAAATTAGCTATTGTGATTTTAAAAGTAGCTTAGCTTCTCGTCCGTAATTTAAAAAGAAAAAGGTAACTTTAGTAAGTGCGTGTATCGAAGTCCGAATCGTAAAAAGCATCTTATTAAATTTGCAAACTTAATTTTTAAATCTTTTATTTATGACTTTCGATAAGCTATTTAAAATATCTTTATGTCTTTTCTTAATTATTTTATTAGCTTTTGAATTATAGCTTAAGATTTAGACCTTTTTGATTTCGTACTTAATAGCGAAAGCTTTAATAACTGCTTTGTTTTCGAGTCTTTTATCGATAATTAGTCTTTCGAATAGTCCGTAGCGGCAAACGATATCTTTTTAAAAGAACTTAATAATAGATTCGGCGTTAGCCGATCGAAGTAATCGCTTTTTTAATTATTTAAATAAATCTTTTTTAGCTAATACGAAGCAAGTTATCCTTTTATCGATAATAAGTACTTATAACACGTTTAAGTTGACTTTTAATTATATTTAAATAAGTTAAGTCGAGTATAAAAAGTTTTCTGTTCGTTTAGCTTTGCGTTTTTAATAAAGCTTATAATTTTAAACGAAAACTTTGCAGTCTTCGTAATATTTATTTTAAAAGAAGAGTTTTGACGTGCGGTAATAAGTTAATTTAGTTCTTTTATATCCGGATTCTCGATAAGCGTCGGAAATAGTCGTGTAGCGTCTTTAAGTTCCGTCGACAATTAGCTTAATCGAGTAAGAATTATCCGTTCGTTTATAAAAGTAACTATCTTTAACTAAGTAATTAAGCGCTTTATTTTTAAACTTTTAAAAGTCGTAAGTCTTGATCGAAAGAAAGCGTTTAAAAGTAATAAAGAATTAAGTAATAAGCTTAAAGTCGAGCGAGTAATCGTACTTTAAAATTCTTTTTTTAGCTCGTGAATTATAATTCACGAGTCGTTTAATCGAGAATATTAAAATAATGCTTAGCTCGTTAATAACTTAATCGTTAATATTTTCTTTTTCTCTTTCTTTAATGGTTAAAAGATGCTCTTTTCTTTTTTTAAAAAGACCGTCCGCTATCGTGTTTTTAATCTTAAAAATATACTTAACTTTAAAGTTTATTAATCTTATTTACGCAATTCAATTCGTAACGAAAGCTTTAAGCAAATCGCTCGCTGATCCGTTAAATTAATCAATTAATACTTTAGCGTCGGTTTTTAAGATAAAGTAAACTTCGTATAATTCGCTTTTTATCTTTTTTATAACTTTTAAAGCATTGCGGCATTTTCGCTTAATCGCGTCGTACTTGCTTTTAATAAAGTTTTAAAGATTACTTTCGAACTTAACAAAATGTCGCTTTTTATTAAAGTCTTTTTATTGCAATATTGCTTTTTATCTTTTAAGATTAGCGTATACCGTTAAATAGATTTTCTTTCTTTTTTTATTATAATCGATCTTAATAAAAGCGAAAGCAAAGAGCAAGGCTTCTTTAAGCAGCTTTATCGCTTCTTATTAAAGTTTTAACTACTCGAATTCGACTTCTTTTTTTATAATCGCGTAAATTAAAGCAGCAATCGTAAAAAAGTTTTTAATTTAGATTTTATAATAAACTACGATTTTAATAAAAGCTCGAGCTTCCGATACATCTTTGCATTTAATTTATTTTAATATCTTTTTAATTTTAGCGGTTTAAAAGTAGCGTCTTTCGTTATCCGTAACAAATCTAACGATATTAAAGCTAACCATATAGTATTAAGACTTCGTTTCGACGGTAATCTTAGCTCTTTTAAATCTTATAAGCACTTTATTAATATTTTAAATATGTTCTAAAACGAATCGTCGTATCTCAAGCAAAACTTTTTCGTAATTATAAAAAGATCGCGATCTTTTAACTCTTACGTTATTTATATAAAGCAAGCAGACGTTAAGAATACAGTTTATAAAGATTTTATAAATAACTTTAACGAATTAAACGATCGAATTAATAGCACTTATAAGTATCCGAGTCATTTAAAGCAATCCGATAAGCGTTTAAATAGCTATCATGTCTTTAGATTTAATGTTAAAGAAAAATTAATCGTATTTAAAAAAGAAATCTAAGAGTATAGCTATCGTAAGACTAGCAAATTCGTTCGAGAATTAATTTACGTTCGAAGCAATATTAACGTCCTTAACCGTAATACAATTTATTTTAATTACAATAATAATCAGCTTGTATTTTCCTTTTTTTTTCTTTATTATAATAAACCACTTGTTTCGGTAAAGGCTTTAATATAATTCGAAGACTCTTTGCTTTAATCGCTTTTTTAATATAATAATGACTATTTCTTGCAAAGCTTTCGATATAATAAACGTTTTCTTTTGCTAAGCTTCGTAAAATACCGTCTTGATCTTTTAAAGTGGCATAACTTCTTTTCGAACTTGGCTAAGATAAGTAAAATCTTAAGCTATCGCTTTTTTTCGATTTAAAAAGCATTAGTAAAGCAGCTTTCTTTTTTCCGAAATGACTTAAAAGCTAATCGTAAGTGCTTCGAATCGTTTTTTCGTTAATCTTAATTTAACTTTTAAGTTTGAAAACTTGTTAATAAAGTATTCCGAAAAATGTCTTTTAAGCTTAAAAAGTCTCGCTTTTTTATCTTGCTTAAATCAATCGTCGATCTTTCTAAGTATTTCTTTATCCGATACTCTTAAATCTACCGGCTTAACTTTCTCCGCTTTCTTTTTGTATATCGTATTAACTTTTATTATTTTTTTTTTTAAGAGGTCTTTATCGTTATCGATAATAAATATAAAATTTTCCGATTTATCGAGTTTAATTATAAATATTTTTAATATTTTTAATTTTAATAAGCTTTGCTTAATATTAAGTTGAATTGTTTTTTTATGATTTTGTTGTTTTTATACCGATCTATTCGTAAATTATAATTCACGGGCGGAATTTCTTTTTAAGCTTTTTTTTAACTTAGCATTTATCTTAGCTTGCATACTAGCTATTAGTTTCTCGAGTCTTCGATCAAATCCGACTTATCTTTTGCAATAGTAATCTATCTTTAAGTAGATCGATCGTAATTCTAAAAAGAAGCTTTTATCGTATTATTATCGAAGTAAGAAAAAAAGAGTTAAGACTTTAAAAAAAAAACTATACTTAAGATGACTTCGTGATTGTTATTATTAATAATAAAAAAATCTGCGTAATTGATGATCTTGCTAATAATAATTTCGACGTCGTTTATTTACTTATCGAAGTTATAAAGTAGTAGTAATAGTAGTATTCGTTTAACGTCCACGGGTCGCTTTCTATAACGAGTCCTGTGACCTTTTTAAAGGTATACAAACGTGCAGCTAGTCTTTATATATATAAAAGCACAAAACGCATATAGCGTAAAAGCAGATCTCGAAAGAATAATACAAGTACAACGGTGTTTCCTTTTATTAAAACGGTATGTAAAGAATATATCAAGTAAGCATATAAGCGGGTTTTTACAAAAGACCGAAGTTAGTATCGTTTGTTAAAGCAAGCTACGCGGATAGCTAAGTTTATGACAAAGCATTTAAGCTCGTTTAATATAAAGTAAAGAAAAAAAAAAAAAAAAAAAAAAATTACGATAATCAATTAAAAGCTAAATGAGTATAAGCTTTCGTAATAGCGCTTCGATATATAAGATCGACTCGCTATTAGTACCGAGGGCAGATTTTAAAGTAGAACTCCGTGACTTTTAAAAAGCTATAAAAGTCAATTAGCGAATCTTTAAAAGAGCGTATATAAGCTATCGCTTTTCGCAAAGTAAAAAGCGAAGTAAGTAGTCGTATCTTTTTAAGCTATCGATTGAAAGAGCGTTGCGCTTTTTTATAAAAGGCAATGTGTATTAAAGACTTGTCTTTTTAATAAAAGCAAGTAGTTTTCGCGTTTTCGTAGCGATACTTTTAATAATATTACGTAAAGTCTTTATATTAAGTTCGTAACGCAAATAATTTATGCAATACGTATTTAAGTAAGTGTAATTTTAATAAGACTTTATTTACGTACTCGAGACTTTATTCGCGGTATTAAGTAAAAAGTTTCGCTTTGCTCGTACTTTACTATTTGTTTCGTACTTAATCGATCAAAGTCTTAATAATAAACTTGATTTCGAACGCTATAAGCTCGAAAGTGAGTTTCGATGCAAGCTTAAGCTTTGCTTTTTCGTCGGCGAGCCGGTCCGCCGTTTCGTTATTAATAATGCTAATATGTTTCGAAGCTTATTTAACGCTAATCTTTGATTGTTTTATTACTTTCTAAATGCGTAAAAACGCTTATTAAGAAGTAGCCGAAGCAGTGCTTCGTATATACTAGATCACGGACGTGCTATTTATGTATAATTATATACGGCAATAAGTAAAGTCTAATAAAAGCCGAATCGCGTGCTCGAGCGCTTTTTAAACTTTTATTACTTTTGCGTTAAAAACGTACGATAAATTGTTGATAGCTCTTTTGCTTATAACAATCTTCTTTTATCTTTAATAAATAGCGTATCCGTACTCGACGTATTTATGCTCGTCTTTATATTGCTTTAAGCCGTTTAAAAAAAAAAAAAAATCTCGATCGATAAGTTAAGTTTATTATTTTCTAAAGTCTTTAACCGCTTGCTTCTTTTTAACGCTTTAAATAAAGTCCGTGCAGTACTTAGCTAAGAAATAAAAGTAAGCTAGCTTTAATCGTAAGCAAAAAAAAAACATAGCTTTTAGTTTTTATAATTTTGTTTCAATTCGCTATCGAAAGCTTGCAATAAGACTTTTAATAATTATAAAAAGAAAGATGCGCTTTACTATCGAATAAGCTTCGTTAATTATTCGCAACCGCAATACTTGCTGCACTTTAATTTCTTCGAGTGCTACTTTTTTAAAAAAGAGTCCGGCGTTTTTTAAAAAAGTAGTAATTAAAGCCGTGCGCTAAGTAAAAAAGATACTTTTCGTTACGTAAGCAATGATTTTATTAACTATATCGATATGTCTTTTTAAGCTCGCGCTGACTTTTTTATTTAAATTGTTTTTAATTAAGTATCGTAAAAGCTTCGTTCGTCTTTCGTATTAAGCTTCGATATTATATAAAATCGATAGCAATACGTAAGTGATTATTGCTTTACGTAACGCGTAAGCAGAAAGACCGTCCGCTATACGAGCGAAGCTTTTAATATAAAAAGCTATTCGTCGTGCTTTTTTAGCTCTTTCGAATAAATAGCGTTTGAAAGTCATTTTCCGATCGAACTATATCTTAAGCTATCGTAGCTTTAAAATAGCGTTTATTATCGAAAGCTACGCTTAAAAGCTTAAAGTGATATCGGTTTTATTTAATTGTAAAATAATTATATTTAAAGCAAAGTCTTCGTTTTTATAAGAAAAGTAAATCATTTTTATTTTTTTTAAAACGAAGAAAATCTGATTCTTTGCTTCGTAAGCTAAGATATTTTAAATATCCGTTACGAAAAGAATAATATTAAATATAAATGAATACAACGCTTTATAAATACAAATATTATTAGCGTATTTAAATCGCAATGTCGTATTTTAATTAAAAAGTTCCGCAAAGTATAATATATACAAAATAAAAGATAACGGTGATTTTTAAAGTATGCTGCATTTTACGTCGTAGCGATTCGTAATTACATTTTCGAAGCGTACTTAAACTTGTCGGTCGCTAAGAAAAGAATGAATAAGCTTTAAAAAAAAAAAGCTAGCTTTGCTTATTTATGCGCTTAAAAAGCCGGCGCTTAAGCAAAGCGTCGAAAGCTTTTTAAACGTTTAATATTATTATCGTAATAATCTAGCTTGCTAAAAAAGCTGCTTCGATATCGTAAGTAAAGTAAGCTACGAAGTTTATAGCAGATCGCTTAAGTAAAGCTTCGCTATATTAAAAGCTTAAAATGTTTATAATCAAAAAGCTTTAAGCAATTCGCTTAAATATAATGCGTTTTAGACTTTTAAATATATAAAAGAAAAAAGCTATAAAGCGTTACGAGCGCATTAAAATCTCGTTTTTTTTATTTACTTTAAGTATTATAACTACTTCCGTTAGTTTTTAATAAATAAAGAAAAAGCTATGCCGCCAGTAAGTATTAAGCAAAGCGTAGATATAATAGCGAATGTATTGCTAAACTTTTTTTAAAAGCTTAATAATAATCTAATCCGTGCTTAACGAAGTGCTAGTTATCTTTATAATACTTTGTTTTACTTTTTTAAAAGAGACGGTTAAGTCTTACGGCAAGTGCTTCGTGCCCTCGTATTAAGATTCTTTCGGAAGGTTATTTTTAACGTTAAACCGGCCGAGTATAATCCGTCGTAATAAGTTTGCTTTTTCTTTAATGTTTTATACGGTGATCTTTTCGTATATAAAAAGAAAAGATTTAAAGTTAATAATCAGCTTATACTAGCCGACTACTTTATATAAGTTTTTATCGTTTGCAACTCCGTTTAATACTTATATTTAATAGTCTTTTTTAGCTTTGCGTATAGCGTTGCGGAAGTGCTTAGTCTTATTTATTAAAATACGGTTAGTAAAATTCTAGCGCGCTTCGATATGTTTGTAATAAGCTCGTTTAACTTTCGAAGTTTATTAAAAAGCTGTTTTGCTTATATCTCGATAAAGTATGCTAACGACTTTAATTGCGTTTTTAAAAGCCTTCGCGAAAGCTAAAGCACTTCGTTTAATTTATATAAAGTCATAGAAACTCGAAAGGTCCGAAAAGGTATTTATGCTGTTGCGTATAAAGTCTTCGAACTTGTTTATATTTTTATCCGTTATTTTTTTATAAAACTAGTTTATCGGTACGCGCTTTCGTCTCGAGATCGTAATAACTAAAGTCTAATAGTTTAAAGTATTATGCAAGTCTTTTTTTATTACTGTAATAGCGTGCGGTATATTTAAGAAAATAAGATCTAAAACGTAGTCGAGCTAGTATATAAGTTCTTTTAGCACGCCGATAAAGTCTATACCGCTTGTTATAAATTAGTTCGCAAGATTTTTTTTTTAATAAACGGTCCGAACCTTTAATTCGAACATCTCGTATTGCATATTAAAGTCTTCTTTTATTAAGCACTTGTAATTAAAAGTAAAGTGTAAAACGTAGTTGATAACTTTATTAGTAATCGATTGTTTATAAGCGTTAAAGATAATATATCTATTAACGTCGATTTAAAGTATGTCTTTACTTTAGACCGGTCGTCGCTACTTTATATAAAGTCTAGCTCTTTTACGAATATATATAAAGACTTGAAGCTTTTCGGCTTCGAAGTTATCTTTTAAAGTTTTTTATAAATTTATTAAAAAGTAAATATTAAAAGCGAAGTGTGTCTATATCTTTATATTAAAGTATATAATTACTTACGGGCGCACCCCCTACGTTTAGCAACCGTGTGCACACCGAGTGAACACCGAGTTAACACTAATCAACCGATTATACACCGATTATAATCGGTGTATATTAAGGTTGATCTTAAGGTTGACGAGTTTTTTAATATATTATTATTTAAATCAACCTTTCAACTCCAATATTAATCTTTACACTTTAATATCAACCTTTAAATTCTAATATTGATCTTTACACTTTAATATCAACCTTTCAACTCCAATATTAATCTTTACACCTTAATATCAACTTTTAAATTCTAATATCAACCTTTACACCTTAATATCAACCTTTACACCTTAATATCGACTTTATCGTAATAAATAAAAGCAAGTGCTAAAGGCAAAAAATACTCTACGTCATCATTATTATTAGCTTATACTTTTAACTTGTATATTTCTCGTACTTCTTTTTGCTTTTCTTATTACCTCACCGCCGCCACTACCTCACCGCCGCCACTACCTCACCTACCTTTATTACCTCACCGCCGCCACTACCTTACCGCCGCCACTACCTCACCTACCTTTATTACCTCACCGCCGCCACTACCTTACTGCCGCTACTATTTGCTGGAAGCGATACTAGAAGCAAGGCAATACTAGTGGCGATACTGGTAGCAAGGCAATACTGGTGGCGATACTGGTGGCGATACTGGTGGCGATACTGGTGGCGATACTGGAGGCGATACTGGTGGCAAGGCAATGCTGGAGGCGATACTGGTGGCGATACTGGAGGCGATACTGGTGGCGATACTGGTGGCGATACTGTTGGCGATACTGGAGGCGATACTGGAGGCGATACTGGAGGCGATACTGGTGGCAAGGCAATGCTGGAGGCAATACTGGTGGCAAGGCAATACTGGTAGCAAGGCAATACTGGTGGCAAGGCAATACTGGTGGCGATACTGGTGGCGATACTGGTGGCGATACTGGAGGCGATACTGGAGGCGATACTGGAGGCGATACTGGTGGCAAGGCAATGCTGGAGGCAATACTGGTGGCAAGGCAATACTGGTGGCAAGGCAATACTGGTAGCAAGGCAATACTGGTGGCAAATACTGATGGCGATACTAGAGTAATAGTAGTAGTAGTAGTATAAATAATAATAAAGTTAAAATTAATAAAGTGTTAGTAAGGTGTTAATAAGGTTTTAATAATAATAATTAATAAAATTAATAGTAATTTAATTAAGTGTAATAATCGAATTATAAAGTGTAGCAACCGAGTGCACTCGGTTGTAAATCGAATACTCGGTGTAGCAACCAAGTGCACTCGGTTGTAAATCGAATATACGTTTTTAGAGTTATCCGAACTACAACCGAGTATATACCGAGTATTCGATTTACAACCGAGTGCACTCGGTTGCTATACCAAAACGTTAAGGTGTAAGTAAGGTGTAAGTAAGGTGTTGCAACCGAGTGCACTCGGTTGCTACACCTAGGGGTTGCGCCCGTAAGTAGTTTTTATACGTATATTACGTTTATTTTATGCTTATGCATTAAAGAAAGTATAATCTAATAATTAAGTGTAAAGCGTCTCATATTAGCTTATCCGACGTATATATCGAGCTTAGATCGTATCGTATAATCGTAGCCGATTCGTATCGATATACTACTTATTAAGTAAATTAAAAAGTAAGTTCGTCTTTCGAGTCTGCGTTTACGTCCGTTGAAAATAAGATCTTAAGCTTGACTTTGAGTTTCTATTTAACTACTTTATAGCTTTTTTAAGCTTTTAAGCGATTATTAAAAGTAAAGATAAAGATCGGGGTTATGCGTTCGTATTCCGTTACTTTTTATTTTGCGACGCGCTTGCGCGTTATTAAAGCTTTCGCTATATCGATGTTTATTATATTAATTGCTTTCGAGCTTTATGTTTAGCGTAATAGATATACCGAAGTGTTTATGCTAAAGGTGCTGCTGCTAATAATAATAGTAATAGTGACGCTGCTTATAAAAGCTGCGAAAGTAAAGCATAAAGTGTTATTACGTGCGTGCTTTTTTTTGTAATTTTTAATACTAACTCGTCGAATAACCGCGAGCTCTTTTTTTATAAGTCGTATCAATTTGCTATCTTTTTTATGCGAGATAACAAAGCAGTTTTAATGCTCGGCCTCGAAAGAGTTATAATAGTTCGCGCACTTCGCCGGCGCTATGCAATCGCTATAAGCTGGGCCGTTATGCTAATCGATTCTTTAGCTGCATTTGCTGCAACAAAAGTATTAAGTATACTTAATAAAGTTGCAATAGCTTTAGCATTTTAAGTCGTGTTTCGTAATCTTGTATTTCTTTTTAATTAGTTTAGCCGTATCTTTTATATTAAAGAAGCACCTTTATATCATCTTTTGAATTTAAAGGATCCTTTGATAGAGCCCTTTCTTGCCGTTTAAGCTTGCAAACAACTTCATCTTTTAACGTTTTAAACCTCTTTTATTCTTTTCGAACTGCTTTCGTCTCGGTAGCTCGAAAAATAATAAATAAGATATTAAACCGCCGCTTTCGAAGCAATACTACGGCCGATTTTATTCGACTAAACGAAGTAATAACACTTTATTACAACTTTATTAAACGTTTTCGAAACGAGCAACGAGATATAAACAATCAAATACTTCCGAAGCTTATTATAAATATTAAAGATTAGCTTGATACTTTTAATTACGCTAAAGTAAAAGCGCAAGTAAAAGCTTTAAATAAAAAAAGAACGGATACGCAACGTATTATCTTTTAATACTTCGAAATAAACGATAAATTTATCGCATCGATTTAAAGCATAACGGACAAAGCTATTGCTCGTAAAATTATTAAGAAATCTACGAACTTTATTACTATTGCTTTTTACGCTAAGTCCGGCGAAGAGATCTTTGCTTTTATTCGCATTCGCAACGAATCCTTTTACTTACCTTTTATTAAAACGCTTTTACTATTTCCTTTTATTAACTTTACGAAAGCAGCGGCCGAAAAAATCGATTTGACTTTAATAAAAGCTAAGCCTTAAGCTAAGGCTTTAATTAAGAAAAGCGGACTTAATCAAACCTTATTTTCGAATAAAGCTTTATTATCGTCAGCTTTTATATACTTAGAAAAACCCGACTTCCGAATCTTTATTATAATTATAAACGAAGCTAAGCGCAATCGACCTTAGCATTTTTATGTTTTACGCAAAGCGCTGATCGACTCTTTTCGCGATTTCATAATAGACTCTATCACCGAAATACACGCGACTTAAACTAAATAATTACTTTTAATTAAAAACTTATAAATACGTAATACTTTTATTAGCTAAAAAAAAAAAAAAAACGATTAAGCGTTTTTTATTTACGATTAAAGTCGAGATATTACAACTTTAATACAATTACGCGGTTTATTATATCTTTTATTCTATATACGCCTTTAATAAAAACGGCGAGCTAAAACTAATATTAATCAAAAACCTCGTTCTTAATAAAGTAGTTGCATAAACAAGATAAACGCTAATCGAAATTAAAATCGGCGATAAAAGCGTCGACTTTAAAGCCTTTAACGTTATTATAACTTTGGTCGTCTCTTTTTTAAAAGAAGTAAAGCCTTTCCGCTTTTTTAACATAAAAGATACGGCTAAATTAATTAAAAAGAAATACAAGATCACGAGATACGACTTAAGATACTAAAGATATTATAACTTTATTAAGTGTACCCGATACTTTCGCTATAATAAATGCAGCTAAAGAATCGATTAGCACGACGGTCTAGCTTATAGCGATTGCATAGCGCCGGCGAAGTGCGCGAACTGCTATAGCCTTTTCGAAGCCGAGCATTAAAACTGCTTTGCTATCTCGTATAAAAAGGACGGTAAATTAATACGGCTTATAAAAAAAGAGCTCGCGGCTATCCGACGAGTTAGCGTTAAAAATTATAAAAAGAAGCACGCACGTAATAATACTTTATGCTTTACACTCGCAGTTCTTATAAGCAACGTTATTATTACTATTATCATTAGCAATAGCACTTTTAATATAAACACTTTAGTATATTTATTGCGCTAAACACAAAGCTCGAAAGCAATTGATGCTATAAATATTAATACAACGAAAGCTTTAATAACGCGCAAGCGCGTCGTAAAACAAAAGGTAACGGAACACGAACGCATGACCTCGATACTTATTTTTACTTTTAGCAATCGTTTAAAAGCTTAAAAAAGCTATAAAATAATTAAGTAAAAACTTAAAGTCAAGCTTAAGATCTTACTTTTAACGAACGCGGACGCGGACTCGAAAGACGAACTTACTTCTTAATCTACTTAATAAGTAATACACCGATACGAACCGGCTACGATTATACGATACGGTCTAAGCTCGATATATACGTCGGATAAGCTAACATAAGACGTTTTATATTTAATCATTAGATTATACTCTTTTTAGCGTATAAGCATAAGATAAATATAATATGCGTATAAAAACTAATGATTTACTTTAATATAAAAACATAAACACACTTCGCTTTTAACATTTACTTTTTAATAGACTTATAAAGAACTTCGAAAAATAACTTTAAAGCCGAAAAGCCTTAAGTCTTTATATACATTTGCAAAAGAGCTAGACTTTATATAAAGCAACTGTTAAACGGTAATACGGGGAGGAAGATGAGTAGAAAGATTCTTAATTGATTGTCTAATAAACTTAAAGAGTAGCCTTTTACTTATACATTTAAAAAGGTCTTAACACGTAATAAGTCTATCATTTGATTATATCCGACACTCTTATTCAAGACTTATTCAAATGAAAAAAACTTTTATTAAAGTTTATAAATAAAGCTCTTACTAAAAGTAAATCCGAAAAAAAAAACAAGAAAGAATATAAGAGTATTTTATAAGGAAAAACAGCAAAGGCCGAAAAACTTGATTATAAAGAAAAACCAAAAGATTAATCTAATTGCTCGCTTGTTTTTTAAAAAAAGAAAATCATCTTAATCTTTAGTTCTCGTCTTTTCACTTAATTACACTTAAAAGAGCTTTTTCTTTTCAAGTGAGCTATCTTCTTCTTTTGCTAACTAATCCGAAAGGTGATTAGCAGCATTATTAGCTAATAGAAAAAGGTGCTGCGTAATGCTTATCGAATTTTCGGCGTTATTCTTTATTTAAGAAATAAAAAATCTGCGCGATAAAGCTTAAAAGGATCGAGTCTTGACTTTTGATAAGGATTTTTAACGTAAGATTAAAGCAGCTTTTATTTATATTTTCCGTCTTAAATCAAACTAATTGATTTTCTTTGCCTTTTTTTATTTAAGCTCGTTTTCCGATAATAGCTAGTTTTTCTAATTTTTATTGCTTAACGTATTACGTAGCTAAGTAGCGATGTAAGTCACGCATTAGTTATTTAAATTGCAGTTAATTAAGCCGAAAATCTAAAGATCTTTTTTATTAAAGCCTTTCTATTAGCTAAAATATATTTTAATAAATTCTTTTTATAAAAAAAGAAGCGCGGACTTATAAACTTCGTTAAAATTAATATTAAAGTAATTGCAATTATAAATCGCGAAACTAAACTTCTTGCCGTTTTTCTATTGCTAAGCTGCTTAAGCGTAGTCGTTCGGTTATAAGCCTTTTCTTTTCGGCTAGTTACTAACTTATTCTTCCGTTTTTATAATAAACTAGTCGAAACGAAAAATAGCCGGTCTATTATTACGTCTCGTAAGCAATTTAGCGAATAAAAAAAAAATATAGTTATCTTTAATTTTAATATAATTATTAGCTTGCTTTTTGCAATCGATATAAAAGAATAATCGAAAAAAAAGAATTTAATATAAAGTATTCATTTTATTTGTTAAGTAATATAATTAATAACATTCGAAATTCATCGTTAGCAAAGTCAAGTAACCCGTTATCTCGTCGGTAATAGCATTTAATTATAGTTCTCTTAAGTCCGGGATCATCTGCTAATCTAACTTAATAGCGTTGCCGACTTCGTCGGCATCGATAAAAAAGCTTTATAAGAAAAGGTCGCAAAGCAAAAACTAAAGTCTTCGTTTTCTTTATTATAAATTACATTTCCGAAAGCAAGCGTCTTTTCGAGCTTCTTTAACGAGTGCTATGCTATTAGCTTTAATAATTCTCGTACGAGCTTTAATGCGAATGCAAAGCTTTTTATCGGTCTTAATTTCGAAAAAAAAAAGATTATCGCGGTCGGATTTAAAAGAGTTTAAGTCGCTAAAACGTACAGTTCGCTTAACGATCTTTTTTATTCGAAGCATAATTTGAAAAGAGTAAAGTAATAAAGTATATAATTAAAAAAAGAAATAAATTATAATTAATCTTTTATATCTTATCGATCGCAAAGATTTTAAAAGAAAAAGGATTTTATAAGTTTATAAGAATATTAATCTAGGTTTGCGCCGCTACGATCAAATTTTTTAAAACTTTAATAATTAAATAAAATGATTAAGAAGAATCGATCTTTATCGTTTAAAACCACTTTTAATTAAAAAAAAAAGCTAAGTTAAATAAGTCGGTAATAAGAGTGCTTTAATCACGTGATATTAAACTTTTAATACTCTAATCGCTTTTTTAAATTTTTTAAACTATCGCTTAGCTAATAGCTTAATTAAACCGTCGGCGACTTGATTTGCAATAGCGACTTATTTCAAATCTATTAAACTATCTCGTACAGCTTTTTAAATAAACATATAACGAAAATAGATATGCTTAATTCAATAATAAAATTAAGTGTTTTTAATTAATGCGATCGCTTTTTAATTATCGTAATAAATTAAAACTAAAACCGTTTTTTCTTGCGAAAGTATTTCGATTAAAAAGCGCTAAAGCTAAATTGCTTTTTTAGCGGCTTCTATTTCGGCTATTAATTCGGATTCGCACGAAGATAAAGCAACGGTAAGTTATCGTTTCGAAGATTAATTGATTACTTCGCTTTCGACGTTAAAAACAAAACCTTTTATAGATTTGCGTATTAATTAATAATTACTTTAATCCGCGTTAAAAAAGCCGATTAAATCGCTTAAGTCTTTTCGGTAAACGAATTCGTAGCGAATAGTTTTTTTTAAGTAGCGAACGATGCGTTTCGCTGCTTTTATATATTTTATAATTAGATTTAAAATAAAACGATTAATTATAAAGATTAAAAAAGCAATATCGAGCTTAGAATTTAATACAACGTATATAAGCGAACCGATAAATCGTTAGTATTCGTAACGAAGTTCGAAAAAGGCTTAATACTTTAATAAAAATAAAATTAAGACTTTAAAAGAAACTTTTATCGATATACCGTAAGTATTGCAATCTTTTATCTCGAAGTTTTAAATAATCTTTTCGATATAAACCCGTTGTCCGAAATTAAGCGTTCGATTAACGCGATCTCGAATGATTATTATGTTTAAGTAATAAGCTATTAGTTTAAGATTAATTATTTAAAAACGTTTAAATAAAATAGCTTTAAATCTATTGACTTTAACGCGATTACGGCTAAAGATAAGTAAATTATCGACGTAAATAGCGATAATAACTCTTTTTTTATAAAAAACGCTTGCGTCGATGCCGAAAGGTTTAAATCTTATTTCGATAAAAAATTCGAACAAAGTATTATATTAAACGCGAAAAGCTTATTTAAGTCCGTAAAATGCGCGGTTTAATTTGCAAACCTTTTTAATCTCGTTTTCGAGCTTAATAAGTTATTTTACGTAAACGGATTTAGCAACCTTCTTATATAAAAACGCAATCTTAACGTCTATTTAATCGATTTCTTAATCTAAAGCAGCGGCGATAACGAAAATCATTTTATAATTTATAAGCTTAACGACCGTAACAAAAGTCTCGATATAATTAATGCTTTCTTTTTATTAATCTTTTTTAACAATTTAACGTGCTTTTTAACGGATTATAAAGCCGTTAAGTCTTCGCTTATATTTATATATTTATCGATCGAGAAAGACGCGCTAAATCGTAAGTAAGTCGATAAAGTCTTAAGTATTATTTTCGTAAAGTGATTTCTATTTTTCGGCTATAGCTTTTAATTAAGCCGTTCGATTATTATCGGCTATAGCTTATTTATAAATCTTCGGTTCGAAAGGTTTAAAAGAATTGGCTTCGAAAAGAATGATTTTTGCTATAAGATCGAGTAAAGCTTAAATATAAAAGTTATTTTTATCTTCGGCGTGCTTGACTTTAAATTTCTTTTTCGGTTTTAAAGTCTGCTTTATTAAAAGTATTATAAAAGCGATTAAGTCAAGTAAGTCAAAGTTTTAATAAAGCTTAAGATAAAGTTTAAAAAAAGTTAGCGAAAAAAAAAAAGTTCGAAAAGTAAAATCGAACGTATTTTCGAAAGACGAAAAGAAAGAAAAAAAAGTCGAAAAATAATAAAAGCGATTAAAAGTATCGAAAATATAAAAGTTTTTTTAAAAAAGTAAAAGTCGGAAATCTTAAGCGATAAGCTTTCGAGCTAAATAATCTTCGTTTTTAGCGGTAAGCGAAAAGCGTAAGCATTTTAGCTTTATATTAAATAAACTTTCGGTCTTACGCTTTAAAAGCGTTAAAAAGTAAAAATTAAAAAAGTAAAAAGCGGAATTAAGATGCGGAAAGATAAGTAATCTTTTTATAGAATCTATTTATTCGATAACGGCAAAAGCTAAAAGCTGCTTAATTATATGCGCGTTATATATCTTTTTAATAAAGCCGTCGATCGTTAAAATACGATAAATATAATCACTTTTATATTTAATTAGCTTTTCGTAAAAGACTCGTTTAATATACGGTTTTGTTTTTTTAATTTTGCTTTCGAAAAACTAAGCTTTAAAGCCGATAATGCGTAAGTACAAAACGAACGGTTTGCATAAATTCGTAGCTTTAAAAAGAGTTATGCTAATAAAGCTATAAAAGCAACGAAAGTAAAGGTAAACGGTAATGCGAAGCAATTCCGGCTATTATTTCGTATCGAACTTAAAACTTTGCAAAAGCGTTTTTATAATATCTTAAAGTGTTTGTCCGATTTTTTTAATAGCTTTATTTATTTATAAATTATGCGAAACGGCAAGTTCAAATCGAACGCTTATCTTAGCTAAGTGTTTTTAAAAACGCCGAAAAACGTATTCGCTTTTATTATCGGTGCGAAAACGCATAATCTTTTTTCGACGAAAAGCTTAAAAGAATTTGAATTTATTTAATGCTTTAAACTTATACTTTATATTATAACACTCGACCTTTTTTATCTTATCGTAATAGAAATAAATAAAATAAATAAAGCCGTCGTACTTTTTGCGAAAAGGTTTAATAATATTTATATAAATAAGCTCGTCGAGATACCGTTTTAAATTAATATATTTTTTATATGCTTTTTTAATTATTCGACCGTCGAAGCAGCTTTCGCAAGCGTATAAAAAAAAAAGTATATATAAGTTTATATTTTTTAATAGTTTTTGCATTTTTAATAAGTTTTCTTATCCGAAATGTTTAAAACGCTTATATTAAACAGCTTAAGCTTTTTTAATAAAAAAGGCGGCTAAAGCTCGATATTAAGATCGTTATTAAAAAAGATTTAAAATATCGAAAGTCGAAGCTAGCTAAAAAAAGTAAGCGTAGCGTCGTTAGCTAAGGTCGAAAGCTTTATATATATAACTTAAGCGAAAAACTCGGTCTATAAGCTAGCGCAAATCGATATTAAAGCAAAACAAGTTTTAAGCGATTCGAGCGGTGAAAACTAAAAAGTTCTTACTTAATAAAAAAAGCAAAGCACTTTTCTCGCTTAAAGTCATACTTATACTTTTTCGAATAAGATTTAAACAAAAGAAAATATTAATATTAAAGTTCGGATAATAAATAACGTTATATAAACGAATCTAATCGAAGCTGCCGTCGTTCGTTTTAACAAGTAAAGCAATTATGTTTTTCTTTTAAAATGAAAGTGAATAACCTTTTATTTTAAAGACGGTAATTGCTTCGCTTAAGTCGAATAAAAAGATGTTTTCGAAAAACTCTTAACGATAAAACATATGCTTAATATAATTATTATTAAAAATAAAAGTGTTTTCGAATGTATTTAAAGATTAAAAAGCGAAAGCGTATAAAGTTTCTTAAGAAAATTAAAAAAAAGAATCCTTAAAGAAAACTTTAATAAAAAGTGCGGCATACTAAAGTAAAAGAAAAGAAAAATAAAAGAACATTATTACGGCGGTAAGCCGTTGTATTTTTTAAAGAATAAAAAAGAAAAGTAAAAAATAAAATAAAAAAGTAAAAATTATAAAAAGAATAAAAATTATTTAATACTTAAGAATAAAAGTAATACTCGATAATAAAATCCAAAGCTTTCGAAAACGCTACTTTAATTAAAGATTACGAAAAAAATTAAATCGAAGAAAAAAATAATGCTTTTAAACTAGTTTTAATTAAATTAATCTACTTCGAGCAAACTTTAATTATTAATTTATATTAAAATCTCGAACGTCGAAAGCGAATTAAAAGGTCTTATTAGCGTAGCTACGAATCGATAGCATAAAAAAAGCAGCGAAAAGAGTCTTTTCGAAAGAATCGGTATTTTTAACCGTCTTTAATTTAGCTTGCTTCGCAGCTTTATTTTTACGTTTCTTTTCGATTCGTTTATCGAAAGCAGCTTTTAAATAAAAGTAAGCTATTACACATTCCGGCTTAAAATAATAAAGTTTCTTGCAATAATTATAAACTATAATAAACTTATCTTTTCTTGCAAGTTTATTAAGTTTTCCGTATGCAAAGAATACTTTGCTTAAAAAATGCTATATTAATTGCTTTTTTTTGCGAATAAAAGCTATAAAGTCGGCGAAAGCAGTTTTAGATTTATCGCCGTCGATATAATCGTTATTCGAAACTTAATTAGATTTAAAGTTTTCGTACGAAAACGATAGCTAATTAAAATAAACTTTAATTATTTATAAAGCGGAAAGTTAAGTATTATTATCGAAAAGCTTAAGTTATCCGTTTAAGCGCATAAATTCGTTATTAAAAAAAGTAACGTCGTCGAACTCGTTAATGCAAAGAGCGAGTAACGCGAATTAAAAACGATAAAACGTTGCGATACTTTTAAATCGAAATCGTTTTTTTAAATTTATTAATAATAACTTCTTAAGATCGTGCTTTTTAAAGTCTCCGACGATTATAAAGCTTATTCTTTTTCTTTTAACGAAGTCTACGGCGATTAGCTCGAGTTTGCTGCGGATAAAAAAGCAATCTTAAGTTTAAAGTTCGTTTTACGCGTCGAGTCTTTTTTTAAACGCAAACTCCGTCTCGCTTAAAAAGCGAGTTAATCGGACTCTTATATTTTTAAAGATTTTTTTGTAAAAATAATTTTTATTAATAAAAGCGAAGTCGATACGTCGAAAGAACTCGACTTAATTTTCTTCGTCGAAGAACGGAACGGCGAAAAAAGCGAAAGAAAAAGTAAATTAAATATCCGCAGCTATTTTTAAAAATCGAAATCTTAATAAGCTTAATAGAATCTTTAACGTTAATTAATAATGCTAAAGTAATATTTATCGAGATATTTTTGTAAATAATAAAAAGGTTTTTTAATTCGAAAATCGAAAAGTAGAATAAATGAAAAAAAATAAAAAAGCTTTTCGTTCGAAGCTGATAAAAAAGAAGTATTTAAGTCTGATTCGGTATTAAAAAATTAAAAATCAAAATTAAAGTTACGATTTTTAATAAAATCGAAAGATTAAAAAAAGATATTAATAAATGTTTATATATAATTTATAAAAAGATTAAAGCGGTAAAAAAAAGTAAAGTTAAATGATTTAAAGATCTTACGAGTTTTCGTATTTTTTAATAATACGAAAATATCGTCCGTAAAAAAAGTCTTTTTTAAAGTCTTTCGAAGTTTTTAATTAATTAAGCTATTCGCAACGTCTTAATTTATAATTAGTTTGCGATAAAACAAATGAAGTTGAAAATAAAATAAAAAATCTATTAAAGTTGTTCGAGTTTTATTTTATCGTAAAAGTTAAAGCGCGTTAACGTAATGCGGCTAAGTCGTTTAAAATATAATAGTTTCGATAAAAGAGTTTTCGATTAATACTAAATATAAATAAAATATATATGCAAAGTAAATTTATAAAAAGTTAAATCTCGGAAAATTAAAGTTTATTTCGGCGTATTCCGTCGAAAAGTCTATAAATATATATATATATATATAAACCTTTAAAAAAGACTATTATCCGAAATGAGTTATTATTAAAGTATTTTTAAAAACAAAAAATCGTATGTTTTTTAAAAAGAGATAAAAAGTTAGCGATAAACGCAAGCAATAAAGAAAAGGAATTATGTATATCGCTAAAAAATAATTTTGAAAAAGAATATCGTGTTCCGTTTTAATTTTATTTTTGCGAAAAGTTCGATGCTAAAAAAGTCGCAAAGAGTATTAGTTATAATATTTCGGCGCTAAAAAAATCGCAGCAGAAGCTTATAACCTATTGAACGATAACACAAGAAAGAAGATGAGTAAAAAGATTCTTAATTGATTGTCTGATAAACTTAAAGAATAGCCCTTTACTTATACATCTGGAAAGGTCTTGATACGTGATAAGTCTATCACCTGATCACATCCGACAGCAACGACGACCGATTTAAAGCAAAGATATGCTTTAGATCGACGTTAATAAATATATTATTTTTAACGCTTATAAACAACCGACTATTAATAAAGTTATCGATTACGTTTTACATTTCACTTTCAATTATAAGTGCTTAATAAAAAAAGACTTTAATATGCAATACGAAATGTTTAAATTAAAAGTTCAGACCGTTTATCGAAAAAAAGATCTTGCGGACTAATCTATAGCGAACGGCATAAACTTTATCGGCGTATTAAAAGAACTTATATATCAGCTCGGCTACGTTTTAAACTTCACTTTCTTAAATATACCGCACGCTATTACGATAATAAAAGAGGATTTATATAGCACCTTAGATTATTAAACCTTAATTATTACGATTTCGAGAAAAAAGCGTATGCTAATAGATTAATTCTATAAGAAAATAACGGATAAAGATATAAACAAGTTCGAAGACTTTATACGTAATAGCATAAATACTTTTTTTAATTTTTCGAGTTTCTACGACTCCGTATAAATTGAAAAAAGTGCTTTAGCTTTCGTAAAGATCTTTAAAGATGCAATTAAAGCTGTCGGCACACTTTATCGAAACATAAGCAAAACAGCCTTTTAATAAACTCCGGAAGTTAAACGAGCTTATTACGAACATATCGAAGCGCGTTAAAACTTTATCGACCGTATTTTAACGAACGAAACTAAGCACTTCCGCAACGCTATACGCAAAGCTAAAAAAGACTATTAGATGCAAGTATTAAACGGAATTGCAAACGATAAAGACTTATATAAAGTGGTCGGCTAATATAAGCTAACTATTAACTTTAAATCCTTTTTCTTTATATATAAAAAGGTCACCGTGCAAGATATTAAAAAGAAAGCAGACTTATTACGACGGATTATACTCGGCCGGTTTAGCGCCGAAAATAACTTTCCGGAAGAACTTTAATACGATAGCATAAAGTATTTGCCGTAAGACTTAATAGTCTTTTTCGAAAAAGTAAAACAAAGCATTATAAAAATAACTAGCACTTCGCTAAGTATAAACCGGATTACTATTAAGCTTTTAAAAAAAGTTTAATAATATATTCGATATTATATCTACGCTTTACTTAATGCTTGCTTTTAGCATAGCTTCTTTTTAATTTATTAGAAACTAGCAAAAGTAATTATAATACTTAAAGTAAGCAAAAAAGATAAGACTTCGATGCGCTCGTAGCGCTTTATAACCTTTCTTTTATATGTATTTAAAAGCTTAAAACGCATTATCGTTAAGCGAATTGCTTAGACTTCTTTGACTTTAAGCATTTTAAGCTTTTAGCACGACGGAGCTTTATTTAAGCGATCTATTATAGACTTCGTAACTTGCTTCACTTACGATATCGAAGCAGCTTTCTTAATAAGCAAAATTATTACGATAATAATATTAAACGTTTAAAAGGCTTTCGACGCTTTGCTTAAGCGTCGGCTTCTCAAGCGTATAAATAAGTAAAGCTAGCCCTTTCTTTTTTTAAAGCTTATTTACTTTTTCTTTAGCGACCGACAAGTTTAAGTACGCTTCGAAAAAGCAATTACGAACCGTTACGACGTAAAATGCAGCATACTTTAAAGATCACCGCTATTTTCCGTTTTATATATGCTATACTTCGCGAAACTCTTTAATTAAAATACGATATTGCGATTTAAATACGCTAATAACATTTGTATTTATAAAGCATCACACTTACTTATATTTAATATCATTTTCTTAGCGACGGACATTTAAAACATCTTAGCTTACGGAGCAAAAAATCAAATCTTTTTCGCTTTAAAAAAAATAAAAATGATCTACTTTTTTTATAAGAACGAAGACTTTGCTTTAAATATAATAATTTTATAACTAAATAAAACCGATATTACTTTAAGCTTTTAAGCGTAACTTTCGACGATAAAAGCCATTCTAAAGCTACGATAGCTTAAAGTCTAATTCGGTCGGAAAATAACTTTTAAACATCACTTATCCGAAAGAGTTAAAAAAGCATAACGAATAGCATTTTATATTAAAAGCCTCGCTTGCACGACGGACGGTCTTTTCGCTTACGCGCTACGCAAAGCAATAATCACTTGCGTACTACTATCGATTTTATATAGCACCGAAGCTTAATACAAAAAACGAACGAAGCTTTTACGACACTTAATTAAAGACAACTTAAATAAAAAAGTTAGCGCGAGCTTAAAAAAACATATCGATACGATTAATAAGATTATTGCTTACGCAGCGAAAAAGGTCTTTCTTACTTAGCGCACGGCTTTAATTATTATCTTTTTAAAAAACGCCGGATTCTTTTCCGAAAAAGTAACACTCGAAAAGATTAAAATACGATAAGCATTACGGCTGCGAATAATAAGCAAAGCTTATTCGATAATAAAGCGTATCTTTTCTTTTATAATTACTAAAAGTCTTGCTGTAAGCTTTCGATAGCGGATTAAAACAAAACTTTAAAAACTAAAAGCTATGCTTTTTTCTTGCTTACGATTAAAGCTAGCTTATTTTTACTTCTCAGCTAAGTATCGTACGAACTTTATTTAAAGCGTTAAGAAAGAGCAAGCTGCTAAAGACTTTAAAAAGTAATAAGCTTAGCTTACCGATCGAGATATCACTTTCTTTTTAAACGGCTTAAAGCAATATAAAGACGAGCATAAATACATCGAATACGGATACGCTATTTATTAAAAATAAAAAAAGATAGCTATAAGCAAAAGAGCTATTAATAACTTATCGTACGTTTTTAACGCGAAGGTAATAAAAGCTTAAAAAGCATTCGAGCACGCTATTCGGCCTTTATTAAACCTTAATTATTATCGTATATAATTATGCATAAACAGTACGTCCGTAATCTAATATATACGAAGTACAGCTTCGGCCACTTTTTAATAAGCGTTCTTGCGTATTTAAAAGGTAATGAAATAATTAAAGGTTAGCGTTAAATAAGCTTTAAGATATACCGGCATCACGAGCAATAAAACTGCAAATCGACTCGCCGACGAAAAAGCGAAGCTTAAGCTTGCATTAAGTTTTATTTCCGAGCTTACGGCGTTTAAAATCAAGTCTATTATTAAAACTTTAATCGATCAAGCAAAAAACAAATAATAAAGTGCAAGTAAAGCGAAGCTCTTTATTTAGTATCGCGATTAAAGTCTCGAGTACGCAAATAAAGCTTCGTTAAAATTATACTTGCTTAAGTACGTTTTGCATAAACTATTCGCGTTGCGCACTTAACATAAAGACTTTACGTAGTATTATCGGAAGTATTATTATAAAAACGCGAAAACTACTTGCTTTTATCGAAAAGACAAGTCTTCGATATATATTGCTTTTTATAAAAGAGCGCAACGCTTTTTTAATCGATAGCTTAAAAAGATACGACTACTTACTCCGCTTTCTATCCCGCGAAAAGCGACTGCTTATATACGCTCTCTTAAAGCTTTATTAAATGACTTCTATAGCTTTTTAAAAATCACGGAATTCTATTTTAAAATCTGCTTTCGGTACTAGTAGCAAATCGATCTTGCATATCGAAGCACTATTACGAAGGCTTATACTCATTTAGCTATTGATTTATTTTTAATAGTTTTTCTTTCTTTCTTTTTTCTTTTTCTTTATATTAAACGAGCTTAAGTGCTCCGTTATAAACTCAGCTACTCGCGTAGCTCGCTTTAGCAAACGACATTGACTTCGGTCTCTTATAAAAACTCGCTTGTATGCTTGCTTAATATATTCTTTACACACCGTTTTAATAAAAAGAAACATCGCTATATTTATACTATTCTTTCGAGATCTGCTTTTACGCTATATGCGTCTTGTGCTTTTATGTATATAAGGACTAGCTGCACGTCTGTATACCCTTAAGGAGGTCACAGGACTCGCTGTAAAAAGCGACCCGTGGACGTTAAACGAATACTACTACTACTACTACTATATTAAAGAAGCAGAAAGGCTTTACTTCTTTTAAAAAAAAACGACTAAAGTTACGATAACGTTAAAGGCTTTAAAATCGACGCTTTTATCGCCGATTTTGATTTCGATTAGCGTTTGTTTCGTTTGTGCGACTACTTTATCGAGAACGAAGTCTTTAATTAATATTAGTTTTAGCTCGCCGTTCTTATTAAAAACGTATATAAAATAAAAGATATAATAGACCGCGTAGTTATATTAAAGCTATAATATCTCGATTTTAATCGCGGATAAAAAACGCTTAATCGTTTCTTTTTCTTTTTAGCTAATAAACGTATTACGTGTTTATAAGTCTTTAATTAAAAGTGATTATTTTATTTAAGTCGCGTATATTTCGATAATAAAGTCTATCGTAAAGTCGCGAAAAAAGTCAATCAGCGTTTTACATAAAGCATAAAGATATTAAAGTCGATTGCGCTTAGCTTCGTTTATAATTATAATAAAGATTCGAAAGTCGGGTTTTTCCGAATATATAAAAGCTAACGATAGCGAAGCTTTACTCGAAGATAAGGTTTGATTAAGTCCGCTCTTTTTAACTAAAGCTTTAGCTTGAAGCTTAGCTTTTGTTAAAGTCAAATCGACTTTTTTAGCTATTGCTTTCGCAAAGTTGATAAGAAAAGGTAGTAAAAGCGTTTCGATAAAAAATAAGTAAAAGGATTCGCTGCGAATGCGAATAAAAACAAAGATCTTTCCGCTAGACTTAGCGTAAAAGGCAATAGTAATAAAGTTCGTAGATTTCTTAGCAATTTTGCGAGCAATAGCTTTATCTGCTATGCTTTAAATCGATACGACGAATTTATCGTTTATTTCGAAGTATTGAAAGATAACATATTGCGTATTCGTTTTTTTTTTTATTTAAAGCTTTTATTTGCGCTTTTACTTTAACGTAATTAAAGTTGTCGAGCTAGTCTTTAACACTTATAATAAGCTTCGAAAGTACTTGATTATTTATATCTCGTTACTCGTTTCGAAGACGTTTAATAAAGTTATAATAAAATGTTATTGCTTCGTTTAATCGAGTAAAGTCGGCCGTAATATTGTTTCGAGAGCGGCGGTTTAATATCTTACTTATTATTTTTCGAGCTATCGAGACGGAAGCAGTTCGAAAAGAATAAAAGAGGTTTGAAACGTCAGAAAATAAAGTTGTTTGCAAGCCTGGACGGTAAGAAAAGGCCTTATCGAAAGATCCTTTAAATTCAAGAAATGATGTAAAGGTAATCGAAGTTATAAAGATCTTTCGATACGATAATATAAACTAAAGCTCGATCCGTTATAATAAGTAGTTTAGTTATCTTAGCTACCTTTTTGTTTATTATATTAACTTTAGATTTATTATCGAAAAAAGATTTTCTTTTAATTATACCGTCGATATTAATAAAAACTTTTAAAGTCTTTATCGCTACTTCGAAGCAATTGCAAGTGATAAATTATTTGCGAATTTGCGTCGTTAAAAGATCTAGCTTGCTTTTTTTATTCCGAGTTAAACGTTTAATAGTTAAAGCGTTCACAAGAATAAGCTTACTTTAAAAGACCTTTACGTTTTCTTTAGTATCGAGAACTATTAAAATGTAATAGCTTAATAACTTGTCGAAGCGAAAGCTAAGTTCGAACAAGTCTTTAATTTAAACTTCGATTTTCGATTTTATAATCGCTACTATTGCTTTTTCTTAAGCTTTAATAGTAACGTAAAAGTTAATAAACTTCTTTCGTTTATAAGTCCTTTTTTTTCTTCTCTTTAACACTCGCTAAATGATCTTAACTTTTCTTTTTATATCTTTTATAGCTTCGTCGGCTTTAGCTAATCTAAAAAACTTTTCTTTAATTACATTATCGAACAACTTATCTTTTGAGTTTATCTTTATAACAGTACTCGATTCTTAAGAAGCACGAGCTTTAAAAGTGCCGTAGTTCTTTTCTTTTTATTATCGGACATTCTTTTTAATTTTAATAAGCTTAGATCTTTTCAAAGGCGAAAAAGGCTTTTTAGCTTTGTCTTTTACGGCAGCGTTAATCTCGACCGAAGCAACTTTTATATTAGATAAGTAGCTAAGCGTATTAATTTACTTTATAATATTAATGTTCTTAATATCGACTAGTCTTTTAAAGATAATAATAAGTTTACTTAGCTAGTTAGTTAATCGTTAAAGATTTTAATTTAGCTAATACTAAGCTAGTTATTAAATTAATTATTAATAAAAAAGCAAGTGTTTATAAGTCTTAAGTCCGCTAATAAGTCGATTCTTTAAAATATTATCGTATTTTGTTTTACGAACGTTTAGCACGATAGATCTAAACTAAGTCTTTCTTTGCTTTTTTTAAATAATAAAAGCACCGATCCTTTTAAGTCTTAAGCAAAAGCGTCCGTAATTATTAATATGAATACATCTTTTATTAATTATATATTTAAAAGCTTTATATTTATTTCGGTATTAATAAAAAGCTTAAGTTATGTTTTTAAAGTTTTCGTAAAAGCTATAGTTTTGCATCTGATTCTCGTATTTTTTACTTCTTCTTTTTCTTCGTTTTTATAATCCGTAACCGATAATAGCAATATGAACTCTACTTTTAAAGCTGACTTTATTTCGAGCATTTTAAGCGGTATACTTAATAAAAGCTTCGTCGTAATCTTCGAATCGAACTTAAAGTTAAGATTAAATAAAGCGTCGAGAAGTTGAGTTAATAACTTAATTTTCGAAGTAATCAATTCGATTATAAATCGCATTAATCTGCAGCTTAGAAAACTTCTTAATTATAAAACTTACTTTATTAATTTCTTTTTTTTTATTCGTGAATCGTAGTTTACGAGTAAACGGCATTACTACTAAGGTTTTCTTAATAAACTTAAGTACGCTAGCTAGCTCGGTATGCTCTTTAACTAAAGTCCGAATATCTTTAATAAAGTTAATTAAAAAAGACTTTTTTCGATTCATAGCTTCGATAATCTTAGCACTTTAATCGGTCTTAAAAGCGAATGCAGCGAAGTCGTTAAAAGCGATATATAAGTTTAAGTCGAGCTCGTCGACTTTATAATACTTAATCGTTTTATTTCGAATTCCGACGAGCAATTTAAAAAAAAACAAGCGGCTTTATTCTATCTTGCTTAAAAGGTATATTAAAATAAGCTTTTCGAAGACTCGAAAGAAAATACAATAATAGTTTTTCAAGTTATTAACATTTTGTTTTTATATAACAAATTCTCGCAAAAAAGCGATCGAGTCTTTGATCTGCTAAATATCGTTCTTACGAAACTCGGCTCTTAAAGCTTTAACGAAAGCAGCTTAATCTTTTTTAACTTTTTATTCGAGCAACTTCTTTTAATAACTTTTTTGCGAAAGTTATCGCAATAACGAAAGAGCTTAACGAACCGATCGTCTTTAAAGATATTAAAATCATTATAAATCTTTTTATACTTCTTAATAAAGTCGATAATATTAGCACTACTAAAGCAAAGAGCTTTTAAAGCACTTAGCAATAGCATGCGAATAGTTATAAAAGCGTAAAAGATAGCAAGGTCGATTATAATTAACGCAAAGCTTAATAAAAAAGCAAAAAGAAAAAGAATAGTATAAGTCTTAAAACTAATATTGATTTTAAAAAGCATTTCCGAAGCAAGTGTTTCCAATAAAAATAAAAGTTCCGGTTAAAAGTCGAAGTAAAATAAAAATAGTCCGAAGCTTATAAGAATACGACTAAAAGATTTAATAAATTCAAAAGATTCTAACGAAAAAAAAAGTGATTTAACGCCGACTTCGATATTAAAAATCTTAAAAAGGTTTTCGGTATTTTAAAGATCAAATATATATATGTATTAAGAATAATCGGATTGATAAAAGGTTTTTAAATTGTTTGATTTTAACTCGTAAACCGAGTTCACGAGCTAAATAAGTGACTTTCGTAAAGTATTTTCGATCCGAGATTAAAAAGAATAGACTTTTTGCAAAAGTAAACTAATAGTTAAAATCAAAATTATAAAAAACTTAAGAATCAATTAATTAGCTTCGCTAATAACTCCGGACTACATCAATTGCTTTAATTTGAAACGAGAGCTAAGGTATAAAAGAATATTTTCACTAATAAATGAAAATTCTTTCTTATTAATAATAAAAAAGAGTTTTTACTAAAGAGCCGAAATATTATACTTCGGCTATTACGGCGTTTCGATATCCGAACTTATCGAGAATAAAGTTTTGATTATTTTAAAGTTGTAATTGTAAAGTGTAAAAAAAGCTGAATAATAAACGAAAGTCAACTTAACTGCGAATCAAGCGATTATAATAAGCTGTATAAAAACAAAAACCAAAGGTTTAAATCCTTACGTAAGTCATTAATATAAAAGCACTTAAAAGGATATGCCGTATAAAAGCCTAGGTTTAAGGCTAGACCTTATGATCTCATAAAAGAAGTGTTAAAAAAGATAAGTAAAAAGCTCGTTGATTATTCTAGCTAAGAGATATGTGCCTTCTTATAAAAGATGGGTCCGTCTAGTGTGGCCTTAGTGGCCATGGCAAGTACCCCATCAGGCAGGGTGTTTACACTGTAAATATTAAAGATTTATAATGTTCGTTAAAAAGCTTTTCGAATTTCGCTCGATATATTATAGACTAATCTTTACTTTCGTAAAGCTAAAAAAAATTTAAGTCGAAAGTCTTTAACTTAATAGCAAGATATAAGATTATCGCGAAAGAAAAAATATCTTTTAACAGCCTTTATGTTTTCTTATAATACTTATCTAATTTCTCGATAGTATTAATAACGCTTTCTTTTAATTATAAGATCTATTTAAAATTATTACGATCTTCTTTCAAAATCTTTATATATTTAAACTTTAATCGTGCTTATGCTTTATTTAAACGTTCGAATATTTTATCGAATATTAAAAATCCGTATTAAATAATAAGATTAAGCTCTTTACTTAAGTGCATAATTAAAAAGTGAAACGGTCGAAAGATATCGATTAATTATAAGATTTGCTTTTATTAAGTATTAGATAATTTAAAAATACTTATCTTATCGATCTTTATATAATATCTTCAAATAACACTTTTAAGAATTATAAATCGATTAAGCATATAAAATATAAAATCTTATCTTATAATAATATTTAAAATAAGCTTTAAGCTTTTCGTTAAAAAATGCTTTGAATCGTTGATAAAAGCTTTTATCGTTTTATCAAATCGCGATTTTCGAAGTTAGCTAGCCGTAATATACTTAACAAACTTCCGAACTTAAGTACGTTGATTAATAAATATAATTAGTAAATATTTTTTTTTAAAAAAAACAAAACTTATAATCGCAAATGTATATATAATCTTTCGTTTATCGCGTCTTCTTGCTCTTTCTAGCTCGTTTATATTAGAATCTTCTTCTTAATGCTTTTTTAAGCTTTCGTTCGTTAGCGATAATCGCGGTCCGAGCAACGCTTTAAGAGATAATTGCAAAACGTAAGCTATATACGAAACGTATAAAATGTGACGACCTTAAGCGATTACTTAAAGGAACTTACGGGAGCGCGGAGGTTCATATAAAAGCTTAAGAGAATCTTAAAGTAATGACTTAAAATCAACAACTACCGAGTGTAAAAATCGAAAGTAGTTAAGGTCTATATATACGAAGGTAAAAGCGCTAAAGACTCGTAAACTATAATTCATAAATTAAAAGCGAGGAATAAGAGAATATAAAGAATACGAAAGAAAAAAAAAAAGAAGTAGCTTAGCGCATATAAGATGCGTTTAAAAGACTTAGCGTGTCGTTATACTACTTTCCCGTCCGAAAAAAGCTCGTCTTCGAGCGTTTATTTATTGCTTTATGTTGTGCGGAATAAGCATGGTTCCACCCAAGCTATATGTGATATGTCATATGACCTCGCTTAATAGCGCCTTTAGCACACTAGAGCTCTTAGATATATATACATAGATCTTGACGAGCTTTTTAAATGAAATATATTAAGCTTCATTTCAATATACAGAATCTCTTCTTAATCTTAATGCTAATAAGCATTATAATTAAAAGCTACATTCGCACTCACGAGCTATTTAATTAGTCTTTGACAACTTCCGAATTAATCGAGAGCGGATTTTATAAGTTACTTTAACGCTATTTTATTACAACTTTCATTTTTGCAATCTGTCTTTTTTCAATTATATTTATTCTTTATAACTAATACTTATTATTCTTAAGAATTCTAACTAATTTTTAAAAGCTTTAATTATAAAATCAACTGCTATAATAATAGACGATAAAGTAAAAAAGGTTCTTTTAATTAACAAAACGAACTTTACAAGTCGTAGCGACTTTTTAAAATAGATTACGAATTATAAATACTTTATTAAGCGCTTTAGCATAAAACAATACGCAGCTCTTCGTATTAGCGTAGAAAAGCTTGCTCTTTTTATCGAGCAAATCAAACTAAAAACGAAGTCTGCTATAAAGATAATAACGGAGCTTAATAACGAATGGTTTTAAAACTAAGACCGCTAACGAAAGGCTTAAAAAGAACTGCACTTAAGAGCTTTTGCAAACGATCTTAATAGACTTTTACGATTACGTAAAGCTAAATTCGAAGACGTTCGAAAAGTATATAACGATAATATAAAAAAATACAACTTCGTTATAAACAATTAAAAGATCTTAAGTAATAAAAGCAATCAAATCATAGACTAAATTAAAGAGACGGTTAAGAGCTTTATTCTCGAGGAAGCGATCTTAACGGCTATAAAAAAAGATAACATTTTTATTTAATTCTTAATAAAAAAGCTTTAAGAAATATACCGTTTATTTAACTCGAGCTTTAAGCTATCGATAATACGAAATTATAATAAATCCTTGCAAGTAGCTAAGCAAAAAAGCGTCTTTTTAGCGGTCTAGATTAAAGAATACCGAGCTATCTATAAGTTAGCGAAGATAAACGACCTTTACGAAACGACGAATACACTCGCGATAAAAGCATTCTTAAAAGCTATTAACGAAAAGTGATTATTAACTTAAGCGTTATTAAAGCTCGCAAAAGTCATTCGAAACGACGAGCTATTATTGCTTTAAAAGCGCACCTTTTACGATTACTTTAATTAATACGAAAGCTAAATCAACGAAAAGATTAGCAATCCGAACTTTAACTTCTTTAATGTATTCGCTATTTTCGAAGATTAAACGACTCGCAACACTTTCGGAAGTAATAAAGCTAACGACACTGCTTTTAAGCAATCCGGTAAACGCTCCGATAGCTTTAAAAGACTTGCTAAAAGTTTTAAATACTCGTGCTTTAAAAAGAGAATACACTATTAAGATGCAATTAAATACAAGATCTTTTGCTATTGCTTTAATAGTCTTAACAAAAGTAGATTCGCAAAGCTGAATCGAAATAATATCGTCGCTATAAAGAAAAGGCTTTAAAAGCTTAAGTTTAAAGCGCTTCGAAAAGAGATTACGAAAGAAAGTTAAATATAAATTCAAGTTGATAAGATCGTTTTAAAAAGCAAAAAGAAATAATCGAACGATAACGATAAGTTAAAATACTTTAAAAAAGTATTAATAGCTATTATCGATCTTAAGCTCTTTAGTACGCTCGATAATCTTATCTTTAACGGTCTTTATAGCACGGCTAACAATAAGCATTAGCTATTTAATAGCACTTTTCTCGATAATTATAGCGCTATTTACTTTATTAACGATAAAAATCTTTTAATATTAAAGTTAATTCAGCGCTTTCGCTTAACCGACTTTATCGAAGCTAAAACGAATAGTCTTTTAATCGTCGAGCGAAAGATTAAAGTCTTTAAAAGAGCTTTAAACGGACCAAATAAAGCTAAGATAAAAGATTTAAAATTAAAAAACGTCGTTATCGTTAAAAAGTTTAATATTAATATCATCTCGAAAGCTCTTTTAAGCAAAGCTAGCGTATAGTACTCGAGATATAACGCAATTCTCCGCTACGAAAAGGTTAAAAAGAGCGTCGTATTAAAAAAGTTAAAAAAGAAGTTTAATTTTACGTTTTTTAAATACAAGCTATTTAATTATTCTTTGCTTTAATTGATTCGTAGCTCCTTTTGCTTAATAATATTCTTTATAACTTAAAAGCGCTTGTAAATACGTTATAAATTTTAAAAGAGCAATATCTTTCGAGCTTTAAAAAAAGATTTATCGATACTTTAATATTTACGAACAAATTATTTAAGTAAAAAAGCGCTCGAAGCGCTAGCTTATAACGCTAAAAGAATAAGACTTAAAAGAATTACTAAAGTTAAATATAAAGCATATGCAATTACGCACGCTTAACAAGTTATATCTCGCCGTACGTTAAATAATAAAGCAGCTAAGCTATTTTATAAGATCGCTTAAGATTTATTCGACTTTTTTAATAGTTTCGACAAAAGCAAATGATTATTAATAATTAAAAATAAATATAATAAAAAGCTATTCGACTTTATATTAAAAGATAAATTGCAATTAACGGTTATAAAAGTGCTAAAAGAATTTAAAGCATAAACGAAACGTAAATACGATTTTTTAATAATTATTATACGCTATAATAACGATTCTTCGATAATCGCAATCAACGTTATCGGCTTTATCGAATATTAAAGATAAGCGAAAAAGATTAAGATCGAATTAAAGCTCTTATTATCCTTTAATCACGAACTTAATAAAAGAGTTAAGAAGGCTAAGAAAGAAGTGATAAAACGGTTTATTAAAATAAAAGTAAGAGCAAAGCTTTTAAAGAAGCTTTAGCTTAAGATTATATTAGCCGCTATTTACTTTTATAACATGATATCGAAAGCGAAGAGCTTTATAAAGAGTCCGAATAAAGTGTTATAGCTTTAATTTAAGCAATATTTTAAATAATACGATCCGGCGATCTTTATATAAATCGATACCGACTTAAAACTAAATTATAGCGGTTTAGTTGCGTATAGCGCTCGTACGTACTTAATAATCAAAGACCGAAAAGCTCTTCGTAATAAAAGAGCTTTTAAAATTAAACCGAAAGGATATATAAGCTACTTAGTTAAATATATAGCTTTTAATATATATAAAGTCTATGTTCTTATGCTTTATAAAGTGATTGTCATACGTAACGTAACGTTCGATAAGATTCAATTTTATTTTAAAAACGAAGAAAAATCGGTCGGCTAACCGATTAGCGAGATTAAAAGCATCGTTATTAAATTAAAGCATATTAAAGACTTTAATCAAACAAAAAACGCTTTATTTAATATAAAGAACGTTGCAAAAGATCGCTTAAAAAAGATAAATGCAGCTGATATAAGAAGTAAGCAGCCGTCAGACCTTATAAAGGTTAACTTAAAAAGATCTAATTAAAGCTTAAAGAATACGACTTTATTTAATCCGAGCGATGCATAAACGTTAAAAGCTTTAACTTTAATTAAAGACTTTATAAATACGTTTATATTAAAAGCAATTGCTTTATAAAACGATTTAATAAACTTTAACGATTCGAACTACACCGTTAAACGTCTTGCTAACTTTTTAGCTAAAAGTAAAAGCGAAAGTGCTTTAAAATTGCTAAAAGCAAAGAAAAGCACCGTATACAAGCAAAAACCTAGCTTTAATAAAAGAGCGCGTAAATCATACTTTTAAATTATTATTTAAAGCCGAGGCCCGGAAAGCTAAGCTATAAGCCGACTAACGGAAGCTTTTACGTCAACAACTAACGGAGATTCAAACCGAACAATTAAAAAAAAGCTTTTAAACTCTTTTAAAGCGAGCATTAATAATAAGAAATTAAACTATAAATACTTTAAATAAAATTCCGATTTTAATAAAAAGCACTCACTTATTAATAACCGTATTAAAAAACGCGCGAAAATATACGCAAGTGTTAATAAGCTTTTATTAAATAACTTTCGCGCTAATTCGAATTGCTATTCGCGCGTTTTAGATTTTATATCGACTTTCTAAGCTAATAGCGAACTCGTGCACGAAAATAATAAAGATTATAAGATATTATACGCTATTATAACAGCTGCTATTTCGTTTAAGTTATTATTAAAACAGCTTAATTCGCAAGAACGAAAATATTTAAAACCTTTTACTTATTAAAAAGAGCTATAACGGCACTTATACGATAAAGAGTTTATAGACGGAGCTTTTATAAAGCTAAATAATTTAAAGAAAAAGAATTGTTAAAAAGTGATTCTCGAAAGCGAAGTTAAATTAAAACTTATACTTTTTAAATAAGTATTTATATACAAAACTAGCTCGTCCGAAAAGATCGTAAAGTTTAAATCGAAGATTATAATTAAAAGCGACTTTTAAAACGAATCTATTATTTATTTAACTTACGCTATTACGCTAATAGCTAGATCGTTTAAGATAATAATAGCTATAACAGCCGAATTTGATTTGAAAATAAAACAATTCGACGTCGTTAACGCTTTTATTAACGCTATAAGACATACGGATAGCGTTTTAATTACGTATTATCTTTATAACGGTTTTAAGTAAAAAGGTATGCTCGTAAAAGTCGATAAAGCTTTATATAAATTTAAAGACTCGCTAACTTTATAGTATTTCGACTTCACAAGCACACTTAATAAATTAAAGCTTATATTACTCGATAAAGAATCGTATATTTTTACGAATTTAAACAAAACGGTTTTTATAGCGTTCTACGTAAACGATATTTAAGTTATATATTATCACTTTAATCTTTTTAAAGCGCAAAAAATCATTAATAGTCTTAATAAAGCGTATAAGATCGAAGCGATAAAAGATATTAAATAATTTCTTAATATAAAAATCGTTTAAGACCGTTAGCGAAGAACGCTAACGCTTATGTACGACGCTTATATTAAAAAAATAATTAAGAAATTCGAATTTACGGACGGACGCTGCTTAGCAACTCTATTATCGTTTTATAACTTAATTAAAAATAAAAAGATAGCTTCGCGAAAGCAAGTGAAAAAGTATTAAGAAAAAGTTGGATTCGTATTATATATAGCGATCATATTACGCTTAGATATAGCTTTTGCAGCCTCTTAACTCTTTCATTTTAATACTAATTTAAGCGCGAAGCACCTCCGAGCTATAAACTAATATCTGCGATATTTATTTAGCTCGCGCTTTAAAAGTATTTAATATAACTAATTCAGCAAGTCGGAGCTAATAATAGCCTTTAACGCTTTTTACGTCGATAACGAAAAGACAAAGCGATCTTTTTAAAAGTACATTATGTTTTTATTCGAAAGTACGATCATTTAAAAAGCTTTAAAGCAAAATATAATCATTATATTATCTATTAAAGCGGAGCTTTTTAGCATAGCCTTTATAATAAAAAAGATTATAGCGCTTTAACGATTTTTCAAAAAGCTGCACTTTCGTTTTGCGGCGCTTTAAGTAGTTTATTATAATAATTAATAGATTATTAAGCTTATAGCTAATAAAAAGAAGCGTATCTTTATTAAGCTTCGCTACGTCGATATTTATAATATATAGCTGCGCTAAAAGCATTTTAAAAAGAGCTTTTAAGTTTAATATCTTTTTACTAATAAGATGCACGCTAACGGTCTTATAAAAAACTTAACTCGACAAAAGTTTAAAAGCTTTATTAAGCTTTTAAATTTACAAAACGCTCGCGCGTTTATCGAAAAGCTTTAATAGCACGCATATACTATTCACTTATTATATTTTTTTTTTTTTTCATTTGCACGTAATTTAAAAGAAAATATTTATTTAGCAATCATAGCCGTTATTCTATTTTATTTTACACGCTTTTATTCTTCGCTTCTTATAATAAAAGATCAACTAAAGCTTTTAGCAATCTTTTTACTTTAATTCGGCGCTTTATAAAAATCATAATAACGGCGAGCGCCGTTACGAAAGCGGCAAGCGCAACAACTAGCGTAAAAAAAGCGACGACGACGAAAGCTGCGAAAGCGACGGAAGCAATAAAAGCGGCTAGCGCAAGCGCAAGAGTTGCTATAGCAGCAGATTAAAGCCTTTGTATAAAGTCCGAGAAAAAGTTCTAATTAAAAAGAGCTGCTTAAATTAAATTATTTCGAAAATCAAAAAGCTTGATTTACGAAAGAGTGATATGCTTAAAGCGCTTTGCGTTATTAAACTACGATTCGTTGCTATAAGACTATTCAATTTAACAAAAGCTATATTTAAATTAAAAGTTTTAAAAGCAAAAGCAAAACTTACAAGGCTATCGAAATTACTTTTAAAACTTTTACTTTTACTCGCTAGACCGCTTAGACCATTAACAGCACTTTTTAAAAAGGCAGCATCTAAAGCGAGCTGTTATCGCATAGCATCTCGAAGACCTTAGCGAACTTTTTATATAGTACTATTATCTTTAGCGCTTACGAAGTTATCGAAAGCGATATTAATAACGGCAAAAGCAACGGTGCAATTGCTATAACTACTTTTAATACACCGGAAATAGCGTATAACGCTCGTATCGCAATTATAATAGTCTTTATTAGACCTCGATGTGATTTTATTATTAATGCATCTAATGCACTTTAAAGCCTTAACGGTCGTTAATATAAGCAAGCGCTTAATAAAAAGGTTTAAAAAAAAAAGCAAAGCTTCGGAAGTAAAAGTGCGTAATATAGCCGCCGCAGCCGCCGCAGCTATAATAGCAATAATAGTTAAAGCAAAGAAAGGATTTTCTTAATAATCAGCATAGATATATTAATTTATCAAAAGCACTTACTTTTAAACGGCTTCGGCCGCGCTTAACGATTCTATTAAATTAAATTATTTGTTTAAAAAGCATTATATAAATAAATAAAAGTTAAGTGTTTATTATAATAAAAACGGACGCGCTCTTACTTATATAGCAACGCGATAAAGACGGCGCTAAAGACTTTCGCTACGTAATAAGACCGACTTAAAAAGGAATTGCATTTTTAACTAATACTTAATCAATAATGACAACCGCTATTTGTTTATTTTAAATTGCGATAATAATCTTTTTTATTTACATCGAGTTTAAAAAGCTTAATCACTCATTTTTTTTTCTTTTTTATTTGCTTGCAGCTTAGCAGCTATTCTGCTAACTTAAAAGGTGTATTATGCGGAACAAGCATAGTTCCACTTAAGCTATATATAACATATTATATGACTTCGCTTAATAGCGCTCTTAGCATACTAAAGCTCTTAAGTACATGTATATAGATCTTGACGAGCTTCTTAAATAAAATATACTAAGCTTCATTTTAATATACAGAATCTCCTCTTGATCTTAGTGCTAGTAAGCACTACACTTTATTATTGCTTAAATGATCGTAATTATTAATACCGTTCGAATAAGCTTTGATCTATTCGAAAAGCTTCGCGAGAAAGCCGAAAAGCTCTTTATGTTTTAAATAGAAATTACGTACTTTAAAAAAAGCGTATATAAAGTCGGAAGCGGAGTATTAAGTAAAGTCAATATCGCGGCCGAGCTAAAAAGCGCGGTATTCAAAATGCTTTTTAATTTAACGGATTATTAAAATATTTTCTACTTCGTATTTAAGTTCGCTAATAATATTAATCGAGTTAAATTTAAGAATGATTTGCTCGAAAGTAAAGTTATTAAAAGCTTTACGTAGCCGTTCGAAGTAAAAGACTAAATGAACTTTTATTAACTCGAAGAGCTTAAGTTTAAAGCTGCTATAAACGTTATCGATAACTTCGAACGGTCCGTTTGTAAAGTTATCGAGCTTTTTTAATAATCGAGAAGTAAAGAACGAGCGCATATTTAACTAAACTTTATTATTAACGTCGAAGTCAATCGAGCGCTTTAATTTATTAGCTTGTTTAGCTATGCGGTTTTAAGCGCGTTAAAAGTGCTTTTTAACGAGGTTTTAAGCTTCGAAGTAGCGGTTAGCGTAAGCGCGAGCTTCGTTTTAATTAAGCTTGCGAGAAAAGGTTTGGTCGTTAAGTCGTTTTAAGCTTTAATTTTAAATGGTTCGAAAAGCGTAGCTGTGAATTACTTTAAAAAAAGAAAAATCGCCGAAAGAGTCGTAAAAAAGCGTTAATTAAGCGAAGTTTATTATAAGAAAGAACTCATTTTAATCGTCTTAATAATAGCTTACGAAAAGACGGAAGCGCTTTTGCAAGTACTAGTTATAGATTTCGGTTTAATCGTTAGTTTTAAAGTGTGCGGCGGTATTAAAAGTCAATTTAATATCGAAGATCTTATTAAATTTTTTTCAAAACTCGAACTAGTATTAAAGTCTTTTATTAAAAGTCAATGTTAAAAGAGCTTTAAAATACTTATAAATATAATAGATATAAAGCTTAACGAAGCTTTTAGCGTCGATAAACTTATAATAAAAGATCGAGATTGCTTGCTTAAAAAAGCGGTCGATTATTATAAAGACGTTGTCATAGCCGTATTTGTTTTTATTAAAGCTATAAAAATCTATAATAACGTGCTTTTAAAAGCGCGAAAAAATCGAGAAAAGTTAAAATAAACTAGGTTTTTTATCGCGAAGCATCGAAGCTCGTTTGCAAGCGTAATAGTTGCGATAGTATTAATTAACGAATTTAATTATACCGTATTAATAATATTATATTGCAAAAAGCTTATAAGTTTTTTAAGAGCTAAGGTGTGTTATAAATACTTGGTCGTAGACTTTTCGGACGAGTAACGAGCGCAAATTTTAAACGTCAAGAATTAATAAGCGGCCGTTATAAAGCAGCAAATCGCTTTTTATAATAAGTTTAGCTCGTAAACCGTAGTTTACGAGTAAAGACTTAGCTTTAAAAGCTTGCATTCGAAGTGCTATAAAACTAAAAGCGGTCCGATTAGCTTTTAAAACTTAATTAATAACTCGGAATATCGATAAAAGCTTTGCGATTTCTTCGATAATAACGGCGGTCTTCGAAAGCGTAAGTTAGCGTAGCTTTTCGATTAAAAGTCGTAAGTTAACGTTATCGGCGCGGAGAAGCGTTTGCAAGCGCTAAGTGCGCTTAAAGCTATTTTAAGAAAAGAGCTTTTCAGTACGACGTATTAGCGCGTTAGCTAAAAAGTTGTCTTTACTTAATTTATACGTAATAATAAAGTTATAATCGAAAAAGAGCTTTGCTTAGCGTGCTTAATAAGCGTTAAAGGTTTTAAAGGTTATAAAGTATTTTAAAGCTTTATAATCGATGATAACTTGAACTTAATAAAAAGAGCCGGCGAGTTCGGCGCGGAAGTTATTAAAAGAGCGTATAATAGCTAGCATCTTTTTATCGTAAACGACCTAATTAAGCTTAGCGAAAGCTATAGTTTTAAAATAATAAGCGATTAATAATTAATCGGAATTATGCTTTTAAAAAAAGATTAAAGCGATTACGCCGTCGAAAGCGTTAATCTTTAGCATATAAGAAAAGTTTTGATTATAATACTATAAGATTAGCGTAATAATTAAAGCGAGCTTTAAAAAGTCGAAGCTTTTTTAATATTAAAAATTAAATGAAAAAAGAACGTTAACTTTAATTAAGTATACTAAAAGCTTTGCGATTACGCCGTAATCTCGAATGAATCGGCGGTAAAAGTTATAAAATCTAAAAAAGCTTTAAACGCTTTTAACGATTATAAAAAGCGCTTAATGCTTTACTATCGAAGTCTTATTCGGATCTACTTTTAAGCTTTCGATAAAGATAATAAAATTTAAGTATTTTATTTTAATAATATTAAATTCGTACTTTTTAATATTAGCTTAAAAGCTAGCGTCGTCGAGTCGTTAAAGAACTTAGCGAACGTAATAAGCGTGCTTTAAAAAGTCGAAAGAGTAGATTAAAATATCGTTTAAGTATACCGTATAAAAGATATTTAAAAAATCGAAAAAGAAGTCATTTATATAACGTTAATAAGTAGCGGGTCTATTAGTTAGTCCGAATAAAAGAACTTTGCATTTGTAAGCATCGTAGCGTATTTTAAATGTTATAAGCTTTTCGAAAGCTAAGTCTATTCGTATTTTATAAAAAGCTTGCCGAATATCGAGTTTCGTAAAGATTTTAGCTTTTAAAAAACGTGCGAAAGTCTTATCGATTAAAAAGAAAAAGTATCGATCTTTACGAATAAAGTTGTTTAGCGCGCGAAAGTTAATATAAAAGCGAAAAAAACCGTTTTGCTTTTTAATAAAAAGGATTAGAGCTGCAAATAGCGTTATTAAAAGTTCGATAAAACTTTTGTTAAGATTATCGATAAAGTAAGCTTTAATAAGCTTTAGCTTAAAGATCGATATCTTATATAATAATAAGTACCGAAGCGCTTTTTCTTTTTCTTCGAAAAGCTCGATTTTATAATCGTAAGGCTTATGTAATGCTAGCACGTTGCTAGCGGCTTTAAAAAACACGTATGCGTAATCGAAGTATTCGAAAAAGATAAGAAAATCGTTAATAAGCTTTAATAGTTCCGCTGTAAAATTAATAACAAAGATAAAGCCGTTAGTAAAGCGTATTAACGCTACTTAATAATCAACTTAAATAAAAGCAATCGTTTAACGCTTAAAGATTAAGCAATCGAGCTCGTAAAAAGACGTAAAAAACAATTCTACGTCTTTTTAACGAGCGATCATATAAAAAGCGTATCCGAAAACGCCGTTGATTTTAAAGTTTCTATTAATCTTATGCTTAAATGTTTAGCGAAAGCGTTTAGCAAATAAAAAAAGTTTTACAAAAGCGATATCGATTGATATAAGTTTACGGTTTATTTGAAATATTAATTTAACGTAATCTTTAAAAAAAGTGTTTTTCGTAAAGCGAAAGAATGACGGCTTTACGAAAAAGTAAATAGAAAAAGAAAGTTTAACGATTTTAAAAGAAGAAGCGGAAGAAAGACGATTTTAAAAAAAAAGAAAACGATTTTAAAAAAAAAAAAGTAATTTTACGATTATCGTTGCTACTTGATCTACTCGTGAACTATAATTTATAAGTGAATCAGCGTCGTAAGCTCTTTAAAAAGGGTCTAAAGCTCGATCACGCTTATTAGCGTCGTATTAATAACGAGCGTTTACTTTACGCTAATTAAAGTATATAATTTTAATAAGTTTAACGTAAGTAGCGGTCGAAAAATTAAATCGAAGTTAATAAAGCTTACGGCGAACGCAATTAAAAAGAATCTAATGCTCAACTAACTATACTCGTCCGAAGATCACGCTATGATTTTTAAAGTTGATAATAAAAAAAAGAATAAAAGATTAAACGCGCTTATTAATCGTAAAGTTAAAAAGTGCAAAATATAAAATAATAGCTTTACGAGCTTTATTATATAATTTAATAAAAAATAAAGTCGAAAAAAGTTAAATTAAAAGTTTAAAAAAGAAAAAAAGTGATTTAAGCAGCGCTAAGTCAATTAGCGCGTACTTATTAACTTTTAAGTCGAGCAAAGCAGATACTTTGTACGAAAAGCTATTCTTAATAAAAGTGACGAATATAATTATAACTTTATTATTAAAAAGCTTCGTAAGGTCGAAGTATCGTATGTTTCGAAGCTGGCTTAAGAAAAAAGCTTTGCTTAAGCTTCGACGTTTCTTTTATTATCGAGAGCGTCGGAGTTAACAAAAAGGAGCTCTTAATGATTTTTAAAAGCGTTAAAATAAAGCTTATCGTTCGAATCGTCCGAATAAAAGTCGTATTCAAATCTAGCGCCGTATTTTATTTCGTTAATTAAGTGGTAACGAAAAAGCTTTAGCGTATTCGAGTCTTTGCGAAACGATTTAAAAGTCTTGATCGCTAACTTAAAAGCGTTTTCGAAAAAAAAGAATTTATTAAATCGATTAAATCGATTTGTATTAGCGCTAAGGTTATTAAAAGTTTAACGCTAAAAAGTAAAAAAAGAGACGGAAGCTAAGCTATTTTAGCGGTTCTCGTAATAAGTAATTTGCTTAACCGCTGCTCTTTAAGCCGAGCGAGATTCGTTACGAGCTTTATTATAAAAGCTTTTTACGAATTAAATATTATACTTAGCTTATAAAGCATCGTAAAGCTTTACAAACGCGTATTAGCTAGCAGCTAATTGCTAAACGGCGGTCTAAAAGTTTTTAAAAGTTATAGTTTTAGCAAATTCTAAATAAAGCTAGTCGCGCAGCGTTTTAATAATCTTAAAACGCAAAGCTTTACGTAATCGATCTTCGTCTTTGATTTCGGCGATAACAGCAAGCTTCGAAAAAGCAAAGTAAAAGTCTTAAAATTATTAATTAAGGTTTATATAAAGTTTTTCGAACTCAATTAACGCTTTAGCCTTTTTAACGAAGTCGTTTAAAAACTCGAAAGCGATTTAAACGAGTTCCGAAGCGGTTACGAAGTTGCTACGATTTATAATTAAAAAAGCTAAGAACAAGTAAGCTATCTTTTCGGTTTAATTAAAAACGTAATTCTTGCGCTAGCGTTTTATAAAAAAGTATTTTTCGAAAGCTTTTAAGTTGTCGAAGACGCGAGCTTGCTAATAGCGTACTCGATAGCTTATATCGTTTAAAAGCTTTTATTTAAAGTTAAAGATCCGCTCGATACGAGCGCGATTTTAAGAAGCTAAAAAAAAAGCTTTAAAAGTATTAAACTTAACTAAAGTGCGAAAGTTGGTTAGCTTATAAAAAAAAAGTAGTTTATCGTCGTCGGCGAAAAGGCGGCGAAGGTTAGCGGTTTTATAAATAAAAAGAGTGGTTTAAAAAACCGAAAGCTTATATAGCTTTTTGCTTTTAAAATTATTTTCGAAAGACACTTAAAAAAGCTTTAATAAGCGTTTTATAGTTAGCAAAACCGCTTAAAGCTAGTTCAATTCTTTTCGAGCTCGACGAGCTTTTTTTTCAATTCTTTTAACGAAGGTTTTTTGCTCGCTAGCGCTTTTATCAAGCTTTTCGTTACGGGTTTTTATATTTACGAAGAGCTTTTTAAGCTTAGCGGCTTCTCGTTAAAACTAAAAAAGAGCTTAATGTTAAGCTAAGGCTTCTTCGAAGTTAATAAAAGCCGAAGGATCATTTTTATCGTCTTGCTTATTAATAGCTTCTTTTTAAGTAAAAAGAACTATTAGTTGGGCCGTAAAAGAAAAAGAAAGAGCTGTTAAAGCAGCTTTAAGAAGTATGCGAAGGATTTTGCTCGCGAAGCGAAGATTGCTATATTATATAAATGCTATCTTTTAAGTTATACTTAAAATAAGCTTTTTCGTGACCGTTAGAATCGTTTAAGTGTTTTTTAACGTTTAACTATTAAATAATTCTAAAAAAAAAAAAATTATTAAAGCCGTTCTCGGCGAAGTAAAGTAGTTGTTAATAATATAACGACTTTAAGCGATTACTTAAAAGAACTTATAAGAGCGCGGAAGTTCATATAAGAGCTTAAGAGAATCTTAAAGTAATAACTTAAAATTAACAACTACCGAGTGTAAAAGTCGAAAGTAGCTAAGGTTTATATACACGAAGGTAAGAGCGCTAAGGACTCGTGAACTATAGTTTATAAGTCAAAAAGCGAGGAATAAAAGAATACGAAGAATACGAAGGAAAAAAGGAGGGAAGTAGCTTGGCGCATGTGAGGTGCGTCCAGGAGACCTGGCGTGTCGTCACAGAATTAGCGTTAAAAATTATAAAGAAAAGCACGTACGTAATAACACTTTATGCTTTACTTCCGCAGCTCTTATAAATAGCGTTATTATTATTATTATTACTAGCAATAGCACTTTTAATACAAACATTTCGGCACATCTATTGCGTTAAATACAAAGCTTAAAAGCAATTAATAACATAAATATCGATATAACGAAAGCTTTTGTAACGCGTAAGCGCGTTGCAAAACAAAAAGTAACGGAATACGAACGTATAACTTCGATCTTTATCTTTACTTTTAGTAGTCGCTTAAAAGCTTAAAAAAGTTATAAAGTAATTAAGCAGAAACTAAAAGTTAAGCTTAAAATCTTACTTTTAACGAACGCGGATGCGGACTCGAAAAACGAACTTACTTTTTAATCTATTTAATAAGTAGTACACCGATACGAACCGACCACGGTTATACGATACGGTCTAAGCTCGATATACACGTTAAATAAGCTAATATAAAACGCTTTATACTTAATTATTAAATCATACTTTCTTTAGCGCATAAGTATAAAATAGATATAATATGCGTGCAAAAACTAATTACTTACTTTAATATAAAGATATAAACACACTTCGCTTTTAACATCTAATTTTTAATAAACTTATAAAGAACTTCGAAAAACAATTTTAAAGTTAAAAAGCTTCGAGTCTTTATATATATTCGCAAAAGAGCTAGACTTTATATAAAGCAGCGACGATCGGTTTAAAGTAAAGATATGCTATAAATCGACGTTAATAAATATATTATTTTTAACGCTTATAAACAACCGATTATTAATAAAATTATCGACTACGTCTTACACTTTACTTTTAATCATAAGTGCTTAATAAAAGAAAACTTTAATATATAATACAAAATGTTCGAACTAAAAGTTCGGACTGTTTATCGAAAAAAAGATCTTGCGGACTAGTCTATAGCGAGCGGCATAGACTTTATCGGCGTATTAAAAAAACTTATATATTAGCTCGGCTACGTTTTAAACTTTACTTTTTTAAATATATCGTACGCTATTACGATAATAAAAAAAGATTTGCATAGCACTTTAAACTATTAAACTTTAATTATTACGATCTCGAGACGAAAGCGCGTGCCGATAAACTAATTTTATAAAAAAAAAATAAACAAAGATATAAATAAATTTAAAGACTTTATACGCAACGGCATAAACACTTTTTCAGATCTTTCGAGTTTTTATAACTTCGTATAAATTAAACGAAGTGCTTTAGCTTTCGCGAAAGTTTTTAAAAACGCAATTAAAGCCGTTAATATACTTTGTCGAAATATAAGCAAGACAGCTTTTTAATAGACTTAGAAGATTAAACGAGCTTATTACGAATATATCGAAGCGCGCTAGAATTTTATTAACAGTGTTTTAACGGATAAGATTAAGCACTTTCGCAACGTTATACGCAAAGCTAAAAAAGACTATTAAATATAAGTATTAAACGGAATTGCAAACGATAAAGACTTATATAAAATAATCGGCTAATATAAGCTGATTATTAACTTTAAATCTTTTTTTTTATATACGAAAAAGTCATTGTACAAGATATTCAAAAGAAAGTAGACTTATTATAACGGATTATACTCGGCCGGTTTAGCGCTAAAAATAACTTTTCGAAAGAACTTTAATACGACGGCACGAAACACTTGCCGTAAGACTTAACCGTTTTTTTTAAAAAAATAAAACGAAGCATTATAAAAGTAATTAACACTTCGTTAAATACGGATCGAATTATTATTAAGCTTTTAAAAAAAGTTTAATAGCATATTCGATATTATATTTACGCTTTGTTTAATACTTGCTTCCGGTATAGCTTTTTCTTTACTTATTAAAAACTAGCGGAAGTAATTATAATACTTAAAGTAAGCAAAAAAGACAAGACTTTAATGCGCTCGTAGCGCTTTATAGCTTTTCTTTTTTATATATTTAAAAGTTTAAATCGTATTATCGTTAAGCGAATTGCTTAAACCTTTTTGACTTTAAGCATTTTAAGCTTTTAATACGGCGAAGCTTTATTTAAACGATTTGCTATAGACTTCGTAACTTGCTTTATATACGATATCGAAGCAGCTTTCTTAATAAGCAAGATTATTACGATAATAATATTAAACGTTTAAAAGGCTTTCGACGCTTTGCTTAAGCGCCGGCTTTTTAAGCGCATAAATAAGCAAAGCTAGCCTTTTCTTTTCTTAAAGCTTATTTATTCTTTTTTTAACGACCGATAAGTTTAAGTACGCTTCGAAAGTATAATTACGAATCGTTACGACGTAAAATACAATACATTTTAAAGATCATCGTTATCTTTTGTTTTATATATGCTATATTTCGCGGAACTTTTTAATTAAAACACGATATTACGATTTAAATACGCTAATAATATTTGCATTTGTAAAGCGTCGTATTTATTTATATTTAATATCACTCTTTTCGCAACGGATATTTAAAACATTTTAATTTACGAAATAAAAAGTTAAATTTTCTTCGCTTTAAAAAAAATAAAAATAATCTACTTCTTTTATAAGAACGAAGACTTTGCTTTAAATATAATTATTTTATAATTAAATAAGACCGATATTACTTTAAGCTTTTAAGCGTAGCTTTCGATAATAAAAGCTATTTTAAAGCTACGATAGCTTAAAGTATAATTCGATTAGAAAATGACTTTTAAACGCTACTTATTCGAGAAAGCTAAAAAAGCACGACGAATAGCTTTTTATATCAAAAGCTTCGCTCGCACGGCGGACGGTCTTTTCGTTTACGCGTTACGCAAAGCAATAATTACTTGCGTATTATTATCGATCTTATATAGCATCGAAGCTTAATATAAAAGACGAACGAAGCTTTTACGATATTTAATTAAAAACAACTTAAATAAAAAAATCAGCGCGAGCTTAAAAAGACATATCGATATAATTAATAAGATCATTATTTACGCAGCAAAAAGTGTTTTTTTTACTTAGCGCATAGCTTTAATTATTACTTTTTTAAAAGACGCCGAACTCTTTTTCGAAGAAGTAGCACTCGAAAAGACTAAAATATAATAAGTATTACGGCTACGAATAATTAATAAAGCTTATTCGATAATAAAGCGTATCTTTCTTTTTATAATTATTAAAAGTTTTGTTATAAGCTTTCGATAGCGGATTAAAATAAAATTATAAAAATTAAAAGCTATGCTTTCTTTTTACTTACGACTAAAGCTAGCTCACTTTCACTTTTTAATTAAGTGCCGCACGGACTTTATTTAAAACGTTAAAAAAAAACAAGCCGCTAAAAACTTTAAAAAGTAATAAGCTTAACTTACCGACCGAGATATCACTTTTTTTTTAAACGGCTTAAAGCAATATAAAAACGAGCATAAATACGTCGAGTATAAATACGCTATCTATTAAAAACAAAAAAAGATTGCTATAAGCAAAAAAGCTATTAACAACTTATCGTACGTTTTTAACGCGGAAACAATAAAAGCTTAAAAAGCGCTCGAGCACGCGATTCGGCTTTTATTAGACTTTACTTATTATTGCATATAACTATGCATAAATAATACGTCCGTGATCTAATATATACGAAGCACTGCTTTAGCTACTTTTTAATAAGCGTTCTTACGCATTTAAAAAGTGATAAAACAATTAAAAGTTAACGTTAAATAAACTTTAAGATATACCGGCATTATTAGCAACGAAACGGCGGATCGGCTCGCCGACGAAAGAGCAAAGCTTAAGCTTGCACCGAGACTCACTTTTAAGCTTACGGCGTCCGAGATCAAATCTATTATTAAAACTTTACTCGATTAAGCACGAAATAAATAATAAAGTGCAAGCAAAGCGAAGCTCTTTACTTAATACCGCGATTAAAGTTTCGAATACGCAAGTAAAGCTTCGCTAAAATTACACTTGCTTAAGTACGTATAGCATAAACTACTCGCGTTGCGAACTTAATATAAAGACTTTGCGTAATACTACCGGAAGTATCGTTACGAAAACGCGAAAACCACTTGCTTTTATTAAAAAGACAAATCCTTAATATATATTGCTTTTTATAAAAAAGCGCAACGTTATTTTAATCGATAACTTAAAAAGACACGACTATTTATTTCGCTTTTTACTTCGCGAGAAGCGATAATTTACATACGCTTTTTTAAAGCCTCGCTAATTGACTTTTATAGCTTTTTAAAAGTCACGGAGTTCTACTTTAAAATCTGCCTTCGATATTAATAGCAAGTCGATCTTGCATATCGAAGCATTACTACGAAAGCTTACACTTATTTAACTTTTAATTGATTACTAGTAATTTTTCTTTCTTTCTTTCTTCTTTTCTTCACTTTATATTAAACAAGCTTAAGTGCTTCATTATAAACTTAACTACCCGCGTAGCTTGCTTCGGCAAACGATATTGACTTCGGTCTTTTATAAAAACCCGCTTGTATGCTTGTTTAACATATTCTTTATACATCGTTTTAATAAAAAGAAACACCGTTATACTTGTACTATTCTTTCGAGATCTGCTTTTACGCTATATGCGTCTTATGCTTTTATGTATATAAAGACTAGCTGCACGTTTATATACTTTTAAAAAGGTTATAAGACTCGCTGTAAAAAGCGACCCGTGGACGTTAAACGAATACTACTACTATTACTACTACTTGATAAGCGGCTATATTAAATGGTATTATAAAGAAGCTAAACGTTAAGAGTAACTGTTTAAAGTAAAATCAAAAGTAATAAAATAAAAGTGTTAAAGTTAAAAGTGAACTCGTACAGTCTATTTTTAAAACATCTTAGCGCGGCCGCTAATGAATTCATAAAGTGATAAAGCAGCCGCAGCTAAGATAAAGCGGCCGCAATCAAGATAAAGCGGCCGCTCCGCGCAATTTTTACTTTATAAAGTAAAGTCTGATTTCTTTTTATTATTATTTAATAATCAATTATAACTATCGCTTTCTTATTTGCTACGCTTTTAAATATAACGCTATTTATTGCTTTGTAAGGTCGTCCTCATTTTATTTAAAATTATTAACTTATTAATCGTAAATTAAATTATCGCGATCAAGTCCTTTTATTAATACTTTCAAATAGCCTTTTTACTAAACGAACCTTTGCTTTCGGACCGACCTCCTTTTACCGATATACTAAGCACTACGGCTAAAAGAGATAACGCAAGTTAAGATAAGTTAATAAATAAAGCAATTAAGAATTAAGCGATTAAAGGTCAAGCGGCTAAAGGTTAAGCGGCTGAAGGTCAAGCGGCTAAAAGTTAAGCAGATAAAGACGAAGCACAAGAAAGTGAAGCAGATATAATACGCGGCGAAAGCGTAAAAAAAGAAAACTTAAATTTGTAAAATAAATAAAGTAAGTTTATATTTAATTAATCGAAATATTATTAATACTTTTTCAATTACTTTACTTAGCGTAAATCTTTATCTTTAATTTAACAAAGCTCAATTAGCTACGGATGCGCTAGACCTTACTTTTGCTAAGCGCCGCGCTATTATAACTCGATAACTATCCGATTAATATTTAATTAATAAATTAATTAATAAATCAATTGCAAATAGCTAACAAGCATTTACAGAAATTCTTAACCTTACTTTTGCTAAGCGCCGCGCTATTACAACTCGACAGCTATCCGGTTAATATTTGATTAGTAAATTAATTAGTAAATCAATTGCAAATAGCTAACAAGCATTTATAGAAATTCTTAAAACTTCGCGCGGTATTGCAAGTTTATAATAAAGAACTGATTTATCTCCGTCCTTTTCTCGCCGAATTTCTTAAAGTCAAGCTAATAAGTATTAATTACTTTATTAATTAATAATTACTAATTTTCATTATTTTAAGTGACGCTTTTTAAATACTAAAAAACTCTCGCGCAAATACAAACTAGCACTTATCATCTCTTAAACTTCGATCCGGTAATATTTCTGACTTATAATTAATAAATATTTATTAATTAAATTTTTCTTTATCAAACGCAATTAGATTTACTTCGACTATTTAATCCGAAATAAACAAAAGCATCGTTCTTAATAATACTAGCATAAGTATTAATAGCTTTCAATAAGTTTAATCTTTTTAAACCTTTTTTTTTCGTTCGCTAATTGTTTTAAAACTGCTTTAAAAGCAATATAACAATCGACGAGCTAAGCGAGTGCATTAGTTCAGCTTTAAAACGAAGATCCGTTTTACGATTTAAATGCTAAAAACAATTCTTTTGCAGCTGTTAAACCTTCTTTTGCTTTTACTAGCAATCGCATTAAAAAAGCTTTCGCGCAAAAGGTTTCTAAAAAGTCTCTTACTATCTTAAGCTTAATTATAGCTATAAAAACCGCGACGAAGACGATGCTTTATAATAATACAAATGAAGAAGAGCAAAGCGATAATAAAGAAAACTTAAGTAAAAATAATATTCTTTTCTTTTAACACAAAAAAACTAAAAAATCATTCTCGACGGCTAGAGCTGCTCGCTCCGTTCTATCAGCTAGCAAATCACTTTTAATAGCTATAACTTCTTTTCGTTAAAAATCTAAAAAAAGCAAGTATCTTAAGAAGTTTGCAATTATTACAAAAAAAAAAGGTTTAAGCTAACGAAAGCGCCGTCGCTATAAGCTAAAAAGTAAATTCAATCAATTAATAAATTAATTCTCAAGTACAATTATTAATTTATATAACTATTACGATAAAAAAAATCCGACGATATTAAAAAAGCATCGAGCTTCTTATTAAAAAGACTCCTTTTTAACGTTTTGTTCGAAAGATCACTTACGATTTTAAACAAGACTTTAAATTTTAAAGCGATGCTTTAAAATGTTTATAAAAAGCTTTAAAGGCATTCTTCGTAAGAAAGTTTAAAAGTAAGTACTTATATATTTATTTACTAATCGATTTACTAATCGATTTACTAATCACTTTTAATAACGAACTAGGCTGCTCCATGGGGCCCTATGGGGCCCCACGGAGTTTTGAGTCCTCCCCACGGAGGAACCCACGGGGGGTACAAAATTCTGCCCCTCCCTATAAGGAAACCCTATAGGACGTAGGGTTACTCTATAAGGTTTATATACATAAAAATATACATATGCATAATTACTAATCAAGTTTATTAATCACATTTACTAATTACATTTACTAATCACATTTACTAATCACATTTACTAATCACATTTACTAATCAAAGACTTAAAGTATTAGTTAAATTTACTAGTTACAAAGGCCCAAGGGTTAGTAAAGACCCGTTCTTTAGCCTAAGTCTATTAGTTATAAAGAGTTGATAAAGACCCGTCCTTTTGCAATTACGTAAAATACGTTCAACTCGGTCTCCGCCTTTAGCCCAAGCTCTTGCTTGTAAGCATAATTCAAATAAATCTCGTCTGACTCAAGTAGCTCTCTTAGCTTTTAATACTTGTTGCTTTACTTAAACTTATTTTCATCCGAGAACTTAAAAGTAAAGCGTTTGTATACCAAAGTGCTATCGATAGTAAAAAGGTATAGCATTAATAGCTTCTTCAAGATGCTTTTAGCTTCGGCATAATCGCTATCGAAAAGCTTAAGAGTAAGATCACTTAAGATCAATCGAACTTTAACATCTTTATAAATGAATTGCTTTTCAATTGCGTTAAGGAAAAAGATAAAGTAATCGAAAAGACAAAAGACTTAAGCGCTTTCTTTTTAAATAAAAAATCAATTAGTGATTATAGAATATAAATGTTATTACTAACCTTATTAGCACTATAGTGCTTGATGCTAAACTCGTCGACAAAACCTTTGCGACTTTTCTATTCGTAATCGAGGCCGATTAGTTTTAAAAACAAAGCGGTATCTTCTTTGTTATAGCAAGTAAATATTAAATTAACAACGCTACTATTAGCATAAACGATTACGAAATCCTTATAGCGACTAAATATCTCGTTGATTAGCTTATTGCTATTAGTGTTAAAAAGGTTGACTTCGACCATAGCGTTATAAGAGAAAGGAATCGACATTGCTAAATAAAGAAAATAATTAGCTTAAAGCAAAAAATCAAAAAGCAAAAAATTAAAAAGAAAATAATTACTTAAGTTAAATGTAGTTGTAATTGAGTGTTAAGGTTAGTTGAGAAGTTGAAGTTGAATATTGAAGTTAAAAAGTTGAAGTTAAGTATTAAAGTTAAGGTTGAGAAGTTAAGTGTTAAAGTTGAAATTAAGAAGTTAAGTATTAAAGTTAAGGTTGAGAAGTTAAGTGTTAAAGTGATAATGAAAAAAAGAAAAAGAAAAGGAAAAGAAGCGAGTACTTATATAAAAATAAAAGTGTAGCTTAATCGTAATCGAAGCATTGCTTCGATTTATCAAAAGTGAATTATAATATTTGAAACAATAAATCGACGCAAAACAAAGAAAATAACGCGTTTTAAAACAATAAATCGACGCGGAATAAAGAAAATAACGCGTCGCTTAATAATAATCGATGCAATACCTCGATTCATTAAAAGTGAATTATAATATTTGAAACAATAAATCGACGCAAAACAAAAAAAACAACGCGTCGCTTAATGATAATCGATGCAATGCTTCGATTCAATAAAAGTGAATTACAATATTTAAAACACGAACTCGACGCGGAATAAAAAAAAAACGCTTCGCTTAATAAATCTGATTAGTAAATCTGATTAATAAATGTGATTAATAAATCTGATTAATAAATGCTGCACGGAAAGAAACCTTGCATGCTGCACGTCTTTTTGCTACACGTGCTTAGCTCGATTATAGCTCAGCTATAACACGTGCTTTGCCGTACGTAATCTGATTAATAAATCTGATTAATAAATCTAATTAGTAAATCTGATTAGTAAATGCTATACAAAAAGAATTAACGTACTTAAGGCTGCTATACGTAACTTACGTAAGGCTGCTACACGTAACCTACGTAAAGCTGCTATACGTAACCTACGTAAGGCTGCCACACGTAACCTACGTAAGGCTGCCATACGTAACCTACGTAAGGCTGCTACACTTAACGTACCTAAGGCTGCCACACGTAAACTACGTAAGGCTGCTATACGTAACCTACGTAAAGCTGCCACACCTAACGTACCTAAGGCTGCCATAACTCGGCTATAGCTCGGCTATAGCACGTGCTTTACCGTACGTAATCTGATTAGTAAATCTAATTAATAAATCTGATTAGTAAATATTACATAAAAAGAATTAACGTACTTAAGGCTGCCATACGTAACTTACGTAAGGCTGCCACACGTAACCTACGTAAGGCTGCTACACCTAACGTACCTAAGGCTGCCATAGCTCGGCTATAGCTCGGCTATAGCACGTGCTTTACCGTACGTAATCTAATTAGTAAATCTAATTAGTAAATCTAATTAGTAAATCTGATTAGTAAATGCTGCACAAAAAGAATTAACGTACTTAAGGCTGCCATACGTAACTTACGTAAGGCTGCCACACGTAACCTACGTAAGGCTGCCACACCTAACGCGTACTTAAGGCTGCCACACGTAACCCACGTAAAGTTGCCATACGTAACCTACGTAAGGCTGCTACACTTAACGTACCTAAGGCTGCCATACGTAAACTACGTAAGGCTGTTATACGTAACCTACGTAAGGCTGCCACACCTAACGTACCTAAGGCTGCTATAGCTCGGCTATAGCACGTGCTTTACCGTACGTAATCTGATTAGTAAATCTGATTAGTAAATCTGATTAGTAAATCTGATTAATAAATGCTGCACAGAAAGAATTAACGTACTTAAGGCTGTTATACGTAACTTACGTAAGGCTGCTACACGTAACTTACGTAAAGCTATTATACGTAACCTACGTAAGGCTGCTATACGTAACCTACGTAAGGCTGCTACACCTAACGTACTTAAGGCTGCCACACGTAACCCACGTAAGGCTGCTATACGTAACTTACGTAAGGCTGCTACACTTAACGTACTTAAGGCTGCTATACGTAACTTACGTAAGGCTGCCACACCTAACGTACTTAAGGCTGCTACACGTAACCCACGTAAGGCTGTTATACGTAGCGTACGTAAAGCTGCTATACGTAACTTACTCGTAAACTATAGTTCACGGGCTATATAGTTTTACGAATAACTTAACTTTACTAAAAGACTTAATAGTTATAAAAAGAATCAGCTTTTTTAAAGTTTAATAAAAGTAATACTTATGATTAAAGGAATTACGTGCATTAGCTAATTAAAAGGTTTTATAATCAAGTTAAAGGTCCTTTAATTAATATAACATTTTAAGCGAAGCATATTAACTGACCCGTGAACCATAGTTCACGGGTAAACTCTTCTTTTAACTACTACTACCGGTATTCTTAGCTAGCTAGCTAAAGTCGATATAAATATATTAATAATAATAAAAAAACTAAAGATATCGATAAAAAAGAATTTAATTAATTATTGCAATCAATTATAAACAAATAAATACAAAAACTTAATGATATAAAAAAAGCAATTCAGTAAATAAAATCAAAGTCGCTAATTATAAAACCTAGTAAAAGCGATACTCTTTGCAATTAAACGCTTGATTCTAAAAGAAGCTTTTTTTTTTATCTTGTATTAATCCCGCTTTATCATCTTCTTTTTCTTTTATTCGTTTGCGTTTTAAAGTTGATAATAGATTTGTAATTCGTTCGCTTATAAAAGTATTAGATTTAAAGTCGTTAAACTTATATATAATAATTGACTTACTTTAACTTTAAATAACGATTAAAAGAGTTTTAAGTTTCGAAATACTAAGTTTCGAAGTTTAAGCGGCATTTAAAGTTTTATAAGATAGCGAAGCCGAGTCCGGTATTCTATTAGCTTCCTTTTTACTTATTATCCTTTTATCACTTTGCTTAAAGCTTAATATTTCTTTTGCGTTAAAATAATTTTATTAAAAAATATTATTCGAATCGTTTTGATCGCATAAATTTGCTATCGTTAATATTTAAGTTAGAATTTATATTTAAATAAAAGCGTATATTATATAATATCGTACTTCGTTGCACTTTATTTTTGTAGTTTATATAGCGTTCAAAACTAATCGATTCGTTCGTACCGTTCGAATCTGAATTTTCTAAATCGTTTTCGTTTTCTATATTATTAAAAACGTTTTAATCTATATCATCTTAAGTTTGCTTATCGAGAAGTAAATCCGTAGCTACTTTCGATTGATTTACTTTGCTTGGTTTTCTTTATAAAAAATATAATCGATTTGCTACGACTTTGCTTTAAGAAGCGGAAGAATGCGCTTTATATAATCTTATATGATAGTTAGTAAATCGATTAGTAAATCGATTAGTAAATCGATTAGTAAATCGATAAAAAATAAAAATATCGCAAGTAAATTAACTTACTTTTTAAATGCCTTTCGTAATTTAAAGACTTTCCGTACCGTAGCTATCGCATTTTAAACGAAACATCTTTATTAATATCTTGAAACTTATTTAAGTTCTCTTTTATTTAATATAATTAATAAATATTTATAAAATCAACATTATTTAAACTTACGTGATTCTCGCACTTTAGCTTTTAACATTATTAACTTAGCCTTTCGTTGCTTAAAACTTATTGTTCGAAAGTCTTAATCGATCGCAAAATTATCGCAAGCAAAGATATATTTAAAACAAAATAAGCTTTAAAATTAACGATTTTGCTATTCTTAAAATTTTTATACTTTTTATTCGAATTCCTTTTTAAGCTGATTTTCATTTAAATCATTATAATTTACTAAAATCGATTCGAATAAATGCCGAGCTTTATTTAAGCGAGTATTATATATCTTGAAATATAAAGCAATTATTTCTTTTGCGATTATTAATAACGATAAATTACCGCGACGATAATTGCAAATATCTCTTGCAATATTAAATACTTTTTCTACGCAAACACTAATTAAAAAGATATATAAAAAATCTTTAGTTATTCGAATTAAATCAAGGTACCGAAGCTTAAAGTTTCGTTAAGAAGTCAAAATCTTTCGTCCGTCGACCGTTAAACTTAATTAATAAAAATCAATAAAATTAAGGTTTTGAATTAAAATTTTAAACTTACGAGCTAAAAGATAATTATGCATTTCCGACGACTCGTGATCTGTATCTTCGAAAGAAGCTTATAAAAAAGAACTTAATATTAATTTGCCGCGGAGTAATAAAGCGGCTATCGATTAACGATCGATTGCTTTAATATTATTAATACGTTAAGCTATAGATATCGAAGACTTATAATGTTCGTTAAAAAGCCTTTCGAATCTCGCTCGATATATTGCAAACTAATCTTTACTTTCGTAAAGCTAAGAAAAATTTAAGTCGAAAGTCTTTAGCTTAATAGCAAGACATAAGATTATCGCGAAAGCAAAAATATCTTTTAGCGGCTTTTGCGTTTTCTTATAATACTTATTTAATTTCTCGATAGCATTGATAACGCTTTCTTTTAATTGCAAGATCTATTTAAAATCATTGCGATCTTCTTTCGAAATCTTTATATATTTAAACTTTAATCGTGCTTATGCTTTATTTAAACGTTCGAATATTTTATCGAATATTAAAAATCCGTATTAAATAATAAGATTAAGCTCTTTACTTAAGTGCATAATTAAAAAGTAAAACGGTCGAAAGATATCGATTAGCTATAAGATTTACTTTTATTAAGTATTAAATAATTTAAAAATACTTATTTTATCGATCTTTATATAATGTCTTTAAATAACATCTTTAAGAGTTATAAATCGATTAAGCATATAAAATATAAAATCTTATCTTATAATAACATTTAAAACAAGCTTTAAGCTTTTCGTTAAAAAATGCTTTAAATCGTTAATAAAAGCTTTTATCGTTTTATTAAATCGCGATTTTCGAAATTGATTAGCCGTAATATACTTGATAAACTTTCGAACTTAAGTACGTTGATTAATAATTAATAAATATGATTAATAAATATTTTTTAAAAAAAAAAAAAACTTATAATCGCAAGTGTATATGCAATCTCTCGTTTATCGCGTCTTCTTGCTCTTTCTAGCTCGTTTATATCAAAATCTTCTTTTTAATGCTTTTTTAAGCTTTCGTTCGTTAACGATAATCGCGGTTCGAGCAACGCTTTAAAAGATAATTGTAAGACGTAAGCTATATACGAAACGTATAAAATCTTTTAGCTTATAAAAAGCTTTTTCTTAAACGCATCTTCGACGCATTTAAGCAATTCTTTTATCATTATATTATTCGAAGATGCGTTATCCGTTGTAATCGCGATTATCTTTTCTATTAAGCTTAATTTAATAAAGCGTTCGTAAATAATTTTTGCTAATTCTTTTTTTATATAATTGAATTCAACGTATATAAATCTAAGCATAAGCTAAATCATATGCTAATCTTTTGTAATTGCAGTTCCGATTATATATATAAAAGAATAACGCTTAATGCTAGACTAATAGTTTAGTGAAATGCTAAGTTTTTGATTAACTAGTAAATTGTTTAATAGATAGCGATTAATTTTTAGAATCTTATCGTCGAAGTCTCGCTTAATAATTAAAGCATTAAAGAGCTTAAGATATAAGTTTTGTAATTCGCAAAGAGATTTCTAATCCGGGTTATTAATTATTCGAAACGAGCTTCGCGTAGATAATATAATATTTAAAATACTTTTTCGAAATGCTGATTTTAAGTCTTAATGCGAAAGCGTTCTTCGTAATAAATGTGTCTATTAGATATTAGTTTTATTATTTATTGATTAGATTTACTAATCCGATTTACTAATCAAATTTACTAATTAAATTTATTAATTAGATTTATTAATTCGATTTACTAATTAAATTTACTAATTAGATTTACTAGATTTATTAACCGAATTTATAAATAAAAACAAACGTATTAAATTGCGTTAAAGAGATTTAGATCTTAATTGAGTTTGCCGAAGCTTTTATTTTAGCTTATTTACGACGCGTTTGCAAACATCCGTTTTCTAATAATCGGCTAATGCTTTCGTTTTAAAAGCCTTTAGCTTCGGATGCTTTAAAGCTCGGTCGCACTTTTTATAGCATACTATAAGCTCTTTTATTGATTTCTTAATTGCTTAAACGAATTTAATCTATATAAAAAAAGTTTTCTTTTTATTTTAATCGATTCGCAAAAGATTTTAATTAGCCTTTTGTTATTAAGAATACTATGAGGTCTGTGACCATTAAGTATTAAAAGTCTTAATCTCTTTAACGTTTTAAATATAATATTGATTAAAACATTTAATAGTTACTGATAATATTAGGCCAAAGAAACTAATTATAAAGCTTTCGAACTTTTGACTTTAAAATAAATCGGTATCTTCGTAAGTAGTTGAAGTAATTTAAGATAAAAACGAATTAATAGCTTAAAAAGATATGTTTAAATTCTAGCGAATTTGCTATTAAACTGTTAATTTGAATTTATATATTAACGTCTTATATACTTGAATATTATATAATATCATTTTATGATTTAAATATATTTTATTAAATTAGTTTATTTTTAAAAAAGGTTTTGCTTACGCTTAATTCTTTTTAAGCAGCATTTTTGCGAGCGTTAAGTTTTAACTAGCGGTTTTTTTTTTTATCTTTTCATTTCTTTTTATTTTCTTTTTATTAAAGCTTAATTATAATTATATTTTTTAATACTTTTAAGCTCTTTTTACTTAAGTTGATTATTACGAACAACCTTTTTATATATAGACTTTAATATCGGTATATTTATATCGACCTTAGCTAGCTAATAGTATTTAAGAGAGTTCACGGGCCATTTAACATGCTTCGCTTAACATATCATACTCGTCAAAAGACCTTTAACTTAACTAGTAAACTTATTAGTTAGCTAGTGCGCGTGATTCCTTTTAATCATATAAAAGGAATCAGCTCTTTTGAATTTTAAAGAGCAATTAAAATTCAAATACTTTTATAACCGAGTGTTTTGCAATTGCAAATATTTTAACGACCGTTACGAAGTTACGAATATATTCTTTAATCGCTTAAAAAGAATCTAACACTTAGTTTTTTTCAACTTTTACTTTCGATAATTATTAATTTCAAATTCAAATAATAATTTTATAATCTTCTTAAGCTTTATATGATCCTTTCGCTTTTTTATAAATTCTTTAAATAATCGCTTAAGGTCGTTATAATAAGTACTTACTTAAATTTATTAAGGTTTAATTAGTATACAAAGATAAAGTGCTTATAGAAATCTTAATTTAAATATAATCTTTACAGCTTTCTTTTCGGCTGCTGCTATGCGGTAAATAAAATTAATATAATCTGATAAATATTAAAAATAAAAGCATTTAATTAAAAATTTATTATATAAAACGATAGAACACTTTATAATCGTATTAGCTTATAATTATATCTATAAGCTCGAATATTTATTATAGCTGAAGAATAGATAAAAGAAATTCATATTTTAACGGACGCTTGCCGATTTATTTGTAAGTGCCGTTTTATTATTTATATATTAATTAAGTTATTAATTTATTAAGGATTGCAAACCAATTAAACTCGATCTTTACCGAAGTAGATAATAAAACTTATTATTCTTTTTTTATTAGACGAACGAACAGTCGAAACGCTCGGTGTGCAATAGAAATGCTAGACGAAAAAGGGCGTAATCGTGGTTAGTTAATTAAAATAAACGAATATCGAGTTAAGCGGTTTTTAAATAACGGTTATAAAATTAAGCTATCTATTGAATAGATTAATAAAAACGAATATAACGACGGATATTATAGAATTAGTATTGTTAACAAGCAAAAGACTTTTTATATACAAAAGAAAGGTATCGCAAGAAAAAAAAGTAATAAATTCGATAGCTTGCGAAAGCCTTTTGAATTTCATTATTATAAATTAATAGATGAGTTTATATAAATAGTTTTAAAATCGTTATTATATTAAATAAAATATATATATAATTAACTTTAAATATAATTTATAAATCTAAATATTAAAATAATTTATTAATATATTTATATCGATTTTAAATATAGCAAGTCGGTCAATTCTTTTGATTCAAAACTTTAAGATGTAACGACCTTAAGCGATTACTTAAAGGAACTCACGAAAGCGCGAAGGTTCATATAAAAGCTTAAGAGAATCTTAAAGTAATGATTTAAAATCAATAATTACCGAGTATAAAGGTCGAAGGTAGCTGAAGTTTATATATACGAAAGTAGAAGCGTTAAGGACTCGTAAACCATAGTTTATAAGTTAAAAGCGGAGAATGAGAAAATACGAAGAATACGAAAGAAAAAATAAAAGAAATAACTTAGCGCATGTGAAGTACGTCCAAAAGACTTAGCGTATCGTTATACAAAAAACCGACGATTAATAAATGTGATTAATAAATATAATTAGTAAATATAATTAGTAAATATGATTAGTAAATATAATTAGTAAATATAATTAATAAATATAATTAATAAATATAATTAGCAAATATAATAAGTAAATATAATTAATAAGTATTATTAATAAATATAATTAATGAATAAGATAAATAAAAGTATTTTTATAGAATATAAAATTTGTAATTAATCGTGAATTTTATTTTATATAAACTTAAGCATTGAGTTTAAGAATAATCTTAATTCCGTATCGCTATCTTTAACGCCGTAAAACAACTCCGGAGCTGGCTCGTCTTTTTTCCAAATTAATTGCATAACGCGTTAAAATAAAATAAAATCGCAATTAGCTTTTTTAAATTCAGCATTCTTTTCGAATCCTTTTATATTTTACTAAGCGGCTAGACCCGGCAATTCGTATTTAATCTTATCGGTATTTGCTTTAATTTTAGTTCGCTAATACTTCTTTTTATCAAAAGAAAAGTAGACGTAAAAAGGCTTGATTAAATAAAGATTAAAAGTTATAATATTAATTCAATTGATTAAAAGTATAATAAAATGAATTCTTATTTAATTCGTTTTGAAACCGTGCTTGCTAAGTCTTAAGCTATTAATTTAAAGAAAGCTTCTTTACTTTTTAAATTAGCAGCTCGGCACTTCTTTATTAAAGACCGCGCTATACTTTGCTAATAGCGACGAAATTGCTAAACGGTTATTATATAGCGTGACTTTATATTATTAATAAAATATAAATATTTAAATAAAATAAATGCTTACTTATACGTGCTAACGTGCTAATTGCCGAGTAACCTTTTTTATTTCTTTATCGGTAATCGAAACGTATTTATCGCGAAGTATATTATTATTTTCTTTTTCGTTTTTTCGCAAATTAAATTCTTTATAAACCTTTTCGTTTGAATTAAATGCTTTATCAACTTAATCGCTATTCAAGTATTTTTTATTATTAAATCTAGTTGTAAAAAAAGCGGCTTGCATAACAAGATTATCCGCGTAAATGCTTCGATTCTTTTTAAAATCGATTAGTAAATTGCTTAATAAATTAAAGAAAAGAAAAAGTACCGTTCATCTATAAGATTCTTTCGCATTTCGACTTATCGAGTTTTTTTTTTAGCTTCTGATGCTTAAGAATATTTTAAAGTTTGTTTTCAAATTGCAAAAAGCTGATTAGCGGCCGCTTAATCTCGTCTTTTAGCTTTTCAAAGCTCATCTACTTAAAGATTTTGTTTTAGCTTTGCTATACGAGCATTAGCTTTTATCGTATAAAAATTGGTTAATAATTAGCTTCTCTTTAGCTTTCTTTTTTAAGAAAAATTAATAAATTAATAAAAGTTAAAATATTACGTAAAAAAGATACTTACTTTGCGCTTGCCAAAGTTTCTTAGCACCGGATTGCTTGCCGTTACGATTGCCGTCGTATCGGCCGCATTTTAAGAAAGACGTTTTTAATTAGTAAATAGATTAATAAATAAGAAAATAATTCTTATTATAGATTTTTTAATCTTTTTTATTAAATCAAGCTGATTTGTATTTGCAATAATACTTTTTATCGAATTAAGCTGATAAGCGGCCATATTGAATAGTATTATAAAGAAGCTAAACGTTAAGAGTAATTGTTTAAAGTAAAATCAAAAGTAATAAAATAAAAGTGTTAAGATTAAAAATAAACTCGTACATTTTATTTTTAAAACATCTTAGCGCGGCCGTTAGTAAATTCACGAAGTAATAAAGCAGCCGCAGCTAAGATAAAGCGGCCGCAGTTAAGATAAAGCGGCCGCTTTACGCAATTTTTACTTTATAAAGTAAAGTTTAATTTCTTTTTATTATTACTTAGTAATCAATTACAACCATCGCTTTTTTATTTGCTACGCCTTTAAATACAACGCTATTTATTACTTTATAAGGTCGTCTTTTTCTTGTTTAAAATTATCAATTTATTAATCGTAAATTAAATTATCGCGATTAAGTCTTTTTATTAATACTTTTAAATAGCCTCTTTACTAAACGAACCTTTGCTTTCGGACCGACTTCTTTTTACCGATATATTAAGCATTACGGTTAAAAGAGATAACGCAAGCTAAGATAAATTAATTAATAAAGCAATTAAGAATCAAGCGATTAAAAGTCAAGCGGCTAAAGGTCAAGCGGCTAAAGGTCAAGCGGCTAAAGGTCAAGCGGCTAAAGGTCAAGCAGATAAAAACGAAGCATAAAAAAGTGAAGCAGATATAATACGCGGCGAAAGCGTAAAAAAAGAAAACTTAAATTTATAAAGTAAACAAAATAAGTTTATATTTAATTAATCGGAGTATTATTAATACTTTTTCAATTACTTTACTTAACGCAAATCTTTATCTTCAATCTAGCAAAGCTTAATTAGCTACGGATGCGTTAAACTTTACTTTTGCTAAGCGCCGCGCTATTATAACTCGATAGCTATCCGGTTAATATTTGATTAGTAAATTGATTAGTAAATCAATTGCAAATAGCTAATAAGCATTTATAAAAATTCTTAAAACTTCGCGCGGTATTGTAAGTTTATAATAAAGAACCGATTTATCTTCGTCCTTTTTTCGCCGAATTTCTTAAGGTTAAGCTAGTAAGTATTAATTACTTTATTAATTAATAATTGCTAATTTCTATTATTTTAAGTGACGCTTTTCAAACACTAATAAACTTTCGCGCAAATATAGATTAGCATTTATTATCTTTTAGATCTCGATCCGGTAATGTTTTTAACTTATAATTAATAAATATATATTAATTAAATTTTTCTTTAGCAAACGCAATCAGATTTACTTCGGCTATTCAATCCGAAATAAACAAAAGTATCGTTCTTAATAATACTAGTATAAGTATCAACAGCTTTTAATAAGTTTAATCTTTTTAAACCTTTTTCTTTCGTTCGCTAATTGTTTTAAAACTGCTTTAAAAGCAATATAATAATCGACGAGCTAAGCGAATGCATCAGCTTAGCTTTAAAACGAAGATCCGTCTTACGACTTAAGTATTAAAAACAATTCTTTTGCAGCTGCTAAACCTTATTTTGCTTTTACTAGCAATCGTATTAAAAAAGCTTTCGCGTAAAAAGCTTTTAAAAGGTCTTTTATTATCCCGGGCCTAATTATAGTTATAAAAACCGCGACGAAAACGATGCTTTATAATAATACAAATGAAAAAGAGCAAAGCGATAATAAAGAAAACTCAAGTGAAAATGATATTCTTTTTTCTTAATATAAAAGAGTTAAAAAATCACTTTCGACGGCTAGAGCTGCTCGCTCCGTTCTATTAGCTAGCAAATCACTTTCGGCAGTTAAAACTTCTTTTCGTTAAAAATCTAAAAAAAGCAAGTATCTTAAGAAGTCTGCAATTGTTGCGAAAAAAAAAGGTTTAAGCTAACGAAAGCGCCGTCGCTATAAGCTAAGAAGTAAGTTTAATTAATTAATAAATTGATTCTTAAGTACAATTATTGATTTATATAGCTACTACGTTAAAAGAGATCCGACGATACTAAAAAGGCATCGAGCTTTTTATTAAAAAGACTCTTTTTTAACGTTTTATTCGAGAGATCACTTACGATTTTAAATAAGACTTTAAATTTTAAAGCGGTGCTTTAAAATGTTTATAAAAAGCTTTAAAAGCATTCTTCGTAAAAGAGTTTGAAAGTAAGTACTTATATATTTATTTATTAATCGATTTACTAATCGATTTACTAATCGATTTATTAATCACTTTTAGTGACGAACTTATATGCTATTTACGCTAAACGAATAACGATTCAAAACAAAGATATAACGTTAGTTAAGAAATTGCAAGAAATCATAACTAAAAGTTTTGTTTAGTAATTTTAGTTTATTATAATATAATGCAATATAATTGTAAAGTATAATATATATAATTAATAAATATAATAAATAAATATAATGATTAAGTAAAATTAATAAATATTCGTAAATTTGTTTTATTTTTAGCGGCCTTATATATATTATTTTTAACTGTCCTACTTTAAACCTATAAGGTTTCCTTATCCCTCGTAAGGAATTTAACTTAAAAAAATCTTCTTTATAAGGTTTTAAAAAAAAAGTCCCTTATCGGCCAAGACCTTATAGGAGGAATGGGGAGGAAAACCCCATGGGGCCCCCACCTTATGGAGCAGCCTATAACGAACTTATATGCTATTTACGCTAAACGAGTAACGATTCAAAACAAAGATATAGCGTTGATTAAGAAATTGCGAGAAATCATAACTAAAAGTTTTGTTTAATAATTTTAGTTTATTAAAATGTAATGCAATATAATTGTAAAATATAATATATGTGATTAATAAATATAATAAATAAATATAATAATTAAGTAAAATTAATAAATATTCGTAAATTTGTTTAATTTTTAGCGGCTCTACATATATTATTTTTAATTGTTTTACTTTAAACTTATAAGGTTTCCTTATCCTTCGTAAAGAATTTGACTTAAAAAAATCCTTCTTATAAGGTTTAAAAAAAAAAGTCCTTTATCGGCCAAGACCTTATGAGAGGAATAGGGAGGAAAACCCCATGGGGCCCCCACCCCATGGAGCAGCCTAAACGAAAGTCAACTTGACTTCGAATCAAGCGATTGTAATAAGCTGTATAAGAACAAAGACCAAAGGTTTAATTCTTTGCGTAGGTCACTAATGTAAAAGCACTTAAAAAGATATGTCGTATAAAAGCCTGACTCTAAGGCTAGACCTTATGGTCTTTACAAAGAAGTGCAAAAAAGATAAGTGGAAAGCTCGTTGATTGTTCTAGCTAAAAGATATGTGCCTTCTTATAGAAGATAGGTCCGTTTAGTATGGCTCTAGTGGCCATAGCAGGTGCTCCATCAGGCAGGGTGTTTACATTACGTATAGCAGCTTAGCTGCTTTACGTATTACGTAAGGCAGCGACATGCGTTATTTGTAGCAGCGACGTGCGTTACGTAAGGCAGCGGTGTGCGTTACGTATAGCAGCCTTACGTAAGTTACGTGTGGCAGCTTTACGTAAGTTACGTATAGCAGCCTTACGTAGATTACGTGTGGCAGCCTAACTGCTTTACGTATTACGTAAGGCAGCGACGTGCGTTACGTGTAGCAGCCTTACGTAAGTTACATGTAGCAGCGACGTGCGTTACGTATAGCAGAATTAATAGCGATAGCTGAATTAGGCTTAGCTGTTGTACATAAATTAAACGGGCCGACTTGTTCCGAAAAAAGTTCAATAGATTGATATAGAATAAAAGTCTTAGCACGCTTACAAATCTTGCCAGAACCGTATAGAATAGCCTCACGTGATTAGATGATTAACCACTACAACAACTACTAGATTACTCATCACCACCATAACTACTAGAATTTATCTTGGGTCACCGTTGGTGACGTGACAATTAAGCGGCTAGACTCGGCAATTCGTATTCAATTTCATCGGTATTTGCTTTAATTTTAGCTCGCTAATACTTCTTTTTATTAAAACAAAAGTAAACGTAAAAAACTTAATTAAATAAAGATTAAAAGTTATAATATTAATTTAATTAATTAAAAGCATAATAAAATAAATTCTTATTTAATTCGTTTTAAAACCGTGCTTGCTAAGTCTTAAGCTATCAATTTAAAAAAAGCTTTCTTACTCTTTAAATTAACAGCTCTGCACTTTATCAATAAAGACTGCGCTACACTTTGCTAATAGCGACGAAATTGCTAAACGGTTATTATAAAGCTTGAATTTATACTACTAACAAAATATAAATATTTAAATGAAATAAAAGCTTATTTATACGTGCTAACGTGCTAATTGCCGAGTGACCTTCTTTATCTTTTTATCGGTAATCGAAACGTATCTATCGCGAAGTATATTATTATTTTCTTTTTCGTCTTTTCGCAAATTAAATTCTTTATAAACTTCTTCGTTTAAATTGAATCTTTTATCAACTTAATCGGTATTTAAGTATTTACTATTATTAAATCTAGCTATAAAAAAGCGGCTTGCGTAACAAGATTATCCGCGTAAATGCTTTGCTTCTTTTTAAAATCGATTAATGAATTGCTTAACAAATTAAAAAAAAGAAAAAGTACTATTTATTTATAAGATTCTTTCGCATTTTGGCCTATCGAGTTTTCTTTTTAGTTTTTAATACTTAAGAATATTTTAAGGTTTTCTTTTAAATTACAAAAAGCTGATTAACGGCCGCTTAATCTCGTCTTTTAGCTTTTCGAAGCTTATCTGCTTAAAGATCTTATTTCAACTTTATTATACGAGCATTAGCTTTTATCGTATAAAAATTAATTGATAATTAGCTTTTCTTAACTTCCTTTTTTAAAGAAAATTAATAAATTAATAAAAGTTAAAATACTACTATGGAAGGGAAGAGCTCCGACATATATCCAACGTCAAATCAAGAGATATATATAAATATAGCTATAATAAAATCGTAAATGAATAAAAAAGGAAAAGGAGGACGATCGAAGGACACTCGAATGTATGCTATAAGTACGTGTATTATATTATATAATAATATAATGCTAGTTTAAAAAAGAACCAACTACTCGTTTATATAAAAGCTTGCACGTGACTTAGCTACGTACTTAACAAAGCTAAAGCATGCAGCGCACTTACGTAACAAAAGTGCTTAGCATCAATATTATATACATAAACAAAACAAATATAAAGCTTTAACTCTATTATATACGTTTTTCCTTCGAATCAAACTCGCTTTCGAATCACCTTTTATCAAAGTAGTAAAGTTAAGTTTGTAAAACGAGCATATAATCGAATTGCACGATCGCAATATAATCTTAAAGTATTACTTAATAATATATCGCCGGATCGGTATTAATACGAAGCGTATATAATATAATAAAAAAGATAAGAATAGCAACGAAAATACAAGATAATCTTCCGAGTTTAATTTCTTTTTATATCTTTTATAGCATTTTTATTTAACTATAAGAACAATATCAACTTAAGCGTTAGTATTATCGTTAAAATAAGCGTGCGCCGGTTTAAGCGGTCAAATAATAACGCATCGCCGAATCAATAATAGCGCGAGGCTTAAAGCGGTAACGTAATAAAGAAAACAAAAGCGGCAATATATACTTAAAGTCTTATTATAAATAATACTTTCTTTTTATATTAATCTTATACTTTTTTATCTTTCTTTTAGCATTACCACTTATTAACTTTATCTTTTATTATTATATTTTCGATCTGCTTTCGATGCGTAAGCTACGCAAATAAAACTATCGATAATGCCGCGAATCGATGCATCTTTTTTTCCGATACTTTTATTAAATGCAAGCGTTGCTATACTATTAAATCAACTTGCATCTTCGTAAATTATCTTACTTTCCGTCTTATATTCGTTTTGATTCCGATTCAATAGCTCTTCGCAAAAGTCGTTAATATCGGCATAATTTTGATAAATGCGATAACGGCTATAAATAATAAAATTAAAACGGCCGACGACGTTTTTCGTAAAAGTATAATTGCAAATAACTTTTTTATAAAAACTCGCCGCGCTTTTGCTTTGCGTATTAATAATGCTTCTTTCCTTTTTCGAGCCCGTATCGCCGCTATTGCTTTTGCCGCCGTTAATATTAAAAGTCTTTTAGCTAGCTTAAGTCTCGTTTCGGCGTTGCGCTTATTTGCCGCCGCTACTACCGCCGATTTAGCTTCGCTAAACTTACTACGTTAAATCTTAGTTGTAATAAATCGAAATAATACCTTGCTAAGTAACTTTTTTAACCGCGTAAGTATATATTACGAACCTTTTATAATTCTTTTTCGATTTAATTACGATAAATTACCGAAAAGTCTTCGTCTCGCTTATCTTTATCATCGCTATCGCTATCATCTTTTACACGTCTTGCTTTTCTTGCGCCTTTTGCTCTTTTTACGCCTCTTGCGAAAAAGCTTCGCCGAAATGCTCGCTAAGCTTCTATTCGCGGCAATACCGATAGTTCTTTTTCGCGAGGTTTTAGCTATAGCAATACTCGTAGTTTTTTAAAAAGTTCGAATCGTAATAACATCGATAAGACTTCGAAAAGTAAAAGCAATACTTAAAGTGCTGCGGAAGGTTTTCGTACCATTTTATCTAGCTTTAAATTATAAGATCGAAAAGGTTTTTATCGCGTATCGGCAGCTTGCTAAGTAATTAATATAATAGATTTTTTATATGCTTTTCTTAATTAGCTTTCGAGTAAGGTCCGCTTTATATATATAATATGCTCGTATATAATAAATCGAAAGCATATAAGTATGATAACGTAAAGCTTTTTAATATAAAAAAGAAAATAAAAAGAGTATAAAAAAAAGAAAAACAAAAAAAACTAAACTTAAATAAAAAAAAAAAAAAAAAAATCAAATCTAAACTCGTTTTCCTTTTACGTATAATTATGATTTTATAACTTAATCACTTTTTATTGCTTTTTTATTACTGCTCACAAAGACTCTTGCGTATTAGCTCCGTTGCTTTTTCGTAAAGCTAAGTAATCGAATAACAAATCTATTTAAGCGCTTAATTTAAAAGCCGAACTCGGCTACTTTATTTAATAAAAACTATTTTAAAAATCTTTTTGTTTAAAGCTTAAAGCGAAGTAATAACGCTTCGAAAGTGTATCGCACGTAAAACTTTTTTAATCGATTGCTAGCAAATGTTTTATTTAGCAAAGCTCCGTCCTTTTTTAATTCTTTTAATTTATAATATCTTTTTATATTTACCGACGAAATTTAATAAAAGCTAAGCTATCGAAAATCTAATTTCTTAACGTTAGATATATTTACTTTACGTACCGAATCGTGCTTAAAAACTAAGTCACTTATTTTTAAAAGTCTAATTCGAAAGTTCTTTTTATTATTAAAAGCATCTTTTCTTTTTTAACGGTAACGAGTTTTTTTAAGTATAACTTCCGTAGCGTTTTCGTTTCGCATTCGAAACTAACGTGCTTTTAACTCGATAAGCTTAATACGATTAGTTATTAGCTTTTAAAATAACGTAGCTTAAAATTAGATTCGAGTTTTAATCGAAAGCATTGCTTTTTTACTATACATTATATAAAAAAAAGTAAATCCGATAAAAGTATGCATTAAAATGCGGTCGGCGAATAAAACGGCTAGCAATTGCGCAATTTAATCGATGCTTTTAAGCTTACTTAATGCGTCTTTAATTAATTCGTAGCCGCGTTTTATTATTTTATTCGCTTAAAAGTAATATGCTAAGATTACGACTCGATTGATTTTTTAATTATTAAGTAAATCGATTACTTTTTTTTTAAATTCCGAACTTCCGTCGACTATTAATTAAAAGAAAATCTTATAATAGCAAATAATATCTTTTTAAATAAACTTAGTTATTAAAAGCGAATCTCGAATCCGAATCGCTTTCGCTTTAACTTATCTATTTATATTATCTTTAATAATAATTAAATAGCTTTTATTATTACGTGCAAGTAAATAAATAATATCGATAGCTTAACGTTTTATTAAGCTATTAGATCGGGTAAAATGCAATAGCTTTTCGAGCTTATTAACTATTTAATGCTAGCATTCTTTATAAGTTTTAACGAATCGTTTAACGTCCGTATAGCATTTATTTTAAAAGTAACGTTAAGAAACACGGTAATAAGTTGATTTACGGCTTTTATAATTATTTTTATCGTAATAAGCCGTAATAATATCCGTTTTAATCGAAAATTTATTAATTATTAATCGAAAAAAAAGACTTTTCGTCGAAAGTCTTTAAAGCTTTTTATCGTTTACTTCGTACTTAATAGCTTCTTTTTTAAACTTACGGCATTTTATTTTATTTAAGTCTTTAAATCTTTGCAAAATCGTTAAGAAAATAGCTATTCGAATTGATTTTAAAAAGTATTCGATTAAATTTAAAAAGCTTTCGTAATCGTAATCGTTATTAAATTCGTTTAAGTTTGCATTTTCCGCTTTTTTTAAGCGTTAAAATATATCTTTAAAAATAGATTAGCGAATATTTATTAAAAAGTCCGTCGAAAGTTTTTTAAAACCGTCTCGAGCTTTAATAAGTCTTAAGTCGGCTAATAAGCTATTATCGAACTTATTTTTATCTTTTTCGCTTAAATCATCGAAATGCTATAGCCGTCTCGATAATGCATTAATAACGGTATAATCTTTATCGAAAATATATCGGACCTTAAAATCGAAAAGATTAATTTAAATTAGCTAGCGTATAATTAAAGCCGAAAGTATATCGATAGCTTTTCGTCGAAGCTAAGTAACGAATACTTTAGCGTTAATTTCGAAAATAAAATGCATTTTAATAATTTATAACTTAAATTTCTTAAAAACTTTAAATACTCCGCGGCACTTTCGTTTAATAGCGTTATAATTCCGTTTTGCTTCCGTTTAAGCTTCGAACTCGTATCGAGCCGGTTGCATTTTATTAAAAGTAATTTTACGTTAGCTAATATATCTTTTTTATCTTTTTAAATTAACGTTCGTTTTTATTATTATTTCTTTATTTTAATTTTCGTAATCGATTTTAATTAAAACCGAAGCCGTCGTTAAAGCGTCTTATAGCATTCGTATAGCCTTCGAATGCGCTTCGGTTTATTATTAATCTATATCTTTTTTTATAAAATTATAAAAAAAGTTAGCAATATATACGAATCTTTTAATTTAAATACGAAATGCAAAAGCTTAAAAATCTTTTAATTTCAATAACGTTTTCGAAAGTTTTTTAATTATTAATTTTAATAACTTTATTCGTAACGGGTTCCCGACCTTTCGAATTGTATACGAATCTTATTATATTTATCTTATCTCGACAAAACTATAATTTTTTTTCGATTATAATATTAACGCGCTTAATCCGTTTTAAAGTCTTATCGATATTTTAAATATATTCGAATACGAATCGGCGTATATTCGAAAATGCTTTTTCGTTAAAATAATCCGTTTATAATCCTTTTACTTTAATATCGTCGATAAATAATATAAAGACTTTAAATTGTAAAAGCTTTAAGATAAGATTAATTATTCGAACGAATTAAGCTATTGAGTTTATAATACTTTGCGAAAAAATAATATATCGAAAGAGACTTAACAGTATAAAAAAAGCGGTAAGGTTTTTATTCGATTAATAAAGTGTTTGCTAATTATAGCTCGAATAAAGGTCGATTAAGCTAGCTATTTAATAACTAAAAAACTTTTTAGCAAACTCATTTATAATTAAAAGTAGATTAGCGTTTTTTCGTATAATTGCATTAAGTAGAATTGCTGAATTGATAAGTCTATATTAGCCCGGCTGCTTTTTAACTATTAAAAACTATTAATTCCGGTACGGTCTTTCGTAATACTTTAAAACTCTTTTATTAAGCTTATTTTAAAGCATTTTAATAAAAATAAGTTATAAAGCTTTCGAACACGAGTAATTAAGAGCTTGCTAAGCCGTATATAAAATAGTTTTAAGTTTAATCGGTAGTAAAACGTCGTTGTAAAACTTATCGCACTTTTACTAAGCGAATACGATTAATTTTTTTTGCTTAATATTATTTTTTTAAATAAATCTTTTTCTTTAAGCCGTAAAGTATTACCGATATCTAAGTTCGCTATGCGTTCGAGTGTGATTCGAAAGCTTTTCGATATATTAATAATACGCGGAAAAAAGTATTATTTATATTCTTTTACTTGCTTTTATAACGTATCTTTAGCCTTCGATAATTTATATTAATCAACTTTGCTACTTAGTGCTGCTTTTACGCCGTTTGCTTCGTTAATTAATTTAATCTTTTTATCTTTAGTCTTATATATGCCGAATACTTTAATCGAGTTCGAAAAAATCTTTTTTTAAGTCCGATAAAGTATCGAATTTTAATAATCGATATAATCGTAATAATAAGTCATAAAGTTATTAATGCTAATAGCATTTATTTAGCAAGTTATTAAAAGATCGCATTTTATAAAAATAAAAATATCGATAAATTGCTTTTAAGTAATAAAGTCGTCTTTTTTTCGATATTATAACGTTTCGCTTTCGAAATTAAGCGAAAAGCAAAAAGCTTTTAATATATCGACTTCGGCGCTTTTAACGAGACTAATTATTAATTTTCCGAGTCGCTGCTATTATTATTCGAAGACTCATCGTAATAAATAAAGCTTATACTCTGCTCTTTTAAGCGATCGACGGCTTCGTCGTATTAATTCGTTTTATTATTTACTTTAGCTTAAGTAACTTAGCTTATAAACAAATTAATAATTATTATAATAATAAAGCTATTTTTATAATCCGAAAAGTATCGGAAACCGATTTTCGCTTTACGTATAAAAAAGTAATCGAATATAAGTCGAAACTTTAGCGAATTTATAACGTAAAATCGAGTACGAATCGTAACACTTTCGATATTAATAAATATATTATCGGCGTATTCGATAAAGCGCGATAGTAAATCGATAATTATTCGAAGGCTTATCTTTTAATTATAAGCTATAAAAACTTCGAATTTAACCGCGGCGTTATAAATAATAACGCTAACCTTTGCACTTATATCGAATATAGCTCGCGTATTAATATTAAAAGACTATTCGAATATATTAATAATAACTTTAAAAGTTAGCGAATGATAATAAGAGTATTTAAAAAATAATTAATTAAACGTCGAAGCTAAATCGATTTCCGTTAAAAAAAGTTTTATATCATTTTCGATTGCGGTCCGTAAAGTACGCCGATTTTTACGAATAAATTAATCGAAAAAGAAGTATTAAAACTAAAAAACACCGTAAAACACGGCTATAAAGAAAGTCGAAATAAAGCCGATAATAAAAATAAAGCAAAACCGCTTTTAAATCGAAAAAGATTTAAATGCTTAAAGCGTAATGCGTCGGCGATGCTTAATCTAGCTGTTACGAATATTCTTTTGCAATTAAAGCTTAATTATTTAAAAGAATTTAAATAAGCGTTTAAGCTAAGACCGCTAAGCAATAGTATCTTTATATAAAATCCGTTTTAATCGAGCAAAGACTTATATAAGATCTGCTTTACTAATGATTCGGTTGTTAATCGAAGTAATAAAAAAAAAAAGAAAAAATAAATTCTTACGATAAAGCGCTTTATCGATAAAGCGATTCGTAACTTTGCAAAATAAATCGCTATTAAATGAAAAGATATTACTTTTTCTTTAAATAAGTCGTTAAAGCTTTAAAACAAATTCGTTTCTTATCGGATTATCCGTCGCTTTCGATATAAGCTTGCTATTTATAATCAAGCAATCTTTCGAAGCTTTCGCAACGCTAATCGTAGCTTAAAAGCAATTAATAGCGCTTTCGCTAATAAAGGTTTATTAAATTATCTTATCGATTATACTTTCGAAAAAAAATCGTTTAAAAGTAAAAAGAATAGCGAAAAACGCAATAGTTTTATTAAAAGTTAAGTTCTTAAGTAAATCACGCTCTTTTAAAAGCTTAATACGAGTCGCTTTATAGTTTATTTTTAAAGAAAAGATCATTTTGCTAAAACTTTTATATAATTTAATAATCTTAAAAAGCTTAGCTTTAAGCTTAAGTGCAGCTTTAAAAGCTTTTAATAGCGTAACGAGCAGATTCCGTAGATCTTCCGGTCGTAAAACGTTTCGGTTTAAAATCGCGGTATAAGCGAGCTCGAATTTATTTATTTTTATTAGCTTAGCGAAAGTAACTTTAAGTTAATTATAAGTAAATTAAACTTTTGCTTTTGCCGAAAGAGCGTTTTTTAACGAGTATAACGTAACTCGAAAAGCCGCGTTGCGCGCTCGAGTCTTTACTAATGCAATAATAGCTTTCGTATTAAATACGTAAGCATATGAATTCGCTAATATAATGCATTATTAGCGAATCATATCCGAAGTATTAAAGTCGTTAATACGAAAAGCTTTCGTATTGCCGCTATTAATTGCTCGAATAAACGCTTTAGTACGTTTCCGTGCAACTTTTTTAATAGATTTTCGTTATGCTTTTAAAGCTTTATAATAACGCTTAAGATTAAGATTATTTATTATCTTACGAACTTTTTTTAAAACTTGCTTGTACTTAAAAGTATCGTTTCGAAATTAAAACGGAATCGATAATATTTCTTTTTAATACGGTTTTATATATATTAAGTCCGCTTCGTTAAAATAAAAAGCTAGCTTGTATTAAAATATAAACAAATAATATTGATTTTAATATTTATAAAGCTTTTATTAATAGTTAAATAAGTCAAAAGTCTATTAGCATTAATAGAAAATGCAAATAAAATCGTTTAACGACCGTTTCTTTTTCGATATAGCGTAGCTTCGATTCGAATAAATATCGGCTATATTAATCTCGTAAACTCGATGTAATGCGATCTCTTAAGTCTCTTTATATTAAGCAGCTTTTAATAAGTTTATATAAGCTTCTTTCGGTACGAAAGCGAAGCTATCGATAAGTCTTAAGTAAATATTAACTTTCGCTAGCTATTTTATAAAAGCTTTAATTTTTAAATTAAAGTTGATAAATAAAGTAATCGAATTTGCAACGATAATGCTTGCGCAGTAAAAAGAAAAGGTATAAGTATTATCGGAGTAAGTATTATAAAAGAATAAAACGTATAAGTTTCGCTTGCTTTCGAAAATAATAAACGATATTTAAAAACGAGAGTTTTCGTTTTAATAAAAATTATAGCGAGAAAAAGCTTCGAAGATCTTAACGTAGCCGTATTTTTTAATCCGCTTCGTAGTAATCTATTCTTGCTTAATTAAATCGCTTATTATAATATATATTATATTATAAGTTTGCAAATGATTTTCTTTAAGTTTAACGTTTTTTTAAGTCCGATTCTGCATCGATAATAATAAGCAACTAAAAAACTTTTATTTTAATTGTTTATCGGTAATATTTTTATTAACGAAGCAAGCAAAGCTCGTAAAGTTAAATTGTCGAGTAAATTATAAAAGCTTCGCTTTAAAAGCTTTTTCTTTTATTATTTACTTATTGCTTAAGTCGTTTAAAAAGCTAATATTATTTTTTTACTTAACTAAGTCGAAAGCTTTATATTTTTTTTTGATTACCGATTTAAAGTCGTTTTAAGTTACTTTCGGATCCGAAAAGCCGCTAAAGCTTTCGATATTATAACGTATATTATACTCGAAAAAACTAAAAATATTATATTTAACAAAGCATTGCTTTTTTTCCGAATCGATAACGATATCGTAATTTTTAAACGCTCGTTCGAACTAACGAATATAATTCGTAATATTAGCTTTATCGAAAGCAAGCATTTTAAAAGCTTTAAGTTTAAAAAAAAGTTTACGAATACTTACGTAATTCGAAGCATTTATAAGAAGTGAAAAAGCTTAAATCTTTTTCATTTCGTTTTCGATTAGCTTACGAATAGCATCTTCGTTAAATCCGAAATTCTTTTAAGTCGAAGAAGTCATAGCTTTTTTTAATTTCCGAAAGCTTTAACGTAAGCTTGTTAAATTAAGTTAATAAATATCGATTAAAGTATAAAAGTATTTCGAAACGGATGCGAAAAAAAAACGAGAATAATATAAATGTAAATGAATAATAAAAATAAAATAAATACAATTTATAATAAATATTAAATATATAAAGAAATGTTATAAAAATATAAGATCTCGATGCGTCGAAAGTGATTTATTAAAGAATCGAGTATCGATCGCGTCGAGCTAAATAATCGAAATTAAATCGATATAATAAACGATATTAATAATACATTTAACTTTATAACGTAAAATCCGTAATAAGCGGAAAAGTAATTATCGAGATTAAGTATATCGAAATAAAAACGAAATCGAGTAATAGTCGAGCTTTCGTGCAAGCATATAACTTGCTTTTAATATAATACGATATTAAAACGGTTCCGAATTGCATAACATTTATTTCTGTTTATCGTATTTTTTATTTGCTAAAGCGAAAAATATTCGAAAGCAATTTAAAGTCTTTATGCGTAATTTCCGTTGCGAAATAAATATTAAATTTTCAACTTTTTAAGCTTAGCGTAGTATTTCCGGTACTTAATTACTGCTTACTTTTTTTTAAAAAAAAAAGCAATAAACTCGTATTAAAAACGATATTAAATCGAAAAAGTAAAGTATATTAAACAAATAATACTTTAAGCGTATCGCTATGCAAAATAGTTTAAGTAAATAATACTTTATAAATACCGAATTAAACTTTAGCTAGCTCGATCTTCGAATTAAAATAACGACTTTTTAAATAGTACTTATCGAGTATATCGAATAATATACTCGACGAATATAAATCGAAGAAAAATCGCTTTTAAAGCAATAGCCTCGAAGCTTATATGCAAAAGCACTTGATTATTAGCTTAACGTATATCGAATACTTTTCGAAAAAGCATCGCAAAAGCATATAGCTAATAGCTTAGCGTATAACGTAAACTTTGAATATATAACTTTTCGTAAAAAAAAAAAATTTTAAAAAAGTATAAAAACCAACTTTTAATTCGATTCTTTGCGTAAGTCATTAAATATATATAAAAAAAAAGAGCTTCGATATATATCTAACGTCAAATTAAAAGATATATATAAATATAATTATAATAGAATCGTAAGTAAATAAAAAAAGAAAAAAAAACGATCGAAAGACACTCGAATATATATTATAAGTACGTATATTATATTATATAATAATATAATGCTAGTTTAAAGAAGAACCAACTACTCGTCTATATAAAAGCTTGCACGTAACTTAATTACGTGCTTAATAAAGCCAAAGCATACAGCGCACCTACGTGACAAAAGTGCTTAGCATCAGTACTATATACATAAACAAAACAAATACAAAGCCCCAACTCCACCATACTACGTAAAAAAAATACGTACTTTACGCTTGCTAAAGTTTCTTAACATCGGATTGCTTACCGCTACGATTGCCGTTGTATTAGCCGCATCTTACGAAAAACGATTTTAACTAATAAATAAATTAATAAATAAATTAATAAATAAATTAATAAATAAATTAATAAATAAACTAATAAATAAATCAATAAATAAATTAATAAATAAATTAATAAATAAATTAATAAATAAATTAATAAATAAATTAATAAATAAATTAATAAATAAATTAATAAATAAAAAGATAATTTTTACCAGGGCAAAGGACCAAGTTCTTTGTAATGTCACCAACGGGCTAATTACTCGATTATAAAAATCTTTATATATTTAAGTAAATTATAAAATAAATAACAATAAAAGTTAATTAAATATAAATATGAAGGTAATATGGTGGAGTTGCGGCTCTGTATTTGTTTTATCCATGTATATAATACTGATGCTAAGCACCCTTATCACGTAAGTGCGCTGCATGCTTTAGCCTTGCTAAGCACGTAGTTAAGTTACGTGCAAGCTTTTATATAAACGAATAATTAGTTTTTCTTTAAACTAGCATTATATTATTATACAATACAATACACGTACTTATAGCACACATTCGAGTGTTTTTCGATCGTTTTCTTTCTCTCCTTTTATTTACTTACGATTTTACTATAGCTATATTTATATATATCTTTTGATTTAACGTTAAGTATATATCGAAGCTCTTTTTTTTTATATATATTTAATAACTTACGCAAAGAATCGAATTAAAAATTAGTTTTTATATCTTTTTTAAACTTGCTTTTTTTGCGAAAAATTATATATTCGAAGTTTACGTTATACGTTAAGCTATTAACTATATACTTTTGCGATACTTTTTCGAAAAGTATTCGATATACGCTAAGCTAATAGTTAAGTGCTTTTGCATATAAGCTTCGAAGCTATTATTTTAAAAGCGATCTTCTTTTAATTTATATCCGTCGAGCATGCTATTCGATATACTCGATAAATACTACTTAAAAAGTCGTTACTTTAATTCGAAGATCGAGCTAACTAAAGTTTAATTCGATATTTACAAAGTTTTATTTATTTAAGCTACTTTGCACGGCGATACGCTCGAAGCATTATTCGTTTAATATACTTTACTCTTTCGATTTAATATCGATTTTAATACGAGTTTATTATTTTTTCTTCTTTAAAAAGATAAGCAATAGCTAAGTACCGGAAATACTACGCTAAGCTTAAAAGGTTAAAAATTTAATACTTATCTCGCAACGAAGATTACGTATAAAAACCTCGAATTGCTTTCGAATATTTTTCGCTTTAATAAATAAAAAATACGATAAGCGGAAATAAGTGTTATGCAATTCGAAACCGTTTCGATGTCGCATTATATTAAAAGCAAGCTATATGCTTGCATAAAAGCTTAATTATTATTCGACTTCGTTTTTATTTCGATATACTTAATCTCAGCAATTATTTTTTTATTTATTATAAACTTTACGTTATAAAGTTAAACGTATTATTAATATCGTTTATTATATCGATTTAATTTCGATTATTTAGCTTAACGCGATCGACACTTAACTTTTTAATAAATCATTTTCGACGCATCGAGATCTTATATCTTTATAATATTTCCTTATATATTTAACATTTATTATAAATTATATTTATTTTATTTTTATTATTTATTTATATTTATATTTACATTTATATTATTTTAATTCTTTCTTTGCATCCGTTTCGAAATACTTTTACACTTTAATCGATATTTATCAACTTAACTTAACGGCTTTACGTTAAAGCTTTCGAAAATCAAAAAAAGCTATGATTTCTTCGATTTAAAAAGACTTCGAACTTAACGAAGATATTACTCGCAAGCTAATCGAAAACGAAGTAAAAAAGATTTAAGCCTTTTCACTTTTCGTAAATACCTTAAATTACGTAAGTATTCGTAGATTTCTTTTTAAACTTAAAGCCTTTAAAATGCTTGCTTTCGATAAAGCTAATATTACGAACTATATTCGCTAGCTCGAACGAGCGTTTAAAAACTATAATATCGTTATCGATTTAAAGAAAAAGCAATGCTTTGCTAAATATAATATTTCTAGCTTTTTTAATTATAATATACGTTATAATATCGAAAGCTTTAACGGCTTTTCGAATCCGAAAGTAACTTAAAACGATTTTAAATCGATAATTAAAAAGAAGTACAAAGCTTTCGATTTAATTAAGTAAAAGAATAATATTAGCTTCTTAAACGACTTAAGCAATAAATAAATAACAAAAGAAAAAGCTTTTAAAGCGGAACTTTTATAGTTTATTCGATAGTTTAACTTTACGAGCCTTGCTTGCTTCGCTAATAAAGATATTACCGATAAGCAATTAAAATAGAAGTTCTTCGATTGCTTATTATTATCGATGCAAAATCAAATTTAAAAAAACGTTAAATTTAAAAAAAATCACTTGCAAACTTATAATATAATATATATTATAATTAATAACTTAATTAAGCAAGAATAAATTATTACGAAACGGATTAAAAAATATAGCTACGCCGAGATCTTTAAAACTTTTTCTCGCTATAACTTTCATTAAAACGAAAACTTTCGTTCTTAAGTATCGTCTATCATTTTCGAAAGCAAGCGAAACTTATACGTTTCGCTTTTTTATAACATTTACTTCGATAATACTTATGCTTTTCTTTTTTATCGCGCAAGCATTACCGTTGCGAATTCGATTATTCCGTTTATCGATCTTAATTTAAAGATCGAAGCTTTTATAAAACAGCTAGCGAAAGTTAATATTCACTTAAGACTTATCGACAGCTTCGCTTTCGTATTAAAAAAGGCTTATATAAATCTATTAAAAGCAGCTTAATATAAAAAAACTTAAAAGATCGCTTTGCATCGGGTCTACGAAATTAATATAGCCGATACTTATTTAAACCGAAGCTACGTTATATCGAAAAAAAAACGGTCTTTAAACGATTTTACGTGCATTTTCTATTAATGCTAATAGACTTTTAATCTACTTAGCTATTAGCAAAAGCCTTATAAATATTAAAATCAATACCACTTGTTTATGCTTTAATACGGACTAGCTTTTCATTTTAATAAAGCGGACTTAATATATATAAGATTATATCGAAAAGAAATATTATCGATTCCGTTTTAATTTCGAAATAATACTTTTAAATATAAGCAAGTTTTAAAAAAGGTTCGTAAGATAATAAATGATCTTAATCTTAAGCGTCGTTATAAAGCTTTAAAAGCATAACGAAAATCTATTAAAAAAGCTGCACGAGAATGCGCTAAAGCGCTTATTTAAGTAGCTAACGGCGGCAATGCGAAAGCTTTTCGTATTAACGATTTTAATACTTCGGATATAATTCGCTAGCGATGCATTACGTCGGCGAATTTATATGCTTACGTGTTTAATACGAAAGCTATTATTACATCGATAAAAACTCGAACGCGTAACGCGACCTTTCGAGTTACGCTATATTCGCTAAAAAACGCTTTTTTAATAAAAGCAAAAGTTTAATTTACTTATAATCAGCTTAAAGTTACTTTCGTTAAGCTAATAAAAATAAATAAACTCGAGCTCGCTTATACCGCGATTTTAAATCGAAACGCTTTACGATCGAAAGACTTACGGAATCTATTCGTTACGCTATTAAAAGCTTTTAAAGCTATACTTAAGCTTAAAGCTAAGCTTTTTAAAACTGCTAAATCATACGAAAGTCTTAGCAAAGTGATCTCTTTTTTAAGAATAAATTACGAAGCGATTCGTATTAAGCTTTTAAAAAAGCGCGATTTACTTAAAAACTTAACTTTTAATAAGATTATTGCGTTTTTCGCTGCTTTTTCTACTTTTAAACGATTTTCTTTCGAAAGTATAATCGATAAAATGATTTAATAAACTTTTATTAGCGAAAGCGTTATTAATTTCTTTTAAGCTACGGTTAGCGTTACGAAAGCTTTAAAAGATTGCTTAATTATAAATAATAAGCTTATATCGAAAGCGACGGATAATACGGCGAAAGACGGATTTGCTTTAAAGCTTTAGCGACTTATTTAAAAGAAAAGTAATATCTTTTTATTTAATAATGATCTATTTTGCAAAGTTACGAGTCGCTTTATTAATAAAGCGCTTTATCGCAAGAATTTACTTTCTTTTTCTTTTTTTGCTACTTCGATTTACGGCCGAATTATTAATAAAGCAAACTTTATATAAGTCTTTGCTCGATTAAAACGGATCTTATATAAAAATGCTATTGCTTAACGGTCTTAGCTTAAACGCTTATTCGAATTCTTTTAAATAATTAAGCTTTAATTGCAAAAAAAACATTTATAGCAATTAAATTAAGCACCGCCGACGTAATACGCTTTTCGCACTCGAAGCTCTTTCGATTTAAAAACGGTTTTGCTTTATTTTTATTATCGGCTTTATTCCGACCTTTTTTATAGCTATGTTTTATAGTGTTTTTTAATTTTAATATTTTTTTTTCGACTAGTTTATTCGTAAAGATCGGCGTACTTTACGGATCGCAATTAAAAGTGATACGGAACTTTTTTTAACGGAAATCGGCTTTACTTTAACGTTTAACTAGCTATTTTTTAAATACTTTTATTATTATTCGTTAATTCTTAAAGTTATCGTTAATATACTCGAATAATCTTTAATTATTAATGCGTAAGCTATATTCGATACAAGTGCAAAGGTTAGCGTTATTACTTATAACGCCGCGATTAAATTCGAAGTTTTTATAGCTTACGATTAAAAGATAAGCTTTCGAATAATCACTAATTTATTATCGCGCTTTATCAGATACGCCGATAACGTATTTATTAATATCGAAAGTGCTACGATCCGTATTCGGTTTTACGTTATAAATTCGCTAAAGTTTCGATTTATACTCGATTACCTTCTTATACGTAAAGCGAAAATCGGTTTCCGGTATCTTTCGGATTATAAAAGTAGCTTTATTATTGCAATAATTACTAATCCGTTTATAAGCTAAATTACTTAAGCTAAAGTAAGCGATAAAACGAATTAATACGACGAAGCCGTCGATCGCTTAAAAGAGTAAAGTATAAGCTTTATTTATTACGATAAGTCTTCGAATAGCAGCGGTAGCGACTCGGAAAACTAATAACCGGCTTCGTTAAAAGCGTCGAAGTCGATATATTAAAAGCTTTTTGCTTTTCGCTTAATTTCGAAAGCGAAACGTTATAGCATCGAAAAAAAGACGACTTTATTATTTAAAAGCAATTTATCGATGTTTTTGCTTTTACGAAATGCGATCTTTTAATAACTTATTAAATAAATGCTATTAGCATCGATAACCTTATGACTCGCTATTACGATCATATCGATTATTAGAATTCGATATTTTATTAAACTCGAAAAAAGATTTCTTTAGATTCGGCTAAAGTGTTCGGTATATATAAAACTAAAAATAAAAAGATTAAGCTAATTAACGAAGCAAACGGCGTAAAAGCAGTATTAAATAGCAAAGTTAATTAATATAAGCTATCGAAAGTTAAAGATACGTTATAAAAGCAAGTAAAAGAATATAAGCAATACTTTTTTCCGTGTATTATCGATATATTAAAAAGCTTTCGAATTATACTCGAACGCATAGCGAACTTAAATATCGATAATACTTTACGGCTTAAAAAAAAAGATTTATTTAAAAAAATAATATTAAGCAAAGAAAAATCAATTGCATTCGCTTAATAAAAATGCGGTAAGTTTTACGACGACGTTTTATTATCGATTAAACTTAAAATCATTTTACATACGGCTTAACAAGCTTTTAACTACTCGTATTCGAAAGCTTTATAGCTTATTATTATTAAAATATTTTAAAATAAGCTTAATAAAAGAGTTTTAAAGTATTGCGAAAGACCGTATCGGAATTAATAATTTTTAATAATTAAAAAGCAGCCGGGCTAATATCGACTTATTAATTTAACAATTCTATTTAATATAATTATACGAAAAAACGCTAATCTACCTTTAATTATAAATGAGTTTGCTAAAGAGTTTTTTAATTGCTAAATAGCTAGCTTAATTAACTTTTATTCGAGCTATGATTAATAAACATTTTATTAATCGAATAAAGACTTTACCGCTTTTTTTATACCGTTAAGTTTTTTTCGATGCATTACTTTTTCGCAAAATGTTATAAACTCGATAGCTTAATTCGTCCGAATAATTAATCTTATTTTAAGTCTTTTATAATTTAAAATCTTTATGCTATTTATCGACGATATTAAAGTAAAAAGATTATAAACGAACTATTTTAACGAAAAAGCACTTTCGAGTATACGCCGATTCGTGCTCGAATATATTTAAAATATCGATAAAATTTTAAAACGAATTAAGCGCGCTAATGCTATAATCGAAGAAAAATCATAATTTTATCGAAATAAAATAAATGTAATAAAATTCGTATGCAATTTAAAAAGTCGAAAACTCGTTGCAAATAAAGTTATTAAAATTAATAATTAAAAAACTTTCGAAAACGTTATTAAAGTTAAAAGTTTTTTAAGCTTTTGCTTTTACTTTCGCATTTAAATTAAAAGATTCGCATATATTATTAACTTTTTTTATAACCTTACGAAAAAAAATATAAATTACAAATAAATCGAAGCATATTCGAAAGCTATGCGAATGCTATAAAACGCTTTAACGACGGCTCCGGTTTTAATTAAGATCGATTACGAAAACTAAAATAAAGAAATAATAATAAAAACAGACGCTAGCTTAAAAAAATAAAGAAAATATATTAACTAACGCGAAACTACTTTTAATAAAGTGCAACCGGCTCGGTACGAATCCGAAGCTTAAACGGAAGCAAAACGGAATTATAACGTTATTAAACGAAAATGCTATAAAGTACTTAAAGTTTTTAAAAAACTTAAATTATAAATTATCGGAATGCATTTTATCTTTAAGATTAACGCTAAAATGCTCGTTGCTTAGCTTCGACGAAAAGCTATTAATATATTTTCGGCTTTAGTTATACGCTAGCTAGCTTAAATTAATTTTTTCGACTTTAAAGTTCGATATATCTTTAATAAAAATTATACCGCTATTAATGCATTATCGAAACGGTTATAGCACTTTAATAATTTAAGCGAAAAAAATAAAAATAAGTTCGATAATAGCTTGCTAATCGATTTAAAATTTATTAAAACTTAAAACGGCTTTAAAGAATCTTCGACGGACTTTTTAATAAATATTCGTTAATTTATTCTTAAAAACATGTTTTAACGCTCGAAAAAAGCGAAGATTGCAAACTTAAACGAGTTTAACGACGAATACGATTACGAAAATCTTTTAAACTTAATCGAATACTTTTCGAAATCAATTCGAATAGCTATTTTTTTAACGACTTTACGAAGACTTAAAGATCTAAACAAAGTAAAATGCTATAAGTTCAAAAGAAAAGCTATTAAATATAAAATAAACGATAAAAAACTTTAAAGACTCTCGACGAAAAGTCTTTTTCTTCGATTAATAATCGATAAGCTTTCGATTAAAGCGGATATTATTACGGCTTATTACGATAAGAATAATTATAAAAGCCGTAAATCGACTTATTATCGTATTTCTTAACGTTATTTTTAAAATAAATGTTATACGAACGTTAAACGATTCGTTAAAACTTATAAAAAATGCTAGCACCGAGCAGCTAATAAGCTCGAAGAATTATTGCATTTCACCCGATTTAATAACTTAATAAAACGCTAAGCTATCGATATCATTTATTTATTTGCACGTAATAGCAAAAGCTATTTAATTATTATTAAAAATAATATAAGTAAATAAATCGAAGCGAAAGCGATTCGGACTCGAGATACGCTTTCGGTAGCTAAGTTTATTTAAAAAAATATTATTTGCTATTATAAGATTTTCTTTTAATTAATAATCGACGGAAATTCGAAGTTTAAAAAAAAAGTAATCAATTTACTTAATAATTAAAAAATCAATCGAATCGTAATCTTAATATATTACTTTTAAGCGAATAAAATAATAAAACGCGGCTACGAACTAATTAAAGACGCATTAAGTAAGCTTAAAAGCACCGATTAAATTGCGTAATTGCTAGCCGTCTTATTCGCCGACCGCATTTCGGTGTATATTTTTATCGGATTCATTTTTTTTTATATAATATATAGCAAAAAAGCAATGCTTTCGATTAAAACTCGAATTTAATTTTAAGCTACGTTATTTTAAAAACTAATAACTGATCGTATTAAGCTTATCGAATTAAAAGCACGCTAGTTTCGAATACGAAACGAAAATGCTACGAAAGCTATATTTAAGAAAACTTATTATCGTTAAAAAAGAAAAAATGCTTTTAATAATAAAAAGAACTTTCGAATCAAACTTTTAAAAGTAAATGACTTGGTTTTTAAGCACGATTCGATACGTAAAATAAATATATTTAATATTAAGAAGCTGGATTTTCGATAGCTTAGCTTTTATTAAATTTCGTCGGTAAATATAAAAAGATATTATAAGTTGAAAAAGCTAAAAAAAGACGAAGCTTTATTAAACAAAACATTTATTAGCAATCGATTAAAAAAGTTTTACGTACGATATACTTTCGAAGCGTTACCGCTTCGCTTTAAGCTTTAAACAAAAAGATCTTTAAAATAGCTTTTATTAAATAAAATAGCCGAGTCCGGCTCTTAAATTAAGCGTTTAAATAAATTTATCATTCGATTACTTAGCTTTACGAAAAGGCAACGGAGCCAATACGCAAGAGTCTTTATAAGTAATAATAAAAAAGCAATAAAAAGTGATTAAGTTATAAAAGCATAATTATACATAAAGAAAAAACGAGTTTAGATTTGATTTTTTTGATTTTTTTTTTATTTAAGTTTGGTTTTTCTTATTTTCTTTCTTTTTATATTTTCTTTATTTTTTTCTTTGTATTAAAAAGCTTTACGTTATTATACTTATATGCTTCCGATCTATTATATACGAGCATATTATATATATAAAGCGGACTTTATTCGGAGGCTAATCAAGAAAAGCATACGAAAAATTTATTGCATTAATTACTTAGCAAACTACCGATACGCGATAAAAACCTTTCCGACCTTACAATTTAAGGCTAAGTAGAATAGTGCGAGAGCTTTCCGCAGCACTTTAAGCATTGCTTTCACCTTTCGAAGTCTTACCGATATTGCTACGACTCGAACCTTTCGAAGAACTACCGGTATTGCCGCGATTAAAAGCTTAGCGGGCACTTTAACGGAGCTTTTTTGCTTAAAGAAGTGCTAGCGATTATAAAAATAAAAATAAAAAAGACGGAGACTTTTCGATAATCTATTATAATCAGATCGGAAAGGAATTATAAAGGGTTCGCAATATACACTTACGCAACTAAAAAAGTTACTTAGCAAAGTATTATTTCGATCTATTGCAATTAAGATCTGACGCAACAAGTTTAGCGAAGCTGGATCGGCGGTAATAGCGGCGGTAAGTAAGCATAACGCCGGAACGAGACTTAAGCTAGCTAAAAGACCTTTAGCATTAGCGGCGGTAAAGAAAGCAGCGGCGATACGAGCTTGAAGAAGAAAAGAAGCATTATTAATTCGAAAGGCAAGAGCACGGCGGGTTTTTATAAAAAGATTATTTGCAATTATGCTTTTACGAAAAACGTCGTCGGCCGTTTTAGTTTTATTGTTTATAGCTATTATCGCATTTATTAAAACTATGCTAATATTAACGACTTTTATAAAGAGCTATCGAATCGGAATCAAAACGAATATAAGACGGAAAGTAAAATAACTTACGAAGATGTAAGTTGACTTGATAGCACGGCAACGCTTATATTTAATAGATTTATCGAAAAAAAAGATGCACCGACTCGCGGCATTATCAACGGTTTTGCTTGCGTAGCTTACGCATCGAAAGCAAATCGAAAACATAATAATTAAAAGAAATTAATAAATAATAAGTATTAAAAGAAAAGTAGAAAAGTATAAAGTTAATATAAAAAGAAAGTTAACTGTTTATAATAAGACTTCGAGTATATACTGCCGCTTTTGTTTTCTTTATTACGTTATCGCTTTAAGCCCCGCGCTACTATCGATTCGGCAATACGTTACTACTTAACCGCTTAAACCGGCGCACGCTTATTTTAACGATAATACTAACGCTCGAATTGATATTATTCTTATAATTAAATAAAAGTATTACAAAAGATATAAAAAAGAATTAAACTTAAAAGATTATCTTGCATTTTCGTTGCTATTTTTATCTTTTTTATTATATCATATACGCTCCGTATTAACACCGATCCGACGATGCATTATTAAGTAATACTTTAAGACTATATTGCGACCGTGCAATTCGGCTATATGCTCGTTTTGCAAGCATAACCTTACCATTTTAATAAAAAGTGACTCGAAAGCGAGTCTGACTCGAAAAAGAAAACGTATATAATAGAGTTGCGGCTTTATATTTGTTTTGTCTATGTATATAATATTAATGCTAAGCACTTTTGTTACGTAAGTGCGCTATATGCTTTAGCTCTGCTAAGCACGTGATTAGATTACGTATAAGCTCTTATATAAACGAATAATTGGTTCTTCCTTAAACTAGCACTACATCATTATACAATACAATATACGTACTTACAGCACACATTCGAGTGTCTTTCGATCGTCTTCCTTCTTCCTTCTTATTCACTTACGATTCTACCATAGCTATATTTATATATATCTCTTGATTTAACGTTGGGTATATGTCGGAGCTCTTCCCTTCCACAGTAATAACGTAAGAAATAATTTATTTAATGATTTATTATAAAAAAAAAACCTTTTCAAATCCTCTTTTTTATCGGAAAGACCTTAGACCCTTTTACAAATTACTTATATTTAATAATTCAATATAAGGGGGAGACCCCCTTAAACCCCTCTTTTTGCTAAGGAAATCTTATACCCTTTTGCGAATTACTTATATATAATAATTTATTACAAGGTGGAGACCCTTTTAAACTCTTCTTTTTATTAAGGAAATCTTATACTCTTTTCCGAATTACTTATATTTAAGGCAACGACGTGCTTTACGTGTGGCAGCCTTACGTAAGTTACGTGTGGCAGCCTTACGTAGATTACGTGTAGCAGCCTTACGTAGGTTACGTGTAGCAGCTTAGCTGCTATACGTATTACGTAAGGCAGCGACGTGCGTTACGTAAGGCAGCGGCGTGCATTACGTAAGGCAAAGACGTGCGTTACGTAAGGCAGCGGCGTGCATTACGTATGGTAGCCTTACGTAAGTTACGTGTGGCAGCCTTACGTAGGTTACGTGTGGCAGCTTTACGTAGGTTACGTATGGCAGCCTTACGTAGGTTACGTATAGCAGCTTTACGTAGGTCACGTGTGGCAGCTTTACGTATTACGTAAAGCAGCGACGTGCGTTACGTAAGGCAGCGGCGTGCATTACGTATGGCAGCTTTACGTAAGTTACGTGTGGCAGCCTTACGTAGGTTACGTGTGGCAGCCTTACGTATTACGTAAGGCAGCGACGTGCGTTACGTATGGCTGCTAGCAGAATCAATAGCGGTGGCTGAATTAGGCTTAGCTGTTGTACATAAATTAAACGGGCCGACTCGTTTCGAAAAAAGTTTAATAGATTGACATAGAATAAAAGTCTTGGCACGCTCAGAAATCCTGCCAGACCGGTATAGAATAGTCTCACGTGATTGGATGACTAATCAGTACCATAACTACTGGAATCTATCTTGGGTCACCGTAGGTGACAATTATAGATTTTTAAATCCTTTTTATTAAATCAAACTGATTTGTATTTGTAATAATACTTTTTATCAAATCAAGTTGATAAGCGGCTATGTTGAATAGTATTATAAGCAAGCTAAACGTTAAAAATAATTATTTATAGTAAAACTAAAAATAATAAAATAAAAATGTATTTTTAAAAATGAACTCGTACATTTTATTTTTAAAACATTTTAACGCGACCGCTAATGAATTTACGAAGTAATAAAGCAGCCGCAGCTAAAATAAAGCGGCCGCTTTGCGCAATTCTTACTTTATAAAATAAAGTCTGATTTCTTTTTATTATTACTTAATAATCAATTACAATCATCGCTTTCTTATTTGCTACGCTTTTAAATACAACGCTATTTATTACTTTATAAAGTCGTCTTTTTCTTATTTAAAATTATTAACTTACTAACCGTAAATTAAATTGTCGCGATTAAGTCTTTCTATTAATACCTTTAAATAGCTTTTCTATTAAACGAACCTTTACTTTCGGATTGACTTTTCTTTATCGATATACTAAGCACTACAGCTAAAAAAGATAACGCATGTTAAAATAAATTAATTAATAAAGCAATTAAAAATTAAACGATTAAAAGTCAAGCGGCTCAAAGTTAAGCGGCTGAAAATCAAGCGGCTAAAGGTTAAGCAAATATAAACGAAGCACAAGAAAGTTAAGCAGATATAATACGCGGCGAAATTATAGAAAAAAAAACTTAAATTTGCAAACTAAATAAAATAAGTTTATATTTTATTAATCGAAATATTATATATACTTTAAAAATTACTTAACGCAAATCTTTATCTTTAGTTTAATAAAGCTTAGTTAGCTACGGATACGCTAAACTTTATTTCTATTAAGCGCTGCGCTATTATAACTCGATAGCTATCCGGTTAATATTTAATTAATAAATTGATTAATAGATCAATTGCAAATAATTAATAAGCATTTACAGAAATTCTTAAAACCTCGCGCAATATTGCAAGTATATAATAAAGGACCGATTTATCTTCGTCCTTTTTTCGCTGAATTTTTTAAAGTCAAGCTAGTAAGTATTAATTACTTCATTAATTAATAATTGCTCATTTCTATTATTTTAAGTGACGCTCTTTAAACATTAACAAACTCTCGCGCAAATATAAATTAGCACTTATCATTTTTTAAACTTCGATTTAATAATGTTTTTAACTTACAATTAATAAATATTTATTAATCAAATTTTTCTTTAGCAAACGCAATTAAATTTACTCCGGCTAATTGATTCGAAATAAACAAAAGCATCGTTCTTAATAATACTAATATAAGTATTAACAGCTTTTAATGAGTTTAGTACTTTTAAAATTTATTTTTTCGTTCACTAATTATTTTAAAACTGCTAAGCTTTAAAAGCAATACAATAATCGACGAGCTAAGCAAATGCATCAGCTTAGCTTTAAAACGAAGATCCGTTTTATGACTTAAGTATTCAAAACAATTCTTTTATAGCTGCTAAACTTTCTTTTGCTTTTATTAGCAATCGCATTAAATCGCTTTCGCGCAAAAAGCTTTTAAAAAGTCTTTTACTATTTCAAGCTTAATTATAGCTACAAAAACCGCGACGAAGACGATACATTAATAATATAAATAAAGAAAAGCAAAGCGATAATAAAGAAAACTCAAATAAAAATAATGTTTTTTTTTCTTAATATAAAAAAGCTAAAAAATTACTTTCGACGGCTAAAGCTGCTCGCTCCGTTTTATCAGCTAGCAAATCACTTTTAACAGCTAAAGCTTTTTCTTATTAAAAATCTAAAAAAAGCAAGTATCTTAAGAAGTTTGCAATTGTTGCGAAAAAAAGAAGTCTAAGCTAACGAAAGCGCCGTCGCTATAAGCTAAAAAGTAAGTTTAATTAATTAACAAATTAATTCTTAAGTATAATTATTAATTTATATAAGTATTGCGTTAAGAAAGATCCGACGATATTAAAAAAGCATCGAGCTTCTTATCAAAAAGACTTCTTTTTAGCGTTTTGTTCGAGAGATTACTTACGATTTTAAATAAGACTTTAAAGTTCAACGCGATGCTTTAAAATATTTATAAAAAGCTTTAAAAGCATTTTTCGTAAAAGAGTTTAATAGTGAATACTTATATATTTATTTATTAATCGATTTACTAATCACTTTTAATAACGAACTTATATGCTATCTATGCGAAACGAATAATAATTTAAAGTAAAGATATAGCGTTGATTAAGAAATTGCGAGAAATCATAATTAGAAGTTTTATTTAATAATTTTAGTTTATTATAATATAATATATTATAATTATAAAGTATAATATATATAATCAATAAATATAATAAATAAATATAATTATTAAGTATAATTAATAAATATTCGTAGATTTTTTTTATTTTAAATGGTCTTATATATTATTTTTAGCTGTCTTACTTTAAACCTATAAGGTTTCCTTATCTTCCGTAAGCAATTTGACCTAAAAAAATCTTCTTTATAAGGTTTTTTTAAAAAAAGTCCTCTATCGGCCAAGACCTTATAGGAGGAATAGAGAGAAAAACCCCATAGGGCTCCCATCCTATAGAGCAGCCTAAAAGGGTCTAAGGTTTTCTTAATGTTGTGCGGAACAAGCATAGTTCTACCCAAGCTACATATGATATGTTATATGACTTCGCTTAGTAGCGCCTTTAGCATACTAAAGCTCTTAAGTATATGTATATAGATCTTGACGAGCTTCTTAAATAGAATATACTAAGCTTTATTTAATTTATAAAATCTCTTTTTGATTTTAGTGCTAATAAGCATTATAGTTAAAAGCTATATTCGCACTTACGAGCTATTTAGTTAGTTTTTAACAACTTTCGAATTAATCGAAAGCGGATTTTGCAAATTACTTTAACGCTACTTTGCTACAACTTTCATTTTGCAATCTGTCTTTTTTCAATTATATTTATTTTTTATAACTAACACTTATTACTTTTAAGAATTCTAATTAATTTTCAAAAGCTCTAATTATAAAGTCAATTGCTATAATAATAAACGATAAAGTAAAAGAGGTCTTTTTAATTAATAAAACGAACCTTATAAGTCGTAGCGACTTTTTAAGATAGATTACGAATTATAAATACTTTATTAAGCGCTTTAGCATAAAACAATACGCATCTCTTTGTATTAACGTAAAAGAATTTGTTTTTTTTATCGAGCAAATCAGATTAAAAACGAAGTCTGCTATAAAGATAGTAACGAAGCTTAATAACGAATAGTTTTAAGAATAAGACTGCTAACGAAAGGCTTAAAAAGAACTGCACTTAAGAGCTTTTGCAGACGATCTTAACAGACTTTTAAAGTTAAAAAACGCTGAGTTCGAAAACGTTTAAAAAGCGTATAACGATAATATAAAAAAATACAACTTCGTTATAAACAATTAAAAAGTCTTAAATAATAAAAGTAATCAAATTATAAACTAAATCAAAAAGACGGTTAAGAGCTTTATTCTCGAAGAAGCGATCTTAACGGCTTTAAAAAAAGACAATACTTTTATTTAATTTTTAATAAAAAAGCTTTAAGAAATATACTGTTTATCCGACTCGAGCTTTAAGCTATCGATAGCACGAGATTATAATAAATCTTTGCAAGTAGCTAAGCAAAAGAACGTCTTTTTAACGGTATAGATTAAAAAACACCGAGCTATTTATAAGTTAGCGAAGATAAACAACTTCTACAAGACGATAAGTATACTCGCGATAAAAGCATTCTTAAAAGCTATTAACGAAAAATAATTATTAACTTAAGCGTCGCTAAAGCTCGCAAAAGTTATTCGAAACGACGAGCTATCATTGCTTTAAAAGCGCATCTTTTACGACTACTTTAACTAATACGAAAGCTAAGTCGAAGAAAAGACTAGCAATTCGAACTTTAACTTCTTTAGCGTATTCGCTACTTTCGAAAATCAAACTACTCGTAGCATTTCCGAAAGTAATAAAGCTAACGATACTGCTTTTAAGCAATCCGGTAAACGCTTCGATAGCTTTAAAAGATTTGCTAAAGGTTTTAAGTGCTCGTACTTTAAAAAGAGAAACTATTATTAAAACGTAATCAAGTGTAAGATCTTTCGTTATTGCTTTAACGGTTTTAACGAAAGTAGATTCGCAAAGTTGAATCGAAATAATATCGTCGTTATAAAAAAAAAGCTTTAAAAGCTTAAGTTTAAAGCGCTTCGAAAAGAGATTACGAAAAAAAGTTAAGTATAAATTCAAATCGATAAAATCGTTTTAAAAAGCAAAAAGAAATAATCGAATAATAACGATAAGTTAAAATATTTTAAAAAAGTATTAGCAACTATTATCGATCTCGAGCTCTTTAGCACGCTCGATAATCTTGCTTTTAACGGTCTTTATAATACGGCTGATAATAAGCATTAGCTATTTAATAGCATTCTTTTCGATAATTGCGGCGCTACTTACTTTATTAACGATGAAAATCTCTTAAAGCTAAAGTTAATTTAACGCTTTCGCTTAACCGACTTTATCGAAGCTAAAACGAGTAGTCTTTTAATCGTCGAGCGAAATACTAAAGTCTTTAAAAGAGCTTTAAACGGACCAAATAAAGCTAAGACGAAGGATTTAAAATTAAAAAACGTCGCTATCGTTAAAAGGTTTAATATTAATATTATCTCGGAAGCTTTTTTAAGCAAAGCTAGCGTATAATACTCGAGATATAACGCAACTTTCCGCTATAAAAAAGTTAAAAAGAGCGTCGTATTAAAAAAGTTAAAAAAGAAGTTTAACTTTACGTTTTTTAAATATAAGCTATTTAATTATTCTTTGCTTTAATTGATTCGTAGCTCTTTTTACTTAATAATATTCTTTATAACTTAAAAGCGCTTGCAAACACGCTATAAATTTTAAAAGAGCAATGTCTTTCGAACTTTAAAAGAAGATTTATCGGTACTTTAGCATTTACAAATAAGTCATTTAAATAAAAAAGCGCTCGAAGCGCTAGCTTATAATACTAAAAGAGTAAGACTTAAAAGAATTATTAAAGTTGAATATAAAGTATATGTTATTACGCACGCTTAACAAGTTATATTTCGCCGTACGTTAAATAACAAAACAATTAAGCTATTTTACAAGATCGCTTAAGATCTATTCGACTTTTTTAACGGTTTTAACGAAAGCAAATAGTTATTAATAATTAAAGATAAATATAATAAAAAGCTATTCGGCTTTACATTAAAAGACAAGTTGCAATTAACGATTATAAAAGTGCTAAAAGAATTTAAAGCATAAACGAAACGCAAATACGGTCTTTTAATAGCTGTTATACGTTATAACAACGATTTTTTAATAATCGCAATTAACGTTATCAGCTTTATCGAATATCAAAGATAAGCGAAAAAAGTTGAAATCGAGTTAAAGCTTTTATTATCTTTTAATTACGAACTTAATAAAAAAGCCGAAAAAGCTAAAAAAGAAGTAATAAAACGGTTTATTAAAATAAAAGTAAAAGCAAAGCTTTTAAAAAAGCTTTAGCTTGAAACTATACTAGCCGTTATTTACTTTTATAATATAATACCGAAAGCGAAAAGCTTTATAAAAAGTCCGAATAAAGTATTATAACTTTAGTTTAAGCAATATTTTAAGTAATACGATCCGGCGATCTTTATACGGATCGACACCGACTTGAAATCAAATTATAGCGGTTTAATTGCGTATAGCGCTCGTGCGTACTTAATAATTAAAGACCGAGAAGCTCTTCGCAATAAGAAAGCTTTTAAAGTTAAACTAAAAGAATATATAAGCTACTTGATTAGATATATAGCTTTTAATATATATAAAGTCTATATTCTTATGCTTTATAAAGTGATTGTTATACGCAACGTAACGTTCGATAAGACTTAATTTTATTTTAAAAACGAGAAAAAATCGGTCGGCTAATCGATTAACGAAATTAAAAGCATCGTTATTAAATTAAAAGATATTAAAGACTTTAGTTAAATAAAAGACGCTTTATTTAATATAAAGAACGTTGCAAAAGATCGCTTAAAAAAGACGAATACAACTGATATAAAAAGTAACTAGCCGTTAGACTTTATAAAAGTTAATTTAAAAAGATTTAATTAAAACTTAAAGAATGCGACTTTATTTAATCCGAGCGATACACAAACGTTAAAAGCTTTAACTCTTATTAAAGACTTTATAAATACGTCTATACTAAAAGCAATTGCTTTACGAAACGATTTAATAGATCTTAACGATTCGAATTATACTATTAAACGTTTCGCTAGCTTTTTAGCTAAAAGCAAAAGCGAAAGTGCTTTAAGACTGCTAAAAGCAAAAAGGAGCACCGTAAACGAACAAAAACTTGGCTTTAATAAAAGAGCGCGTATATTATACTTTTAAGTTGTTATTTAAAGCCGAAGCTCGAAAAGCTAAGCTATAAGCCGACTAACGGAAGCTTTTACGTTAACAACCGGCGGAGATTTAAACCGAACAATTAAAAAAGAGCTTTTAAACCTTCTTAAAGCGAGCATTAATAATAAAAAATTAAATTATAAACATTTTAAATAAAATTCCGACTTTAGTAAAAAGCATTTATTTATTAATAGCTGTATTAGAAAACGCGCGAAGATATACGCAAGTGTTAATAAGCTTTTCTTAAATAACTCTCGCGCCGATTCGAACCGCTATTCGCGCGTTTTAAATTTTATATCGACTTTTTAAACTAATAACGAACTCGTGCGCGAAGATAATAAAGATTACAAGATATTATACGCTATTATAATAGCTGCTACTTCGTTTAAGCTATTATTAAAACAACTTAACTCGCAAGAACGAAAACATTTAAAACTTTTTATTTATTAAAAAAAGCTATAACAATACTTATATAATAAAGAGTTTAAAGACGAAGCTCTTATAAAGCTGAATAATCTAAAAAAGAAGAACTGTTAAAAAGTGATTTTCGAAAGCGAAGCTAAGTCAAAACTTATACTTTTTAAATAAATGTTTATATATAAGACTAGCTCGTCCGGAAAGATCGTAAAGTTCAGATCGAAAATTGTTATTAAAAGTAACTTTCAAGACGAATTTATTATTTATTCAATTTACGCGGCTACGCTAGCAGCTAGATCTTTTAAGATTATAATAGCTATAATAGCCGAATTTAACTTAAAAATAAAACAGTTCGATATCGTTAACGCTTTTATCAACGCTATAAAATATACGGATAGCGTTTTAATTACGTATTATCTTTTTAACGGTTTTAAGTAAAAAAGTATGCTCGTAAAAGTCGATAAAGCTTTATATAAACTTAAAGACTCGCTAGCTTTATAATATTTCGACTTTACAAGCACACTCGATAAATTAAAGCTTATACTACTCGGTAAAGAACCGTGTATTTTCACGAATTTAAATAAAACGGTCTTTATAGCGTTTTACGTAAACGATATTCAACTTATATACTATCACTTTAATCTTTTTAAAGCGCAAAAGATTATTCACGATCTTAATAAAGCGTATAAGATCGAAGCGATAAAAGATATTAAATAGTTTCTTAATGTAAAAGTCGCTCGAAACCGTTAGCGAAGAACGCTAACGCTTATATACGACGCTTATATTAAAAAAATAACTAAGAAATTCGAACTTACGGACGAACGCTGCTTAGCAACTTTATTACCGTTTTATAACTTAATCAAAAATAAAAGAATAGCTTCGCGAAAGCAAGTGAAAGAGTATTAAAAAAAGGTTAAATCCGTACTATATATAGCGATCATGCTACGCTTAGATATAACTTTTGCAGCTTTTTAATTTTCTTACTTTAATACTAATTTAAGCGTAAAGCACTTCCGAGCTATAAACTAATGTTTACGATATCTATTTAACTCGCGCTTTAAAGGTATTCAATACAGCTAGTTCAGCAAATCAAAGCTAATAATAGCCTTTAACGCTTTTTACGCCGATAACGAAAAGATAAAGCGATTTTCTTAAAAGTATATTATGTTTTTATTCGAAGGTGCGATCTTTTAAAAAGCTTTAAAGCAAGATACAATTATTATATCATTTATTAAAGCGAAGCTTCTTAACATAGCCCTTATAATGAAAAAGACTATAGCGCTTTAACGGTTTTTTAAAGAGCTGCACCTTCGTTTTATAGCGTTTTAAATAGTTTATTATAATAATTAATAAACAATTAAGCTTATAACTAGTAAAAAAAAGCGTATCTTTACCAAGCTTCGCTACGTCGATATTTATAATATATAGCTACGCTAAAAGCACTTTAAAGAGAGCTTTCAAGTTCAATATCTCTTTATTAAAGAAATGCACGCTAACGGTCTTATAAAGAACTTGACTCGACAAAAGTTTAAAAGCTTTATTAAGCTTTTAAATTTATAAGACGCTCGCGCGTTAATCGAAAAGCTTTAATAGTACGCATATATTATTTACTTATTACATTTTTTTTTTTGCACGTGATTTAAAAGAAAACATTTATTTAACAATCTTAACCGTTATTTTATTTTATCTTATACGCTTTTACCTTTCGCTTTTTATAATAAAAGATCGACTAAAGCTTTTAGCAATCTTTTCACTTCAGCTTAGCGCTCCGCAAGAGTTATAGCAACGGCGAGCGCCGCCGCGAAAGCGGCAAGCGCAACGACTAGCGCAAAAAGAACGACGATAATAAGTGCGACGAAAGCGACGATAACTGCGAAAGCGACGAAAGTAGCGAAAGCGACGAAAGTAATAAAAGCGGCTAGCGCAAGCGCAAAAGCTGCTATAGCAGCAGATTAAAGCTTTTGCATAAAGTTCGAAAAGAAGTTTTAATTAAAAAAAGCTGCTTAAATTAAATCATTTCGTAAATTAAAGAGCTTGACTTACGAAAAAATAATATACTCGAAGCGCTCCGCGTCACCGGATTACGGTTCGCTATTATAAGACTATTTAATTTAATAAAAGCTATATTTAAATTAAAAGTCTTAAGAACAAAAGCAAAACTTGCAAAGTTATCGAGATTATTTTTAAAACCTTTACTTTTATTCGCTAAACCGCCCGGACTATTAGCAGCACCTTTTAAAAAGGCAGCATTTAAAGCGAGCTATTATCGCATAGCATTTCGAAGACTTCGGCGAACTCTTTATATAATACTATTATTTTTAACGCTTACGAAGTTATCGAAAGCGGTATTAATAGCGGCAAAAGCAGCGGTGCAATTGCTATAACTACTTTTAACATATCGGAAACAGCGAATGACGCTCGTATCGCAATTATAGCAATCTTTATTAAACTTCGATATAATCTTATTATTAATACACTTGATGCACTTTAAAGCTTTAACGGTCGTTAGTATAAGCAAGCGCTTAATAAAAAGGTTTAAAAGAAAAAGCGAAGCTTCGAAAGTAAAAATGCGTAATATAACCGCCGCAACCGCCGCAGCTATAGCAGCAGTAATAACTAAAGCAAAGAAAAGATTCTTTTAATAATTAGCATAGATATATTAATTTGTTAAAAGCACTTACTTTTAAACGGCTTCGGCCGCGCTTAACGATTTTATTAAATTAAGTTACTTGCTTAAAAAGCATTATATAAATAGATAAAAGTTAAGTGTTTATTATAATAGAAAAGAACGCGCTTTTACTTATATAATAACGCGATAAAAACAGCGCTAAAGACTTCCGCTACGTGATAAGACCGACTTAAAAAAGAATTGCATTTTTAATTAATACTTAATTAATAATAACAACCGCTATTTGTTTGTTTAAATTGCGATAATAATCTCTTTTGTTTATATCGAGTTTAAAAAGCTTAATCACTTATTTTTTTTTCTTTTTTATTTGCTTGCAGCTTAGCAGCTACGCTATTAACTTAAGAAGTGTGTTATGCGGAATAAGCATAGTTCTACTTAAGCTATATATAACATGTCATATGACCTCGCTTAATAGCGCTTTTAGCATACTAGAGCTCTTAAGTATATATACATAGATCTTGACGAGCTTTTTAAATAAAATATACCAAGCTTCATTCAATCTACAGAATCTCTTCCTGATCTTAGTGCTAGTAAGCACTACACTTAGTAAAAAGGGGAATTTAAAGTGGTCCTCCTTTTATATTAAATCATTAAAATATAATTAATTCGTAAACGGGTCTAAGGTCTCCCTTATAAAAAGAAATATTTAAAGAGGATTCTTTTTTAAAACAAATTATTAGATAAACCACTTCTTGCGCTAACTACTTTGATATTTATTCAGTTTTTATTATTAAATTATTTTATAGTTTACTTAAATATATAAAGATTTTTATAAATTAAGTAATTAGCCCGTTGGTTGTGACGATACGCCAGGTCTCCTGGACGCACCTTATATGCGCCAAGCTACTTCTTTCCTTTTTTCTTTCGTATTCTTCGTATTCTTTTATTCCCCGCCTTTGACTTATGAATTATAGTTTACGAGTCCTTAACGCTTCTACTTTCGTGTATATAAACTTTAGCTACTTTCGACCTTTATACTCGGTAATTGTTGATTTTAAGTTATTACTTTAAGATTCTCTTAAGCTTTTATATAAACTTTCGCGCTCTCGTAAGTTCTTTTAAGTAATCGCTTAAAGTCGTTATATTATTAACAATGTCGATATATCCATATCGACCTTAGCTAGTAGTAGTAGTAGTAGTAGTAGTAGTAGTAGTAGTAGTCGGGGAGCTCACCCGTGAACCAGGGTTCACGGGCCACTTGGCATGCCTCGCTTAGCATGTCAGCAGTCAAGGGACCCTTAACTTGATAAGTAGACTTATTAGCTAGCTAAGGCACGTGATTCCTTTTAATCATATAAAAGGAATCAGCTTCCTTGAGCCTTAAGGAGCAGACAGAATTCAAATACCTTATCAACCGAGTGTTTTGCAATTGCAAGTACTTTAACGAACGTTACGACTTTACGAATATATATTCTCAATCGCTTAAAAGCAATCCAACACTGATCAATGGTTGATTTACTACTAAGTGATCAATCATAAAGAAGCTAAGATTTTATAGCGAGAATACCTTTTACTACGATACCTTTCTTTTATAACGGAAAAGCGATTCCGTACCAAGTCGCTTGCTTATACTACCGAGTTTCTTATTCTTACGGAAGAATGATTCCGAACTAAGTCACTTTCAAAACAACAACTTTAAAGCTGTAAAGCCGCGCTTGCTATACATAGCAAACCCAACTAACAAGATCGATCTACGTACGAGCAGACAACAACTATAGCCGATCGAGCAACTAGACTTTTAAGTGAAAAGTCCAGCCGACAAAGAGTAGTAGAGTATTATACTTTTCGAGTCTCATTACTACTTACGGAACCCTTAGCTATTTAGCTAAAAGGACTACTATACCTAAGACTCTTAAGCCTTTCGGAAAGATTAGACGACGAAATATCAGGCATCTTATTTAACTTAAACGAGCTATTATACGCAAAGCTCGATAATAAGATTACGGCTCGAGCAATAGTAAAGGACTTCTTAAATGCGAAGTGCAAAAAGCTGAAGGATTACGACTTGTAAAGCCTATTCCGGCACGCTTTCTTACGCTAAGATTAAACGAGCTTTACGATGACGAAAGATAATACAAGACGAAGCTTTAAGTTTGCTACTTTTATTAACTTTAAAGAACACTTGCTATTTAAAAGAATATAATGCTTCTTAAAGCAAAAGAGTTACGCTAATAAGATAGTTAAGCTTTTAAACGATAAGCAATAATACTAATAGACTTTTAAAGAAATAAAAGATCAATAAGCAACACTTTTAAGCTTTAAATCAAGGTGGACCGTCGAAAACTTTACGGACGACGAAGATATTATACCTTAACTACTTCTACTTTTACTTTCGCGAAACTCAAAAAAAAAAGAAAAAAAAAACTTCAAGTAAGAAAGAAGAAGAAGAAGAAGTCTAAAGGTTACGAAAAGAGTTTTTAAAAAAGAAGAGAGATATAAAACGAAATATAAAAGCTATAATAAAGCAAATAGCGGAATTACAGACTTACGTTATATAATCTAACGAAGGATTACGACGAAGGACTTTAACGTACTTATCTTCAATTTAATAATCGCTACGCAATACGCTAATCATACAATAAGAGCTAAAATCATCTTAGCGGCTTTTAAACCCTTTTCTTAAGAGCTATACTTAGTTTTCTGAAAAACCTATGCTTAATAATAACAATAACAAAGGTCTTGAGATTATTATCAGATTAAACAATATTCGAAGCTACGAAAGCTATACGCTAAAAGAAGACCCGCTAAAACTTAAGAGCATTCCGAGCAAAATCAGCTCTTATTAAAGACAGCGTATAGATTTCCGTGCTTAACTTTAATAACTCGAAAAAAAGATCTAATACTTTCGAACGTACCGATAAGTTTTTTAAATCTCTTAATAAGCTATGTATCGATAAAAAAGATATTAAGAGTATAAGAATCGTTAAGATCGCGCTTAAAAGTACGGATATTATTAAGCTAAAGCCTTAACCGATGACTCGAATAGTCTTAACGATCTTAACGATAACCGACGAAAAAAGAACGAAAAAGATTAGCAAGGAGATCGAGGCTACGAGTACGAAAGAAGTAGAAATAAGCTTTTTAAACTATTAAAAGGATTCGGAAACGGACTTTCTAAAGACTTCGGATCCGGAAATAAGCTTTTTAAAAACCTTAAAAAAAGACGACTTATTATAAGCAATTATATCGATAACTTTTTACCGATCCGATTATTAGCTAAGCACGGCACACTTGCGTACGGCATTCCAAGCGCTTTTAACGATAATAAAAATGATTTCCTTAAATTAAGAACAGCAGACTCTTATTTAAAAGCAAAAGAATTAGCTTTATTTGCAAAAAGCTTTCTTAAAAAACTAAAGTATTCGAGACTCGACGATAACTTTAAAACTCAATTAAAGATTTTTGCTAATTAAGCAAATCGATACGGTTTAACTTTAAACGATTATTTAACGGCGTTCCTTATTATGCTTACGAAAAAAACTATTACTTTTTATTATAATCACGTAATTAAAGCTCGGCTTTTTACGTTTAAAGCGAACGCTATTATAATAAAAGATTATTTCGAGACTGACTATCGGCGGCAAGCAAAATACGACCGTTAAAAAGAAATTTCGCTAGATTTAATTAAAAAAGAAAATCTAAAGACCTTGCTTAACGAATGCTTTAAGAAGCTCGCTAAAAAGCTTAAAAGTATTTAAAGCTTTTTACGACTAAGTTTAAAAGATGATCGGAGTTTTATTAACAAGCTGTATTTAGCTTATAAAAACGTGTTAAAGACGATTATTGCGCAGATAAACCTTGCTTTTACTTTTACCGCCGCAATTGCCGATATTCGCAAAGCTATTGCGTTTGCAACTAAGACTTTTCGACTTTCCGCTAAAGCTAAAGCTTACGCGAGCTTTAGCGAGCTATACGATCACACTTGCTTTTAGCACAACACTTTAAAAGCTGATTCCGATTTAGAAAAAGAATACGAATGCTTTATTTAAAACCGCTAATACTTCGGAAGTAAGAAAGCTATTAAAGCTACTAAAAGTAAAAAAAGGTGTTTTGTATGCAAAAAGCCAAGTTGCTAAAGTATTAATTACACTTTCGACGAGCGTAAGGCTTTCGTAATTAAGTTTTAAAGCTTTAAAAACGCAAAAAAAGTGACGAAAAGCAAATTCTCTTAATACGTAGTATCGATCGAAGGTTTATTACTTATATTTACGAAAGAATTCGATCAGTTTATCGCAAGTTTATTAGACGAGCCGCTCGAATTAAATAGCTATGTTAACATATCGGAAGGTTTTATAATTATTTACGGCACTTTTAACGCTGACGAAGTATATAAACAGCTAGAGATTCAAACGGTATTCTACGCTTTTACCAGCTAAATAAAGACTTAAAAGATGCTCGAGCAAGATCTGCGTTTACTCGCGAGCAAAGCAAAGACTTATATAGCTTTTAAGTACTCGGAAAACGTGTTTATAAGCCTTATAATTGACAACGGAGCAGCTAATTTCTTTACCGCTAGCTTACTTTAGCTACGAGCACTTTAAAAGAAGTACTTAAAAGTTTAATTAAATATATTTCGAGTAAAAGAAAAGTCCGTTAAGTACGAGATCGGCTCTGCTACTTTTATTAAAGCAATTACTTTAGATACTTTTTTAAGTTAAGTAGAGTTTTACGTTATAAAAAGCGACGTACCTTTTTTATTTTTATTAGCTAATATAAATAAGCATAAAGTGATCTTAAATAACTTACGAAACGTGCTAATCTAAAAGAAAAAAGAAATATTAATAATAAAGATGTTTAAGCACCTGTAGATGCTATTGAGTAAAGAGCACGCTACTGCTTATTACAATACCGAGGGCGAAAGCGAGACCGTTTACTGCTACTTTACGGAAAAGCAATTAAGGACTATCTATAAGCGTTTTAGCCACTTTTTAGCAAGTCGATTTGCTGCTATTCTTAAAAAGGCCGAGCACGAATTCAAGCGAGATTTGCTTTATAACATTTAAAAGTTTTGCTACTATTATTAAGTATTCGGACGCTCTTCGAAAAGGTTTAATATTAGACTTAAAGATAATACTAACTTTAATAATACGGTATACGTAAACGTAATGCACTTTAATAGCAAAAACGTATTGCACGTCGTTTGCGATTCTATTAACTTTTAAGCCGCTACTTTCTTTAAAAGCATATCCGCATAGCATTTACTTAAAAGATTTAATCGATATTAAATCAACACTTACGTCGGACCTTTTATAAACGTTATATACGATCCCGGAACTAACTTTAATTCGGCAACGTTCCGAAGCTACCTTAAAAGTATTAATAGCGCTTTAAAGCAAATGCTTATAAAAGCTTATCATAGCGTCGGGCTAGTAAAGCGCTATTACGTTTTTGTGCGACGCGCTTTTAAGATCGTTATAAAAAAGCTTCTTAAAGCTTTAAAAGAAGATCGGCTTTAAATAGCTATCAAAGCTATCAACGATACGGCAAGACTTAATAGCTTGGTCTTTACGCTTTTCGTTTTTAGCACTTTACTAAAGCTAACGGAGCAAGATCGACTTGCCGCGTTTACTTAAGAACGTGCTACTGCTATTAATAAAGCTATAAAAGAAGTACGAAAATGCTACGCAGCGAAACAAGTTAAAAACGCGCTTAAGAGAAAGAATAAGCCAATTACGAAGCATACCTCAGACCTTTTTATTAGCTTATAAGTACTTGTATAACGAGAGAATCAAAGGTAAAAAAGCCCTTTTCAGCTGCTTAGCAAGCAAAAGCATACGTGCACAATAGCATATCCGAAGCTTATAGAATTCAAGTCAACCTTAATAAAACCTTATTACTTTAAAGTTAAAAAGCTGCTAAAAGAATTGCAAGTACTTAAGATAAAAGTAAAAGAAGATTAAAGCGAAAGCGAAAAAAAGCTAAAACCGCGAAATTCGCTTAAACTTTAACATTCGCTTAATCTACCAAAGTCGCTTAATTTAAAAAGCTCGCCAAGATTAGCAAACAGCTCTTTTAACTTTTAACTTGCTAATCCTTAAAGATTAATAATATTAATAGTCTAAATACCTTATTAAAAATATAATCTTAATATTTCGACCGTGCTCGACGAAAAAAAAGATGATTCGTATGTTTTATTTATTAAAAACTCTAAAGTGTTCGTTACCGATAAAAAACGCCGAGACTATAAACTCTTAGCTAAGCTACGAGCCGAAAAGATTATCAAAAGCCTTAAAGCATTATTTTAAGAGTCTAAAGCAAAAGAATTAACTAAATTAATAGCTTAAAGTATCTTTTAAATGATCTCGAGCACCGACTTACGTATTAAAAGCGCTAAGATCTTCGGATTTAAGTTTATTAATAAAATTAAAAGCAAAAAAATACTTACGTTATACGAAAAGTCTCGTATAATAGTCTAAGCCTTTTAAAATAAAAGCAAGACGAAGGTACTCACCGAATCTTTTACGGTATAGCGAGCGAGCTAAAGACTTTATTGCGCTTTAGCTCTTTCGCTAATAAAAGACTACGAGTGTCAAGTCTATAGTAAAGATATTACGCAAGCTTACACTTAGTTAAGCACGAAGCTTATTTGAATAATCGTCGTGCGATCACTTAAAGAGATCATTTATCGATTCTTTTCTAGCATCTTATCCTTTATAACTAGCTTTTTATACGAGATCTTCGAAGCAAAAACGCATTAATATAAGCGTTTTTTAAAGCATTTTATAAACAACTTCGAGATAAAGCAATCGAGCTTTGATTTTTGCTTCTTTATATTAACTAATAAAGATTAATTAAGAATAGCTGCTTTATAAACGGACAATGTCTTTATAGTTATTAATCGAGCTATAAAAGTAAAAGAAGAGAAGGAGTTGGTTAAATTTAAGCTAAAGAGCAAAGAAATAAAGACTTTTATATACGCCGAACCGATAATTTTTAATAGATGCAAGTTATTCTTAGATAAAAACGGGTTCGGACTGTTAGTTAAGCAGAAAAAACAAAGTGAAAGGCTTGCCGTGATTAAGCTCGATTCAGTTATACGAGCTAAAAAGTACTTAAAGCAACGTGCTCGAAAAGCGTATTTAACTATTATTTGCTACTTAAAGGCCTTTTGCGCTTTATCGATAGCTACTTAGTATTAAAAACCGAAAGACGAAGACTATAAAGCTTTTAATAAAGTGAACTAGTAGCTAATCGATTATTTAACTCGAAGGATCTATTACGTGCTTTTAGACTTAAAGACTGCGAAGCTCTTTATATTCGTAAACGGAGCGTTTGCTAACAACGCTAACTTTAGCTCTTAAATCGGTTTCGTAGCTATTCTCGGCAATAAGGCTTACGTAAGTAAGAACGAGTTCACTTTAACGAGTAACATTTTTTACTAAGTGTTACAAAAGTGCAAGAAAGTGACAAGAGCGGTATTAGCTTCTGAGCTATACGCTATGTCTTTAAGTATCGATATAATTATTATTATATCGACTACTTTTACTTAAATTACAGCTTAGCTAAAAATCCTTAATTTTCTCGTACTTGTGTGCATTGACTCTTATTCGTTATACGAGTGCATAATAAAACTAAGAACTATTAAAGAGAAGCGCTTTATAATCGATATTATAGCTATTCGAAAGTCATACGAAAAGCGGGAGTTCTTTAAGGTACGCTAGATCGAAAGCAAATCTAACTTTGCTAACGCCATAATTAAAATCAGCGCTAATACCTCTTTGCAAGAGCTAGTTTTGACCAATACCTTAAAGGTGCAAGTGGATGGATAAATAGAAAAGCCGCTGTAAGAGAGAGAAAGACGAGATTGTTTTTCTTTTGTTTGATTACCTTTCTTCTTTTTTCGGTCGATATAATAGTTAGTAAAGCACTGCTTGCTAAAGAGAGAGTTGCCGGTGTCGGTATATCTATATCGACTTTAACTAATAATAGTAGTAGTAGTAGTAGTAGTAATCGGAGAGCTCACTCGTGAACTAAGGTTCACGGGCCACTTGGCATGCTTCGCTTAGCATGTCAGCAGTCAAAGGACCTCTAACTTGACAAGTAGACTTATTAGTTAGCTAGGGCACGTGATTCCTTTTAATCATATAAAAGGAATCAGCTCCCTTGAGCCTTAAGGAGCAGACAGAATTCAGATACTTTATCAACCGTGTGTTTTGCAATTGCAAGTACTTTGACGAACGTTACGACCTTACGAATATATATTCCTAATCGCTTAGAAGCAATCTAACAAACAATTACTTTACTCCGCCGGGAACGGCTTTAATAATATTCTTCTTCTTTAGAATTCTTTAGTAATTGGACGTCAAAACACTTAAACGACTTTAACGGTCACGAGAAAGCTTATTTTAAGTATAACTTAAAAGATAGCACTTATATAATATAACAACTTTCGTTTCGCGGGCAAAATCATTCGTACACTTCTTAAAGCTGCTTTAGCAGCTCTTTCTTTTTTTACGGCTTAACTAGTAGTTTCTTTTACTTAAAAAGAAGCTATTAATAAGCAAGACGATAAAGATAATCTTTCGGCTTTTACTAACTTTAAAAAAGCTTTAGTTTAATATTAAGCTCTCTTTTAATCTTAACGAAAGGCCGCCGATTTTAAAAAGCTTTTCGCAAATATAAAAACCCGCAACGAAAAGCTCGATAAAAGCGTTAGCGAGCAAAAAGCTTTCGCTAATAAAGCTGAAAAAGAAGCTCGTCGAGCTCGAAAAGAATTAGATTAGCTTTAAGCGGTTTTGCTAATTACGGAACGCTCGTTAAAGCTTTTTTAAATGTCTTTCGAAGATAACTTTAGAAGCAAAAAGCTATATAAGCCTTCGGTCTTTTAAATTACTCTTTTTACTTATAAAACCGCTAACCTTCGCCGCTTTTTCGCCGACGACGATAAACTACTTTTTTTTTATAAGCTAATCAACTTTCGCACTTTAGCTAGATTTAATACTTTTAAAGCTTTTTCTTTAGCTTTTTAAAGTCGCGCTCGTATCGAACGAATCTTTAACTTTAAATAAAAGCTTTTAAATGGTGTAAGCTATCGAGCACGCTATTAGCAAGCTCGCGTTTTCGATTACTTAAAAGCTTTCGAAGAATACTTTTTTATAAAACGCTAACGCAAGAACTACGTTTTTAATTAAACCGAAAGGATAGCTTACTTGTTTTTAGCTTTTTTAATTATAAATCGTAGCAACTTCGTAACCGCTTTAAAACTCGTTTAAATCGCTTTCGAGTTTTTAAACGATTTCGTTAAAAAAGCTAAAGCGTTAATTAAGTTCGAAAAACTTTATATAAAGCTTAACTAGCAATTCTAAGACTTTTACTTTGTTTTTTTAAAGCTTGCCGTTACCGCTGAAATTAAAAACGAAGACCGATTACGTAAAGCTTTGCGTTTTAAAATCATTAAGACGCTGCGCGATTAGCTTTATTTAAAATTTATTAAGATTATAACTTTTAAAGACTTTTAAACCGTTGTTTAGCAATTAGCTGCTAGCTAATACGCGTTTGCAAAGCTTTACGATGCTTTATAAGTTAAGTATAATATTTAATTCGCGAAGAGCTTTTATAATAAAGCTCGTAACGAATCTCGTTTAACTTAAAAAGCAGCGGTTAAGTAAATTATTTATTACGAAAACCGTTGAAGTAGCTTAGCTTTCGCCTTTTTCTTTACTTTTTAACGCTAAACTTTTAATAGCTTTAGCGTTAGTATAAATCGATTTAATCGATTTAATAAATTCTTTTTTTTCGGAAACGCTTTTAAATTAACGATCAAAACCTTTAGATCGTTTCGCAAAGACTCGAATACGCCGAAGCTTTTTCGCTATTACTTAATAAACGAGATAGAATACGGCGCTAGACTTGAATACGATCTTTATTCGAATGATTCGGACGATAAGCTTTATTCCGACGCTTTCAAAGATCATTAAGAGCTCTTTTTTATTGACTCCGACGCTTTCGATAATAAAAGAAACGTCGAAGCTTAAGCAAAGCCTTTTTCTTAAGCTAGCTTCGAGACATGCGATACTTCGACCTTACGAAGCTCTTTAATAGTAAAGCTATAATTATACTCGTTACTTTTATTAAAAATAGCTTTTTGTATAAAGTATTTGCTTTACTCGACTTAAGAGCTAATAAGTACGCGCTAATTAATTTAACGCTATTTAAATTACTTTTTTTCTTTTTTAAACTTTTAATTCAACTTTTCTCGGCTTTATTTTTTATCAAATTATATAATAAAGCTCGTAAAGCTATTATTTCGCATTTTGTACTTTTTAACTTTATAATTAATAAGCGCGTTTAGTCTTTTACTTTTTTTTTTATTATTAACCTTAGAAATCATAGCGTAATCTTTAGACGAGCATAGCTAGTTAAGCATTAAATTCTTTTTAATTGCGCTCGCTATAAGCTTTATAAGCTTCGTTTTAACTTTCCGACCGCTATTTACGTTAAACTTATTAAAATTATACACTTTAATTAGCGTAAGGTAAACGCTCGTTATTAACACGACGCTAACAAGCGTGATCGAGCTTTAGATCGCTTTTAAAAACCTTACGACGCTAATTCATTCGTAAATTATAGTTTACGAGTAGATTAAGCAATAACGATAATCGTAAAATCACTTTTTTTTTTTAGAATCGTCTTTTTTCCGCTTTTTCTTTTAAGATCGTTAAACTTCTTTCTTTTATTCACTTTTTCGTAAAGCCGTTACTTTTTCGCTTTACGAAAAACACTTTTTCTAAAGACTACGTTAAATCAATATCTTAAATGAACCGTAAGCTTATATTAATCGATATCGCTTTCGTAGAATCTTTTTTACTCGTTAAACGCTTCCGTTAAATATTTAAGCATAAAATTAATAAAAACCTTAAAATCAACGGCGATTTCGGATACGCTTTTTATATAATTGCTTGCTAAAAAAACGTAAAACTATTTTTTACGTCTTTTTACGAGCTCGATTGTTTGATTTTCGAGCGTTAAACGATTGCTTTTACTTAAACTAATTATTAAGTAGCGTTAATACGCTTTATTAACGGCTTTATCTTTGCTATTGACTTTGCAGCGGAATTGTTAAAGCTTATTAACAACTTTCTTATCTTTCTCGAGTACTCCGATTATATATACGTGTTTTTTAAAGCTGCTAGTAATATGCTAATACTATATAAGCTTTACGATTATAAAATCGAGCTTCTTAAAGAAAAAGAAAAAGCGCTTCGATATTTATTATTATATAAGATATCGATCTTTAAGCTAAAGCTTATTAAAGTTTACTTTATCGACAACCTTAACAAAAGTTTTATCGAACTTTTAATAGCGCTATGTTGTGCGGAACAGGCATGGTTCTACCTAAGCTATATGTGATATGTCATGTGACTTCGCTTAATAGCGCCTTTAGCATACTAGAGCTCTCAAGTATATATATATAGATCTTAACGAGCTTTTTAAATAGAATATACTAAGCTTTATTCAATTTATAGAATTTCTTCTTGATCTTAGTGCTAGTAAGCATTACAGTTAAGAGCTACATTCGCATTCACGAGCTATTTAATTAGTTTTTAACAACTTTCGAATTAATCGAGAGCGGATTTTGCAAGTCACTTCAACGCTACCTTGTTATAACTTTTATTTTGCAATCTATCCTTTTTTAATTATATTCATTTTTTATAATTAACACTTACGACCCTTAAGAACTTTAACTAATTTTCAAAAGCTTTAATTATAAAATCAATTGCTATAATAATAAACGATAAAGTAAAAGAGGTTCTCTTAATTAATAAAACGAACCTTATAAGTCGTAGCGACTTTTTAAGATAGATTACGAATTATAAATACTTTATTAAGCGCTTTAGCATAAAATAATACGCAGCTTTTCGTATTAACGTAAAACAGCTTGCTTTTTTTATCGAGCAGATCAAATTAAAAACGAAATCTGTTATAAAGATAATAACGAAGCTTAATAACGAATAGTTTTAAAACTAAGACCGTTAACGAAACGCTTAAGAAAAACTATACTTAAGAGCTTTTGCAAACGATCTTAATAGACTTTTACGATTACGCGAAGCTAAATTCGAAGACGTCCGAAAGATGTATAACGATAATATAAAAGAATATAATTTCGTTATAAACAATTAAAAGATCTTAAGTAATAAAAGCAATTAAATTATAAACTAGATTAAAGAGACGGTTAAGAGCTTTATTCTCGAAGAAGCGATTTTAACGGCTATAAAAGAAGATAACACTTTTATTTAATTTTTAATAGAAAAGCTTTAAGAAATATACCGTTTATTTGATTCGAGCTTTAAGCTATCGATAATACGAAACTATAATAAATCCTTGCAAGTAGCTAAGCAAAAGAGCGTCTTTTTAGCGGTTTAAATTAAAGAACACCGAGCTATTTATAAATTAGCGAAGATAAACGACTTTTACGAAACGACGGATACACTCGCGATAAAAGCATTTTTAAAAGCTATTAACGAAAAGTAGTTATTAACTTAAGCGTTATTAAAGCTCGCAAAGGTTATTCGAAACGACGAGCTATTATTGCTTTAAAAGCGCATCTTTTACGATTACTTTAATTAATACGAAAGCTAAATTAACGAAAAGACTAGCAATTCGAATTTTAATTTTTTTAATATATTCGTTACTTTTAAAGATTAAACGATTCGCAGCATTTTCGAAAGTGATAAAGCTAACGATATTGTTTTTAAATAATCCGGTAAACGCTTCGATAGCTTTAAAAGACTTGCTAAAGGTTTTAAGTGCTCGTGCTTTAAAAAAAGAATATATTATTAAGATGCAATCAAATATAAGATCTTTTACTATTGCTTTAATAGTTTTAACGAAAGTAGATTCGCAAAGCCGAATCGAAATGATATCGTCGCTATAAAAAAAAGGCTTTAAAAGCTTAAGTTTAAAGCGCTTCGAAAAGAGATTACGAAAAAAGGTTAAGTATAAATTCAAGTCGATAAGATCGTCTTAAAAAGCAAAGAGAAATAATCGAACGATAGCGATAAATTAAAATACTTTAAAAAAGTGTTAGCAGCTATTATCGATTTTAAGCTCTTTAGTACGCTTGATAATCTTATTTTTAACGGTCTTTATAGCACGGCTAATAATAAGTATTAATTATTTAATAGTACTCTTTTCGATAATTGCGGCGCTATTTATTTTATTAACGATAAGAATCTTTTAATGCTAAAGTCAATTTAACGCTTTCGCTTAATCGACTTTATCGAAGCTAAAACGAGTAGTCTCTTAATCGTCGAGCGAAAGACTAAAGTTTTTAAAAGAGCTTTAAACGGATTAAATAAAGCTAAAACGAAAAATTTAAAATTAAAAAACGTCGTTATCGTTAAAAAGTTTAATATTAATATTATTTCGAAAGCTCTTTTAAGTAAAGCTAGCGTATAATACTTAAAATATAACGCAACTTTCCGTTATAAAGAAGTTAAAGAAAGCGTCGTATTAAAAAAGTTAGAAAAAAAGTTCAACTTTACGTTTTTTAAATATAAGCTATTTAATTATTTTTTACTTTAATTAATTCGTAGCTTTCTTTGCTTAATAATATTCTTTATAACTTAAAAGCGCTTGCAAATATGCTATAAATTCTAAAAGAGCAATGTTTTTCGAGCTTTAAAAGAAGATTTATCGATATTTTAGCATTTACGAACAAGTTATTTAAGCAAAAAAGCGCTCGAAGCGTTAGCTTATAACGCTAAAAAGGTGAGATTTAAAAGAATCATTAAAGTTGAATATAAAGCATATGTAATTACGCACGCTTAACAAGTTATATTTCGCCGTACGTTAAATAATAAAGCAGTTAAGCTATATTATAAGATCGCTTAAAATTTATTTAACTTTTTTAACGGTTTCGACGAAAGCAAATAGTTATTAATAATTAAAGATAAATATAATAAAAAGCTATTCGGCTTTATATTAAAAGATAAATTGCAATTGACGATTATAAAAGTGCTAAAGGAATTTAAAGTATAAACGAAACGTAAATACGGTTTTTTAATAACTATTATGCGCTATGATAACGACTTCTCGATAATCGTAGTTAACGTTATCGGCTTTATCGAATATTAAAGATAAGCGAAAAAAGTTAAGATCGAGTTAAAGCTTTTATTATTTTTTAATTACGAACTTAATAAAAAAGCTGAAAAGGCTAAGAGAGAAGTAATAAAACGGTTTATCAAAATGAAAGTAAAAGCAAGGCTTTTAAAGAAGCTCTGGCTTAAAATTATACTAGCCGCTATTTACTTTTATAATATAATATCGAAAGCGAAGAGCTTTATAAAGAGTCCGAATAAAATGCTATAGCTTTAGTTTAAGTAATATTTTAAATAATACGATCCGGCGATCTTTATACGGATCGATATCGATTTAAGACTAGATTATAGCGGTTTGGTTGCGTATAGCGCTCGTGCGTACTTAATAATTAAAAACCGAAAAGCTTTTCGTAATAAAAAAGCTTTTAAAGTTAAATCGAAAGGATATATAAGTTATTTGATTAGATATATAGCTTTTAATATATATAAGGTTTATATTTTTATGCTTTATAAAGTGATTATTACACGCAACGTAACGTTCGATAAGACTTAATTTTATTTTAAAAACGAAGAAAAATCGATCGGCTAATCGATTAACGAGATTAAAAGTATCGTTATTAAATTAAAGCATATTAAAGACTTTAATTAAATAAAAGACGCTTTGTTTAATATAAAAAAACGTTATAAAGGATCGCTTAAAAGAGACAAATGTAGCTGATATAAAAGGTGAGCAGCCGTTAAACCTTATAAAAGTTGATTTAAAAGGATTTAATTAAAGCTTAAAGAATAAGACCTTATTTAATTCGAGCGATATATAAACGTTAAAAGCTTTAACTTTAATTAAAAACTTTATAGATACGTTTATATTAAAAGCAATTGCTTTACGAGACGATTTAATAGACTTTGACGATTCGAATTACACCGCTAAACGTTTCGCTAGCTTTTTAACTAAGAGTAAAAGCGAAAGTGCTTTAAGACTATTAAAAGCAAAGAAGAGCACCGTATACGAGCAAAAACCTAGCTTTAATAAAGAAGCGCGCAAATCATACCTTTAAGTTGTTATTTAAAGCCGAGGCTCGGAGGGCTAAGCTATAAGCCGATTAACGGGAGCTTTTACGTTAATAATCGGCGGAGATTTAAATCGAATAATTAAAGAAAAGCTTTTAGACCTTTTTAAAGCGAGCATTAATAATAAGAAATTGGATTATAAACACTTTAAATAAAATTCCGACTTTAATAAAGAGCACTTATCTATTAATAGCCGCATTAGAAAACGCGCGAGAATATACGCAAATGTTAATAAGCTTTTATTAAACAACTTTTGCGCCGATTCGAATTGCTATTCGCGCGCTTTAGATTTTGTATCGACTTTTTAAGCTAATAGCGAACTTGTGCGCGAAGATAGCAAAGATTACAAGACATTGCACGTTATTATAGCAGCTGCTATTTCGTTTAAGCTATTATTAAAATAACTTAACCCGTAAAAACGAAAACATTTAAAACCTTTTACTTATTAGAAAGAGTTATAACGGCACTTATACGGCAAAGAGTTTATAAACGAAGCTTTTATAAAGCTAAATAATCTAGAGAAAAGGAATTGCTAAAAAGTGATCTTCGAAAGCGAAGCTAAATCAAAACTTATACTTTTTAAATAAATGTTTATATATAAGATTAGCTCGTTCGAAGAGATCGTAAAGTTTAAATCGAGGATTGTGATTAAAAGCGACTTTTAAAACGAATCTATTATTTATTCAATTTACGCTGTTACGCTAGCAGTTAAATCGTTTAAAATAATAATAGCTATAGCAACCGAATTTGATTTGAAAATAAAATAGTTCGACGTCGTTAACGCTTTTATTAACGTTATAAGATATACGGATAGCGTTTTAGTTACGTATTATCTTTTTAACGGTTTTAAATAAAAAACTATATTCGTAAAAGTCGATAAAGCTTTATATAGACTTAAAGATTCGCTAGCTTTATAGTATTTCGACTTTATAAGCATACTCGATAAATTAGAGCTTATATCACTCGATAAAGAACCGTATATTTTTACGAATTTAAATAAAACGATCTTTATAGCGTTTTACGTAAACGATATTTAAGTTATATATTATCATTTTAATTTTTTTAAAGCGCAAGAGATTATTAACGGTTTTAATAAAGCGTATAAGATCGAAGCGATAAAAGATATTAAATGGTTTTTTAATATAAGAGTCGCTTAAAACCGTTAGCGAAAAACGCTAACGTTTATGCACGACGCTTATATTGAAAAAATAGTTAAGAAATTCGAACTTACGGACGGACGTTGCTTAGCAACTTTATTACCGTTTTATAACTTAATTAAAAATAAAAAGATAGCTTCGCGGAAGCAAGTAAAAAAGTATTAAGAAAAAGTTAGATCCGTGCTATATATAGCGATTATGCTACGCTTAAATATAGCTTTTATAGCTTTTTAATTCTTTTATTTTAATATTAATTTAAGCGCGGAGCACTTTCGAGCTGTAAACTAATGTTTGCGATATCTATTTAGCTCGCGCTTTAAAAGTATTTAATACAGCTAATTTAGCAAGTCGGAGCTAGTAATAACTTTTGACGCTTCTTACGCCGATAACGAAAAGATAAAGCGATCTTTTTAAAAGTATATTATATTTTTATTCGAAGGTGCGATCTTTTAAAAAGCTTTAAAGCAAAATATAATTATTATATCATCTATTAAAACGGAGCTTCTTAGCATAGCTTTTATAATAAAAGAGACTATAGCGCTTTAACGATTTTTCAAAGAGCTGCACTTTCGTTTTGCGGCGCTTTAAGTAGTTTATTATAATAATTAATAGATTATTAAGCTTATAATTAGTAAAAAAAAGCGTATCTTTATTAAGCTTCGCTACGTCGACATTTATAATATATAGCTACGCTAAAAGCACTTTAAAAGAAGCTTTTAAGTTTAATATCTTTTTATTAATAAAATGCACGTTAACGGTCTTATAAAGAACTTAACTCGATAGAAATTTAAAAGCTTTATTAAGCTTTTAAATTTACAAGACGCTCGCGCGTTTATCGAGAAGCTTTAATAGCACGCATATGTTATTCACTTATTATATTTTTTTTTTTTTTTTTTATACGTAATTTAAAAAAAAACATTTATTTAGCAATCATAGCCGTTATTTTATCTTATCTTATACGCTTTTACTTTTCGCTTCTTATAATAAAAGATTAATTAAAGCTTTTAGCAATCTTTTTATTTTAGCTCGGCGCTTCGCAAAAGTTATAGCAACGGCGAGCGCCGCTACGAAAGCGGCAAGCGCAATAATTAGCGCAAAAAAAGCGACGACGACGAAAGCTGCGAAAGCGACGAAAGTAATAAAAGCGGCTAGCGCAAGCGCAAGAGCTGCTATAGCAGCAGATTAAAGCTTTTGCATAAAGTCCGAGAAGAAGTTTTAATTAAAAAGAGCTGCTTAAATTAAATTATTTCGAAAGTTAAAAAGCTTGACTTACGAAAAAGTGATATGCTCGAAGCGCTTTGCGTTATTAGACTACGGTTCGCTATTATAAGACTATTTAATCTAATAAAAGCTATATTCAAATTAAAGGTTTTAAAAGCAAAAGCAAAACTTATAAAGCTATCGAGATTATTTTTAAAACCTTTATTTCTATTCGCTAGACCGCTCGGATTATTAGCAGCACTTTTTAAAAAGGCAGCATTTAAAGCGAGCTGTTATCGTATAGCATCTCGAAGACTTTAGCGAACTTTTTGTATAGCATTATTGTCTTTAGCGCTTACGAAGTTATCGAAAGCGGTATTAATAGCGGCAAAAGCAGCGGTGCAATTGCTATAGCTACTTTTAGCATACTAGAGATAGCGTATAACGCTCGTATCGCAATTATAATAGTCTTTATTAAACTTCGATATAATCTTATTATTAATACACTTGATGCACTTTAAAGCTTTAACGGTCGTTAATATAAGCAAGCGCTTAATAAAAAGGTTTAAGGAAAAAAGCGAAGCTTTAAAGGTAAGAGTGCGTAATATAGCCGCCGCAGCCGCCGTAGCTGCAATAGCAGCAATAGTTAAAGCAAAGAAATGATTCTTTTAATAGTTAGTATAGATATATTAATCTATCAAAAGCATTTACTTTTAAACGGCTTCGACCGCGCTTAACGATTCTACTAGACTGAGTTATTTGCTTAAAAGGCATTGTATAAATAAATAAAAGTTAAGTGTTTATTATAATAGAAACGGACGCGCTCTTATTTATATAACAACGCGATAAAAACGGCGCTAAGGATTTCCGCTACGTAATAAAACCGACTTAAAAAAGAATTGCATTTTTAATTAACATTTAATTAATAATAATAACCGCTATTTGTTTGTTTTAAATTGCGATAATAATCTCTTTTGTTTATATCGAGTTTAAAAAGCTTAATCACTTATTTTTTTTCTTTTTTGTTTGCTTATAGCTTAACAGCTACTCTGCTGACTTAAAGGGTGTATTATGCGGAATAAGCATAGTTTTACTTAAGCTATATATGATATATTATATGACCTCGCTCAATAGCGCCTTTAGCATACTAGAGCTCTTAGGTATATGTATATAGATCCTAACGAGCTTCTTAAATAGAATATACCAAGCTTCATTTAATCTATAGAATCTCCTCTTGATCTTAGTGCTGGTAAGCACTACACGCTATTTATAGCTTTAGTCTTTTTCGTTAAAAAGCAAGACGGTTCTTTCCGCTTTTATATTAACTTTTGCGCGTTAAACAACTTTACTCGTAAAGATCGATACTTTTTCTTTTTAATCGATAAGACTTTCGTACGTCTTTTAAGAGCTTAAATCTTTACGAAATTCGATATTCAGCAAGCTTTTTATAAAATACGGATAGACTTAGCTTTCGAAGAGCTTATAATATTTAAAATACGCTACGGTGCTTATAAATGCAAGGTTTTCTTATTCGAACTGACTAATAGACCCGCTACTTATTAACGCTATATAAATAACCTTTCCTTCGACTTTTTAAATATCTTTTATACGGCATATTTAAACGATATATTGATCTACTCTTTGTGACGACCTTAAGCGATTACTTGAAGGAACTCACGAGAGCGCGGAGGTTTATATAAGAGCTTAAGAAAATCTTAAAGTAATAACTTAAAATCAATAACTACCGAATGTAAAAATCGAAAGTAGCTAAGGTTTATATACACGAAGATAAAAGCGCTAAAGACTCGTAAACTATAGTTTATAAATCAAAAAGCGAAGAATAAAAGAATACGAAGAATACGAAAGAAAAAAAGAAAGAAGTAGCTTAGCGTATATAAAGTGCGTCCAAAAGACTTAGCGTATCGTTACATTACTTTTTCGTCCGAAAAAAGCTCGTCTTCGAGCGTTCATCTATTGCTTTATCATTGCTTAAGTAATCGTAATCATTAATACCGTTTGAATAAGCTTTGATTTATTCGAAAAGCTTCGCGAAAAGGCTAAAGAGCTTTTTATGTTTTAAATAAAAGTCACGTATTTTAAAAAGAGCGTATATAAAGTCGAAAGCGAAGTATTAAGTAAAGTTAATATCGCGGCCGAACTAAAAAGCGCGGTATTCAAAGTGCTTTTTAATTTAACGTACGATTAAAATGTTCTTTACTTCGTACTCAAGTTCGCTAATGATATTAATCGAATTAAGTTTAAAAATGATTTACTTAAAAGTAAAGTCATTAAGAGCTTTTCGTAACCGTTCGAAGTAAAAGATTAAGTAAACTTTTATTAACTCGAAAAGCTTAAGTTTAAAGTTATTATAAACGTTATTAATAACTTCGAACGGTCCGTTCGTAAAGTTATCGAGCTTTTTTAATAGTCGAGAAGTAAAGAACGAGCGCATATTTAATTAAACCTTATTATTAACGTCGAAGTTAATTAAGCGCTTTAATTTATTAGCTTATTTAATTATATAATCTTAAGCGCGTTAAAAGTGCTCTTTAGCGAGATTTTAAGCTTCGAAGTAACGGTTAGCGTAAGCGCGAGCTTCGTTTTAATTAAGCTTGCGAAAAAAGGTTTAATCGTCAAGTCGGTTTAAGCTTTAATTTTAAGTAGTTCGGAAAGCGTAGCCGTAAATTACTTTAAAAGAAGAAAGACCGCCGAAAGAGTCGTAAAAGAGCGTCAATTAAGCGAAGTCTATTATAAAAAAGAACTCACTTTAATCGTTTTAATAATAGCTTACGAAAAGACGAAAGCGCTTTTGCAAGTATTAATTATAGATTTCGGTTTGACCGTCAGTCTTAAAGTATGCGGCGATGCTAAAAGTTAATTTAATACTAAAGATCTTATTGAATTCTTTTTAGAACTCAGACTAATATTAAAATCTTTTATTAAAAGTTAATATTAAAAGAGCTTTAAAATACTTATAAATATAATAGATATAAAGCTTAGCGAAGCTTTTAGCGTCGATAGACTTATAATAAAAGATCGAGATTACTTGCTTAGAAAAGCGGTCGATTATTATAAAGACGTTATCGTAGCTGTGTTTATCTTTATTAAAGCTATAAAAATCTATAGTAACGTGTTTTTAAAAGCGCGAAAAGATCAAGAAAAGTTAAAACAAATTAAGTTTTTTATCGCGAAGCATTAAAGCTCGTTTATAAGCGTAATAATTATAGCAATATTAATTAACGAATCTAGTTATACCGTGTTAATAGTATTATATTGCAAAGAGCTTATAAGTTTTTCGAAAGCTAAAGTGTGCCGTAAATACTTGGTCGTAGACTTTTTAAACGAGTAACGAGCGTAAGTTTTAAACGTTAAAAACTAATAAGCGGCCGTTATAAAGCAGCAAATCGCTTTTTATAATAAGTTTAGCTCGTGAACCGTAGTTTACAAATAAAGACTTAGCTTTAAAAGCTTGAATTCGAAGTGTTATAAAACTAAAAGCGGTCCGATTAGCTTTTAAAACTTGATTAATAATTCGGAATATCGATAAAAGCTTTACGATCTTTTCGATAATAACGGCGATCTTCGAAAGCGTAAGTTGACGTAGCTTTTCGATTAAAAGTCGTAAATTAACGTTATTAGCGCGGAGCAGCGTTTACAAGCGCTAAGTGCGTTTAAAGCTGTTTAAAGAAAAAAGCTCTTCGATACGACGTATTAGCGCGTCAGCTAAAAGGTTGTCTTTACTTAATTTATACGTAATAATAAAGTTGTAATTAGAAAAAAGCTTTGCTTAGCGTGCTTAACGAGCGTTAAAAGTCTTAGAAGTTATAAAGTACTTTAAAGCTTTATAATCGGTGATTATTTAAACTTAATGAAAAGAGCCGGCGAGTTCGGCGCGGAAATTATTAAAAAAGCGTATAATAGCTAGTATCTTTTTATCGTAAACGACGTAGTTAAGCTTAACGAAAGCTATAGTTTTAAAGTAGTAAGCGATTAGAAGCTAATCGAAACTATGCTTTTAAAAAAGGACTAAAGCGATTACGCCGTCGGAAGCGTTAGTCTTTAGCATATAAAAAAAGTTTTAGTTGTAATACTATAAGATTAGCGCAATAATTAAAGCGAGCTTCAAAAAGTCGAAGCTCTTTTAATATTAAGAATTAAATAAAAAAAGAACGTTAGCTTTAATTAAGTGTATTAAAAGCTTTGCGATTACGCCGTAGTCTCGAATAAATCGGCGGTAAAAGTTATAAAATCTAAAGAAGCTTTAAACGCTTTTAACGATTATAAAAAGCGCTTAATACTTTATTATTAAAGTTTTGTCCGGATCTACTTTTAAGCTTTCGATAAAGATAATAAAGTTTAAGTATTTTACTTTAATAGTATTAAATTCGCACTTTTTAATATCAGCTTAAAAGCTAGCGTCGTCGAATCGTTAAAGAACTTAACGGACGTAATAAACGTGCTTTAAAAGATCGGAAAAGTAGATTAAGATATCGTTTAAGTATATTATATAAAAAATATTTAAGAAGTCGAAAAAGAAGTTATTTATATAGCGTTAATAAGTAGCGGGTCTATTAGTCAATCCGAATAAAAGAATTTTGCACTTGTTAGCATTATAACGTATTTTAAATGTTATAAGCTTTTCGAAAGCTAAGTTTATTCGTATTTTATAAAAAGCTTGCTAAATGTCGAGTTTCGTAAAGATTTTAGCTTTTAAAAGACGTGCGAAGGTTTTATCGATCAAAAAGAAAGAGTATCGATCTTTACGAATGAAGTTATTTAACGCGCGGAAGTTAATATAAAAGCGAAAGAAACCGTTTTGCTTCTTAATAAAAAAGATTAAAGCTGCAAATAGCGCTATTAAAAGTTCGATAAAACTTTTGTTAAGATTATCGATAAAGTAAGCTTTAATAAGCTTTAGCTCGAAGATCGATATCTTATTATAAAAGCACCCAAAAAGATGTACTGTACAGAAGCCTGGCTTTGAAGCTAAACCTTATAGTCTTATAAAAGAAGTGTTAGAAAAGGTAAGTAGAAAGCTTGTTGATTGTTTTAGCTAAAAGATGTGTGCCCTTTTATAAAAGATAGGTCCGTTTAATATAGCCTTAATAGCTATAGCAAGTACCTTATTAAGCAAAGTGTTTACATCCGTCTTTTTATAAAATAAGTAAGCGCTTTCGCTTATTATTAAGTAAAAAAGAAAAAAAAAAAGGTGTAAAAGAAAGAAAAATTTAATATATAAAAAGAAAAGAAAGTATTTTATTTTTAAACTTTAAACATTTAAACATTTAAATTACGCTTTAACAGCTTCTTTATAATCTTTTTCCGTGCTTACGTTTTCAACTCTTTCGTTCTTTTTAAGCTAAGAAAGTCTTTTCTTTTTAGCAAGGCTAGCATTGAACGATAACGTACTAGCAATAGCATTTTTAAAAGTAAAAGAGCGCGTATCGTTCTTGCGCTTATTAATAGCATCGTTAATAAATATAAACTTGGCCGACGAAAAGTTAGCGAAGCTAAAATAAAGTTCGGAGCTATTAATTAAATCGTTTTCGTTTTCGAGCAAGTTATTTAAAGCTTTTATAGCTTTATCGAATGCGCGGTTTAAAGATTCCGATTAAAAAAAAGATCTTTTAAAGTTGCCGATTTAACTCGTGAACCGTAGTTTATAAGTAGATTTCGCACTTTTTAAAATGATCTTTACACTTAAATCGGAATCGTTAAAAGACAACTTAATCGATCGCAAGCTCTTTTTAAAATCTTTTAACTTATTAACGTTTATAAAGTCGTTAGCTTAGCGGCTCTTGCTTTTAAAAAAAGACTTAGCTCCGTAAGTCTTAGCTTTAATATTTAAAACGATAGCAAATCTTTTTTTAAATGCTGAAAACAATTTCTTTTTATGCTTAATAAAGTGTTCTTAAAATTAAGTTCGAAATATAAAGATAACGGTTAATTCTTTTATTACTCGGAGTTCGTTTTAATTTATTCTTTCGATTAAGGCTTTTAATACGAAACTAACGTAATTTAATTAGATTATAATAGCGAAAGGCTAGCTTAATTTATTAATAACTTTTTATCGAAAAGTTAGCGGTATGCGTTTTAAGACGATAATGCAAGCGTGCTTTGCAAAGCTGACTTTATTTTTTAAAGTGCTATTATTTAATAAAGCGGTATAATTGTTAAAGAAGATAGCTTATTTGTAAAAAGAATTTTAAAAAGCGTTTATATTTAAAAAAACATTTTGTTTCGTAATAACGGATATAAAAGTAGCGAGATTATTAATTATAACGAAAGGTTAACGTAGCGCAATGTTCTTAAAAGCATTTAAAGTCTTCGACTTAAGTTTAAAAGCTTTTTATTTAACGGTCTTTTTAAGAATAATGTCGTAAGTATAGCTTTTAAGCTAAATAGCTAAGCTTCCGATTTAATTCTTTACGTTGTAAAGCATTAAGTGATAGTTTAAAACTTTATTTTTCATTCGTAAACTACGGTTTACGAATCGTTTAATATTAACGTCGTATTTAGTCGCAATCATTCGAGTATTATTATTGCATTTAAAAAGTTAAAAAGGTTCCGGGTAAGCGATAAGCTTATAGTTTTCGTTTCGGCGATTAAATAAAGCAATAAAGTATAACTTATAATAGCTTCGAAAGACTTGTTAAATCAAAGAGTGCATTATATTGAAAAGTGTATTAATCGAAGCTTTTTTTAAATTATTAGTTCGAAAGTAATGCAAGTATATCTAAATCTTTTTATTTATAATAATAAAAAAGGTTTAGTTGTCGTGTTTATCGTTTAAAAAAGAAGCTCTTAATATAAGTTAAACTTTCGTATAGTTATTCGCATTTATAGTATTAAGAAAGCTGTTCTTTTAAGCAATGCTTATCAAGCTAATACTTTAGTTCAGCTTATTAAAAGATATCGGCTTAGCTTTAAACTTAAAAGAGCTTAAGCTAGATATTCTTTTAACTAAAGTATTGCTTTTAATCTTAATAGCGAATATCGATTAATTACTCGAGTAAAGCATAAAGTTGTTAAGAGCGTTAGTTTAAAAAGCTTCGATAAATCGATATAAATTAAAACGGATTATTATTATTATAAAGCTTTTCGTAGCTAGCTTAAAGTATTTAACGTATTCGAAAGTATAGACTTCGTAAAAGACTTTATTTAATAAGTCGATAACGGATAGTAAGACTTTGCGGTTAAAGCGGAGCTTCGTTTAAACGTTTAAATTAAAGAGTTTTTTAAATCTATCTTTAAATTCTAATACGTTTTTTACTTTTTAAGAGATTTTTATACAATCGCAATCGTCGTTATTAAAGCTTAAATTAAAGATCTCGGATAGCAAGAAGTAATTTATTACTTTGCTTTTTTCTTTACTTACTTTTACTTAATTACGACGGTCGAAGAATCGTAAGATCGCGTTGTTAGAAAATTCGTTTTTTAAAAGCTTGCGGATCTAATTAATAGCTTTTTTAATTAATTCCGCGGCAACTTAAAAAGCATTATTAATATTTTCGTTTAAGTTTAAGCGGTCGAAAGTTGATTAATAAAAGTCTTAATAAAAGTTGATAAAAGCTACGTTTATACTTATAAAGTCTTTAATCTCGACGAGTCTTAAGTAGCGGTTCGATATAGCTTTAATTAATTCGTATTCGAAGCTGTCTTTTTTTTTAACGAATAATATTAATAATAGCTGGTTTTCGAAAAAGTTGCGTTGCACTTTAGATTTAAAAGCTAAAAAAGAGCTCGCGTCGATAGACTTGCGTAAAGTGGATATGATCGAAGCAATTAATTTAACGTTCGAAAGCTTATTAGCAAAAGATAACGTCGATCTTTAAAACAAAGCTAGTAATAACGAAAAGCGCGTAATAAGTGATTTAAGCAAAAAGGTTTTAAGCGTAAAAAGTTGATTTAATCTCGCTTCGATTGCTAAATTATTTTTTATTCGTAAATTATAATTTACGAATAAAATTTCGAATTCGAGTTCTTTTTATAAAACGAAATTCTAAGTTTGATTTTCGTCGGTAAACTTTATACGTTTTTTAAGCTCGTCGTATTCGCTTTTAATATTGTCGAGAGTTAAAATCAATAAGCTATATAATAAGACTTTTAGTTTTAGCTTTTTTAAAAGTCTTTCGTTAAGAATAGCGATCTTATCTTTTTATTTAATATTGTTTTTGTTTTTTACGGCTTAATAAGTAAGGTTGATTACCGTAGCATTAAGCTTAGTAAACTTGCGTTTTCGAGCTATATTAGCTATAATCTTTTAAAAAGCGACGTAAGCAATAATATAATAGTTGATAATTTAAATAGCGTAAGCGTTAAAGGTGCAGTTCTTTAAAATAACGCTTAATTAACGAGCGCTGCGGATTAAAGTGCATACAGCTTTAAAGTAATCGTTATATAGCAATTAGCTTCGAACGCCGTTGAAAGCTCTTTTGATTCGTTTATATCTTTCGGCGTTTTTATTGCGTAAAAAGTAGATAGCGGTAACTTTAATAATAAACTAATCGTAAGCTGAAAAGAAGTCTTCGGCGTTTATATTTTTTCTTGCGTATTCGACTCGTAAGAACTAGTTGTATTATAAGATTAGGTCGTCTTTTTTATTTAATTTGTTATTAAAATCGAAAGTTGCTACTTTAAGCATAGCTAATTGATTAAAGTTGCTTATTTAACGGTAAGTTTAAAAAAACTTATCGAAAGTCTTAATAACTCGTCTTTCGAACTTCAATTCGAAACTCGATTATCGAGTTAAAGCGGCTTGCTCTTCGCTTATTAATAAGCTAGAAAGTGTATTACGGATAAAAGCTTTTCTTTTAGCGGCGGTTAACTTAAAAAGCATATTTGATTCGTGAATTACGATTTACGAGCTAAACATAAAATAGCGGAATAAAAGTTAATAATAATAGTAATTAATTAAGTAATAATTAAAGTCGTTAATGTTAATATAATATTATATAATTATAAAGAAGAAGTAATAATAATATTATTATAATTGTTGTTATATAAAAAAAGAAAATGTTAAAAAAAAAGAAAGAAGAGCTTTCTTATATAAGTACATTTGTAAAGAAGACTTACTCTTTTTAATAGCAGTTCACTTTCGAATACACGTAGTTGAGTACGCTTAAAACAAAAGAACAGTTTTAAATAAGAAATAAAAAATAGCCGTGTAAGCTTAAACAAGTGAAAAACAATTAAATAATAAGAACAATTTGTATAAGACAAGTGAATAGCTAATAAGGTAAAAAGAATAAAGAAAAAGCCGAGAATACAATAAAAAGCAAGTTTAAAAGTAAAAGAACAAACGTAAAAAATACCTTTCTTTATTAAAATAAAAAGAGTGATTATTAAAAGCACGTTTTCTTATAAAATAAATAAAAAACAAAGAAAAAATACGAAAGTAAAAAAAATAAAGTAAAAGAAAACAAATTAAAAAACAATTTTATAAGCTAGTTTTTATTCTTTCGAAAGTGTTAAAAGAATAATTTAAAAGTTAATAAACTTAAGTTTAAAAGTCACTTTTAAGTTAAGTAATTTACTTTTGCCGTTATCGAAAAGCTCGTATTCGTTAAGGTTTAAGTTGTTCGAAGAATTCGAATCTTTTTCTTTTTCTTTTTCGTTATTCTTATTAAAAAGAAAGAAAGTTTAATCGCGGCGGTAAAATCGTTTAAAACGGTTAGCTATAAAAGTGCTTTTAAGCTTAGTTTTATCGGTTTCTTAAAGTTTATAATATCTTTTATCGTAAGCTTTAAAAACGATATAAGGTTTTAATTATTTATAATTTAGTTTAGTATCCGCGGATATGTCGATGCTGCGTTTAACGTCGTAAAATAATATTAAGTCTTTCTCTTTAATAGATTTCGACTTTAAGACTTTAACTCGTTCTTAAGTAGCTTTAACGGCAAGTCGATAGCGTTTTTTTTTTAAGATAATCTCGTCGATATCTTCGTCTTAAAGTTTTAATTATTTAAACTTTATAATAAGCAAGTTAGCGCGAGATCGAACCTTTTATTATAATAATAACTTTTAAACTAGTTATCGTGATTTTAAAAGTAGCTTAGCTTTTCGTTTATAATTTAAAAAGAAAAAAGTAACTTTAATAAATGCGTATATCGATGTTCGGATTGTAAAAAGCATTTTATTAAATTTGCGAACTTAATTTTTAAATCTTTTATTTATAACTTTCGATAAGCTATTTAAGATATTTTTATGTCTTTTCTCGATCATTTCATTTGCTTTTGAATTGTAGCTCGAAATCTAGACTTTTTTAATCTCGTACTTAATAGCGAAAGCTTTAACAACTGCTTTATTTTCGAGTTTTTTATCGATAATTAATTTTTCGAACAATTCGTAACGATAAACGATATTTTTTTAAAAAAACTTAATAATAGATTCGGCGTTAGCCGATCGAAATAATCGTCTTTTTAATTATTTAAATAGATTTTTTTTAATTAATACGAAGCAAGTCATTCTTTTATCGGTAATAAGTATTCGTAATACGTTTAAATTGACTTTTAACTATATTTAAGTAAGCTAAGTCGAATATAAAAGGTTTTTTATTCGTTTAACTTTGCGTTTTTAATAAAGCTTATAGCTTTAAACGAAAGCTTTATAGTTTTCGTAGCATTTATTTTAAAAGAAGAGTTTTGACGTACGGTAATAAGTTAATTCAGTTCTTTTATATCCGGATTTTCGATAAGAATCGGAAATAGCAATATAACGTCTTTAAGTTTCGTCGACAATTAGCTTAATCGAGTAAGAATTGTTTACTCGCTTATAAAAGTGATTATCTTTGATTAAGTAGTTAAATGCTTTATTCTTGAACTTTTAAAAGTCGTAAGTCTTGATCGAAAGAAAGCGTTTAAAAGTAATAAAGAATTAAGCAATAAGCTTAAAGTCGAGCGAGTAATCGTGTTTTAAAACTTTCTTTTTAGCTTATAAACTATAGTTTACGAATCGTTTAATTAAAAATATTAAAATAATACTTAGCTCGTTAATGACTTAATCGTTAATATCTTTTTCTTTTTTTTCTTTAATATTTAAAAGATACTTTTTTCTTTTTTTAAAAAGACCGTTCGCTATTGTATTTTTAATTTTAAAAATATACTTAACTTTAAAGTTTATTAATCTTATTTACGCAATCTAATTCGTAACGAAAGCTTTAAACAAGTCGCTTATAGATCCGTTAAATTAATTAATTAATACTTTAACGTCGGTTTTTAAAATAAAGTCAACTTCGTATAGTTCGCTTTTTATCTTTTTTATAGCTTTTAAAGTACCGCGGCATTCTCGCTTAATCGCGTCGTACTTGCTTTCCGCAAAGTTTTAAAAATTACTTTCGAATTTAATAAGATATCGCTTTTTATCGGAATCTTTTTGCTATAATATTGCTTTTTATCTTTTAAAACTAGCGTTTACCGTTAAGTAAATTTTCTTTTCGTTTTTGCTATAATCGATCTTAATAAAAGCGGAAGCAAAAAGCAAAGCTTTTTTAAGCAGCTTTATTGCTTTTTACTAAAGCTTTAATTATTCGAATTCGACTTTTTTTTTTATAATCGCGTAAATTAAAGCAGCAATCGTAAAGAAGTTTTTAATTTAGATTTTATAATAAACTACGATCTTAATAAAAGCTCGCGCTTCCGATATATCTTCGCATTTAATTTATTTTAATATCTTTTTAATTTTAACGGTTTAAAAGTAACGTCTTTCGCTATCCGTAACGAATTTAACGATATTAAAGCTAAGCATATAGTATTAAGACTTCGTTCCGACGGTCGTCTTAGCTTTTTTAAACTTTACGAGCACTTTATCGATATTTTAAATGTATTTTAAAACGAATCGTCGTATTCCGAATAAAACTTCTTTATAATTATAAAAAAATCGAGATCTTTTAACTCTTACGTTATTTATATAAAGTAAGCAAACGTTAAGAATGCAATTTATAAAGATCTTATAAATGATTTTAACGAATTAAGTAATCGAATTAATTGCTTTTATAAGTATCCGAGTTATTTAAAGCAATCTGATAAGCGTTTAAATAGCTATTATATTTTTAGACTTAACATCGAAAAAGAATTAATTATATTTAAAAAAGAAGTTTAAAAGTGTAATTATCGTAAAACCGGTAAATTCGTTTAAAAACTAATTTACGTTCGAAGCAACATTAACGTCTTTAACCGTTATACGGTTCATTTTAATTACGGTAATGATTAGCTTATATTTTCTTTTCTTTTTTTTTATTATAATAAACTATTTATTCCGATAAAAGCTTTAATATAATTCGAAGACTTTTTGCTTTAATCGTTCTTTTAATATAAAAATAACTATTTTTTATAAAACTTTCGGTATAATAAACGTTTTCTTTTGCTAAGCTTCGTAAAGCACCGTTTTAATCTTTTAAAATAATATAACTTTTTTCCGGACTTAATTAAAATAAGTAAAATCTTAAGCTATCGCTTTTTTTCGATTTAAAAAGCATTAATAAAGCAGCTCTTTTTCTTTCGAAGTAACTTAAAAGCTAATCGTAAGTGCTTCGAATCGTTCTTTCGTTAATCTTAATCTAATCTTTAAATTTAAAAACTTATTAATAAAGTATTTCGAAAAAAGTCTTTTAAGTTTAAAAAGTTTCGCTTTCTTATCTTGCTTAAACTAATCGTCGATTCTTTTAAGTATCTTTTTATTCGATACTTTTAAATCTATCGGTTTAACCTTCTTCGTTTTCCTTTTATACATCGTATTAACTTTTATTATATTCTTTTTTAAAAAGTCTTTATCGTTATCGATAATAAATATAAAATTTTCCGATTTATCGAGTTTAATTACAAATATTTTTAATGTTTTTAATTTTAATAAGCTTTGCTTAATATTAAATTGAATTGTTTTTTTATAATTTTATTATTTTTATATTAATCTATTTATAAATTATAATTCACGGACGGAATTTTTTTTTAAGCTTCTTTTTAACTTAGCATTTATCTTAACTTGCATGCTAGCTATTAATTTCTCGAGTCTTCGATTAAATCCGACTTGTCTTTTATAATAATAATTTATCTTTAAGTAAATCGATCGTAGTTTTAAAAAAAAGCTTTTATCGTATTATTATCGAAAAAAAAAAAAAAAAATTAAAATTTTAAAAAGAAAAGCATGCTTAAGATAACTTCGTAATTGTTATTATTAATAATAAAGAAATCAACGTAATTAATAATTTCGCCGATAATAACTTCGACGTCGTTTATCTACTTATCGAAGTTATAAAAATCTTCGAATATAATAATATAAATTAAAGCTCGATCCGTTATAATAAATAGTTTAATTATTTCAACTACTTTTTTATTTATTACGTTAACTTTAAATCCGCTATCGAAAAAAGATCTGCTTTTAATTATACCGTCGATATTAATAAAAACTTTTAAAGTCTTTATCGCTACTTCGAAGCAGTTGCAAGCGATAAGTTGTTTACGAATTTGCGTCGCTAAAAAGTCTAGCTTGCTTTCTTTATTCCGACTTAAACGTTTAACAATTAAAGCGTTTATAAAAATAAGCTTACTTTAAAAGACCTTTACGTTTTCTTTAATATCGGAAACTATTAAAATATAATAGCTTAATAGCTTGTCGAAGCGAGAGCTAAGTTCGAACAAGTCTTTAATTTAAACTTCGATTCTTAATTTCATAATCGCCGCTACTGCTTTTTCTTAAGCTTTAATAATAACGTAAAAGTTAATAAACTTTTTTCGTTTATAAGTCCTTTTCTTCTTTCTTCTTAACACTCGCTAAATGATCTCAACCTTTCTTTCTATATCCTTTATAGCTTCGTCGGCTTTAGCTAGTTTAAAAAGTTTAAAAGACTCTTTTTTAATTATATTATCGAACAACCCGTTTTTTAAATCTATCTTTATAATAATATTCGATTCTTAAGAAGCACGGGCTTTAAGAATGCCGTAATTCTTTTCTTTTTATTATCGGATATTTTTTTTAATTTTAATAAGCTTAAATCTTTTCGAAAGTAAAAAAGACTTCTTAACTTTGTCTTTTACGGCAGCGTTGATCTCGATCGAAGCAACTTCTATACTAGATAAGTGATTAAGCGTATTAATCCACTTTATAGCGTTAATATTCCTAATATCGACTAATCTTTTAAAAATAATAATAAGCTCTTTTAACTAGTTAATTAGTTGCTAAGCATTTTGATCGAGCTAGTATTAAGCTAGCTATTAAATTAATTGTTAATAAGAAAGCAAATGTTTATAAGTCTTAAGTCCGCTAATAAGTCGATTTTTTAAAATGTTATCGTATTCCGTCTTACGAACGTTTAAAACGATAGATTTAAATTAAGTCTTTTTTTACTTCTTTTAAATAATAAAAGCGCCGATCTTTTTAAGCTTTAAGCAAAAGCGTCCGTAATTATTAATATGAATATATTTTTTATTAATTATGTTTTTAAAAGCTTTATATTTATCTCGGTATTAATAAAAAGCTTAAGTTGTGTCTTCGAAGTTCTCGCAAAAGCTATAATTTTACATTTAATTCTCGTATCTTTTACTTTTTCTTTTTCTTCGTTTTTATAATCCGTAACCGATAGCAGTAATCTAAACTTTACTTTCGAAGCTGATTTTACTTTAAGCATTTTAAACGGTATACTTAATAAAAGCTTCGTCGCGGTCTTCGAATCGAACTTAAAGTTGAGATTAAATAAAGCGTCGAGAAGTTAAGTTAGCGATTTAATCTTCGAAGTAATCAATTCGATTATAAATTGCATTAATCTGCAAATTAAAAAACTTTTTAATTATAAAACCTACTTTATCAATTTCTTTTTTTTTATTCGTGAATTATAATTTACGAGTAAACGGCATTACTATTAAAGCTTTCTTAACAGACTTAAAAACGCTAGCTAATTCGGTATGTTTTTTAATTAAAGTTCGAATATCTTTAATAAAGTTAGCTAAAAAAGACTTTTCTTAATTCATAGCTTCGATAATCTTAATACTTTAGTCGGTTTTAAAAGCGAATGCAACGAAATCGTCGAAAGCGGTATAAAAGTTTAAGTCGAGTTCGTCGACTTTATAATACTTAATCGTCTTGTTTCGGATTTCGACGAGCAATTCGAAAAAGAATAAGCGGCTTTGTTCGGTCTTGCTTAAAAAGTGCATTAAAGTAAGCTTTTCGAAGACTCGAAAGAAAGTGCGATAATAGTTTTTCAAGTTATTAATATCTCGTTTTTGCATAGCAAATTCTCGTAAGAAAGCGATTAAGTCTTTAATTTATTAAATATCGTTTTTACAAAACTCGGCTCTTAAAGCTTTAACGAAAGTAGCTTAATCTTTCTTAGCTTTCTATTCGAGCAAGCTTTTAATAACTTTTTTGCGAAAGTTATTGCAATAACGAAAAAGCTTAATAAACCGATTATCTTTAAAAATATTAAAGTTATTATAAGTCTCTTCGTACTTCTCGATAAAGTCGGTAATATTAACATTATTAAAGCAAAAAGCTCTTAAAGCACTTAGCAATAGTATACGAATAATTATAAAAGCGTAAAAGATAGCAAGGTCGATTATAACTAGCGTAAAGCTTAATAAAAAAATAAGAAAAGCAAAAAGAAAAAGAGTAATATAAATCTTAAGATCGGTGTTCATTTTAAAAAGCATTTTCGAAGCAAGTGTTTCCGATAAAAGTAGCGGTAAAAGTTTAAATTAAAAGTCGAAGTAAGATAAAGATAATCCGAAGCTTATAAAAATACGATTAAAAGATTTAATAAATTCAAAAGATTCTAACGAAAAAGAAAGTGACTTTGCGCCGACTTTAATATTAAAAATCTTAAAAAGGTTTTTAATATTTTAAAGATTAAACATATATATATATTAAAAAAAATCGAGTTGATAAAAGGTTTTTGAATTATTTAATTTTGACTCGTAAACCGGGTTCACGAATAAAATAAGCGATTTTCGCAAAGTATTCTCGATCCGAGATTAAAAAAAGTAGACTTTATATAAAAGTAAATTAATAATCAAGATCAAAATTATAAAAAACTTAAGAATCAATTAATTAACTTCGCTAATAACTCCGGACTATATTAATTGCTTTAATTTAAAATAAAAGCTAAAGTATAGAAAAGTATTTTTATTAATAAATGAAAATTCTTTTTTATTAATAATAAAAGAGAGTTTTTACTAAAGAGCCGAAATATTGCACTTTAGCTATTTCGGCGTTTCGATATTCGAACTTATCGAAAATAAAGTTTTGATTGTTTTAAAGTTGTAGTTGTAAAGTGAAATGCTAAATGAACGAAGATCAACTTGATTGCGAATCAAGCGATTATGATAAGCTATATAAAAACAAAAACTAAAAGTTTAAATCTTTGCGTAAGTTATTAATATAAAAGCACTTAAAAAGATATATTATACAAAAGCCTAGCTTTAAAGCTAGACTTTATAGTCTTACAAAAGAAGTGTTAAAAAAGGTAAGTAGAAAGCTCGTTGATTGTTCTAGCTAAAAGATGTGTACTCTCTTATAAAAGATAGGTCCGTTTAGTGTGGCCTTAATGGCTATAGCAGGTACCCCATCAGGCAAAGTGTTTATATTATATAATAATAAGTATCGAAGCGCTTTCTTCTTCTTTTCGAAAAGCTCGATTTTGTGATCGTAAAGCTTGTATAATACTAGTACGTTGCTAACGGCTTTAAAAACCACGTATGCGTAATCGAAGTATTCGAAAAAAATAAAAAGGTCGTTAGTAAGCTTTAATAGTTCCGCTGCAAAGTTAATAGCAGAGATAAAGCCGTTAGTAAAGCGTATTAGCGTTGCTTAATAATCAGCTTAAATAAAAGCAATCGTTTAACGCTTAAAGATTAAGCAATTAAGCTTATAAAAAGACGTAAAAAACAATTCTACGTCTTTTTAACGAGCGATCATATAAAAAGCGTGTTCGAAAACGCTATTAATTTTAAAGTTTCTATTAATCTTATATTTAAATGTTTAACGAAAGCGTTTAACGAGTAAAAGAAGTTTTATAAAAGCGATATCGATTGATATAAGCTTACGGTTTATTTAAAATATTGATTTAACGTAATCTTTAAAAAAAGTGTTTTTCGTAAAGCGAAAGAGTAACGGCTTTACGAGAAAGTAAATAGAAAAAAAAAGTTTAACGATATTAAAAAAAGAAGCCGAAGAAAAACGATTTTAAAAAGAAAAAAACGATTTTAAAAAGAAAAAAGTGATTTTGCGATTATCGTTGCTGCTTGATTTACTCGTGAATTATAATTCATAAGTGAATTAGCGTCGTAAGCTTTTTAAAAGCGGTTTAAAGCTCGATCACGCTTATTAGCGTCGTGTTAATAACGAGCGTTTATTTTACGCTGATTAAAGTATATAATCTTAATAAGTTTAACGTAAGTAGCGGTCGGAAAGTTAGATCGAAGCTAATAAAGCTTGCGGCGAGCGCAATTAAAAAGAATCTAATGCTTAGCTAGCTATACTCGTCCGAAGATCACGCTATGATTTTTAAAATTAATAATAAAAAAAAGAATAAAAGATTAAACGCGCTTATCAATCGTAAAGTTGAAAAGTGCAAAATGTAAGATAATAGCTCTACGAGCTTTATTATATAATTTAATAAAGAATAAAGTCGAGAAGAGTTGAATCAAAGGTTTAAGAAAAAAAGAAAGTGATTTAAGCAGCGTTAAGTTAATCAGCGCGTATTTATTAGTTTTTAAGTCGAGCAAAGCAGATACTTTATACGAAAGGCTATTTTTAATAAAAGTAATAAGTATAGTCATAGCTTTATTATTAAAAAGCTTCGTAAGGTCGAAGTATCGTATATCTCGAAGCTAGCTTAAGAAAAAAGCTTTGCTTAAGCTTCGACGTTTCTTTTATTATCGAAAGCGTCGGAGTTAGCAAGAAAGAGCTCTTAATGATCTTTAAAAGCGTCGGAATAAAGCTTATCGTTCGAATCGTCCGAATAAAAGCTGTATTTAAGTTTAGCGCTGTATTTTATTTCGTTGATTAAATAATAGCGAAAAAGCTTCGGCGTATTCGAGTTTTTACGAAACGATTTAAAAGTCTTGATCGCTAACTTAAAAGCGTTTCCGAAAAAAAAGAATTTATTAAATCGATTAAATCGATTTGCATTAGCGCTAAAGCTATTAAAAGTTTAGCGTTAAAAAGTAAAAAAAAAGACGAAGGCTAAGCTACTTTAGCGGTTCTCGTAATAAGTGATTTACTTAACCGTTACTTTTTAAGCCGAGCGGGATTCGTTACGAGCTTTATTATAAAAGCTCTTTGCGAATTAAGTATTATACTTAGCTTATAAAGTATCGTAAAGCTTTATAAACGCGTATTAGCCAGCAGCTAATTGCTAAACGGCGGTTTAAAAGTCTTTAAAAGTTGTAGTTTTAATAAATTCTAAATAAAACTAATCGCGCAGCGTTTTAATGATTTTAAAACGTAAAGCTTTACGTAATCGATCTTCGTCTTTGATTTCGACGATAATAGCAAGCTCCGAAAAAGCAAAGTAAAAGTTTTAGAATTGCTAATTAAGCTTTATATAAAGTTTTTCGAACTTAATTAACGCTTTAACTTTTTTAGCGAAGTCGTTTAAAAACTCGAAAGCGATTTAAACGAGTTCCGAAGCGGTTACGAGGTTGCTACGATTTATAATCAAAAAGGTTAAAAACAAATGAGTTGTCTTTTCGGTTTGGTCAAGAACGTAGTTCTTGCGCTAACGTTTTATAAAAAAGTATTCTTCGAAAACTTTTAAGTTGTCGAAAACGCGAGCTTGCTAATAGCGTGCTCGATAGCTTATATTATCTAAGAGCTTTTATTTAAAGTTAAAAATCCGCTCGATACGAGCGCGACCTTAAGAAGCTAAAGAAAAAGCTTTAAAAGTATTAAACTTAGCTAAAGTATAAAGGTTGATTAGCTTATAAAGAAAAAGTAGTTTATCGTCGTCGGCGAAGAAGCGGCGAAAGTTAGCGGTTTTATAAGTAAAAAAAGTAGTTTAAAAGATTAAAAGCTTATATAGCTCTTTGCTTTTAAAGTTATCTTCGAAAGACACTTAAAAAGGCTTTAATAAGCGTTCCGTAATTAGCAAGACCGCTTAAAGCTGGTTTAGTTCTTTTCGAGCTCGACAAGCTTCTTTTTCAGCCTTTTTAACGAAGGTTTTTTGCTCGCTAACGCTTTTATCGAGCTTTTCGTTGCGGGTTTTCATATCTGCGAAAAGCTTTTTAAGCTTAGCGGCCTTTCGTTAAGACTAAAGAAGAGCTTAGTATTGGACTAAGGCTTTTTCGAGGTTAGTAAAAGCCGAGGGATCATCTTTATCGTCTTGCTTATTAATAGCTTCTTTTTAAGTAAAAAGAACTATTAGTTAAGCCGTAAAGAAAGAAGAAGGAGCTGCTAAAGCAGCTTTAAGAAGTGTGCGAAGGATTTTATTCGCGAAGCGAAGGTTGCTGTATTATATAAGTACTATCTTTTAAGTTATACTTAAAATAAGCTTTCTCGTAACCGTTAAAGTCGTTTAAGTGTTTTTTAACGTCTAACTATTAAAGAATTTTAAAAAAGAAGAATATTATTAAAGCCGTTCCCGGCGGAGTAAGGTAGTTGTTAATAATATAACGACTTTAAGCGATTACTTAAAAGAACTTACGAAAGCGCGAAGGTTTATATAAGAGCTTAAGAGAATCTTAAAGTAATAACTTAGAATTAACAACTACCGAGTGTAAAGGTCGAAAGTAGCTAAGGTTTATATATACGAAGGTAAGAGCGCTAAGGACTCGTGAACCATGGTTCATAAGTCAAAAAGCGAGGAATAAGAGAATACGAAGAATACGAAGGAAAAAAGGAAGGAAGTAGCTTGGCGCATGTAAGGTGCGTCCAAGAGACCTGGCGTGTCGTCACACTCTTTCGACCTTTTAAAACACGCTTATTACGTTCGCTAGGTTCTTTAACGATTCGACGACGCTAGCTTTTAAGCTGATATTAAAAAGTGCGAATTCAATATTATCAAAGTAAAATACTTAAGCTTTATTATCTTTATCGAAAGCTTAAAAGTAAATCCGAACAAGACTTCGATAGTAAAGCATTAAGCGCTTTTTACAACCGTTAAAAGCGTTTAAAGCTTTTTTAGATTTTATAACTTTTATCGCCGATTCATTCGAGACTATAGCGTAATCGCAAAACTTTTAATATACTTGATTAAGGCTAACGTTCTTTTTTTATTTAATTCTTAATGCTAAAAGAGCTTCGACCTTTTAAAGCTCGCTTTAACTATTGCGCTAATCTTATAGCATTATAACTAAAACTTCTTTTATATACTAGAAACTAACGCTTCCGACGGCGTAATCGCTTTAATCTTTTCTTAAAAGCATAGTTCCGATTAGCTATTAATCGCTTATTATTTTAAAACTATAGCTTCCGTTAAGCTTAATTACGTCGTTTACGATAAAGAGATGCTAGTTATTATACGCTTTTTTAATAACTTCCGCGCTGAACTCGCCGGCTCTTTTTATTAAGTTCAAGTAATCACCGATTATAAAGCCTTAAAGTACTTTATGACTTTTAAGACTTTTAACGCTCGTTAAGCACTCTAAGCAAAGCTCTTTTCCGATTAAGAGCACTTCGAATTTAAGCTTTTAAAGCTGAGTCTTTATTCGTAAACTACGGTTCATAAGCTTAACTTATTATGAAAAGCGACTTGCTGCTTTATAATAGCCGTTTATTAGTTCTTGACGTTTAGAACTTGCGCTCGTTACTCGTTCGAAAAGTCTACGACCAAGTATTTACGACACATTTTAGCTCTTGTAAAACTTATAAGCTTTTTGCAGCATAGTACTATTAGCACGGTATAGTTAAATTCGTCAACTAGTACTGCCGCAATTGCTACGCTTGCAAACGAGCTTTAATATTTCGAGATAAAAGACTTAGTTTGCTTTAACTTTTCTCGATCTTTTTACGCTTTTAAAAGCACGTTATTATAGATTTTTATAGCTTTAATAAAGACAAACACGGCTACGACAACGTCTTTATAATAATTAACCGCTTTTTTAAGCAAGCAATCTCGATCTTTTATTATAAGTCTATCGACGTTAAAAGCTTCGCTAAGCTTTATATTTATTATATTTATAAGTATTTTAAAGCTCTTTTAATATTAACTTTTAATAAAAGACTTTAATACTAATCCGAGTTCTGTGTGACGACCTTAAGCGATTACCTGAAGGAACTCACGGGAGCGCGGGGGTTCATATAAAAGCTCAGGAGAATCTCAAAGTAATGACTTAGAATCAACAACTACTTAGTGTAGAGGTCGAGGGTAGCTGAGGTCTATATATACGAAGGTAGAAGCGCCAAGGACTCGTGAACCATGGTTCATAGGTCAAAAGCGGGGAATGAGAGAATACGAAGAATACGAAGGAAAAAAAGAGGGAAGTAGCTTGGCGCATGTGAGGTGCGTCCAGGAGACCTGGCGTGTCGTCACATTCTGAAAAGAGTTTAATAAGATCTTCGATATTAAACTGACTTTTAGCACCGCCGTATACTTTAAGACTAACGGTTAGACCGAAATTTATAATTAATACTTGCAAAAACGCTTCCGTCCTTTCGTAAGCTATTATTAAGACGATTAAAGCGAGTTCCTTTTTATTATAGACTTCGCTTAATTAACGCTCTTTTACGACCCTTTCGGCGGCTTCTCTTTTTTCGAAGTAATCTACGGCTACGCTTTTCGTACTACTTAGAATTAAAGCTTAAAACGACTTAACGATTAAACCTTTTTTCGCAAGCTTAATTAAAACGAAGCTCGCGCTTACGCTAACCGCTACTTCGAAGCTTAAAACTTCGTTAAAGAGCACTTTTAACGCGCTTAAAACCGCATAGCTAAACAAGCTAATAAATTAAAGCGCTCGATTAACTTCGACGTTAATAATAAAGTTTAATTAAACATACGCTCGTTCTTTACTTTCCGACCGTTAAAGAAGCTCGATAACCTTACGAACGGACCGTTCGAAGTTATTAATAACGTTTATAACAGCTTTAAACTTAAGCTCTTCAAGTTAATAAAAGTTCATTTAATCTTTTATTTCGAACGGCTACGAAAAGCTCTTAATGACTTTACTTTCGAGTAAGTTATTTTTAAACTTAACTCGATTAATATTATTAACGAACTTAAGTACGAAATAAAGAACATCTTAGCCGTACGCTAAATTAAAAAGCACTTTAAATATTGCGCTTTTTAGCTCGGCCGCGATATTGACTTTACTTAGTACTTCGCTTTCGACTTTATATACGCTCTTTTTAAAATACGTGACTTTCACTTAAAATATAAAAAGCTCTTCGGCTTTTTCGCGAAGCTCTTTAAATAAATCAAAGCTTGTTCGGACGGTATTAATAACTACGATCACTTGAGTAGTAATAAAGCAATAGATAAACGCTCGAAAACGAGCTTTTTTCGGACGAAGAAGTAGTATGACGATACGCTAAGTCTTTTAAACGCACTTTATATGCGCTAAGCTACTTCTTTCTTTTTTTCCTTCGTATTCTTCGTATTTTTTTATTCTTCGCCTTTGACTTATAAACTATAGTTCACGAGTCTTTAACGCTTTTACTTTCGTATATATAGACTTCAGCTACCTTCGACCTTTATACTCGGTAGTTATTGATTTTAAGTCATTACTTTAAGATTTTCTTAAGCTCTTATATAAACCTTCGCGCTCTCGTGAGTTCCTTTAAGTAACCTTAATCTCAATAAAGAAATTCTAAGCCTTTTTGCGAATCACTTATATTTAAGGCAACGACGTGCGTTACGTAAGGCAGCGACGTGCATTACGTGTGGCAGCCTTACGTAAGTTACGTATAGCAGCCTTACGTAGGTTACGTGTGGCAGCTTTGCGTAAGTTACGTGTGGCAGCCTTACGTAGGTTACGTATGGCAGCCTTACGTACGTTACGTATGGCAGCTTTACGTACGTTACGTAACGTACGGCAGAATTAATAGCGGTGACTAAATTAAGCTTAGCTGTAAGACATATTTAATTCGGGCCGACCCTTTCCGAAATCTAGAATTATCTGCCGATATTTCTCTTGGCATTGCTCAAAAATCTTGTTAGATCGGTATAAATAATCTTACGTGATTGGATAACTCATTATTACTACAACTATTAGATAGCTTTGTTGGATTGCTTCCAAGCGATTGGGAATATATTCGTAACTTCGTAAGGTCGTCAAAGTACTTGCAATTGCAAAACACTCGGTTGATAAGGTATCTGAATTCTGTTTGCTCCTTAAGGCTTAAGGGAGCTGATTCTTTTTATATGATTAAAAGGAATCACGTGTACTAGCTAGTTAATAGGTTTACTAGTCAAGTTGGAGGTCCTTTGATTGCTGATATGCTAAGCGAAGCATGCTAAGTGGCTCGTGAACTATGGTTTACGAGTGAGTTTTTTAACTATTATTACTATTATTATTATTAGCTAAGGTCGATATAAAGATACCGACACCGGCAACTTTCTCTTTGGCAAGCAGTGCTTTGCTAACTATTATATTAACCGAAAAAAGAAAGAAGGTAATCAAATAAAAGTAATTAAACAAATAAAAGAAATACAATCTCTTTTTTCTTTTTTTTATAGCGGCTTTTTTACTTATCTATCTACTTGCACTTTTAAAGTATTAGTTAAAACTAGCTCTTGCAAAGCGGTGTTAGCTTTGATTTTAGTTATAGCGTTAACAAGGTTGGATTTGCTTTCGATTTAACGTACTTTAAAGAGCTCTCGCTTTTCGTATGACTCTCGAATAGCTATAATATCGATTATAAAGCGCTTCTCTTTAATAGTTCTTAGTTTTATTATGCACTCGTAAAGCGAGTAAAAGTTAGTGCATATAACTACGAGGAAATTAAGGATTCTTAGCTAGGTTGTGATTTAAGTAAAGGTAGTCGATATAGCAATAGCTATATCGATATTTAAGGATATAGCGTATAGCTTAAAGGCTAATACCGCCTTTGTTACCTTTTTGCATTTCTATGATATTTAATAAAGGATGTTATCCGTCAGAATGAACTCGTTTTTATTTACGTAAGCCTTATTACTAAAGATAACTACGAAACCGATTTAAGAATTAAGGTTAGCGTTGTTAGCAAACGCTTCGTCTACGAACACGAAGAGCTTCGCCGTTTTTAAGTTTAAGAGCACGTAATAGATCTTTCGGGTTAAGTGATCGATTAGCTATTAGATTACTTTATTAAAGGCTTTATAATCCTCGTCTTTCGGTTCTTGGTATTAAGCAGCTATCGATAGAGCGCAAGATGCTTTTAAGTAGCAAATAGTAGCTAAATACGCTTTTCGAGCACGTTGCTTTAAGTATTTTTTAGTTCGTATAGCTAAATCGAGCTTGATTATTGCAAGCTTTTTACTTTGCTCTTTTTGCTTAATTAATAATCCGAATTCGTTTTTATTTAAAGATAGCTTGCATCTATTGAAAATCATCGGTTCGGCGTATGTAAAGATCTTTATTTCTTTGCTCTTTAACTTGGATTTGACCAGCTCTTTCTCTTTTTTTGCTTTTATAATTAGATTGATAATTATAAGAACATTATCCGTTTATAAAGCAGTTATTTTTAGCTGATCTTTATTAGTTAATATAAAAAAGCAAGAATTAAAGCTCGATTGCTTTATTTCGAGATTGTTCGTAAAATGCTTTAAAAAACGCTTATACTAGTGCGTTCTTGCTTCGAAGATCTTATATAAAAGGCTAGTTATAAAGAACAAAGTGCTAAAGAAGAATCGATAAGTAATCTTTTTAAATGGTCGCACGACGATTATTCGGATAAGCTTCGTGCTTGATTAAGTATAAGCTTAAATGATATCTTTATTATAGACTTGACACTCGTAGTCTTTTATTAGAAAAAGAGCTAAAGCATAATAGAGTCTTTAGCCCGCTCGTTGCACCGTAAGTAATTCGATAAGTACTTTCGTCTTGCTTTTGTCTTGAAAAGCTTAGATTATTATACGAGATTTTTCGTATAGCGTAAGTATTCTTTTGCTTTTAATCTTATTAATAAACTTAGATTCGAAGATCTTAGCGCTCTTAGTACGTAGATCGGTGCTCGAGATCACTTAAAAAATGCTTTAAGCTATTAATCTTGTTAATTCTTTTGCTTTAAACTTTTAAAACGGTGCTTCGAAGCTCTTAATAATTCTTTCGGCTCGTAGCTTAGTTGAGAGCTTATAGTTTCGGCGTTCTTTATCGGTAATAAACACTTTAAAGTCTTTAATAAATAGAACGTAAGAATCGCTTTTCTTTTTGTCGAGCACGGTCGAGATGCTAAGATCGTACTTTTAGTAAAGTATTTAAATTATTAATATTATTAGTCTTTAAGAATTGATAAGTTAAAGGTTAGGAAAGCTGTTTGTTAATCTTAGCGAGCTTTTTAAATTAAGCGATTTTAATAGATTAAGCGAATGTTGAGGTTTAAGCGAATTTCGTATTTTTAGCTCTTTTTCGCTTTCGCTTTAATCTTCTTTTACTTTTTTTTTCACTTTTACTTTAAGTACTTACAACTCTTTTAATAGCTTTTCAACTTTAAAGTAATAAGGTTTTATTAAGGTTGACTTGAATTCCGTAAGCTTCGGATATGCTATTGTGCACGTGTGCCTTTGCTTATTAAGCAGTTGAAAAAGGCCTTTTTACCTTTGATTTTCCCGCTATACGAGTACTTGTGAATTAATAAAAAGGTTTAAGGTATGCTTCGTAATTAGTCTATTTTTTTTTTTGAATGCGTTTTTAACTTGCTTCGTTGCGTAACATTTTCGTACTTCTTTTATAGCTTTGTTAATAATAGCAGCACGCTTTTAAGTAAACGCGGCAAGTCGATTTTGTTCCGTTAGCTTTAATAAGGTTTTAAAAACGAAGAGTATAAGAACTAGGTTATTAAGTCTAGCTGTATCGTTGATAGCTTTGATAATTATTTAAAGCCGGTCTTCTTTTGAAGCTTTTAGAAGCTTTTTTATAACGATCTTAAAAGCGCGTCGTACAAAGACGTAGTAGCGTTCTATTAGCTCGACGCTATGATAAGCTTTTATAAGCATCTGCTTCGGAGTGCTCTTAATACTTTTAAAGTACTTTCGGAACGTCGTTGAATTGAAGTTGGTTTCGGAATCGTATATTACGTTTGTAAAAAGCTCGACGTAAGTATTGATTTAATATCGATTGAATCTTTTAAATAAATGCTATGCGGATATGCTTTTAAAAAAAATAGCGGCTTGAAAATTAATAAAGTCGCAAACGACGTACAATACGTTTTTGCTATTTAAATATATTACATCGACGTATACCGTATTATTAAAGTTAGTATTATCTTTAAGTTTGATATTAAACTTTTTCGAAGAACGTCCGAATATTTAATAGTAGTAATAAAACTTTTAAATATTATAAAGCAAATCTCGTTTGAATTCGTGCTCGACCTTTTTAAAAACGGTAGCAAATCGATTTGCTAAAAAGTAGCTAAAACGCTTATAAATAATCTTTAATTGCTCTTTTGTAAAGTAACAATAGACGGTTTCGTTTTCGGTGCTATAATAAGTAGCAGCGTGCTTTTTATTTAATAATATTTATACGTGCTTAAACATTCTTATTATTAGTATTTCCTTTTTCTTTTAAACTAATACGTTTCGCAAGTTATTTAAGATCACTTTATGCTTGTTTATATCAATTAATAAGAATAAAAAGAATAAGTCGCTTTTTATAACGTAAAACTCTACTTGACTTAAAAAAATACTTAAAGTAATTGCTTTAATAAAAGTAGTAAAGCCGATTCCGTACTTAACGGACTTTTTTTTTGCTCGAGATATATTTAATTGAACTTCGAAGTATTTCTTTTAAAGTGCTCGTAGCTAAAGCAAGCTAGCGGTAAAGAAATTGATTGCTCCGCTATCAATCATAAAGCTTATGAATACGTTTTCAAAGTACTTAAAGGTTATATAAGTCTTTGCTTTGTTCGCGAGCATACGCGGATTTTGCTCGAGCATCTTTTAAGTTTTTATTTAATTAATAAAAGCGTAAAATACCGTTTAAATCTTTAGCTTTTTGTATATTTCGTTAACGTTAAAAGTGCTATAAGTAGTTATAAAACCTTTCGATATATTAGCGTAGTTGCTCGATTCGAGCGGCTCGTTTAATAAGCTTGCGATGAACTGATCGAATTCTTTCGTAAATATAAATAACAAGCTTTTAATCGATGCTACGTATTAAAAGAATTTGCTTTTCGTCACTTTTTTTGCGTTTTTAAAAACTTAGAACTTAACGACGAATGCTTTTCTTTCGTCGGAAGTATAATTAATACTTTAACAACTTAGCTTTTTGCAAATAAAATACTTTTTCTTACTTTTAATAGCTTTAATAGCTTTTTTACTTTCGAAGTATTAGCGGTTTTAAATAAAGCATTCGTATTCTTCGTTTAAATCGGAGTCAGCTTTTAAAGTGTTATAAAAGCAAGTATAATCGTATAGCTCGCTAAAGCTTGCGTAAGCTTTAGCTTTAACGAAAGGTCGAGAAGTCTTAATAGCAAACGCAATTGCTCGACGAATATTAGCAATTGCCGCGGTAAAAGTAAAAGCAAAGTTTATTCGTGCAATCGTAATCTTTAGCACGTTTTTATAAGTTAAATATAGCTTATTAGCAAGACTTCGATTATCTTTTAAACTTAGTCGTAAAGAGCTTTGAATCTTTTTAAACTCTTTAACGAGCTTTTCGAAGCATTCGTTAAGCGAGGTCTTTAGATTCTCTTTTTTGATTAAATTTAACGAAATTTCTTTTTAATAATCGTATTTTGCTTGCCGCCGGTAGTTAGTCTTAAAGTAATCTTTTATTACAATAGCGTTTGCTTTGAAAGTCGGAAGCTTAGCTTTAATAACGTAATTATAATAAAAGGTTATAGCTTTTTTTATAAGCATAATCGAGAACGCCGTTAAATAATCGTCGGAAGTTAAATCGTATCGATTTGCTTAATTAGCAAAAATCTTTAATTAAGTCTTAAAGTTATCGTCGAGTCTTAAATACTTTAGCTTTTTAAAAAAGCTTCGCGCCAATAAAGTTAATTCTTTCGCTTTTAAATAAAGGTTTGCTGTTTTTAATTTAAAAAAATCATTTTTATTATCGTTAAAAGCGCTTAAAATGCCGTACGCAAGTGTGCTATGCTTAGTTAATAGTTTAATCGGTAAAAGGTTACCGATATAATTGCCGGTAGTCCGTCTTTTTTTAAGGTCTTTAAGAAGCTCATTTTCGAATCCGAAGTCTTTTAAAAGTCCGTTTTCGAATCTTTTTAATAGTTTAAAAAAGCCGTTCTTATCTTTTCCGTACTCGTAGCCTCGATCTTTTTGCTAATCTTTTTCGTTCTTTTTTCGTCGGTTATCGTTAAGATCGCTAAAGCTATTCGAGTTATCGGCTAAAGCTTTAATTCGATAGTATTCGTACTTTTAAGCGCGCTTTTAACGATTCTTATACTTTTAATATCTTTTTTATTAATACGTAGCTTATTAAAGGATTTAAGAAGCTTGTCGGTACGTCCGAAGGTGCTAGATCCTTTTCTTAAGTTGCTAAAGTTAAGTACAGAAATTTATACGTTGTCTTTAATGAAAGTTGATTTTGTCCGGAATGCTTTTAAGTTTTAGCGGGTCTTCTTTTAGCGTATAGCTGTTATTGCCTTGCGTATTATTAAGCTCGATTATATTTTCGAAGCCGTTATTATTGCTACTCGGTCTTGGTTTTTAAGAAACCCGGTTATAGCTTTTAAAAAAAAAGTTTAAAAGTCGTTAAAGTGATTTTGGCTCTTCTTGTATGATTAGCGTATTGCGTAGCGATTGATAGATTAAAAGCGTTAAGTACGCTAAAGTGCTTCGTCGTAGCTTTTCGTTAGATTATATAACGTAAGTTCGTAATTCCGCTATTTGCTTTGCTATAGCTTTTATATTTCATTTTATATCTCTTTTTTTTTTAAAAAACTCTTTTCGTAACTTTTAGATTTCTTTTCTTTTTTCTTTTTTACTTAAGGTCTTTTTTTTTTTTTTTTTAAACTTTTCGAAAATAGTAAAGGTAGTTGAAGCGTATTATCTTCGCCGTCGTCGTCCGTAAGGTTGTCGGCGGTCTACTTTAAATCGAAGCTTAAAAGTGTTGCTTATTGTTTTTTTATTTTTTCGAAAGTTTATTAATGCTATTGCTCGTCGTTTAAAAGCTTGACCATCTTATTAGCGTAGCCCTTTTGCTTTAAAAAGTATCATTCGCTTTTAAACAGCAAGTATTCTTTAAGGTTAATAAAAGTAATAAACTTAAAGCTTCGTTTCGTATTATCTTTCGTTATCGTAAAACTCGTTTAATCTTAACGTAAGAAAGCGTACCGGAATAAGCTTTATAAGTCGTAATCTTTTAGCCTTTTATACTTCGCGTCTAAGAAGTCTTTTATTATTGCTCGGGCCGTAATCTTATTATCGAGCCTTGCGTATAATAGCTCGTTTAAGTCAAATGAGATGCTCGACATCTCGTCGTCTAGTCTTTCCGAGAAGCTTAAGAGTCTTAAGTATAAGGTTTCTTTTAGTTAAATAGCTAAAGGTTCCGTAAGTAGTGATAAAACTCGAAAGGTATAATACTTTATTGCTCTTTATCGGCTAGACTCTTTACTTAGAAGTCTAATTGCTCGATCGGTTATAATTGTTGTCTGCTCGTACGTAGATCGATCTTGTTAATTAGGTTTGCTGTATATAACAAGCGCGGCTTTATAGCTTTAAAGGTTGTATAAAAGTGACTTAGTTCGGAATCACTTTTCCGTAAGAATAAAGAAAAATCGGTAGTATAAAAAGCGACTTAATACGGAATCGCTCTTCCGTTATAAAAAAAGAAAAGTATCGTATTAAAAGTATCTTCGTTATAAAGTATTCTTAGCTTCTTTGTGATTGATCACTTAATAGTAAATCAATTACTAATCAATATTAGATTGCTTTTAAGCGATTAAGAATATATTCGTAACTTCGTAAGGTCGTTAAAGTACTTGCAATTGCAAAACACTCGATTAATAAGGTATCTGAATTCTGTCTGCTCTTTAAGGCTTAAGAGAGCTGATTCCTTTTATATGATTAGAAGGAATCACGTATATTAGCTAGCTAATAGGTTTATTAGTCAAGTTGGGGGTCCTTTGACTGCTGACATGCTAAGCGAGGCATGCTAAGTGGCCCGTGAACCATGGTTCACGGGTGAGTTCCCCAACTACTACTACTACTATTACTACTAGCTAAGGTCGATATAGAGATACCGACAAGCTCATTACTATTACGACGATTAGATGACTCATCACTACCACGACTACTGGATGACTTATCATTACCACAACTACTGGAATTTATCTTGGGTCACCGTTGGTGACAACTATAAAGAACTTGGTCTTTGTAACGACTTTAAGCGATTACTTAAAGGAACTTACGAGAGCGCGGAAGTTCATATAAAAGCTTAAGAGAATCTTAAAGTAATAACTTAAAATCAATAACTACCGAGTATAAAGGTCGAAGGTAGCTAAGGTCTATATATACGAAAGCAGAAGCGCTAAGGACTCGTGAACCATGGTTTATAAGTCAAAAGCGGGGAATAAGAGAATACGAAGAATACGAAGGAAAAAAGGAAGGAGGTAGCTTGGCGCATATAAGGTGCGTCCAGGAGACCTGGCGTGTCGTCACAGTCCTTTGCCCTGGTTTTACTTATTTTAATAATAAAAATAAATAATATGTTTTATAAATCAAGTATAATTCCTTTATCTGGATTCGTATATCTAATTTTTCTTGTTATAGCTTTTTTTATTATTGACTTATTCTTAATACAAATCGCGATTTTTTGTGACAGCCTGCCTTGTTACCTGCATCAGCTGATCACCCATCCAGGCTTAGCGCTTATAGCCATGTATATAGACCTTCCTGAGCTCTCCGAGCTTCCTGTTTCCTCTCTTCACTTTGTATTCTAAGGTCGGAATTCGTTAGTTCGTCACATTATACAAAGTCCTTCGATTAGGTCGTCGTATTACAGCTTATTGTTATCGATTATTATTACAGCTTACAGATTACGGCTTATTGATTATTGTCAAGAACGGAGTGAGTTACTTGTTAGGTGCTCCACGGTCTTTTTATTGCTTATAGATTATTATTCTTCTTTACGACCTCACCTTTTCTTCAGCTCTTCCGACCTAAAAGAGCTCTCTCCTTTTCAATTTTTGCACTTCGGTTATAAGACGAACTCTCTTCCCCACTCTTTTTTCTAGCGTTTCCGACATTCAAACGCCCCCTTCTATTTCCACCACTATGTCCTCCTACGAAGACGACGGCCCTTCCCCCCTTACGAGAATCGCTCAATTGGAGTCCTTCGTAGAGCAATTACGAATGGCCTTTCGCTAGCGCAAATACGTCCTTCCGGATCTCGATAAGTTCAACGGTACGGTTCAGCGGTAGGATACCTGGCTCTTCTCAATCAAGGCCAAGCTTCTCGGGGATCGATTAAAGCGTCATAAGGCCATAAGGCAGAAACAGGCATACACGCATAACAAAGCCTCCTTCGCCACTTTTCCTGTTACTTTCTTCGCCGTTTGACTTAAAGCAAATTCAACGAAATAAAAACTATTTTTAGCCTTTTTTATAATACTAAGCACGTGCTCTCGACTTCTTTTACGTTACCTTTTTTTTTTTTTTTTTTTTTTTTTTTTTTTTTTTTTAGCTAATTATAAGCTATTTCAGCATTTTATCGAGATAACGTGTATTCAGTTCGAAAAAACCATTACTTATATTAAAAAAGCTTTACGTTTATTATTACGTCACGTGTTGATTTAAGCCTGCACGTAAGGCTCTTCAAACTTCCGCTTTTAGCCTTCTTTTTATTACTATACGGTGCTAGCAAGCAGGCCTTGGTTAAAAGAATAAAAGCGAAGCTAGCGGCCGCTTAACGAGCTTCGCACGTGATATTCGAATCAAATCAATTACGAGCGAAGCTTTAAATTCGATTCGAACTCGAATTCTTATAATATCGGAGTTTAGCGACTTAGCCGATTTTATAAGCGCGTTTATTAGTCAATCGTTTACGGAGTAGTTAATACGGGAATGATGTAGGCTATAGCCGATTGAGATTAGCTCCGTCGGAGGCTCGGCGTCCGAGTGGCTATCTAATGCATGTGTGCCTGTTTCTGCCTTATGGCCTTATAACGCTTTAATCGATCCCAGCTTCTCGTCGACGGTGAGGCTCTTAGCGGACCCATTACGCAGTTCTATTACGTTTACTTCAATATAAAACCCGGTCCTCAAGCAATAGTTTTGACTTAATTAGCCTCCGCTCAAGACTCCGGCAATTAGGATTATAATACTTTTTTAAATCAGCTCGCTTTCGCTTACGACAATCTAAACAAAATCCAAGAAGCTAAAGATAAGCTGCTTGCTTGCAAGCAAGGTACGGACGCTCTTTATATCTACGTCTTACGCTTCGAACGACTTTTGCACGCTGCTCGTTATCAAACTTAGCCCGACGCTAATAAGATTATTGCGTTCCGTAATAGTTTGAACTCAATTATATAAACCCGTTTGAATAGCTAATTGACTCTCTTAATTACGTATACCGAATACGTGCACGTCACTTAGCAGCTTGGACGCTCTTCCGGCTCTTCCGGTCTTTCCGGTCCGTCTTACGGATTCTCTCGACCTTCGGCTCTTTCGGCTCTTCTTCAGAACCGCCTTCGCACGTCAACGGGCCCTCTTCCCGGCGACTTAATAGACTTTTTAACAGTCGACCGCGCTTAACAACTCGAGAAATTGTAGCACGCTAACGAGCTCGGCGCTATAAAGCTTATCGAAGCTCACGAGGTTAACAAGACTCAGCTATTAAAAGACCGATACTCTACTCTTTAGCATGCTTTTTATAATACTCTCGATCAGCGCGAAGCTTAGCGCAAATCAAATCGCTATACCCGTTGCGGTGCAATCGACCATTAGATAGCTAGCTGTACCTTCTTCTTAGCTAAGGGTGTGTATGGCTCGCAGATGCAAGCCAAGTTGCACCACCAAAATATTCTTGCATCTCCAAGTTGCACGTCAAGATGCAAGAATTGAGCAATCTGTATAGCTCGTGCACGTAAATCTTGCAAAGTGTGCATCTGACTTTGCAATTGCAGTTGCACTATACAAATCGAAGTTGTAGCAAAAAGCTCTAACTCTTAAGTTGCAAGCTCAAGTTGCAAGCTATTCCTTCGCCTTTTACCCTCCTTTAACTCAACATAATAAAAGAATAAAAAATTGAAATTAAATTTCAATTAATTGATTAATATTAAACTTAGTAAGGTGCATCTTTTTATACAAAAATAAGTACGATATATTAATTAATTGATTTTCTATTTATTAAAAAGAAGCAAATTTTACTATCCCGCCTTAATAATCGTCGGTTACCTTAGATTTAATTTATACAATTTACTTGTTTATTACAAATATTTTAATAACCATAACCTTAATTCAAAAAAACGTTATATAGATCGAAAATAAATGATTTAATATATTATATTACTAAACGTATTAATTATTAAATCAAAGTTAGTAATGATGCACGTATTTTTTTAATAGATTTAAATAAAAGTCCGATTTTCGTGTTCTTCGCTAATTCTAATATATACGCGGCAATTCTGATATATACGCATTATCAAAATCGAAAAGTATATATCAAAAGTACTATTTTTATTACTTTAACTTAACACAATAAAGGAATAACAACTTGTAATTAAAATTCAATTAATTGATTAATATCAAACTTAGTACGGCGCATCTTTTTACACAAAGATAATTATTATATAATAGTTGGTTGATTTTTTATTTATTAAAAAGGAGCAAATTTTACTGTCCCGCTAGGTCGGGATTTTTTACAAATAAATTCCAAGTAACCGACGATTATTACGAAAAAATAATTAATAGTTATACAAAAAAAAAAAAAAAAAAAAAAATTTCTTAAGTTGCAAAATTTGCTAGTTGCGAGCCATACAGGCCTTGGAACGTGCAACTTCAACTGTCAAGTTGAGTTGATCCTAGTTAGGATCAACTCAACTGCCTAGTTGCACGGACGTGCAACTGCGAGCCATACACACCCTAAGCTTTTAACAAAGAAGCGAGTTCTTTAAGACCTTTTTTCGGACCGACTCGTTAAAGAAAATAAAGGTTTAAGCGAGTTTGACTCGGACGAAAAAAAGGAAATTTTAGCGAAATAGAACGCTTCTAGAAGCTACGACGCTGACCTTGACGATTATCGCGATTTATAGCCTCGGCGTATTTTTTAGTTTTTTTTTCAGTAATTCTACTCGTGAACTATAGTTCACGACTAAATTTTTTTATTTTTTTTCTTTCCTCTATCAGATACTTTCAAGAGAGCTGGGACAGCTTTCTAAGGTGGTAGTGTGACAGCTTGCTTTGTTACTTGCATCAGCTGATCACCCATCCAGGCTTAGCGCTTGTAGCCATGTATATAGACCTTCTTGAGCTCTCCGAGCTTCCTGTTTATTCTCCTCACTTTGTATTCTAAGGTCGGAATGTATCAGTTCGTCACATTTTTAACACTTTTCGATAAAGAATCAAAAACATTTTTTACTTTTTTTACGATTTGCAACTTGAATTACTTTATAATAAAAAAAGCTATATTGATAAAATTTGAATGCATTAATCGGCGGAATCGAGCTCTTTAAAAATATCAAATTTTTAATATTATAGCTTTACTCGTTATTAAGTTATTTCTAAAACAAGTTGAAATAATTGAAATGGGACACTTGCTTGACCAGGGACACTTGCTTGCCCTGACTATGACCGAGAGCCCGCAGGTCACGAAGTCAGTGCACTGACTATTAGCTGAGAAAGCTGGAGAGATAAATCAAAGGTCTAAATAAGGGTTCGAAGTTCTCGGGGCGAGAACTATTAAGTGAAAGACTTGTCGTAGCCTTAGGCTACCAGGCTACTATAGATAGAACACACCACTTAAAAGGGTATATAGCAGCCTTATATTGCTCTTAGCTCTTAAGAATAACAACCACCTTGCTCTATCATCTTATTTCCTCATATTGTCTCCTACCCTCGAAGGGTAATACTTACGCCTGGGACGTAGTATTTTGGGCATATACCAAGTATGTCCTTCATAAGGGTCCGTGCGTCCCACCCAGCCTTGGCATCCTTAGCATTCTGAATTGACCGTTCCATCTCCTTAGACTAAGATGACTTAAAATACCGATAGTTCATCTTAATAGCGCACACAAGACTTCTAGCTGAATTAAACTTTCGCTTTTTTTTAGTAAAAGAAAAAGGATGATATATTTATCGCTCGAGCTCTTTATGCGGCCAAGATACTACGTCGCAGGCGTAAGTATTACCCCTCGAGGGTAGGGAAAACAGGGGGTTTAAAGTGGAAACTAAACTTTTAAGGCACCCTCGAGGGGTAATACTTAGGCCTGTACCGTGGTATTAGCATCCGTGCGCAAATTTCATCTTAGTAATATATCAAAGATCCATGATCTATTCAGATTCGCAGGCTTTTGAATGGTCAGCCAGAAGTCTTTCAGCAAGAATGATTTCAACTTTGTCCGCATTTATTTAATCGAGTTTGCGACTCTTTCAGCCCTGTAAGTCATCATCTCCTAGCCTGGGTAATGCCCGCTCCAATCGATAGTATATATAGTCAGTCGTATAAACAGTAGGCTTTCCCCCTCCTTTTTTTTAATTGCCTGGAATCTGGATGTCATACGGACCCCACCATGCTTTCAATATGGATCATCAAATACTATTATAGATGTGAGTCTAATAGAGTTACTACAACGAACACGGATTGTTCAGTTGATATTGTTACTACGTAGCTAGCCTTCCCTCCCAATCCTTAATCATGGCAGGTCAGCTGACCAGTAAACACAGGAGGTGGCTGGCTGTTCAAGTCGATGCCAACTGTCCTACGATAGATCTGGAATTTCGCCACCAGCCTAGCTAGCTAGCTAGCCTCACCCTTACTGTCTCCATTTCCATCTCCATCGCCATCCCTATCTCCATCTCCGTCTCTGTTTGCCTCGAGCGATAAGCAATAAGCAGCAAGCAGCAACTTCTTCGCCATGGAAGGGTGCAGGCCCAGGCCCATGGGGTCCCCATCACGTGCTATCATAGTGCCTAACACATCAACCGCTGGTAATAGAAACAAACAAACAAATACCGCCGCCTATCTAGCTGGCATTCCCACGCTGACTGTGAATCATAGCCTCTTCGCCCACACTCAACAGCCCCAGCATGGGCTCCGCAGCGCCAAATCCGTTCCAGCACGCATATTCACAATCACAATTACAATCGCAATCACAGTCACAATTATTATCACAATCACAATCACAATCACAATCACAATCACCATCACAATTACAATCACAACCAGAACCACAACCACAATCCAACGGCACTTTTCAAAATCCGACATCGCTTACAACGGCGGCACCCGCTTCTTACGCCTACGTCAGCGTCCATAATCCCACCAACCAAAACAGCATCACACATCTGACATTACCCAGAAGCTCTTTATCACGCTCGCCCTTCTTTAGGACAAAACTAGAGAACCTCTCTTCAGAACTCGATCTCCCCGTTGTGCACATTGTTGCCGACCCGGTTCATTTTAAGATCGTAGCCCGTTGGATGACCACCAACGGTGTCTTAAACGGGAGTGGACGCTTACCTAATCTCAATACGCTCTGCAGACTAGCCTTCCTAGCTGACCGGCTTGATCTGTGGGAGCTGGTTGGCCAGCTGCTGAGCATGGTGAAGGCCGGCCAATTCGAAGGTGATGGAAGTAAGGCGCCTAGTCATGCCGAGATGTACCAGCATACGAGACCGGGGAATCCATTCCGCAATTACGCTGCGGTGGATTACGCCAAAAGGTTGTCCGTCGGATCACCAGCACCGGGGCTGTCCACAAACCTGCCGGCCGCGATGCTGATCGACGTTGTGAACATCCTGGTACAGCATCACCAACAGCTCAAGAACGAGGCCGAGGCGTTGAAGCAAAAGATTCAGTCTCTGCAATCGGACATCCAGGGCACGCAAGAAAAAAATGAGGCCGAAAAGCAGAAATTTTGCATAGAAGCGGAGCTGAATAAAGAAGTCAGTCTCAAAGCGAAATACGACGCGAGATACAATGCAAAGCTTTCGGAAGCCTTAGCGAGCATGAAGAGTTCTATCGAGTCACAGTTTAACGCAAAGATTGTGCAGGCTAAAAAAGACTTAGAGGATAAACACGCCAAGGATCTTGAAAAATACAGGCAAGCCTCCGTCAACCCTTCATCCTCGCGGACTGGGCAGCCCGGGAACCAGGCGGATACGACAGCCAATTTTGAAAAGCAGTTTGACGAGCGGTATCAGAAGCTGGTCAAGGAATCCAATGAGCGCAATCTCGAACACAGTGTAGCTGTCGCAGAGCTTGAAAAAACATATAATTCAAAAATAACTCGACTTCAAAAAGAGATCGCGATCTTAAAGAGCAATGCCGATCCGGGACTGGTACCGGTTCTAGAACACCCAAGGGCTCACAGTGAAGAGGCTGATTCGCGGACAATGGGAGAGCTTGCTCAGGCCTTGAAAGAGAGCCAAGCCGAAACAATGAGGTTGAAAAAAAGCGAAGACCAAAGCGAGGCCAAAATCAACGAGTTATCACAAAACATTCTTGACGCGGAGAGCACACGTCTGAATGAGATCGAGGCTCTGCGGGCAACCATCGAAGCCAACGAAGCCCGGAGCAGAAACGCGATTGCGGATGCGGAAAGCCGATGCGCCGAAGCCAAACGCCTGCATCAGGATTACCAGATCGAGATCGCTGCCTTGGAAACCGCCGCGGTATTATTGCAGAACCCAAACCCAGGATCTGATGGCAGCCACCGAAAGAAGAGCCAGCAGGGCCTTGACGAGCCGGAGACAGCAATTACCGCACTGGAGGCCAAATACACGCAGCTGGAACGGGCATACAACGACCTGGCCGATGATAAAGAGAACGAAGTGGCCGAACTCCACCGAAAGCTGATCGATTGCGAAGAGCGCAACAGGCTGGAAGTAGAGCATATCCAGAAACTCCTCGACGATATACGGCAGCGGTCCGAAAGCGATCTCGCCGCCCAGAAGATGATGATGGAAAGCACGGACGAGCAGGCGCGGCGCCGGATATCGGGTCTGCAGAATAAAAAGAATGAGATGCAAGCGACGATTGATCGGCTGCAGAAGGAGGTCGATGACTTGAAAGGAGAAGAAGACGGCGTGAAAGGGGAAGAGGCCCAGAAAAGGAAGAGCCTGAAAAGGAGTAGCGAAGAGGCGGCGGGCCAAGAGCCGAGTCGGGATGGAGGAAGTAATAAAAGGGGCCGCTCTGGAACTCTTCCACGGCGTTGACGGTTTATACTAATAAGGGCTGGATGATATAAACAAAACAGAACGGATTAGATGATCTATAAGCCTGGATTACGGCAGGAGCAACCTTATCTATAACTGTTACCAGGGCAAAGGACCAAGTTCTTCGTAATGTCACCAACGGGCTAATTACTCGATTCTAAAAATCTTTATATATTTAAGTAAATTATAAAATAAATAATAATAAAAACTAAATAAATATAAAGGTGGGTAACGTAAGAAATAATTTATTTAATAATTTATTATAAAAAAGAAACCTTTTAAAAAAAACACTTTTTTTTTACCGAGAAGACCTTAGACCTTTTTGTAACGACACGCCAGGTCTCCTGGACGTATCCTTATATGCGCCAAGCTACCTCCTTCTTTTTTTCCTTCGTATTTTTCGTATTCTTTTATTCCCCTTTTTTAACTTATGAACTATAGTTCACAAGTCCTTAGCGCTTTTATTTTCGTGTATATAAACCTTAGCTATCTTTGACTTTTATACTCGATAGTTATTGATTTTAAGTTATTACTTTAAGATTCTTTTAAGCTCTTATATGACCCCTGCGCTTTCGTAAGTTCTTTTAAGTAATCGCTTAAAATCGTTATATTATTAATAATTACCGCACTCCGCCGAAAACAGCTTTAATAATATTTCTTTTTAAAATTCTTTAATAATTAAACGTTAAAACACTTAAATGATTCTAACGGTTACGAAAAGGCTTATTTTAAGTATAACTTAAAGGATAGCACTTATATAATATAGCAACTTTCGCTTTACGAGCAAAATCTTTTACACCCTTCATAAAGCTACTTTAGCAGTTCCTTCTTTTTTTTCTATAGCTTATGCAATAATCCTTTCTACTTAAAAAGAAGCTATTAATAAGCAAGACGATAAAGATGATCCTTCGGCTCTTACCAACCTTGAAAAAGCCTTGGCGGCTGGCCTAATATTAAAGCTCTTTTTTAATTCTAACGAAAGTAGGCTGCTCCATGGGGCCCCATGGGGCCCCACGGAGTTTTGAGTCCTCCCCACGGGGGAACCTACGAAGGGTACAAAATTCTGCTCCTCCCTATAAGGAAACCCTATAAGGCGTAAGGTTACTCCATAGGGTTTATATACATAAAAATATGCATATGCATAATTACTAATCAAGTTTATTAATTACATTTACTAATCACATTTATTAATTACATTTACTAATCACATTTACTAATCACATTTACTAATCACATTTACTAATCAGAGACTCAAAGTATTAGTTAAATTTACTAGTTATAAAGGCCTAAAGGTTGGTAAAGACCCGTTCTTTAGCCTAAGTCTATTAGTTATAAAGAGTTGATAAAGACCCGTCCTTTTGCAATTACGTAGAATACGTTCAACTCGGTCTCCGCCTTTAGCTTAAGCTCTTGCTTATAAGCATAGTTCAGATAAATCTCGTCTGACTCAAGTAGCTTTCCCAGCTTTTAGCACTTATTGCTTTACTTAAATTCATTTTCATCCGAGAACTTAAAAGTAAAGCGTTTGTATACTAAGGTGCTATCGATAGTGAAAAGGTATAGCATCAATAGCTCCTTCAAGATGCTTTTAGCTTCGGCATGATCGCTATCGAAAAGCTCAAGAGTAAGATCACTTAAGATCAATCGAACCTTGACATCTTTATAAGTGAATTGCTTTCCAATTGCGTTAAGGAAAGAGACAAAGTGGTCGAGGAGATAAAGGACTTAAGCGCTCTCCTTTTAAATAAAAAATCAATTAGTAATCATAAAATATAAATGTTATTACTAACCTTGTTAGCACCGTAATGCTTGATGCCGAACTCGTCGATAAAACCTTTGCGACCCTTCCATTCGTATTCGAGGCCGATTGGTCTTAAAAACAAAGCGGTATCCTTCTCGTTATAGCAAGTAAATATTAAATTAATAACGCTACTATTAGCATAAACGACTACGAAATCCTTATAGCGACTAGGTATCTCGTTGATTAGCTTGTTGCTACCAATGCTAAAAAGGTTAACCTCGACTATAGCGTTATAAAAAAAAGGAATCGACATTGCTAAATAAAGAAAATAATTAGCTTAAAGCAAGGAATCAAAAAGCAAGAAATCAAAAAGCAAAGAATCAAAAAGCAAGGAATCAAAAGGAAAATAATTACCTAAGTTGAATATGGTTGTAGTTGAGTGTTAAGGTTAGTTGAGAAGTTGAAGTTAAGTATTAAGGTTAAGAAGTTGAAGTTAAGTGTTGAAATTGAAATTGAAAAGTTAAATGTTAAAGTTGAGGTTAAGAAGTTAAGTGTTAAAGTGATAATGAAAAAAAGAAAAGGAAAAAGAAAAAGAGCGAGTACTTATATAAAAATAAAAGTATAGCTTAATCGTAATCGAGGCATTGCCTCGATTTATTAAAGGTGAATTATAATATTTGAAACAATAAATCGACGCGGAACAAAGAAAATAACGCGTTTTAAAACAATGAATCGACGCGGAATAAAGAAAATAACGCGTCGCTTAATAATAATCGATGCAATGCTTCGATTTAACAAAAGTGAATTATAATATTTAAAACACGAACTCGACGCGGAACAAAGAAAGAACGCTTCGCTTAATAAATCTGATTAGTAAATCTAATTAGTAAATCTGATTAGTAAATCTAATTAGTAAATGCTGCACGAAAAGAAACCTTGCATGCTGCACGTCTTTTTGCTATACGTGCTTAGCTCGGCTATAGCACGTGCTTTACCGTACGTAATCTGATTAGTAAATCTAATTAGTAAATCTGATTAGTAAATGCTGTACAAAAAGAATTCACGTACTTAAGGCTGCTATACGTAACCTACGTAAGGCTGCTACACCTAACGTACTTAAGGCTGCCACACGTAAACTACGTAAGGCTGCTATACGTAACCTACGTAAAGCTGCCACACCTAACCTACTTAAGGCTGCCACACGTAACCCACGTAAGGCTGCTATACGTAACTTACGTAAGGCTGCTACACTTACCGTACCTAAGGCTGCCATACGTAAACTACGTAAGGCTGCCACACCTAACGTACCTAAGGCTGCCACACGTAAACTACGTAAGGCTGTCATACGTAACCTACGTAAAGCTGCCACACCTAACGTACCTAAGGCTGCCATACGTAAACTACGTAAGGCTGCCACACCTAACGTACCTAAGGCTGCCACACGTAAACTACGTAAAGCTGCCATACCTAACGTACTTAAGGCTGCCACACGTAAACTACGTAAGGCTGCTATACGTAACCTACGCAAGGCTGCCACACCTAACGTACTTAAAGCTGCTACACGTAACTTACTCGTAAACTATAGTTCACGGGCTATATGGCTTTACGAATAACTTAACTTTATTAAAAAACTTAATAATTATAAAAAGAATCAGCTCTTTTAAAGTTTAGTAAAAGTAATACTTATAATTAAAAGAACTACGTATACTAGCTAATTAAAAGGTTTTATAATCAAGTTAAAGGTCCTTTGATTAATATAATATTTTAAGCGAAGCATGCTAACTGACCCGTGAACTATAGTTCACGGGTAAACTCTTTTTTTAACTACTATTACCGGTGTTCTTAACTAGCTAGCTAAGGTCGATATAGATATATTAATAATAATAAAAAAACTAAAGATATCGATAAAAAAGAATTCAATTAATTATTGCAATCAATTGTAAATAAGTAAATACAAAAACTTAATGATACAAAAAAAGCAATTCAGTAAATAAAATTAAAGTCGCTAATTATAAAACTTAACAAGAGCGATACTCTTTGTAATTAAACGCTTGATTCTAAAAGAAGCTTCTTTTTTTTTATTTTATATTAATCCCGCTTTATCATCTTTTTTTTCTTTTATTCGTTTGCGCTTTAAAGTTAATAATAGATTTGTAATTCGTTCGCTTATAAAAGTATTAGATTTAAGGTCGTTAAACTTATATATAATAATTGACTTACTTTGATTTTAAATAACGACTAAAAGAGTAGTTTTAAGTTTCGAAATACTAGGTTTCGGGGTTTGAGCGGCATTTAAGGTTTTATAAGATAACGAAGCCGAGTCCGGTATTCTATCAGCTTCCTTTCTACTTATTATCTTTTCATCACTTTACTCAAAGCTTGATATTTCTTTCGCGTTAAAATAATTTTGTTAAGAAATATCATTCGAATCGTTTTGATCGTATAAATTTGCTATCGCTAATATTTAAGTTAAAATTTATATATAAATAAAAGCGTATATTATATAATATCGTACCTCGTTGCACTTTATTTTTGTGGTTTATATAGCGTTCAAAGCTAATCGATTCGTTCGTATCGTTCGAATCTGAATTTTTTAAATCGTTTTCGTTTTTTATATTATTAAGAACGTTCCAATTTGTATTATCTTAAGTTTACTTATCGAAAGGTAAATCCGTAGCTACTTTCGATTAATTTACTTTGCTTGGTTTTTTTTATAAAGAATATAATCGATTTGCTACGACTTTGCTTTAAGAAGCGGAAGAATGCGCTTTGTATAATCTTATATGATAATTAGTAAATCGATTAATAAATCGATTAGTAAATCGATTAGTAAATCGATAAAAAGTAAAAATATCGCAAGTAAATTAACTTACTTTTTAAATGCCTTTCGTAATTTAAAGACTTTCCGTACCGTAGCTATCGCATTTTAAACGAAACATCTTTATTAATATCTTAAAACCTATCTAAGTTCTCTTTTATTTAATAAAATTAATAAATATTTATAAAATCAATATTATTTAAACTTATATGATTCTCGCACTTCAGCTTTTAATATTATTAATCTAGCCTTTCGTTGTTTAAAACTTATTATTCGAAAGTCTTGATCGATCGTAAGATTATCGCAAGCAAAGATATATTTAAAACAAAATAAGCTTTGAAATTAACGATTTTGCTATTCTTGAAATTTTTATACTTCTTATTCGAATTCCTTTTCAAGCTGATCCTTATCTAAATCATTATAATTTACTAAAATCGATTCGAATAAGTGCCGAGCTTTATCCAAGCGAGTATTACACATCTTAAAATATAAAACAGTTATTTCTTTTGCGATTATTAATAGCGATAAATTACCGCGACGATAATCGCAAATATCTTTTGCAATATTAAATACCCTTTTTACGCAAACACTAATTAAAAAGATGCATAAAAAATCTCTAGCTATTCGAGCTAGATCAAGGTACCGAGGCTCAAGGTTTCGCTAAGAAGTCAAAATCTCTCGTCCGTCGACCGCTAAACTTAATTAATAAAAATCAATAAAATTAAGGTTTTGAATTAAAATTTCAAACTTACGAACTGAAAGATAATCATGCACTTCTAACGACTCGTGATCTGTATTTTCGAAAGAAGTTTATTAAAAAGAACTTAGCATTAATTTGCCGCGGAGTAATAAAGCGGCTATCGGTTGACGATCGATTGCTTTAATATTATTAATACGTTAAGCTATAAATATCGAAGACTTATAATATTCGTTAAAAAGCTTTTCGAATCTCGCTCGATATATTGCAAACCAATCTTTACTTTCGTAAAGCTAAGAAAAATTTAAGTCGAAAGTCTTTAGCTTAATAGCAAGATATAAGATTGTCGCGAAAGCAAAAATATCTTTTAGCGGCCTTTGCGTTTTCTTATAATACTTATCTAATTTTTCGATAGCATTGATAACGCCTTTTTTTAATTGCAAGATCTATTTAAAATCATTGCGATCTTTTTTCGAAATCTTTATATATTCAAACTTTAATCGTGCTTATACTTTATTTAAACGTTCGAATATTTCATCGAACATTAAAAATCCGTATTAAATAATAAGACTAAGCTCTTCACTTAAATGCATAGTTAAAAGGTGAAACGGTCGAAAGATATCGATTAGTTATAAGATTTGCTTTTATTAAGTATTAGATAATTTAAAAATACTTATCTTATCGATCTCTATATAATATCTTTAAATAATATCTTTAAGAGTTATAAATCGATTAAGCATATAAAATATAAAATCTCATCTTATAATAATATTTAAAACAAGCTTTAAGCTTTTCGTTAAAAGATGCTTTGAATCGTCGATAAAAGCTTTCATCGTTTTATTAAATCGCGATTTTCGAAGTTGGCTAGCCGTAACACACTTAACAAATTTTCGAACTTAAGTACGTTGATTAATGATTAGTAAATATAATTAATAAATATTTTTTTTAAAAAAAAAAAACTTATAATCGCAAGTGTATATGCAATCTTTCGTTTATCGCGTTTTCTTGCTCCCTTTAGCTCGTTTATATTAAAATCTTCTTCTTAATGCTTTTTTAAGCTTTCGTTCGTTAGCGATAATCGCGGTCCGAGCAACGCTTTAAAAGATAATTGCAAAACGTAAGCTATATACGGAACGTATAGAATCTTTTAGCTTATAAAAAGCTTTTTCTTAAATGCATCTTCGACGCATTTAAACAACTCTTTTATTATTATGTTATTCGAAGATGCGTTATCCGTTGTAATCGCGATTATTCTTTTTATTAAGCTTAATTTAATAAAGCGTTCGTAAATAATTCTTGCTAATTCTTCTTTTATATAATTAAACTCAACGTATATAAATCTAAGCATAAGCTGAATCATATGTTAATCTTTTGTAATTGCAATTCCGATTATGCATATAAAAGAATAGCGCTTAATGCTAGACTAATAATCTAATAAAATGCTAAGTTTTTAATTAGCTAGTAAATTGTTTAATAGATAACGATTAATTTCCAGAATCCTATCGTTAAGGTCTCGCTTAATAATTAAAGCATTAAAGAGCTTAAGATATAGGTTTTGTAATTCGCAAAGAGATTTCCAATCCGAGTTATTAACTATTCGAAACGAGCTTCGCGTAGATAATATAATATCTAAAACACCTTTTCGAAATGCTAATTTTAAGTCTTAATGCGAAAGCGTTCCTCGTGATAGATGTGTCTATTAAATATTAATTTTATTATTTATTAATCAGATTTATTAATCCGATTTACTAATCAAATTTACTAATCAAATTTACTAATTAGATTTACTAATCAGATTTACTAATCCGATTTACTAATTAGATTTATTAATTAGATTTACTAGATTTATTAACCGAATTTATAAATAAAAACAAACGTACCAAATTGCGTTAAAGAGATTTAGATCTTAATTGAGTTTGCCGAAGCTTTTGTTTTGGCCCACTTACGACGCGTTTGCAAACATTCGTTTTCTAATGATCGGCTAATGCTTTCGTTCTAAAAGCCTTTAGCTTCGGATGCTTTAAAGCTCGGTCGCACTTTTTACAACATACTATAAGCTCTTTTATTGATTTCTCAGCTGCTTAAACGAATCCAATTTATATAAAAAAAGTTTTCTTTCTATTTTAATCGATTCGCAAAAGATTTTGATTAGCTTTTTGTTATTAAGAATACTATAAGGTCTATGACCATCAAGTATTAAAAGTCTCAATCTCTTTAACGTTTTAAATATAATATTAATTAAAATATCTAATAGTTGCTGATAGTATTAGGCTAAAGAAACTAGTTGTAGAGCTTTCGAACTCTTGACTTTGAAATGGATCGGTATCTTCGTAAGTAGTTAAAGTAATTTAAAATGAAAACGAATCAATAGCTTAAGAAGATATATTTAGATTCTAGCGAATTTGCTATTAAATTGTTGATTTGAACTTATATATCAACGTCTTATATACTTGAATATTGTATAATATCATTTTATGATTTAAATATATTTTATTAAGTTAATTTATTTTTAAAAAGGGTTTTGCTTACGCTTAATTCTTTTTAAGCAGCATTTTTGCGAGCGTTAAGTTTTAATTAGCGGTTTTTTTTTTTATTTTTTCATTTCTTTTTATTTCCTTTTTATTAAAGCTTAATTATAATTATATCTTTTAACACTTTTAAGCTCTTTTTACTTAAGTTGACTATTACGAACAACCTTCTTATATATAGACCTTAATGTCGATATATCTATATCGACCTTAGCTAACTAATAGTATTTAAAGGAGTTCACGGGCCACTTAACATGCTTCGCTTAGCATATCATACTAGTCAAAGGACTCTTAACTTAACTAGTAAACTTATTAGTTAGCTAATGCGCGTGATTCCTTTTAATCATATAAAAGGAATCAGTTCCTTTAAATTTTAAGAAGCAATTAAAATTCAAATACTTTTACAACCGAGTGTTTTGCAATTGCAAGTACTTTAACGACCGTTACGAAGTTACGAATATATTTTTTAATCGCTTAAAAAGAATCTAATACTCAGTTTTTTTTAACTTTTACTTTCGATAATTATTAATTTCAAATTCAAATAATAATTTTATAATCTTCTTAAGCTTTATATAATCCTTTCGCTTTTTTATAAATTCTTTAAATAATCGCTCAAGGTCGTTATAACAAGTACCTACTTAAATTTATTAAGGTTTAATTAGTATACAAAGATAAAGTGCTTATAGAAATCTTAATTTAAATATAATCTTTACAGCTTTCTTTTCGGCTGCTGCTATGCGGTAAATAAAATTAATATAATCTGATAAATATTAAAAATAAAAGCATTTAATTAAAAATTTATTATATAAAACGATAAAACACTTTATAATCGTATTAGCTCATAATTATATCTATAAGCTCGAATATCTATTATAGCTAAAGAATAAATAAAAGAAATTCATATTTTAACGGACGCTTGCCGATTTATTTATAAGTGCCGTTTTATTATCTATATATTAATCAAGTTATTAATTTATTAAAGATTGCAAACCAACTAAACTCAATCCTTACCGAAGTAGATAATAAAACTTATTATTCCTTTTCTATTAAACGAACGAACGGTCGAAACGCTCGGTGTGCAATAAAAATGCTAGACGAAAAAGGGCGTAATCGTGGCTAGTTAGTTAGAATAAACGAATATCGAGTTAAGCGGTTTTTAAATAACGGCTATAAAATTAAGCTATCTATTAAATAGATCAATAAAAACGAACATAACGACGGATATCATAGAATTAATATTGTTAGCGGGCAAAAGACTTTTTATATACAAAAAAGAGGTATCGCAAGAAAAGAAAGTAATAAATTCGATAGCTTGCGAAGGCCTCTTGAATTTCATTATTATAAATTAATAAATGAGTTTATATAGATAGTTTTAAAATCGTTATTATATTAAATAAAATATATATATGATTAACTTTAAATATAATTTATAAATCTAAATATTAAAATAATTTATTAATATATTTATATCGATTTTAAATACAGCAAGTCGATCAATTCTTTTTATTCAAAACTTTAAGATATAACGACTTTAAGCGATTACTTAAAAGAACTTACGAAAGCGCGGAGGTTCATATAAGAGCTCAAGAGAATCTTAAAGTAATAATTTAAAATCAATAATTACCGAGTATAAAGGTCGAAGGTAGCTAAGGTTTATATACACGAAGGTAGAAGCGCTAAGGACTCGTGAACCATAGTTCATAAGTTAAAAGCGAGGAATAAGAGAATACGAAGAATACGAAAGAAAAAATAAAAGAAGTAGCTTAGCGCATATAAAATGCGTCCAAGAGACTTGTGACGACCTTAAGCGATTACTTAAAGGAACTTACGAAAGCGCGAAGTTCATATAAGAGCTTAAGAAAATCTTAAAGTAATAACTTAAAATCAACAACTACTAAGTATAAAGGTCGAAGGTAGCTAAGGTTTATATATACGAAAGTAAAAGCGCCAAAGACTCGTGAACTATGGTTCATAAGTTAAAAGCGAGGAATAAAAAAATATAAAGAATGCGAAAGAAAAAAGGAAAAAAGTAGCTTAGCGCATATAAGGTGCGTCTAAAAGACTTGGCGTGTCGTCACAAGACCTAGCGTATCGTTACACAAGAAACCGACGATTAATAAATGTGATTAATAAATATAATTAATAAATATAATTAGTAAATATGATTAATAAATATAATTAATAAATATAATTAGTAAATATGATAAGTAAATATAATTAATAAGTATTATTAATAAATATAATTAATGAATAAGATAAATAGAAGTATTTTTGTAAAATACAAAATTTGTAATTAATCGTGAATTCTATTCTATATAAACTTAAGCATTGAGTTTAAGAATGATCTCAATTCCGTATCGCTATCCTTAACGCCGTAAAACAACTCCGGAGCTGGCTCGTCCTTTTTCTAAATCAATTGCATAACGCGTTGAAATAAAATAAAATCGCAATCAGCTTTTTCAAATTCAATATTCTTTTCGAATCCTTTCATATTTCACCAAGCGGCTAGACCCGGCAATTCGTATTTAATCTCATCGGTATTTGCTTTAATTTTAGCTCGCCAATACTTCTTTTTATTAAAGGAAAAGTAGACGTAAAAAAGCTTGATTAAATAAAGATTAAAAGTTATAATATTAGTTTAATTAATTAAAAGCATAATAAAATGAATTCTTACTTAATTCGTTTTGAAACCGTGCTTGCTAAGTCCTAAGCTATCAATTCAAGGAAAGCTTTTCCACTCTTTAAATTAACAGCTCGGCACTTCTTTGTCAAAAACCGCGCTATACTTTATTAATAGCGACGAAATTGCTAAACGGTCATCATATAACGTAACTTTATATTATTAGCAAAATATAAATATTTAAATGAAATAAATGCTTACTTATGCGTGCTAACGTGCTAATTGCCGAGTGACCTTCTCTATCTTTTCATCGGTAATCGAAACGTATCTATCGCGAGGTATATCACCATTTTCTTTTTCGTCTTTTCGCAAATTAAATTCCTTATAAACCTTTTCGTTTAAATTGAATGCTTTATCAACCTAATCGCTATTTAAGTATTTTCTATTATTGAATCTAATTGTAAAAGAAGCGGCTTACATAATAAGATTATCCGCGTAGATACCTCGATTCTTTTTAAAATCGATTAATAAATTGCTTAATAAATTAAAAAAAAGAAAAAGTACCGTTCATTCATAAGATTCTTTCGCATTTCGGCCCATCGAGTTTTCCTTTTAGCTTTTAATGCTTAAGAATATTCTAAGGTTTGTTTCTAAATTACAGAAAGCTGATTAACGGCCGCTTGATCTCGTCCTTTAGCTTTTCGAAGCTCATCTGCTTAAAGATCTTATTTCAGCTTTGCTATACGAGCATTAGCCCTTATCGTATAAAGATTGGTTAATAATTAGCTTTTCTCTGGCCTTCCTTTTTAAGAAAAATTAATAAATTAATAAAAGTTAGAATATTACGTAAAAAAGATACTTACTTTGCGCTTGCTAAGGTTTCCTAGCACCGGATTGCTTGCCGCCACGATTGCCGTCGTATCGGCCGCATTCTAAGAAAGACGTTTTTGATTAGTAAATAGATTAGTAAATAAGAAAATGATTTTTATTATAAATTTTTCAATCCCTTCTATTAAATCAAGCTGATTTGTATTTGCAATAATACCTTCTATCGAATCAAGCTAATAGGCGGCCATATTGAATAGTATTATAAAAAAGCTAAACGTTAAGAGTAATTATTTAAGGTAAAATCAAAAGTAATAGAATAAAGGTATTAAGATTAAAAGTAAACTCGTACATTATATTTTTAAAACATCCTAGCGCGGCCGCTAATGAATTCACGAGGTGATAAGGCAGCCGCAGCTAAAATAAAGCGGCCGCCCCGCGCAATTTTTACCTTACAAAGTAAAGTCTGATTCCTTTCTACTATTACCTAGTAATCAATTACAACTATCGCTTTCTTATTTGCTACGCCTTTGAATACAACGCTATTTATTGCTTTATAAGGTCGTCCTTTTCTTGTTTAAAATTATCAACTTACTGATCGTAAACTAAATTATCGCGATCAAGTCCCTTTACTAATACTTTTAAATAACCTCTTTACCAAACGAACCTTTGCTTTCGGATCGACCTCCTTCTACCGATATACCAAGCACTACGGCTAAAAGAGATAACGCAAGCCAAGATAAGTTAATTGATAAAGCAATTAAGAATCAAGCGATTAAAAGTTAAGCGGCTGAAGGTCAGGCGGCTAAGGGTCAGGCGGCTGAAGGTCAAGCGGCTAAGGGTCAAGCAGATAAGGACGAAGCACAAGAAAGTGAAACAGATACAATACGCGGCGAAAGCGTAAAAAAAGAAAACTTAAATTTGCAAAGTAAATAAAGTAAGTTTATATTTAATTAATCGGAGTACTACTAATACTTTTTCAATTACTTTGCTTAACGCAAATCCTTATCTTCAGTCTAGCAAAGCTCAATTGGCTACGGATGCGCCAGACCTTACTTTTGCTAAGCGCTGCGCTATTACAACTCGACAGCTATCCGGTTAGTATTTGATTAGTAAATTAATTAATAAATCAATTGCAAATAGCTAACAAGCATTTACAAAAATTCTTAACCCTACTTTTGCTAAGCGCCGCGCTACTATAACTCGACAGCTATCCGGTTAGTATTTGATTAGTAAATTGATTAATAAATCAATTGCAAATAGCTAACAAGCATTTACAGAAATTCCTGAAACCCCGCGCGGTATTGCAAGTCCATAACAAAGAATCGATTTATCCCCGTCCCTTTTTCGCCGAATTTCTCAAGGTCAAGCTAGTAAGTATTAATTACTTTATTAATTAATAATTGCTAATTTCTATTATTTTAAGTGACGCTTTTTAAACACCAACAAACTCTCGCGCAAATACAAACTAGCACTTATCATCTCCTAGACCTCGATCCGGTAATGTTTTTAACTTATAATTAATAAATATTTACTAATCAAATTTTTCTTTAGCAAACGCAATCAGATTTACTCTAGCTATTCAATTCGAAATGAACAAAAGCATCGTTCTTAATAATACTAGCATAAGTACCAACAGCTTTCAGTAAGTTTAATCTTTTTAAACCTTTTTCTTTCGTTCGCTAATTGTTTTAAAACTGCTTTAAAAGCAATACAACAATCGACGAGCTAAGCGAGTGCATCAGCTCAGCTTTAAAACGAAGATCCGTCTTACGACCTAAATGCTAGAAACAATTCTTCTGCAGCTGCTAAACCTTCTTCTGCTTCTACTAGCAATCGCACTAAAAAAGCTTTCGCGCAAAAAGCTTTTAAAAGGTCTCTCATTGTCCCGGGCCTAATTATAGCTACAAAAACCGCGACGAAAACGATGCTTTATAATAATACAAATAAAAAAGAGCAAAGCGATAATAAAGAAAACTCAAGTGAAAATGATATTCCTCTTTCTCAACACAAAAGAGCTAAAAAATCACTCTCGACGGCTAGAGCTGCTCGCTCCGTTCTATCAGCTAGCAAATCACCTTCGGCAGCTAAAACTTCTTCTCGTCAAAAATCCAAAAAAAGCAAGTATCTTAAAAAGTCTGCAATTGTTGCGAAAAAAAAAGGTCTAAGCCAACGAAAGCGCCGTCGCTATAAGCTAAAAAGTAAGTTTAATTAATTAATAAATTGATTCTCAAGTACAATTATTGATTTATATAGCTACTGCGTTAAAAGAGATCCGACGATACTAAAAAAGCACCGAGCTTCTTATCAAAAAGACTTCCTTCTAGCGTCTTGTTCGAGAGATCACTCACGATTTTAAACAAGACTTTAAATTTCAAAGCGGTGCTTTAAAATGTTTACAAAAAGCTTTAAAAGCATTTCTCGTAAAAGAGTTTGAAAATAAGTATTTATATATTTATTTATTAATCGATTTACTAATCGATTTACTAATCGATTTACTAATCACTTTTAATGACGAACTTATATGCTATTCACGCTAAACGAGTAACGATTCAAAACAAAGATATAGCGTTAGTTAAGAAATTGCGGGAAATCATGATTAAAAGTTTTATTTAGTAATTTTAGTTTATTATAATGTAATGCAATGTAATTGTAAAATATAATATATATGATTAATAAATATAATAAATAAATATAATAATTAAGTAAAATTAATAAATATTCGTAAATTTGTTTTATTTTTAGCGGCCTTACATATATTATTTTTAACTGTCCCATTTTAAACCCATAAGGTTTCCCTATCCTCCGTAAAGAATTTGACTTAAAAAAATCCTCCTCATAAGGTTTAAAAAAAAAAGTCCCCCATCGGCCAAGACCCCATGGGAGGAATGGGGAGGAAAACCCCATGGGGCCCCCACCCCATGGAGCAGCCTAAACGAAAGGCTATTAAGCTTAAAATTTTCTTTCGCAAATATAAAAACCTGTAACGAAAAGCTCTATAAAAGCGCTAACGAGCAAAAGGCCTTCGCTGATAAAGCCGAAAAAAAAGCACGGCGAGCTCGAAAAAAACTAGACTAGCATTAAGCGGTCTTGCTAATTACGAAACGCCTTTCGAAGCTTTTTTAAGTGTCCTTCGAAGATAATTTTAAAAGCAAGAAGTGCGACGACACGCCAAGTCTCCTGGACGCACCTTATATGCGCCAAGCTACCTCCCTCCTTTTTTCCTTCGTATTCTTCGTATTCTCTTATTCTTCGCTTTTAACTTATGAACTATGATTTACGAGTCTTTAGCGCTTCTACTTTCGTATATATAGACTTTAGTTACTTTCGACTTTTATATTCGATAGTTATTGATTTTAAGTTATTACTTTAAGATTCTCTTAAGCTTTTATATAAACCTTTGCGCTTTCGTGAGTTCTTTTAAGTAATTGCTTAAGGTCGTTATATTATTAATAATTACTTTACTCCGCCGAGAACGGCTTTAATAATATTTTTTCTTTTTAAAATTCCTTAGTAGTTGGACGTTAAAATACTTAAACGATTTTAACGGTTACGAAAAGGCTTATTCTAAATACAACTTGAAAGATAGCACTTATATAATATATTAACTTTTGCTTCGCGAGCAAAATCTTTTATATATTTTTTAAAGCTGCTTTAGCAGCTTCTTCCTTTTCTTTTACGGCTTAATTAATAGTCCTCTTTACTTAAGAAGAAGCTATTAGTAAGCAAAACGATAAAGACGATCTTTCGGCTTTTATTAATTTCGAAAAAGCTTTAATTTAATATTAAGCTTTTTTTTAATTTTAACGAAAGGCCGTTAAGCTTAAAAAGCTTTTCGTAAATATAAAAACTCGTAACGAAGAGCTCGATAAAAGCGCTAGCGAGCAAAAGGCTTTCGCTAATGAAGCTGAAAAAAAAGCTCGTCGAGCTCGAAAGGAATTAAATTAGCTTTAAGCGGTTTTGCTAATTACGGAACGTCCGTTAAAGCTTTTTTAAGTATCTTTCGAAGATAACTTTAAAAGCAAAGAGCTATATAAGCTTTCGATCTTTTAAACCATTCTTTTTACTTACGAAACCGCTAACTTTCGCCGCCTTTTCGCCGACGACGATAAACCACTTTTTTTTTATAAGCTAATTAACTTTCGCATTTTAATCAAGTTTAATACTTTTAAAGCCTTTTCTTTAGCTTTTTAAGGTCGCGCTCGTATCAAGCGAATTTTTAACTTTAAACAAAAGCTTTTAAACGGTATAAGCTATCGAGTACGCTATTAGCAAGCTCGCGTTTTTAATAAGTTAAAAGCTTTCGAAGAATACTTTTTTATTAAACGCTAACGTAAGAACTACGTTTTTAATTAAATCGAAGAAATAGCTTATTTGTTTTTATCTTTTTTAATTATAAATTGTAATAACTTCGTAACCGCTTTAAAACTCGTTTAAATCGCTTTCGAGTTTTTAAACGATTTTATTAAAAAAGCTAAAGCGTTAATTAAGTTCGAAAAATTTTATATAAAGCTTAATTAATAATTTTAAGATTTTTATTTTGCTTTTTCGAAGCTTACCGCTATCGCCGAAATTAAAAACGAAGACCGATTACGTAAAGCCTTGCGCTTTAAGATTATTAAGACGTTGCGCGATTAGCTTTATTTAAAATTTGCTAAGATTACGGTTTTCAAAGATTTTTAAATCGCCGTTTAGCAATTAGCTGTTAGCTAATACGCGTCCGCAAAGCTTTACGATACTTGTCGTGCGGGAATATTAGGGTTATAAGACTGGTTACTGCAATGTGCATTGCAGGTCTGCTTTTGCACATCAGTTAAGAGCCACATTCGCTCCGATAGCTCAGTTGGTCGATCGATCGCTGGCTGTTATTAAGCTATGTTGAGCGCAGTAAAAACAAAGTTTTCTTAGCCGAAAACCCGATGCTACCCCGCTATCGTTAGCTGCGGGGCATCCACCCTCCTTATCGATAAGATATAGTAACTTATTAGTCAGGCTGCGATATCGCAATTGCGTAAATAAAATCGCTAACCAAAAATCCATTTCGATAAATGATAAAGAAGCTATTAACCGCCACGTAGTTTACAAAGCAGTCGGTAAGAGTCAACCGGCTAGCTTTAAGGGGTGTGTCGTGCGGGAATATTAGGGTTATAAGACTGGTTACTGCAATGTGCATTGCAGGTCTGCTTTTGCACATCAATACTTTATAAGCTAAATATAATGCTTAATTCGCGAAGAGCTTTTATAATAAAGCTCGTAACGAATCCCGCTTAATTTAAAGAATAGCGATTAAATAAATCATTTATTACGAAAACCGTTAAAGTAGCTTAACCTTCGTTTTTTTCTTTACCTTTTAGCGCTAAACCTTTAATAGCTTTAGCGCTAACGTAAATCGATTTAATCGATTTAATAAATTCCTTTTTTTTTTTGCTTTTAAGTTAACGATTAAAACTTTTAAATCGTTTCGTAAAAACTCGAATACGCCGAAGCTTTTTCGCTATTATTTAATTAACGAAATAAAATACGGCGCTAGATTTAATTACGGCTTTTATTCGAATGATTCGGACGATAAGCTTTATTTCGACGCTTTTAAAGATTATTAAAAGCTTTTTGTTATTAATTCCGACGCTTTCGATAATAAAAGAAACGTCGAAGCTTAAATAAAGCTTTTTTCTTAAGCTAGCTTCGAGATATACGATACTTTGACTTTACGAAGCTTTTTAATAATAAAGCTATGATTATACTCGTCACTTTTATTAAAAATAGCTTTTCGTATAAAGTATTTGCTTTGCTCGATTTAAAAGCTAATAAGTACGCTCTAATTGATTTAGCGTTATTTAAATCACTTTTTTTTTAAAAAAAACTTTTGAATTAACTTTTCTCGGCTTTATTTTCTATTAAATTATATAATAAAGTTCGTAAAGCTATTATTTTATATTTTGCATTTCTTAATCTTACGATTAATAAGCGCGTTTAATCTTTTACTTTTTTTCTTATTATTAATTTTAAAAATTATAGCGTAATCCTCGAGCGAGCATAGCTAATTAAGCATTAAATTCTTTTTAATTGCGTTCGCCGTAAGCTTTATTAGCTTCGTTTTAATTTTTCGACCGCTATTTACGTTAAATTTATTATAATTATATAGCTTAATTAGCGTAAAGTAAACGCTCGTTATTAATACGACGCTAATAAGCGTAATCGAGCTTTAGATCGCTTTTAAAAAGCTTACAACGCTAATTCATTCGTGAATTATAGTTTACAAATAAATCAAGTAATAATAATAATCGCATAATCATTTTCTTTTTTTTTAAAATCGTGCTTTATTCGCTTCTGCTTTCTTTTTTAAAATCGTTAAACCTTTTTTTTTATTTACTTTCTCATAAAGCCGTTATTTTTTTACTTTACGAAAAACACTTTTTTTAAGGATTACGCTAAATTAATATTTAAAATAAACCGTAAGCTTATATTAATAAACGTCGCTTTCGTCAAACCTTTTTTGCTCGTTAAACGCTTTCGTTAAATATTTAAGCATAAAATCAATAAAAACTTGAAAATCAATAGCGTTTTCGAATACGCTTTTTATATAATCGCTTATTAAAAAAAAGAAAAACCTTTTCTACGTTTTTTTACGAACTCGATTGCTTAATCTTCAAGCGTTAAACAATTGCTTTTATTTAAGCTGATTATTAAGCAGCGCTAATACGCTTTATTAACAGCTTTATTTTCGTTATTGACTTTGCAGCGGAATTATTAAAGCTTATTAACGATTTTTTTATCTTTTTCGAGTACTTCGATTATATATACGTGTTTTTTAAAGCCGCTAGCAACGTGCTAACATTATATAAGCCTTACGATTATAAAATCGAGCTTTTTAAAAGAAAAGAAAAAGCGTTTCGATACTTATTATTATATAAAATATCGATTTTTAAGCTAAAGCTTATTAAAGCTTATTTTATCGATAATTTTGATAAAGGTTTTATCGAACTTTTAATAGCGCTATTTGCAGCTTTAATCTTTTTCGCTAAAAAGCAAAACGGTTTCTTTCGCTTTTATATTAATTTCCGCGCGTTAAATAACTTTATTCGTAAAGATCGATACTTTTTTTTTTTAATCGATAAAACCTTCGTACGCTTTTTGTTGTGCGGAACAGGCGTGGTTCCACCTAAGCTATATATAATATATCATATGACCTCGCTTAATAGCGCCCTTAGTACATTGGAGCTCCTAAGTATATGTATATAAATCCTAACGAGCTTTTTAGATAGAATATACTAAGCTTTATTCAATTTATAAAATCTCCTTTTGATTTTAGTACTAGTAAGCATTATAATTAAAAGCTATATTCGCACTTACGAGCTATTTAATTAGTCTTTGATAACTTTCGAATTAATCGAGAGCGGATTTTGCAAGTCACTTTAACGCTACTTCGCTATAATTTTCATTTTTGCAATTTATCTTTTTTAATTATATTTATTTTTTATAATTAACACTTATTACCCTTAAAAACTTTAACCGATTTTCAAAAGCTTTAATTATAAAATCAATTGCTATAATAATAAACGATAAAGTAAAAGAGGTTCTTTTAATTAATAAAACGAACTTTATAAGTCGTAGCGATTTCTTAAAATAAATTACGAACTATAAATATTTTATTAATCGCTTTAATATAGAATAATACGCAGCTTTTCGTATTAACGTAAAAGAACTTGCTTTTTTTATCGAGCAGATTAAATTAAAAACGAAGTCTATTATAAAGATAATAATAAAGCTTAATAACGAATATTATTAGAATTAAAAACGCTAACGAAAAGCTTAAGATGAATAGCACTTAAGAGCTTTTGCAAACGATTTTAATAGACTTTTACGATTACGCGAAGCTAAGTTCGAAAACGTTCGAAAAGCGTATAATAATAATATAAAAGAATACAACTTCGCTATTGCTAATTAAAAGATCTTAAGTAATAAAAGCAATTAAATTATAAACTAGATCAAATAAACGATTAAGAGCTTTATTTTCGAAAAAGCGATCTTAACGGTTATAAAAGCGGATAATATCTTTATTCAATTTTTAATAAAAAAGCTTTAAGAAATATGCTGTTTATTCGACTCGAGCTTTAAGCTATCGATAGCACGAGATTATAATAAATCCTTATAAATAGCTAAGCAAAAAAGCGTTTTTTTAACGGTCTAGATTAAAAAACACCGAGCCATTTATAAATTAGCGAAAATGAACGAGCTTTATAAAACGACGAATATATTAACGATAAAAGCATTTTTAAAAGCTATTAGCGAAAAATAATTATTAATTTAAGCGTCGCTAAAGCTCGCAAAAGTTATTTAAAACGACGAGCTATTAAAGCTTTAAAAGCGAACCTTTTACGATTATTTTAATTAATACGAAAGCTAAGTTAACGAAAAGACTAGCAATTCGAACTTTAATTTTTTTAATATATTCGCTACTTTCGAAGATCAAACGACTCGCAGCACTTTCGAAAGTAATAAAGTTAACGATATTGCTTTTAAGCAATCCGATAAACGCTTTGATAACTTTAAAAAACTTATTAAAAGTTTTAAGTGCTCGAATCTTAAAAAGAAAACATATTATTAAAATGCAATCAAATGCAAGGTCTTTCGCTATTGCTTTAACGGTTTTAACGAAAATAGATTTTTAAAGCCGAACCGAAATAAAATCGTCGCTATAAAAAAAAGGCTTTAAGAGCTTAAATTTAAAGCGCTTCGAAAAGAAATCACGAAGAAAAGTTGAGCATAAATTTGAGTCGATAAGATCGTTTTAAAAAGCAAAGAAAAGCAATCGAATAATAGCGATAAATTAAAATACTTTAAAAAGTATTAATAATTATTATCGATTCTAAGCTTTTTAATACGCTCGATAATCTTATTTTTAACGGTCTTTATAGCACGGCTAATAATAAGCATTAGCTATTTAATAGCATTCTTTTCGATAATTGCGGCGCTATTTATTTTATTAACGATAAGAATCTTTTTATATTAAAGTTAATTTAGCGCTTTCGCTTAACCGACTTTATCGAAGCTAAAACGAATAGTCTTTTAATCGTCGAGCGAAGTATTAAAGTCTTTAAAAAAGCTTTAAACGAATTAAATAAAGCTAAAACGAAAGATTTCAAATTAAATAACGTCGCTATCGTTAAAAGGTTTAATATTAATATTATTTCGAAAGCTTTTTTAAGCAAAGCTAGCGTATAATACTCGAGATATAACGCAACTCTTCGCTACGAAAAGGTTAAGAAAAGCGTTGTATTAAAAAAGTTAAAAAAGAAGTTTAATTTTACGTTTTTTAAATATAAGCTATTTAATTATTTTTTGCTTTAATTGATTCGTAGCTTTCTTTACTTAATAATGTTTTTTATAATTTAAAAGCGCTTGCAAATACGTTATAAATTTTAAAAAAGTAATATTTTCCGAGCTTTAAAAAAGGATTCATCGATACTTTAGCATTTACAAATAAGTTATTTAAGCAAAAAAGCGTTCGAAGCATTAGCTTATAACGTTAAAAAAGTAAGACTTAAAAGAATTATTAAAGTTAAATATAAAGCATATGCTTTTACGTACGCTTAATAAGTTATATCTCGCCGCACGTTAAATAATAAAGCAGCTAAGCTATTTTATAAAATCGCTTAAGATCTATTCGACTTTTTTAATAGTTTTAAAGAAAGCAAATGATTATTAATAATTAAAAATAAATATAATAAAAAGCTATTCGGCTTTATATTAAAAGATAAATTGCAATTGACGATTATAAAAGTGCTAAAAGAATTTAAAGCATAAACGAAACGCAAATATAGTCTTTTAATAGCTATTATGCGTTATAATAACGATTCTTCGGTAATCGCAATTAATATTATCGGCTTTACCGAATATTAAAAATAAGCGAAAGAAATTAAAATAAAATTAAAGCTTTTATTATCTTTTAATCACGAACTTAATAAAAAAGCTGAAAGGGCTTAAAAAAAAGTAATAAAACGGTCTATTAAAATAAAAGTAAAAGCAAAGCTTTTAAAAAAGCTTTGGCTTAAAACTATATTAGCCGCTATCTATTTTTATAATATAATATCGAAAGCGAAAAGCTTTATAAAAAGTCCGAATAAAGTGCTATAGCTTTAGTTTAAATAATATTTTAAGTAATACGATCCGGCGATCTTTATACGAATCGATATCGATTTAAAATTAGATTATAACGGTTTAGTTGCGTATAGCGCTCGTGCGTACTTAATAATTAAAGACCGAAAAGCTCTTCGCAATAAAAGAGCTTTTAAGATTAAACCGAAAGGATATATAAGTTACTTAATATAAACACCCTGCCTAATAGGGTACTTGCTATGGCCACTAAGGCCATATTAAACGGACCTATCTTTTATAAAAGGGCACACATCTTTTAGTTAAAACAATCAACGAGCTTTCTACTTACTTTTTCTAACACTTTTTTTATAAGATTATAAAGTCTAGCTTTAAAGCTAAGCTTTTATATAGTACATCTTTTTAAATGCTTTTACATTAGTAACTTACGCAAAGATTTAAACCTTTAGTCTTTATCTTTATACAATCTATTATAATCGCTTAATTCGCAATCAAGTTGATCTTCGTTTATTTAGCATTTTACTTTATAATTACAACTTTAAAACAATTAAAACTTTATTTTCGATAAGTTCGGATACCGAAACGCTAAAATGGCCGAAATGTAATATTTCGGCTCTTCGGCAAAAACTCTTTTTTATTATCAATAAGAAAGAATTTTCACTTATTAATAAAAATACTTTTTTATACTTTAGCTCTTATCTTGAATTAAAACAATTAATATAGTCCGAAGTTATTAACGAAGCTAATCAATTGATTTTTAAGTTTTTTATAATTCTAATCTTGATTATTAATTTACTTTTATATAAAGTCTACTCTTTTTAATTTCGAATCGAGAATACTTTACGAAAATCGCTTATTTTATTCGTAAACTCGATTTACGAGTTAAAATCAAACAATTCAAAAACCTTTTATTAACTCGATCTTTTTTAACACACATATATGTCTGATCTTTAAAACATCGAAAACCTTTTTAAGATTTCTAATATCGAAGTCGGCGTAAAGTCACTTCTTTTTTCGTTAGAATCTTTTGAATTTATTAAATCTTTTAATCGTATTTTTATAAGCTTCGGATTATCTTTATTTTACTTCGACTTTTAATTTGAACTTTTACCGCTATCTTTATCGGAAACACTTGCTTTAAAAATGCTTTTTAAAATGAATATTAATCTTAAAATCTATATTACTTCTTTTCCTTTTGCTTTTCTTATCCTTTTACTAAGCTTTGCGTTAATTATAATCGACTTTGCTATTTTTTACGCTTTTATAACTACTCGCATGCTATTGTTAAGTGCTTTAAGAGCTCTTTGCTTTAATAGTGCTAATATCATCGACTTTATCGAGAAGTACGAAAAGACTTATAATAACTTTAGTATTTTTAAAGATAATCGGTTTATTAAGCTCTTTCGTTATTACGATAACCTTTGCAAAGAAGTTATTAAAAGCTTGCTCGAATAAAAAACTAAGAAAGATTAAGCTGCTTTCTTTAAAGCTTTAAAAGCCGAGTTTCGTAAAAACGATACTTAGCAAATCAAAGACTTAATCGCTTTTTTACGAGAATTTGCTATATAAGAACGAAATATTAATAACTTAAAAAACTATTATCGCACTTTTTTTCGAGTCTTCGAAAAGCTTATTTTAATACACTTTTTAAGCAAAACCGAATAAAGCCGCTTATTCTTTTTCGAATTACTTATCGGAATCCGAAATAAGACGATTAAGTATTATAAAGTCGACGAACTTAACTTAAACTTTTATACCGCTTTCGACGATTTCGTTGCATTCGTTTTTAAGACCGATTAAAATGCTAAGATTATCGAAGCTATAAATCAAGAAAAGTTTCTTTTAGCTAACTTTATTAAAGATATTCGGACTTTAATTAAAAAACATACCGAACTAGCTAGCGTTCTTAAGTCTATTAAGAAAGCTTTAATAGTAATGCCGTTTATTCGTAAACTACGGTTTACGAATGAAAAAAAAGAAATTAATAAAGTAAGTTTTATAATTAAGAAGTTTTTTAACTTATAAATTAATGCAATTTATAATCGAATTAATTACTTCGAAGATTAAATCGTTAATTTAACTTCTCGACGCTTTATTTAATCTTAATTTTAAATTCGATTCGAAAACCGCGACGAAGCTTTTATTAAGTATACCGCTTAAAATGCTCGAAGTAGAATCAGCTTCGGAAATAAGATTCAGATTGCTGCTATCGATTACGGATTATAAAAACGAAAAAAAAAAAAAAGTAAAAGATACGAAAACTAAATGTAAGATTATAGCTTTTGCGAAAACTCCGAAAACATAATTCAAGCTTTTTATTAATACCGAAATAAATGTAAAGCTTTTAAAAACATAGTTAATAAAAGATGTATTTATATTAATAATTACGAACGCTTTTACTTAAAGCTTAAAAGGATCGGCGCTTTTATTATTTAAAAGAAGCAAAAAAAGACTTAGTTTAGATCTATCGTTCTAGACGTTCGTAAAACGGAATACGATAACATCTTAAAGAATTAACTTATTAACGGACTTAAGACTTATAAACACTTGCTTTCTTATTAACAACTAATTTAATAACTAGCTTAATACTAACTTGATTAAAATGCTTAACAACTAACCAACTAGTTAAAAAAGCTTATTATTATCTTTAAAAGATTAATCGATATTAAAAACATTAACGCTATAAAGTAGATCAACACGCTTAACTACTTATTTAGCATAAAAGTTGCTTCGATCGAGATTAACGCTACCGCAAAAAACAAAGTTAAAAAGTCTTTTTTACTTTTAAAAAGATTTAAACTTATTAAAATTAAAAAAAATGTCCGATAATAAAAAGAAAAGAACTACGGCACTTTTAAAGCTCGTGCTTTTTAAGAATCGGATACTGCTATAAAAATAAACTTAAAAGACGAGTTATTCGATAGTGTAATTAAAAAAAAGTCTTTTAGACTTTCTAAATTAACTAAAGCCGACGAAGTTATAAAAAATATAAAAAAAGAAGTTAAGATTACTTAGCGAGTGTTAAAAAGAAAAAAAAAGAAGACTTATAAACGAAAGAAGTTCATTGACTTTTACGTTATTATTAAAGCTTAAGAAAAAGCAGTAGCGGCGATTATAAAATTAAGAATCGAAGTTTAAATTAAAAACTTATTCGAACTTAGCTTTCGCTTCGATAAGCTATTAAACTATTATATTTTAATAGTTCTCGATATTAAAGAAAACGTAAAAGTCTTTTAAAGTAAGCTTATTCTTATAAACGCTTTAATTATTAAACGTCTAAGTCGGAATAAAAAAAGCAAGCTAAACTTTTTAACGACGTAAATTCGCAAACAACTTATCGCTCGCAACTGCTTCGAAGTAGCGATAAAAACTTTAAAAGTTTTTATTAATATCAACGGTATAATTAAAAGCAAATCTTTTTTCGATAGCGGATTTAAAGTTAACGTAATAAATAAAAAAGTAATTAAAATAGCTAAACTACTTATTATAACGGATCGAGCTTTAATTTACATTATCGTATTCGAAGATCTTTATAACTTCGATAAGTAGATAAACGACGTCGAAGTTATTATCAGCGGAATTATTAATTACGCCGATTTCTTTATTATTAATAATAGCAATCACGAAATCATCTTAAGCATGCTTTTCTTTTTAAAATCTTAATTTTCTTTTTTTTACTTTAATAATAATACGATAAAAGCTTCTTTTTAAAACTACAATCGATCTACTTAAAAATAAATTATTATTGCAAAAGACAAGTCGGATTTAATCGAAGATTCGAGAAACTAATAGCTAGTATACAAGCTAAAATAAATATTAAGTTAAAAAGAAGCTTAAAAAGAAATTCCGCCCGTGAATTATAGTTTACGAATAGATTAATATAAAAACAATAAAATCATAAAAAAACAATTCAACTTAATATTAAGCAAAGCTTATTAAAATCAAAAACATTAAAAATATTTACAATTAAATTCGATAAATCAGAAAATTTTATATTTATTATCGATAACGATAAAGACCTTTTAAAAAAGAATATAATAAAAGTTAATACGATATACAAAAGAAAAGCGAAAAAAGTTAAACCGGTAGATTTAAAAGTATCGAATAAAAAGATACTTAAAAGAATCGACGATTAGTTTAAACAAAATAAAAAAGCGAAACCTTTTAAACTTAAAAGACCTTTTTCGAAATACTTTATTAATAAGTTTTTAAACTTAAAAGTTAAATCAAGATTAACGAAAGAACGATTCGAAGCACTTACGATTAGCTTTTAAATTACTTTAGAAAAGAAAAAGCTATTTTACTAATGCTTTTTAAATCGAAAAAAAGCGATAGCTTAAAATTTTACTTATTTTAGCTAAGTTTAAAAAGAAATCATGTTACTTTAAAAGATTAAAACAGTGCTTTACGAAGCTTAACAAAAGAAAACGTTTATTATATCGAAAGCTTTATAAAAAATAGTTATTTTTATATTAAAAGAACGATTAAAGCAAAAGGTCTTCGAACTATATTAAAGCTTTTATCGGAATAAATAGTTTATTATAATAAAGAAAAAAAAAGAAAAATACAAGCTAATCATTACTATAATTAAAATGAACCGTATAACAATTAAGAACGCTAATGTTACTTCGAACGTAAACTAGTTTTCGAACGAATTTACCGGTCTTACGATAATTATACTTTTAAACTTCTTTTTTAAATACGATTAATTTTTTTTCGACGTTAAGTTTAAAAACATAATAGCTATTCAAACGCTTATCGGATTGCTTCGAATGACTCGGATACTTATAAAAGCAATTAATTCGATTGCTTAATTCGTTAAAATCATTTACAAAATCTTTATAGATTGCATTCTTAACGTCTGCTTGCTTTATATAAATAACGTAAAAGTTAAAAGATCTCGATCTTTTTATAATTACGAAAAAGTTTTGCTCGGAATATAACGATTCGTTTTAAAACACATTTAAAACATCGATAAAATGCTCGTAAAGTTTAAAAGAGTTAAAACGACCGTCGGAACGAAATTTTAATACTATATACTTAGCTTTAATATCGTTAGATTCGTTACGGATAATAAAAAACGCTACTTTTAAACCGTTAAAATTAAAAAGATACTAAAATAGATTAAGTATAAAGATATATTAAAAGCGCGAGCTTTTATTAAGATCGTAATTTATTATAAAATTTAAATTAAAAACTTTTTTACGATTATTGCTTTAATTTACGCGATTATAAGAAAAAAAGTCGAATTCGAATAGTTAAAGCTTTAGCAAAAAGCGATGAAGCTGCTTAAAGAAGCTTTGCTTTTTGCTTTCGCTTTTATCAAAATCGATTATAGCAAAGACGAAAAGAAAATTTACTTAACGATAAACGCTAGTCTTAAAGAATAAAAAGCAGTATTATAATAAAAAGATTCCGATAAAAAACGACATCTTATTAAATTCGAAAGTAGTTTTTAAAACTTTACGAAAAGCAAATACGACGCGATTAAGCGAGAATACCGCGATGCTTTAAAAGCTATAAAAAAAATAAAAAGCGAATTATACGAAGTTCACTTTATCTTAAAAACCGACGTTAAAGTATTAATTAATCAACTTAACGGATTAGCAAGCGACTTGCTTAAAGCTTTCGTTACGAATTAAATTGCGTAAATAAAATTAATAGACTTTAAAGTTAAATACATTTTTAAAATTAAAAACACGATAGCGGATAATCTTTTTAAAAAAAGAAAAAAGCATCTTTTAAACATTAAAGAAAAAAAAAAAGAAGATATTAACGATTAAGTCACTAACGAGCTAAGCATTGTTTTAGTATTTTCGATTAAACGATTTGTAAATTATAATTTACGAGCTAAAAAAAGAGTTTTAAAGTACGATTACTCGTTCGATTTTAAGCTTATTGCTTAATTCCTTACCACTTTTAAACGCTTTCTTTCGATCAAGACTTACGACTTTTAAAAGTTTAAAAACAAAGCACTTAATTATTTAGTTAAAGATAGTCACTTTTATAAGCGAACAGATAATTCTTATTCGATTAAGCTAATTATCGACGGAACTTAAAGACGCTATATTATTATTTCCGACTTTTATCGAAAATCCGAATATAAAAAAATTGAATTAACTTATTACCGCACGTTAAAACTCTTTTTTTAAAATAAATACTACGAAGACTATAAGGTTTTCGTCTAGAGCTATAAGCCTTATTAAAAACGCAAAGCTAAACGAACAAAAAACCTTTTGTACTCGACTTAACTTATTTAAATATAATTAAAAGTCAGCTTAAACGTATTACGAGTACTTATTATCGATAAAAAGATGATTTGCTTTATACTAGCTAAAGAAGATCTATTTAAATAGTTAAAAATACGATTACTTCGATCGGCTAACGCCGAATCTATTATTAAATTTCTTTAAAAAGATATCGTTTGCTATTACGGATTATTCGAAAGATTAATTATCGATAAAAGACTCGAAAACAAAGCAATTGCTAAAGCTTTCGCTATTAAGTACGAGATTAAAAAAGTTTAGATTTCGAGCTATAATTCAAAAGCAAATAAAATAATCGAGAAAAGATATAAAGACATCTTAAATAGCTTATCGAAAGTTATAAATAAAAGATTTAAAAATTAAATTCGCAAATTCAATAAAATGCTTTTTACGGTCCGAACATCGATATACGCACTTATTAAAATTACTTTTTTCTTTTTAAACTACGGACGAAAAGCTAAGCTACTTTTAGAATTACGATAGCTAATTTAAAAGTTATTACTATAGCAAAAGATTCGATCTCGCGTTAATTTGCTTACTATAAAGTTTAAACAATTAAAACTTTAAGACGAAGATATCGACGAAATTATCTTAAAAAAAAAACGCTATCGATTTGCCGTTAAAGCTACTTAAGAACGAATCAAGGTCTTAAAGTCGGAACTTATTAAAAAGAAAGACTTAATATTACTTTACGACGTTAAACGCAATATCAATATATCCGCGGATATTAAACTAGATTATAAATAGCTAAGACTTTATATCGTTTTTAAAGCTTACAATAAAAGATATTATAAACTTTAAGAAACCGATAAGATTAAGTTTAAAAGCACTTTTGCAGCTAACCGCTTTAAACGATTTTACCGCCGCGATCAAACTTTTTTTCTTTTTAATAAAGACGACGAAAAAAAAAAAGAAGAAAATTCGGATTCTTTAAACAACTTAAACCTTAGCGAATACGAGCTTTTCGACGACGGCAAAAGTGAACTACTTAATTTAAAAGTGACCTTTAGACTTAAGTCTATTAATTTCTAAATCATTCTTTTAATACTTTCGAAAGAATAAAAATTAATTTATAAAATTGTTTCTTAATCTGTTTTCTTTTATTTTGTTTTTTTTACTTTCGTATCTTTTTTTTGTTTTTTATTTATTTTATAAAAAGACGTACTCTTAATAATCATTCTCTTTGTTTTGATAAAAAAGAGTATTTCTTACGTTTATTCTTTTACCTTTAGACCTGCTTTTTATTATATTCTCGATTCTTTTTTTATTCTTTTCACTTTATTAGCTATTCACTTGTCTTACACAGATTATTCTTATTATTTGATTGTTTTTCACTTATTTAAACTTATACGGCTATTTTTTATTTCTTATTTAAGATTGTTCTTTTGTTTTAAGCGTGTTTAACTACGTATATTCGAAAGTAAATTGCTATTAAAAAAAGTAAGTCTTTCTTACAAATGTACTTATATAAAAAAGCTCTTTCTTTTTTCTTTTTAACATTTTCTTTCTTTATACAACAATAACTATAATAACACTATTACTACTTTTTCTTTATAACTACATAATACTATATTAATATTAACGACCTTAATCATCACTTAATTAATCACTATTATTATTAGCTTTTATTCCGCTATTTTATGTTTAGCTCGTAAACCGTAATTTACGAGTTAAATATGCTTCTTAAGTCAGCCGCCGCTAAAAGAAAAACCTTTATCCGTAATACACCTTCTAGCCTATTAATAAGCGAAGAACAAGCCGCTTTAACTCGACAATCGAGTTTCGAACTAAAGTTCGAAAGACGAGTCACTAAGACCTTCGATGAGTTCCTTTAGACTTACCGTTAAATCGGCAACTTTAAAAGATCTTCTTTTCAGCCGGAATGCTTAAACCGCGCATTCGATAAAGCTATAAAAGCTTTAGATGACTTGCTCGAAGACGAAGACGACTTAACTAATAGCTCCGGACTTTATTCTAGCTTCGCTGACCTTCCGTCGGCCAAGTTTACACTTATCAACGATGCTATTAATAAGCGCAAGAACGATACGCGCTCTTTTACTTTTAAAGATGCTGCTGCTAGCACGTTATCGTTTAATGCTAACTCTATTAAAAAGAAAAGACCTTTTCAGCTTAAAGAAAACGAAAGAGTTAAGGACGTAAGCACGGAAAGAGACTATAAAGAAGCTGCTAAAGCGTAGTTTAAATGTTTAGATGTTTAGAATTTAAAGACAAGATACCTTTCCTTTTTTTTTGTATATTAAATTTTTTCTTTCTTTTATACCTCCTTTTTTTTTCTTCTTTGCTTGATAGTAAGCGGGGGCGCTTACTTATTTTATAAAAGGACGGATGTAAACACCTTGCTTGATAAGGTACTTGCTATAGCCATTAAGGCTATACTAAACGGACTTATCTTTTATAAAAGGGCACATATCTCTTAGCTAGAACAATCAACGAGCTTTCCACCTACCTTTTCTGATACTTCTTTTATAAGACTATAAGGTCTAGCCTCAGAGCCAGGCTTCTATACAGTACATCTTTTTGGGTGCTTCTATATTAGTTAAATATATATCTTTTAATATATATAAAGTTTATATTCTTATGCTTTATAAAGTGATTATTATACGCAACGTTACGTTCGATAAGATTCGATTTTATCTTAAAAATAAGAAAAAATCGATCGGCTAATCGATTAACGAAATTAAAAGCATCGTTATTAAATTAAAAGATATTAAAGATTTTAATTAAACAAAAGACGCTTTATTTAATATAAAAAACGTTATAAAAGATCGCTTAAAAGAAACGAATGCAGCTAATATAAAAAGTAAGCAGCCGTTAGACTTTATAAAGGTTAAGCTAAAAGGATTTAATTAAAGCTTAAAGAATGCGATCTTATTTAATTCGAGCGATGCATAAACGTTAAAAGCTTTAATTCTAATTAAAAACTTTATAGATACGTTTTTATTAAAAGCAATTGCTTTACGAAACAATTTAATAAACTTTAACGATTCGATTCACACCGCTAAACGTCTCGCTAGCTTTTTAGTTAAAAGCAAAAGCGAAAGTGCTTTAAGATTGCTAGAAGTAAAAAAAAGCATTGTAAACGAGCAAAAACTTAGCTTTAATAAAAGAGCACGCAAATTATACCTTTAAATTATTATTTAAAGCCGAGGCTTAAAAGGCTAAGCTATAAGCCGATTAACGAAAGCTTTTACGTTAATAATTAACGGAGATTTAAACCGAACAATTAAAAAGAAGCTTTTAAACCTTTTTAAAGCGAACATTAATAATAAGAAATTAGATTATAAACACTTTAAATAAGATTTCGACTTTAATAAAAAGCATTCATTTATTAATAGCTGCATTAAAAAACGCGCGAAAATATACTCAAGTATTAATAAGCTTCTTTTAAATAACTTTCGCGCCGATTTAAATTGCTATTCGCGCGTTTTAGATTTTATATCGACTTTTTAAGCTAATAACGAACTCGTGCGCGAAAATAGCAAAGATTACGAAATATTATACGCTATTATAATAGCTGCTACTTCGTTTAAGCTATTATTAAAATAACTTAATTCGCAAACACGAAAACATTTAAAACCTTTTACTTATTAAAAAGAGCTATAACGGCACTTATACGGCAAAAAGTTTATAAACGGAGCTTTTATAAAGCTAAATAATTTAAAAAAAAGAAATTGCTAAAAAGTGATTTTTAAGAGCGAAGTTAAATTAAAACTTATACTTTTTAAATAAGTATTTATATACAAGATTAGCTCGTCCGAAAAGATCGTAAAGTTTAAATCAAAGATTATTATTAAAAGTGACCTTTAAAACGAATTTATTATTTATTTAACTTACGCTATTACGCTAACAATTAAATCTTTTAAGATTATAATAGCTATCGCAGCCGAATTTAATTTAAAAATAAAACAATTCGACGTCGTTAACGCTTTTATTAACGCTTTAAAACATACGGATAGCGTTTTAATTACGTATTATCTTTTTAACGGTTTTAAGCAAAAAAGTATGCTCGTAAAAGTCGATAAAGCTTTATATAAACTTAAAGACTCGCTAGCTTTATAGTATTTCGACTTTATAAGCATACTCGACAAATTAAAGCTTATATTATTCGATAAAGAACCGTGCATTTTTACGAATTTAAATAAAACGGTTTTTATAGCGTTTTACGTAAACGATATTTAAGTTATATATTATGCTTTTAATCTTTTTAAAGCTTAAAAGATTATTAACGGTTTTAATAAAGCGTATAAGATCGAAGCGATAAAAGATATTAAATAGTTTTTTAATATAAAAGTCGTTCGCGACCGTTAATAAAAAACGCTAACGCTTATGCATAACGCTTATATTAAAAAAATAATTAAGAAATTCGAACTTACGAACGAACGCTGCTTAGCAACTTTATTATCGTTTTATAACTTAATTAAAAATAAAAGAATAGCTTCGCAAAAGCAAATGAAAAAGTATTAAAAGAAGATTAAATTCGTATTATATATAGCGATTATACTACGCTTAAATGTAGCTTTTGCAGCCTTTTAACTTTTTCATTTTAATACCAATTTAAGCGCGAAGCACTTTCGAGCTATAAATTAATATTTGCGATATCTATTTAACTCGCGCTTTAAAAGTATTTAATACAATTAATTTAATAAGTCGAAGCTAGTAATATCTTTTAACGCTTTTTACGCCGATAATAAAAAGACGAAGCGATCTTTTCAAAGGTATATTATATTTTTATTCGAAGGTGCGATCTTTTAAAAAGCTTTAAAGCAAAATATAATCACTATATTATCTATTAAAGCGGAGCTCTTTAGCATAGCCTTTATAATAAAAGAGATTATAGCGCTTTAACGATTTTTTAAAGAATTGCACCTTCGATTTGCGACGCTTTAAATAATCTATTATAATAATTAATAAACTATTAAGCTTATAGCTAGTAAAAAAGAGCATATCTTTATTAAGCTTCGCTACGTCGATATTTATAATATATAGCTGCGCTAAAAGCACTTTAAAAAGAGCTTTCAAGTTCAATATTTCTTTATTAATAAAATGCACGCTAATAATCTTATAAAAAACTTAACTCGATAAAAGTTTAAAAGCTTTATTAAGCTCTTAAATTTAAAAGACGCTTACGCGTTTATCGAGAAGCTTTAATAGCATATATATGCTATTTATTTATTTCATTTCATTTATTTTTACGCATAATTCAAATTAAAAAATATTTATTTAACTATTTTAGCCGTTATTTTATTTTATCTTATACGCTTTTTACTTTTCGCTTCTTATGATAAAAGATCAACCAAAGCTCTTAGCAATCTTTTTACTTTAGCTCGGCGCTTCGCAAGAGTTATAGCAACGGCGAGCGCCGCCGCAAAAGCGGCAAGCGTAATAATTAGCGCAAAAAGGGCGACGATAATAAATGCGACGAAAGCGACGGGAGCTGCGAAAGCGACGAGAGCGGCACAAGCGGCTAGCGCAAGAGCTGCTATAATAGCAGATTAAAGCTTTTGCATAAAGTCCGAAAAGAAGTTTTAATTAAAAGCAATTGCTTATATTAAATTATTTCGAAAGTTAAAAAGCTTGACTTATAAAAGGGTAATATGCTCGAAGCGCTCCGTATCATCGGACTACGGTTCGCTACTATAAGATCATTTAATTTAATAAGGGCTATATTTAAATTAAAAGTCTTAAAAGCAAAAGCAAAACTTGCAAAGCTACCGAGATTACATTTAAAACCTTTACTTTTATTCGCAAGACCGTTCGGATTATTAGCAACACTTTTTAAAAAAGCAGCATTTAAAGCGAGCTGTTATCGCATAGCATCTCGAAGACTTCGGCGAACTCTTTATATAGCATATCTTTAACGCTTACGAAGTTTTCGAAGGCGATATTAGCAACGGCAAAAGCAGCGGTGCAATTGCTATAGCTACCTTTAGCATACCGGAGACAGCGAATAACGCTCGTATCGCAATTATAGCAGTTTTTATTAGACCTCGATATGATTCTATTATTAATGCATTTAATGCACCTTAAAGCTCTAACGGTCGTTAGCATAAGCAAGCGCTTAATAAAAGAGTTTAAAAAAAAAAGCGAAGGTTCGAAAGTAAAAGTACGAAGTATAGCTGCCGCTACAGCTGCAGCAATAGCAATAGCTGAAGCAGATAAAGGATTCCTTTAATAATTAATATAAATATATTAATTTATTAAAAGCACTTACTTTTAAGCGGCTTCGGCCGCGCTTGATTCTATTAGATAAAGTTATTTGCTTAAAAAGCATTATATAAATAAATAAAAGTTGAGTGTTTATTATAATAAAAAAGAACGCGCTTTTATTTATATAACAACGCAATAAAAACGGCGCTAAAGACTTCCGCTACGTAATAAAACCGAGTTAAAAAGGAATTGCATTCTTGATTAACACTTAATTAATAATAATAACCGCTATTTATTTATTTTAAACTGCGATAATAATTTCTTTTGTTTATATCGATTTTAAAGAGCTTAGTTACTTATTTTTTTTCTTTTTTATTTGCTTGCAGCTTAGCAGCTATTCTGCTGACCTAAAAGGTGTGTTATGCGGAATAAGCATAATTCTATTTAAGCTATATGTAACATATTATATGACCTCGCTTAATAGCGCTCTTAGCATACTAGAGCTCTTAAGTATATGTATATAAATCTTGACGAGCTTCTTAGATAGAATATACTAAGCTTTATTCAATTTACAGAATCTCGTTCTGATCTTAGTGCTAATAAGCACTACACTTTTTAAAAGCTCGAATCTTTACGAAACTCGATATTTAATAAGCCTTTTATAAAATACGAATAGACTTAGCTTTTAAAAAGCTTATAATATTTAAAACACGCTACGATATTTATAAGTGCAAGGTTCTTTTATTCGGCTTAACTAATAGATTCGCTATTTATTAACGCTATATAAATAACCTCCTTTTCGATTTTTTAAATATCTTTTGCATAGTATATTATAGTGCTTACTAGCACTAAGATCAAGAAGAGATTTTATGAATTAAATAAAGCTTAGTATATTCTATTTAAAAAGCTCGTTAAGATCTATATACATATACCTAAAAGCTTTAATGTGCTAAGGGCGCTACTAAGCGAGGTCATATGATATATGATATATAGCTTAAGTAAAACCATGCTTGTTCCGCATAACACACCTTTTAAGTCAGCAAAATAGCTATTAAGCTATAAGCAAATAAAAAAAAAAATAACTAAGCTTTTTAAACTTAATATAAATAAAAGAAATTATCATCGCAATCTAAAACAAACAAATAGCGGTTATTATTATTAATTAAGTATTAATTAAAAATGCAATTCTTTCTTAATTCGGTCTTATCACGTAGCGAAAGTCTTTAGCGCCGTCTTTATCGCGTTGCTATATAAGTAAAAGCGCGTTCTTTTTTATTATAATAAACACTTAAACTTTATTTATTTATACAATGCCTTTTCAACAAGCAACTTAATCTAATAGAATCGTTAAGCGCGGCCGAAGCCGTCTACGAATAAGTGCTTTTAACAGATTAATATCTTTATGCTGGTTATTAAGAGAATCCTTTGTCTGCTTTAGCTATTGCTGCTGCTACAGCTGCGGCGGCGGCGGCGGCTATACCTCGCACTTCTACCCTCGAACCTTCGCCCTTTCTTTTAGACCCTTTTATTAAGCGCTTGCTTATGCTAACGACCGTTAAAGCTTTAAAGTGTATCAAATGCATTAATAATAAGATTATATCGAAGTCTAATAAAAACTGCTATAATTGCGATACGAGCGTTATTCGCTATTTCCGATATATTAAAGGTAGCTATAACAATTGCACCGCTGTTTTTGCCGTTGCTAATATCGCTTTCGAAAACTTCGTAAGCGCTAAAAATAATAATGCTATATAAAAAGTTCGCTAAAGTCTTCGAAATGCTATGCGATAATAGCTCGCTTTAAATACTGCTCTTTTAAAAGGTATTGCTAATAGTCCAAGCGGTTTTACGAATGAAGGTAAAGGTTTTAAAAGTAGTTTCGATAGCTTTATAAGTTTTGCTTTTACTTTTAAAACCTTTAATTTAAATATAGCTTTTATTAAATTGAATAGTCTTATAGCAGCGAATCGTAGTTCGATAATACGAAGCGCTTCGAGCATATTATTCTTTCGTAAATTAAGCTTTTTAATTTTCGAAATAATTTAATTTAAGCAATTGCTTTTAATTAAAACTTCTTTTCGGACTTTATACAAAGACTTCAATTTGCTATTATAACAGCTCTTGCGCTAGCCGCTTTTGCCGCTCTCGTCGCTTTCGCAATTCTCGTCGCTTTCGTCGCACTTATTATCGTCGCTTCTTTTACGCTAATTATTGCGCTTGCCGCTTTTATAACGGCGCTCGCCGTTATTATAACTCTTGCAAAGCGCTAAGCTAAAATAAAAAGATTGCTAAGAGCTTTAATTGATCTTTTATTATAAAAAGCGAAAGGTAAAAGGCGTATAAAATAAAATAAAATAACGGCTAAGATTATTAAATAAATGTTTTCTTTTAAATTACGTGCAAATAAAAAAAAAAAAATGTAATAAGTAAATAGCATATATATACTATTAAAGCTTTTCGATAAACGCGCGAGCGTCTTATTGTCACCAACGGTGACCCAAGATAAATTCCAGTAGTTGTGGTAGTAATTAGTTATCTAATCACGTGAGATTTTCTATACGGATTTAAAAAATTTATAAGCGTGCCAAGACTTTTATTCTATGTTAATTTATTGAACTTTTTCCGGAAAAATTAAAGAAAGAAAGGGGATTAAAGTAATTCCGGCGCTAGAATTTTTTTCCGTAATACGTATCGCGGCGCATCGACGCGTCAACGCGTTATATAAATACGCGTGCACGGACCTCTTTATTTTATTTTTTTATAATGACGCGTCATTTATATAGAAGTGCACGGGCCACTTTTTTTTAAAAAAAATTGAGCTATTATTAAGGCTAATAAAGCCGTATAAAAAAAATTGCGATATGCAATAAAACTAAAAAAAATCGAGCTTATACGTATCGCAGCGCGTCGACGCGTCGACGCGTTATATAAATACGCGTATATAGAAATTATTTTTTTATCAAGACGCGTCATTTGTATAAAAGTGCACGGGCCACTTTTTCTTTTTTTAATTGAGCTATTATTAAAGCTAATAAAGCCGTATATAAAAAATTGCGAAATGTAACAAAACCAAAAAAATCGAGCTTATACGTATCGCGGCGCGTCGACGCGTTATATAAATACGCGTATATAAACTTTTTTTTTAATAAAGACGCGTCATTTATATAGAAGTGCACGGGCCACTTTTTCCTTTAATTAAGCTATTATTAAGGCTAATAAAAGCGTATATCAAAAATTGCGATATATAATAAAACTAAAAAAAAATCGAGCTTATCGAAAAATTCAAGCTTAATATATATATACTAATATTGTTTGCAAGTTATCTAGTAATAAAATAAACAAAACCTTAATAGTCTAATAATAATAGTTTAATAAATATAAAAGATACTTTTTTAGAAATATACGTATACTTTTTTTTCTTAAAAAAAAAATTAAAAATTGATAACGATACGCTAAGTCTTTTAAGCTTATTCTTACGTACGCCAAGCTACTTCTTTCCTTTCCTTTTTATATTCTTTTATATTTTCTTACTTTTCTCGTTCTTTTTTTTTTACTTATAAACCTTGTTTATAAGCCTTTAGCGCTTTTTAATAATAATAATAATAATAATAATAATAATAATAATAATAATAATATGATTCGCGAAAAGTTCTCGAGCCTTTTTGGTTGAAAGAAAGGTTTAATAAGGTCTTCTCCTTATAATAAATTATTAAATATAAGTAATTCGCAAAAGGGTCTGAGGTTTCCTTAGTAAAAAGGAGGGTTTAAAGGGGTCCTTCCCTTATATTAAATTATTAAGTAAAAGTAATTCGCAAAAGGGTCTGAAGTTTCCTTAATAAAAAGGGGGATTTAAGGGAGTCCTCCTCTTATATTAAATTATTAAGTAAAAGTAATTCGCAAAAGGGTTTGAAGTTTCCTTAATAGTCCCCCCTTTATATTAAATTATTAAGTATAAGTAATTTGCAAAAAGGTCTGAAGTCTTTACGATAAAAAAAAAAGGTTTCAAAAGGTCTTTTTTTATAATAAAATATTAAATCATTTCTCGTATAATAATACTTTTATATTTATTTTATCTTTATTATTTTTATTTTATGATTTTGATTTAAATATATTAAGATTCTTATAAATCGAGTAATTAGCCCGTTGGTGACACTACAAAGAACTTGGTCCTTTGCCTTAGTAAATTTAAAAGTTTAATAAAGCTCTTAAACTTTTATCGAGTTAGGTTTTTTATTAAATTATTAGCGTATATCTTATTAATAAAAAGATATTAAACTTAAAAGCTTTTTTTAAAGTGCTTTTAGCGCAGCTATATATTAAAAATATCGACGTAGCGAAGCTTAATAAAGATACGCTCCTTTTTATTAGCTATAAGCTTAATAGTTTATTAATTATTATAATAGATTATTTAAAGCGCCGCAAATCGAAAGTGCAGCTCTTTAAAAGATCGTTAAAGCGCTATAGTCTCTTTTATTATAAAGGCTATGCTAAAAAGCTCCGCTTTAATAAATAATATAATAATTATATCTTGCTTTAAAGCTTTTCAAAAGATCGCACCTTTAAATAAAAATATAATATACTTTTAAGAAAATCGCTTCGTCTTTTCGTTATCGGCGTAAAAAGCGTTAAAAGCTATTATTAGCTCCGACTTGCTAAATTAGCTATATTAAATATCTTTAAAGCGCGAGCTAAATAAATATCGCAAATATTAGTTTACAGCTCGAAAGTGCTTCGCGCTTAAATTAATATTAAAGTAAAAGAATTAAAAGGTTATAAAAGCTATATTTAAGCGTAGCATAATCGCTATATATAGCACGGATCTAACTTTTTTTTAATATTCTTTTATTTGCTTTCGCGAAGCTATCTTTTTATTTTTAATTAAATTATAAAACGATAATAGAATTGCTAAGCAGCGTCCGTTCGTAAGTTCGAATTTCTTAGCTATTTTTTTAATATAAGCGTCGTATATAAGCGTTAGCGTTCTTCGCTAACGGTCGCGAACGACTTTTATATTAAGAAACTATTTAATATCTTTTATCGCTTCGATTTTATACGCTTTATTAAAATTATTAATAATCTCTTAAGATTTAAAAAGATTAAAAAGATAATATATAACTTGAATATCGTTTACGTAAAACGCTATAAAGACCGTTTTATTTAAATTCGTAAAAATGCACGATTTCTTATCGAATAATATAAGCTTTAATTTATCGAATATGCTTATAAAGTCGAAATACTATAAAGCTAGCGAGTTTTTAAATTTATATAAAGCTTTATCAATTTTTACGAGCATACTTTTTTACTTAAAACCGTTTAAAAGATAATACGTAATTAAAACGCTATCCGTATATTTTAAAGCGTTAATAAAAGCGTTAACGACGTCGAATTATTTTACTTTTAAGTTAAATTCGATTGCGATAGCTATTATAATCTTAAAAGATCTAGCTGCTAGCGTAATAGCGTAAGTTAAATAAATAATAAATTTATCTCAAAAGTCACTTTTAATAATAATCTTCGATCTAAATCTTACGATCTTTTCGGACGAGCTAATCTTATATATAAACACTTATGTAAAAAGTAAAGTTTTAATTTAACTTCGCTTTCGAAAATCACTTTTTAGCAATTCTTTTTTTTTTAATTATTTAGCCTTATAAAAGCTCCGTCTATAAACTCCTTATCGTATAAATGCCGTTATAGCTTTTTTTAATAAATAAAAGGTTTTAAATATTTTCGTTTTTACGAGTTAAGCTATTTTAATAACAACTTAAACGAAGTAGCAGTTGTTATAATAGCGTGCAATATCTCGTAATCTTTGCTATTTTCGCGTATAAATTCGTTATTAGCTTAAAAAGTCGATATAAAATCGAAAACGCGCGAATAGCAATTCGAATCGACGCGAAAGTTGTTTAAGAAAAGCTTATTAATATTTGCGTATATTTTCGCGCGTTTTTTAATACGACTATTAATAAGTAAGTGCTTTTTATTAAAGTCGGAATCTTATTTAAAATGTTTATAATTTAATTTCTTATTATTAATGCTCGCTTTAAAAAGGTTTAAAAGCTCTTTTTTAATTGTTCGATTTAAATTTCCGCCGGTTATTAACGTAAAAGCTTTCGTTAATCGGCTTATAGCTTAGCTTTCCGAGCTTCGGCTTTAAATAATAACTTAAAAGTATGATTTGCGCGCTTTTTTATTAAGGCTAAGTTTTTACTCGTTTACGATGCTCCTTTTTGCTTTTAATAATCTTAAAGCACTTTCGGTTTTGCTTTTAGTTAAAAAGCTAGCGAAACGTTTAACGATATAATTCGAATCGTTAAAGTTTATTAAATCGTTTGATAAAGCAATTGCTTTTAATAAAGACGTACTTATAAAGTCTTTAATTAAAGTTAAAGCTCTTAACGTTTATGCATCGCTCGGATTATATAAAGTCGTATTTCTTAAGCTTTAATTAAATCTTTTTAGCTTAACTTTTATAAAATTTAACGGCTGCTTATCTTTTATATCAGCTGCATTCGTTTTTTTTAAGCGATCTTTTGCAACGTTTTTTATATTAAACAAAGCGTCTTTTATTCAATTAAAGTCTTTAATATCTTTTAATTTAATAACGATGCTTTTAATTTCGCTAATCGATTAGCCGATCGATTTTTCTTTATCTTTAAAATAAAATCGAGTTTTATCGAACGTTACGTTACGTATAATAATCACTTTATAAAGCATAAGAATATAGACTTTATATATATTAAAAGCTATATATTTAACTAAATAGCTTATATATCTTTTCGATTTAACTTTAAAAGCTCTTTTATTGCAAAGAGCTTTTCGATTTTTAATTATTAAGTACGCACGAGCGCTATACGCAACCAAACCGCTATAATCTAGTTTTAAATCGATATCGATCTGTATAAAGATCGCCGGATCGTTTTACTTAAAATATTGCTTAAACTAAAGCTATAGCACTTTATTCGGACTCTTTATAAAGCTCTTCGCTTTCGATATTATATTATAAAAATAAATAACGGTTAATATAATCTTAAGCCAAAGCTTTTCTAGAAGCCTTGCTTTTATTTTCATTTTAATAGACCGTTTTATTACCTTTCTCTTAGCTTTCTTAGCTCTTTTATTAGATTCGTAATTAAAAGATAATAAGAGCTTTAATTTTATCTTAACCTTTTTCGCTTATCTTTAATATTCGATAAAGCTTATAACGTTGATTACGATTATTAAAGAATCGTTATTATAGCGCATAATAGCTATTAAAAGATTATATTTGCGTTTCGTTTATGCTTTAAATTCCTTTAGCACTTTTATAACCGTTAATTGCAATTTATCTTTTAATATAAAGCCGAATAGCTTTTTATTATATTTATTTTTAATTATTAATCACTATTTGCTTTTATTAAAACCGTTAAAAAAGTCAAATAGATTTTAAGCGATTTTGTAAAATAGCTTAGCTGCTTTATTATTTAACGTGCGGCAAAATATAACTTATTAAGCGTGCGTAAAAGCATATGCTTTATATTTAATTTTAATAATTCTTTTAAGTCTTACTTTTTTAGCGTTATAAGCTAGCGCTTCGAGCGCTTTTTTGCTTAAATAACTTATTCGTAAATGCTAAAGTATCGATAAATCCTTTCTTAAAGCTCGAAAGATATTGCTCTTTTAAAATTTATAGCGTATTTGCAAGCGCTTTTATGTTATAAAGAATATTATTAAGCAAAAGGAGCTACGAATTAATTAAAGTAAAGAATAATTAAATAGCTTATATTTAAAGAACGTAAAGTTAAACTTTCTTTTTAACTTTTTTAATACGACGCTTTCTTTAACTTTCTTATAGCGAAAAATTGCGTTATATCTTAAGTATTATACGCTAGCCTTGCTTAAAAGAGTTTTCGAAATAATATTAATATTAAATTTTTTAATAATAGCGACGTTATTTAACTTTAAATCTTTCGTTTTAGCTTTATTTAATCCGTTTAAAGCTTTTTTAAAGACTTTAATACTTCGCTCGACGATTAAAAGATTACTCGTTTTAGCTTCGATAAAATCGGTTAAGCGAAAGCGCTGAATTGACTTTAATATAAAGAGATTTTCATTATTAATAAAATAAATAGCGCCGCAATTATTAAAAAGAATGCTATCAAATAGCTAATGCTTATTATCAGCTATATTATAAAGACCGTTAAGGACAAGATTATCGAGCGTGCGAAGAAGCTTAAAATCGATAATAATTGTTAATATTTTTTTAAAGTATTTTAATTTATCGCTATCATTTAATTTTTTTTTTTTGCTTTTCAAAACGATTTTATCAACTTGAATTTATACTTAACTTTCTTTCGTAATCTCTTTTTAAAGCGCTTTAAATTTAAGCTTTTAAAGCCTTTTCTTTATAACGACGATCTTATTTCGATTCGGCTTTAAAAATCCACTTTCGTTAAAATTATTAAAGCAATAGCGAAGGACTTTGCATTTGATTACATCTTAATAATATATTTTCTTTTTAAAATATAAGCACTTAAAACCTTTAGCAAGTCTTTTAAAGCTATCGAAGCGTTTATCGGATTGCTTAAAAGCAATATCGTTAGCTTTATTACTTTCGAAAGTGCTGCGAATCGTTTAATTTTCGAAAGTAGCGAATATATTAAAAAAGTCAAAGTTCGGATTATTAATTTTTTCGTTGATTTAGCTTTCGTATTAATTAAAATAATCGTAAAAAGTTCGCTTTTAAAGTTTTAATAGCTCGTCGTTTCGAATGACTTTTGCGAGCTTTAACGACGCTTAAATTAATAATTATTTTTCGCTAATAGCTTTTAAAAATGCTTTTATCGCGAGTATGCTTGTTGTTTCGTAAAGCTCGTTTATTTTCGCTAACTTATAAATAGCTCGGTGTTTTTTAATCTAGACCGTTAAAAAAACGCTCTTTTGCTTAGCTATTTGCAAGGATTTATTATAATCTTATGCTATTAATAGTTTAAAGCTCGAATCGAATAAACGGCATATTTCTTAAAGCTTTTTTATTAAAAATTAAATAAAAGTATTATCCGCTTTTATAACCGCTAAGATCGCTTCCTTGAAAATAAAGCTTTTAATCGTTTATTTAATTTAGTTTATAATTTAATTGCTTTTATTATTTAAGATTTTTTAATTAGCGATAGCGAAGTTATATTCTTTTATATTATCGTTATACGCTTTTCGGACGTCTTCGAACTCAGCTTCGCGTGGTCGTAAAAGTCTATTAAAATCGTTTGCAAAAGCTCTTAAGTGCTATTTATCTTAAGCCTTTCGTTAGCGTTTTTAATTTTAATAGTATTCGTTATTAAGCTCCGTTACTATTTTTATAATAGACTTCGTTTTTAATTTAATCTGCTCGATAAAAAGAGCAAGTTCCTTTACGCTAATACGAAAAGCTGCGTATTATTTTATGCTAAAGCGCTTAATAAAGTATTTATAATTCGTAATCCATTTTAAGAAATCGCTACGACTTATAAAGTTCGTTTTATTAATTAAAAGAACCTTTTTTATTTTATCGTCCATTATTATAGCAATTGATTTTATAATTAAAGCTTTTGAAAATTAATTAAAGTTCTTAAGAGTAGTAAGTATTAGTTATAAGAAATATATATAATTAAAAAAAAAAAAAAAGTAAAAAAAAAAATTATAGCAAAGTAGCGTTAAAGTAATTTGCAAAATCCGCTCTCGATTAATTCGAAGGTTATTAAAGACTAATTGAATAATTCGTAAGTATAAATATAGCTTTTAATTATAATGCTTACTAGCATTAAGATCAAGAAAAGATTCTGTAAATTAAATAAAGCTTAGTATATTCTATTTAAAAAGCTCGTTAAGATCTATGTATATGTACTTAAGAGCTCTAATGTGCTAAAGGCGCTATTAAGCGAGGTCACATGATATATTACATATAGCTTGGGTAGAACCATGCCTGTTCCGCATAACATATATTTAAACGATATCTTGATTTCCTTTTCCGACCTTTTAAAGCACGCTTATTACGTTCGTTAAGTTCTTTAACGATTCGACGACGTTAGCTTTTAAGTTAATATTAAAATTGCGAATTTAATATTATTAAAATAAAGTATTTAAGTTTTATTATTTCTATCAAAAGCTTAAAAATAAATCTGAATAAAACTTCGTTAATGAAGTATTAAGCGCTCTTTACGACCGTTAAAAGCGTTTAAAGCTTCTTTAGATTTTATAACTTTTATTGCCGATTTATTCGAAATTATAGCGTAATCGCGAAGCTTTTAATGCATTTGATTAAAGCTAACGTTTTATTTTCATTTAATTCTTAATATTAAAAAAGCTTCGACTTTTTAAAGCTCGCTTTAATTATTGCGCTAATCTTATAGCATTATAATTAAAACTTCTTTTATATATTAAAGATTAACGCTTTCGACGGCGTAATCGCTTTAATCTTTTTTTAGAAGCATTATTCCGATTAGCTATTAATCGCTTATTATTTTAAAACTATAGCTTTCGCTAAGCTTAATTACGTCGTTTACGATAAAAAGATGCTAGCTATTATACGCTTTTTTAATAACTTTCGCGCCGAATTCGCCGGCTTTTTTTATTAAGTTTAAATAATTATCGATTATAAAGCTTTAAAGTACTTTATAACTTTTAAGACTTTTAACGCTCGTTAAGTACGTTAATTAAAGCTTTTTTTCGATTACAACTTTATTATTACGTATAAACTAAGTAAAGATAACTTTTTAATTGACGCGTTAATACGTCGCATTAAAGAACTTTTATTTTAGAATAACTTTAAGCGCACTTAGCGCTTGCAAACGCTATTTCGCGCAAATAACGTTGATTTACGACTTTTAATCGAAAAGCTACGCTAACTTACGCTTTCGAAGATTGCCGTTATCATTAAAAAGATCGCAAAGCTTTTATCGATATTTCGAGTTATTAATTAAGTTTTAAAAGCTAATCGAACCGCCTTTAGTTTTATAACACTTCGAATTTAAGCTTTTAAAGCTGAATCTTTACTCGTGAATTACGATTTACGAGCTAAACTTATTATAAAAAGCGATTTATTGCTTTATAACGGCCGCTTATTAGTTTTCGACGTTTAAAATTTGCGCTCGTTATTCGTTCGAAAAGTTTACGATTAAGTATTTACAGCATATTTTAGCTTTCGTAAAACTTATAAACTTTTTGCAATATAATATTATTAGCACGATATAATTAGATTCGTTAATTAATACTGCCGCAATTACTACGCTTGCAAACGAGCTTTAATGCTTCGCGATAAAAAACTTGATTTGCTTTAATTTCTTTCGATCTTTTTACGCTTTTAAAAGCACGTTATTATAGATTTTTATAGCTTTAATAAAAACAAACACGGCTACGATAACGTTTTTATAATAATCGACCGCTTTTTTAAGCAAGTAATCTCGGTCTTTTATTATAAGTCTATCGACGTTAAAAGCTTTGCTAAGCTTTATATCTATTATATTTATAAGTATTATAAACACCTTGCTTGATAGGGTACCTGTTATGGCCACTAGGGCTACACTAGACGGACCCATCTTTTATAAGAAGGCACACATCTCTTAGCTAGAACAATCAACGAGCTTTCCACCCACCTTTTCTGATACTTCTTTTATAAGATTATAAAGTCTAGTTTTAAAGCTAGGCTTTTGTATAATACATCTTTTTAAATGCTTTTATATTAATGACTTACGCAAGGATTCAAACTTTTGGTCTCTGTTCTTATATAGCTTATTACAATCGCTTAATTCGCAATCAAGTTGATCTTCGTTTATCATTTAGCACTTTATTTTACAATTATAATATCAAAACAATTAAAACCTTATTCTCGATAAGTTCGAATACCGAAACGCTGAAATGGCTGAAGTGCAATATTTCGGCTTTTCGGCAAAAACTTTCTTTTATTATTAATAAAAAAGAATTTTCATTTATTAATGAAAATATCTTTCCGTACTTTAGCTTTTATCTTAAATTAAAGCAATTGATATAGTCCGGAGTTATTAACGAAGCTAATCAATTGATTTTTAAGTTTTTTATAGTTCTAATCTTGATTATTAATTTACTTTTGTAAAAAGTCTACTTTTTTTAATTTCGAATCGAAAATACTTTGCGAAAATCGTTTATTTTATTCGTGAACTCGGTTTACGAATCAAAATCAAACAATTTAAAAACCTTTTATTAACTCGATCTTTCTTAATATACATATATATCTGATTTTTAAAATACCGAAAACCTTTTTAAGATTTTTAATATCGAAGTCGGCGCAAAGTTATCTTTTTTTTCGTTAAAATCTTTTAAATTTATTAAATCCTTTAATCGTATTTTTATAAGCTTCGGATTATCTTTATTTTATTTCGACTTTCAACTTAAACTTTTACCGTTACTTCTATTAAAAACACTTGCTTCGAAAATGCTTTTTAAAATGAACACCGGTCTTAAAATTTATATTATTCTTTTTCCTTTTGCTCCTTTTGTCCTTTTACTAAGCTTTGCGCTAGTTATAATCGACCTTGCTATCTTTTACGCTTTTATAACTATTCGCATGCTATTGCTAAGTGCTTTAAGAGCTCTTTGCTTTAGTAATGCTAATATCATCGACTTTATCGAAAAGTACAAAGAGACTTATAATAACTTTAATATTTTTAAAAACGATCGGTTTATTAAGCTCTTTTATTATTACGATAACTTTCGTAAAAAAGTCATTAAAAGCTTGTTCGAATAGAAAGCTAAAAAAGATTAAGTTGCTTTCGTTAAAGCTTTAAAAGTCGAGTTTCGTAAGAACGATACTTAGCAGATTAAAAACTCGATCGCTTTCTTACGAGAATTTGCTATGCAAAAACAAGATGTTAACGACTTAAAAAACTATTATCGCACTTTCTTTCGAGTTTTCGAAAGGCTTACTTTTATGTACTTTTTAAGCAAGACCGAACAAAGCCGCTTATTCTTTTTCGGATTGCTCGTCGGAATCCGAAACAAAACAATTAAGCATTGCAAAGTCGACGAATTCGATTTAGACTCTTATACCGCTTTCAACGACTTCGTTGCATTCGCTTTTAAAACCGACCAAAGTGCTAAGATTATCGAAGCTATAAATCGAAAAAAGTCTTTTTCAACTAACTTTATTAAAGATATTCGGACTTTGATTAAAAAACATACCGAACTAATCAGCGTTCTTAAGTCTATTAAGAAAGCTTTAATAGTAGTGCCGTTCACTCGTGAACTACGGTTTACGAATGAAAAAAAAGAAATTAATAAAATAAATTTTATAATTAAAAAGTTTTTTAACTTATAAATTAATGCAATTTATAATCGAATTGATTACTTCGAAGATTAAGTCGTTAACTTAACTTTTCGACGCTTTATTTAATCTTAACTTTAAGTTCGATTCGAAAATCGCGACGAAGCTTTTATTAAGTATACCGCTTAAGATGCTTAAAATAAAATTAGCTTCGAAAGTAAAGTTCAGATTGCTGCTATCGGCTACGGACTATAAAGACGAAAAAGAAAAAGAAGTAAAAGATACGAGAATCAAATACAAGATTATAGCTTTTACGAAAACTCCGAAGACATAACTTAAGCTCTTTATTAATATCGAGATGAATATAAAGCTTTTAAAGATATAATTAATAAAAGATATATTTATATTAGTAATTACGAACGCTTTTACTTAAAGTTTAAAAAGATCGGCGCTTTTATTATTTAAAAGAAGCAAAAAAAGACTTAGTTTAAATCTATCGTTTTAAACGTTCGTAAGACAGAATACAATAACATCTTAAAGAATCGACTTATTAACGGACTTAAGACTTATAAACACTTGCTTTCTTATTAACAACCAATCTAATAACTAGCTTAATACTAGCTCGATTAAAATGCTTAGTAACCAACTAACTAACTAAAAAAGCTTATTATTATCTTTAAAAGACTAGTCGATACTAAGAATATCAACGCTATAAAGTAGATTAATACGCTTAACTACTTATCTAATATAAAAGTTACTTCGATCGAGATTAACGCTGCCGCAAAAGACAAAGCTAAAAAGTTTCTTTTACTTTCGAAAAGATCTAAGCTTATTAAGATTAAAAAGAATATCCGATAATAAAAAGAAAAGAACTACGGCACTTTTAAAACCCGTGCTTTTTAAAAATCGGGTATTGCTATAAAGATAAACTTAAAAGACGAGTTGTTCGATAATATAATTGAAGAAAAGTCTTTTAGACTTTCTAAACTAATTAAAGTCGACGAAGCTATAAAAGATATAAAAAAAAAGGTTAAGATCACTTAGCGAGTACTAAAAAGAAAGAAGAAAAAGACTTATAAACGAAAGAAGTTCATTAACCTTTACGTTATTATTAAAGCTTAAGAAAAAGCAATAGCGGCGATTATAAAATCAAAAATCGAAGTTTAAATTAAAGATTTATTCGGACTTAGCTTTCGCTTCGACAAGCTATTAAGCTACTATATTTTAATAGTTCTCGATATTAAAGAAAACGTAAAGGTTTTTTAAAGTAAGCTTATTCTTATGAACGCTTTAATTGTTAAACGTTTAAGTCGGAATAAAGAAAGCAAGCTAGACTTTTTAGCGACGCAAATTCGCAAACAACTTATCGCCCGCAATTGCTTTAAAGTAGCGATAAAGACTTTAAAAGTTTTTATTAATATCGACGGTATAATCAAGAGCAGATCCTTCTTCGATAGCGGATTTAAAGTCAACGTAATAAATAAAGAAGTAGCTAAAATAACTAAACTACTTATTATAACGGATCGAGCTTTAGTTTATACTATCGTGTCCGAAGATCTTTACAACTTCGATAAATAAATAAACGACGTCGAAGTTATTATCGGCGGAATTACTAATTACGCCGATTTCTTTATTATTAATAATAGCAATCACGAGGTTATCTTAAGCATGCTTTTCTTTTTAAAATCTTAACTCTCTTTCTTTTACTTCGATAATAACACGATAAAAGCTTTTTTTTAAAACTACGATCGATTTATTTAAAGACAGATTATTATTATAAAAGACAAGTCGGATTTGGTCGAAGACTCGGAAAACTAATAACTAGCATATAAGCTAAGATAGATGTTAAGCTAAAAAGAAGCTTAAAAAGAAATTCCGCTCGTGAATTATAGTTTACAAGTAGATCAGCATAAGAATAATAAAATTATAAAAAAACAATTCAACTTAATATTAAGCAAAGCTTATTAAAATCAAAAACATTAAAAATATTTATAATCAAACTCGATAAATCGGAAAATTTTATATTTATTATCGATAACGATAAAGACTTTTTAAAAAAGAATATAATAAAAGTTAATACGATATATAAAAAGAAAGCGGAGAAAGTCAGATCGATAGATTTAAAAGTATCGAATAAAAAGATACTTAAAAGAATCGACGATTAGTTTAAGCAAAATAAAAAAGCGAGACTTTTTAAACTTAAAAGACTTTTTTCAAAATACTTTATTAATAGGTTTTTAAATTTAAAAGTTAAATCAAGATTAACGAAAGAACGATTTAAAGCACTTACGATTAGTTCTTAAGTTACTCTAGAAAAGAAAGAGCTGCTTTACTAATGCTTTTTAAATCGAAAGAAAGCGATAGCTTAAGATTTTATTTATTTTAACTAAGTTCGAAAAGAAGTTATACTATTTTAAAAGATTAAAACGGTGCTTTACGAAGCTTAGCAAAAGAAAACGTTTATCGTATCGAAAGCTTTATAAAAAATAATCATCTTTATATTAAAAGAACGATTAAAGCAAAAAGTCTTCGAACTATGCTAAAGCCTTTATCGGAATAAATGATTTATTATAGCAAAAAAAGAAAAAAGAAAATACAAACTAATTATTATCGTAATTAAGATGAACCGTATAACGGTCAAAGACGTTAATATTACTTCGAACGTAAACTAATTTTCGAACGAATTTATTAGTCTTACGATGATTATACTCTTAGACTTTTTCTTTAAATACGATCAATTCTTTTTCGACGTTAAGTCTAAAAATATAATAGCTATTTAAACGCTTATCGGATTGCTTCGAATAACTCGGATACTTATAAAAGCAATTAATTCGATTGCTTAATTCGTTAAAGTCATTTACAAGATCTTTATAAACTGCATTCTTAACGTTTGCTTGTTTTATATAAATAACGTAAGAATTAAAAGATCTCGATCTTTTTATAATTACGAAAAAGTTTTACTCGAAATACGACGATTCGTTTTAAAATACATTTAAAACATCGATAAAGTGTTCGTAAAGTTTAAAAGAGCTAAGACGACCGTCGAAACGAAGTCTTAATACTGCATGCTTAGCTTTAATATCGTTAGATTCGTTACGAATAACGAAAGACGCTACTTTTAAACCGTTAAAATTAAAAAGATATTAAAATAAATTAAATACGAAGATGTATCGGAAGCGCGAGCTTTTATTAAGATCGTAATTTATTATAAAATCTAAATTAAAAACTTCTTTACGATTGTTATTTTAATTTACGCGATTATAAAAAAAAAAGTCGAATTCGAATAGTTAAAGCTTTAATAAAAAGCGATAAAGCTGCTTAAAAAAGCCTTGCTCTTTGCTTTCGCTTTTATCAAGATCGATTATAATAAAAACGGAAAGAAAATTTACTTAACGGTAAACGCTAGTCTTAAAAGATAAAAAGCAATATTGCAATAAAAAGATTCCGATAAAAAGCGACATCTTGTTAAGTTCGAAAGTAGTCTTTAGAACTTTACGGAAAGCAAGTACAACGCGACCAAGCGAGAATGCCGCGGTGCTTTAAAAGCTATAAAAAAAATAAGAAGCGAATTATACGAAGTTTACTTTATTTTAAAAACCGACGTTAAAGTATTAGTTAATCAATTTAACGGATTAGCAAGCGACTTACTTAAAGCTTTCGTTACGAACTAGATTGCGTAAATAAGATTAATAGATTTTAAAGTCAAGCATATCTTTAAGATTAAAAACACAATAGCGGACGGTCTTTTTAAAAAAAGAAAAGAGCATCTTTTAAATATTAAAAAAAGAAAAGAAAAAGATATTAACGATTAAGTTACTAACGAGCTAAGTATTGTTTTAGTATTCTCGGTTAAACGATTCGTAAATTATAATTTACGAGCTAAAAAAAGAGTTTTGAAGCACGATTATTCGCCCGATTTTAAGCTTATTACTTAATTCTTCACTACTTTCAAACGCCTTCTTTCGATTAAGACTTACGACTTTTAAAAGTTCAAAAACAAAGCACTTAATTACTTAGTCAAAGATGGTCACTTTTATAAGCGAGCAGATAATTCTTATTCGATTAAGCTAATTATCGACGGAACTTAAAGACGCTATACTATTATTTCCGACTCTTACCGAGAATCCGGATATAAAAAAGCTGAATCAACTTACTATCGCATATTAAAACTCTTCTTTTAAAATAGATGCTACGAAAACTGCAAAGCCTTCGTTTAAAGCTATAAGCCTTATTAAAAACGCAAAGCTAAACGAATAGAAAACTTCTTATATTCGACTTAGCTTACTTAAATATAATTAAAAGTCAGCTTAAACGTATTACGAGTATTTATTATCGATAAAAAGATAACTTGCTTCGTACTAACTAAAGAAAATCTATTTAAATAACTAAAAAAACGATTACTTCGATCGGCTAACGCCGAATCTATTGCTAAGTTTCTTTAAAAAAATATCGTTTACCGCTACGGACTATTCGAAAGATTAATTATCGATAAAAGACTTAAAAATAAAGCAATTGCTAAAACCTTCGCTATTAAGTACGAGATCAAAAGGGTTTAAATCTCGAGCTATAATTCAAAAGCAAATAGAATGATCGAGAAAAGATATAAAGACATTTTAAATAGCTTATCGAAAGTCACAAATAAAAGATTTAAAAATTAAGTTCGCAAATTCAATAAGATGTTCTTTACGATCCGGATATCGATATACGCACTTATTAAAGTTACTCTTTTCTTCTTGAACTACGGACGAAAAGCTAAGCTACTTTTAGAATCACGATAGCTAATCTAAAAGTTATTATTATAATAAGAAGTTCGATCTCGCGTTAACTTGCTTGCTATAAAGTTTAAATAATTAAAACTCTAAGACGAAGATATCGACGAGATTATTTTAAAAAAGAAACGCTATCGACTTGCTATTAAAGCTATTTAAAAACGAGTCAAGGTCTTAAAATCGGAACTTATTAAAAAAAAAGACTTAATACTGCTTTACGACGTTAAACGCAGCATCGATATATCCGCGGATATTAAACTAGATTATAAATAGCTAAGACCTTATATCGTCTTTAAAGCTTACGACAAAAAATATTATAAACTTTAAAAAACCGATAAGATTAAACTTAAAAGCACTTTTGTAGCTAATCGCTTTAAACGATTCTACCGTTACGATCAAACCTTTTTTTCTTTTAATAAAGACGACGAAAAAGAAAAAGAAAAAGATTCGGACTCTTTAAACAACTCGGACTTTAGCGAATACGAGCTTTCCGACGACGGCAAAAGTGAATTACTCAACTTAAAAGTGATTTCGAGACCTAAGTTTATTAACTTTTAAATCATTCTTTTAACACTTTCGAAAAAATAAAAATTAGCTTATAAAACTGTTTTTTAATCTATTCTTTTACTTTGTTTTTTTTACTTTCTTATCTTCTCTTTGTTTTATATTTATTTTATAAAAGGACGTGCTCTTAATAATCACTTTCTTTGTTTTAATAAGAAAGGGTATTTCTTACGTTTGTTCCTTTACTTTTAAACCTGTTTTTTATTATATTTTCTGTTTTTTCCTTGTTCCTTTCACTTTACTAGCTATTTATTTGTCTTATACAGATTGTTTTTATTATTTGATTGTTTTTTCACTTGTTTTAAGCTTATACGGCTATTTTTTATTTCTTATTTAAGACTGTTCTTTTATTTTAAGCGTGCTTAACCACGTGTATTCGAAAGTGAACTGCTATTAAAAAGAGTAAGTCTTTTTTACAAATGTACTTATATAAGAAAGCTCTCTTTTCTTTCTTCTTAACATTTTCTCTTTTTATATAATAATAACTATAATAATACTATTACTACTTTCTCTTTACAACTACACAATACTATATTAATATTAACGACTTTAATTATCACTTAATCAATTATTATTATTATTAGCTTTTATTCCGTTATTTTATATTTAGCTCGTAAATCGTAGTTTACGAGTTAAATATGCTTCTTAAGTTAGCCGCCGCTAAAAGAAAAGCCTTTGTCCGTGATATACTTTTTAGCTTATTAATAAGCGAAGAGCAAGCCGCTTTAGTCCGATAATCGAGTTTCGAATTAAAGTTCGAAAGACGAATCATTAAGACTTTCGATAAGTTCTTTTAAACTTACCGTTAAATAAGCAACTTTAATCAACTAGCTATGCTTAAGATAACAACCTCCGACTTTAATAATAAATTAAGTAGAAAAGACGATTTGATCTTGTAATACGATTAGTTTTTGCGAGCCGAATGCGCAAAAAAGAATATAAACGCCGAAGACTTCTTTTCAGCTTACGATCAATTTATTATTAAAGTTACCGCTATCTACTCTTTACGCAATAAGAACGCTAAAAGATACAAACGAATTAAAAAAGCTTTCGACGGCGCTCGAAAGCAATTGTTATATAACGATTACTTTAAAGCTATATGCACTTTAGTCCGCAGCGCTCGCTAACTAAGCGTCATTCTAGAGAACTGCACTTTTAACGCTTACGCTATTTAAGTTATTAATTATTATATTATTACTTACGTCGCTTTTTAAAAGACTATAGCTAATATAGCTCGAAGACGCAAGTTTATTAAGCTTAATACTACGATAATCAACTTTACTTGCTAAACTGTAAAAAATAAAAATAATATTAAATAAAAAAATAAGATCGCTATTCTTAACGAAAGACTTTTAAAGAAGCTAAGATTAAAGGTCTTATTATATAGCTTATTGATTTTAGCTTTCGATAATATTAAAAGCGAATACGACGAGCTTAAAGAACGTATAAAGTTTGCCGACGAGAATTAAACTTAGAATTTCGTCTTGCAAGAAGAACTCGAATCCGAAATTCTACTCGTAAATTATAATTTACGAGTAAAAGATGATTTAATAATCGAAGCGGGATTAAATCAACTTTTTGCGCTTAAGACCTTTTTGCTTAAATCATTTATTACGCGCTTTTCGCTATTATTAGCTTTATTTTAAAGATCGTCGTTATTCTTTATTAATAAGCTTTCGAACGCTAAACTAATTGCTTCGATTATGTTTATTTTACGCAAGTCTATCGACGCGAGCTTTTTTTTAGCTTTTAGACTTGAAGTATAACGCGACCTTTTCGAAAACTAACTGCTATTAGCATTACTCGTTAAAGAAAAAAACAGTTTCGAATACGAACTAGCTAAAGCTATATCGAACCGCTGCTTTAGACTTATCGAGATTAAAGACTTTATAAGTATAGACGTAGCTTTTATTAACTTTTGCTAAGACTTTTATTAATTAGCTTTCGATCGCTTAAATTTAAACGAGAATATCGATAATGCTTTTTAAGTTGCCGCGAAATCAATTAAGAAAGCTGTTAGCTAGATCCGCAAGCTTTTAAAAAACGAATTTTTTAATAACGCGATCTTACGACTCTTCGACCGTCGTAGTTAAGTGAAAGTAAATAAAGAAAAAAGCAAAATAATAAACTATTTCTTATTGTCCGAGATCTTTAATTTAAGCTTTAACGACGACGATTGCGATTGCATAAAGGTCTTTTAAAAAGTAAAGAACGTATTAGAATTTAAAGATAAATTTAAAAAACTCTTTGACTTAAACGTTTAGACGAAGCTCCGCTTTAGCCGTAAAGTCTTACCGTCCGTTACCGACCTATTAAAAAGAGTCTTTTGCGAAGTCTACACCTTCGAATACGCTAAATATCTTAAGCTAGCTACGAAAGGCTTTATAATAATAATGATCCGTTCTAACTTATATCGATTTATCGAAGCCTTTTAAACTAACGCTTTTAACAACTTTATGCTTTACTCGAGCAATTAATCGATGTTCGCTATTAAGACTAAAAGTAGTACTTTAGCTAAGAGAATATCTAGCTTAAGCTTTTTTAAGTTTAAAGCTAAGCCGATATCTTTTAACAAACTGAACTAAAGCATTAGCTTAATAAGCACCGCTTAAAAGAACAGCCCTTTTAATATTATAGATACGAATAGCTATACGAAAGTTTAGCTTATATTAAGAACTTCTTTTTTAAACGATAAGCACGGCAACTAAACCTTTTTTATTATTATAAACAAAGAGATCTAAATGTACTTTTATTATTTTCGGACTAATAACTTAAAAAGAGCCTCGACTAATACACTTTCTAATATAATACACTCTTTAACTTAGCAAGTCTTTCGAAGCTATTATAAGCTATACCTTGCTACTTTGCTTAATCGCCGAGACGAGAACTATAAGCTCATCGTTTACCCGGAACTTTCTTAGCTTTTTAAATGCAATAATAATGCTCGAGTGATTGCGACCAAACACGACGCTAATACTAAACGATTCGTGAACCGTAGTTTACGAATAAAAGATAAAGTTTTAAACTATTACTTAATGCTTTACGACGTAAAGAATCAAATCAAAAGCTTAACTATTTAGCTTAAGAGCTATACTTACGATACTACTTTTAGAAAGACCGTTAAATAAAAAGCTTTTAAACTTAAGTCGAAGATCTTAAATGCTTTTAAAAACATTGCGCTTCGCTAACCTTTCGTTATAATTAATGATCTCGCTACTTTTATATTTATTATCACGAAACAAAGTGTTTTCTTAAACATAAACGCTTTTTAAAATTCCTTTTACGAATAAGCTATTTTTTTTAACAATTATACCGCTTTGTTAAACGATAACACTTTAAAAAATAAAATCAGCTTTATAAAGCACGCTTGCATTATCGTTTTAAAACGCATGCCGCTAACTTTTCGGTAAAGAGTTATTAATAAATCAAGCTAGCCTTTCGCTGCTACAATCTAATTAGACTACGTTAATTTCGTATTAAAAGCTTTAATCGAAAAAATAAACTAAAACGAACTTCGAATAATAAAAGAATTGACCGCTATCTTTATTATGTCTCGGACTTAGTTCTAAGAACACTTTATTAAGCATAAGAAAAAGTTGTTTTCGGTATTTAAAAAAAGATTTATTATCGTCTTAAATATTAAAGCTAAGACTTACGGAGCTAAGTCTTTTTTTAAAAGCAAAAGCCGCCGAGCTAACGACTTTATAAACGCCGATAAGTTAAAGGATTTTAAAAAGAGCTTGCGATCGATTAAGTTGTCTTTTAACGACTTCGATTTAAGTGTAAAGATCACTTTAAAAAATGCGAAATCCACTCGTAAACTACGATTCACGAATCAAATCGGCAATTTTAAAAGATCTTTTTCTTAACCGGAATCTTTAGACCGCGCATTCGATAAAGCTATAAAAGCTTTAAATGACTTGCTTAAAAACGAAGACGACTTAACTAATAGCTTTAGACTTTATTTTAGCTTCGCTAACTCTCCGTCGGTTAAGTTCACACTTATTAACGATGCTACTAATAAGCGCAAAAACAACACGCGCTTTTTCACTTTTAAAGATGCTACTGCTAGCACGTCATCGTTTAATGTTAGCTTTATTAAAAAGAGAAAACTTTCTTAGCTTAAAAAGAACGAAAAAGTTAAGAACGTAAGTACGAAAAAAGATTATAAAGAAGCTGCTAAAGCGTAATTTAAATATTTAGATGTTTAAAGTTTAAAGACAAGATATTTTTTTTTTTTATACACTAGATTTTTCTTTCTTTTATACCTTTTTTTTTTTCTTTTTTACTTGATAATAAGCGAAAGCGCTTACTTATTTTATAAGAGGACGGATATAAACACTTTGCTTGATAAGGTACTTGCTATAGCTATTAAGGCTATACTAAACGGACTTATCTTTTATAAAAGAGCACACATCTTTTAACTAAAACAATCAACGAGCTTTCCACTTACCTTTTCTAACACTTCTTTTGTAAGACTATAAGGTCTAGCCTCAAAGCTAGGCTTCTGTACAGTACATCTTTTTGGGTGCTTTTACAGTATTTTAAAGTTCTTTTGATATTGACTTTTAATAAAAAACTTTAATATTGGTCCGATTTTTAAAAAAAATTTAATAAAATCCTCGGTATTAAATTAATTTTTAACACCGTCGTATACATTAAAACCGACGGTTAAACCGAAATCTATAACTAGTACTTATAAAAGCGCTTCCGTCTTTTCGTAAGCTATTATTAAAACGATTAAAGCGAGTTCCTTTTTATTATAGACTTCGTTTAATTAACGCTTCTTTACGACTCTTTCGACGGCCTTTCCTTTTTTAAAGTGATTTATGGTTACGCTTTTCGGACCACTTAAAATTAAAGCTTAAAACGATTTAACGATTAAACCTTTTTTCGTAAGCTTAATTAAGATAAGGCTCGCGCTTACGCTAACCGCTATTTCAGAGCTTAAAATCTCGTTAAAAAGCACTTTTAGCGCGCTTAAAACCGCATAGTAAAACAAGCTAACAAATTAAAGCGCTTTATTGACTTCGACGTTAATAATAAAGTTTAGTTAAATATGCGCTTGTTTTTTACTTTTCGATTATTAAAAAAGCTCGATAACTTTATAAACGGACCGTTCGAGATTATCGATAACGTTTATAGCAGCTTTAAACTTAAGCTTTTCGAGTTAATAAAAGTTCACTTAATCTTTTACTTCGGACGATTGCGAAAAGCTTTTAATAATTTTACTTTCGAGCAAATCATTTTTAAACTTAATTTAATTAATATTACCGGCGAACTTGAATACAAAATAGAAAATATTTTAGCCGTGCGTTAAACTAAAAAGCACTTTAAATATCGCGCTTTTTAACTCGGCCGCGATATTGATTTTACTTAATACTTCGCTTTCGATTTTATATACGCTTCTTTTAAAGTACGTAACTTTTATTTAGAATATAAAAAGCTCTTCGGCCCTTTCGCAAAGCTTTTCGAATAGATTAAGGCTTATTCGAACGATGTTAATAACTACGATTATTTAAGCAATAATAAAATAATAAATAGACGCTCGAAAACGAGCTTTTTTCGAACGGAAGGATAGTATAACGATACGCTAGATCTTTTAAACGCACTTTATATGCGTTAAGCTACCTTTTTCTTTTTTTCTTTTATATTTTTCGTATTCTTTTATTCCCCGCTTTTGACTTATAAACTATAATTCACGAGTCTTTAGCGCTTTTACTTTCGTATATATAGACTTTAGCTACCTTCGACCTTTACATTCGGTAATTATTGATTTTAAGTTATTACTTTAAGATTCTTTTGAGCTTTTATATGAACCTTCGCGCTCCCGTGAGTTCCTTCAGGTAATCGCTTAAGGTTGTTACAAGAAGCTATACAAGCTCTCGGCCTTTTAAGCTACTCTTTTTACTTATAAAACCGCCAACTTACGCCGCCTTTTCGCCGACGACGATAAGCTACCTTCACTTTATAAGCTAACTAACCTTCGCATTTTAGCTAAGTTTAATATCTTTCAAGTTTTTTCTTTAGCATTTTAAAGCCGCGCTCGTATCGAGCGCATCTTTAACCTTAAATAAAAACTTTTAAACGGTATAAGCTATCGAGCACGCTATTAGCAAGCCCGCGTTTTCGATAACTCAAAGGCTTTCGAAAAATACTTTTTTATAAAACGCTAACGCAAAAACTACGTTCTTAATTAAATCGAAAAAACAGCTTACTTATTCTTAACTCTTTTAATCATAGATCGTAGCAACTTTATAACCGCTTCGAAGCTCGTTTAAATCGCTTTCGAGTTTTTAAACGACATTATTAAAAAAGCGAAAGCGTTAATTGAGTTTAAAAAACTTTATATAAAACTCAATTAGCATTTTTAAAACTTTTAATTTGTTTTTTTAAAGCTTGCCGCTACCGCCGAAATTAAAGACGAAGATCGATTACGTAAAGCTTTACGTTTTGAAATTATTAAAACGCTACGCGATTAGCTTTATGTAAAATTTGCGAAGATTATAACTTTTAAAAACTTTTAAACCGCCGTCTAGCAATTAACTGCTAGTTAATACGCGTCCGCAAAGCTTTACGATGCTTTATTAGCTAAGTATAATACTTAATTCGCTAAGAGCTTTTATAATAAAGTTCGTAACGAATCTCGCTCGGCTTAAAAAGCAACGGTCAAGCAAATCGTTTATTACGAAAACCGCTAAGATAGCTTAGCTTTCGTCTCTTTCCTTACTCTTTAGCGCTAAACTTTTTAAAACTTTAGCGCTAATATAAACCGATTTAATCGATTAAATAAATTCCCTTTTTTCGGAAACGCTTTTAAGTTTATAATTAAAACTTTTAAATCGTTTTGCAAAAACTCGAATACGCCGAAGCTTTTTCGTTATTACTTTATCAACGAAATAGAATACGGCGCTAAACTTAAATACGGCTTTTGTTCGAATAACTCGAACGATAAGCTTTATTTTAACGCTTTTAAAGATTATCAAAAGCTTTTTTTTTATTAAACTCGACGCTTTCGATAATAAAAAAAACGTCGAAGCTTAAGCAAAGCTTCTTTTTAAGCTAACTTCGAAACATGCGATACTTCGACTTTACGAAGCTCTTTAATAATAAAGCTATAATTATACTCGTCACTTTTATTAATAATAGCTTTTCGTATAAAGTATTTGCTTTGCTCGACTTAAAAGCTAATAAGTACGCGCTAATTGATTTAGCGCTATTTAAATCATTTTCTTTTTTTTAAAGAACTTTTAATTTCACCGCTTTCGGCTTTATTTTTAATGTGCAAAAGCAGACTTGCAATGCACATTGCAGTAACCAGTCTTATAACCTTATATTCCCGCACGACACACCCCTTAGAGCTGGCCGGTTAACACTTACCGACTGCTTTATAAACCACGTAGCGGTTAATAGCTTTTTTATCACTTATTGATGTGCAAAAGGCTAAAGCAGACTTGCAATGCACATTGCAGTAACCAGTCTTATAACCCTAATATTCCCGCACGACACACCCCCTAGAGCTGGCCGGTTGACTTTTACCGACTGCTTTGTAAACTACGTTGCGGTTAATAGCTTTTTTTTTTTATCACTTATCGAAAATGGATTTTTGGTCAGCGATTTTATTTGCGCAAATGCGACATCGCAGCCTGACTACTTATTGAATCACTATGTCTTATCGATAAGGATGCCCCGCAGCTAACGATAGCGGGGTGGCATCGGGTTTTCGGCTAAGAAAACTTTGTTCTGCGCTCAGCATAGCTTAATGACAGCTAGCGATCGATCGACCAACTGAGCTATCGGAGCGAATGTGGCTCTTAACTGATGTGCAAAAGCAGACCTGCAATGCACATTGCAGTAACCAGTCTTATAACCTTAATATTCCCGCACGACACTTATCGAAATGGATTTTTGATTAGCGATTTATTTGCGCAATTGCGATATCGCAGCTTAATTAATAAGTCACTATGTCTTATCGATAAAGAAAGTGGATGCCCCGCAGCTAACGATAGCGGGGTAGCATCGGGTTTTCGGCTAAAAAAACTTTATTCTGCGCTTAGCATAGCTTAATAATAGCTAGCGATTAATCGACTAATTAAGTTATCAAAGCGAATATAGCTTTTAATTAATGTATAAAAGCAGACCTGCAATGCACATTGCACTAACCAGTCTTATAACCCTATATTCCCGCACGACAATTTTTTATTAAAGTATATAATAAAGCTCGTAAAGCTATTATTTTATATTTTGCATTTCTTAATCTTACGATTAATAAGCGCGTTTAATTTTTTTTTTTTATTATTAATCTTGAAAATCATAGCGTAATCTTCGAACGAATATAGCTAGCTAAGCATTAGATTCTTTTTAATTTTGCTCGCCGCAAGCTTTATTAGCTTCGTTTTAATTTTTCGACCGCTATTTACGCTATACTTATTAAGATTATAAATTTTGATTAGCGTAAAGTAAGCGTTCGTTATTAGTACGACGCTAAAAAGCGTGATTATTAGATTGCTTTCAAGCGATTAAGGAATATATATTCGTAATTTCGTAAAGTCGTTAAAGTACTTGCAATTGCAAAACATTCGGTTTAAAAGGTATTTGAATTTTAATTGCTTTTTAAGATTTAAAAGAGCTAATTCTTTTTATATAATTAAAAGGAATCACGTGAACTAGCTAACTAATAAGCTTACTTATCAAGTTAAAAGTCTTTTGATTAATATAATATGTTAAGCGAAGCATGCTAAGTGATTTGTAAACTATAGTTTACGAGTAAGCTTTTCTAATTATTATTATTAGCTAGCTAAAGTCGATATAAGTATATCGATACCGGCAACTTTTTTTTTAGCAAGCAATGCTTTATTAATTATTATATCGACCGAAAAGGAAAAAAGATAATTAAATAAAAGAAAAACAATCTTACTTTTTTAAGTCTTACTTTTCTTTCTCTTATAGCGGCTTTTTTATTTACTTGTTTATTTGTACTTTCAAAGTATTAATTAAAACTAGCTTTTGCAAAGAAGCGTTGGCTTCGATTTTTATTATAGCGTCCGCAAGGTTGGATTTACTTCCGATCTAGCGTACTTTAAAAAGCTCTCGCTTCTTATATGATTTACGAATAGTTATAATATCGATTATAAAGCGCTTTTTTTTAATAGTTTTTAGCTTTATTATGTACTCGTATAACGAATAAAAGTTAATATATATAACTATATGAAAATTAAGTATTTTTAGCTAAGCTATGATTTAAGCAAAAGTAGTCGATATAGCAATAGCTATATCGATACTTAGAAACATGACGTATAGCTCGAAAGCTAATATTACTTGTCGTGCGGATATATAAGGGTTATAAGACTGGTTATTGCAATATGCATTGCAGGTCTGCTTTTATACATCAGTTAAAAGCTATATTCGCTTCGATAGCTTAATTGGTCGATCGATCGCTAGCTATTATTAAGCTATGCTAAGCGCAAAACAAAGTTTTTTTAGCCGAAAACCCGATGCTACCTCGCTATCGTTAGCTGCGGGGCATCTACTTCCTTATCGATAATGTAGGAATATAGGGCTACCCGGCTAGGCATCCAAGGTCACGTGGTTACACTAGGTAGCAGGCCTTGGCGCTAGGCCTTGGCACCAGCATATAGCTCTCCCTCAGCTAGAATAGCTGCCTCTTTAGACTTCACGAATACAATTGGTACTACTATATATTCGTACTTCTCATTCGGTACTTGTAATACCGACATTGATTAATAGTCAACCTTACAATTGATCGTAGAATAACAAGGTCTTTATAAAAGAGATCGATCTGCAAACAAATTAAGTATAGTTTTCGTTTTGCAAAGAGATGCTAACGAATATCGATAAACGGCAACTTGAGTATAGCTTTCGCTCTTTCGAATATTTAAAAGGTTTTTTCGCCGGCACGCGCGCAATTGACTTTCGAAAATAAAAGCAATCTAAGCATAGCTTTCGCTTTCTTTTTTTAGGTATAAGAAAGCTTATTGTCAAATTGAATATAATCTTCGATTTTCGAGCTTGTTTTATTTAGAAATAACTTGCGTCTATTACGTAATATAATAAACACGCTTTCACCTTTACTTTAGCGCGAACCTCTTTTTTTGCGCTAAGTCAATTTTTCGACCTTTTTATTAAGCATTTCGAATCTTTTACTTATTTACTTTTTTAGCATTCACTTTCTTAATCGAATACGATAAATATGCTAACGGTTTAATATAAAGTGAAAGGATAGATGAAAAGCTTCGAAATTATAAATCCAAATCACTTGACAACTCTTATTATTAACGGCTATATCTTTTTTAATCTCGTGCGCTATCGAAAAGCAATACACAAAAGCAAACAAATATAAGAATACTTTAAAAAAGACTTTGAAGGGTTTATAAAAGCAATTTGGAAGCTCGGAGATCGCCGAGTAACTCGAAACCTCCGCGTATTGCTAGTACTTCGAGAAGTTTAAATTCAATTTATTAAAAGAACTTCGTATAGCTACGTGCTATAAGCTTGCTTCGAAGAAACAATACCTTACTTTTAAGCGGACGACTTCGAATTTGAGCGCCTCGAGCTAGTTGCAAAGCAATTATTAATTCTTTAATTACCAATTCCTTAACCTTCGGTTTCTTAACTTTCGTATCGATTTACGGACTATCGAGAATTGCTTTAGCGCAATTGCTCGTTTTTATTAAAATCTCGAGATGCGCGATTATAGATAAAATTGCTAACACCTTTTCAATTTATTTAGCAATCACAAATAATTTAATAATCGCAAGCTCCGCTCATTCAGCTAATCCAGCTAATTTAGCTATTTTAGCTAGTTTAGCGCACCTTTTCAATTCAGCTTCGATATACTCACGAATTTAATAATGATAACTAGCTCCTTTCACTTCGACTTCCAATTTAACTTTCTGCTCTTCGATTTTCTTTACCTCACTTTTATTCAGCTGATCAACCTTAATACGATTACAGCTAAATACAAGAAGATGGATTCGCCGAATAAATCGAAGAGTTACGAAAGGAGTTTGAAAGCAATGCCGAAGATCAGCAAAACGAGTTTGAAAGCAATGCCGAAGATTAGCAAGACGACGATTGCGATAACGACGATAACGATTACGGCGATGACGATAGCTATAATAATAATTACGACGATGGATACGATAATAAAGAATAGTGAAAAGCAATTAAAAGATAATATTATATTTGTATAGAAAAGCGATGCTTGGATATGGATTTGCGACGAAGTAGAATCAAGAAAATAAAGAATTGCTAGTGTGGGAATATAAGGCTAAGCATCCAAGGTTACGTGGTTATATTAGGTAGTAGGCCTTGGCGCTAAGCCTTGGCACTAGTATATAGCTCTCCTTTAGCTAGAATAGCTGCTTTTTTAAACTTCACGAATACAATTGGTACCACTATATATTCGTACTTCTCATTCGGTACCTGTGATACCGACAGATAAAGAAGTGGTAACTTATTAATTAAGCTGCGATATCGCATTTGCGCAAATAAAATCGCTAATCAAAAATCCATTTCGATAAGTGATAAAAAAGCTATTAACCGCTACGTGGTTTATAAAGCAGTCGGTATAATAGCTTAACCGGCTAGCTCTGGGGGGTATGTCGTGCGGGTATATAAGGGTTATAAGACTGGTTACTGCAATGTGCATTGCAGGTCTGCTTTTGCACATCATTACTTTTATCACTTTTTTGCACTTTTATAATACTTAATAAAAGATATTATTTGTTAAAATGAATTCGTTTTTATTTACGTAAGCTTTATTATTAAGAATAGCTACGAAACCGATTTAAAAGTTAAAGTCCGCGTTATTAGCAAAAGCTTTATCTACGAATACGAAAAGCTTCGCCGTTTTCAAATTTAAAAGCACGTAATAGATCTTTCGGGTTAAATGATCGATCAATTATTAAATCGTTTTATTAAAAGCTTCATAATCTTCGTTTTTCGATTCTTAATGCTAAGCAGCTATTAATAAAGCATACGATGCTTTCGAGTAGCAAATAATAGCTAAATACGCTTTTCGAGCACGTTGCTTTAAATACTCTTTAGCTCGTATAGCTAAATCGAGCTTAATTACGGCAAGCCTTTTACTTTATCTTTTCTGCTTAATTAATAGCTCGAATTCGTTCTTATCTAAAAATAGCTTGCATCTATTAAAAATCATCGGTTCAGCGTATATAAAGATCTTTATTTCTTTGTTTTTAAGCTTAAATTTAACTAACTCTTTTTCTTCTTTTGCTTTTGTAATTCGATTAATAATTATAAAAACATCGTCTGTTTATAAAGCAGCTATTTCGAGCTACTTTTTTTCAATTGATACGAATAAGCAAAAATTAAAGCTCGATTATCTTATGCTAAAGTTATTTATAAAATGCTCGAAAAAACGCTTACATTAATGCGTCTTTGCTTCGAAGATGCCATATAAAAGGCTAATTGTAAAGAATAGCGTGCTTAAAAAGAATCGATAAGTAATCTTTTTAAGTAATCGTACGACGATTATTCGTATAAGCTTTATGCTTGATTAAATATAAGCTTGCGTAATATCTTTATTATAAACTTAATACTCGTAGTCTTTTATTAGCGAAAGAGCTAAAGCATAATAAAGTCTTTAGCCCGCTTATTGCATCGTAAGTAATTTAATAAATATGAAATTTAAATAAGGAATTGGGGTGAGGAACAAACGGGTCTAAATTGCTTTGCTTGCTTGCTTGCTTGCTTGCTTAAAGTAAATACAAGAGACCTTTTAAGGTCTTATATAGACTATTAAGTAGTTCTAGAGCCTTCTATATGACTTATAGAATACGTAATAGTATTACAAATCAAAGTTAAGTAGAATGTTCTTAAAGGTTTTGATAAGTCACTTGACCTCGCTTAGAAAGTTCTAGAAGTGCTGATTATAAATCAATACCTTAAAGTATTCTAGAAGTGCTGATTACAAATCAACACCTTAAAGTATTCTAGAAGTGTTGATTACAAATCAATACCTTAGAATATTCTAGGCAAAGTAATGATTATAGATCAATATACTTTCGTTTTGCTTTTATTTTAAAAAGCTTAAACTATTATACGAATCTTCTTATATAACGTAAGTGTTCTTTTGCTTTTAATCTTATTAACAAACTTAAATCCGAAGATCTTAGCGCTTTTAACGCGTAAATCGATATTTAAGATCATTTAAAAAATGCTTTATGCTATTAATCTTGCTAATTCCTTTGCTTTAAACTTTTAAAATAAAGCTTTAAAGCTCTTAATAATCCTTTCGGCTCGTAACTTAGCTAAAAGCTTATAATCTCGGCGTTCTTTATCGGTAACAAACACTTCGAAGTCTTTAGCGAATAAAACGTAAGAATCGTTTCTTTTTTCGTCGAGCACGGTCGAGATATTAAGATCGTATTTTTAATAAAGTATTTAGACTATCGGTATTATTAATCTTTAAGAATTAATAAGTTAAGGGTTAAAAAGAGACTTGTTTGCTAATCTTAGCGAATTCGTCGGATTAAGCGAATATTAAAATTTAAGCGAATTTTTCGGTTCTAGCTCCGGTTCCAGCTTTCTTTCGCTTTCGCTTTTATTTTCTACCTTTAGCTTTACTTTTGGTACTTGCAACTCTTCTAGCAGCTTTTTAACTTTAAAATAATAAAGTTTTACCGAGGTTGACTTGAATTCCGTAAGCCTCGAGCATGCTATTATGCAAGTATGCTTTTGCTTGCTAAGCAGCTTAAATAGTCCTTTCCACCTTTAATTTTTTCGCTATACGAGCATTCGTAAATTAATTAATAAGTCTAAAGTATGCTTTATAATTAACCCGTTCTTTTTTTTAAGCGCGTTCTTAACTTGCTTCGTTGCGTAACATTTCCGTACTTCCTTTATAGCTTTATTAATAGCAGCAGCACGCTTTTAAGTAGACGCAATAGATCGATCTTATTTCGTTAGCTTCGATAAAATATTAAAAACAAAGAGTATAAAGACTAAGCTATTAAGTCTAGCCGTATCGTTAATAGCTTTAATAGCTATTTGAAGCCGGTCCTTCTTTAAGGCTTTAAGAAGCTCTTTTATAACGATCTTAAAAGCGCGTCGCACAAAGACGTAATAGCGTTTTACTAGCTCGACGCTATAATAAACCTTTATAAGCATCTGCTTTAAAATGCTTTGAATACTTTTAAGATAACTTCGAAACGTCGCCGAATTAAAGTTAATTCCGAAATCGTATATTACGGTTATAAAAGGTCCGACGTAAGTATTAATTTAGCATCGATTAAATCTTTTAAGTAAGTGTTATGCCGATATGCTTTTAAAGAAAGTAGCGGCTTAAAAATTAATAAAATCGTAAACGACGTGTAATACGTTTTTGCCGTTAAAATGCATTACGTTTACGTATATTGTATTATTAAAGTTAGTATCGTTTTTAAGCTTAATATTAAACCTTTTCGAAAAACGTTTAAATACTCAATAATAATAGCAGAACTTTTGAAAATATTATAAAGCAAATCCCGCTTGAATTCGTGCTCGACTTTCTTAAGAATAGCTGCGAATCGATTTGTTAAAAAGTAGCTAAAACGCTTACAAATCGTTTTCAATTGCTTTTTCGTAAAGTAGCAATAGACGGTCTTATTTTCGATATTATAATAAGTAGCAGCGTGCTTTTTATTTAATAGCATTTATACGTGCTTAAATATCTTTATTATAAGTATCTTCTTTTTCTTTTAGATTAATACATTTCGCAAGTTATTTAAGATTATCTTATGCTTATTTATATTAACTAATAAAAATTAAAAAGGCATATCACTTTTTACGACGTGAAACTTTACTTAACTTAAAAGTATTATTAAAATAACTGCTTTAATAAAAGTAGCAAAGCCGATTCCGTACTTAACGGAATTTTTTTTGCTCGAAATGTATTTAATTAAACTTCGAGATACTTTTTTTAAAGTGCTCGTAGCTAAAGCAAGCTAGCGGTAAAGAAATTAGCTGCTCCGCTATCAATCATAAAGCTTATAAATACGTTTTTAAAGTACTTAAAAGCTATATAAGTCTTTGCTTTGCTCGTAAGTATATTTTAAGTCTCGATATAGCTAGCGAAAGCGTAAAATGCCGTTTAAATCTTTAGCTATTTATATATTTTATCGGCGTTAAAAGTGCCGTAAATAATTATAAAACCTTCGGATATATTAACGTAATTGCTCTATTCGAACGGCTCGTTTAATAAGCTTGCGATAAACTAATTAAACTTTTTTATAAATATAAATAGCAAACTTTCGATCGATGCTACGTATTAAATGAATTTGCTTTTCGTTACTCTTTTTGCGTCTTTGAAGCTTTAAAACTTAGCGACGGATGCTTTGCGCTCGTCGAAAGTATAATTAATGCTTTAATAACTTAGCTTTTTATAAATAAAACACCTTTTCTTACTTTCGATAGCCTTAGCAGCTTGCTTACTTCCGAAGTATTAGCGGTCTTGAATAAAGCATTCGTATTTTTATTTTAAATCGAAGTCAGCTTTTAAAATGACGTATTAAAAGCAGGTGTAATCATATAGCTCGTTAAAGCTCGCGTAAGCTTTACTTGCTTTAGCAAGTTAAAAGTTTTTAATTGCAAACGCAATTGCTCGGCGAATATTAGCAACTGCCGCGGTAAAAATAAAAGCGAGGTTTATTCGCGCAATAATCGTTTTTAATACGTTTTTATAAGCTAAATACAGCTTATCGGCGAAACTCTTATCGTTTCTTAAACCTGGTCGTAGCGAGCTAGGCTGCTCCATGGGGTGGGGGCCCCATGGGGTTTTCTTCCCTATTCCCCTTATAAGGTCTTGGCCGATAAAGGACTTTTTTTTTAAAACCTTATGGAAAGGATTTTTTTAAATCAAATTCCTTACGAGGGATAAGGAAACTCTATAGGTTTAAAGTAGGACAGCTAAAAATAATATATATAAAGCCGTTAAAAACAAAATAAAATTACGAATATTTATTAATTATACTTAATCATTATATTTATTTATTATATTTACTAATCACATATGTTATACTTTATAATTACATTGCATTAAATTATAATAAAATAAAATTATTAAATAAAACTTCCAGTTATAATTTCCTGTAATTTCTTAACTAACGCTATATTTTTATTTTAAATCGTTATTCGCTTAACGTAAATAGCATATAAGTTCGTTATTAAAAGTGATTAGTAAATCGATTAATAAATAAATATATAAGTATTTACTTTTAAACTCTTTTACGAAGAATGCTTTTAAAGCTTTTTATAAACATTTTAAAGCATCGCTTTAGAATTTAAAATCTTGTTTAAAATCGTAAGTGATCTCTCGAATAAAACGTTAAAAAAGAGTCTTTTTAACAAAAAGCTCGATGCCTTTTTAATATCGTCGGATTTCTTTTGACGTAATAATTATATAAATTAGTAATTGTACTTAAGAATCAATTCATTAATTAATAAAATTTACTTTTTAGCTTATAGCGACGGCGCTTTCGTTAGCTTAAACCTTTTTTTTTTCGCAATAATTGCAGACTTCTTGAGATACTTGCCTTTTTTAGATTTTGAACGAAAAAAAGCTTTAGCTGCTAAAAATAATTTGCTAGCTAATAGAATAAAGCGAGCAGCTTTAGCCGTCGAAAGTAAATTTTTAACTCTTTTATATTAAAAGCAAAGAATATTATTTTTATTTAAGTTTTTTTTATTATCGCTTTGCTTTTTTTTATTTATATTATTATAATGCATCATCTTCGTCGCGGTTTTTATAACTATAATTAAGCCCGAGATAATAAAAGACCTTTTAAAAGCTTTTTGCGCGAAAGCTTTTTTAATGCGATTATTAATAAAAGCAAAAGAAAGTTTAGCATTTAAATCGTAAAACGGATCTTCGGTTTAAAGCTAAGCTAATGCACTAGCTTAGCTTGTCGATTATTATATTGCTTTTAAAGCAATTCTAAAACAATTAGCAAACGAAAGAAAAAAGTTTAAAAGTATTAAATTTATTAAAAGCTATTAATACTTATGCTAATATTATTAAAAACGATGCTTTTATTTATTTCAGATTAAAAAGCTAAAGTAAATTTAAATGCGTTTGTTAAAAAAAAATTTAATTAATAAATATTTATTAATTATAAATCAAAAACATTATCGGATCGAAGTTTAAAAAATAATAAATGCTAATTTATATTTGCGCAAGAGTTTATCGGTATTTAAAAAGCGTTACTTAAAATAATATAAATGAACAATTATTAATTAATAAAATAATTAATACTTATTAGCTTGACCTTAAGAAATTCGGCGGAAAAAGGACGAAAATAAATCGATTCTTTATTGTATATTTATAATACCGCGCGAAGTTTTAAATTTTTTTAAAAATGCTTATTAATTATTTATAATTGATTTACTAATTAATTTATTAATTAAATATTAATCGGATAGCTATCGAATTATAATAGCGCGGCGCTTAATAAAAGTAAAGTCTAGCGCATCCGTAGCTAATTAAGCTTTGCTAGATTAAAAATAAGAATTTGCGCTAAGTAAAGTAATTAAAAAAGTATTAATAATACTTCGATTAACAAAATATAAACTTACTTTATTTATCTTGCAAATTTAAGTTTTCTTTTTTTACGCTTTCGCCGCGTATTATATTTGCTTTACCTTTTTATGCTTCGTCTTTATCTGCTTGACCTTTAGCCGCTTGACTTTTAGCCGCTTAACTTCTAACCGTTTAACTTTTAATCGCTTGATTGTTAATTGCTTTATTAATTAACTTATTTTAGCTTGCGTTATTTTTTTTAGCTGTAATGCTTAATATATCGGCAAAAAGAAATCGGTCCGAAAGCAAAAGTTCGTTGAATAAAAAAGCTATTTAAAAGTATTAATAAATAAACTTAATCGCGATAATCTGATTTAAGATTAATAAATTAATAATCTTAAATAAGAAAAAAACGACCTTACAAAGCAATAAATAGCGTTGTATTTAAAAGCGTAGCAAATAAGAAAGCGATAATTATAATTAATTATTAAGTAATAATAAAAAAAAATTAAACTTTACTTTATAAAATAAAAATTGCGTAAAGCGGCCGCTTTATTTCAATTGCGGCCGCCTTATTTTAGCTGCGGCTGCTTTATCACTTCGTGGATTTACTAGCGGCCGCGCTAAGATATTTTAAAAATAAAATATACGAGTTCACTTTTAAAAATACACTTTTATTTTATTACTTTTAATTTTATTATAAACAATTACTTTCAACGTTTAGCTTGCTTATAATACTATTTAATATAGCCGCTTATCAGCTTGATTCGATAAAAAGTATTATTGCAAATACAAATCAGCTTAATTTAATAAAAAGGATTGAAAAATCTATAATAAAAATCATCTTTTTATTTACTAATTTATTTATTAATTAAAATCGTTTTTCGTAAAATGCAGCTAGTACGACGGCAATCGTAGCGGCAAGCAATCCGGTGCGAAAAAACTTCAGTAAGCGCAAAGTAAGTATTTATTTTACGTAATACTTTTATTAATTTATTAATTTTTTTTAAAAAAAAAGGCCAAAGAAAGGCTAATTATCAATCAATCCTTATACGATAAAGGTTAATGCTCGTTAGGCTGCTCCATGGGGCCCCATAGGGCCCCACGGAGTTTTGAGTCCTCCTCACGAAGAAACCTACGAAGGGTATAAAATTCTGCTCTTTTTATAAGGAAACCTTATAGAGCGTAAGGTTACCTTATAAGGTTTATATACATAAAAATATGCATATGCATAATTACTTATCAAGTTTACTAATCAGGTTTACTAATCACATTTACTAATTATATTTATTAATCAGATTTATTAATTAAATTATAAGTCAAATTTATTATTTACAAAAGGTTGATAAAAACTTGTTCTTTAACCTAAGTCACTTTACTAATTATAAAAGGTTAATAAAGACCCGGTCTTTAACCCAAGTCTACTAATTACAAAAAGTTGATAAAGACCCGTCCTTTTACAGTTACGTAAAATACGTTTAACTCGGTCTCCGCTTTTAGCTTTAGTTCTTGCTTATAAGCACGGTTTAAATGAATCTCGTCTGATTTAAGCAGCTTTCTTAGCTTTTAGCATTTATTGCTTTATTTAAACTCATTTTTATCCGAAAACTTAAGGGTAAAGCGTTTATATGCTAAGGTGCTATCGATAATAAAAAGGTATAGTAGCAATAGCTCTTTTAAAATGCTTTTAGCTTTCGGATGATCGCTATCGAAAAGCTTAAGAATAGGATTTCGCATAATCAATCGTATCTTAATATCCTTATAAGTGAGTTGCTTTCTAATTTAATTAAGAAAAGCGATAAAGTGGTCGAAAAGATAAAGGACTTAAGCGTTCTCTTTTTAAACAAAAAATTAATTAGTGATCATAGTATATAAATATTATTATTAACTTTATTAGCGTCGTAATGCTTGATGCCGAACTCGTCGATAAAACCTTTGCGACTTTTCTATTCGTAATCGACGCCGATTAATCTTAAAAACAAAGTCGTATCTTCTTTATTATAGCAAATAAATATTAAATTAATAACGTTACTATTAGTATAAACGACTACGAAATCCTTATAGCGATTAAGTATTTCGTTAATTAGCTGATTGCTATTATTGCTAAAAGGGTTGACCTCGACTATAGCGTTATAAAAGGATAGAATCGATATTGCAATGCTAAATAATAATAAAAATTAGCTTAAAGCAAAAAACAAAAAGCAAGGTTTCAAAAAAATAAAATAATTACTTAAGTTGAATATAATTATAATCAAGTATTAAGGTTGGTTGAGAAGTTGAATATTAAAGTTAAGAAGTTAAGTATTAAAATTAAAAAGTTAAGTGTTAAGGTTAAAAAGTTAAATAAAATATAGTTTTGATGATAATAAAAAAAAGAAAAGGAAAAAGAAAAAGGGCGAGTATTTATATGAAAATAAAAGTGTCGCTTAATCGTAATCGAAGTATTGCTTCGATTTATTAAAAGTGAATTATAATATTTAAAACATGGACTCGACGCGGAACAAGAAAAATAACGCGTCGCTTAATAATAATCGATGCAATGCCTCGATTTAATAAAAGTGAATTATAATATTTAAAACACGGACTCGACGCGCAACAAAGAAAATAACGCGTCGCTTAATAATAATCGATGCAATGCTTCGATTTAATAAAAGTTAATTATAATATTTGAAATACGAACTCGACGCGGAATAAAAAAAGAACACTTCGCGTGATCGAAATCGATGCAAAGCTTCAATTTGATAAAAGTAAATAATTATAATATTTAAAACATAAACTAAAAGCGGAATAAAGAAAATAGCGATTCGCTTAGTAATTTTAATTAATAAATCTAATTAATAAATCTAATTAATAAATCTAATTAATAAATGCTGCACGAAAAAATTCCTTGCTTGCTGCACGTCTTTTTATTATATGTGCTTAGCTCGGCTATAGCACGTGCTTTGCTGTACGTATTTTATTATATATATCGGTGCACGGCGCTGCTTTACGTAATACGTAAAGCAGCTAAGCTGTTATACGTAACTTATATAAAGCTGCTACACGTAACTTACGTAAAGCTATTACACTTAACGTACGTAAGGCTGCTTTATATAACTTACGTAAGGCTGCTATACGTAACTTACGTAAGGCTGCTATACGTAACTTACGTAAGGCTGCTATACGTAACCTACGTAAGGCTGCTATACTTAACGTACTTAAAGCTGCTTTACGTAACGCACGTCGCTGCTTTACGTAGCGTACGTAAGGCTACTATACGTAACTTACGTAAGGCTGCTATACGTAACTAACGTAAAGCTGCTATACGTAATTTACGTAAAACTGCTATACGTAATATACGTCGCTGCTTTATATAATACGTAAAGCAGCTTAGCTGCCACTAATTAAAGGACTTTTAACTTAATTATAAAACTTATTAATTGGCTAATATACGTGATTCTTTTTAACCGTATATAAGGAATCAACTCTTTTAAGCCTTAAAAAGCAATTAGAATTTAAATACTTTTACAACCGAGTGTTTTTCAATTGCAAGTATTTTAACGACCGTTTACGAAATTACGAATATATTTCTTAATCGCTTAAAAGCAATCTAATAGTTATATTTAAAAAGTAACTTAACTTTATTAAAAAACCTAATAATTATAAAAGGAATCAGCTCTTTTAAAGTTTAATAGAACTGATATTCATAATTAAAAAGAATTACGTATATTAACTAATTAAAAGGTTTTATAATTAAATAAGTTTAATTAGTAAATCTAATTAGTAAATGCTGCACGAAATGAATCCTTACTTACTACACGTCCTTTAGCTATACGTGCTTAGCTCGGCTATAGCACGTGCTTTGCCGTACGTATTTTATTATATATATCGGTATATTTATATCGAGCTTAGCTAATTAATTCTTACTATCGGTTTTTTTATATCGACCTTAGCTAGCTAATAGTATTTAAAAGAGTTTACTCGTAAACTATAGTTTACGGGCTATATAGCTTTAAGAATAACTTAACTTTATTAAAAAACTTAATAGTTATAAAAAGAATCGGCTCTTTTAAGGTTTAATAAAGCTAATACTTATGATTAAAATAATTACATGCACTAGCTAACTAAAAGGTTTTATAATCAAGTTAAAAGTCTTTGAATTAATATAACATTTTAAGCGAAGCATGCTAATTAACTCGTGAATTATAGTTTAAGGGTGAACTCTTCTTTGAATTATTATTATCGGTATTCTTAGCTAGCTAGCTAAAGTCGATATAAATATATTAATAATAATAAAAAAACTAAAGATATCGATAAAAAAAATTCAATTAATTATTGCAATCGATTATAAACAAGTAAATATAAAAACTTAATAATACAAAAAAAGCAATTTAATGAGTAAAATTAAAGTCGTTAATTATAAAACTTAGCAAGAGCGATATTCTTTGCAATTAAACGCTTGATTTTAAAAAAAGCTTTTTTCTTTTTATTTTATACCGATCTCGCTTTATTATCTTCTTTTTCTTTTATTCGTTTGCGCTTTAAAGTTAATAATAGATTTATAATTCGTTCGCTTATAAAAGTATTAGATTTAAGGTCGTTAGACTTATATATAATAATTGACTTACTTTGATTTTAAATAACGATTAAAAGAGTTTTAAATTTCGAAATATTAAGTTTCGAGATTTGAGCGGCAGTTAAGGTTTTATAAGATCGCGAAGCCGAGTCCGATATTCTATTAGCTTCTTTTCTACTTATTATTCCTTTATTACTTTGCTTAAGGCATAATCTTTCTTTCGCGTTAAAATAATTTTGTTAAAAAATAGATTAGAAATCTCTTTGCGAATTACAAAACTTATATTTTAAGCTTTTTAATGCTTCAATTATTAAGCGAGACCTCGACGATAAAATTTTAAAAATTAATCGCTATCTATTAAACAAATTACTAGCTAATTAAAAACTCAGCATTTCATTAGACTATTAGTCTATCATTAAGCGCTATTCTTTTATATATATAATCGAAATTGCAATTATAAAAGATTAGCAAATAATTTAGCTTATGCTTAAATTTAGATACGTTAAATTTAATTATATAAAAGAAGAATTAGCAAGAATTATTTACGAACGCTTTATTAAATTAAGCTTAATAGAAAGGATAATCGCGATTATAACGGATAACGTATTTTTAAATAATATAATAATAAAAGAGTTGCTTAAATTCGTTAAAGATGCGTTTAAAAAAAAGCTTTTTATAAGTTAAAAGATTTTATACGTTTCGTATATAGCTTACGTCTTGCAATTATCTTTTAAAGCGTTGCTCGGATCGCGATTATCGCTAACGAACGAAAGCTTAAAAAAGCATTAAAAAAAGATTTTAATATAAACAAGCTAGAAAAAGCAAGAAGACGCGATAAACGAAAAATTGCATATACACTTGCGATTATAAGTTTTTTTTTTAAAAAAAAATTATTTATTAATTATATTTATTAATCAACTTATTTAAGTTCGGAAGTTTATTAAGTATATTACGGCTAGCTAACCTTGAAAATCGCGATTTAATAAAACGATAAAAGCTTTTATCGACGATTCAAAGCATCTTTTAACGAAAAGCTTAAAGCTTGTTTTAAATATTATTATAAAATAAGATTCTATATTTTATATGCTTAATCGATTTATAACTTTTAAAAATATTATTTAAAGATATTATATAAAGATCGATAAGATAAGTATTTTCAAATTATTTAATACTTAACGTGACGACACGCCAGGTCTCTTGGACGCACCTTATATGCGCCAAGCTACTTCCTTCTTTTTTTCCTTCGTATTCTTCGTATTCTTTTATTCCCCGCTTTTAACTTATAAACTATAGTTTACGAGTCTTTAGCGCTTTTACTTTTGTATATATAGACTTTAGTTACTTTCGACTTTTATACTCGATAATTATTGATTTTAAGTCATTACTTTAAGATTCTCTTAAGCTTTTATATGAACTTTCGCGCTCTCGTAAGTTCTTTTAAGTAATCGCTTAAAGTCGTTATATTATTAATAATTACTTTACTTCGCCGGGAACGGCTTTAATAATATTCTTTTTCTTTAGAATTCTTTAGTAGTTGGACGTTAAAATACTTAAACGATTTTAACGGTTACGAAAAGGCTTATTTTAAATATAACTTAAAGGATAGCACTTATATAATATAGCAACCTTCGCTTCGCGAGCAAAATCTTTCGCATACTTTTTAAAGCTGCTTTAGCAGCTTCTTCTTTTTCTTTTACAGCTTAATTAATAGTTCTTTTTACTTAAAAAAAAGCTATTAGTAAGCAAGACGATAAAGATGATCCTTCGGCTTTTATTAATTTCGAAAAAGCTTTAGCTTAATACTAAGCTTTCTTTTAGTTTTAACGAGAAGCCGTTAAGCTTAAGAAGCTTTTCGCAAATATAAAAACTCGCAACGAAAAGCTCGATAAAAGCGCTAGCGAATAAAAAACCTTCGCTAAAAGAGCTGAAAAAGAAGCCCGTCGAGCTCGAAAGGAATTAAATTAGCTTTAAGCGGTCTTGTTAATTACGAAACGCTCGTTAAAGCTTTTTTAAATGTTTTTCGAAGATAATTTTAAAAGCAAAGAGCTATACAAGCTCTCGGTCTTTTAGACTACTCTTTTTACTTATAAAACCGCTAACTTTCGTTGCTTTTTCGCCGACGACGATGAACTATCTTTTTTTTATAAGCTAATTAACTTTCGCACTTTAGCTAGGTTTAATACTTTTAAAGCTTTTTCTTTAGCTTTTTAAAGTCGCGCTTGTATCGAGCGGATCTTTAACCTTAAATAAAAGCTTTTAAACGGTATAAGCTATCGAGCACGCTATTAGCAAGCTCGCGTTTTCGATAATTTAAAAGCTTTTAAAAAATACTTTTTTATAAAACGCTAACGTAAGAATTACGTTTTTAATTAAATCGAAAGGATAGCTTATTTGTTTTTAGCTTTTTTAATTATAAATCGTAGCAACTTTATAACCGCTTCGGAACTCGTTTAGATCGCTTTCGAGTTTTTAAACGATTTCGTTAAGAAAGCTAAAGCGTTAATTGAATTCGAAAAACTTTATATAAAGCTTAACTAGCAATTTTAAGACTTTTACTTTATCTTTTTAAAGCTTGCCGCTATCGCCGAAATTAAAGACGAAGACCGATTACGTAAGGCCTTGCGTTTTAAAATCATTAAGACGCTGCGCGACCAGCTTTATTTAGAATTTGCTAAAACTATAACCTTTAAGGACTTTTAAACCGCTATTTAATAATTAGCTGCTAGCTAATACGCGTTTGCAAAGCTTTACGACGCTTTATAAGCTAAGTATAATATTTAATTCGCGAAGAGCTTTTATAATAAAGCTCGTAACGAATCTCGCTTAGCTTAAAAAGCAGCGGTTAAGCAAATCATTTATTATAAGAACCGTTAAAGTAGCTTAGCTTTCGTTTTTTTCTTTACTTTTTAACGTTAAACCTTTAATAGCTTTAGCGCTAGTGCAGATCGATTTAATCGATTTAATAAATTCTCTTTTTTTAGAAACGCTTTTAAGTTAGCGATCAAAACTTTTAAATCGTTTCGTAAAGATTCGAATACGCCGAAGCTTTTTCGCTATTATTTAATTAACGAAATAAAATATAGCGCTAGATTCGAATACGGCTTTTATTCGGATGATTCGGACGATAAGCTTTACTTCGACGCTTTTAAAGATTATTAAAAGCTTTTTTTTATTAACTCCGACGCTTTCGATAATAAAAGAAACGTCGAAGTTTAAGCAAAGCTTTCTTTTTAAGCTAGCTTCGAGATATGCGATACTTCGACTTTACGAAGCTTTTTGATAGTAAAGCTATGATTATATTCGTTATCTTTATTAAAAATAGCTTTTCGTATAAAGTATTTGCTTTGCTCGACTTAAGAGCTAATAAGTACGCGCTAATTGACTTAGCGCTATTTAAATTACTTTCTTTTTTTTAAAACTTTTGATTCAACCTTTTTCGGCCTTATTCTTTATTAAATTATATAATAGAGCTCGTAAAGCTATTATTTTATATTTTGCATTTTTTAATTTTACGATTGATAAGCGCGTTTAATCTTTTACTTTTTTTATTATTATCAACTTTAGAAATCATAGCGTGATCTTCGGACGAGCATAGCTAGCTAAGCATTAGATTCTTTTTGATTGCGCGCGCCGCAAGCTTTATTAGCTTCGTTTTAATCTTTTGACCGCTATTTACGCTAAACTTATTAAGATTACGCATTTTAATTAGCGTAAAGTAAACGCTCGTTGTTAATACGACGTTAATAAGCGTGATCGAGCTTTAGACCGCTTTTAAAGAGCTTACGACGTTAATTTATTCGTAAATTATAGTTTACGGGCGGATTAAGTAGTAATAATAATCGTAAAATCACTTTTTTCTTTTCGAAATCGTTTTCTTTTCGCTTTTTCTTTTAAAATTATTAAACTTTTTTTTTCTATTTACTTTTTCGTAAAGCCGTTATTCTTTCGCTTTACGAAAAACACTTTTTTTAAAGACTACGTTAAATTAATATTTTAAATAAACCGTAAGCTTTTATTAATTGATATCGCTTTCGTAGAACTTCTTTTGCTCGTTAAACGCTTTCGTTAAATATTTAAGTATAAAATTAATAAAAACTTTAAAATTAACGGCGTTTTCGGATACGCTTTTTATATAATCGCTTGTTAAAAAAACGTAAAACTGTTTTTTACGTTTTTTTATAAGCTCGATTGCTTGATCTTCGAGCGTTAAACGATTGCTTTTATTTAAGCTGATTATTAAGCAGCGCTAACACGCTTTATTAACGGCTTTATTTTTGCTATTAGTTTTGCAGCGGAATTATTAAAGCTTATTAACGACTTTTTTATCTTTTTCGAGTACTTCGATTACGCATACGTGTTTTTTAAAGCCGCTAGTAATATGCTAATATTATATAGGCCTTACGATTATAAAATCAAGCTTTTCGAGAAAAGAGAGAAAGCGCTTCGGTACTTATTATTATATAAAATATCGATCTTTAAGCTAGAGCTTATTAAAGCTTATTTTATCGATAATCTTAATAAAAGTTTTATCGAACTTTTAATAGCGCTATTTGCAGCTTTAATCTTTTTCGTTAAAAAGAAAAACGGTTTTTTCCGCTTTTATATTGATTTCCGTGCGCTAAATAACTTTATTCGTAAAGATCGGTACTTTTTTTTTTTAATCGATAAAACTTTCGTACGTTTTTTAAAAGCTAAAATCTTTACGAAATTTAATATTTAGCAAGCTTTTTATAGAATACGGATGGACCTAGCTTTAAAAGAGCTTATAACATTTAGAATACGCTACGGTGCTTATAAGTATAAGGTTTTTTTATTCGGATTAATTAATAGACTCGCTATTTATTAACGCTATATAAATGATCTTTTTTTTGACTTTTTAGATATCTTTTATACGGCATATTTAAACGATATCCTGATTTATTCTTCCGACCTTTTAAAGCACGCTTATTACGTCCGTTAAGTTTTTTAACGACTCGACGACGTTAGCTTTTAAGTTGATATTAAAAAATGCGAATTCAATATTATTAAAGTAAAATACTTAAGCTTTATTATTTTTATCGAAAGCTTAAAAGTAGATCCGGATAAGACGTCGATAATAGAGCATTAAGCGCTTTTTATAACCGTTAAAAGCGTTTAAAGCTTTTTTAGATTTTGTAATTTTTACCGCCGATTTATTCGAGATTACGGCGTAATCGCAAAGCTTTTAATACATTTGATTAAGGCTAACGTTTTTCTTTTATTTAATTTTTAATATTAAAAGAGCTTCGACTTCTTAAAGCTCGCTTTGATTATTACGTTAATCTTATAGCATTATAACTAAAACCTTTTTTATATGCTAAAGATTAACGCTTTAAACGGCGTAATCGCTTTAGTTTTTTTTTAAAGGCATAGTCTCAATTAGTTATTAGTCGCTTATTATTTTAAAACTATAGCTTTCGCTAAGCTTAATTACGTCGTTTACGATAAAGAAATGCTAGCTATTATACGCTTTTTTAATAACTTTCGCGCCGAACTCGCCGGCTTTTTTTATTAAGTTTAAGTAATTATCGATTATAAGGCTTTAAAGTACTTTATGACCTTTAAGACTTTTAACGCTCGTTAAGCACGCTAAGCAAAGCTCTTTTTCGATTACAATTTTATTATTACGTATAAACTAAGTAAAAACAACTTTTTAGCTAACGCGCTGATACGTCGTATCGAAAAGCTCTTTTCTTAAAATAGCTTTAAGCGCACTTAGCGCTTGCAAACGCTGCTTCGCGCCGATAACGTTGACTTACGACTCTTGATCGAAAAGCTACGCTAATTTATACTTTCGAAGACCGCCGTTATTATTAAAAAGATCGCGGAGCTTTTATTAATATTTTAAGTTATTAATTAAGTTTTAAAAGCTAATCGGATCGCTTTTAGTTTTATAATACTTCGAATTTAAGCTTTTAAAGCTAAGCTTTTACTCGTGAATTACGGTTTACGAGCTAAACTTATTATAAAAAGCGATTTGTTATTTAATAACGGCCGCTTATTAGTTTTCGACGTTTAAAACTTGCGCTTGTTATTCGTTCGAAAAGTCTACGATTAAATATTTATAATATGCTTTAGCTTTTGCAAAACTTATAAGCTTTTTGCAGCATAATATTATTAGCACGGCATAGCTAGATTCATTAATTAGTATTGCCGTAATTGCTACGTTTGCAAACGAGCTTTAATGTTTCGCGATAAAAAACTTAATTTGCTTTAACTTTTTTCGATCTTTTCGCGCTTTTAAAAGCACGTTATTATAGATTTTTATAGCTTTAATAAAAACAAACACAATTACGATAACGTCTTTATAATAATCGACCGCTTTTTTAAGCAAGCAATCTCGATCTTTTATTATAAGTTTATCGATGTTAAAAGCTTCGCTAAGCTTTATATTTATTATATTTATAAGTATTTTAAAGCTCTTTTAATATTGATTTTTAATAAAAGACTTTAATATTAGTTCGAGTTTTAAAAAAAATTTAATAAAATTTTCGGTATTAAATTAACTTTTAGTATCGCCGTACATTTTAAGATTAACGGTTAAATCGAAATCTATAATTAGTATTTGCAAAAGCGCTTTCGTCCTTTCGTAAGCTATTATTAAGACGATTAAAGCGAGTTTCTTTTTATAATAGACTTCGCTTAATTAACGCTCTTTTACGATTCTTTCGGCGGCTTTTCTTTTTTTAAAGTAATCTACGGCTACGCTTTTCGGATTATTTAAAATTAAAGCTTAAAACGATTTAACGATTAAACCTTTTTTCGCAAGCTTAATTAAAACGAAGCTCGCGCTTACGCTAACCGCTACTTCGGAGCTTAAAACTTCGTTAAAAAGCACTTTTAGCGCGCTTAAGACCGCATAGCTAAATAAGCTAATAAATCAAAGCGCTCGGTTGATTTTAACGTTAATAATAAGGTTTAATTAGATATGCGCTCGTTTTTTATTTTACGATCGTTAAAAAAGCTCGATAACCCGACGAACGGATCGTTCGAAGTTATCGATAACGTTTATAATAGCTTTAAACTTAAGCTTTTCGAGTTAATAAAAGTTCATTTAGTCTTTTATTTCGGACGGCTACGAAAAGCTTTTAATAACTTTATTTTCGAGCAAATTATTTTTAAATTTGATTCGATTAATATTATTAGCGAACTTAAGTACGAAGTAAAGAATATCTTAATCGTACGTTAAATTAAAAAGCATTTTAAGTACCGCGCTTTTTAGCTCGGCCGCGATATTAACTTTATTTAATACTCCGCTTTCGATTTTATATACGCTTTTTTTAAGGTACGTAACTTTTATTTAAAATATAAAGAGCTTTTTGGCTTTTCCGCGAAGCTTTTCGAATAGATTAAAGCTTATTCGAACGGTATTAATAATTACGATTATTTAAGTAGTAATAAAGCAATAGATAAACGCTCGAAAACGAGCTTTTTTCGAACGAAAAGATAGTATAACGATACGCTAAGTCTTTTAGACGCATTTTATATGCGTTAAGTTACTTTTTTTTTTTTTCTTTTGTATTCTTCGTATTTTTTTATTCTCCGCTTTTGATTTATGAATTATAGTTTACGAGTCTTTAGCGCTTTTACTTTCGTATATATAAACCTTAGCTACCTTCGACTTTTATACTCGATAGTTATTAATTTTAAGTTATTACTTTAAGATTTTCTTAAGCTTTTATATGAAACTTCGCGCTTTCGTGAGTTCTTTCAGGTAATCGCTTAAGGTCGTCATACTTAATAAAAGCAAATCTTATAGCTAATCGATATCTTTCGATCGTTTCACTTTTTAATTATGCATTTAAATGAAAAGCTTAATTTTATTATTTAATACGGATTTTTTATATTCGATAAAATATTTAGAAGTTTAAATAAAGCATAAGCACGATTAAAATCTAAATATATAAAGATTTCGAAAGAAGATCGCAATGATTTTAAATAGATCTTATAATTAAAAGAAAGCGTTATTAATATTATCGAAAAATTAAATAAGTATTATAAAAAAATGCAAGAGCCGCTAAAAGATATTTTTGCTTTCGCGATAATCTTATATCTTGCTATTAAGCTAAGGACTTTCGACTTAAATTTTTTTTAACTTTACGAAAGTAAAGATTAGTTTGCAATATATTAAGCGAGATTCGAAAAGCTTTTTAACGAATATTATTCGAAACGAGCTTCGCGTAAATAATATAACGTTTAAAACACTTTTTCGAAATGCTGATTTTAAATCTTAATGCGAAAGAGTTCTTCGTGATAGATGTGTTTATTTGATATGAGTTTTATTATTTATTAATTAGATTTATTAATCGGATTTATTAATTAGATTTACTAATTAAATTTATTAATCAGATTTATTAATTATATTTACTAATCAAATTTATTAGATTTATTAACCGAATTTATAAATAAAAATAAACGTATTAAATTGCGTTAAGGAGATTTAAATCTTGATTGAGTTTACCGAAGCTTTTACTTTAGCTTATTTACAACGCGTTTGCAAACGTCCGTTTTTTGATGATCGGCTAATGCTTTCGTTCTAGAAGCTTTCAGCTTCGAATGCTTTAAAGCTCGATCGCATTTTTTATAGCATATTATAAGCTCTTTTATTGATTTCTTAATTGCTTAAACGAATCCAATCTATATAAAAGAAGTTTTCTTTCTATTTTAATTGATTCGCAAAGGATTTTGATTAACCTTTTATTATTAAGAATATTATAAGTCTATGACCACCAAGTATTCAAAGTCTTAATTCTTTTAATCTTTTAAATATAATATTGATTAGAATATTTCATAATTGCTAATAGTATTAAGCTAAAGAAACTAGTTGTAAAGCTTTCGAACTCTTGACTTTAAAATAGATCGGTATCTTCGTAAGTAGTTAAAGTAATCTAAGATGAAAACGAATCAGTAGCTTAAAAAGACATGTTTAGATTCTCGCGAATTTGCTATTAAATTATTGGTTTGAACTTATTTATCAACGTCTTATATACTTTAATATTATATAATATTATTTTATAATTTAAATATATTTTATTAAATTAGTTTATTTTTAAAAAGGGTTTTGCTTACGCTTAATTCTTTTTAAGTAGCATTCTTACGAGCGTTAAGTTTTAGCTAACGGGTTTTTTTTTATCTTTTTATTTCTTTTATTTCCTTTTTATTAAAGCCTTATTATAATTATATCTTTTAACGCTTTTAAGCTTTTTTTATTGAAGTTGACTATCACGAATAACCTTTTTATATATAAATCTTAACGTCGATATTATAATAGAGTTGGGGCTCTGTATTTGTTTTGTCTATGTATATAGTACTGATGCTAAGCACCTTTGTCGCGTGGGTGCGCTATATGCTCTGGCCCTGCTAGGCACGTGGTTAGATCACGTGCAAGCTTTTATATAAACGAATAGTTGGTTCTTCTTTAAACCAGCAACACATTATATATAATACAATACACGTATATATAGCATATATTCGAATGTCTTTTGATCGTTCTTCTTTTCCTTTTTTATTTACTTACGATTCTATTATAGTTATATTTACATATATCTTTTGATTTAACGTTAGATATATATCGAAGCTTTTTTTCTTTATATATATTTAATAATTTACGTAAAGAATCGAATTAAAAGTTGATCTTCATACCCTTTTTAGACTTACTTTTCTTGCGAAAAGCTATATATTCGAAGTTTACGTTATACGCTAAGCTATTGATCATATACTTTTGCGATGCACCTTTAAAAAGTATTCGATATATGCTAAGCTAATAATCAAATGCTTTTGCATATAAGCTTTAAGGCTATTGCTTTAAAAGCGATCTTTCTTCGATTTATATCCGTCGAATATGCTATTCGGTATATTCGATAAGTATTACTTAAAAAGTCGTTACTTTAATTCGATAATCGAGCTAGCTAAAGTTTAATTCGGTATTTATAAAGTATTATTTACTTAAATTATTTTGCACGGCGATACGCTCGAAATATTATTCGTTTAATATATTTTATCTCTTCGATTTAATATCGCTTTTAATATAAGTTTATTGCTTTTTCTTCTTTAAAAAGGTAAGCAATAGCTAAGTACCGGAAATATTACGCTAAGCTTAAGAGATTAAAATTTAATATTTATTTCGCAACGAAAATTACGAATAAAAACTTCGAATTGCTTTCGAATATCTTTTATTTCGGCAAATAAAAGATACGACGAACGGAAATAAATATTATGCAATTCGAAACCGTTTCGATATCGCATTATATTAAAAGCAAGCTATATACTTGCACGAAAGCTCGGCTATTATTCGACTTCGTTTTTATTTCGATATATTTAATTTTAATAATTATTTTTCCGCTTATTACGGATCTTACGTTATAAAATTAAACGTATTATTAATATTATTTATTATATCGATTTAATTTCGATTATTTAACTTAAAGCGATCGACACTCGATTCTTTAATAAATCACTTTCGATGCATCGAGATCTTATATTTTTATAATATTTTTCTATGTATTTAATATTTATTATAAATTGTATTTATTTTATTTTTATTATTTATTTATACTTATATTATTTATATTATTTTCGTTCTCTTTTCATATTCGTTTCGAGATATCTTCATATTTTTATCGATATTTATTAACTTAATTTAACGGGCTTACGTTAAAGCTTTCGAAAATTAAAAAGAGCTATAACTTTTTCGATTTAAAAAGATTTCGAACTTAGCGAAAATATTATTCGCAAGCTAACCGAAAACGAAATAAAAAGGATTTAGACCTTTTTACTTTTCGTAAATGCTTCGAATTACGTAAGTATTCGTAAACTTTTTTTTAAACTTAAAGCTTTTAAAATGCTTGCTTTCGATAAAGCTAAGATTACGGATTATATTCGCTAGCTCGAACGAGCGTTTAAAGATTACGATATCGCTAGCGATTCGGAAAAAAAGCAATGCTTTGCCGAATATAATATTTTTAATCTTTTCGAATATGATATACGTTGCAATATCGAAAGCTTCGAAAGCTTTTCGAATTCGAAAGTAATTTAAAACGAATTTAAATCGATAGTTAGAAAAAAAAAATATAAAGCATTCGATTTAATTAAATAAAAAAATAATATTAAATTTTTAAACGACTTAAATAATAAATAAATAGCAAAGGAAAGAGCTTTTAAGACGGAGCTTTTATAATTTATTCGATAATTTAACTTTACGAGCTTTACTTGCTTAGCCAATAAAAATATTATCGATAAGCAATTAAAGTAGAAGTTCTTTAAGTGCTTACCGCTATCGATGCAGAATCGGATTTAAAAGAACGTTAAACTTAAAAAAGATCACTTGCAATCTTATAATATAATATATATTATAATAAGCGATTTAATTAAGCAAAAATAGATTATTGCGAAACGGATTAAAAAATACGATTACGTTAAAATCTTTAAAGCTTTTTCTCGTTATAATCTTTATTAAAACGAGAACTTTCGTTTTTAAATACCGTTTATTATTCTTAAAAGCAAGCGAAACTTATACGTTTTACTTTTTTATAGCACTTACTTTAATAATACTTATGCTTTTCTTTTTTATCGCGTAAGCATTATCGCTGCGAGTTCGATTACTTTATTCGTCGATCTTAATTTAAAAATCGAAGCTTTTATAAAACAGCTAGCGAAAATTAATATTTATTTAAGACTTACCGATAGCTTCGCATTCGTATCGAAAAAAGCTTATATAAATCTATTAAAAGCAGCTTAATACAAAGAGATTTAAAAGATCGCTTTGCATCGAATTTACGAAATTAATGCGGCCGATACTTATTCGAGCCGAAGCTACGCAATATCGAAAAAAAACGATCGTTAAACGATTTTACGTGCATTTTTTATTAATGCTAGCAAATTGCTAATCTATTTAACTACTAATAAAAGCTTTATAAATATTAAAATCAATATTATTTATTTATGCTTTAATACGAACTAGCTTTTTATTTTAACGAAGCGGACTTAATATATATCGAGTTATATCGAAAAGAAATATTATCGATCTCATTTTAATTTTAAAACGATACTTTTAAGTACAAGCAAGTTTCAAAAAAAGTTCGTAAAACGATAAATAATCTTAATTTAAAGCGACGTTAAAAAGCTTTAAAAGCATAACGAAAATTTATTAAAAAAGCTATACGAGAACGCGTTAAAGCGCTTATTCGATTAGCTAACGGCGGCAATGCGAAAGCTTTTCGTATTAACGACTTTCATATTTCGAATATAATTCGCTAATTATGCATTATATCGACGAATTTATATGCTTATGTATTTAATATAAAAGCTATTATTACACCGATAAAAACTCGAGCGCGTAACGCAGCTTTTCGAGTTACGTTATATTCGTTAAAAAACGCTTTTTCGGCAAAAGCAAAAGTTTAATTTATTTATAATTAGCTTAAAGTTATTTTCGTTAAGCTAATAAAAATAAATAAATCCGAGCTCGCTTATATTACGATTTTAAATCGAAACGCTTTACGATCGAAAGACTTACGCAATCTGCTCGTTACGCTATTAAAAGCTTTTAAAACTATACTTAAATTAAAAGCTAAGCTTTTTAAAACTGTTAAATTATATAAAAGTTTTAATAAAATGATTTTTTTTTAAAAAATAAATTATAAAGCGATTCGTATTAAGCTTTTAAAAAAGCGCGATTTACTTAAGAACTTAATTTTTAATAAAATTATTACGTTTTTCGTTACTTTTTTTACTTTTAAACGATCTTTTTTCGAAAGTATAATCGATAAGATAATTTAATAAACTTTTATTAACGAAAGCGCTATTAATTACTTTTAAGCTACGATTAGCGTTACGAAAGCTTTAAAAGATTACTTAATTATAAATAATAAGCTTATATTAAAAGCAACGAATAATACGATAAAAAACAAACTTGCTTTAAAGCTTTAACGATTTATTTAAAAAAAAAGTAATATCTTTTTATTTAATAACGATTTATTTTGCAAAATTACGAATCGCTTTATTAATAAAGCGCTTTATCGCAAGAATTTACTTTTTTCTTTTTCTTTTATTATTTCGATTTACGATCGAATTATTAATAAAGTAAACTTTATATAAATTTCCGTTCGATTAAAACGGATCTTATACCGAAATGCTATTGCTTAACGGTTTTAATTCGAACGCTTATTTAAGTTTTTTTTAAATATTTAAGTTTTAATTATAAAAAAATATACGTAATAATTAAATTAAGCATCGTCGACGCATTACGCTTTTAATACTTAAAGCGCTTTTAATTTAAAAACGATTTTATTTTGTTTTTATTATCGGCTTTATTTCGATTTTTTTATAATTATATTTTACGATGTTTTTTAATTTTAATACTTCTTTTTCGATTAGTTTATTCGTAAAAATCGACGTACTTTGCGGATCGTAATCGAAAATAATACAAAACTTTTTTTAACGAAAATCAGCTTTGCATCGACGTTTAATTAATTATTTTTTAAATACTTTTATTATTATTCGCTAACTTTTAAAATTATCGTTAATATATTCGAATAATTTTTAATTATTAATACGCGAATTATACTCGATATAAATGCGAAAGTTAACGTTATTATTTATAACGCCGCGATTAAATTCGAAATTCTTATAATTTACGATTAAAAAATAAGCTTTTAAATAATCATCGGTTTTTTATCGCGTTTTATCGAGTACGTTAATAATATATTTATTAATATTAAAAGTATTATAATTTATATTCGATTTTACGTTATAAATTTATTAAAGTTTCGATTTATATTCGATTACCTTTTTATATATAAAATAAAAATCGATTTTCGATATTTTTCGAATTATAAAAATAGCTTTATTATTATTATAATTATTAATTTATTTACGAACTAAGTTACTTAAGTTAAAATAAGCGATAAAACGAATTAATATAACGAAGCCGTCGATCGCTTAAAAAAGCAAAGTATAAGCTTTATTTATTACGATAAATTTTCGAATAATAGCGATAGCGATTCAAAAAATTAATAATCGGCTTCGTTAAAAGCGTTAAAATCGATATATTAAAAGCTTTTTGCTTTTCGCTTAATTTCGAAAGCGAAACGTTGCAATATCGAAAAAAAAACGATTTTATTATTTAAAAGTAATTTATCGATATTTTTAATTTTACGAAATGCGATCTTTTAATAATTTATTAAATAAATGCTATTAATACCGATAATTTTATAATTTATTATTACGATTATATCGATTATTAAAATTCGATATCTTATCGAATTCGAAAAAAAATCTTTTAAAATTCGATTAAAGTATTCGATATATATAAAATTAAAAATAAAAAGATTAAGCTAATAAACGAAGCAAACGAAGTAAAAGTAATATTAAATAGCAAAGTTAATTAATATAAGCTATTAAAAGTAAAAAATACTTTATAAAAGCAAATAAAAAAATATAAGTAATACTTTTTTTCGTATATTACCGATATATTAAAAAGCTTTCGAATTATACTTAAACGTATAACGAATTTAAATATCGATAATACTTTATAGTTTAAAAAAAAGGATTTATTTAAAAAGATAATGCTAAGCAAAGAAAAATCAATCGCATTCGTTTAGCAAAAGTACGATAAGTTTTACGACGACGTTTTACTTTCGATAAAGCTTAAAATTATTTTATATACAGCTTAGCAAGCTTTTAATTACTTGTATTCGAAAGCTTTATAGCTTATTATTATTAAAATGCTTTAAAATAAGCTTAATAAAAGAGTTTTAAAATATTATAAAAGATCATACCGGAATTAATAGTTTTTAATAATTAAAAAGCAGCCGGGCTAATATAAACTTATCAACTTAACAACTTTACTTAATATAATTATACGAAAAGACGCTAATCTACTTTTAATTATAAATAAATTTATTAAAAAGTTTTTTAATTGCTAAATAGCTAGTTTAATCGACTTTTATTCGAATTATAATTAGTAAATACTTTATTAATTAAATAAAGACTTTATCGCTTTTTTTATACTGCTAAGTCTTTTTCGATATATTACTTTTTCGTAAAGTATTATAAATTCGATAGCTTAATTCGATCGAATAATTAATTTTATTTTAAAGCTTTTATAACTTAAAGTCTTTATGCTATTTATCGATAATATTAAAGTAAAAAGATTATAAACGGATTATTTTAACGAAAAAGCATTTTCGAGTATACGCCGATTCGTGCTCGAATATATTTAAAATATTAATAAGACTTTAAAACGAATTAAGCGCGTTAAAGCTACGATAAAAAAAAAATTATAGTTTTATTAAAATAAAATAAATATAATAAGATTCGTATATAATTCGAAAGGTCGTGAATCCGTTACGAATAAAATTATTAAAATTAATAATTAAAAAACCTTCGAAAACGTTATTAAAGTTAAAAGATTTTTAAGCTTTTACTTTTATTTTTACATTTAAATTAAAAAATTCGTATATATTGCTAATTCTTTTTATAACTTTATAAAAAAAGATATAAATTAATAATAAATCGAAGCGCATTCGAAAGCTATGCGAATGTTATAAAACGCTTTAACGACGGCTTCGGTTTTAATTAAAATCGATTACGAAAATTAAAATAAAAAAATAATAATAAAAACGAACGTTAATTTAAAAAACTAAAAAAAATATATTAATTAACGCGAGATTACTTTTAATAAAATATAATCGGCTCGATACGAATCTAAAGTTTAAACGAAAGCAAAATAAATTTATAACGCTATTAAGCGAAAGTATTACGAAGTGCTTAAAGTTTTTAAAAAACTTAAATTATAAATTATCGAAATGCATTTTATTTTTAAAACTAATATTAAAATGCTCGTTGCTTAGCTTTATCGAAAAGCTATTAATATACTTTCGATTTTAATTACGCGCTAATTAATTTAAATTAATTTTTTCGATTTTAAAATCCGATATATTTTTAATAAAAATTATATCGCTATTAATATATTATTAAAACGGCTATAGCATTTTAATAATTTAAGCGACGAAAACGAAAATAAGTTCGATAATAGCTTGCTAGCCGACTTAAAATTTATTAAAGTTCGAAACGGCTTCGAAAAACTTTCGACGAACCTTTTAATAAATATTCGTTAGTTTATTTTTAAAAATATATTTTAACGCTTAAAAAAAGCGAAGAATGCAAACTTTACGAGAACGCGTTAAAGCGCTTATTCGATTAGCTAACGGCGGCAATACGAAAGCTTTTCGTATTAACGACTTTTATACTTCGAATATAATTCGCTAATTATGCATTATATCGACGAATTTATATACTTATATATTTAATATAAAAGCTATTATTATATTAATAAAAACTCGAGCGCGCAACGCAGCTTTTCGAGTTACGTTATATTCGTTAAAAAACGCTTTTTCAGCAAAAGCAAAAGTTTAATTTATTTATAATTAGCTTAAAGTTATTTTCGTTAAGCTAATAAAAATAAATAAATTCGAGCTCGCTTATATTGCGATTTTAAATCGAAACGCTTTACGATCGAAAGACTTACGCAATCTGCTCGTTACGTTATTAAAAGCTTTTAAAATTATATTTAAATTAAAAGCTAAGCTTTTTAAAACTGTTAAATTATATAAAGGTTTTAATAAAAAAATTTTTTTTAAAAAAATAAATTACAAAGCGATTTGTATTAAGCTTTTAAAAAAGCGCGATTTGCTTAAGAACTTAATTCTTAATAAGATTATTACGTTTTTTATTACTTTTTTTACTTTTAAACGATCTTTTTTCGAAAGTATAATTAATAAAATAATTTAATAAACTTTTATTAACGAAAGCGCTATTAATTACTTTTAAGCTACGATTAGCGTTACGAAAGCTTTAAAAGATTGCTTAATTATAAATAATAAGCTTATATCGAAAGCAACGAATAATACGATAAAAGATAAACTTATTTTAAAGCTTTAATAATTTATTTAAAAAAAAAGTAATATTTTTTTATTTAATAACGATTTATTTAATAAAATTACGAGTTGCTTTATTAATAAAGCGCTTTATCGCAAGAATTTACTTTTTTCTTTTTCTTTTATTACTTCGATTTACGATCGAATTATCGATAAAATAAACTTTATATAAGTTTTCGCTCGATTAAAACGGATCTTATACCGAAATGCTATTGCTTAACGGTCTTAATTCGAACGCTTATTTAAGTTTTTTTTAAATATTTAAGATTTAATTATAAAAAAATATACATAATAATTAAATTAAATATCGTCGACGTATTACGCTTTTAATACTCGAAGCGCTTTTAATTTAAAAACGATTTTATTTTGTTTTTATTATCGGCTTTATTTCGATTTTTTTATAATTATATTTTACGATGTTTTTTAATTTTAATACTTCTTTTTCGATTAGTTTATTCGTAAAAATCGGCGTACTTTGCGGATCGTAATCGAAAATAATACGGAACTTTTTTTAACGAAAATCAGCTTTGCATCGACGTTTAATTAATTATTTTTTAAATACTTTTATTATTATTCGCTAACTTTTAAAATTATCGTTAATATATTCGAATAATTTTTAATTATTAATACGCGAGTTATACTCGATATAAATGCGAAAGTTAACGTTATTATTTATAACGCCGCGATTAAATTCGAAATTCTTATAATTTACGATTAAAAAATAAGCTTTTAAATAATCATCGGTTTTTTATCGCGTTTTATCGAATACGCTAATAATATATTTATTAATATTAAAAGTGCTATAATTTATATTCGATTTTACGTTATAAATTCATTAAAGTTTCGATTTATATTCGATTACCTTTTTATATATAAAGCAAAAATCGGTTTCCGATACTTTTCGAATTATAAAAATAGCTTTATTATTATTATAATTATTAATTTGTTTACGAACTAAATTATTTAAATTAAAATAAACGATAAAACGAATTAATATAACGAAGCCGTCGATCGCTTAAAAAAGCAAAGTATAAGCTTTATTTATTACGATAAATTTTCGAGTAATAGCGATAGCGACTCGGAAAACTAATAATCGGCTTCGTTACAAGCGTTAAAATCGATATATTAAAAGCTTTTTGCTTTTCGCTTAATTTCGAAAGCGAAACGTTATAATATCGAAAAAAAAACGATTTTATTATTTAAAAGCAATTTATCGATGTTTTTAATTTTATAAAATGCGATCCTTTAATAATTTGCTAAATAAATGCTATTAATACCGATAATCTTATGATCTATTGTTACGATTATATCGATTATTAAAATTCGATATTTTATTAAATTCGAAAAAAAATCTTTTAAAATTCGATTAAAGTATTCGATATATATAAGATTAAAAATAAAAAGATTAAGCTAATAAACGAAGCAAACGAAATAAAAGTAATATTAAGTAGCAAAGTTAATTAATATAAGCTATTAAAAGTAAAAAATACTTTATAAAAGCAAATAAAAAAATATAAGTAATACTTTTTTTCGTATATTACCGATATATTAAAAAGCTTTCGAATTATACTTAAACGTATAACGAACTTAAATATCGGTAATACTTTATAACTTAAAAAAAAGGATTTATTTAAAAAGATAATGCTAAGCAAAAAAAAATCAATTGCATTCGTTTAGCAAAAGTACGATAAGTTTTACGACGACGTTTCATTTTCGATAAAGCTTAAAATTATTTTATATACGGCTTAGCAAGCTTTTAATTATTTATATTCGAAAGCTTTATAGCTTATTATTATTAAAATGCTTTAAAATAAGCTTAATAAAAGAGTTTTAAAATATTATAAAAAACTATATCGGAATTAATAGTTTTTAATAATTAAAAAGCAGCCGAGCTAATATAAACTTATCAACTTAACAACTTTACTTAATATAATTATACGAAAAGACGTTAATTTACTTTTAATTATAAATAAGTTTATTAAAAAGTTTTTTAATTATTAAATAGCTAGTTTAATCGACTTTTATTTAAATTATAATTAGCAGATACTTTATTAATTAAGTAAAGACTTTATCGCTTTTTTTATACCGTTAAGTTTTTTTCGATATATTACTTTTTTATAAAGTATTATAAATTCGATAGCTTAATTCGATCGAATAATTAATCTTATTTTAAAGCTTTTGCAATTTAAAGTCTTTATGCTATTTATCGATAATATTAAAGTAAAAAGATTATAAACGGATTATTTCGACGAAAAAGCATTCTCGAGTATACGCCGATTCGTATTCGAATATATTTAAAATATTAATAAGATTTTAAAACGAATTAAGCGCGCTAAAGCTACGATTAAAAAAAAATTATAGTTTTATTAAAATAAAATAAATATAATAAGATTCGTATATAATTCGAAAGGTCGAGAACTCGCTACGAATAAAGTTATTAAAATTAATAATTAAAAAACCTTCGAAAACGTTATTAAAGTTAAAAGATTTTTAAGCTTTTACTTTTATTTTCGCATTTAAATTAAAAAATTCGTATATATTGCTAATTCTTTTTATAACTTTATAAAAAAAGATATAAATTAATAATAAATCGAAGCGCATTCGAAAGCTATGCGAATGTTATAAAACGCTTTAACGACGGCTTCGGTTTTAATTAAAATCGATTACGAAAATTAAAATAAAAAAATAATAATAAAAACGGACGTTAGCTTAAAAAACTAAAAAAAATATATCGATTAACGCGAGATTACTTTTAATAAAATGCAACCGGCTTGATACGAATTTAAAGCTTAAACGAAAGCAAAATAAAATTACAACGTTATTAAGCGAAAGTATCGCGAAGTGCTTAAAGTCTTTAAAAAACTTAAATTATAAATTATCGAAATGCATTTTATTTTTAAAACTAATATTAAAATGCTCGTTGCTTAGCTTTATCGAAAAGCTATTAATATACTTTCGACTTTAATTACGCGCTAATTAATTTAAATTAATTTTTTCGATTTTAAAATCCGATATATTTTTAATAAAGATTATACCGCTATTAATATATTATTAAAACGGCTATAGCATTTTAATAATTTAAGCGACGAAAACGAAAATGAGTTCGATAATAGCTTGCTAGCCGACTTAAAATTTATTAAAGCTCGAAACGGCTTCGAAAAACTTTCGACGAACCTTTTAATAAATATTCGTTAGTTTATTTTTAAAAATATATTTTAACGCTTAAAAAAAGCGAAGAATGCAAACTTAAACGAATCCGACGATTATTACGATTATAAAAGCTTTTTAAATTTAATCGAATACTTTTCGAAATTAATTCGAATAATTACTTTTTTAATAACTTTACGAAAATTTAAAAATTTAAATAAAATAGAATATTATAAGTTTAAAAAGGAAATTATTAAGTATAAAGTAAACGATAAAAAACTTTAAAGACTTTCGACAAAAAGCTTTCTTTTTCGATTAATAATCAATAAACTTTCGATTAAAACGAATATTATTACGGCTTATTACGATAAAAATAATTATAAAGGCCGTAAATTAATTTATTATTATATTTTTTAATGCTATTTTTAAAATAAATACTATACGAACGTTAAACGATTCGTTAAGACTTATAAAGAATATTAATACCGAGCAGCTAATAAGCTCGAGAAACTATTGCATTTTATTCGATTTAATAGCTTAATAAAACGCTAAGCTATCGATATTATTTATTTATTTGCACGCAATAGCAAAAGCTATTTAATTATTATTAAAGATAATATAAGTAATTAAGTCGAAGCGAAAGCGATTCGAATTCGAAATTCGTTTTCGATAACTGAGTTTATTTTAAAAAATATTATTTGCCGCTATAAGATTTTCTTTTAATTAATAATCGACGGAAGTTCGGAGTTTAAAAAAAAGATAATCGATTTGCTTAATAATTAAGAAATTAATCGAATCGTAGTTTTAATATACTACTTTCAAGCGAATAAAATAATAAAACGCGGCTACGAATTAATTAAAAACGCATTAAATAAGCTTATAAGTATTAATTAGATTGCGCAATTGCTAGCCGTTTTATTCGCCGACTGCACTTCGATGCATACTTTTATCGGATTTACTTTTTTATTTATAATATATAATAAAAAAACAATGCTTTCGATTAAAACTCGAATTTAATTTTAAGCTACGTTATTTTGAAAGCTAATAATCAATCGTATTAAGCTTATCGAGTTAAAAGCACGCTAGTTTCGAATGCGAAACGAAAACGCTACGAAAATTATATTTAAGAAAACCCGCTGCCGTTAAAAAAGAAAAAATGCTTTTAATAATAAAAAAAACTTTCGAATTAAGCTTTTAAAAGTAAATGACTTGGTCTTTAAGCACGACTCGATACGTAAAATAAATATATTTAACGTTAAAAAGCTAGATTTTTAATAGCTTAACTTTTATTAAATTTCGTCGGTAAATATAAAAAGATATTATAAATTAAAAAAGCTAAAAAAAGACGAGGCTTTGCTAAATAAAATATTTGCTAGCAATCGATTAAAAAAGTTCTACGTGCGATATACTTTTAAAGCGTTATCATTTCGCTTTAAGCTTTAAATAAAGAGATCTTTAAAATAGCTTTTATTAAATAAAATAGCCGAGTCCGGCTTTTAAATTAAGCGCTTAAATAGATTTATTATTCGATTATTTAGCTTTATAAAAGAGTAACGGAGCTAATACGCAAGAGTCTTTATAAGCAATAATAAAAAGATAGCAAAAAATAATTAAGTTATAAAGGCATGATTATACGTAAGAAAGGGACGAGTTTAAATTTAATTTTTAATTTTTTTTTTTTTTAAATTTAGTTTTCTTTATTTTCTTTTTTCCTATACTTTTTTTATTTCTTTTTTTATATTAAAAAGCTTTACGTCATTATATTTATATGCCCTCGATCTATTATATACGATTATATTATATATATAAAACGAACTTTATTCGAAGGCTAATTAAAAAAAGCATACGAAAAATCTATTGCATTAATTACTTAGCAAGCTGCCGATACGCTATAAAAAACCTTTTCGACTTTACAACTCAAAGCTAAATAAAATAGTATAAGAGCTTTTTGCAGCACTTTAAGCATTGCTTTTACTTTTTAAAGACTTATCGATATTGCTACGACTCGAACCTTTTAAAGAACTACGAGTATTGCTACGACTAAAACCTCGCGAAAACTTACCGGTATTACCGCGATTAAAAGCTTAGCGAGCACTTTAGCGGAGCTTTTTCGCAAAAAAAATAAAAAGAATAAGAAAAGCAAAAGAAGTAAAAGGTAATAGCGATAGCGAAGATAAAAATGAGCGAAACAAAGACTTATCGGCAATTTATCGTAATTAAATCGAAAGAAAATTATAAAAGGCTCGCAATATACATTTACGCGACTAAAGAAATTATTTAATAAAATATTATTTCGATTTATAATAGCTAAGATTTAACGCAGCAAGTCTAGCGAAGCTGGATCGGCGGTAATAGCGGCGATAAGTAAGCGTAACGCCGAGACGGCTCGATTTTTTTTAGTTTTGTTGCATATCGCAATTTTTTTTATACGGCTTTATTAGCCTTAATAATAGCTCAATTTTTAAAAAAAAAAGTGGCCCGTGCACTTTTATATAAATGACGCGTCATTATAAAAAAATAAAATAAAGTGGTCCGTGCACGCGTATTTATATAACGCGTTGACGCGTCGATGCGCCGCGATACGTATTACGGAAAAAAATTCTGGCGCCGGAATTACTTTAATCCTCCTTCTTTCTTTAATTTTTCCGGAAAAAGTTTAATAAATTAATATAGAATAAAAGTCTTAGCACGCTTATAAATTTTTTAAATCCGTATAGAAAATCTCACGTGATTAGATGACTAATTACTACCACAACTACTGGAATTTATTTTGGGTCACCGTTGGTGACAATAATAATTAATAATAAAGTTAACAGATAATAATATTAAGAAAAAGATAAAAAAGTATAAAGTTGATATAAAAAAAAGGTTGATTATTTATAATAAGACTTCAAATATATGTTGCCGCTTTTGTTTTTTTTATTACGTTATCGCTTTAAGCTTCGCGCTATTACCGATTCGGCAATGCGTTATTACTTAACCGCTTAAGCCGGCGCACGCTTATCTTAACGATAATATTAACGCTCGAATTGATATTGTTTTTATAATTAAATAAAAATGCTATAAAAGATATAAAAAGAAGTTAAACTCGAGGGATTATCTTGCATTTTCGTTACTATTCTTATCTTTATTATTATATTATATACGCCCTCGTATTAATACCGATCCGGCGATGCATTATTAAGTAATACTTTAAAACCGTATTGCGATTATGCAATTCGGCTATATATTCGTCTTGCAAACTTAACTTTATTACTTTAATAAAAGGTGATTCGAAAGCAAGTTTAATTCGAAAAAAAGACGTATATAAAAAGTTAAAGCTTTGTATTTGTTTTATTTATATATATAATATTAATACTAAGCACCTTTATTACGTAAGTGCGTTATATGCTCTAGCTTTATTAAGCACGTAGTTAAGTCACGTGCAAGCTCTTATATAAACGAGTAGTTAGTTTCTTTCTAAACTAGCAACATACTACACACAATACAATACACGTATATATAGCACACATTCGAATGTCTTTCGATCGTCCTCCTTTTCCTTCTTTATTTACTTACGATTCTACTATAACTATAGTCATATATATCTTTTGATTTGACGTTGGGTATATATCGGAGCTCTTCCCCTCCACAATATATCTATATCGACTTTAGTTAGCTAATAGTATTTAAAGGAGTTCATTCGTAAACCATAGTTTACGGGCCACTTAACATGCTTCGCTTAGTATATCATACTAGTTAAAGGACCTTTAACTTAATTAATAAACTTATTAATTAGCTAGTGCACGTGATTCTTTTTGATCATATAGAAGGAATCAGCTCTTATGAATCTTAAAGAGCAATTAGAATTTAAATACTTTTACAATCGAGTGTTTTGCAATTGCAAGTATTTTAACGACCGTTACGAAGTTACGAATATATTTTTTAATCGCTTGAAAGGAATTTAATACTTAGTTTTTTTTTAACTTTTAATTTCGATAATTATTAATTTTAAATAATGATTTTATAATCTTCTTAAGCTTTATATGATTTTTTGGCTTTTTTATAAATTCTTTAAATAATCGCTTAAAGTCGTTATAATAAGTACTTACTTAAATTTATTAAAGTTTAATTAGTATTTAAGGATAAAGTGTTTATAAAAATCTTAATTTAAATATGATCTTTACAGCTTTTTTTCCGGCTGCTGCTATGCGGTAAATAAAATTAATATAATTTAATAAAAATAAAATCATTTAATAAAAAATTTATTATATAAAACGATAGAATACTTTATAATCGTTTCAGCTTATAATCATATTTATAAGCTCGAATATTTATTATAATTAAAAAATAAATAAAAGAAATTTATATTTTAAATTTAACCGACGCTTGCCGATTTATTTATAAATGCCGTTTTATTATTTATATATTAATTAAGTTATTAATTTATTAAGGATTGAAAACCAATTAAACTCGATCTTTATTAAAGTAAATAATAAATCTTATTATTTCTTTTCTATTAAACGTACGAACGGTCAAAACGCTCGGTGTGCAATAGAAATGCTAAACGAAGAAAAGCGTAATCGTAGCTAATTAATTAGAATAAACGAATATCGAGTTAAGCGATTTTTAAATAACGGCTATAAAATTGAGTTATTTATTAAATGGATTAATAAAAACAAATATAACGACGGATATTATAAAATTAATATTATTAGCGAGCAAAAGACTTTTTATATATAAAAAAGAAGTATCGCAAAAAAAGAAAATAATAAATTCGATAGCTTGCGAAAGCTTTTTGAATTTCATTATTATAAATTAATAGATAAATTTATATAAATAGTTTTAAAATCGTTATTATATCAAATGAAATATATATATAATTAATTACAAATATGATTAATAAATATATATATTAATATAAAATATTAATATATTTATATCGATTTTAAATATAGCAAAACGATTAATTTTTTTAACTTAAAACTTTAAGAAACCGTCGATTAGTAAATGTGATTAGTAAATATGATTAGTAAATATGATTAGTAAATATAATTAATAAATATAATTAGTAAATATAATTAATAAATATAATTAATAGATATGATTAATAAATGTAATTAAACTTAAGCTAGCTAATAATAATTAAAAGAATTTACTCGTGAACCGTGATTCATAAGTCACTTAGCATGCTTAGCTTAGCATATTATAGCATAAAAAACCTTTAACTTAAGTAGAAAACCTAATAGTTAGCTAGTGCATTTGATTTTTATTAATTATATAAAAAAAGTCAGCTCTTTTGAACTTTAAAAAGCAGATAAAGTGTTTTGCAAATGCAAATACTTTACGACTTTACGAAGTTACGAATATATCTTTCGATCGCGAAAAGCATTTTAATAATGATTAATAAATCTAATTAATAAATATAATTAGTAAATATAATTAGTAAATATAATTAATAAGTATAATTAATAAATATAATTAATAAATAAGATAAATATAAGTATTTTACAAAATATAAAATTAATAATTGATCGTTAATTTTATTTTATATAAACTTAAGCATTAAGTTTAGGAATGATTTTAATTCCGTATCGTTATTTTTAACGCCGTAAAACAACTCCGAAGCTAGCTCGTCCTTTTTTTAATTCAATTGCATAACGCGTTGAAATAAAATAAGATCGCAATTAGCTTTTTTAAATTCAGTATTCTTTTCGAATCTTTTTATATTTTATTAAGCGGCTAGACTAAGCAATTCGTATTTAATTTTATCGGTATTTGCTTTAATTTTAGCTCTTTAATACTTCTTTTTATTAAAAGAAAAATAGACGTAAAAAGGTTTAATTGAATAAAAACTAAAAGTTATAATATTAGTTTAATTGATTAAAAGCATAATAAAATCAATTTTTATTTAATTCGTTTTAAAACCGTGCTTGCTAAGTTTTAAGCTATTAATTTAAAGAAAGCTTTTTTATTTTTTAAATTAGCAGCTCGGCATTTTATCAATAAAGACCGCGTTATACTTTATTCATAGCGACGAAATTGCTAAACGGTTATTATATAGCGTGACTTTATATTATTAGCAAAATATGAATATTTAAATAAAATAAAAGCTTATTTGTGCGTATTAACGTATTGATTGCCGAGTGATTTTTTTTATTTCTTTATCGGTAATCGAAACGTATTTATCGCGAGGTATATTATTATATTATTTTTTATTTTTTCGTAAATTAAATTTTTTATAAACCTTTTCGTTTAAATTGAATCTTGTTGTGCGGAACAGGCATGGTTCCACCCAAGCTATATGTAACATGTTATATAACCTCGCCTAATAGCGCCCTTGGCACATTAGAGCTTTTAAGTATATGTATATAGATCTTGACGAGCTTTTTAAATAGAATATACCAAGCTTCATTCAATCTATAGAATCTCTTTTTAATCTTAATGCTAATAAGTATTATAGTTAAAAGCTATATTCGTACTTACGAGCTATTTAATTAGTCTTTAATAACCTTCGAATTAATCGAGAGCGGATTTTGCAAGTCATTTTAACGCTACTTCGTTATAATTTTCATTTTTGCAATCTATCCTTTTCAATTATATTTACTTTTTATAATTAATACTTATTATTTTTAAGAACTTTAATTAATTTTTAAAAAGCTTTAGTTATAAAATCAATTGCTATAATAATAGACGATAAAGTAAAAGAGGTTCTCTTGATTAATAAAACGAACCTTATAAGTCGTAGCGATTTTTTAAAATGGATTACGAATTACAAATACTTTATTAAGCGCTTTAGCATAAAATAATACGCAGCTCTTCGTATTAGCGTAAAAGAACTTGCTTTTTTTATCGAGCAAATCAAATTAAAAACGAATTCTGCTATAAAGATAATAACGGAGCTTAATAACGAATACTATTAAAATTAAAAACGCTAACGAAAGGCTTAAGATAAATAATACTTAAAAGCTTTTGCAAACGATCTTAATAGACTTTTACGATTACGCGAAGCTAAGTTCGAAGACGTTCGAAAAGCGTATAATAATAATATAAGAAAATACAATTTCGCTATCGCTAATTAAAAGATCTTAAATAATAAGAGCAATTAAATTATAAACTAGATTAGATAAACGGTTAAGAGCTTTATTTTCGAGGAAGCGATCTTAATAGTTATAAAAGCAGATAATACTTTTATTTAATTCTTAATAAAAAAGCTTTAAGAAATATATCGTCTATTCGATTCGAGCTTTAAGCTATCGATAGTACGAGATTATAATAAATCCTTATAAGTAGCTAAGCAAAAAAGCGTTTTTTTAGCGGTTTAAATTAAAGAATACCGAGCTATTTATAAGTGAGCGAAGATAAACGAGCTTTACGAGACGACGGGCATACTAACGATGAAAGCATTTTTAAAAGCTATTAGCGAAAAATAATTATTAATTTAAGCGTCGTTAAAGCTCGCAAAAGTCATTCGAAACGACGAGCTATTAAAGCTTTAAAAGCGAACCTTTTACGATTATTTTAATTAATACGAAAGCTAAGTCAACGAAAAGATTAGCAATTTGAACTTTAACCTTTTTAATATATTCGCTACTTTCGAAGATTAAACGATTCGTAGCACTTTCGAAAATAACAAAGCTAACGATATTGCTTTTAAGCAATCCGGTAAACGCTTCGATAGCTTTAAAAAACTTATTAAAGGTTTCAAATGCTCGTATCTTAAAAAGAGAATACATTATTAAGATGCGATTAAATATAAGGTCTTTCGCTATTGCTTTAACGGTCTTAACGAAAGTAGATTCTTAAAGCTAAATCGAAATGATATCGTCGCTATAAAAAAAAAGCTTTAAAAGCTTAAATTTAAAGCGTTTTAAAAAGAGATTACGAAAAAAAGTTAAGTATAAATTCAAGTCGATAAGATCGTTTTAAAAAGCAAGGAAAAGCAATCGAATAATAGCGATAAATTAAAATACTTTAAAAAAGTATTAGCAGCTATTATCGATCTTAAGCTTTTTAGCACGCTCGATAATCTTGTTTTTAACGGTCTTTATAGCACGGCTAACAATAAGCATTAGCTATCTAATAGCATTATTTTCGATAATTACGGCGCTATTTACTTTATTAACGATAAGAATCTTTTTATGCTAAGGTCAATTCAGCGCTTTCGCTTAACCGACTTTATCGAAGCTAAAACAAGTAATCTTTTAATCGTCGAGCGAAATATTAGAATCTTTAAAAGAGCTTTAAACGGATTAAATAAAGCTAAGACAAAAGATTTAAAGTTAAATAACGTCGCTATTATTAAAAAGTTTAATATTAATATCATTTCGAAAGCTTTTTTAAGCAAGGCTAGCGTATAATACTCGAGATATAACGCAACTTTCCGTTACGAAAAAATTAAAAAAAGCGTTATATTAAAAAAGTTAAAAAAAAAGTTTAATTTTACGTTTTTTAAATATAAGTTATTTAACTATTCTTTACTTTAATTGATTCGTAGCTCTTTTTGCTTAATAATATTTTTTATAACTTAAAAGCGCTTGCAAATACGCTATAAATTTTAAAAGAGCAATATTTTTCGAGCTTTAAAAAAGGATTTATTAATATTTTAATATTTACGGATAGGTTATTTAAGCAAAGAAGCGCTTAAAGCGCTAGCTTATAACGCTAAAAAAGTAAGACTTAAAAGAATTATTAAGGTTGAATATAAAGTATATGCTTCTACGCACGCTTAATAAGTTATATCTCGCCGTATATTAAATAATAAAGCAGCTAAGCTATTTTATAAGATCGCTTAAGATCTATTCGACTTTTTTAACGGTTTTAATAAAAGCAAATAGTTATTAATAATTAAAAATAAATATAATAAAAAGCTATTCGGCTTTATATTAAAAGATAAGTTGCAATTAATAATTATAAAAGTGCTAAAGGAATTTAAAGCATAAACGAAACGCAAATACGGCTTTTTAATAACTATTATGCGTTATAATAACGATTTTTCGATAATCGCAATCAACGTTATCGGCTTTATCGAATATTAAAGATAAGCGAAAAAGGTTAAGATAAAGCTAAAGCTCTTATTATTTTTTAATTACGAACTTAATAAAAAAGCTGAAAAAGCTAAAAGAAAAGTAATAAAACGGTTTATTAAAATGAAAATAAAAGCAAAGCTTTAAGAAAAGCTTTAGCTTAAGATTATATTAGCCGCTATTTATCTTTATAATATGATACCGAAAGCAAAAAGCTTTATAAAGAGTCCGAATGAAGTGCTATAGCTTTAGTTTAAGCAATATTTTAAGTAATACGATCCGGCGATCTTTATACGAATCGATATCGACTTAAAACTAAATTATAATAGTTTAGTTACGTATAGCGCTCGTGCGTATTTAATAATTGTAGTGCTTACTAGCACTAAGATCAAAAGGAGATTCTGTAGATTGAATGGAGCTTAGTATATTCTATTTAAAAAGCTCGTTAAGATCTATGTATATGTACTTAAGAGCTTTAATATGCTAAAGGCGCTATTAAGCGAGGTTATATAACATGTTATATATAGCTTAAGTGGAACTATGCTTATTCCGCATAATATACTCTTTAAGTCAGCAGCGTAGCTATTAAATTGCAAGCAAATAGAAAAGAAAAAAAATAAGTGATTAAGCTCTTTAAATTCGATATAAATAAAAAAGATTATTATTATAATTTAAACAAACAAATAGCGGTTGTTATTATTAATTAAGTGTTAATTAAAAATGCAATTCTTTTTTAAGTCGGTTTTATTACGTAACGAAGGTCTTTAACGCCGTCTTTATCGCCTTGTTATATAAATAAGAGCGCGTTCTTTTCTATTATAATAAACACTTAACCTTTATTTATCTATATAATGCTTTTTAAATAAGTAATTTAGTTTAATAGAATCGTTAAGCGCAGTCGAGGCCGTTTAAAAGTAAGTGCTTTTAATAGATTAATATATTTATGCTAACTATTAAGAGAATCTCTTTTTTGCTTTAGCTATTGTTATTACTGCAATTGCGGCGGCTGCGGCGGCTATACTACGCACTTTTACTTTCGAAGCTTCGCTTTTTCTTTTAAACTTTTTTATTAAGCGCTTGCTTATGTTAACGACCGTTAAGGCTTTAAAGTGCATTAAGTGCATTAATAATAAGATTATATCGAAGTTTAATAAAGATTATTATAATTGCGATACGAGCGTTATTCGCTATTTCCGGTGTGCTAAAAGTAGCTATAGCAACTGCACCGCTGCTTTTGCCGTTGTTAATACCGCTTTCGATAACTTCGTAAGCGCTAAAGATAATAATGCTATATAAAAAGTTCGCCGAGGTTTTCGAGATGCTATGCGATAATAGCTCGCTTTAAATGCTATTTTTTTAAAAGGTGCTGCTAATGGTCTAAGCGGTTTAGCGAATAGAAGTAAAGGTTTTAAAAATAGTCTCGATAGCTTTATAAGTTTTGCTTTTGCTTTTAAGACTTTTAATTTGAATATAGCTTTTGTTAGATTGAATAGTCTTATAATAGCGAACCGTAGTCCGGTGACGCGGAGCGCTTCGAGCATATCACTTTCTCGTAAATTAAGCTTTTTGACTTACGAAATAATCTAATTTAAGCAGCTTCTTTTAATTAAAACTTCTTTTCGGACTTTATGCAAAAGCTTTAATCTATTATTATAACAGCTTTTGCGCTTGCGCTAGCCGCTTTTATTGCTTTCGTCGCTTTCGTTGCTTCCGTCGCTTTCGTAGCTACCGTCGCTTTCGTCGCATTTATTATCGTCGCTCTTTTTGCGCTAATCGTTGCGCTTACCGCTCTCGCGGCGGCGCTCGCCGTTGTTATAACTTTTGCGGAACGCCGAGCTAAAATAAAAAGATTGCTAAGAGCTTTGGTCGATCTTTTATTATAAAAAGCGAAAAGTAAAAGCGTATAAGATAAGATAAAATGACGGTTAAAATTGCTAAATAAATATTTTTTTTTAAATTACGTACAAATAAAAAAAAATAAAATATAATAAGTAAATAGCATATGCGTATTATTAAAGCTTCTCGATTAACGCGCGAGCGTTTTATAAATTTAAGAACTTAATAAAGCTCTTAAACTTTTGTCGAGTCAAGTTCTTTATAAGACCGTTAGCGTGCATCTTTTTAATAAAAAGATATTAAACTTAAAAGCTTTTTTTAAAGTGTTTTTAGCGCAGCTATATATTATGAATATTAACGTAGCGAAGCTTAGTAAAGATACGCTCTTTTTTATTAATTATAAGCTTAATTGTTTATTGATTATTATAATAAACTATTTAAAGCGTCGTAAAACGAAGGTGCAGCTCTTTGAAAAACCGTTAAAGCGCTATAGTCTTTTTTATTATAAAGGCTATATTAAGAAGCTCCGCTTTAATAGATAATATAATAATTGTATTTTGCTTTAAAGCTTTTTAAAAGATCGTACTTTCGAATAAAAACATAATATACTTTTAAAAAGATCGCTTTATCTTTTCGTTATCGGCGTAAGAAGCGTTAAAAGCTATTATTAGCTTTAATTTGCTAAACTAGTTGTATTAAATACTTTTAAAGCGCGAGCTAAATAGATATCGCAGATATTAGTTTATAACTCGAAAGTACTTCGCGCTTAAATTAATGTTAAAATAAAAAAGTTAAGAAGCTGCAAAAGTTATATTTAAGCGTAGCATAATCGCTATATATAATACGGATTTAACCTTTTCTTAATATTCTTTTACTTGCTTTCGCGAAGCTATTTTTTTATTTTTAATTAAGTTATAAAACGGTAATAAAGTTGTTAAGCAGCGTCCGTCCGTAAGTTCGAATTTCTTAGTTATTTTTTTAATATAAGCGTCGTACATAAGCGTTAGCGTTCTTCGCTAACGGTTTCGAGCGACTTTTATATTAAGAAACTATTTAATATCTTTTATCGCTTCGATTTTATACGCTTTATTAAGACCGTTAATAATCTTTTGCGTTTTAAAAAGATTAAAGTGATAGTATATAAGTTGAATATCGTTTATATAAAACGTTATAAAGACCGTTTTATTTAAATTCGTGAAAATACACGGTTCTTTACCGAGTAATATAAGCTTTAATTTATCGAGTGTGCTTGTAAAGTCGAAATATTATAAAGCTAGCGAGTCTTTAAGTTTATATAAAGCTTTATCGACTTTTACGAGTATACTTTTTTATTTAAAACCGTTAAGAAGATAATACGTAATTAAAACGCTATCCGTGTGTTTTATAGCGTTAATAAAAGCGTTAACGATATCGAATTATTTTACTTTTAAGTTAAATTCGACTGTTATAATTATCATAATCTTAAAAGATCTAGCTGCTAGCGTGGCCGCGTAAGTTGAATAGATAATAGATTCGTTTTAAAAGTCACTTTTAATAATAATCTTCGATTTAAACTTTACGATCTTTCCGAACGAATTAGTTTTATATATAAATACTTATTTAAAAAGTATAAGTTTTAATTTAACTTCGCTTTCGAAAATCACTTTTTAACAATTCTTCTTCTTTAGATTATTCAGCTTTATAAAAGCTCCGTCTTTAAACTCTTTATCGTATAAGTGTCGTTATAGCTCTTTTTAATAAGTAAAAAGTTTTAAATGTTTTCGTTCTTACGGATTAAGTTGTTTTAATAATAACTTAAACGAAGTAGCAATTATTATAATAGCGTGCAATATCTCGTAATCTTTGTTATCTTCGCGCACGGATTCGTTATTAGCTTAAAAAGTCGATACAAAATTTAAGACGCGCGAATAGCGGTTCGAATTAACGCGAAAGTTGTTTAAAAAAAGCTTATTAACACTTGCGTATATTTTCGCGCGTTTTTTAATACGGCTATTAATAAATGAGTGCTCTTTATTAAAGTCGGAATTTTATTTAAAATGTTTATAGTTTAATTTTTTATTATTAATACTCGCTTTAAAAAGGTTTAAAAGCTTTTCTTTAATTGTTCGGTTTAAATCTCCGCTAGTTATTAACGTAAAAGCTTTCGTTAGTCGGCTTATAGCTTAGCTTTCCGAGCTTCGGCTTTAAATAATAACTTAAAAGTATAATATGCGCGCTTTTTTATTAAAGTTAAGTTTTTGCTCGTTTACGGTGCTTTTCTTTGCTTTTAGCAGTCTTAAAGCACTTTCGCTTTTACTTTTAATTAAAAAGCTAGCGAAACGTTTAACGGTATAATTCGAATCGTTAAGATCTATTAAATCGTTTTATAAAGCAATTGCTTTTAATATAAACGTATTTATAAAGTCTTTAATTAAAGTTAAAGCTCTTAACGTTTATATATCGCTCGGATTAAATAAAGTCGTATTCTTTAAGCTTTAACTAAATCTTTTTAAGTCAACTTTTATAAAGTTTAACGGCTAATCACTTTTTATATTAATTGCATTCGTCTTTTTTAAGCGATCTTTTGCAACGTTCTTTATATTAAATAAAGCGTCTTTTGTTTAATTAAAGTCTTTAATATCTTTTAGTTTAATAACGATGCTTTTGATTTCGCTAATCAGTTAGCCGATCGATTTTTTTTCGTTTTTAAAATAGAATTAAGTCTTATCGAACGTTACGTTGCGTATAACAATCATTTTATAAAGCATAAGAATATAAACTTTATATATATTAAAAGCTATATATTTAATTAAGTAGCTTATATGTCCTTTTGATTTGACTTTAAAAGCTTTTTTATTATAAAGAGCTTTTCGGTCTTTAATTATTAAATACGCACGAGCGTTATACGCAACTAAACCGTTATAATCTAGTTTTAAATCGGTATCGATCCGTATAAAGATCGCCGGATCGTATTACTTAAAATATTACTTAAATTAAAGTTGTAACACTTTATTCGGACTCTTTATAAAGCTTTTCGCTCTCGGTATTATGTTATAAAAGTAGATAGCGGCTAATATAGTTTTAAGCTAAAGCTTTTTTAAGAACTTTACTTTTACTTTCATTTTAATAAACCGTTTTATTACTTTTCTTTTAGCTTTTTCGGCTCTTTTATTAAGTTCGTAATTAAAAAATAATAAAAGCTTTAACTCGATCTTAACTTCTTTCGCTTATTTTTAATATTCGGTAAAGCTGATAACGTTGATTGCGATTATCGAAGAATCGTTATTATAACGCATAACAGCTATTAAAAGACCGTATTTGCGTTTCGTTTATACTTTAAATTCTTTTAATACTTTCATAACTATTAATTGCAACTTGTCTTTTAATATAAAGCCGAATAGCTTTTTATTATATTTATCTTTAATTATTAACAACTATTTGCTTTCGTTAAAACTGTTAAGAAAGTCGAATAGATCTTAAGCGATTTTATAAAATAACTTAATTGCTTTATTATCTAACGTACGGCGAGATATGATTTGTTAAGCGTGCGTAATAGCATATGCTTTATATTCAATTTTAATAATTCTTTTAAGTCTTACTTCTTTAGCATTGTAAGCTAGCGCTTCGAACGCTTTTTTGCTTAAATAACTTATTTGTAAATGCTAAAGTACTTATGAATTTTCTTTTAAAGCTCGAAAGATATTGCTTTTTTAAAATTTATAACGTGTTTGCAAGCGCTTTTAAGTTATAAAGAACATTATTAAGCAAAAAGAGCTACGAATCAATTAAAGTAAAAAATAATTAAATAGCTTGTATTTAAAAAACGTAAAGTTAAACTTCTTTTTTAACTTTTTTAATACGACGCTCTTTTTAACTTTTTTATAACGGAGAGTTGCGTTATATCTCGAATACTATACGCTAGCCTTGCTTAAAAGAGCTTTCGAAATAATATTTATATTAAACTCTTTAACGATAGCGACGTTTTTTAATTTTAAATCTTCCGTTTCAGCTTTATTTAATTCGTTTAAAGCTCTTTTAAAGACTCTAGTACTTCGCTCGACGATTAAAAGACTACTCGTTTTAGCTTCGATAAAGTCGGTTAAGCGAAAGCGTTAAATTGACTTTAGCTTTAAAAGATTTTTATTATTAATAAAGTAAGTAACGCTGCAATTGTCGAAAAAAGTGCTATTAAATAGCTAGTGCTTATTATCAGCCGTGTTATAAAGACCGTTAAAAGCAAGATTATCGAGCGTGCTAAAGAGCTCGGAATTAATAATAGTTGCTAATACTTTTTTAAAGTATTTTAACTTATCGTTATTATTCGATTGCTTCTTTTTGCTTTTTAAAACGATCTTATCGATTTAAATCTATATTTAACTTTCTTTCGTAATCTTTTTTTAAAGCGCTTTAAACTTAAGCTCTTAAAGCTTTTTTTTTATAGCGACGATATTATTTCGATTCGGCTTTGCGAATCTACTTTCGTTAAAACCGTTAAAGCAATAGCGAAAGATCTTGCATTTGATTGCGTTTTAATAATAGTTTTTCTTTTTAAAGCACGAGCATTTAAAACTTTTAACAAGTCTTTTAAAGCTATCGGAGCGTTTACCGGACTGCTTAAAAGCAGTATCGTTAGCTTTATTACTTCCGGAAGTGCTGCGAGTAGTTTGATCTTCGAAAATAACGAATACGTTAAAAAAGTTAAAGTTCGGATTACTAATCTTCTTTTCGATTTAGCTTTCGTATTAATTAAAGTAATCGTAAAAGGTGCGCTTTTAAAGCAATAATAGCTCGTCGTTTCGAATGACTTTTGCGAGCTTTAACGACGCTTAAGTTAATAATTATTTTTCGTTAATAGCTTTTAAGAATGCTTTTATCGCGAGTGTACTCGTCGTCTCGTAAAAGTTGTTTATTTTCGTTAACTTATAAATAGCTCGGTGTTCTTTAATTTATACCGCTAAAGAGACGCTCTCTTGCTTAACTGCTTGCAAGGATTTGTTATAATCTCGTGCTATCGATAACTTAAAGCTCGAGTCGAATAAACGGCATATTTTTTAAAGCTTTTCTATTAAGAATTAAATAAAGGTATTATCTTTTTTTAAAGCCGCTAAGATCGCTTTTTCGAAAATAAAGCTCTTAATCGTCTTTTTAATCTAGTCTATAATTTAATTGCTCTTATTATTTAAAACCTTTTAATTATTTATAACGAAGTTGTATTCTTTTATGTTATCGTTATACGCTTTTTAAACGTTTTCGAACTTAGCGTCTTTTAGCTTTAAAAGTCTGTTAAGATCGTTTGCAAAAGCTTTTAAGTGCAATTCTTCTTAAGCTTTTCGTTAATAATCTTACTTTTAAAACTATTCGTTATTAAGCTCCGTTATTATCTTTATAGCAGATTTCGTTTTTAATCTGATCTGCTCGATAAAAAAAGCAAGTTCTTTTACGCTAATATAAAAAGATGCGTATTGTTTTATGCTAAAGCGCTTAATAAAGTATTTGTAATTCGTAATTTATTTTAAAAAGTCGCTACGACTTATAAGATTCGTTTTATTAATTAAGAAGACTTCTTTTATTTTGTCGTTTATTATTATAGCAGTTGACTTTATAATTAAAGCTTTTGAAAATTGATTAGAGTTTTTAAAAGTAATAAGTGTTAGTTATAAAGAATGAATATAATTAAAAAAAGACAAATTGCAAAATGAAAGTTGTAATAAAATAGCGTTAAAATGACTTGCAGAATCCGCTTTTAATTAATTCGAAGGTTGTTAAAGACTAATTAAATAGCTCGTGAGTGCGAATGTAGCTTTTAATTATAATGTTTACTAGTATTAAGATCAAAAGGAGATTCTGTAGATTAAATGAAGCTTAATATATTCTATTTAAAAAGCTCGTTAAGATTTATGTATATATACTTAAGAGCTTTAATATGCTAAGGGCGCTATTAAGCGAGGTCACATGACATGTCATATATAGCTTGGGTGGAACTATGCCTGTTCCGCACAACAATAATTAAAGACCGAAAAGCTTTTCGCAATAAAAGAGCTTTTAAAGTTAAACCGAAAAGATATATAAGCTACTTAATTAAATATGTAGCTTTTAATATATATAAAGTTTATATTCTTATGCTTTATAAAGTGATTATTATACGTAACGTTACGTTCGATAAGACTCGATTTTATCTTAAAGACGAAGAAAAATCGGTCGGCTAATCGATTAGCGAAATCAAAAGCATTATTATTAAATTAAAAGATATTAAAGATTTTAATCAAACAAAAAACGCTTTATTTAATATAAAAAACGTTGCAAAAGATCGCTTAAAAAAGACGAATGCAATTGATATAAAAAGTAAATAGCCGTTAAACCTTATAAAAGTTAAGCTAAAAAGATTTAATTAAAGCTTAAGAAATGCGATCTTATTTAATTCGAGCGATATATAAACGTTAAAAGCTTTAACTTTAATTAAAAACCTTATAAATACGTTTTTATTAAAAGCAATTGCTTTACGAGACGATTTAATAAACCTTAACGATTCGAACTATACCGCTAAACGTCTCGCTAGCTTTTTAGCTAAAAGCAAAGGCGAAAGTACTTTAAGATTATTAAAAGTAAAGAAGAGCACCGTAAACGAGCAAAAACCTAGCTTTAATAAAAGAGCGCGCAAATCATACCTTTAAGTTGTTATTTAAAGTTAAAGCTCGAAAGGCTAAGCTATAAGCCGACTAACGGAAGCTTTTACGTTAATAACCGGCAAAGATTTAAATCGAATAATTAAAAAAAAGCCTTTAGACCTTTTTAAAGCGAGTATTAATAATAAGAAATTAAATTATAAATACTTTAAATAAAATTCCGACTTTAGTAAAGAGCATTTACTTATTAATAACCGTACTAGAAAACGCGCGAAAATATACGCAAGTATTAATAAGCTTCTTTTAAATAACTTTCGCGCCGATTCGAATTGCTATTCGCGCGTTTTAAATTTTATATCGACTTTTTAAACTAATAGCGAACTCGTGCGCAAAAATAACAAAGATTACGAAACATTACACGCTATTATAGCAGCTGCTACCTCGTTTAAGCTATTATTAAAACAGCTTAACTCGCAAGAACGAAAACATTTAAAACCTTTTATTTATTAAAAAAAGCTATAACGGCACTTATATAACAAAGAGTTTATGAACGGAGCTTTTATAAAGCTAAATAATTTAGAAAAAAGGAATTGCTAAAAAGTGATTCTCGAGAGCGAAGCTAAATTAAAACTTATACCTTTTAAATAAGTATTTATATATAAGATTAACTCGTTTAAAAAGATCGTAAAGTTTAGATCGAAGATTATTATTAAAAGTGACTTTTAAAACGAATCTATTATTTATTTAACTTACGCTGCTATGCTAATAGCTAGATCTTTTAAGATTATAATAGCTATCGCAATCGAATTTAATTTAAAAATAAAACAATTCGACGTCGTCAACGCTTTTATTAACGCTTTAAGATATACGGATAGCGTTTTAATCACGTATTATCTTTTTAACGGTTTTAAGCAAAAAAGTATGCTTATAAAAGTCGATAAAGCTTTATATAAACTTAAAGACTCGCTAGCTTTATAATATTTCGACTTTATAAGCATACTCGACAAATTAAAGCTTATATTACTCGGTAAAGAACCGTGTATTTTTACGAGTCTTAATAAAACGGTCTTTATAACGTTTTACGTAAACGATATTCAAGTTATATATTATCTTTTTAATTTTTTTAAAGCTTAAGAGATTATTAACGGTCTTAATAAAGCATATAAGATCGAAGTAGGCTGCTCTATGGGGCCCCATGGGGCCCCACGGAGTTTTGGGTCCTTCCCACGGGGGAACCCACGGGGGGTACAAAATTCTGCCCCTCCCCATAGGGAAACCCCATAAAGCGTAAGGTTACTCCATAAGGTTTATATATATAAAAATATGCATATGCATAATTACTAATCAAGTTTACTAATCACATTTACTAATCACATTTACTAATCATATTTACTAATTACATTTACTAATCATATTTACTAATCACATTTACTAATCATATTTACTAATTACATTTACTAATTAAAAACTTAAAGTATTAGTCAAATTTACTAGTTATAAAGGCCCAAAGGTTAATAAAAACCCGTTCTTTAGCTTAAGTCTATTAATTACAAAAAGTTGATAAAAACCCGTCCTTTTGTAATTACGTAGAATACGTTCAACTCGATCTCCGCCTTTGGCCCAAGCTCTTGCTTATAAGCATAGTTCAAATAAATCTCGTCTAACTTAAATAGCTCTTTCAACTTTTAGCACTTATTGCTTTACTTAAATTCATTTTCATCCGAGAACTTAAAAGTGAAGCGTTTGTATACTAAAGTGCTATCGATAATAAAAAGGTATAGCATCAATAGCTCTTTCAAGATGCTTTTAGCTTCGGTATAATCGCTATCGAAAAGCTTAAAAGTAAGATCATTTAAAATCAATCGAACTTTAACATCCTTATAAGTTAATTGCTTTCTAATTAAGTTAAAGAAAGAGATAAAGTGATCGAAAAGACAAAAGACCTAAGCGCTCTCTTTTTAAATAAAAAATCAATTAATAATTATAAAATATAAATATTATTACTAACTTTATTAGCACCGTAATACTTAATGCCGAACTCGTCGATAAAACTTTTGCGACCCTTTTATTCGTAATCGAAGCCGATTAGTCTTAAAAATAAAGCGGTATCTTTCCCGTCATAGCAAATAAATATTAAATTAACAACGTTATTATTAGCATAAACGATTACGAAATCCTTATAGCGACCAAGTATCTCGTTAATTAGCTTATTGCTACCGGTGCTAAAAAGGTTGACCTCGACTATAGCGTTATAAAAAAGAAGAATCGATATTATTAAATAAAAAAAATAATTAGCTTAAAGCAAAAAATCAAAAAGCAAAGAATCAAAAAGAAAATAATTACTTAAATTAAATGTGATTATAATTAAATGTTAAGATTGGTTAAGAAGTTGAGTATTAAAGTTAAGAAGTTGAAGTTAAATATTAAAGTTAAGAAGTTAAATATTAAAGTTGAGGTTAAAAAGTTAAGTATTAAAGTTAAAAAGTTAAAGTTAAGTATTAAAGTTAAAGTTGAGAAATTAAGTATTAAAGTTAAGGTTGAAAAATTGAATAAAAAGTAATTGTAATAATAATGAAAAAAAGAAATGGAAAAAGAAAAAGAGCGAGTACTTATATAAAAATAAAAGTATAGCTTAATCGTAATCGAAGCATTGCTTCGATTCATTAAAAGTGAATTATAATATTTAAAACAATAAATCGACGCGGAACAAAAAAAATAACGCGTTTTAAAACAATAAATCGACGCGGAATAAAAAAAATAACGCGTCGTTTAATAATAATCGATGCAATGCTTCGATTTAATAAAAGTGAATTATAATATTTAAAATAATAAATCGACGCAAAACAAAGAAAATAACGCGTCGCTTAATAATAATCGATGCAATGCTTCGATTTAATAAAAGTAAATTATAATATTTAAAATAATAAATCGACGCGGAACAAAGAAAATAACGCATCGCTTAATAATAATCGATACAATGCTTCGATTTAATAAAAATGAATTACAATATTTAAAACACGAACTCGACGCGAAACAAAAAAAGAACGCTTCGCTTAGTAAATCTAATTAATAAATCTGATTAGTAAATCTAATTAATAAATCTGATTAATAAATCTGATTAATAAATCTAATTAATAAATGCTGCACGGAAAAAAACCTTGCATGCTGCACGTCCTTTTGCTATACGTGCTTAGCTCGGCTATAGCTCGGCTATAGCTCGGCTATAATACGTGCTTTACCGTACGTAATCTAATTAATAAATCTGATTAATAAATTTAATTAATAAATTTAATTAATAAATGCTGCACAAAAAGAATTAACGTACTTAAGGCTGCTATACGTAACTTACGTAAGGCTGCTATACGTAACTTACGTAAAGCTGCTATACGTAACCTACGTAAAGCTGCTATACGTAACTTACGTAAAGCTGCTACACTTAACGTACTTAAGGCTATTACACGTAAACTACGTAAGGCTGCTATACGTAACTTACGTAAGGCTGCCACACGTAACTTACGTAAAGCTGCTATACGTAACTTACGTAAAGCTGCTATACGTAATTTACGTAAAGCTGCTATACGTAACCTACGTAAAGCTGCTATACGTAACTTACGTAAAGCTGCTACACTTAACGTATTTAAAGCTGTTACACGTAAACTACGTAAAGCTGCTATACGTAACTTACGTAAGGCTGCCATACTTAACGTACCTAAAGCTGCTATAGCTCGGCTATAGCTCGGCTATAGCACGTGCTTTACCGTACGTAATTTGATTAGTAAATCTAATTAATAAATTTAATTAGTAAATCTAATTAATAAATGCTGCATAAAAAGGATTAACGTACTTAAGGCTGCTATACGTAACTTACGTAAGGCTACCACACGTAACCTACGTAAAGCTGCCATACCTAACGTACTTAAGGCTGCTACACGTAACTTACGTAAAGCTGCTATACGTAACCTACGTAAGGCTGCTATACTTAACGTACCTAAAGCTGCTACACGTAACTTACGTAAAGCTGCTACACGTAACTTACGTAAAGCTACTATACGTAACTTACGTAAAGCTGCTATACGTAACCTACGTAAAGCTGCTATACTTAACGTACTTAAGGCTGCCACACGTAAACTACGTAAGGCTGCTATACGTAACTTACGTAAGGCTGCTACACTTAACGTACTTAAGGCTGCCACACGTAACCTACGTAAAGCTGCTATACGTAACCTACGTAAGGCTGCTATACTTAACGTACTTAAAGCTGCTACACGTAACCTACGTAAAGCTGCCACACTTAACGTACTTAAGGCTGCTACACGTAACCCACGTAAAGCTGCTATACGTAGCGTACGTAAAGCTGCTATACGTAACTTATTCGTAAACTATAATTCACGGGCTATATAGCTTTACGAATAACTTAACTTTATTAAAAAACTTAATAGTTATAAAAAGAATTAGCTTTTTTAAAGTTTAATAAAAATAATACTTATAATTAAAGGAATTACGTGCACTAGCTAATTAAAAGGTTTTATAATTAAATTAAAAGTCCTTTAATTAATATAACATTTTAAGCGAAGCATATTAATTGACCCGTAAATTATAATTCACGAGTGAACTTTTCTTTTAATTACTATTACCGGTATTCTTAGCTAGCTAGCTAAAGTCGATATAGATATATTAATAATAATAAAAAAACTAAAGATATCGATAAAAAAGAATATAATTAATTATTGCAATCAATTGTAAATAAATAAATATAAAAACTTAATAATACAAAAAAAGCAATTTAATAAATAAAATCAAAGTCGTTAATTATAAAACTTAGCAAAAGCGATATTCTTTGCAATTAAACGCTTGATTTTAAAAGAAGCTTCTTTCTTTTTATCTTATATTAATCCTGCTTTATCATCTTCTTTTTCTTCTATTCGTTTACGCTTTAAAGTTGATAATAGATTTATAATTCGTTCGCTTATAAAAGTATTAAATTTAAAATCGTTAAACTTATATATTATAATTAACTTACTTTAATTTTAAATAACGACTAAAAGAGTTTTAAGTTTCGAAATACTAAATTTCGAAGTTTAAGCGGCATTTAAAGTTTTATAAGATAGCGAAGCCGAGTCCGGTATTTTATCAGCTTCCTTTCTACTTATTATCCTTTTATTACTTTGCTTAAAGCTTAATATTTCTTTCGCGTTAAAATAATTTTATTAAGAAATATCATTCGAATCGTTTTAATCGCATAAATTTGCTATCGCTAATATTTAAGTTAAAATTTATATCTAAATAAAAGTGTATATTATATAATATCGTATCTCGTTGCACTTTATTTTTATAATTTATATAGCGTTTAAAGCTAATCGATTCGTTCGTACCGTTCGAATCTAAATTTTCTAAATCGTTTTCGTTTTCTATATTATTAAGAACGTTTTAATCTATATCATTTTAAGTTTGCTTATCGAAAGGTAAATCCGTAGCTATTTTCGATTGATTTACTTTGCTTAGTTTTCTTTATAAAGAATATAATCGATTTGCTACGACTTTGCTTTAAAAAGCGAAAGAATGCGCTTTATATAATCTTATATAATAGTTAATAAATCGATTAATAAATCGATTAATAAATCGATTAATAAATCGATAAAAGGTAAAAATATCGCAAGTAAATTAATTTACTTTTTGAATGCTTTTCGTAATTTAAAGACTTTCTGTATTATAGCTATCGCATTTTAAACGAAACATCTTTATTAATATCTTAAAACCTATTTAAGTTCTCTTTTATTTAATATAATTAATAAATATTTATAAAATCAATATTATTTAAACTTACGTGATTTTCGCACTTTAGCTTTCAATATTATCAACTTAGCTTTTCGTTATTTAAAACTTATTATTCGAAAGTCTTAATCGATCGCAAGATTATCGCAAGCAAAGATATATTTAAAACAAAATAAGCTTTAAAATTAACGATTTTGCTATTTTTAAAACTTTTATACTTTTTATTCGAATTCTTCTTTAAGCTAATCTTTATTTAAATCATTATAATTTATTAAAATCGATTCGAATAAGTGCCGAGCTTTATTTAAGCGAGTATTATACATTTTAAAATATAAAGCAGTTATTTCTTTTGCAATTATTAATAGCGATAAATTGCCGCGACGATAATCGCAAATATCTTTTGCAATATTAAATACCTTTTTTACGCAAATATTAATTAAAAAGATGCATAGAAAATCTTTAGCTATTCGAGCTAGATCAAAGTACCGAAGCTTAAGGTTTCGCTAAGAAATTAAAATCTTTCGTCCGTCGACCGTTAAACTCAATTAATAAAAATTAATAAAATTAAAGTTTTAAATTAAAATTTCAAACTTACGAGTTAAAAAATAATTATATACTTCCGACGACTCGTGATCTATATCTTCGAAAGAAGCTTATAAAAAAGAACTTAATATTAATTTGCCGCGGAGTAATAAAGCGGCTATCGATTAACGATCGATTGCTTTAATATTATTAATACGTTAAGCTATAAATATTAAAGACTTATAATATTCGTTAAAAAGCTTTTCGAATCTCGCTTAATATATTGCAGACTAATCTTTACTTTCGTAAAGCTAAGAAAAATTTAAGTCGAAAGTCCTTAGCTTAATAGCAAAATATAAAATTATCGCAAAAGCAAAAATATCTTTTAACGGCTTTTGCGTTTTCTTATAATACTTATTTAATTTCTCGATAGCATTGATAACGCTTTCTTTTAATTGCAAGATTTATTTAAAATTATTGCGATCTTCTTCCGAAATCTTTATATATTTAAACTTTAATCGTGCTTATGCTTTATTTAAACGTTCGAATATTTTATTAAATATTAAAAATCCGTATTAAATAATAAAATTAAGCTTTTCATTTAAATGCATAATTAAAAAGTAAAACGGTTGAAAGATATCGATTAACTATAAGATTTGCTTTTATTAAGTATCAAATAATTTGAAAATACTTATCTTATCGATTTTTATATAATATTTTTAAATAATATCTTTAAGAGTTATAAATCGATTAAGCATATAAAATATAAAATCTTATTTTATAATAATATCTAAAATAAGCTTTAAGCTTTTCGTTAAAAGATGCTTTAAATCGTCGATAAAAGCTTTTATCGTTTTATTAAATCGCGATTTTCGAAGTTAGCTAGCCGTAATACATTTAATAAACTTTCGAACTTAAGTACGTTAATTAATAATTAATAAAATAATTAATAAATATTTTTTTTTAAAAAAAAAAACTTATAATCGCAAGTATATATATAATCTTTCGTTTATCGCGTCTTCTTGCTCCTTTTAGCTCGTTTATATTAAAATCTTTTTCTTAATGCTTTTTTAAGCTTTCGTTCGTTAACGATAATCGCGGTCCGAGCAACGCTTTAAAAGATAATTGCAAGACGTAAGCTATATACGAAACGTATAAAATCTCTTAGCTTATAAAAAGCTTTTTCTTAAATGCATTTTCGACGCATTTAAGCAACTCTTTTATTATTATATTATTCGAAAATGCGTTATCCGTTGTAATCGCGATTATCTTTTTTATTAAGCTTAATTTAATAAAGCGTTCGTAAATAATTCTTATTAATTCTTTTCTTATATAATTAAACTTAACGTATATAAATCTAAGCATAAGCTAAATCATATGCTAATCTTTTATAATTGCAATTCCGATTATGCATATAAAAGAATAGCGCTTAATACTAAACCAATAATCTAGTAAAATGCTAAGTTTTTAATTAGCTAGTAAATTGTCTAATAAATAACGATCAATTTCTAGAATCTTATCGTCGAGGTTTCGCTTAATAATTAAAGCATTAAAAAGCTTAAAATATAAGTTTTATAATTCGCAAAAAGATTTCTAATCCGGATTATTAACTATTCGAAACGAGCTTCGCGTAAATAATATAATATCTAAAACACCTTTTCGAAATGCTAATTTTAAGTCTTAATACGAAAGCGTTTTTCGTAATAAATATATTTATTTGATATTAGTTTTATTATTTATTAATTAGATTTATTAATCCGATTTATTAATCAGATTTATTAATCAAATTTACTAATCAGATTTATTAATTAGATTTATTAATCAAATTTATTAATCAAATTTATTAATTAAATTTACTAATTAGATTTATTAATCAGATTTATTAGATTTATTAATCGAATTTATAAATAAAAACAAACGTATTAAATTGCGTTAAAGAAATTTAAATCTTAATTGAGTTTGCCGAAGCTTTTGTTTTAGCCCACTTACGACGCGTTTGCAAACGTCCGTTTTTTAATAATCGGCTAATGCTTTCGTTCTAAAAGCTTTTAGCTTCGGATGCTTTAAAGCTCGATCGCATTTTTTATAGCATACTATAAGCTCTTTTATTGATTTCTTAGCTGCTTAAACGAATCTAATCTATATAAAAAAAGTTTTCTTTTTATTTCAATCGATTCGCAAAGGATTTTAATTAGCCTTTTGTTATTAAAAATACTATAAGGTCTATGATTACTAAGTATTAAAAGTCTTAATCTTTTCAACGTTCTAAATATAATATTAATTAAAACATCTAATAGTTGCTAATAGTATTAAGCTAAAGAAATTAATTATAAAGCTTTCGAACTCTTGACTTTGAAATAAATCGGTATCTTCGTAAGTATTTAAAGTAATTTAAGATAAAAACGAATTAATAGCTTAAGAAGATATATTTAGATTCTAGCGAATTTGCTATTAAATTATTGATTTAAACTTATATATTAACGTCTTATATACTTAAATATTATATAATATTATTTTATAATTTAAATATATTTTATTAAGTTAGTTTATTTTTAAAAAAGGTTTTGCTTACGCTTAATTTTTTTTAAGCAGTATTCTTGCGAGCGTTAAGTTTTAACTAACGGTTTTTTTTTTTATCTTTTCATTTTTTTTTATTTCCTTTTTATTAAAGCTTAATTATAATTATATCTTTTAACGCTTTTAAGCTCTTTTTACTTAAGTTGATTATTACGAATAACCTTTTTATATATAAACTTTAATATCGGTATATTTATATCGACTTTAGCTAGCTAATAGTATTTAAAGGAGTTCACGGGCCACTTAATATGCTTCGCTTAGCATATCATACTAATTAAAGGACCCTTAACTTAACTAATAACTTTATTAGTTAGCTAATGCGCGTGATTCCTTTTAATTATATAAAAGGAATCAGCTCTTTTAAATCTTAAAAAGCAATTAGAATTTAAATACTTTTATAACCGAGTGTTTTGCAATTGCAAGTACTTTAACGACCGTTACGAAGTTATAAATATATTTTTTAATCGCTTAAAAAGAATCTAATATTTAGTTTTTTTTAACTTTTACTTTCGATAATTATTAATTTTAAATTCAAATAATGATTTTATAATCTTCTTAAGCTTTATATGATCCTTTCGCTTTTTTATAAATTCTTTAAATAATCGCTTAAAGTCGTTATAACAAGTACTTACTTAAATTTATTAAAGTTTAATTAGTATATTAAGATAAAGTGCTTATAAAAATCTTAATTTAAATATAATCTTTGCAGCTTTCTTTTCGGCTGTTATTATACGGTAAATAAAATTAATATAATCTAATAAATATTAAAAATAAAAGCATTTAATTAAAAATTTATTATATAAAACGATAAAATACTTTATAATCGTATTAGCTTATAATTATATCTATAAGCTCGAATATCTATTATAACTGAAAAATAAATAAAAGAAATTCATATTTTAATAGACGCTTGCCGATTTATTTATAAGTGCCGTTTTATTATCTATATATTAATCAAGTTATTAATTTATTAAGGATTGCAAACTAATTAAACTCGATTTTTACCGAAGTAAATAATAAAATTTATTATTCTCTTTTTATTAGACGAACGAACGGTCGAAACGTTCGGTGTGCAATAGAAATGCTAAACGAAAAAGAGCGTAATCGTAGCTAGTTAATTAGAATAGACGAATATCGAGTTAAGCGATTTTTAAATAACGGCTATAAAATTAAGCTATCTATTAAATAAATCAATAAAAACGAATATAACGACGGATATTATAGAATTAGTATTATTAACGAGCAAAAGACTTTTTATATACAAAAGAAAGGTATCGTAAAAAAAGAAGGTAATAAATTCGATAGCTTGCGAAAGCCTCTTGCATTTTATTATTATAAATTAATAGATGAGTTTATATAGATAGTTTTAAAATCGTTATTATATTAAATAAAATATATATATAATTAACTTTAAATATAATTTATAAATATAAATATTAAAATAATTTATTAATATATTTATATCGATTTTAAATACAGCAAGTCGATTAATTCTTTTGATTTAAAACTTTAAAATGTAACGACCTTAAGCGATTACTTAAAAAAACTTACGAAAGCGCGAAGGTTTATATAAAAGCTTAAGAGAATTTTAAAGTAATAATTTAAAATCAACAATTACCGAGTGTAAAGGTCGAAAGTAGCTAAAGTTTATATATACGAAAGTAAAAGCGCTAAAGACTCGTGAACTATAGTTTATAAATCAAAAGCGAAAAATAAAAGAATACGAAAAATACGAAAGAAAAAAAAAGGAAAGTAGCTTAGCGCATATAAAATGCGTTTAAAAGACTTAGCGTATCGTTATATAAAAAACCGACGATTAGTAAATGTGATTAGTAAATATGATTAGTAAATATGATTAATAAATATAATTAATAAATATAATTAGTAAATATGATTAATAAATATAATTAGTAAATATAATAAGTAAATATAATTAATAAGTATTATTAATAAATATAATTAATAAATAAAATAAATAAAAGTATTTTTATAAAATATAAAATTTATAATTAATCGTGAATTCTATTTTATATAAACTTAAGCATTAAGTTTAAAAATAATCTCAATTCCGTATCGCTATCCTTAACGCCGTAAAACAACTCCGGAGCTAGCTCGTTCTTTTTCCAAATCAATTGCATAACGCGTTGAAATAAAATAAAATCGCAATTAGCTTTTTCAAATTTAATATTCTTTTCGAATCTTTTCATATTCTATTAAGCGGCTAAACTCGGCAATTCGTATTTAATCTTATCGGTATTTGCTTTAATTTTAGCTCGCTAATACTTCTTTTTATTAAAGGAAAAGTAGACGTAAAAAAGCTTGATTAAATAAAGACTAAAAGTTATAATATTAATTTAATTAATTAAAAGCATAATAAAATGAATTCTTATTTAATTCGTTTTGAAACCGTGCTTGCTAAATCTTAAGCTATCAATTTAAAGAAAGCTTCTTCACTCTTTAAATTAGCAGCTCGGCATTTTATTAATAAAGACCGCGCTACACTTTGCTAATAGCGACGAAATTGCTAAACGATTATTATATAACGTGATTTTATATTATTAATAAAATATAAATATTTAAATGAAATAAAAGCTTACTTATACGTGCTAACGTACTAATTGCCGAATAATCTTTTTTATCTTTTTATCGGTAATCGAAACGTATTTATCGCGAAGTATATTACTATTTTCTTTTTCGTCTTTTCGTAAATTAAATTCTTTATAAACCTTTTCGTTTAAATTGAATGCTTTATCAACTTAATCGCTATTTAAGTATTTTCTATTATTGAATCTAGTTGTAAAAGAAGCGGCTTGCATAGCAAGATTATCCGCGTAAATTCTTCGATTCTTTTTAAAATCGATTAGTAAATTGCTTAATAAATCAAAGAAAAGAAAAAGTACCGTTTATCTATAAGATTCTTTCGCATTTCGATCTATCGAGTTTTCCTTTTAGCTTTTAATACTTAAGAATATTTTAAGGTTTGTTTTTAAATTGCAAAAAGCTAATTAACGGCCGCTTAATCTCGTCCTTTAGCTTTTCGAAGCTTATCTGCTTAAAGATCTTGTTTTAGCTTTGCTATACGAGCATTAGCTCTTATCGTATAAAGATTAGTTGATAATTAGCTTCTCTTTAGCTTTCTTTTTTAAAAAAAATTAATAAATTAATAAAAGTTAAAATATTACGTAAAAAAGATATTTACTTTGCGCTTGCCAAGGTTTCTTAATACTAGATTGCTTGCCGCTACGATTGCCGTCGTATCGGCCGCATTCTAAAAAAAACGTTTTTGATTAATAAATAAATTAATAAATAAAAAAATGATTCTTATTATAGATTTTTCAATCTTTTCTATCAAATCAAGTTGATCTATATTTGCAATAATACTTTCTATCGAATCAAGCTAATAAGCGGCCATATTAAATAATATTATAAAAAAGCTAAACGTTAAAAGTAATTGTTTAAAGTAAAATCAAAAGTAATAAAATAAAAGTATTAAAATTAAAAGTAAACTCGTACATTTTATTTTTAAAACATCTTAGCGCAGCCGCTAATAAATTCACGAAGTAATAAAGCAGCCGCAGCTAAGATAAAGCGGCCGCAGCTAAAATAAAGCGGCCGCCTTGCGCAATTTTTACTTTACAAAGTAAAGTTTGATTTCTTTTTACTATTACTTAATAATCAATTACAACTATCGCTTTTCTATTTGCTACGCTTTTAAATATAACGCTATTCATTGCTTTATAAAGTCGTCTTTTTCTTATTTAAAATTATCAACTTATTAATCGTAAACTAAATTATCGCGATTAAGTCTTTTTATTAATACTTTTAAATAGCCTCTTTACCAAACGAACCTTTGCTTTCGAACCGACCTTTTTTTATTAATATACTAAGCATTACAGCTAAAAAAGATAACGCAAGCTAAAATAAGTTAATTAATAAAGCAATTAAAAATCAAGCGATCAAAAATCAAGCGGTTAAAAGTCAAGCGGCTAAAAGTCAAGCGGCTAAAGGTCAAGCAAATAAAAACGAAGCATAAAAAGATAAAGCAGATACAATACGCAGCGAAAACGTAGAAAAAGAAAACTTAAATTTGCAAAGTAAATAAAATAAGTTTATATTTAATTAATCGAAGTATTATTAATACTTTTTTAATTACTTTGCTTAGCGCAAATCTTTATCTTTAGTTTAGCAAAGCTCAATTAGCTACGGATACGCCAAACCTTACTTTTACTAAGCGCCGCGCTATTATAACTCGATAGCTATCCGATTAGTATTTAATTAATAAATTAATTAGTAAATCAATTGCAAATAGCTAATAAGCATTTATAAAAATTCTTAACCTTACTTTTGCTAAGCGCCGCGCTACTATAACTCGATAGCTATTCGGTTAGTATTTAATTAGTAAATTGATTAATAAATCAATTGCAAATAGCTAACAAGCATTTATAAAAATTCTTAAAACCTCGCGCGGTATTGCAAGTCTATAACAAAAAACCGATTTATCTTCGTCCTTTTTTCGCTGAATTTCTTAAGGTCAAGCTAATAAGTATTAATTACTTTATTAATTAATAATTGCTAATTTCTATCATTTTAAATAACGCTTTTTAAATATTAACAAACTCTCGCGCAAATATAAACTAGCACTTATTATCTTTTAAACTTCGATCCGATAATATTTTTAACTTATAATTAATAAATATTTACTAATCAAATTTTTTTTTAACAAACGCAATTAAATTTACTTCGGCTATTTAATCCGAAATAAACAAAAGCATCGTTTTTAATAATACTAGCATAAGTACTAATAGCTTTTAATAAGTTTAATCTTTTTAAACCTTTTTCTTTCGTTCGTTAATTGTTTTAAAACTGCTTTAAAAGCAATATAATAATCGACGAGCCAAGCGAGTGCATTAGCTCAGCTTTAAAACGAAAATCCGTTTTACGACTTAAGTGCTAAAAACAATTCTTTTATAGCTGCTAAACCTTTTTCTGCTTTTATTAATAATCGCATTAAAAAAGCTTTCGCGCAAAAAGCTTTTAAAAAGTCTCTTACTATCCCGGGCCTAATTATAGCTACAAAAACCGCGATAAAGACGATGCTTTATAATAATACAAATAAAAAAGAACAAAGCAATAATAAAGAAAACTCAAGTGAAAATGATATTCTTTTCTCTTAATACAAAAAAGCTAAAAAATCACTTTCGATAGTTAAAGCTGCTCGCTCCGTTTTATTAGCTAGTAAATCACTTTCGGCAATTAAAACTTCTTTTCGTCAAAAATTTAAAAAAAGCAAGTATCTTAAAAAGTCTGCAATTATTACGAAAAAAAGAAATTTAAGCTAACGAAAGCGCCGTCGCTATAAGCTAAGAAATAAGTTTAATTAATTAATAAATTGATTTTCAAGTATAATTACTAATTTATATAGCTATTGCGTTAAAAAAGATTCGACGATATCAAAAAAGCACCGAGCTTCTTATCAAAAAGACTCTTTTCTAGCGTTTTATTCGAGAGATCACTTACGATTTTAAACAAGACTTTAAATTTCAAAGCGGTGCTTTAAAATGTTTATAAGAAGCTTCAAAAGCATTCTTCGTAAAAGAGTTTAAAAGTAAATATTTATATATTTATTTACTAATCGATTTATTAATCGATTTACTAATCGATTTATTAATCATTTTTAATAACGAACTTATATACTATTTACGCTAAACGAATAACGATTCAAAACAAAGATATAACGTTAATTAAGAAATTGCGAGAAATCATAACTAAAAGTTTTATTTAATAATTTTAATTTATTATAATATAATGCAATATAATTATAAAGTATAACATATGTGATTAATAAATATAATAAATAAATATAATGATTAAGTAAAATTAATAAATATTCGTAAATTTGTTTTATTTTTAACGGCTTTACATATATTATTTTTAGCTGTCTTATTTTAAACCTATAAGGTTTCCTTATCCTCCGTAAAGAATTTGACTTAAAAAAATCCTCCTTATAAGGTTTTAAAAAAAAAGTCCCTTATCGGCCAAGACCTTATAGGGGGAATGGGGAGGAAAACCCCATGGGGCCCCCACCCTATGGAGCAGCCTAGATCGAAGCGATAAAAAATATTAAATAGTTTCTTAATATAAAAGTCGTCCGCGACTATTAGCGAAGAACGCTAACGCTTATATACGACGCTTATATTAAAAAAATAGCTAAGAAATTCGAACTTATAAACGGACGCTGCCTAGCAACTTTATTATCGTTTTATAATTTAATTAAAAATAAAAAGATAGCTTCGCGAAAGCAAGTGAAAGAGTATTAAAAAAAGATTAGATCCGTGCTATATATAACGATTATGCTACGCTTAAATATAGCTTTTGCAGCCTCTCAACTCTCTTACTTTAATATTAATTTAAGCGCGGAGTACTTCCGAGCTATAAACTAATGTTTGCGATATTTATTTAGCTCGCGCTTTAAAAGTATTTAATATAACTAGTTTAGCAAGTCGAAGCTAGTAATAGCCTTTAACGCTTTTTACGCCGATAACGAAAAGACGAAGCGATTTTCTTAAAAGTATATTATGTTTTTATTCGAAGGTGCGATCTTTTAAAAAGCTTTAAAGCAAGATATAATTACTATATTATTTATTAAAGCGGAGCTTCTTAGCATAGCCTTTATAATAAAAAAGACTATAACGCTCTAACGATTTTTTAAAAAGCTGCACCTTCGATTTACGGCGCTTTAAGTAATTTATTATAATAATTAATAAACTATTAAGCTTATAATTAATAAAAAGGAGCGTATCTTTACTAAGCTTCGCTACGTCGATATTTATAATATATAGCTGCGCTAAAAGCATTTTAAAAAAAGCTTTCAAGTTTAATATCTCTTTATTAATATGATGCACGCTAATAATCTTATAAAAAACTTGACTCGATAAAAGTTTAAAAGCTTTATCAAGCTTTTAAATTTATAAGACGCTCGCGCGTTTATCGAAAAGCTTTAATAGCATATATATACTATTTACTTATTTTATTTCATTTGTTTTTGCGCGTAATTCAAATTAAAAAACATTTATTTAGCTATTTTAGCCGTTATTTTATCTTATTTTATACGCTTTCTACTCTTCGCTTTTTATAATAAAAGATTAACCAAAGCTCTTAGCAATCTTTTTACTTTAGCTCGGCGCTTCGCAAAAGTTATAGCAACGGCGAGCGCCGTCGCAAGAGCGGCAAGCGCAATAATTAGCGCAAGAAGAGCGACGACGATAAGTGCGACGGGAGCGACGAAAGCGACGAAAGCGATAAGGGCGGCTAGCGCAAGCGCAAGCGCAAAAGCTGCTATAGCAGCAGATTAAAGCTTTTGCATAAAGTCTAAAAAGAAGTTCTAGTTAAAAGTAGCTACTTAAATTAAATTATTTCGAAAGTCAAAAAGCTTGATTTACGAAAAAGTGATATGCTCGAAGCGCTTTTTATCGCCGGAGCACGACTCGCTATTATAAGACTATTTAATCTAACGGGGGCCATATTTAAATTAAAAGTCTTAAAAGCAAAAGTAAAACTTGCAAAGCTATTAAAATTATTTTTAAAACCTTTATTTTTACTCGCAAGACCGCTCGGACTATTAGCAACGCTTTTTAAAAAGGCAGCATTTAAAGCGAGCTGTTATCGCATAGCATCTCGAAAACTTTAGCGAACTCTTTATATAGCACTATTATTTTTAGCGCTTACGAAGTTTTCGAAAGCGATATTAATAGCGGCAAAAGCAGCGGTGCAATTGCTATAGCTACCCTTAGTACATCGGAAATAGCGAATAACGCTCGTATCGCAATTATAATAGTCTTTATTAGATCTCGATATGATTTTATTATTAATGCATTTAATACATTTTAATACTTTAACGATCGTTAATATAAGTAAGCGCTTAATAAAAAAGTCTAAAAGAAAAAGCAAAGGTTCGGAGGTAAAAGTGCGAAGTATAACTACCGCTATAGCTGCAGCAATAGCAATAGCTAAAGCAGATAAAAGATTTTTTTAATAATTAGCATAAAAATATTAATCTATTAAAAGCACTTACTTTTAAGCGGCTTCGGCCGCGCTTAATTTTATTAAACAGAGTTACTTGCTTAAAAAGCATTATATAAATAGATAAAAGTTAAGTGTTTATTATAATAAAAAAGAACGCGCTCTTACTTATATAGCAACGCGATAAAGACGGCGCTAAAGACTTTCGCTACGTAATAAGACCGAGTTAAAAAGAAATTGCATTCTTGATTAACACTTAATTAATAATGATAACCGCTATTTATTTGTTTTAAATTGCGATAATAATCTTTTTTATTTATATCGAATTTAAAAAGCTTAATCACTTATTTTTTTTCTTTTTTTTTCTTTTTTGTTTGCTTGCAGCTTAGCAGCTACTTTGCTGACTTAAAAGGTATATTGTGCGGAACAAGCATAGTTTTACTTAAGCTATATATGACATATTATATAACCTCGCTTAGTAGCGCCCTTGGCACACTAGAGCTCTTAAGTACATGTACATAAATTCTAACGAGCTTTTTAAATAAAATATACTAAGCTTCATTCAATCCACAGAATCTCTTCTTGATCTTAGTGCCAGTAAGCACTACAAATCTTTTATCAATTTAATCGCTATTTAAGTATTTTTTATTATTAAATCTAATTGCAAAAGAAGCGGCTTGCGTAATAAGATTATCCGCGTAAATGCTTCGCTTTTTTTCAAAATCGGTTAATAAATTGCTTAGTAAATTAAAGAAAAGAAAAAGTACCGTTTATTTATAAGATTTTTTTGCATTTCGGCTTATCGAGTTTTCTTTTTAGCTTTTAATGCTTAAAAATGTTTTTTTAAGGTTTTCTTTTAAATTGCAAAAAGCTGATTAACGGCCGCTTGATTTCGTCTTTTAACTTTTCGAAGCTTATTTGCTTAAAGATTTTGTTTTAGCTTTATTATACGAGCATTAGCCTTTATCGTATAAGGATTTGTTAATAATTGGCCTTTTTTTAACTTTCTTTTTTAAAAAAAATTAATAAATTAATAAAAGTTAAAATATTACGTAAAATAAATATTTACTTTGCGCTTATTAGAGTTTTTTAATACCGGATTGCTTGCCGCTACGATTGCCGTCGTATTAGTTGTATCTTACGAAAAACGATTTTAATTAATAAATAAATTAGTAAATAAAAAGATGATTTTTATTATAGATTTTTTAATCTTTTTTATTAAAGTAAATTGATTTGTATTTGCAATAATACTTTTTATCGAATCAAATCAATAAGCGGCTATATTAAATAGTATTATAAACAAGCTAAACGTTAAAAGTAATTATTTATAATAAAATTAAAAATAGTAAAATAAAAGTGTATTATTCAAAGTAAACTCGTATATTTTATTTTGAAAATATTTTAGCGCGGCCGCTAGTGAATTCACGAGATAATAAAGCAGCCGCAGCTAAAATAAAGCGGCCGCAATTAAAATAAAGCGGCCGCTTCGCGTAATTTTTATTTTATAAAATAAAATTTGATTTCTTTTTATTATTATTTATTAATCAATTATAATTATCGCTTTCTGTAGTGCTTACCAGCATTAAGATCAGGAAGAGATTTTGTAGATTGAATAAAGCTTAGTATATTCTATTTAAGAAGCTCGTCAAGATCTATATATATATATTTAAGAGCTTTAGTATGCTAAGGGCGCTATTAAGCGAGGTCACATGATATATTATATATAGCTTGGGTAGAATTATGCTTGTTTCGCATAACACACTTTTTAAGTCAGCAGCGTAACTGCTGAGTTGCAAGCAAACAAAAAAGAAAAAAAATAAATGATTAAGCTTTTTAAACTCGATGTAAACAAAAGAGATTATCATCGCAGTCTAAACAAACAAATAGCGGTTGTTATTATTGATTAAGTGTTAATTAAGAATGCAATTCTTTTTTAAGTCGGTTTTATTACGTAGCGGAAGTTTTTAACGCCGTCTTTATCGCGTTGCTATATAAGTAAAAGCGCGTTCTTTTCTATTATAATAAACACTTAACTTTTATTTATCTATATAATGCTTTTTAAGCAAGTAACTCAATTTAATAGAATCGTTAAGCGCGGCCGAAGCCGTTTAAGAGTAAGTGCTTTTAATAGATTAATATATCTATACTAATTATTAAAAGAATCTTTTCTTTACTTTAGCTATTGCTGCTATTATAGCTGCGGCGGCTGCGGCGGCTATATTACGCACTTTTACTTTCGAAGCTTCGCTTTTTCTTTTAGACCTTTTTATTAAGCGCTTGCTTATGCTAACGACCGTTAAGGTTTTAAAGTGCATCAAGTGCATTAATAATAAGATTATATCGAGGTTTAATAAAAACTGTTATAATTGCGATACGAGCGTCATTCGCTGTTTTCGGTGTATTAAAAGTAGCTATAGCAATTGCACCGTTGCTTTTGCCGTTGCTAACACCGCTTTCGATAACTTCGTAAGCGTTAAAAACAATAGTATTATATAAAGAGTTCGCTAAAGTCTTCGAAATGCTATGCGATAATAGCTCGCTTTAAATGCTGCCTTTTTAAGAAGTGCTATTAATAATCCGAGCGGTTTAACGAGTAGAAGTAAAGGTTTTAAAAGTAGTCTCGGTAGCTTTATAAGTTTTGCTTTTGCTTTTAAGACTTTTAATTTGAATATAGCTTTTATTAAATTGAATAGTCTTATAGCAACGAACTATAATCCGGTGACGCGGAGCGCTTCGAGTATATCACTTCTTCGTAAATCAAGCTCTTTGACTTACGAAATGATTTAATTTAAATAGCTTTTTTTAATTAAAACTTCTTTTCGGACTTTATACAAAAGCTTTAATCTGCTGCTATAGCAGCCTTTACGCTTGCGCTAGCCGCTTTTATTGCTTTCGTCGCTTTCGCTGCTCTCGTCGCTTTCGCAATTACCGTCGCTTCCGTCGCACTTATTATCGTCGCTTTTTTTACGCTAATCGTTGCGCTTGCCGCTTTCGCGGCGGCGCTCGCCGTTATTATAACTCTTACGAAGCGCCGAGCTAAAGTGAAAAGATTGCTAAGAGCTTTGGTCGATTTTTTATTATAAAAAGCGAAAGGTAAAAGCGTATAAGATAAGATAAAATAACGATTAAGATTATTAAATAAATGTTTTCTTTTAAATCATATACAAATGAAAAAAAATAAAATATAATAAGTGAATAGCATATGCGTGCTATTAAAGCTTTTCGATTAACGCGCGAGCGTCTTGTAAATTTAAGAGCTTAATAAAGCTCTTAAACTTTTATCGAGTCAAGTTCTTTATAAAACCGTTAACGTATATCTTTTTAATAAAAAGATATTAAACTTAAAAGCTCTTTTTAAAGTGCTTTTAGCGTAGCTATATATTATGAATATCGACGTAGCGAAGCTTAGTAAAGATACGCTTTTTTTTACTAGCTATAAGCTTAATTATTTATTAATTATTATAATAAACTATTTAAAGCGCTGTAAAACGAAGGTGCAGCTCTTTAAAAAACCGTTAGAACGCTATAATCTCTTTTATTATAAAGGCTATGCTAAGAAGCTCCGCTTTAATAAATGATATAATAATTATATCTTGCTTTAAAGCTTTTTAAAAGATCGCACTTTTAAATAAAAACATAATGTACTTTTAAGAAGATCGCTTTGTCTTTTCGTTATCGGCGTAAGAAGCGTTAAAAGCTATTATTAGCTTTGATTTGCTAAACTGGCTGTATTGAATACTTTTAAAGCGCGAGTTAAATAGATATCGCAAATACTAATTTATAGCTCGGAAGTGCTCCGCGTTTAAATTAATGCTAAAGTAAAAGAATTAAGAAGCTGCAAAAGCTATATCTAAGCGTAATATAATCGTTGTATATAGCACGGATCTAACCTTCTTTTAATACTTTTTTATTTGCTTCCGCGAAGCTATCTTTTTATTCTTGATTAAATTATAAAATAGTAATAGAGTTGCTAAGTAGCGTCCGTCCGTGAGTTCGAATTTCTTAATTATTTTTTTAATATAAGCGTCGTATATAAGCGTTAGCGTTCCTCGCTAATAGTCTCGAGCGATTCTTATATTAAAAAACTATTTAATATCTTTTATCGCTTCGATCTTATACGCTTTATTAAAACCGTTAATAATCTCTTACGCTTTAAAAAGATTAAAGTGATAATATATAAGTTGAATATCGTTTACGTAAAACGCTATAAAAACCGTTTTGTTTAGATTCGTAAAAATACATAGTTCTTTACCGAATAATATAAGCTTTAATTTATCGAGTATGCTTATAAAGTCGAAATATTATAGAGTTAGCGAGTCTTTAAGTTTATATAAAGCTTTATCGACTTTTACGAGCATACTTTTTTGTTTAAAACCGTTAAAAAGATAACACGTAATTAAAACGCTGTCCGTATGTCTTATAGCGTTAATAAAAGCGTTAACGATATCGAATTGTTTTACTTTTAAATCAAATTCGGCTGTTATAGCTATTATAATCTTAAAAGATCTAGTTATTAGCGTAACCGCGTAAGTTAAATAGATAATAGATTCGTCTTAAAAGTCACTTTTAATAACAATCTTCGATTTAAACTTTATAATCTCTTCGGACGAGCTAATCTTATATATAAACACTTATTTAAAAAGTATAAGTTTTGATTTAGCTTCGCTTTCGAGAATCACTTTTTAACAATTCTTTTTCTTTAAATTATTCAGCTTTATAAAAGCTTCGTCCTTGAACTTTTTGCCGTATAAATATCGTTATAGCTCTTTTTAATAAATAAAAGGTTTTAAATGTTTTCGTTCTTGCGGGTTAAGCTGTTCTAGTAATAGCTTAAACGAAATAGCAGCTGCTATAACAGCGTGCAATGTTTCGTAATCTTTATTATCTTCGCGCACGAGTTCGCTATTAGCTTAAAAAGTCGATATAAAATTTAAAACGCGCGAATAGCGGTTCGAATCGGCGCGAAAGTTATTTAAAAAAAGCTTATTAATACTTGCGTATATCCTCGCGCGTTTTCTAGTACGGCTACTAATAAGTGAGTGCTTTTTATTAAAGTCGGAATTTTATTTAAAGTATTTATAATTTAATTTCTTATTATTAATGCTCGCTTTAAAAGGGTTTAAAAGCTTTTCTTTAATTGTTCGGTTTAAATCTCCGCCGGTTGTTAACGTAAAAGCTTTCGTTAGTCGGCTTATAGCTTAGCTCTTCGAGCCTTAGCTTTAAATAACAACTTAAAAGTATAATATACGCGCTCTTTTATTAAAGCTAAGTTTTTACTCGTTTACGATGCTCTTTTTTGCTTTTAATAGTCTTGAAACACCTTCGCCCTTGCTTTTAGCTAAAGAGCTAACGAAACGTTTAACGGTATAGTTCGAATCGTTAAGATCTATTAGATCGTCTCGTAAAGCAATTGCTTTTAATATAAACGTATTTATAAAGTCTTTAATTAAAGTTAAAGCTTTTAACGTTTATGCATCGCTCGGATTAAATAAAGTCGCATTCTTTAAGCTTTAATTAAATCTTTTTAAATCAACTTTTATAAGGTCTGACGGCTAGTCACCTTTTATATTAATTGCATTCGTCTTCTTTAAGCGATATTTTATAACGTTCTTTATATTAAACAAAGCGTCCTTTGTTTAATTAAAGTTTTTAATATCTTTTAATTTAATAACGATGCTTTTGATCTCGCTAATCAATTAGCCGACCGATTTTTTCTCGTTTTTAAAATAGAATTAAGTCTTATCGAACGTTACGTTGCGTATGACAATCATTTTATAAAGCATAAAAATATAAACTTTGTATATATTAAAAGCTATATATTTAATTAAGTAGCTTATATGTTTTTTTAGTTTGACTTTAAAAGCTTTTTTATTGCGAAAAGCTTTTCGATCTTTAATTATTAAGTACGCACGAGCGCTATACGCAATCAAACCGCTACAATCTAGTCTTAAGTCGGTGTCGATCTATATAAGAATCGCTAGATCGTATTATTTAAAATATTATTTAAACTAAAATTATAATACTTTATTCGAACTCTTTATAAAGCTTTTCGCTCTCGGTATTATGTTATAAAAGTAAATAGCGGCTAGTATAGTTTCAAGCTAAAGCTTTTTTAAAAGCTTTACTTTTACTTTTATTTTAATAAACTGTTTTATCACTTTTTTTTTAGCTCTTTCGGCTTTTCTATTAAGTTCGTAATTAAAAGATAATAAAAGCTTTAACTCGATCTTAACTTCTTTCGCTTATCTTTAATATTTAATAAAGCCGATAACGTTAATTGCGATTATCGAAAAATCGTTATCATAACGTATAATAGTTATTAAAAGATTGTATTTACGTTTCGTTTATACTTTAAATTCCTTTAGCACTTTTATAACCGTTAATTGCAACTTATCTTTTAATATAAAGCCGAATAGCTTTTTATTATATTTATTTTTAATTATTAACAACTATTTGCTTTCGTTAAAACCGTTAAAAAAGTCGAATAGATCTTAAGCGATCTTATAAAATAGCTTAATTGCTTTATTGTTTAACGTACGGCGAGATATAACTTATTAAGCGTACGTAATAGTATATGCTTTATATTCAACTTTAATAATTCTTTTAAGTCTCACCTTTTTAATATTATAAGTTAGCGCTTCGAGCGCTTTTTTGCTTAAATAACTTGTTCGTAAATGCTAAAGTACCGATGAATCCTCTTTTAAAGCTCGAAAGACATTGCTTTTTTAAAATTTATAACGTGTTTGCAAGCGCTTTTAAGTTGTAAAGAATATTATTAAGCAAAAAGAATTACGAATCAATTAAAGCAAAGAATAATTAAATAGCTTGTATTTAAAAAACGTAAAGTTGAACTTCTTTTTTAACTTTCTTAATACGACGCTTTTTTTAATTTCTCCGTAGCAGAGAGTTGCGTTATATCTCGAGTATTATACGCTAGCTTTGCTTAAAAGAGCTTTCGAGATAATATTTATATTAAACTTTTTAACGATAACGACGTTTTTCAACTTTAAATCTTTCGTTTTAATTTTATTTAATTCGTTTAAAGCTTTCTTAAAGACTTTAGTACTTCGCTCGACGATTAAAAGACTACTCGTTTTAGCTTCGATAAAGTCGGTTAAGCGAAAGCGTTGAATTAACTTTAGCTTTAAAAGATTCTTATCGTTAATAAAATAAATAGCGCCGCAATTATCGAGAAAAGTGCTATTAAATAGCTAATACTTATTATCAGCCGTATTATAAAAACCGTTAAAAGCAAGATTATCGAGCGTATTAAAGAGCTCGGGATCGATAATAGTTATTAACACTTTTTTAAAGTATTTTAATTTATCGCTATCATTCGATTGCTTTTCTTTGCTTTTTAAAACGATCTTATCGACTTAAATCTATATTTAACTTTTTTTCGTAATCTCTTTTCGAAACGCTTTAAACTTAAGCTTTTAAAGCCTTTTTTTTATAACGACGATATTATCTCGATTCGGCTTTGCGAATCTACTTTCGTTAAAACCGTTAAAGCAATAACGAAAGATCTTATACTTGATTGCGTCTTAATAATAGTTTCTCTTTTTAAAGCACGAGCATTTAAAACTTTTAATAAGTCTTTTAAAGCTATCGGAACGTTTACCGGATTGCTTAAGAGCAGTATCGTTAACTTTATTACTTCCGAAGATGCTACGAATAGTTTGATTTTCGAAAGTAACGAATACGCTAAAGAAGTTAAAGTTCGGATTGCTAATCTTTTCTTCGATTTAGCTTTCGTATTAATTAAAGTAGTCGTAAAAGATGCGCTTTTAAAGTAATAACAACCCGTCGTTTCGAATAACTTTTGCGAGCTTTAGCGACGCTTAAGTTAATAACTATTTTTCGTTAATAGCTTTTAGGCTGCTCTATGGGGTGGGGGCCCCATGGGGTTTTCCTCCCCATTCCCCTTATAAGGTCTTGGCCGATAAAGGACTTTTTTTTTTAAACCTTATAAAGAGGATTTTTTTAAGTCAAATTCCTTACGAAGGATAAGGAAACCCTATAAGTTTAAAGTAAGACAGCTAAAAATAATATATATAAGGCCGTTAAAAATAAAACAAATTTACGAATATTTACTAATTTTACTTAATCATTATATTTATTTATTATATTTATTAATCATATATGTTATACTTTACAATTACATTGTATTATATTATAATAAACTAAAATTATTAAACAAAACTTCTAGTTATGATTTCTCGCAATTTCTTAATCAACGCTATATTTTTGTTTTGAATCGTTACTCGTTTAGCGTAAATAATATATAAGTTCGTTATTAAAAATGATTAGTAAATCGATTAGTAAATCGATTAGTAAATCGATTAGTAAATAAATATATAAGTATTTACTTTTAAACTCTCTTACGAAAAATGCTTTTAAAGCTTTTTATAAACATTTTAAAGCATCGCTTTGAAATTTAAAGTCTTATTTAAAATCGTAAGTGATCTCTCGAATAAGACGCTAAAAAAGAGTCTTTTTAATAAGAAGCTCGGTGTCTTTTTAATATCGTCGGATCTCTTTTAACGTAATAGCTATATAAATTAGTAATTGTACTTAAGAATCAATTTATTAATTAATTGAACTTACTTTTTAGCTTATAACGACGGCGCTTTCGTTAGCTTAAACCTTTTTTTTTCGTAACAATTATAGACTTCTTAAGATACTTGCTTTTTTTAGATTTTTAACGAAAAGAAGTTTTAATTGCCGAAAGTGATTTGCTAGCTAATAAAACGGAGCGAGCAGCTTTAGCCGTCGAAAGTGATTTTTTAGCTCTTTTGTATTAAAAGAAAAGAATATCATTTTCATTTAAGTTTTCTTTATTATCGCTTTGCTCTTTTTTATTTGTATTATTATAAAGCATCGTCTTCGTCGCGGTTTTTGTAGCTATAATTAAGCCCGGGACAGTAAGAGACCTTTTAAAAGCTTTTTGCGCGAAAGCTTTTTTAATGCGATTATTAATAAAAGCAAAAGAAGGTTTAATAGCTATAAAAGAATTGTTTCTAGTATTTAAGTCGTAAAACGGATCTTCGTTTTAAAGCTAAGCTAATGCATTCGCTTGGCTCGTCGATTATTGTATTGCTTTTAAAGCAGTTTTAAAACAATTAGCGAACAAAAGAAAAAGGTTTAAAAAGATTAAATTTATTAAAAGCTATTAATACTTATGCTAGTATTATTAAGAACAATGCTTTTGTTTATTTCGAATTGAATAGCCGGAGTAAATCTAATTGCGTTTGTTAAAGAAAAATTTGATTAGTAAATATTTATTAATTATAAGTTAAAAACATTACCGGATCAAGGTTTAAGAGATGATAAGTACTAGTTTGTATTTGCGCGAGAGTTTGTTAGTGTTTAAAAAGCGTCATTTAAAATGATAGAAATTAACAATTATTAATTAATAAAGTAATTAATACTTATTAGTTTGACCTTAAGAAATTCAGCGAAAAAAGGACGAAAATAAATCAGTTCTTTATTATAAACTTGTAATACCGCGCGGGGTTTTAAGAATTTCTATAAATACTTATTAACTATTTGCAATTGATTTATTAATTAATTTATTAATCAAATACTAACCGGATAGCTATCGAGTTATAATAACGCGGCGCTTAGCAAAAGTAAAGTCAAGAATTTCTGTAAATGCTTATTAGCTATTTGCAATTGATTTACTAATCAATTTACTAATCAAATATTAACCGGATAGCTATCGAGTTATAATAGCGCGGCGCTTAACAAAAGTAAAGTTTAGCGCATTCGTAGCTAATTGAGCTTTGCTAAACTAAAGATAAAGATTTGCGCTAAGCAAAGTAATTGAAAAAGTATTAATAGTACTTCGATTAATTAAATATAAACTTACTTTGTTCACTTTGTAAATTTAAGTTTTCTTTTTTTACGCTTTCGCCGCGTATTATATCTGTTTCACTTTCTTATGCTTCGTCCTTATTTATTTAACCTTTAGCCGCTTGACTTTCAGCCGCTTGACCTTTAGCCGCCTGACCTTTAGCCGCTTGACTTTTAATCGCTTGATTTTTAATTGCTTTATTAATTAACTTATCTTAACTTGCGTTATTTCTTTTAGCCGTAATGCTTGGTATATCGGTAGAAAGAGGTCGGTCCGAAAGCAAAGGTTCGTTTAATAAAGAGGCTATTTGAAAGTATTAGTAAAAAGACTTGATCGCGATAATCTAATTTACGATTAATAAGTTGATAATTTTAAATAAGAAAAGGACGACCTTACAAAGCAATAAATAGCGTTGTATTTAAAAGCGTAGCAAATAAGAAAGCGATAATTGTAATTGATTATTAAGTAATAGTAAAAAAGAATCAGACTTTATTTTATAAAGTAAAAATTGCGCGAGGCGGCCGCTTTATCTTAATTACGGCCGTTTTATTTTAGCTGCGGCTGCCTTATCACTTCGTGAATTTATTAGCGGCCGCGCTAAAATGTTTTAAAAATAAAATATACGAGTTTACTTTTAATCTTAACACTTTTATTCTATTACTTTTGATTTTATTTTAAACAATTACTTTTAACGTTTAGCTTCTTTATAATACTATTCAATATAGCCGCTTATCAGCTTGATTCGATAGAAAGTATTATTACAAATACAGATCAACTTGATTTAATAAAAAGGATTGAAAAATCTATAATAAAAATCATTTTTTTATTTACTAATCTATTTATTAATTAAAAACGTCTTTTTTAAAATGCGGCCGATACGACGGCAATCGTGGCGGTAAGCAATCCGATATTAAAAAACCTTGGCAAGCGCAAAGTAAGTATCTTTTTTACGTAGTATTCTAACTTTTATTAATTTATTAATTTTTCTTAAAAAAGAAGGCTAAAGAGAAGCCAATTATCAACCAATCCTTATACGATAAAGGCTAATGCTCGTATAGCAAAGCTGAAACAAGATCTTTAAGCAAATAAGCTTTGAAAAGTTAAAAGACGAGATTAAGCGGCCGCTAATCAGCTTTTTGTAATTTAAAAACAAACCTTAAAATATTCTTAAGCATTAAAAGCTGAAAGGAAAACTCGATAAGCCGAAATGCGAAAGAATCTTATAAATGAACGGTACTTTTTTTTTTCTTTAATTTATTAAGCAATTTATTAATCGATTTTAAAAAGAATCGAAGCATTTACGCGGATAATCTTGTTATGCAAGCCGCTTCTTTTACAATTAGATTCAATAATAGAAAATACTTGAATAGCGATTAAGTTGATAAAGCATTTAATTTAAACGAAAAGGTTTATAAAGAATTTAATTTGCGAAAAGACGAAAAAGAAAATAATAATATACTTCGCGATAAATACGTCTCGATTATCGATAAAGAGATAGAAAAAGTCATTCGGCAATTAGCACGTTAGTACGCATAAGTAAGCATTTATTTCATTTAAATATTTATATTTTATTAATAATATAAAGTCACGCTATATAATAACCGTTTAGCAATTTCGTTGCTATTAACAAAGTGTAGCGCGGTTTTTAATAAAAAAGTGCCGAGCTGCTAATTTAAAGAATAAGAAAGCTTTCTTTAAATTGATAGCTTAAGACTTAGCAAGCACGGTTTCAAAACGAATTAAATAAGAATTCATTTTATTATGCTTTTAATTAATTAAACTAATATTATAACTTTTAGTCTTTATTTAATCAAGCCTTTTTACGTCTACTTTTCTTTTAATAAAAAGAAGTATTAGCGAGTTAAAATTAAAGCAAATACCGATAAAATTAAATACGAATTGCCGGGTTTAGCCGTTTAATAGAATATAAAAAGATTCGAAAAGAATGTTAAATTTAAAAAAGCTGATTGCGATCTTATTTTATTTTAACGCGTTATGCAATTGATTTAGAAAAAGGACGAGCTAGCTTCGGAATTGTTTTACGGCGTTAAAGATAACGATACGGAATTGAAATCATTCTTAAACTTAATGCTTAAGTTTATATAAAATAAAATTCACGATTAATTATAAATTTTATATTCTATAAAAATACTTTTATTTATCTTATTTATTAATTATATTTATTAATAATACTTATTAATTATATTTACTTATTATATTTACTAATTATATTTATTAATTATATTTATTAATTATATTTACTAATTATATTTATTAATTATATTTACTAATCATATTTATTAATCATATTTACTAATTATATTTATTAATCACATTTACTAATCGTCGGTTTTTTATGTAACGATACGCTAGGTCTTATGACGATACGCCAAGTCTTTTAGACGCACTTTACATGCGCTAAGCTATTTCTCTTTTTTTTTCTTTCGTATTCTTCGTATTCTTTTATTCTTCGCTTTTGACTTATAAACTATAATTCACGAGTCTTTAACGCTTTTACTTTCGTATATATAAACTTCAATTACTTTCGACTTTTATACTTAATAATTATTGATTTTAAATTATTACTTTAAGATTCTCTTAAGCTCTTATATAAACTCCGCGCTCTTGTGAGTTTCTTTAAGTAATCGCTTAAGGTCGTTACAAGTCTTTTAAACGCACTTCATATGCGCTAAGCTACTTTTTTTATTTTTTCTTTCGTATTCTTCGTATTCTTTTATTCTTCGCTTTTAACTTATAAACTATGATTCACGAGTTTTTAGCGCTTCTACTTTCGTGTATATAAACCTTAATTACTTTCGACTTTTATACTCGGTAATTATTGATTTTAAATCATTACTTTAAGATTCTCTTAAGCTCTTATATAAACCTTCGCGCTTTCGTAAGTTCTTTTAAATAATCGCTTAAGGTCGTCACATCTTGAAGTTTTGAATAAAAAGAATTAACCGACTTGTTGTATTTAAAATCGATATAAATATATTAATAAATTATTTTAATATTTAAATTTATAAATTATATTTAAAGTTAATTATATATATATTTTATTTAATATAATAACGATTTTAAAATTATCTATATAAACTCATTTATTAATTTATAATAATGAAATTTAAAAGGCTTTCGTAAGCTATCGAATTTATTACTTTCCTTTTTTGCGATACTTCTTTTTTGTATATAAAAAGTCTTTTGCCCGTTAATAATATTAATTGTATGATATCCGTCGTTATATTCGTTTTTACTAATCTATTTAACAGATAGCTTAATTTTATAACTGTTATTTAAAAACCGCTTAACTCGATATTCGTCTATTTTAATTAATTAGCTACGATTACGCCCTTCTTCGTCTAGCATTTCTATTGCACACCGAGCGTTTCGACCGTTCGTTCGTCTAATAAAAAGAGAATAATAAGTTTTATTATCTATTTCGATAAAGATCGAGTTTAATTGGTTTGCAATCTTTAATAAATTAATAACTTAATTAATATATAGATAATAAAACGGCACTTATAAATAAATCGGCAAGCGTCCGTTAAAATATAAATTTCTTTTATCTATTCTTTAATTATAATAGATATTCGAGCTTGTAGATATAATTATAAGCTAATACGATTATAAAGTGTTCTATCGTTTTATATAATAAATTTTTAATTAAATGCTTTTATTTTTAATATTTATCAGATTATATTAATTTTATTTACCGTATAGCAGCAGCCGAAAAGAAAGCTGCAAAGATTATATTTAAATTAAGATTTTTATAAGCACTTTATCCTTGTATACTAATTAAACTTTAATAAATTTAAGTAAGTACTTGTTATAACGACCTTAAGCGATTATTTAAAGAATTTATAAAAAAGCGAAAAGATTATATAAAGCTTAAGAAGATTATAAAATCATTATTTGAATTTGAAATTAATAATTATCGAAAGTAAAAGTTGAAAAAAACTAAGTATTAAATTCTTTTTAAGCGATTAAAAAATATATTCGTAATTTCGTAACGGTCGTTAAAATACTTGCAATTGCAAAACACTCGGTTATAAAAGTATTTGAATTCTAATTGCTTTTTAAAATTCAAAAGAGCTGATTCTTTTTATATAATTAAAAAGAATCACGCGTATTAATTAATTAATAAGTTTATTAATTAAGTTAAAAGTCTTTTGACTAGTGTGATATGCTAAGCGAGGCATGTTAAGTAGCCCGTGAACTCCTTTAAATACTACTAGCTAGCTAAGGTCGATATAGATATATCGATATTAAGGTTTATATATAAGAAGGTTGTTCGTAATAGTCAACTTAAGTAAAAAGAGCTTAAAAGTGTTAAAAGATATAATTATAATTAAGCTTTAATAAAAAAGAAATAAAAAGAAATGAAAAGATAAAAAAAAAACCGTTAATTAAAACTTAACGCTCGTAAGAATGCTGCTTAAAAAGAATTAAGCGTAAGCAAAACTTTTTTTAAAAATAAATTAACTTAATAAAATATATTTAAATCATAAAATAATGTTATATAATATTTAAGTATATAAGACGTTAATATATAAGTTTAAATCAACAGTTTAATAGCAAATTCGTTAGAATTTAAACATATCTTCTTAAGCTATTAATTCGTTTTCATTTTAAATTACTTCAACTACTTACGAAGATACCGATTTATTTTAAAATCAAGAGTTCGAAAGCTTTATAACTAGTTTCTTTGGCCTAATACTATTAGCAACTATTAAATGTTTTAATCAATATTATATTTAGAACGTTAAAGAAATTAAGACTTTTAATACTTAATAATCATAGACTTTATAGTATTCTTAATAATAAAAAGCTAATTAAAATCCTTTGCGAATCAATTAAAATAAAAAAAAAACTTCTTTTATATAAACTAGATTCGTTTAAGCAATTAAAAAATTAATAAAAGAGCTTATAATATACTATAAAAAGTGCGACCGAGCTTTAAAGCATCCGAAGCTAAAGGCTTTTAAAACGAAAGCATTAACCGATTATTAGAAAACGAATGTTTGCAAACGCGTCGTAAGTAAGTTAAAACAAAAGCTTCGGCAAACTCAATTAAGATCTAAATCTTTTTAACGCAATTTAATACGTTTGTTTTTATTTATAAATTCGATTAATAAATTTAATAAATCTGATTAGTAAATTTAATTAGTAAATCGGATTAGTAAATTTGATTAATAAATCTGATTAATAAATCTAATTAATAAATCTAATTAATAAATCGAATTAGTAAATCTAATTAATAAATAATAAAACTAATATTTAATAGACACATTTATTACGAAGAACGCTTTCGTATTAAGATTTAAAATCAGCATTTCGAAAAGGTGTTTTAAATGTTATATTATCTACGCGAAGCTCGTTTCGAATAATTAATAACTCGGATTAAAAATCTCTTTGCGAATTACAAAACTTATATCTTAAGTTCTTTAATGCTTTAATTATTAAGCGAAACCTCGACGATAAGATTTTAAAAATTGATCGCTATCTATTAAACAATTTACTAGTTAATTAAAAACTTAGCATTTTACTAAACTATTAGTTTAGCATTAAGCGCTATTCTTTTATATATATAATCGGAATTGCAATTACAAAAGATTAGCATATAATTCAGCTTATGCTTAGATTTATATACGTTAAGTTCAATTATACAAAAAAAGAATTAGCAAAAATTATTTACGAACGCTTTATTAAATTAAGCTTAATAAAAAAGATAATCGCGATTATAACGGATAACGCATCTTCGAATAATATAATAATAAAAGAGTTGCTTAAATGCGTCGAAAATACATTTAAGAAAAAGCTTTTTATAAGCTAAGAGATTCTATACGTTTCGTATATAGCTTACGTCTTATAATTATCTTTTAAAGCGTTGCTCGGACCGCGATTATCGTTAATAAACGAAAGCTTAAAAAAGCATTAAGAAGAAGATTTTAATATAAACGAGTTAAAAGGAGCAAGAAGACGCGATAAACGAAAGATTACATATACACTTGCGATTATAAGTTTTTTTTTTAAAAAAAAAATATTTACTAATTATATTTATTAATCATTAATCAACGTACTTAAGTTCGGAAGTTTGTTAAGTGTATTACGGCTAACTAACTTCGAAAATCGCGATTTAATAAAACGATAAAAGCTTTTATCGACGATTTAAAACATCTTTTAACGAAAAGCTTAAAGCTTGTTTTAAATGTTATTATAAAATAAGATTTTATATTTTATATACTTAATCGATTTATAACTTTTAAAGATGTTATTTAAAGATATTGTATAAAGATCGATAAGATAAGTATTTTCAAATTATTTAATACTTAATAAAAGCAAATCTTATAATTAATCGATATCTTTCGACCGTTTCACCTTTTAATTATACACTTAAATGAAAAGCTTAGTCTTATTATTTAATACGGATTTTTAATGTTCGATAAAATATTCGAACGTTTAAATAAAGCATAAGCACGATTAAAATCTGAATATATAAAGATTTCGAAAAAAGATCGCAATAATTTTAAATAAATCTTGTAATTAAAAGAAAGCGTTATTAATGCTATCGAGAAATTAAATAAGTATTATAAAAAAACGCAAAAGCCGTTAAAAGATATTTTTGCTTTCGCGATAATCTTATATCTTGTTACTAAGCTAAAGACTTTCGACTTAAATTTTTTTTAGCTTTACGAAAGTAAAGATTAATTTGTAATATATCGAGCGAGATTCGAAAAGCTTTTTAACGAATATTATAAGTCTTTAATATCTATAGCTTAACGTATTAATAATATCAAAGCAATCGATCGTCAACCGATAGCCGCTTTATTACTCCGCGGCAAATTAATATTAAGTTCTTTTTTATAAGCTTCTTTCGAAAATATAAATCACGAGTCGTCGGAAGTGCATAATTATCTTTTAGCTCGTAAGTTTAAAATTTTAATTTAAAACCTTAATTTTATTAATTTTTATTAATTAAGTTTAACGGTCGACGGACGAAAGATTTTAACTTCTTGGCGAAACTTTAAGCTTCGGTACTTTAATTTAGCTCGAATAGCTAAAGATTTTCTATGCATCTTTTTAATTAGTGTTTGCGTAGAAAAGGTATTTAATATTGCAAGAGATATTTGCGATTATCGTCGTAGTAATTTATCACTATTAATAATCGTAAAAAATATAATTGCTTTATATTTCAAAATGTATAATACTCGCTTAAATAAAGCTCGGCACTTATTCAAATCGATTTTAATAAATTATAATAATTTAAATAAAGATCAGCTTGAAAAAGAATTCGAATAAAAAGTACAAAAGTTTTAAGAATAGCAAAATCGTCAATTTTAAAGCTTATTTTGTTTTAAATATATCTTTGCTTACGATAATCTTGCGATCGATCAAGACTTTCGAACAATAAGTTTTAAGCAACGAAAGGCTAAGTTGATAATATTAAAAGCTAAAGTGCGAGAATCACGTAAGTTTAAATAATATTGATTTTATAAATATTTATTAATTATATTAAATAAAAAAGAACTTAGATAAGTTTCAAGATATTAATAAAGATGTTTCGTTTAAAATGCGATAGTTATAATACGGAAAGTCTTTAAATTACGAAAGGCATTTAAAAAGTAAGTTAATTTACTTGCGATATTTTTACTTTTTATCGATTTATTAATTGATTTATTAATCGATTTACTAATCGATTTACTAACTATTATATAAGATTATATAAAGCGTATTCTTCCGCTTCTTAAAGCAAAGTCGTAGCAAATCGATTATATTCTTTATAAAGAAAACTAAGCAAAGTAAATCAATCGAAAGTAGCTACGGATTTACTTTTCGATAAGTAAACTTAAGATAATACAAATTAAAACGTTTTTAATAATATAGAAAACGAAAACGATTTAGAAAATTCAGATTCGAACGGTACGAACGAATCGACTAGCTTTAAACGCTATATAAACTATAAAAATAAAATGCAACGAAGTACGATATTATATAATATACGCTTTTATTTAAATATAAATTCTAACTTAAATATTAACGATAGCAAATTTATGCGATCAAAACGATTCGAATAATATTTCTTAATAAAATTATTTTAACGCAAAAGAAATATCAAGCCTTAAGTAAAGTAATGAAAAGATAATAAGTAAAAAAGAAGCTGATAGAATACCGGACTCGGCTTCGCTATCTTATAGAACCTTAAATGCTGCTCAAACTTCGAAACTTAATATTTCGAAACTTAAAACTCTTTTAATCGTTATTTAAAATTAAAGTAAGTCAATTATTATATATAAGTTTAACGACTTTAAATCTAATACTTTTATAAGCGAACGAATTACAAATCTATTATCAACTTTAAAGCGCAAACGAATAAAAGAAAAAGAAAATGATAAAGCGGGATTAATACAAGATAAAAAGAAAAAAGCTTCTTTTAGAATTAAGCGTTTAATTGTAAAGAGTATCGCTCTTACTAGGTTTTATAATTAACGACTTTAATTTTATTTATTAAATTGCTTTTTTTGTATCATTAAGTTTTTGTATTTATTTATTTACAATTGATTGCAATGATTAATTGAATTCTTTTTTATCGATATCTTTAGTTTTTTTATTATTATTAATATATTTATATCGACCTTAGCTAGCTAGCTAAAAATACCGGTAGTAGTAGTTAAAAAAAGAGTTCACCCGTGAACCATAGTTTATAAATCAATTACGTGTAATAGCTTTACGTACGCTACGTATAGCAGCCTTACGTGAGTTACGTATAACAGCCTTAAGTACGTTAAGTGTGGCACGTAAGTTACGTATAGCAGCCTTACGTAGGTTACGTATAGCAGCTTTAAGTACGTTAAGTGTGGCAGCCTTAAGTACGTTAAGTATAGCAGCCTTACGTAAGTTACGTATAGCAGCTTTACGTAGTTTACGTATAGCAGCCTTAAGTACGTTAAGTGTAGCAGCCTTACGTAAGTTACGTATAACAGCTTTACGTAGGTTACGTATAGCAGCCTTAAGTACGTTAGGTGTAGCAGCTTTACGTAAGTTACGTATAGCAGCCTTACGTAAGTTACGTATAGCAGCCTTAAGTACGTTAATTTTTTTTATGCAGCATTTACTAATCAGATTTATTAATCAGATTTACTAATCAGATTTACTAATTAGATTACGTACGGTAAAGCACGTGCTATAGCCGAGCTATAGCCGAGCTATAGCAGCCTTAAGTACGTTAAGTATGGCAGCCTTACGTAGGTTACGTATAACAGCTTTACGTAAGTTACGTATAACAGCCTTAAGTACGTTAAGTGTAGCAGCTTTACGTAAGTTACGTATAGCAGCCTTACGTAAGTTACGTATAGCAGCCTTAAGTACGTTAATTCTTTCTATGCAGCATTTACTAATCAGATTTACTAATCAGATTTACTAATCAGATTTATTAATCAGATTACGTACGGTAAAGCACGTGCTATAGCCGAGCTATAGCCGAGCTATAGCAGCCTTAAGTACGTTAAGTGTGGCAGCCTTACGTAAGTTACGTATAGCAGCTTTACGTAGTTTACGTGTAGCAGCCTTAAGTACGTTAAGTATAGCAGCTTTACGTAAGTTACGTATAGCAGCCTTACGTAAGTTACGTATAGCAGCCTTACGTAAGTTACGTGTAGCAGCCTTATGTAAGTTACGTATAGCAGCTTTACGTAAGTTACGTGTAGCAGCTTTACGTAAGTTACGTATAGCAGCCTTAAGTACGTTAATTCTTTTTGTATAGCATTTATTAATCAGATTTACTAATTAAATTTATTAATTAGATTACGTACGGTAAAGCACGTGTTATAGCCGAGTTATAGCCGAGCTATAATCGAGCTAAGCACGTATAGTAAAAGGACGTGCAGTATGCAAGGTTTCTTTCCGTATAGCATTTATTAATCAGATTTATTAATCAGATTTACTAATTAAATTTACTAATCAGATTTATTAAGCGAAGCGTTCCTTTTTTGTTCCGCGTCGAGTTCGTGTTTCAAATATTATAATTCACTTTTATTGAATCGAAGTATTGCGATTATTATTAAGCGACGCGTTATTTTCTTTATTCCGCGTCGATTCATTGTTTCAAAACGCGTTATTTTCTTTGTTCCGCGTCGATTTATTGTTTTAAATATTATAATTCACTTTTAATAAATCGAGGCAATGCTTCGATTACGATTAAGCTACACTTTTATTTTTATATAAGTACTCGCTCCTTTTCTTTTTCTTTTTCTTTTTTTTATTATTATTACAATTACTTTTTATTCAACTTCTTAACCTTAACTTTAATACTCAACTTCAACTTCTTAACTTTAACACTTAACTTCTCAACTTTAACTTTAACACTCAACTTCTTAACTTTAATACTTAACTTCTTAACCAACTTTAACACTCAATTACAATTACACTTAATTTAAGTAATTATTTTCCTTTTGATTCTTTGCTTTTTAATTCTTTGCTTTAAGCTAATTATTTTTTTTATTTAGCAATGTTAATTCTCTTTTTTTATAACGTTATAATCGAAATCAACCTTTTTAACACCGGTAGCAACAAGCTAATCAACGAAATACTTAATCGCTACAAAGATTTCGTAATCGTTTATGCTGATAATAACGTTGTTAATTTAATGTTTACTTGCTATGACGGAGAGGATACCGCTTTGTTTTTAAGACTAATCGACTTCGATTACGAATAGAAAGGTCGCAAAAGTTTTATCGATGAGTTCGATATTAAGCACTACGGTGCTAACAAAGTTAATAATAACATTTATATTTTATAATTACTAATTGATTTTTTATTTAAAAAAAGAGCGCTTAAGTCTTTTGTCTCTTCGATTACTTTATCTCTTTCTTTAACTTAATTAAAAAGCAATTCACTTATAAAGATGTTAAAGTTCGATTGATCTTAAGTGATCTTACTCTTAAGCTTTTCGATAGCGATCATGCTGAAGCTAAAAGCATCTTAAAAGAGCTATTAATGCTATACCTTTTCATTATCGATAGCACTTTAGTATATAAACGCTTTATCTTTAAGTTCTCGGATGAAAATGAGTTTAAATAAAGCAACAAGTGTTAAAAGCTAAGAGAGCTACTTAAGTTAAACGAGATTTATCTAAACTATGCTTATAAGCAAGAGCTTAGGCTAAAAGCGGAGACCGAGTTGAACGTATTCTACGTAACTGCAGAAGGACGAGTCTTTATCAACTCTTTATAACTAATAGACTTAAGCTAAAGAACGGGTCTTTACTAACCCTTAAGCCTTTGTAACTAATAAATTTAACTAATACTTTAAGTCTTTGATTAGTAAATGTGATTAGTAAATGTAATTAGTAAATGTAATTAGTAAATATAATTAGTAAATGTAATTAGTAAACTTGATTAGTAATTATGCATATGCATATTTTTATGTATATAAACCTTATAGAGTAACCTTACGCCCTATAAGGTTTCTTTATAAGGAGAGGCAGAATTTTGTACCTTTCGTGGGTTCCCCCGTAGGGAGGACCCAAAACTCCGTGGGGCCCCATAGGGCCCCATAGAGCAGCCTAATAGCTTTTAAGAATGCTTTTATCGCGAGTATACTCGTCGTTTTGTAAAAGTTGTTTATCTTCGCTAACTTATAGATAGCTCGGTGTTCTTTGATTTATACTATTAAAAAGACGCTCTTTTGCTTAGCTGCTTATAAAGATTTGTTGTAGTTTCGTGCTATCGATAGCTTAAAGCTCGAGTCGGATAAACAGTATATTTCTTAAAGCTTTTTTATTAAGAATTAAATAAAAATATTATCTTTTTTTAAAGCCGTTAAAATCGCTTCTTCGAGAATAAAGCTCTTAACCGTCTTTTTGATTTAGTTTATAATTTAATTGCTTTTGTTACTTAAGACCTTTTAATTGTTTATAACGAAGTTGTATTCTTTTATGTTATCGTTATACGCTTTTTAAACGTCTTCGAACTTAGCGTCTTTTAACTTTAAAAGTCTATTAAAATCGTTTGCAAAAGCTTTTAAATGCAGTTCTTTTTAAGCCTTTCGTTAGCGGTCTTACTCTTAGAACTATTCGTTATTAAGCTCCGTTATTATCTTTATAGCAAACTTCGTTTTTAATTTAATCTGTTCGATAAAAAGAGCAAGTTCTTTTACGCTAATATAAAAAGATGCGTATTATTTTATATTAAAACGCTTAATAAAGTATTTGTAATTTGTAATTTATCTTAAAAAGTCGCTACGACTTATAAAGTTCGTTTTATTAATCAAGAAGACCTCTTCTACTTTATCGTCTATTATTATAGCAATTGACTTTATAACTAAAGCTTTTAAAAATTAATTAAAGTTCTTAAGAGTAATAAGTATTAGTTGTAAGAAATAAATATAATTAAAAAAAGACAGATTGCAAAATGAAAGTTATAGCAAAGTAGCGTTAAAATGACTTGTAAAATCCGCTTTCGATTAATTCGAAAGTTGTTAAAAACTAATTGAATAGCTCGTAAGTGCGAATATAGCTTTTAATTGTAATGCTTATTAGCATTAAAATTAAAAAAAGATTCTATAAATTGAATAAAACTTAGTATATTCTATTTAAAAAGCTCGTTAAGATCTATATACATGTACTTAAGAGCTTTAGTGTGCTAAAGGCGCTACTAAGCGAGGTCACATAACATATCACATGTAGCTTGGGTGGAACTATGTTTGTTCCGCATAACACTTTCTTATTTAATACGCTTTTAAATATAACGCTATTTATTGCTTTGTAAAGTCGTCTTTTTTTTATTTAAAATTATTAATTTATTAATCGTAAATTAAATTATCGCGATTAAGTTTATTTATTAATACTTTAAAATAGCTTTTTTATTAAACGAACTTTTGCTTTCGAACCGACCTTTTTTTGCCGATATATTAAGTATTACGGCTAAAAAAGATAACGTAAGCTAAAATAACTTAATTGATAAAGCAATTAAGAACTAAGCGATTAAGAGTTAAACGGCTAAGAGTTAAGCGGCTAAAGGTTAAGCGGCTAAAGGTTAAGCGGCTAAAGGTTAAGCGGCTAAGAGTTAAGCAAATAAGGACGAAGCATAAAAAGGTAAAGCAAATATAATACGCGGCGAAAGCGTAAAAAAAGAAAACTTAAATTTGCAAGGTAAATAAAATAAGTTTATATTTTATTAGTCGGAATATTATTAATACTTTTTTAATTACTTTGTTTAGCGCAAATCCTTATCTTTAGTCTAGCAAAGCTCAATTAGCTACGAATGCGCTAGACTTTACTTTTGCTAAGCGCCGCGCTATTATAACTTGATAGCTATTCGGTTAGTATTTAATTAGTAAATTGATTAGTAAATTAATTGCAAATAATTAATAAGCATTTATAGAAATTCTTAAAACCTTACGCGGTATTGCAAATATATAATAAAAAACCGATTTATTTCCGTTTTTTTCTCGCCGAATTTCTTAAAGTTAAGCTAGTAAGTAATAATTACTTTATTAATTAATAATTGCTAATTTCTATTATTTTAAGTGACGCTTTTTAAATATCGATAAACTCTTGCGCAAATATAAACTAGCACTTATTATTTTCAAAACTTCGATTCGATAATGTTTTTAATTTATAATTAATAAATATTTATTGTTGCTAGGTAAGGTATAAGGTGAGAGCATGGTGCACGTGCATTATAAAAGCACCCAAAAAGATATGCTGTACAGAAGCCTAGCTCTGAGGCTAAACCTCATAGTTTTACAAAAAAAGTATTAAAAAAGGTAAGTGGAAAGCTCGTTAATTGTTTTAGCTAAAAGATGTATGCCTTTTTATAAAAGATAAGTCCGTTTAGTATAGCCTTAATAGCTATAGCAAGTACCTTATTAAGCAAGGTGTTTACATCCGTCCTTTTATAAAATAAGTAAGCGCTTCCGCTTATTATTAAGCAAAAAAGAAAAAAAAAAGGTATAAAAAAAAGAAAAATCTAATATATAAAAAAGAAAGAGAGTATCTTGTCTTTAAACTCTAAACATTTAAACATTTAAACTACGCTTTAACAGCTTCTTTATAGTCTTCTTCCGTGCTTACGTCTTTAATTCCTTCGTTCTTTTTAAGCTAAGAAAGTCTTTTCTTTTTAGTAAGGCTAGCATTAGACGATAACGTGCTAATAATAGCATCTTTAAAAGTGAAAAAGCGCGTGTCGTTCTTGCGCTTATTAATAATATCGTTAATAAGTATAAACTTAGCCGACGGAAAGTTAGCGAAGCTAAAATAAAGTCCGGAGCTATTAATTAAGTCGTCTTTGTCTTCGAACAAGTTATCTAAAGCTTTTATAGCTTTATCGAATGCGCGGTTTAAAGATTTTAATTAAAAAAAAAATCTTTTAAAATTGCCGATTTAGCTCGTGAATTATAATTTATAAGTAGATTTCGTACTTTTTAAAGTGATCTTCATATTTAAATTAAAGTCGTTAAAAGACAACTTAATCGATCGCAAGCTTTTCTTAAAATCCTTCAACTTATCGGCGTTTATAAAGTCGTTAGCTCGGCGGCTCTTGCTTTTAAAAAAGGACTTAGCTTCGTAAATCTTAGCTTTAGTATTTAAAACGATAGTAAATCCTTTTTTAAATGCCGAAAACAATTTTTTTTTATATTTAATAAAGTGTTTTTAAAATTAAATCCGAAATATAATAAAGATAACGGTCAATTCTTTTATTACTCGAAGTTCGTTTTAATTTATTCTTTCGATTAAAGCTTTTAATACGAAACTAACGTAATCTAGCTAGATTATAACGGCGAAGAGCTAGCTTAATTTATTAATAACTCTTTATCGAAAAGTTAACGGCATGCGTCTTAAGACGATAATGCAAGCGTGCTTTATAAAGCTAATTTTATTTTCTAAAATGCTATCGTTTAATAAAGCGGTATAATTATTAAAAAAGATAGCTTATTCGTAAAAGGAATTTTAAAAAGCGTTTATATTTAAGAAAACACTTTGTTTCGTAATAACGGATATAAAAGTAGCGAGATCATTAATTATAGCGAAAAGTTAGCATAACGCAATATTCTTAAAAGCATTTAAAGTCTTCGACTTAAATCTAAAAGCTTTTTATTTAACGGTCTTTTTAAAAGTAGTATCGTAAGTATAGCTTTTAAGCTAAATAATTAAGCTTTCGATCTGATTCTTTACGCCGTAAAGCATTAAATAATAATTCAAAACTTTATCTTTTACTCGTAAACTACGGTTTACGAGTCGTTTAATATTAGCGTCGTATTTAATCGCAATCACTCGAATATTATTATTGCATTTAAAAAGCTAAAAAGGTTCCGAGTAAGCGATAAGCTTATAGTTCTCGTCTTAGCGATTAAGCAAAGTAGCAAAGTATAACTTATAATAACTTCGAAAGACTTATTAAATCAAAAAGTACACTATATTAAAAAGTACATTAATCGAAGCTCTTTTTAAATCACTAGTTCGAAAGTGGTGCAAGTATATTTAGATCTCTTTATTTATAATAATAAAAAAGATCTAGTTGCCGTGCTTATCGTTTAAAAAAAAAGCTTTTAATATAAGCTAAACTTTCGTATAGCTATTCGTATTTATAATATTAAAAAAGCTATTCTTTTAAGCAATGCTTATCAAGTTAATGCTTTAGTTCAACTTATTAAAAGATATCGGCTTAGTTTTAAACTTAAAAGAGCTTAAGCTAAACATTTTCTTAATTAAAATACTACTCTTAATCTTAATAACGAACATCGATTAATTGCTCGAGTAAAGCATAAAGTTATTAAAAGCGTTAATTTGAAAAGCTTCGATAAATCGATACAAATTAAAACGGATTACTATTATTATAAAACCTTTCGTAGCTAACTTAAAGTATTTAACGTATTCGAAAGTATAGACTTCGTAAAAGACTTTATTTAATAAGTCGATAGCGGACGATAAAACTCTGCGGTTAAAGCGGAGCTTCGTTTAAACGTTTAAGTTAAAGAGTTCTTTAAATTTATCTTTAAATTCTAATACGTTTTTTACTTTTTAAAAGACTTTTATGCAATCGCAATCGTCGTTATTAAAGCTTAAATTAAAGATCTCGGATAGCAAGAAGTAGTTTATTACTTTATTTTTTTTTTTACTTACTTTCATTTAATTACGACGATCGAAAAGTCGTAAGATCGCGTTATTAGAAAATTCGTTTTTTAAAAGCTTGCGGATCTAGCTAATAGCTTTCTTAATTAATTCCGCGGCAACTTAAAAAGTATTATCGATATTCTCGTTTAAGTTTAAGCGATCGAAAGCTAATTAATAAAAGTCTTAGCAAAAGTTGATAAAAGCTACGTCTATACTTATAAAGTCTTTAATCTCGACGAGTCTTAAGCAGCGGTTCGATATAGCTTTAGCTAATTCGTACTCGAAGCTATTTTTTTTTTTTAATAAGTAATATTAATAGCAGCTAATTCTCGAAAAAGTCGCGTTGCACTTTAAGTTTAAAAGCTAAAAAAAAGCTCGCGTCGATAGACTTACGTAAAATAAATATAATCGAAGCAACTAGTTTAACGTTCGAAAGCTTATTAGCTAAAGATAACGTCGATCTTTAAAACAAAGCTAATGATAACGAAAAGCGCGCAATAAGTAATCTAAGCAAAAAAGTCTTAAGCGCAAAAGGTTAACTTAATCTCGCTTCGATTGCTAAGTCATCTTTTACTTATGAATTATAATTTACAAATAGAATTTCGGATTCGAGTTTTTTTTATAAAACGAAATTCTAAGTTTGATTTTCGTCAGCAAACTCTATACGTTTTTTAAGCTCGTCGTATTCGCTTTTAATATTATCGAAAGCTAAAATCAATAAGCTATATAATAAGACTTTTAATCTTAGCTTTTTTAAAAGTCTTTCGTTAAAAATAGCGATCTTATTCTTTTATTTAATATTGTTTTTATTTTCTACGGTTTAGCAAATAAAGTTAACTACCGTAGCATTAAGCTTAATGAACTTGCGTCTTTAAGCTATATTAGCTATAGTCTTTTAAAAAGCGACGTAAACAATAATATAATAATTAATAACTTAAATAGCGTAAGCGTTAAAAGTGCAGTTCTTTAAAATAACGCTTAATTAACGAGCGCTGCGGATTAAAGTGCATATAGCCTTAAAGTAGTCGTTATACAACAATTAGCTTCGAGCGCCGTCGAAAGCTCTTTTAATTCGTTTATATCTTTCGGCGTTTTTATTACGTAAAAAGTAGATAGCGGTGATTTTAATAATAAACTGATCGTAAGTCGAAAGAAAGTCTTCGGCGTTTATATTTTTTTTTACGCATTCGGCTCGTAAAAACTAATCGTATTACAAAATCAAGTCGTCTTTTTTACTTAATCTATTATTAAAGTCGAAGGTTACTACTTTAAGCATAGCTAATTAATTAAAATTGTTTATTTAACGGTAAGTTTAAAAGAACTTATCGAAAGTCTTAATAACTCGTCTTTCGAACTTTAGCTTAAAATTCGATTGTCGAGCTAAAACGGCTTGCTTTTCGCTTATTAATAAGCTAAAAAGTGCATTACGGATAAAAGCTTTTCTTTTAACAGCGGCTAACTTAAAAAGCATATCTAACTCGTGAATTACGATTTACGAGCTAAACATAAGATAACGGAATAAAAGCTAATAATAGTAATGATTAATTAAATAATAATTAAAATCGTTAGTATTAATATAATATTATATAGTTATAAAGAAAAAGTAATAATAGTGTTATTATAATTATTATTATATAAAAAGAGAAAATGTTAAAAAGAAAAAAAAGAAAGCTTTCTTATATAAGTACATTTATAAAAAAGACTTACTTTTTTTAATAGCAGTTCACTTTCGAATACACGTAATTAAGCACGCTTAAAACAAAAGAACAATTTTAAATAAGAAATAAAAAATAGCCGTGTAAGCTTAAACAAGTAAAAAACAATTAAATAATAAGAAAAATCTATATAAGATAAGTGAATAGCTAATAAAATAAAAAGAATAAAAAAAGAACCGAGAATACAATAAAAAGCAAGTTTAAAAGTAAAAGAACAAACGTAAAAAATACTTTTTTTTATTAAAATAAAAAGAGTGATTATTAAAAACACGTCCTTTTATAAAATAAGTAAAGAACAAAAAGAAGATACGAAAGTAAGAAAAACAAAATAAAAGAAAACAAATTAAAAAACAATTTTATAAGCTAGTTTTTATTCTTTCGAAAGTGTTAAAAGAATAATTTAAAAGTTAATAGATCTAAGTTTAAAAGTCATTCTTAAGTTGAGTAGTTTACTTTTGCCGTCGTCGGAAGGCTCGTATTCGCTAAGGTTTAAATTGTTTAAAGAATTCGAATCTTCTTTTTTTTCTTTTTCGTCGTTTTTATTAAAAAAAAAAAAAGTTTAATCGCAGCAGTAAAATCGTTTAAAGCGGTTAGCTATAAAAGTGCTTTTAAGCTTAATCTTATCGGTTTTTTAAAGTTTATAATATCTTTTATCGTAAGCTTTAAAAACGATATAAAGTCTTAGCTATTTATAATTTAATTTAATATCCGCGAATATATCGATGCTGCGTTTAACGTCGTAAAGTAATACTAAGTTTTTCTTTTTAATAAGTTCCGACTTCAAGACCTTAATTCGTTTTTAAGTGGCTTTAACGGTAAATCGATAGCGTTTCTTTTTTAAAATGATTTCGTCGATATTTTCGTCTCGGAGTTTTAATTGTTTAAACTTTATAACAAGCAAGTCAACGCGAGATCGAACTTTTTGCTATAATAATAACTTTTAGATTAGCTATCGTGATTTCAAAAATAGCTTAGCTTTTCGTTCGTAATTTAAAAAGAAAAAGGTAATTTTAATAAGTGCGTATATCGATATCCGGATCGTAAAAAGCATCTTATTAAATTTGCGAACTTAATCTTTAAATCTTTTATTTATGATTTTCAATAAGCTATTTAAAATGTCTTTATATCCTTTTTCGATTATTCTATTTGCTTTTAAATTATAGCTCGAGATTTAAACCTTTTTAATCTCGTATTTAATAGCGAAAGCCTTAACAATTGCTTTGTTTTCGAGTCTTTTATCGATAATCAGTCTTTCGAATAATCCGTAACGGCAAACGATATTGTTGGTACACAAGTGTTTGATAGTACTATCGGTTTAGGTATTGGTTGTGTTGTAGATGTCTGGTATTGCTATATTGGTAGTGGCGGTCCCTTAAAAGGACCGCGGGTGCACGTGCCACCCTCACGTGCCAAGTCTACTATTACCTTTATCGTTCTTTTTATTCTTATCCGTTGCATACTTATAAAGGCCGTTGTATTTCGATACTAGCAGTTCTTTACTTGTTGTAAAGAACGCTTTAATTATACTTATACAAATTCTTGCGTCTCGAAGTTTTGCCGAACTTTATACTTCTTTTATTACTCTCGATCTACTTATCTTTTAATACGCACTTCTAGCGTATTGCAATCGATAAAGCTTTTTAAAGCTTTATTCGGATTTGCTTTAATTATATAATCAATTAAGTTGCTCTTCTCGTTAATCTAGCGAATCTCGGCGATCTTTTTACGCTCGTAAGATTATCGTAAAGCTATTATATCGATTATAAGCCTCTTTTCTTTAATTGTGCCAAGCTTTACTAAACACTCGTAAAGTGAGTAAAAGTCGGTAGCTATTACTATTAGTATTTTTAATAACGAAAGCTGTTCGGTGATCTAATCTAAAGTAGTATTTAAAGCAATTGCAATATCTATTCTAGCTATTATTCCGAAGATTTCTAAGGCTAAAACACTCTTAATAACTCTCTTACTTTTCGTAGAGCTATAATGCACCACGTTACTTATGACCTTAAAAGTCTTTTCGGTCGTACGTGTTTCGTTCTTTAAGATAATCACGTACTTAAGTTAGCTAGATAAATCCTTGTTGTTTGCAAAAAAGCTATTTACGAATACAAAAAGCTTAGTTAAGCGAAAGTCGATAAAAACGTATTTCAGCCTTTTGCCTTAATTGCTAATCATCTATTAAAAGCACTTATTAAAAGCTGCCACTTCATCTTTACCGGAGTCTTTATATTAAGCTGCTATTAAAAGAGCAAATAAAGCTTTAAGTTAATAAGTAAAAGCAATATATACTTTGCGTGCGCGCTGCTCGAAGTACTTTTGTTTATAATTTAATCTATCGAAGACGAAGGCGAGCTTCTAGCTTTGCTGTTTTTATATAAAAAGCATAATATCGTCCTTTTATAGCTTTAAAATACAATTATTAAACTTAATATCAATAGTATAAGTTAGCTTAGTTTTATCCTTAGCTTTTAAGCCGGCCTTTTTGAGTTCTGACCTTTTTTTAATTGCGAATCGATCGTCGGCGAAGTAATAGATATCGTCTACTTGCATCCTTATAAGCTTAAATATGCTTTTCTTAATACAAATCAAAAAGCAAAGGTCGTAAGTCGAAGTGATCGTAGATAGCTTTTCTTTATAATAAGTGTAATACGTTAATTATCAAAAGGTACTTGCTTTAAGAATTTTATATAGCGCTCTCCGGATTTTTATAATTATCTTTTCGAAGTAAAACTTTATTATCTCTTTCGATAAGCGTACTAAAATAAGCTTATTTAATAAGTGATCACTTTAAGTATAAGCTTGCGTAATATCACGAAGGTAAAAGGAAATTCTTAATAAAGAGAGTGCTAGCGCTAGTATAGTAATAAAGCGTTAGCTCGAGCGTTATATAATAAAAGATTAAATAAGAATCATTTTTTTTCTTTCGTCGGCGAAAGCTTGTATAACGAGTCGCGATTTCTCGAATAAAGTCGCTGTTTCCTTGCTTTTAAGCTCGTTAACAAGACGAGAGCTAAAAATACGCTCTTTTGCGTGCTTTATAAAGTCGTATAAGATGAATTCAAATACGCTTTATATAATCAAGCTTTCGATCTTACGCTATTATAAGTCTTCGAAAATCTCGTTAAAAGTAGTAATTACACTTTCGACCCGTAGCTTCGTAGCTAGCTTACGGTTTATTTGCTCTTTCCGAGTTAAGAAGGTGTTTATATCACTTGATATAGTAAAGAATTGCGCTAGCTTTTTAGCTTTCGTACAATAACGCTTTAAAAGTCGTTTATTTCTGCTACTTCGACGTAGCGCTTCTTCTACTTATTCTATTAATAGTCCTTCCTTTTCGAAATGCTTTTTTTAAGCAGTATTTTCTTAGTAATATAGCTTAATTATTATAGCTTTAAATTAGACTGCTTTATTATTAACTTAGACCGTGCACGTATAGCTTTCCGTCGCAATAAAAGTATAAAGGCTAGTCTATTGCGCGCGCTAATCCCCTTTCTTTTCTTTTTATACTCTTACTTAGCTTTGCAAAAAAAAAGCTAGCGTTTTAATCGTAAAAGGTCCGTTGCGCATATTTAAAGCGTCTGCTACTTGTTTTACAACTTGCAATCTTCTCACTTTCGACATAGCCTTTTTAATAGCTTCTGCTTTAATAATAGCAAAAAGAGCTAGCGGATCTAAGTGAGTCATGCGAAAGTAAGCATCGAAGACTAAAAAGATAAGTATTAAGCTTGCTAGTCCGGCGGTATCGTTGACGGTTTTAATTGCTATCTGCAAGATCTGCTTTTTAATCAATCTTAAGTCTTGCATCTCTTTCGAAATGATTTCGTAAGCTCGTCGTAAAAGTTAATAATATCTTTTTATCTTTTTTACGTTATTATAAGCTTTCGTAAGCATCTCGATGATATCGATAAATATCATTTTAGCTAGACCGCGAAACTTAGCTATTGCAAAGTTCGTTCTTAAGTTGTAAATAATCAAATCGAAAGGACCGAAGTAGTTATTAATCTAGCATTCTTTAAGCGCGTTTTAAGTAATAATAGCCGATATATCTTTTAAGAAGCGCTTAGCTTAAAAAGTAGTCGCTAAGTCGACGACGTATAGTATTAATCTACCGTTTAAATGCATCACGTTTATAATAATAAAATAATTGAACTTTAAATTATCTTTTAAAATGAACTTGTATCGGCTCGAAGCTGCATTATGCATTTAACATTAATAGCAAAACCTCTCGATCTTCTTTAAAGTGTCGAAGTCGATATTATCGTAACCGCTAAGGTCAAGAACCTTTTGCAAGCGTAAAACAGATAAATAGCCGAATTTGCGGTGTAACTAGCGTAGTTCTTGTTCCGTAAAGTGCGCGTCCGTAAAAGCGTCTTCAAGTTGTAGCATAAAAAATAAATAGCTTTATTTACGAATTACTAAAATACGCTTGTTGCTTTAAACGAGCATATTATTAAAATTGTTATAATAGACTTAAAGTCGATCTATATCTTCGAGTAAGATAAAGAAAAGAGTCCTTATATTAACAATATAAAATTCGATAAGTCTAAAAAAAGTATTTACTATTACGAAGCTTATAATACGTATAGTATTGCTTCCGAACTTAATAGTATTTTTGTCGGCCGTTCTTCGATTGATTCGAAAAAAAAAAAGCTTGCTTAAAGCCTCAACTTATTGCTTTTTTGTAATAAAGAGGTTAACTGCTTTAAAATCGAGAATAAACTTTTAGAATTTACAAGCCGAGTATCGGTCGAATAAAAAATGTTTTAAAGGAACGATATTCGAAGGTAGCTTAAATAAGTCGATAGAAGTAAAAGTATAATAAGTTGCATTTTCGAGCAACGCTACTATTAAGTGTTAGCCGTTAATAGTTCTTAATTTAATAAAGAATTAAGTTGCGGCCGTTAATTGTTAATCAAAAGTGATTTAAAGTTGTTAATCGAAGCCTTGTACTCTTTTAACTTATACGAAGTAATAAGTATACTTTTTAAGTCTTACGTCTTTCGTATAGTATTAAGCTTAGCGTTTTTAATTATCGTAAGATTTCTTACGCTCTTCGCTATTATGCTATATAAAAAAGTGACTTAACTCGCCGTAAATAAAACAGCGTTTGTTAACGCGATCAGCACGGGTTGTTACGCCTCTTCTTCTTTTGCTATTACTTCCGTAATTGCTTCGATTACTTTAGCTTCGACTGCTGGTCCGATCATTTCCTCTTTTAATATAGCCTTTAAAGCTTCTATTGCTATTACCGTTATAGCCACGGCTTTTATTGCCTCCGCTGCTTTTGTACTAGCGGTCCACGTAATAAACCTTATCTTCGTATTAATCTTTCGACTCGATAGCATCGATAAAGTAAGCGGTAAAAAGTCTAGTCGTCGTAATAATAGCAATCGATAATCGTAATTAAGAGACGAAAGCGGTAGTCGTAAGTGCGAGATTGTATTAAGCAAACGCGCATTCAAAAACGCTTTATACCGCGCTTAAAATTACGTCTCTTAAAGCTTTATCGAAATGATATTCGAAAGTTAAATTGCGCTAAATAAAAAAGAGCTTCTTAACTATTAGCGTAAAGCACTCCGCTTTATCTTTATCGGCGTTCTTTTTAAGACTCATCATTAATTGAAGTATAAGTGATCTTTATTCCGATAAGTACTTTTAAGCAGATTTTAAAACTTTAAACTTAAACTTTATAAATGCAATTATTATTTAAAACTTTATATCTTTACCGTAAATATTAATTATATAGTACTAATATGCCTCGTCTTTAAGCATTAAAGAAAAAGCTATTGCGTAGCTTATTTCATCGCTTTAAAAGATGCTTAAGCGTATATAGTTTTTATAGAAAATCTTAAGCTTATCGGTAAAGACTTCGTATTTAGCGCTTTTATATTTCTTTTCTATGTCTTAATATACTTTCGAAAAGTCACTAATCTGTTTAACGTAGTCGCTAATTCTTGCTCGAAATAATTTAAGTAATTTGACGTAAAAGAGGACGGTTGTGTTAAGTAGTAAGAAGATCTAGTATTTAATATTAATCTTTTTATTAAGAGTTAATACCGAAGTCGAGAAAAGACGTATAGTTAACAGAATAGCGGAGCCTCGAATATTAAAAGGGTCACTTAATAAAGTGCGGTTAGTACTTATAGCTAATCCCTTTTGCTCGATTATAGATTTAATTATAAAGTCGATTACAAGTTCAATTGTAAGCTCGATTGCAAGTATAATAGCAAATGCAAGTGCCGCCGGCGTAATAATAAGTACCGTTATTGCTTTATCTTTAGCGTACTGCTTTTGCTTAAATGCTATTTTCTTAGCTTTTTTAACCTTTTGTTCCGCGATGATCTTATTCTTAGCATCTTTATAAACAAAAGTCTATAGCTTTAGCTCGTCTTTTTAGCTTAAAGCGTAAAAGATTAATACTTAAAAGATACTTTTAACTAATCTAACTTACACTTTACTTATCACGAAGTGTTTTTAAAGCTAGCGGCAAATCGATCGGTAAGCGTATCTTTATATCTTAATCGTCTATTTATTAAAATCTTGTAAGAAGATCTCGAAAAAAGACTCTCTTTGCTTGCTATTGTACGTGTCTCTATAGCTTTTTAAACACATAGCGATATAGCTATTGATTATAAAAAGGTCTATAACTTAAGCGGAGTTAATAAAGTCAAAGTTATATCTTTAAATAAAAAGATTGATCTAGCACTTTAGTCTTAATAATACAAGTCTAGCTGATACGTTCGGTGTAGCCGAATAAACGGACATATTAGCAGCGAATTCGTATATGAAAAAAGGAATTCGTAATAGTTAAAAGTAAAAAGGTATAATAATAGATCTGCTAGCTTGTTAACTAAAGAAATAGTTCTTTAAAAAAAGTAAGAATCGTGCTCGCAAAGAGTTGTCCGCTTCTTAAATCTTTCTCGCGCGTGATAGACGCAATCGATTCTCGTAAAAAGTTATTCGATTTTCGATTCTTAATCGAAAAACCAGTAGTAAGTATCGTTAGCATAAAATGAAAAGCGAAGTTAATAAAAACTTTTTAAACTTAATTTTATTTCTTTTAAACTTTGCGAATTTGTAATTTATTCAACTACTAATCAGTATTGATACACAAGTGTTTGATAGTACTATCGGTTTGAGTATTAGTTGTGTTGTAGATGTCTAGTATTGCTATACTAGTAGTAGCGGTCCTTTAAAAGGACCGCGGGTGCACGTGCCACCTTCACGTGCCAAGTCCACTATTACCTTTATCGTTCCTTCTATTCCTATCCGCTGCATGCCTGTAGAGGCCGTTGTATTCCGACAGATATCTTTTTAAAAAAACTTAGCAATAGATTCGGCGTTAACCGATCGAAATAATCGCTTTTTTAACTATTTAAATAAATCTTCTTTAGCTAATACGAAGCAAGTCATTTTTTTATCGATAATAAGTATTCGTAATACGTTTAAGTTAACTTTTAATTATATTTAAGTAAGCTAAGTCGAATATAAAAGGTTTTCTATTCGTTTAGCTTTGCGTTTTTAATAAAGCTTATAGCTTTAAACGAAAGCTTTACAGTCTTCGTAATATTTATTTTAAAAAAAGAGTTTTAACGTGCGATAATAAGTTAATTCAGCTCTTTTATATCCGGATTTTCGATAAGAATCGGAAATAATAATATAGCGTTTTTAAGTTTTGTCGATAACTAGCTTAATCGAATAAGAATTATTTGCTCGCTTATAAAAGTAACTATCTTTAACTAAATAATTAAGTGCTTTATTTTTAAACTTTTAAAAGTCGTAAATCTTAATCGAGAAAAAGCGTTTAAAAGTAATAAGGAATTAAGCAATAAGCTTAAAATCGGGCGAATAATCGTGCTTCAAAACTCTCTTTTTAGCTCGTAAACTATATAGTATAGTTTACGAGTCGTTTAATCGAAAATACTAAAACAATACTTAGCTCGTTAATAACTTAATCGTTAATATCTTTTTTTTTTTTTTTTTAATATTTAAAAAATGCTTTTTTCTTTTTTTAAAAAGACTGTCCGCTGCCGTGTTTTTAATCTTAAAAATATGCTTGACTTTAAAGTCTATTAATTTTATTTACGCAATTTAATTCGTAACGAAAGCTTTAAGCAAGTCGCTTATTAATCCGTTAAATTAATTAACTAATACTTTAGCGTCGGTTTTTAAAATAAAGTAAACTTCGTATAATTCGCTTTTTATCTTTTTTATAACTTTTAAAGCACCGCGGCATTTTCGCTTAATCGCGTCGTACTTGCTTTCCGTAAGATTTTAAAAATTATTCTCGAACTTAGCAAAATATCGCTTCTTATCGGAATCTTTTTATTATAATATTGCTTTTTATCTTTTAAGATTAGCGTTTACTATTAAGTAAATTTTCTTTTCGTCTTTATTATAATCGATCTTAATAAAAGCGAAAGCAAAAAGCAAAGTTTCTTTAAGCAGCTTTATCGCTTTTTATTAAAGCTTTAACTATTCGAATTCGACTTTTTTTCTTATAATCGCGTAAATTAAAGCAGCAATCGTAAAGAAGTTTTTAATTTAGATTTTATAATAAACTACGATCTTAATAAAAGCTCGCGCTTTCGATATATCTTTGCATTTAATCTATTTTAATATCTTTTTAATTTTAACGGTTTAAAAGTAGCGTCTTTCGCTATCCGTAACGAATCTAACGATATTAAAGCTAAGCATATAATATTAAGACTTCGTTCCGACGGTCGTCTTAGCTCTTTTAAATCTTACGAGCACTTTATCGATATTTTAAATATATTTTAAAACGAATCGTCGTATTCCGAACAAAACTTTTTCGTAATTGTAAAAAGATCGAGATCTTTTAACTTTTACGTCATTTATATAAAGCAAGCAAACGTTAAAAATGCAATTTATAAAGATCTTGTAAATGATTTTAACGAATTAAGCAATCGAATTAATTGCTTTTATAAATATCCGAGTTATCCGAAGCAATCCGATAAGCGTTTAAATAGCTATTATGTTTTTAAATTTAACGTCGAAGAAAAATTAATTGTATTTAAAAAAGAAGTCTAAGAATATAATTATCGTAAAACCGGTAAATTCGTTCGAAAACTAGTTTATATTCGAAGCAATATTAACGTCTTTAACCGTTATACGGTTTATCTTAATTATAATAATAATCAGCTTGTATTTTCCTTTTTTTTTCTTTATTATAATAAACCATTTGTTCCGATAAAAGCCTTAGTATAATTCGAAGACCTTTTGCTTTAATCGTTTTTTTAATATAAAAATAATTATTTCTTATAAAGCCTTCGGTATAATAAACGTTTTCTTTTGCTAAGCTTCGTAAAGCATCGTTTTAATCTTTTAAAATAGTATAACTTCTTTCTAAACTTAGCCAAGATAAGTAAAATTTTAAGCTATCGCTTTTTTTCGATTTAAAAAGCATTAATAAAACAGCTTTTTTTTTTTCGAAATGACTTAAAAGCTAATCGTAAATGCTTCGAATCGTTTTTTCGTTAATTTTAATCTAACTTTTAAATTTAAAAACTTGCTAATAAAATATTTCGAAAAAAGTCTTTTAGATTTAAAAGGTTTCGCTTTCTTATCTTGCTTAAATTAATCGTCGATTCTTTTAAGTATCTTTTTATCCGATACTCTTAAATCTACCGATCTAACTTTTTTTACTTTCTTTTTATATATCGTATTAACTTTTATTATATTCTTTTTTAAAAGGTCTTTATCGTTATCGATAATAAATATAAAATTTTCCGATTTATCGAGTTTAATTACAAATATTTTTAATGTTTTTGATTTTAATAAGCTTTGCTTAATATTAAATTGAATTGTTTTTTTATAATTTTATTATTTTTATACCGATTTATTTATAAACTATAGTTTACGAGCGGAATTTCTTTTTAAGCTTCCTTTTAGCTTAGCATTTATCTTAGCTTGTATATTAGTTATTAGTTTCCTAAGTCTTCGACTAAATCCGATTTGTTTTTTATAATAATAATTTGTTTTTAAATAAATCGATCGTAGTTTTAAAAAAAAGCTTTTATCGTGTTATTATCGAAGTAAGAAAAAAAGAGTTAAGATTTTAAAAAGAAAAGCATGCTTAAAATAACCTCGTAACTACTATTATTAATAATAAAAAAATCAGCGTAGTTAATAATTCCGCTAATAATGACTTCGACGTCGTTTATCTACTTATCGAAGTTATAAAGATCTTCGGACACGGTAGTATAAACTAAAGCTCGATCCGTTATAATAAATAGTTTAATTATCTTAATTACTTCTTTATTTATTATATTGACTTTAAATCCGCTATCGAAAAAGGATTTGCTTTTAATTATATCGTCGATATTAATAAAAACTTTTAAAGTCTTTATCGTTATTTCGAAGCAATTGCGAGCGATAAGTTGTTTGCGAATTTGCGTCGCTAAAAGGTTTAGCTTGCCTTTTTCATTTCGACTTAAACGTTTAACAATTAAAGCGTTTATAAAAATAAGCTTATTTTAAAAGACTTCTACGTTTTTTTTAATATCGAGAACTATTAAAATATAATAATTTAATAGCTTATCGAAGCGAAAGCTAAGTCCGAACAAATCTTTAATTTAAACTTCGATTCTTAATTTTATAATCGCCGCTATTGCTTTTTCTTAAGCTTTAATAATAACGTAAAAGTCAATGAACTTCTTTCGTTTATAAATCCTTTTTTTCTTTTTTTTTAATACTCGCTAAGTGATCTCAACCTCTTTTTTTACATCTTTTATAACTTCGTCGGCTTTAACTAGTTTAAAAAGTTTAAAAGACTTTTTTTTAATTACATTATCGAATAACCCGTCTTTTAAGTCTATCTTTATAGCAATACCCGATTCTTAAAAAGCATAAGCTTTAAGAGTACTATAGTTCTTTTTTTTTTATTATCGGATATTCTTTTTAATTTTAATAAGCTTAGATCTTTCCGAAAGTAAAAGAGACTTTTTAGCTTTATTTCTTACGGCAGCGTTAATCTCGACCGAAGCAACCTTTATGCTAAATAAATAGCTAAGCGTATTGATTTACTTTATAATATTAATATTCTTAATGTCGATTAGTTTTTTAAAGATAATAATAAGCTTTTTTAATTAGTTGGTTAGTTGCTAAGCATTTTGATCGGGCTAGTATTAAGCTAGCTATTAAATTAGTTGTTAATAAAAGAGCAAGTGTTTATAAGTCTTAGGTCCGCTAATAAATCGATTTTTTAAGATGTTATTGTATTTCGTCTTACGAACGTTTAAAACGATAGATTTAAACTAAGTTTTTCCTTGCTTCTTTTAAATAATAAAAGCGCCGATCTTTTTAAGCTTTAAACAAAAGCGTCCGTAATCATTAATATAAATATATCTTTTATTAACTATGTTTTTAAAAGCTTTATATTTATTTCGATATTAATAAAGAGCTTGAATTATATCTTCGAAGTTTTTATAAAAGCTATAATTTTACATTTGATTCTCGTATCTTTTACTTTTTCTTTTTTTTCGTTTTTATAATCCGTAGCCGATAGCAACAATCTAAACTCTACTTTCGAAGCTAACTTTACTTCGAGCATCTTAAGCAATATACTTAATAAAAGCTTCGTCGCGGTTTTCGAATCGAACTTAAAGTTAAGATTAAATAAAGCGTCGAGAAGTTAAGTTAACGACTTGATCTTCGAAGTAATCAATTCGATTATAAATTATATTAATCTATAAGTTAGAAAACTTCTTAATTATAAAACCTATTTTATTAATTTCCTTTTTTTCATTCGTAAATCGTAGTTCACGAGTAAACAGCATTACTATTAAAGCTTTTTTAACAAACTCAAGAACGCTAGCTAGTTCGATATGTTTTTTAATTAAAGTCTAAATATCTTTAATAAAGTTAACTAAAAAAGACTTTTCTTAATTTATAGCTTCGATAGTTTTAATACTTTAATCGGTTTTAAAAGCGAATGCGGCGAAGTCGTCGAAAGCGGCATAAGAGTTTAAATCGAGTTCGTCGATTTTATAATGCTTAATCGTTTTATTTCGAATTCCGACGAGCAATCCGAAAAAGAACAAGCGGCTTTATTCGGTCTTGCTTAAAAAGTATATTAAAGTAAGCTTTTTAAAGACTCGAGAAAAAGTGCGATAATAGTTTTTCAAGTTATTGATATCTCGTTTTTGCATAGCAAATTCTTGTAAGAAAGCGATTAAGTTTTTAATCTGCTAAGTATCGTTTTTACGAAACTCGGCTTTTAAAGCTTTAACGAAAGTAACTTAATCTTTTTTAGCTTTTTATTCGAGCAAGCTTTTAATAACTTCTTTGCGAGAGTTATCGCAATAACGGAAAAGCTTAATAAACCGATTATCTTTAAGGATACTAAAGTTATTATAAGTCTTTTCGTACTTTTCGATAAAATCGATAATATTAATATTATTAAAGCAAAAAGCTCTTAAAGCATCTAGCAATAGCATACGAGTAGTTATAAAAGCGTAAAAGATAGCAAGGTCGATTATAACTAGCGCAAGGCCTAATAAAAGGACAAGAAAAGCAAAAAGAAAAAGAGTAGTATAGATTTTAAAACCGGTGTTCATTTTAAAAAGCATTTCCGAAGCAAGTGTTTCCGATAAAGATAACGGTAAAAGTTTAAGTTAAAAGTCGAAGTAAAATAAAGATAATCTAAAGCTTATAAGAATACGATTAAAAGATTTAATAAATTCAAAAGATTCTAACGAAAAAGAAAATGACTTTGCGTCGACTTCGATATTAAAAATCTTAAAAAGGTTTTCGGTATTTTAAAGATTAGATATGTATATGTATTAAAAAAGATCGAGTTAATAAAAGGTTTTTGAATTGTTTGATTTTGACTCGTGAATCGAGTTCACGAGTAAAATAAGCGATTTTCGCAAAGTATTTTCGATTCGAAATTAAAAAGAATAGATCTTATACAAAAGTAAATTAATAATTAAGATTAAAACTATAAAAAACTTAAGAATCAATTGATTAACTTCGTTAATAACTCCGGACTATATCAATTGCTTTAATTCAAGATAAAAGCTAAAGTATAAAAAAGTATTTTCATTAATAAGTAAAAATTCTTTCTTATTAATAATAAAAAAGAGTTTTTATCGGAGAGCCGAAATATTGCACTTCGGCCATTTCGGCGTTTCGGTGTTCGAACTTATCGAGAATAAAGTTTTAATTGTTTTAAAGTTGTAGTTATAAAGTAAAGTGCTAAATGAACGAAGATCAACTTAATTGCGAATTAAGCGATTATAATAAGTTGTATAAAGATAAAGACTAAAGGTTTGAATCCTTACGTAAGTCACTAATATAAAAGCACTTAAAAAGATATGCTATACAAAAGCTTAGCTTTAAGGCTAGACTTTATAATCTTATAAAAGAAGTATTAGAAAAGGTAAGTGGAAAGCTCGTTGATTGTTTTAGCTAAAAGATATATGCCCTCTTATAAAAGATAGGTCCGTTTAGTGTAGCCCTAATGGCCATAGCAGGTACCCTATCAAGCAAAGTGTTTATAACATATACACGTGCACGCACGGACCTCAGCCTTAGCACGCTCCTACTACAACCTCGCCCTTAATTCCTAGTCTTAAATAATACAAGTCATTCAACTACACATATTAGCAAAGCTTTCTCGTGACTTAATATTATCATCAGATTGATACTAGCAATAAGTTATAAGCCCCGAAGCTTAATTCAATTTATTCTAAAGTATTTCTAAACTTTAAACACCTTTTTCGGCGTATTAAAATACTTACCTTATCTCCTTAACAATTCGTCACCGTAGCGCGCGATTCGTCAGAACGCGCTTCTATAGCATCCTTCGCAATTGATTCTTAATTGCAACTTATTAATATAGCGAAAGGTGAGGCCGAACCTAACGGTTCTTTAAGCAAGAAGCAAAAGGAAGCTGTAGTCAAAGCAAACTTAGCTATATAGCAACATACTACGAAAAGAAGAAAGATAGCAAAGGAATTGCTTGCTTTAAAGAAACCACTATTAGTACCTGAACCTAGAATCTTTTCATCACCTTTTTAATTACGCTATCTAACGCTATTAAACGTAAGAAGCTTACTATACGTAGCAGCAACTCTGCTTAAAGTATACTTTTAATTCTTCTTCGAGGCTAATAAAAGTGAATTATCATCTAATAAAAACGAGTTTATTATTCTTTTAAAAAAGATCTCTAAGTCGCTAGCGCGCTTAATCGACAGCGAACCTCTTCCTTCTCTTCCGAGTCTTCCGAGTCTACTTAACGAACCACTTATTACGATTATACTTATACGTCGAAAGAAAATGAGTTCGAGTCATAGCTTCAACTTACTTAAAGCTTTAAAGCTAAAAAGAAATGAAAACTATTAATAATAAAAAGATAAAGTAATCAATATTACCAAGTCTAATAAGATTAATAAATATATCAATCTAAAATCTAAAGCTTTAATACTTATAGAAATCGACGAATGCGATAACATAATTAAAGCAAAAGACTTGCAAAGATAGCTAAATTAAGATACCGAAGAGTTACAAATAAAGCTTGCAATTACTTTGAATTGCAAAGCTAGTCCTTTAAGACATACATAAAGTAAAGCTATTGCTTTAGATATATAAAAGTCTTTACGATATTAATATAAAAGTTCTAGTACGGTCTTAAAATACAACGCTATTCAAACTTATATTATAATTAAATACGACGATTACCTTTTTTTAAAGAAGTTCGTAATAGCATTTAAGATTGCAATTATAAAGCTTGATTCGTTAAATATTGCGCCGCTTTTACAATAAAATCCCGTAATGTTTATCGCTGCTTGCTTAAAGAAATAGCCTATTTAAGCTAAGCGCTAAAGATCGACTCTACGGATAGCGACTATTATACAAAAGAAGGTAGAAATCACCCTCGAGTCTCTTATTAAAGACATCATCGATAAAGCTCGAAGCAGCGATTTAATCAAAACAATCAATAGTCAAGCTTTATACGGTAACAAATCAAACTTAAACTCGAACTCGAATAACTCGAATACGAAAAACAAAAGTAGCAATAAAAGTAGAAATACAACAAACAAATCGAAGTTATAACAAGTTGCAGATAAAAGACCTGATTGCAAGTACTGCAAGCAGCCTAAACCTTTATACCTTTTTAAAGATTGCTTCGTTATTAATAAAGAGCTTCGAAAAGCGTTCAAAAAGAGAACTAGCAAAAAGTCTATCTTATATTTTAAGCGTATTAAGAATAAGAAAGGTAAAAGAAACAATAATAATAAAAAGAAAAACGATAAAAAAGTTGACGGAAAGATCTTTTCTTATGCGCTCCTTTTTATTAAAGAACCTCTAGCTGTTGCTATTGCAAGTAGCATAACATACTATACGTCGTCAAATAAGAATCGTTAGCTCTACGACACAAAAGCAATTGATTACGTTTGCAATGATCTCTTTAAGTTTATTATTTATATAATTAAAAAAGATCTCTTTTTTATAAATACTATAAAAGGCTTAGTTCGCCCCTTTAATATTAGCACTTATGTCATCAAATGCTTTAGATCACGAGGCTTAGCAAGCGTTATTAAGTGTAAGAATACGCTTTACATACCTTAAAGTCTCGTTAATTTGTACTCAAGCTTAAAGTTAAGCAAAATCGATAATTATTTAAAAGAAAATAAGTTGCTTACGGCTACCGATAAAGAGATCTATAAAGTAGATGCTAAGCTATTCATTATTAAAAATGACTTTTGCGCACCTTCTGCTTTTATTACCGGCCACGCTTTACTTGCAGCTATTAAAAAAGCTTTTATTAATATTAAACTTTAGCACAAACGTATATGCTATGCTAGCTTACAAGCGGTTCGCGATATTTAAAGTAATATTGTCGGAATGAAGTTTAAGGAAACCAAAACTAATAGAACACGTGTTTGCGCTTTTTATAAGAAAGGTCGTCTTATTCGAAAGACTAATAAAGTGTTAGCACGCAAAAGACTTACGATTGCTTTACAAAAGCTATACGTAGATATAATCTATTTGACTTTTATTAAGATCCACGGTCATAAATACGCTTTAATCTTCACTTGCTTAACTATAATAGCTAAGTAAAGATACACTTACGCAATCAAAAGTGACGCTTTCTTAGTTAATAAAAAGATGATTCGCTTTGTTAAAACTTAATATAATCGCATTATTAAAATGTAGCGCTGCGACGGAAGTAAAGAATACTTTTTTAAACAGATAAAAGAGTTGGCCGACCACCTTAATATATTACTTAAAGAATCGACACTTTATACTTTCGAGCAAGACGGTAAATCAAAGCGATCTATTCGTACTCTTATAAAAAAGCTACGCACCGTAACTATTGATTAAGAGATTCTTGAGTTCTTATAGCCCGAGTGCTTAATAGCAATAATCTATATCATTAATTTTATAGCTAACACTGCTCTTTTAGATAAAAAAACCTTTTACGAAGCTTTTTAAGATGATATTAAGCTAAGAGTGATCTATAAACCTTTAGTTAAGCATCTACGAGTACTCGAATGCAAAGTCTACGTTTTAATTAAGCTTGAACGCCGCGTACAAAGTCGCAAACTAACGCTTAAAGCTAAGGTCGAAACATTAGTTGGTTTCGAAAGCAATAACATCTAGCGAATATACGTTCTTTCTCGATCTAATAAGAAAGTAGTTCGTACCTTTTATATTCGTTTTAATAAAGATAAACTCGTTACCGAACTTACTTTTAAAGAAGAAAAAGAAATGCTATTTAAAGCTAAAAGTGACCAAGTTGATCGTAATTAGCTTACTTTTAGCTAACACAACTAAGATCAAGAGTCTTTTAAAAGCTTTGATTATTACGTCTAAGATGAATTAAATTTCGATAATAATTTAAAAAAGATTAAAGACGAAAAAGCTACCGATAAGCTCTTTGAACCTTATAGAACTCCTTCCTTAAACGATAAAGAAAAGGTTGAAGAAAAGGTTAAAAAAAAGGTCGAAGAAAAGGTTGTTCTTTTTAAAGTAAATGATAAGACTCTCGAAGCTTTTACTATTCGGAAACTACGCAAAATCTACTCTTAAGTTCTCTTTTCGGAACGAGTAAATACTCGGTCTAGTATTCGCAATGCTGTTGCTTTATTAGCAAACGTAATTATTAAAAAAAAAAAAAAACACTTATTAATAGACTTACTTCAACGCTATTAAAGAATCACCATTTGCAAACGACTTTCAGACTATAAAAAAGGCTTTAGCACGCTTAGATACAGATAACTAGCGCTAAGCTATTATCAAAAAGTACTTTGCTTTTCGACGCAAAAAGACGTAGTCAATTATAAAAAAGCGTGATATCTTTAAAAGTAGACGCATTTTAAGCTTACGCTTATTATTTAAGACTAAGAAAGATAAAAATAAAAAGATCGAGCGATATAAAGTAAGATTCGTAATTTAAAGCTACACATAACAAAAAGGCCGTGATTACGATTAAACCTTCGCTAAAGTATGCAAATTAATTATTTAAAAGCTTGCAATTGCTTTAGCCGCTTTGTACGACTTAAAGGTTTAACAATTCGATGTTAACATTGCTTTCTTAAATAGTAAAGCTGATAATAACATTTATATCAAAGCTTTATTAAGATAGGTCGAATTCGATTACACTTTTACTAATAAAGACTGCTTAAAGCTATTTAAAGCTTTGTATAGCTTTAAACAATCACTACGCTTTTAATAGAAATTGTTACGAGAGCGACTTGCTAATGTAAACACCCTGCCTGATGGGGTACCTGCTATGGCCACTAGGGCCACACTAAACGGACCCATCTTCTATAAGAAGGCACACATCTCTTAGCTAGAACAATCAACGAGCTTTCTACCTACTTTTTCTAATATCTCTTTTATAAGACCATAAGGTCTAGCCTCAAAGCCAAGCTTCTATACAGCACATCTTTTTAAGTGCTTTTATATTAGTGACTTACGCAAAGATTCAAACCTTTAGTCTTTGTCCTTATATAGCCTATTACAATCGCTTGATTCGCAATCAAGTTGATCTTCGTTTATTTAGCATTTTACTTTATAACTACGACTTTAAAACAATTAAAACTTTATTCCCGATAGGTTCGGACATCGAAACGCCGAAATAGCCGAAGTGCAATATTTCGGCTCTCCGGCAAAAACTCTTTTCTATTATCAATAAGAAAGAATTTTCATTTATTAATGAAAATATCCTTTTATACTCTAGCTTTTATCTTGAATTAAAGCAATTAATATAATCCGGAATTGTTAGCGAAGCTAATCAATTGATTCTTAAGTTTTTTATAGTTTTGATCTTGTTTATTAGTTTACTTTTGTAAGAGGTTTACTCTTTCTAATCTCGGATCGAAAATACTTTGCGAAAATCGCTTATTTTACTCGTGAACCCGGTTTACGAATTAAAATCAAACAATTTAAAAACCTTTTATTAACTCGATTATTCTTAACACACACATATATTTAATCCTTAAAATACCGAAAACCTTTTTGAGATTTTTAATATCGAAGTCGGCGCAGAATCACCTCCTTTTTCGTTAGAATCTTTTGAATTTATTAAATCCTTTAATCGTATTCTTATAAGCTTCGGACTATCTTCATTTTACTTCGACCTTCAACTTAAACCTTTACCGCTACTTCTATCGGAAACACTTGCTTCGGAAATGCTTTTTAAAATGAACACCGGTTTTAAAATCTATACTATTCTTCCTCCTCTTGCTCTTCTTGCTCTTTTATTAAGCCTTGCGCTAGTTATAGTCGACCCTGCTATCCTTCACGCTTTTATAACTACTCGCATGCTATTGCTAAGCGCTTTAAAAGCTTTCTGCTTTAATAGTGCTAATATCACCGATTTCATCGAAAAGTACGAAGAAACTTATAATAATTTTAATATTTTTAAAGATGATCGGTTTATCAAACTCTTTCGTTATTGCGATAACCTTCGCAAAGAAGTTATTAAAAGCTTGCTCGAATAAAAAGCTAAGAAAGATTAAGCTGCTCTCGTTAAAGCTTTAAGAGCTGAGTTTCGTAAAAACGATACTTAATAGATCAAAGACTCGATCGCTTTCTTGCGGGAATTTGCTATGCAAGAACGGGATATTAATGACTTGAAAAACTATTATCGCACCTTCTCTCGAGTCTCTGAAAAGCTTACCTTAATGCACCTTTTAAGCAAGACTGAACAAGGCCGCTTATTCTTCTTCGAATTGCTTATCGGAATCCGAAATAAAACGATCAAGCATTATAAGGTCGACGAACTCGACCTAGACTCTTATGCCGCTTTCGATGACTTCGCTGCATTCGCTTTTAAGATCGACCAAAGCGCTAAGACTATCGAAGCTATGAATCGAGAAAAGTCTCTTTTAGCTAATTTTACTAAAGATATTCGGACCTTGGTTAAAAAACATACGAAGCCAATTAGCGTTCTTAAGTCTGCTAAGAAAGCCTTAGTAGTAATGCCGTTTACCTGTGAACCACGGTTTACGAGTGAAAAAAAAGAAATTAACAAAGTAAGTTTTATAATTAAAAAGTTTTTTAACTTGCAAATTAATGCGATTTATAATCGAATTGATTACTTCGAAGACTAAGTCGCTAACTCAACTTCTCGACGCTTTATTTAATCCCAACTTCAAGTTCGATTCGAAGACCGCGACGAAGCTTTTATTAAATATACCGCTTAAGATGCTCGAAGTAAGGTCAGCTTCGGAAGAAGAGTTCAAATTGCTGCTATCGGCTACGGACTACAAGAACGAAGAAAAAAAAAAAATAAAGAATACAAGAGCTAAATGCAAGATTATAGCTTTTACGAAAACTCCGAAAACACAATTCAAGCTTTTTATTAATACCGGGATAAGTGTAAGGCCTTTAAAGACATAGTTAATAAAAGATATATTCATATCAGTGATTACGGACGCTTTTGCTTAAAACTTAAAAGGATCGGTGCTTTTATCATTTAGAAAAAGCAAAGAAAGACTTAGTTCAGATCTATCGTGCTAAACGTTCGTAAAACGGAATACGATAACATCTTAAAGAATCGGCTTATTAACGGACCTAAGACCTATAAACACTTACTCTTTTATTAACAACCAATCTAATAGCTAGCTTAGTATCAGCCCGATTAAAATGTTCAGCAACTAATTAACCAGCTAAAAGAGCTTATTATCATTTTTAAAAGACTAGTCGATATTAAAAATATTAATGCTATAAGATAGATCAATACGCTTAGCCACTTATCTAGCATAAAGGTTGCTTCGGTCGAGATCAACGCCGCCGCAAAAGACAAAGCTAAAAAGCCTTTCTAGCCCTCGAAAGGATCCAAGCTTATTAAGATTAAGAAGAATATTTGACAATAAAAGGAAAAGAATTACGGCACCCTTAAAGCCCGTGCTTTTCAAAAATCGGGTACTGTTATAAAGATAGACTCGAAAGATAGGCTGTTCGATAGTTTAATTAAAGAAGAGTTTTCTGGACCTTCTAGACCAATTAAAGCCGACGAAGCTATAAAGGATATAGAAAGAAAGGTTGAAATCACTTAACGAGTACCAAAAGGAAAGAAGAAAAAGACTTATAAACGAAAGAAGTTTATTAACCCTTACGTTACTATTAAAGCTTAAGAAAAAGCAATAGCGGCGATTATGAAATCGAGAATCGAAGTCCAAATTAAAGACCTGTTCGGACTCAGCTCTCGCTTCGACAAGCTATTAAGCTATTATATTCCAATGGTCCCCGATGCTAAGGAAAACGTAGAGGTCTTTTAAGGTAAGCCTATTTTTATAAACGCTTTAACTATTGGACGTCTAGGTCGAAATAAAGAAGGCAAGCTAGACCTCTTAGCGACGCAAATCCGCAAACAACTTATCGCTCGCAACTGCTTCGAAATAGCGATAAAGACCTTAAAAGTTTTTATTAATATCAACGGTATAATTAAAAGCAGATCCCTCTTCGATAATAGATCTAAAGTCAACGTAATAAACAAAAAGGTGGCTAAGATAGCTAAACTACTTATTATAACGGATCGAGCTTTAATCTATATTACCGTGTCCAAAGATCTTTACAACTTCGATAAGTAGATAAACGACGTCGAAGTCATTATCGGCGGAATTACTAATTACGCCGATTTCTTTATTATTAATAATAGCAATTACGAAGTCATCTTAAGCATGCTTTTTTTTTTAAAATCTTAATTCTCTTTTTCTTACCTCGATAATAGCACGATGAAAGCCTCTTTTTAAAACCACGATCGATCTACTTAAAGCTAGATTATTATTGCAAAAGACAAGTCGGATTTGGTCGAAGACTCGAGAAACTAGTCGCTAGCATGCAAGTTAAGATAGATGCTAAGCTAAAAGAAAGCTTAAAAAGAAATTCCGCTCGTAAACTATAATTCACAAGTAGATCGGCATAAAAACAATAAAATCATAAAAAAACAATTCAACTTAATATTAAGCAAGGCTTACTAAAATCAAAAACACTAAAAATATTTGCAATCAAACTCGATAAATCAAAAAATTTTATATTTATTATCGATAACGATAAAGACCTTTTAAAAAAGAATATAATAAAGGTTAATACGATATATAAAAGGAAGGCGGAGAAGGTTAGACCGATAGATTTAAGAGTGTCGGATAAAGAAATACTTAGAAAGATCGACGATTGGTTCGAGCAAAATAAAAAAGCGAGACTTCTTAAGCTTAAAAGACCTTTTTCGAAATACTTTACTAGCAGGTTTTCAAACTTAAAAGTTAGATTAAGATTAACGAAAAAACGATTCGAAGCACTTACGATTGGCTTTCAAGTTATCTCGAAAAAGAAAGAGCTGCTTTACTAATGCCTTTTAAATCGAAAAGAAGCGATGGCCTAGGATTTTACTTATTTTGGTTAAGTTCGGAAAGAAGTTATGCCGCTTTAAAAGATCAAGACGATGTCTTACGAAGCTTAGCAAAAGAAAACGTTTACGGTATCGAAAGCTTTGCAAAAGATAGTTATCTTTATGCTAAAAGAACGATTAAAGCAAAAGGTCTTCGAACCATGCTAAAGCCTTTATCGGAACAAGTAATTCATTATAGCGAAAAAAGAGAAAAGAAAATATAAGCTAATTATTATTATAATTAAAATAAACCGTATGACGGTTAAGGACGCTAATGTTGCCTCGAACGTAAACTAATTCTCGAACGAATTTGCCGGTCTTACGATAGCTACACTCTTGGATTTCTTTTTTAAATACGATCAATTCCTTTTCAACGTTAAGTCTAAGAACATAACAGCTATTCAAACGCTTATCGAACTGCTTCGGATGACCCGGATACTTATAAGAGCTATTAATTCGATCGCTTAATTCGTTAAAGTCATTTACAAGATCTTTATAGATTGCATTCTTAACGTCTGCTTGCTTTACATAAATAACGTAAGAATCAAAAGATCGCGATCCTTTTATAATTACGAAGAAGTTTTATCCGGAATTCGACGATTCGTTTTAAAGCACATTTAAAATATCGACAAAGTGCTCGTAAGGTTTAAAAGAGCTAAGACGACCGTCGGAACGAAATCTTAATATTGCATGCTTGGCCTTAACATCGTTAGATTCGTTATAAATAGCGAAAGACGCTACCTTTAGACCGCTAAAATTAAAAAGATACTAGAATAAATTAAGTGCGAAGACGTATCGGAAGCCCGAGCTTTTATTAGCATCGTAGTTTACTATAGAATTTAGATCAAAAACTTCTCTACGATTGCTGCCTTAATCTACGCGACGATAAGAAAAGGGGTCGAATTCGAATGGTTAGAGCTTTAGTAAAAAGCGATAAGGCTGTTCAAAAAAGCCTTGCTCTTTGCTTTCGCTTTTATCAAGATCGATTATAGCAAAGACAAAAGGAAAATTTACTTGACAGTAAACGCTAGTCTTAAAAGATAAAAAGCAGTATTACAGCAAAAGGATTCCGATAAAAAGCGATATCTTGCCAAGTTCGAAAGTGGTCTTTAGAACCTTGCGGAAAGCAAGTACGACGCGACTAAGCGAAAATGCCGCAATGCTTTAAAAGCTATAAAAAAAATAAAAAGCGAACTATACGAAGTTTACTTTATCTTAAAAACCGACGCTAAAGTATTAATTAATTAACTTAACGGATCAGTAAGCGACTTGCTTAAAGCTTTCGTTACGAATTAGATTGCGTAAATGAAATTGATAGACTTTAAAGTCAAGCATATCTTTAAGACTAAAAACACAGCGGCGGACGGTCTCTTTAAGAAAAAAAGGAAGCATCTTTTAAATATCAGAAAGAGAAAAGAAGAAGATATTAACGATTAAGTCACCAACGAGCTAAGCACTATTTTAATATTCTCGGTTAAACGACTCGTAAACTATAGTTCACGGGTTAAAAAGAGAGTTTTAAAGCACGATTATTCGCCCGATTCCGAGCTTATTGCTTAATTCCTTACCACTTTTAAACGCCCTCCTTCGATCAAGACTTACGACTTCTAGAAATTCAAGAACAAAGCACTTAACTACTTAATTAAAGATAATTACCTTTATAAGCGAGCAAACAATTCCTACCCGATCAAGCTAGTTATCGACGGAACTTAAAAACGCTATACTGCTATTTCCGACGCTTATCGAGAATCCGGATATAAAAGAGCTAAATCAACTTATTACCGCACGTCAAAACTCTTTTTTTAGAATAGATGCTACGAAGACTGCAAGGCCTTCGTTTAAAGCTATAAGCCTTGTTAAAAGCGCAAAGCTGGACGAATAGAAAACCTTTTGTACTTGACTTAGCCTATTTAAATATAGTTAAAAGTCAGCTTAAACGTATTACGAGTTTCTATTATCGACAAAAGAATAACTTGCTTTATACTAGCTAAAGAAGATCTATTTAAATAGCCGGAAAGGCGGCCACTTCGATCGGTTAACGCCGAATCTATTGCTAAGTTCTTTTAAAAAGATATCGTTTGCCGCTATAGATTATTCGAAAGACTAACTATCGATAAAAGACTTAAAAATAAAGCAATTGCTAAAGCTTTCGCTATTAAGTACGAGATTAAAAGGGTCCAAATCTTAAGCTATAATTTAAAAGCTAATGGAATGATTAAGAAAAGCTATAAAGACATCTTAAATAGCTTATCGAAAGTTATAAACGGAAGATTTAAAGATTAAGTTCGCAAATTTAATAAAATGTTTTTTGCGGTCCGGACATCGATACACGCATCTATTAAAGTTATCCTTTTCTTTTTAAACTACGGACGAAAAGCTGAGCTACTTTTAGAATTACGATAGCTAGTCTAAAGATTACTACTTTAGTAAAAGGTTCGATCCCGCGTTAACTTGCTTGCTATAAAGTTTAAACAATTAAAACTTCGAGATAAAGATATCGACGAGATTATCTTAAAAAAGAAACGCTATCGACTTGCCGCTAAGGCCACTTAAGAACGAGTCAAGGTCTTGAAGTCGGAACTTATTAAAGAAAAAGACTTGGTACTGCTTTACGATATCAAACGCAACATCGATATATCCGCGAACACCAAGCTGGACTATAGATAGCTAAAACCTTATGTCGTCTTTAAAACCTACGATAAAGGATACTACAAGCTCTAAGAAACCGATAAGACTGAGCTTAAAAGCACTTTTGCAGCTAACCGCCTTAAGCGATTCTACCGCCGCAACCAAACCCTCTTTCTTTTTGATAAAGACGACGAAGAAGAAAAAGAAAAAAATTCGAGCTCTTTAAACGACTCGGACCTTAGCGAATACGAGCTTTCCGACGACGGCAAAAGTGAACCACTCAACTTAAAAGTGACCCTTAGACTTAGGTCCATCAACTTCCAAATCATTCCTTTAACACTTTCGAAGAAATAAAAACTAGCTTATAAAATTATTTCTTAGTCTGTTTCCTTTACTTTGTTTTTTTTTACTTTCTTATCTTCTCTTTGTTTTACACTTATTTTATAAAAGGACGTGCCCCTAATAATCACTCTCTTTATTATTAGTAAAGAAGGGTATTTCTTACGTTTGTTTTCTTATCTTTGGACCTGCCTTTTATTATATTCTTTGTTCTTTCCTTGTTCTTTTCATTTTATTAGCTATTCACTTATCTTATACAAATTATTCTTATTATTTGATTGTTTTTCACTTGTTTAAGCTTATACGGCTATTTCTTATTTTTTATTTAAAACTATTCCCTTGTTTTAAGCGTGCTTAACTACGTGTATTCGAAAGTGAACTGCTGTTAGAAAAAATAGGTCTTCCTTATAAATGTACTTATATAAGAAAGCTCCTTTCTTCTTCTTTTCAACATTTTCTCTTTTTATATAATAACAATTACAATAATATTATCACTACCTCTTCTTCACAACTACATAATATTATATTAATATTAACGATCTTAATCATTACTCAATCGATCACTACTATTACTAGCTTTATTCCGCTATTTTATGTTTAGCTCGTGAACCGTAGTTCACGAGTCAAATATGCCTCTTAAGTCAGCCGCCGCCAAAGAAAAGGCCTTTGTCCGAGATGCACCTTCTAGCTTATTAATAAGCGAAAAGCAAGCTGCTTTAGCCCGACAATCGAGTTTCGAACTGAAGTTCGAAAAACGAGTCATTAAGACTTTCGATGAGTTTTTTTAAACCTACCGCTAAATAAGCAACTCTAATCAATTAACTATGCTTAAAGTAGCAACCTCCGACCTTAATAATAGATTAAGTAAAAAAGACGACTTGATCTTGCAATACGACTAGTTCTTACGAGCCGAATGCGCAAGAAAAAATATAAACGCCGAAGACCTCTTTTCGGCTTACGACTAGTTTACTACTAAAGTCACCGTTATCTACTCCTTACGCAACAAGAACGCTAAAAGACACAAACGAATCAAAAGAGCCTTCGACGGCGCTCGAAGCTAATTGCTATATAACGACCACTTTAAAGTTGTATGCACCTTAATCCGCAGCGCTCGCTAACTGGACGTCATTCTAGAGAACTGTACCTTTAACGCTTACGCTATCCAAGTCATCAACTATTATATTGTTGCTTACGTCGCTTTCTAAAAGACTATAGCTAATATAGCCCGAAGACGCAAGTTTACCAAGCTTAATGCTACGATAGTCAACCTCACTTGCCAGACCGTAAAAGACAAGAACAATACCAAGTAGAAGAATAAGATCGCTATTCCTAACGAAGGACTCTTGAAGAAGCTAAGACTAAAGGTCTTATCGTGTAGCTTATTGATTTTAACTCCCGACAATATAAAAGGCGAATACGACGAGCTTAAAGAACGTATAAAGTTTGCCGACGAAAATTAAACTTAGAGTTTCGTTTTGCAAAAAGAATCCGAATCCGGAACTTTACTCGTAAACTATAATTTACAAGTGAAAGATGACTTAGCAACCGAGGCAAAACCAAGTCAACCTTTTGCTCTTAATACCTTTTTGCTTAGATCACTTATTGCGCGCTTTTCGCTGTCACTAGCCTTATCTTAAAGATCGACGTCATCCTTTGCTAATAAAGCTTCGAACGCTAAACTAATTGCTTCGATCATATCCACCTTACGCAAGTCTATCGACGCGAGCTCTTTTGCAGCTTCTAGACCTAAAGTGCAACGCGACCTTTTCGAGAACCAGCTGCTATTAACACTACCCGTTAAAGAAGGAGATAGCTTCGAGTACGAACTGGCCAAGGCTGTGTCGAACCGCTGCTTAAGACTCGTCGAGATTAAAGACCTTATAAGTATAAACGTAGCCTTTATCAACTTTTGCTAAGACCTTTATTAATCAGCTTTCGACCGCTTGAACTTGGACGAGAACATCGATAATACCTTTTAAGTTGCCGCGGAATCAATTAAGAAAGCTGTCAATCAGATCCGCAAGCTTTTAAAGGACGAATTTTCTAATAACGCGATCTTACGACTCTTCGACCGTCGTAACTAAGTGGAAGTAAGTAAGGAAAGAAGCAAAGTAGTGAACTACTTCTTACTGTCCGAGATCTTTAATTTAAGCTTTAATAACGACGATTGCGACTGCACAAAGGTCTCTTAGAAGGTGAAGAACGTATTAGAATTTAAAAATAGATTCAAAGAACTTTTTAACTTAAACGTTTAAACGAAGCTCCGCTTTAGCCGCAGAGTTTCACCGTCCGCTACCGATCTATCAAAAGAAGTCTTTTGCGAAATCTACACTTTCGAATACGCTAAATACTTTAAGCTAGCTACGAAAGGCTTTACAACAACGATGATCCGTTCCAACCTATATCGATTCATCGAAGCCTTTTAAACTAACGCCTTTAACAACTTTATGCTTCACCCGAGCAATCAATCGATATTCGCTATTAAAACCAAAGGCAGTACTCTAGCTAAGAGAATGTCTAGCTTAAGCTTTTCTAAGTTTAAAGCTAAGCCGATATCTTTTAACAAGCTAAACTAAAGCACTAGCTTAATAAGCACCGCTTAAAAAAACAGCCCTTTTAACACCTTAAATGCGGGTAGTTATACGAAAGTTTAGCTTATATTAAAAGCTTCTTTTTTAAATAACAAATACAGCAATCAAACTTTCTTTATTATTATAAATAAAAAGATCTAGATATACCTTCACTACTTTCGGATTAGTGACTTAAGAAGAGCCCCGATTAATGCACTCTTTAATATAATGCACTCCTTAACCTAATAAGTCTTCCGAAGCTATTATAAGCTGTACTTTGCCGCTTTACTTAATCGCCGAAACGGAAACTATAAGCTTATTACTTACCTTGAACCCCTTTAGCTTCTTAAATGCAACAATAGTGCTCGAGTGATTGCGACCAAACACGACGCTAATACTAAACGACTCGTAAACCGTGGTTCACGAATAAAAGATAAAGTTTTAGATTACCACTTAATGCTTTACGGCGTAAAGAATCAGATCGAAAGCTTAGGTATTTGGCCCAAGAGCTATACCTACGACACTACTTTTAAAAAGACCGCTAGATAAAAAGCTTTTAAACCCAAGTCGAAGACCTTAGATGCCTTTAAGAATATTGCGCTACGCTAACCCTTTGCTATAGTCATAGATCTCGCTACTTTTATATCCGTTATTACGAAACAAAGTGTTTTCTTAAACATAGACGCTTTCTAGAATTCCTTTTGCGGATAAGCCATTTTCTTTAACAATTACACCGCTTTAATAAACGATAGCACTTTAAAAAATAGAGTCAGCTTTGCAAAGCACGCTTGCACTATCGTCTTAAGACGCATGCCGCCAACCCCTCGGTAAAGAGTTATTAATAAATCAAGCTAGCCTTTCGCCGCTATAATTTAGCTAGACCACGTCAGTTTCGTATTAAAAGCCTTAATCGGAAGAATAGATTGGAACGAGCCTCGAGTAGTAAAGGAATTGACCGCTATCTTTGCTATATCCCGGACCCAATTCTAAGAACACCTTATTAAGCATAAGAAGAAGTTGTTTTCGGCATTCAAAAAGGGATTTGTTGTTATCTTAAACGCTAAAGCTAAGACTTACGGAGCCAAGTCCTTTTCTAAAGGCAAGAGCCGCCGAGCTGACGACCTTATAAACGCCGATAAGTTAAAGGATTTTAAAGAAAGCTTGCGACCGATTGAGTTGTCTTTTAACGACTTTGATTTAAGTGTAAAGATCACTCTAGAAAGTGCGAATTCCACTCGTAAACCACGGTTTACGGGCCAAATCGACGAATTTAAAGCATCATCTTCTTAACCGGAATCCTTAAACCGCGCTTTCGATAAAGCTATGAAAGCCTTAAGTGATTTGCTCGAAAACGAGGACGACCTAACTAGTGGCTCCGGACCTTATTCTAGCTTCGCTGACCTTCCGTCGGCCAAGTTCACACTTATCAACGATGCGACTAATAAGCGCAAGAACGACACGCGCTCCCTCACCTTTAAAGATGCTGCTGCTAGCACGTCATCGTCCAATGCTAGCCTTGCCAAAAGAAGAAGACCCTCCTAACCTGAAAAGAACGAAAGAGTTAAGGACGTGAGCACGGAAAGAGACTATAAAGAAGCTGCCGAAGCGTAGTTTAGTAGTTTGAATGTTTGGAGTTTAAAGACAAAATACCTCCCCTTTTTTTTTGTACATTAGATTTTTTCTTTCTTTTACACCCCCTTTTTTTTTCTTTGCTTGATGATAAGCGGGGGCGCCTACCTATTCTATAAAGGGACGGATGTAAACACCCTGCCTGATGGGGTACCTGCTATAGCCACTAAGGCTACACTAGACGGACCTATCTTCTATAAAAGGGCACACATCTCTTAGCTAGAATAATCAACGAGCTTTCTACCTACCTTTTCTAACATCTCTTTTGTAAGACCATAAGGTCCAGCCTCAAAGCCAGGCTTCTATACAGCACATCTTTTTGGGTGCTTCTACACTAAGTTAAGATTCGCTTTTATAAAAACCGATAATTATATTTATATTAATAGAAACCTTAAAATTATAATTGTCATTTATATTAACGACTTTTTAATGATCGGTAAATCGGAATTAATCTACGAGCAATTCAAGAAAGATTTGCACGACTTATTCGATATCATTTGTACCGATAAAGCTACTTACTTCTTAAGAGTTAAAATCGTTAAAGATCGACCCGCAAGTACTATTACTTTATGCTAAGACGCTTATATTAATAAAGTGTTAGACTGATTCGATATATCTAATTGCAAAAGTGCACTTATACCTTTTGCAATAAGTTTCGAAGTTTATATAATCAAATTTAAAAGCTAAGCTACTTAATACGAGATTACATTATACTAGTCAATCGTTAGCTCTTTGCAATACTTCGCAACTCACACTCGATAAGACATTGCTTACTACTGCTTTTTATTAGCTAAATTCTTAACTAATCCGTCACTTCAACATATAGCTGCCGCAAAGCGCGTTCTATAGTACTTATAAAGTACTCGTATACTATCAATTGTTTTTAATAAAAAGGACGCTAAGCTTATTAAATTAATAGGCTACTGCGACTTCGATTAGGCCGGCTTTAAAATAAATCGAGTTTCATATAGCGGAAGAGTATTCTTCTTTGCAAAAAGCGTTTTTAACGTCATTTCCAAACGCTAGACTATTATAGCTTTTTCTTCAACCGAAGCTAAATACGTAGCCATATGCAAATTCGCTTAAGAGGCCGTTTAAATTAAGCAAGTACTTAATAAAGTTAGCTATAAGAAAGCTGACGCAAAGAAAATTAAAATGATTTGTAACTTATAAAAAGCACTTTCATTCTTCGAAAACTTTAAATACTATTAAAAAACTAAGCATATCGATATTAAGTTCTATTACGTACGCTATAAAGTAGCAAAAAGACGACTCGATCTGTGGTATATTCTTAGCAAAAAGAACGTCGCCGACGGTATAATAAAGCTATTGAATAATACAGATCACGCTACCTTTATACAATTGCTTCGAATGAAAGTGCTAGAGCTATAGAGTTTAGCAATAAGTGTTTTTTTAGCAAAAGGTAATAAAGGTGTATCATAAAAGGTTTTCTCTTTTTAAAAGTCGTACCTGCTACATTCGATAGAAATAAAGTAGACTATGCTCTTAAAAGTGTTTTTATTTCTACTCTACAGAAAAAGGTATATTAGTTTAAATATAATTAAAGTACTGCCGAGAGCTTTTGAGGCCTCGATAAAAGAGTGTGTTGCTAAGTAAGGTATAAAGTGAAAGCATAATGCACGTGCATATACACGTGCACGCACAGACTTTAGCCTTAGCACGCTCTCATTATAACCTCGCCCTTAATTCTTAGTCCTAGATAATACAAGTCATTCAACTACACACATTAGCAAAGCTTCCTCGTGACTTAGTATTATCATCAGATTAATACCAGCAATATTTATTAATTAATTTTTTTTTTAATAAACGCAATTAGATTTACTCCGGCTATTCAATCCGAAATAAACAAAAGCATCGTTCTTAATAATATTAATATAAGTATTAATAGCTTTTAATAAGTTTAATACTTTTAAATCTTTTTCTTTCGTTCGCTAATTGTTTTAAAATTGCTTTAAAAGCAATATAATAATCGACGAGCTAAGCTAGTATATTAGCTTAGCTCTAAAACGAAGATCTGTCTTACGACTTAAATGCTAAACTTTCTTTTGCTTTTATTAGCAATCGCATTAAAAAAGCTTTCGCGCAAAAGGCTTTTAAAAGGTCTTTTATTATCTTGGGCTTAATTATGGCTATAAAAACCGCGACGAGGACGATGCATTATAGTAATACCAGGGCAAAGGACCAAGTTCTTTGTAGTGTCACCAACGAGCTAATTATTCGATTTATAAAAATCTTTATATATTAAAGTAAATTATAAAATAAATAATAATAGAAACTGAATAAATCTAAAAGTAATTGGCGCAAGAAATAATTTATCTAATTATTTATTATAAAAAAGAAACCTCTTTGAATACTTCTTTTTATAAGAGAGACCTTAAACCCTTTTACGAATTACTTATATTTTAATAATTTAATATAAGACGAGGACCCCTTTAAACCCCCTTTTTTACTAAGAAAACCTAAGACCCTTTTGCGAATTACTTATATTTAATAATTTATTATAAAAAGGGGACCCCTTTAAACCCCCGTTTTTATTAAAGAAACCTTAGACTCTTTTGCAAATTGCTTATATTTAATAATTTAATATAAGGGGGAGACCCTCTTAAACCCCCCCTTTTTACTAAGGAAACCTCAGCTCCTTTTGCGAATTACTTATACTTAATAATTTAATATAAGGAGGGACCCTCTTAAACCCTCCCTTTTATTAAGGAAACCTCAGACCCATTTGCAAATTACTTATATTTGATAATTTAATATAAGGGGAGGACCCTCTTAAACCCTTCTTTTTATTAAGAAATCTTATACCTTTTTGCGAATTAATTATATTTAATAATTTATTATAAAAAAGGAATCCGTTTAAACTCTTTTTTTCTAAAGAAACTCTAGACCACTTTGCGAATTGCTTATATTTGATAATTTTATATAAGGGGGGGACCCTTTTAAACCCCCTTTTTTATTAGGAAATCTTATACCTTTTTGCGAATTACTTATATTTAAAGCAGCAGCGTGCGTTACGTAAGGCAGCGACGTGCGTTACGTAAAGCAGCGACGTGCGTTACGTGTGGCACACTAGCAGCTTTACGTAGGTTACGTGTGGCAGCCTTACGTAAGTTAGGTGTGACAGCTTTACGTAAGTTAGGTGTAGCAGCCTTACGTAGGTTAGGTGTGGCAGCCTTACGTAAGTTACGTGTAGCAGCCTTACGTAAGTTACGTGTGGCAGCTTTACGTACGTTACGTATAGCAGCCTTACGTAAGTTACGTGTAGCAGCTTTACGTACGTTACGTGTGGCAGCGACGTGCGTTACGTAAGGCAGCGACGTGCGTTACGTATAGCAGCCTTACGTAAGTTACGTGTAGCAGCTTTACGTAAGTTACGTATAGCAGCCTTACGTACGTTACGTATAGCAGCCTTACGTAAGTTACGTGTAGCAGCCTTACGTAAGTTACGTATAGCAGCTTTACGTACGTTACGTGTAGCAGCGACGTGCGTTACGTGTAGTAGAATTAATAGCGGTGACTGAATTAGGCTTAGCTGTAAGACATATTTAATTCGGGCCGACCCTTTCCGAAATCTAAAATTATCTGCCGACATTTCTCTTAGCATTGCTTAGAAATCCTGTTAGATCGGTATAAATAATCTCACGTGATTGAATGACTAATCACCACCATAACCCTTGGAATTTATCTTGGGTCACCGTTGGTAACAATAAATGAAAAAAAGCAAAGCGATAATAAAGAAAACTCAAGTGAAAATGATATTCCTCTTTCTTAATATAAAAGAGCTAAAAAATCACTTTCGACGGCTAAAGCTGCTCGCTTTATTTTATCAGCTAGCAAATCAATTTTAATAGCTAAAGCTTCTTTTCGTTAAAAATCTAAAAAGAGCAAGTATTTTAAAAAGTTTATAATTATTGCGAAAAAAAAAAGGTTCAAGCTAACGAAAGCGCCGTCGCTATAAGCTAAAAAGTACATTCAATTAATTAATAAATTAATTCTTAAGTACAATTATTAATTTATATAGCTATTGCGTTGAAAGAGATCCGACGATATCAATAAAGCATTAAGCTTTTTGTAACGACACGCCAGGTCTCCTGGACGTATCCCCATATGCGCCAAGCTACAGCCTACCTCCCTCCTTTTTTCCTTCGTATTCTTCGTATTCTCTCATTCCCTTCTTTTGACCTATGAACCATGGTTCACGAGTCCTTAACGCTTCTACCTTCGTGTATATAAACCTTAGCTACCTTCGACCTTTATACTCGGTAGTTGTTGATTTTAAGTTATTACTTTGAGATTCTCTTGAGCCCTCATGTGACCCTCGCGCTCCCCTAAGTTCCTTTAAATAATCGCCTAAGGTCGTCACACCTTTCCCCCCCCCCCCCCCCCTTTTTTTTTTTTTTTTTTTTTTTTTTTTTTCTAAAAACGATATAATACTTAACTTATCCTTTATTCCATTCCATTCAATCCTTTCCAATCCTATTTTATTCTATTCAATCCTATTCTATTCATTAGAAAAGGACAGGAAAAGGAACGTGGCAGCGGACCTAACTAATCCCGCCTTCTTACCTTCCCGCCTTCCCGCCTTCGTGGTGATAGGGCGCCAGCTCGGCGGCAGCGGCGGCGGTTTAGAATAAACCCACATAGCCAGCTATGCTTGCCTGCCATGCCTCGGGGGAATAAATGGATTAGATTAAATAGATTAAATAGATTAAATAGATTAAATAGATTAAATAGATTAAATAGATTAAATAGATTAAATAGATTAAATAGATTAAATAGATTAAATAGATTAAATGGATTAAATGGATTAAATGGATTAAATGGATTAAATGGATTAAATGGATTAAATAGATTAAATGGAACAGATTGAATAGATAAGATGGATTAAATCAAATAGACGATACGAAATAAGCCATCTATTCACCCACTTATTAGCGATAGGGGGGCTACGATTCTTTACTTATACGAGGTGCTCCTTACGAACCTTCAGCTCTTTCTTTTTTTTTTCTTCTTGCCATAAAAAGAGAGATAGAAAGTCTAAAGACCCGAAATTAAATCATCGATATGCGACGTCTTTTCGAAGAGATTTTCCTTTATCGGCGATTCCGAACCTTCTTCCTTTTTCCTTTTCGAATACTACGCCGATTACGATCTATACTTAACGGGCATACCGATTAAAATAACTAAAAAGATTTGCAAAAAAAAAAAAAAAAAAAAAAAAAAAAAAAAAAAAAAAAACGTATATCAGAGATAAAATAAAAAAGGCTTAATTCGATTAATCGAAAACACGGTATGACGCTTTCGAAAAAGCGTTTTGCAAACACACCGGCTCTACTTAAAGGCTACGAACGCAAGCCTTCTTAGCTTTACGACGAAAAAGAACGATGTTTATACTACACGGATCGAGGCCGCCCGTAAGGCTAATGCTATACGTATTCGATAGTTCAAAGTTGTTAAGAGAAAACTCGACGCACAGCATTATGAATTGCTTTTAAAAGGTTTACAAGTGTTCGGCTATTTGACGAGAGGTTTTCCTTGACGTAGTTTTTACTCTCTCGATTAAATTAGTACTTTATATTTAACTTTTTTAGCTTAGCACGTCGCCGTACCTTATAGGAGGTCTTGAGGCGGCAAGCTTCGCCTGCTACCCGCCCGACGTAAATAAATACAACAATAACAACAACCCATCCACCCACCTACTAGCAATCAGATTAAGAGATGCGATATACAATATACAATATGCGATATAGTGGGCCTTGACGTCGCAACTTTTTGGGGCCCTTCGCCGGATTTCAAATACCCGAGAGGCAGGTGTAACGCTGACTGATTGGTAAATAGTTAGGCTCTAGCTGTTCTGGCATAGGTATAGAACTCTTGCGTATAGAACTCTTGCATATAAACTCTTGCGTGTATAACTCTTGCGTGTAGAACTCTTGCGTGTAGAACTCTTGCGTGTGTATACCGTAGATGGGTACCAACCAGGGTCAGTAGCGCGTGAGCAAGTGAGATATGATATAATATAACAAGACAAGACAAGACCAGATCGACCAGTCGTCGAGACGTTACGGATGTGTTACGAATAGGGGCATCAGTGGCTTCAGCTTAGAGTCCTCATCCCTTGGTCACCATTCCCCTCCCAGCGGTAGTGAGAGAGGGCTGGCTCTAAAACCGCGGATATGCATCTATTGTTGCGTGGGGTATATTGCATTATAAATTGACAGCTATTCTTGACACTTTCCAAAAGAACCGGGGTTTGTCATCATTACACAGACACGCGTAAATCCAATACCCACCTTTCCAATGATATCGAGACGGACAAGACAGACAGGGGCGCGTGGTATCTCTCGTCGCTTCGCAGGGGCGGTGTTGCTGTGGTGGGTGTTCTTCGCAAAGGCATGGTTGGTGCTGTCGTGTAGCCAGGTGCTCGCATGGGTAGGTATAGTTGTAGTTGCAATGGAAGAGCCAGTCGTCCGGTCCAGGCCAGTCCGTCAGCTCCGGAGTCGGTTCGCATAGGCCAGCACTTCATCTCATCTCACCTTCGATCCCTACCTACCACTTGCACAGTCACATACATCCACGGAGGCGGCTCACCACCACCCAGCCAAGGGGGAAACTATCTAGAACGGGTGCTGATGCGCACTCGAGATCCGCGAGGTCCGGCGATCGATCGCCGCGTCGTCTTGGACGGGAGGACCCGCGTAGTTCTGCTTGCCCCACACGAAGTACCAGAGACCGGCGACGAGGAAGAAGGCGACGAGCACGGCGGACGCGTAGTTCATGGTCTCGGCGGCGACGGGGATGGTCGAGGGCATGCAGAAGAGCGGGATGGCGAGAGCAGACCAGGCTGTCACGCGTGTGAGCAGAGCGGCGACAGCACATCATCAGGAGAGACCTACCAAGCGCCACAAAGTTGCACACCAGGCCGAGCTTACCCATGTCGAACTTGCCCATGCTGATATGGGAACGGCCTCCGATGAGCGAGACGGCAATGGGAACGGCGTAGCTGACGGTCAAGCAGATGACGCCGACGCCCGAAAAAGCGTTGAACGCAGCCGAGGATCCAAAATACAAGAGCCCGAGGAGGATCTGGATGGTGGTGCAGAGCAACATGGCGTTCAGCGGGACATCCAGGCCCTTGTGGATCTGTTTCCACCACTTTGAGCCCGGGATCGCGCCATCACGCGAGAAGGCCCAGGTGGCGCGGGATGCGGCGGTCGTGCAGCCGATCCCGCAGAAGATGGCCAGGACGATGAGGGGGACGAGTAGGGCGAAGGCGCCGCCCTTGGAGCCCACGGCCATGGAGATGATGACGGGGGTGGGCTGGCCCGAGGCGAGATTCGCGAGCATGGTGATGTCGGGGAGGACGAAGAGGAGGGAGAGGAGGAACACCGCGCCGCAAATCGTGTTGAGCATGATGGTCCCGACCATGGCGCGAGGGACTTGGACGCTGGGGTTTTGGACCTCTTCGCACATGCTACCTTGTGTCAGATGTCGCGCCGCAGGGGGCAGAGGAGATGGGACGAGACGCACGAAATGATCATCCCCGTGGAGGAGGTCGCATAGGCGGCTTGGAGGAGCCCCACACAGAATGCCCACCCGTCGGGCCATCCGGACTGCGGCTGGAACTCGGTGAAGACGAACTCGGCATCACGTCGACCGGCTTTGGCCAGGGCCAGGACACAGACGACGATGCAGATGACACCGACGAACGTCCAGAAGATGGCAAAAGTCTAGCCTCGTTAGTCTCACCCCACCCATCCGGGATCTCTGCTCACATCTAACCACGGCAACCACTTGTTCCCCAGAGCGGAGACCAGATTACAGAGGACCGTAATGGCGACAAAGGTCAAGAAGATCTGGTACGTCTCGGCTTCCCAGATCCCCACGGCCGGCGCGGTCTCGGTGGCCGCTTGGGATTCGAACACGTTGATGCAGCCGATGAGGAAGAGCGTGGTCCCGAAGTTCACGGAGAGGGTGATGGTGATATTTCCCACCACGTACGACCAACCGCAAATCCAGGACATGATCTTCCGACACCACGCTGGGGACAGCATGAACGTCTGGTAGTACACGCCGCCGGCGGTCGGATACACGGAGGTGATCTCCCCCAGGGACACGCCGACGCAGAGGATGATGGTCGACACCGCCAACCATCCCCAGATGATGGTGGTAGGCCCCCCCCCGACCAGCGGATAGTAGAAGGTCGTCGCGAGACCGTACGGAATGGAGGCCAGCACGAAGGACATGAAGGCGACCTGAAGCGTGGATCGGTTCCGGACCAGCTCCGACTCGTATCCCATGGCCCCGAGCAGGTCGTCGGCCGAGTTGAGAGCGACATTGCCTCGGAGGTCGTCGTTGGTGTTGGTCTTCTTGTCGCCGTCGCCAGCGTAGTGGTGAGGAGGATAGTCCATCTTGTCGTCGAGGTGATTGATATATAGCTGGCTGGGCTGAGCTTCGTTCTCGCAACTGGTCACAATGCCTCTACCGTGGTTGGGGAGCAGACGAGGTTGACGAGGGCGACGAGGGGGACGAGGGGCGATTTTGTCTTGGATAGTAGTTGGGTAGTATTTGTATTCTACTGTACCTACCGGACGGACAAAGGCCCGACGACAGTGCAGGCTTCCAGAAAAGTCTTGACTTTATCTCCCTGGCTAGGGTCTCGGACTAGGAATCTGAGCCAAGGCCTGCCGGTGGGGGGCCTGGGGGGCGATTGCTAGGAGGAGGAGGAGTAGTACTTACTGTACTTACTGTACTTAGTAGTAAGTACGTAGTACTACGTAGTAAGTACTTACTAAGTAGTACTTACTAAGTACTACTACTACTTACTAACTACTACTACTACTACTACTACTACGTCCTCAGGTCTCATTGGATGATCGCCGTCGACCACAGGAAGTGGGTACCACGTGTATGCAGGGCTGGCTGGGGACTCGACAAAGTCCTGGGGTCCATCCTGGGAGATAGTACAGTAAGTCGCTGAAGTCGCTGTCAAATCAACGGACCCCTCGGCCAGCTCGCTGTGGGCCCATACATAGTATTTGATTCTTCACTGCGGATCTGTGAGATGAGACTGCGCCGTTCCCCGTCTCTCGATAAGGAAACGGGACATGGGGCCCTTCTCCTGCATATCTACCAAGTACGGGATGTCAACAGTGGACACACCTCAGTCCGAATGGATACTGCCAGACGTCGCGGAGTCGAGAGTGCTGAGAGCCTGCGCGTCGGATAGGATAGGATAGGATAGGAGAGGATAGGAGAAATGAGAGAGAAAAAGTCTATTGTTGCTGTCGCGCACTGAGCGCATTAAGCGAAATGTACCGTCGTCTGTGAACCGCCGCTTGGGGGAAAGTGCAAGTCAAGTCTTCTTGGCAAGGTATCGTAGTAGTAGTAGAAGTAGTAGTAGTAGTACTACTTCTACTACCACTAGGTGGCAACGCGCAACTTCGGCTTTGGACCAGGCTTCCAAATTCGGCTGTTGATGCAGTCGGGGTGCGGTGGTGTTCTGGTGTTTTGGCCCAACGTTGACGACTTCCCGACTTCCCGACGTACCGACTCTAACGTTGCCGTCGCTCTGATCTGATGCTTCGACTTCTTTCTGCAGTGCAACAGGATCATCTTCTCAGGCAGGCAGGCACCTTTGCCGCGATCCCACAGTGAACCCACGTGTGAGACGGAGAGATGAACGAACCCCGGCTATTGCCGAGGTCGAGTGGGGTCGGACGGGGGTAGGGGTAGGGGTAGGGGTGGAGGGGAAGGGGGAGATGGAGGTGGAGGTGGAGGTGGAGGGGGGGGACTGACTGCCTGAGCGCTCCAACCGGCTTCCGTGTGTGTCTAGCTAGGTACATTAATTGACCGAGGTCGTTCCCATCCACCACGGACCACGGCTGATTGGAGCATCTCGCCTCTGTCTTATCTCCGACCCAGCAGCTCTTCCTCCTCCTCCTCCTCCTCCGTCGTTTCGACTCGTCCGACGAGTCGCAAGTGGAAGTGGAAGTGGAGGTGGAGGTGGAGGTGGAAGTGGAATGATATCATCGCTTCCGGCCGACTCCTACGTATGGAAAAAAAAGTCTATTCTGTCAAGGGTCCTCCAGGGTCGATTGTTTCTACGTAATGCCTCGAGGAGAGTGGATCCGTGTCCCGCAGACCTCGACGCGACGCGAGCATGAAAGCCTGCCTCTGCCTCTGTCTCCGTGCCGGCGCGGAGAAGGTCAGGGCCACGTCCGTCGTCCCGTCGAGGAAAACGAGGTGAGGTGAGTCGCGTAGCGACTACTACCGGTACCTCCCTACTTGGTGAGCGGAGCAGAAATCTACGGAGCTATAAAGGAAGTCTAGATGGCAAACGGATTGAAAATAGTAGTAGTAGTAGTAAGTACGTAGTAGTAGTAGACTCGGTTTGAGACTATTAAGCTCGCAGACTATTGAACGAACCGCTAACTCTAAGAGGGAGAAGCTTTTCCGAGAAAGCGTAAAGGAGAAGAGCTGTATCGACGACGTACGTAGGTAGTATATCCAAATCTGGGAAGCTGAAACCGAGATCTGGGAATGCTACGTACCGGTAGTATATCGTCGGGAGAAAGGCCGAGGCTATGGTGTAGGTATTAGCATGAAGAATAGAGAAGTATGTCAGAATGATACTACTAGCTGAGAGTCTGCTATCCCTCTTTCCAGTGTGCTATGCATCCAAGTGAAATGTTGCACCTTAAAGCAGCAGTCAAGTCAAGGCGTGCCCCCCATACAAGTAGTAAAATCCCATCCCATCCCCGGCCCCCCATACAAGTAAAATCCCATCCACCCAGCTGCCCCAGACAGGATTCCTGTTGTAATGCAGATACAAGAGGACTGAATTCATTGTGACTAAAGAAACAGTGGAAGAGAGGGGGAGGGGGTGGGAATGGCCATACCAGCCTCTGGTCTCTGGGCTATGCAATAGGGCGTTGATAATGATGTTTTAGTCGCTAACAATGACAAGCACAAGCATGAGATATTGTGAGTGGACGGGACAATAGATAGCAGAGCGGTATGATATAAGCCTACAGCGACGAGTGTACCTCCCTCCACTCCTCCCACGTTCGCGGGGGACTGCCTGGTCACGTACAACAAGATGGCCGGCGCCGCAAGCGAGCCCGGGGAACGAAACGCAAATGCAGCCAACGAAACACGCTTGAGCAAGGCGAGCGAGCGAGCCATCTAAAGCTTCGACGCCGCGGGGACCTTGTCGCCGACTTCCTCCTGGGCGCGTTCGCGGAGGATCTTGCGCAGGATCTTGCCAGACTAGCCATTGCAATCAGCAAAGATGCCCTTTCAATTCAAGCATCGGATGCAAGCGCAGAGCTCGATGAGGATGAAAGAGAAAGAGAGCTGGTCGCGATACAGGAGGGATGGAGGGGGGGGGGGGGGGGGGGGGGTCAAGAGCCACACTCACGGGATTCTTCGGCACGGCATCCACAAACACCACGCCCCCATCCAGCCGCTTGGTCCGGCTGACCTTGCCCACCAACCACTCGGCCACCTCGCGCTCCGTCACCTGGCCCTGCCCGCTCGCCTGGATCACGACGTAGGCGCGCGGGAGCTCGCCGCCGTTGATGGTGACGCCGACGACGCACGCGTCGGCGATGTGCGGGTGCTCGAGGAGGAGGCCTTCCAGCTCGGCGGGCGCGACCTGGTTGCCTTTGACCTTGATGAGCTCTTTCATGCGGTCGACGATGTAGAAGCAATTACGCTCCTGGGCTGGGTATTAGCTGGGATAGATTCCCGGACTGAGAGGAGAGGAGAGAAAGGGGCGATTCAAAATGGGAGGGCGGGAAGAGGCGTACATCTACATAGGCGATATCGCCGGTGCGCATCCACCGTCCTGTTTTGGGGTCGTCGACGAAAATCTCGTCGGTAGCGGGTTGGTTCTTCCAGTATCCTTTCATGATGCTGTTCTCGAAATCAGCATCTCGACTCATCTCATCACACGAGCATAAAAAAAAAGGGCGATCGAAGCATACTTGGGACCCTGCACCCAAATCTCCCCTCGGTCGCCCTGCTTCACTTCCGTCTTGCCATCCAGATCCATGATTTTAGCAGAGCAGTTGGGGTGCAGCTCTCCGACGGAGGCGGCTACGATATCGAGGTTCGGGTCCCAGGCGAGGATGGAGCAGGTTCCTTCTGTCATGCCCCATCCTTGCTGTTGTTCCTTAGCCGCGAATTTCTCACTCTCTTTCGATGGAGAGTATGGAAGGGGGGAAGAGGGGGAAAATGAGGATGGCACGTTGGAAAGCAATGAAAGCTGTGGGACGCTTACCCTAATCTTCCGATCACCCTGCTTCCACAACGCCTCACACTCCTTGACGACATCTCCTCCCAGCGGCGCCGCGCCACAGCCAAGATCAAGCACACTACTGAGGTCATATTTCTTGGTCAGTGGAGATTTCGCGAGGGCCTATTGAATTCTCCCATTAGCATGAGCTTGCCCTTGGGCCCTCTCTTCCCCTCCTCGAAAAGCTGACTGGTATTAGGACATACAACAACAATTGGCGGGACCATGATCAACGAGGTGATCTTGAATTTCTGTACCGTTTCCAGCATCTGCACGAAATCGAACTTCTTCATGATATAGACGGGGATCCCGCGCTTCGGAGCGCAGGTGACGAAGATGGTTTGGCCCATCGCGTGATACATGGGTACGAAGCACAGCCAATTTCTGTATTTCATTAGCAAACCATCTCCATTGATCCATCTCATCTACCTTGCCAAAACCGCTTCTGAGCCATAAGCGAGCCCCCCCCCCCTTCCCCCCTCCCCCCTCAACCAAAAAGGCAACGGGATAAGCATACGTACGCCTTCTTGGTCCTCTCCTCATACTGCGGATGCAGCGACGGCATATAGTTATACTGCATGGCATTCGCCACGTAGTTGTAATGCGTGATCATAACCCCCTTCGGCACACCCGTCGTACCCGAGCTATAATTCAAGCAGCAAACCTCCTCCCTCGCATCCCTCGGCTCCACCCACTGGAACCCGCGTCCAACGCTCTCCCTCTCCATGAGGACGCTCCAATTCCGGACGCCCAAACGACCCTGACCGTTCCCGTCAGAAAGCGCATCGTCGAACGTAAACACGCGCCCCTTGCTCATCCCAATCGACTGTGCAGCTTCTAGCCCCAGCTCGAGCGCGGCGTCAGCGCATAGTAGGTACCTGGCGTCTGAGTTCTTGAGCTGGTAGGCGAGCTCGCGAGCCACAAAGCCCGGGTTGGCGCCGGTGAAGACCCCGCCCGCCATCAGGATACCCATGAATGCGACGGGGAAGAAGATGTTGTTCCCGGAGAAGAGGAGGACGCGGTCGCCGGGCTTGAGGCCGGCAGCGACGAGCCCCGCGGCGAAGCGCTGCGACCACAGGCGGAAGGAATCAAAAGAGAGCGACTTCGTCGTGGGAGCCTCGGCATCGAGGAAGAGGGGAGTTTTGGGGAGAGGGTGGGTGGGCGAAGTGAAGAGGAAGGTTGGGAGGGAGGTGGTGGGGATGGGGATTTGCCAACGGGAGTGGATGGGCATGACTGCGGTGGTTTGCTTGGGGGTGTTGGTTGTCTATAGAGAGAGGTAATATGGTGTTGTTGTGATGTTGTGATATATAAAAGGTGGATTGTGTATAGTATTGTGACGCAGACAGAAGTAAGGCAAAGATCAAAACGAAGAGAACGATTCTCTGGTGATATATCAGATCAGATCATAACGCAACCTAACATAATATATCATATCATGAAATTCAAGCGGTGCGTACCCAAAAAGCCAAGAGGAGAATATTCAAAAAGCTCGGTAAAAAGAGATGTGAAAGTATTTAGAAATGATCTGGGTTGGGTAGGTTCTGTTACCGTTACTATAACTCCCGTCGATCTTCCGCGTGTGGGGTATGTGTAGGTAGTTTGTTGTACAGTATATTATCTGTAGCTTGCCGAGACCGAGGCGAGCGAGAAAAAGGGGGTTGGCTGTGCCGCACACACTCACTGCTAGGCCTACTCACTGCCGACCCAATCGCAGTCAATGCCGAGTTCTGTTTATGGTAGGCTTCAGATCCAAACGAGCGAGCAGGCGGGTGGATGAAGAGCCCGAGGTTTGATAGTGAGATGAAGATGCGGCTGACTGAGAAGCGGGAAAATGGCCAGAGTGAAAAACCAAGATGCCAAGATGGTATATGTCACGTGGCAAGTGATATGAGTATATCCCAATCCAATAAGCCTGCAAGCTGCCGCGACGCAAATGAAACAAAGACATCTGAGTCTGGTAATTATGTATGATTAGCCCAGATCTTCAGTCCGGCAAGAGTGGTTTAGGTACACCCCGTGATGCGATGGCTGGACTAAGCTGGTACCCAGTCCCTTTCAGACATGGATAGGTAGTAATAGCTCGGAATTTTTTATTTTTTTTCCACCAAAGGGAAGGACGTAGAGGTAGGATTAGAAAGAAGTGGGTTGAGGTGAAGAAATGTGTGTATATGTATATATACATTCAGCAAAGATCATTGAATAGTTGTACTTCTGCTTAGCACCCAAGACTTGTATCAGACGTACCGCCACGCCTCGACAGCTGGGTAGGATGCTTAGCTACTTATTTATATAAATAAGTATCTAGGGACGCGAAAGAAAGATGCATGAGGAAAGTCAGCCAGCTTGTTCGCATGTATAGATTATAAATCTCACCTTCTCCCTTTTATATTGTTGACATTCCAGTGCTTCCAAAGCCAAACGTTTGCACCATCTGATCTGAGACAATAGAGTAGGGCCGAATGATCGCTACTTTTCCTTTCTTACCAAGCAACATCGCATTTCCGTAGAGCATTTCATCACCGCTATATAGCGATGCATCATTCTGTTGCGAGTTATTCCGTAGCGTGTGGATTCGGATAATTCCAAGTTATGAGAAATCAATAGTTTCAAAACATGTCTATCATTCCTCGTTAGCAGCCTTTGTCCCTGTCGTTCTCGACCCTTTCTTGATCTTTCCCGCCACTCCCGCCCAGCCGAGAGAGAGTATTTAGCAGATCAAGCTTTCATGCCCGGCCCGCCGCGTCGCCGGAATGAGTTGTTTTTGATTCCATCCTTCGCTCACGAGGCCACGTTTCACTGTAGAATATACCGTGAGTTGAATGATTATTGATTATAATAAAAATAAATAGCTCGAGAAAGTGCGAAACAGAGATAAGAGAGAAAAGATGGATGAAAGGATGAGAAATGCATTGTGCAGCTATCAATCGATATCTTTGTCAGCATGACGCAGTTGAGCTAACTAGCACGGATATCCCGGATGCCGATGCCGACGGGGTGAAAAACAAGCGAATTCCCCTCAAGTGCAGCTTTAACCCAGTTTAAGGTGTTTGGTCGGCTTCTGCTCTAACGTCACTGCGTCGACAGCGGCAGACCCTTTTCATCATCCATCGGTGCGGATTGTTATCGCCGCATCCTTCACTCATCGACAGGCAGGACGGACAGCTATTGTTTCAGCACTCACTCACTCACTCACTCCCTTACTACCACTACTACTGCCACTACCTTCGCGCTCAGCGCTATTCCATTCCCTCCTTCTTTAATATAATACCTACCTACCTACCTCTCTCTCTCCATAGCCAATGCAATGGCCGACCGGAACCCCAACCACAACCACCCCCAGCTCAACGTCCCCGATCCAAACCCGGATTTCCAAGACGCAGTCCCCGGCCGAGTGAGGACCGATTCACCAAGGAGTCAGGGCTCTAGCATTCTCTCCCCCGTCACAGTAGGCAGCGCACCCGAACGACCGCGCGCTTACGGCCGCCGCCCTTCGATCCGCATCCGCCGCCTCAGCTCTGTGCAGAATTTCAGGCCAGGTGCCTGTCCCGTCGAAGGGACCAGCACGCTGGATTTCGCTCCCGGCACAGCTTCGAATGACGGCAATCGCAACGGGAATGCGGATCTCGCGGGCGCAGGAGAGGGCGTGAGGCGGAATCGCAGCTTCTCGGATCCGCATAGGGGGGCGCTGACGTCGAGCTTGGCCGCGGGCAGGTGCGAACGTTATATGCCGGATGTAACGGAGGAGCCGACAGCGAAACCGGCGGCTGGTCCGAGGGAGAAGGAGACGTCAAGGGTGCAGTTTCCCGATGAATCGGTGTCGGCGAGAAGGGAGGCGGGCGACAGGAGGCCGATCAGTCAGCCGACGGCGAGTTTCTGGAGGCCCTTGAGGAGGGCGCGGACGAATATTGAAGGGAGAACGGAGAGAGATCGTGGAGAGCAGGCCGTGGGCAATGGACATGCAGAGTACGAAGCGGATTTGGTTGATCTATTGGATCTTGTTGGTAAGCTTTCCCGGCATATTCCCTCCTTCACTGCCCTGTTTAAACTTCCCTTTCGCTCGGATTCGAATTTGAGTTTTGAGTTCTGAGTTCTGGAGCTTGAGAGTTTAAGCGACTCTTGGTATTGAAATTGAGTTTCGAGATTTGGTCTTGGGAGTGCGGTGGCTGTCAGTCTTGATATTTATTGACACTTCCCGCAGACCCAGAGGTCTCGACCCTGCAAACTCTCACCAATGTGCAAAACTCCCTCTTCGTCCCTGATCTTGGGAGATACCTTAATCGACGACCGACGTATAATCTGACCAGACGGCCTACGAAAGACGACAGCACGACATCCAGCGATGATGATACGGGCTTCATGGTTGCCCCGAAAGACGAGGCGCGCCCAGCAGCGAGGAGGATGGCATCGGGTGCGACGCTGAATACGATAAGCTCTAATGTGAATGAGAATTACTACGCGGTGCTACCGCACGGCGTTCGGCTTTCTGATTGGAGCGAGGAAGAGAAATTGGAACTGAATGACCATGTCAGGCATATGCTGCATTCACGGCGTTCGAAATTCAAGAGGAGCATGAAGGGCTTCAAGCAATACGTTTCGAAACCCCTTGGGTTTTTTGTCACTCTCTACGCGGTATTAATCACCGCCTTCGGACTCGCTTGGGTCCTCTTCTTGATTGGTGCGCTCCTATCCCTCATCTCTCTCTCCATTATGTTTGTGTCTGTTGTATGACTGGTGCTGACTTACTCCAGGCTGGGTCAATGTCAGCGGCTCCCGCAAGGAATACATGATCAACGTAATCGACAACGTCCTCGTGGCCCTCTTCGCCATAGTGGGTGACGGCCTGGCCCCCTTCCGCGCCGTAGACACTTACCACATGTGCTTCATCGCCCACTACCACCGCCTAACCTGGCGCCTGCGGCGGGAAAAATCCCTCCCCAAGCTCGCCAACGATTCAGACCTCCCCGCTGTCCAGCCCGAAGAAGTGCAAGACGTGGAGAAGCAAGAATTTTCAGTCCTGAGCCCGGAGCAGGTTGAGAAGCTGCAGCACCACCAGCAGAAATTCGCCAAGAGTCATAGTTTCTACAAGCCCCACGAAACCTCCACCCATTACGCGTTTCCCCTGTGGATGCTAGTCGCGATCGTGGTGTTGCTCGACTGCCACTCCATCCTCCAAATCTCACTAGGATTGTGCACGTGGACCATCTCCTACCACGTCCGGCCCTTCGCCCTCACGACGGTGATCCTGTGCTGTAGTATCACTGTCAACACCACGGCGGGCATCCTGATCACTGTCGGCGACCACAAGACGCGCAAGAAGGACGTGCGGGAGAGGATGGTCCGACAAGACCTGACGGCCGACGCCATCAGGAAGATGGAGAAGAAGCGGCGGCACGAGCTCAAGAAGGCCGGACTCATCCGCGACGGGGAGGAGGAGGAGAGCGCGCTTGATGTCCCGGACTCGGAGGGGGAGGGGAAGAGGGAGAAGGAGGGAGAAAGCGAGCTGGTGAGGAGGATTGATCCTGGTGCTGACAGTTTGGTGAAGGCTAGTCGAAGTCTTAAGGGGAAGAGCGGGACAAGAGGCAAAGTGGAGAATGGGGAGAAGGATGTAGTAGTAGAGGGAGAAGGTAAGGAGGAAAGTAAATAAGTAAGCAATTAGGTGTGTAATGTGTCTATACACTGGATGAAAAGACATTTTATGGAGATTCGTTCGTCAATTGAGAGATCAATACGCGATTGATAAACTCAACCCCCCACCCCTCCACCTTTTTTTTTTTCTCTTTCCCCCCCTCATCCGCAGACATAGAGTAGTCATATAAATGAGCCGGCTAATATTGTATCACCCTGGACTCGAGCAACTACATACATAGGTACATACGTATATACATATAATACCAATCTTGATTGATCGCCATCCATTCCATTCTATACTCTTTGTTCTCCTCACTTTCCTTATTCGGATTTTAGACTTACTTTCTGTCTGTGTTCTTATTGATATTTATCTTTTGGAGAGGAAGAGGAGAAGAGGGGGAAGATACGGTGGTGAAGGGGTAGGGAAGGGGTAGGGAAGGAAGAGAGGGTTCAATCAATGAATCTGCTGCCGCTAGCTGCCCGATTTAAAAGAAAAAAAAAGAAAAAAAAAAGAAAAAAAAAAGAAAAAAAAAAAGAAAAAAAAACATAATACTAATTAATACTAATTAATACTAATACTAATACTAATACTAATACTAATACTAATACTAATACTAATACTAATACTAATACTAATACTAATACTAATAATAATGATAATAAGTGCAAAACTCATCGCGAAGCCCATGATAAACGGGATGCTCTAAGATCCTACACGATAAACCCAGCTTAATGTTAAGAAGGATCTCAGATCGCTACTATACAAAGCGATTATTCCTCTTCACATATCGTCAAGCACAAAAAGCAGAGCAAAGCAGATAGATATATGTTTTCTTATAGGTAAAAGTTGAACCCAAACTAAACTAAACCAGACCAGACTAAACCAAACCAAACTAATCTAAACCAAACCGGTAAGCGACTCGCGAGCGAGACGCCAGCCAATTATCCAACCAACTAATCAAACAACCATTTATCTAGCTATCTAGCGATCTATCTATCTACTTATCTATCCACTTATCTCTTAAGTTTTCCCAAGCCGAACAATACAATAACGACCACGGGACCACATTCTGCTTCTTCCGCTGATACAATACGAGCCCGTTCCCTTTGCATGCAATTGATTGCGCTTCTCTCTGATGATGCACGCATCCATCGATCGATCCATCGATCGATCGCTCACTTTCTATCCGCTCCGTTTGTCCGGCTCGCTACCGCGTAGCGAGCGACAGCTTACCCAGCAGTGCGGCCTCCTCGGCGAGACTTTTTCGCTGCCGCAAGCTGGCTGGCTGGCTGGCCGACTTTCTCTCTCTCTTTCCCTCTCCCCCCCTCTTCACTCACTCTCTCTCTCCCCTTCTCTCACTTTCTCTCCACACATATATACACATATATACAAATCTATATACATATATACACATATACATAAATATATAAAATCATTAATCTATATCCAGCTATAAAATATCCTTTGAAAGAGACGATACTAATGCCAACAACCCCAACCCCAACCCCAAGACAAAAAGAACAAAAAGAACAAAAAGACAAAAAGAACAAAAAGAATCATACCACCATCATCTCCTCCTCTCGGGGTAGAGAACTTTCGATCCCTCTCCTACCTGCATGCATGCATGCATGCATGCGAAACAGAACAGAATAGAGCAGAACAGAACAAAATAAAATAAAATAAAATAAAATAAAATAAAACAGAACAGGTAGACAGACAGACAAAGTGATCACAATCCTATACATTTAAAAAAAAAAAAAAAAAAGAAAGAAAAGAAAAGAAAAATAAGAGGAGAGGGTACAAAAACAAGGACGAAAGAATGAGCGAAGAAGGGTTGTGACATGATAAGGTACACATACCTAGGTACACATAGGTACACCGGTAAACACACGTGTATCTACTGCCGGTGATTACCTAGCTATAGCGCCTCTTCTCTAGGCAATAGTTCCAGTAACCGATCAGTGTGATAGAGCAGCGGATTAGGTTTTGATTTTGATTTCGAGTTCGAGGCTACGATTGCTGCCCTATCTGTACGTCGGACATACATACATACATACATACATACGTTTATACTTACATGCTCCTTAAGCAGCAGGATTTTTGATTCCTCTTCCGATCTAAAATCCCGTTGCCAGTTGCCATTGCCATTGCCGTTGCCACTCCCTGAACCTGTTTCCATCCCACTTCCCAGATATCGTAAACATGATGGCGTGAAGGAGGTGTCAAGCCAATTGATGCCTTTCTTGCCTTGCCCAAGCCCTCATTTCGTTTCGTTTCGTTTCGTTTTCGTTTTCGTTTCGTGGAGGAGTGGAGTGGAGTGGATGCTAGGAGAGATTGGACGTTCGTGCTGTGTAGGTGCAGCGAAGAAGGGTGAAGAAGAGATTATTTCTTCTTGGTGTCATTTATCGCCTTGTGTCGATACCAAATGCTTGCTTGCAGATCGAAATGTTAGATGCCAGAGGTGGACGTCTAGGATAGGAGATCCGAGATGGATGGGCAGTATGGCGAAGGAGAGGGTTGGGTTAGAATGTGTTGGACGCGCAGGGGGGAGGGCAATGGTCGAGATGTCTGTTGCAAATTTGTTTCAGCGCCTGGTGTCTATCCGTCTGGTCTGTACATTGACGGTGATAGGTGTCCGGCTGATTGGAAGAAGGAGATGGTGCAGTTTGTAAGTGGATAGATGCCTGTCATTGTGACTGCTGCCGGTCTTAGTTGTCGTTGACGTGAGGAGACCCTTCTATCCATCCTTTCTTCCGTCCTTTCTTCTGTCCTTCTTCCCTCCCTTCTGCCACCGCTCTCTGAATCTCTCCCTCTTTCCCTCTCTCCCTCTCACCACCCTTCACCTCCATCCTCTTCACCACACAGCAAGATCCCCCACCTCCCTGCCCCTGCCCTTGCCCTTTCCCGCCCCCCTCCTCCCCAGACTCGAATGGCATGCTGCCCGCCCTCCCATCATCCATCCCACCCGTAGCCCCCGCTAGACGGCAATCTGCCGGGTATTCTGCTTCTTCAAGGCGATCCCCATCAGCGACGCGAAGCCAACGGCGATGATGACCGCGCAGAGGGAGATGAGCACGATGGGGAGCGTCTGCAGCATAGCGTTGGTCTTTTTTCCTTAGAGGGAGAGTTTGTGTCTGGTTCGATTCGAGTGGATTTTGGTGTGTGCGTGTGTATGTGTGTTTGTGTTAAGGTCGAGAAATTTGGCGGGGGTCGATAGTGAAAGTAAGGTGAAGTGAGGTGACCGGGTAGACAGCTTGAATGAACGAGTGAATAGTAACCGAGATGGTATCTATCCTATCAGCTGTACGAGAAGACAATGATAGTAACGATGAATCGATTGATGGATGGAAATGCCCGAACCTGGAAACGATCGAAGGGGGAGAGATCCGTGGAGAGAGAAGATCAAGCGCACGTCGATACCGGTAGAGAGGTGTACCTACCTACTCTGTATATCCACCGGTCATGACGTCAGCCACATACCCACGGCTCGTATCTCCGTATATCATCAGCCTGCATGCATATACGCATATACGCATATACAGTACGTACGGAAGTACGAGAGTAGCGTCCCAAGGGAGGAAATGGGGAAATCAGATACGAAAACCACAACTGCAAACGGAAGAAAATCAAAACTTGGGGGGAGACTAGTAGGTACGATACTAGGCCACGGTTTAGCTCGTGGTCGGCCTCAATGGAACGCAAGGGCGGCGGGAATGCAGAATCTGGTTCATTTTTAGAGTGTCGGCTGGGGTTTCTTTGGCTGTATACGTAGATAGATACAGGTACAGTACAGGTACAGGTATAAGTAAAGGTACAAGCTTTCCTTGGAAGGAAAGGGGAAAGTGTGGGTAGGTAGATATTGACAAAGTATATACAGTATGAAGAGTTGGATTGCTCTCGAATTGGGTATGTTCAACGTTGAAAAAGCTCTGCTCGGCCCTAGCTATAACTAGCCAACAGGATGACGTTGATGATGATCATGATACCGGTAATGATACGTATAGTCGATTTTGCTGGAGCCGAGACATGCATATAGACCCCGTATACGGAAATATAACCGATATCTCGGGCGGACGTCGCGCCAACCTGTCACCGGGGCTGCTCGGCGCTGATATCTTTTCCCCCTTCTGTCCATCATTGTACGGTGTCCATTCGTGCCCGGGCTACAAACCAGGTATCAGGCACCTTCTCGTCTTGTCAAAGGCTTGAATTGACGTGTTTCAATTGCTTGATGGACCAGAAGCTTCTCACGGCCCGAAACACGAAAAACGCAATTCGGCGTGGAAAGAGAAACTGTGTTTCTTTCATCGTCGGCTCGGGCTTGGATTGAAACTCTGGGCAGTGGCATTGCCGGATTTTTTCCTTGCTGGTGTATATACGGAATCATGGGGGATTGGCGAGGCTGGAAGGTGCAGGAAGGAGGGATAGAGGATAGAGAAGAAGGTTGCTCTGAAGCTACTCTCCCCCCCCATGAATAAATGTCGAAAGTATAATTTCGCAAGGGATCTTACCAAGGCTTAAACCAATCAACTTATAAGGATTCGGCTTTGAAAAGTATCTTTGAACCGGTTTTTAGTCTATATAGTGGAGTTGACAAGGCTTTGAGCCATTAAGAAACCACCGCTCTATGATTTATGGGCCTAAACTGGGTCCGACATTTATTCATGGGGGGGGGAGAGTACCGGTAGAGAAGACAAGCACTGATGGAAGGATCCAATTAAAGCTTGACTCGGACAAGACCTGCCACTACGCAGGGCACGGCACTTGGCCAGAAAACGCAAAAGACGGTACAACAAACAAATAAACATACGTATATACGATACAATACGACCCCCGTCAGAAAAAGATACTGACGCTCGGAACGGGCCAAAAAAATCAAGATGTGGGTAGCCTTCGGCCGAATTTATTTACTTGCTGATATACATGTATTTACATCGATAGAAAAATAAGGCAAAACTCATCTGGGAGCCCAGAGTGACCGACCGGGGTCACCTGGGGTTCCGGTTTACAAACATAACGGAATAGGTTTTCCGGCGAACTCAGTTAACTGAGAGCTCTCAATGCCCTCGGCTCACTTCGAGGTTTCAGTTGACAACCGAATTGAAAAGGTTTTTGCGTACCTGCTCCTCTCCATTTTCGTCGAAAGAGCAGGGCTATGATTGGATCAATCGGCTAGTGTCAAGATGGTCTCACAGTTCGTTATGCGTGAGCTTAAGCCATTGAGTCGGTATGACACTTCGTCGACTGGTGCCTACAATACTAGGACAAAAGTGTTTGGATAGTAGATAGATTGCTGTCCGGTCGGTAGGCGAGAAACTTCCCTTGCTCTGGCTTCCGTACATGTCGCCATGCTATGTCATCTATTCCGTCGTAGTAGTAGTACTACTAGTAGTAGTAGTAGCAACATTTATCTATATCATGGGCGGTATGAGTCTTCGGTATAATTTTCTAAGTTCACTTACTGATTTCCTCAGTGATCCTCCGGAATGAAAAAAGGGAGAGTGATGGGACTGGCCGTGTTTGAGTATAGTATGAGCCCGGATGGCACATCTCTCCAAGCTCGTAGTAGTTGCTGGATACCTCTGAACATATGGCAAGATGAAACGGATCGATATTTGACTGGCGGAAACGACAAAATCGCGAATGCAAAGTGTTCGCTGTCCCTCATTCAGATCAAGCCAAGCATCGACTGACAATCCACGGCGGACGAGAAAGGAAGTGAAACCATCAAGTTTGATAATGATGTGACGAACTTCTTATTCGATTCTGTGCTATGCCCGGAAGCATCATCCCCGGACCCGGGATCCGGAAGTCATCATATCAGGAGATCCCGAAAAAGATCATGGAGAGACGGAAGTTCCGTCGGAACTCTCTTACGCTCTTTCTGTGACACCACACCTTTCATACTAGTCAAACCGCAACCACCTCCGTACGGAGTATACACAGGTACATAAGGTATACACCCCCCGTGACGGTCCAGCTCCGCCGACGGCAAGGCTTGGCCCTATGCCATGTTCTCTCTGAACCACCACAGCACGTACTCACCACGGACCCAATTCAGTATACGTCCCGATTCCCGATTCCCACAGTACAGAATCCCGGGCCCCGGGTCGCACTCGGCCATGTTGACCCTAACAAGTCTATACAGTACCAGACAGTCAAAATCTAGAGAGTCACTTCCGCACCTGATCAAAATGAAACACGAACCTGTTATGATCGCACCTAGCGATTGCCTCGGGAAGATGCCGATGCCTAGTTTTGAACTAATTTGAAGGTGTCCCTATAACCAAGTACCGGTACGGTCCTTGCTCACCGACGAAACAAGCCTGGTCAAGATTGCTGATGGAATGCATACTGTTCGACGTAGCCGAGTCGAGATTGTGAAGGTGGCGGTGATGCGTTAGAAAAGTAGGTACGCAAGGCGGCGACGAGGTCGCGTTCTCGGCTTTGATTCCGACCATCTATCTATCTGCGCTTCTTGAGCACGGCACGCACATTATGAGCTACGATGCTCCACCGTACCCACCGCACGCGCAATCTGCATCACAGTCGCGGATCGTGTACCGCGTGGAGCAGGCACGTGATCGTGCCGGAGCCCATTGCACGAAAAGGTTATACAAGTAAATTGTGCGAAGCATTTCGAAACCTTCGTTTTGCAACCAGATCGAAAGGATCTGGTGGCTCGATTTCGCCGCAGCTATGTTTATTTTGCGCATTCAATGCATTGCAATTGCAATTGTGATCGTGATCGTGATCGTGATCCTCAGCCTTTTTGGGAAAAGAAGCGAGAATCGAGATTGGAAAAAGTCGTCTGAATCTATGGAGTGGATAGGTAGTAGCTTCGATAGGGGTACTAGGTACTACTACTACTACGTATATGGCTCTGCATTGACTTCGACTGAGAAGCCAGGGCTGACGCGGGGGGTACATCCCAGGAAGTCAAATTCCCCGAGTCGACGAGTCCCGAGGTCCTGGGATCCCTCCTTCCCGTTCCCTCTCTTCTCTCTGCCGTCGTGCGCAGTACAGCCACCGGAGCGAGACACAGGACAGCCGTCAACCCCCCCAAGAGGCGCTGATCGGATCGAATCAGATCCAACTACAACCAAAAAGTAAAAACCTCGTACCGGTACAACACTGCCTTCACTGTCTTCACTGCCTTCACTGCCTTCACTGCCTTACGAGAACTTGCTCAGGGCAGTTGAAATCTAATTAAGATGAATGGGACGCACCTGGGCGAAGAGCTACCGGTACTGTAGTGGAAGGGGGTGATCCCAGCGAGGAGCCGGATAGACTTTGGTCGCATTTTGACGAATCCCGCTACACTACGCTACACTAGACAGATCTCCATAGCCGGACAGCCCAGCAGGGTCCAAGTCGTGCGCAGCTTACGATTGGGGGCCCGGAAATACCATCTGGAAATACCATCTGGAACTACCTCGAACTATACCACCATGTGTGCGAGCACCGACGACGACGAGCCATGGGGCTCTCCTGGGAGAATCTCCATTTCCAAGACACTGGCATCGGAATGTCATGGAACCCATGGAACCGCGTCGGGCACCCAGAGTATGGGATGGGCATTAGATAAGGCTGTCGACATCATTCAAAGGGCCAAATTTTGAACGCTCGGAAGGGACCTGATCTGGCGACTCACTTTCGCTCCAAATTTCAGCTTTGAAATACACTCTCTTTATATTTGCCCAGGCCCAGTTAATATGTTGTTCGATTCACCTGTCTTTTGCGTCCTGGCCATCTTCGTCGCCGTCGCGCTGGGCAGTGCAGAGTGGCCTCCCCAAGAGGATCCGCGAATCGACCTAGGCTACGAGCTCCACCAGGGCCAATTTAACGAACGTACCTCCTCTTGTCTGCGCACACACATCCATACTAACAGCGACCCCAGTCCACCGGCCAATTCTACAACTTCTCCAACATTCGCTACGCCGCTCCGCCGCTGGGCAATCTGCGCTTCGCACCGCCGAGCGCACCGACGACGAGGGGGGTGCTCAACGACGGTTCCCGACGCGCCATCTGCCCGAACGCAACCCCGGGATGGAGCGCCACGATGGTGAAGTGGCTGACGGAAGGCATTGGGAGTCTCGATATCCCGGCCGGGTACACGCCGCCCAACGTGACGAGGGGGGCGCCGGGCCTACCGGACGAGGGCGAGGACTGCTTGTTCCTGGATATGTTGGTGCCGAGGAGGGTGTTTGATGAGAATATGAAGATGAAGGGGGCGCCGGTGTGAGTTGCTTACCTCGCCATCAACTTTCTATTAACGGATGTAACTGACGGGAGCTGGATGATGAAGCGTTGTCTGGATCCACGGCGGTGGGTATACCATGGGCTACAAGACGCAATATGGTAGCGGTGTTGGCCTCCTGAACGCCAGTCAGCGAGATGAGAAGGAAGGAGTGATATACGTCGCGATCAACTACCGTCTCGGGGCCTTTGTGTGTCCCCGACTCCTCTCCCACGCCAGCTCGCGTGGTCAGGTTGCTGATGATTGCGTCGCAGGGCTTCCTCTCCAGCAAAACGTTTGAACGCGACCAGGGCACCCCCAACGTTGGGCTCCTCGACCAACGCTTCGCCCTGCAGTGGGTCCAGAACAACATCGCCAAGTTTGGCGGCGATCCGGGTCGCGTGACCGTGATGGGAGAATCCGCCGGCGGGGGCAGCATCATGCATCAGATTACGGCCTACGGGGGAAAAGGCCCCGAAGCAAAGGCGCCCTTCCAGCAGGCGATTGTGCAGAGTGGTGCCTTCCTGCCTGTCCCGGGCATGGAACGCCAGGAGGCCATCTACGCCAGGTTCCTGAGCCTCGCGGGCGTGCAAACCCTGGCCGAGGCGCGCCAGCTGCCCACGGCGGACTTGCAGTTTGTGAATCTGATGATGCTCGGGGAGGCGAAGTACGGGGATTTTGTATTCAGTACGTCCATCCGTCCGTTCTTGGGCTTCTTTCCCGCCAGCCTGTTACTTCAACCCCTCTCCCCGTTCCGTTGGGGCAATCGTATTGACCGAACGCGCTAGATCCCGTGGTAGACGGCACGTTCGCGCCCCAGCTCCCCGGCAAGGCGCTGCTCGACGGCAGCTTCGACAAGTCGCTGCACCTCATGACGGGCCACAACCTGGAAGAAGGGCTGATCTTCACCTCGCCCTTTGTCTTCACGCCCGAGACGTTTTCGCAGAACGTCGTGGACGTCTCGTTCCCGGACGCGGACCGCACCAACGCCTCGGACTACATCCTCAACACGCTCTACCCGGACGTCCTGGACGGGAGCCTCGGCTACACGAACCCCGTGTCGCGCGGGGCCGCCATCGTCTCGGAGGCCCTCTTCTCGTGCAACGCGCAGTACCTCAGCAAGGCCTTCTCCTCCCTGCAGAAGCCCGGGGGAGAGGCACCGGGACCGGGACCGGGAGAGGGGGGCCGGGTGTGGAGTTACCTATTCAGCGTGCCGCCGGCACTGCACGGCGACGATGTCATGTACACGTTTTACGAAGGCCCTGCTGCGGCCGTCAAGAACGACACGTTGGCGGTGATGATGCAGCGCTACTTCATGAACTTCGTTGCGGGCGGCGACCCGAACGGAGAGGGGCTGCCGGCCTTTGGGACGTACAGCAGCGAGGGCACGGCGGTGGAGGCGGGCGGGGTCGGCATGCTGATGGAGTTCGGGCTGAACCGGACGGAGATGCGGGTCGATAACCTGCCGGCGGAGAGGTGTGGGTGGTGGCAGCAGGCATTGTACGTCTGAATCTCTGCTCTCAGCCGGACCGGACCGGACCGGACTGGACTCGAGCTCCAAGGATGTAATGTATAAAATGTATATAACGCATATAAAAAAAATCTTCGAAACACCACCCAAAACGGCTTTCGATGTCTATCTCTTGTCTCTGACCACCTCTTGTGATACCTGCGCCCGGCCAGTGCTGGCGTCAGTACCCACGGCTAGCGGTGTACTTATTACACCCGCCTCTCTACGCCCTCCGCCGCTTCGAACCTCCACTCGGCAGCTGGCAGCCGCTCTGAATCCATGGAAAAGGATTAGATGGGAATAAATAGATAGATAGATAAATGAATGAATCAGATAGATGTAAATAGATAAGCTATCTTGGCAATCCAGCCGAGGAGAGTAAGGTAAGGTGAGGTGAGGTAAGGTGAGGAAGGTAGTTACGACGATTGTTCACCTACCTACTGTACTAGGGTACTTACTACGAAGCGCTGTCTGTTTTTTCTGCTTTCTTTTTGGGGGGGGGGGGGGGGGGGGGGTGATGTGTTAAGGGTGGTGGTGGTGGTGGTGATGGTGATGGTGATGGTGATGGTGATGAGGAGTTGGTGGTGATAAGGAGTTGATGGTGATGGTGGTGGTGGTGGTGATGTTGATGTTGGTGTTGAAGAATGGGTCTTTGGGAGGGGTGGTGTTGGTGCTGGGATTGTTGATGTGGGTGGATAGAGGGATGGATATAGCAACTCCTTGACAAAAAAAAAAAAAAAAAAGGTTTAAAAAAAAAAAACGTCCGTCACTTTTGAATCTCCTTCTTCGTTTTGTTTTTGTTTGTTGTGAGTTGTGAGTTGTGGGTTGTATGCTGATTTTAAAAAATGAAGAGGAGAAGGAAGAAGGAAGGAGAGAAGGAGAAGGGAAGGAGAGAAGGAGAGAAGGAGAGAAGGAGAGAAGGAGAGAAGGAGAGAAGGAAAGAAAAAGAAAAGAAGGAGAAAACTAAAGAAAAAGAAAAAAAAAGAGAAAAAAAAGAAAAAAAAAAAAAAAAAAAAAAAAAAAACGAAAAGAAAAAGAAAAGAAAAGAAAAAGAAAACGAAAAGAAAAAGAAAAGAAAAGAAAACGAAAACGAAAAGAAAAGAAAAAGAAAAAAAGGCAAGGGAGAAAGAAAAAAAATGAAAAAAATGAAAAAAATGAAAAAAAATGAAAAAAAATGAAAAAAAAATGAAAAAAATGAAAAAAATGAAAAAAATGAAAAAAATGAAAAAAATGAAAAAAATGAAAAAAATGAAAAAAATGAAAAAAATGAAAAAAATGAAAAAAATAAAAGAAAAAGAAAAAAAAAATAAGATTTGCGATAAAAAAGGGAAAAGGCTAGATATAAGAGATGGCAAGAAGGGCTTAGTTCAATCGACTGAAAACATATAAATAAACACGGTATCAGTCTTTATTTCATGTCTTTGCTAATAATAAATAAATAAATAGAAAGGAAAAAAAATTTGGCAAGCGGGAGGAAGAAGGAGGCTCTTATAAATATATCGAATCGATTCGATTGAGTGTACGGAATAGAGCTGGAGCTACCTACGCACGAGCGAATGCGCGCGAGCGTTTATTTATGGGTTTGTGATGAGGTAGAAGTAAAATGAGAATGAAATTGAATGAGATTAGGAATGAAAATGGGATTGGGAATAGGAATGGGCATGATGTTTGGATATCTGTACGGACTGAGGTCGTTTGTGCGGATGTGGGTATGGGTGTTTGCGGATAGCGAGGGATGATTCGTTGGTTTTCCTTATGTGTTTTTTTGCTTTTTTTTTTTTAAAAAAAAAAAAGAAGGGGGAAAAAAGATTTTCTATAGTGTGGATTTGACTTTCGGATGGATGGGATTTTATACATGATTTTTTTTTTTTTTTTTTTGTCTTCCAAGACATCGCTGTATTTCAGAAAAGGTTTTCGAGTTTAAGGGTTAGGGTTGGGATAAGCGCTTGGTGTTGATGTTAATAAATATGATGATGATGATGATGATGATGATGATTAGCGAATAGGATTAGTTGTTTATATATATTGGTTTCTCTATTCTGCTTTAAAAGTAGAGCCGTTTTGAGTGGATAAATTAGATGAAAATAAATAGACTATCTGAAGTAGATAGATAATCTTTATCGTAACCCTGCCGCATCTGGGTACCTCCTTAGCCACGCTTCCTTTTTTTTTTTTTTTTTTTTTTTTTTTTTTCCTTCTTTCCTCTTTTGAACTTCAAGTCTAATCGTCGGCTCGCTTAGGTGGTCCTCCCATCATCTTTAAGACTCGACGATTACATTAGATAGATAAGTAGGTAAGTCAATCAATAAACGGATCCATTCAGAAACTCGCTAAATCCAATTCGCTAATCCATCTACCCATCTCCATCTTCATCCTCGTCCCTTCTTCTTTGCCACTTGCGCAAACTTTTCCTTACTTGTAAATATACGACGAAATCCTACTATCAAACTCCCCTTTCAACCTTAGCCCATCGAAGATACCTATCATCAATGTTATCCGTGTGAGCGAATGATCCCGCGGCGGAAGCACATAATCCGTCCTTATATATCACATCATACATGTCTTTTGATCAGCTGTCACAGAAAACCAACTCCCTTAACGTTGTATAGGATATAGAATACGAAGTGTAGAATAAAATCAAAATGAAATGTTGCGTATGCGAAGAACGAACATTCCGCACCACGGGACGGGTATCGAGAGAGCTGACGACGTCGTCGTCGAGGCCGTTGAGAGATAGACGTACTCTTTTTTTCTTCTTTGTTGCAAAAGAAGGAAGAGGAAATATAAGCCTGAATAGATACTGAGATACTTGAATCCCACAATTTTAAAAAGAATCACTATACTAGTGAGGAAAGACTCCGGCTGATCTACCGCAAAAACGACAATCTCTCTCTCGCGACACTATCTACCATATCAAGATCGTTCGTTCAGTGCAGGTGGTGCGAGCCATTTTTCCAGATTCTGCTAACCGGAGATCCAAACCTCGGTTCTCAAGAACCAGGCTTTGAAAACGGGTACTTGCTGTTTTTGAGAGCTGCACTTCGTTCGTTCTATTGCTAGATTTCAAGACCGAGGGTTCATTACGGGGTGCGAAGTATGAGTATGCTCTGTACTTTCCTCGCGTAAACACTTGTGGGAAGGGATGCTCGAAGATGGGAAAATGGAAAGGGAACGGAAAGCTTGTTTTGATATCAGATTTACTTTCTTAACTTTTGATGGGGGGGGTTTTTTTTTAGGAAGTTTTGGCTTCTGCAACGAAGTGATTCAGACGAGTTCTGAAATCAAAACCGAGGTTTTAAATTCCGAGTTCGTAGTATCTGGCGGGGACTAAGGTGGATCTTAGAGCGAGAGAAGGAAAGGAGGAGATAGGGATGGGAGTGCGACGGCAGTTACGAAGGAGGAAGAAGTGGCGAGGAGGGATGGGATGAGACGAGGAGGGTGGTAGGGGGGAGGGGAGGGGATATCTTTAGTAAATTGATAGATTGGTGAATAGATAGACTGATTGATAGAAAGTAGAGAAAAGCAAGAGCCAAACGATTTGATTCAATAACAAGAAATAAAGAGAGAGACGGAAAGACAGAAAGAAAGGAAAAGAGAAAAAAGAAGTTGATAAGGAAATAAATGACCAGATTGGTCGCTCGCTTGCTACAGAATAGATCAGAAACGATGAAAACAACCGCAGGAGCAAGACAGAGATAATGAAATACATGTATAAGAAGCACAAGAATTATACTAAAAAGCAACTCGTTTTCCTCTCCTCTTTCTCGATACCTACCTACAGAATCAATCAACAAAACCTCCCTCCATCCTCCCTTTCCTTCCTCCCTCCCCCTCGATCTACGAAAGAGATCTCCGGCGTTTCCGTCCGGATACGTATAACCTACCTACCTGCCTCCCCTCTCTTTTCGCGAGACCTACCTCATCTACAAAGCTCCAGAAAGCAAGTAATTAATAGAAGGTGGTGAAACTAGCAAAATATAAATAGCTAAATATGCCTACCTCCCTACAACATTAGCCGCCTTCTCCTTCCCCCCCCCCCCTCCTACCTTTTCCTTTGGTCAAGTTTTGCTAATATTAGAATTAATATATTAGAATTACTCCGCAGAATTCGAAATATGCTTATACTCACTAAAAGCCTTGACGATTTACGATTGATTACTTTGTGCGGCTAGATGTGCGGTATTTCGAGAGTTGATTATTGTTGCGGTCATGATGCGGGATGACGGATCTGATCTGACTACCTTAGTTGACTGACTAGCTGATCTGACCGATTATATAAGAGGCTCTATACCACGACCCTTTACTGCGTAATCTGTACGAGAGTGAACCTGGTGGACCTAGAGCTAATTATCCGTAGGATGATTAAGAAGAAAAGAAGAAAAAAAAGAGAGAGAGAAGAAAGAAGATAGTAGGAAAGAAAAGATTGCTTACTTGCTCTGTAACAAACTGAATAAGATGATACTTGTAAAAAACATATATATATATATATATATATTATATTATAAAAAAAAAAAAAAAGATAAAAAAGAAGAAAAAAAAATTATAAAAGAGAAATATTAATATATACCTATATATATAAATGCCACCCCGGAAAAGAACATGGAATACACACATAAGAAAAGAGAATTATATCGAAAAATAACACCCCTACCCTCTTTTCTTCTCCCGCAATACCTACTTATAGAATCCACCGGTAAAACAAAACAAACCCCCCCCCCCCTTCCCCTTCCCCTCCCCGCCTCCCTCCCTCCCTCCTGAAAAGAAATCTCCGACCCTTCCGTCCGGATACGTACCCTACGTACCCTACGTACCTACCTACTCCCCACCCTCCCCATTACGCCATACTTACCTACCTACCTTACCTGCCTTACCTACCCTACCTAGTAGTACCTCCCCCACCCTACCAACAACTAGGTACTGTACCAAGAACACCTAAACTCACAGCCGATGATTAAAATTAGAAAGAAGAAAAAAAACCAAAACCAGAAACCTTTAAATAAATAGGTATACCGGTACCTACCGGTACCCTACTTACTGGTACCTGTCTCTCCTCCCCCCATTCCCACCCTCCCTCTCCCCCCTCTCCCCTGCCCCCCTCCTTCCCCCCTCCCCCTCCCTTCCCACCCTCCTTCCATAAAGTCACCCTAATATTAGAATTAAATACACACACACACACACACACACATTTAGAAACCCCTCCCTAGAATTCTCCATGTGCTTGCTTATATGTACCTATGAGAAGAAAGAGAAGCCTTGGAAAGGATTCACAATGACTTCGTACATTGGAATGTACTGTAACATGTACCGGTAGAAGGGCTTTTCAAGGGTGGAGCATTGCTTGCGGAGTGAGTGAGTGAGTGAATGATCGGACTGAATCGGACTGGTCTATCTGACTGGTTGGTTGGTAGGCTACGGACAAGAACGATTTGATACTGTGCTGGCGTGACTTGTACGAGCTGCTTCTTGTTGAGGCTATTTATCCGTCGGAAAATATGAAAAAAAAAATATGAAAAAAAAAAAAAAAAAAAAAAAAAAAAAAAAAAAAAAAAAAAAAAAACCTCGCTGCAAAGATCATGTCGAGGTACCTTTTCCGTTGTAAAGCGCCGTACATAAAAAAAGGCATAACAACACCACAAATCCAAGAACGACCACCTCGGGCTCTATGTTTCTGTCTGTTTCGTACTCCGGAGACAGTGTTTAGTCGTTACGAAGGGCGAATAGGCAATGGCGTCCTTTGATTCGCTGATCAAAATACTTCTTACTCACTGTACGGAGTACCGGTACCGTAACTGTTGCGTAGAGGTGGGTTGTTAGTTGGTTGGCGGTGCTGGCGGTGGTGGATACCGGTCGAGCTACTACTTAGGTAGGTAGGTAGCCGAGGGCCGAAAGAAAAAGAAAGCAAAGCACCCGACCGGGCTCGTCGGTTTACCTAACTCCGTACGGGGAGGGGACGGGGGGTGGCGTGGGGGACTCGCGGGGATAAGAATGATAAAGGAACTTTTTCGTACTACGTACTACTATGTACAGCTCGTTTAATCCGAAACCCACTAGCGAGGGCACGAGCAGCGGCACGCAGATTGGCTTCGGACTTGGGGCCTTGGACTCGGACTGGGGGGTTTGGTGCACACTGGTGACACGTAGGATATAAATATTACTACGTAATGGTTGACGGTTGAAGACAGCTACGAGTAGTACCGGTAGTCGTAGTGGTATCTACCGTATCGTTCGACGCCCGTTGATGAAGGATAACGGCTGGCTCACGTGAGATGGATCTAGCTGACGAGCATTCTTCTCTTGTCTGGCTGCTGGAGGGAGGAGGGAGCAGACTCCGTAGATGAGCTCAAGTGGCGTGGCTTGCGGGTCGAGAACCTACGGACAGTGAATACCTCCTTTTACTACGTACTACTAGTTGGACTGGGCATCGAATTTCCCGGCGACCTCGGCAGTGGATGAGTATCGAGCACAGGCCAGACGGGAATTTATGAGGTGGGTTCATCGATCTGGATCTCATTGGATCTGTGGAATCAAGGCGTCATGAAATCCAACTCGGTTGTGCATTTGTTCGCTGTGGTATGCGTCGCAGTAAATGTTCAGCCGATGGACCGGATGTCGTGTCGTGGGAGTCGTCGGCCAGTCGGTCTGTTGCATGAGTGCGTACCGAGAGCGACCGTACCGTACGGTACGTCCAAGATGCGGTGCGACTCGTGTCTGTACGGCCGGACGTCTTGCTGACATTGACCTCCTGAATGTTCGTGTACGCACTGTACGGACGGACCACGCGGAGGCCTACGGTACCGATGCGCCTTGAACCTGGACCCCTAGACGGTCCCCTTCCCTATCCCGGGATCCTGGCTTGGGTGGATGTTGCGAACTTGGGCGTTTGAGACTGGGGTGAACTGGCCAGTCGAGTCGAGTTGAGTCGAGTTGGGGTCGAGTTGCGTTGAGTTGCGTTGAGATGGGTTGAGTTGAGCAGGGTTGAGTTGAGTTAAGCCAACTGAAAGACTGCTCTCTCTTCCTCTCTCTCTCTGTCTCTCCCTCTCTCGTGTTGTGCATATCCGCCTTTGCATCTGCATCGGCATTTTTGCATCTGCATCTGCATTACCCCCCCACTGCACCTGCACCAGCTCATTTCCTCATCTCATCTCTCCTGTGCCCACGTCACCAAGTAGCCAAGTCCAACATTGACCATCTCTTCTTTTCATCTCTCTTTCAGTTTCTCTTTCTCTCTCTCTCTCTCTCTCTCTCTCTCTCTCCCTCTCCGCCTCATCCTTGCTATTGACCCTCGACTGAACACTCCTCTTTCTTTGCTGCTGGATTGATCGTGCTCGCCCGTGCCCTCAACCTCGCCCTCGCCATACGGCAAAAACCAACAGGCCCAGCCCAGACCCGGGCCTCTGAACGTTCTTTCGTTCGGGCCACTTCAGAATCAAAAGCCGAAGCCGAAGCCGAAGCCGAAGCCGCTCCATCCAGGTCTTCGTCGACGTTCAGTAGATACGGGGCGATTAGGCCCAAGGTGGGGAACTAGACGGTATCTGTACCGAGGGAGAAACGACAGTCAGGTGCTCCCATCCCCACAATCACGTGACATACCACACGTGCAACCAAATGTAAACCACCGACACCATCCTCTTCTTCTGTTGCGTGCTGTTGACACTGTCGTTCACTCTCCCTCCCACCTCTTCCTCTCCCTCCCTCCTCCAACTCCTTCACCTCCTTCACCTCCTCTACCTCTACCTCCTCTCCCTCTCCCTCTCCCTCTCCCTCTTCTTCCTCACATCCTCATCAACCCTGCCCTGCACTGCCCTGCCCAGCCCCGGCCCTGCCCTGTCCCCGACATGGGTCGCCGCAGACACGATCGGGTCCCTACTCCGTGGGCCGTGGGTACAGAGTTCAACTTCCTGGTCCCTCAAACCCAATTCCATTTTGACTTTCCCCCCTCTGCCCTTGGAAAGACGGTTCATATCGACTTCTGCAATCTACTCTACACGAGGGCCGATTCATCCGATCTTTTCATTTCTCCTCGACTCGACCTTCTCCTTCTATGACGGGGACAAAAATAGAGAACAAGAGAAAGAAAGCCTGGATTATCGGAGCATTTGTATTACTGTACTACTTTCTTTTTTCATCGCCTGGTCGCTCGTTCCCTTACCCTGTGCAAGCCAGCTAACAACACCATCGCGCAGGACTCGTTGAAGGTGGGGGAAGTCTAATCGCCCGCGTCTCAGATTCTCGTACTTCTACTACCCTACTACGGACCACAACGCTCCCACCCACCATCGTCTTGGGGATTCGGGATTGGGGATAGACAGTCAAACAGACCGACAGACCGACCGACATTCGCAGTTGGAAATGCCCAACTCTGTCGACTGATTCCATTGGCACTTCCCCTTCGACGTCGACAACAATCAATCCATCTCTCGCTGTACCATTCTGGCTCCCCGGGATCGACCACGCCCTCTTTAATGAATACCCATTGTCAATCTACCATTCGTTCGCTCGTTTATTTGTCTATTCTTTCATTCGTCCATTCATTCATTCATTCGCTCGAAGTTCGATCACTTCCATTTGTTTAGCCCAAATACCCAAGTTATCTCCAAGTTCTAGAGAACAAGTCGATCGAATCCGCAACCGCGACGATCTGCTCCGGCTCCCTGGCATATCCATCTCCATCTCCGGCTCCTGGCTCCTTTCCACCAGACGATCGACGGCTCCGCGCATACACTAATCAGCTTCGTGTCCGACGGCTTCATGCATATGCAAACGCGATAAAAGGGGAAAGGATCCGAGGCGCAGCATTGGTCGGAGAGGGTAGCTGCTACCAATTTGCAGCCAGCCCCTTATATCCATCGCCAGAGGACTTGCGAGCCGTCTTCCCTCCTCGGTCCCAGCTGAAATGAACAACACACCATGGCACCCGCCATCCAGGAATCCTGGAGCTGCTGCTGGATCGGTCAGGAAGGCAAGAGATCGGGCGGAGGCAGGAAGAGCAGCGGCGCGGACGCCTGCAGCAAACCCACCGGGCAGGATCCGGCCGCCCATGCCGGCCGTCTTCTCGGGCCCGAAGAGTGGGCAGCTTCCCATTGGGATGGCAATCTCCAAACCGACGGCGGCCCATGCAACGCCATGGCCGTTAGCAGGAGCGGTTGATCCAGGCCAGAATTACCAACCACCCGCCGGTCGAGGGCCTGCGCCGCAGCGGCCCCCGCGACCCATCCAGGTTCCGGGAATGTTTGAGACGTCCCAGCTGGAGGATCCGTCGCCCACCTCGGACTATGGGTCCGAGAGACAAAGCCAGGTATCTAGAGAATTGCCGCCATACACGGTGGGGGGTAAACGGGAGGTAGAGGATGCCGTCTCGCCAGATGATGTGTCTCCAGCCGGAACCACCTCCAGGCCATCCACCATCTCGTCCGTAGGCTCAATACCGGACTTCCCAGTACCTGAGGTTCCCCCCGTTCCCCCCGTCCCCCCGGTTCCCCCGGCACCCCCTCGGAGAATCGCCAATCTCGGGCCACCGCCCAGTTCGAGGCGTGGCACATCTCTGTATTACTCGCACGCATCCTTCGTCTCGCCGATCCCCGAGGAGAGTCCTCGCTCCCAAACGACACATCACTCGTACGCCTCGAGCGCCGCCATCCCCATGAGCTGGGGGTCAAGATCTCCTCGATCACCCGGCGATGCGAGCAGCATGTACTCAGACGAGGATGCCTACGGCCCGCCGGGCTTCCATCCATCCCTTACGGCAGACGAAATGCAAGATGCTGCCGGACCCGGCGATCAAGATGGGCAGGGACTGATCCGGAGCGCGAGTTTCGGACGCAGGGCGAAGCCATCCATGGTCACCAACAAAAGTTTGGAGAAGACAGAATCTCAGGCACCGCCAGATGAACCGCAGGAGCCACGACAAGTGACGCCGATGGGGGATGTGGCCACGTCCGGAGCCCCTCAGGGATTTGGTAGGACGGGAGGGGATCAGGGACCGGAGAGGCAGGAATCCCAACGAGACCCGGCGTGGCCCATGATGGGGAACACCAATTCCCCGCGGGCAGGTGGAACCGGATTCGCTCCCAGGTCTGGCCGCTCGCCTGAAGCGCCTAGTCCGTCGTTCGCGCGGACTTATACGGCGAATGAACCATCGCCGGCGTACACATTCTCGGATCCCAAGGCGCATGCGATGATGGGAGCTTACAACATGGCGAGTTCGCTCGGACCTCCTACGCCGGGAGGGACGAGGACCCCAAGTCCGGCGACGAATAATAATTACGGCCCACTGTCGGCTATGCGACGGCCCCCGAGAGTGGACATGGATGCGGCGAGAGAAGCAGAGGTGCGAGGCAGCTCGACCAGTCTGCCAGAACTGATCAAGCGAGCAACCCGCTTGGCGGCAATGATGGACCGGGGTAAGAGACCAAGCAGTAAGATGGTGCTGGACGACTTCCCGAGCGAGAGCGACTTCCAGGCCTTTGCGAGAGAGAAGGAGATGAACAGTAAGTGGCCCCTCGCTTTCCTGCAACCCCTACGCCCGCGGCCAACTCGCTAAATGTCAACAGTGACTCCCACGGACTGGCGCCGATCCGCTACCGCCATGAACATTGGGGCGGGCCGCGTCGAAGGCTCCACCAACCACTGCCAGCCCGACTGGTCCGGCCCCTCAGCCCACAATCGCAGTCAAGATTCGAACGCCCAGCAGCCGGGACGCCGGTGCTGCGGTCTCCCCAACTGGGCCTTTGTGCTCACCCTCCTCCTCCTCCTGGCCATCCTCACTGCTGCCATCATCGTCCCCCTCAAAATCCTCGTTCTCGACAAGGACGACAGCTCCACCTCTCGATCCATGTCCCCTGTAGAGCAATGCGCAGCCAGCCCGCTCACGGCGTGCTCCAACGGCGGGACGTCAGTAATAGACAAGGGGGCCTGTGCGTGTTTATGCACGAACGGATTCACAGGGTTGAGGTGTGCCTCGGCCAATGCTACGGGCTGCTCCACCGTCTCCCTTCCCGGACCGACGGTCACTAATGTCACGGTGGGAGAGGCCGTCCCCCGCGTCATCGCAGGCTCCATGACGAACTTCTCCGTGCCTCTGGACGAGACCACCATCCTCGTGCGATTCAACTCGGCGGAGCTGAGCTGCGCCACGGAAAACGCTCTGCTCACTTTCCAAGGCCGCTCGGAAAGGATCGGCGACGCAGGCGATTTTGTAACCCCCTCCAGAGGCCCCTCCTCCGCGGTATTATCCGTCCCCAGCTTGATTGCAGCCCCATTGGCGGCGCGCCGCCGCGACCTTGGCTCACCCATGGCACCCGACCCCCTCGCAACGCCAAACCAAGACATTCACGACATCTCCATGCGCGCGACGATACCCCCCGCCTCCCCACCCCCCTCCTCTATCGCCGCTCCACCGGCACCCTCTCCCTCCCCCGAGGTCGTTCTCTCGGGCGTCTACGAAATCACGGAAGAATCCCTCGACTTTGCGCGCGTCGCCGTCCTGTACGTGCTGCAGGAAGGCACGGTGGACGATGCCATCACGGCCCAGATCGCGCTGAACGCCTTCTTCCGGCCCGCCAGCTACACGAACCTTGCGGCGCGGAACGTCAGCGTGGGCGGCGTCCGCGTCGTCAACCTGCTGGAATACTCGGTCAACGTGGGCGCGGGCGATGTGGGTTCGGGGGCGTCGGGCCGCGCGGCGCGGCCGTTGGGGATCAAGGGGCGCAGTGTGGATTTATTTGCAGTGCCGTGAGCGCGGGAGCGAGCGAGCGAGCGAGTTTCTCACGTCGTATATCTATACTAAAAAGTAGGTAGTAAGAGAGTTGATGCGAGGGTATGACAGTGAGTGGCAGAGAGAGCGAGTGTATATATATATAAGAGAAAGAGGAAGAAGAGAAGAAGAGACCAAATCCTTGCGGGGTTCCAAGGGACGAACGAGGATACGATACGACTTTGTTTTGTTTCTTTCTTATATCCCTCTTCTGTTACGAACGTACCATGTAGGACGTTGGTTAGGTTGATAGAAGATTCTGATTAGTTATTATATAAGCACTAGTTAGCCGGGGTTGTATAATATCCCGCTCCTACTAATGCATATACCTTATTATAAGACCTCAGCCTTGTGGTATAATCATTTCTTATTTCCTTCTCTTTATCTTTCTTTTACGGAGTATTATTATTTCACGTACCGATTGTAAATAAGACTTGATATTCTTGTGTGTATGATTTTTTTTTTTTTTCTTTTTCAGAGCCTGAATGTAATATTAAAGAGAAAAAAAAAAAACATTAAGAAGGAAAGAGTCGATTAATTATTGGCTGTTTCGCTGCCGAAGCTTGAGCTTGAGCTTTGGCTTGAGCTTTGGCTTGAGCTTTGGCTTTTATTCTATTTATTTATTGAAGTAAGGAGTTAGTAGGGGTAGGGCTGATTGGTATTGTTGTTGTTCTATCGGTAGATATATTGGTTTGGTATTTCTTTTTTCTTTGAAGGAAAAAAGAAAAAAAGGTGAGTGGGTGAGTGAGTGAGTGAGTGAGTGAGTGAGTAGGTGAGTGGAAAGGGGGGGGGGGGAAGTGGAGTAGGGGAAGAGGAAGATGGAGGATAGGATAGAGTCGGATGGGGGTGGATAGGATATGTATAGATATGTACGGAGGGTATGGGGTATGGGGTATGGGTATGGGTATGGGTAGCAGTCGGTTGGCTGATATCTGGGAAAAGTGGAAGATGGAGGAGGAAGGAAGACGGGGTAGGATAGGTTGATAAGCGAGTAAGCGAAAAGTAAACGAGGGTGAGCGAAAGTATAAACTGGAGAGAGAGAGTGGGGGGGGGGGGTAGCGAGTAAATAGGGTAAAGCGAGCGAGGGAGAAAATGGAAAGGGAAAGAGAGAAAAAGAGAAAGAAAGAAGAGCAGAAGGAATCTCATGTTATTCTTTTTGTAATCGAGGCGGGGGGGTGGGGGGTTTTCGATTATTGCTTCAAGGCTTGCTTTTTGGTTTTCCTCAAAGGGAAAGTAGAAAGTAGGGAGGATCATTCCCGCGGTCCTCTGATCCTCTTTTGATGAGAGACGGTTATTGGAGCGCTTAAAAAGCAGGATCAAGCTCTTTCCGACCATTCCTATTAAAAGAGGCCGACCGTCCCGAGCGCTTTTGTTTCATGGCCCCCCCCGTTTCCCGTTTAGATTTTTTAAAAACAGAATACATTTATCGAGGAGCCCGTTTGAAATATCTAAGACGGTTTATGGATCATCTGGAATGAGATGCGATGAAGAAATTAGAGGTTCTTTTTTTAACGGTGCCGTTTTCGATTATGAGTCGGTTCTTGAATCGATTTAGTATACTTTGGTTTTGGAATGTTGAGTTTTGGTTTTGGTTTGGTTTGGGGTTTGGTTTTAGTTTTTTTTTTAATAGAATAGCTTGCTTAGCTTGTGTAAAGCTTGTACGTACATGTATTTGTGTGTGTATTAGCTAGCCTTGAAGCTCTGGAGTGGGTTTTATCTCTTCTGCATTTTTCTCTTAAATTAAATTTTTTCTTTTTCTCTCTTCCTTGTTCCCAAAATTTTCTTTTTTATGTAAGGGATGTTTGATAGGCGGAGAGGGTCGATTCACATATGAAATCTCTCAAATGGTGTAAGGATTGGATTTTTAAAGTCTACGATTTAGATGGATATGTATGTTACATGGTCGGTCGGTCTCCTTACTACAGTACTCGACCACCCGTCATCATCACCGCGAGTTCCCGGGCCTCACCACTTGATGAGATTCTTCTTATCAGTGCTCCACTCCTCGGGCGGCTCCCTCTTGGGCATCACATAGCGATAGTACTCCTGCAAGCCCGGGTACATGTCGAAGAATTCCCACTTCGCGCGCGCCACCTGGTTCTCCGAGCCCAGGAAGAGGACCTTGCGCGCGCAGAAATGCAGCCCGGGCAGGGTCAGCCGCTGCGGCAGCTCGATCTCGACCCAGACGTTCCGGATCCCCGGGTCCCGGAAGTAAGGGCCGAACTTTGTTGCCGTCGCCCACTCGATGCTACTGCTACTGCTGCTGCTGCCGCCGCCGTCGCCGCCGTTGCTGTTGCTGAGGAGGCAGAAGATGCCGCCCGTGCCGAGCTCGATCATGCTGTCGAGGACGCCGTGCCGGCCGCCGGCGCAGAGGAAGCCGCCCTCGGACTGGCCGTCGGCGCTGGCGTCCATGCGTATCCACTCGCGCTGCTCGGGACAGGCCCCGCTGCGCTTGATGAGTCGCATGGCCCAGCTCTTCTGGATCTCGGCGAATGAGGGCTCGAGCTCGCTGAAGTGCGGCTGGAGCTGGGCGCGGAACCGGTCCTCTTTGGTCTTGAGGATGCTTTTGGGCTTGAAATCCCCGGGGGTCGGCAGCTCGGTTTCGATGATGTGGTGGGTTTTCTTTTTCTTCTTGGGGTCTGATTTCTTTTTCTTCTTGGGGTCTGCAGACGCGTCGCTCCGTGGCATGGCTGACGATTGCTGCAGCTGCGGTTGCAAGGGCGTGTCTCGGAAGGCATCGCTGTGCGGCATCACTGACGTCGGCTTGCCGGACAGTGGTCCAGGCGCGAAGCCGCAACCGAAGCCGAATTCCAAGTCGTCCAGTTCGAAGTCGAGCTCCGGTGTTTCTTCCTCTTCCGCTTCATTCTCTTGGGCCTTGCCCTTGCCCTTCGACTTCTTCAGCTGGTCGTTGTTAGCGAAAGTGTCTCCGCTCGCGGGCATCTTTGATCCGCTGCCGGAATCGCTGGACTTGACGAGCAGCTTCGATCTGTGGCTTACGCCCCTGAACTGCTCGAACCCGTCGTCGTCCTCGTCGTCGAGTGCGTTGTCCTCTTCTCCGATGGGGGACATCTTGCGCAGGGCCTTGAAGTTCTTGAATTCTACCGCGGAGGGTGGGACCCTCACACTGGTCTTGCTCTTGGGCTCGCGCCCGCGCTCGTCGTCGTTTGACTTTGGCTTTGGCGTCTTGGATGAGGACTTGGGCGTCTTTGAGGATGGGCGTCCGGACATGTTGTGCTGTGTTGTGCTGTATGTGTTTCTGGCGTATCTTTGTTGTCGAGTTTTTAGAAGATGAGGAAGAGGGTTTTGCTCTTTCTCTTTTCCTTTTTATTCTTTTCTTGGGACGTTTGAAGTGTGCTTGGGCGGAGGGAGTATGGTTGACACTTGACACTTGGGGAGGAGAGATCCGGGTCTTTATATACCTCCCGACTCCAGTTCCCGTGGAGCTCTGCAGTATATCGGAGAGTCATATGCTCTATTGGTGATACAGAATCGCATTGGTGGGTGATTCGATTACGTGGGTCAGAGTAGCCTGAATCCCCTTTCTTTACTCTGTCTTATTCCCTCATTTGGCGAGCACAATCACATCTTTAGTACTCGGTCGATGATGCACCAAATGTAGACTCTGAATATCTCCATTTGACGTCTCGTATATATACAGAAAAAAAGAATTGCAAAGTCTGAAATCAAATCTTGCACAACTCGTTACTCTTCATTTTTATTCTTTTTCTGTCTTTTACTTTATAAAATACTGCATGGTAGACAGACGTAATGCTGTTTCTACTTTACTCTTCTGATCAATATGACCAAGCGAGAGTTTCTGCTCATTAGCTATGGAGACGTCAGTTGCGAAGATGGTGTTAAAGTGGGACAAGTAATTAAACATAGCCCCACACTCTGGTACCGAGTCTGCGACTTTACTTATCAATCACTTGAGGATCCTGATAGCACACTTAGAGATGATTTTATAAGAAGCGGCCGGTATCGGAAATGGTAGCTTGTATTTCTATATCTTCGACATCTTTTCTTGAACTTCCTGCGAATTTCTGGATAGTTGTGAATCAAGGTTGAGCTTGAGGGTAGTAGGTAGGTTCAAAATGCAATGAATGAATGGTCTGTCTCTGCATATGGCAGATACCATCGAACTTTTTACACTATAAACTTTTTTTCCCTGACGAGACATTCTTGGTCTTCTGAATAAATGCCAGGATAAAGCATTCGATGCGTGTCTCGGCTCGTAAAGTCGGCCAATAAGTCAACCAAGAACGCTGAAGGTAGTGCGTTGCCCACTTGGCGGTATAGGAGACAATGAATGATTCGTCAAGTATCGTTAATTCCTGAATATTAGCAACAGGTCTCGATTACCACAGCGGATTTTTTCTGATTTGAAATAAGCTTCTCTGCTTTCCAGTAAGGTCAGAAAGGCTGGGCCAGCTTGTGGTGTACTTACTACATCCGCTTACCGGGTCTGGAGGGTTGAGCTCCATAGGGGTGCAGAGCAGTAGGAGAGCACAATTTTGTCTTGAATTAATTCAAAGAACTCTAGTGAGAAGGCAGGTTTTCTTCGTCTCTTCCTGGTTCGGCAATGGTGCGGACGTGGATGAAAGCAATTATATTCTAATACTCGATTTGTCTTGGCGAATACGGACGCACCATGCCAGGGGCTTAGGTAATTCGCGCTAGCGGAAGCTTGGTGATATAGCAACATCCTTATCCACACATCATACCTACTGTAGGTATATTTATCGATCAACATCCTCGACAACTTCTGCAACCGTAAGGGCTCAATACCATACAGTACTTGCAGAACTTGCTTCCTATATAAGTACAATTTCTCAGTTTGCTATTATTAAAATCCAGAGCAATCAACGTACAATTCCGGCTTTGTCATGAATCACCAGCGCTCGTGAGTTTGACCTTTCGCGAATCTGCAAGCAAGACCATGAGTTTGCTATCCTCGTCGAAGCCTCACCATAGTGCTGTTCTCTCAGAGACCACACCGCTCCTCGCGTCGCCAGCAGATAGCCCAGCGTTGCCCATCAATGAAGGAAGTCTTCTCGACCACGATTCGACAGAGACCACCTCGGCTCGCGAAACTCGCCATGTCGAAGATACGCCTCTCCCCAAAACTCAGATATTTCTGCTCTGCTTAGCTCGCTTGGTCGAGCCCGTCGCTTTCTTCGGGATATTTCCGTATATCAATCAGATGATCCAGGAGATCGGAAAGTTGGCAGAAGCTGACGTTGGGTTCTATAGCGGTTTTATCGTGAGATTTCTGTTATCTTTAGCGAGCATGGATCTGTCCCATATTCGCTCGCTTGCCGTTACTAATCCATGACTGGCGCAGGAAGCGATGTTCTCGTTTACACAGATGCTGTTGATGATTTCATGGGGCAGAGCTTCCGATCGTATAGGCAGGAAACCAGTCCTGGTCTTCTCCTTGGGAGGTGTAGCCGCTGGGACTGCCTTGTTTGGAATGAGCAGGACGCTCTGGCAAATGGTGCTCTTCAGATGTTGCGCTGGCTTCTTCGCTGGAACCGTCGTGTAAGGTTTCTGGTTGTGACGGCAGTCATACGGATAATGCTGCTGACATACTGAGTAGAACAATCCGGGCTATGCTTTCAGAAAACAGTACCCCGAGGACCCAGGCTAGGGCTTTCAGCTTCTTCGCATTTAGCGGGAACTTGGGCATTCTTCTTGGCCCGTTGATAGGTATGGACTTGCTCTATGATTTGCGCATCTGAGGACTGATTGTTTCCAGGCGGCGCACTTCAGAGTCCGGCCAAGCAGTACGGTGGGGTTTTCGTCGACATCAAATTCTTCAGAGACTATCCATATGCTCTGCCGACGTTTGTCACTGGCTCGATTGGCGCTGCCGCTGCGGTGGCTTGCGGCATTTTGGTGAAAGAGGTCGGCTATTCCGAGGCTTGATCCGAATAGAGTACTGACAACGGCTCTAGACACTGAAACGAAGAGTTAAAAGCGACAATGGATCTGAGCTTGAAGCTCCGATGTCCATCTACGAAATTATGAGAGCGCCAGATATAGGCTACGTGCTATTCCTCTACACCCACGTCATGCTCCTCGGTCTTGCCTATACAGCCCGTCAGTCACCCTGCGTCCTTTTCCCAATCTTCAACTGACGGTGAAGCCCAGTTTCGCCGTTATTTTGGTTTACCGAAGTTTCCCTCGGAGGTTATGGTTTCACCCCTATGCAAATCTCTCTTTTCCTAGCCGGCATCGGCGTCTCGCAAGGAATCTGGCTGTTGCTGTTCTTCCCGACCCTGCAACGAAAATACGGTACGGGAAACATTATCCGAGTCTGTTACATCACATGGCCGATCTTCTTCGCCACCTCGCCGCTGTGCAACTACCTCCTCCGGCACGGTCACACGACAGCCTTCTGGATCATAGCACCAACTTTCCAAATTGCAGGGAGCGGTGTTGCTATGGCCTTCAGTAAGTTTCGCCGGATGAGTGGAGAGCGAGCGCAGTAGTTAACGGGTAACAGCCGGAGTCCAACTCGCTTTGAACGATGTCTCTCCGTCATCGGATACGCTTGCAACGCTAAACGCGATGGCGCTCACACTTACAAGTGGCATTCGAACGATTGGGCCAATAGCATTCACTAGTCTGTTTGCTGCCGGGGCCAACAGCCAATTTCTGAATGGCTATCTGGTGTGGATTGTTCTGATAGCTATTGCGATGCTCGGAACCGTGTCGATGAGATGGTATCCCCAGAGAGCAGAGGGCAGAGTAAAGGATCATGATGGTGTTATCACACGCCAGTCACAGCGTTAGAAGAGTGCTTGATACGGACACACCTGGTAGGGACAGGAACCGAAAATGCAAGAGCCTGCGAGCTGTAAATTCTCATACCGCTTGAGGAACGGGCAGAACGATCGAATCTCTGAGATTCGGACCCTATAGAAATACAATCAGTTTTCGGTTATGCTGGTATGGAAAGTTCCAACTTGCCAACGCGTTTTGATCAGCGGCTAATTTCCAAACTCTTTTAGCCACAATCTCGATTCAAGATCATCAACACTACCCTGACCTCACAGCTCATATATAAATATACAGTATACTTGCTGCATCTCAGACTTCCGCCTTTGCCTTGAGGATGATACAGAATAAAATCATTTGTAGTCATCGGCTCTAGCTGGACCGGCCTGGTCTGCTTCATATCACGCGATAGATCCAAAGATGAAAAGGAACCGTAGGCTTTCCCAAACACGACGAAAATACTCAGATATCTAATGGGCGACGCAGTATATATTTTCCCACTGTCCACGATGTTGTGAGGTCGTCGACATAGAGGCTAGCAGGCTAAGTTCATCAAGTCCCGTAGTGGAAACGCCGATCTCCAAGTCAGAGGTTACAGAATGTGTTAATAATGCAGAGACCTGGGGGAGCTGCATATTTCCAAATACGACATTTTGGAAGTTGCTGTTTATTTTGATTTGGCAGAAGCTCTCTTGTTGGGAGCCGCATCCTTGGACTACCTATTTATGCCAACGCCTTGCTAAGGACAATACACAATATCTAAAAGAAAAGAGAAAAAGAAAGAAATACACAAATGCTTTCCCGGGGAGCACAGTTTGAGAGACTTCTTGATACAGACAGTGCGTGTGGATGCTCAAAGTCGCGAAAGGCTCACCCTTTGTTTTGTTTTTATCGTCGCACTCTCCCCCCCCCTTCCCTTTCCTTCCCTTATGACCTGTCGCTGACTTTGGGGCAGATAGCTACATAGCTAGGACTTTCGCACTGATGGCTGAAACAGGACCTTTATTGAGCGTCTCAATCAATCAGACTCCGCTTCAATTTTGATAGAGACTTGGCCAGAACCGCCCATCTGGTATTCTTCTCGTCGTTCTTGCTCCGACTTGAGTTTGGAGTGACCTTGAGGACTAAGAAGCTCTCCTCCGCCCCGCTGCGGCTGCGGGACAGAAACCTGATCGCGGTTGCCGATCTTTTCTTCTTGCTCTTGCTTTATCCGACGTTCAGGCTCCTTCCCAGCTTTGTGGTTGTCCTTTCCGTTCGGGCTGATGTAGCTATTGGGTCCTCCATAGGCGCGGTCACCAGCGTATCTGTTGAGCTTTGCGGTGTTACCAGGTCTCTGGCTATTATCGTATCCGCCTTGGCTTCTGGCGTTGTTTGCTCCCCAGTTGAGAGCGCCCCAACCGGGCCCATATGGTACTCCGGCATTGCCTAGTCTCTGGCCAGCAACGCCGCCACCGTATCCGTCAACCATGATGGCGCTGCTTGGTCCCTTCTTTTGGTTGCCATGCTGCATGTTCGGAAGTCTGGCGTCGTGAGGCAATTGCGGTTCACGATGACCATTGCCCCAGCCGTCCCCGTTTGGCATTCTCGCATTGCCCGGCTCCTCCTGCCTAGCCACGCTGCCGCTCACAAAAATCTGGTCAAGGAGTCGCATATCGAAGGACTGGATCTGTAGCGCTCCCGGTTGGGTCCTGTACTCCCTCGCCCCCTTCTTCCACAGGTCGATGTAGAAACTCCCGGCAACCCGAAACTCCGTCTCCAGGTCGTACAGCAGCCTCGCCACGGCCTCGACCTGCGAGTAGGAATAGGGTCTGAGATCGAAGAACGGCATCGCCCTCCACGGCATGTATGCGTAGACGGCGCGCAGGAATCGCATCCGGACCGGGCTGGCGGCATCTACAAATGTATTCATGACCATGACCGTGTCGATGAATGAGATGCAGGACTCGACCGTGTATCCCATGTAGATCCCGCTCGGGGTTTCGATGCAGAGCTTTTCGTTGCCCGATAGCATGTCGCGGAACTCCTCGGGCTCTGTGATGCCGCACATGGGATGCATCGTGAAAGGAATTTGAGGACTCGGGGTTCGTATTTTTGGTGGTATTTTCTTTGAGGTTGTAAGTCGAGAGTAGATAGCGAACTAGGAAATCCCTTTCCGGGATGTGTATGTATGTATGCCTCGAATAGCCACGTAGGAGCGTTGAATCAGAGCTGCTGCTTTTTTCCGTTGATTCATTCGTGCTCTTGTTCTCCGAGGTGAATGGGCGGGTAATGAAGGCCTTGAACCCTTTTTTGTTCACTTATCGACGTCAACCACGCTCCTTCTGAGCGCGGAACAACGTGCCTCCAAGCGTGAACAACTCAACTCAAGCCCAATCCGCTTCTCAGACTTGCCGCTGAAATCTTCGTTCCGCTATTTACTTTTGATAATGACAGCCAGCCTAAGCGTTTTTTCTCCCTCTCTCGTCGTCGTTTGCCGCTATGACTTATTCCTTTCAAGACAAGTAATATAGCTAGTCAGTCAATCATATATCAACTCTATTCCTTCCTCCTCTTGCTTCTATTGCTTATCGAGAATACTTTTCCGTATCGTATTATTTATCGTATCGCACGTATATCTCTGTGTCTCTCTTTCAGAATCGTGGATCCTTTATTGCAGCTTTTGAAGATGGGGATGGATGACTGCGCGTCTTCTATTGGCCGTTTTGCTTGTATTCGTGCCTGGCTGTCTGGTTATGTATTATGACTTACTAATGGTTGGTTTATAAAGCGTGAGTTATAAGGCCTGATTATAGTTATTAGTATAGTCGTTGATAATGCTTTTGGCTTCAAGTACGATTAAAGTATGAATTAAGTCATTTCAGTCATTCAGATTTGTATTTTATTTATTTATTTATTTATTTATTTATTTATTTATTTATTTATTTATTTATTTATTTATTTATTTATTTATTTATTTATTTATTTATTTATTTATTTATTTATTTATTTATTTATTTATTTATTTATTTATTTATTTATTTATTTATTTATTTATTTATTTATTTATTTATTTATTTATTTATTTATTTATTTATTTATTTATTTATTTATTTATTTATTTATTTATTTATTTATTTATTTATTTATTTATTTATTTATTTATTTATTTATTTATTTATTTATTTATTTATTTATTTATTTATTTATTTATTTATTTATTTATTTATTTATTTATTTATTTATTTATTTATTTATTTATTTATTTATTTATTTATTTATTTATTTATTTATTTATTTATTTATTTATTTATTTATTTATTTATTTATTTATTTATTTATTTATTTATTTATTTATTTATTTATTTATTTATTTATTTATTTATTTATTTATTTATTTATTTATTTATTTATTTATTTATTTATTTATTTATTTATTTATTTATTTATTTATTTATTTATTTATTTATTTATTTATTTATTTATTTATTTATTTATTTATTTATTTATTTATTTATTTATTCCGAGTTTTTGATAATAATCTACCGCTGTATGCAACATTTAGATTTGTTCTTTATTCTACATATTCGGATATTTAAATCTGATCCATCTTTAAGAAAGGAAAATAGCACCAGCGAACTTTTATTCTGCATCTTCGAACTGATTCTATTATCAAACCCGCTCGCTGAATCCGATTTCTTTATTCGTTTTATAAAAGATTGCTTTTTTAGATTTTTATTCAAAAAAAAATTAACAAGTCTTATCCAGATCTCATATCATCTTCTTTTCTTTCCGATTTAATCGGCTTGGAAACGAACTTTGAGATTAAAAGGTAGAAAAAGATGGTAATAGCTACTATCGTTTAATTTTGAAGTTTAAATTGAGCTGAGCTACGAAGGGATTGTAAATGTATTAGCTGGCTGCTACTCACTGATGTCTTGTAAAGGAATCTTCATAAGCTAAACGAAACCCATTCTGAAATTCCTTAAGCTGGCATGAAAATCGAAACGAAGTGTGTTTATTTAAATATGATTTGGGGAGGGGAGGGGGGTGGTGGTAGCCAAGCTGGCAGCGGGATATGTTCTTGCTTGTGGGATGGAAGTCCTGTTTATCTGTCTGTCTGTTGACTCGTTAGCGAAAGCCATGCGAAAGGCCGAGTTGGGGGAGCTTTGCAGGGATGGCGGGTTATAATAAGCGGGTGTTTTTTTCCCTCTGACTCCTCTTTTTCTTCTTCTTCTTCTTCTTCTTCTTCTTCGCCGAAAGATTCTTTCTCTTTGCGAGCTCCTTTCTATCAATCAATCAACCAATCAATCAGCAGGATAGAAACGAAACGTTCCCTATTCTCTGGCTGGCTAGAAACCCTCGGGTCCATGGACCAACTGACTAGTTAAATACGCCAGACAGAACCCTTCAAACTCGTTAGCTAGAGTAGGCAAAAGAAAGAGAAAATTCCCAGCTGAAGGAAATCGCGGACTTTCAAGAGAAGCCTAGCAGAAAACAACATGCCGCATTCCTACTAACCCCACGGCTGGCTCGATACTGCTGATAGGTTTGGATGTAGGCGATGGCGATGGCTCTGAGGAACTGAGAAACCTGTAGAATCTTACCTAACGAGATCCTCTGATGTATATGGGAAAGGAGTCTGTCTTAGAGAGATGGGGTAACGGGGTACGGACATTTTTGAAGGGGCGAGGAACACCTCTTCCAGAGATGGGGATAATACTTGAGTTTATATATATGTATATATATTTCAAAAAGGGATAGATGGAATGGGATGGGTTGGGTATAAGGGAAAATCGCGCAGATGAAGATATTCCGAACATAAATGTCTATTATGGATTCGCTGGGGTTTCGACTGTGGTTTTATAGCACGAGAATAAATACACGAGATGACAGATCGACGGGAAGAGAAAGACTAAGAGAGCATGAGAGACTCGGAAAGCTTCGCAAAGTGGGATGACTACGATGAACTCAAAGGATACCTAGACATAAGTAAATATTGATGAAAGCGCCCACTTAGCACAGCTCAAGCCTACTACGTCCTAGTACGTGCGTTGAATATATATTCGGATCTAAACTCATCTGTCCCAGACCAGCCACGACAACGAAACCCATACTCCACCTATACATGATACCCCGGATTCCTAAGCGACGCCGTTGACCAGCCCTTGAGCGGCTACATGATTGTCCCCTCCTGCCGTGGCCCCTACCAAGCTCCAATTCCTTACTCCCCCTTTCCAATCGCTGACCCTCACGTCCGTAATTCTCACCACTACCACCCGGACCTCCTCGCCCTCGATATACATCACCCTCCCACCATCCTGCGTCTCGCCCCAGAGGCTCGGCTCTCCTCCTCCCCCCGCGCCCTCCGTAAACGTATTGTTATCTAAATGCATCTCTTTGCAGTACCGCTCCTCCTCTGTGCCTCGCTCTACCAGCTTCGCCTCCCCGTTGATCGTCGCGGATATACTGCTCATCGCACTCGTATTTAGATTCAAGAGGAGAGAAGCTAGGGACGAGCTGGATGCCTCTGGGGGTGGAGAGCCAGTGCGGTCGTTGGTGGAGCCGCGGCGGTTGGTGGTCGGAGGGCGGTGCGAGACCCAGTCGTGGACGAGGAGGGAGACGTTAGGGTTAGAGACCAGGTTGAGAGTCTTCTTGGAGGAGGGATTGGTGGTCATTATTATGATTGGGGAGCTGCTGTAGGGGGTGGAGGGGAGGTAGGTGTAGTTCATGAGGGAGACGTGTGGAAAGAGGTTTGTGCATGTGGCGAGATGGAGCTGAGGAAAGTTAGCTGGTGTATCGATATCTGCAGTTGCGGTTTGTATATGGAGCTGAACGTACGAATCGAGCATTCTTCAGGCATTGGACGACTTCTGCAGGGAGACAATTGACGGTTGCTTCTGCCGCCATGATTGCTGGAATCGAATGGAATGGAAGATGAGATGTGAGGTTATCCCGGGCTTTGAATTTGAAAGGAGTTGCCTGTCTTTGAAAGATGTACGTCTGGTTCTTGGTGGGTTTATCGTCCTCGTTAGGTTGGTTTCATGTCTTGGGATGAGAGTTTTCGCGATGGCTTCATGACGTTGTTATACTTTGACACGAGACTCACGTGCATTCTCAACTCCCACTTTCATGCCGACCGGCTGGGCTGGATTGGGCTGGGCTATTTTGGGTCAAGAACCACATTCAAATTCTCATCTTCTCTTCTCGACACATCTCACAGTATATATAACAATACAACATCTCTGTTTCCCTCCTTATCATTGTGTTTTGTTTTGCTGCGGTCTCTCAATCTCAAGCCATCAAGCTCTTCGCTACGAGGATTTATCCTGGATTCAGCATTTGGCGCCACTTATCTGGCTTCCTGTCACGTATTGGAAAGCCAACCATCAGGAAAGGCTCTCGAACGAAGGTTTGTTGGCAGATACTGTATAGCCTTTGGGATCTTGGTGACAACAATCCAGATACCGCTCAAGCACCACGGTATACTGGTCATCACAGCTATCGTTATCTTTTCCATCCCGGTATTATTGATGGTGTGGGCATCCTGGAATATACCTGTCAAACCCGAGCTATACGTACCTCACGTGGCATCGATCACGGGTTTCGGTACACCTTCTCCAACGAAAACCTAGCCTGCGCCCTACTTTGCAATGGCTTCCTTCAAAATCAGATGGGGACCGTAAAGCCATCATGGGCTAATCAATTGATACGAGGCGAATCATATCATCTCCTCGATCTTCCCTGCTGTGTAATTGCACACACCGCAGGCGTCGTCAACACTAAAGAGCAACAACCTCCTCTTTTAGATCCACAACTCTGGCTCTATAGCATCAGCCCACTCCAACGCGGCTTTAAACGTAGCCAGCAGCTCCTTTGTGTCTTCGAGTCCGACCGAGATCCGACACTGCGTCTCTCGCAAATCATACTGCTGCGCCCAATCCAGCTGGTCTTTTCCATATAAACACTTTACGTACGGCAGCGCCAGGGTCAAGTGAGCACCCAGATGAGGTCCTTGATGCACGTTGAGGTTGTTGTAGAACGCCTTGATCGCCTCCGGCTTTTTGAACTTGACGCTGAACAAACATCCAAAGCCCGGCGTAAAGTCCGCGGTGGGCGGCCGCATACGGTCCTTGTAGTTCTTCAGCGTTTCGCTAGTATTCGTACAATACACCTTCTTCACACTGCTCTTCTTATTCCCAACCAGATTCTGCAAATATCCTACCAGCGTCTCAGTATTCCTATTCAGCTTCATTGACCTCTCCAGGTAATCTCTACTGTTCACCTCCAGCGCCTCCGCATCCCCGCCCCAAAACCGATTAACATACTGTCTCTCAAACAGCTCCTTCAACTCCTCATACCTCTTCGCCGACGGGTTGAGCACAGCGGAAGCGGCCATAACATCTGCATATCCGGAGAACGACTTCGTCAAGCTCGACACCACGATGTCTGCTACGCCCAACAGATCCACGTTGCAAAAACTAGCCAATGTGTCATCAACTACCAGCAAGAACCCATATTCGTCGGCCAGGCTTTTCAACTTCGCCAAATCAGGCGTCACAAGCAGCGGGTTAGCGGGAAACTCCGCCCACAGCGCCTGGGTCTTTCTGCCCTCTTTTCGCTCCTCCTCGAGGTACGCTTCGAGAAGAACGAGTTCATCCGCGGTACCTAGCCCGAAGAACTTATAGCCTGGTCCGAAATCCTCAAGGACGTGCGGGGTGCTGTGGAACGCAAACCCGAAGAGAACGGTCTTAGCCTTGTATTTACTGAGCAGGTACTGGTACACTGTATAGATAGCCGACATGCCCGTCTGGAAAAGATAGACATCGTCCTTTTTCACCTTGGCCGCTCTCGCCGGCTCAACAGGCGCGCGTTCCAGCAGTCCTGCGATGCGGTCTCTCAACATCGCATCGGCGGGTGAGACTTCAACCTTCGGCTCCGACTCGGAATCCGGATCGAGGACTTCATGCAGAAGGTCGAGGTGTTGAAGCGCTGACTCGGCTAAGCGAGATGAGATGCCTACGCCAGCGTCCATCCAGAAGCGCATGAAGAGCGATGTCTCCAGCTCGGGGAAGAAGATGGCGTAGAGACGAACATTCGAATCGAGGACTTTCGTGGTGACGTCTGAGGCGGAGACGGAGTCGAGGCCGTGGGCGGGCGAGGTGACAAATGCCTGACATGAGGTGACGGATTCGGGCGCGGAGAAAAGCAGCACGTCCTCCCCCTCTTTGCCGAATTTCTCCACGACGACAGCGTTAAGCTAGGGGCTGGGTGTTAGCTGACCCTTCCATCTCTCATTGCTTCGCTCTTTGGACTGCTGCTTCGGATTTTGAGGTTCGGAGGATAGCATGGCTGGAGGGAGCATCAAACACACAGAGACTCACACTCTCGATATCCCTATGCAACATCATCCTCGGATAAATACTCGTTATCTGCCTCAAGAGCGTCACGTCCTTTTCCATGATCCGCAGCAGGTTGTCCCAGCCCGGCATATGGGTAGTGATGGCATGGTGGGCATAGGGCGGGATCGCTCCGAAATGGGGCGTTTGTAGTTTCCTTGCTGGTGCCATTGCTCTCATTCTAGATATCTTCAGGTACGTCCACGAGTTTCAGGATGGGAAAACTCTGCTTGGGAGGATGATGCGTGAGAGTTCGATTTACTTACAAATTATGCGTGTTTATTTTTTACAAGTTATGCGTGTGCATGCGTTTGATTGCGGGGTAAGTGGAACAGAATGTAAGGAAGTCAGTAGGTTGCACGAGGTGGCGATCATCATGTGTTCGTTCTCACGTCAGCCTCGCATCCAGGCAGCAGCTTTCACCTTACCTTCTGTTCAGCTACTAAGATGATTATCGATGAGACGAGACGAGACGAGATGAGATGAGATGAGACGAGATGAGATGACATGACATGACATGAGATGATATAAAATGGGATGAGATACAGCAACAAATCAATCGAGCTCGAATCGAAGATATCAAGGCCATTTCAATTTAGCGTAATCGTTTTGATAATAAGAGCAGTAAAAACCTGTCAACGAATAAGAAAATATTACAATATCAGACACGAGAAGTATAAAATAAGACATCTCGTAACACACTGAAGATACGTACGAGAAGCCTCAAAATCCATCTCCAGTTCTCTAGCATAGTTATCATTCATTAAGTATGACTAGTACGATGAAAGTATAAAACTAGGAAGGGGTTCACTACCTTGCTCGACACCGTTGTGAGAGGATGGTCGCATCCAGCAGTCAATATACGAGATCTAGTGCCTATGGTTTCGATATGCTCGCCCGGATATGAGACTTGAATAACAAAAAAAACTCAAGGAAACCCCAGCCCCCCCTACCCCGGATGATATTTTCTCTCTCTCTCTACGTCCCTAGCTTTTCCAGGAAATCAGAATTAAACCGAGAATGGACCTGCAGATCTGCAAACCTCCCGTGCAAAACCGACCGTGATCGCCAAGTCGACCTGGGGATAGCAGGTAACTGATAGCTGCACGACTATCCGATATTTACTCGATTTGCTGTTATTCCGTTTTTGCATTTTCAAGGGGGGGCCAGGGGGGTTTCTTGCTTGCGATTTATGTGTACCATAAGAGTAATGTTGGGATCTGAGGAAGTGGATAGCTGCTGCATCATCTTTCTTTACAGAGTGGAGCTATATATTATAGATATTGCTGCGATGACAAAGCCAGGCAGGCGCTCAATATCTGTAAATAGATCTGTGATTTTCTTCGAAGAGGCTTATAGGATATGGAAAGCTTGCGGGAGGTCGGGTGGGAATTGATCGAGAAGTGGATGCGGCCATGTATTCCGTCTTCTGAAGATGAGATTTGATATGCATCACATAGTTGTGCTTCTGTTCTCTTTTCTTTTTCTTCTTCTTCTCTTGTTTTCTTGAGGGCCATGCAAAATTTCTTTTATGGTCCAGGCGATATCCTGCCGTGGCTGTTGGAAATGCTGATGTACACGTTCGGTGAGACGTTGAATGAAGCCTCTGAGTGAGCGAGGGCTGCTGACTCGTGCAACCGATGCGCCTAGTCGCCGCTATAAATTATGATCATGCCGTGCTTCTTCTAACGTCACCCCCTCGGCCTCGCATTGCAACATACGCATCCCGCACAACAAGTCATCCTCTGCGATCCCGTGATCTTCTGTCTCTGTTCCGGTCTTTGGCTTGGAGCAAATGATCGACCTCTGCTTTCTGCTTCAGAGATCCAGCCTTGGTAGGCGATCAGCTCGTTCCGTCAAGTGACTGGACTGGGCTGGCATGGATTGATGCTTAGGGAAAAGAGATTCTCGGAGAGATCTCTAAGCGATCTAGTGATCATTTCGCAACCCAGCTATTGAGGCTAACCGGGTGACGACGAGTAAGGATGGGCTTTTTTCCGCCTCAGTACGTGATGTTTAGATGAAGAGGCTGCCCGGGAGTCATCACGGGTCAGCCCAGTGGGAGAGGGTAGGCACAGCTGAAACAAAATACCACCGGAAGAAAGACTGCAACACGGCTCTAGAGCTTCTGACCACATAAGCCGCGAGGGCCAAGGGAGAGGCTTAGAAGGCTGATCTTGCTTCTTTTACATATCGAGTTCTTGTTTTTTCTCCATCATCTCCCGCCCATCCACCTAAAAGCCCTTCCTATATTCATACCCTGTGCTTTTCCAAATTACTTTAACTTCACATTTAATTGCTAGACGAAACCCTACCATTCAACATGTCGCACATTGCTCGCGACGCAAAGGCTATAGCCGACACAGCTAAAGGAATCGGCAAAGCTGCCAGTGAAAGCTTCATAGAGCTCAGAACCCGACGAGAACGGAGATTTCGCGATGTCGAGAACAGTTTGCCAGATGTTAAATCTCTCCAGGCTTCCGATCACCGCCCTTCCGTGGTCTCTAGTGTCCTCTCCAGCCTAGGATCTTGGAACCCTTTCCCCCAGCCCGTAACAGACAACGACACCGTCTGGCTTCTCGACAACACAGCTTATAGAAATTCCCGAGGAAATTGGGAGGCCGAGTTTGTCGCAGCCGTATTTGACAAGGATACCGGCGTTGAAGTCAGCACAATCGTTGCGGATATCGCCGAGAAAGTTGGACTGGGAAAGGGTGATGCGCAAGAGGCTACGATTCGGGATAGGTTGACACCTTTTGTGCAGAATATCCTGCCAGGAAGGTCCGTGAAAATTAAGTTTGCAGGACAGCAGGAGATCAATTTGGGACCGGGTGGTAGGGATGGCATCAGTAGCGATATCAAGGCCGTGCCTTCGCATAGGGATGGTGCCGTTGTCGCGAGCTTCGCGTTGGTGCCGAAAGGAGCAAATGGCATTTTGCAATCGAAGACTGCGTATGCCGAGCCTGAAGGATGGGGTGTGATTTCTGGTAACAGTGGATTCTCGTTTTCCAAGGACGTGACTAACAGCCTCCAGACATCGACGACACCATCAAGATTACGCAGACTGGTGACCCCATTGGGATTCTGCGATCAACCTTCGTATCTCCAGGCACGCCAATCGAAGGTATGCCTGAACTGTACGCCTTCATCCAGAAGATGATTTCTCCCGCATCGCCTTTCTTCTACCTCTCCGCGTCACCTTACAACCTCTATTCGTTCCTCCGTGACTTCCGGACAAAGTTCTATCCCCAAGGAACGATCATCCTTCGAGATGCCAGCTGGATGAACCTCTCAGGCCTTCTCTCTAATCTCACCGTCGCTACTCAGCAGTACAAGGTAGACCGCATCACCAAGATCAATGGGTGGTTGCCCAAGCGCAAGATGATCTGTATTGGGGATTCGACGCAAGCTGACCCCGAGACCTATGGGGAAGTGTTAGTTGCTCCTTCGAAAGTTCCCACCTCACATAAATGCAAGAGTACTGACGAGACCTTAGCTACCGCAAACACAAGGGCTTCGTGAAACTTATCCTCATCCGGAAAGTGACCGACATCGCCGCCCTCAGCATCGAAGAGAAGAACGAGCCGAAACGCTTCAAGAAAGCGTTCAAGGATGTCCCGAGAGATGTCTGGCACGTCTTTGAATCGCCGGAAGAGTGTTACCAGCTCATCAAAGATGCCCTGGCTCGGGGCTAATTCTAGCAGTGGAAATTTGGTCATTTTTGGGAGCATGAAGCGCTGGGGTCTGGTTGGATTGGGACTCGGGAGTTTTGAGTTGTCAGCAAAAGACTTGATTCCCATTTCGTTTTGCTTTTTGGGTTGATCTTTTCCGCATGCTGTTGTGCTACTTACTCTGGGTTCTGGGATCGTTGGGGATGGGCTGATCCGCTCTCGTTTCCTCGTCTAATTCCGCCGTGGCTAGACCGAGCACAGGGTGGAAAGGGGAGCGGTTTGACGGCTTCCCATTGCACTGCATGTACTTTTCTGTCAGACTAGTGCTTGTTCGGGGTCGGGTCAGTATTATCAATCTAAACACCTGCACAGTATCTTTTGGGTATGCTAGATCCATTCCGTCTTTCTCTTTCTCGCTTTCCACGCCCACCCATCACCAAGAGGTCTCGGCTCCAACGGTCGTCACAGAAAAACCTCACCTGCTACTAAGTAACGAAGGGCCATCTGCCCAGACGATCTATGAACCGAACTGAACCAATCTCAACAATTCCCTATGATCCTGCATACCGTAATCCCCAGGAAAAGAAATCGATAAAAGGCAAGCACACTTCTCTCGCTCTATTCCAAGCCCGGCGCTCCTTCCCTCTTATATCGTCGTAATATTTCGAGACGAGCACCTCCTCCATCGTACAGACCCCTTTTAAGAAATGTATCGTCTGTTTTTATACTTCATCCATGTTCTTCCCTCCCAGACAGAGCCAGATCTTCAAAGATTCCGCGCGTCCTGGGACGGCATCGGGCTCGATTCTGGGCCGGGAGCCAAAGGATGATGATAACAACAACAGCAGCAACAGCAACAACAACTCGATCCAGCGCTTGCAGCAGATTGAGAGGGAGGTCCGGGGATGGGAGGGAACATGGGAATGGGAATATAAGAGGGAATATTTAATCGGAGTCTTCTCGTCTACGCAGACGCAGACGCAGACGCAGACGCAAGGATGAGTCGGTTTTGTCTAGCAGTAAGTAGTGATGTAGTCGTCGTCCGTCAGTCACCTTTTAAAGCATCTCGAGCTCGGCCTATGTCGACCCATGAAAAAAAAAATTGAATGATTTTTTTTTTTTTTTCGATTTTTTTTTTTTTTTTTTTTTTTTCAAAGACCGGACGGAGACCATCCCAGATACTCTTCGTCTTATCGCGTGTCTTGATTCTGAGGCGAAATCAGCTAGGTACCGGTAATAAGCTACCGGTACCCTACCCTACCCTACCCGGCTTCAAAACAAACTTTTAATCCCTCCAGAATAAAAGAAAAAGATTAGCAGAAAATACCCGTCATCTAAACTCTTAACCCTCCTTAACTCATCTCGCGGCTAGCCCTTTTTTTTTTCTTTCTTTTTTTTTTTTCTTTTTTTATCCCTTTTGTCCCCCTTTTTTCCCTTTTTCTCCCTTTTTTTCCCCCCTCCCCAATCCTTCAATCCTTCCATCCATCCACCTCTCTACACCTTTCCATAAGGAACCTACTCTATATACAGCAAAAAAACAAAACTTGAAACAGCAGCTGAAAAAAACGAAGAAGAAGAAAAACAAGAAAAAATAGGAAAAAAAAAGGATTTATAAAAAAAAATATAAATTTGTTTTTATTGTTTATTTTTTAATTTTTTAATTTTTTAATTTTTTAATTTTTTAATTTTTTAATTTTTTAATTTTTTAATTTTTTAATTTTTTAATTTTTTAATTTTTTAATTTTTTAATTTTTTAATTTTTTAATTTTTTAATTTTTTAATTTTTTAATTTTTTAATTTTTTAATTTTTTAATTTTTTAATTTTTTAATTTTTTAATTTTTTAATTTTTTAATTTTTTAATTTTTTATTTTATTTTATTTTTATTTTTATTTTTATTTTTTTTTCAGAAAGAGACCTTTCTTTTTCCGCATCGCATCACATCACCGTCGTTTACAACGCAATATTTTCTTAAAAAAAGAAAAATCATATCCTCGTCTGTACCAAAGTTCTATTTATCTATCTACATATTTATTATATACACTAATCCCCCACCTCCCCTTCCCCTCCCTCATAAACCCACACACCCAACACCCGCCATGAAAAAAAAAAAAAAAAAAAAAAAAAAAAAAAAAAAAAGAAAAGGGCCCCTTATCAACTCCCAGCTCCCAGCTCCAACTCCATCGCACAGACCTAAAAACAAACAAACAAACAAACAAACAAACAAACAAACAAACAAACAAACAAACAAACAAACAAACAAACAAACAAACAAATAGCTAGCTAGGTCCTGCCTCAGAAGATATATCTACACCGGCAGTACCTTTTTCTTTTCGAAGCTGGGTGGATGGATCCTCACACCCCATACCTCACACCTCATACCTACCTAAATCGATCGATCGATCGATCAATCGGGTTCAGACACCTACCTACTGCGAGAGATAGCTTGGGGGATTATGCTTTCCTCCTCTCGATGTGATTTTGTTTTTATTCATAGATAGGTAGGTAGATGTATAGATAGATAAAACACAAGCGTTTGCGTGAATCACCTCGCAAAATGCACTTCTTCTTCTCCCCTCTTCTCGTCCCCTCGTTTATTTTTCTCTCTTCTCTCGCTCCCCCTCTCTCTCCCCTCTCCCCCCCTCACTCCCCTGTTTCTCTCTCTCCCCTTCTTCTCCAATTTTTTTTGTATATTTTTCTCAAACCGGACAAGTATAAGAGTCCAAGAATCGAGGGGTTAAAGAAAGGATAGAGAGGAGAAGAAAGGAGAGGAGAGGAGAGAGAGGATGTACCGGTAGGTCGGTCGTGTTTTCTTGGGCGCTTCATCCCCATCCCCATGCCCATGCCCATGCCCATCCTTTGCTATGGGAGAGATTTCCGTGCCGATTCGAGTGGCGCGACCGGTGTGATGAGGGTGTAGATAGATGGATGGATCAAGTACTCCCTCCGTAGAGGGGAGGGAGGGATTTTCTGGCTGGGTAGAAATAGGAAATCCAAACACTCGCTTGCCTACTACCGCTTGCCACTCCGAAAATGCCATCAAAACGCCATCAGAATGTGGAAAGAACGAAATGCAGCGTCTTTTCATATGATCATGTATCAATTATTGTAAACATTACATTATTCTTCCCCTTCGTACTTTACAAACATTAATACAAGACATCGTCTACAGCTGTTGCTTGTCATATCTGTTTCCATCTGGAAAAAGAGAAGAAGAGGAGGGGAAAATCCAAGTCCGGCGCCTATGTAGATAGTTGGAAGGCCGTGGGTATCCATTTGTCGGTCGTAAACACTGCTCTCCAAAGTACACTTTTCGTTGCCAAACTCCATCCCCCCCGCCCCACCCTACTGCGTTCATTCACATGTCCCCAGTCATCAATCTCGTCCACGCTACTAAGCATTGCTTTTTAAAGTGGGGGGTGGGTAGTCTAGTACTCGTCCTTGACGCGGTGCTGGTTCTCGGTGTCGATGAACGAGCCCCGGGTAGAGCGCTTGCTTGGGTGACGCTGGCGTTTCCAGAAGGCGATGCTGCCGCCCGGTCCTCCGGTGCGGCTTATAGTACTGTTGCGCACATTGTCGTCGACGCTGTATCTCTCCTTGCGGTTGGTGCTGGCGCCGCAGCCGAGGAAGAGGAAGATTGTCGCGAGGAATATGCAGGCCCAGGCGCCCCAAGTAAAGCCGAAAGCGTAGCGGCCGATGGAGGAGGAGATACCTGCACCGCGGAACTCGTTGCGGGCCTTGACAAATGTGGCGCTGAGGGTTATCAGTTCTGGGTGTACGAGGAATAGGGGGGGGGGGGGGGGGGGGGGGGGGGGGGGGGAGTAATGGGAAGAAAGAGGACAAGAAGTTGAAGCAGAGAAGAATGGGAGGGGAGTGCCTACGTCATGAGAGAAGCGCCAACGGAGAACCAGAGCAGAGAGATGGCGAGGGAAGCTCCACAGATTCCAGACGCGAGGCGGCTGCACGGGGCCGCGACGGAGAGGAGGAGCGTCAAACCCGTAGACACCAGACCCATCAGATAGAAGACCCAGCCGAATCTCCAAGCGTAGTAGTAGAAAGTGCTGGTGGTGCCCTTGGCGTGTTTTCTGCACATTTATTAACGGTCATCCTACTACCGCAACCCATTCCTCGTCAGGAGAGAGAACATACCCGACCAGACCGGTGGGAACGCCCTCGGTACCGCCCACCCAGGCATATCCAAACGGCATAGCCGGAACCGTGGCTCCGCAACTTCCACCGGGCGTAGCGCAGGTCTTCCAGAAGGTCCAATAGGACTCTGGGCGGCCGGATCCGGGGAAGGAAGAGGTATCTGCACGCAGGAAGTACGACTTGTTGAGGGGGGTATGATCGCGAACTCCGCTGAGGACGACGAAGAGCATCAGGAGAGTCGCGCCGGCGATGAGGATGAGGGACACAGTGCCCATGGCGCCACCTGGGGATGAAGGCATTAGCATTTCTGTGCGGGACTGGATTTGGGAGAAGAGGAGAGGGAAAGCGAAGTCTTACGGATGCCCCTTGCAGCCATTTTGAAGGTAGGTTGTGTTTGTCGTGGGGGAAGGGGGGGTATTAATGAGATGATGTTGGCAGAAAATTCGGATGGATTCAAATTCAGACGGAGAGAGGACCTTTAACAAGCAGTCAGTCGGTCAGTCAGTCGGTCAGTCAGTCATTCAGTAGCGGATTCTCGCACGGCCACGACCACGGCTATGGCGAGTTAAGAACCAAACACATCCTTGGACCTCAGACTCCAAGGCACAGCTCAGCTCGAGCTCGGACGATTGCCAAACTACACAAAGTAACACAAGAAGAGACGAGACGGAGACTTACCCAGAGCGTTGGGTTTGTACAGCGGTGCAGGGTTAGTTCGTAGGTCGATAGGTCGATTCGGATGATGGTTTGCAGGGAGAGAAGAGGAGAGGAGGGGAGAGAGGAGGGAGAGAGGGAGAGAGGGAGAGAGGGAGAGGGAGAGAGGGAGAGATAGGACAAAGGCGAGAAAGCAGGGCAGAGTAGAGCAGAGCAGTGGTAATGGTAATGGTATGGGTGATGGTATTGGTATTGGTATTGGTGTTGGTATTGGTAATGGTATTGGTACCGGTGTTGGTATTGGTATTGGTATTGGTGTTGCGGTTGCTGTTGCTATTGCTATTGCTATTGGTACCGAGTCAATCAAGGCCCTGCAGAGGTGACAGCGATATCATGATGACGATGCGGCGCTCTAGTGGCCGGGTGACCTGGTTGACCCAGCCTGACTCAGACTCTGATTCGTTCCGTCCAGCCCAGAGAGATGCGCGAGTCACGTGTGGAGCGGGCATCGCCTGCATGGGCACTGGAATCTGATCTTTCTCTCTTTCTCGACTTTCTCGCTGTCTCCCTTTCTCGCCTTCTCACTTTCTTTGTCGGTTTGTTGATGCTGGACGTCGAGTGGAGATGCATGTGCGGTTAACCAATTTCTACTTGACGTCATTGAAGAGCTTGAACTTGAAGCTTGATCTTGAAGCTTGATCTTCGGCTTGATCTTGCGCTTGGGCTTAATTGGACTTGGACTTGGACTCGCTTGGGATACCGGTACCGGTACCGGTAGCATAGGATGGACTGACGGGAAATATTTTCATTCGTTTCCCCATCAACAAGAGCTGCTCAAACCCAAGCACTATCCCCAGCATCCAGTCATCTCATCCAATGTGACCAGAACTCCCGACGCTCTCTTGCCCACTGTCGCACGCCCTACCCAGTTCACTGCCAACTCACTCCACAGCTTCTTCTTTCCTGCTTTTCCGTAGCATGGCGAGTCATGTACCGCACGGCACGTGACTGCAAAGCCCAGTGCGAGATATCATGGTCTCTCCGCCCCCGTCCGTACCCATCATGCGGCCCGCCGCACCACATCCCCACGTTCCGTATCCACATCGCATAAATGGTTGCGCTCTCCGTTTCCCGGATTGTCAGCGCAAAAACCCCCCGTCCAGCTCGGGAGTTCCCGTGGGCGGCAAAAACACCGGTGCCGTGACGCTGAATGCGAGCCGTGCCGGCGGCTGGCCGGAATTAGATGGTGCTATCATGGCTTTCTATAAATGCCCCGCGGCAAGTCAAGATTCCACGGATGGCATCGAGCCAGCTGTACGAAGGGTCTTGGGACAAGCCGGAGACGGCTGGGAAGGTTTTGGTTGGGAATAACCCATCTCCTCAATGCTATTATCGAGAACGATGGCCTCCTCTGAGCCGTATTGAGGGTTCATTGCTTGAAGAATCACAGACATGCTATGGCTGGTTTGGGCAAGTAATGGCATTTAATTTGACCGTTGGATCTAAGTAAGGGTCGTTGACTTTAAGTGAATTATAGGGTGCATGATTACTTATATGTAGGGTAGTATCATAGTTACAATTTTTCGAAGTCGTTTTAAAGCGATGAAGGGAGCTGTAAGAACACGAAATTCTAAATACTCAAGTTTCCTTGGATCTACTATGCGTTTCGCTGATTTCTCTCGAGTCTGAAATGGTGAGTTTGAGGCAGATAACATGGAAACGAAAAGCGCATCAGACGAAGGAAGAAAATCTGTCCCTGGCATGAGAGAGCCAAAACTTCTTTTATATGAGTGTATTTATCATAAAGCATTTTTCTCCAATCCGTATCCCCTCACCTATACCCTTCACCGTGGGCGGCTAACAACAACCCACTCCAGGTCTTCCGCCAGCGTCTTCTCTTCCGCCTACCGAATCAGACGTCTCCTTGACCGTCTTAAAGACCAGAGTCGCCGGCGCCAGCCCCGACATCTTCTCCGCCCCCGCCAGCAGTTTCTGCATGATCGTAGGGAAACAATGCCCGACGAAGAACGATCGCTCATCCGCGCTCTCGACGCGCGCCGTGTGTTCCCAGAGGAGAGCCCTGATGCGGTGCGCTTTCTCTACATCTATCTCTCCCCTTTCCCCTTTTTCCTAATACGAAAAACGACTTGCAACGGGCCCCTATCAAGTAAGAAGCCAGATTCTCGGTCTTGATATCACACCATGGTTGGTGTGGCAGCGAGCAGGAGCAGGCATGTTCAAAGGTCAAAGGGACGCAAATGATTTGCACAATAGCTATGCCCTAAATAAATAAATTTATATAAATATATATAAATCTATAAATCTACCATTCTTCTCATCACCACATCACCTACAGCAAAGAAGAGAACTCAGCACAAAGGGATAAACAGAACGGCTTCCTACCGTATACTACTAGAGAAGTCTTCAGCATAGCTTACTTGGGTTTCTCTCTTTTTCAAGCCCGCAACATAGCCTAAATCGCTCGAATAAGCCAGCGAGCTAGCGAGCTAGCTAGCTTTCCTGAGAGAGAACTAACAGAGAAAAGAAAAAGAAGAAGAAAAAAAAGAGAGAGAAAGAAAAAAGAAAGAAAGAAAGGTGAGGCTCAGCTAGCTACTTAGCGACGCACCTCGACCTCGAATTCAGCGGCAGACGAAAAACCCAATCGATCAAGAAGCCTGTTTTGCGCTGCTCGCAGCCCGCGTCCAGGTGCGAACTAGGGAATTGAGCTGATCGGGGCATCTTGAGAGTGGAATGGAATGTTGGTTATTGTAGTATGTTTATATATATATGGATATGGATATATATATATATATATGGATATAGAGAATGGTATACCGGTATAAGGCGACGAAGAGCAAAAAACAAAACGCGAATCCATTCACAGCTTTGGAACTTAGGGAAGGGAAATATTTTGATTTCTCTCCGTTATTGTTTTCTCTTTTTTTTTTTTCAATTGCAATCTATTCATCGAGTTGTGTATTCCTGATCTTTCTGCTGTCTTTGTATTGTTTCTCTCTTTTAGATGCGTAAAAAAAGAAAGAAGAAAAAAAAAAAAAAAAAAAAAAAAAAAAAAAAAAGGAGATGGATAACTGGATCTTTCCTTCCGACGGACGAGTTATGATTATGACGATTATGGAAACGAACCTTTTGGGGGGGGGGGGGGGGCGTGGTAAGGGGGTATCTTCAAAGAGTTTTTTTAACTCATTCCAGTTCTTGACCTTTTCTAGCTGCAGCTGCAGGCTATCCATTCATTCATGCATTCATGCATTGATCAAGCCGAAAACTCTGCCTCTCCGATATACGTAGATGTTACGTATACGCTCGATATTATCCTTCCCGTCTCTCTCTTCTTCTGCAAGACAAAAAACGAGGGGGGTGGGGGGGGGGAGATACTGTACTAGTACATGTGTATTCTGGAGGCGCAAGCTCCTCGCTTACATCTGATAAGTAGCGACGGAGCTGAATTATCACTCTACTCCCTATGACGCAGAAACTTCCCAGATAAGGATTTCGCGGCCTCGGGTAAAGTCGGACGAGCAAGAATTGATGGGAAAGGAAAGTCTTGATAAGTAGGAAAAGTAGAAGTTAGAGTTGCATAGGCAGATGACGTAGTGGGAGCCCGCTATATCTACTGTATGTACTGTAGTCTGTACAGAGTAGTACTACGTACGTAGTAGTGGTACTTACTACTGGATGAGAGAATAAAGCCAGAAAGCTAAATTTAGTTTTTTTTTTTAAGTAAGTAAAAGAAAAAAACTCTCTTTTGAAACACAGCCCCCCCTTTGAATGCACGTCGGACCCAGTTCGGCTTCTAGAAGTACAAATCGTTGAGCGGTGCTTTCTGAATGGCTCTCTCAAAGCCCTGCCAACTTCGTGGTGGAGACTACGCACTTAGTCAGAGATACTCTTCGAAGCTGAATCGTGACTTATCGGTTCACTGCTTCAAGCCCTGATAAGAAGAACCCTTACCAAAGTATGCTTTTCGATGTGTATTCAGGAGGGGGCTGTACCGGTACTGCAAAAGCATGCGTAGATCATCTGCTCCGCTTATCTTCTCAACTTCTCTTTCTTTTTCCTTCTTCTTGTTCTTTTTCTTCTTCTTCTGCCGCGCTTCCAGAATAAGGCCGCGTCCCCTTTGAAAAATGCCTCGATACGTAGTAGTACTTTCCCCTCCCGTGAATGATGAGCAGACCCAGCTGAGCCTCAAAAACCGTCGAGCGGCGGCTTTTTAAACTCCGCGAACGACTCAAAGCCTCGTCAACTCTATTGCACACGGGTCAGAGACAACGTCACAGGCGCAAGTACTACTACGTAGTAGTACTAAGTGTTACACCCTGAGGGTAGGGTAAGCGGGAGGTTTCAAGTGTTCATTTAGACTTCTAAGTACGGCATCCTCAGGCTGTAACACTTAGGCCTGTAACCGTGGTACTGTACTTGCTGAGAGATACTTTCAAGGCTGAATCTTTATACTACGACGTACTACTACGTAGCTGTAAGTTGATTGGTTGAGGCCTTGGCAAAAGCACTTGCAGAATCATCATACTTTCGTCTCTTATTCAGGGGGTGGGGGGGACGGGGGACTCGACCTACCAACAAGGATCGAAATCACGTAATAGGATCTCCCTTCCTAGGCTCCATACGGAAGGAACATGACAGACTGGGGTCCCCACTTGGGGGTGGGCATACGGAAGTATCTCGATAAGCTTCTCCGAGAGCCCACAAAACACTCCGTAATTAAGACTTTTGTCCTACGTAATGATTACACAAACAGACAAAACAAACAAACAAACGAACACTTAGCGAGAGGTTATCCTCGCTTGATGTATACTGTATGTGTAGTACGTAGGTACCCAGCTTCCTTGCGAGAATCAGAATGGAGCCCTGGTGGAGAGACGGATAACGTGTGACTGGTGATGGTAGCGCTTCTCTCAAATAAGTGGCATAGGTAGGTACAAGGAGGAAGGAAGAAAGGAGCATAGGAAAATACAGTGTGGGACGCCAAGCAGTCTTGCCTTCGGGATCGCCTCTCCCGAGCAGAGTCTTAATTACGACAAGGGTAGACTAACTAAAAGCGCACGATGGGTAGGTAATCCTTAAGTACTACTATAATTGGACGTAGTAGTAGTAGATGGGTTCTAGATGGGTTCTAGATGGGTTCTAGATGGGTTCTACTAGATGGGTTCTTCTACAGAGCTACAGCGGCGAAGTGTTGTAAACTTTGCATATCCACAGCCACAATTCTAACTTAATTGAGCAACAACCTGAGCTTAAGCACGGAACGTTACTGCATAGAATCTCGAAAAGCGTTACGGAGTAGTAGTTTACTTTGTATTAAGGTCAGGTCAATTGCTCAATCAGGTTAGAGTTGTGGCTGTGGAGTAGCAAGGGTTACAACACTTCACCGTTATACCTCTGTAAACGAGTTTCACGATAATAGCTCGTGTACAGAGAACGATGCGATCAAGTATTACGTTGCTTGAGCAAATCACGAGGTAAGTAGGAAGTAAGTGCCTCTGCCTCTGAGAAATGAATCATCGTTGGGTGATTCGCTCGAGTGCTACCCGACTGCGACGATTATCATTAAATGACTAGGCTACATAGACAATTAACTGGCCGACAGGCGAAGAGCATGGTAAGTATTTTAATGGCGGCCCGCTCGCTCATGGAGAATGAGGCACCCAATTCCCACCAAAGAGAAGATGCACGCTCCTGCGCGAGCACTTGACCCAGCTGTCATCGTTTTCTGCTCCGCTCGAAGTGATGACTCCCGCGTATTTTCCGCTGGTGGTGCTGATGAGGCACCGATCGGGACCAGGATCTCCTGTTTGGGGGAAAAAACATCGTCAGCCAGAGATCTTCTCATCGTTCCAAAGATCCCATGCCGAATCTCAACGTGGCCTTGGTGCTATATCCCAAAGCCAAATCATCGTCACGGCACGAGGGAGTGAGAGATGAACGTACCTCCTGTGTAGACACCCTCTTTTTTCAATGGGAAGGCCTCGTATGGTGGTTTAACGGCAAGCGTGAAGCTTTCCAGGTTCTCGAATTCCTGTGGGAACGGGGAACCTCCAGGCTTGGTACCTTGCTTGTGGTGCTTGTAAGCCGCATCAGTGCATTCGGTGACCTCAGCAGCGGTGTATGAGACTTCGTTGCAGACTGTTGATGTTTTACGGGGCTCGATATTGCCGGGTATAGGGGAGGAGAGGGCAGTGGTGAGGAGGAGAGTGATTGGGACGAGGGACTGCGCCGTGTTAGAGTAGAAGGGCTGAACTGGGACGAGGAAACGAGATGTGGCTAGCATAGTAGAGAGAGGTTTTCTTACCGGGAATGAGAGAAGCATCTTGACTGATTTCACCGATGAGATGATCACTAAGCTTGAGGACGCTTGACTGATTTTGCTGACGAGATAGATCACTGAACTTGAGGATTTTTGACTGGAAATCGAAATGTACAAAGGGGTGGAGATATAAACGTATAAAAGGGATCGAGATTTAAGATACAAACAACCTGTGGAGGCTAGGACACTAGAGTTAGTAGCCGAGCCATATATGCATGCGTATATATAAATACCATATATACAACTACATGCAAAAGATTTGATTTCGGGTCCCTGCGCGCTGCTCGTCACTTTCAACTCACTTTCACCGAGCGGCTCACTCACGCGACACAAGTTTTGAATTTCCAAGCAAGTTGAAGAGTTAAAGCAAAGCCGGTGGCTGAGTTTGGGCAACCGGTGATCTCCGGATCCGTTCCTGGCTATGTCTTGGCGATAATAAGTTTGACAATAGGTTTGTTTACAATCAAATCCATGGGGAGATTATCGCGGAATAAGGATTTAGAAAAGCGAGATCAGCCGGCAGCAATCTGTGAGTCCAAGCGATCGCTGTTCGGTTGAGGTATTACTCAGCAACCCTTATTCAGCTTGCCAGGGTTGCTGAGTCAGCGTGAGGGACTTTATAAACTTCTCTCACGTCGTACCACCGTTACTTCTATCCAACTTGAACCCAATTCTCTATCTTGATACCTTGCAATCTCGAGAGTGGCTTCGCAAAACGCAAAATGCAAAACGCGAGGTACGAGATACGAGGTGCGTCGGTTTAATAACTGTCAAAGTGTTGCTCTCAATCTCAAATAAGTAAGTGAGTAGTCGTGAATGATGTTGACATATTTCTTCGCTTGCGAGTGATCCAAAGTATTCTCCCCCGTCCCTCGATCACGACCACCTTCCCACCACGGCCACGTACTCTGCCTGCGTCTCTCGATCATGAAAAGTATGTGATCGATCGAGCCTCCAAACATGGAATTTGGTAAGACCCTCTCCGCAAGGAGCGTCGACGTCTCCAAAGCCGTCAACCAATTCTGCCAGCATATCATGGACGCAAAGAAGGCAGACGAGACCCAGCGGGTCGAGGACGCGTTGTGGCACTCGTGGAAAGAGCTCTCAAGGGTAGTTGCGGAAACGAAACCTGAAGATCAGGATCCAATTGTGGAGTTCTTGAAGAGGCTACGGAATGGAGACGGAGGCGACTCAGAGCTGCAGGTTTGGGGATGCGGGACCACTTTGAAGGAGCTTCCGCTCTTGGGGTCTGCAATAAGAGATGTGTGGAATGAGGGTAGGCCGTCGGAGCGAGCAGCTCTCCATTGAGGATTGTCACTGAATCGTGGCCAGCTCCGGATGAGAGGAGTCCGCCTGAGATGGACGACGCGTGGGTGAATCGCAATGCATTCGCCGCTCGCGCCACAGCGGCTGCAAAGCCCGGAGACTCTATGGACTACTCGCTGTACAGCATCTGGTCTCTGCGGGATACTCTGGAAGACGTACCACCAGAGGAGGAATTGAAGCCGGCGGCCGCAAAAGCTGCTGCGATGTGGATGATCTACGCCTCACGGGAGCTGTGGCAGCGGGCCGTTGACAGGCAGACCTATGAGGGCAAGTCGGCTAGGGCTGGCGATTCTGATCCCCTTAACGGTAAAGACTGGAATGGGCACTCGAAGGAAAGATGGGAGTTCTGGATTCGCGCATTTGAGAAGAGGAAAGACCTCTCAAACGATGAGGAAACGAAGATGGTGTTGCAGAAAGCATTGAGAAGGATGAGCCAAGCAGAGCATGGGAGTGATCCTTAACACATATTGGAATGCTACAATTAACCAAAAATATCGAGAGAGGGGAGTGGGTCTACTAGCTGAGCGTGCCCCGACTTTTACTGTCTCAAGAATCCATCCCGCTTAACATTTCTCTCTACTTCATCGGAATCGCTTTCGTACTGTTCTTCAGTCTCGTCACTTCTCTCGACGTCCTTATGCTCGTCAACTCTTTGGTCCCTTCAACCTCTTCGGTCTCCCAAATATTTAAAGACGATTTTATTCCTCCGTTGCATTCGTCTCCGTATTAGCAGAAAGGACAGCCCCAAAGCTAGCCGCCTCATGGCCGGTTCGGGCAGAGGGAGAGGAGAGCAACCCGGCGCTCCTTACCAAATCCCAATGAAATATTCTCCCCCTCAATCCCCTTTCCTAAATACCATTCATGACTTGCCATCCCCGTCGTACATTCTTCTGATGTCCAACTCTCATTATCTCCGTCCCACAAGATACACGCATCGAGGATTGGTCAGCTGACCTGTAGTCGTAATATATCTTGCATGGCGTATTTCCAACGGAAGCGAAGCGCGCGCTCTTGACTGATCATTTTCCGAGCATAGCGGATATCAGAAGTTAATTTTTCCATTTTTTTTCCTGCCCTTTTTTTTTATTTTTTTATCAATATTTTTATCTTTTTTTTTTTTTAAAAAAAAAAGAATTATGTATGTTTGTATCCTGATGAAGATGAAGGAAGACCTTGCAGTATATACTCTCGAGACTAACTAAGTACCTGTGAGTGTCATCTCTATTCTTACCCTCTGAGTATAGAATTGGTTGCTAGAATCTCTCCCAACAAACATTCGAGGCGCTCGGAAGCCTGGATGCAGCGCTCGCTCGCGCGAGAATTTTGGGGCTCGGTCTAGAAGTAGGTATATGTTAGGAGGGATGCGCAAGTATGTTGGGAATATGAATAGGGAAGGATAATGGAGCCCTAAGGTGAGGCGGACGTTCGGGTTCTAACGATGGGTTTGATTGGCTTTGCTTGTTGAGGAATAGAGATGTGCTTTCTACTGTAACACCATTTTCTCTGGCAGCTGCAGGCAGGCATGCAGAGATGATCACGTACGTCAACGCACATATTAATCTCAAAGTCTCTTTCGGATTCTTCTAGGCGCGATGAAACCCTCCCCTCATCCCCCCATCCATCCTCCCTTTTCTTTTTCCTTTTAGAGCATATGTACTCGCTTAAAATTCGCTTCTCTTCTTTGGGATTCGGTTTCCTAGAGGTAAGTCAAATACATGCCTGTTCCATTAACAACGCCTTTTTACCCAGCAGACCCAAAAGGCCGACTAGCAGGCTTGACTCCCGCAATGACGCAACGATGAATGCGACCTGGTTTCCTCGAGGCATTCACAGATCCGTAGGACGGGCGATCCTCTCTGGGAGTTGGATCCAGAAAGCGCGCGGGGCATCACAACGGAAGCAACATAACGACTAGCTGCACGTCTTGCGACTTTATAATATACGTTGGGTTTGGATCCAGTCGCAAGTGGTGTTCGATCTCTCACCGGATCCGGGGAATGTTCTAATCGTCGGCTCGCTTAGGTGGGCCTCCTTTCAGCCTTTCAGTCTTAGTCGGTATAAGCGACTGCGGATCGGAAGCGAGTGCGGATTTTTCGAAAATATATTAGAAATTTTTGTTTATTATAGCAAATACTATTACAACTTAAAAATATTTATATAAATAACTAATCTACTATTACATCTTCTTTCGAAACATCTAAAATCGTATCATCTAATAAAATATCTGATTATCGATTGTCATTTTCATTAGATTCTGACTCGTCTCTTACTTTACGCAACGAATCGTTTGAATCTCTACTATTATTAGAATTGAAGCTATCGCTATCGATATTAATACTAAAAAAAAGAATAACATCTTGCTTTAAAAAAGAGTCTTTAATAATATCGATTGTAATTATCAAGTCGTTATTATCGAAAGAAAGTCCGGGTTAAGAAAGAGTTAGTCGAAGAATACTTTTTTTACGAGGCCGTAAAATTTAACGCTCAAGAGGTTATTGCATCTATTAAATCTCTTCCGAATCGAGAATTAAAATAAGTATTGTATCGTCGTTTTTAATAATTAGACTTGCAGCAAAGCGTTCTCGTATAATCCTTTTACGCTCGCGCTTAGCTTTGCGTGAATCGACTCTTTTATAATACTTAGCATCTCTTTCTTCTCTTTAAAGCTTATCGACGATTCGTTATTGTTTTGTAACAGATTCGAAATCTTTTTTAGCTTGCTATTAAATAGCAAGCTTATTACCGATTTAAGATGTTAAGCCTTTAGTATAATAGAACTATTTGCGACTTATTTTTTTGCTTTTTAGCTAATCTTTGCGTTATTAAGCGAGAATAGCTAACTCTTGTTCTTATAAAGTAGCTTTTATTGCAATTTCTCGAGTACTTTTTATATATGATTCGAAATCTTGTCGAGAAAGACTACTTAATAACTCGTTGCATTTGTTTTGCTACTTTTACGAGCTAATCTCGATATGCGTTAGTTTTTAAAAAGTACGAAAAAGCTTTAGCTCGAGCTTTTCTTCGTGTTTAAGAAGCGTAAAAGTCTTAAGGTTTTTTAAACATTGCGTTGCACTCGATAAGTATATTCTAGACTTCTTTTAAGCTTTTTTAATATTATATCGATTAAGTGTTTAATTGCGAATATAATCGAAATCGTTTAAGAAAGAATTAATCGAATACTCGATATCGAGCTATGCAAGCGCAGCTTTAATCGCTAAGTCGTAGTAATGCTTATAAAGATGAAAAATCTTTATATCAAGAGGTTGTATGCAATAAGTAAAATAAAGAATCAATAAGTACGGTAAAATGTGATTTTTGTTAGTTATGTCGGTATATCCATATCGACCTTAGCTAGTAGTAGTAGTAGTAGTTGGGGAAGCTCACCCGTGAACCATGGTTCACGGGCCACTTGGTATGCCTCGCTTAGCATGCTAACAGTCAAGGGACCCCTTAACTTAACAAGTAAACCTATTAGTTAGCTAATGCACGTGATTCCTTTTAATCATATAAAAGGAATCAGCTCCTTTGAGTCTTAAGGAGCAAACAGAATTCAGATACTTTATCAACCGAGTGTTTTGTAATTGCAAGTACTTTGACGACCGTTACGACCTTACGAATATATATTCTTAATCGCTTGAAAGCAATCCAACACTAATCAGTAGTTGATTTACTACTAAGTGATCAATCACAAAGAAGCTAAGAATACTCTATAGCGAGGATACTTTTCAATACGATACCTCCTTCCTTTTACAACGGAAGAGCGATTCCGTACCAAGTCGCTTGCTTATACTATCGATTTTTCTTTATTCTTACGGAAGAGTGATTCCGAACCAAGTCACTTTCAAAACAACTTTAACGCTGTAAGAGCCGCGCTTGCTACATATAGCAACCCAATCAAATTTAGATCGACTTACACACAAACAGACAACTACTATAGCCGATCGAGCAACTAGACCTTTAAGTAGAGAGTCCAGCCGACAAGGAGCAGTAAAGTATTATACCTTTCGAGTCTTATCACTACTTACGGAACCTTTAGCTATTTAGCCAAAAGAAATACTATACTTAAAGCTCTTAAGCTTCTCGGAAGGACTAGACGATGAGATGTCGAGCATCTCATTTGACTTAAATAAGCTATTATACGCAAGGCTCGATAGCGAGATTACGGCCCGAGCAATAGTAAAAGACTTCTTAGATGCAAAGTGTAGAAGGCTAAAGGACTACGACTTGTAGAGCTTATTCCGGCACGCTTTTTTACGCTAAGATTGGACGAGTTTTACGATGACGAGAGATAATACGAGACGAAGCCTTAAGTTTGCTACTTTTATTAGCCTTAAAGAACACTTACTATTTAAAGGCGTGTAGTGCTCCTTAAAGCAAAAGGGCTACGTTAATAAGATGGTCAAGCTCTTGAACGACGAGCAGCAATACTAATAGACCTCTTAAGAAATAAAAGAGTAACAAGCAACACCTTTAAGCTTCGATTTAAGGTAGACCGTCGAAAACCTTACGGACGACGAAGATAATACGCTTTAACCACTCTTACGAAGTTTAAAAAAGAAAGAAAAAGAAGAAAAAGAAGAGATTCGGAGGTTACGCGAAGAATTTGCGAAAGAGAAGAAGAATATAAAGCAAAATATAAAAGTGATAGCAAAGCAAATAGCGGAATTACGGACTTACGCTATACAATCTAACGAAAGGCTACGACGAAGCACTTTAGCGTACTCGACGCTTTTAATTTATTAATCGTTACGCAATACGCTAATTATATAAGAAAAGCTAAAATCACTTTAGTAGCCTTTAAACCTTTTTTTTAAAAGCTATACTTAGTTTTCTAAAAAGCTTAGGCTTAGTAGCAATAATAACAAAGGTCTTGAGATCATAATCGGGCCTGATAATACGCAAAGCAATAGCAGCTACACGCTAAAAAAGGACTTATTAAGACTTGAAAGCATTCCGAGCAAAATCAGCTCTTATTAAAGACAGCGTGCAGATTTCTGTGCTTAGCTTTAGCAACTCGAAAGAAGGATCTAGCACTTTCGAACGTACTAACAAGCTCTTTAAATCTTTCAATAAGCTACGTATCGATAAAAAGGATATTAAAGGTATAAGAATCGCTAAGAGCGTGCTTAAAAGTACGGATATCATTAAGCTAGAGCTCTAGCCGGTGACCCGAATAGCTTTAGCGATCTTAACAATGACCAACGAAGAAAGAACGAAAGAGATTAGCAAAAAGATCGAGGCTACGGGTACGAAAGAAGTAGGAACGGCCTTCTTAGACTATCAAAAGGATTCGGAAACAGACCTTCAAAGGACCTCGGATTCGGAAATAAGCTTCTTAAGGACTTTAAAAAAGGACGGACCACCGGTAATTATATCGGTAACTTTTTAACGATCAAACTATTAGCTAAGCAAAGCATACTTGCGTACGGCTTTCTAAGCGCTTTTAACGATAATAAAGATGATTTCCTTAAGCTAAGAGCAGTAGACCTTCACTTAAAAGCGAAGGAATTAGCTTTGTTCGCGCGAAGCTTTCTTAAAAAGCTAAAGTATTTAAGACTCGACGATAATTTTAGAACTTAATTAAAGATTTTTGCTAACTAAGCAAGTCGATACGGTTTAACTTCCGACGACTACTTAGCGGCGTTCCCGATTATGCTTACAAAAGAAGCTATAACCTTCTACTATAATTACGTCATTAAGGCCAAGCTTCCGACTTTCAAAGCAAACTGTTGGATTGCTTCCAAGCGATTAGGAATATATATTCGTAAGGTCGTAACGGTCGTCAAAATACTTGCAATTGCAAAACACTCGGTTGATAAGGTATCTGAATTCTGTCTGCTCCCTAAGGCTCAAGGGAGCTGACTCCTTCTATATGATTAAAAGGAATCACGTGCACTAACTAACTAATAGGTTTACTTGTCAAGTTAAAGGTCCCTTGACTGCTGACATGCTAAGCGAAGCATGTCAAATGGCCCGTGAACTATAGTTCACGGGTGAGTTCCCCAACTACTACTACTAGCTTAGCTAAGGTCGATATAAAAGTACCGACACCGGCAACTCTTTCTTTAGCAAGCAATGCCTTGCCAACTACTATATCGACCGAAAAAAGAAAGAAAGTAATCAAACAAAAGAAAAACAATCTTCTCTCTCTCTCTCTTTTATAGCGGCCTTTTTACCTATCCATCCACTTGCACTTTTAAGGTATTAATCAGAACTAGTTCTTGCAAAAAGGTATTAGCCCCGATTTTGGTCATAGCGTCAGCAAGGTTAGATTTGCCTCCGATCTAGCGTACCTTAAAGAGCTCTCGCCTCTCGTATGACTCCCGAATAATCATAATATCGATTATAAAGCGCTTCTCCTTAATAGTTCTCAACTTTACTATATACTCGTAAAGCGAGTAAGAGTCAGTGCACACGACTACGGAAAAGTTAAAGATTCTTAGCTAAGCTGTGATTTGAGCAAAGGTGGTCGATATAGCAATAGCTATATCGATACTTAAAGACATAGCGTATAGCTTAAAGGCTAATACCGCCTTTATCACTCTTTTGCACTTTTATAACACTTAATAAAAGATGTTACCCGTTAGAGTAAACTCGTTCTTACTTACGTAAGCTTTATTGCTAAAGATAGCTACGAAACCGATCTAAGAGCTAAAGTCAGCGTTATTAGCAAACGCTTTATTTACGAATACGAAAAGCTTCGCAGTCCTTAAGTTTAAAGGCATGTAATAGATCCTTCGTGTTGAGTGATCGATCAGCTATTAGATTACTTTATTAAAGGCCTTGTAGTCCTCGTCCTTCGGTTTTTAGTGTTAAGCAGCTATCGATAAAACACAAGATGCTTTTAAGTAGCAAATAATAGCTAAATACGCCTTTCGAGCACGTTGCTTCAAGTACTCTTTAGCTCGTATAGCTGAATCGAGCTTGATTACTATAAGCCTCTTACCTTGCTTTTTTTGCTTAACTGACAATCCGAACCCGTTTTTATCTAAAGATAGCTTGCATCTATTGAAAATCATTGGCTCGGCGTGTGTAAAAATCTTTATTTCTTTGCTCTTTAGCTTAGATTTAACTAGCTCTTTCTTTTCCTTTGCCTTTATAGCTTGATTGACAACTATAAAAACATCGTCCGTTTATAAAACAGCTATTCTTAATTGATTTTTGTTAGTTAACATAAAGAAGCAAGAGTCAAAGCTCGATTGCTTTATGCCGAAGTTGTTTATAAAGTGCTCGGAAAAACGCTTATATTAATGCGTCTTTGCTTTAAAGATCTCGTATAAAAGGCTAGTTATAAAGAACAAAGTGCCGAAAAAGAATCGATAAGTAATTTCTTTAAGTAGTCGTACGACGATTATTCGGATGAGCTTCGTGCTTAACTGAGTGTAAGCTTAAGTGATATCTTTGCTATAGACTTAACACTCGTAGTCCTTTATTAAAAAAAGAGCTAAAGCACAACAGAGTCTTTAGCCCGCTCGCTGCATCGTAAGTGACTCGGTGAGTACTTTCGTTTTGCTTTTGTTTTAAAAAGCTTAGATTATTATACGAGACTTCTCGTATAGCGTAAATGTTCTTTTGCTTTTGATCTCGTTAATAAACTTAGATTCGAAGATCTTAACGCTCTTAGCACGTAGATCGGTGCTCGAGATTACTTAAAAGATGCTTTAAGCTATTAATCCTGCTAATTCCTTTGCTTTAGATTCTTAAAACGGTGCCTCGAGGCTCTTGATGATTCCCTCGGCTCGTAGCTTAGCTAAAAGCTTATAGTCTCGGCGTTCTTTATCGGTAACAAACACTTCGAAGTCCTTAGTAAATAATACGTAAGAATCGCTTTCTTTTTTATCGAGCACGGTCGGGATATTAAGATCGTACTTCTAGTAAAGTATCTAGACTATTAGTATTATTGATCTTTAAGAATCGACAAATTAAAAGTTGGAAAAGCTGTTTGCTAATCTTAGCGACCTCGGTAGATTAAGCGAATATTAAGGTTTAAGCGACTTTCGTGTTTCCAGCTTTTTTTCGCTTTCGCTTCCATCCTTTTCTTCCTCCGCTTCTACCTCAAGTACTTGCACTTTTTTTAGCAGCTTTTCAACTTCAAAGTAATAAGGTTTTACTAAGGTTGACTTGAATTCCGTAAGTCTCGGATATGCTATTATGCACGTGTGCTTTTGCTTGCTAAGCAGCTGAAAAAGGCCCTTCTACCCTTGGTTTTCCCGCTATACGAGTACTCGTGAACTAATAAAAAGGTCTAAGGTATGCTCCCGGCTCCGTAATTGGTTTATTCTTCTTTTTAAGCGCGTCCTTAACCTGCTTCGCGGCGTAGCATTTTCGTACTTCTTTTATAGCTTTGTTGATAACAATAGCACGCTTTTAAATAGACGCGGCAAATCGATCTTATTCCGTCAGCTTCGATAAAGTTTTAAAAACGAAGAGTATAAGAACTAAGCTATTAAGTCCCGCTGTATCGTTGATAGCTTTGATAGCTATTTAAAGCCGATCTTCTCTTAGGGCTTTAAGAAGCTCTTTTGTGACGATCTCAAAGGCGCGTCGCATAAAGACGTAATAGCGTTCTATTAGCCCGACGCTATGATAGGCTTTTATAAGCATTTGCTTCGGAGTGCTGCTAATACTCTTAAGGTAGCTTCGGAACGTTGCTGAATTAAAGTTGGTTCCGAGATCGTGCATTACGTTTATAAAAGGTCCGACGTAAGTATTGACCTAATATCGATTGAATCTTTTAAGTAAGTGCTGTGCGGACATGCTTTTAAAGAAAGTAGCGGCTTAAAAATTAATAAAATCGTAAACGACGTACAATACGTTCTTGCCGTTAAAGTGCATTACGTTTACGTATACCGTATTATTGAAATCAATATCATCTTTAAGCTTGATACTAAATCTTTTAAAAGAACGCTTAAAGACTTAGCAGTAATAGCAAAACTTTTAGATATTATAAAGCAAATCTCGTTTAAATTCGTGCTCGGCCTTTTTAAGAACAGCAGCAAATCGACTTGTTAAAAAGTGACTAAAACGCTTATAGATAGTCCTTAATTGCTTTTCCGTAAAGTAGCAGTAAACGGTCTCGCTTTCGGTGCTATAATAAATAGCAGCGTGCTCTTTACTTAATAGCATCCACACGTGCTTAAACATCTTTATTATTAGTATTTCTTTCTTCTTTTAGACTAGCATATTCCGCAAGTTATCTAAGATCACTTTATGCTTATCTATGTCAGCTAATAAGAATAAAAAAGGTACGTCGCTTTTTATAACGTAAAACTCTATTTAACTTAAAAGAGTATCTAAAGTAACTGCTTTAATAGAGGTAGTAGAGCCGATCTTGTATTTAACGGACTTCTTTTTTGCTTAAGATGTATCTAATTAGACTTCGAAGTACTTTTTTTAAAGTGCTCTTAACTAAAGCAAGCTAGCGGTAGAGAAATTAGCTGCTCCGCTGTCAATCATAAGGCTTATAAACACGTTTTCAAAGTATTTAAAAGCTATATAAGTTTTTGCTTTGCTCGCGGGTACGTTTTAAGTCTCGACTTAGCTAGTAAAAGCGTAGAATGCCGTTTGAATTTCCAGCTGTTTGTATACTTCGTTAGCGTTAAAAGTGCTGTAAGTAGTCACAAAACCTTTCGATATATTAGCGTAGCTGCCCGATTCGGTTAGCTCGTCTAGTAAGCTTGCGATAAACTGATCGAATTCTTTCGTAGACACAAGTAGCAAGCTTTTAATCGATGTTACGTATTAAAAGAATTTGCTTTTCGTCACTTTTTTTGCGTCTTTAAAAGCTTAGAACTTAGCGACGGATGCCTTCTTTTCGTCGAAGGTGTGGTTAATGCTCTAGCAACTTAGCTTTTTGCAAACAAAACACCTTTTCTCACTTTCAATAGTAGCCTTAACGGCTTTTTTACCTCCGAAGTATTAGCGGTCTTGAATAAAGCATTCGTATTCTTCGTCCAAATCGGAGTCAGCCTTTAAGGTGTTGTGAAAGCAGATGTGATCGTGTGGCTCGCTAAAGCTCGCGTAAGCTCTACTCGCTTTAGCGGGAGGTCGAGAAGTAGGTCAAGAAGTCTTAATTGCAAACGCAATTGTTCGACGAATGTCAGCAACTGCGGCGGTGAAAGTAAAAGCAAGGTTCATTCGTGCAATCGTAATCTTTAGCACGTTTTTACAAGCTGAATACAACTTGTTAGCAAGACTCTTATCGTCTTTTAAACTTAATCGTAGTGAGCCTTGAAATCCCTTGAGCTCTTTAGCGAGCTTCTTAAAGCATTCGCTAAGCGAGGTCCTTGGATTCTCTTTCTTGACCAAATCCAGCGAAATTTCTTTCTAGCGGTCGTATTTTGCTTGCCGCCGGTGGTCAGTCTCGAAGTGGTCCTTTACCGCAATAGCGTTTGCTTTGAACGTCGGAAGCTTAGCTTTAATCACATAATTATAATAAAAGGTTATAGCCTCTTTCGTAAGCATAATTAAGAACGCTGCTAAATAATCGTCGGATGTTAAGCCGTACCGACTTGCTTAATCAGCGAAAATACTTAATTAAGTTTTGAAGTCATCGTCGAGTCTCGAATACTTTAGTTCTTTAAGAAAGCTTTTTGCAAACAAAGCCAATTCCTTCGCTCTTAAGTGAAGGTCTGTTGCTCTTAGCTTTAAGAAATCGTCTTTATTATCGTTAAAAGCGCTTAAAGTGCCGTACGCAAGCGTGCTTTGCTTAGCTAATAGTTTAATCGGTAAAGGGTTATTGATATAGTTGCCGGTGGTCCGTCCTCTTTTAAGGTTTTTAAGAGGCTCATTTCCGAATCCGAGGTCTTTTAAAGGTCCGTTTCCGAATCCTTTTAGTGGTTTAAAAGGGCCGTTCTTACCTCTTCCGTACTCGTAGCTTCGATCTCTTTGCTAATCTCTTCCGTTTCTTTTTCGTCGGTCATCGTTAAGATCGCTAAGGCTATTCGAGTTACCGGCTAAAGCTTTAGCTTAATAATATCCGTACTTTTAAGCACGCTTTTAGCGATTCTTATACTTTTAATATCCTTTTTATCGATACGTAGCTTGTTAAAAGATTTAAGGAGCTTGTTGGTACGTCCGAAAGTGCTAGATCTCTCTTTCGGGTTGCTAAAGCTAAGCACGGAAATCTGCACGCTATCTTTAATAAAAGCTGATTTTGCTCGGAATGCTTTTAAGTCTTGGTAGGTCCTTTTTTAACGTGTAGCTGCTATTGCCTTGCGTATTATCAAGCTCGATTATGATCTCAAGACCTTTGTTATTGTTGCTATTAAGCCTAAGCTTTTTAGAAAACTAAGTGTAGCTTTTAAAAAAAAAGTTTAAGAGCCGCTAAAGTAATTTTAGCTTTTCTTATATGATTAGCGTATTGCGTAGCGATTAATAAATTGAAAGCGTCGAGTACGCTGAAGTGCTTCGTCGTAGCCTTTCGTTAAATTGTATAGCGTAAGTCCGTAATTCCGCTATTTGCCTTGCTATCACTTTTATATTTTGCTTTATATTTTTCTTTTCTTTCGCAAATTCTTTGCGTAACTTTCGAATCTCTTCTTTTTCTTCTTTTTCCTTTCTTTTTAGACTTCGTAAAAGTAGTTAAAGCGTATTATCTTCGTCGTCCGTAAGGTTTTCGGCGGTCTACTTTAAATCGAAGCTTAAAAGTATTGCTTATTGCTCTTTTATTTCTTGAAAGGTCTATTAATATTGCTGCTTATCGTTCAAGAGCTTGACCATCTTATTAGCGTAGCCCTTTTGCTTTAAGAGGCACTATACGCTTTTAGACAGCAAGTATTCCTTGAAGCTAATAAAAGTAGCAAACTTAAGGCTTCGTCTTGTATTGTCCTTCGTCATCGTAAAACTCGTCTAATCTTAGCGTAAGAAAGCGTGCCGGAATAAGCTTTATAAGTCGTAATCCTTTAGCCTTTTACACTTCGCATCTAAGAAGTCCTTTACTATTGCTCGAGCCGTAATCTTACTATCTGGCCTTGCGTATAATAGCTCGTTTAAGTCAAATGAGATGCCCGACATCTCGTCGTTTGGTCCTTCCGAGAGGCTTAAGAGTCTTGAGTATAGTGTTTCTTTTAGCTGAATAGCTAGGGGTTCCGTGGGTAGTGATAAGACTCGAGGGGTATAATACTTTACTGCTCTTTGTCGGCTAGACTCTTTACCTGGAGGTCTAGTTGCTCGATCGGCCATAGTTGTTGTCTGCTCGTACGTAAATCGATCGTGTTAGTTAGGTTTGCTGTGTGTAGCAAGCGCGGCTCTACAGCTTTGAAGGTTGTATAAAAGTGACTTGGTTCGGAATCACTCTTCCGTAAGAATAAGAGAAAATCGGTAGTATAAGAAGCGACTTAGTACGGAATCGCTCTTCCGTTGTAGAAAGAGGAAGGTATCGTAGTAAAAGTATCCTCGCTATAAAGTCCTAGCTTCTCTATGATTGATCACTTAATAGTAAATCAACTATTGATTAGTGTTGGATTGCTTTTAAGCGATTAAGAATATATATTCGTAAGGTCGTAACGGTCGTTAAAGTACTTGCAATTGCAAAACACTCGGTTGATAAGGTATTTGAATTCTGTCTGCTCTTTAAGGCTTAAAGGAGCTGACTCCTTTTATATGATTAGAAGGAATCACGTGCATTAACTAACTAATAAGTTTACTTGTCAAGTTGAGGGTCCCTTGACTGCTGACATGCTAAGCGAGGCATGCTAAGTGGCCCGTGAACCATGGTTCACGGGTGAGTTCCCCAACTATTACTACTAGCTTAGCTAAGGTCGATATAGAGGTACCGACACAAACGTTATTATAATAAAAGACCACTTCGAAACTGACCACCGGCGGCAAGCAAAATACGACCGCTAAAAGGAAATTTCGCTAGATTTGATTAAGAAGGAGAATCTAAAGACCTCGCTTAGCGAGTGCTTTAAGAAGCTCGCTAAAGAGCTCAAAGAACTTTAAAGCTCATTACGATTAAGTTTAAAAGATGATAAGAGTCTTGCTAATAAGCTGTATTTAACTTGTAAAAACGTATTAAAGACTACGATTACACGAATGAACCTTGCTTTTACTTTTACCGCCGCAGTTGCCGACATTCGCAAAGCTATTGCGTTTGCAACTAAGACCTTTCGACCTTACGCTAAAGCAAGTAGAGCTTACGCGAGCTTTAGCGAGCTACACGATCACACTTGCTCTTAGCACAACACCTTAAAGGCTGACTCCGATTTAAACGAAGAATACGAATGCTTTATTCAAGACTGCTAATATTTCGGAAGTAAGAAAGCTGCTAAAGCTATTAAAAGTAAGAAAAGGTGTTTTGTTTGCAAAAAGCTAAGTTGCTAAAGCATTAACCACACCTCCGACGAAAGAAAAGCATCCGTCGCCAAGTTCTAAGCTTTTAAAAACGTAAAAAAAGTGACGAAAAGCAAATTCTCTTAATACGTAGCATCGATTAAAAGCTTGCTACTTGTATTTACGAAAGAATTCGATCAGTTTATCGCAAGCTTACTAAACGAGCTACTCGAATCGAGCAGCTACGCTAACATGTTAAAAGGTTTTGTAATTATTTACGGCACCTTTAACGCTAACGAAGTATACAAGCAACTAAAGATTCAAACGATATTTTACGCCTTTATTAGCTAAATCGAAACCTAAAACGTACTCGCGAGTAAAGCAAAGACTTATATAGCTTCTAAGTATTCTGAAAACGTGTTTATAAGCCTTATGATTGATAGCGGAGCAGTCAATTTTTTTACCGCTAGCTTGCCTTAGCTACGAGCACTTTAAAAGAAGTACTTCGAAGTCTAATTAGATATATCCCGAGCAAAAGAGAAGTCCGTCAAGTACGGGATTAGCTTTGCTACTTTTATTAAAGCAATTACCTTAAACACTTTTTTAAGCTAAGTAGAGTTTTACGTTATAAAGAGCGACGTACTTTTTTTATTTTTATTAGTTGATATAGACAAGCATAAAGTGATTTTAAATAACTTGCGGAACGTGTTAGTCCAAAAGAAAAAGGAAATACTAATAGTAAGGATATTTAAGTACGTATAGATGCTATTGAATAAGAAGCACGCTGCTACTTACTACAGCACCGAAAGCGAGACCGTCTACTGCTACTTTACGAAAGAGCAATTAAAGACCATCTATAAGCGTTTTAGCCACCTTTTAGCAAGTCGATTTGCTGCTGTTCTTAAAAGAGCCGAGCACGAATTCAAACGGGATTTGCTTTATAATATCTAAAAGTTTTGCTACTACTGCTAAGTATTCGAACGTTTTTCGAAAAGGTTTAGTATTAAACTTAAAGATGATACTGACTTTAATAATACGATATACGTCGATATAATACACTTTAACAGCAAGAACGTATTGTACGTCGTTTGCGACTTTATTAATTTTTAAGCCGCTACTTTTTTTAAAAGCATATCCGCATAACACTTACTTAAAGGATTCAGTCGATATTAAGTTAATACTTACGTCGGACCTTTTACAAACGTCGTACACGATCTCGGAACTAACTTCAATTCGGCAACGTTCCGAAGCTACTTTAAAAGTATTAGCAGCACTTTAAAGCAGATGCTTATAAAAGCTTATTATAGCGTCGAGCTAGTAGAACGCTACTACGTCTTTATGCGACGCGCTTTTAAGATCGTTATAAAAGAGCTTCTTAAAGCTTTAAAAGAGGACCGGCTTTAAATAGCTATTAAAGCTATCAACGACACAACTAGACTTAATAGCTTGGTTCTTATACTCTTCGTTTTTAAGACCTTACTAAAGCTAACGGAACAAGATCGACTTGCCGCGTTTACTTAAAAGCGTGCTGCTGCTATTAACAAGGTTATAAAAGAAGTACGAAAATGCTACGCCGCGAAGCAGATTAAAAACGCACTTAAAAAGAAGAATAGACCAATTACAAAGCATACCTTAGACCTCTTTATTAGTTTATAAGTACTCGTATAGCGAGAAAATCAAAAGTAAAAAGGCCCTTTTCAGCTGCTTAGCAAGCAAGGGCATACGTGCATAATAGCATGTCCGAGACTTACGGAATTTAAGTCAACCTTAGTAAAACCTTACTACTTTGAAGTTGAAAAGCTGCCAGAAGAGTTGCAAGTACTTAAAGTAGAAGTGGAAGATGATCAGAGCGAAGGCGAAAAAGAACTGAAAATACGAAATTCGTCTAAACCTCAACATTCGCTTAATCTAAGAAGCTCGCCAAGACTAACAAACAGCCCTTCTAACCTTCAACTTGCTAATCCTTAAAAGTCAATAATACTAATGGTCTAGATACCTTACTAGAAGTACGATCTTAGTATCCCGATCGTGCTCGACGAAAAGAAAGGCAATTCTTACGTTCTATTTACTAAGGACTCCGAAGTGCTGGTTACCGATAAAGAACGCCGGGACTATAAGCTCTTAGCTAAGCTACGAGCCGAGAGGATTATTAAGAGCCTTAAGGCATTATTTTAAGAGTCTAGAGCAAAAGAATTAGCTAGATTAATAGCTTAAAGCATCTTTTAAGTGATCTCGAGCACTGACTTACGAGCTAAAAGCGTTAAGATCTTCGAATCTAAGTTTGTTAACGAGATCAAAGGCAAAAGAACACTTACGTTATACGAGAAGTCTCGTATAATAGTCCAAGCCTTCTAAGATAAAAGCAAGACGAAAGTACTTACTGAGTCACTTATAGTGCAACGAGCGAGCTAAAGACTCTGTTGTGCTTTAGCTCTTTCTTTAATAAAAGACTACGAGTGTCAAGTCTATAGCAAAGATATCACTTAAGCTTATACTTAATTAAGCACGAAGCTTATTCGAATAATCGTCGTGCGATTACTTAAAGAGATCACTTATCGATTCCTTTTCGGCACTTTGTTCTTTATGACTAGCCTTTTGTATAAGATCTTTAAAGCAAGAACGCACTAGTATAAGCGTTTTTCAAAGCATTTTACGGACAACTTCGAGATAAAGCAATCGAGCTTTAATTCTTGCTTTTTTATATCAACTAATAAAGATCAGCTAAGAATAGCTGCTTTACAGACGAATGATGTTCTTATAGTTGTCAATCCAGCTATAAAAGCAAAGGAAGAGAAAGAGCTAATCAAATTTAAGCTAAAGAGCAAGGAAATAAAGATCTTTACACACGCCGAACCGATGATTTTTAATAAGTGTAAGTTATTTTTAAATAAAGACGGGTTCGGAGTATTAGTTGATTAAAAAAAGCAAAGTGAGAAGCTTATAATAATCAAGCTCGATTCAGCTATACGAGCTAAAGAGTACTTAAAGCAACGTGCTCGAGAAGCGTATTTAGCTACTATTTGCTATTTAAAAGCATCTTGTGCTTTATCGATAGCTGCTTAGCACTAAGAACCGAAAGACGAAGATTACAAAGCTTTTAATAAAGTGATCTAATAGCTAATCGATCACTTAACTCGAAAGATCTATTACGTACTTTTAGACTTAAAGACGACGAAGCTTTTTATATTCGTGAACGGAGCGTTTGCTAACAACGCTAACCTCAGCTCTTAAATCGGTTTCGTAGCTATCTTTAGCAATAAGGCTTACGTAAGTGAAAACGAGTTTACTTTAACGAGTAACATCTTTTATTAAGTGTTATAGAAGTGTAAGAGGGTGATAAGAGCCGTATTAGCTTTTGAGCTATACGCTATGTCTTTAAGTATCGATATAGCTATTGCTATATCGACTACTTTTACTTAAATCACAGCTTAGCTAAGAGTACTTAATTTCCTCGTGGTTGTGTGCACTAACTTTTACTCGCTTTACGAGTGCATAATAAAGCTAAGGACTATTAAGGAGAAGCGCTTAATAATCGATATTATAGCTATTCGAGAGTCATACGAGAAGCGGGAGCTCTTTAAAGTACGCTAGATCGAAAGAAAATCCAACCCGGCTGACGCTATGACTAAAGTCGAAGCTAATACCTTCTTGCAAGAGCTGGTTTTGACCAATACTTTAAAGGTATAAGTGGACGGGTAAGTAGAAAGGCCGCTGTAAAAGAAGGAAAGATAAGATTGTTTTTCTTTTGTTTAATTACCTTCTTTCTTTTTCGGTCGATATAGTAGTTAGCAAAGCATTACTTGCCAAAGAGAGAGTTGCCGGTGTCGGTATATCTATATCGACCTTAGCTAGTAGTAGTAGTAGTAGTTGGAGAAGCTCATCCGTGAACTATAGTTCACGGGCCACTTAGCATGCTTCGCTTAACATGCCAACAGTCAAAGGACCCCTTAACTTGACAAGTAAACCTATTAGTTAGTTAGTACACGTGATTCCTTTTAATCATATAAAAGGAATCAGCTCCCTTGAGTCTTAGGGAGCAGACAGAATTCAAATACCTTATCAACCGAGTGTTTTGTAATTGCAAGTACTTTGACGACCGTTACGACCTTACGAATATATATTTCCAATCGCTTGGAAGCAATCTAACAAGTTAAATTAATGAATTCCGGAGTCCGATAGCTAGCGTGATTATCTATTAACATAAGCTTTTAAGATTTATTCGGTCTACAATTTGCGTTTTTAATATAATGCTCGAAGTATAATAATGCGATTTTATTATCTATGAATCCATTTTCAGCTTCCTTAATAAGTGTGCTTGTAAGAAGTTTCGAAACGAACTATTATTATATAAGTCGTTTGCTTTATATAAGAATCATCGAAAGAATAAGTTTTTAACTAGTCGCATTAATCATCTCGATTATTGTTACAAATCTTCGATTTTCCGAGCTAACATTATAGAACTATAGATAAAAATTAATATATAAAATTTAAGTAAAACAATACGATACAATATACCTTTCGAATAGCTTTAAAGACTAATATTTCCGTTCTTCGCGGACAGCTAACACGAAACTTAGTCTCGTCGAAATTGATGATATCTTTAAGTCGAATATTTATCTTTTTTAAAGTGCGCCGATAGCTCTTAAACTACTTATATACCTCTTGCGTGTCTTGCGCTACGATTCGTACTTGAGCGAAAGGTTTGGTCTTGATTTTGTGCAAGCTATTCGTTTTCTACTACTTTGTAAACCAACTCTAGCTTTACGGCTTCGCATATTCGTCGTATGTTTTGCGTAAAGCGAATATAACGTTGTAAATCAATTGCGGTATAAGAGTAAGCCAATTAATAAAAAGTTGAAGAATGAATTAGCGTAACGCGTTGATATGCTAGCTTTGCAAGATCTTGTTTTGATCGCCGTGCTTGCGATTCTTCGATCGCTTAAAGTAACTATTCAACGTGCGCTCACTAAGATCGTAAATACGCGCGGCAGTTTTTTGAGTCTCGTAAGGGTATTCGGACAAGAATGTTATAGCGCGTCGAAGACGCGTCGCAAGATCTTCAATTGCATTAGGACTACTTAATTGAGCGTGGTTTTTGTATTGAAAAATCCTTAAAGGCTTCTTCGAACGAGTGCGTTTTCGACCTATGATTAATTGTAAAATACAATTGAATTAGTTATGCGGTTGTAGATTAAAAAGTAGTATTGTAAATTGTATTTTGTATACGAAAACTAGTAGTAAAAAAAAAATCCGCACTCGCTTCCGATCCGCAGTCGCTTATACCGACTAAGACTGAAAGGCTGAAAGGAGGCCCACCTAAGCGAGCCGACGATTAATATTGAGGGTTTTAGATTTTGGGAATCTTCAGTCGATCTATTTCTTTCGATAGAAGCAATACTCAACAACAGCTGTCAGCTGAAATGTCAACCGCATTCCTTCACAAGCCTTCGGCGTCTAAAAATGCAATGTAGAAAAGCGGAAGAAAAAAACCCAAATCGTAGGTAGATCTTCTCGGGATCTAACGGTAGCGAGAAGGAGGAAGACGATGGTATAATCAAGAATGAGGCCTTGGCCCACCAACGTGCATCGAGATCCCCCGGCTGATGCACGACTCGGTGCGTGCGTGCATGATCCTTATACTCCGAAGATACTAGTAAATAATCCGTGTGGATAGGGAGCAGATAGGATAGCCCCTGTATACAGAAGGAGCAGGTACCTACTTAGAAAGACATCTCTCTGTCAGAGATCAATTGTTGAGGCAAAGGATAGAGGAGCAATGAAACCATATAGGCGTTGCGATGGAAATGGCAGTTCCTGGTTCCTGGCTCCTGTGTTCCGAGAAACGATGAGAGCGATGGATAGATCTGGAGTTGAGGATGATTTCAATCGCAGTGGGACATGTAGTTATATGATGACTTACTTACGGTTGTATAGAGCACAGTTGTAAGGTTGTATCCGTACTTCTCCTATCCGTACGGGGCTAATCTCGCCTCGGCTGAACAATTTCCCTTAGCACCTCCGGGCCCCGACTACGGACTATACTGACCCATCTTGACCTCTCATACAACTGCACTCGCTCACTCCCTCGTTCCATTCCTTTCACTTCACTCCTTACTATTCCACAGCCTCAATTCAGTCAGTCCATCGCACCCGCATTCTATCAACTCAATTCGTGTCGACACGCCCCGTTCAATCCCTCACTCCCTAGAGATCAATCATATCAGCCCTGATTGCGATCGACTAGCTACCGTCCTACCGTCATACCGTCATACCGTCCTACCGTGCCAGCGCCTTGCCACCCGACTCAGCAATCCTCCTCCGAAGCTGAGCGCATCAGTTGCAGAACATCCTCTCCAACAACACTGACAAACACATACAAACCACGGGTTATCAAAGACTTTCAAGATGCCGTGCGGACTCGGAGGAAACAAGACGACCCAGAGGAAGCTGGTGTTATTGTAGGTTCGCTTCGTACCCGGAGGAGGAATGTGTGCGCCGGAATTGAGATATGATTGCTATGCCAGCGCCCGATAAGCATATGAATAGCAGGCTGATGTGATGGGTGATCGATACAGAGGCGACGGTGCGTGCGGCAAGACCTCGCTCTTGAATGTCTTCACCAGAGGGTATGTTGATCTGATGTACCGATCACGACTCGGAGAAACTAACTACAGCACAGGTACTTTCCAACAGTTTACGAACCTACCGTATTTGAGAATTACGTGCATGGTACGCTTCACCCTGTAGATGATCCGAATTGACCTGGGGGGCATAATTCAACCTGATCTGATACAGATATCTTCGTTGACAACGTCCACATCGAGCTCTCTCTCTGGGATACCGCGGGCCAGGAAGAATTCGACCGCCTCCGCTCCCTCTCCTACGATGATACCCACGCAATCATGCTCTGCTTTTCAGTCGACTCCAAGGACTCCCTCGAGAACGTCGAATCGAAATGGGTTGGTGAGATCGCCGAAAACTGCCAAGGCGTCAAGCTGGTCCTCGTGGCCCTGAAGTGCGATCTGCGCGAGCAAGCCGGCGACGACGAGGCCCCAGCAGCAGAAGGATTACAACCCAGAGAGAAGAAGGACATGATTGATTACAACCAAGGACTCGAGGTCGCGAGACGAATCAATGCCCTCAGATACCTGGAGTGCTCGGCAATGCGCAATCGGGGCGTCAACGAGGCATTCACCGAGGCCGCGAGAGTGGCGCTGAGTGTCAAGGGCGCGGGCTCCAAGGACAACTCGACTTGCGATGTTATGTAAGGGCTGCTGCAGATACGGAGTTCGTGGCGTTGGTGGACTACCTGAGCGGTCATTTTGCGATTTGAGTGCACCCTTGCCCACTGTACATTTTTCTTTTTGTGGTACCGGGTGCATGGACGTGAGGACATGGGCATTGTGCATGGAGGGGTGGCGGAAAGGTTAATGGGGCTCCGATCCATGATTTCAGATTGTTTCCACTATCCCGAAGGACTGATTCTCACGTCGCGCATCATCGCCCGAGCCCTTTCACTCGCCGAACTTTCGAATTCCTCAAGAGGCAGAACAAACCGAACTATACCCCCTCCCTTCATTCGCTGTCTGCCGCACTTCCTCCTTTCTCTCGTCCCGTCGATTCTCGGCAAGCTTTGATTGCAATGCTTACCCGAAAAGTTTCACCTATGCACATATATGTCGAGCATCCGAGAGAGAACGGATCTGGGGCATCTGGATACAATGCACTCTTCAACTATTTGGCCGCGGATTTTGTGGTTGCATCTCGGGGTGATATGGGAGTTAGTTGGGCTCGGCAGATGAGATGACAGTACTGTACTTTTCTTTTATAACGCATTGGGTTCAGAAGAGGCGGATGCAATAATTGGAAGCCGGAGCCAGAAGTTGCTGAGTCGTGACTATTACTACTACAGGTGCATTCGGTAAGGGGAGACGAGACGAGACCCCCCAACGCAAGTGCAGGGCGTTGAAAAGCGCGAACTGGCGTTTTCTATCCCGGTCATCATCATGAGCCGCCAGATGAGAGTATATATTGCTCATGGCAGATCTCTTCATATGATCGAACTATGAGGAAAGGTATTTTTTTAAAAACGCGGGGTTATTGTACGTATGGGTCCCTAAATCATCCCTCTTTTGTTCCTTTTTCCTCTTATCCCTGCTGCATAGGGCGGTATGATATTACATGATATAATTTTATAATATAATCTATATGCTATATGTACTTGATATCATATCATATAATGCAAAAACCATCATGATTATCCACTTGTTTGGTTTACTACTACTGCTATCAATATTACTACTACTACTACTACTACTACTACTACTAGTACTACTACTACTTCCTGGGAGGAGTGGGTTTTGAGAGTCAAATCTCTGCGGTCACGTCGAGTACAGCTTGCATTTTTTCTTATGGTATTGTTATCGTTGCTGTTTTTATTACTCTCTGTTAGAGCAGTCGTTCTTCTTTCTATCTATCTATCTCTACTGGAGCCTGACTTCTTCGTAGCCGCCGACTCGGGGAGCGCGCTGAAGACGAACCCGAACGGGAGCTTCGCACGGATGACCGCCAGCAGGAGCCTCCCACACCAGCCCGCCGCCGCCAGGGGGCCATACAAGAGCGCCGTGCCGAAGGCACCGCTCTTCAAGGCGTCGAGCGTAGCGTCGTACAGGACCTTCCTCTCCCAGTCCTCGAGGGACAGCTGTGGTTGCTGTTGCTGTTGCTGGCCGCGGCCGCGGCAGAAGAAGAGGACCTGCTCGAGCAGCAGGGCCTGCCTGGCGCTGGCGGTGGTGCTGAGGGCCATGTGCGGGCGGACGAGGCGCAGGGCTTCTCCCGCGATGAGCACCCTGTTGTCCCAGGCTGCGGCGCGCGGGCAGGACACGTCGGTGACGGCGGTGACGAAGGGGTCGGTGGTGAGGGACACGAGCGTGGCGAAGGGGGTGCACATCTGGGAGTGGGCGAGCTGCTTGTATGCGGCCCAGGCGAGGGGGTCCATGCTGCCGGCGGGGAGGGTGGTGCGGTGGAGGGTGCCGGAGCGGTCGGTCATGATCTGGGTGAGGGCGGGCGAGGCGGCGGCGAGGGGGTGGTACCAGACCCAGTTGTAGCGGCGGTGGCCGGGCTGGAGGGATCCGGAGGCGCCGGGGATGATGTACCTAAGGGTATATATTGATTAGCATGGCCCGGTGGGTTGCTGCTGCTGCAGTGATGGGAGGGCTGTGTCTGTCTGTTTATCTTACATGAGGATGTAGTTTCCCTTGAAGCAGAAATAGGTTAGCTTCTCGTCGAAAGCTTGCCTCACTGGGTCCGGGACCAGATCCTCGTCGACGGTTCCTCGGAAGGCGACATAGCCGGCGTAGTCGCGCTTGACGTCTGGGAACAGGTTCTGGCGGAGGTTGGAGCTGGCACCGTCGGCAAGGATGACCAGATCCGCATAGAAGGTGCCGGGCTTCTGGTCATCGATGAGACTGATATAATCGACTCGGACACTATCATCAACACGAGAGAGCTCGGTAGCCTTCTTGCCCAGATCAAAGACGGCGGTTCCATCTCCCTCATCAGCGAGCGGGGGCCGAGCACAGAAACTGCTGGCGTATCCGTCAAAGTTGGCACGCAAGCGGTAGTAGATGAGACTCCAGGAAGTCATCTGCAGAGGCTTCTTAATCACGCGCTTGACCCCGGCGTCACGGTTGAGCCATTGGATGCCAGGACTTGCAATGGACCAAGGCTCCTTGCTGCGGTCGTGGACTTCCATGAACCTCTCGAACTGTAGGTGTGTAGTGATGCCCGCGGCGAGGTCGGCTCGTTCAGACTGACAGTTCTGCTCAAGAATGCGTACATTGTGACCAAGTCGCTTCAGAACGACTCCATGCATGAGACCGGTGTTGGACCCCCCGATCTACCCTTTGTCAGCATACACTATGCATAGATCGAGACCAGGCGCGCGCTGAAAGAGGGGTTTCGAGGACTTACAATGATTATATTCTTTCTTGTGGACGTAGTAGCCATCTCGCCTAAGAGAGGTTCGGTCGACATTTTAAGTTTCTATCTATATATTGCTGTGTATGTGTTGCTTTGTATGAGTTGCTGTGTATAAGTTGCTGTGTATGTGTTGCTGATCTGTATCTGCTTCTCAAATTGACGTGACCCGTTGTTGTAATCAAGGGCCAAGAGAAAAAAAAAGCAGATATAAGGCTGCGCGCGTTTGTTTTTGTCGGCGCGCATAAACCAAGAAAACAAAAATTTAGCGCCGGTCGCCGAACCTGGGAGGTGAGGTAGTGGCTCGAGCTTTAAAGTGGGTCTAACCGTCCTCTATTAGGTCACACTTCGCTTAGCCAAAGGGGCAAGCACGGTAGCACGAGCAAACACTATTACCGACGTGAAAATCTGATCCCAAGTCACACACATTCACAGCTTGATAGAATTTCTTTCTAGCCACAGCCTTTCGTGCTACACCCTGATGTTCCAATCATAGTATATATATATATATAGGTTTCGTCTCTCACGCAAGACAAGATTCAGCCTTGCTTGTACCGCCTTGTCCTGCCTTGTTCTCCTTTGTACTGCGCCCTCTTATCCTCTCTTACCCTTCTTCCTTTTCCGAGTTGTCGAGCCCCCAGCCATAGCCTGCCTTGAAGATGGGGGCGCGGCTGTGGTATCGCTCCAAGTGGCTGCTAGCATAAGAGGCTCTTTCCGCCCTCGTTTCCTCCCCCGCGTTCGTTCAGCCATTTTCTCACAAGGCTTGTTTCACGAACGGCTATCCATCCTGCACTAGTAAACCATGGGAGAGCATCCGCTCCATGCACAGGCGAAAGCCACCACCACGGCATCCACACTCGTCTTCGCTTTGGCACTCGTTTCTGTCTGTTTACGCTTCTATACGCGGCGGATGATCAAGGCAGGCTGGGCTGCTGATGACTGGTGGATATTGGTGGGCCTATTCCTTACGCTCTCAGCAGCTAGTATCTTGCTATACGGTAAATTCCACTTTTTTGCGATTTATCAAAATCTTTACCGTGGCTAAGAAACTTCTTCTAGGAGTCCGAGAGGACCCAAGTGGTGGTGAGGGTATCAACCGCGACGATCCGGATTTCAATTATCATCTACACGTAACCTACCTTAAAACCTCATTCACAGCAGCTACCCTGTACTTCTCTGTCGTCACGTCTATCAAGATTTCCATCTTGTGTATGTATCGTCGGATCTTTCCCGTCGATGGGTTCTTTATCCAGTCCCAGATAATGGGCGCCCTAATCCTCGTCTGGTGGCTTGTCGGCTCGGTCTTGACGACCGTCTCCTGCCTCCCATGGAGACGATTCTGGGAGGGCCCGTCCGCAGGCGGATACTGCTTCAATTTCAACATCTACTGGTAGGTAGCGCAAGTTGTCGCCATACCCTTCCCCAATTCTTCTCCGGGGACCACCCTAGAAAGACAATCAATCACTAAATCCCCCGTGCCCTTCTAGGATGTCCATGGGTGCCGTAGAGCTCGTAATCGACACGCTGCTCCTGATCCTGCCGGTGCGAATGGTTCTCGTCCTGCAGCTCTCACGTCAACAAAAGATCTTGGTAGTGGGTATCTTCACGCTCGGAAGTTTGTAAGTATATATATATATATAGATATATATATATATATTATTCTCTCCTCGCGGCTCTTACCAGCTCCACAACTAACCGTATCGCAGCGTCATTGTGACGGGTCTCGTGCGAGTCATTCTGGGATACAATCCAGGGAGCCAGAATGTCGCCTTCCCGCGAGCGGAACTCTGGTCTGCGGTCCACATTGGAACGGCGATTATCTGTGCCTGTCTGCCTACCCTGCGCCCGCTGATCAAGCGTGCGAGTACAACTGCTTCATCTTTACGGCGCAATTACGGGTCCCCGTCTAACTCGAGGGGGCACAACACCCCTGGAGAGTCGAGTGGATCCAGGACTGCGTCGAATAATAGAGGACCGCCACAAGTTCTGGCACTGAAGAATGTGAAGAGTGGTAGGCAGAACGATACCGTGTTACTGACGAGAGGGAGCAGTGATCTGGTGAGGCTTCCAGATTTTGAGTCGAGAGACAGTGTTAGGGAGGTGCGGAGGGGACCCGCGATGGGGAATGTGGAGTTGGTGTAGTGCCTGGAGGCCTGGAGTCCTGGCGTTGTGGTCAAGTGACAGGGCTTGGGCTAGATAAATCAAGGAATGGATTTAATCAATCACTATCACCGTACAGAACTGCAGTCTCTCTCTCTCTCTCTGAAAGCGGAGAGCATTGCCAATGGACTTCAACACGGCCGACGAGGAGGATTGCGTCGCACTATTTGTACCTGCCATGATCCCATCAGATGGCCATACTTGTAGGTTGTCACTGTCATTTTCCAAAGTGTGGCCGGCATTGCACACATAGCTGATTGCCAAATTCGTATCTGCTATCATTGCTTGCTTGCTATATGCATGGGACTTGACTCTCCAACCTAGCCACATCTTCATCTTCTCGGAAAAGCCAAAACTGGCTAGGAACGCTGGAGAGGCGACGCAGCTGTGCGTACAGCTAGCTCTATCGCCGCGAAAGAATATTTCATCCTCTCCAACATGTCAATATTTTGCGAAGGCTCCTTGATCTCTGGCGGATGCAGCGTAGCGCAATATAAGTAGACAGAAGGAGTGAGCTAGCACTGGTGATACCGAGCTCTGGGCGAATGATAGCAAGATATCAACAGTGCTGGATATTCCTCGGTGAGGTGAAGCAAGGTCTTGACTATATTTGGTTCTAAAAACGCATATACTCAACATCCATTCGCACGAGGGAAGTAAATTGTGAGTAAGAAAGCAATCAAATATAGTGAATAAAGCAATCGTTCTATTGGGCTCATATCTCCAACATCTCGGTTCGATACAAGCTGGGCCAAAAGCCACCTGCTTATAGAGTATCTAGCCAAGAACAGACTTACCAAGTGTTTGATTCGATTTAGAAGTTCAACGACGTATAAGAAGAGCCTTACTCCAGAGGTCATACAACTGAGAGCCATAAAGACTTTGGCGAATTCATCCAAAAACGAAACACATCCCGATGCAACCCTTGCTGCTAGATTCGAGGAAATGAAATGAAGAGCTCTGTCTGATTGTGCGATGGTCGACGACCCAGTCACACTGCCAGCTAGCCGGAGTCATGGTGCTAGTAGTAACGTACTGAGAGCAAGGCCAACTATCAGAACAAACTTGACCCAGCCCTATCTACTACGCCTCTCCTCACTACCACAGAAAGGTTCGCTATCGAACCCAAAACCCCACTGTCAAAGATCCACGTCACCGCCAAGTAAATCGCAGAATTTTCACTTGCCAGCTTCGTGTAAATATACACCAAACTCCGTAGGAATAGTCGAAGAGTGAGTTGTTCGGGCGAGTTTTAAATTCTCATTCCCTCCCAAAGTTAATCACTCACTCCTAAGCCGTCAAAGACGTACGTGCTATTTGAAAGCGAAGATTCTTAGTATCGTCTGTTCCTTGCTATGGTATTGCAACCTTGCTACTCATCGCTATAAATCCCATCTCTTCCGCAACGACTTGCACACACACATATATATGCATAATATCACCAAAATCTTACCCAGAGAGACGGAGGGGCTACACAGCCACGGAGAGGGATATCCATAAGATCATAAGGACGACCTACAGAGCACGGCAGGAGCCCATCCACCATATCGATCTTCTGCGAGTGGTTACTGTCCATGAGCAGGTAGGTGGGCTGGTGAGATTTATAGACATACAGGTGCGTTGCAAAAGCCGGGAGGGAGTCTGGAACCGGAGGGAGGGGGGGGAACAATAAGGATGGGAAATGGCGATTGAATTTCAAGATGTGAGTTCCTGAATTGAGAGATCATTGGGCCTGCCAGGACGCAAGGCGAGTGAATCGAATAGCGAATACGCTATAGAGTGTCTTTTTTTTTTAAACAAAGGAGAATAGTCGGTCAAGCAAGGGTCATGACGCCTTGATGACAGTCAAATATCAATCAAGTAGGAAGTGAGTGTTAGTAGTTAGAGTATTTCAGTCGAGAATATAGACGGATTGCTACTTCAAATAAGAAAATTTAGCAATGGACTACAGGCCGAAAAGAGTCTGTGGGCAAATGAGGCACCTTCTAAACCTAACCTCAACGCCTCACGCCTCACCCCTCACGCCTTACGCCTCCCTCTCAGAACCCCAAAATGCGATATTCAACCAATCCGTAAATCATCGTATACAAAACAGTGTAGTTTCACAAACCCTGCTGCACCGCCAGCAGCGACCCTTTCATCAGGGCCGAGATGGCGATTCCCATCATCTTGCCGTCAAGATTCTCCTCCTCGGGAAGCCCATCTCCCTCACCCCCTCCGTCCGTCTTCGGGATACCAACAACATGATGAAGATCATCCTTTGCATCCGGGCGCTTAACGAGAGGCTTCACGAGCTTGAAGTGCTCCAGTACGTCTTCGCCGGAAGCGCCGACCACTGCCAGAGCATCGTACGCGATCACCTTGGTGAAATAAGGCAGCATGGCCTCGCCCAATGGATACGGTTCATCTGGCTCGTGACCAGCGGCGAACCATGTACTCTTGGTCTTCACAGCCCAGTCTTGAGTCATGTGTGGCGCAAACGGGCGGTCGCTGCAGCAGCGAGCGTAGAAGTTCAGTTCCTGACTGGTCTGCACGCCGCGCAAGTAGCGGCCCAAGGGATGACCGGTATCGTGTAGAGATTCGAAGAGGGAGCTGTAAATTGGAGTAGCGTTTGCGGCGACTTTGGTCCATGCCGTGGAGGGCACCTTGTACTTCTGGATGAATTCGTGGAAAGTCGCTGCGCCCTCGAGGTCAAATCTGTTATTTGCAGCTGCTGCATCAGGGACCAGCTTGCCATCCATGATACGATAGCCACCTTGGAGCACAACTTTTGAAAGGTTATTCTTGAGAAGCTCAGTGTGGTTCTTCGAGAATTCGGCAATGTCCATCAAGCTCGAGATCGTGAGAACTGTAAGTTTTTTGCCATCTGTAGCTGCTTTCGTGAAGATCTTCGTCAGAAGATCTTGTCCCTCGGGAAGGCTGGTCTCGTCGGGCGCGATAAAGTCATCAGTGTTATCAAATTCGTGGCCGTAATTGTTCAGCTCTCTCTGGGCGTCTCCAATACTTCCAATGCCAATCTCGACTTTGGAGAGACCAAGAGCATCAAGCGCACCTCGTCCAAAGAGTGCTCGCTTCTTAGCTGGGGTTAAATTCGCAACAAAACCTTTGAGCTGTATGATACACATTCGATCGAGCTCCTTCAGACACATCATGGCCATCAAATCATCGTAATCCTTTGCAAGATCCGTGATCGTAACGATATGAGGCGTTCGGTCCTTGCCATCTTCCTTAGTCTCCTTTTGTCTTTTGTTCAACACCTGCAGCAGGCCCTCATAGAAAAGTCCCTCTCCCATCGTAAGTCCGCTCGGAATACGAGAATCTGCTGGTTGGTAGGGTCCGTCAAGGGAGTTGCCTACGGGTTCAGGAACATAAGTGCCTGCAAACACGGAGTTTACTTTCTCAAAATGCTCCATTAGATCCTCTCTCGTGAATCTCTCATAATCCTTGAAGGATAGGCAGCCTAAGACATACTTCAACAAGTTCTTGCTGTATTTCGATTGAAGTACTTCCTGCTTGAACTGTCCGAACTTTTGGCCATTATCCAGTGGAGATAGACAATTGAATTCCTCGTCCCAGAAGCGACCACGCGTGAGAATGTGAAGCATACATTTTCCGACTTGCCATATCGTGTTTGGGGAGGCCACAATGCAAGCGGGTGCTTCTGGCCACGCGTGACTCTTCAAAACCGTCAGCTCCGTGTTTAAGCAGATATAGAAGCTGAAAATCGTACCTTTGGGACCAGCTCCGAGATTAAAGATGCAAAGATCTTCCAAACTATCGGCTCTGGAAGTGTTCCCTGAACGCCATATTTACTGTTGAAGCGTGGTCAGTACCAAATGGTCTCACAACCCGGGGAACTTACTTGTACAGAGTAGCAAGAAATTTCTGAATGTCGCCGCATAGCCAATATTCTCGATATATCCCAGATATCTCCACGTCACCCAGCTCTGAAGAGAAACTGCACGGGCTCTGCTCGTTTAGGGTGAGGCTATTCGTCTCTTTACTAACAACCCAGTTGCGCTGCTGGACGCCCCCTGTGTATTGCCACGACCACTGGGTCTTGGGTAGCAGAGGATGAAGTTTTCGTCTTGCTTCCCACGCTTCGCGATCTTTGGGCTCTCTCGAGTTGCGCTGCGACTTCGTTTCTCGCGATGAGATGAGCCAGTTATCCATGAGGTTGTCCGGATCGGTTGGGATCTTTTCGCTGGCGCCCTCGACCCGCTGTTGCTTCCGAGGCCGAAGCTCACGGTCCAAGTCGATGGTATTGTCCACGGCCATCTCAGTGTGTTGGCGCTTGAGAGTGGTATTATTAAAGTATCGCAGCATTTTCATGGGGTTTAGAGGCCGTGCTTAAATAGGTTGCTAGTCGACGACGGCACTTGGTGAAAGAATTCACAGGTCACCCACAGCTTATATGAATAAAAATGCTAGCAGTCGGATGTGAGTTTGAATGTAAGTGTGAATGTAAGTCTGGATGTGAATGAAAGGCTGTATTCAGGGTCGTACACCTCATGCTGCTGGATATCAGACAGAGAAATACAAGTACAGCCTCGCGACATGGGCAAGAGTGTTTGTTGTGTCTTGTGCCGTCAACGCCACGCTGCATTGCTTTGAGGTAGATGAATCACGATAAGCACGGTGAACAGAAGAAATGCCAGTCAAGCATGAGAAGCTGGATGATGAGAGGCGAGTCGTCCATTAGACGAGCAGCGATGGATAAGGAACAAATATAGGCATGACATTGAGATCTACCTAGGCTGGGACTAATCGTGGCGGAGCCGAGCGAGGCAAACACATACATGCAGCTTCAACGCAAGGTGACGAGCTACCAGAGGCGTAGTTAAAAATTATTCTAAAAGCCATCTGAGTAAGTCAAGCTGATCTATTCATTAGCTTAAGGAGGTTCATTTCCCATTAAAACAGGAAGAATGTAAGTAGTCACGTGACATCCAAATCTACCATTCTTTACGGATAGTTCCCGCTACCCGTAGCTAGCGTAGTTGTTGTTGTTGTTGTATTTATTAACGTCGGGCGGGTATCCAAAACGCAATGCTTGGACCTTAGGGACCTCCTATAGGGTACGGCGACGTGCTAAGTAGAGGAATTATATACAAAGTACTATCTAATCGAGAGTAAAAACCACGTTAAGGAAAACCTCTCGTCAAATAGCTGAACACCCGTAAACCCTTTAAAAGCAATTTATAGTGATGTGCGTCGAGTTTTCTTTCGACAACTGTCGAATACGTATGGCCTTACGGGCGGCCTCGATCCGTATAATACAAAAATCGTTCTCTTTCGTCGTAGAGCTAAAAAGGCTCGCGTTCGTAGCCTTTAGATAAAGCCGGTGTGTTTGCAGAACGCTCTGTCGAAGGCGCAGTACCGTGTTTTCGATCAATCGAACTAAGCCCTTCCTATCTTATCTCTTATACACGTTCCCCCTCTATCGCAAATCCTCCTGGTCTTTTCAGTCGGTATGCCCGTCAGGTATAGATCGTAGTCGGCGTAGTATTCGAGAAGAAGGAGGGAGGTTCGGAATCGCCGGTAAAGGGAAATCTCTTCGAGGAGACGTCGCATGTCGATGATTCAATTTCGGCTCTCCAGACTCTTTATCTCTCTTTCTACCGCAGGAGAAAGAAAGAAAAAGAGCTGAAGGTTCGTAAGGGGCACCTCGTACAGGTAAAGAATCGTAGCCCCCCCCCGTAGCTAGCGTAAAGGCGAAGAACAGGCTATATTCTAGCCTCAAGGAAAGGAGCAGCTGAAAAGAAGCTCAGCACCATGAGCCATCTCAAGGCATTGTGATTTTGAGCATGAGAGTTGCCGATTCATACACCGAGAAACCGAGATTTGAAAGGATCCACTGGAATGGACCTTGATCTTCAGCCGTGGGGTGAATTCAACATCTGGTATCCAGTTAGCGACAAGCGCCGCCTCCATCGATTTTTTTGAAATTGTTATTCAAACGATACTATTAGAAATAGTTTTTTTAATAATTTAATCGTATTTCATTGAGAACGAGGATTAGACTATCTTTAATATTTAAAACGAATTCCTTAATAAACGTGTTTTCAAAATTTGGACAGTGGCGGCCATAGGATGGCCATAGGACGGCTTAAAGCTTAAGGACGGCCAACAAAGTGAACGATTTATGATTTAGAATATGTATTGATTTAAACGGTCCAATGACCGTCTTTTATAGAAGAAGATCAGAGGATCACTGAAATTGACCCCTTACCTGCCTTTAAGGTACCTGATTCGGCTTCGTCTGCGTATGATTCGATGCTAATTCAAAGCCCCAGCCCGGCCTTTACGGCCTTTAATCTGACACCGGAAGGGGTTTTCCCTTTACCGGCGGTTCTGTAATCGTCGGTTGCCAGGGTAAGGTAATCCTGAATAAGACGTCCGGATGTTTCTAGCGGAAAGCTGAAGAATCGCTAGTCATCCAAGCCGTAAGTGAAAATGATCTCGAATTTCAATTTGTTCCACGGACCAGGATCCTTTATCTACAAATCCATTTAATAGAAATGAAAAGGCTGTGCCACGTACTCATTCCTGTGACCTATTAATAGTATACGTCTACACATTGGGTATCAGTACAGACAGCTCTCGCCGTCTTCATTGTGATTTGAATATCAAAGGTATAAAACCAACTTCCAGCGATTTGATAATACATCTTTCGTCATACGCCCTACCATTGGACCACCAACATTTCCATAGGCCCATTCGAATCAAATTATTCATGGTCCTTCTGAAGTCCTTGTCTCCCACGCCCGATCCGATCCGCCAGTCCCATATTACCAGCCTTCCTATTCAATCCATGAATGAAATCTCCCTTGTCGCCATATTTCGAAGACCTCGCCCTAGCCTTTTCCTCTGCTTCATGTTGAGCCTTCTCCTGCTCCGCGATGGCTGCTAACCGCTTCTCCCTGTCAATGTCTAGGCTTGAAGCATCCTGTTGCATGGCAGCCAGCCTTCGCTGTCGTTCGGCTTCCTTATCCTCGTTGGGTGTATAGACGACTTCACTTTTCTTTGAATTGTATAGTCTCGGTCGCTTCGGAGACGAAGATCTTGAATCGCCGGATGATGTGTTTCGTCTCGTCTTGCGTTCGTAGTCTCTATCTCTTGTTCCGCGGTCCCGTCCACGTCCCCTTGGCGAAGCAGATCTTCTTTTGTCCTCTGGCGATGCTGATCTTCGATGCAAGTGTGTTCTTCTCCTGTCTTCTGGCGATGCTGATCTTCGACGCAAGTGTGTTCTTCTCCTGTCTTCTGGCGATGCTGATCTTCGACGCGAATATGTTCTTCTTCTTTCCTTTGGCGAAACGGATCTCTCGCGCGAGGCTGATCTTCTTCGCCGGTGCTCGGTCCTGCTACTTCTGTGCCCGTCGTCCTCCCTCCTCCTCCGTCTGTGACCCCGCTCCTCAGAATTATCCCGATGGCGGCGGTGGTGATGTCTGTGACTACGCTTCTCCTTTCTCTCTGGCTCGGCCTGTCCTGCAGCTGCAAGAAGCTGCCTGCGCTTGATCGGATCGTTCATCATAGCTTCGTATGCAGCCTGCTCCTGTCTCTTGATCGCCAACATCGGATCTTCTCTAACCTTAGCCGCAGTATCCCTTAGAGTATTCGCATGCTGCAATGCCATAAAGCTGTCCTCGGCAGCTTGCTTCTCCAACTTTCTGTGGTCGGTACCCTTGATCAGCGGGTCGATTCGTCGCTTTCCCAAGAGATATCCTTCCATCTCTTCCGTAGTCCCGACCTGGCCACTCGAGGGCCCCTGGTACATCCAGTCCACACGATCGACACGTTTTCGGCTTCCCGCAGCCTCGAGCTCCCGCTGAATCTCTTCCTTCTTCTGCTCCTCCTTCAGCTCCTTGATGCGCAAATCGGTCTTCTTTCGCTCCTCTAGCGCCTTGTTCTCTTCCTCCCACACCCGCCTCTGATTGCTCATGAGCACGGGATGCCATGACTTCTTCAAGTTGAGATCACCACCCATCCTGTCAATTCTTTTGGAGGGTGAGGCGAGGGTGTTGTGGTTTGATGTTGTCGTCACAAATGGAATCTGGGTTGAGAATTGCTCGGATGTAATATGTACATTGATAAGGCGGAAGTGGAGTCGGGCCTTCGCTAGTCTAGCGCCGACACTGGCCAATCAGAGGTTAATAAGTTCAATAAGTTCAAGAGGCTCAAAGGCAGAGAGCAACGCAGCCTTGCGCATAGTAAACCCCCGTCTCGACATTGGTACTAACTTCACATCATCGACATCGACAAGAACAACAACAACAATAACAAAATTGATAATAAACTGCAGCTTAAATCAACTCGCACTTCTCAAACCTCAGCAAGTAATCTAGGCATACCAAAATCATGTCTGATGACGATGATTTCATGCAAGACTCGGACCAGGAGGGGTAGGTCAAGCTCTATCTTCCGGAGAAATATCTTGACATTTATAGATACGACTTTGAATACGAAGAGGACGACGACGAGGAGGGTGGTGATGTCGATATCGAAAACAAATATTACAATGCCAAGCAGATGAAGATAAACGAGCCAGAAGCCGCCATCGAAGAGTTCCTAGGAGTCCCGGCGTTAGAGCAGGAGAAGGGCGATTGGGGATTTAAAGGTCTGAAGCAGGCAATCAAGCTGGAGTTCAAGCTTGGGCTGTATGACAAGGTAAACAGGCCCATTGTCAAAATCCGCATGGAAAATGTACTAACTTCCCAGGCTGTCGAACACTACAAGGAACTCCTCACCTATGTCAGAAGCGCCGTCACCCGAAACTATTCCGAGAAATCCATCAATAATATCCTGGATTACGTAGAGAAGGGTGCTGAGGACCTTGCGGCAGGACAATGTTTGGAAGAATTCTATTCTCAAACCCTGAAGTCCTTTCAAAGTACCAACAACGAACGACTCTGGCTGAAGACCAACACCAAGTTGGCAAAGCTCTATCTGGACCGAAAGGACTATGCCACTGTTACGAAGAAGTTGCGGGAGCTACACAAGGCCTGCGAGCGGGAGGATGGTACTGATGATCCGAGCAAGGGGACATACTCGTTGGAGATTTACGCTCTCGAGATTCAAATGTACGCCGAGACCAAGAACAACAAGCAACTGAAGAGACTGTACGAGCGAGCTCTGAAGGTCAAGTCCGCAGTACCGCATCCGAAGATCATGGGCATCATTCGGGAATGTGGTGGCAAGATGCACATGAGCGAGGAGAACTGGAAGGATGCTCAGAGTGACTTCTTCGAGTCGTTCCGCAACTACGACGAGGCTGGATCCCTGCAACGAATCCAGGTCCTCAAGTACTTGGTGCTCACGACGATGCTGATGAAGTCCGATATCAACCCCTTCGAGTCCCAAGAGACGAAGCCCTACAAGAACGACTCGCGTATCGCAGCTATGACCGAGCTTGTGGACGCTTACCAACGAGATGACATCCACCAATACGAGTCGGTTCTCAAGAGCAACATGGACCTCCTCTCCGACCCCTTCATCGCCGAGAACATTGACGAAGTAACACGCAACATGCGTACAAAGGCTGTTCAGAAGCTCATTGCACCCTATACACGCTTCAACATCGCGTTCATCGGCAAGGCGCTCAAGATTCCCGTCTCCGAAGTTCAAGACATTCTGGGCTTCCTGATCGTCGATAAGAAAGTCAAGGGCAAGATCAACCAACAAGACGGCACCGTCGAAATCGAAGATAACAGCGACGCGGAACGCCTCCGTGCCCTCTCCGAATGGACTTCCGCTGTCGACGCGCTTCACAAGACCCTCTTTTCTGACGGCGAAGGCTTTAAGACATCGGATATCCCACAAATCGGTGATGAATCGCTCAGCAGGATCCCCATGAAGGCGGGCTTTGTCCCCACGACCAGTGGTATAAAGAGAGGCCGAGGCGGCAAGAAGATGTCGGGATTTGGTAGTGGTTAGTAGGCCTTGTCTGGGTTGCTGTCCTGTGACAGCAATTCTGATTCGGGCCGACTAACCAGTTTCTCATTTTCCTGATTATCTAGCACCTCCTCTTCCAGCCTTCACGGGCTCTTCTAGTGCCGAGTTTGCGAATACCCTGTCGAACCTTCAACTGCTATCCACCGGTACATCACATAGTTTTGGTGGCTTTACCCCCGCGGAGCTCGGGCCCCAACACGATAATTGACGAGTGATGACTGGAAAGACGGGACGCGTTACTTTTCCTTCCACGGCGTGGCATTGTGGGTGGGGGTGGTGTTGCCGGCGTTGGTTGTGTAACATGGCCGTGCAATGGGGGCTTGTAATCTCTTTTGCTGCGGTCGGCAAGCATTCCTCGGGCCCGAGGAACTGTACATTAGGTGCGGATCGCATGGTAGACCGTGAGTGAAGAGACGATGCCGCATCGCGTCGGTGCATGCATGAGATACGCGCAACAATGCATCGAGGTGGCTAGGTTTGATTTGGCTCCTTCCCCATTGGCCCTCCTCTCCATCTCATCTCATCTCATCTCATCTCTCCCTTCTCGCGTGCTCCGGAATTTCGCATCCGCCATGCCCAACCGAGCGTGATGCGATGGTCGCTGGATCGTGAACGTTGTCGATTCTGCACGAGACCGGCGGCGTGTTTGTGGATGAGTTGAGTCCATGGTTTCTGTCTGCGCTACTGTATGTATGTCTAGACCCGAAGTAGCTCCATGGTCTATTCTATTCGTCTATCGTCTATCGTCTATCGTCTATGTACTTGTACTTGTACATTTTCTTCGCACTCACAAGGGGAAGAAACAAGACCGCAAATTGGTGGGTAGGTAGGTAAGTACTCGCAGCCTCCAGCAGCCAGCCGACCACGATCGGTCAGAATCAGGAAATCGGACAAAGGGGAAAACGGGGAAAGGGGGAAGTATCCACGGAAGTGCCCTTTACAGTCCCCGGTCGGTCGGTCGGTCGGTCGGTCGGCAGTTACGGAGCTGGAGCTGAGGTACCTAGGTACAGACAGCTCTTGGGATCGATCGGATCGATCTCATCAAGTTAGTAGCGGGTTGTATTATTCCTAGGGGCCCGTTCATTGCGCATGTTCATGTTGATACGGAGAACGTAGACGGAACGGGAAGATGCGCCCCATAGCCCGATTCATGTGTCATCTATCATGTATATTATTATACGAGAGATCATGTTATCTCAGATCAGATCGGATCAGATCAGATCAGGTCAGGTCAGGTCAGGTCAGGTCAGGTCAAGTCAGGTCAGATCAGAAACTGCCGCCTCCGCCTCCTCCTCCTCCTCCTCCTCCTCCTCCTCGCGTGCATACGGATCCGTACAGATAGGTAGATGAATCCCACGTGTCGGTCGGCAGATGAGGCCTAGCTACTACCGTACTAGTCGTAGCTACCGTACTTAGGACCATGCTTTTCTTCCCCGGCGGCGCCCAGCTAAAGCCGCGGGCCCTCGGACGGGACGGGAGCGGGAAGTCAGATATACGGAGTAGTACGTTCAGTACTTCCTGCACAGACGGGGCATCTACGTTGTATGAGTGGTTGGGGAAGACAGTAACTGCCGACCCGGACTCGATCCACCCCAGGGGGTAACCTACTTACTGACTTAATAAGTGGAGATGACGGGGGGTTAGTCATGTGATGGGAGTGAAGAAAGCTTCGAGGTCTCAGGTCTCAGGTCGGTGTCTGAGGATCCTTCTTCTTGTTCTTTTTTTTTTCTGTGCGTGGCTTGGCTTGGTTGCGATCCTTTTGCCGTATCTATTTCGGCTTATGGTTTCTTGCTTGCTTGCTTGCTTGCTTGCTTGCTTGCTTGCTTGCTTGCTTGCTTGCTTACACGGAGGTGCTGGACTCTACGTCTCAGGCGAGGAGTTCAGGATCGCAGACAAGTCTGCTTGGTCTTGGTTTGGGGCCTTGGGAGCCGGAGTCGATAGAGTTTGGATCGGTCGTCGTCGTCGAGATACAGCCACAACCATAACTACCTAGATCCGATAATATACTTATGACGGGTGATACCGTACAGAGTGGGTAGAGTGGCCGCGGGATCTGGGACCGGGATTTGGGATTGGGAGCTTGTGAAGGTGATTGGACTCTACGGAGTATAGAAGCCCGAGAGATCCAAAGAGCGAGGGGGCTGGCCTGGTCGGGCAGTGCAGTGCAGCACGATGTCATGTATCAAGCCAGTTATACTTCGTGGGACATGAAGAATCGTAGACCTTTCAAAACAGACGCAGTAAGCGCGCCATTCAAGGGGGCGTGGCATTGGCATTGGCATGCAGGTGCAAGCTGCAGCAGAGGCGTTACTTCGCACAACAGTAGGTACTCACTCTATCTACCTTGTAGATAGGCGGAGGCCATGAGGTCGTCTCCTCTGATAGGAGAGTCTGCGGGCGTTATGGTGTTACTGCGGTCCAGCGCATCTGGTGGCACGATGGGTGTCTGCAGGAGGATGAGCGATCAGGGAGGGGGTTGGGGAGGGAGAGAGAGAGAGAGAGAGAGAGAGAGAGAGAGAGAGAGAGAGAGAGAGAGAGAGAGAGAGACACACACACACAGAGAGAGAGAGAGAGAGAAAGAGAGAGGATTGATCAGAGGAATGCGGTCCAATATGTAACGCGATGCAATGCCATGCAATGCAATGCCCCAAAAGCCAAGGAGCCCTCTCGATTTCCCATCGTGTGTAACAGCTAGGTAGAACAGAGAGACAAGAGCCAACAGGATCAGGATCAGTCTGCAGTAACAAGTTCTAGAGCAGGCGCAACAAGGAACCACATCTCATCGCTCAATCAATCATTGGGGCTCGGTTGATGCTTTCACTTGTCTCCCATTGCCCAAGATCCGAATCCGCATCCAAATCCATCCCCTCAACTTGAGCTCTCACCCCACGTGCAGCAGAAGCAGCAGCGGCCCTGCCCTGCCCTGCCCTAGCACATCGTCGTTGATGTTTGTTGGCAGGGGATCTTTCGGTCCATCTGTCCATCCGTCCATCCTATGGTCTCCCCCCAGCGTAATCACGCCAACGAGTCAAGGCGCCTCGATTTGCCTTAGCCAGGCCATCTCGAGCAGGCATTTCGACTGCAACTGCAACTGCAACTGAGACTACTGCGACTGCGATTCTGCTGCGGACAAGAACTGGATGCATTCCTTCATCGTCTGTGCTGCCACCCAGATCCGGAATTTGAGGCCAACAACTTACTTGACGGCGGCAGAGGAAGGAGAAGGAGAAGGAGAAGGAGAAGGAGAAGGAGAAGGAAAAGGAGAAAAGGGAGAAGGGAGAAGATCGACAGGTTCAATTCCCACTGGACCCCGACTGCAAGTGGCCAGCTTGCTTGCTTGCCTGCTTGCCCTTGTGCGACGCGATAAGAGAGAGAAAGAGAGAGGGAAAGCAGAGAGGCAGAAAGACAGAGGGAGAGGGGGGGAGAGAGAGAGAAGAGACAGGACTGTGCAGCAGTTCTTGGAAAGGCTTCTGTCTTCTGCCCAGCCTAATAATAGTACCGTATTAAAATACTTTGCTCATTCCTATTCTTTGCGCCAAAGCATACAGACTCTCGTACACTGGCTTGTTTGATCAGGACCAGGACCAGGACCAGGACCAGGACCAAGATCCAGACGCTCAGCTTTACCCGCTCCGGCTCGGCACGAACGCTTCAAGCTTTAGATATATTGAATTACTGTCACAGTTAGGGCAGGACTGGACTGGGCAGGGCAGGGCAGGGCAGGAAAGAAGAACAACGAAAAAGACAGAGGAGAGTAAGACAGCAAATGAACAGGAAAGAAGAAGATCCCAAGGACTCCAGAGATACTAAAACAAAAAAAGACAAACCAAAAGTAGAGGAAAAAGAAACCGAGAAAGGGAAGCAAGAAAAAGAAGAAGGGACATGTTCCAACCACAAGCGACTCCTATATTCACCACGTATGGCGTGAACGCGAATGTGAATGCGCATGCGCAGCCGCCGAACCTTGGTGTTGTTGGTGTTGACATCGCTCCCACGGCTTCTAGCGATCGCTTCGTCCCCATCGCGACCAACGCTTCAAACCACCAGCACCATTACCACCCGCACAACTACCAGAAGATGGATAACGACATCGCAGCCCAGGAGGCACTGGCACGGGAATACAACCCGGTGCTCGAGGTACGTGTGGTGTGCCAATCTATCCTATTGGGCTCGATGTTCTGTTGTGCCATACTCTGCTATGCTATTCTACTCTCCTCTCTACTCCTACTCCTGCTCCTACTCTACTACATATCAAAATGCAGAAGCGTTGCAATCTGATTAGTGCTAATTAAAGTGCGCAAGCAGGGCCAGTTGGTGGGGGAAAAGAAGAGCAGCCTCGCCATCACGGCGGAGTATGCAAAGGCAGACCCCATCTACGTCGCAAAGACGACGGTATGCATACACTACTTATTGATTGATTTGCTTCTTTCTATCGATCTGCATCGGCAGGCTAATCATATTTGCTAGGTCTTGCCGCAAAAGTACTCGCATTATCGGCCAGTTTTGGGGGATGGCAACTGTGGATGGCGGGGTAAGAAGAGAGCTGTTTCTTTCTCTTGAAGTTGAAGGGCTCTCCCTCTCCCTCTCCCTCTCCCTCTTCCCATCCTGCAGATACATCCATATCCTCAAAAAAGATGTCGCTTGCTAATTACCCACCGCTCCCTCACAGCTGCCGGCTACTCCTACTTCGAAACCCTCCTCCGACTGCAGGACCGCAACCGGTTCGAGGAGGAAATCGCCCGCATGATCTCCCTTAACAATCTCCTCACAACCGCCGGGGGCTTTGCGTCATGGCTGTTCGAAGATATGGTGGAGCAGACGACGGATCTTCTCCGGGACATGGCGGAGTTAGTGGAGTCGTCGCCGCAAGACGCGGGGGAATTGCTGCGCCAGCGATTCAACGACGCGAGCATCTCGAACTCCATGATCTACCACCTCAGACTCCTGGCAAGCTCCTGGTTCAAGGCCAACGTCAGTCTCTACGAGGGCTTCATACCGGATAACCATGGGGTGGAAGGCTACCCGAAGAATATCCTCGAGCCAGTCGACACCGAGATTGACCACCTGGGCATGACACTCCTTATCGACGTGCTGTTGAAGCCCATTGGTGTCTCGGTGGAAATCGTCTACCTCGACCGGAGTCCAGGCTCGCAAGCAAACACCCATCTCTTCCAATCGCTGGATGCCAATGGGAATGCGACGAACCCCCACGGCCCCATGATTCACCTCCTCTTCCGGCCTAACCACTACGACATCCTCTACAAAGACCAAGGCTCGACCACCATACCAGCCGTTCAGGAGGCCATGCGAAACCATACAAACATCCAAGTCAACAGAGCGACCAACTTCAGTCAACACCAGCCCTTCCAAAGCACACCTGCCTCCTCAATGGGTGGCTACTCTCAGATGGACCAAATGTCACTGCTCTCATGTATACCTGGCTTCTCCTTGGCACCTCAACCATCGCATCACGGCTTCCCCTCTCAACTCTCTTCACGAATCGACCACTATCCCCCCTCCTCCTCTCCGATATCCGCCTCCATGTCGCCCATCTCCCCGGCCGCCTCGTTGGCCGCCGCAACATCCTCCAACGCGCTCCCGACTTCTTTCCCCGTGCAACCGCAACCACCTCCCCCAACCACCTCGCTGAGCACACCACAAGCACCCCTCGCCTCGCCACACCCACACCTGGCCTTCCCCAACACCACAACTCAACTCCCAATCCTTACGCACCTCCCGCCGTCGCTGCCACAGCGCCGCTCCATCTCCTCGCATCCGTCTCTGTCAACTAACTCCTCCTTGGGAGGGTCAGAACTGTCATCCCCCCCCAGTAGCGCTGCAATGACCAGTTTCCGCCCAAGCAAATACGAGCTGGAGTCGGCGGCCGACTGGGAAGAAGGGCCGGTTGTGTTCCAGACGTCGACGTTCAAGAACAGCCACTACAATACGGCGCATTACAACAACCCGAATTTCCAGCCCGAGGAATGGACGCCCGAATGCGAAGAGGCCCTGGTGAGGAAGAGAAGCAGCTGACGCGTGGAAATGAGGGTGCCCGCGCAGAGGGAAGAAGGCAAAATGGAGGGCAGCAAGAGCATGAGCGTAGGGGGAGGGCAAAGAAAGATCTGAGGCTCTACAACGACGTGGTATGAGAAATGACATTTACGACACGCATTCAGCATAAATCGGCGGATCGGCATCTTCCGGCGGGGGGAGTTTACTGCACCAGAACAGAGGCATATCAACTGAGGAGAGGAGATCAGAGCAGTGGCACACGATTGCATTTGACTTTTGACCATTCATTCACATCGTTTCGGAGAAGACGGAATTATCCGGTTCTGAGCAAGCGTAGCAGCGAAAATATGGGAGCGGGCGTTTGTATTGATGCTTGGTTGGTCCTCTGGTTTTCAAGCTGCCTGTTCCGCATGGGTCATCTAAATATTTCTGCATGGCGTGATACGAAGCTCTACTGAATGGAATCCTCGAAAGCAAAGCTGGTGGGGTGGAGGAGGCGTGCTGGTGTTTGTTGGTGGGGGTGGGGGGGGGGGAGTTCGGATGCATCGCATACTTTGAGGAAGAGCTAGGTAGCTGAATGGCAGCGAGAATCTGAGCCGCTGTCCTGTTCGTGCCTCTCTTTATGAATCGCTGAGGAGCAGTTTTCTGAAAAATTAACGCGGAGGGGAGTAGCTAGGCCGTCGGGAGTGAGTGAGTGAGTGAGTGGGTAAGTAAGTTGATGTGCCTCCCGTCGTCCGTCGTCCCTCGTCTGCAATTCTGCGTGTCATCCTCGCTTAAGTAGTCCCATTTCCGTACCGTATGGTTCTACTATACAACTACCTCTCTCTCTCTCTCTCTCTCTCTCTAGAGTATCTAGTATCTACCTTCCCAACTTCAAGAGGAGAAGCGAGTAGGTCTGCGAAATCAGCGATCACTTGATCTTTCCCCTTCCTTACAAACCCATATCAGCAATATCAGCACCATAACCAGGCCTTCATCATCTTGGAATCGTGGGAAGATCCAAATGAAACTGGATTCGTTACTTTAAGTGCCTTGGTTAGGTTTGAGTGTATGGAAGGGTGTGTATCGCTATGTAGGTAGGTATGGATGGATGGATGGGCCTTTCTTTTTGGATTTTCGTGGAGGTAGGTATAGTGAAAGGGAGAGGGGGGAGAGGGAGAGAGAGAGAGCTTCGCTGATGTCTTATGGTGGTATGGGTATGGGTATATATATATATGTATGTATATACTGGTTTATATATTGGTTTTTATGAGCTTGAGGGGCGTTTAATAGCCATGGATAAGGGGGTTTTATCGCGTGGTGATGGGCTTTGAAATTGAGAGCGATGGGCGTGATATCGTCTTCTTCTATCAAAGCCGCGTCGTTCATTCCCTGGGGATCGAGCAGATGAACTCGGGGGATGCCATCTGCTCGCTGCTCCAAGCTGATGCAGGTTGATGCTCCGAGGAGCGAGCAAGCATCCTTTTCTGCTCACCTTCACCTCCCAAGCTGTACCGTCTCGTCTCACCAATCATCCTCCCAAGCCGCCCTCCAAGGCTCCGTCTCGATCGTATACCTCGTCAAGAACTCATCGTCCAAGCCTAGGTCTTCAATGCCCACTCTCTCGACCTTCTCCTCGCCATCCTTGCCCAGCAGACCCCTCGCAAATTCCCGGGCCCAGGTCTTCCCCACGATGCCCGGCTTCAGACGGGCTCTCAGCTGAATTCCGCTCTTCGGCTGCAACGTATCCAACCACTTCCTCCTGATCCCATCTTTCCCCTCGATCCCCTCGTCAAGCTCCATCATCGCCTCTCCCCCATCATCCGCCTTCACGACCCTGCCAGCGCCACTCGCCTCCCACGCGCCCGTCTCCTCGCCCAGCTCCCGCATACTGACCACGCCCTTCCCCACAAGGCCGCACGCAACGATGCGGTCGAACCACGCGAGATCCGTAGCGATATTCAAGCCCACACCGTAGCTGGTGACGTTCCGTCTGAGATGCACCCCCAGCGCAGCAATCTTCCTCTCCCCGCCTTCCTCCCACACGCCCGGGTTCTCCGTCCGCACGCCCTTCAGCGACCAGTGTCCCAGCGTGTTGATCGTCGCCTGCTCTAGGAGATTCACGTAGCACCTCGCACTCACGCCCTTCGGCCAGCGGCCGTACGCCGGTGTACCTGCACCACCATCTGCTGCGGGAGACGGGACGGGAGAGGGCTTGAGATCCAGAATGGGGTAGATGACCAGCTGGCCCGGCCCGTGGAAGGTCGTCTGTCCCCCTCTCAACGTGGGCACCACGCTCGCCCACTCAGGATTGCGGCGTTGGTTCACGCTGGTGCTCCGGGACGGCGTGAGCGGCGCTTGCAGGATTCGCAGTTGATCTGCAGACAGGGCTGCGTGTTCGCGGCGGCCGGTGGTGAAGACGGGCGTGGGAACGAATGTCAGGATCGTGGGGACCGGTGCGGGAGGCGGGGAGGAGGATGGAGAAGGGGAGGAGAGGGCCTTCTTGTAGGTTAGGATTTGGGAAGAGAGATGCGATTGCAGGGTTTCCGCAAGGTGGAATGGCGTTATGGAGGGGAGGTGGATGTGCCGGATTATGGTAGCCGTCGCCCTGGGGCTGGGGGACATTTGGGTGAGAGCGAGAGAGAAGGAAAGAGAAAGGGAAATCCCTGGGGTGGCGGAGGGCAAACAAGAATTTTTGTTTTGTTTTCTAGGTGATGGTGGATGATAAAGCTACAGGTACTGCGATAAGTAGGCGAGGCTGTTGGTTGTGCGGCTTGGGTGAGTGGAGGTCCGCCCTAGGTTTTTTTTTCAGGGGATAGGTACGTAGGCATCAACGCTGCTTCATTATACCTCTGTCATTCGACTGCATGCAGATCGAACATCTTCAAAAGGGGGTCTCTTCATCCTCTACTTTCAAATCTTATATTTTTTACCCGGCAATAATCAAGGACAAAAGACAAAGTATCAAGCATCCCTTTGAAGCTCATCACTAAGACCTAAATCTACTTAAGATCTAGAGATTTTGTTTTCTGAATATACTATCTATTATATTATCAAACTCATTTCCTCTATTTCAATAAACTACCTAACTGTCCTGAAGAAAACCAATCAACATTAGAAATATCCGAGCTTTATAACGTGTGAACCTGCGGACATTCAAGTATGCTAGATACAGTAAGTATCGCTCTGCTTATTTCCTTAACGACCATTGTAAGTATAAGAGTGCTGATTCAAAATCCGGTGATCAGCTCGTAAAACCATAATCTTTAGAAAGCTTATGGTTTAAAGACTTTCCAGATTCGGCTTTCCTTGCTCACGTTTCCGTCCATCATCGCTGAATCAACACATCGTATTAATTTGTTTACGTCTACGGAAAGATTTAGCGAGGTTAAGCGACGGCGATCATCCCATTTTCACCCACGAACAGAATAAAGGTGCTCTGTAAGACTCGATGACTGAAATAATAATCAGCAAAGACATTTAAGATTTAAATCGCAACATTGTCCGGTTTTTCCTTGTCTAAGCTCGAATTAAACCATACAATCGATAGTCCGAAAACCCTTATAGGTTGTATATTTGCTTGCTGCAAGTATCTGATGCTGCTTCGTATGAAGAAATGAAGGGGAAAGATGTGCTATCCTTAAGTGTGTCATTTTACATCACGGGTTAAACGTATGGATGGATTGGGGCTCAGAAAGCAACAAGGGCGGACTGAAAGACAGTTGTATTTCGGATCATCTATCGATATCCCGCAGTACCCCGTTAAGTAACTGACTCCCGAAGATCAGTAGATCTGACGCGACCACCAAGCGTCGAATGCATGCAAAGAAACCCCCAGATAACCCGCCCGCAAGATGCATCATGTTCCAGCCGTCTGGCAGATCTCCTGGTTGCAGATCCCTCCCTTCCAGACACCATAGAGCCCGAAGGAGAGAAAAAAAAAAAAAGACGTTCGCTCGTAGTATTCAGTCAGATCTGTACTTGCATCGTACAATCCTCAGAAACCACCGCCTTGCTGCTCCTCGTGGACATCAATGATATCTCCATCTTTCATCCCTAAAGACGCAGGAGTAGAGCCTTCCATAAGCCGCTGGCCACCCGGCGTGAAGAATCGTAGAGAGCTTGGCTTTCGGTCCTTGCTGGCGCAGTACGTGTCGATGAGCTTTTGGAGCAAAGTTGTCGGTCTGCATTGGAATACGACTTCTTCGCCGCGGTCGTTGACCACCTTAATCGATAACTTGTGGGCTTTGGACTTTGCCACTTGCTCATCGCCTGCAGCCTGAGTCGGGGTCAACAAGTTTTTTTTGGAGGAGGGGGGGGGGGGAGAATTGGATTCCTTATGATGGTGGCTAGTGTAGGATGTGAGGATTATATGAAGGGACTTACAGCATCGTCCCCTTCCTCTGCGCCACCTCCAATTTGCTCCGCAAATACTTCAATCACATGATTGTCCTCAAGTTCCAAGGATCGTGGAGTGTCGTCGTCACAAATTCGTGTGCCACCAGCAAAAAATCTTACCATATGGCTTTCAACGCCCTGTCTCTCGCAGTAAACATCCATCAGTCTCCTCAACTTCGTGGTAAGCTTCAACTTGAAAAGGAGCTTGTGAACATGCAGGCGGAAATCACCGTTGACCAGGGCGATTGTAATGATTGTCGGGATAACTGGGCCAGCAACCTCCTTTTCGGCAGTCGCCTTTAGACAAAGAGTAAGCTTATGTGTAGTTAGGCACCATCCAAAAAGAAGTGTCAGGGCTGCAGTCGGTACTTACATTGATTGGGTCGGGACCACCTTGCTCCTTAAAGACTTTGAATATTTCTCCGTCTTCAAAGGTCAGAGAGGCAGGGGTATCACTTAGTTGAACTCTGGATCCCTTCCATAGAAATCGTACCGAGGTAGTGTTGATCTCTAATCGCTGGCAGTAGGCAGCAAGAAGTCTGCCAAACGTAGCGGACTTCTTCATCAAGAATGTGACCTCATCGCCGGTTTCGTTCTTGACTATGATGCGAAGCCTCCCTGAGGCAGCTAGTGGTCGGACTTCTACCTGTACGGGGGTTGTTGGTCTTGGACGTAGAGACAGCTTTTCGCACATTTAGTTTCAGGCCTGATCTTCCGAAAATCACACGTACCTCAATGAACTCGCCTCCGAGTTGCTCAATAAAGACCTCAATTATATCCTCGTCCTCCATCTCTAATGATATCGGGGTGTCGGTAGGTTGAACGCGTTGACCTTCGAAAAGGAATCGAACGGACTTTATATCGATCTCCTGGCGGCTACAGAACGCGTCCATGACCTTCTCCAATGGAGTTGTTCTCTTCATCTTGAAGGTGACTTCGGAGCCATGCTGATTCTTTACTTTGATCTTGATGTGCACGGGAGCGTTTGCCTTCGATGCCTCAAGCTTATCATCTGCAGACGGTGTCTAAGATACGGTAAGTGCTCTTTCTCTTCGACATATCAACAGTGAATTCTTACCCCCTCACAAACAAGCTGCTCCAACATAGCATCTATCATGTCTCCATCATCTAGCTGCAGTGTTTCCGGTGTATCCTCTTCTTGAACGCGAGATTCGTCAAGAAGGAAGCGAACAGTGCTGCGCTTCAAACCAGCGCTGTCGCAGTAAGCATTAAATACCTTACAAAGCTTCGCCTTTGTCTTGATCTTGAACAACATCTCGGCTTCGTTTTGTTCTTTGACCTTAATGCTGATGACGGAATTGTTTGAGTCCTCAGAGTTGGCCGCGGGGGCTTCGGGCTCGCCCTGACTAGGCATGTCGTAGGATTTTGGAGGTGAGAACTGGGGTCGATGGCTGTCTACAGACTACATATTAATGTATGCCTATGTTTGCGTATTGCAAAGGTTGAGGAGGGAGAACTTACAGTGTGGGGTAGAGAGTATCGAGGTCGGGTGCGAAGGGCCTACTCGGGTGCGACAGCTTGGGTTGATTGATGGATGTGTCGAAACGGAAGAAAGGAGCTGGCTCGAGGTTTCGAAGACGAAGTAGATATTCGATTGCAGCTCAGCTCGTGATGAAAGAATAAGTTGACGGCTGGAAGGCTCCAAAGACGAGTCTGTGTCTGTTGGTTTGCGTGTTAGCGGTAGGATTTGTCGGAAGAATTGAATCAACGTGATATTCAGGTGGAAACAGGAATACGAGCGAGAAGGAAGTGGAAAGCAGAAGAGTAAAGAAAAAGAAGAAGGGATGGGAAAGGAAAGGGTAGCATCTCATCAGTACCTTTTTTCGTATCAATTGTATGGACAGGTGATCGGATCATGTATTCACTGATTCCCTTTCTAGCAGGCCACCACTTCCTTTCACTTTATAATCTTCCAAATGCGATCAGGTTCAAAAGCACCCTAATCGATAACCCGACATAATAAAACAACGATTGACGGATAGGCAGTCATTCGGAAACTATTAGAAAACGCCATGAGCGACCGGCTACAGAAAAGCTTTGCTATAAGATATAGTAGTCCTTACTCAGATCTAGCTTTACTTCCTCGGCGTTGCTATACTGGCCTCGCCAACACTTCTCTATTACTTACACAGAATTTAATCAATCCCTGTTGTATCTGGAAATTCCCGCCTCTCAAAGAGCTTGTAAATCTCGTTGTCGCTTTTCACGGCATATATTCGATGTCTGACGCTAACCTGATACATAAAGGAGCCAAGCGCGAAGATATCGTCAACCTCGGTCTGGTCTAACATTCCTTCCACCAGCGTGAGGGGTCTTAAATATCGTGTCGATGTAGACACTATAGCTGATGACCATCAAGACTGGATCCCCAAAAGTCTGCCAATGCAAGGGAGCCGTCTTCCTGGATGAGAAAGTTGTGGGCGCCAATATCGCAGTGTATGGCCCTTTTGGAATGGATATATCTTATGGCTTCGGCAGCTTGGACCGGCCACCTATGAAACACAGATCTTCTGGTTAACAAAAAAAAAGACTCAGAAGAACAAACAATTATGTTGATTACTTACTGTGTCCGTTCTCTAGGAAAATTCTTTAGGTCTAGATACTCCGCGGGCATTTCGGTGGGAAGGTATTGAAGCATTAGGCCTCTACCTCGTACTGATTCAGCCTCGCCATAGCTCCGCAGAATCCATGGGTGAGAATTGCCGAGTCGCTCGTAGATTTGCTTCTCAGGTACCTACTTGCTATGGTTTTTTCTGGTTGAAAAGAGGTCTTGAAAGCTATGTCAGTGCCACCGACCCGATAAACATCTGCGAAAGAGCCGACGTCAATGACTTTGAACTGATCTTGAAGTAGGAAACTTGAGTAAGAAACTTGAGTAGGAAACTTGAGTAGGAAACTTGAGTAGGAAACCTGAGTAGAAGTCATGAGTGGAAGAAGGAGTGTAGAGAGATGAGCAAAGAAGACATGGCACGTGCATCGGCCGAGGATCAGCCAGACACTGTACGCAATGCAAAGCAAGCTGCGGCCGCGTCAATATGTCAACCTGAACTTCAACATCAAATCTCAGCCTCAGCCTCAGCGCCATAACTCCGACAACACCTGCCCCAATTGGCCATCTACAATCCGTCGAAGCTTGAGTTTGACTATCAAATTACACAAAAACACTTTGTACTCCTCTGCCGCCATGTCGGAAGCTCCAGCTCGCAAGCCCGACAAGGACTTTACCAGCGAGGTCGACAAACAGCTTCCCGAAGCAGAGAAGCTTGCTCAAGTACGCCTCATAAGATCCCGAATTCGAAACCGAACTGACAAAGATCCGTAGAGCAATGTGACCGGTGCGATCGAAAAGCTCACTGCGTTGGAGAAGCAGACAAGACAGGTCAGCGCATCAACATTACTTTAAGTGCCTCCCTGCTAACCCTCACTAGGCATCAGATCTTGCCTCCACTTCTCGTATCCTGGTCTCAATAGTCACAATCAGCAAGGAATCGGGCGACTGGAGTCTGCTGAACGAGCAAGTCCTGCTGCTTTCTAAGAAGCATGGCCAGCTCAAACAAGCCATCACCAAGATGGTGCAGGTGGTCATGGGATTCCTGGACTCGGCGCCTGACAGCGAGACCAAGCTATCAACGATTGAGACTCTGCGAACCGTTACCGAGGGCAAGATATTTGTGGAGGTGGAGCGGGCCCGTGTTACCAAGGTTCTGTCGGATATGAAAAGAGAGCAGGGAGATTTAAAGGCGGCTGCGGATATCCTGTGCGAGCTTCAAGTTGAGACGTTTGGATCTATGGAGCGACGAGAGAAGACGGAATTCATCTTGGCACAGGTCGGGCTCTGCATAGAGAATGAAGACTGGACACAAGCTGGTATTTTGAGCCGGAAGATCAGCACGAAGTATCTATCAAGAAAGCCGAAGAAAAGCGAGGAGGAGCTGGCCAAGGAGAAGAAGGAGCGCGAAAAGAAGAGAGCCAAGGGAGAGGACATTCCAGAGCCGGTGGAAGACGATGTTACGGATTTGAAGCTGCGGTACTACGAGCAACAGATTACCCTGGCTAAGCACGACGACAAGTACCTCGATGCTTGCAAGCACTACAGACAGGTGTTAGATACCGAGGCTGTCGAGGAGGATCCCGACAAGCTTCACGCAGTAAGTCTTTTGTTCCCTTTCAGAATATCTAAGCTAAAGTTCACAGATCCTTCAAAGAATTATCTACTTTGTAATCCTGGCCCCGTATGACAACGAGCAATCCGACCTCCTCCACCGCGTCTTCCGGGACACCCGCAACACGCAAGTCCCCCTCGAAGCCCAACTTCTCAAGCACTTCACCGTCCACGAACTCATGCGCTGGCCCGAAGTCGCCAAGGTCTTCGGCCCACACCTCTGCCAAACCGACGTCTTCGATGCCACGCCAGGCCAATCTTCTGATAAGAAAGCCAATACCCGCTGGGCCGACCTCCGCAAGCGTGTCATTGAGCACAATGTCCGTGTCGTGGCTAAATACTACACCCGCATCCAGATGCCGCGTCTCACGGAACTGCTGGACCTGACGGAAGACGAGACCGAGAAGTACATTAGCGAGTTGGTGACTGCGAAGACGGTTTTTGCGAAGATTGACCGTCCGGCGCGGATTGTCAACTTTGCGAAGCCGAGAGACGCGGATGATGTTTTGAATGAGTGGAGCGCGAATATGAAGAGCCTATTGGGACATTTGGAACGCATTGATCATTTGATCACCAAAGAGGAGATGATGGCGCAGATTCAGCCGGTGAATGCTCCCAAGGCGGAAGGGCAGACTGGGATGGCGCAATAGAAGCTTTTTGCGTCCAAGGAGTATCGTGCTGTGTGTTGCTGGAGTGAATCGGGCAGGGGTGGGAAATGGATGATGAGTGATACCGCTGTAAACTAGTCTCGATTCTAGGTCTCGATACATACCTGGCATGCTTGCTTCTCTTATTTACCCGTCTATTCAGATGTGCCTGGTATGCCTGCCTGTCTATGTCTGCCGGACGCCGCGCTATGCCTGGGATATGCTTCCAACCTCCCCATAAATGGTGCTCATCCTCTCCCTCGCTCTACCTCTGATCTAAAACGGCACGTCCATATCCTCCACCCCTCCCTTTTCCCCACACGCATCCCCATCATCCTCCTGCTCGTCCCTCGCAAGCACATCCCTCAAAAACCCCACCAGCACGCCCACCCACTCCTTACCCACGGGCACAAAGTGGCCCCCAGGATGCACCACCCTCAAAGCATCAGCGCACCTCTCGACGAAGCCCTCGCTCCGCGCCTCCTCGACGACCGAGTCCAAGCTCCCAATGACATGCAAGAAGCGCGTCGCGATCTTGGGCTCGTAGAAACCCCGGTACTGCTCGGCCTGGGCGTAGAAGCCGGAGTAGCTGACGGCGAACTTGAGCGGAGGGTGGTTCAGCGCGGTCCAGGCGGCGGGATACGCGAAGGGCGGGGTGGTGGTCGAGGTGGGAAGGGGAGAGGGAGAAGGGAAGGATGAAGATCGCGCGGGTTCCAACAGGGAGGCAACGAGGCCGGCGAATGCGCCTCCCTGCGAGAATCCGATCACGCCGTCGACGCCGCCCGCAGCTAAGATGGTCTCCCGCACGACTTCGAGGCCACGCTCGAGACCGACGTATGTCTCGTCCGGCGCGTCGGCTTTCTTCCACCAGCCCCAGGCGTCGGGCCCGTCTTCGTCCTCCTCCCCCCTGCCGTCTGACTGTCCATTGGCGGTGGATATGGTGCTGGTGGTAGAAGACTGGAGGACGGAGGGGTCGGAGCCAGGGATATCGGCTGGGTGCAGGCGGATCGGACCCGTGGGGTAGATGAGCTGGATGCCGCCTGGGTAGTTTCGCAGGGAGGAGGCGGGGGATTTGTGGGGTGCTGGGGGAGGTGGGGGAAAGGCTTTCACGAGGGCTTTTTCTAGGGCGCGGGTTTTGGCGTGGAAGGAGGGGCCAGATTGAGTGTAGCCTGGAAGAGAGAAGGGGTTAGTCGGTGGTTATATACATATATATAAATATATATATGTATATATATGTAAGAGCTGGTGATGGGAGGTCGGCTGTTGAGGGAGAGAGAGGTGGGGGTAGAGATGCTGAAAATTATAGGAATTTCATATCTGCTGGGTTATACCTCTGCTTGTAATTGGAGCAGAAGAACAACTTCGCTTTTGAGAGGCAGTAAATCAACGCTACGGAGAAAACAAAAACTGACCGTGCAACATCAATATCTTCAGCTTCCTCGGGCCTGGCCGCGAGGCAGCGGCAGCGGCAGCCTCTCCATCGGTCTTTGAAGACATGGCTCGGCACTTTCTTCCCTCTACCCTGATGGTATATCCGCAACTGGAAATCGGATTCGGGAGACGCGGGGCGAAGTATCTCGAGCGTCGCACAGTGGTGGTGTGGTGAGGAACAAGTCGCGAGGCGGACGAGGCTGACATGAATATTTACGGACTTGGCGGGGGAGAAAGATAGGACCGATGCTCGAGTAATGAATGGGGCTGGGTTCCTATCCGATCGGGACGCCGGAATAGGGAGCGGGGTCCAATCTCGCTCGCTTAGTTCGAAGGGTTTAAACAAAAATAAGCAAGAATTCCTGCGCGCAGGATGGCACTGATTGCTTCTCTGTACCGGCTTTATTAGTTCGGTGTCCCTACAAACAATTGGGAGAGTTGGTTGAGAACATGAATGTAAAGTGTGAATAATCATTCGGTGTCAGTGTAAAGGCTGTCAAACGATAATATTCCAATTCTAGAGGCTTTAGAGATATGAGATAGATGCTCTGCATGCATTCGATATACTTGATCACCCCATCCCTGCTTCTCAATTCGATGGTCATGGACGTGGCTGGGTATGATTAGCGATAGCTAGGCGTACGACATAGGCGCATTAATGAAAAGAGCTAGTTTCAGTGCAAGCAAAGCCGATTGAATAATTGATTCATTGATTGATCGATTGCCTGAGCTGACAGCCGACCCGGTAAACGTCTAAGTACGCCTGCAATGCAATGCCTATGTTAAAACGCCATTCCCGTGATAAGCGACTGTTGAAACGCATGGCCTTTTATTTCATTATACAACAGCCTTCTGTCGCCCGGTGGCTTCGTCCCGTAGTATCGTTACGCCTCGTCGCTTCTTCAGCACGTTTTCGATGAAGGCCTCGCCGGCCTTGTACGAGCTTCGAACCAGAGGTCCGCTGGCACAGTAGAGAAATCCCATGTCAAGGGCGCGCTGGCGCCACATCTCGAATCTCTCAGGGGTAACGTATTCTTCGACTTTCATGTGACGTTTTGTTGGGCGCATATATTGTCCAAACGTCACAACATCGACGTTGACTTTACGAAGCTCTGATGAGGTGTCAGCGATGAAGTAAGTAAACGAGGAGGATGGATTCGTTACCTTTTAATGTCTCCATCAGTTGGTCGTCCGTCTCGCCCAGACCCAGCATGATGCTTGTCTTCGTGATCAAAGTAGGCACTGTGACCTTCGCCTTCTCCAGGACTAACAGACTCTGCCTGAATTTCGCCCTTCTATCACGAACGAAAGGTGTTAGTTCCTCTACAGTCTCCATGTTATGCGCGTATACGTCCAGCCCACTCTTCGCCACCATGGCGACCATGTCCAGATTCCCCTCAAAGTCGCCCGTCAGAGCCTCAACCAGAGTTTCGGGTCTCTTCTGTTTGATCTTGATAATCGTCTCTGCCCAGTGCCGTGCACCTCCATCCGCAAGATCGTCACGATCCACAGACGTCAACACCACATATCCCAGACCCCACCTGGCCAACGCCTCCGCAGTGTGCTCCGGCTCGTGGGGATCCAACGGCGGCGGCGCCTTCGAAGTCTTGATACTGCAGAACCGACATCCTCGCGTGCACGTGTCTCCCATGAGCATAATCGTAGCCGTCGCGGCGCTCTTGTCACCTCCGCCCCAGCAATCTGAAATATTGGGACACCTCGCCTCCTCACAGACAGTGTGAAGTCCCAGCCCGCGCAGATCCTTTTTGATCTTCTTATAATTCGAATTGTCTGGTATAGGCGTCTTCAGCCACTCCGGGAGTCGGGTAATCTGCCTCCTCCTCCCAGGAGGTCCAACCATTGCTGTCCGCAGCTCAAGCGCATCTTCGTTGGACAAGGCCTCCTCCTCTGCGCCCATAAACTCCGCAAAAGACGGAACGCTGTTCAATTTGTCTTTGAAATAGGTAGGTCGTCGTTTCGTAGGCGGTTCTAAGGATGATGCTGAGGCTTCGGTGGCGAAGGATCTCGAAGCGATGGAGGCCGGCAATAGGGCGCGGGATGCTTGACGCAGCGGAGGGGCATTCAGGCACCGGAATCTTGTCACCGTCGCTGCCATCGTGTATATGTGACTTCGCTGTCGTTGCGTTGAGATGGAGTTGTCGGCGCGTTGCAAGTTTTGCGCTTGCTTGGAAATCCGAGGAGCGGATTCGACTCGGGCCTTATCACGGGACCACCTATATTCCTTGACTCAATATCAGGCCCCTCTGGCTCGTCAATATTAGGTATTTTTAAGATTTCGCTGAGAGCTAATTAACTAAACATATCTACCATAGACCCATTTATACTCACTTATACCTACATGGACCCACGTAGACCTTTGAAAAGCCAATCAGAACTCTCGGCAATCAATTCAGAGAACCGGCTTCGAAAGCTGGAGGGCTGAAGTAGTGGCAAAATTATAGCGTCTAGGTTAGGTCTGAAAGATATTTATTCTACTTTACTGCGCTTATACTGATTTTTGTTCGAGTGTTTTGGCTTGAACATATTTTGTATTATGGGAAAATGAAGTGAATAGACGAAATCCCATACAACGCCTTCAGCACTTTTCAATAGTGTATGCTTTACGGGCACTGTGGCGCTACAGCTCCGTCGATATCCGCTTTGACAGAGAGTACGTATAGGTACCGTAGTGAACTTTGGAAAACACAATGTCTGTACATGGGAAAGAAAGAGTCCATCGCAATAGGAAGGGTCCATAAGGTATGGTCCACGCGACTCTCAGCTGACCTGCCGAATGCTTGCACGAATTTACACCCGGCATCCCCATTCGCGAGTCGTTCTGCAGGATCCAGACATCCCATAGTGCTTATTTGACTGGGAACTTACCGGATAAGGAGCCGTGTAAGTGGGATGCCTATGGTCGGACGTCAGGATTCAGCTTTGAGCCCTGGCTGTAGCGTAGCAGAGCCCCTCGGCATATTAGCTCTCGGCTGCTCACCCAACGCTCTTGTGTAACCAGAGTTCATCATGGCCAGACTACAGTAGAGAGAGAGACAGGAGTCAAAATTGTGGCTTGGTATCTCGACGATGCATGCCATCTCGACACGATGAAAAGTTTCAGCGGGTGTCTTCATCTTCCTAGCGGAGGGAGAGACTCAGGAATCACGAGCCATGGCCTCGATGAACCTCTCCCATCCATCCGAGAACTTTTCGTACCAGCCTTTCCTGCTCTCGGTTACAAACACGTACTTGGCCCTCCTCTTCAGCTCCGGGACTAAAACATCGACGTCCGATCTGGGCACCGATAAGACCATGTAGCTGCATCTGTCCCTGTCGTAGCGAAGTAGATTGGTGATGCGTTTTTGCACCTCCACATCCTTGAACTCTTTGTACTCGGTCTCGAAGATGGTGGTGATATCCGGGCCCGGGCATGCGAATTCGGGATCGGGAACGGTGCCCGGGTTGTGAATAGTCTGTTCGGATATAAGCACGAGAATTCTGACTCGCAAGGCTTCAAGCAAAATGATAAAAGATGAGAGGACTTACCATTCGAGTTCCCATGAGTCCAACGGCATTCTTGACCCTCGCATCCGCAGCATCCATAAAGGTCTTCCTCTTCGGCTTGTAATGGTTCGGGCTCTCGTCGAAAAAGATACCCCTCATCGCCAACTCGCCACTCCCATGCTGGCCCCAGCCCGCATACTTGTCGATGTCCTTGCACACCTTCTCGATGTCGCGTTTGCACCAGTTCACGGAGATATAGCCGACGAGACAAACATTGGGATAGCGGTTCAGTCTCGTGATCTCTCGGCTGTAATCTTCGTCCGGGAGAGCAGATTTTCCGGGCCCAGAGTTCGGGTTGATGATGATTGTGAATTGGAGTGTGGGGTGGGTGTTAATCCTGTGGCGAATATCAGTAGGCTCGTTCTTCCAGAGGGTATAGGAGCGCTCACGCTGTATAGAGGCGATCCCAGGCATTTGGGAGAGGGTAGATGTATAGAGGGAGCAGGACCGAACAGCTGAAGCTCACAGTTGCAGCAGGGCTTGGCTTCGTAGCCAAGTTGATAAACGGGGCCGCCATAACCTAAATGTGTACCTAGCTAAAACTATAGCTATACCTAACCAAAACCCAAATGTGATATGCTGTTTGGGATGCGTGGTTGCGTCTGGCGAATATAGCGGTGTCCGTCAAGAAACACGTCGTATGATGAGTTGGTTCCCAAATTCCCGGCGCATATAATGTTCAGCTTAATTGGCTTGCCGATGCAGGTATGCACCCCTACGCTCCTGTGGTAGCGATAATTAACTGAATCTTATGAGCGATGAAGAAATTATTGGTTTATAACAAGAGAAACGGTAGCAAGCAAGTTGCGGAGACCCTGGAAGTTGCAAATCCGGACACATTTGTGAAATGGACACGTGATAAAACTACTCGCCACCCGAGGCGCCTTGGATCTTGAAGATAAACCGGAATGTCTCCTTTATACAAGTATTTTTCGGATATAAAGCGCGATGACATACTGCGTTTGAAATCGAAGTGGATCCTTGTCTCCAGGATTTCGGGCTCCTCGCTCTGTCGCCTCTTTCGAAAGTCCTCCTCATAGCTTCAATCCCCAAGCTAGCTGCAAAAGCGACCGTCATACTTCAGCTGATAGACCCGAAACGCTCCCGCACGAATCGAGACGTTTCTCGTTGACCTGGATTGGTATGCAGCGGCAGCTCTATTCGTCTTACTCTTTCCATCCACGGCTCGGCAGCTTCCGCGCTCATTCTGGCCTGTAACATTGCCTTAAATTCCGAGCATATATTCGTACCCATCCGATTCCAGTGACACGTGTCAGCAGCCTAGGATTTCTTTCCTTTAGCGAAGAGCACACCCGGGCAGCTCTCTTGCTGCTAGCCATAAGTTGATGTGTCAAATATTTCTGACCATTGGTATCGAGCACAAGGAGGAATTTACGATTGTAACTTTTGATAGCAGTCTGGATCCTCACAAATTTTGTTCTGTTTATGGCCGCATAATCAATTCCACTCCTTATTTCCAGTGGTAACTTGCAGAAGTTAAGCCAAGGGAGAGCCTAAGTAAGGTGCTGACTTAAGTAAATAAAGGAGACATCACGTCTTCCTTTGCCTATTTTCATATCGCTCCACCTCTCGGTCCAGGGTTCCAAGGCTATGATTCAGCAATAGCTCACTTGAGTAAGAGTAGGGAACTCCTGCCGCCTGTATTTTCAAAAGGAGGCTACTGGCTGTCTAGAAAAAAGTGAATACTCATTGGGGGAAGGACTCGGACGGGATGTATATGGTAGGTTCTGGCCGAGCCACCCTCACAGTCCTTAACTCACAGAACTAAATTTATCTGGTTATCAGTGAGTGATGACTGGTATCAGCCGTTGTGGTACTCAAGCTTTCGTTTCCCAATGACCATGTCAGTATTGACCTCGCTTCGAGAAAGGGGCTCATTTGAAAGTGAGGGTCCCTTGGTAATACAAGCAATGCGTCGATCTTGTGGAGTCAACCGCAGTCCCACCTATCATTACAAGTAATTAGGTTGATCTTTTTAAATTGAACATGGAAGATTTCAATACTATAAATAATCAGCCAAGCGTAAAGTCAAAGCACGATTATTGGGAGGCTACGATTCTTTACTTATACGAGTTGCCTCTTACGAACCTTCAGCTCTCTTTTGCGGAAAAGCGTCTAAAGAGCCGAAATTGGATTATCGATATGCGACGTCTTTTCGAAGAGATCTACCTTTGATCGTCGGCTCGCTTAGGTGGGCCTCCTTACATCCTTTCAAGATTACCGGCGGTTCCGAACCTCCCTCTTCTTTCTAGAACACCACGCTGATTACGATCTATACCTAACGGGCATACCGATTGACAAGACTAAAAAGATTTGCGATAGAAAATGAACGAGTATAAAAGATAAGATAAGAAGGGCTTAGTTCGACTAATTGAAGACATAATTTTGCGCTTTCGAAAAAGCCTTTTACAAATACATCAGCTTTATACAAAGGCTACGAACGCGAGCCTTTTTAGCTCTACGACAAAAGAGAACGATGCTTGTATTTATAAGGATCGAGACCGCTCTTAAGGCCATACGTATTAGACAATTGACGAGAGAAAACTCGGCGCATATTACTATGAGTTGCTTTTAAGGGTTTTATAAAGTGTATGCTATTTAAAAGAAAGCTTTCCCTTAACGTGGTTTTACTCTCGATTAGATAGTAATTTGTATATAATTCTTTTACTCAGCACGTCGCCGTACTTTAGAAGAGGTTCTAAGGTCCAAGCATTGCGTCTTGGATATCCGCCCAACGTTAATAAATGCAACAACAACAAAGCACGATTATTTAGAGCCGACGGAGAAACATCGAATCTTATTTTCAAAAAAGAGATATATATTTCCTTTTTTTCTTCCACTTGCTCTAAATTCAACTCATCAGCTTTCTTTTCTTTGCAAGCTTATTCCCCTTTCATCAGCTCGCGCATCATTAAAAAAAAGAAGACTCGCACAAATCAGCACAATGCTACAATCGAAATCTCTCTTCGCGATTCTGCTCGCTTTAAGCTTTTTCTTTATTAAAACTCACGGACTTTGGTGGAGTAGAAATGCTATCGGCTATGCAAGAGTTTGCCCAGTAATTTCCACTCACTTGATTTATATAGCATAAGTCTTAGACTAATTACGCGAACTATAGGCAGGTGCTGATCGCATCAATTAAAAAAAAAAACAAGCTATATGTGAAGGAACCTTGGACCGATGATCAATTTGGACAAGGCTTCTATATCAACGAGTTTGACTTATACAAATCGTTTACTCATTTATTCAGCGGAGCTACCCATTCAAATAAACAGGACACGACCCTGCTTCTCGCTATATAGGCGAGAGAAAAGAAGAAAGAGAAGAAGGGGGTTGGTATTGTGCTATGAAAGCAAGAGAATGGAAGATGAAATCTATCGGCAAAGTCTTTATCCCGCAACACGTATGGGGCGCGGAACACGCGCATGACAATGTGGAAGATTTTTGTTCAGTTTTTGATAGCCAAAAAGCCTGAAACGCAACCGCGGCGCTTCTCGTGGATGGACGACAGCGACTCCCTCCTGCAAATGCTCATCCCAACGAGTGTAGTCGAGCAAGATCGTCTGGATCTGTGGGCTCCATGCCTGGAATCGCAAGCAGAGCGAATGGAATTTTCGAAGGTGTTCATTGATTGGAATAAAAAGTAGAAAATCCAAGCATATCATACTGTTCTGTAATGAATGGTAGGGAGTAAGGGGATGAAACGATCAACAGGCTGAGGGTGCACGGAGCCTCACGATAGACCTGGACATTTTCCTTTCGTATGTATCTCTGTTGGTACGTGGACAGCTGCACCGAGGTCTCGTTTTGGTATAACTGATGTTACCAACACATTCCGTATATACAGCCCGTGTATACAGTCTGTATATACAGTCCGTATATACAGTCCGTATATACACTCCGTACGTACTGTATGAAGAGCGCCTCTTGGCAGTGCCTTGCTTGGCCGTCTGATCGCGAGCCAAGATGGATGCGGGGTCTGGTCTGGTCTTGTTCATGGCTTCAGGATCAACCTCAATCTCAACCTCATCCTCAACCTCAACCTCGACGCCCAGCCCCATTTATATACACACACATACACACACTTCCGACTGTACCCCCTAGTCGTGTAGCTGACCCCTTTGGTTATGCTGAGCATACTATGCTGAGCAGAGCGAACCATACCTGGCACCGAATCCGGATGTTGGAAAGAAGATACTTTCGACTTGCGCTCTATCTCCCGGGCCCAACCTTGTGCACAACCCTCTCGCCATGACTTTCATTTGCGCCTATTGCAAGCGCTCTTTCAGTAGGAGTGATGTTCGCCGGATACACTACCAGAGGTGTAGCGCCCGCATCTTAGCTAGAGCCCCAATACCCTCAGCAATGCGGCAGGGGAGGAAAGCCAAGGCGTGTGATTCTTGTGCCAGGAGGAAGAGATCATGTGATGAGAAACAGCCATGCTCTGCATGCGACAGTAGAAGAGCGGCCTGCACTTATACACGATCCAAAGCTGTGGCCGCGGAGTCTCGAGACGGAAAAGCGGAGGACGTGGAGTGCCGTCGTCAACAAGGCGTCTTGGCTCCGGATGAGGTCGCTTCGACGCCTTCGACCCTACCGGGCTTACAAGACGCTCTTCCTGGCCCAAGTGGTCAAAATACCACGACCCTCAATGACTTTCACGAAGGAATCACGTACGACGCAATGCAAATGTTACCCATGGATCCGAATTGTCTCGATCTACAACAAAATAGCTGGTTGGTGACGGGAATGTCGCATGACAGCTCTTCATCGAAGGCCGAAAATCATCCTGAAGCTTGGTCGCTTGCCCGACCCAAGCCCAAGAACGCGCTGCCATTCCTACGAAACTTCGCCTCATCAAAGGGCAAATCAACCTTGTACGCATTTACCTACATCAGCTCGGACAACAACGAATGTATCTCGGAATCCACCGAGCTGCAAAATTTATGTGATGCGTACATTCCTGGTGATCCTGCATTACTCGGAGCTCTCTTTGGTAGTCGCCCCGAAGCTCTTGAACATATTTCCTGGCCGGTTGGTCCATTGGATCTTGGATATATGGACCCAACCAGCTACTCATCCTTCACTTCTATCATTCCCAACCCCAGCAACTTTACCGATGGCTTTGACATCGCAGACTGGATCACGGACCCAATGTTCCCGAGGTCTCGGGAGATCCTCATGAGATTTCAACAGTTGCGCCTACCTGAGATGGCGCCCACGACCCCAAGAGTCACCGTTACAAAGATGTCCCCGGAAGACCGCGAGTGTTTGCGGTTCTTCAGCCCTCCCAACATCCACCGCCTCCTGGCCTCTTTCTGGAAGAACTGGTCTCATCACTGCATGATCATCCACCGTCCGACGTTTGATCCATTGACCACATCCGTCTCGCTGCTCCTGATCATGGTCCTGCTGGGCGCTGCGGTATCGCCAGAAATTACTGACGGGGAGCTCGCGGAGCGCTACTTTGGGGCTGGGGAACAGATCGTCTTTCAGGAGCTGCTGAAGCATCAGAATCGTTGTATGGCAGGAATATCTCTGAATAAGGTCGACAAGCCAACTGCACTTCAAGCTGCATTATTAGCATGTTGTCTACAACACTGGGGGGGTGACAGTGAAGCGAGAACCCGAGTGCGACGTTCCAACTTCTACATGCTCGTCGATGTCGGTTCGCCGGCTCCTTATGACACCAGTTGAATACAGCTAACGAAGGCACAGTCTGTTCGAAGTTTTGGCTTTCCCAAATTGAGCCAAGAGATCTATAACGAGCGTAATCTGCTCAGTGACTTTAATTGGAATCGATATGTCGCCACAGAAGAACTGAATAGGTGAGCGACAAGCCCACACACACACATATATATATAGCTGTTTGAGGCTCCGTACTAAACCTGGCTAGGACTTGCATGTACATCTTTCTCGTCGACAGCTCGTTCGTCATTTTCAACAACTCGACTACGAAAACCCCCCTCCAAACCTTTCCTTGCCGCCTCGTCTCTCCGCCAGCGTGCTTCGAGGCCGAGACTGCAGAAGATTGCTATCGACATCTAGAGAGTTGCCGTACTTCCAACTACGCGCATACCACCTTGATAGAGGCCGTTGAGACCTTCCGGATGAACAGCATGACCGACAAAGCCTACTCGATGTTTATGGGCCTCGACAGTCTCAATCTGTTCGCGATCCTCAGCGGTGTGTTTGCTTTTAGCTTTTCCCCACCCCATCCCCCAAAAAACCTCATGTCCAAAGGTATCATCAAGGAGTTCACATGCACTGACATACGACCTTTTGCGTTGGCGCTGCGTCTAGGGATCATCGTGTGGATGTTCCAACAACACTGTTCCCTCTTCCAGGTGCCGGCGTACGAGACGCACATCCGCGACGTGCTACAAAAGTGGTCACAGTTCTGGTCCCTGCGATCCGACCGGCCCGCACGCAAATGCAACAGCAACAGCAACAACGACAATGATGGCGCCAGACCGAAAGGCTTCTTCGAACACGCCGACGAGTACCGACGGTTCGCCCTGGGCCTGCTCCAGCTCCGACGCGACGAGTATCGCCAGCTGCGGCTTGAGTCCGCCCAGGCGACGATTGTGCCGCTGCGGGAGCTGGACGAGACGAGCATGGAGCAGGTGGCCAACCTGTTGGATCTGATGGAGAACCTGGAAATCTGAGTAAGGTGGGCTCTCGGATGCTCGGACATTTGCCTTGCCCGGAAACCCCGAGGTCCTTTCTCCGGTTCCTGTCAGTGTCACCCGGCCCTCAGATCAGAGCATACGGAGGAGGTAACAGCGGTTAAGTATTATACTATCATGTCCAAAGTATAGATGGGTGCAATAGGGGGGGGGTGTCGGTCCAGCTCAACACTTAACCTGATGAGTAAGGCAGGAAGGATTTCACCACGCCTACGAAAGAGCAAAAGCATGTTTAGCGATGCTGCTCAATCAAGTACCAAAGTGTGTGTGTCCCATACGTCAGGTCCTGCTGACATGGCATAAATAATACTTAGCCGCTGTGTACGTCCGCACAGATAGCAGCAAAACATTAACCTTTCTCGGCACAACTGAAACGGGGGGGCAATGCCGGGCCGGGAATTCGGGAAAGTAGTGGGTGGCGGCCAAGATTTCTAGAGGCGGGAAATATTAACCGTGCGCCGATACTGTAAAGCAAGCTGTCGGGCTGCTCTTAGTCATCCGTTCCATCGCGTGCGTTACACCGACTTTTACACCGACTTTCAAATCGAATTGGCTCGGAATATCAAAATCGCGAGCAACGCTTACCACATCAAATGTTTACCACTTCATCATCCACGCCAAAATATGTTTCATAGCTACTACGTACGTAGTATAAACGCATGCAATTTAGATTTACTTTGGCTCCGAACCCAATCCGAATTAATAATAGTAGTAGTTTTCGCTTAAAACCTTGCTCTTGCATACTGTACTACTACGTACGTACGTACCTAGTAGTAGTAGTAGTACGTAGTACGTAGCACGTAGTATATATCCCGCTACTACGATCTAGTCTAGCCTACCGTAGATACGCTCGGCGATTAATCTTCTTTCCACTTATAATTTTTTTTCTTTTTTTTTGGTTTAACTTAGGTAGTACAGTAGTACGATCTCTTGATATTCCTTAACGGCAACGATGCAACGATGCATGTACTACGTACGTACTACGTAGAGCCAAAATTCGCGGGCAGCATGCTACCGGTCCCGGAGCAGCGGTCGCGCGCGAGAGGATGAGGATGGTCGAACTTCGGAGAGAGAGGAGCAGTACCGGTTACCTAGGTAGCTTCGGCGATGGTAGTGATAAAATAAAATAACAGGGCAGATCTTTCTTTCGCTTGCCTTACCTTGCCTTGCTTTGCCTTGTCTTGCCTTGCTTTGCCTTGCACTGCACTCTCACGGGAAATTCGGTTTGCAAAAAAAAAAAGAAGTCGTTTCTCTTTGTAGCGTACCGCTCCGCTCCGCTGTAATACGTAGTATCTACGTAAATCGTCTCTTCTTCTCGCTTGGTTATATGATTAGATAATCGCTCGGAAGGTTAAAGCATTGATCGAGATCGCGTCTGCATAGGTAGGTAGTACTACTAGTAGTAGTAGTAGTGCATATTTTACTAAACCGACGGAAAAAAAGAGTCTCTCGGCGGTAAAGGTGAAATAAGCTGGCTGGCTGGCTGGCTGGCTGGCTGGTTGGCCGTACGAGTTGCTTGCAGATACCGTAGTAGTAGGTAAATAGATTGAGTATACGAAGAAGAAGAAGTGATATCAGCAAAGCGGGGGGGGGGGGGGGGTGGGTTTTCCGCTCTTGGTTTCCATGGCTTTTTGCTATGAGACGGTAGCATCTTTTGATGCGTTTTCGATGTCGGTTTTGTTATTGGAGATGTCGTTATTGGAGATGTCGGTGCTGAGGCTTGCTTTGCTTTAGCTAGTGAGTTGAGGCTTTGTAATGCACAGCTTGGTTGCAACTTGCGCGCCTTCTTTTAGGGGAGGGAGGAGATTGTGTTTAAAGCTATTTAAAGCTATTACTTACTGTAAGAGCGAAAGAAGAAAGAAAGAAGAAAGAAAACAGATTGCGATTAGGAGGCAGGATATCGATCCACGGGTAGGAGTGATGATGGTGGTGATGTGAAAGCAGAGCGCTTACGGCGTGGTGTAAGGAAATTGAATGTGTGAAAGCTGTATGTGCAAATTGGCAATTGCGGCGGTGCTACGTAGTATCAAGAGCAGCTTGCTTCACTTTCCCTTGACAGATCTCAGTAGCGAAGGCAGGAGTTGACCCAGTTTTGAAAGTCGGTGTGTTTTGAAAGTCGGTATAATGCACGCAGTGGAATGGGTGATGGAGAGCAGCCGACCGCTTGCCTTATTAGCGCACGGCTATTACATACAGAGTACTGGACTGTATTGTACAGTACTGTCATCCGGACCACGATACCTAGTGGAGTAAGGTACATACCGGTACGCTGGCATCGATCACGGAGTATACCTACTACGTATAGTAAGAGCCCCGCCTGGCCTGAGACCTCACGCCCACAGTCGCGATGATCGATCGACCGGCAGACTTACGGTCCCGACAAGATGAAACTGGTTCGATTCTGTCAGTCTTCCACACCGTGCGCGTGCAGTAGCAGAAGTCTAAAATGAGGAACTTGCTAGTAGTAAAGTAGAAGGTACGTAGTAGCTACTACTAGTTGCAATCCTATCTTATCCTATCCTATCCTGTCCTATCCTATGCTATCCTATCCTATCCAATCCGATGCAATCTAATCTAATCCGCTGGACGGGTTTCGCGGCTGACGGGCATTGGCGACTCACTAGCTGGTTGCTCAATCCAACAAACGGTGTTGAAGTTGATCTCGTGATCTTCGGGGTTTGCTTTTTCTTCTTTTTCCTTTTCTTGTGATCGTACGAGCGAGGTGTTGTCTTGAGTTATCTGATTGTTGTATAGGACGGATGAGCATCTGCGTAGTACGTAGTACGTTGTACCTAGCGATACGAGCTACCTACCTAGTTCGTCTACCCCGCTGACTACCAGGTACGGATAAAGCGCTAAGTAATAGATAGCATTATACTTTGCGGATAAACTTCAACACAGCTCCTTATGTCAAATCTAAAGTACAACTAGATTAAGCACAGCAGATAAGCCAGCTGTGAGGTGCTTTCACTCCGATCCAATCCAAGCCAATCCAATCCAGCCTTGTCGTGGCGTATGCTGCGGCTGAGTCATGGTCTTAGTGCTTAATAAGACGATTGCCTATCAAGTGGATTATGGCGAAATTGGTGATTTGCAAGTGGAGAATTATGCAAGCAATTGCCGTCTTCGATTGATTAATTCTTTTATGAATCCATGAGTAATTGTTTTATTAATCAAAATTGTAGTTGTCGTAGAACATGTCCAGCTATCAGGTAACGATACGAGCCGTTTACGTAGTAGCCCGACTAGCCCGACTAGCCCGACTAGCTCGACTAGCTCGACTAGCCCGACTACCCCGCCTGCGACGGATAAAGCGCTAATATTACGCTTTACGGATAAAGCTCAAGCTACTAGGACATTAAATCGTAGTGTGAATTAAGCAAAAAAGAATACCTACCTAGGCCCAGGGCGAAGTAGTACTAGTCGAAGTACTAGTAGTTTACGTTTAATCCTACAGTACTGTATCTTATCCTTCCCAATCCCATCCAATCCCATCCCATCCAATCCAGTACTGTCATCACTCTGCATGCCGAGTCCGTAGCAGAAAACCATATCCCCTGACTGTATTTGCCCCTCCCCCTTCCGCCCACACTTCCCTGTCCTTTCCACCAGAAGCCCAACCGCGCCCCAGAAGGCAGGAAGGGATGCCCCAACTCGACGAGGCGACAGAGGAGGAGCCTTTGGGCGTCCTGCGAACTCCGGCCCCCCTAGCGGCGGGAAACTCCCACATGGAGGGTCGCCGGTGGGTAAACGGTCCAGTACAGTACTGTACAGGACGCTGGGAGTTCCTGCACCCCGCACCAGCAGGGATGTTCGTCATCGGGAAAGGGGTCCAAAGGCTATCTCTCCCCACTCTCCTTAGTCAGGCCCACGCGCACAGTTCGTAGGTGGAGGCGAATGGCATCGTGGGCAGTGTTAAGCTGATTAGCAACCGCTTGTCATTGGCGGGTCCATTCCTCGGCCACTCTGATTTATGCTGTTGTGTGGATCCGGCAAGGACTAGTACTATAATACTTCTATAGCACTACTACTATAGTAGTACTACGACTCACTACGACTTACTACGACTACGACTACGACTACGTACAACGAACAACCTTCTACTACTCGTCCCGAACTATATTCTACCGCGTAGAAGTACTGTAGAACAGAAGAGTGGGGAACGTCCCGGGATGGATGTGGGGTAGGATGAGACGGAATGACAGGTACAGTACCTGGCCCGAAGTACGTAGTAAGTCAATCGTACGGCCTTAGCGAGTCAAGCTCTCGACGGCAGCCCATACTTAAAGCTAGCTCTCCGTTTCGAATCTCGTTTCGATGTCGACATCTCTGTCTCTGTGTCTCTTTCCATATTCCTCATTCTCCATACCAGAATAACGAGTCGGCAGGCACTACGAAAAGAACCACAGCAAAAACAACCACCACAACCACCACAACCACAGCAAAGACGAAAACGACAACAACAAGAACACAAAAACGGCCACAATGACGATCAACTCCTCCTCAACGGCTTCCGAGCACATTCCCCCGCCTGACGTGCCACTATCAAAACCGGCCGCTACCGAAGATAGCTCCCCGCCTCCCAAGGTCCCGGCCGCCCAGGCATACCTCTATGGCCTGCAGCCTTCCTGGCCCGTAGCCAAAGACCTCGCCGGGTCGGACTTGCCATGCCGAGTCGAAGGCGAGCTCTCCGATCTCGTCGTCTACGGCTCCGTTCCCAAAGAGATTGACGGGACCTTCTACAGAGTCATGTGCGATCCCTTCGTGCCACCCGTCGAGGGCAATGTGCCCCTCGATGGGGACGGTACCATCTCCGCGTTCAGGTTTCACAACGGCACGGTCGATATGAAGCTGCGGTACATCGAGACGGAGCGATACAAGCTCGAGCGGAACGCCAAAAAGGCTCTCTTTGGCCTCTACCGGAACCCCTTCACCCACCATCCATGTGTGCGTGCCGCGGTGGACTCGACGGCCAACACCAACCTTGTTTTTGTAAGTGATAGCCGACAGCCTGCCTCACCTCATCCACCTCCGCCCGAGAAAGCCGTGTGCTGATTGAAGATGGCTCTCTCTCGCTAGTGGGCCAATAAATTGCTAGGGCTGAAGGAGGGCGGTCTCCCGTACGCGTGCGACCCGCACACGCTTGATACGCTCTCCTACGATCCTTTCGGAGACCAGGTCAAGAGCAAGACGTTCACGGCCCATCCCAAAATCGACCCCTTCAACGAGGAGCTCGTCGTCTTCGGCTACGAAGCGAAGGGGCTCGCGACGACCGACATCGTCAGCTACACGCTCGACAAGAACGGGGTCAAGACCGAAGAGCTCTGGCTCCACTCGCCGTGGGTCGCGGCCATCCACGACTGCGTCATCACGGAGAACTGGCTGGTGCTGGTGCTCTGGCCCTTCGAGACCAACATGGAGCGCCTGAAGGCCAAGAAGCAGCACTGGGCGTGGAACTACAACCTCCCGGTCACCTTCATCGTGATCCCGCGGCGCAAGAGCACGCCGCTCCCACCGGGGTGGCAGCCGGGCGAGACGCGCTATTACCAGTGGAAGAACTGCATGGCGATCCACACGGGCTGCGCGTGGGAGGACGCGGCCACGGGCAAGATCTACCTCGAGACGTCGCGGGTGCACGACAACGCGTTCCCCTTCTTCCCGCCGGACGACGGGCGCATGCCGTCGCCGGACTCCAAGGCCGACTACGTGCGCTGGGAGCTGGACCCGAGCGCGGCCACGGGCAGCTCGATCCCGGACCCGCTCGTCATCCTCGACTTCCCGTCCGAGTTCCCGCGCATGGACGAGCGCTTCATGACGAAGAAGAGCAACATCTTCTTCATCGACGCCTTCCTGCCGGACCGCTCCGACAGCGGCAAGAACATCTACCAGGGCCTCAACTCCCTGGCCATGCACGACCACCGCACCGGCAGCACGCGCTTCTTCTACGCCGGCGACAGCTCCAACGTGCAGGAGCCCGTCTTCGTGCCGCGCTCCGAGACGGCCGAGGAGGGCGACGGCTGGGTCATCGCCATGGTGCAGCGGCCGCTCGAGAGGTGCTGCGACCTGGTCGTCATCGACACGCGCGAGTTTGAGAAGCCCGTGGCCATCGTGCGCTGCCCGGTGCCGCTCAAGGTCCAGATCCACGGGAACTGGGTCGACGGCAAGGACCTGGCCAAGGTCGAGGGCGCCGAGAACTTTGTGCGCCAGTTTGAGGCGGTGAAGATTAGCGGGCGAGGATCGCTGGAGCCGCTATGAGGGCACGGAGAGGACGGATAGGTATACGCATCGATTGGGTAGATCACATGACGTAGCTGTGTGCGGCGTTTATAGTTATAGATGAAATTGCTCTTTTATTTTTGACATATATCGTGCATATATCGTGATCCATCCGTCCGTCCAGCCAGCAGCTCAGTAGCAGCAATGCGAGCAGCCAGGTCACGCGTTCCCCGTTGGCACCTACGTACCGGTACGTCGGCTCGCTCAGGTGGGGCCTCCTTGCACCCTGATTATACCGGTACTAAGACATGTCAATACCCATCTCAAGTTCTCCAATCTCCACTCTCGTCTCGTATACCAAGTCTCAAACACCAACCACCCTTTCCTCCCTCCCCATCGATCACCACTACCACCAGGTAGGTAAGTAGGTAAGTAGGTAAGTAAGTAGGTACCGACATGGCCTCCCGTAGCGGTAATTAATAGCGCTGGCGCACTAAATGTCACGAAGGCGATTCCACTGATTTGTTTGATTTGATTGGATGGATGAAGCTTAGGTAGAGACCGGGCGGTACGGTATGGTATGGTATGGTATGGGTTGTGGGGGAAGGGATGGTGTGGTGTGGTGTGGTGTGGTATGGTATATGCGTACCGTGGGAAGCTCTTCGAGATGGGGGGGGTGGTACTGGTACTGGTGGGTATATGGGTGGGTGGGTATATGGGTGGATGGGTTGGTGGGTAGGTAGGTAGGTGGGAGGCGGGGTTAAAGGGCGCTGATACTACGTAGGTAAACTGTCTGTCTGTCTGTCTGTCTGTCTGTCTGTAGCTTGGGTGGAGACGGAGGCATGGCTGGGTACGGAGGTGGGTATGGTATAGTAGTTCTGCATATTAGGTAGGTACTTAATTGGTTACTGGAGCAGAGGGACGGGAGTTATTTCATCGATTATTTGATCGATCGTTTTTTCATTTTTTCATTTTTTCATTTTTTCATTTTTTCATTTTTTCATTTTTTCATTTTTTCATTTTTTCATTTTTTCATTTTTTCATTTTTTCATTTTTTCATTTTTTCATTTTTTCATTTTTTCATTTTTTCATTTTTTCATTTTTTCATTTTTTCTGCGCCTTCAGAGAAAGAAACAGAGACAAAGACGAAGACAAGACAAGACAAGACAAGACAAGAAAGACCAAGACAGAGACCAAGACAAAAACAAAGCTTTTCCATCTGCTGCTGACTAATCAATCAATCGGCCTCACCAACCAACCAACCCACAAAACTCGGCCGCGTCTTTTCGTTGGACCTCGGTAGTAGCAGCTTAGCTTACCTTAGCTTACCTCAGCTTGGTACCTTACCTTACCTCACCTCACCAAATTACCTAATCCCCTCCTCCGACCTGACTCGCGTGATAAGGCGTCATTCCCATTCCATGCAGCCCCGAAGCAGCGACTCGCTTCTTACTACTACTTATCGGTGCAGTAGGTAGGTACAGTATAGTATCGGGAAAAAGGATGCTCCACCACCCACCATGCATGCATGCGTGCGTGCATTCGTTCACGAACGGTATTATTTCTCATTTGTCTACGGAAGAGGAATTTAGGAATCTAGGTAGGTAGTAGGTGGGTGGGTAGGTATCGATCTATCTATCTGCACTTCGTACGCACGCACGCACGCACGGTATTGTCTGTCTACTTCTTCAATTGAAGGTTGACAGAGAGAGAGAGAGAGAGAGAGAGAGAGAGAGAGAGAACGAATCGGCAATCAGCTCTCGACGGTGGTGGAATACTATTCTACTCTACGGACCTATTTACTATTTGTTTGTTCGCCTTACGGATAGTAGATGAACGGACAGACGCACCTGGCGCATCGCATCGCACGCATCGCATCGCCACTCAACCCATCCACCTATCCATCTATCCCGAAGCCAACAAACCAAACACGCATATAATTCTCTCGAGGGAAATCGATCAACAAAGACACCTACTCCATGCCCATGGCACATTCAACCTCCTCCCCTGCCACCTCCCTCCTCATCTCCATCCCCTCAACAGCACACACCCACCTCATCATAGGCAGCAACCCCCTCGCCGCCTCCCGGTGCGCGCAATCCCTCGCCGCGGGCGCGTGTCCCCTGCTGATCGCCCCCGGGTCCAGCGAGCTGCACTACGCGCTGCAGAAGCGGGTGGATAGCGGCGAGGTGAAGTGGCTGCGGAAGGACTTTGAGGATGGGGATGTCTTGCGCTTGGGCAGGGAGGAGGTGGGCGGCGTGGTGGATGCCGTGTTTGTTACGCTCGGGGCGAGGGACGGGATGAGTACGTTTTGGATTTTTGGTCGTGTTCTCTACCGATTTCCTTTCTTCCGGCACTGGGATAGGGCTGACGAGATTGGTACTTCCTAGGTGCGCACATCTCCCAACTCTGCAGAAGGCACCGCGTCCCCGTCAACGTTGCCGATGCCCCCCAGCTCTGTACCTTCTCCCTCCTCAGCACGTACACCTCGGGCCCCCTCCAGATCGGCGTCACGACCAACGGCCGCGGGTGCAAGCTCTCTTCACGAATTCGTCGCGAGATTGCGTCTTCCCTGCCTCCGAATCTCGGTCCAGCTTGCGCCCGCCTGGGCACGATCCGGAAACGCATACAAGAGGAAGACTTCCTTTCCCACTCGCTGCCGTCGCCTGAAGAGGAAGAGAGCACAGACCAGACGGCAGCCTTCAACAAGCTGGTCACGGAGGCGGATCTGGATGCGCAGAAGAGCCGGCGCATGAGGTGGCTCTCTCAGATCTGCGAGTACTGGTCGCTGAGCCGGCTGGCGAACATCTCGGACGAGGATGTCGATTTGGTGTTGCAGGCTTATGCAGCCGATCCTTCCACTTCGGCGCCTCTCGAGCCGACGCATCTGGACCGTGTGCAGAAGAAGGGGAGGATCATACTCGCTGGCAGTGGACCGGGACATCCTGACCTCCTCACGCGCGCGACGCATAAAGCCATCCTGTCCGCGGACGTAATACTCGCTGATAAACTCGTCCCGTCTGGCGTGCTGGATCTCATCCCACGGCGAACACCCGTACACATCGCGCGCAAGTTCCCAGGCAATGCCGAGCGCGCGCAAGAAGAACTGCTCTCGCTCGGTCTCGCAGGCTTGCAAGCCGGAAAGATAGTGTTGCGATTGAAGCAAGGTGATCCGTACGTTTACGGCCGCGGCGGCGAGGAGTTCGAGTACTTCCGGAAGGAAGGTTATGGGGATCGCATTTCCGTGCTACCCGGGATTACGAGTGCATTGAGTGCGCCGCTGTTCTCGCACATACCGGCGACGCAGAGGGCGGTGAGTGACCAAGTGTTGATCTGCACGGGCACGGGACGGAAGGGGAAACCGAGTGTGCCGCCCGAGTTCGTGGAGACGAGGACGGTGGTCTTCCTAATGGCGTTGCACCGCATCGACGCGCTGGTTGCAGATCTGACGTCGCACGACAGCCTTGATGCGAAGCTGGTGCTCGAGGGTGGAAGCGTGGACGAGACGAGGCGGGTGTGGCCAAAGAGCACGCCGTGCGCGGTCATCGAACGGGCGAGTTGTCCTGACCAGCGCGTCATTCGGACGACGCTGGAGTTTGTAGGCGCCGCGATTGAGGAGGAGGGGTCCAGGCCGCCGGGACTGTTGGTGCTGGGAAATGCGTGTGAGGCGCTGATCAAGGGGGAGAAGGGGCGGAAGTGGAGTGTCGAGGAGGGGTTCAAGGGGTTCGACGAGTTCACCGGGACGAGCCGTGGGCTCGACGAGTTGGTGATTGACGACCAGAAAGTGGTGCAGGCGAGGCCGGAGGTCGTGAGGGGCGATAGCCTGGGAAGAGAATTGAAGGTTTGATCTGGAGGGCGAGTCGGGACAGTGGGTTCTTGTACCATGTACGGAGTAAGGGTAGAGAGAGGTAGATCCTGCGTTGGCATCTGCGTTTCTCGCGGGTTTCTTGCATAGTATAGCGAGTGTGTGCATGGAAAAGACGAATGGAATGGACTGATACCCCCCCCTCGCGGCCACTCGCTCGTCTCTTTCTTTACTCCTCGCTCCCACGCTATCACCGGTATATAGTTCGTCCACAGCTTCGTAAATTCGTACACAAGCAAGCAAGCAAGCTTCCTCTGTCTCATCCATCCACTACCATCATCCATTTGATCGATGTAGCCCTGCACCATGCATACCCGGGTCCAAACATGCAAACATCCGAATCCCTATTTATCCCCTGTCCCTTTTCTTATCTTGTCTTCTCATCTCTCCTGCAAGCCCGCGCCAACACTCATCCTCAACTGCCTCTGCCGCTGCTGACTCTGCAACTGCAACCGCTCAACCGCATACCCAAGCCGTTCCTTCTTAGCCTTCAGCGCCTTCAACCTCGCCTCCCTCGCCTTTGCCTCCTGCCGTCCTGCTCCTGCCAACCCCCTACCACCAGCACCAAATTCCCTCCCTCCAGATGCCCCTTTCCCAGCGTTTCCTCCTAGGCCCTTCCCAGCACCAGCACCACCACCGCTACCACTACCAAACCCCCGCGCGCCCTCCAGCCGCCCCTCCAAAAGCTCCGACCGAGCGACCACCGAGTCCTTCTTCCGAGCCAGCTTCGCAACGTAGCCGTCTGCGCGCGCGAGCAGCGTCGCGATGGCTGGCGCCAGCTCCGAGGCGAGCGAGGATTGGGCGGCGGTGAGGGTGCTCGAGGGGGTGAGCTCGAAGTGCTGAGGTTTGGGGTGGATTGTTAGTTAGGCGGACAGATAGACAGACAGACAGACAGACAGACAGACAGACAGACAGCTTTGGTGGTTCTGTTTTTGTTTTTTGGTTTTTGGTTTTGTTTTTATGTAGATGAGGGGGGGGGGGCATAAGGGATATAGGGGAGGGGAAGGAGAAGGCGGACGTACGCGTGTACTGGATAGGATCTTCTTGAGGCGGGGGAAGTCTGCGATGCCGGCGTCGAGGATGGCGATGGAGGAGTCGAGGAGGGAGAGGGAGCTTCGGAGGGAGGAGACGGATGCGCTGAGGGAGGTGAGGGATTGGGACTGGGATTGGGTTTGGGTCTGGGTGGACATCGTGGCGGGGTGTCGTCTCGTCGTGTGGACGGTGGGTTCTGTCGTGACGGCTCGGTGCGGCGCTGATGCTGAGTGGACGTGCGGTGCGGCGGCGATGTCAACAGACTGCGACGCGGTTTGGGGGGCTAAAAGCAGCCGTCTTCTGACTCGTGTATTACATAATTAATCTGATGTTCTGACTCCGGGGTAGGTAGCTTCTACGGTACCTGCCAAGCGTGCACAGACCAGGCCCTCCTCGTAATATCAATTACTACTAAATGGTCGAAAGACAGTTACTTACTACTTACTACTTTAGCTGCCTCCATCGCACTCCAGAGCGGGTCGTGCGGTGTAGGGTTACAATACCGGTACGGGAAGCTGCAATGTGCATGGCAGCTCTGCTTTTTGCACCACCGAAGGCTCCCATCAGGAATTCCCAGAGTGCCAAAGAGACGCACTCGCTTGCATCCGAAAGTACTTCAGAAGACCACCTGCGTACCCAGAGTACCACCACGCCAAGTCCGGAAAATCTACCCCCTCCGCAAAGCTCCGGGGTAGAGTTTAAGCTTGCGGCCAGCCTACAGCCTCGAACCGTACCCGTACCCGTACCGGTAGGTAATAGTCAGTGCACTGACTTTGTGACCTGCGGGCTCTCGGTCACAGTCAGGACAAGCAAGTGTCCCAGGTCAAGCAAGTGTCCCATTTCAATTATTTCAACTTATATTGAAATAACTTAGCAACAAATATTGTTATAATATTCAAAACTAGATGCATAGATCGGCGTAATCGAGATCTTTAAAAGTCTAACCAAGTATAGAATCTTTTTACTAACAATTTAATAATTAATAGAATAAATAATGTTTGATTATCGATTGAATTTGATTGAAAATCAAATATTTCGTATTAAAAATTTTATATTTTCGAATATTAATCGTCTTTTGAATTGAGTTTCAATATAAAAATTTGATATTTAAAAAACTCTTAGTCAAGCGGACTCGTACTATTTGTTTTTCTTATTATAACTTTTATAATTTTTATTTTATTTAAGTTACAAATATAATCGAAAAGTTGATGTTCTTGAATTTTCGCTAAATTGTCCGAGCTTTTTTCGCTGTTACAATTGTGATTTTGCGTAATAAATATTATTTTACTTATTTTAATAATAAAAAATATATAATATGTTTAGTAAGTAAAGTATAATTCACTTATCTCGATTCGTATATCTAATTTTTATTATTGTATCTTTTTTTGTTATTGACTTATTCTTAATACAAATCGCAATTTTCGATTCTTTTCTATAAAGAATCAAAAACATTTTTTTTTTACGATTTGCAAGTTGAATTACTTGATAATAAAAAGAGCTATATTGATAAAAATTAAATGCATTAATCGGCGGAATCGAGCTCTTTAAAAGTATCAAATTTTTAATATCATAGCTTTATTCGTTATTAAGTTATTTCTAATACAAGTTGAAATAATTGAAATGGGACACTTGCTTGACCTGGGACACTTGCTTGTCCTGACTGTGACCGAGAGCCCGCAGGTCACAAAGTCAGTGCACTGACTATTATTCCATATCTTTCTCGTAAGTACGGTACGGTACTGTATGATTCTAACAGTGTTGGTACCGGTACCGGTATCTCGTACAAGTACCGGTAGACGTGCGAAAGCGAGGCGGCGTTACGTAATGCTCTCTCTCTCTACACGAAGTCCGCAAACTTACCCCGTCGAGAATAGGGCCGCAAGTTTTGGCTTGTGGCCGGGCTGGAGCGTCTCCGTACCAATTACTGTTCGTAGTACGTAGGTACCGGTAGGTAGTGGTATTTTGATAGTTAATAGTGGGACTTGACGTCGCAACTTTAGGGGTCCTTTGCTTAACGTGAGCGAAAATAATTACGTGGTACGTAAGTATATGCCGTGAAAACATTAACTGTATAACCTACCGGTAGTATATATATATATATATATATATATATATATATATGTTATATTGTTAGATCTCAATCAAGCTGAAAAAAAATCGGTTGCATCGCGTGTCCATTCGGCCCGCCTGGATTATAGTTTGGTTCTTTCCTTCCTCGTCTTTCTTCCACACTACGTAGCGTACCGATTGGTAGCTGGCTACAATACTCTCCCCCCCCATGAATAAATGTCGGACCCAGTTTCGGCCCATAAATCATAGAGCGGTGGTTTCTCAATGGCTCAAAGCCCTGTCAACTCCACTGTATAGACCAAATACTGGCTCAAAGATGCTTTTCAAAGCTGAATCCTTATACTACGTAAGTTGATTGGTTTCAGCCCTGGTAAGATCTCTCACGAAATTGTACTTTCGACATTTATTTATAGGAGGGGAGAATACCACCTTTCTTTAGCCGTAACACATTCTTTAATTTTTTGTTTAAGCTCTTTTCATCTCGTAAGCATCATTCTTGCTACAAGTGACGATGGTATTGTATTAATTCGCTCACAATCTTCGTCGTTATCGCTGATTGGGAGGTGAGCTAACAGATGTTGCTTGGTTCGAGCGCGATTTTCATCTGCGGAGACTTGAAGGTCGATCGGACACGAGGCCTCCGCGAACTTGGCACGCTCTCGTTTGCAACTGCGGCTCGAAGAGAGAGTAGAATAATACCGTATTACTAGCTTTTATCTTTTGTGCTACAGGCTGGCTTTCGCGGTCTCGAATAAAGATCCCTCGCTCGGATAAAATATAAATAAGAATCCTTCGACTTTATTGCTGGTACGCCTTTTTCAATCATTTCGTTCGCCCCTTTCGGCTTTCCGATTAAGAAGACGTTTAGCGTTACGATCGTTTCGAGTTTTAGTCGTTGCTGATATGAGTTATCGCTAGCTGTTTTGAGACCAGCGTATTGCTTTTTCACTTCCTTAGCCATGACCTTTAGAAGTGCTATGAAAGCTAGTATATTTCCATTTGTTCGCAAACTCGACTATTTAATTAATTTCTCTTAAGGTGTATCCCGCTGAGATTTCTCTTTAAAGTATCGTCCGTCTTTGCTATATGAATACGGCTCGCAGTAATAGGCGTTTCGAAAGGGGTTTCGATGAGCGGGTCGAATGCTAGCTGTATTCGCTTAGGCTGAGAAGCTTTCAAGAGCTCTTGGTATTCGGTAAGATCGGGAGCTGAAGGAGCACGCGCACATTTGTTGCCCATTCTCATTCAGGTAGGTAGGTCAATCTGCAGTTGGAAATGTTGTCTTGGACGGTTGTGATTTCCTCGCAATCTACGTAGTAGTACCGGTAGTATAAAAAGAAAAAGAAATCGGTGCGAGACACAATTATTGCGCGAGACATCAATGTTTCGCCCATCTAAGGGGGGCCCCTAAAGTGGCGAGTGGCGACCCAAGTCCCACTATTATTACATAATTACTACGTACCAAGTGCGATTTCTGATTGAAGATCGATCTCCTCGTAGCCTTATCGTGCGGTATCAATTTCGAGAAACCCGCGCACTCTACTGCCCAGTACCTACAGTAGTGTCTCATCGCTCTTGGCTTAGACCTGCTAACCACCATCAGTAACTGGCGCTCACGCACTGCTCAGCAAGTGCTCAAGGATTAGGTAAGCAAGTACTACTTACAGTAAAGAGGCCTCGAACTTGGAAGGCAGCCTTGCACCACGACCGTTGCAAATGCGAGGTCCCCTGGCCCTCTGCCCCTGGAGCTTGCGGACAGCCCCGCCAGCCCGCCAGGGAAAAAGAAAGGACCCTTGACTTCCACCCCTTCCAGATTGCCATCATCGCCCCATCGCCCATCTCTTTCTCTCCTGTCTTTGTCATCCTTACTCTACTTACTACGTATATATCCGCACTCTGTACGAAGTATCTATTCCAATTTGCAATCTTTGCGCATTCTTCCAATCGCCCGGTCCTCTGTCATCCCGTACTCAATCCAGTGCAAGGCCAGGCATCAGATTCTCCCCTTCTCCCCTGCTCCCCTGCTCCCCTGTCCTGTGTTTCGTATTTTCTCCTGGGTTTTCCTGGTTTGCCTTGTTGACGGAAACTCCACGTTTCGTACGGAGTAGTCTCATTACCGCCATGCCGGGCCTAAAGTTTGTTATTGATTCTTGTCTATCACAATGGCCATTGAGGATCCGATGTGCTGGGGACGGCGATGTCGCCCCGGGCTAATGCATCTTGCCTCCTACCTTGCAGTGGAGCCGGACTTTCTTATTGCTTGTCTGGTATAGAGTGGCAGGTAGTGAGCACTCGTTCCAAGTCTACTTATAAGTTCAGACACCCATCTGTCATCCAATGTCTGAATCCGCTTACCACACACTCTTTCTAACTGCCCACCCTCACTCATTATGCGTTTCCCTCTCCTCCTGACCACAGCTGCTGTAGCTACGACAACAGTCCTCGCTGCAGGAAACGACACCTCTGATGCTGTTGATGTCACGAATGGTGCCACGGCCGAAGCCGAGAACGGTGTCCTCAATGGAGTCACGGTCGGGACATCCACCGCCGGATTTTCGGGCACCGGTTATGTCGAAGGCTTCGATGCTGACGCCGATTCCCTCACGATCACTCTTTACAGCAAGACGCAGGCCCTGTACGATCTGGTCCTCATATATGCTGCTCTCAACGGCGGAAAGCAGACCAAGATGGCGCTGAATGGTGCTGGCGGCGCCCAGATCATTCTTGCGCCTACGACGGCAGAGAGTCCGTGGGCGAATGCTTCGGCGGGCCAGGTGCTGTTAAATGCTGGGAACAACCAAATTACGTTCATCAATGACTGGTAGGTGCACCGTCTTGCTTCAATGCCTTTTGCTGATTGTCTTTAGGGGATGGTACTCCATCGACTCCTTATCTGTAACTCCCGCTCCCCCGCCTGAGCCGCACGCGGTCACCAACAAGTTGGTCGTTCCAGACGTCCTCCCGGTCACGCAAGCTCTGTACACCAAACTCCTCTCGAAATACGGGACTGGAGAAATCTTTTCCGGCCAGGCAGAACTCAGTGGAATCGACTGGGTCGAGAAGAACGTGGGAAAAACCCCCGCCATTCTCGGTCTGGATTTCATGGACTACAGTCCGTCGCGGGTGGTGAGTCTCTACTCGCCAAGACCCGATCCCATAAATGCTAACTCCTCGTCCAGGCCTTCAACGCCAGTGGCAAATCGGTCGAAGAGGGTATCTCCTGGGATGCCCGGGGGGGGATACTTACCTACCAATGGCATTGGAACGCTCCCTCGCAGGTAATCAACAACGACACGGTCCCGTGGTACAAGGGCTTCTACACCTACGGCACCACATTCAACCTCAGCCAGGCCCTCGCCGACCCCAGCTCCACCGAGTACGGGCTCCTCATCTCCGACATGGACGCCATCGCCAAGGAGCTCCTCCGACTCCAGGAGGCCAACATCCCCATCCTCTGGCGGCCCCTCCACGAGGCCGACGGCACCTGGTTCTGGTGGGGCGCCCACGGGCCCGAGAGCTGCAAGACCCTCTACCGCATGATGTTCGATCGCTACACCAACGTGCACAAGCTGCGCAACCTGATCTGGGTCTGGAACTCCGTCACGCCGTCCTGGTACCCGGGCGACGACGTCGTCGACATCCTCGGCTACGACTCGTACCCGCCCATCGGCGACCACGGGCCCGTCAGCCCGCAGTACCAGCAGCTGATCGCCCTCGGCCAGAACAAGAAGATGGTCACGCTGCCCGAGGTCGGCAACATCCCCGACCCGGATATCCTCAAGGCGTACCGCGTCAACTGGAGCTACTTCGTCGTCTGGAACGGCGAGTTCATCGAGACGGAGACGTACAACCCGCTGGAGCTCAAGAAGAGGGTGTATGAGGATCCGACGGTGCTGAAGCTGGCGGACCTGGGAGATTGGAAGTCGGGGCAATGATGATTTTTGATGTCTGATGAGTGACGAGGGGATTTTGGGACAGGTTTCCCTCCTGCTCTTTTTCTTCTTTTCTTCTCTTCTCTCTCCGTGTATATACCTTGATCTGGTCTGGGTCCGTTTGCGTTGATTTTTTGTTATTTCATGGATTGAAAACAGACCTGGAAGTGTTACCTCGCAGACACAGAACCTCATATACGAAGCAATGAACTCAAGCTCAAACATACACATCCCACCGAAAACAAAAATCCAACAAGTCTCTCCTTCTCTCCACGTCCTAATCCCCATTTTGCCCACTACCCATTCCCTTGAAGCACGATACAGAAAGTAAAAGTGCCTACGCGTGAGGTTCCACTCCTTCACGGCCTCATTGGTTTTCCTACTCAACAATCGCGAACTCCGCCGACGTTAGCTAGCAGGCAAGGCCGCCCCGACCGTATCTAGTGATCCTGCTCCCCCCCCGGCCGAGCCGAGCCACACGCAAGCGAGCTCAAGGCCCCCCCCCCCCCCCCCCGAAGATTTTTTTTTTTTTTTAAAAAAAAAAAAAATAAATTTAACGATTACGATTAGACGTTTTCAGCTGCCCGTACCTCGGTACTTCGGTATCACCTCCCCCCCCCCCCTTCAGTTACGCGATAAGTTTAGTGTTGTTTGGGGGAAAGCTAGAATTTAAAATATGGGAAATGGGAAGAGAAAAGACAAGAAGAGAAACAAGAAAGGGATGATGTTTTTTTATCTCCTTTTTTTTTTTTTTTGGAGAAAAGAAAAGAAAAGAAAAGAAAAGAAAAGAAAAGAAAAGAAAAGAAAAGAAAAGAAAAAGACTCGAATAGATGGGTGTCAGGAACGAACGTCTCGGAAACAACAGATGCAGGTTTCGCCTAAAGAAGAAGAAAACTAAAGGAGAAGAAAAATCATCCGCCGGTTGTGCTCATGCCCAGCTGATTTTTTCATCCGCACTTATCGAAGATCTAAAGCTGGCGATTCCTGAGTCCTCGTTGAAGTTTTCGGATTGTTCGGGGGGCGGAGAGGTGGAATTGTTCTTTGGATAAAATCCAAGCGTGTGATTTCCACCCCGTAGACTCGCGTGCTCGGGGCAATGAGATACCCCGCAGCACACGTGATTTTGGCTCATGTATGATGCAGAAATCATATACATATCTAGATACATACGAGTTTAACATTGCGGAATCGCTGTCCTAGAATCGAGCACCGTCAGTAGATGTACCGATCCAGTCTCTGCCATTGAGCGGCGTACGTGATACCCACGCTAGTCGAATCCCACGATGAAAGTATTTCGCGTCACGGTTTTGACGAGTATCATCGCAGCTGGGATCAATGCTGCGGAGCACCAACAATACCTCGGACCGGGAGCTGGAAGCTGGCCAGGTGCAGCAGGCATCAGCTCTGAATCGCGGCCGAATGTTGTTTTTATCTTGACGGATGATCAAGATGTTCATCTGTCGTCGCTCGATTACATGCCTTTTGTCAGGAAGCATCTGCTCGAGCAAGGGACATATTTCAGCAAGCATTACTGCACGACGGCTTTGTGGTACGTATCTCGGGAGTCTGCTTTCTTCTTCTTCTTCTTCTTCTATGTCTTTTTCTCCAGCATCTCTTGCTCAGCTTCCTCAAATGATTCCTAATCAAGCAGTCACTGAATCCCGATCTCGTGGTATATAGCTGTCCCTCGAGGGTAACTCTCTGGACGGGGAAAGCCGCGCACAACACCAACATTACAGATGTCGATCCTCCTTACGGTATGTCTAACTCCTAACTGCATGAGCGAAAAGCCTCTGACTAAACCGGCTAGGTGGGTACCCGAAGTTTGTCACTCAGGGCTTCAACAAGAACTACTTGCCAGTATGGCTCCAGAAAGCTGGGTACAATACGTACTATACGGGAAAGCTATTCAACGTCCACACCGTGGACAATTACGATTCCCCTTATGCTGCTGGCTTCACGGAGTCCGTACGTTATTGATCAGCCAGATTATTCTTGACCCGGCTAATCGAGGGTAGGACTTTCTCCTGGACCCATACACCTACAACTATCTGAATAGTACATTTCAGCACACGGGAGAGACTCCCAGGAGCTACGAAGGCCAGTATAGTACCGATGTTCTCGCTCAGAAAGCGTACAGTCTCCTTGACCACGCGGTGCAGGCCGAGGAGCCATTCTTCCTCACGCTGGCTCCGATTGCTCCCCACGCCAATATAGAGATGAATGGCAGCGCGCTGGATGATGGTCACACTCTCAAATTTGGATGTCCAGTTTCAGCAGAGAGACATAAACATCTGTTTAAAGATGTGAAAGTGCCCAGGACCGAAAGCTTCAACCCAGACAACGTTTGTAGACCCCTTTTGTCTGGCGAGCTGGAAGGGATCTATCTGACCGTACCGTAGCCATCTGGAGCGAATTGGCTTCTGAGGCTTAAGCAGCAGAACAAATCCAATGTGGACTACAACGACCACTTTTACCGACAGCGGCTACGAGCACTTCAAGCAGTGGATGAGCTAGTGGATGGCCTCTTCGAGCGACTTGAAGCGCACGGCATCATGGACAACACGTACATAATCTACAGCAGCGACAACGGCTTCCACATCGGCCAGCACCGCCTCCAACCCGGGAAATCCTGCGGCTACGAAGAGGACATCAACGTTCCTCTCATCATCCGCGGACCCGGAGTGGCAAAGAACCACACCACGAGCATGGTCACCACGCACACGGACCTCGCTCCGACGTTCTTCCATCTCCTGGGCATCCCACCGCGTGACGACTTCGACGGCACCGCGTTCCCCGTCACCGCAGCCGGGATCGAGATGGCGAAGGCGCGACGCCGCGAGCACGTCAATGTCGAGTACTGGGGCTTTGCCAGCGGAGAGGGCAAGTACGACAACGAGATCCTGCACGAGAACAACACGTACAAGGCCATCCGGATTCTCGGGCCGACGTACAACCTCTTCTACTCCATCTGGTGCACCAACGAGCACGAGCTCTACGACATGGACGCAAGTCACCCTCTCCCCTCCCTATTCCCCATCCTATTCCCCAAGTCGGACTTCCTTCCACTAACCCGGAACTCTCTTCCAGAACGATCCCCATCAAATGCGCAATCTGCTCTCGCCAAGCCGTCGCGCTCACGACACTCTCGTAGCCGGCCTCCCAATCTCCAAGGTCGTCGCCCGTCTGGACTCCCTCCTCTTCGTCCTGAAGTCCTGCCGGGGAATCACGTGCCAGCAGCCGTGGCAGACACTGCATCCCCACGGCGACGTCCTCACGCTCGAAGATGCCCTGTCCAGCCGCTTCGACCGCTTCTACGAGGTCGAGCAGCAGCGGGTCGAGTACAACTTCTGCTCGAACGGGTATCTGATCGAGGCCGAGGGGCCGATGTGGGAGACCCAGGGGAGCATGTTTCGTCATGGTTTGGGGTGGTATGAGTGGGTCTAAAGTTCGTGAATGGGAATGAGAATAGAGGAATTCTGCAATCTCACCCAATATATATATATCATTGTAGAGATGAGAAAAACCAAATGAGTACAAAAGAGGTGCGCAAGGCATTTATTCTTACATTTTATCCTTGGAGGCTATAATTTGACGGGCTAACTAGCAATGAATCGATCCTCTTGCGACTCGACACCTCATCGGCTCCGTAGGTAGGCGCGGCTGATCTTTATACAGCAAGCGACTCTTGAAAATAATCATGCAAGGCAGTCCAAGAATACTTCCTTCCCTAAGAACTACCACCACCGTCTACTCATTCCTGCTTCTGCGGTTTCTTGATCTCTGCAAGTCTGCTGCTTAACACTGTATCTCTCAAGGTTTGGAATATTATTCTTTTGCAGTGGATTCAAGCGAAGGCGTGTTGGATCTCCAAGTAGGAATCCTACCTCATCGATGAGAAGACGACTCCCGACGAGGTCCCGTTCGTTACACAAGACTCTCACAGGGAGGGAATTCTAACCGTTGAGGAAGCAGGTAGATTCCTTGCTCTGCTTGGGTTAATATAGATATAAATGTATATATATAAAATATTAGATTGAACATCGCATCCGTCAAAACAAGTACATGTATCTATCTGTCTATCTATCTTTCTATCTATTCAGCCCGGTACCCAAGCTCCTGCTCGCCGCCAGCACCAGCACCAGCACCAGCACCGCCGCCACCGCCACCACTCACGAACCTCTCATCGACCCACCGCGCGAACCTCACGCACGGCTCATCGACCAGCACCGTGCACCAGTTCGCCAGCGCCAGCGCCAAGGGCAGCATCACAGCCCACGCCAGCAGGTACGCCAGCACATTCCACACCGGGCCCTGGATCTCCACCACGTCGACCTCGGGATGGTCCGGCGCGGCGCGGTGCGTCCCGAGGAGGGCCAGGATCTGCCGGCGGATGGGGGGGCCCAGGATGGTGCCGACCATGCGGTGGGTGAGGTAGAGCATGAAGCTGACGCGGCCCAGGTAGCGGCAGGCCGGGCGCTCGAAGAGACGGCGCAGGGCCGCGAAGTGGGCCACGCCCGCGGTGAGCAGCACGCCGGACCAGCACCAGAAGTAGCGCTGCCCGCCCTCGATGTCCTGCCAGTTGGCCGGGATGAAGGCGTCCGTCCAGGCGTAGCCCGGGCGCTCGTACCAGTCGCGCTTGCCGGGGATGCCGCCGAGCCAGCCGCCGGCGAGGAGGACGAGCAGCCAGCAGAGGCGCGAGCGGCGCGTCGTGCGGCCGGAGAGCTGGTCGAAGCCGCCGCGCTGCTTGACGTAGTCCGCGAAGAGGACCCCCGTGGTGAAGAGCCAGTAGTTCCACCGGGCCGAGAGGCAGGCGTAGATGGGGACGACGGCGAGGACCAGCGTTCGTTTGCCGTAGCTGCGGATCCGGCTCACCATCAGCAGGACCACGAACACGGCGAGCGAGCCGGCCCACTCGACCGGCATCGTCCACATGGTGGTGTTGTAGCTGTGCAGGACCTCCCAGTTGGTGCGTTCCAAGTGGAAGGGGTTGGCGAAGCGCTCCGACTCCCAGAGGTAATCGACAAACTGGGCGAGGAACGAGTCTCGGCGGGTCACCGTGAGTTCGAGCACTCCAGAGTAGAACTGGATCAGGGACAGGATGCCGATCCAGAAGCACGGTACGAAGAGCCTCATCCATCTCCGGAACGCCGTCGAGCCCAAACTGAGCGCGAATTTCTCGTACCGTCCCTCGCGGATGGAGGAAAGGCTGGACCAGGAGAGCACGAAGCCCGACAGGACAAAGAAGATGCCGACTTGCGTGTGTCCCGAGCACCAGATGATCCTCAGATACGGCAGCCTCCAAATCTCCCACGCATGGGTCCCGGGCGCTCCGTAGGGCGCCTCGGTGCCGAAGGTGAACATGTCGAGGTGGTAGTGGTACACCATGACCAAGAATGCGGCGACGCCTCGCAAGCCGTCCAGCCACGACGTCTCCTTGAGCTCATCGGCCCTGGAGGCCGTGAATCCAAAGACGGCAACGACAAGACCTCGCTTCGGTTTCGGCTGGCTCTCACCGGGCTGCAGTGATTTCTTGATGAGCCGCACCAGGTCGCGAACGGGGAGCAGAATCCATCTTCTAGCTGTCGAATTGTGACTTCCGAGTCCTCTTCCAGATCTTAACTTCGACGTCGTGCTCCACGAGCTTGAATCTTGCGGACCACTCTCCTCGTCCGAGATGGGAATCAGGCGCTGCGATTCCACGTCATCCGCGTTACTTGTGGCTGCTTGCAGCCTCTTCTCCTCTTCGTCGTCCATAGCTTCGAATTCGATGAAGCTGAAGGATACATGCAGCTGGAACAAGGAAAACTTACAAGTAAGTAATCGTCGGCGATCAGGCCGTGTTTTGGTTCTTAGTGGGCTGCACGTGCATCGTTTCAACTCAGGTATATCCTCACTTGCAAGGTTTCAAAACGGTCCATGCCCACTAGGTCGCGCGGTAAAGCCCAGAGCCCAATGTTTTGCTGTTACTTCGGGTCGCCGCGTAGCAAAGATGTAAGGACTCCGTGCTTCAAGAGACAACAAACTCGCTTGGTTTTTGCATCCAGCTACACTCCCAAATTAATCAAGACTCGCGATATGTAGAATGACAAGAAACAGGCAATTAAAAGCCGGGATCGCAGCCTTAGATTCAGTAATTGTTGCGCATGTATATGTAGCAGTGGTATACTACAATGACAAAGTGACGGCCTACATACGCAAAGTATACTTACATACGTACATACCTTCTGCTTACGCGATATCCGCCCATCCTCCTCTGAATTCTAACAGATCACGTTGTCCGTAGAATTCTCCTGCGACAGTGATGATCATATCGACTGTGGCTTTCGCGTTTGAGTTTGCATCTACTACTGGGACGGCTTTCTCTGGTTGGACAGGCCCGATCATGGATATTTGAGTTGTAGGCACTTCTCCTGTAGCGCATTGCTCTTTCCACCGAGCGAGCACCCGAGCCTTGGTTTCTGCAAGGCCGTCTGTGTTTTCGATGCTTTCAGTGGCGAGATATGCTTCTTGTTGGATAGGTAAAATCAGGGACTCGACGGTGAGTTTGCCTTCTTCTTGCATCGAGAGTTCTCGTGCGTGTTGGTTGTGGGTACCGGTGCCGCTTGGGTCTAGTGGGATGGCAGCCTTTACACCTTCATCATCAGCATCGTCGTCCATATCCAGGGCAATCTCGTCCTCGTTGGCAATCTCGCCTTCCTCCTCCTCATCTTCACCTCCATCTTCACCTCCATCAACAGCTCCATCCACCTCCCCAATTTCCTCCTCCCACTGTTTCTGACCCCTTAACCCAATAGCAACAAGCACAGCTTTCTTTCCCAAATCTCTCACCACCCCAATCTCCTCACTTGACAACTCGCCTCTTTCGGGTAATTTTGCAAGTAAACTCCATACCCACCGACTCATCGTTGCTTCCAACCCAAGATTTCTCTTCAATAGCGTTCCCTGCGTCATCAGCCTCAACAACCGCAACACAGAACCTTTATCGAAACAAGCAATCTGCGCCGGCCTCGGATTCAGCGTCTTCATCTTGCGAATCCACCACTGGGTCAAAGTCTTGTTCATGCGCTCAACATATGTCGGATGATCCAGTCCCAGTCTATCAATGGCTTCCCTGGGCGGAATTTGTTCGAGTTGATCGCGCAGGGTTTTGTAGCGTCTGAGAATGGAGTCGAAATACGCCAGTTGCGTGTCCTCTTCTTCCAGAACTTCAGGCTCGACCGACTGCGCGACATACGCGCCGTCCTCATAGTATCCCCTGAAATCACCCACGCCGTTCTCATAGATGTCGCGGTTGGTGCTCAGCAGGGGTGTTCTAGGTGCGACGAGCAGATTCGGGATTCCGGTAGCTTCTTGCCTGCACATTTCATCAGCTCTCTATCTACAATGGAGCAAAGTTTCAGCACATGGTTTGGAATATCAAGGTCAAAGAGGGAGTGGCACTAACCTGACAGCTCTTAAATACGCCAGCGCGTCCATATTATTGTCATAATCAAAGTCCCCATCATCAGAATACTGCAAGACGTGGTCGTCAAGGCCGGGGAGAGCGCTGCGCTGTCCGGTAGTTGGGTCAACGCGAGCTTCGATGGTAGATTTGCGATGTTTAGCACTGTTGTAAACTTCTTCTGGGGTGTCACCGCGGGATTTGCGTTTGAGAGTCGACATTGTTGCGAGTGCAAGAGAGGATAGGTTGATAGAAGGAAAGGGATTTGTGTCTATGGATGGAAATTTATTTACTGTCGAGGTCAGCCTTGCATAGTCCGTGCACAGAGTTTTATCCCGACTTATCCTCTCTCCCGAGCCTCGCCATCCACGCCGACTCTTTTACAATGTCGCCAGCACCAGAATACCAGCATTTACGACCCAAGCTTCGATTGATTGACCAAGTCCCAATGGATTCCTCGCCTTGAGCACTGAAACAACATCTCTCTGAAGTTTTATTCTTTTGCAGAAATTATTTAATTTTGACATTACATTCGCCACCATGTCCGCCGACCTCGAGGACCTATCTGGGAATACCCTCAAAGCTGCAGAATGCGACGAACCCGCTGCCCCGGGCTGCTCTCCGGTTCATATCTCCTCAAAAAACACGCTTCGAACCTCACCACTATCCCGCGAAATCCTACTCCCCACCGAGATCATTACCCAGATCCTTACCTACATTCCCCGCAGGCCAGCCAGCCAGTCGACTTTCCACGCCCTCTGCCTTGTCTCCCGCGCCTGGTACACAGCTGCCATCGGCCCTCTTTATATACGCCCCTATATAACGCCGAACAACTTCTCCCGATTCGTCAGCACCGTGTGCCCCTCGAAGAACGCACACATCCTACCCTCTCCCCTCTCGGTTTTAGTCAGGAGTCTGGATATGGGGGAGCTAGTACACAACTCCAGCAAGAGTCTCACTGCCAGGCTGCTTGGAAGACTGAAGGGGAATCTCGAGCAATTCGTTGCTCCGCAGGCTTCCTTTGCTATCAACAGTTTTGCGGCGCTGAGTAAATGTACAAGTCTTACACACCTCGATCTTTCCCTCCTTTCGGCATCAATAAGCAACAAGATGCTCTTTCAATCTCTCGCCCACCTCACCCACCTTGAAACCCTCCTCTTCCCGCGATCCTCAGCCCTCGACCAGAACATCGACACCCTTCCGTATACCTGGCCGCCCAAACTCCGTGCGCTCCATCTCGCCGGCGGCATAAGCGACGACTTCCTCCTCACACACATGTCTACGCTGCCTCTTACGCTCCAAAAAATCAGCATCCAGCACTGTTCCTCCGTGCACCCCCACGCCATCACCCACGTCCTCGAAACCCTCGGCCCTCAACTAACCCACCTCACGATCCGGCACCCTATGAGACACCTCTTCCCCAGCTCCCTCGATACTCTGCTCACCTTTTGCCCGTCTCTCCTGGCCCTCCGCATCTCAGCAGACTTTATCTCCCCGGCCCTCTTTACCCCCGCCGCTATCCCGCCGAACCATTCCCTCCGTATCCTGGATCTAGAATGCTCAACCGACCCGACTGCAGACGTCGACATCCAAGCCGACAGCGTGTACGAGGCTGCCGAGAGCGGGCTCCTGCCCGACCTGCGACGCGTGTGCGTTAGCGCGCGGCTGGCGTGGGGCGCGAGCGAGAAGACGCGGAGAGATGCCGCGGATCTGTTGGAGGTTATGGAAGAAGGGGAGAGCGAGAGACCGCTGGGCATTGCGCCCGAGGTGCTGTATTGGATGTCGGATACGATTTGAACATCCTTTTGGATGTTCTGGTTTCCTCGATAGCTGGTGTCAACAATGTGAGAAAAACAAGGCTCCCCTGATGTGCAACGTAAGCGTGTCAAAGCGCTGTGATCGGGTGAAGGATGAGGTGCGTGACCTGCTCTGCTCTGCAGGTGTGGTTTCAGCGCCTGCCTCGAATCCGACCGCAGTCTCTTTCGCCCGCTCGAGTGGCCGAGGAGCTATCCGTTTCTTCTGCGGGAAGAATCTTCAGCCTGTTGTGAAGGCGGGAGGATACTAGCCTGGCGAGTTACTCTGCTAAGCTGCAACCCGCTTCCAATTCTAAGCATAGTATCTCTGCCTTGTATTTGACAGGCGATCTGATACGGACAGTGATACGATGAAAAGAATACGCAGCTTCCATTACTAATGAGCTTGCAATGTCGTGCATAGCAAGTATAACTATATTCGGCATGCATGTGAGCGAAATCTATACATCCTCTATCCATCCATCCATTCATCCTACCGTTCCTATAATCAGCGGAAGACCCCATCGCCTAATGAATCTGAAGTCAAAATATGTAACAACTACGCGCATTGTTCCCGCCCTCCCGTATCCATCTCGTAGCAAACTCAACCCATCCCAAAGGCTCGTTTCCCGTTTCTCATGTCTACATGGATCCAATAATAAACCCAGAACACACTCTCCGTCAGGCTAAATTCGACTCAATAGCTAATAAGCTGCTTCCTGGCCGCGTTCAATGTGCCTACACTCGCGTCCCAGACGGCGTCCGGAATCATTACACTGCTGCCTTCGTCGGCGCGTCGCTCATCCTCGACTTCGGACATACGCTATTTGTAGGCGCCGGTGATCCTGCATATTCAAAAATCATGTCAGCAGTCATGATATGAAGGGAAAAAATAATGGAAATGTGGGCAGGAAGAGTTAGTGGAGCGAAGACCTACTCATCTTTGCCAGCACCTCTGGTGACCCCCAAAACAAAATGCGGATCGGCGACTCTCACATCATCTGCCGACTGTGGCGAAAGCGACGGTGTCAACTGAGGTCGAGAGTGCGACTCTTTGTATGCTCGGAAGCCTTCAGCTTGAGAATGAATTTGCGACTGGCTCTCCTTATTAGTCTGGGGTTGAGGTCGAGCATTGATATCTCTTGCTTGCAATACACCAGACACATCGTTGTCATCGGGCCGAGCGGCAGAAGCCTCAAAAGCAAGAGGGGGCTGTCTTCTCAAGTCTGGTCGTGCAGGTGGCATGCTAAACTTTATTGCAGGCAGCCCACGACATGGAGGAGCTCTATTCTCATTGTTGGTCTCTCTACCCCTACCATTGTATGGTACGGCGTTGCTGAACGGGATATTCCGAGGTGAGCGGGGCCCGAAGTCGCGTTCTCGACCTGGAGGGTGGTCTGGGAGGCGGTACGGAGAGGGAGTACGACGGTTGTGACAGAGTGGACTGCGGGAGCGGTATAGCTGCTCTTGTCGTGAGGGGGGAGGGTCTAAGAGGTCATGATTCCGAGGGCGATAATTTTGATGTCCAAATCTACCATCCGGGCTCTGAGATGACCTGGTCCTTGCCCGATCCCTCCTCATCCTTTCTTTCAACTGCCTCCCTCTTGTCATAAACTCCCCAGCCTCAAAGTGCTTCTCGCATCCCCTGTAAATGCACCGATCATTGACAAAGATCACACTTCCCGGGTTCGTCTTCAACGCGTTCAGAATCCTCCTCTTCAGCTCTGGATCGTCGTTCAGACCATGCCTCTCGCACCATCGACGAGTGCCTGCCAATGGTTCGCCCTTGAAGCAGTATATGTTATTCTTACGGTTGGGACAGTAGCGGTCGATATGGCCGAAGCCATCACACTCGAAGCATTGCTTAATAGTGTTATTGCATTCGCCGTAGTGGAAGCGGACGCAGTTTGAGCAGGGCCTCGGCATCTGTTGCGGTCAGCATCCTTCGTATCTCTGTCGAGTCCTTTTGATGCGGAAGAGACTGACAGTGCTGTTGTGTTTCCTTGCTGGCTTTGACGATAACGAGGATGAATACTTAAGTTGGGTTGACAGTTGCTTGTCACTCCTATTTTATCCCACAGTAGGCTGTTTCTACGAATATACAGGCACGTCTACTACTATAGTATCGAGTGTTGAAAAACTGTGGTTGGACTGACTTTTTTGAAGAGAAGTTTCTGACGCGTGAATAAACAAATGCAGATTATGGCATCTCTTAACCTCGCACTTTCCATTTTGAGAAGGCACGTGCCCCAACCTAATATTTCCGTTCGTAGCTCTTTCCTACTCAGACCTCCACTTCATTTCACTCTCTACGAATAAGCATCAACGCTTTCTCTTGCTTGTTTCTCATTTGGTACCTTATTTGCCTTCAAGCTATTCATTTGCAAGACTTCTCTCTCATCTCTCAATTGCCTTCAACAACATTACTCTTGTCTTCATTTACCGGCTTCACTTACTCTCTCAAGAGTTTGTCTTTGACCTCAAATATGGTACCGAGTCACGCTTCAAGCTCCAATCAATGACTTCAGGCTGCAATACAGCGCCTCTCCTTAGCCTCATCGCTGAGACGAGCCCACTGGAGACTATCTGTTCAAGGCCCGATGATCTGATTCTGAATACCCCGACCCTATTCTCTATAAATGGGAGAAGGTGAAAGGTTCATAGTTAGCGGAACGAGTCCAAGATGGAATCACAGCTACCTTCTCAACGAATCGATATGGATGCGAAGCTGGGAGTTGCCGATTGCACTCTTAGTTCTGCCAAGTCTGTGAACTCCCAAGAGGAAGAATCTCATACCGTATTTCATTCAGAGGGCCAGGCAGCACATACGGCTACTAGGACTCCGGTACTAGAATACGATAAACTCCGTGGCTTGGATCAGGAGCTTCTTGATACTCAACGTGGTTCTTTTTCTGTCATCCCAAGTACCACATATGGCACCAAGAATCCAGACATGGACTTTGATCTCCCAGGTTCCCAAGCATCTGATCCCTTGTCCTCAGACTCTACAATTTCACCCACCCAAAGAGATGATGTTCACTCAAACAGCATGCCGGATATGATGCTTCCTGATACCCAGCGTTCTATTCTTACCCCAAGTACTGCGGAGGTGGCAATTGCTTCTGAGCCTTTCTCGCAAATCTCAGGAAGAAACAGGGCTCTAATTATTGATCAAGCACTACCATATCCCCAAGCATCCTGCTCTCTGGCCAGGTTTTCTCGTTTCACACAGCCCAGAATTCGTCATTCTGTCCCACACATTCAACCTTCTAACCTCTCATCTTTCCCGGAATCCGTGCTGCCAGATACCCGAGGGGACGACGTGGACTCCAATACCATCACGAATATGATGCCCCCAGGTACCCAACGCCCTGTTCTCGCTCAAAGTATTGTATCACAAATTCTAGGATTTTTCTCGGAATCTATCCATCCCGGCACCCAAAGATTTGACGATATGTCGTTCTCCGACGCCAATCTACCAAGTACCCAGACCCACCCGATGGGCTCACCAAATACTCCAAACATTGCACAAGTCGGCATTCAGCCATCGATTGGTACATCTAGCTTCCCTTCTATCAAGTCACACTTTGGAGGTAAGCCCTCGTGGTATCGTGAACCTATTCCTTACTTTTCGAATAAAAAGCTTGCTAAATGAATTTTTAGCTTCGAAAGTGTTCGAGGAAAACTCAAAACTATCAGACACGCAAAGAAATGACTACTCTGCGACTTCTCAACAGATTTCTAAAATCAGAGCCTTGCAGGCTGTTGATGACACTGCTCCGGTAACCCAAGCTGCGGTATCTCTTATGAGTAAATTTCCATCGGACAGCCAGCTCTCAGACACTCAAGTTCTTTTCAAAATATCAAATGCCGTATCGAGTATTGACGATAGCCGCCAAATTCCATCCGACAGCCAGCTTCCAGATGCTCGAATCTCTCCATTCAAAATATCAAACCCAGTACTGGAAATTGGCGACAGCTCAACCACATATAGATTGAAATGTGATACACAGGTCGACCATTCCACGATCGTCCGTACAGTGTCATTGGCAGGCGACCAAGAGCTCCAGAAACCTCAAGAAAAGTTACCCGAAATTCTGGATCTCACTGGGGACGTCCCTACTTCAAGCTTTCAGATATCCGCGGCCACGTCATTCCCACATCCGAAGCAGGCCCAAATAGATATTACAAACCCATCTTTCGCTTTTCAGACCAATCTCAACAGCTTCAGCCAGAACAAGGCCCCTATCAATAAGTTGACTTGCAGAGAACGGAAGCGCATCATCGTATCTCATAGTCGACCTCCAGGTATTACAAAGGCCCTATGCGAATGGGTCAAGAAAACGAACTGGCTGCTTGACCCGTTCCGCGAGAATGATGACTGTTGGCTCCATCCCTCTCCTCCCCCAGCTAGAATTGGTGCAGGCGGCATGCTGCGACCAGTCGGTAAGCTTCAGAAGCGGTTCACTTGGAGGGATAGACATGGCAAAAATTCCATCGCGCTCAACTATGGCATTGCCAACAAGATTGTCAATTACAAGATGACCAAGCAGCAAGAAGATGGCTTCATCAACAAGCGGTGGCACCTGAGCCACCTCTGTGGAAACTGGGTTTGTCTCAATCCTGATCATACCACGGTAGAGCCTGGACAAGTGAATTGCAGCCGAAACAACTGCTTCATGCACCGCTCGGGGTGCCATCACAGCCCCCAGTGCATGAAGGACAAGAAACTTGCACTAGGACCCGACGGGAAGCCAATTGACCACTCGGCGGACGCTCATAGATCACCAGTTGCCTCTGAGTGGGAGGATATCAAATTTTTCTACGACGAAGACGACGAGTCAATGGTCAGATACTCGGAGGACGACGACGACGACGACGACGACGACGACGACGATAATGAGCAAGCGATCGTCACTGGCTAGGGCGAGATTGAATAAGATGATGGGCGCTCACTTGCGCTGGATCTCTTCACTCGGCCTTCTTACGACATTTACACGATTCATTTCACCGTTTTTTTCTTTTCAAAATGTTACATACACCTCCTCCTTAATGGCAACTCAAAACATGGGATACGTGGGGGATTTTCTCTTCAAATGCTTTTGAAAATTTCATCGAAGGGCCACGGGCCGGTTTTCACACTTTTATGATCGATCGTCTTCGAGGCGCATTCAACAGCAGAAAATAATACTGTTGTAATCTATCTTTCGCGCTATATGGAATCAGTGTCTGCATGCTTGCATCCTTGATATTCCCCGCGCATTAATCAAGTGTTTACAGCCGGTCGGGTGGTAAATAAACTAGTGTTATGCTTCGCTTTTCTTATTAACCTCGTCGTTTTTTTTTTTTTTGTCTTTTTTCTTTTGATCTTTTGTCGGTCCGCATCTATGTACCTATTGTTTGTATTTCGTGTCGTGTTGGTTGTATTTACTTATACAGTACCCTCTAAGTGCTAATTCATAAACAAAGTCTTATTTCGCACCAGAAACTAGTCATACATTCGACAGCTCACTTGAGATAAAGAAAAATCAGAGATTTCGGGGTAAGGTCGAAATCGGAGTCGGGATTGGGAAGGGGGATAGCGTATAGATGCATCGCTTCAAATAAGTTGCGAGCCTTTCATAATAGGTATATGACTATAAGATAAAACATTCAGTCGTTATAAAATAAAAGACTAATTCATAATACCGCTGTTAACTTTGTTATTGTGCTTCGTGATGCTCGGAGCCTGGGTTGTTGATGTATTGTTGTCGTTGAGGTCGGCATTGATGCAAAGGCGGCAGGCGAATCCAGGGGGTCCGGACACTTGGCTCGCGCTAAAGAATGCAGTTGCCGACCGGCGTCGAAATCTTATTTCGACTCCATCCTCAAACTTTCCTCGCGCTAGCTTGTTTCTCATTGTCTGCATCCAGCTTGAGCAATAGTTCGATCACCTCTGGAACTTTTTTTGCAATTGAATATGCCTCCATAACCTGGGATCTCTACTTATAGTAAATACGGAGGCGTGCTATAAATTTAGCGTTCATGAATGAATAGTTACGGAGGCAACTGCATTCTCGTTCCGGGATTTTTGTAAGAAACTCTGGGTAAAGAATCTATATCCATTCCCTTTTCAGAAAGAAGCTACCCTATACACTACATTCCAAGCTTTTCATCACTTGGTGGTAGGTCTATCTCCTCCCCGCTGTGCCTCTAGTAGTTCTCCAACTTAACGACCAGGTTCCTGATCTTACCAAGGCTGTTATAGTAGTCCCAAGCCGCCTTTGTTTCCGGATCGGCCACAGCAGCCTCCATTTCCTGTGACGGGGAAGCGGTGGTCAGATGCAAAGCCTATAGCCGAGGAAGAGATGTACACGTTTTTGCGACTCACCTCCTTGCTCTCCCAGCCAACCATCGCTATTCCCATCCTGGGCCCGTCTGGAACAGCAGTCTTGCCCCCGAAGGCCTTCTTGCCGATAAGCGCCGAGGCAGCCTCCCAGGCCTTGAGGACTTCAGGCTCCTTGCTCTCGTCATCGATCGTCGTGTAGGTCACGACCGTGAGCGGGCTAGGCGCAGTCTGGGGCGGCTCGGGAACTTCGAACAGGTCGCTCTGGGCTGGCCCGGCGACGAACGCCTCGTACTTCTTCATGGCTTCCTTGATGTAGTCCGAGTCCGAGAAGGCTTTTGAGTCCTCCAGAGTTTGGAATGCTATAACGTGGGAGTGTTGGCACACCACACCGCGAGAAATTGGTAGGGTAGGCTGCAGTGCTGTGCGTGTTCTACGTACCGATGATTTCCATGAACTTGAAGTCGGTTACGGGGGCTCCGTTTTCGCCGACGATAAGGCCTCCTGATACGCCTTGCACTAGGGGATTGGCCTTCATTGCCGCGACTGCGGTAGGCCATGAGGCGAGGAAGTTATCCTTCTCCTCCTGGCGGATGTTGGGAATGACGACGGCGATGAAAGGCATCTTGAATGATTGGTCGAATGACTGATTGGGTTATTGGCGGATGGAAACTATCTAGAAGCCGGTTCTAGTAATTGGTGATTGCGATTGTGGATTTGCTTTAGTTACTGTTGAATGAAATAAGAGTCGTAGTGATGATGATAACGAATTCCTGGAGGGATGGGTGACGCGCTATATATAATGTCAAGAGCTCGGGGACGTTTAAATCGGAGTACAGAGTTGCAGTGTTGCGACGTTGAACACGTCTTGTGAGAATCTAAAACTCACTGAGCTTGGTGCACGCATGAATGGGAAGTCGTTGTCGGGAAACTTTAAGCTCTATGAAACATCTTGTCCGGCCAACACGATGCGGGCTGTGGGATAGTCGAGGAAGATCGAGACGACAAGAACAGGACAGTGATGTAAGAAATCTGGGGATCGCATGGTAGGGCAAAGTGCTTGACTTGTGGGGTTACAAATATTCGGTTCGAATCGGTCTTGAGAAGTAATCCGGATGGATTACCCCACATCAAATGTGCCAGTCAATGCAGACGCTTCCCGAATGATCAAATCATACCTTGAATCTGCGATAGAGCAGTTTATTGTGTCCTGGTATTCCCTCAAGGCCGTTCGGAAATATATGCCTTCATCAGTAGGCCTGGTGTTTTGATGCTCCCACCGTCCCACGCTATATACTATCCTCTTTCTAACAAAAATCACATCATGGCACTTTCAATGATGCCTTTCAAAGATTTCAATCCAGCATAATCAAAACCCCACTTCCCATAATAAAGTGTAGAGCTTTTTGCATGCCGTATTTCTTGGAGTCCCAGCTACCCGAGACCAGGTCACCACACTAAGCGCTTGCGGCATGAATTAGCGCCCAGGGTCGATCCCGAAAGAACGACGACCAACACACCACCCCACACTTTTGACGTTCATGCAGGTAATCCGCAGCCAAGATGTATTGGAGCGAGCATCCCTCCCGCTCATTATTCGTCTCATGAATGAGCCTCATGTGACGCAATCTGAAAGTCTGAGCGGGGATCAACTCTCACCTCCTCGGCAAGCCGGATGATCTGAACTTCCACGCTTGGCGTACAGGATACATGTACGAGGACAGTTAACAAACAATTGTCCTAGTCTCCACTCACAATACTACGTAGGAAGCAATAATGGGCCGTATTAAGTATACTACTGCGAAAACTTGAACCTGTTGACGTGGTTCGCTGTCAAAGCTGCGCTAAGAGCGTAGTTCCGACTCGGCGTGCAGGAACCGGATCAAGAGCCAAAGAATTCCATAGCGATCGACTTCAAATTACACATATTCGGATATATAGGTGTGCTCTATAATTAGTTTGGGGAACTTTCTTGGTGGCAGTTTTTAGTTGGTAAACGCTAGCAAAGTTTCTTGGGGCGGCTAATGGCGCGCTTTTTGATGTCAATATGTTAAGCGAGGTGAGACCAGTCTACCTTACCTACCTACCTACCTACCTGCCCGTTATCTCCCCCCTCTTCCTCTCAACCAGCACCCAGATCTACCCTCCCAAACTCAAGACATCAAGCAAAGCATATATTGGCCACCTAATTCACTCAGTCACCAACATATAATCAATCAATCAGACCGAAAACAAAAACAACAACCTTTATTTCATTAACTATAGCTCAAACGCGACTTCTATCCATCTCATCTCCTCTCGCTCACTCCATTTCATACTATACCACATTAAATCACATCATGTCGAAATCAGCTCGATAGCAGCGGATACCAAAGTCACTAGCTAGCTAGCTAGCCAGACTCTCAACTTTCGATTTTTAAAATAAATTCAACCAATTTAATAGAATCGCGCGCCTCATTACCATCCAAATTCTCATTTTCAGTGGCATACCGCACCGTACCGCACCGTACCACCATTACCACTACTGCTATATTTTATCACACCATACCACTACCACAACCACTGCAGCCCTCTCTAGACTCTCTAGACTTTCTTCAACCTTTCGCATACATACGGCATACCCTGTATGTATAAGAAGATACCAAGTAGAAGTGATGCTGTGTTACTCGCAACCTCCGAAAGCCTTGTAGCCCCCGAAAACCCATGAAAACCCATGAAAACCGTGAAGACCCTAGCAGATTCCCTACAAGGAAGCAAGCAGTATTGCCACTACCATCACCATTACCATTACCATTCTCAATCTCATTTCCATTCCCACTACCATCGCCAAATCCCCGTCAAACGCTTGCCTCAAAGGGTATCTAGTCTATCTACCTACCCATCTATTTATCTATCTATCTATCAAGGAAAGGTAGGAAAGCCTCCAAGCCTCCGACAAAAGCTGACCCAACTAGTATGACTAGTAGAGACGAACAGCGCCCCCAAAAAAAAAACAAAAAAACCTATTCGAGAGAGGAAGGAAGGGTGGGTGAGTGACTGAGCGAGAGATAACGGCGAGAGGTTTTTTTTTCCAACTTTAACCAAAGAAAAAAGGCAGAATCACACAGGAAGAATCGGGGGCTATCAAATGTAAATAATCAAACGTTCATTGCACTTGGCGTGCTACTCTAAGAAGAATAGCTATTCTAGTTGGATCAGAAGGCGATCTCACCACCACCCTCCGAACAGCCGGAAATATGTCAAGCAACAACGAAACGAAGATGAAAGGCAACAGTCTGCCAGAATAGTTTGCGGCCCGAGAAAGAAGCAATTCAAAGCACTTAGCGCATCCTGCCACGCGCGCACCACATCCAGCCGTAGCATCAAATCGTAACCACTGCTGTCATCGTGCCATATCCACCACCACCAAATTTCTCCCATCCATCCATGAGTTGTATTGCCAATCAGCCAAGCAGTTTCAAGCGATCCAATTATATCGCAGCAGAAGAGAGATCTTTATTGGTTGCCATACCACTTGCCATTGCCACCCGCAATGCGACCACCAGACCGAGCATTGCCGATTTCTCGCAGAGCGTCCAAACCCGAGGTAGCCCGGCTGCTGGCCGGCTTCGTGTCCTGGCTTCTGAAGTTTGGGTTGCCCCAATCCTCGCCGAACGAAGTGTCGTTGCCGGTAGGGCTCGTGTCAATCAAATGCGGAGCTGGGGTCACAAAGCCGGACATCCGAGCGCGAGAGCCAGGGCCCGTCTCTCGGTATGCAAGCAGAGAACCATAGACGCCGGGGAGGAGGGGACCAACGGTATCTTCAACGGGGATCTTTAGAGCATCCTCGATGGCGATCTCCTGTGGGATCATGGGTTGTGTGATTCTCTCGGGGGGGGAGATATTGCCCCAGGGATTGTTAGCTGAGTGGGTCTGGCGCTCCTTGTGTCTAATGTACCTGTGAATTAGCCATGGTTTCCGGAAGAGGAGGGGATAGTTAGCTTACTCCGCGATGTAATCATCGATACTCATCGTCACGTAGCGGCGTTGTCCCTGATAATGGGTATCTTCATCTTCCTTCTCGCGAATGGCTTTCAGTTGATCAGCGTCAAGGAAGCTCCGATCCATAGCTCTTTGGTTTTCTTCTGAGACATAGCCCCAGTGATCATTGAAGGAATCCATTCCCTCAGGAAATCCATTGGGATAGTATTGAAGAGCTTGCTCTCTGGGAATGGTATCGTAGACCGGGGTTGAAGGGTAGCCTTTGCTCTGGGTAAAATTTTGCGGAACCTGAGTTGCAGAAGCGGCAGCTCCACCATTCTTGAGGTTTCCCCAATCTAAGCTTCCCGGCGTATGAGACGCACCCTGGCTTTGTTGAGTGTTCTGGCTAGGTTGAGCACCAAACTGGCTCGAGCCCGAGTAGAATTGGCGTTGTCCCGGGGGTCCTGCAGTGAGCGGCTGAGGCATGCCGGCTCGTTGAGGTTGTTGCGGAATGTCCGTTTGAGAGTTGTTTAAAGCTGCCCGGAGAGGATTGGCTTGAGGGATCACAAGACCAGGGGGAGGGAACTGGTAACCACGATTGAGTTCGCCTGGGCCATTATATGACTCGGCAGCAGCGGACAAGGTCGATGGTCGTTGATTCTGAAGTGAGACCTCGTATGGTGTCAGGCCGCGTGGGTTTCCGACCGTCTTTCCAATGGTTTGCGACTTCAACGACAATTCCGCCAGTCTGCTTCTCGCCATCTCCTGCATCGGATTCTCGAAGAGTGAGAGGTTGTATAGAGTATGCATCTTATCCATCCCTTGAAGTGAGCCCTTGAAGCTGTTCGAGCGAGCACGGGTATCGTCCAGGTCCCGTAGTTTGCGGTTCTCGTCTGTTGGCCGGGACGTGACCACGAAATCGTAGGGGAAAGGTGCCGATGGGACCTCGCTGTTGCTAGAGAAAGCTTCCGGCTGACAGTTTCTGATGAGGATCTCCTTTTCATGATCTGTCAACAGTGTGGAAAAAGTAGAGGACAGGGAAGAGGGGCTGGATTGGCCGACTTGGGTGTACTTTCGTCCGAGCTGTTGTGCGTATTGCATGCTGTTAGCCATATTGAGAGGTGGTGGTGGGCCACGAGGTTGCATGAACCCCTCAGCCAATGCCCGCGATTGCAGCGCAGACAATGGCATTTGACGGCGATTGGCACCCTCTCGCTGGATGCGGTTGGGAGCGCTGAACTGTGTTACAGCATTGGGGTCAACGAGCGAGCCCACGGTGGTGTAGGCAACGGGTTGGGGCTTGATGGTGACCGGCTCGGGCGACTCCGTTGGAGGAGGAGCCTTGGGGAGCTCGGGATCCCACTCAACAGAGTCGAACAGGTCCTCGCCGAGAGCGACGACGTTCTTGCCTCTTCCAGCCATGGCGGTGTTGGTCAGTCGAGCAAGCACGGCGGCAGTTCGTTCCTTGGTGGATTGGGTATCAGATCGATTCGGATCCTCTTCTTCGTCGCCGCCAAAGGTGCCTTGATCCAGCGGGGACAGTGCAATGTGGTTGTAGGGAGCGGGAAACTGTGCCTGCGAGAGTCGTGGAGTAGGGTCGTTGTCGATCAACGGGTTGGTGTGCGACGATGAGAAGGTGGCCTGGGTCGGGGTGTGGCTTGGGGTGTAGAGACCGGGAGACTCGTAGAGGGGGGCCGTGGCGCCGAGATGGTGACCTGACGCGTTGGGGACAATGGACTCCTGCTTAACGGGAGTGCTGTAGACGTGCTTGAAACTGGTGTCCTCGGCGTATTCCTTGACCACGTTGTCGTTGCCTTTGACCTCAAAAGTCGAGTTGTTGTCGGGAGAGATCGACCTTGCAGTATTATTTGTGTGTTGGAACGAGGAAGAGGCAGAGGCGGTGGGAGGTGAATATTCGGGGACGCGGGGCTTCGGGTTGGGGGTATTCGCGCGTGTCGGAAGCGCGCTAGACGCCACCGCGCTTGTGGCATCATCACCGCCTTCTGTATCATCATCTGTGTTGTTAGATTCCGAGAGATCTAATGGCTGCCACTTCGCGATCTTCTTCTTTCTCTTGAGCGCGAGCATAGATCGGCCCGGCAAGGCGGATTCGTCCGAAATATCGGTATCATGTAGCGCGCCGCTGTTGCGACGGACAGGGGGGGTCGTCATGGCTGCTTCTGCGAATGTTCGAGGTCTACAGAGTATCTCGGCGGATGCTGATCTGGGAAGAAGGTGGGCAGTAGCAATGCCAAGGTCGATTTCTTCTTGTAGAGAGCTTCTGCCGACGAAGGTTCTTGGCGTAACGGCAGGGGGCGTGGGTTCTGACGACAAGATGAATTTAATGTGTTGATACTGCCCTAAGGGGTTCACTACGCGTTCAGGGTAGAAGGGTGTGAATCTCGGTGGAGGGTCTGTAAGGAAGGAGATTAGCAAAGAGTTTGTGTTGGGAGGAAGGCGCGGTCAAGGGTAGAGCAAACGTACACAAGAACCTAGCCTTACGATTGCTGCGAATCATGTTGTTAGCAACAGATCTTCAGGTGGGGATGATGAATTGTGCGAGAAGAACAGTACACAGATGGTGGTAAGATTTCAAAGATTCAGTTCTATTGCATGACTGAAGAGCTAAAGAAAGCTAACTCTCATACCCTCGAGGATTTAAGCGGAGCGGCTAATAGTGTGGACCTGATTAGTCGTTCAAAATTATGATAGGGTCGTCTAAGGAAGTGAAAGGTGAGCCAGTCAGCACTGCAGCAGTATAGGACAGCCAGATAATTCTCAGATCAATCTTTGCAGTCTTGTGATTTGAAAGTATCAGTCCAAATTGTTCATGTTGAAGATATACTTCAACTCTCGGTTAAAAATCCTCGTTAAAAATGATAAGTAAACAAGACACGAAAAGAGGCAGGCGCCGGCAAAACCTCGTACCGAGCTGGTCAGTGATCACGGGAATAAGCTTACAAATAATGCACAGTCCACACAAATTCTCGTCTGGATGTTGAAAGGTGAAGTTCAGTTGGTGAATTCTGGCGTTATAATAGTGAAGATGGCTACAACGAGGTCAAGCTAAGAGAGCTTGGACCACTTTATTCACTTCTAGCTCAGACTTTGAGTTTAGATCTTTGAAGTAGAATATCGTTTGGAGAATACCCGCCTCTAATCTGGAAGTTTCTGGACCTGCTTCGTGCCAAACATAAGAAAGGCTGGAGAGGGCGAAGGCATGTGATCCTTCAGATTATGTCACCATCCCGGGTTGCGTGTTCTATTGAACCGTCGAATGAATGGCGGCATGGTTTCACATGTTTCCCAGGCACCAAGAGAAACACATTCCCCTCGTCACTCAACGATGAGAAAAAACAGCTGTATATGTCGCAGAGCACTGCCTAGCCTGCCAGTCTGGAGTTATTGCTCTAGCCATATTGGGCAAGAACACAGTCAGGCTCTGAAATCAAATTTATATATACCTTAACTAATATCCTTCAAAGTGCATCTCTGTTGTAGTGCACCAACATGTTTTATTTTTAGTGGCGAGGCCGCAGATATTGAGGTTCAAGTTGGCGGGTACCCAAAAGGGCAGGAGAGATATGACAAGTTACCTAGATGTCATTGGATTTCTGTCCATTCCTGCCATCAGAGCCCATGGAGCCGCCACCACTTCCTAGCAGGAGCGAAAATGCGGATACTGAAAACCGAGAACCATGCTGCCCAGTCACCGATTAAAGGCTTCGCTCGATTCACTAAATCGTAGCAGTTCCACTCTACCCTCCGAGTAGCCAGAATAATCGCATGCCGAGAACTTTAAAATCAGATAAGAACGAATATAGATTAAGTCAAAGGTAGTAGATACGCGGTAAATGGTAGAATGTTTCAAGATTGATTGCATATGTGAGATAACGCTTATATTTCAGTAGATTGCAGCACAAACAAATCAGAGGCTCATTCGCACATGACAAATTCGAAGCAGAAAGAGGACAGCAATCAAGAGCGTTCTCTCCAAAGACTCTAGGTATCAAGTGGGGGTCAGGACCAGGCTTCACTTGAGACCTGGCCCTAACACAGAGTGGAAGAAAGGAAGCCAAATGTAAGCCCTTTTCTTGATATCGGTCTCCAGAAAATATATTGTAATGGTGGTTAGTTATGGATTATGTAGGTGAAGGGCGAGGAGGAGTCGAGTCAATAACGGAAGTGTGGTCGTCGTCGCGTGAAGGCCGGACCGAATTTTGGCTCTTGGCGGGGATGTCTCAGCACGCTATGTGTGCTCTCCTCTTTTGTTGGCTTGACATCCATCTCCTCATCTCCTTTGCTCCCGCGTCCTTTGCCAGTTCTCATTCTCCATTCATTTATCACATTCCTTGTTTGGTGGCTCAGGAATATCCAACTAGCCTTTTCATTTTGCTTGCAATTTGCTTGCAAACTTGACATTCTGCGCTGTTTTACATGCTTACCTTTGTCTCACACCGTTGTATCGGACACTTTCTGGGGTTGATCCGCTCTCGTCACGTGCCTTTTTTTTCTTTCTTTTTTTTTTCTAGCAGGTCTGAAGCTCTGGTTTCCATGGGTTTCTTGCCATGGGTTTCTTGCTCTCTATTCAAGCTATTGTATTGCTATGTTCGAAGATCTGCAGGCAAGTCAGATATGTATGCTCGTCATGCAGCTGGCCATCAGGACCATGCTTCGAAATAAGCAAATCAGGCGGGAATGAATGCGCCTCCCCGGATTGTGCTGTGGCTGCACAACAATCTATCTACAAGAGTTTCTTGTCTCTGTTTTTGTTCCGAATAAATCGTTACATACGTACAGCACAATACAGTCGTTGCTCTAGAAATCTTATAGCTTGGCTCTATTTCCGTGTAGGCTATAAGAAGCTGGCCCTCAACTCCTCAACTGGAGTCTGATGGCGACCCAGACCGCTCATCGCTTTCAATTAGTCCGATTTGTATCCCCATCCATTGTGCGCAGCAACACCCAGCAGCAATTCCCGCCTATGCGTTATCAAAGCGGCTGTCACGCCACCTATCAAGTTGGAATCCTGAGCAATAAAATCGATACGCACCGCCTTAGCTAGCTTTATTACAAACTAAAGATGGCGTTTAATCTTGCAATGTATCCCTTACATGATAACGAAAAAAGTTCTATATAACAAAGCGATTCCTTCTTCTCGCAAACAGATTCAGACAAAAAATAACACCAAACAATAAGGGTTCAAATAAATAGTCACGGGAGGAGGAGTTACGATTCAAAGCTTGTCCGTATCTGTTTATAAAATGCGCTAAGCCATTGCGGCGCGTTATCTTCGGCAGATTTTTATCTGCTACATAATGTGCTATACCCCTATTTCCGCACATCGAACTCATCTGTTAAGCAGGAGTGAAAGCAATTTGGCGCAGAGGAAGCGCGCGGGGCTCATAACCCTGAGGTCCCAAGATCGAAACTTGGAATTGCTATATCTTTGCTGGTTGATGTCTGTGTTACCTTTTTTCTTCTTTTTTTTTTTCGCATTCCTTTTGGCTAACCGTAGTCTTTCGGCATTCCGGTAAGAGAGTGCGGAAATATATTACTCCGTATCGGATGAGCACAACGACACGTCGTGGCTCGTAGCCAGGTGATCAATTGCGCTCTCGAAAAATATACTCAAAGAAAATTGAAGTACGTATTCGTAATTCAAGATTGCAAGCTTTTCCAATGCTCAAAATGGATAATTGTTACTGATTTTACGTTGCTGCGTTGATGTTATCACCGATCAGGTGCAATTCGGCTTTATCGTAACACATCTCTGTAGCTCTTGGAAGATGGGAGTTGGACGCGTTTATGTACCGGGCTATTCTGCTCTATATCGGGAGCCCGTGTCCGCGTTCTAGTTGACTAGAATTCGATGTCGGTATTGATCTTCCGAACCTTCTGTCCGACATTCTTCTCGTTAAAAAAAAAAGCCAAGAAGCGATGGCCATGGACATTTGAATCTCTATCCCAGTTGATGCCGAGAATCTCGAGGACTTAATGTAGCTCTACGTCGAACCAGTGGCGCAGAGGAAACTCTTTTTCAAGCTCGATGGTTCTCTCGCTCCTGTGTTTACGATCATTCCCTCGCGACATATCTTGATCGAGCAAATATTGGAAAGGCTGCTTGCTAATGCTGGTGTGACAGAAGACCTGGGCATGAATTCTGGCCAGCTGGGAAGTACGCAATTTCTGTACGCTATACGATACCACATTCTCGGATCGCTTGGTAGATGCAGTCACCGTGTTCTACGTCATATATCTTGTCTTTGATATTCCATGTATTCTTCTGATAAAGAAGTTTCATCCGACCAGGTTTAACCTAGGACGTCGCAACACCATCAATGACTGACTCTTCGCAAGGCGACTAATTTCGCTTCTTATGTTCTGCTGGGCCGTAACCATCATCTGCACGGGCTTCATGGAGAGCGCCAGCCAATTCTATGCCTCTCCCTCGGCCTCTCCGAGTACGGCATGTTCTACTGCCTCTCACCCTACCTCAGCACCTTCTACAACCGCGAAGAGCAAGCACTTTGGATGGCTTACCTCCTCTACTGAGCCACTCTCTCCGGCGCCGGGGGGTAGTCTCTTCGCATTTGCGCTCCTTAAAATGGACGGAATCAGCAGCCTCGAAGGCTGGCGCTGGCTCTTCATACTCGAAGGCGTCACCACCGTAGCTGTTGCTAATCTCTTCTACTTCCTGCTCCCTGATAATTTTGAATCTACACGCTTCCTGAGCGAGCCGCATAAGGAGTTGATGCGCACCCGTGTTGAAACCATCAGACGCTACAACGGCCACCCGGCGTTTCAATAGCAAGAAGTCCAAAAAGCATTCAGGGATTCAAAACTGCACATCAGCTGCGGGTGGCGACATCCACTCGTCCGGACTCTCCAATTTCCTGCCGCTTATGATCAAGAGCTTTGGATACGGCTCTTTGACGACGCAACTGCTCGCCGTCCCTGTATTTTCCTGGACCGCTTTCGTTTAAGTCTCTCTGTCGTGGATTTCCGACCACTGCTGCTCAATCCGCGTGGCGTTCAAGTTCCCAGCGGGCTTGATGACAGTCCGGCTACGCACTGCAGATTGGCGTGCCATGCCAAGCCCGCAGAGCGCTGTAGTTTTCAGCCTTTCCCATTGGGCCTTGTATCTACTATATTCATAGGCAGAACACTACGTGGCTAATGAACAGCCACGCGGGCTACTACAAACGCGCTACTGCCATTAGGCTGAACCAGCCCGTGGGAAATTGTGCAGGCTTGGTCGCAGGGCATACCTTCAAGAAGAGGCCTCATAGCAAGTAAAATCTGGGACTGTGTTTCTCGCTCGGGAGGGGAGTGTATGTCTGGCTGCTGTAGCCTGTAGGGCATGTTAGTCCAGCGCCGTAGTTGCGGAAGGAGAATAGAAGATGGGAAGTGTTAAGTGAGGAGGAGAGGACGAAAGACATTCCTGAGGGTAAGAAAACGAACTTCCATCCAGACTACAGGTAATCCATGTAGAATGTAGAATGAGGACTTATGGAAGTAGCCATTGTCTAAGACTGCTGATTACCGGTTGCGAAGCTTGGCTCGCTTAAGCCGAGCCAGATAAATAAACAACCTTATCATCTCCTTGGATGCTTTCATGCGTGATGTTTGTGACCTATCTCCTTACGACACTATTAACGATCCTTGTATGGAGAGTCTAGATAGCTCCGACCGTTTCAACCTTTCATAATCGTCCCAGAAGTTAGCAACATCTGCCGAAGCCTGCCTAGTATTACAATATGCTAACTCAAAGCCTTCAAGGCCAAGTGCAGCAGCAGAAACGCCTTATCCTTCACATTGTACATGAAATTTAGACCACCGCTCTAGGCTTAAAATTTAAATCCCCGGCCCGGACTTTTTCCGGCAGTAATTTTTTTGTCTACGTGATATAAACAAACTCTGACAGGGTCTCCCATCACCGGCGATAGGATTTGATGGCTCAGTGGCTTATAGCCGCTCATAGTCATGACTCCAAATCGTCGGTTTGATTGTAGATTGTAGATATCGAAAAACTTATTCAGTTAGGTTTGTAGACTGGAACCTCATTATAGTAAATGAGCTTCCAGTTGAGTTTTGGAATTTTTTTCGAAAAACTTGGAAGCCCACCCCCCCCCCCCCCCTTTTTTTTTTTTTGAACCGTAGAGGGTTGTTGTTGTTGTTAATATTACCTCCCGCCCACTTCACCCGCAATTTTCTTGTTATTTTTGGTATTCAGCGTATGGATGATCAGGTCTGTTTATGGATAGATGAGTTCAGCTGTCAATGATACGATAAAATATATTTAAAATATTTCAAACGAGTCACGACTTGCTCTAGTTGTTTAAGAAAACATAGGCTTTTCCGTGAAGTATTGATTTACTAGCATTCATGCGCAGCTCAGCTACTTTATTTCAAGTATTTCAGTCTTGAGCACTACTTGTTCTTATTTGAATGCCCGTACTCTCTCTTAACTATAAGAGTCGCCTTAAAAATCAATGCCCTAGGACCTGTAACCAGGCTGACGTCGGTCCGGCCTCTTTGTTTCATATCGCCCAGCGACTCTGAAATCCGCTAGGCTTTTAGGGCCGCGGGAGCATATTCTGCCCTGCTCCTTTTGTTTCTACCTCGACCCGGGTAAGGCTTTCTCTTTCTGTGATCCATTTTATCTTTTAAGGAAGAGCATGGTCCATAGGAGCTACGCTGCACGATTCTTGAAATGCTTTTAAAGGTTTTTTTGTATGTTATTCCTTAGCTTAGCACGTTGCCATACCATATGGGAGGTCCTAGGGCAGCAGGCTAGGCCTGCCACCCGCCTGACGTAAATCAATACTACTACTACTACTACTACTGCTAATGTGGGAAGAATTATGGCAGGACTCGTAGTGAAGATCTCCACGATACCAATAGGAAATATGGACTGGCGAATGTACTTTAATCGCGGGATCTCGGTGGTCGCTGATTTTTTGGAGCTACCGGATTGCTCGATTGGGATTAGGCCCGAAAGCCTTCGGTGAGGGAGGTGTTTATTTTCAAATTCTCTGGTAGTCGCAGCGCAACCTCTCCTCCACCCTTTGCATTGATACGCAATAACCACTCGATGAATGCAGAGGTGGATTCTACTCGACTTCTTCCCCAGGAATCAGACTTCGATACCCTATTCGCTATGGAAGGTATTGAGAGCAGCCCCAATCTGGCAACCATTTCAGCTTCTCACCAGGTCTCAGATAACGTAGTCGCTATAGAGTCTTGGCTCGAGTCGATTTCCTTGGATCTAGAAGGTAGAAAGATTGACAGTCCGATGGTTGACACTCCGATGATTGATTCAGCTGGAGTCCTTTCGGTTTTGGAGTGTCCACAAAATCCAATTGAAGGAGGTGCAATTGATGTATGTACACCCCTTGCTTATTGACTTCAGAGTTCCAAAGCTAATTGATCAAAGGACGACTTGAATGAGAAGATGTATAACATCAACCTCGTCGACAACGCCTACTACCTGAAAGAAGCTCCTCGCAAAGGCGGCAGACTTAACTCCACCCAACGCGGCTACCGATCAAAGTTCCTTCCTGCTAAATTCGAGATGACCCGGAAGCTGACAAGCAGCGAGCTCGAGGACGAGGGATACCACCTGCTGGACGATAACAAGCCGGTCTACCTCCACGCTAAGTGTGGTCATAAAGACGTGACTTTGTTCGTCGCTAAACTTTGGGGTCTCAAAGAGCTGAAGGATCTCGGTGTCTCCGATCTTCTTGCCCGCCTGCAGGTTCTGAGTCTCGCCGCCGACTTCCAACCTCTGCTGGAGAAGCTGGCCGGAAACAGAAAGAAGAAGGGCACCAAGTACAACATTGCTTTCACGGTCGAGTGTACCCGAAAGCCTGATAGTGTGCACCCTAGCCGACTGGCCCAGCACGAGAACCCCCGCGTCATGGAAGTCTCCAGCATCATCTCCATCCTGGCCCAGCAGATCATCACGAGCACGCCCGGCGCCTGGACTCAAGCTCATGACGACGCGTACCACGGTGAGGCCTGGATCACTTGTGGGGACGAGAGCAACAAATGCGTCTCCTCCATTCAGATGAACTTCATCGCGGTCGGCCAGAAGAAGGCGCGCGCGCTGGGTTCCCGTGCCCAAGTCCACGACGACGGCGGCGACGAGAGACGCTGCCCGTCGGTCATCTTCTTCCTCAGCTACCTCCCCAAGAACTACTTCCCCGGCCGCTTTTCTATGACTTCTTTCCGCCTCACCTGCACCGCCGCGCCGCAGACCTGCCTGGTGATCGACGCCAACTACCCGCACGGCGGATCCGGCGACGGCCCTTACCCCGAGACTCTCACGCCCGATTCCCCCCTCCGATACACCCCGCCCGCGGGCTATACTTACCCTGTTCTCCCTGAGGGCACCCCTTACAACCGCCTCTACATCATCCCCTACTTGCGACAAGAATGCGCCCGCGCACGAACCCGCGAGCTCGGCCCGGAGACGCTCGCCGGCGGTCTCGGCGGTTTCGGAACCGAGGCCAACATGATGGGCTTCCGCCTCCGCCACGCCATCCGCGACAACACTCCCATCCAGGACCCCACAACCCTCCTCGACATCGCCAACCCCTCCGCCCAAGACTACATCAACGCCTTCCCCTATCTCGTCGATGGCCACTCGACCTTCCTCCCCCTCGCCATGGCGCAGAAGTGTCTGGACTACAAGACGACCGAGCACCAGGACTGGATCGACCACAAGAAAGCCGCGATGTACCAGACGGTTCACTTCCCGTGCGAGAACACCGACGAGTACGGCATGAGCCGCAAGCGTAAGGCTGAGGTTGCGCTGCGTGGTAACGGCCCTGAGCGTTGCACTATGATGTTAGGTAAGACGGTGGCAAATCGGCGGAAGTGTATGGCGCATGTCAAGAAGGGGGTGCCGGGCGCGATGTTCTGTCATCGACATGGGAAGGATGGATCGTTTGTCTGATTCTTTGTACTTATTTAAGAGAGCGCGAGGTGTGAGCGGTGTAGTTGGCTTTGTTAAACTTGGACTCTCGTCTGGCGGCAGTACATCTCTCGTGTTTGAGAGAACGGATATCCGACCTCTCTTGTTGGCTAGTTTATTAATAGTAATGAACAACTGGCAGAAAACCAGACAGGTAGAGAGATAGATGATAACGGCAGCAAAGGATCGTACTTGTACATACAAAGACACAAGACCAATAACAAGCCAACTTGTAATTCATGCCTTCCCTTTCCATTTTCCTATCGTGCATTCATATAGAACGCAGTTATTTGATCTATAATCCCAGTAAGGAACTAATACAAATACACTTTTCTAGCTTGATATACCTGGATAGGCAGGTCCGCGTTAATACACGTGATACCGACGACATTTCCAATATATTATGCTTGCACTGGCTTATAAGAATAAAAGTATATATCGATGCTTATTCTTTCATATTCAAGTAAGCTATGTGGAATGTTTCCAGCCTAGAGGGGGATTGCAAGTTGATATCACAACATACAATAAAGGGCTTCCAAAACTTCAAAACTACAAACAGATTAATTTTTGCAATGCCGAAGGATAGAAGTGCCGAAGTTAGAGTCTTCAGAGAGAACCTACCATTGATTGCTGATTGCTTGATCTTGGATTTTCTTTTATCGTTAATACTTCAACCAAGTCAAAACAGTTTACAAATACTCCTACCGCATACCCCTTGATAAACAGCTACTTCTCCTTCTTTAGCTGGTCGACCACGCTCCGTGGGACCTTCAGGGTGTTTGATACGGTATCCGGCGGGGTCAGCGCCAGCCACTGCGTCAGCGAGATATCCGCGACCCGATCGCTCGGGTACATTTCGATCTAGACCAGCTCCTCTGTCGCGGACGTGTTCTCTATGTATTGACCGCTGTTTTTGGGGAAAACACCGGTCCCTTCTTCAAGTGTTGCTGAGCAGCAGCGAGGTCGTGACTGGCGAGCAGATAGGCCACAACCTGCGTGCGCGTCCAGCCGCCGTTGAAGATCTTGGTCTTGGAATCGCTAAAGCTCCATTTCAGGTTCGGCACCGTACCGCTGTCCGTACTTTGTGCACCAAGGTATTCGGGGTTTTGGAGATCGATCTGCCGGTTCGTTCCACCTCCAGTTGCATGGCGGTTAGTTTGGGGGCTCGAGATCAGTTGAGGTGAGCTGGGCTGAAAATTGAGGATCCGAGGTCCTTCTAAGTACAAGTAGTCCAGACTAAATGAATCATTTAACCTCCTTCGTGCAAGAGTTGTTGCAGTCGGGATCCATAGTACGAAAAGCCGTCATATTTTTTTTAATACCATGACGGAATTGCTACTTAGCGGAGGGTTGTACAGAAGAATCCGTATGTCCTGTCTGGGTAAGATTGCTGATCTCCGGGATCGATACTTCTCTGATATGGCGAAGTTTCGAATCTGTAATAGCACAACACTAGCCTATCAAACCCGCGGGCTGTATCTTCGAGGACGTGTATGAAGTCCGTGGGGAATAGAGCAGCCGTGAGTGAGGTCAAAACAAGCTCTGCGCTAAGCAAAGGTAAAAGCGTGATCCGTTGACCCATCACATTATGGCCCACTCTGTCTACTCCGTATGTACCGTTTATTAAAATAACTCGCATACTATTTCAACATATCATGATGCTTAATATAAGCCAATACTCACTGCCTACTAAGAACCATAAAATACCTTTTACGCAGATATCAAAGATTTGTTGTTTAAGAAAAGAAGCGATAATCACGTGCTTGAATTTCTCTTTTAAGCAATTGAATATGTGCATCCGGCGTTATCAGAACTGATATATAAAATGGAATTTTGATTATACTAAGACTCATGACGACTTTATTTTTTCGTAAGGCACCAATTGAATCAATCGGTCGGCAAAAAACGGATGCCAGCAATACCAAAGCCGCGGCTCGGTTCAGCCTCAACAATTTCCAGCACGTGGAGGATATCTGATCAGGGTCTGGTCCAAGAAAACAAAATATTGCAACATAAAGCCTGAACATGGCATCCATCGTCACGAATGGTCTACCAAATGCGAATGGAATGTCGAATCCGTCAAAGCCAGCATCGGTATTATGGACGCACCCCGACCCGGACTCGACTCGCATGAGCGAATTCATGCGTGGAGTCAACCAGAAGCACCGACTTGAGCTGAGGAGCTATGTGGATTTGTATGAGTGGTCCATTGGGAATATCCCAGAGTTCTGGGGAGACGTATGGGATTTTACCGGTGTCGTCGCGGAGAAGTCTTATGATGAGGTAGGCTGTTCTGTTCAACATACCCGTCACGTGCCCATGTCGAGCAAAGAAGCAGACGGACCTGCTAACAAGACGGCAATACACTATCCAGATTCTGCCCCAAGACGCGCCGATATTCCCAAGACCAGAATTTTTCGCTGCATCTCGATTAAACTTTGCCGAGAACTTGCTTTACCCTGCCAATCTCGTGATCGATGAGCGCTCCCCAGCTATTATCGAAGCAACAGAGAGTAGCCATGCCTCCATTACCTGGGCGGAACTCAGGGAGAGAGTTCGAAGATGCGCCCATGCCCTCAGATCTCATGGCGTTGTGGAGTCTGACCGAGTCGCTGGATTCCTGGGCAACCACGCCAATGCTGTTGTTGCCATGTTAGCCGCGGCGTCCATCGGGGCCATCTGGACCGGAGTCAGTCCCGAGACGGGTGTGACGGCTGTTCTGGAGAGATTGGTTCAGATTGAGCCGAAAGTGCTGTTTGTGGACAATGCGGTTGGCTATAACGACAAAGTGCATGGGAGTTATGATAAGGTCAAAGGCATTTTGGCTGGACTCACGGGATTGAAGGCTTGTGTTATGTTTGAGACCGTCAAAGGCTTTGATATGAAGACCGATGATTTGAGCTTGCCCGATGGTCAAGTATACAAGTACCGAGACTTTGTCAACAGGTATGCTCCTCTCGCTGTCAGCCAACAGACCAACAGACCTAACCTGACCATCACAGCGTTGAGGACCTCGCTGCCCCCCTCCAGTTTGCACAGCTACCCGCCTCGCACCCCCTCTATATTTTGTACTCCAGTGGCACTACTGGCGCGCCGAAATGCATCGTCCACTCGGCAGCTGGAACCCTCATCCAACATAAAAAGGAGCACATCCTCCACTGCGACATCCGTCCAGGGGACCGCATGCTCTACTTCACTACCACCACCTGGATGATGTGGCACTGGCTCGTCTCTGCCCTCGCCTCAGGCTGTACCATCATCCTCTACGATGGGTCCCCGTTTCACCCCCACGGTGATCTCTCCATGCCGCGTCTAATACAAGACTTGAAAATCTCGCACTTTGGAACATCAGCAAAATACCTCTCTATCCTCGAACAGAAGGGAGTCAAGCCGATGGAAATACTGGATTTGAGTTCCTTAAAGGCCATCTACTCGACTGGCTCCCCGCTTGCGCCATCAACCTTCAAGTATGTGTATGAAGCATTCCCACCTACAATAAACCTCGGGTCCATCACAGGCGGCACCGACATCATCTCTCTCTTCGGCGCACCGTGTCCCCTCCTCCCCGTCTACCCAGGTGAAATCCAATGCGCAGGCCTAGGCATGGCCATCGCAGCCTGGTCACCGGACGGCAAACCCGTCCCCGACGGCGAGGAAGGCGACCTCGTGTGCACCAGCCCCTTTCCCAGCCAGCCCGTCACCTTCTTCCACCTCTCCTCCCCGACCCAGGGCCAGAGCAAGTACCGCGCCGCCTACTTCGAGCAGTTCGCTGGCGTGTGGCACCACGGCGACTTCGTGCGTTTCGAGTGCGGCACCCGCGGGCTAACCATGCTCGGACGCAGCGACGGCATTCTGAAGCCGGGTGGCGTGCGCTTCGGCAGCGCCGAGATCTACAACGTGCTGCTGAAGCATTTCCCCCAGGCGATCAGCGACGCAATCTGCGTGGGCCGCCGGCGGGAGTCGGACACGGACGAGACCGTCGTTCTGTTCGTCAAGATGTCTGCAGGGCAGTCGTGCAGTGCAGAGCTGAAGAGCGAGATCAGGGCGCTGGTAAGGCGGGAGCTGAGCGCGCGCCACGTGCCAGCTGTCATTGACGAGTGCTTCGACATTCCTGTTACGGGGAACGGGAAGAAGTAAGTCTGCCTGCCTGCCCCTTCCCCTTTCTCCTCATCCCTCTTATCATCCCGACGATTTCCGGATTGCTGACTTCTGCGTTCCTATTTTCTTTGCGAACGCTGAATAGGGTTGAGATTGCAGTCAAGCAGATCCTCTGCGGCTTGAATGTCAAGGTCGGCGCTAGCGTCGCTAATAAGGCGTGTCTGGATTGGTACGCCCAATGGGCGGCAACTCATTAATCATGAGTACAGATAGATATTTGATATCTATTCTGACTGAGATCCGACCTACGCTCTCGCTATTATGATTAGTGGTTTAATTTTGGTATGGACTTTGAGGAATTATAGACGCATTTGGTTGTAAGTGGATTGATTATTTGTTGGCATTGGACCGTGTACGGCTAGTTAGCTCACGGTTTTCTTTCCTCTTTTCTTTTTGGAGACCTGGATCTCCTTTCTAATTGCACTGAATTTGTGACCTGGTACGAAAAATACGCCTATTCGTAAGAATTCGCATTCTGTTAACACCCTCCTAAATCAAAGCAAAGCTCGAGATCGCTATTCTTGGGTATAAGAAACCACCGGGACTCCATCCAGTAAATCCCATCCCCCTCCCCTGAACAAAAAGACAAAACGCCTAATCACAAAAGCAACATCGATCCGAGGAGGTTGCTCAACACGCTTCCAGTCCCCCAATCCGAGCCCGTACTCATCTTGCCAAACCAGTTCGCAGCATACAAGTTCCCAAACCTCGCCTTCCCCTGGATCTGGTCATAGTTCGCCCGAAAGAACGCTTGCATCTGGCTCTTCAGCACCCCATCAACCTGGCCCACCCCGTTCACGGAGTCATAAAAGTCGTAGAGGTTGCGAAACAGAATATCGCGCCACTGGACGGCATCGCCCGGCGTCGTAAGCGCGCTCGCCTCGCTGACGACTAGAGGCGGGCTGTTGCCAAACGCGCCTGTAGTAGCAGACTTGACGGAGAGACGCGCGGCAGCGAGATACTTAGCGTCGCGTGTGCTCATGTACATGGATGTCAGAGCACCGATGTAGACGCCCGTGTTGTAGGTGAGGGCGCCGGGATTCTTCTTGCAGCCCTGGACAGTCAGGCCGTCGACGACCATGATGCCCGTGGCAGGATCGAGCGTCACGCGCTGGAGCCAGGCCAGGGCGCGGTCCGTCGGCCCGCGGAAGGTCTTCGCGTCACCGGTGAGGGCAAAGAGCCAGGCGCCGACTTGCGCGTACAGGCTGGTCGAGATGGCGTTCAGGCCGCTGCTGCGCTGGCTGGACCAGTATACGGCGCCGTCGACGTCGCAGCCAGCGGGGATGGCAGCGTCGCGCTGGATCCCGCCGGGGGTGATGCTCGGTGTGGTGCCCTGGTCAGCGTGCGACAGCTGGGCGTTGGCCCCGATGGATTTCCACTGCCGGATGGCCTGGTCTAGGGGCGCGCGGTGGCCGTAGTTCTGGTAGGCGCGGATCATGGCGAGGCACCACCACAGCTGGTCGTCGTTGAAGTCGTTGACGCTGCCGACTTTCTCCTGGGCGGCAGCCGACGTGGCGATCGTGAGCAGGGCGGCGCCGTAGGTGTTTTCGTGCTGTCTGGTGTGGGAGAAGAGATCGAAGTCCATGATGTCGTTGTACACGTTGGCGGCTATCCACCCTCGGACGTTCTTCCAGACTAGGTTGTCTTTTTGATAGAAGCTGTCGAGGGCTGAGATGGCGGAGGTGGCTACTCTGGCGTGGTCGACGTTGATTGCACGGCTTGTGAGGCTTGGTTGGGTCGTCTGAGTACCTGTCGACGAGATTGCTGCCGCAGCGGTCACGATAGACCGAACACTGAGAGGGATGATCATGATTGTGGTGTCAGTGTATGAGATGTAAGTATGTGATAAGTTGAAGTTATGTGCGATAGGTTTGAAGTTTATGTATTCAGATTCTGTAGATATGTAACAAGATCGTATTGTTTGCGAGAACAATAGATTTCGTATGTGGGAGTCAGCGAGGAAAGAGGTAGGTATGTGAATGTTTATGTACAAATATCTCCCTCCCTCCATTCACCCAGACAAATTCATTCAAAGCGCGCAGCTATTCTCGAGCATGCCATTGTTGTGATCGACTCACAGCCCTTCTTGACCCTGAACAAGCTGAACCGCTAATTGGCCCGGCCCTCCGGCCTGACATCTTGCGCATAGCGATTGTCGATTGGGACAATTCCGTTGTTCAGTTAAAAAAGAAAGAGGACTATTCTTAGCCGGCTCGTTTCTTTGCTGCTGGTGTACTCGACAATGCCGTCAATTTCCGTTATTAGATTCCTTTATCAGGAGACCGAGTGTAAAAATATCGTCCTTTGTAGCTTGTCTCACAATCACTCTGCTTTACTCTCGAGATGTAAGCTGACTTGAAGAGTGCAAGAAGTAGTGCGACTGCAGCGCATGGCGCAATAGGACGAAGATGGCATCAACGTGCACGTCCCCAGAGTGGATGCCGTTAGCGAGCTCGCGAAACCAAGGTAAACAACGCAGGGAAATTCTTGTTAGCAACCAAGATACTCTTTTGGGTGGGGGAGATGAGGAGAGGGAGCAGCTGAAGAGTCGAGTAGGGGTTCAAATTATGGGGAGGACACCCCACATCCTCTTTGCATGCCAAGCTGCTGATTGCTTATTTGCATGCAAACGAGACCCCGGATCGCCAGCACATCAACAACCACGTGTGAGGTGCCGAGGGGGAAGTCGAGCTACGTCAAGTACGCGAGGATTCGGTATGCATCTGCATCTCAAGCAGGTTTCTGTACAAAGCGATGCAGACTGACATGCTTCTTAAAAAACAAGATATTGTCGAAGTCGCAATGAGATGGGGATTCAGTGCTGACAGGATTTCACGGTCCGACTGAGGCTAGCTCTGGAGGTTAATGATATCAGAGGATTGATCATGTCAGATGGTATTTGAAGAAAGAAGCATGATGGAGCCAGAACTTTGAAAGCTAGGAAAGTGCGAAAACCAATCGATCCTGCAGGCTTCCCTCGCTCGACCTCGTGCCGCATCAGCCTTTTGGGGTTGAGTTAGGCTCTTCCCTCGCTAAAGTAAACAAACAACAGAACGACTCAGAAAGACATTTGTGGTAAGAAGACTGCCGGGGTAGGATTTGGGTCCAGAGTGGCATTATCGATTGCCCTTGTGCTTTGGACTGTGCTAGAAGAAACAGTCCATGAGAATAGCTGCTTGAAAAAAAAAAAAAATACATGGGGCTGCGGGTAACTACGGCGAGAGACCGCTCAGAAATTAGCTCAAACAAAGTTGAAAATTTTCCTCGTCTTTTTCCCCGACGGATTATCTACCCGATCCTTAAATTTGAGCTAAGGGTAGCGGACCTGTATCGGCCATATCACCAGATCAATTCCGACACTAGAACATATCAGTAGCTCTCAATATTAACGGGTTTCTCCGAACTGGGTCTCAAGAGACGAGCCTTGGATCAAAGCTCCCATTTCCCCCCATTTGCCTGAGAATCCAGAGTCAACACCTGAGTAATATCGCTATTAGGCCCAGGTGGCGAGTTGAGTTTACCATCCGCCAATTCGAATATAGCAGCACTAGTGCGGTATTCTTAAGCTCAAGGGTCTCATTGAGCATCCCAATCTTCAAAATTCAAAATGAAAGAGCAGTTCTGTCATCTCAATATGCGGCGATACGCCTTCGTGAAGCCTCGTGTTATCGAGAGGAAAGACTCCGTACGCGATGGCAAAGCCTTCTTGGAAATCCAATGTCGGACCACTGGGCAGGTCTGGGTTGCACATATAATGTCGGCAGCCATTTTTGTCTTCTGATGAACGGCTCTTAGATTTTTGTTAAGCGAAATTTAGATACCATTGTAGAGACTGTAGAGTATTCGTATAGCCTCAGCTTCTATGCTATACTGGTTGCACGTACAGGCGAGGACTGGGAAATCCGAGATCCGAGTAATGTCAAGAATCGTTCTGAGGAAGAAGCCAGTCCATCTCACGTTACCGATCCGCCAAAATTTCTCTATGGGTGGTCTGAGAAGATTTCTGTGGCATGCGTGGAAGACCGCTATGGTGGTGCGGAAAGATTGTTTGAATTTATGATGGGTGATGGCAAGCGGGTGCTTGAGCAGTCCGCCGATGAGAATGAATCAGCGGCCTGTGTCGACGATGGCTCAGTCTATATGAATGGCTCGGAACATTTGTGATTTAAAAGGTGAGATTCATCAGCGATGAGAAGATTTAAAGTGCTGGGTGAAAGGAGGGAGTCGCACGTAGAAAGCATTCGGATCCAGAACAATGCAAGTAGTTCGCTCCTTACCTTCGTCATATCGCTCATTCGTGATCGTAAATGGTAATTGAGAGTCTGAAGCTTACTCATATTGACTCTAATTGTACATGACGGAGAGTGTGGCGAGAGCGGGATCCGTGACGATGCCTTCTGCCTTTTCCCGAGCGTGTTACCGCGACTTAAGTCTCCATCTATGCGACACTGCACTTAAGACCTAGTCCCCCGGGAATCGGAGCCTGTTGTAGCTCGGTATGTGCTGGATGGTCTTTTTGGAAAAGCCATCTCGTCTCTTGGCATTGTCATTCCCCTTTCCCTTTCGCTGCCGCAGTTGCTGTCGCGACAAACTTCTCCTTTGAAGATGTCTCCACGCTCCGGAAGAAAGTTGCTGGCTTCCTCCTTGTCCTATCAACCTTCAGATCGAACACATCGAGTCTCTGATCCCCTCCAAGAGCATCGTGATATTGCTTGCCCTCGATCCCTTTTTGCAGATCAATCTCAGCATACAGAATATCCTCCGTCCCCTGCAATAGCTTCGTCTCCACCTTCTCACCAGATTCAGTATCAATCCTGTACCCCACCAATGCAGCCCCAGAAGGATCCAGAAACTCAGTAGCCGCCTGAGAAGCATGGCCCAGGACATGCGTGACATATTTAGGATCGGCTGACTCCGAAGCGATGACCTGGATACTTGCAGCATCGAGATAAGCTGCACACATGATTCCGAAAGACTTGCTTTCAAAGCAATGCGCCGCAGCCCGCATCCGATTGGCGGCTACATTGTTGTGATTGGCATGAACTCTAGGCTTGCTCTCCCCGGATTGAGTAGGCCACACGGCTGGCCACGTAGATATGTGGACTTGTTCTCCCTGTGCCATCAGGGAGTATCGCGCCAGAGGATTTTCATTCTCTCCACAGATCAGAGCTCCAATCTTTGCGAACCTCGTGTTGGCTACTCTCAAGCCGTACCCGTCCCCAGGGCTCCAGGTCAACTTCTCGAAAAACGTCGGCATCAGCTTGCGGTGGTGAACGAGGATTTCACCGTCGGCGCCGATGATGATATTTGAATTGAAGAGTGTGGCAGTGCTATACCTGGCCTTTTCTGAGATGCCCACGCTGACAACTGTCCCGGCCTGTTTGGCAGCTTCTCGGATCTCCTTCATCTCTTCGCCGTCTACGAAAATGGATTCCTGAGCCATCATCTCGAAGAAGTGGTGGTTTCGACCAGGTGAAAGCATTGAGCTCCATACTGGGAAAGCCGGTATATAAGATTCGGGGAAGACGACCAGTTTGGCTGAATTTGTAGCTGCTCGGTTTATGAGGGAGATGCATTTGTCGGTCGTTTTCCGCGCCGAAAGTGTTATGGGCGAAACGTGACAAGCGGCTGCTACAAACTTGGAAGCCATCAAGATCGGTGATTTAAGTTTTCAAATCGATCGATGGTTGGGGAATTCTGGATCCAAGTGAGAGCAAAATTGTCAATGATACTGGCTGAAAGCCGACGCATGAAAATAGCGTTCAACAAATGAAGACGCTAGTAGCGTAGCGAGACCCCTGAAATAGACGCGCAATATGCGCGGAAACAAAATAAATAGGCGCGCTGACATGGACTAAGCTTCCGGCCCCATCTTCTCAGCCTTGCCCGTCCACCTTCAACAAAACCAACCTTACAACGACCATGCGTCGGACTACATCGTCCTTCGAGAATTTTCTGCTGCGGCAGCGTAGGCCCGCCCCTCCTGTGGCTTCTCTTTGCTGCCCAGTCCCTAACAGATCTTACGCTTTTCAACACGGCCATCGTCCGGTTTCCTGGACGGAGCCAGGCCATAAAAAGGATATAGCACGATCCACCTCAACAAGAAAACTGTGCAGGGGGCAAAAATACTACAGCGTTGTGAGAGCTCCTGTGAAAGTCCCTTCCGACTTCGCTTTCGCATTTGAGTGGGTTCTGGTCACGGTTTTCTCTAACCTCCCCAGCTGATATCTCGTCCAGCATAGACGGCGTGCTCCTCCGATCCTCGACACCCCTCCCAGGCGCCTCGAGAGCCCTGCGATACCTGGAGAATAACTGCATACCCTACATACTATTGACGAATGGCGGCGGAAAACTCGAGAGCGACCGAGTAAAGGAGTTGAGCGAGAAGCTTGAGGTTGAAATCAAGGAGGATATCTTCGTCCAATCGCATACTCCATTCAAGCAGCTACTTGATACGAGTGGCTATCTATCCAAGAATGCGACTCAGCTCAGCAAAAAATCAACCATACTGGTGACTGGTGGCCACGGCGACAAGTGCCGCAAGGTGGCAGAATCGTAGGCGCACCACGCTCCATGGTCCACCCGTATTCGCGCTCACTGGCTTTGCACAGATACGGATTCGAGAACGTAGTTATCCCAGCAGATATCCTGTCGGCGTATCCAGACATATGGCCTTTCAATCAAGTCTTCACAGACTACTATAGGACCACAGCGCGACCGCTCCCCAACCCGTCCGAACCACTCAAGATCGACGCCATTTTCGTCTACAACGACCCCCGCGACTGGGCACTCGACTCGCAGCTCATTCTCGATCTCCTCCTCTCCAAAGGCGGCGTCTTGGGCACCAAGTCAGAGAAGAATGACGACAGGACCCTCCCGAATTCCGGATACCTGCAAGACGGCCAGCCCCACGTGTACTTCTCCAACCCGGATCTTCTCTGGGCGGCATCCTACCACCTCCCGAGATTGGGCCAGGGTGCGTTCCAAGCTGCGTTGCTGGGTCTCTGGCAACAGTACACATCTATGAATTCTTCCCACGACGGAGCCCAACTCCACCACACGGTGATCGGGAAGCCATCACGCATCACCTATCAGTACGGTGAGTGCGTGCTCCAAGAACGCCATGCCGCAATGCTCGGGGGCCGTCACGGCGGCGGTACTGCTGCTGCAAGCCTGAAACGGGTCTTTATGGTCGGCGACAACCCGGAGAGCGATATCCGGGGTGCGAATAGCTACAATCTGGGCCGTGCTGGTGGCGGCGAACAAAAACAACATGGCCCTGCTTGGTCTAGTATCTTGGTCAAGACGGGTGTCTATCAGGAGGGCACGATCCCGGCGTATGAGCCGGACGTGATTGTGGATAATGTGCTTGAGGCTGTCAGGTGGGCACTGAAGGAGCAGGGTTGGAAGGATGAGATTAAATAGACGTGGTAGCTTAATTCTTCAATTAGCTAGTAGGCTTCCTCTCTGGCTGCTGTTTCCTTATCTAGCTAGCTATTTGGCTACCTACTTGTCATCAGCAAGTCAAATCATGATAATCATGCCTTTCTCCAATTCCCCATCCCCCCACCCTTCCCCCAAAAGTCCCAAGCCCCAGCCCAAGCGCATCCCCCAATCAAGGACTCAACCTCTTTGGTGTCCGCGGATAATCACACACGAGATGCACACTCGGTAGGTTCAGATACCACGCCACCACGCGATCCAGTCCGATACCGCCGCCGCCGTGCGGAGGCACACCCACGCTCTTGAACACATCTACGTACTCCTTGATACCGGGCTGGTTGGGATCCAGACCCTTGGCGCGGATCGTGGCCTCCAGCTCGGCCGGCAGGTGCAGCCGCTGCCCGCCCGACAGGATCTCCTGGCCGCGCATCATAAAGTCGTAGGCGTTCGTCACGCGCGGGTCCTCCGGGTCCGGCATGGCATAGAAGGGGCGCGCACCGACGGGGAACTTGTCCAGGACGTAGAAGTCCGTGTGGAACTTCTGGCGCACCAGCGCGCCGAGGGCCTTCTCCTGCGCCGTCGACATGTCTTCGTCGTCCGAGACGTGGGCGAACTCGGGGGGACCTTCGGCACGGAGCAGGGCCTGGCCTTCAGCGAACGTCAGCCGTACCTCCTTGCCGGGTTCCGGGAGCAGGAACTCGTCGGACGGGTAGACGGAGCGGATGAGTTCGATCTCCTCGCGGTGGTGCTCGGTCAGGCCCTTGAAGATGTGAAGGAGCACGGCTTCGAGCATGTGGAGGACTTCGTGGTAGTGCTCTTCGATTTCCATCTCCAGATCGAGGCCGATAAACTAAAGAGGTCGTCAGTACAGAAGTCTGGAAACGAGTGGGTGTAAGGACAAACCTCAGTCATGTGTCGAGGCGTGTTGGAGTTCTCGGCTCTGAAGACCGGACCAACGCAGTAAACGCGCTTCCTACCACCCGCAATCTCAAACTGCTTGTAGAATTGTGGTGACTGAGCAAGGTATGCCTCCTCTCCAAAGTACGGCAACCTGAAGACGTTGGCTCCGCCTTCGGACGCAGCACCGATCAAGCTAGGGGGATGGAACTTCTTGAAGCGCTGCGAGCGCAGATAATCGCAGAACAGATCCTCAACAGCAATGCGGATATCGGCGATAGCTTGGCTGACAGGCGCGCGCTTGTGCATAGCTGGATTGTTGAGATGCGTCGCGAGAGAGGCGATGGGTGTGCCTTCTGTAACGGCCAAAGCTGGTCAAGTCAGTTTCGTGCTCACTCTCCATCCATAAAAGCCAGCCGGGGGGAAAGAAATTGAAAGGAGTGGAGAACAAATCGAAACATACCTTGCGCTTTCTCCTCCAGACTCTCCTCCTCCGCCAAACTACCGACAGCTCTACTCGCCGGGCCCAATCCCAGCCCCAGCATCTCCGGCGCCGCCGCAACCAAGAACACCTTACTCAGATGCAGCTCAAGCCCACTGACGCGACAGCTCTTGACCGGCTCCAAGGGCTTCTTCACACTGGCCTCTACAGACACAAAGCTCTCGAGCTTGAGCCCCCCAATCCACTTGACCATCTGCTTGCTCACCTCCCCCTCTCCCTTCCCCTTCCCCTCCTGATCACCAGCCCCAGCAGCACTCCCAACAGCGACAACCCCCTGGACAGTCCACCCGCCCTCCTCCCTCAACTCCACAAACGCCATCTTCGCACCCTGCATCCTTGCATTCTGGATCCACGCCCGGACCTTGACCGTCCTCCCCACATCACCCTCCCCCAGATCGCGCAGATGTACCTGCTCGGCAGCAATCCGCGGCGTCGCGTGCGTCAGCTGGCCGTAGTTGTCCTTGGCTAGATCTTCAGAGGAAGAAGAGGCCGCCGACGCCGCAGCGAGGGCCTCGCGCTCCTGCTGCTTGCGCAGCTTCTCCGCTTCCTTCTTGGCTTTGGCTTCGGCTTTTTTGGCACCTTTCTTGGAGGGGGCATCTGCTGCGCCGTCGGGACTGGGAGCAGCAGCGGCCTGCGAGCTCGAGGAATCGGCAACGGTGGTGCTCGGGGTTGGGGTCAGCGCGGGGTCCTTGGGGACAGAAGAAGTATCTTTCGTGGAATCGGCCATCTTGGCTGTTCTTTCTTGATTAGTTGAGCCTTCTCTTCTCTCCTTTTCTCTAAGATTTGGTGCGAACGAGAAAAGAAAGGGATGTTGGAGATGTCGGAGGAAGATGAGACTTGAGAGCTCTTCAGTTCAAGTCTCAAGATGGGGTCATGTAGAGTTGAGGGTCCGTCGGCAAGGAACGTGCGCTAGCAACCCTAGGTTTTTTCCTTTTTTTTTTTAGCGAGGGGTAGGGCGGTGGGACAGCCTCGTCTACCCCTCCTGATAAGGCTGAGGCTGAGGCTCAGCCACATCAGATGAGGTACTGGTAGGCGACACTTCACTTCCAATACAAAGCACCGACGGAGAGCATGTGGGCACGTCGGTCAAAGATTAAAAGTCAATTTAGCAAGACCCTCGGCATCTTGAGCCCTATAAATTTTACCTCCCCCTTTACCAAATGCCTGAATCGAACTATTGGGAACTCAGACACGCCACCAGCTGAGGAAATCGGAATGAAGAAACGTGCTTACTGGCTCATCATCCATTCATTCGCATTAATCATTACATTACTTGTACTTATCTACACCCAGAACAGCCCTGCTCGCTTCGATGCTCGTAGGCCTTCCTGCCTCAATCGTCCAGCTAAGCTAAACCACTTATCTCTCGGACCAGAGGACTCTGTCTCCCATCCATTGCAATCATAGAAGAGACTTCAGCCAGCCCAAACACCGCAGCCACCCCCTAGCCCTTGCCATGCAAAAGAGACCACTGACTCCGTAAAGGAACCCCTCGCACATATCATCTCGTAAGCATCCGAGGCCGTGAAGTAAGAAGGCAGTGTACCTGGGGGGCAAAGTAAAGACCTCCCGGTTCGTTCGAAGTCACCACCCCGTCTATACGCCTCCGCATTGGGGAAAAAAAAAGAGAAGAAAAAAAAAAAAAAACGCAAACTACCCCGACTCATGTACACCGATGAACACGCCCAACACGGAGAGTGATTTAGTTGTTCTCCCCCTCCCCCTTGTCTTTATCCTCTTCCTTCTTCTTTCTCTTCTCCGAGCACGTAAAGAGGTTAATATAGGTATCCCCTCTAGCGGCACAAGCGAGCATCATGCGATGCGGATGGAATGCCGTCGCCGAGATGGGAGAAGTGCCACGCAGGAAGGTGGAGTAAGGCTCGACGCGCGAAAGTTGCGTGCCTTCGAAATTATAGACTTTGACTGTGTGGGCGCCGGTGCCGCTGTTTCAGAGTTAGCCATAGATAGTTGAGATTCAAGGTGGCGGGGAGACTTACACCGCAAAAACAGGCAAATGCTCATGCGTACTCGCCGTCCTCAGCCCATCGCCCGTCGTGTTGATAGTCCTCAGGCACTTATCCATGCGAATATCCCACAACTTGACCTTCCCGTTGATGCTTGCGCTCACTAGCTCTCGCTGGCCACCACGTTGCATATGCACGCTCTTGACCCAGACGCCGCCATTCTCATCCTTCCACTTCTTGACCATGGCTTCTTGCGGCCTGTTCCGGGTGTCGAAGACGCGGATGGCGCCGTCCCCAAAGCCGGCTACGAACGTGTTTCCGGTCATTTGGTCCGAGGTGAGGGACGTGACGCAGGAGCCGGAGCGGGCATTAATGTCCACAACGCAGACTTCAGGCGCGGCGGCCCAGACGCGGATCACTTTAACGTCACCTGCTACGAGAAGCTTACCAGACACCTGTTGCCAGTCGAAGACCATGCCGGAGTTGACATTGCTTGGGACAAGGTGGGTCAGAGCTCGCCAGGCGGAAGCAACCTCGATCTTCTTCTCGGAATCGTAGTTGCGGTAGATGCGGATGACACCGTCAGATGAACCAGACATCAAGAAGGCTTGATCGTCCTCGTTTATAAATTGCAAATCACTAATTCGGGAGCCTTCGGGGTTACCATTCGAGAACCGGTTGAGTCGGCCAGACTTCTTCCAGTCCCAGATGCAGATGGTGTCGCGATCATCGGAAACTGCCAGGTGATCTTCGAATTGATGGAAGGTCATCTTCGAAGGCTGGCTCTGGTTATTGAAGAACCCGGCTTGATTGGTCCACTTGCCGCTCCCTGCAATCTCCTTTTGTGGTTGTGTCTCACGCAGAATGGCTTCGTTTCTTGAACGTCGCCACAAGCGCTCATTGTAGTCGGTACTACCAGGCTCATCGGCCTCGCTGGGCTTCATCTGAGGTTCGCGAAAGTACTCGATAGACCACTCGAAGAAGGTGCTCTCCAGTGGAATCACAGGAGCGTCAGACATCTTGCGAGGCTTATACTGCCCGGACACTGGCTCTTTGGCAGCGTGGTAGACACCAGGAGTCACGGGGGTCTCATTGACGTCCGGCGGGGTGGTGTAATCTATCGTAAATCTCTTCGGGAGCCCGGGCTTTTGGGGAACACCAGGAGTCCTGGGAACACTCTTGTCTCCAGGCGAGGGCTCGGCGCTAGAGCTAGCAAAACCGGGCAGTGTGTGGAAGAGGAAGCTGGTTGTGCGCCTGAGCAACCCTGGAGCAGGCTTTGGAGATGAGTTACCTTCTTGTCCTGCAGGCGTGCTGGGTCTGACATCGGCTGCTGGTTGTCTCGGTGGGGCAGCTCTCGCAGCACTCCTTGAGATGTCCTCGAAAAGATTCTGTGTCAGTCCCCCGATCGGCGATTGAAGAAGGGCAATATTGATGTAGTCAACGATGATCGTCGCATTTCGTCCGACCTCGGGGTGGGGGTCAACGGCCATGATGAGGATATGCTTCCAGACGGCAGCGAAGATGGAGTTGTGAGCAATACCGTGGGCGGTAGCTTTGATGTTGCCATCAGCGTCGCGATTCGCGCGCTTCGCGTAGTGCAATCCCATCTTGTGCTCTTTCCCGTCATCGCTAGGTGGAAATTTTCGGTATTCTCGCTCCTCAAGGAGTTGCTCGTACGCAGCCACCAAGACCTTGTTCTCGTAGCGATGAATGAACTTGGAAAAGTACACCAACAGCTCCTTGCGGACCATCGCGTTACCATCATAGGCCATTTCCATCACGGTCCACGAGATGTTCTCCTCGATGCGGGCAACCTCATCAGTGAGATCGGCGATTCCCAAGAATGTCGTCATGGCATAAAGCATAGCAGCTCGGACTTCGCAGCACACGTCCCGAACGAGAAGAGCGAGCTTGCTCGGTGCGTTCTCTCTGATGCCTCTCCACTTCGCGTCTGGCAGATCATTCCACAGCTGACTGATGCAGAGACAAGCCCATTGGCGAAGTAGGGGGTTCTCGTTATTTTGCAGATGTGCAAGGCAGTAGTTCATGATCTCTGACTGATTGCAAACCGTTTGTCCCTGCTTGTAGCCATCGCAAAGTCGAGCAAGGATGAATGCGCACATGGCCTTGTGCTCCAGACTATCGACCACGGGAAGGCCTTCGTTTGGCTTCAGGATAGAGGCGAAGTACATGTATCCACTGTCCTTCAGGAGGTCCGTTTGGCAGGTGATGTCAACGGCCAAGACTCGAGTCCAGATGAAGACCATGACGGGCTTGAGCTCGTTGGCAGCAGATTGCAGCAGCTTCAGAACATATGGAAAGATGCCGATGCTCAGAGCCAGGTTAACAGCCCAGGGACCCATGTCAAGAAATTTGCCTAGCAAGATCAAAGCCCGAACCCGGTGTTGCTGACTCAAAAGGACTTGTAGGACGACAGGAAGCTGATCCGGAGCCTTTTTCGTTACAGCACCTTGCGTCAGATATACCTCAAATGCCGTAAGCTGCTCTGTGAAGAAGCTCGAGTTCTGAAACTCGTAATCGGGGCGAGTGCCATTCTCCTTCTCTTCCAGCATGTCGAGCTGCGACAGAGCCATTTCTACAGCGAGATCCCAGCTGGCCCACAGAGGATGTGTATGGGTGTCTGGAAGCACTGGGAAGGATTGCGGGTGGCAGTTATATGTCGACATGACTCTCTGCGCAAGCAGGAAGTTGCGGAACAGAGCCGCAACCATGAGATCTTGTCGAAAGAATTGGCGGAAAAGATCACGCGGGAGGGACGTCCAAGCGATCGTATCCGTGATGGCGGTGAAGATCCAGTTCAGTTCTCCCAGAGGAGTCCGTCTCTCTTGCAGTCTTCCGGGGAGTTTCTTGGCTCGCTCGGGGGTGATATTTGATGGAAGCGGATTTTGGAGGCAGAAGAACCACAGAGCCATCTCGATGGGGGTTGTGAGACAGCATGAGAAGACATCTGCTGGGAGTAGGGGGTTCGTGGGTAGGTTCTCCTTGACGCCGCAAGCAGCCAAGTGGATGTAGGGTGTGAAAGCTTGGGCAGTGTAGCTGGGGTCCTTGGACACATTCTCAGCCTCCTCTTCCTCGTGCTTTTGAACGAATCGGTGGAAGTTGTTGATGATGTTGCCTGCGTCCGAGCAGTCCCAGACATAGAAAGTAGGCGCCTGGAGCCAGGTTTGTAGGTCGTACAGTGAGACCGGAATGTACTGAGTGTAATTCTTATTGAACACCCAGATCTCGCCGGACGCGGTGGGCTTTGGAACACCGTGGCCGTTGTAGTGGAACAGTACTCGCTCCTCCTTAGCATTCCTGCGCAGAGATTGGGTAAACTTCTTGGTCTCTTCCACCGAAGGGTCCAGGTATTGCTTGTATCGCGTACGGATCGCCAACGTCTCATACTGCGCCTGCAACGCCTTTCCAATGGTCTCCAAGGCCTTGGCGACCGGCGGGTTCGTGGGGTCTTGCCAGGCTTCCATCTTCGCCCCAGGGTTTGTTTTCAGCTGGTCTGGTGGCTCCACTCCAATATTCAGACAAATCGCCAACGCCGCAGACACAGTCTTCAGCCGATCCTTCATCCGCCAAGGTTGTAGATCGAAGGCCTCCGTCTGGGGATTGCCAGTCGTCTCATGGCGCTTGTCGGTGAAGTACATGTACCAATTCTGCCACACGTTAGCTTTGAAGTCCGGAGGCTCCCGTATTGATAACAAGGTCAACAATTTGAAGCGTGTTCTTGGGCCTTCTTGAGCATTTGTCATTGATCGGCCGTGTAGATGTTTACGGGTAGAGGAATACCCGCCTGGCTATTGATCCAATGGTGGGTGCACTGTTGATGACGATCTATCTTGACATCTCGTCGAGTTGCGAGGCAAAATTTACAGCAGTATCCCCAAGGATCCAAAGAAACTGGCATGGTGCTGAAGGGTGGGAAAGAGGCACAGAGATACAGAATTGAGATATTGCAGATATCGAAATTGGATGGGATGGGATAGGACATGATGAGAAGGATAGATGCCGCAGTAAATAGCGCAATAGATAGAGACAAGATATCAAAAGGAAGGAGCCACTCACGTTCGCCAATTGAGAAACGTACTCCTCTGAGGCATAATGATCTTCGAAACCATGCCTTGCTCCAAATTCAGAAATATGCTCCGCATCTACTTCCTGGTCCAAACCATGGGGCCCAACATCGCTCTTTGCTCTCTGTAGCAGCGGCCGTGATTTGACCGTCAAACCCGGATCCGTCTCGAATCCATCTGGGTACGACTCTTCTACCGTGTTCGGCGCAGACGTAGGTCGTGCGTGTCCAGATACTCTTCTTTGACCCGCGCCATCTGGGTAGGAAGCCGACGGTCTATGATCATTGCTTGGATCTGGAGGTGGAGGGGGAGATAGGTAGGCGTCGCCGTTTACCGGCTCATTGCTAATTGCCGGTCGATGGCCCATCTGAGGAGAGCTACTTGTTTGTACAGGAGGTTCTTGTCGCAGGACTTGAGCCTGATGGCTGTGCGACGTGCTCGAAGTTGGCTGGCCCGGGGCTGCGCGCTGTGCCGGATGCTGCTGTTGGCGGCCAACAGCGGTCATGGTGAAGAGGAGATCTCCTTTTGCTTCAGGCGCTGGAGCTCATTGTGTGTGTTATTGAGAAGGGTTGGCTGTTCGAAATGGGAGATTAGGTGGGTTATTGATTTCGAAGAAGTGGCGGAGATGGAGGCGGAGGCGGAGGTGGAGCTGGAGGTGGAGGTGATCGCTATCGATACTTATCGGGATGCAAGAGGTATGTACAGTATGTATGTATGCGTTAGTTTGATTCGGGTTGGGGGCTGAAAGGTGAGTAAGTAGGTGATTGGTGAAATCGCAAGTCCGAGGTCGAGCTCGAGGTCGAGGTCAAGGTCGAGGTCAAGGTCAAGGGAGGCCAAGGTCAAGGTCAAGGTCAAGGTCAAGGTCGAGGTCGAGGTCGAGGTCGAGGTCGGGGTCGGGGTCGGGGTCGAAGAGGATCGGTTTCGGCAAACCAGAAATGCGATCACCCACCAGCGCAAGTCCTGGTCCCAAATTTCGTGTGGGATCCGGTGCAGACGAAATTCGGAGATCGTTTTCCCTTCCCCAGACGAGACGAGTTGCCAGGCACTTCAATTCATTCTCCTCCTTTTGGGCCACCACTGTGGTACGTCACCGGCCCAGATAGCAGGCAGATGGGGGGATTTTCTTCTTCCTCCCTGGTCACGAGACGAGATGCGGCTCTTTCTGGGCTGGGCTGGGCTGGGCTGGGCTGGGCTGGGCTGGGGTCAAGTGGTTTGTTTCTTCCCAATGCTCCGGTAACTCCTCGATCATTATCCAAGCCTCGACCCTGAATGCCGAAGGCATATTTCACGGCGGTGATGCCCGGATCGAGGGCTCTCCTTCTATCTGAATTGCTCTCTTCATAGTCCAGGCAGAGATTACTTTGATCTCGTCTTTCCTAAGCCTAAGCCTAAGCCTAAGCCTAAGCCTAAGCCTAAGCATGGATATCCGTACATATGGATGCTCATCACGAGTGGGACTGCCGACCGTTGTCGATCGTTGTCGTGGAGGAGAGAGGAGAGAGGAGAGACGGGTGGGCGGGTTGACGGGCGACGGGTTGACGTAGCAGCTCAGCTCCTCTGGCAATGTCCATCCGGGTGATCACCTGCCCGGCTTCGTCTTCGTCTTCTTTGTTTTCCCTTTCTTGTTCCTCTCCCCTTTGTCACCTTTATTTCCTTTCCTCCCTCTTCCTTTGGGTCTTGGTGCCTGCAGCTTATGCTACTGTATGATACCGGTACCGGTACTGGTACTGAGTACTACCGACGTAACACCTTCTTTCGAACGAAACGGGGAACTCCAGACTGACTTGAACAGATAGAGTAGTGGTATTACGGTAGTAGTACGGTAGTAGTACCTTAGTAGTACCTACTTAGTAGTAGTAGTAGTAGTAGTACCTGCTTAGTAGTACGTATAGTACGTAGGTAGTCAGTACCACTGCGGATAACTAAGCAAGCATCTACCACCTATCCTGCTAGGTATCCTGCCATCCGACCGAGGTAATCTCGTCCCCAACTCCCTCCTCCCCTTTTCCCCTCTTGAAACACGCCCTTGCTCTTGGACGCCTGATCGGCCGAACAGTCAGCGTGCATGCCGACCTACTACGTACGTAGTATGTAGGGGGTTGGTCAACGGAGAGTCTACCGGCAACTGGCACTTGGCACTTGGCCGGTAGAGACATGTACGTAACTGATAATGTGCAAGTCTGCACGAGGATTTCTGTTCTTTTTCTTTGGATAATTTGGATGTGAAGTATGGGATGTGAAGTCAATACGGAAATAAACAACCTCACCTTGACGTAATACCTACCGGTACCTACTACTCTCTCCGTACCTACATAGCTACCGGTACATAGCTACATAGGTACATAGGTACATAGGTACATAGGTACATAGGTAGACGTCGGCTAAGAAGCACACTACCCGATACTTATCCACTTCGATATCCACTTCCGTCTCTCTGCTCCGTACCTTACAGTAACTGTCAGTACTTCTCTTCAATCTTCCCTTAATGCCCTCTTCTATCCCCCATCCCCCCCCCCCCCCCCCCTTATCCGGCCAGCTCCTTGAAAAGATCTTCCCTTTCCCCAGTCATCTCGTTCGCTCGACAATCTACACCAGACTAATGCGTCGGATCTCCTTCAGGCCTGTGCATCAACGACCAAAAACATTTTTTGGTTGTTTTTCCACTCCCACTCCCACTCCCACTCCCACTCCCAACTTCCCCGACCCTGTCCCTGACCCCGTCCCCGTCCCCGTCCCCGTCCCCGTCCCCGTCCCCGTCCCCGTCCCCGTCCCCGTCCCCGTCCCCGTCCATGTTCCCGTCCCCGTCCCCGTCCCATCTCCATCTTCATCTCCATCTCCATCTCCATCTCCGTTTCCATCGGCATCCCAGACCCGACCCGACCAGGGCCGTTCTGCAGGTCCGCCACAATCTACCAACTAACTTCCAGCCAGCGGCCAGCGGCCAGCCTCCAGGACCGGGACTGAAGTGCGCTCCCGACTTTTACTACGGTGAGTAAGAACTTGCTACTACTTACCTACTTACTTACTTTACCCACTCCACTCCGACCCAACCCCCTTTGCGTCGTATACTTTCTCCAGTTCGCCCTTTCCGCGCTGCGACGGCGACCCCAGCCATCCGTTTTTATTTCCATTTCCATTTCTATTTCCTATTCCAATTGATCTCAATAAATGAAACGAGACCACTACCAATACTTACTTATCGTAACTACAGCCGGTAATCCTGCGGCCGTGCTCCCGTCACACGACGTCGACAGGACCAGAAGCAGAACCTCGAAATTCTCCCCTAAATCTACCACTGCACCCTTCAATCACAACCGACGACACCCTACACCTTCCTCTACATCAATCACTCTGGCGATATCATAACCAAGGCGGTGCGCCGCACGGCAACCAACCCGATACCATGGCATTCTCCCTGTTCAAGAGCAGGAACAAGAATGTGGACAAGGCCCAATCAGCAAATAAGGAGGCTGCTCCAGCATCGCAGCAACAAGCCAACAACAGCAATGCTCGCGTGAACGAGAAGGGCGCTGTGCACGTCTCGACGGTGGCGGCCAGTGTGAACAACTCGATGAGCTCGCTGCAAGGGGGCGGTGGTACCTCGACGCCGACTCCCGACCAGCAGAGCAACAATAACAACACCACTACGACCACGAGACAGGGCCCGCGGGGACCGCAGAGTGCGGAGCCGCAGCCTGCGTCGGATCTTCTGGTGAGTGCGACCGCCATACCTCCAGGGAGTGTTTGTTGGCTCGGAGCGGAGCCGAGCCGAGAAAGGGGGGAAATCGAGTACTAATGGTCGCATATCTAGCTACGGAACATGTCTGCGCCCGCTGTCCAGCAGCCCTCCATGAACGCCAATCCCAATGCCTCCCTATACCCGTGGTCGCAGCGCCGTCTCACGTACACCACCTCCCATCCCAGCCCTTTTCCTCGCTATGGCGCCGCGGTCAACTCGATCGCCTCGAAGGAGGGCGACATTTACCTGATGGGCGGTCTGATCAACAGCTCGACGGTCAAGGGGGATCTGTGGATGGTTGAGGCCGGTGGGAATATGGCTTGCTACCCCCTAGCAACGACGGCTGAAGGCCCGGGGCCGAGAGTAGGGCATGCGAGTTTGCTAGTCGGAAATGCGTTTATTGTCTATGGAGGAGATACCAAGATGGAGGATTCAGATGTGCTAGACGAGACGCTCTACTTGCTGAATACCTGTAGGTTTCACTAGATCAGGGGTGACAATCATGCTGATAGGAATAGCGACGCGACAATGGTCGAGAGCAGTCCCCGCGGGACCAAGACCGGCAGGACGATACGGCCACTCGCTTAACATTCTTGGGTCCAAGATTTATGTATTTGGAGGCCAGGTGGAGGGCTTCTTCATGAACGACCTGGTTGCGTTCGATTTGAATCAACTGCAGGTCCCCACAAACAGGTGGGAGATGCTCATCCGGAATAGCGTGGATGGCGAACCACTACAAGGCCAGATACCCCCGGCGCGCACGAATCACTCGGTTGTCACGTTCAATGAAAAGTTATATTTGTAAGAAGCCTTGTCTGACAGGTAGGTTCAGAACTGACACGCGCAGGTTTGGAGGAACCAATGGCTTCCAATGGTTTAATGATGTCTGGTGCTACGATCCACTATCTAATATGTGGACTTCCCTCGACTGTATCGGATACATACCTGCTCCTCGGGAAGGCCACGCAGCCGCTATTGTCGACGATGTAATGTATATCTTTGGAGGACGGACAGAAGAAGGCGCGGACCTGGGAGATCTGGCGGCGTTCAGAATCTCGTCGAGGCGGTGGTACACCTTTCAAAATATGGGCCCTTCGCCCTCGCCGAGATCGGGACATAGCATGACGGCGTTCAACAAGCAGGTCGTGGTGTTAGCCGGTGAGCCAAGCACCGCGACCAGAGAGGCTGGGGATCTGGGAATCGTTTACCTACTGGACACCAGTAAGATTCGGTATCCGAACGATCAGGCAATTCAGCCGTCGCCCGCTTCCGACAGAGGCCTGGGACATCGACGGCCGAGCATGAGCGAGAAGTCTGGTATGGGAGCCAGTCGTGGACTCAGCTCTCGAGATGGATCGACGATGCACGACCCGTCGAAGAGACTGAATGGTGCACCGAGGGATCAAGGCTATGGCCGAGGGAATGGTGCGCCGGGTGTAAACGGGAATGATATGAATGGTGTCGCTCCTGGGTCAGCTCAACCGCAAGGCGCGCCCACCGGGCCTTCAGGACCTCAAGGCTTCCCAAATGGGGTGCAGCAGAACGGCCAGCCAGGAGGATCTAAACTCCCTCGAGCTTCGATGGCTCAAACGGCTCCAGGCCCCCCACCGCAACAGCAAGCACCAAATCCTAGAGCTAGTAGTGCGAACGGACAGATAGGACCGAATGGAATACCAGCGGCGGGGCGTGGGAAGCCGCAGGGGAAAGCCGAGCGAGGATCCGGGCCATCGGTTGACCCGTCCGTACAGCCACCGCAGAATCGTGCTGTCGAAAACATTATCCAGCCGGCCCAATCCCGTACTACGTCCCCTGCCTTGAGAGAGTCCCCGCAGCCGCGAGAGAGCCCTGTCTTTAACGGGCGGCGTACACCCACGCAGACACAGCCCCAAGGCCAAATATCGAGAGCAGCATCATCTGCTGAGAACGGCCCGCCTGTGAGCATGAATACCGCCGGTGCTGGTGCTGGTACGGTCAGGGCCTCGTCCAAATCCAGATCGCACCGTCAACAGAGCTCGCTAGACAGCACTAGCGAGCAGTCTTCTTTACGGAATGTCATAAATGCCCGCCAGGCATCGCCCCCTCCGTCTCGGCAGCCCAGTGTGAGTCTGACCAGAAGAAGCTCGAAGCGGAATTCTCAAACCGTAGCTCTGCTGAAGGAACTGGATGCGGCCAAGAACCGTAATGCTTGGTATGCCTCCGAGCTCGAACTGGCTCGTAAAGCTGGGTACACCCCAAACCCCTCCTCGAGTCCGTTCCTCGATCAGAGAGCAGCAGAGTCGTTTGACGATGACGACAGGCCGCTGATTGAAGCTCTGATTGCTATGAAAGGCGAGCTTGCCAATGTCCAAGTATCAATCGACAAGCAAGCCATTCTTGCCGCTAAAAAGATTGCTGAGATCGAGAAGCAGAGAGATGCGGCTGTGAGTGAAGCTGTGTATGCCAAGGCCAGGCTTGCGGCGCACAGCGGTAGTCAGAGCAGTACGCCTCAGCCTTATGCCGACGCGCGCGATCTTGGCTCGATGTCTCTGGACAGGTCTGTAGAGGTCAGCAAGAAGCTTGCGGCGGCCCTCGCTGAACAGCGGGATCTCAAGAACACGATCGAAACCATCAGCTCCGAGCTTGAAGCCGAGAAGCGTGGTCGCCAGTTGGCGGAGAGCACCTTGAATACCGCACAAGGACGAATGAGTGAGCTCGAGAGTTATAAGCAGCAGAACTCGTCGGAAGTGGAACGTCTGAAGGCCGAGCTGCATGAGTTTCAAAGGGCATCGAGAGAAGAGGCGATTGTCTGCTCTGAAGCGGTTGCAGCCGTCCAATTGCTGCAAGCGGAGAAGGATGAGCTCGAGGCTCGATACGAGGAGGCTATTGGCTCAACAAAGGATGACAGCGACACTTTTGAGTCTCTTCGGGAAGCACTCGCGTCGTCGGCGGACATGAGAGAGAACCTTCAGCGAAAGTTGGATGAGGAGCGCCTCGAGCGGGAGAAGATCGAGGGCAAGCTTGCGACCCTCAAGACAGAACACGAGACGCAGGCCGCGGAGCTGGAGAGTGCCACCCGTCGTCTGAGAGGTGCCGAGGAGCTCGCGGAGCAACATGCTCACGAAGCACGCACTCATCGAGAAGCTGTTATGGCTGGGCTCAGCAAGGTTGTCGCTCGGGACGTCGGTGGCAAGGCTGCTACCAAGGACGATCGCTTGGTCGCGCTTCAAGCACAGGTCCAGTCGGCGAACTTGCTGGTCCGAAAGTACCAAGAGGCTGCGGATACTGCTTCCGAGAAGCTCCGCAGCGCTGAGGAGCGTATCGCTGGCCTCGAGGCGTACCAAGAGCAAGCCAGCCGAGAGGGCATGTCGATTCGAAAGCAACTTCAGTCGACGATGCGTGAGGTCCAAACGCTTCAAGCCAAGAACTCGGACATGAAGTACCAGCTTGCCAACCAGCAACTGGAGACGAATGCTGTCCACGTTCAGCACAACACCCTCAAGGATATTCTTGGCGAGCGAGGCATGAGCCCGATCAATTCTGCACGAGCTCGTGGGCTCCCCAGTCCTCAGTCTGGCTCCAACACGCCGGATCTCTCACGTCTGCGCGAGTTGGAACACCAGTTGGCGGCTAGCGTCCAGGCTCACGAGGAGACGAAGCAGACTTACGAAGCTCAGCATTCAGAAACCGAGGCCACCTATCGGGAGAAGCTAAGTCTACTCGAGAACGACTACCAATCTGCCGTTCACTACGTCAAGGGCACGGAGAAGATGCTGAAGCGTATGAAGGACGAATTGTCGAAATACAAGTCCGAAAACACGGGCCTGAAGGAGCACCTCGCCAAGTCCGAGGAGAAGAGGGGGGCATCACAAGATGCCTCGAGCGGATGGGACGCGGAGCGCGCTTCTCTCACTAGGCAGATCGAGACCTTACAGGCCGAGATCAAAACCTCGGTTAGTCTCTTGGAACGACAAATGGCCGACGTCAAGAAGGAGTTGGCCGCATCTCAAGAAGAGCGTGACCAGCTGAAGGAAACCCACGAGCAGTCGCAACGTCAACTCAACGCTGCGACCGAGCAAGCCCGCTCCGACCTCGCGCAGCTGCAGGAAGAGAACACTCAACTCGAGCGCCGCGCTCTGGATGCGGAGAACAAAGTCTCTCTCCTGCTTGACCAGGTCGAGTCCTCGGTCGACAACTACCGCCGCCAGTCCCGCCCAGTTGAGACCAACGGGGCTCCGATAACAGCTGCGAGCAGTACACACCAGCGCACGATCAGCGCCACCGACTCCATCTCTGAATCCTCGGTCTACGATGGTGGCAACCGAAGTTCGATGGCACTGGACAGTCTCGCGACGGAGCTCGAGACGCTGCGCTCGCACTGGGAGAACACGAACAAAAGCTACCGTCTCAGTAATGCGTTCGATTTCGAGGATCGCAGCCCTGCTAGTGCAAGCGGCTTGGGAACTGTGGGGGAGGGGCTGAGCAGTAGTTTGAGTGAGTGGCGGAAACGACTTGATGCTGAGGAGGATGCGTCAAGGTCGAAAAAGGGCGGCGAGACTGTCGTTGCGGGCGAGCTGAGCAGCGTTACGGGGAGCCCGGGTAGCAGCGTGGGGGGGGTGAGCTCGAGTGAGAAGGAGCTTGTGGCGAAGGAGGGCAAGGACAGGATTCCGGTGTGAAGGAGATTTTTGAAGCCACTGCTTCGGTACCCGCTGGCCTGTGAGTGGAGCGAGGTAGGATGATGCGATATATGGATCAGGGATCAGGCCTCCGCGATAAGCTAAGCTCAGCTTGAGCTGATCTGATCTGGGCTGGGCTGGGCGATATGCGACTTCGGCTCACTTCACTACACTAGGGCTGGATGTAGGCAGGACCACTTACTTTACGGGCGGAGTTCTGGATGCTGTGTTGGTTGGTCTTCCCCAACAACTGTTCTAAGGGTCTTCTTTTTTTCTCCCCCTGGGGGATAGGATGGGATGGATAGGGATAGGGATAGGGACAGGGATAAGGGTAGGGGGCGATGACAGATACACTACTTTTACTGCCTCTTATATCCATCTTGTGTCTCTCTCTTTTTTTTTCTTCTTTTCTTTCTTTTTTATTTGGCCTGAGGATGGATCCTTCAGGGATGGGTATGGGTGTAGGTGTAGGTGTAGGTGTAGGTGTAGGTGTATACGTGTATACGTGTATGTGTATGATTGATATCTAACGGGTTTGGATCATTCATTCATTCGTTGATTGATTGATTGGTTGATTGGTTGATTGGTTGGTTGGTTGGTTGATAAGCTGAAATGATTATGATGATATTGAATTCTGTTTTTTTTTTTTTTTTTTTTTTCTTTCCATTGAAAAGTGATTTTTTCTTTTTTTTTTTCTTTTTTTTTTTTTTCTGTTTTTTTTTCTTTCTTTTTTTGGTATGGTGGTCGATTGATGTCGTCTCTTGTTGTCTACCTAGTTGAGGGTTTTGGTGGGGGAGGGGGAAGGGGGGGGGGGGGGGTTGATGGATTGGAGCTGGTGGTGTTTTTGTTTTTTTTGTTTGGCTTGGGTTGGGTTGGGTTGGGTTGGATTGTTGAATTGGGTTGAGTTTTTATGGGTAAGATAGATTTGGAGGGGGGTAGGTAGGGAGGGAGAGAGGGAGGGAGGGAAGGGAGATGGGATTGGATTGTTGGACTGTTGGATTTTTGGATTGGGTTGGATTGGCTTTTTATGAACATGATGGGTGGGTGGGTGAGATAGGTTTGGAGGGGGGGAGGGAGGGAAGGGAGATGGGATTGGATTGTTGGATTGTTGGATGGTTGGTTGGTTGAGGGAAGGGAGGCGAGGGACGGAATGGCTGTGTGTGATACAGCTTTGAGAGAGAGAAAGAGGCTTTATATAGATAATATAAGTACAGTAAGTAAGTAGCTTGATAAGCGAATTATGCATTCGTGGATTACATACATACAGAAAGATGAAAAGTAAATCAGCAGGCTTGAAAGAAGAAATCGTGCTTCGCTTCAACTCTCACACCTCTCGTGGATAGGAAGATGGTTTTTCATATATATATATATAAGGGGGAGAGGGGGTGTTGGGGAACAAGTCCGAATGAGTGAATGAATGAATACCTAGGTGGGTATGTCTCTCTCTCGTACGCTCAAAGAAAGAGAAGAAGATAATTTCGTCGGAGGTGGTCTGACGTATACATGCATGCATATACAAAGCGAAATAAGTAGGAGAGTGGAGATGATGGGTGGTTTTCACGGCTTCTTGGGATTGCGAAAGGGTGGATGGATGTGTAGGTTATGGGTTGGGAGATTTCGGGTTGGAGAGGGGTGAGTAGGTAAGGTAGGTAGGCAGGTAGGCAGGCAGGTAGTACTCGGCAGAGTCTTATGGTATCTCGAAGTTTTCAATGTTTTTTTGAGATGGAATCTTAGGATTGGTTAGTCTTTCGGGAGTTGCGAAGGCAGATACGGGATTGGGTTTTGGGGCTCTGGGCAAGATTGATGGTTCGGTTGGTTTGTGAGGTGTGGAAGGGTTGGGCTTTGGTTTAGAAGGAAAGAAAAGGGGGGGAGGGAGGGGGAGAGAAGGCTTTATTGATTGATTGGTTGATTGATTGGCTATTCTTATTCGCTTCACTTTAATCCGATCGAGGACGTTGAGTAGCGTCTTGAAGCGATGAATCGCACTCGGAGCACGTATCGTAAAGGGTAGAGAGTTGTTTGTAAGCTGGGTGGGATATTCATGAGCTGGGTGGGATACCTAGATTGGATCAGTTGTTATTCGATGGGTCGTACCAAAGTATAACAGATCGGCGGAAAGCTTGTATCGCGGTTAGAGGCTGGCTGGCATACTAGATATTAAACCTAGTGAGTGAGTGCCCATCGGAATGATTACGCTGAAGATCGGAAAGGATAGAGGAGATTTAGGAGATCGGATGATATGATTTTTATACGATTTGCTTTTTGTAACTATTACGCAGTTGAAAAGTGGTGGTTGGCTGTTCAAAGTTGGTCTTGATGTTCTCGCTTAAGTAGCTAACAGCAGTTTGGCTAATACTGTAGTCGAGGGAGTGGATAGATGGGCGAAGTGAGGAGTAGAGAGTGAGGAGTGGAAAATGGTAGATTTAAGAGTCGAGAGTTATTAAAAAAAGTTGAGGATAAGGAGCGTAAGGCTTTATATAAAAGGTACCTAGATAGGATAGGAAGGAGGTGAGCTTCATCCGCTATAGCGTACAGTACCTCACGCTCTGTGCGGTACTCGGCAACTGCTGTTGGCCACTTGAGCGAGAACGTCAAAATCAACATTCGACATTCACCCATCACTTCTCAATCACTCAACAATTACAAATCCAAATTAAATCAAAAAAAAAAGGTTTTATTCTTTCGACTCCCTTTGTTCCTCTAATTTTTTAAGCTTGAAAGCTCACGGACCTTAATCCTTACTTAGTATGCCAGCCTTCGGCCGCGATGCAAGCTTCAATTCTATCAATTGTATATATATACATATATTAACACAGCCCTCTTTTTTCTCCCTGCGATGTACCTGCCTAGGTACCTATCCTCGGTACTATCCCATCCCATCTATCTATACATACATGTATATAGCAAGCAAGCAAGCAAGCAAGCAAGCACACTTCTTTTCTTTCCTTTCCTCTTTCCTCTTCGGCCAACTTTTGGTTTCAAAGCCACTTTCTTCTAAAGCCACTTTCTTTCAAGGCCACGTTAGTTCCACTCCATAACTCACTTACATACAAAGTACAGTACAGTATCAAGAAAGTATTTTCTATCTTTAAACCCCCCCCCCCCCCCCCCACCCCAGCGAACGCACTTAGCGACGGATCTATTCTATCCGCTTATCTACCCATCCCAAACCAGGAGAAGAAGAGAAGAAGGCACACACACAGTCAGTCAGTCAGTCAGTCAGTCAGTCAGTCAGTCCTTCATTACTGTCTATATCCCTAATAGCTAGCTAGCTACGTAGACTTGTTTTGCACACATACGAGAGAGACACGAGTTTAATGTCATCTTCCCAAACCCAAAAAAAGGGACGGGTCGAGGATGTATTTGTTTTTATTTCTACTATCCTAAAGGAAAAAGAAGAAGAAAAAGAAAAAGCGAACCCCTCCCTCTAAGAGTGTAACAATCTTTATCGGTTCTGTATTATTAGGGGCCAAATCTCAAATCTCCCCCAAAAAAAAGAAGAAGAAAAAGGGGGAAATAAAAAGAGGAGAATGAATAACATAAATAAGTATCAAGATTTTTTTTTTTTTTTTTTTTTTTTTTTCGAATCCTCATATACGACGTGCCTTGCGCTCCCTTCCCCCCTCCCCTCCTCCAATTTCCCCCGCCCAAATCACCAAACAAAAACCCCCTCAAGAGACAACAAATACTCACCTACTTACCCCTCACCCCCCTACTCCCCTACTCACCCACTCCGCACGGAATGCAATCGCCCTTTCTCCTCGATCCGCAAATCCGCAAATCCGAAAGCACCGGTTCCGCCTTGGAAAGAAAGAATGCGTGCGTGCGTGCGTGCGTGCGTGAAATGAAATGAAATAAAATAAAGCCTTTTGCTTTCTTCGCGCTTCTTCTTTTTTGATTTGGGAGAGAAATGAAAAAAGAAAAGGAAGAGAGGGGGGGGGGGAGGAGGGAGGGAGGGAAGAGGAAGAGAGGGAAGGGGGGGAAAGGAAGAGAGGGAGGGAAGAGAAGGAAAAAAAAAGGAAGGGAAGAGACGGAAGAAAAGGGAGAGAAGGAAGAAATGAAAGGCTTGATTTATAGACGGGATAAGACGGGATAAGACGAGACGAGACGAGATACCTAATAAGCTCATCCTTCACCCTTCATCCCATAGCTTCTTTCTTGAGAAGAAAAAAAAAAAGGGGAAAAAAAAAGGGGTGTGGGGGGGAAGAGCTTCTCACAGTCAATAAAAAAAAAAAAAAAAACCCCCCCGTTTTTCGTCCGCCGAAGCCATCGTTGGCTTCCTTCAACCATGATAGTTTGTAGAGAGGTAGGTCCGGATCGAGCGACTCGGCTTTCAGCGCTGAGAATATATTAGTGGATTTTTTTTTTCCGTATTGGTCCTACTGGCCTTGCTGGTCCCTGCTGGCTCTGCTGTACTCTGTAAGCATCAGCTCCGTGGTGTTGGCTGTTGATATCTGGGGGGAGAGAGGGGCGTTATGGGAGGGAGGGAGGGAGGTAGGTAGGTAGGTAGGTAGGTAGGTATGGGGGATTTGAAACCCTCGAACCAGAGACAGACACAGACACAGACACAGATGGCGGGAGTTGGGTTGGGTTGGGTCTGCTCTGCTCTGCTGTGCTCTGGTCTGGTACGGCTGAGCAAAGTCGGAGAGAAGAAGGAACGAGAGAAGAGAAGAGAAGAGGGAGAGAGAAGAGAGAAAGAGGAGAGGGAAATGGAAGAGGAAGAGAGAGTCAGTTCGCCATTGGTCTTTCAAATGGCGATCGATGATGGACAACCAAGATTTCGATCTCGATCCCGGGCCGGCAGCAGTTGGCGTCGACCAGGAGTCTTGCAACGAGCTTGCTACGATGCGATCCACGCCCTAGCCCACTCTCTCTCTCACTCCCACACCCAAGCCCAAGCCCGTCTCCAAACCGACCCGTTCCGCTGACCCGGTCCTGCCGCAGCCTGGTCTTCAACATTGTCGTCGTCGTCGTTGAGGGCCTCATCTCCTTCACGCAGCCGGACATCTGGAACGCGCCCAACAACACCACACCACACCGGCGCCAGGGGGCCAGCAGGAGCCGTACCTAGTCAACGGCGCCGACAGCACGCGCTGACGGACGTTCGGCACCACGGCCTTCGGCTGCTGCTGCTGCCGCTGCTGCCGCTGCTCGGCCGGGCGACGTGTGAGATTGCTGCTTCAGCGCCGTGGTCTTCGAACGAGGCGTTCGCATTGGGATATACCTCTACCACGACGAAAAAGGTATTCTTCCGAAAGCTGACAAGACCGAGATCCTGCAGCGCGGTTGCAGGATCTGCTTGCTTTGGCAGTACAGCTATGGAGGGGGCTGACAGCAGCAGAGACAAAACAGCCGAGAGCTGGCTGGGTCGGGCCCGGCTCGGGAGATCCCCAATCCAGCTCTCCCTCGACGCGACGCCGTGGAAGAGCCCGCGCGGCAAGGTCGGGTACGGTAGGGTACCGCACGGCATGGCTGGCACCTACCTCATCCTCATCCTCTCATCGGCCTGCAGTGCGCCGGCGTGCCGGCTCGCCTTCTCCTCGTGTCCCCGCCCGCGAAGGCCATCCGTCCGCGTCCGGGGGCGCCGTCGCCGTGTCGTACGGCCTGATCGTCGCGTCGCGCTGGTGGTGTTCGGCATCGGCATGGCATCGGCATCGGCTCCGCCGTCCGCCGTCCGCCGTCGTCGTCTCGGAAGGACCGGCTCACCCGGCTGAGAAGGATGACGGCAACGTCGTCGGCAGCGCGCGAAAGGTCAGTGGGGGTGGGGGTACCTGTAGGGGTGTGACCTACCTATCTACGTAGTACCTACCTACTAGTACCTACCGTACCCTACCTAACTACGTACGTACGTACTACTAGTACTTAAGGTTCTAGAGCTTGCACACCGCGATACGCCATCTCCGCTTTGGGAACGTACGGTGCGCACTGTACTTATTATACTACATACCCACGGTACAGGCCTAAGTAGTACAGTACCGTAGTATTACCCCTCGAGGGTGCCTTAAAAGTGTAGCTTTCACTTTAAACCCCCTGTTTTTCCCTCCCCTCGAGGGGTAATACTTACGCCTGCGACGTAGTACTACCCTAGTACCCTTCTTATACTTACTACTGTAGGTACGTACAGTAGCGATGTTAAAATAGTCCTACGCCCTACGCACTTCTATACTATACTTAGTATACCTACCTACCTACTACTACGTACGTAGTACCTAGCTACGTAGAACCCCCCACCCAACCCCCCCAATTCTTTTCCCGCACCGAAAAGTCAAAAAATCTGCACTTTCTGGAAAAGATACTACGTCGCAGGCGTAAGTATTACCCCTCGAGGGTAGGGAAAACAGGGGGTTTAAAGTGGAAACTAGACTTTTGAGGCACCCTCGAGGGGTAATACTTAGGCCTGTACCGTGGTATGTACGTAGTAGTAGTATTAAAAACAAAAACTAAACTATAAAAAAAAAAAACCTACACACGAAAAAAAAAAAAACATAAAAAAAACCATAAAGAAAAACTTGAAATATTGGAAGGGTAGGATGGGCGCGTCGGGAATGTTTAGACGGACGGAGACGGAGACGGGCTCAGGACGGCCGGGTCGCTTTCAATACAGTGGTGATAATACGGTAATACGGTAGGTAGGTAGGTAATCCTACTATATATCGAATTGCTGAGACTGGGACTGAGACTGGGACTGCTATGGCTATTTTTGGTTGGGTATCTATCTATCTATCTATCTATCTATCTATCTACCTATGTAATACGTATCTACACTTAGTACTACGTACTACGCACTTACCAGTGCGACTCAAACTGCGATGCGGGAATTTTACTTTGACTTTTTCTGAGAGGGGGGGCCTTATTTACTACTACGTAGAGGGGATACGGACGGACGGACGGACGGACGGACGGAGGACGGAGATGCGTGGAGGTGCTAAGTAAGGTATATAAGGTAAGTCGTACTACTATGTTAAGAACGAAAGCTCTGCTCTTACTAGTACATGTGTATGTAGTAATTAAGTAGTACCTAGCTTACTAGTACCGAAGTAGTAGGTAGGTATATTGTGTACTTCTAGGTAGGGACCGAGTGCTACTTACTAGGTACTTACTACTTACTACTTACTACTTACTACTTACTATTACAGTACTTATCTAAGCACTACGTATCTAGGTAGGTATCTATCTAATCGAAAAGTATAGTTGGTACAGTACAGTACCGTACGGTAACAGCCAGGTTGGGAATAAGCTTTTCTTTTCTTTTCTCGCTGGTGCTCTTTATATAGTAGTAATAGTAGTAGTAGTAGTAGTAGTAGTAGTAGTAGTAGTAGTAGCTCGCGAAAGCATATCAGTCAGGGGTTGGTAAGTACTACTACGTACTAGTACTAGTACTTAGGTGGTGAGTTTTCGTGTCGCTGAGTGTCTGGTGCACGCACTGTATGTAAATACTGTACAAGTACGGTAGTAAAATCGAGGGTTCAAGGACCGCGGCCGTGACTGAGCCACCCACCTTCGGAACCGCAAGCCTTGCCTCTGGCTACCTAGGTAGGTAGTGTAAGTACGGTAGCGCTCCGATCAGGGGTAGGAGGAAGCCCCAGGTGCTACTACTACTTACAGTCGCAAGCTTCACCAGCCGGGGCCATCCCTACCAATCAAACGAGGAAGGCTTCTTACACTTCGAGTTTCAATCTCGTTCGTCGGCCGTGTCACTTGATCCTCGGACCACTCGGCCTCTTGGTTTGCTGGCCACGTCTTGGGGTATGAGCCGCTGTTACTGCTCCCGTACTGCTCCTGCTACTACGTACGTAGTACTACGTATTCATGATCGGCACGGCGACGGCGACGGCTTCGGCATCGGTACCCGTTTCGGCTTCGGCATCGCATCTGTCGCATCTATCGCATCGCATCGCATCGCATCGCATCGTATCGGCATCATCAAACTACGTAGTAGTACAGTACGTGAATCACGACACCCGCCCGCAAGGCAACTGCGCCGGCCGTCGTCGTCAGCCACGGGTTTCCATATGCGACGACCGGTATTCCGTTTCGGTCTCTGGAAGGGGGAAGAGGGAAGGGGAAGGGGAAGGGGAAGGGCGAAAGCTTGATTGGATTTGATTGGATTTGATTTGTACAGGTACTACTACTTCTACAGGCATGCACAGGAGGCGGAGAGTCAGTCCGTCGGCCGAAGAGACGAGAGGAAGGGTACCTAAGTAAGTATAGTACCACGTCGTAAGTACGTAGTAGTAGTAGTAGTAGTAGTAGTAGTAGTAGTAGTATATTAATAAACTGCCTACACGCAAATTCGCCTCGCTCCGGATGCATCTCCCATCGGACAGGGGAGAGATGAGACAGACGTGTTGACTGACAGCACGATGGATGGGATGGGATGGATGGGCGGTAGGGGGAGGGGGAGGGGGAGGGGGAGGGGGGTGGGCGTTGGAGACAGACAGGGTGTACGGGACTGGGACTACTACTACTACTACTATGTATGGAATGCGGTGAGACACGGCCATGCGGGATGCGCCTGGATGATACCTGATGTTTGGGCTGCGAGCTGCTTCGTTGTGGCCGGGGGGGGGGGGGGGACATTGCGTGGCGTGGCCGTGCTGGTGGTGCAGGGTCTTGGCTGACTGTCTTGGCATGTTGACAAATTGACAAAGTGACAAATATGGATATGGATATGGGGTTGGGGTTGGGGTTGGGGTTGGGCAGGAGCGGACGAGGCGCTGGCTGTGGCTGTGGCGGTGCTGGTGGCCGTGGCTGTGGCTGTGGCTGTGGCTCGGGCTCGGGCTGGGGCGACGGTGGGCGACGGTGGGCGACGGCGTGGGCCATACCTACCGACTTGCTTGCTGGGAGGAATCGGGAATCGGTCGGCCGTATTCCGTACGTACGTAAGGGATCAGTCAGCCATGGAAAGGGAGCCGCAGGGCAAGAATGATAACATGAAATCGAAGATACGTAGGTAGTAGGTACTACTACTTCCATCTGTTGCGAACTGAGCCCTTCTCTTCGGCTGGCCCATAGACCCTAGACCCATAGACCCATACCCATAGACCCATACCCATACCCAGACCCATACCCATACCCAGACCCAGACCCACCCATACCGGTACCGACCTAGTCCCCTCCGCGCACCGAGGGTCCAGAACAACTCTCTCTGTACATAGCCGGGCAGCCCAGGCCGAGCGATTTATGCGTCACCATGTTGACCCGCTGGACACATCCATTGCCGTCAGGGCATAATCAGACAACTATCCCGAGGGACTCAGTGAGGGTCGTATAAGTACCTATGTACGAATGTATGAATGAGAGAGAGATCGAGTGCGTGATTGCGTGGAGAATGCGAATGCGAATGCGAATGCGAATGCGAATGACTAACTGACTTTTTTGGGATTCTTAATTGAGCCGGCCCCACACCAACAATCACACTCGTTTGGAGCACCGCAAATAGGCATTAATGCTAAAGCCCATCCTTCATCAACTTTGGGATCCTCATCTCCAACAACCGTAACCGACCGTCCGACCGTCCAACCGTCCAACCCAAAAGCCCAAGTCAAAGGGCCATTCTTCCCACAATCAGTCTAGTGCGGCCAAGATAAGACCAGCCTCCACTCCAAGCGAGGACCAGTCGTCACGGGACCTCAGGCTCAGACTCAGGCTCGCTCAGGCTCAGGCTCTGATCTCCCTCTTCCCTCAACCCAACCCCCAACCCCCCAACCCCAACTCATCATCCTCGACTCCTTCACCTCTCTTCTTGACTGCCACCCCATCCCATCCCATCCCATCCCATCCCGTCTCATTCCATCACCACACGCCTGCTCATCGATTGATCTCCGGGAGCTCGTCGTCTCAACCGTCCTGCCCGTCATCGGTCGCCAGCAAACCTCAAGAACACGTCGACGGTCGGGTCAGCAGCAGCACCGCACTGCAGCCTCTCACCCTTGGAAGCAGCACAAAGGTACGTAGCCATATACTTCCCACCTCTTCCACCTCTTCCCCCTCCACCTCCTCCACCTCTTCTACCTCCACCTCTTCCACCCATCTCGAGCAGCCGCACGTCGCTAGCATCACCATCCATCATACCTCTTACCGCTACCTGGCGCTGGCTGCGCCCTGTCGTACGCCGCGTGAGACACCGCTTCTTGTCCCACGACCTCACCGCTTCGCGTGTGCTCGAGACTCATCCACCATACCATACCAGAGCTGACGGGTGTCCTTGCTGTTAGATCCTGCCTCTCCTCGGCCCTCCCGTACCATACCCGTCCCGACCTCCGCACCCCCGATCCGCCTCGTCGGTCGATCAGCAACATCCCCCTCTCCTCGACCTAGCAACAGCATCCACGACTCGTGTATCGGTCTGCCCCGATACCCAGAGTCCATAGTTGAAGCAAGATGACTACTATGGTGAATCCACCCGCTTCCAAGTCGAAATCCAACCCTCTGGTTTATACTCCCTTTCTTCAGCCTCCCACGAGCACCATCTGGTCTGCATACGGCTGTGCTGCCGTGGAACGAGACTGGGAATCCTACTCTCACCCGTGACTTTCACCAACGCCGCGCCCTGCTCCCCTCCCCGGTCTTTCGTTCCTCACCCCCGCACCGACGCTTGCACAGCACAACTCCCACCTCTGTCGCGGTAACGTACTGACATGTCTTCGCAGGATCTCCGCGTCGGAAACAAGTACCGCATCGGTCGGAAGATCGGTAGCGGGAGTTTCGGAGACATCTACCTCGGAACCAACATCATCTCCGGGGAAGAGATTGCCATCAAGCTCGAGTCCGTCAAGGCGAAGCACCCGCAGCTCGAATATGAGGCCCGCGTCTACAAGTCGCTCGCCGGTGGGGTCGGCATCCCCTTTGTCCGCTGGTTTGGGACCGAGTGCGACTACAACGCCATGGTTCTCGATCTCCTCGGACCCAGCCTGGAGGATCTCTTCAACTTCTGCAACCGCAAGTTCTCGCTCAAGACGGTCCTCCTCCTCGCCGACCAGTTGATCTCCCGCATCGAGTACATCCACGCCAAGTCCTTCATTCACCGTGACATCAAGCCCGACAACTTCTTGATGGGCATCGGCAAGCGCGGCAACCAGGTCAACGTCATTGATTTCGGTCTGGCCAAGAAGTACCGTGACCCCAAGACGCACTTCCACATCCCCTACCGGGAGAACAAGAACTTGACGGGTACCGCCCGTTACGCGTCCATCAACACCCACTTGGGTGTCGGTACGTAGTCCCCGGATCCGCTCTGCCGTGCTGTACTGACTTCTCCCCAGAGCAGTCCCGCCGTGATGACATGGAGTCGCTCGGATACGTGATGCTCTACTTCTGCCGTGGTTCCCTCCCGTGGCAGGGCCTGAAGGCTGCTACCAAGAAGCAGAAGTACGACCGCATCATGGAGAAGAAGATGACCACCCCCACCGAGGTTCTCTGCCGCGGCTTCCCCAACGAGTTTGCCATCTACCTCAACTACACCCGCTCCCTCCGCTTCGACGACAAGCCCGACTACTCGTACCTCCGAAAGATCTTCCGTGATCTCTTCGTGCGGGAGGGTTTCCAGTACGACTACGTCTTCGATTGGACCGTGTACAAGTACCAGAAGAACGCCCAGGCCATTGCCCAGGCCGCCGGTCAGCAGCCCGCACAGGACGAGGACGAGAAGCCCGGACGCACCCGCAACAACGTCGCCAATGCCGCCGGCCAAACCGCCCAGCACGCCTCCAGTGCGTCCAAGCCGGGCGCCATCTCCGGAACCCGCCGCAAGGTTATGGAGCGCGGTGCCAGCGGGGCGGGTGTAGACACCCCGGACACCAACAGAGCCGTCGGTGGAAGCGATAGGATGTGAGTGACTTGCTAGACCCGGTTCCTTGTAAGGGAATTTTCCTCTTCGCGTTTAGTGTGCTTCGATGACGCTGGCCGCGAGGAGAATGAATGCTGACGGGATGGCTGACGCTATAGTCTCCGAAAATAGGCTTCGTTCTGCCTCGAAAGGTGCGGCTACTGGTCCTGGATACGCGTCGGGGGGCTTCGGGGTGAAGCGGGAGGACCGGAGCAGACCGCGGGAATGGGGTGAAGGCTATTGATTGATTCTCTGGCGCGATTCTTCTTGATCGGGCTCTTTCGACGCTCGATCTTGGAATCGTGGCCGTCTCGTCTTGCTCCGCCACCTTACTTGCCGGCCCGGCCTGACTCTCTCTCGCGGAGACCGTTGCGACTGGCTTGATATCACCCCTCATCTCTTTTCCGGATTGCTTTTTTTCGTTACGATTCTTCGATTTTACGGATTACACGATGGCTCGAGCAACTACGGCATCCGCATGGCACCTCACGGCGAGTGAGACCTGTCGGCGATGTCATGGCAATCGAACGGCACGCCCGATGCCACCCCATCCCAACTTCGGAACAACCATGCAACGCTAGGCGCATCGATGAGATCACACCCGTGCACGAACATTGTCCTTGCTGGGTACAGAATCGGTCACGAAGCAGGCAAGAACATGATCACATAAGCTCGTTTGTACGGTCCGGTAGCAGATACTCCACGCGCCGGAAGCATTCAGAGCAGATCCTCTGTTTACTCCTGAGATATGTTTTGGGCATCACGATTTCTTTTTTCCTTGTCTGTTTTTCTTTCTTTTTGTTGTCCCTGGGGAGAGGGAACGTCCGGGGGAGACGATGATGGGGGGCGAGGTGGAAACTGTCGGGGATGTCACGAATGGGAGGAGCGGTACGACTTGCTCACTGGCACAAGCCCCATATCGTCATACAACTGGCAGTGGCACACCCAGGGGTTGAAAATGGAGAGTAGCTACTGGGGAGGCTGTTTCTTTTTCTTGCATGTTTCTCTTTCGCTCTTCCCTCGCGCTGGGATGTGGGGAAGGTCTCGGGGAGGAGATGGTACGTCCACAGGCGAGGGGAAGAGCGCTCGCATTCGCATTCGCATTAATGACGTTCACAGCCGCGTATGATGTATGTAGTTGGTGAGAGGTTTCGGCCGCTTGCTTTACGGCATGCTACGTAGGCTTGGACCCCACGCTCGCTGGTTTAGTCAATTTGAACATGGCAACCCAAAATATTTGTATGCTGGTGGTGATGTGACTAATTGGTTCTGGTAGTTCTAACTGTCATGGGGCAAGTGGATGAGTTTGAAAGGCTATGTGTTCTGTCGGTGCTGATGGTGTTTGGTGTTTGTGAGTTAACCAGTGAGTGATGGAAGCGAGAGCCGGCCAGCATCTTCTCTCTCTCTCTCTCTCTCTAGCTCCCTCTCCCTCTCCCTCTCCCTCTCTCTCTCTCTCTCTCTCTCTCTCTCTCTCTCTCTCTCTCTCTCTCTCTCTCTCTCTCTCTCTCTCTCTCTCTCTCTCTCTCTCTCTCTCCCTCTCCCTCTCCTGATTCACACACAACACACACTACTAGTAAGAAGGAAAAGAAAAGAAAAGCAAGGTTCAGAGACCGGGCTGCGTTGTTAATTGGTAGGTTGATTGATTGTTTGTTTGTTTGTTTGTTTGTGGGCGGGTGTATGTATGGGCGGGTGTATGTGTATGTGTTGATGGATTCCATGTCGGCTTCTGGAGTGGTTTTGGCTTGGTTTGGGCTTGGGTTGGTTTGGTTGTGTGTGTATGTGGGGTGGTGAGGTTGGGGTTGTGTATGTATGTATGGGGGGTGGAGGGTGGGGGGTGGAAGGAAGGAACTTGGTGGAGGTGGTGGGTGGTGAGGAAGGAGGAATAAGGAGTAAGGCTAGATGTTCTCAAGAGTGACTAAAAGTGAAGGAAGGGTAAGTACCTAAATAAAGGGTGAAGAGGTGTAAGTCAGTAAGCCTGATAAGAAAAGTAGAAAGAAAGGGGAAAGAAAGCATGACATGACATGACATGATCAGCGAGGGGCTGGGAAGTGAGGTAGGTAGGTAGGTAAGTGAGGTAGGTTGTTCATAAGGGTCGCTGTGTATATTATGTGTGTGTGTGGACTTGTATAGCGATCGTGGTTGGTTGGTTGGAATTGGGATTGGGATTGGGATTGGGATTGGGATGAGAGGGAATGAGAGGGAGAGGAGGGGGCGGGGGGGGGGGCGGGGGGGGGGGGGTTGGGGAGGAGGAGAAGAAGAAGAAGGAGGAGGAAGAGAAGGAGGAGGAGAAGCGGACCGGCGCGGTAGCCGCACTCAACTGGGCTCTAAGTAGCAGGCTGGCATAAGCATAAGCATGAACACAAGCATGAGCACAAGCACAAGCATCTAGTAGGTGTAGCAGAAGCAGAAGCAGAAGCAGAAGTAAAAGCAAAAAAATAGGCATAAGCAAAACCAAACACGCAGAAGGTAATTATGGTAAGTAACCGTGAGCGAAATTCAAGTTTTAAACGCAGAGAAAATTTTAAAAAAAATTAAAAAATGACAAAATGAAAAAATTGAAAAAATTGAAAAAATTGAAAAAATTGAAAAAATTGAAAAAATTGAAAAAATTGAAAAAATTGAAAAAATTGAAAAAATTGAAAAATTGAAAAATTGAAAAATTGAAAAATTGAAAAATTGAAAAATTGAAAAATTGAAAAATTGAAAAATTGAAAAATTGAAAAGCTGAATCAACCGCATAGGCATACGCATAAGACAAGACAGACACGCGCGGCTTTGAAACCTCCCCCTTCTAACTCTAACTCTAACTCCGCGCTGCGTAGACCTACCTATACGTAGAGAGATCTTGATATCTTTTTTTTTTTTTTTTTGAGTTGCTTGCCAGTTTGCTAGTTAGTTAGTTAGTTAGTTAGCGGGTTAGTTTGCCCTTACAGCAGAAAGTAAGTAGGTAAGCATCTCACCCCGTCAGACCTCACGCACAGCAACCGCTCTGCTTTCACCGCTCTGCTTTCTGCTTTCGCCGCCTAGCGCAGCGATTGAATGACTAACCACACATACATACAGATCAACTATCAAAGAATCGCTCGTGCAGAAATTTACGTACTCTTTCTAGGAAGGAAGCTAGGAAGCTAGGAAGGAAGCTAGAAAGGAGGGAGGGAGGGAAGCGAAACTGGGCCTCTCCTCTTTTTTTTTTTTTTTTGTTTTTAGGATGCTACGGAGATCTCGTCTGCGTGCGTGCGTGTGTGTGTGTGTGTGTGTGTGTGTGTGTTTGAGGGCAGGGTAGGGCGAAGATGCGTGCCAGCAGAGGTTAGGTTACCTTAGGTTAGGTTAGGTTGTGGGAGTGGGAGTGGGAGTGGGAGTGGGAATGGGAGTGAGTGAGTGAGTCCTGAGCTGGGTTAGGGGGGTTTTTTTCTCACTTGCCTTGCTCCGCTTGGTTCGCGTGTACATAGACGTCGCTGGATTTAAGCCGCTGGAAGGATCGCACACGAATACCTCTTTCTCTTGTACAGTAGGTTTAGGAATGCTTTTTATGGTCGGTTCTGGCTTGGTATGGTTGGGGATGGGAGAGGATAGGTAGGTGGAGATGTAGGTTGGCTGAGTAGCTAGGTAGATAGGGGAGGTGAATGTGCCAAGAGATTAGCCGAGGTTCAAAGAAAACAAAGGCTTGGTGGAACGTAGGAGGAAGGGGTCTAGCATGGCTGGGAGATTTGCGAGATGGGTTTGTGAATGCTTAGATGGAGTTTCGGGGATTCATTGTGGAGAGTGGTTGTCTTGGTTGGTGTACTTATTGTGCTGGAAGATGTTGGTTTGTAAACTGTCATGGTGGTGGAATGTCAGATGGGATAAGATAGACTTGATCAAGTTGGTAGTTCTGCCTTGGAGCTATCAGTTGAGATTGAAATCTCGATTCGGCGGCGAATATCGGAAAGTATTCTCCAGTGAGGCCTAGCTCCTCAGAGGTCCAGCTGCTCAAGGTCTAGCTCCTTACAGTATATGTCCGGCCGATAACAATTTCCTGCCTCGCCGTGCTGATCTCTCCAGCCTCTGTTTCTCGCGGTAACGTTACAAAAACATCACCACATCAAGAAGTACATCACGAAGTAGGAGATGCTCTTAGTGACCCGACTTCACTTCGTCAGGTTATGCAAAGAGCGTGCCTGAGCTTGGGATGCAGAGGGAGAGAGATACTATCTGCAGCAACTGTGCGCTGTGCGCATGAAGGACGACGAGATCGCCGGGCAGAGCTTCTTGCTCAGAGAGGGAGCGTGTCTGCATCAAAGATGTGGAGAGAGAGATATTACTTGTAGCAACTATGCGCATAAAGGACGACGATTGCCGCGCAAAGGTTCTTGCTTAAAGAAAGAGCGTATCTGCATCAAAGATGTGGAGAGAGAGATATTACCCGCAGCAACTGTGCGCATAAAGGACGACGATCGCCGCGCAAAAGGCAAAGATTCTTACTTTGGAAAGGAGTTGCCCGGGTTCAAGGAGAAGGTCGTCACGTACCAGGACACCGCGCTGGAGGCTCTCGCGAAGCCAAGTGGACAGGGCCACTATCTGTATACCTAAGGACTTTATAAATGATCGGCCCGTCTTCTTTCTGAGTCACTCTAGCTTAGACTTCCTGCGACCCTTTCTATCTATCCGTGCTGAGACGCTATTAAGGAAAGATGATGCTGCCTTGCGTACGTAGCTACTTTCACTGTGACCGAACGGAGGAAACGTATTAGATGCTAGAATAGCATACTTTATAAAACTCTCAATCTCTTTGCAACCAGATGTATTCCTTCGTCTTGAAACTGTGATATAGGCCCTAGTCTTCCTGCAGACGCTTTCTATCCACCCGTGCTGAGACGCTATCAGGGAAAGATGATGCTGCCTTGCGTACGTAGCTACTTTCACTGTGACCGAACGGAGGAAAGGTATTAGATGCTAGAATAGCATACCTTACAAAACTCCCAATATCTTTGCAACCCGATGTATTCCCCCTTCTTGAAACTGTGACATGGGCCCTCGTCTCAAAGGCTACTCGCTCCTTAAGCGTCTTGCTCCCAAAGATTAGGCAGTCTGGACATAGAAGAGTACGGGCCGTTTCCCACCCCTTTCGTCTGGTGTAATCCACGTTAAAGAATATCGACACGCTCCTCCGTCCCTCCATGATCATGGCCTTATCCCATGTTCTTGCTGCCCGGTCTGCAAGTTGCATCCTACCCTACTTCTCGGTACGCGGCTTAAATCTTTAACAGGACCTGTCCCTGGCGTCCTGAGGAGCAACTGCGGATCATTGCTGAACTGATGGAATGCTCGTAGAGAGCCTGTATGGTATTCAAGTATTCGAAACCGTCGACTGATTGTGCCAAGAGATTGTCCCATGGGATTCTATTCAGATTATTATCGAGAAAGGATAAGTGAACTAGTCGTATTCGTTTCCGAGCAAGGGTCCACCAAGGAAACGGCCGGATAGGGATACGAGACTCTGGCTAGGAAGAAAAGCTATTGAAATGCTTCTTTATCCAAATTGTTTGGTGTAGGGTCTACAAAGGTCAACAGGCGGCTAGTGAACTCGAATGAAGATTTCGCCGAATACTTAATAACCGCCCTTCTTTTTACTGCAAAACCTCTGAAGCTATTCTCTAGAAATCATAGCACCTCTAGCAGGGGTCTTCGAGCTTTCCTTTGGCACAAAGTCTTCGACGCTCAAGAGCTTTCGATATCATCACAGAAAGATGTCTTCGCCTTCCTCTCCTCGATAAGCACCCCCGTCAAGAAATGCACACCAAAGGACTCCCCACTCGATAAACTATCTGCCGCTGGCATTAGAAACCTGCCCACCCGTCGAGCTAACAGAACACTCGACTACTCGACGGAGAAGATGTGTGCTACTGACGTCGACGCCCCCCTCTCCAAGACTGAAGGTCCATCGAACCCCTCTACCAGTGTCGAGCCTTTTGCACGTAACCTTACTTCTTTCTGGACATCAAGCCTCTTGATGTTTGCCTATCCAGCCTCATTCATCACTCTCCAAGTCACAGTTGCCCGTCTCAACGCTCAGCTTACTTAAAGAGCTTGAGATCAAGTATAGGGAGCCGACTGCCGAGGTGACCAAGCGCGGCGAACCGTCGTGGATAAACAGGCTCTTCTCAAGTCTTCTTTCCGACCGGATCGCATGCGAGATATCTTCCAACCCCTCCCTTCCCCCCCCCCAGGCTTCATCCAGGCCGAGAACCGAGCCTTCAAAAGCTAAGCTCGATCGAGAAGGCTCGTGAGATGTTTTGCTTGTTTGGCATCGACGCCAGCGGCCACTCGAGAAGCGGATGATGGGCGGAAGGAAGTAGCACGAGATGAGACAAGAGTTCCAAGCCAGAAGGAACTGTCTTCTCGCGGCAAGTTAGGGCTGGCTACGCGCAGGACCTCAGCCGCTGAGCCTAGCGGACCCATCTTCTTCTGGCTTCATACCGAGAACGCACTCGAGTGCTTGGAATGCGGCTCCTCGGTATAGCGACGGTAACTAACGCGCGCAGACGGCCCCTAGAGATCGCTCAAGGCCTAGCAGCTCATGGACAACGGCAGTCCATCGCCTAACCCTCCTCGTTCCATCGGTATTCGAGTCGGCAGGATTGATTCGGGCGTGTGTGTACTGTACCCAGCCTCACCACCACTCTGCAACCCCCATGGTTCGTCCCAGCCATGGCCTCCCGAGTCCAAAAACAGTTCCACATCTGGAAAGTCGTCTCCATAGTCTAGATCGTGGATACGTCTTGCACAATGATAGTACATAAAGTGAAAGCCATTTACAGATTCTTCAACCATGTATTCATTCGTGCTTCAAGGCTTACCTATTCACTTGACAATGGCCTGGGTAATTCTATGCGATCCTGGTTATCGTAGCCAGAGTGGCTGGTAGTGAAATGAGCGATGATCTATCGCAAAGGGAGATGTGATTCTGAATTATCGTGCGCTTTCGGAAGTCCGGTATAGTGCAAGCTGTAAAGGTGAACAATATGAACAATGTTAGCTCGTTGGTGGTATACTCAGAAATTTATCATGTTCCTTCCAAGTAAAGCGCCGCTCTGTCTACTTACATCAAAACCAGCGACTTACACGAGTTGAGAAAATACGACTTCATCTCTTCCTCTTTTCGATATCGATACCAAGCAAGCTTCCTCATACAATAGTCACGTCTTGAGCGAGCATCAGTCCACATGTCGTCCACTTCCTCCAGCACAGACAGTTCGGCTACGATCACCACGCCCCGAATGCCCAACTTCGAATCCAGCCCCCTCCTCATCATCGGCCAGGAGTCATCCACCACGAGCAAGGCCTCGGCGGAAAGCAACAACATGCCCGCCGGCCCCGAGTCCAGCCTAGCCAAAGCGATGCAAGTCATCAGCAAGCTCACGGCCAGCCTCGCCGACCGCGACGCCACGATCGCCCGCCTTCAGGCCGCAGTGGCGTCCCTGAAGGCCGAGAACAACGTGTGGGTGGTGCTGTCCATGAAGCAGTACCTGTCTACCCTCGTGGCAAGGAAGAAGCTCAGCGCGGCGCAGGCCCACGCGCTCGGTCAGCTGATGGCGGCCCGTTGGAGGGGGAAGAGCGGGTGGGATCAGGCGGATCTTGCGTTCTTGGAGCGGAGCGTAGAGAGCTGTGTTGTTGATGCTGCTGCCGGTAAGTTCGTTCGTCTGGGGTATCGAGGGGGCGAGTGTGTACCTGTACCTGTGCCTGTATCTGTCTGTAGCTGCCGAGCTTACTACTACTGCTGACTAACTACTGCCCGAGTAGCTCGCGAGGAAGGGCAGGTAGCTGGTGCTCGTCCGACACGGAAGACTCGGAGGCGTTGGTCATGGTAACTGGGCTTTCGGTGGTGGTCGGTTTCCGGGTTGTTATAGCTAGTTTCATGGTTGTGATCAACAGCCTCTTTCTTTTCCCGAGGGGAACTGGGATAGGAGATGCCTAGATCTTTAGCAATATGGGTGGATCAAACAATGGATTCTCTACTTACAAAAGCCCTGTGTCCCAGGCAAGCTCTTGGGTGCTGCTTATTGAATCCGCTGTCTAGGATAGCACACAAGACGCTCGCTTATAAGTCAAGTTGATGCTGGGATAGAAGCGAGGTTGAGCAATAGAGTCTTGCTAGCTAGCTAGAGGGCTTTTGCGTGCGTGTATATATCGGATATGTCTATAGATTAGTCGAGAGACACGATGATGTGATGCCGGTACTCCCAAATAGTCCCAAAGTAGTCCGTCCAGTAGATAGATAGAAAGGATCAAGCATCTTGAACATAGGATGATGTAAATCTCCAACTCTGATTATGTTCGTGAGCGTATTGCACACCTTGAGAAACTTATTATAGACAGTGGCCGGAAGTGAAAAAGTTAAGTTTGTCCCCCGTACGTGAACCGACTACCTGCCCTACCGGGTCTTAGTAGGTGCTCTTAGCATCAATAGCACTATGACGTGATGGCCCCGCGGTCCTTATACTTTTGTTCACCGACCACCGACCGACCTGGCACCATAAAGAAGGAAGGAGCGGGTGGGTATCAACGGCGCTAGTGAGACTAGGATCAAGGCAGCTAGATCTCCCTACCGACAACCTCTTTCTCCGACGTCTTCTCTTCCGACGTCTTCTCCCTCCCGCACCCTTCGATCCTCAAATTTCCTTTTTTCTCGACGACAACAAGAACAACAACTCGAGCTTCACGGAATCATCCATAGGTAAGAGTGACCATTCCAACCTTCTGGGAGCACTTCATTGACGATTCCAGGCCTCGAAGCAGCCAGCTGACCTTTTCAACTCATTGACCCGTCCAGTTTTCGACCTTTCCAAGCAGCGGGGTGAGGGTTTCAGTTGAGGAGGCGTTGAAGTGAAAGTTCCACGCCTCTTCGCCTTTCTCTCTGATCTACATCTTCCTTGGAGGTTGTTATCTTCTTCTCCCGTCTATATCTGTATCATCACCTCTCTTCTGTCTCATCACCGCAGCCTAATTTCACCGCGCACGCTCGGCATCATGCTCGAGAGGCAACGATGCTGGGGCCCCAGTGTCCTTGACTCTACAAGTCGTCGCAAGGTTGAATGCTTTCACCACTCTACTCACACGTTCTCTCCTATTATCTCGAATCTTTAGAAATTTCTCAAAATCCTCAAATGTGCTGCCAATCTAACATGTACTGTCATATATTGTTCAGTCCTCAACCTCGTTCTTGTCGCGAAACGAGCGACAGCCATGGAGCTCCAATCCGTCCACAGGGCAGCCGATTCAATCCCGGTTGCCAACTTCGTGAAGGAGACCAGGCCCACCTTCCTAGGCCTATTCCCCGGATGGCGAAAACACAAGTCTCTTATTGTGACGATCAGGTCACTCCAAGATGATCGAGTGAAGCTTCTCCCTGCGGAGGTAGCCTCCCTAATGTACACGGTCTCACATTCAGCTGCTAACTTTCGTGCAGCGCTCCGCTCAGAACCCTTCTGATACCATGTCTATCCTCATGATGCAAAGCAGCAATCTGCGTGAGGAGATCGAAGATTTTCGAACAAAATGTCGCCGACAGGTCAAGAAGCTCGCCCACGTCATCGATGAGGCTCTGGAAACAATCAAGGACCTGAAACATTCCAAGGAGGAAGCTCAACGCATCACTCATGAATCTCAGGCTCTTGTGGTGCTTAATGGTGGAATGATCCCTCCCCCAAACATACTCTATGACTGGGAGAAAGATTCGATAGAGGAGGGGGTCAGTCCCGATTACTATGCAGTAATGAAGACTGCCGAATGGGAGATTGCGGATGCCGAGGAGCAACTCAACTACCATTCTGTCATCGACCAGCTCCTACAAGACAGCATGCTTAAATTCGCTGCTGCGGCCAGAATGCAGGGAGGCGAGTACCGAGAATGGGTTGAGGGATGCCAATTTTCCGGAGAGAATCTCGTCCGATGCCATGAGCGATTGATGGAGTGGATGTTCAAGAAATTTAAGCAAGCCATCTCTGAGGAAGACCACGCCAGACTGGGTCTACCACTGGGAAACGGGAAGGTCTATTCGGAGTCGGATGACAGCGGATTCCCGGCCCCAGGGGAGCCGAGCTCGATCAAAGTCAGCTCCGAGTCTCCCGTCCGCAGAGCAAAAGGAAAAGATGACAAGAGCCACACCCGTCCCGAAGTTCCTTCCGAGTCTGTATTCGATGCCACTCAAGCTGTCGACCACTTCGGATCTCGCAATAGATACCCTGCAGCCAGTATCCAGCCCGAGTCTTGCACTCTATGCAAGAAGCACAAGGCAAAGTGCGAAAACTTCTACCCAGAAACTGGCAGGAATGTGTGCACCCACTGCGGTCAGAAGGGTCATCGTGTTGAGAGATGCTGGTTGCTGAAGCCGGAGTTGAAGGCAGAATACCTAGACAAGGAGAAGACCACTATTTGCCACATCTGTGCTCAGATTGGCCACTAGAAGCGTTCCTGCCCTAAACTCTCATTGCCGTCCGGCAGAGCACCTCTTAGGTTCGCCTAGGATTTCAACCTGAGGCTGAGTTTTTGATATTCTGCGACACGGCAGGGATGGTTGAGGATAGAGCATTGCAATTAAGGACACATGTGTTTTCTGTATTCTATGGGTGCTTCGGCGGATTTTTACGTTGGCTCCCAGAGTCGGAGAGTCGGAGAAGATATAAGTTCCAAACCAGCGCGGCATAGACCAGATTCAAGAAATGGCGAGTAAATCATCTCGCTCCAGAGTAACGTTACTTATGAATAGTTCGTGTAGCGGGATGTACCTGTCTTGTTTGTAATAAAAGACGAAAGTTCCGCAGCTTCATGTGCTTCATGGATTTACTTGTGTCTCCAACATGCCAGCGAATCCTAGCGACATGGCACTTTTCCGATTTGCGTCGAGAACGGTCTTCCTACGACAGCCCCAAACTGGGCCTGCTGCGGACCATATGCAGCTTTGAGCAAGCACTTATAAGAGAAAGTACGGCAATTGGAAGCCATAACAGTCTTCGACGAGCAGAGAAGTTTGTTTGAGAGGGGCCGATGCTTTTTATGAGTATCGTCTGAGACTATTGCTGGTTGGAGACTATACTACGTTGACGACCGGGTTTGCTATCCGGCTGTGTCTTACTGCAGGGACCAGCTACCTCTAACCGTGGAGGGTTGGTTCTGTACTTACACGACCTGTTCCCGAAGCGCTTGAAGGGAGGCCAGCACGAACCACATGTGTAGATGCTATCTGTGTTGGCATCTGCTGATCCTGTGCCACGATCTGCTCCTCGGTGTTGTAGGCAGGTCTTAGATCTGCCTGTATTCTCCTGTGGTCCCTGAATATGTTGACTGCCGTCAACAAGCCTACGGAAAATCGGAGTCTCGCTCTTCTGCTGGTGTGGGTGGTCTTCCACTGCCAGGCGTACCGTCTGCTGGCCTCCGCTCTCTCCATCTAGCCCACCAACTCCCGGAGCCAGAGGCCTCTTCACCAAACAGCCCTCATATGAGATCGTCCAACAGACACTCAATCATTCCAACCCTCAACCATCACCGCAACCTAATACCCACCTCCAAACAACTAACCCTCCGGACCCTACTCTTCCCCTCCCCATCCTCTGCATCCTCGTCTCCCTCACCGTCTCCCCGCGCCACAACATCATCCACAGCACCCACGCTCCCCGTCCCGACCCTGACCACAACATCGCTCTGCCTACCCCAGTACGCCGCCATCCTAACCACCTTCTCAATCGCCCTCCCCGTCCCCTTGATCAGCACCTCCTCCCCTCTCTTCCCTCGCGCGCTCCCTCCGCCCACTCCATTCTGTATGCCCTTCAGCAACTCTCTCGGTCCGTCGTTGATGGACAGCGGACCGGACGCGCGCGACTCGATTTCAGAGAGGTAGGCGCGCACACGCTTCACGGTGCTGATGAAGGGCGTCGAGGCCGAGACGTAGATAATCTTTGGGGTTTGAGAGGATGCCCGGACGGAGGCGACGGGGGCGTGTAGGAGGGGGCGTTTTTGGATTTTTTGGTCTGGTGGGAGGCGGTTAGTTCGGGGGTGGGTGAGACGGGGGGAGGATAGGGGAGGTACTTGAGGGGAGCTTGGGGAGTTTAGGATGGTGCTGCTTTGCTGGGTTTGGTTTCGTGCTGGTGGGTGCTTTGTTGGAAGCTTCTTTTGCCATTTTCTTTGGAGGGGCTTTTGTGACGGGAATTGAGGGCTCTGTAGGGGTATGTAGAGCCGTGAATTGCGAGAGGAAGTCGCGTCGGTGTGTCTCCAAGTTCGTCGAATAGTGGAGCGGTGTGCAGTGGCAGAATCGGAGCTTGCCTGCGCCTGAGCTTCATCCATTCCATGCCCTACCTACTCACAACCTCTACTTCAAAGTACCAGTACCGGAATGTCGACAGCGGTCTGGCCTGCTCTCCCTGCCGCGGAGTTGAAAATCGAGGAGGATGCTTCCACCGCATGTGTCCCCCTCCATCCATCACTTCTGCCATCGTCCCCCTCTCCAGCCTCGTCCTTGAGCTGCCAGAGCTAATGTTTATGTAGGCCCGCGAACTCTCCTGGCTCCTGGAGTCCTTGCAGGAGAAATTGTGCGAGCTGAAGAGCGGACTGGAGGAATGCTATGCGCTGCTGGCGCCTATCGAGCCGGGCTCTACGCTGGTGATGAGTAGTGCCCGCACTGAGAATGTCAAGGGCCATGTTACGAGGGTTGGGGATGGGGTCGTGAGGGGGGTGTGTATTACCGCTTCCTCCAGTATTCCTTATGAAGCTGCTATTCGATGCATCTTCCATTGTTCATCAAAACTTCAGACGTGGATCCAGGGCTCTCGAACTTCGAACATGGGCTAACATGCAGAAACACAGTCTCTCCAACTCCGCCTCAAAACCCTCCCAGCCCTCAGCCTCTCCCTCCTCCCCACCAACCCTCTCCCCTTGCCCACCCTCTCCCACCTCCGTACCCTCCTCAACCAGTCCCTGGACTGCATCGACATCACCCGCTGGACCGGCGACCGCCACTCGGCGCAGTTCATCTCCTCGCAGCTCCGCCTCCTCCACTCCATCATCCGCGAAGCGCTCGCCTTGTTAAAACCCGCTGTGCAGGAAGCCCCCGATCCTAGCTACGGCACGCAGATTCCCACTTCCGCCTCCACATCCGCTACAGGCGGTCTAGAATGGAGCCACTCCCCTACATCCGCAGAACACTTCTCCCCGGCGCTCCCACCGAACCTAAGTCTGACTCTGATACCTTCGAGCACATCGCTACTGCTCACAATCCGGGTGCTGGAACCAGCGGTAGAAATGAGCAAATTGGGGAGTAGGTTCGTGTATGCGATTGGGGCTCAGCGACGCCTGGAGCACGATGAGATGGAAGGCGTGTACATGTGGAAGGGCGAGGAGGTTCGGGTGAAGGAGAAGGTCTGCGTGGAGAGTAGTGCGGATCCGTGCCTGCTTAGTCTGGGCGCCAAACTAGGTGCGCTGGAGAGGGGCGTACTTGCTGCGAGGGGGTGTCTAGGGGGTGTGATGGGGGAGGTGGTTGAGGACTGAGGAGGAGCGAGGCGGAAGAGCTGGATGGGAAGAGAGATTTGAAGGTGCTGGAAGCATTACGTGCTCAGCAGGAATTTTTGGAGAGTGGAAGTTCGATAAAGTATGCGTGCTTGCAGCAGCTGGTTAGCAGAACCTGTTTGTTGCTCTGCCTGAATTTTGGAATGTTGTTAAACGGGGTGGATATAGGTAGGTAGGCATTCTTCCACGTCCAGCCCTCTTGTGCCGATCTACCTATTATAGCATGCTGATATCGGTATCGATGTATTTGTGTTGTTTTGCCAATCGGATAGGTCTTTCTTTTTTTTATCAGTCCTCGGGATCCGATTCGGAACCATGGCGTGCGTGTGCTTTCTGTCTGAACTATTGATGTAGATTTTTCGTTCTAGGGAATTTCGGGAATTTTAATATGGGTGACTCGAGTATGTCCCGTGTATACCCATACCTATTTCTAGACGTCGTGTGGTATTTCAAGTAAGTAGAGTCAATTCAATAGCCAACTCTATTGATCTTTTTGATTCACGGACTGTACCATTCGTTAGATACCTGCAGAGGGGTTGTTCTTCAAGAAAAAGACGAAGCAGCGAATACCAATCAGAGGTTAATTGAGCTCTTGTCGTTCGGTAAGTACCTACCTACTGCAATCATTTCCTGCCTGAGCATATCGCATCATTTCAAGTCGACGTAACAATTGCTTTCCAGCGTGCACGTTCTTTCCCTGTTTATGTACTTTTAATAAGACTGCTCCTCTTCTTACTCTACTTTCATCACTATCACCTAGGTCGGGTACTTAATTCTTTGCTGCTATCATACCCTTCCACGCTACTACACAGTTACCATCTCCTTTCATGAAGATAATCCCAACGCTCTCAAACAACCACCAGCATCCCCTCCGCGAGCCAACCTCTCAAATCCATCTCTCGTAACACACTATCCATAACCAACCCCTTTTTGCAAGGCAAAAACCCAGGCAAAACGGATATCCGTCAATGAAGAACCTGCTACCATATTCTCGCAGCCAGGTACAGAGAAAACTATTTACGGCACTATTCGCAACTTTCTCGCTCCCGTTTTCCCCATGGATCAAATATGTACCTAGTAGGTAGGTGAATACCTACCTAGCCAAACTAGATCGCCCTCCCAGCGAGGAAATCAGATCAAGAATACCAGGAAGCTACCGTACCTACCTAGCTTCAGCTTTTACTTCACTGGAATATTTACCGGGTTCACATCCACCTGTGAGATATCAGTCTCATCTTATAAGAATGGCGCTCCTATCTTCTTTGCTTTGGGGCTTGGCGCCATATCAACGCGCATCGAGAAGAGACGAGACGAAGGAGTACACAGATATGATTGATATCCATCCGTCCCTTTTCGTTCTCTTTTCATTCTCTTTCCGCATCGCGGATAGCAGGAATGTTACATCGCCATTTATCTCTTCACTCCATCTGCCGGCATTGCATCAGCTTCTGATATTGATATGATAAGCGTGCTTTTCGATAATCCAAAAGCACGGTCACGATTCTACAGATTTTTTTTTTTTCACGGTCGGTACCTTTTCGTCTTCTGTTATGGTTAGGTACCGATTGTTATGTTCCATTGCTGCTATCATCATCATCTTCATCATCTTCACTCCAGTTATCATCCCCACCAAAACCTCCTATCACCGTCATCTACCCTGAATTCAATTCAATTCAATTGGAAGAAAGGATCTCCGATCTCTAGCGCTAGCTCCGTAAAACTATATTTTTTCAATAATAATCCGGTACCTAAGGCGACCGACGCGTACACCTGGAAGTAAGCATTTTCCAAAACGGGGATAATAACAAACCCACGCCTCGGAATTGCTTGTAGAACTTACACCTACCTAGCCACACAGCCTTGAGCTTTCCCTCCTTTCGTTTTGAATCCCCTTTCCTTTTTTATAAAATTTTTTTTTTTTAATCATAATAACAATATCATTCCATGAATATTCTCCATCCTCAAAGCCGGCAGAATAGCATCGCGCTCTATCAAAGATTAAGCACCCGATCCTCAGGTACCTACCTCCCTCGTACTTCTCCTCAGCTACCTACCTAGGTAGCAGGTATCTCTATACCACTGCCATTCCCATTCCCGCGTCTCAACGCCTTAAGTGAATATTCTTGCCTACCTATTTCTCTAAGATCCTTCAAGAGTTTTTTTTTTTCTAAAGCATTTTTTTTTTTAGAAACAGATTTCTTTCGGTAGCTTTTCTAGTCAATCATATCGATTGCCTATCCGAGACTTTCCTACCTACGAAAGGCTACGTCTACTTACGTCTATTAACAAATATTCTGTTCAGGACCTTTTAAAGCCCGAAAGAAAGCATTTGAAAATGATGGAATTTATTTCCCCAGTTTTGACCTCTTTTCATCGTGATTTCATCCACTTTATTTTCTCTCATCTTGCTCAGCTTCTCCTTAAAAAGGTTATGCTCCCTGGTATCGTATATTGCCTTGGAATAAATTCCAGGTGTAGCTTACAAAATCGTCTCCCTAAGTCCAGCCTTCCATTCGCCGTGCTCAACCATACCTAATGCCATATGCCCCCGCTCAACCCTTTCCCTGTCCCAAATCCTCATGCATATTCTGCTAGTAAACCGCTCAGGCAACCGGACTCCAGGGCATCGGAACCAGCACTCGGCTCTTCATAGTCTGAATCAGCGGCACAGTCTTGTGCACCGTGTCTCCCCACCCCTCAACCCCCCAGCTCTGCTCTCTCCTCACTTTCCTCTCTTCCAGGTCGGCAAACTGCCACAGATGATGCACCGTGTTCAGCTCTCCAATCTGCACAAACCACGCACCAACTCCCTCCATGACCTCCCGTCTGGCCTTCAGTCCACGTCGCCAGTGCGTCTCCCATTCGAGCAGGCCGCCGGGCTTGAGAGTGTAGGATCGGAGTTCAAAGACGCCGCCGAGGGTGCGGGGCGCGGTGGTGGGCCAGAAGGAGAATTCTTGCATGAGGGAGGTCTTCTTGGATGTGATGAGAGACTTGAGCTTCTGGTTGAAGGCGGGGAAGTCGGGGTGGTTGGCAATGGAGTGAAGGGAGTCGTGGTAACCGTTGTAGCGCTGGTATTCCCAGATGTGGACTGAAGGGATCCTTCATTAGCATGTTGATTTCCTGCTGCAAGAGGGAAACGTAGTAAGGTGAGTAGGCGTTCGGATATCAGGACCTACCAAATGTATCACAATCGCCCACCTCGGTCCTCCAGCTGCCGACCAGGTGCACCTTGTTCTCCTCCATGCCGGCCATCTTCGGGTACCACTCGCCCACCAGCTTCACATACTCATCGACCTTGTCCGGCTTGACCTCGTGGAAGACGATACTATGCACGTACTTGCCCCGCGACAGCACCTGACTGAAACTGTGCTCAATCTCGCGGTCCATCTCGCGTCCCTCCTTCGTGCCATAGATCAGCGTGCCCAGCGGTCCACGTTTGGCGGCGTCGTCTTCTTTGGCACCTGTAGCGCAAGCTGCTTGTGAGCCTGTGTATCTTTCCCTCTCCTGCCAGCGGGGAGGGGCAGGGGGAAAGGAAGCAGAGACTGACCACTGGACTCCTTCATCTTGTTCATCTCGGCCATCTTCTCGCGGAATTGCTTCTGCTTTGCGTCGAAGGAGGCGGCACCTTGGGAATTGATGTCGGCGAGGGCGGGTGCACGACATAACGGGGTGGAGGTAGTAAAAGCTCTCTTGACGGAGCCATTGATGGCAGGGCTTTTGGTGATGCGCCGGGCGAACATGTTGGCGGATGGGTGTTGGGTGTTGGGGGGGTGGCGGGTTGTTGAGTAGGATGTGAGGGGAAGGGAGGAGAGGGAGGGAAAAGTGGAAGTTGTGAGGAGAGGAGGAGGAGAATCAAGCAAGATCCTATCCTTTGGACCGGTTTATACGCGAGAGCTAAACTTGAGCTTCACTGACGTAACGAGCTGATTCGGTTCCCTTGGTCCGTTCCGCCCGTCTCCCGTCGCGCGTGTCGGGTATGAATCGTGAGTGATGAGTGTGAATTGTGAGTTGTGATTGTGAGAGAGGGTGAGTGGGCGACGACGAGCTTCCCCTCTGTTCCCCTCAGTACCTACGACCTCTATGTAATGCCTACGACTTACTGCTTACTACCTGTGGATCTATTCCTCTTCTGGCGTCCCGTCGTGCAGCGCTGTCGCATTCCCACCAGTCGAGCTCGAGATCACCTGATCACCGCCCTAGCTAGTGTACGGTACGCAATAGATGCGGCTCTGCGGATGCAACAGCTTCCTAGGAGCACTGCCCAGCTCAATCCTCTGCCTAACCTCAACTCCCTCCTCGAACCTCCCACCTCCCATCACCACAACACACACATATACTCGCACACATTCCAAGATGCCTCCCCTCCTTGGCAAGAAGTTCCCCGTGCCTGTCGGTATGTCCAATTGATAAATTCCGGCCCCTGGCGGTGGACGAAAGAATGGAACGGGGATCACGTACGCTGACGGAAAGATTTGCAGCGAAAACCATGTTCCCGTTCTACGCTGCCGGTATGCTCTTCTTACGCTCTACCCTCTCCTCTCCTCTCCTCTCCCTTCTTCTGCACATCGGGGATATTTATGCATACATACATAAATGCGTACGCCGGATGCGCAATTGGACGACAGACACGCTCGCCATGATAAATGGAAAGGGTGGATCAGCAGGCTGCGAATGGAAATACTGCTTGCACATGAAGCATTAGGAACTGGGCGCCACCAGAGACGGAACACCAATCAATAAATAAAAAACCCCCCAGCTGACCGCAATCCAGGCGTCATCGTCCTCTTCGGCGTCAATGCCGCCCAGAACGCCATGATGGCCAGTGAGTCCCCCCTCACTCCCATTTCCTCCACCCACCCACCTCCTGGGTGCATTCCAGCTCCAGAGAAAGCGAAGCTGACAGGCCCTCCCAGGCGATGAATTCAAGAATGACCCGCGGAACCCCAATGCCGGCAAGGCTTCGGAGAAGCATTAGATAGATGCTGCTGGTGGATGATTGACGGATGCGAGATGCAGGCATGGGAGGTAACGTGCGGGTGATGAACGAACGAGGAAAGGGGAGGGATTGTATCATACGGAATGGAATGGTGTTGCTCCCAGGACTCTCTACGGGGTCGCCATGCGTTGATGGGTGAAGTGACAGCGGAATCACGGATCAGGCCAGCCAAAGTCAAGTCAAGTCAAGTCAGCTCTACATACCATCGAAGAGACGAACCGCCTTTTGAACAACACAAAGGAATCGCTTGCGCGAGGCCACCTACTTCGTGCTCCCTCAACTCAACACAGCTGGCTGTGCTCTACCCAATCCGCTAACGGCAGAAGTCTGCTGCTGAGCTTAGGCTCGCTCGCGTTCTTACAAAATAGAACATCAACACATCAACGAATGAACAGATAGCCCGTCCCAGCTCCCAGCGCCCGCACAGTTTACACACGTACATCCATCTTTCCCACTTACTTACTACAACCAGAAATCTATTCATTCATTCAATCAACGCTTCGGGAGCGGCGTATCAGCATGGCTTCGATTTCATGACGAAATCGCTCGCGAGATAAGAAGACATAAATAAATACAGATACAAAACGAAACGTATCGAGGGAGAGGGAGAAAGGGGGGGAAGGGGGGGGAAAGGCGTTTACTGTTTGCTGACTCCTGAACTTCCAAATTCCATTTCGGGATTTTTATTCTGCTTTACTGATTCTATTAGAGCCGCCCCGAGAGTAGATGGTATGCGACAGAGTAAAGTATAGTACAGGGTAAAGAGTCTGTATGTAATCTGTAGTTTTGTAGACAGTAGATTGCAGATCTTTGTTTACAGTTCTCGCCGGAAAAGAAGAACGAGGTCGTCTATGTACTCCGTCCGTAGCAATCTAGGTAGGTAGGTAGGTACCTAGGGTAAGTAAGTAGCTCTATCAGCAGCTAACTTGCTTTCTACGCATCATGTACTCTATCTTGAAGAGAAGGGTGGAGAAATGGCGGTAAACGGAGGGGAACGGAGGGAAGGAAGGAATGAAGGAGGGGGTGGTACTAGGCAGAAGATAATTATTTACCTTACTTATCAATCTCCAAACCTGAACGAATGGATCCTTTGCGTCTGCCTATGTAGCGAGTTTGAGGTGAGGACTGGTGGAATAAAAAAAGGAGCGGCTGGGGGGAGGGGGGATGGGAGCGGGGTGTTGAAGATGGATGGTCATGTTAATATCGTGTCAAGTTTGGTAGGTAGGAAGATGGACGGACAGCCTGGATGTGAAATCGATGTCAAAAGTCGGGGTGGGTCCTGACTCCCATGCCTTTCGTGCGAGAGCAGCACTTTAAGCTTGGTAATAGAGTTTTTCGGGGCCGGAATGGTCTGCAGACATCTCCCATCCAAGTCGCCGTGGGCAGCGCAGCGCAGGGCAGAGTTCCAGAGAAAGCAGGATAGTAATTAATTACACCGCATTTCCCGTACGTCGATTTCGAGGTGTTCTAGGATGATGGGATAGAATGAGAGGTCATTGATGCTGTGCCCAGCTCGTTAGCGAGGAAAGTAAACAAAGACTCAGGTGCGCCTGTGAAGTGGGGAACAGGGAAGGGGTATTGCTCAGAAAGTATCGTTTGTTATCCGCATCATCTGCTGTGCAGTATTGGATTTTTTACTCATAATTGGTGGGTCATCATTGCAAGAAAGCGGAAAGTTGGCTAGGTGTGGATAAGAAAAGAGGAGAGTGGGTGGGGGAGGTTACCGGGTGTAGTTCAAAGTTGGTTTTGAGAGTAGAGGTGTTGCTGGATCAGAGCTGAGATATAATCTGCCTGGGGTATTGCTGATCATCGAGAGGGGCAATATGTCTGCACTGTTGGCCCTGTTTGAGAATGAATTGCTTGCTCGCTCGCTCGGTCCGAACTGGTGCTGCGGATGCCTGGATGATGCTGTTCAAAGGTATTTATTTCTATCGTCCGCCTCTCAAATCTCGCTCACGGAGTCGAAACACCTGTCGATTCATCTTGTCAGCATAGTTTCCAGCAAGGGAGAGCTCGAGAGTTGAAAATAGTCAAGTATGATCTGCTCAGAATCGATCGTCGAATTTCATCCACATCTGCCGTGCAGGATTGGACTAATGCCTTATGCCATTATAGCTATACAAGTAGAACGGGAAGCAGACAGGAGATACATACCATCTTCTGACCTTTGACGCAGTATCCTGTATGTTCGTTGACGGTTGCAGAGTCAACAAGTGGCGTGATTGAACACAGAGATGGAGGGAGGAGCTTGCTCAGAAACGATTTTCAATTTTGTGCATGTACAGCTGTAATTGAATCATACGAGAAACACGATGGTACTGTCAAAATGCAAGAAATGATCGGGGAAGAGGTCACTGAATCGGGAATCTCTTGCCGGCCCTTCAAGGGGTCCCGCATGCGTGTTAGCAATGCAATCGATGTTTGGATAATTTTCTCGGTATCTTGCATTTCTTGTTCAAGAAATGATGTGCGAGTGCGGGCATATGTGTGGGTGATAAAATTTATCATCATCTGCAAAGGAGTATCGAATATGGACTTGTAAATCATTTCTGTTCATCGGTCAGCCGAGCTGATTAAGAGATGTGGATCGCGGTCTCGTAAGGCAATTCTGCCTCTCAGAAAATCCCTTGTATTTCTTCATATCTGCAACGCAAGTACGAGATAGATGCAATCATGTTTCATCATGGTGATGTGCAAGGATGTAATAGGAAAGAGCGTGGAGGTACTTGCATTTGGGGTATGTAGGTTGAAGATCCGGCGTACGGAATTTCAGATTACTGCTTGATAGCCATCACGGAGAATATTTCTGTGGAGTTTCTGGGTAGAATACTCACTTCATTCACTTCCAGGATCAAGTCCAGCTCTGAGAAGTTCTGGATGTGTGTCCGCTAGCGTACCCCCACAACTTTTGAGACATCCACTGTGCTGTGACGACTGGTTTGGTTTAGGGGATTTTTTGCTTGCAGCTTCTTTTTATAGCATCGAAACACGAGTAAAGATGGACTGGTTGATCGTTATACCAAGACCAGCGTTAAGGAGAAGAGAGAGTGTGCCAGTTGCCGACCGAGGATAAGGGTGAAGTTTCTCTAGAAATCCGAGGTCAACTTGTTGAAATGTACCAGTGAAAGTTTGTGGTTGCGAGAAAAGCCAAGCTCAAACTGTGGAAGTTTAATGGATGTGATCGCCTGCGGAGCTAGTGCATGACTTACTTGGGTGGTTATCGACCCGTGCTGGGGGAACGGTTTGGAGTAGATCTATACTCAGCCCTTTGATTTCCGACTGGCAGACTGACTTTGTTAAGATACCGAGTCTCGTATCCCCCCCCCCCCCGTAGCTTTCTGTGCCGTTGCCGCCGTTTGACAGTCAAGTCACCTCAAGAAACATCCCTTGAGAAAGTATATTGTCAGCAGATATCTCCGAGTATATAACTTTATACGTGGAAAACAGACGGTTTTGTCATTCAGACGCTCAGTTCATCATCATAGCTGGTATCACAGCATAGGAGTGACAATAAAATGTGTTCATCATAATGACCGGAAGGGGAAGGAGGGCAATAGTGATCGATGGACGTACGGACCTGCTTCATACCACATCAAGCTTCTAGAGACTGAGAGAAAGATTAGCAGGAGCTCACGCATGGATAGGAAACCGTGGCAGAATCACTTACCGCTCGAGGCGACCCGTGATAGTGAGGTTGATCATACAGCACGAGACAGCCATGTCGTATGGCTCGTTTGCATGCTGCGAATATGTGAATGAGAGTGGGAGAAAGCCGAGGGGCAGAAGGCTCCATGGCCAGATATGAAAGCAATCTTGTAAAGAGCGACTCCCGCAGGACAGAGACTCAGTCGGACCTGTAGGCGGGACCCGTATGTGAAGACATTGCTGTAAATCCGTTGCGGTATGGAAGATAGATGGTTTGGGGAGTACGTATTGAGGTCGAAGGTGAGTCAGAAAGACCTTGACAAACGCACTAGCGCTGAGAGATCACGACTTCAAGCGCAAGCGAGCACGATAGCCGCGTCGGAAGTGCAGCAAGTGGGCTGAGAACGAGATTAATCAGAAGTTGTACTTTTTTTTCTGTTCATTAAAGTTATGTGAGCTTGGAAATATCATCTCCAACTCTACAAGTCCTTGGACTCACCGTCAGTGTGTCGTTGAGATGCGGCTTCCCGCCGCAATCGCCGTTTGTAGTAACAGCATGATAGCATCAAGGTCCCAAACCATAACGGAATTTTGCACTCTGACCTTTCGGCCTCAGGAATCCCAAAATGACACTTTGAGCTTATAATCAGTCTCTCGCTTGGTTAAATTGCCTTGTTTATTTCGGAGATACAGAGACTTCATCACTCTATGCAGGGATCCGGATTCCGAACTACAAAGTATAAGGAAAAGGAACGGAAAATACGATATCATACTACTAAGGTTATTCATAAACGCTGACTCTGGTCTAATGTCGGTCCACCTCCTCTCGGTCTTCTCGTTTCTTTTGACTTTCCTGGCTAGAGAATAGATACATAGCTGCGAAAAGATTCCCCACCACATCTAGTGACTAGGTGCTGGATATTTGCAGTCATTTCTCATTAAGTCCAGCGACGAATACATATTACTAGGATATGATCTCTGAAGAGTTCGATACCCCGCTGTTGATCGAACCTTCTGACTCGGCAGTTTTCCGCTAACGACAGTCTTCGAACGTCATCTCAGAACTCCTTGTCCTTTCAGCTCGATAAAGATTATATTAAACCTCCAAGACAGATGGAAGGGCACGGGTGTCTGTACTTCTCGTTCTCATTATACAACAGCGCTTTGCTAGGGAACTCTTGAAGTTTTCGGCACGCCCCTTCAAAACCCGTTTTCGCGTACACAGCTATCTATTTACATCCCCCCTAGGCATTTTAACACCTTTCTTTACGAGTACTCCAAAGGGTTAATGGTCCATAAGAAACAATGAAGAACCTACGGCAACGGTTAGTGGAAATCTGTGAAGAGCGCAGATCGAATGTCGAAAAAGTTTGCCATCCCTCACTGTCAACACAATCTCCTTCAAGTATTTGGGTTTAGGGTATCGGTAAGAGGCCTCGTCATCTCCCCGGAACATTCTACATGTGAATCGCTGATTTTATCGTTTTGTAGAGGCCGATGTTCCTAGAACATGACGTGGGAGCCTCTCGGTTCGCGCAAATGGGCAATTGCAAGTCACTCGGATGGGCGCTCCCATCATTGAACTCATCGATCCAGCCGCATCCGTCAAGACACCAACGATTCTTAACAACTTCGGCTCAGAATATGCAGGCTGTCTTGTAAGCACTGAAATAGGCACGCCCTCTTCTATTTTGTTGTCGCGGCCCCTTTCGACGTGGCCACTTTCGCCAAAATCAGCAGCAACTCGCTTGTCAAGAAGCTGGACATAAAACAAGTTTGTAACCGACTGAAGAAGAGTAGTGGCTAGGAACGCAAGCGTTAATAACATGGGCGAGCTCCCAGCAGCTGACTCTCAAAACAGCATGACAGCTCTCAATGCAAAAGCGGCTTGGTCATGATTGCTGATGCTTTGCATGGCGTGCTGTACACGTAGAAGGCATTTACTGAAAAAGCATAACAAAGTAACATTCGATGACCTGGAGATGAGGGCACTCTCTGCGGCAATCATAAGATCCAAAATGGCTACCTACACTTTTCAAATACCGAACCCGACCTTCTCCCACATCTCTATAGGTATTCCTCACAACTGGGTATGCCACTAGCTCATCGTCTATTGCGGCTAGTGCTCTCCCAGTCAGTTAGTTCGTGTCTCCGTGTAGATAAAACGGCGTGGATATCGCCGAGCCATATCGAGAGCAAATCATTGTGAAGGAATGGGGTGGCGGTCTTGGTGGTTGTGCGTAACGTTAGCACTACGAAACGCTTGCTGCAGTGACAGGCCAGGTAATCTGGGATATCCAAGGGAACTGTCCCTATATCCTGTACTTGACGACTTTTGGAAAGTGAGTTGGACCATTTCTTGCGCAATGTGCGTAACGCATTCTTTTGCTAAATGGGCTGCCTACATCTTGCTGTACCTGGCAGTCGATAAGTTTCCATATATCGATCGATACTGGCAGGTACGTGTAATGTCTTGAGGTCCATTGATTGCGATAACTTTTGCCCGTTCTGATGTTCAATTAGGTAAAATGGCAGCCTTCTCTAGATCTTAGAGAATTCGAGGATAGTAAAGGGAGAAAGACTCTATGGTCTGAGGAATGATCCTGCGATAATCTCGAACCTTCCTGTACAACCCCATTGATGAACGGTATCAAAATAATTACAGAGAAAATAAGGGTCCAATAACTTAGAAATAAAGTGATGGAAGAAGGAAGGGCGACAAGGCCGAATGAGTAACGCTTGTTATCAAGCCTCGGCCGATGGGGGCTCGTTCCCCGAGTTCGATTACTGGAAATGGCCCATGACTTGTGGTGGATGTTCCAATAAATACACATGCCAGACACTTCAGCAAGTTGGCCGACCCTTCCGCTTCTCGACAGGCGGTACCCTTCCAGGGGTAATAGCAGAGACTCCAAGCATCGCCCATCTCGTAACCGAAGATCATGTTCGTTGATTGTCTCCTAAAAACTCAGACAACCATCCATGAATACCCTCGTCCATAGGCTTTTCGAGGCATAGACCATGCCATTTAATCTATGCCGTGGATATCTCCCAGACGCCAGTGCAATGCATTTGCCACGAAACTCCAACCTCGGTCTCACAAATCCCTAGCCAGCTTCCTCGCCAGCTTTTTCTGTGCCTCGACATTCAAGCCCTTCTCATCGGTTTCTTGAATGGCCTTCCCGATAGCCAACGTAGCCTTCACGCTCTTGCTGTCTACCCACAACTTCCCGTTTCTCCCAACTGCAACTTCGAATGGTACACCGGCTCCTCCAATCTCTTCCAATACTACCAGATTACCTTGCTCCCCTGGCTTTGATAGCATTAGTCTTCTAGCCATGCCTAATGATATCGCGAAGAGCATCCCCCCAGTCAGCGGCCCCAAGCCTTCCGACTTTCCAGTTGATGAAGAAACGCATTCCAGCTCAGGGTCCATATGCTTGTTGGCCAACGTCACCCGCGCATACACAAGTGATCCGTAGCCCAATTGCGGTCTTGTCTTCTTGGTCGCTCCTTCAAAGGACAATTGCGGAAGAGAGGCGTTCGGCATGTAGTCACTAAGACTGACGAAGTAAACATCAACCGAGTGTTTTTGTACTGTTGCTATGACAAGATCACCGACTGTCGGGATATACTAGAAGTCTATTAGCTAAAGAACAGATGCGTATGGGAGGTGTACTATACGCGACCGCCATTGAACTCTACCCACACCGCATTTTTCCTCGCATCTGTACATAGATGTCCTGCGACTGTGGGCGTGATGGTGCTTGGCGGGAGCAGTCTCAGTCCAGGGCCGAGCTTGAGAGGCAGTTTTGGATGCGAAGGAAGGCTTTCCGGATCCAGATGTTGGCCTGGAAGAACAAATGTTTGCGTCGCCATGAATGCTCTTCGAAATGTGCTTCTTTTGGTAATTTTGAGGGTATCCGCAAGCCGGGCTTGAGACTTGAGGTCGACCCTCAGCCTTGCGGAAAGTGGGGCAAAAGCTTCCAGTCGGCGCTAGTGAAATTTATCGATGTGTGTGTAAAAACTTTGGGAATACCTACGTCGTTGATTCTAACATCCACCTTCGAGACCACTCAAACTTCTCTCGAACCCGGTATTGAATATCTTACAATGGCTGCTGAAGGAACACCAACAAACGGCCCTACGCCATCAGAGCGCCATGCCATTGGAATCTCCTTTGGAAACTCCAACAGCTCGATCGCATACACCACCATCGAGGACAAGGCTGAGGTTATCGCCAATGAGGATGGAGGTATGTCGTCCAGGAACTATCTGGGGTGGAAAAATTGGAGTTGACTTTACTCGTAGACCGTCAAATTCCATCTATCTTGTCATATGTCGCCGGCGAGGAATATACTGGCCAGCAAGCCAAGGCACAATTGATCCGTAACAGCAAGAACACCGTCGCATACTTCAGAGATTACTTGGGACAAGAGTAGGATATGCCTTTGGCTTTGGTACATATTAGTGTTAACACTGTGAATAGTTTCAAGTCGATAGATCCCACCCACAGCCACGCCTCTGCTCACCCCGAAGCTCATGGGGACACCGTCGCATTCAAGATTCACGACAAGGAGGGAGAGGAGGAGTCCACGGTTACCATCTCAGAGGTTGCCACTCGTCACTTCCGTCGGCTCATCCAATCTGCCTCCGACTATACAGGAAAGCAAGTCAACTCGGCCGTTATCACAATCCCCACCAACTTCAGCGAGAAGCAGAAGGCTGCTCTGACAAAAGCTGCCACCGATGCTGGACTCGAGGTTCTCCAACTCATTCACGAGCCCACTGCTGCCATTCTCGCGTACGATGCCCGCCCAGAATCGAAGATTTCCGACAAGATTGTGGTCGTTGCCGACTTGGGAGGAACCCGATCAGATGTAGCCGTTGTTGCTTCTCGGGGGGGGATGTATACCATCTTAGCAACCGCCCACGACTACGATACCGCTGGTGTACACTTGGACAAAGTTCTTCAAGACCATTTCGCCAAGGAGTTCATCAAGTGGAATACTACTGATCCCCGGGAGAACGCTCGCAGCCTGGCCAAGCTGAAGTTGGAAGCCGAGGCCACGAAGAGAGCCCTCAGTATCGGAACCAACGCCAACTTCAGTGTCGAGAGTTTAGCGGAAGGAGCCGATTTCTCATCCACCATCAACAGGCTGCGTTATGAGACCATTGCCCGCAAGGTCTTTGATGGTTTTAACCGCCTTATCGAGGGTGTCGTGAAGAAGGCTGGTCTTGACGTTTTGGACATTGACGAAGTTATACTTTCTGGTGGAACTTCCCACACTCCCAAGATTGCCTCGAACATGGCCAACATCTTCCCGTCGACTACCACCATTCTCGCTCCATCTACCACACCTAGTGCCATTAACCCAGCTGAGCTCCAAGCACGAGGAGCTGCTCTCCAAGCCAGTCTTATCCAAGAATACGAAAAGGAGGATATCGATCAATCTACTCACGCCGCAGTTACTACCGTCAAGCACCTTAGCAACGCGATCGGTGTCTTGGCTATCACCGAGGATGTCAGCAAAGGTGTCTTTACTCCCATCATCTCCGCCGAGACCGCGATGCCCGCTCGCCGCACGATCCACATCAACGCACCCAAGGAAGGTGGAGACGTATTGATCAAGGTCGTCGAAGGAGGATCTTCCATCAAAGTTTCCAAGGCCGAGCCCAAGCCCAAGGCCGATAGCGAGAAAGACGGGAGTGACGATGATAGCGATGACGAGAGTGACGAGGAGCCAGAGGAGATCCGGGAGAAGGTCTGGAAGGTTGGCAATGTGCTAGCCGAGGCTGCCATCAAGGGCGTAAAGAAGGGCGGTAAGGTCGAGGTCATGCTCAACGTTGCGGGTGATGCGTCAGTCACACTCACGTGTAGAGAAGTTGGCGGGAAAGGAGGTGTGCGGGGTGCATTTTAATCCTGTCAAGTTGGGTGTGTGCAGCCGGGTGCGTTTGGGTCCTTCCGATGCGTTAAGATCTAGAAGATAGAGCGCTGTTATGATTAGGAGACATTGCCGCCGCGCACTCATAGACCGCGAGGGCCTGGGCGTCACTTAGAGAAAGTAAAAATAAAAACAATATCGATATCTGAAGCTACTATCGGCACGTCGATTTAATTCCAGCTCACTCCTGGACGTCTGACGGCGATTTCGCTAAGAAAGAGACAGTGTTCGATGTGAGAATTCAACAGTCAAATTTCCCAGGCAGTAATCAGCGTTGCCAAAAGAATCTGAGCTCCTATTCGTTGTTGAGATATCTGATGTTTCTCAATCGTTTTGTCTCCTTCCTCTCCGTATATACTCTAGTCCATATCGACTTTTGTATCCGGAGGTCTTCAACTGTTGTTTCGGCGCTTGGTACGCCTATCATACTTAGGCACAAGACTTAAAAAATAACTGAAAGTCTTTATGACCTCCTCCCAATACCTCTACGTTATGCACAAATAATTTGGATATGGATCGACGCCGCCGTGTGTAGCAATTAAAATGAAACGAAGTGAAAGTTCGGCAGACATGGTTGATGACCAGCATCTACTCTAGTCCACTCCACTGCATACATCTCGTCTCTATATTTGGCTCGGAGAAGGAGTAGAAGAAGACAATGAGCGATGAGCGACGAGATTTCTTGACAGGCCTTTTCTGGAGGGTGAATTCAAAGATAAAGACGATTGCGGAGTTAACGAACGACTTGGCCAGGTAAGAGGGTTTGCGCTCTTGTTCGGGGTCCGGAAGAGAAGGTTTGCGAATTTTGTACTTCACATTCGCTCTTTAAGGCAACTGAACTTGCAATGATAACGTGTGGAATAGTGGAATGCACTTGGGGCCACCTCCGCGACTGTCTATGGTTCTGCGGGTACGGACTCTTTAGCGAGTATTACTTGCTATGGATCGAATCGATATTGATGGTGGTAACATATGCATTAGATCCAACGATCAATGGGATGCGATGTATTCAAGATGCTAGATCGATTGGGTATGAGAGGCTGTGTCGATACCCATGATCGTGAGGCCTTTTGGGCCCGAGAGTCAAGTTTTCTTGGGTATGCGTCAGATGCAAAGTTTTGATCTGCAACAGGTTCTGAGGCTACAAAACCTCGGTTCCCGACTTTAGGGTTGAAGAGCTACGGCCTGATTACAGAGCACTTGTCGAGGACCTGGGCTCCGAAGTTCCCGCCGACTTGCCATCCCATCATGGGTCCCAAAATACAATGGTGTGTTTTTTTTTGTAGCTTTAGCCTAAGACAAGCTCGTGAGTATACCTAGCAACTCACCGCGGTGCCAGGCGTGGTAATGACAGGTACTAGAAGCGGCAGGCTTGCTCTCGTACCGCTCACTACTGAGGTGGACGACAGTCACACCATGTTGGAGGAATCATAGACACGAGGACCTCGTTCATACTACGACCTGTTGGAACAAGGAGACTGGATAGGGAGTTCCAACTCGTTAGGAGATGCTACTTGCATGGCCTGATGTACTAAGAGGTGATGAGGGCTGGTATGGGAGACATGAGGGATATCGTCATTCAGTAGCCTTTCCGTTGGCACAAATATGCATCTCACCTTTCAGTATATCCCGGTGTCGAGTTCGCCAGCAATGATTCTTCATTGAAGGCTGACTAACTAAGTATTTGCTCTTCGCACTTTGTGAGAGAAGTCCTCAATCACGGCCAACATCGATCCGTGATTGCGAAATCTTAGCAGCACCCATTCTCATCCGTTGCAGAACCACTCCCCAACCGAACCCAAAGAGATGACTCCAGCAAGTCCCAAACCAACTACTAAAGTATGCGTATGTGATGTGCGAGTCAACTCGGGATGCGATCATTGTGGGTGCGATCGAATACGACCAGCGGCGGCGTCCTCAGCGTTCTTTTTGAGAAAGTGAGCCATGACATCGCTGCGACGGTACTGGACCTGGTTCCATGGGCACCATCGACACTGCCAGATCTTGACGAAGTGCTTGATGTTGTAGTGGACCCGGTACGAGCGAATATTAGCGTAGGCATTCGTGCATCCTGCAGCCGGACAGATACAGGGCTTATCACCTTGGCCGGGATTCTAGGTCGCGTAGATATCTGTTAGATATTCTGCGTATCAGATTCGTAGAAGGGAAGGATACTAACTGGAGCTGGTGGGACGCCTAGATTGGTGTTGATAAGACCAATCGAGAACAGATTTCCAGGCTGGTGGGTTATCCGTTAGATCGAAGTCGGGTATTTGAGATGGGAAACACTTACCATTTGGGGTGGTGTTGTTGCAGGAGCGGTAGCAGGAGCCGCGGGAGCCGCGGGAATGAGAGGAGCAATAGCCTAGATATATGATTAGATTGAAGCTACTACTTATATCCGGGCCATTTTCTTACGGGAGGGACAACGGCTGCGGCGCCGGCGGCGACGGGGATCACCGGACCGGCGGGAGCAACAGCCTAGATATATGATTAGATTGAAGCTGCCAGTTGTAGCCGGGCCATTTGCTTACGGGGGTGGCGACTGTTGGCACGGCGGCTGCGGCGGCTGCGGCGTTGCCGGCAACGGGGATCACTGGACCGGCGGGAGCAACAGCCTAGATATATGATTAGATTGAAGCTTCCAGTTGTAGCCGGGCCATTTGCTTACGAGGGGTGCAACTGCTGGCACGGCGGCTGCGGCATTGTCGGCGGCGACGGGGCCTACTGTAACGGCGGGAGCAACAGCCTAGATATATGATTAGATTGAAGCTTTTAGTTGTATCCGGGCCATTTGCTTACGGAGGGTGCAACTGCTGGCACGGCGGCTGCGGCATTGTCGGCTGCGGCATTGTCGGCGGCGACGGGGCCCACCGTAGTGGCGGGATCAACAGCCTAGATATATGATTAGATTGAAGCTTCTAGTTGTAGCCGGGCCATTTGCTTACGGGAGGTGCAACTGCTGGCACACTGGCAGCTGCTTCTGGGGCCAGGGCTGAGACCGCTAATAGCGCAGCTGCGAGAGCTGGCGCCTCTGACACCAGCGCCTCTGCAGCCCTTACTACTGTTTCTGCTGCGCGGGCCAATTCGGTAGCCTCTTTCTCATTTTCTTCTAGTTCGTCTAATAGCTGTCTTGCCAACACCACATCCTCACTCATCACCTCTACTCTGTCCAATAGTGCGAGTAGTGATTTTGGATCCATCGTGTCAGGTGCTGTACGCATGCTTTGTCAGTTGCAAGTACCTCTTTGAAGGTGGTTCAATTGAAAGATGATGGAAGACTTACCGTTGGGTGTTTGTTGGTTGTCCATTGGTCGTTCGTTGGTTGCACAGGAAGAGTTCAGGAAGGGGATGGAAAACAGAAGAGATACTTCACTTCTTAAACGGGGCTAGCGCTAGCTCCCTCCACTGTTCGACAGCATCTTTAGCGTGTCGAAAGTCGTCATGTTGTCGAAGTATATCAGGTCGGAGATAATGTAATACAACAGACCTGGAATACTTCTTTCCGAGAGAGCTCGCACGAAGTTCTTCCATGGAGTTGTAGTGAGAGAAAGTTAAGCGAATATTTGTTTACTCGGTAAAGAATCACATTGGCTTGACGAAAATCAGTCATCAAGGTATAACCGAGAAGTATTAAGCATAGTAAGCATTGTATTTAGAATCCATATTAGCCAGCCCGTTGTGAATGTGAATTGCAGTTATGGTATAAGAATTTTTAATTAATGCTATCAAGCATCAGCGCTTCCCTTCCCTTATTTAAGCTCAAGGATAGCCGAGATCACCTCCTGAGATCAGACACCGGAAATTTTTGATTACCGAGTAGTACTCAAGATCACTACAGTTCACTACTCAAGATCATTACAGTTTACTACTCAAGCGAATCTCGGCTAATATTTTTGCCTCAGGAGTGTACAGTCTTGTCTTAGGCATCAGAACCTATTAATTTACAACCAAATCTACGTATAAATTGCGGGCAACTTAAAACGATCCGAGACCCAGAGCCCCTCGGTTACCGGTAGGTACACCTTTAAAGCAGCTCTAATATTACTTACCTTCACGCCAACTTCGTATACTGCAACTTTTGCATACATACTTACTTACTTGTATATACGCTATACCGGCAAAATTTAAATCAAATCCCCATCATCCTTTACTTTCAGCCTTTCAGCCTTTCAGCCCTTCAACGCTCCTAAGTACTACCTCCTCCCCCTCCCTCTTTAAATATCCTAATTAATCAAATAAACAACCAACCAATTCAAACGCAAGCCACACCTCCAGAGGCCAAATACCAATCAATCCTGGCTCTAAACCGCGCCGGAATTAAGGCTCATTTAAAACCTTTTTTTTTACTGCTCCCTTCCCCCCCCCCCCCCCCCCCCTCTCTCGTTCGTTTTTTAGTATTTCAAAGTGACTTAACATCACCACCAGCTTGCAGAAATAAGTAATACGCCCCCCCCCCCCCCCCCCCCCCTAATCCATAAATCAATCAATCTATATATATAGGTACACACAAAGTAGAATCCCCATGACTATCCATTCACTTACCCAAACCCCAATCTCCCTCCGCCTCCACAATATTCTCCTTCCCTAACCACTACCTCCTTCCACCTCATCTCCCTGAACTCGACGTACCGCGTATAGCTACCACCTCTACCCCTTCCTTCCCAACCAACCAAATCCTCCTACGTATCCACCCATCCACCCATCCACCCATCAATCAACAACACCAATAATAAGTAAGAAACAAGTAAACAAACATCTCTCAATCAACAAAAAACCCCCAAGAAAGTGCTCATCCCATCCCATCCTATCCCATCCCATCCCATACCACACCATACCAAACCCAATCTCATCCCATCCACACCCTATCCAACGCCTATCTAAAAACACCACATGTAAGTATCGCATGCTCGTCGCTTGTAATGAATCAATTACTAGCTATATATGCGATTAGCTAACTGAGATACTGCACCAGCAGCAACGATTATATACATTTCAAGTTTAAGAAATGGGGTAGTGTAGAAGTAGGGAATGGCGTTGGCTTTTGGCAATAGTTAGGGGACCATTTTTTTGGTAAGCTGGGAGATGGGAGATAGGATGGGAGATGGATGGATGGAGCTTGATACAAAGGATACGGTGATGTTTTACATACACAACTATATACACAGACCACAGTCATCACATACAAAACGGTAACAGATGAATGACCAGAGTCTGAATTCCTGTACAGCAGAGGACTCGAGTACCGGCCCGGCTAGATATCAACTGCCCGCCCGCCACCATGTATCTTCGCGCAAGTATTACACGTCACATGCATGTCCGTCTCCTCGGCACGCAGAATGTCTGTTTCGTACTCCACCAGGACCACGGCCGGCACCTTCCACGGCCCCTTCGGCGCCCGCATGCCGAGCCCATCCAGCCCCCGTTCCACCGCCCCCAGATCCCGACACGTATCGTGATCCACCACGGCCTCCGCCCCAAACCCCTTCACCGCGCCCGCCATCACCACCACCATCGTCTCCAAGCGCGCGTACCCGGCCCAGCACTGCCCCAGAGCAGCCACCTCGCGCTGCTTCGGCCGCCAGCTTGAGATGGGGACGGCCAGCCGCCGCACGGCCGCCACCTCGGCCGGGAACTGCCGGCGGAACAGCTCGCCGTAGAAGCGCGGGATCAGCGGCCGGTGCGGCGTCGCCAGCGAGATCGTGTCCAGCTCCACGTGCCACATCACGTCGCGGGTGTGGCCAAACTCGTCACGCAGCCGCCACGCGCGGTAGCCGTGCCGCACCGCGAAGTGGCGGGACTCGCGGCAGACCTGCAGGACCGGGACGGGTGCGAGGGTGGTGGCGGCGGCAAAGTGGACCCGGATGTCGAAGGCGGAGGCGCTGCGGGTGCGAGTGCGGGCGTCGTCATCGGAGGAGAAGGGCGGGTCGAGGAAGGAGTGGAAGAGAAAGGTGCCGGGCTGGTCTTTGGCAGCACATTGGATCTGGCACTGGAGAGGGATGAGGCGCGGCTCAATGAGTTTCTGCCAGATGAGCAAGCGCAGCTCGGGGGGGAGCGACGGGAAGAGGGCAAATGATTCCGACATGACGAGACTGGTAAGGGCTGGATTCTGGGACGGGATATGCGTAAGAAGTTTGGTGAAGGTCGATTGATGATCTTGAGCGAGGTTGAGGTAGCGTCTCTCACGAAGCGAGGTTGAGGATATGGCGGTGCACTTGTGGCTGATCTAGCGAAACTCCCGGGTAAGTTGTTTACATTCAGTCTGTGCGGTGTGGACTCCGGAGACTCGGTCAAGGATCGCAAAATGTCTAACAAACTGCCCACTTCCATACTGTAATCGTAAATTTACCTCCTTTCCTTCTTCCCAGCAACGCATTTGCCCACCAAGCATCTATTTCTAGCCTTCTATCTCTAAACTCCCATTTCCATCTCCATCTCCAACTTCATCTCCATCTCCACCTCCATCCCCACCTCCATCTCTAAATCTAAATCTACAAAACCAAATCCCCCCTCCCCCTCCATCCCTCTCCTCATCACTGCAGCAGCAACTTCTCCGTCAAAAGACAGACAATCTTCAGAGCACAATCTTGCGTAAAGAAGGAATATATATTAACACTAAGTTTAAGGTCGCTAAATCGGAAGGTCGGCTGTCTAGCAGCACAAGCTCATCCATCTATCTGTACACTACTCGAGCTCCGCCGGTGCAGCCCCTCCCCCGCCCGATCCCAGACCATCCTTGGTCTACGGCAGACTCATAAAGAGATCCATCATGGCCGGAAAATTCGGCGTTCCCAATCCCGTTACCGGATCCCACCCGGGCACGCTATCGAAACCCTTCGTCCCGCACCCCTGATTGCCTCCGTTTGTCACGTCATTCAGCACCCCCGGATTCGCGTACAGCACCGGATTCACAAAGCCCACCGGCGATTTCTTCACATTAATACGTTGCTCATTGATATTGTTCAACATCGCCGCGAACGTCGGGCAGCTGGCACTCGTGCCGAAAGACAAACTGAACTGGCCGTCGACAGCCGTGACATAGTTGACGCCGTTGGCCGAGACGTCGGGGAAGCCGCGGACCTGCTTGGAGTTGTTGAAGCGCTCGGCGCCATATGGGGGCGGGTAATTGGCGTAGTAGTCCGCCATGGCCTTCTCTTGGTAAGAGGGGAGTGCGAAGACATTGGAGAAGCCACCGCCGGAGAAGATGACCGTCTGGGAGGCGGATTCCGGGGTCCGCACGGTGGAGCCGTTGAGAATTTGGGTGGCGCCTACGGAAGTGACGTAGGGGCAGCCGCCGGGGAAGGAGGGGTTGAAGATGCCTTGGCTGCCATTGTTGTATGCGCCCGTGACCGGGTCGATGCATGCGCCGCCGTTGCCAGCAACACCAAAATCACCACTGGAGTAGAGAATCGAGACGCCTTGGAGGCCGAGTTTCATGTACTCCATGCATTGGCGGGTCTCGTACCTGGCGGAGAGATCGGCCTCGTTGGAGCCGTACGACGTCGAGATCACGTTGGTGGATTGGAAGGAGCCGCAGCTCTCTTCGCCTTGGAAGCCGCCCTTCTGGTTCGAAGGATATTGGCCGTCGATGCTGGGATCTTTGGAGTCGCCGCCATCAAAGCTGCAATAGCTTGCATCGATCGCGTCGAGGAAGTTGTTAAAGCTGCCGCCGGAAACGATATCACCGACCTGGTAGACGGTGACGCTCTGCGGAGCTACAAGAGCCATTGCAAATTCCAGGTCCAGAGCAGACTCGCCGTTGAAATTGAAACTCTTGTTGGTCTGTTGAACGATGGCTCCGTCAATGAGATTGACATTGGGTTGCGTAACGGTCAGGCCCGGTGTGAACTGCTTGAAGAACAAATCCAGATCGCTCTGGAGGAAGGCTTGCGGGGTACTACGGGGGAATTCAGAATTAGTCATGCAATTCCCAATGACAGAGGGGAGCGTGAACCGGGGAAGGAGTTTCAAAGCCGATCGACGACGGGAGAGTCCCAAGATAAGGCAGAAAGATTTCGGAGGAGACCTACTACTCGACGACTCCAAGGGAGTTGTTTCTCATGGCTGTGGTACTCGGTGGCGCGTTGTAAAGCGCCTGCAAGCATTGGGGTGTGATCATTGTATCGCAGTTTTCCAAAGTCATCAGAGCGTTCTTGACGGTGGCTCCTTGCTTAGGGTTGGACGCGTCGTTAGGAGATCCCACGATCCCACGGTATGAACCGGCCTGCCGCTTCATCGGCTGCCGTTTGTTCAGCTCTCGGAGTGGAGGGGGTATCTCCGAGTGGTGTACCGTTCGTTTCGGGTTTCCCAATTGCTTGTCGAAGTGGACACTGGGCGTGACAATGTCAATGTGGTCGGTCAGATGAGCGGGAATGCTGTACTGCTTGCACGCGACGCTAGAATGGCACATGAGAGTCAGTAATCGCATGACCACGAGGAATTTTGTAGAGGATTGGGGGGAGGGGCCACAAAGGAGACGAGTATCCTGCAAGACGATGGGGGCTCCTCTTCTACTTACTGGTTGTGACCGGCTTCGTGCCTGTACAGGTGATACTCCGTCTTGAGCAGGTTCTCGGCTTCCTGCGTTGTGGCGTTGAATGTGATCCAATTCCGAGATTTGGACATCTTGACTCTCCTCAAATCAATGCCCGAGGCCGACAACCATTCCCGTACCGCATCCGTCGATTCCTGACTGGGCGCAAACATATCCGTAATCTTCTCCTTGGACCAGTGCTGACCATACAGCTTCGATTTCGGATGTGCCACCTCATTAATGAACTCTTCTGCTCGGTGCAGATTCTGTTGTGCCAGGCCGATCCGGATGGGCAGGACCGTCTGAGGAGATAAGCGAGAATGCCTCGACCATTTTAGCGGAGGGTTCCCACGCTTCTCGTGGATTACATGGCTCGATCGTGCCGTGGGAGACGCAGATGTAGCCACCACCAGGGCAGCAAATATCTGGATAATATATTCGAACCGCATTATTAATTAGATTTCCTTTCTATGCTAGGCCGGAGCATATGGCCATTGAACATTAGGGCGTCAACGATCCTATGTATGTACCGACGAAGAGAGCTGGGCACAAGCCAAGCAGCTATGCACCCCACGACAGTAATTGAAACGGTTGCCAGAGTGCAGTCAGCGAATGCGACGGCGGGAGTTAGCCATTGCCTTAGGAGCGTGGCCGGCGACACACTCCTTCGCAGCCTCAATGGCTAGATTTGCTTCATTTGATCCATTTTCAAACACCTTGGGTTTGTGAGGCTCGCAACAGGCTGTGCCATGTCCACGAGTAGGGACCACCTCGAGCACGATCGCTGTTTCAAAGGGGGTGGACAAGTTTTCGCTTCGCGCGGCCACGGGGATCATTGACATGCCGCCACGGCTTTTGCAAACAATCCCAGCGGCAGGCAATGCAGACAGGGCTTAAACGTTTCTCTGCCAAAAGTCCGTCGGATCCACGTGGGAAACAAACATCTGCCCGAAAGCCCAAGAAGCAAGGTTGCTGTCACGTGAACAAGAAGTTCAGATAGATACGAGTCGCTGAAACGCTACGATGCAACCCCACCGGATTTGAGGGTGGTGTACTTTTCCCACGTCTTCTTTTGAAGTGCGCGTTGCTCGTTGACAATCTTCCACAGTGCGTCATTCTCCGTCGCAAGGCGTTCATCTTCTCTTGAAGTTGACACTTGCGACGCGGGACCCGAGAAGCCCAGGATAGCCTTCTCGAGCACGTCGGAAGGGACACCTTCGTGAGAGGTACCACAGGCGCCGGCGCCGTGTAGGGACCCTATCAACTGAGCGGTGTAGACGTAGCTACTCTCGCCCAGCTTGGGCTTGACAACGAATATTGGCTTGGTGTGCTTCTTGAGAGGGAAGACGGGCTGCATCAGAAGATTCGTCACGGGCGCATTCAAATCCGCTAGCTCGGCAGTGAAGGCACGCCGTGGGATGTCCCACTGGAAGATCTTGCCGGACTCATGCCCTGACAACAGACAGGTGCCATCGTAGCTGAGACCCAGGCAGAGCACCGGACCCGATTCGGCGTGCGGCGGGGTCCATGGACTCTGCGTGACCTGCACCGGCGTACTCTGCAAGCTGTGGTCATAGAGCTGATTCCGCGTCGATTCGGCCGGAGAGAATTCGACGAGCTGCACCGAAGCCTTCTCGAAGCCAATGAAGACGGCCCGGTCGCACGGGTCGAGGGCTAAACAGAGAGGCGTGGATGCGAGCAAAAACGTCCGAAGCAAATCTCCCGAGAGGTAGTCCCAGACAATAACGGTCTTGTCCCGACTGGCCGAAACACAGATGTTTGTCCGGCTGGCGCTGTGACCTACAACCAGGTTGGTGATGGCGGCTCGGTGGTTGGCGAGGGTGCGGAGTGGCTCGAACGTTTCGCTCGGAGACATGGCCAAGAGATGCGGAACTGACCAGACGTGGATGTTCGAGTCGTCGGAGCCGGTGATCAGGTGCGCCAGGTTCCCCGCCAGGCATGAAATTGGCTGGAGATGCGATGTGGGTGTCGAGACTTGCCGGCCTGTGCAGACCTGGGGTTTCCATCAGCAATTGTTCTGTTTCTGATTGCCATCCTGTTTCTCGTTCTCGCTTTCGCTCTCGCTCTCGGAGTAGTGGATGTTATGTATATAAGGTAGGATCGGAGGGCTACCTACCTCCCAGAGGATGGCCCGTCCTTCGGCTGTGCCCACCACCACCACGCCGTCGCCGAGCAGCGTTAAGCTGTGGATGCGCTCTGGAAAGGCGATCAAGGCCTCCTGGGTGCCCTTCTCCCTCGCGTATACGTGGACGGCGGCCTTGTCGGCTTGCGCGGCAAAGATGTGGGTGGCATTGGCCGCGAGCCCGTTGACCTGGGTGGAGCTCTTCTTGAAGGCGGCCGTGATGGCGGCGATGGGGTGGAGGTCGTGGGCGTAAATGCCTACGTCTCTAGCGATGGCAGTATTGGCGGATCTGGGCTGGGCCAGAACGGAGGTGAGGAAGCCTTCGGCCGGCATGGCTGACTGTCTGTGTCTGTGTCTGTGTCTGTGTCTGTGGTGGCGTCTGTACGTGGTGTATAGTCTGTGGTGTATGGTCTGTGGTGTGGTATGGTCTGTGGTCTGTGGTCTGTGGTCTGTCTGTGGGTGGTTAGATGTCTGTGGTACTGGATTGGGTTGACGTGACGTGAATGTGATTGATGATGGGATTGTCTCTTGTACGACGTGGAGCGGCGATTCGTCTTCCGGAGCTGGGCAGTGAGGGCGTGAGGGCGTGAGGGCGTGAGGGCGTGAGGGCGTGAGGGTGTGAGGGTGTGAGGGCGTGGGTGTAACTGTGTCGATCTGGATCTGAATGCAGAGGATCTTGCGATGCAATGCCATCCAGCATCCGATGCTGGGCAGCGGGATGAGAATGACAGTCAGATTTTCCCTCCTCCGTAGGCAAGGTCGATAAATGCACGGGTTTACGGAGTAATATAAATCCGGTCCGACTTGGCTATTGCTTGGCTATTGCTTGGCCATTGCTTGGCGTAGCTCGGCTCCAATCCAGTAATCCAAATACTCTTCTGCGCCGTCCGTGAGACTGCGATGTTGATGTTGGTGTTGATGTCAACACCGATGTTGCTATCGACAATGTCCATCTGGCCGGACCTTCCTCCTTCCTTCCTACTTTCTCCTGTCCCTGCGTCTCACTCCCACTCCCTCTCTCCCTCCCCTTGCTTCCACCTATCTGTATCTGTTTTGCATGAGAGGCAATCATTCATCCCATCCACCAACCCCTTGCCTTGCCTTGCTCGCTTGCTTGCTTGACGCATATGGCATATGGCATATATCTATATCTGCCCCTTTTCTCCTACTCTTTGCCCGCGCGCTGGGATACGAAGTGATGCTTGTGCTCGTGCTCGTACCTGCACCCTGGTATTTACTCTGTATGCTTCTGCTGATGAGCTCGCGTGGCGTGGCGTGGCGTGGATCATCTCCTTACTCCCATGCCATACCAGACGGGCAAGGGATATCCCCTCGACGGGCCTTCAGCTTGGACGCAGATCCGATCGATCATCTGTACTACTACTTTATCCAGCTATCTACCCAGCTATCTACCCAGCTATCCACCCAGCTATCCACCTATCTACCTCTCTATCTATCTCAATGCGAAACGAGGTTATGACCAAAAGGGAAAGAAAAAGCAAACAAACCAAACTAAACAAAGCAAAGGACCAACGAGGAGAGATGATGATGAAGAAAAGAAAAGAAAAAGATAATGCATGATGTAATTGATAATGATCATCTCTCGTCCCTCGTGTCCCTCGTCTCTCTCGTCTCTCTCGTCCACTCTCCTCCACTCTCGTCCACTCTCATCCACTCTCCTCCACCCTCCTCCACCCTCCTCCGGTCCAGATCGCATATAGTTAGTCCCGTGGATAGCCTGCTGAGACACAGACACCTTTTCGTCCTCTCACAGCGACAAGAGTCCTCCGATCTGGAATGCACCCAGCGATCCACGAGCTTGCAGGCGCCGCGCAGAACTTATTATCATGCCCGCCGCACCTCATGATGTGCAGCTTCCCCATTGCCGGGAATTCTCCTTCTCCTCCTCCTCCTTCTCTTCCTCATCCTCCTCCTCCTCGTCTTCCACTGGCTCCGGCTCTGGCTTCTACTCCTACTCCTACTCCCCCTCCCCCTCCCCCTCTCCCTCTCCTCCTCCCCCTCCTCTTTATAGTGCATGTCCAGCCACCAACATGTTTTCCTACGACGTCGGCAACATGGCTCGCCCTCAACCGACGACGACAACAACAACCACCACCCTGAGGCGAGAACCATCACAACGTTCTTCGGTACATAGCATGAGAAGCCCCTTTCCCCTGTTGCTGTCCCCGGCCCTCCCAGCAGGATCAGCATCCAAATCCAGCAGCACATATCATCATCCCTCGACAAGTGCAAGTACAAGTCCACGTCCACGTCCCAGTCCGGATCACAGGGCTACCTCTGGGACCATGCCCATGCCCATGCCCATGCCGATGCCGCTGCGCACATCCGAGCACAAACACGGCGTGACTCGCAGACCGTCTAACAACCACCTCGGCCTGAGCCTTCCACTCCCTGAGATTCAGAGGGTGCATCATCACCGCGACACACCCATATACAGCGAGCCGGGGGCGCCACTCCCTGGCCGAGCATACTATACAGACAATCGTGCCTGCTACAACTGCTCGCTCCTATCGGCGTCGGATTATGACAAGACGTGCTGCACTTTCCATGACGACGATCATCCGAAGAGGTCCCTGGCGACGGAGAAGCACGACGACGAGGTAAGAAAAACCCCCCTGTAAGAAAATCAGCAACAACAGCAGCAGCAACAACAACAACATCATCAAAACTCTTGCTCGAGCCACTGCATCACATTCTGACGTGCTCCAGTTCGCTAGTCAGTCCAACACCGTGGGTGGTAACAACATCTCACGCGTGTCCTACTTCAGCAATGTGACGGACATTCCGCGCAGCTCATGCCTCTCGTTCCAGTGCTCGGGCGAGCTGTTCCCCAAGGAGGGAGAATGGCTGAGCAGTTCCCTCCCCGACTCACCTAAACCGTCGCCAATCGGCCGCTCTTCTGGCGGAAGACCTCTAGAACACCACGTCGAAAGCTGGCTCAGCGATACGAGCGAACTGTACGTGGGATGCGATATTCTGGTATGCACTCTCTCTTCCTCTTCCTCCTTTATCCTCCTCCTGCCTCTCTCTTTCTCTCTCCCCAATCCCTCCCAGCCTTGCGAACTAGCGGACTGCGTCGCTAACCAGAACCAGGCCCGAGCGACGATTCTCTCCCCCGGCCGAGCCCAGGTCATCGAGGTCAACCGCAGTGACCTGCACCTGTCAGGAACTACCATCCCCCCGCGCGTCTCCTCCCTGAGCCCACCGCCCTCCTATCCCGGGGACGGCGACAGCTGGGCCTCTTGCTCCGACAGCTCGCCCGACACGCCATGCGGTGAATGGGAATTTGACGACAACCGCTTTTCACGTCAACAACAACCACGTGACCCCCCGCGCATCTCCCCCCGCGGCCGTCATCACGATCTTGCCATGGCGAGCCCGCCCATGTCGCCAATAGTTACCCTCGACCCCCCAGCTGCTGCTGCTGCTGCTTCTCGATTCTCGATCGTGGGCGCCGGAACCGGGAGGCACGTGATTGATGCCCCTCTCGCTTCGCGGTGGTCGCTCCAGTCTGCCGCGACCGCGCCTAAGTCCGACCTGGAAATTATTTCTGAGCTCGAAGCAGCCGTCTCGGGGTTTGCATCGACGATGCTCGGTCTTGACACGCCCTGCATCGCCACGATCCGTGTCCATCTCGCCCACTCCCGCTCTCCGCGAGCTTCTCAACAAGCCACCGAATGCCAGCAGGTCAAGAACTTCTCACGGCCCCGTCGCCCAGTACAGCTCACAACCTCGCGCAGCTCGCCCATGATGAGCACTGATACCATGCGGCGCGAGTCCATTCAATCATCGACCGCACCCATCGGCCCAACCAGCGATTGGCGCTCATGCTCCTTGTTCGGCTCTCTCCCTCCTGCCCAGTCACCGACACCGCCACCCACACCAGACCTCGAGGCGCTGCACCGAATATTTCCCGACAGCGCCTCGTTCGTCCGCCGAGCGCTCTACGCGCACATCCTCGCCTACACGTTCCTCGCCTCCTTTCCTGACCCTCCTGCTGCTAGCTCGCCGCCGGGATGGCGGAGGAGGGGATCGCCGTACTGGTCCAACTCGCGCAAATTATCCGCACAGCACACGTCGAAGTTTGCGAGCGACTCCACCATGCAGCTGCGGGCCGCGAGTCTGAAGGCCGGGCTGCGCAAGAGCATCTTCAGACTCATGACCATCATGGGCTCCGGTGCCGGGGGCGTCGATGTGCTGCTGCGGGCTGTGGTGGAAGTCGTCCGCACATCCGAGGTGCAGGCGTTCGCCTCGACGAGGAACGTAATTTAACGTAATAGCGCTTGCTATATGACATAGGAAGTTTGAGCACTGTTTATTATGTATATCTGTATTTTCTTTTCTTTTCTTTTCCTTCCTTATCGTTTCGCTCCGCTTTACATCAAGCCATCTTGCCTACATTATCGGCTCGTCTTTCTTTGTTCTTTCTTTCTTTTTTGATATCAAGTTGTCCGCCCAATCCGTCCGTCTGTCTTTGTCGGGGAGAGGGGACAAGCGAGTTTGTTTTTAGCGATACACCTGGCGGCCGTGTCGTTTCCGCACAATTTTTTATTATTCTTTTCATTTCTGGAAAATATCGCTGCGTATTTTTCTTCTTCAATATATTCATACTGTATTTAGCCTGGCGTTCGAGGCGCGGGCTTGGGATTTGGGGTTCGGAGCAGTGCTTGTGTTTAGATTTTGATAGAGTGTAAAGAACAGGGAGAAAAGGGGGAAGGAGGGCCGAGGGGGAAGGGCGGAGGAGAGAGCGATAGGATAATGTTTTAATCTATTTTGCTGGCTTCAGGACGTGGGTTGACGGGATACAATCGGTATTTATATACGTATATACACAATGTATTATACTATGATACTTTTATATACAGAATCTATGAAATTTTTAACGTGTGTTAATATGTGAATTGTTTTTTTTTTAAAAAAAAACCTTGATTGAAAAAATCTTGCCTCTTTTTTATCATAAGATGCAAAACTCAACTGGAAAATATATCATGATACGGAAACTCCGATTCGTTGAAGTCGTATCTCCTACGTCGTATATATTCTACAACTCGTTGGAACTTCTGGTCAAAGATCAACGTACGGCTGTTTGTTGATTGCACTCAGGGGTACTCGCTAAAGCTCAAGCCCCACAAATTACATAAGTACAGAACCTCAGGCGGCACCCACCTCAAAAAGCCCAGAAACCATCCTCACACCTCCGCCCTTTCAAAAATCACCACAACATGCGTCTCCGCCTCCCCATCCGCCGAATAATCTCCCTCCGCCCTCTCCGCCCGCCCAATGCTCCTCGTCCATTCACGCAAAACACCCTCCCGCCACGCTCCGCCCGCCCCCAGCTCCCCTTCCTCTCCTCGCCCACCCGCCGCCCACCGGCCCGCTTCCTGACCACAGAGCGCAAGGCCTGGCTCAAAGATGAGTTCTACAAGGCCGGCAAGTACACCATCGTGATCCAGACGGGTCTCTTCCTCTTCTCCGTCATCGTCTTCGGGCTCCAGCAGGAGTATCTGAACCACCGGTTCCCCAGCCCCGAGGAGTGGTCCTGGCTCACGCGGTTCGGTTGGCGGAACGCGAGGTCCGGCGAGGACGACGATAGTGGCGTGGGCATCGTCGATTGGGCGCTGACGGGCCGCACGTACCGCTGGATCCTCCAGCGGCTGGAGGACCCTGACATCGATGGCGCGGGGCTGAGGACTACGGACGAAGGGGGGATTTTGGTGGCGGGCATCGGCAAGATGGGCTACGACGTCACGGGGAAGTCGGAGCCGTGGAGGAGAGGGTACTATGAGTGCTTGATGGGCGCGGCGCGCGCTGCGGAGTATCTGGATGGGCATGTGCGGGACAAGACGAGGGGGATCGCGTTTCCGGCGAATGTGGTCATTGGGCCTTCGAATCCGAACCCGAGACCCGTGTCCCCCTTTTCGCATAGTGCGCCGAAGGAGGAGGACTGTGAAGAGGCGTTTGAGAAGCCCGAGGTGTATTATATGCGGATATTGACCACACAGGGCTTTACGGACAGGCAGAGGATCGATGCAGCATTGGCTTACGCGGTGTGGTTGGATTACAAGAACACTCCGCAGGCGGCGTGGGAGATGCATAAATGGGCAGTGGATATCGCGAATGCGAGCGCGCAGACACCGAAACCGATCATCGATCCTGAAACTGGAGTAATCAGGACTGACGCCGGGGCACCGAGTGCGAACATCCTGTCCGTGGCTACAGCTCTAGGGATCCACCATGCAGTAAACTCTAACCTCACGCTCGCCCTGCCGATATTTGTCTCTGTATTGCGGGCCAGGAGATCACTCCCAGAGGTTCGAGGAACGACGCGGGTGGCCCCAGCACCGGACACCGCAGAAGAAGAAACCCTGTACCAAAAGATCGCAGCTACGGCTCGCTCCATACTAATACCTCCCAAATTCCCGCCCCCACCCGACGACGGCACCGCTCCCCCGTTTCGCACACCCAAAGAGCGCTGCGAAGAGGCAGGCGTAATGACCTACATCGGGGAGATCCTCTACGCGTCCAAAGCCAGCAAGACGAGCCGCGAAGACGGCCTAGCCTGGACTCGGGAGGCCGTCGACCTCGCGGAAGAAGAACTGCGCGAGAAGAGCGTGGATGGGGACGCCCGGCGGATATGCAAAGAGTGTCTCGAGACCGGACTCGGCAATTGGATGGCGATGGTGAGCAAGTTGGCGAGAGAAGAGGAGGAAGGCAAAAAGACCGAGAAAAGGAAGAAGAGTGCAAGCGGATGGTTGGGTCTTGGGGGTGGCGAGGGCAAGGATACGGCTGGGCGGTGGGAGAGCGAGGAGAAGGTCGTTGTTGAGCGGCTGCGGAGGGCGAAGGATATTCTTGACGCTGAGACCGTGGGGCGGTAGACTGTATGAGTATAGATCAATAGGTATAGATTAAGTATAAGTCTAGGCAGTGTAGGTAGGGAGCTGTGTGCTCCGTCGTTGTCGTCGTCGTGGAATAATACCCCTTTTCATTTCGTCCATGATTGGTTTTGGTGTTTGCGTTTCACATCATGCTGTCCCGGAGGCAGGCGGTCAGGCTGGCTGGCAGGTAAGCAGGCGCTGTTCAGTACTGGATGATGCATTGAAATTCTACGTGCGTTCAATTCAAACTTTTGAAAACTTCGCTCGGATCCAGATCCGATACGAGATCTCTTTTCTCTTCGTCCAATTTCCCCGGGAGAGTTACATATCTCACGTCAAGAATGCGAGCGGGATGAGTAGGATGAGTGGGTGAGTGGGTGGGTGAGCGAAATGCGTATCTGGTAGGTAAGTAAGTACTTTGCGAGTTCCGAGTTTTGTACCTACTTCTTCTTAACTGTGGTAGATTGGTCTAAACCCATCTATCTATCCACTTATGCCACTTCCCGTCATGCAATGGATGACTGCATCTGTAGTAGCTGCACTCATCATCTTCCCGCCCGTCTGAAGCTTGCCAATTTGCAAACAGATCTATTCAGCCTCCCCAGTCTCCTCAGCCGCTTCAACCTCCTCAACCGCCGCACCCTCTCCTGGGTTCTTCTGCGCATCGGCAATCATAAATCTCAGAGCGTCCTGAGAGTTCTCGATCCGATCAGTCCAAGGCCCCACTCCGTTAGCCCACTCCCCCTTCTCCCATGCCGGCGCGTCAACCGGCTCCTCTTCTTCTTCCTCCTCACCCCCACCCCCAATCCGCGTGAACACTGGATTGCCATATGCTTCATCACCAGCAACAACCTTGAACCAATCCACCACCTGGGTCCTAGCCTTGATAAGCATAGTCTCGGAGTAGTATGGCTCGCCTGAGCTGAACACCGGGGCGCCGTAGGCGTCGACGTGGAACTTCTTGTCGCCCTTCTCGCCGCAGATCCACGTGCCGGCTGGGTCCTGACTCTGTACGTAGATGCGAGCACGGTATCGCATGAAGTCTGCGAAGTGCGGGTTCGTGATCTCGGAAGCGTGGAAGTAGGAAGCGAGGGCTGCAAAGGCGTCGATGCGTGGACCCCAGGTGGCGAAGTTGGCGTTCATGAAGGCAGAGGCCTGGACTGCGCCGTCTGAGACGCCAATGATGAACAGCCTAGAGTCTGGGGCTGTCATTGTCTTGATGACGGTGTTGAAGATGGTCTCGACGTGCTCGTAGGTGGTGGTCGAGCCGGGGATGCTGTTCCGGAGGGGGTTGAAGCGGAGGGCTGGCTCGACGGCGGACTTCTGGGGGAGGGAGTACCAGGAAGTTTGAGTGACGGCTTTCTTGCCGCGAACCCACCAGCGGAGTTGCCCTGTGTTGGCGAGGATGATACCGGGGGAGTCGGTGTTGTCTTTTGAGAAAGCTTGGGCCTGGATGTATTTCACCAGGTTGACTGCCGAGCCTTCGTTGATACCTCCTTTGGCACCGATGACACGGTGAGCAAAGGTGCCGACGTCTTGGGTGTGCTCGTAGAACAACACAACGACATGCTTCTTCTTGTCTAGGTCCTTGGAGACAAAAATGGGGAGGTGAGGCTGGTCAGCTGCGGCGCCAAGGGGTAGACGTATCTTCTCGAGACCAAGGGCGAGGAGACGATCGGAGATAATGTTGCGGATGGCCTCTGTGAACTTGGTCAGTATCCGTTCAGCTGAGGAGAACAAGGTGAGGAAGTAGTATGTCTGACCATGCATGGCCTCCCGCTGGACGCAGTTGTGACGTTCGTTCTTGGTAAGGAAAAACTTGAAGTAGGCCCTTGGATTCTCAATATTGCGGATCTCGTCTTCATCATTAATAAAGTATCTGAAGGTGATTAAGTCAATAAGAGCCGGATCGAGATGAGAAGAGGGGATGAAGACTCACCCAAGGCCCTTCAGATCGGTTGGGTAGATGGGGTCTTTGGGAAGACCTTTTTCAAGACGGCGAAACATATTGGCTGCCGATTTAGTGTTTCGATGTTTGCTGTGAGAGGAAGATGGAGATGGAGATCGGGGAAGAAGAGTAGAAGCGAAGAAGAAGAGAAGAAGAGAAGAAGAGAAGAAGAGAAGGAGAAGTGAGGACGAAGTGAGGAAGTAGTGAGGAAGTAGTGAGGAAGAAGTGATGAAGAAGAAGAGAAAGAAGCTTGAAGTTGTTGTAGTGTTGCAAAATGGTTGACGGCTTTAAATAGACGAGAGAGAGGGTGTTAAAGAGAGGAAGTGAATAAGCGGGAGTGAACGAAGAGCAAGGAGTTGTTTGTTGTCGTGGTTGTCGTGGTTGTTGGGTGAATGAAAGGGCGAGGAGTTGAAGAGATAATTCGAGGCGAGTCGACGAGAGATAGAATTCCAAGTCAGGTGCTTTTTGCAAATTCACCTATCAAATCAATAGCAGGAACAAATACATAGCAACAGTAAACAATCTCAACGCAGGAAACAATACAGGAGAGAAAACAGTGGAATTCGAGATAACTACATACCATACCATACATCGTATACCTCACCTCACCTCACCTCCATAGTAGATGCTGCGTTATGGACTTGGTTGCACAGGTGAGTGTTCCATTGTCATGCCCTCCCAAACGCCCCGGCTTTTTATATTGTACACTCGTGTCTCTCTTGGTTGGTTTGATTCCCATCTCATCTCATCTCACATAACACACATATTTCCACAGTCCAGCTTTTCCCCTTCCTGTCATCCATAGGCAAACCGCACCTCTCTCTTTTCGGGTCTACCTCTTCCAGTCTTCCCCTGCCCTTGTGCCCTTGCTCCCATCCTCCCCCCAAACTACATCCCCAGCTTGACAATCCTCTACCACGATGCCTTCTTCACACCCGGGAGCAAACCCGCAAGGGCGTTGACTCTAAAGTTATACTGCAAACCCATTAGTCCAGTCTCACGATGGCCTCCAACCCCCCGGTTCCCCCCCAAGCAACCAATCCGGTATCCGGTAACCAGTGCAAGCAAGCACCTACTCTGGACATCTTGAAATCCCGCAACACACCCCGCGCCTTTCCTCCCTCTATACACCGGTTGCGGATCTGCGTCGAGCGGGTATAACAGTGCATCTGCGACAGCTGGAGCTGTGCCTGCGCGCGCGTTCGGGCGGGGAGCGTCATATTGCGGATAATGTAGCGGAGGGCTTGTCTGTTTGTTTGCACTCATTGAGCCTCCATCCAAATCCTTGATGCGTTGTGTGTGGTATCTGAGATGTTAATTACCTCTCGGGCTCGTTCTCAGCAAACACTTTCCGCTTGGTATGGTCGCGCATAACCTTGATGTTGACGAAGCCGCCCAGGTCGAGCTTCTTCGAGCGGAACATGGACATGGTGGCGAGTAGCTTTCAGTGAGTATGAAGTTCGGCGTGAATTCGAATGGGGCGGGTTATGGTTGACGATGGTAGTGGTGATGAATGCCGTCAAGCAAAGTACTTTCTTTCCTTCGGTCCTCTACGGCGACCCTGGCCTTGGACGCAGCCTTGCATCAGCCTCGTCACGAGAACCCGTGCAAAGAGGTCTTCTCGATGGTTGGAGATTATTTTATACTGAGGGATTGCAATTTATATATATATACACAGCAGTGGCATCCAAACTGGATCTAAGCTGATACAGTTCAAATGAGTTATCAGTTCTACCGATGAACTGATCCCCTATGCCAACTACCTGGTCCGGTCACTCAAGACCCACCAAATTCACCTCGAAGAAAACATAATATTCTTTCCCCTTTTTACTATTGTTTACCTTCACTTCTCTTCACTTCACTTCACTTCTCTCCACCACCACCATAGTCCTTACCTCTGTCTCTCTCTCCATCATGGCACCCAAAAACCGCTCTCCAACCCCAACTCCAACTCCAACTCCATCGAAATCCTCTCCCAAGTCCTCTTCCAAATCCTCCAAATCCTCAAAGGCCTCCTCATCCTCATCCTCATCCTCATCCTCTTCCTGGACCAAAACTCTCACCACAAGCGCCATCCTCCTCGCTCTATTCTCAGCCATCTACTTTTATCTCGACTCGCAGCTTGAGCGGTTTTACATCTTCTCGCCAGCGCAACTGCATGACCTCTCTGTGCGGGCGATTGCCGCTCATGGCAACGACACCAAGAGCGTGGTGAGCTACATTGTGGGGGAGTTGAGCGAGAAGCTGCCGGGCGGGTACGTGAATCTGGACGAGGAATGGATTTTTAACAATGCCGGGGGTGCCATGGGGGCAATGTACATTATCCATGCTAGTAAGTCTTTACATTCCAGTTCAAAGCTCCTAAAAGAGAAGGGGTTTTTTTTTTTTTTTTTTTTTAAACTTTTTTTTTTTTTTTTTTTTCGGCAAGACATGATAGGTCATGTGAGGCATTGTTGACAAGACGGACACCTCTACACGACGTAACGCTGACCAGACACAGGTATCACCGAATACCTCATCATATTCGGCACCGCCATCGGTACAGAAGGCCATACCGGCCGCCACACTGCCGACGACTACTTCCACATCCTCGCCGGCACCCAGCTTGCCTACTTGCCGGGCTCCTATGAGCCTGAGATCTACCCCCAGGGCAGCGTGCATCATCTCCAGCGTGGTACCGTCAAGCAGTACAAGATGGATGAGGCGTGCTTTGCCCTCGAGTACGCGAGAGGGTGGATCCCACCTATGCTCGGCTTTGGGTATGCAGATACTCTTACCAGCACCCTGGACTTCCCGACGCTGTGGAGGACGACGTGGGTCACCGGCCGGGAGATGATTGCGAATCTCCTGAGGGGAAAGCTGTGAGTGGCGGACGTGAAGAGAACCTCGTTGAGGGGACGTGGGTAAGAGTATGGTGAGAGAGATGTGTACAGTACTTGTCAGACCAGAGACGCTCAGCATGGGCATCTAATTCAACTTTGTATATAACGCTAAAACAAGCTTGGTGGTAGTTGAGCAAGTGCTTGGGCTCACCCACTGAGTGGTATATACACCCAAACTTCCTCATCTATTCCTTATTCCCATTCATAGACCAGCAAACTTCCAGAGATCAGAAGCGGGATGTAGCGAGCCGGACACCCACAATCAGACGGACTCACGGAAGAAGGCCGAGCGGAAGGCCGTCGACGACGAAACACATTGGATGATGGAAGCTTAGCTAGCGAGGTGATTTCAAATCCCAATTCTGCCCCGTCTACAATAGCACTCAGCCACTGTCATCCAGGACTCTCAAGACTCCAAGACGAAGAGCAAGAGCAAGAGCAACATGGAGACTGGATAGCAACAGCACCAGCGCTGACGTTAAAGCCTGAAGATGATGAAAAAACGCCTCATTCACACACACATACACACACACCAAGATCTCACTCACCACGTCTCCTCTTCTCGATCTCGATATCCGTGCCAGGCATGCAAGCAGCACGCAAGGATATCAGTCTTCGCGAGATCTCCTCCCCATCGTCTCCTTCGCGGAGTCATATTCCATCTGCGAAACCGCGATGGCGTCTCATCTTATGTCATCTGGTCCCGAAACCGGAAACCGAAACTGATATCAACAAATCTTCAGATTTGAGACTCCAAACCGATGCTATCGTAGCGAAGAAAATTATATCGTATCATCAGAAGACCATCCATCATCCGAAAAGCCATAATATAATAAATATATACACCGAATAAACATACTTTCCAAAAAAAAGGCGGGGTCTACGGAGTAGAAATCAAACAGTTTTGCAAGTTTAATTGTCATATAATGATGAGAGTATAAAATATCAAGACTATTTGCTGAAGAGGATGCCTCTTGAGGTTAGATGACGGTTTGATTTGATTGATAGATAGACAGGGTTTGAGTCTAAGGCTAAGGGCTTCAATCCGCGCGATTGCGCACTGCTTGTTACTTATCGCTGTAGTGTATATCCATCGTTTTCATTGAGCTTGTAGCTGTCTGTCTACATGACTCCTTAATACGAAGATGTGAAGCAGAAGCGGAGGACGGGATAGGATCGGGCTAGTTTCTATTTAGGTTTTAGCGGGTGTGTTAGACTACCTAGCTTTAAGAAGGGGTGTGGATGATGATGACGATGGTGGGTGAGGTATAAGAGATGGAAGATAAAGGCGAGTGGGATGGTGATGGTGAGGTGGGATAGGTATAGGGAATCCACTGACCCTTTTCCATCCTTGCCTGCCTTACTCGCCTCAGTCGCCTTCGATCCGGCTGCGGAGGCGGGTTTGCCTGCGAGTCTGTCAGTCCTCCGTGCTTGTTGACTCTGGGGGCCTCGCTTAATATGCTTACTTGCGGCTGCATCTCCATTATCTTTGTCGCCCTGCGCGGCTGCTTTCGTTATTTCCAGTGTCAGTACGTACTCGCAGCTGGCATGAACGGACACGGGTATCGAAATTTCAGACTAACCGTCTCCCGCACCGACCGTGAACTTCTGGCAGTCGTCCTGGGCCCCGCGCTGGGCGACTGGCATGAGGACCGGCTGGTGGTTGGCGGTCGATATCATGGTGCACAGTCTGTAGTTCCCAGCCGGGAGGCCGTCGGTGACCGTAGTAGAGAGCAGGCCGTTCCCGTCGCCCACATCGTTGATGCCCTTGAAAAACACAAACGAGACGGGGTCGGGCGCGGTCGTCGGCGCGAGGCTGTCCCCGAGATTCTGGATCGTCATGTGCACGTGTCCCATGATCTGGCCCAGCCCGTTGAGATCTTGAGGAGCGGAGTAGTAGGTCGAGGCGGGGTTGGTGAATACTCCGGCTGCGAGACCTGTGGTCTGTACCGAGACGGTGAAGGTCTTGCCAGCTGGGAGATTCTCCCCGGGCTTAGGCGAGGTGATGATTCCCGACACCATGTTCGACGTGGAGGGGATCTTGCCCATGACGATCCCGTTGCAGGAGCCGGCTTTGTTTTGGAGACCGTTGGTGGTGATCGAGCCCTTGCAAAAGTTGATAAAGTTGCCGTCGTCGCTGGAAGCGTTAGTACCTGTGTTTCCTGATCTCGCTTCTCGAAGACTTACACTGACGATGGCGACTGGCCAGCTGTAGGTGTCTCTTGACCGGTCAATTTGGAAGCATCTTGAACGTTCTCCGGACTCAGACATAAAAGTCCTTCAAGTGCTGCTGCCCCCTTCTCCTGTCCCAAGCCCTGTCCACCAGCATTCTTGTTTTGCCTGCGAACCGTCCCCATCTGCGAAATGCCCGTATCTGTAATGATGCCGGCCTCGGTCGCGATAGCAAGGCCTAGGACGGCTAATGTGACTTGTTGGAACAACATGACGAATAAAATCTCTGAAATCTTGAGAATAGAAGGCAAACGCTCTGCGTGATAGTTGATTGGGGCGAAGTGAGTGGAAGTACCTGGGACTCGTTGATCTACAAACAGGGAAGCCGAGGACCGAGTTGTAGAATCAAAGGAAGATGTTGAAAGTACGGCACCAAATCCAGAGATACTAGAATCAAAAAAGACAAGAAAGAGTGACGGAGCAATGAAAATTGGACTGCAGCAAGAACCAAACAATGTTGAGAAGTTGCGAAGCGTTGCCAAGATGGGAGGGCTTTCTCTCCATATAAGATATCCTCCCGTCTCGTAGCGCTCCCTCCCCAGGTGCTAAGCAGGCCCGTAACAGCGTCTTCCTTGCTAAAAATGAAGCTGAGATGAAAACAGGGCATCTGTTCTATCTTGTCTGGCCCCTTGCGATATATCGAAACTCACTGGGTGGTGGTCTCGCGCGCCAAGCTGCAGCAGTGTTGCTTCATGCATCGCTTAGCGAGCCATTTCGTCTCAACAACATGAGACGGGCGACAGCGGAAGAGATCGTCTCAATTGTTCGCATTGAGGAGAAAATCTCCGTAAGGTACAATGACATATAGGATCGGTATGCGACCAGATCTGCCGTCTCGGTTGTGAGTTGTAGTCGGTTAAGCCTGCATGGCAGCACGGTGGAGTACTCGTTTTTGTGAAGTACGTATATACCCGCCATAATACCGACTCAGATCCAGTAACAAGTTACTTCGCAAGAAAATTAATAAAAAAATAAGCGTATTCAATATGGCGCATAATAACGCTGACATTGAATTTAAAATAGAAGGGAGCTTCCAAGGGTAAATAGCCTGTCAAGTTCCTATGCAAATGAAGTTGAATAATCCAAACACTAACCTACCGTCGTCACTGACTCTATCTATGTATAATCAACCTCAAAAACCCTAAATCTTACTTAGAGACCCTCGTCCAAGAATGGGTAAGACGACAGGGGATGCTGGATGTAGGTCACTGATCAAAATTGCTGTACCTGGCCTGCGAAACCCTACATACAGCAAGCATACAGGATGTCAGAGTTCTATCCAATCCGCATCTTTAATATACAATTGATTTATCCTCCATATATCATACAAAACCACCATCAAATGCGCCACCATGTATATAACTTCAGTCAGCGGCTCTATATCTGCCTATTGAATCCCTACATGATCACATGAACTATCAATCAATCAACAAGCTCCACAAATTACCCATCCACCATCAGCTGCATATATATACATATATATATCTCCTTATATATAGCGGCTATAACCTACAAGAGTCCCCTCGAGCCTCACGATACATTACAATCAATTTGCGATTCCCCTTCCTCCTCGCAATTCCCTTCAAAACCGTAACCCCCTTCGAAAAATACGAATTCATCGTCTAAAATACTTGGCCCTTCCTTGCCTCCATCTGCCATCCAAAAAAAAAAAGATCGATATCTTCTCTTGCTTATATTATTACGGACTGTAGCAGGTCGGGCCCTATACACCATGCGTCGCAGAACTTCGGACTACAGCGCCCCCAGCCATACGGAGATACATCTGAGCTTCTTCCACTCGAGCGTTAATTCCAGGATGGATGGTTCAAACCGGGGACAAGAAGTGTGCTGGGTGGTGTTTGGGCCGGGGCTTTCAGAAACAAAAGCACGACGATGTATATATACATACATAGATTTTTTCTTCTTCTTTCTGTTACTAGGTAAGTGGTAGGTCGGTATTTGGCCGAGACAATGATGAGATTCCGGGGAATTTTCGAGGATGCGTTATGTATGCATCTAACCTGAAGTGAAAAGGAGAAGAAAGTAGGTTCTGGGGAAGTGGAAAAGAGGATATGAGGGAGGCTTCGTCGAATTGCGCCGCGCTAGTTAAGGCAAACTTGCTTTGCTACTTCCATCTTGCAAGCGATGGAGGCGATGATCGTATCCGAAGATAAATACCTCCTCCTACATCCATCTCATGCCTCCTAGAAGCCACCGAAACCAGAGCTGACCCTCTATGATACATCCACCTCCCAAGCCTCTCGGAAGGTCCACAACGGTATCAAGCAAACCCTGTAAAATGCAGGAGAAAGGTCAACCAGCATTCCATTTGATGCCACCAACATGGTGATCACTCACCATTTCCCTCAGACCGTAGCACAAATCCTCGAGAACACGACTGAGTCCGTCCGTATGGAAAGGGAAAACGCGCGTAATCGGCGCCTACAAGCGTTGACCGCCAAGCTCCTTCTCGTAGATGATCCTCTCCTGGCGGAAGTTGATGTTGATCGTCGCATCCAAGATCAGCACGCCCGAATGCATCTTCTCGAGCCTCTTCCATGACGCCAGGGCCTTCCCCTTCCACGTCTTGTACTGCTTGTTCCGGTACTTGAAATACGCCTCGGTCACAGGTCGGGCACGGAGGCGACGAACGAGCTTTTGGAGCTTGAATCGGGCCTCTCCCGCTTCGAGGTATGTCTTCCATCTGCGACGCAGGATTATCTCCAGGGCGGCGCGGTACCGTGTGATCTCGTTGAGTTCCTAGAAGAGAAAAGCTGTCAGCCAAGAACCTCCCCCCTCTTCCCTTTTTTTTTAGCACTTTTTTTCTTTCTTGGAAGATGCTGGAAGTTGAAAGCTGACCTTGAAGGATAGAGCACCTCCATGGCGGTCAACTTGGTAGATATTCTTGATGTTCTCCGGGAACCACTTTGGGAGCTCTTCTGCTGGTGGGAAGCCCGGATGCGTCGTAGGCTCGGGGACCACTTGCTCGCCATCTGAGTCGTCAAATTCAGCACCGTTCAGCTCTTCATGGTCCTCGTCCGTCACTTCTCTCGGGAATGCTTGAAGATGCTCTCCAGGCGCGAACTTGAGCCGACGAGACAGGGAAGCCGCTGCTGGGGTTATGATCGTCTCCTCAACATCGCTGCCGTCTTCGAGGTCGACTGGAAGCGCAGGGTATCGAGGCAACTGGTGGTCGGCAGTTTGTAAGGTGGACTTGGCCGATTCAACATTGGCATTGGAGTGGCGACGTGATCCGATGACTCTATCGACTGGATGTAAGGTAGTTTTGGGTGATCGAGTCTCGCCTGTGATCTTGGAGGTTGGAAGCTTGTCTGATCCGAGAGATGGTGGGATATTCACATTCGGGGTGGAATCGGGGGTCTCAGCTGTTCTGATCTTAGCACTCAAACGACCAGAGTGGGCCGATCTGCGAGCGTTGCCATTAGTATGTGTCCAAGTAGGCTCGGTGTCGGCATTGACATGTTCCGAAGAGGTCAGTTCTTCTTGGGCTTTTCTGGCCTTTCGTCTCTGCTTGTTACGTCTTTTTCTCTTCTTCTTGCTTTCGGTATTTTGTGGGGTTTCAGATGCCACTCGTAGCTTGGGGTCACCTTTCAGTGGCTCGAGGATGGAACTCTCCAAGCCCTCGGGATCAACGGTGTGACCAAGACCCATCTTAGCGAGTGCTGCAGTCAGTAATTTGCTGATGCTGTCGCTGAAGCTGCGATTTGGTGGTGTGGAAGTCAGAGCAAGAGAGATCAGCGCAGAGCTCGAAGTTGTGGGGAGATTAGAGATAGGTTGGAGTAAAGAGGTGAGAGGCAACAACTGTTTACTCTGGCTCGCTAAGACAAGAACGCGCGCGGGGGAGGCTTCCAAGATCCCGTGATTCACCACAAACGCGCTAGTGGAATCGAGCCAGGAATTTGTCGGTGTCATATGAGGGAAAGGAATACCGTGGAGATGCGAATAGTACTGTCCTTTAAAGCGTCTGCCATGTTTGCTTTGCTCTGCGCGGGCGAATGACCTATCAGAACTCTCGTTGCAGACCGAGAATTCATTCGATCGACTTCGAATGAAGAAGAAAGGTGAACGGAGCTACTGGTAGATACATCAATAAATACCCGATCTAGTGCTGCTGTTTACCTTTTCTCGCTTGGAGCCGCTGCGCTTTGGCGAGCCAGGGATGTTCCACGACAAAGCCACCAACTCCTCATGTATCATGACCCCTCTGCGATAGCAGTCTTTTAAAGAAATACAAGGATTTGACTGATACTCTCGAACCATATCTCGCTCTTTAAAGGCTCGTCTTTAGCTTTTGCTTGTCACGAGACCGGAACTATCAAGGCGCAAAACATCATCATTGTCATGTAAGTCTCTGAGTGAAGTCGACGCATTACGAAGGTCGGATAAACTCTACCTAACATGTCGTCCGCCCAAACCAACTGTCAAGAGCATCTTTCCCTCAGGCAATATGCACTTCTTCCTCACCTTTCCCCTTTCCTCCAAAACGCGGAATCACCCATCCTTAAACGCCTCGCAAGCCTTCGTCAGCAAAGCATGAGCAACCCCATTCTCCCAGCCAAGGTTGTGAAGTAGCACAGACGAACTGCCCTGCTGAGGATGAGGCACCAACGCCTCCATGATCAGTCGCCAGATGAAAATCCCCTGGTCGAAGTTCTCCGCTCCCTTGCCCACCCACCCGAATCTCAAGATCTGGCCACGCATGAGCAGTCCCCAGCCGCCAGGGACCACGTTTGTCTCTCACCTTTCAGATCTGTGTAACTAGCCTTTTGAGATTTGCATTTTGCACTACGGATACGGCCCTTTCGTCTTCTACCCAAGTCTCATGATAGATAATCTATTTTTAACAAGAATCATCAGCTCAGCTCGTATCTCGCAAGGAGTAGTCCCTATGGATCTTACCCTCTATGCAAGCTTGTCGTACAGTTTATTGCCTTCTACAAGGCAAGCGGGGATCTCAATTGACTCCGCCATCGTAGTTGACCGCTACAAGACTTCAGATAAGAGGTAAGGGGAGGGACATTCTTGTAGCTAATAGCAAAAGAAACAGAGAAAAGCAGGAATGTCAAAGGTGCTGTGTATTGTCTCACAACCTCTTTCTGTTGTTTTATAGCCCCCTTCCGCCATACAACCCAATTCACTTGTCCACCTTATTCTCCCCTAAAATCTCTTTCTGCTTCTTTCTCCCCCAAAACCCCATTCAAACATCCAATCTCATTCACTCGTACACCCTATTCCTCCCTTAAAATATTCTCTCGTTCTATCACACGCCCTTGTTAACGGTGACCAAGTGCCGACCCAGACTTTCAAAGCAACATACTATATATATGAATAAAAGCAATCTCTTCCAGATTCCCAGCACTCTGGTAATAAATACACATCCATCCTATCCTTTTCCAGAATTCCAGCTCAATGACCCTTGAAATCCAGCACCGTATTCCCAGCCATTCGGCTATACCATACTCTTATTCGGGAAACCTCCGGCCGCATTTCGAGGAGCGCCGCTTCTGCTACGCAGCAAATCGAAACTTGTGATGCGCGTCGGTTGACAATGAATGATATATTATGACTTACGGCCAAATAAGCGAAGAAAAAGGGGGCCAGGCCCGGCACGTGCCGGCTATACACCCTCCTATCGATCTTAGCAAGTCCGAGCTAGTCTGACGAGCATAAAAATGTTTCCCAAGTTGACCAGATTTTAACCTCCCAATGTCAGCTAGGAGAATGGAGGCCAAAAGAACAGAGCAGGTCGAGTACTGGAAAAAAATTGCGAGCCGAGGAACAAAGTGGCGACAATGTAAAATTCTTTACCCGGATACCTACCTACTCTGCCTTTATCATGTTCAGCCAGTTAAGAACCATCATGGCCTTCACCAAATTGCCCTTCATGTCCAAATGTACCCCATCGTACTTATTACTTTGGATACTCATGTTCCACGTGCCGAGATGGTCCAGACCCCTTTCCTTCGCCAACTGAAGTCTGGGTCAATTCGCTGGAAAAAGCACAACGTTACGGACAGGATCGAGCACTAACCATTCCGACTGCTTCCTCGAAAAGCATCAAGGCCTTGTTCCCTTGAGTCACTATCCAATCGTCGGGCTTCTCTTTCCCGGCCGCATTGGGAGTTATGAAGAGGCCTGTCCACTCGGATCCTAAGATATCACGAATGGCGCCAATTACACCGTCCAGCCAGCGGACGGACATTTGGAGATCGAGGTTACTCCAGAGCCCGTGGCCCAGAATGACTGCAATGGGCTTCTTTCCAAATGTAGTGACGTCTTCCTTCAAACGCCTGATCTCGTCCTCGGGGATCGGGTACTTCACGATCTGCTCCACTATGGGATGTTAGAAGCATATCCAAAGGGGAGTGAATAATAAAACTGACTGATAACGTTGATGTTGTTTGGACAAGAAATACTGGCAGGATCATTTGCCATCACATCCGCCGTTTTGTATATCCCCTGGACTGAGCAAGCCTTGACATCAAACTGCTCGTTGCAAAAACACTCTCTCCTGTTACCCCATTAGCATGGCCCCATTTAGTCAGTCTCCAGCTCATCCATCTCCCCTGATACCACCATTTGCAGGAACATACCTTTCCTGTAACGAGAAGTTCCAATCCGTCACAGCCCCGTAGCCCAAATCCTTCCTTACCAGCACATTCAAACTCCCAGTAATATGCCTCAGCATCGAATCTCCTACCAGCACAACTTTCTCGAAGCGTCCCAGAATCTCACACACCTCCTCCGTGCTGAACCACCGCATATCACAGCCTCGAGGCATGTAGGGGGCATCGTAACCGATCCTTCCACCTCCAGACATGGCTGCCAGCATTGAAGCGCGGTCGGCGCAGAGCGGGCTGAAAGGGGCGTGAAGATCTAGAGAGGAGATATCGCAGATGTTGCGGAATTTGTAGGATTGGAAGACATCGGTGCTATCGGGGATGCGGTAGGGGCTTGCCTCGGGTGGCTGAAAGGCGGCGTAGGGAGTGGTGGTGGCAGTGGCAGTGGTGGAGGTGGAGCTGTAGATCCGAAGATCAATGGGCTGTAAAAGGTAGGTTGAAGAAGGGATCAGGCGGCGGATCATGACGAAGAGGCCCAGGATGGAGAGGGCGAAGACGATCTTTGCATGTCCATGTCTGAGCCGGAATAGTGGTATTCGGGGAGGGCGATTGGTGGCCCATTTGAGCCGGGTGCTGGTGGGCGTGGAGGGGGTTGTGAAGGGATCGTCGTTGGTCTGTATCTGTGGCCGCTGCCACATGTTGTTGTTGTTGTTGTGGCTGTGGCTGTGGTTGTCCGAATGTCCTTGTTGAGATAGGCGGAGATGAAGGTGTTGGTGATGGTGTTGAAGAGAAGTAGAGGGACAAAATGGGGAACAGAGAAAGGGGAAGAGAAAGAGGAGAACAGAGGGCGCTCGCTTATCTCAATGGAAAGGGGCACGGCACCACTTGGGAAGGAAGGAGCGATAGCCGAGCTTCATAACACTAACTTACTCACTCACTATTACCCAGGATGGATGAAAATGCAGATTGAACCGGGACAGAACATCCAGAAAGTTTCTTGTTGCATCTGCCATATTAAATATATATACGATACAGCCTTTACCGAATACAAGGGATATCATCTCATCTTCGACTCCACCACGTCCCCAGCGGGTATGCGATAGCCTTCGCCATGTCATAACCCCAGCCATACCAGCCTCGTACGCGCTCAACCGCGTTCAACACTGAGACGAATCGACGTGTGAAGGTATCTACTCGCATAGTTAGTAAGTCAATCGTCTGCAGTCAGGTAAGCAGATCAATCACATACCAACTTCCGTAAAATCATCTCCAAGCACTTCCCACACAGCCTGCTCCGAGACGCCCTCATTACTCTTCGGCAACAGCTTCCACTTGCCGTCAATCTTGACACGGGGTCCAACCACAAGTGCTTTGCCGTGGATGGAAGCGTCGGCCATCAGTCGAGTCCCAGCAACGACGACATCTTCGGATTTGCCCATCGCGCCTCCAGCGAGAAGGACCCGAGCGGGAACGGCGATGAGGGGTGTGTCGATGAAATAGGGGCAGAGCACTTTGTTATGTTGATTAGCATGGTATCAGAGGTAGACGGAAAGAAGAGTATCTCACTGTTGATCCGAATCCCCTTGACAAAACTCGTAGCCCTCAAGCTCCTCTACAGCCCGCAAGTCAGCAACTCTCTCTCTCTCTCTCTCTCTCTCTCTCTCTCTCTCTCTCTCTCTCTCTCTCTCTCCCATCTCATCCTCATCTCTCCCAACCTCACTCGTCGCCTCGAGTAGATATCAAACTCACAAACAGGCCTAAAACCGCATGCTTACTAGCCGCATACTGCACCAGGAAAGGAACCGGCAACAGGCTGGCCAGACTCCCAATCAACATGACATGCCGGTCCCTCCCGTCGTTCAACGGCAGATAATGCATCGCCAGATGCGCCGAATACATCACGCCCGTCAGGTTGACATCGATCGTCTTGAAGGCAGGCTTTGGCGGCTCCTCCTTATCCATGCCCTCCGGCTCCGTGAAGGGGGTCCCCGAGTCGGTAATGCCCGCATTGCAGACCACGGCATCGATCATCCTCCGCGGACTCAGCTTGACCGCCTCCCGAAACAAGTCGACCTGCGACTGCCAGTTCGTCACGTCGCAGTGCACGTAGTGCGCCGTGCCCGCCACGCTCTTGTCCTCAGCTATCTCTGCCGCGAGAGATCGGCCCAGCTCGTCCGCGACGTCCCCGATGATGATATGTGCGCCGTGCCGAGCCCATTCTCGACAGAAGCCCGCGCCGAAGCCAGATGCGCCGCCGGTGATGATGATTGTCTTCCCTGCGACGCCGGCGGGGTCAATCGGAATTGACATGTCGAGGCGGGGGGATTCGCGGACCATGGCCGAGATGTTGTTGGGGTCTCTGGGCCGCGGCGGCGGCGGCACCGGCATGGTGATGGGGAGGAGGGAATTCTGGTGAAGCTGGAGGATGAGGGCGACGAGGAGGACGGCGACTGGAGATGTCAATAGTCCACGGGTGGTGAAGGAGGTCTCGTAAGGGGGCCTGAGTAGCTAGCCAGCTAGCTGGCTGGTTAGCTGGCTGGTTAGCTGGGTAGCTAGCTGGCGGCAGACTGGCGGCAGACTGGCGGCAGACTGGTTGCATATTTTACGCACAGTTATGGTGCCCTTCAGGAGTCTCGGCGCGTCGAAAATCCGGGGTCGCGGGTCGATCAGGGGGAATAACTCTGACTGCTTGGTGCAACATATGAGGCTGTCACATCTCGAAGGAGATACTGTAGATGGAATCCCGCTGACATATCAACTGTTTCTACCCATCTCCATCTGTACGAACGCCTGGAGGTCCGTTCTTGTCCTCGAAGACGCAAACAACACGGGTCCGAGTCCTAGGAGAAGAATTTCGTCTCAGATGATAGTAGATTATTTCCCTGAATATAGACATCCCATGGTGTGAGAGTTTCGGCGTCCGAATGCAGACATTCCACAGCCCAGCCAGAGCCAGATGAAAAGAAAAATCTATATATCATACACACACAACGGCACAGAAATGCAGCCATCCCAAACGCCATCCCAGTGTACACCCAATGCCGCGCATACGTATGCATATGCGGAAACGCTATCATGGAATCGTGGCCAAAGGCAAGTCTATCGTATCTTCTCGTCCATCCGCTGCCCATTAAGGTATCCAAGTCAAAACCGCGATGCTATCTCGGGGACCATCCTCCTTCGCCGGAATCTTCTCACCGGGCCCAATCCATCGGTCGTCGCCCCAGCTCTTGAAATATACCTGCTTCACTCGCCCGTCGCCTTCTTTGCGGGCTGCAAGTAGTTGCCACCCCTTCTTCTTGCCTGTGTGCGCCAAATTCTTGCGCAACGAGCCGTAGAACATGTTGAACGTAACGTCTTCCAGGTCCGGCTCTTTCTCACCGTGACCGCCCGCGCTGAAGGTATGCTCCATCTGCAAAGGATCAAAATCGATCCCCTGAGGATAATGCGCAACCGAGTAACCGTTGGTGACAATGTAGTTATCCTTGAATTGGAATCTTTGCAGCACACAAGCTTCCCCACAGGCGTCGGATACCACGTGCATCTGGTCCGGGATGAAGCGATGCCAGGACTTGAAGTGGTGGATGGAATGCATGGTGTGGCCGGATTCGTAGACACCGGATGGATCGCCGAACTGGTCGGCCTGGTGAAGTGTGGGCATATAAGTGAGCGAGATGTCCGTCAAGTTGGACAAGCAGTTGTAGAGTAGTCTGTCTCCCTGGTCGGAGTCCCATACAAACCCTCCCATCTTGCCCTCCTCCTTATCCAGGCATGGTAGGGATACGACCTTCTCGGCAGTTGGCGCAGTCAGGATGATGCCACCCCCGCCGTATGCGAATGGGGCTCTATTTCTCAGGAACCAGTCGGCGCGCTCTGTGAAGGTACCGATGTAGAAGGGGTTTTCGGGATTATACTGGGACAGGTGCTCCTGAAAGTCGTGCATACGCGGGAAGAACGTGTCGTCGTCCATGAGGACCAGGTACTTTCGATGCGGCCGGGTCGGATGATTGTACAGCTTGTGGACTAGGTCGACGTATCTCCCGGCCATGTTGAGGTCGGGATTCGAGTGCACCACAGTGGCATTGATGCCCGCCGACTCGAGCGTCTCCGCCGCGGCGACCAGGTCCCCGTCCGAAGTCTCAAACAAGGCCAGGATCACGCCTGCCCCATTCGAATGGCCGTTGCCGTCGGTGAGCCAGCGCTTCCACTCCTTGAGTGGGGAGGTCTTCTGATCCTTGAACCGGGCATAGGTAGTCGAGGCAGCAAACAGCATCTCGGAGGCATCGATCTGGTCGGGGCGCGGCGACTGCTTGATGTGCACATTGACCACTCGGCCGGCGGGCAGGGACGCCATTTTGCTGATAGTGATGTTGGAGAAGGAGTCGGGGAAGAGGTTGTCGTCGATCTCCGTGATGGATTTGCGCTCGGTCTGGTCGGGCACGTAGCGGATGGTGCGCGAGGCATATTCAATGTCGGGGCCGATCTTGTGGTCCTTCAACGCCTGCTTGACGAAGGAGAGGTCGTCGGCGCCGCCGTGGCTGCCCGAGGTCGTGAATGAGCTGCCGAAGGAGGAGTCGGAGAGGGATGCGAAATCGGCAAAATTGGGCCAGAACCAGAACACGACGAAGAGGCCCGCGGCGGCGGCAAGCCAGCGCTGCAGAGGAGTTCGTGGTAACATCTGGTAGTAGGGATGGTAGAGCGGTTGAAGGTAGAGAGGGAGAGCGGGAGAGGGGGGGAGAGGGAGAGAGGGAGAGAGGGAGAGAGGGAGAGAGGGAGTGAGGGAGAGGTATAGGTATCGATGTATACCTAGGTGACCGAACAACAAGGAGGCCAGGGGATCAGGTAGTATTCAGTAAAGAAGACATGCCATTCGTAGTTGAAGGGGAAAAGAGAGGATGTTGTTGTTGTTGTTGTTGTTGTTGTTGGTATGGTTGTTATGGTTGTTGAGTTGGAGAGGAGGAGGAGGCTGAAAGATGAAAGATGTGAGGTCTCACTGCTTGATGGGGAAAGTGAAGATTCTACTTAAGTAGAAACAAGTTGCACTTGCATTACCGTGGATAAGATTGCGCGAGCCCCTATCCTGTCTGTTATCTGTCCTGTCAGCTGATCTCCAAAACAAACCCCCAGAAAACATGGGACAACCGTGACGTCTTTTCTCGACATCTCAAACGACCGGTACCAACATCGGATATCTACGGATTCATGCACATACCGGTATACGTTTGCGTATATAGATATTTATACATATACAAACTTTTACCTTCCTGGCTAATGTACTGACGACGGTACCTACCGGTACTTAAGGTTAGGTAACTTTATGGACGTGGTGAAAAGTGATCGGGTCACGTGACAAGAATACCGCCAAGCCAGGTCCGTTCGGGATTGACCCCTGAGCCGGCTCGGATCGTTCCCGATTTTCTCGATGAAGGAGCTTCTCTGCGCATCTGAAGCCACATTATCACCATGTTCATGCCTAACGGCCGAGAAGTGATTTCGAGGGCGGTGATCATTCGTTCGTTTCTATTTTGTCTTTTACATTAGTTTGTTTTGTTATGTTTTGTTTAGCGGCCCTAGCCGAGGGTCGTTGGCGCTTTCCCACGCGTCTCACGATAGCTCTACCGGTACCTCTGATGTATTGACAAGTTACCACTCGATTCGTGCTTACCTGACTTGATTACCGTGCTGTACTGTACTGTACTGTACTGTACTATACTGTACTGTACTTTACTTGTCCGTACTTTACATGCTCTTCCTCTTTCTCGGCTGGAATTCTTCTCCCGTCTCAACATCACTTATTCTGTCCGTCAACTCCGTGTCTGAGACTTCGCCCCAATATCAATATAACATCTGCATATAGAGCTTGATATGCTCTCTGCACTTCCAGCCTGCAAAGTCGGGTGAGTTTTCACATCAATCCGTTTCGAGTCCAGCTCAGCACGGTCTACTGAAATGACACTCCTTGACCAGCCCGCCCGCGAATAGATGGATATGGTTCCAGGTCGGCCAGGGAACAAACATGAAAGTATTCGAGATTGACAGCGAGAAACTCAGCCGCGGCTCTTCACTCTTCCACCAAATTTTACCCTAGCCAGCCGAAATACAACTGAACCTCCTCAGATGCGCAATTCCGTCCGGAATGGGAATAGAACAGGGGACAGATGGGGTATTCAGCCTACCAGGTGAAATGCCCGACGATTTCGCGCAAATCGCTCAATATTTTGAACCGGGTACACTCCCAGATCAAGCCAATACTCTCGATCCCATCATCAGCGTCTACGACCTGAACCCGGGCGTGATGCAAGACCTGCTTAACATGCAGCTCATGAACGCCCCCTACTTCCACTTATCCGCCCAGGAGACCACATTCAAGCCCTGCGAGTTCCACGACCACAAGTCCAGCGACCCTTGCCATATTCAAAAATCGAGAACCGAGTTCGACCCCGACTTCTCGCGAGCGGGCTCGACTGGGTGGTTGGGTGAAGGTTCTGCAGCTGATGCCACCAGGGCGAGCAGAAAGTGCACTTCCATGGTAAAGGGAGAGATACTGGGACGTATATCGAAGCTAGCGTGGAGGCAGTGAGATGACCTCGCTTCCATTTTTCGGCCTGGGCTACTCCTGCGACTGGCAACCCAAAGATCAAGAGATATAAGCAATGGAGTGGGCAGCAGCAACGGAAAGTGATTGAGAGGCAAGAGTCAACGTTAGAATAAGAATAACGTCAGAATCTTGAAAATTCCCAGAAGTGGCGAATGATCGTTAAGCGCGACGTCGGCCGCATACACAAAGCTCAGTCGCCGGCATTGATGTGCAGTGTCGAGAAAGTCATAGATTGCTTGTAGTCTGTCCATCCACCATGAGAGGGAGACATGATCTATTGTAGGCCTTCCAGCATTGAACTCGGACAGCTTGTATATCCTCAAGTGATTCTCGAGTCCGTCTTTATTATGCAGCCGTCCCTTTCATTTCCCTTCAGCTCCCGCTCTCCTTTTTTCGCTCTGTCAATCCATCCTCCGTGTACCCAGTTGTCGATGCTTGCATCTCATAGCTTTGTCTCAACCACATCCTGGTCTCGATTTTTTTACCCTGAAAGGTACCCTCTCGATGCAGTCTTCATTATTCCTAGTTATCTTTGCACTGTTATTCAGAGTTGCGATAGGAATTACTCGGGCGTATCTGAGAAGGGTGCTGGATGGATATCAATTCTTAACCATGTATTCTCGTGGGATTGGATATCTATTATTTTTTTTTAGCTTACGCGTAATGTGTCTGATGTTGGATCTTGAAGTGGTATATTTTCACATTTTAGCATTTTCATCTCGAGTATATATACAAGTCGGTAAAAGGTCTACTTTATTCCCCACTCGTACAAATCTCGTTTCGTAAGACCGTTATCACGATCTCAATCGCTACGCCCTAAGCCATCTTCACTGTATGGCTGCCCCCAACCTCTGTTTCCAAGTAGACAAACGAGCCCTTCTTCTCATTCACCTGGATGGTGGGAGTGCCCTCCGTTGTCCCCTTACCGATCGCCGCGGTTCCTAGAGTCAACCACACCGGACCTCCATTCCTCGACACAATCGTGGCGTTGACAAGCTGCCCTTTCTCGTCCCAGGAGATATCAACTACGAACCCGCCACGGCCTAGCAGGCCCGTGATGGAGCCTCCCCCCGTCTGCGCCCACGTCTTGGGTAGAGCAGGCAGCAAGCGCACGAGCGGAACGCCGCTCGGGTTGCCCACCGTTGTGGCTTTCATGCTGGCGGCGTCCGGCGCCTTCGACGACGACGGCGACACCAGCTCGTGGCTCTGGAGCAGGGCCTCCGCGATCCCGGCCGTGAGTCCAAAGGTCGAGTCGATCTGGAACGGCGCCGGCGACAGATCCCCGAGCAGACTCTTGGCGTGGGTGCTGGTCGTCAACAGGACGTCGAGCATGCGGGCGACGCCCGTGGCATTAAACAGCCGCGCCGAGATGGCGATGGCCCAGGCCTGGCTCCACCCGGCGGGATCGGTGTCGAACGACAGTCGGCGGTTGAGGGACTTGCGCGCCGCTTCGAAGAAGGTGGCGTTGGCCGAGGTGATCTCGTGGCCCGGGTACAGGCCCCAGAGGTGGGAGAGGTGACGGTGGCCCGGCGCGGTCTCTTCGAAGTCTTCGATCCATTCCTGGATGCCTCCGTACCGCTTACTGACCATGAGCGGTGGGAGACTCGCCCGTGCCGCCTCCAACCGGTCGGCGAGTGCCGTGTCTTTTTTGCCCAGGACGGACTGGGCCTCCAGCACGATCGAGAACAGCGCCCGCAACAGGGAGTTGTCCATGGTTGGGCCGGCTGTCATGGCAGCCGTTCCCCCCCCCCCGTTGGGTATGCGATACACGTTCTCGGGGGAGACGGATGGGTTTGTGACCATCCACCCCTTGTACGGGGTGATGAAATCCAGGAAGAATGCCGCGGCGTCGACCAGCGTGTCGTACTTCTTCTCTAGAAGAGTGGCGTTGCCCGTGAAGAGATAGGTGTCGTGGATGTGCGTGACAAGCCAGACGAGCCCGGTGGGCCACCACGTCGAGAGCGCCCAGTTGTCCACTGGTGCCGAGTCGCCCCAGATGTCAGTGTTGTGATGGCAAACCGCGCCGGCTGCCCCATACATCTTCTGTGCGGTTTGCAGACCGGTTTGGCGGACGTTCTCGATCAGCGAGAAGAGAGGCTCGTTCAACTCGGCCAGGTCTGATCCGGGGTCGTTAGCCATCGTGCCAGCTGTAGCAGAGCAGGCCCGGGTTCTCGCCTTCACTTACTTGTTACCAAAGCGAGCCAGTGGTTCATTTCTAATGCATCCCATCCAGTGTCAACGGTTAGCAACACTCGACACGCGACGAACATACAGCAGGATTCTTACGCGTATTGATATTGATCGTGTATCTCGACCCCCACTGAGGATTTGGGTCTTTGTTCCATATGCCTTGTAAAGTCGGCGCCAGGGTGCCTTGTCTCGCACTCGAAATCAGCATGTATCTCCCAAACTGGAACGCCAAAGCGACAATCTCGGGATCAAAAGCCGCCCCCAGCCCAGCTACGCGAGCCGAAGTCGCGTCCTTTTTCTGCTTTGCGGACGAAGTCCCGAGATCAATGGACACCCGCGACGCCAGACTCTGGTAGTCTTCCACATGAGCCTCGCGAATGGACTTGTACGACTGCGACTTCACCGACTTCAGGTCGCTCTCCACTGCGGCCCGGGGATCCTCTTTGCGGAAGTCGGTCCAAGCAGAGAAGTAGATCCATGCCTCGTCCGCGCCCTCCACCTTGACATAGTCGCCAATGGTGTAGACTCTCCCTCCCGAGGCGACAACGCTGGCCCCCGCGGCGAACACGACAGGTTTCACGCCTCCACTACCACCACCCATCACGATCGTGTCGTTCCCGACCTTGACACTATAGTCGACCCAGCGATTTAGTGTACCCCCACGGCGCAGGAGGATGTTGAAGTCCACGGCGCCAGCTTTGTCTGCCGAGATCTTGATGGCCATGACCCCGGCTGGGTTGCTCGCGAGGTACTCGCGCTGGAACGTGACCCCGTCCACGCTGTACTGCAGGCCGGCAGTACTGTCCTGCAGATCCAGCCAGCGTTCGTACCCGGTCACTTTGGTGCCGTGATTCATGACCAGCTGGAGCTCACCGAGGTAGTCGTAATGCCTGGCGGAGACCGGATTCCCGACGTAAGCGAAGGACGCAGTGGTTTGCCCTTCTTGGAATCGGCCCTTGGACACCGACGACTGGATGTTGCCCATGTCTGAGAACACCATGGATCAGTCCCGTCTCACGTTGATCGCATCCACGGTGGTGAGAAGAGAAAGAAGGGGACCTACACGCCGACGCGTCGGGGTTGACGCGATCTATCGGCCCTCCCGACCAGAGAGAATCCTCGTTCAGACCCAGATACTCCTTCTGAGCTGATCCTGAGAGGGCCGCTCCAATGCGGCCATTGCCAATGAGGTACGAATCGCTGAAGCCCCCGGCCGGTGCCGAATCCCACAATCGCAAAGGAACGGATGCGGAGTTCGGCGGAGAAAGCTGTGCTCCGGATGTGAGAGGGAAGAAGATCAGAGAGCTGGCGACTATCGCCCGGGGCGAATATAAAAAGGCAGCAACCATCTCCAAAAAAATAAATAAAAAAAGATGCCGCCGGAGTGGGAAAAAGAATAAATGAATGGAATTGATCTGGGCTTCTGGGCTTCAGTGAATGAAGGTAGTGCAGCGACAGACGGCCCCTTGAAATACTCAGGTACTGAGCAGGAAAGAAGAAAGGTTATATAATTACACAGACAGATAAGAAAATCCCGGATCGATTGATCGCATTTTCTTTCCTTACGATTATTTTCTCCGTCCCATCCTGCCATCTACCGCTCACCCCCTTTCTTATCCATTCGCGATACTGTATCAAAGAGAAGGGGAGGAAGCGCGGTTAATGTGCATTTAATCCGCGTATATATACCCCGCGTGCCGATAGCGAGGATCAGTATATGCATGTCTCTTTAGCCTATATCATTTACCTCACGCATTTCCCCTGGAAATACGGAGCATCATAACTTTGATATCGTAAGATAAGCGAACCAATCGATACGTAGTATTTTTCCAGACAGGCGAAGGCAAAGGAAGAAAGTAACCCGATGAACAGGGCTGACAAGGGAAAAAAAGAATCGCTCAGAATGTGTATCGAGTGATTGGTATCCTGATGAATATATTAATCGCTTGACCATGTCCAAAACTACAGAACCACTTCTGGAGGGGGATGGAGTGTTATAAGTGAAGTTGTAATAGTAGGACTTGACGTCGCAACTTCAAGGGCCTTTCTTTAAAGGGGGCGAAACAATTATATCCTGCGAAACAATCACTACTATATCTCGCGTCGCTTCTAAAATAGCGAGGAAGTCAGATATATATTTTAATTAAATATTAACTACTCTCCCCCCCCTATGAATACTTTTCAAAGCTGAATCCTAATAAGTTGATTGGTTCAAGCCTTGGTAAGATCCCTTGTGAAATTATACTTTCGACATTTATTCATGGGAGGGGAGAGTACATAACTTAATAACCAAATATAGATGTTACAGCCAAGGAAAGGTAGTATTGTAGTAGCTATCAATCTGTACGCTACGTAGTCTGAAAGAAAGACGAAGGAAGTAAAGAACTACAATACCAGTCCGAAGGTATATATATTCCTTGAGGCGGGATGTTATATGACCTCGGCTAATCAATCTAGTCAACCAGAACCCCTTGCCGGGACCGTAACACTACCCCCCTCCCAAAAACTGCGTCTTCGCAGTCGCAAGCATAAGTCAATCGCCTTCCAGCTCGGTACAATCATCTTTACCTTCGTTATAAGCTTCCAATTAAAGAAATAAAGTACGTACTAGCCCTTTGGCTTTAAGCTGAGCCAAATGGAAACGGCGTAAAAGGTATAAAGCAGTCATTGCGTTTAAGCAGGAACTGTTACGGTCCTGGCAAGGGGCTGATTGATTAGGGTTGGATTAGTCAGCCGAGGCTAGCGGCTGCTCAAGCTAGCGGCCGTCTATAATGTAAGACCTCGGCCTCCTATATTATAATTCTTTTCTTTTTCGTCTTTCTTTCATATAACGTAGCGTACAGATTGATAGGCGATATTCCTTTCTTCTTATCGCTAGCTAGTATGAACGCTTGTTAAGTATATCTTAATACTTAAATAACGTTTTCGCAAAAGAATATATAAAAATCTTAACTATTCGATACCTAAGCTACGCGTAGATGCTATTGAATAAGGAGAAGGCAATAAGTTTTTTTAATATTCGAATAAGATCTTAATACTTCTTACAGCTACTTAAATAAGCAAGAGCTTCGCATTATTTGTGAAAAGTTCAGTTCTTCGTTTGCAAGACGGTTCGTTACTGTTTTTGGAAAAGCAAGCTATACGATACAAAAAGAGCTTATTCAAAAGATTCAAAAGTATTATTACTATTATTAAGTGTTGGTTTGCCGGTAACAAACGTCAAATTAATGAAGCTTCATTTGTGTATCGCAATAAGTAAGATTATAGTTTACTTAGTACTGTGGTGGAGTTGAGGGTCTGTATTTGTTTTGTCCATGTATATAGTACTGCTGCTAAGCACCTTTGTTACGTGGGTGCATCGCATGCTTTTGCTTTGCTAGGCACGTTGTAGGGTCACGTGCATACTCCTATATAAACGAGTAGTTGGTTCCTCCCTGAGCCAGCATCACACAACACATATATATACAGAATACAATCGATTTGTTGTTGTTGTTATATTTATTAACGTCGGGCGGGTATTCAAAACGCAATGCTTAAACCTTAAGGACCTCTTATAAGGTACGGCGACGTGCTAAGTAAAAGAATTATATATAAAGTATTATCTAATCGAGAGTAAAAACCTCGTTAAGGAAAACCTTTCGTCAAATAGCTGAACACTTATAAACCTTTTAAAAGCAATTTATAATGATATGCGTCGAGTTTTCTTTCGACAACTATCGAATACGTATAGCTTTACGAGCGGCTTCGATCCGTATAATACAAACATCGTTCTCTTTCGTCGTAAAGCTAAAAAGGCACGCGTTCGTAGCTTTTAAATAAAGCCGGTGTATTTGCAAAACGCTTTTTCGAAAGCGCAATACCGTGTTTTCGATTAATCGAACTAAGCCTTTTTTATTTCATCTTTTATACACGTTCTTTTTTTATCGCAAATCTTTTTGGTCTTTTCAATCGGTATGCTCGTTGAGTATAAATCGTAATCGGCGTAGTATTTAAGAAAAAAAAAAAAGAAAGAGGTTTAGAATCGCCGGTAAAAGAAAATCTTTTCGAAGATTCGTCGTATATCGATGATTCAATTTCGGCTTTCCAGACTCTTTATCTCTTTTTCTACCGTAAAAGAAAGAAAGAAAAAGAACTGAAGGTTCGTAAAGGGCACCTCGTATAAGTAAAGAATCGTAGCCCCCTCAGAATACAATCGAGTGTCTTCGAACGTCCTTCTTTTCCCCTCCTCTTCACCTACGATTCTACCATGACTATATATATATATATCTCTTGATTTGACGTTAGGAATATGTCGGAGCTCTTCCCTTCCACAGTACTAAAATTAGTCTATGATTCTTGATTATTTTTAACTTATAAAAAATCAATTTCGTATAAGAGAATAGATCAATTTTATCTAATGAATGCGAAGACCGTGTAACGCGGAAGTGAGTGCTTTGAAATAGATGTGACGTAAGGATTTATCTGTTGGATCGCCGGTCGCGCTCTAATCGTCGGCTCGACGGCTCGCTTAGGTAGGCCTCTGTTGTGGCCTTAGGCCACCAGGCTATTATAAGTGGCACAGACTACCAAGAGAGGTATATGGTATAGCAGCCTCACGCTTGCTCTGAGCTTCCAACAAAAACAACCACGTTGCTCCATCATCTTATTTCCTTATATTATCTGCCTCCTTATATCCTTTCAGTCTTAGTCGGCGTAAGTGAATGCGGATCGGAAGCGAATGCGGATTTTTCGAATATAATATTAAAAACAAGGTCTTGCCTCTGGCTGCCCTCCGCAAGCTCCGGGGCCAGAAGAGACCTTGCTTCGCCCGGTCGTGGTGCGAGGCTGCCTTCCGCATGTGACGACACGCCAGGTCTCCTAGACGCACCTCATATGCGCCAAGCTACTTCCTTCCTTTTTTCCTTCGTATTCTTCGTATTCCCTTATTCCTCGCTTTTGACTTATAAATTATAGTTCACGAGTCTTTAGCGCTTCTACTTTCGTATATATAGACTTTAGCTACCTTCGACTTTTACACTCGGTAGTTGTTAATTTTAAGTCATTACTTTAAGATTCTCTTAAGCTTTTATATAAACCTTCGCGCTTTCGTAAGTTCTTTTAAGTAATCGCTTAAAGTCGTTATATTATTAATAACTACTTTACTCCGCCGAGAACGGCTTTAATAATATTCCTCTTTTTTAAAATTCTTTAGTAGTTAAACGTTAAAATACTTAAACGACTTTAACGGTCACGAGAAAGCTTATTTTAAGTATAACTTAAAAGATAGCACTTATATAACACAGCAACCTTCGCCCCGCGAGCAAAATCTTTCGCACACTTTTTAAAGCTGCTTTAATAGCTCTTTCCTTTTTTTTCACGGCCCAACTAATAGTTCTTTTTACTTAAAAAGAAGCTATTAGTAAGCAAAACGATAAAGATGATCCTTCGGCTTTTATTAACTTCGAAAAAGCTTTGGCTTAATACTAAGCTTTCTTTTAGTCTTAACGAAAAGCCGCTAAGCTTAAAAAGCTTTTCGCAAATATGAAAACTCGTAACGAAAAGCTCGATAAAAGCGCTAACGAATAAAAAACCTTCGTTAAAAAAGCTAAAAAAGAAGCCCGTCGAGCTCGAAAAGAATTAGACCAGCTTTAAGCGGTCTTGCTAATTACGAAGCGCTCGTCAAAGCCTTTTTAAGTGTCCTTCGAAGATAATTTTAAAAGCAAAGAGCTATACAAGCCCTCGGTCTTTTAGATTACTCTCTTTACTTATAAAACCGCTAACTTTCGCCGCCTTTTCGCCGACGACGATAAACTACTTTCTCTTTACAAGCTAACTAACTTTCGCACTTTAATTAAGTTCAATACTTTTAAAGCTTCTTTTTTAGCTTCTTAAAGTCGCGCTCGTATCGAGCGGATCTTTAACCTTAAACAAAAGCTTTTAAACGGTATAAGCTATCGAGCACGCTATTAGCAAGCCCGCGTCTTCGACAACTTAAAAGCTTTCGAAAAATACTTTTTTATAAAACGCTAACGCAAGAACTACGTCTTTAATTAAATCGAAAAGACAGCTTACTTATTCTTAGCTTTTTTAATTATAAATCGTAGCAACTTCGTAATCGCTTCGAAACTCGTTCAGATCGCTTTCGAGTTTTTAAACGACTTCGTTGAAAAGGCTAAAGCGTTAATTGAATTCGAAAAACTTTATATAAAACTTAACTAGCAATTTTAAAACTTTTATTTTATTTTCTTAAAGCTTGCCGCTACCGCCGAAATCAAAGACGAAGACCGATTACGTAAAGCTTTACGTTTTAAGATCATTAAAACGCTACGCGATTAGCTTTATTTAAAATTTATTAAAACTATAACTTTCAAAGACTTTTAAACCGCCGTTTAATAATTAGCTGCTAGCCAATACGTGTTTGCAAAGCTTTACGACGCTTTATAAGCTAAATATAACACTTAATTCGCGAAGAGCTCTTATAATAAAGCTCGTAACGAATCCCGCTCGGCTTAAAAAGCAGCGGTTAAGCAAATTACTTATTACGAAAACCGTTAAAATAGCTCAGCTTCCGTCTTTTTCTTTACTTTTTAGCGCTAAACTTTTAATAGCTTTAGCACTAGTGCAAATCGATCTAATCGATTTAATAAATTCTTTTCTTTCGGAAACGCTTTTAAATCAGCGATTAAAACTCTTAAATCGTTTCGCAAAGATTCGAATACGCCGAAGCTCTTTCGCTATTACTTAATCAACAAGATAAAATACGGCGCTAAACCTGAATACGGCTTTTATTCGAATAACTCGGACGATAAGCCTTACTCCGACGCTTTTAAAGATTATTAAAAGCTTTCTTTTGCTAACTCCGACGCTTTCGATAATAAAAAAAACGTCGAAGCTTAAGCAAAGCTTTTTTTTTAAGCTAGCTCCGAGATATACGATACTTCGACTTTACAAAGCTCTTTAATAGTAAAGCTATAATTATTCTCGTCATCCTTATTAAAAATAGCCTTTCGTATAAAGTATTTGCTTTGCTCGACTTAAGAGCTAATAAGTACGCGCTAATTAACTTAGCGTTACTTAAATTACTTTTTTTCTTTTTTAAACCTTTGATTTAACCTTTTTCGGCTTTATTTCTTATTAAATTATATAATAGAGCTCGTAGAGCTATTATCTTACATTTTGCATTTCTTAACTTTACGGTTAATAAGCGCGTTTAATCTTTTACTTTTTTTATTATTATTAACTTTAAAAATCATAGCGTAATCTTCGAACGAGCATAATTAATTAAGCATTAAATTCTTTTTAATTGCGCGCGCCGCAAGCTTTATTAGCTTCGTTTTAACCTTCCGACCGCTACTTACGCTAAACCTATTAAGATTACGCATTTTAATTAGCGTAAAGTAAATGCTCGTTATTAATACGACGCTAATAAGCGTAATCGAGCTTTAAACCGCTTTTAAAGAGCTTACGACGCTAATTTATTCGTAAATTATAATTCACAAGCGGATTAAGCAGTAACGATAATCGCAAAATCATCTCTTTCTTTTTAAAATCGTTTTCTTTCCGCTTTTTTTTTTAAAATCGTTAAACCTTTTTCTTTTATTTACTTTCTCGTAAAGCCGTTACTCTTTCGCTTTACGAAAAACACTTTTTTTAAAGATTACGTTAAATCAATATCTTAAATAAACCGTAAGCTTTTATTAATCGATATCGCTTCCGTAGAACTTCTTTTGCTTATTAAACGCTTTCGTTAAATATTTAAGTATAAAATCAATAGAAATCTTAAAATCAATAGCGTCTTCGGATACGCTTTTTATATAATCGCTTATTAAAAAAACGTAAAACTATTCTTTACGTCTTTTTACGAGCTCGATTGCTTAATCTTTAAGCGTTAAACGATTAATTTTACTTAAGCTAACTATTAAGTAGCGCTAATACGCTTTACTAACGGCTTTATTTTTGCTATTAATTTTGTAGCGAAACTGTTAAAGCTTATATTGTGCGGAACAGGCATAGTTCCACCCAAGCTACATGTGATATGTCATGTGACCTCGCTTAATAGCGCTCTTAACATATTAAAGCTCTTAAGTACATATATATAAATCTTAACGAGCTTCTTAAATAGAATATACCAAGCTTTATTTAATATATAAAATCTCTTTTTGATCTTAATGCTAGTAAGCATTATAATTAAAAGCTATATTCGCACTCACGAGCTATTCAGTTAGTCTTTAACAACTTCCGAATTAATCGAGAGCGGATTTTGCAAGTCACTTTAACGCTACTTTGTTACAACTTTCATTTTTGCAATTTATCTTTTTTCAATTATTTTTATTCTTTACAACTAACACTTACTACTCTTAAGAACTTCAACTAATTTTTAAAAGCTTTAGTTATAAAATCAACTGCTATAATAATAGACGATAAAATAGAAAAGGTTTTTTTGATTAATAAAACGAACTTTACAAGTCGTAGCGACTTTTTAAGATAGATTACGAATTACAAATACTTTATTAAGCGCTTTAGCATAAAACAATACGCAGCTCTTCGTATTAGCGTAAAAGAGCTTGCTCTTTTTATCGAGCAGATCAAATTAAAAACGAAGTCTGTTATAAAGATAATAACGGAGCTTAATAATAAATAGTTTTAAGACTAAAACCGCTAACGAAAGACTTAAGAAGAACTGCATTTAAGAGCTCTTATAAACGATCTTAATAGACTTTTACGACTACGCGAAGCTGAATTCGAAGACGTCCGAAAAGTGTATAACGATAATATAAAAGAATACAACTTCGCTATAAATAACTAAAAGATCTTAAGTAATAAAAGCAATCAAATTATAGACTAGATTAAAAAGACGGTTAAAAGCTTTATTTTCGAAGAAGCGATTTTAGCGGCTATAAAAAAAGACAACACTTTTATTCAATTCTTAATAAAAAAGCTTTAAGAAACATGCCGTCTATTTGATTCGAGCTTTAAGCTATCGATAGCACGAAACTATAATAAATCTTTGCAAGTAGCTAAGCAAAAGAGCGTATCTTTAACGGTTTAGATCAAAGAACACCGAGCTATTTATAAGTTAGCGAAGATGAACGCTTTTTACGAAACGACGGGTATACTCGCGATAAAAGCATTTTTAAAAGCTATTAGCGAAAAGTAGTTATTAACTTAAGCGTTATTAAAGCTCGCAAAAGTCATTCGAAACGACGAGCTGTTATTGCTTTAAAAGCGCACTTTTTACGATTACTTTAATTAGTACGAAAGCTAAATTAACGAGAAGACTAGCAATCTAAACTCTAATCTTCTTAATGTATTCGCTACTTTCGAAGATTAAATAACTCGTAGCACTTTCGGAAGTGATAAAGCTAACGATATTGCTTTTAAGCAATCCGATAAACGCTCCGATAGCTTTAAAAGACTTGCTAAAAGTTTTAAGTGCTCGTGCTTTAAAAAAAGAACACATTATTAAAATGTAATCAAGTATAAGATCTTTCGCTATTGCTTTAACGGTTTTAACGAAAGTAAATTCGCAAAGCCGAATCGAGATGATATCGTCGCTATAAAGAAAAGGCTTTAAGAGCTTAAGTTCAAAGCGCTTCGAAAAGAGATTACGAAAGAAAGTTAAGCATAGATTCAAGTCGATAAGATCGTTTTAAAAAGCAAAGAGAAACAATCGAACGATAATAATAAGTTAAAATACTTTAAAAAAGTATTAGCAGTTATCATCGATCTTAAGTTCTTTAGCACGCTTGATAATCTTGTCTTTAACGGTCTTTATAACACGGCTAATAATAAGCATTAGCTATTTAATAGCATTCTTTTCGATAATTGTAACGCTATTCACTTTGTTAACGATAAGAATCTTTTAATGCTAAAATCAATTTAGCGCTTTTGCTTAACCGATTTTATCGAAGCTAGAACGAGTAGTCTTTTAGTCGTCGGGCAAAAGACTAGAGTCTTTAAAAGAGCTTTAAACGGATTAAATAAAACTAAGACGAAAGATTTAAAATTAGAAAACGTCGCTATCGTTAAAAGGTTTAATATTAATATCATTTCGAAAGCTCTTTTAAATAAAGCTAACGTATAGTACTCGGGATATAATACAACTCTCCGCTACGGAGAAGTTAAAGAAAGCGTCGTATTAAAAAAGTTAAAAAGGAAGTTCAACTTTACGTTTTTTAAATATAAGCTATTTAATTATTCTTTGCTTTAATTGATTCGTAGCTCTTTTTGCTTAATAATATTCTTTACAACTTAAAAGCGCTTGCAAACACGTTATAAATTCTAAAAGAATAGCGTCTTTTGAATTTTAAAAGAAGATTTATCGATACTTTAGCATTTACGAACAAGTCATTTAAGCAAAGAAGCGCTCGAAGCGCTAGCTTATAACGTTAAAAGAGTGAGACTTAAAAGAATTATTAAAGTTGAATATAAAGCATATGCAATTACGTACGCTTAACAAGTCATATTTTGCCGCACGTTAAATAATAAAGCAGTTAAGCTATTTTATAAGATCGCTTAAGATTTATTCGACTTTTTTAACGGTTTCGACGAGAGCAAATAATTATTAATAATTAAAAATAAATACAATAAAAAGCTATTCGGCTTTATATTAAAAAACAAGTTGCAATTAACGATTATAAAAGTGCTAAAAGAATTTAAAGCATAAACGAAACGCAAATACGATCTTTTAATAGCTATTATACGTTATAATAACGATTTTTCGGTAATCGCAATCAACGTTATCGGCTTTACTAAATATTAAAGATAAGCGAAAAAGGTTAAGATCGAGTTAAAGCTTTTATTATCTTTTAATCACGAACTTAATAAAGGAGCTGAAAAGGCTAAAAGAAAGGTGATAAAACGGTTTATTAAAATAAAAGTAAAAGCAAGGCTCTTAAAAAAGCTTTAGCTTAAGATTATATTAGCTGCTATCTACTTTTATAATATAATATCGAAAGCGAAGAGCTTTATAAAGAGTCCGAATGAAGTGCTATAGCTTTGGTTTAAGTAATATTTTAAGTAGTACGATCCGGCGATCTTTACACGGATCGATACCGATTTAAGATTAAATTATAGCGGTTTGGTTGCGTATAACGCTCGTGCGTACTTAATAATTAAAGACCGAGAAGCTCTTCGTAATAAAAGAGCTTTTAAAGTCAAATTGAAGAGACATATAAGCTACTTAATTAGATATATAGCTTTTAATATATATAAAGTCTATATTCTTGTGCTTTATAAAGTAATTATTACACGCAACGTAACGTTCGATAAGACTTAATTCTATTTTAAAGACGAAGAAAAATCGATCGGCCAACCGATTAGCGAGATCAAGAGCATCGTTATTGAATTAAAGCATATAAAAGACTTTAGTTAAATAAAAAACGCTTTGTTTAATATAAAAAACGTTGCAAAAGATCGCTTAAAAGAGATAAATGCAGCTAATGTGAAAGGTAAGCAGTTGTTAAACTTTATAAAAGTTAATTTAAAAAGATTTAGTTAAAGCTTAAAGAATGCGACTTTATTTAATCCGAGCGATGTATAAACGTTAAGAGCTTTAACTTTAATTAAAGACTTTATAGATACGTCTATATTAAAAGCAATTGCTTTACGAGACGATCTAATAGACTTTGACGATTCGAATTATATTATTAAACGTCTCGTTAGCTTTTTAGCTAAGAGTAAAAGCGAAAGTGCTTTAAGACTGCTAGAAGCAAAGAAGAGCATCGTATACGAGCAAAAACTTAGCTTTAATAAAAAAGCGCGCAAATTATACTTTTAAGTTGTTATTTAAAGCCGAGGCTCGAAAAGCTAAGCTATAAGCCGATTAACGAAAGCTTTTACGTTAACAACCGGCGGAGATTTAAACCGAACAATTAAAGAAAAGCTTTTAAACCTTTTTAAAACGAGTATTGATAATAAGAAATTGGACTATAAACACTTTAAACAAAATTCCGACTTTAGTAAAGAGCACTTACTTATTAATAGCTGTATTAAAAAACGCGCGAGAATATACGTAAGTGTTAATAAGCTTTTATTAAACAACTTTCGCGCTGATTCGAATTATTATTCGCGCGTTTTAGATTTTATATCGACTTTTTAAGTTAATAGCGAACTCGTGCGCGAAGATAGTAAAGATTACGAGATATTATACGCTATTATAACAGCTGCTACTTCGTTTAAGCTATCATTAGAATAGCTTAACCCGCAAGAACGAAAACATTTAAAACTTTTTAATTATTAAAAAGAGCTATAATAGCATTTATACGGCAAAGAGTTCATAAACGGAGCTCTTATAAAGCTGAATAATCTAAAGAAAAGGAACTGCTAAAGAATGATTCTCGAAAGCGAAGCTAAATCAAAACTTATACTTTTTAAGTAAGTGTTTATATATAAGACTAGCTCGTTCGAAGAAATCGTAAAGTTTAGATCGAAGATTATAATTAAAAGCGATTTTTAAGACGAATCTATTATCTATTCAATTTACGCTGCTACGCTAGTAGCTAGATCGTTTAAGATAATAATAGCTATAGCAGCTGAATTTAATTTAAAAATAAAACAGTTCGACGTCGTTAACGCTTTTATTAACGCTATAAAACACACGGATAGCGTTTTAATTACGTGTTATCTTTTTGACGGTTTTAAGCAAAAAAGTATGCTCGTAAAAGTCGATAAAGCTTTATATAAACTTAAAGACTCGCTAGCTTTATAATATTTCGACTTTATAAGCACACTCGACAAATTAAAGCTTATATTATTCGGTAAAGAACCGTATATTTTTACGAATCTAGATAAAACGGTCTTTATAGCGTTTTACGTAAACGATATTTAAGTTATATACTATTACTTTAATCTTTTTAAAGCGCAAGAGATCATTAACGGTTTTAATAAAGTATATAAGATCGAAGCGATAAAAGATATTAAATAATTTCTTAATATAAGAGTTGCTCGAGACTGTTAGCGAAGAACGCTAACGCTTATGCACGACGCTTATATTAAAAAAATAATTAAGAAATTCGAAATTACGGACGGACGCTGCTTAGCAACTTTATTATTGTTTTATAACTTAGTTAAAAATAAAAAGATAGCTTCGCGGAAGCAAGTGAAAGAGTATTAAGAGAAGGTTAGATCCGTGTTATATATAGCAATCATGCTACGCTTAGATGTAGCTTTTGCAGCCTTTTAACTCTTTTACTTTAGCATTAATTTAAGCGCGAAGCACTTTCGAGCTATAAACTAATGTTTGCAATATTTATTTAGCTCGCGCTTCAAAGGTATTTAATACAGCTAGTTTAGCAAGTCGGAGCTAGTAATAGCTTTTGACGCTTTTTACGCTAATGACGAAAAGATAAAGCGATTTTCTTAAAGGTATATTGTGTTTTTGTTCGAAGGTGCGATCTTTTAAAAAGCTTTAAAGCAAAATACAATCATTATATTATTTATTAAAGCGGAGCTTTTTAATATAGTATAAACACTTTGCTTAATGGGGTACCTGCTATGGCCATTAAGGCTACACTAGACGGACCTATCTTCTATAAGAGAGCACATATCTTTTAGCTAGAACAATCAACGAGCTTTCCACTTACCTTTTCTAACACTTCTTTTATAAGACTATAAAGTCTAGCTTTAAAGCTAAGCTTTTATATAATACATCTTTTTAAGTGCTTTTATATTAATGACTTACGCAAAGATTCAAACCTTTAATCTTTGTCTTTATACAGCTTATTATAATCGCTTGATTCGCAGTCAAGTTGATCTTCGTTCATTTAGCATTTCACTTTATAATTACAACTTCAAAACAATTAAAACTTTATTTTCGATAAGTTCGGACATCGAAACGCTGAAATAGCCGAAGTGCAATATTTCGGCTCTTTAATAAAAACTTTCTTCTATTATTAATAAAAAAGAATTTTTACTTATTAATAAAAATACTCTTCTATACTTTAGCTCTTATCTTAAATTAAAGCAATTAACATAATCCGGAGTTATTAACGAAGCTAATCAATTGATTTTTAAGTTTTTTATAGTTTTGATTTTAATTATTAATTTACTTTTGCATAAAGTCTATTCTTTTTAATCTCGGATCGAAAATACTTTGCGAAAATCGCTTATTTTACTTATAAATCCGGTTTACGAATCAAAATTAAATAATTTAAAAACTTTTTATTAACTCGATCTTTTTTAACACATATATATATCTGATCTTTAAAATACCGAAAACCTTTTTAAGATTTCTAATATCGAAGTCGACGCAAAATCACTTCTTTTTTCGTTAAAATCCTTTGAATTTATTAAATCTTTTAATCGTATTCTTATAAGCTTCGGATTATCTTTATTTTACTTCGACTTTTAACTTAAACTTTTACCGCTATTTTTATCGAAAATACTTGCTTTAAAAATGCTTCTTAAAATGAATATCGGTCTTAAGATCTATATTACTTTTTTTCTTTTTGCTTTTCTTATCTTTTTATTAAGCTTTGCGCTAGTTATAATCGACTTTGCTATCTTTTACGCTTTTATAACTACTCGCATGCTATTGCTAAGTGCTTTAAGAGCTCTTTGCTTTAATAATATTAATATTACCGACTTTATCGAAAAGTACGAAAAAACTTATAATAACTTTAATATCTTTAAAGATGATCGGTTTATCAAGCTTTTCCGTTATTACGATAACTTTCGTAAAGAAGTTATTAAAAGCTTACTCGAATAAAAAATTAAGAAAGATTAAGCTGCTTTTATTAAAGCCTTAAGAGCCGAGTTTCGTAAAAACGATACTTAATAAATTAAAGACTTAATCGCTTTCTTACGAGAATTTGTTATATAAGAACGAGATATTAATAACTTAAAAAACTATTATCGCACTTTCTTTCGAGTCTTCGAAAAGCTTATTTTAATGCACTTCTTAAGCAAGACCAAATAAAGCCGCTTGTTCTTTTTCGGATTGCTCGTCGGAATCCGAAATAAAACGATTAAGTATTATAAAGTCGACGAACTCGACTTAAACTTTTATACCGCTTTCGACGACTTCGCCGCATTCGCTTTTAAGACCGATTAAAGTACTAAGATTATCGAAGCTATAAATCGAAAAAAGTCTTTTTTAACTAACTTTATTAAAGATATTCGGACTTTAATTAAAGAATACACCGAATTAACTAGCGTTCTTAAGTTTATTAAAAAAGCTTTAATAATAATGCCGTTTACTCGTAAATTACGGTTTACGAATGAAAAAAAAGAAATTGATAAAATAAGTTTTATAATTAAAAAGTTTTTTAACTTATAGATTAATGCAATCTATAATTGAATTAATTATTTCGAAAATTAAATCGCTAATTTAACTTTTCGACGCTTTGTTTAATCTTAACTTTAAGTTCGATTCGAAGATTACGACGAAGCTTTTATTAAGTATACCGCTTAAGATGCTCGAAGTAAAGTCAGCTTCAGAAGTAAAGTTTAGATTACTACTATCGGCTATAAACTATAAGAACGAAAAAAAAGAAAAAGTAAAAGATACGAGAATTAAATACAAGATTATAGCTTTTACGAAAACTCCGAAAACATAACTTAAGCTTTTTATTAATATCGAGATAAATATAAAGCTTTTAAAGATATAATTAATAAAAGATATATTCATATTAATAATTACAAACGCTTTTGCTTAAAGCTTAAAAAGATCGGCGCTTTTATTATTTAAAAGAAGCAAAGAAAGACTTAGTTTAGATCTATCGTTTTAAACGTTCGTAAGACGGAATATAATAATATCTTAAAGAATCGACTTATTAACGGACTTAAGACTTATAAACACTTGCTTTTTTATTAATAACCAATCTAATAGCTAGCTTAATATTAGCTCGATCAAAATGCTTAACAACTAACTAACTAGTTAAAAGAGCTTACTATTATCTTTAAAAGACTAATCGATATTAAGAACATTAACGCTATAAAGTAGATTAATACGCTTAATTACTTATTTAATATAAAAGTTGCTTTAATCGAGATCAACGCTGCCGTAAGAAATAAAGCTAAAAAGTCTTTTTTACTTTCGAAAGGATTTAAGCTTATTAAGATCAAAAAGAATGTCCGATAATAAAAGGAAAAGAACTACGGCACTTTTAAAGCTCGTGCTTTTTAAAAATCGAATACTATTATAAAGATAGACTTAAAAGACGAGTTGTTCGATAGTGTAATTAAAAAAGAGTTTTCTAGACTTTTTAAACTAGCTAAAGCCGACGAAGTTATAAAAGATATAAAAAAAAAGGTTAAGATCACTTAGCGAGTGCTAAAAGAAAAGAAGAAAAGGACTTACAAACGAAAAAAGTTCATTGACTTTTACGTTATTATTAAAACTTAAGAAAAAGCAATAGCGGCGATTATAAAATCAAAAATCGAAATCTAGATTAAAGACTTGTTCGGACTTAGCTTTCGCTTCGATAAGCTATTAAGCTATTATATTTTAATAGTTCCCGATATTAAAAAAAACGTAAAGGTCTTTTAAAGTAAGCTTATTCTTATAAACGCTTTAACTATTAAACGTTTAAGTCGGAATAAAAAAGGCAAGCTAAACCTTTTAACGACGCAAATTCGCAAACAACTTATCGCTCGTAATTACTTCGAAGTAGCGATAAAGACTTTAAAAGTTTTTATTAATATCGACGGTATAATTAAAAGCAGATCTTTTTTTAATAGCGGATTTGAAATTAACGTAATAAACAAAAAAGTAATTAAGATAATTAAACTACTTATTATAACGGATCGAGCTTTAATTTATATTATTATATTCGAAGATCTTTACAACTTCGATAAGTAAATAAACGACGTCGAAGTTATTATTAACGGAATCATTAATTACGCCGATTTTTTTATTATTAATAATAGCAGTCACGAAGTTATCTTAAGCATGCTTTTCTTTTTAAAATCTTAACTTTCTTTTTCTTATCTCGATAATAGCACGATAAAAGCTTTTTTTTAAAATTACGATCGATCTATTTAAAAATAAATTACTATTATAAAAGATAAATCGGATTTAATCGAAGACTCGGAAAATTAATAGCTAGCATGCAAGCTAAGATAAATGCTAAGTTAGAAAAAAGCTTAAAAAGAAATTCCGCCCGTGAATTATAGTTTACGAATAGATCGGCATAAAAACAATAAAATTATAAAAAAACAATTTAATTTAATATTAAGCAAAGCTTATTAAAATCAAAAACATTAAAAATATTTGTAATTAAACTCGATAAATCGGAAAATTTTATATTTATTATCGATAACGATAAAGACTTTTTAAAAAAGAATATAATAAAAGTTAATACGATGTACAAAAAGAAAGCGGAAAAAGTTAAATTAATAGATTTAAAAGTGTCAGATAAAAAGATACTTAAAAGAATCGACGATTAATTTAAGCAAGATAAAAAAGCGAGACTTTTTAAACTTAAAAGATTCTTTTCGAAATACTTTATTAATAAGTTTTTAAACTTAAAAGTTAAATTAAGATTAACGAAAGAACGATTTAAAGCACTTACGATTAGCTTTTAAGTTATTTCGGAAAAGAAAAAGCTGCTTTATTAATGCTTTTTAAATCGAAAAGAAGCGATAGCTTAAAATTTTACTTATCTTAACCAAGTCCGAAAGGAAATCATACTACTTTAAAAGATTAAAACGATGCTTTACGAAGCTTAATAAAAGAAAACGTTTATTATATCGAAAGCTTTGCAAGAAATAATCATTTTTATACTAAAAGAACGATTAAAGCAAAAAGTCTTCGAATTATATTAAAGCTTTTACTAAAACAAGTGATTTATTATAATAAAGAAAGAAAAAAGAAAATATAAGCTGATCATTATTGTAATTGAGATAAACCGTATAACGGTTAAAAACGCTAATATTGCTTCGAACGTAAACTAATTCTCGAACGAATTTGCTAATCTTACGATAGTTATACTTTTAAACTTCTTTTTTAAATACGATCAATTCTTTTTCGACGTTAAGTCTAAAGACATAATAGCTATTTAAACGCTTATCGAACTGCTTTAAATAATTCGGATACTTATAAGAGCAATTAATTCGATTGTTTAATTCGTTAAAGTTATTTATAAGATCTTTATAAATTGTATTTTTAACGTTTGCTTGCTTTATATAAATAACGTAAGAGTTAAAAGATCTTGATCTTTTTACAATTACAAAGAAGTTTTGCTTAAAATACGACGATTCGTTTTAAAATATATTTAAAATATCGATAAAATGCTTATAAAGTTTAAAAAAGTTAAGACGACCGTCGAAACGAAGTCTTAATATTGCATGCTTAGCTTTAATATCGTTAGATTCGTTACGGATAACGAAAAACGCTACTTTTAAATCGTTAAAATTAAAAAGATATTAAAATAAATTAAGTGCGAAAATATATTAAAAGCGCGAGCTTTTATTAAAATCGTAATTTATTATAAAATCTAAATCAAAAACTTCTTTACGATTACTGCTTTAATCTACGCGATTATAAGAAAAAAAATCGAATTCGAATAATTAAAGCTTTAGTAAGAAGCGATAAAGCTGCTTAAAAAAGCTTTGCTTTTTGCTTTCGCTCTTATTAAGATCGATTATAGTAAAGACGGAAAAAAAATTTACTTAATAATAAACGTTAGTTTTAAAAGATAAAAAGCAGTATTATAACAAAAAGATTCCGATAAAAAGCAACATTTTATTAAGTTCGAAAGTAGTTTTTAAAACCTTACGGAAAGCAAGTACGACGCGATTAAGCGAGAATGCCGCGGTGCTTTAAAAGTTATAAAAAAGATAAAAAGCGAATTATACGAAGTTTACTTTATTTTAGAAATCGATACTAAAGTACTAGTTGATCAACTCAACGGATTAACAAGCGATTTACTTAAAGCTTTCGTTACGAATTAGATTGCGTAAATAAGATTAATAGACTTTAAAATTAAGTATATTTTTAAAATTAAAAACACGGTAACGGACGCTTTTTTTAAAAAAAGAAAAGAGTATCTTTTAAACATTAAAAAAAAAGAAGAAAAAAATATTAACGATTAAATCATTAACGAATTAAGCACTATTTTAATATTCTCGATTAAACGACTCGTGAATTATGATTCACAAGTTAAAAAAAGAGTTTTAAAACACGATTATTCGCTCGACTTTAAGTTTATTACTTAATTTTTTATTACTTTTAAACGCTTTTTTTCGATCAAAACTTACGACTTCCGAAAGTTTAAAAACAAAGCACTTAATTACTTGGTTAAAGATAATCACTTTTATAAGCGAGCAAACAATTCTTACTCGATCAAGCTAATTATCAACGGAACTTAAAGACGCTATATTATTATTTCCGACTCTTATCGAAAATCCGGATATAAAAGAGCTAAATCAACTTATTACCGCATATTAAAACTCTTTTTTTAAAATAGATATTATAAAGACTGCAAAGCCTTCGTTTAAAGCTATGAGCTTTATTAAAAACGCAAAGCTAAACGAACAGAAAACCTTTTATACTCGACTTAACTTATTTAAATATAGTTAAAAATCAGCTTAAACGTATTACGAATACTTATTACCGATAAAAGGATGACTTGCTTCGTATTAGTTAAAGAAGATTTATTTAAATAGCTAAAAAGACGATTACTTCGATCGATTAACGCCGAATCTATTGCTAAGTTTTTTTAAAAAGATATCGTTTGCCGTTATAAATTATTCGAAAGATTAATTATCGATAAAAGACTCGAAAACAAAGCAATTGTTAAGGCTTTCGTTATTAAATACGAGATTAAAAAGGTTTAGATTTCGAGCTACAATTTAAAAGCAAATAAAATAATCGAAAAAAAACACAAAAACATCTTAAATAGCTTATCGAAGATCATAAATAAAAGATTTAAAAATTAAGTTCGCAAATTTAATAAAATGCTCTTTGCGGTCCGAATATCGATATACGCACTTATTAAAGTTACTTTTTTCTTTTTAAATTACGGACGAGAAGCTAAGCTACTTTTAAAATTATAATAGCTAGTTTAAAAGTTATTATTATAATAAGAGGTTCGATCTCGCGCTAACTTGCTTATTATAAAGTTCAAATAATTAAAACTTCGAGACGAAGATATTAACGAGATCATTTTAAAGAAAAAACGCTATCGATTTGCCGTTAAAGCTATTTAAAAACGAGTTAAAGTCTTGAAATCGGAACTTATTAAAAAGAAAGACTTAGTATTATTTTACGACGTTAAACGCAGCATCGATATATCCGCGAATATTAAACTAGACTATAAGTAGCTAAAACTTTATATTATCTTTAAAGCTTACGATAAAAGATATTATAAACTTTAAAAAACCGATAAAATTAAGCTTAAAAGCACTTTTGTAGCTAACCGCTTTAAACGATTTTACCGCTGCGATTAAACTTTTTTTCTTTTTAATAAAAACGACTATGACGACCTTAAGCGATTACTTGAAGGAACTTACGGGAGCGCGGGGGTTCACATAAGAGCTCAGGAGAATCTTAAAGTAATAACTTAGAATCAACAACTACCGAGTGTAAAAGTCGAAAGTAGCTAAAGTTTATATACACGAAGGTAAAAGCGCTAAGGACTCGTGAACTATGGTTTATAAGTTAAAAAGCGAAGAATAAGAGAATACGAAGAATACGAAAGAAAAAAGGAAAGAAATAGCTTAGCGCATATAAAGTAGGTCTAAGAGACTTAGCGTGTCGTCATATTACTTTTTCGTCCGAAAAAAGCTCGTTTTCGAGCGTTTATTTATTGCTTTATTACTGCTCAAGTGATCGTAGTTATTAATACCGTCCGAATAAGCTTTGATCTATTCGAAGAGCTTCGCGAAAAGGCCGAAAAGCTCTTTGTGTTTTAAATAGAAGTCACGTACTTTAAAAGGAGCGTACATGAAGTCGGAAGCGGAGTATTAAGTAAGGTCAATGTCGCGGCCGAGCTAAAAAGCGCGGTATTCAAAGTGCTTTTTAATTTAACGTACCGTTAAAATGTTTTCTACTTCGTATTCAAGTTCGCTAGTGATATTAATCGGGTTAAGTTTAAGAATGATTTGCTCGAAGGTAAGGTTATTAAAAGCTTTTCGTAATCGTTCGAAGTAGAAGATTAAATAAACCTTTATTGACTCGAAAAGCTTAAGTTTAAAGCTGTTATAAACGTTATCGGTAACTTCGAACGGTCCGTTCGTCGAGTTATCGAGCTTCTTTAACGGTCGAGAAGTAAAGAACGAGCGTATGTTTAATTAAACTTTATTATTGACGTCGAAGTCAACCGAGCGCTTTAATTTATTAGCTTGTTTAGCTATGCGGTCTTAAGCGCGCTAAAGGTGCTTTCTAGCGAGGTTCTAAGCTTCGAAGTGGCGGTTAGCGTAAGCGCGAGCTTCGTTTTGGTTAAGCTTACGAAAAGGGGTTTAATCGTCAAGTCGTTTTAAGCTTTAATTCTAGGTGATCCGGAAGGCGTAGCCGTAGATTACTTTAAAAAAGGAAAGACCGCCGAAAGAGTCGTAAAAGAGCGTTAATTAAGCGAAGTCTATTATAAGAAAGAACTCACTTTAATCGTCTTGATAATAGCTTACGAAAAGACGAAGGCGCTTTTGCAAGTATTAATTATAGATTTCGGTTTGACCGTTAATCTCGGGATATGCGGCGGTGTTAAAAGTCAGTTTAATGCTAAAGATCTTGTTGAATTCTTTTTAGAATTCGGACTAGTATTAAGGTCTTTTATTAAAAGTCAGTGTTAGAAAAGCTTTAAAATACTTATAAATATAATAGATATAAAGCTTAGCGAGGCTTTTAGCGTCGATGGACTTATAATAAAGGATCGAGATTGCTTGCTTAAAGAAGCGGTCGATTATTATAAAGACGTTGTCGTAGCCGTGCTTGTTTTTATTAAAGCTATAAAAATCTATAGTAACGTGCTTTTAAAAGCGCGAAAGGATCGGGAGAAGTTGGAGTAAACTAGGTTTTTTATCGCAAAGCATTAAAGCTCGTTTGCAAGCGTAGCAGTTACGGTAATACTAGTTAACGAATCTGGCTATACCGTGCTAGTAGTATTATGTTATAAAGAGCTTATAGGTTTTGCGAGAGTTAGGGTATGCCGTAAATACTTGGTCGTAGACTTTTCGGACGAGTAACGAGCGTAAGTTTTAAACGTCGAAAATTAATAAGCGGCCGTTATAAAGCAGCAAGTCGCTTTTTATAATAAGTTTAGCTCGTGAACCGTGGTTTACGAATAAAGACTTAGCTCTAGAAGCTTGAACTCGAAGTGCTGTAAAGCTAAGAGCGGTCCGATTAGCTTTTAAGACTTGATTAATAACTCGAAATATCGGTAAGAGTTTCGCGATCTTTTCGATAATAACGGCGGTCTCCGAAAGCGTAGGTTAGCGTAGCTCTTCGGTTAAGAGTCGTAAATTAACGTTATCGGCGCAAAGCAGCGTTTGCAAGCGTTAAGTGCGCTTAAAGCTGTTCTAAGAAAAAAGCTCTTCGGTGCGACGTATTAACGCGTTAGCTAGCAAGTTGTTTTTATTTAATTTATACGTGATGATGAAGTTATAGTCGGAAAAAAGCTTTACTTAACGTGCTTAACGGGCGTTGAAGGTCTTAGAGGTCATAAAGTACTTTAAAGCTTTATAATCGATGATTACTTAAACTTAATAAAAGAAGCCGGCGAGTTCGGCGCGGAAGTTATTAAAAAAGCGTATGATAGCTAGCATCTTTTTATCGTAAACGACGTAATTAAGCTTAGCGAAAGCTATAGTTTTAAAATAATAAGCGATTAGTAGCTAATCGGAACTATGCTTTTAAGAAAGGACTAAAGCGACTACGCCGTTTAAAGCGTTAGTCTTTAGCATATAAAAGAGATCTTAATTGTAATGCTATAAGATTAGCGAAGTAGTTAAAGCGAGCTTTAAAAGGTCGAAGCTTTTTTAACATTAAGAATTAAATAAAAAAAGAACGTTAACTTTAATTAAGTGCATTAAAAGCTTCGCGATCACGCCGTAGTCTCGAATGAAACGGCGGTAGAAGTTATAAAATCTAAAGAAGCTTTAGACGCTTTTAACGATTGTAAAAAGCGCTTAATGCTTTATTATCGACGTCTTGTCCGGATCTACTTTTAAGCTTTTAGTAGAAATGATAAAGCTTAAGTATTTTATTTTAATAATACTAAATTCGCATTTTTTAATATTAGCTTAAAGGCTAGCGTCGTCGAGTCGTTAAAGAACTTAGCAGACGTAATAAGCGTGCTTTAAAAGGTCGGAAGAGTAGATCAAGATATCGTTTAAATATGCCGTGCAAAAGATGTTTAAAAAGTCGAAAAAGAGGTCATTTATATAGCGTTGATAAGTGGCGGGTCTATTAGTTAGTCCGAATAAGAAGACCTTGCATTTATAAGCACCGTAGCGTGTTTTAAATATTGTGAGCTCTTTTAAAGCTAAGTCTATTCGTATTTTATAAAAGGCTTGCCGAATATCGAGTTTCGTAAAGATTTTAGCTTTTAAAAGACGTGCGAAGGTTTTATCGATTAAAAAGAAAAGGTATCGATCTTTACGAATAAGGTTGTTTAGCGCGCGGAAGTCAATACAAAAGCGAAAGGAACCGTTTTGCTTTTTAGCAAACAGGACTAAAGCTGCAAATAGCGCTATTAAAAGTTCGATAAAACCTTTGTTAAGATTGTCGATAAAATAGGCTTTAGTGAGCTTTAGCTTAAGGATCGATATCTTGTATAATAGTAAGTACCGAAGCGCTTTTTCCTTCTTTTCGAAAAGCTCGATTTTGTAATCGTAAAGCTTGTATAATGCTAATACGTTGCTAACGGCTTTAAAAAACACGTATATATAATCGGAGTATTCGAGAAAGATAAAAAGGTCGTTAATAAGCTTTAATAGTTCTGCTGCGAAGTCGATAGCAAAGATAAAGCCGTTAATAAAGCGTATTAACGTTGCTTAATAATTAGCTTAAGTAAAAGCAATCGTTTAACGTTCGAAGATTAAGCAATCGAGCTTATAGAAAGACGTAAAGAATAATTCTACGTCTTTTTATCGAGCAATCATATAGAAAGCGTGTCTAAAGACGCCGTTGATTTTAAAGTTTTTATTGATTTTATGCTTAGATGTTTAGCGAGAGCGTTTGACGGATAAAAGAGGTTTTACGGAAGCGATGTCGATTGATACAAGCTTACGGTTTATTTAAGATATTGATTTAGCGTAATCTTTAAAAAAGGTAGTTTTCGTAAAGCGAAAGAGTAACGGCTTTAAAAGAAGGTGAATAAAAGAAGAAGGTTTAATAATCTTAAAAGAAGAAGCGGAAAGAAGACGATTTCGAAAAGAAAAAGGACGATTTTAAAGAAAAAGAAGTGATTTAACGACTATTATTGCTGCTTGATCCGCTCGTGAATTATAATTTACGAGTGAATTAGCGTCGTAAGCTCTTTAAAAGCGGTTTAAAGCTCGATTACGTTTATTAGCGTCGTACTAGTAACGAGCGTTTACTTTACGCTAATTAAAGTGTATAATCTTAATAAGTTTAGCGTAAGTAGCGATCGGAAAGTTAAAGCGAAGCTAATAAAGCTTGCGGCGGGCGCAGTTAAAGAGAATTTAATACTTAATTAGCTATGTTCGTCCGAAGATCACGCTATAATTTCTAAGGTTAATAATAAGAAAAGGAATAAAAGATTAAACGCGCTTGTTAACCGTAAGGTTAAGAAGTGCAAAATGTAAGATAATAGCTTTACGAGCTTTATTGTATGATTTAATAAAGAATAAGGCCGAGAGAGGTTGAATCAAAGGTTTAAGAAAGAAAAAAAGTAATTTAAATAGCGCTAAGTCAATTAGCGCGTACTTATTAGCTCTTAAATCGAGCAAAGCAGATACTTTGTACGAAAAGCCATTTTTAATAAAAGTGACGGGTATAATTATGGCTTTATTATTAAAAAGCTTCGTAAGGTCGAAGTATCGCATGTCTCGAAGCTGGCTTAAAAAAGAGGCTTTGCTTAAGCTTCGACGTTTCTTTTATTAAAAGCGTCGAGGTTAGCAAGAAAGAGCTCTTGGTAATCTTTAAGAGCATCGGAGTAAAGCTTATCGTTCGAGTTATTTAAATAAAGGCCGTATTTAAGTTTAGCGCCGTATTTTATCTCGTTGATTAAATAATAGCGAAAGAGCTTCGGCGTATTCGAGTTCTTGCGAGACGATCTAAGGGTCTTGATCGCTAACTTAAAAGCGTTTCCGAAAGAAGAGAATTTGTTAGATCGATTAGATCGATTTGCATTAGCGCTAAGGCTATTAAAGGTTTAGCGCTAAAGAGTAAAAAAGAAAACGAGGGTTGAGCTACTTTAGCGGTTCTCGTAATAAGTGACTTGCTTGACCGCTGCTCTTTAAGCTGAGCGGGATTCGGTACGAGCTTTATTATAAGAGCTCTTCGCGAATTAAGTATTATACCTAGCTTGTAAAGCGTCGTAAAGCCTTGTAGACGCGTATTAGCTAGCAGCTAATTATTAGACGGCAGTTTGAAAGTCCTTGAAGGTTGTAGTCTTAATAAATTTTAAATAGAGCTGGTCGCGCAGCGTCTTGGTAATCTTAGAACGCAAGGCCTTACGTAATCGGTCCTCGTCTTTGATTTCGGCGGTAATAGCGAACTTTAAGAAAACAAGGTAAAAGTTTTAAAATTGTTAGTTAAGCTTTATATAAAGTTTTTCGAACTTAATTGACGCTTTAGCCTTCTTAGCGAAGTCGTTTAAAAACTCGAAAGCGATCTAAACGAGTTCCGGAGCGGTTACGAGGTTGCTACGATTTATAACTAAAAGGGCTAAGAACAAGTAAGCTATTCTTTCGGTTTGGTTAAAGACGTAGTTCTTGCGTTAGCGTTTTATAAAGAAGTATTCTTCGAAAGCTTTTAAGTTGTCGAAGACGCGGGCTTATTAATAGCGTGCTCGATAGCTTACACCGTTTAAAAGCTTTTGTTTAAGGTTGAGGATCCGCTCGATACGAGCGCGACCTTAAGAAGCTAAAGAGGAGGTTTTAAAGGTATTGAACTTAGCTAAAGTGCGAAGGTTGGTTGGCCTGTAAAGAGAAGGTGGTTCATCGTCGTCGGCGAAGAAGCGGCGAAGGTTGGCGGTTCTATAAGTAAAGGGAGTGGTCTAAGAGACCGAGGGCTTGTATAGCTTTTTGCTTTTAGAATTATCTTCGAAAAAGACTTAAAGAGGCTTTAACGAGCGTTCCGTAGTTGGCAGGATCGCTTAGAGCTGGTCTAGTTCTTTTCGAGCTCGACGAGCCTCTTTTTTAGCTTTTTTAGCGAGAGTTTTTTATTCGCTAGTGTTCTTATCGAGCTTTTCGTTACGGGTTTTTATGTTTGCGAAAAGCTTTTTAAGCTTAGCAGCCTTTCGTTAAGACTAAAGGAGAGCTTGGTATTGGGCCAAGGCTTCTTCGAGGTTAATAAAGGCCGAAGGATCATCTTTATCGTCTTGCTTACTAATAGCTTCTTCTTAAGTAAAAAGAACTATTAGTTGGGCCGTAGAAGAGGAAGAGAGAGCTGCTAAAGCAGCTTTAAGAAGTGTGCGGAGGATTTTGCCCGCAGGGCGAAGGTTGTTATGTTATGTAAGTGTTATCTTTTAAGTTATACTTAGAATAAGCTTTCTCGTGACCGTTAGTATCGTTTGAATGTTTTTTAACGTTTAACTACTAAGGAATTCTAAAGAGGAAGAATATTATTAAAGCCGTTTTCGGCGGAGTAAAGTAGTTGTTGATAATGTGACGACTTTAAGCGATTACTTAAAAGAACTCACGAGAGCGCGAGGGTTCATATAAGAGCTCAAGAGAATCTTAAAGTAATGACTTAGAATCAACAACTATCGAGTATAAAAGTCGAAAGTAGCTAAGGTCTATATATACGAAAGTAAAAGCGTTAAGGACTCGTAAACCATGGTTCATGGGTCAAAAAGCGGGGAATGAGAGAATACGAAGAATACGAAGGAAAAAAGGAAGGAAGTAGCTTGGCGCATATAAGGTGGGTCCAGGAGACCTGGCGTGTCGTCACAACGACGAAGAAAAAGAAAAAGAAGATTCGGATTCTTTAAACAACTTAAACTTTAGCGAATACGAGCTTTCCGACGACGGCAAAAGTAAATTACTCAACTTAAAAGTGACTTTTAAACTTAGGTCTATTAACTTTTAAATTATTCTTTTAATACTTTCGAAAAAATAAAAACTAGCTTATAAAATTGTTTTTTAGTTTGTTTTCTTTTATTTTGTTTTTTTTACTTTCGTATCTTTTCTTTATTTTTTACTTATTTTATAAAAAGACGTGCTTTTAATAATCACTTTTTTTGTTTTAATAAAGAAGAGTATTTCTTACGTTTGTTTTCTTACTTTTAAACTTGCTTTTCATTGTATTTTCGATTCTTTCTTTGTTCTTCTTACTTTATTAACTATTCATTTGTTTTACATAAATTGTTTTTATTATTTAATTGTTTTTCACTTGTTTAAGCTTATACGGTTATTTTCTATTTCTTATTTAAGACTATTCTTTTGTTTTAAGCGTGCTTAATTACGTGTATTCGAAAGTGAACTGCTATTAAAAAAAGTAGGTCCTTCTTATAAATGTACTTATATAAGAAAGCTCTTTTTTCTTTCTTTTCAATATTTTCTTTTTTTATATAATAACAATTATAACAATACTATTACTACCCTTTCTTTACAATTATATAATACTATATTAATACTAACGACTTTAATTATCATTTAATTAATTATTATTATTATTAGCTTTTATTCCGTTATCTTATATTTAGCTCGTGAACCGTAGTTTACGAGTTAAATATGCTTTTTAAGTTAGCCGCCGTTAAAAGAAAAGCTTTTATTCGTAATGCACTTTTCAACTTATTAATAAGCGAAGAGCAAGCCGTTTTAACTCGATAATCGAGTTTCGAATTAAAGTTCGAAAGACGAATTACTAAGACCTTCGATAAGTTCTTTTAAACTTATCGTTAAATAAGCAACTTTAATTAATTAGTTATGCTTAAAATAGCAACTTCCGATTTTAATAATAGATTAAGTAAAAAAGACGACTTGATCTTGCAATATAATTAGTTCTTGCGAGTTGAATGCGTAAGAAAGAATATAAACGTTAAAGACTTCTTTTCGGCTTATAATTAGTTTATTACTAAAGTCACCGCTATTTATTCTTTACGTAATAAAAACGCCGAAAGATATAAACGAATTAAAAAAGCTTTCGACGGCGCTCGAAAGCAATTGCTATATAACGACTACTTTAAAGCTGTATATACTTTAATCCGTAGCGCTCGCTAATTAAGCGTTATTTTAAAAAACTACACTTTTAACGCTTACGCTATTTAAGTTATTAATTATTATATTATTGCTTACGTCGCCTTTTAAAAGACTATAGCTAATATAGCCCGAGGACGCAAGTTTATTAAGCTTAATACTACGATAATTAACTTTACTTATTAAGTTATAAAAGATAAGAATAATATTAAATAGAAAGATAAGATCGCTATTTTTAACGAAAGACTTTTAAAGAAGTTAAAATTAAAAGTCTTATTATATAGCTTATTGATTTTAGCTTTTGATAATATTAAAAGCGAATACGACGAGCTTAAAGAACGTATAAAGTTTGCTAACGAAAATCAAACTTAGAATTTCGTTTTATAAAAAGAACCCGAATCCGAAATTTTATTCGTAAATTATAGTTTACGAGTAAAAGATAACTTAATAATCGAAGCGAGATTAAGTCAACTTTTTGCGTTTAAGACCTTTTTGCTTAAATCACTTATTGCGCGCTTTTCGTTATTATTAGCTTTGTTTTAAAGATCGACGTTATCTTTTGCTAATAAGCTTTCGAACGCTAAACTAATTGCTTCGATTATGTTTATTTTACGCAAGTTTATCGACGCGAGGCTCGAGCTTTTTTTTAGCTTTTAAACTTAAAATGCAACGCGACTTTCTCGAGAACTAATTGCTATTAGTATTACTCGTTAAAAAAAGAGATAGCTTCGAGTACGAATTAGCTAAAGTTATATCGAACCGCTGCTTAAGACTCGTCGAGATTAAAGACTTTATAAGTATAAACGTAGCTTTTATCAACTTTTATTAAGACTTTTATTAATTAGCTTTCGACCGCTTAAACTTAAACGAAAACATCGATAATGCTTCTTAAGTTGCCGTAAAATTAATTAAAAAAGCTATTAGCTAGATCCGTAAGCTTTTAAAAAACGAATTTTTTAATAACGCGATCTTACGACTTTTCGACCGTCGTAGCTAAGTAAAAGTAAATAAAGAAAGAAGTGTTGTGCGGAACAGGCATGGTTCCACCCAAGCTATATATAACATGTCATGTGACCTCGCCTAGTAGCGCCCTTAGCACACTAAAGCTCTTAAGTATATGTACATAGATCTTAACGAGCTTCTTAAATAAAATATACTAAGCTTTATTCAATTTACAAAATCTCTTTTTAATCTTAGTGCTAGTAAGCACTATAATTAAAAGCTACATTCGCATTTACGAGCTATTTAGTTAGTTTTTAACAACTTTCGAATTAATCGAGAGCGGATTTTGCAAATCACTTTAACGCTACTTTATTACAACTTTTATTTTGCAATTTATCTTTTTTCAATTATATTTATTCTTTACAACTAACACTTATTACTTTTAAGAACTCTAATCAATTTTCAAAAGCTTTAATCATAAAGTCAATTGCTATAATAATAAACGATAAAGTAAAAGAGGTCTTTTTGATTAATAAAACAAACTTTATAAATCGTAGCGACTTTTTAAAATGGATTACGAATTATAAATACTTTATCAAGCGCTTTAATATAAAACAATACGCATCTTTTCGTATTAGCGTAAAAGAACTTGCTTTTTTTATTAAGCAAATTAAATTAAAAACGAAGTCTGTTATAAAGATAGTAACGGAGCTTAATAACGAATAGTTTTAAAAGTAAAACCGCTAACGAAAAGCTTAAGAAGAATTATACTTAAGAGCTTTTGCAAACGATCTTAATAGACTTTTAAAGCTAAAAGACGCTAAGTTCGAAGACGTTTAAAAAGCGTATAACGATAATATAAAAGAATATAACTTCGTTATAAACAATTAAAAAGTCTTAAATAACAAAAGCAATTAAATTATAAATTAAATCAAAGAGACGGTTAAGAGCTTTATTCTCGAGGAAGCGATCTTAGCGGCTTTAAAAGAAAACAACATTTCTATTTAATTCTTAATAGAAAAGCTTTAAGAAATATACCGTTTATCCGACTCGAGCTTTAAACTATCGATAGCACGAGATTATAATAAATCCTTACAAGCAGTTAAGCAAAAGAGCGTCTCTTTAGCGGTATAGATTAAAGAACATCGAGCTATTTATAAGTTAGCGAAGATGAACAACTTTTACGAGACGACGAATATACTCGCGATAAAAGCATTTTTAAAAGTTATTAGCGAAAAATAGTCATTAACTTAAGCGTCGCTAAAGCTCGTAAAAGTTATTCGAAACGACGAGCTATTATTACTTTAAAAGCGCATCTTTTACGACTACTTTAATTAATACGAAAGCTAAGTCGAAAAGAAGATTAGCAATCCGAACTTTAACTTTTTTAACGTATTCGTTACTTTCGAAGATTAAATCACTCGTAGCACTTTTAAAAATAATAAAGCTAACGATATTATTCTTAAGCAATTCAGTAAACGTTCCGATAGCTTTAAAAGACTTGCTAAAGGTTTTAAGTGCTCGTGCTTTAAGAAAAGAAACTATTATTAAGACGCAATCAAGTATAAGATCTTTCGCTATTGCTTTAACGATCTTAACGAAAGTGGATTCGCAAAGCCGAATCGAGATAATATCGTCGCTATAAAAAAAAAGCTTTAAAAGCTTAAGTTTAAAGCGCTTCGAAAAAAGATTACGAAAAAAAGTTAAATATAGATTCAAATCGATAAGATCGTCTTAAAAAGCAAAGAGAAGCAATCGAATGATAACGATAAGTTAAAATATTTTAAAAAAGTATTAATAGCTATTATCGATCCCGAGCTTTTTAATACGCTCGATAATCTTGCTTTTAACGGTCTTTATAGTACGGTTAATAATAAGCATTAGCTATTTAATAACACTTTTTTCGATAATTACGGCGCTACTTACTTTATTAACGATAAGAATCTTTTAAAGCTAAAGTCAATTCAACGCTTTCGCTTAACCGACTTTATCGAAGTTAAAACGAATAGTCTTTTAATCGTCGAGCGAAGTACTAGAGTCTTTAAAAAAGCTTTAATGTAGAAGCACCCAAAAGGATGTACTGTACAGAAGCCTGGCTCTGAGGCTAGACCTTATGGTCTCACAAAAGAAGTGTTAAAAAAGGTGGGTGGAAAGCTCGTTTATTGTTCTAGCTAGAAGATATGTGCCCTCTTATAGAAGATGGGTCCGTCTAGTGTAGCCTTAATGGCTATGGCAGGTACCTCATTAAGCAAGGTGTTTATATCCGTCCTTTTATAGAATAGGTAAGCGCCTCCGCCTACTATCAAGCAAAGAAGAAAAAAAAGGGGGTGTAGAAGAAAGAAAAATCTAGTGTATAAAAAGAGAGGGGGGTATCTTGTCTTTAAACTCTAAACATCTAAACATCTAAACTACGCTTTAGCAGCTTCTTTATAGTCTTTTTCCGTGCTCACGTCCTTAACTCTTTCGTTTTCTTTAGGCTAAGAGGGTCTTTTTCTTTTAGCAAGGCTAGCATTAAACGATGACGTGCTAGCAGTAGCATCTTTAAGGGTGAGGGAGCGCGTGTCGTTCTTGCGCTTGTTAGTAGCATCGTTGATAAGTATGAACTTGGCCGACGGAAGGTCAGCGAGGCTAGAATAAAGTCTAGAGCTATTGGTTGGGTCGTCTTCGTCTTCGAGCAAGTCATTTAAGGCTTTTATAGCCTTATCGAATGCGCGGTTTGAGGATTTCGGCTAAGAAGAAGATCCTTTAAGGTTGCCGATTTGGCCCGTGAACCGTGGTTTACGGATGGATTTCGCACTTTTTAAAGTGATCTTTACACTTGAATCGGAGTCGTTAAAAGACAACTTAATCGGTCGCAAGCTCTTTTTAAAATCCTTCAACTTGTCGGCGTCCATAAGGTCGTCAGCTCGGCGGCTCTTGCCCTTGGAAAAGGACTTGGCTCCGTAGGTCTTAGCTTTAGCATCTAAGACGATAATAAATCTTTTTTTAAATGCTAAAAACAACTTCTTTTTATGCTTGATAAAGTGTTCTTGGAACTAGGTCCGGGATATAGCAAAGATAGCGGTCAATTCCTTTATTATTCGAGGTTCGTTCTAGTTTATTCTTTCGATTAAAGCTTTTGACATGAAATTGACGTAGTTTAGCTAGATTATGGCGGCGAAGGGCTAGCTTGATTCATTGATGACTCCTTATCGAAGGGTTAGCGGCATGCGTTTTAAGACGATGGTGTAAGCGTGCTTTGCAAAGCTAACCTTATTTTCTAAGGTGCTATCGTTTAGTAAAGCGGTGTAATTATTAGAGAAGATGGCTTATCCGCAAAGGGAATCTTAAAAAGCGTCTATGTTTAGGAAAATACTTTGTTTCGTGATGACGGACATAAAGGTGGCGAGATCACTGATTATAGCGAAAGGTTGGCGAGGCGCAACGTTCTTGAGGGCATCCAGGGTCTTTGACTTGGGTTTAAAAGCTTTTTATTTAGCGGTCTTTCTAAGGGTAGTGTCGTAGGTATAGCTCTTGGGCTAAATAGCTAAGCTTCCGATCTGATTCTTTACGCCGTAGAGCATTAAGTGGTAGTCTAAAACTCTGTCTTTTACTCGTGAACTACGGTTCACGGGTCGTTTAATATTAGCGTCGTATTTAGTCGCAATCACTCGAGCATTATTGTTGCATTTAAAGAGCTAAGGAGGTTTCGGGTAGACGATAAGCTTATAGTTCTCGTCTCGGCGATTGAGCAGGGCAGCAAGGTATAGCCTATGATAGCTTCGGAGGACTTGCTAGGTTAGAGAGTGCATTATATTGGAGAATGCACTAGTCGGGGCTCTTTTTGAGTTATTAGTTCGAAAGTGGTAAAGGTACATCTAGATCTCTTTGTTCATAATGGTGAAGAAGGTTTGGTTGCCGTGCTTGTCGTCTAAGAAAGAAGCTCTTAATATAAGCCAAACTTTCGTATAGCTACTCGCATCTATAATGTTAAGAAGGCTGTTTTTCTAAGCGGTGCTTATCAGGCTAGTGCTTTAATTCAGCTTGTTAAAGGATATCGGCTTAGCTTTGAACTTAAAAGAGCTTAAGCTAGATATTCTTTTGGCTAGAGTACTGCTTTTAGTCTTAGTGGCGAACATCGATTAGTTGCTCGAGTGAAGCATGAAGTTGTTAAGGGCGTTAGTTTAAAAGGCCTCGATGAATCGACACAAATTGGAACGGATCACTACTATTATAAAGCCCTTCGTAGCTAGCTTAAGATATTTGGCGTATTCGAAGGTATAGACTTCGCAAAAGACTTTTTTTGACAGGTCGGTGGCGGACGGTAAGACTCTGCGGCTAAAGCGGAGCTTCGTTTGGACGTTTAAGTTAAAGAGTTCCTTGAATCTATCTTTAAATTTTAACACGTTTTTCACCTCTTAAGAGACTTTTGTACAGTCGCAATCGTCGTCGTTAAGGCTTAAATTAGAGATCTCGGACAGCAAAAAGTAGTTTATTACCTTGCTTCCTTTTCTACTTACCTTTATTTAGCTACGACGGTCGAAGAGTCGTAAGATCGCGTTATTAGAAAATTCGTCTTTTAAAAGCTTGCGGATCTAGCTGATAGCTTTCTTAGTTGATTTCGCGGCAACTTAAAAAGCATTATCGATGTTTTCGTTTAAGTTTAAGCGGTCGAGGGCTGATTGATAGAAGTCTTAGCAAAAGTTGATAAAGGCTACGTTTATATTTATAAGGTCCTTAATCTCGATAAGTCTAAGGCAGCGGTTCGATATAGCTTTAGCTAGTTCGTACTCGAGGCTGTCTCTTTTTTCAACGGGTAGTGCTGGTAGCAGCTAGTTCTCGGGAAGGTCGCGTTGCACTTTAAGTTTAGAGGCTGGAAAGGAGTTCGCGTCGATGGACTTGCGTAAGGTAGACATGATCGAGGCAACTAGTTTGGCGTTCGAGGGCCTATTAGCAAAGGATGACGTCGATCCTTAAGACAAGGCTGATGACAGCGAAAGGCGCGCAATAAGTGATTTAGGCAAAGGGGTCTTAAGCGCAAAAGGTTGACTTGGTCTCGCTTCGGTTGCTAAGTCATTTTTCACTCGTGAACTATAGTTTACGGGTGGAATTTCGGATTCGAGTTCCTTTTGCAAGACGAAATTTTAAGTCTGATTCTCGTCGGCAAACTCTATACGTTTTTTAAGCTCGTCGTATTCGCTTTTAATATTGTCGAGAGCCAAAATCAACAAGCTATATAATAAGACCTTTAGTCTTAGCTTCTTTAAGAGTCTTTCGTTAAGAATGGCGATCTTATCTTTCTATTTGGTATTGTTTTTATCTTTTACGGTTTAGCAAGTGAAGTTGACTACCGTAGCATTGAGCTTGGTAAACTTGCGTCTTCGGGCTATATTAGCTGTAGTCTTCTAGAAAGCGACGTAGGTAATAATATAGTAGTTAATAACCTGGATAGCGTAAGCGTTAAGGGTGCAGTTCTTTAGAATGACGCCCAGTTAGCGAGCGCTGCGGACTAAAGTGCATACAGCCTTAAGATGGTCGTCATATAGCAATTGCTTTCGAGCGCCGTCGAAAGCTCTTTTAATTCGTCTGTGTCTTTCGGCGTTCTTGTTGCGTAAGGAGTAGATAGCGGTGACTCTAGTAGTAAACTAATCGTAAGCCGAAAGGAGGTCTTCGGCGTCTATGTTTTTTCTTGCGTATTCGGCTCGCAAGAACTAGTCGTACTACAAGATCAGGTCGTCTTCTTTACTTAATCTGTTATTAAGGTCGAAGGTTGCTACTTTAAGCATGGCTAGTTGATTAGAGTTGCTTATTTAGCGGTAGGTCTAGAAGAACTTATCGAAGGTTTTGGTGACTCGTCTTTCGAACTTCAGCTCGAAACTCGATTGTCGGGCTAGAGCGGCTTGCTCTTCGCTTATTAGTGGGTTAGAAGGTGCATTACGGACAAGAGCTTTTCCTTTAGCGGCGGCTAACTTAGGAAGCATATTTGACTCGTGAACCACGGTTTACGAGCTAAATATAAGATGGCGGAATAAAGGCTAATAATAGTGATGATTGATTGAGTGATGATTGAGGTCGTTGGTATTAATATAATATTGTATGGTTGTAAAGAGGGGGTGATGATAGTATTATTATAGTTATTGTTATATAAAGAGAGAAAATGTTGAAAAGAAGGAGGGGGGAGCTTTCTTATATAAGTATATTTGTGGGGAAGACCTACTCTTTCTAATAGCAGTTCACTTTCGAATATACGTGGTTAAGCACGCTTAAAACAAAGGAACAGTCTTAAATAGGAAATAGGAAATAGCCGTATAAGCTTAAAATAAGTGAAAAAACAATTAAACAATAGGAACAATCTGTATAGGACAAGTGAATAGCTAGTAAGGTGAAAGGAACAAGGAAAGAACAGAGAATACAATAAAAAGCAAGTCTAAAAGTGAGAGAATAAACGTAAGAAATACCCTTCCTTATTAAAACAAAGAAAGTGATCATTAAGGGTACGTCCCTTTATAGAATAAGTATAGAATAAAAAGAAGATAAGAAAGTAAGAAAAACAAAATAAGAGAATAAACTAAGAAACAGTTTTGTAAACTAATTTTTATTCTTTCGAGAGTGTTAGAGGAATGATTTAGAAGTTAGTGGACTTAAGTCCCGGGATTACCCTTAGGTTAAGTAGTTCACCTTTGCCGTCGTCGAAGGGCTCGTATTCGCTAAGGTCCGAGTTGTTTAAGGAGTTCGAATCTTCTTTTTCTTTTTTTTCGTCGTCTTTATTAAAGGAAAAGAAGGTTTGATCGCGGCGGTAGAATCGTTTAAGGCGATTAGTTGCAAAGATGCTTTTAAGCTCAATCTTATCGGTTTCTTAAAGTTTGTAGTATCCCTTGTCGTAGGCCTTAAAGACGATATAAGGTCTTAGCCACTTATAATCTAGTTTGGTATCCGCGGATATATCGATGCTGCGTTTGACGTCGTAAAGCAGTACTAAGTCTTTTTCTTTAATAGGTTCCGACTTTAAGACCTTGACTCGTTCTTAAGTGGCTTTAGCGGCAAGTCGATAGCGTTTTTTCTTTAAGATGATCTCGTCGATATCTTCGTTTCGGAGTTTTAATTGTTTGAACTTTATAGCAAGCAAGTTAGCGCGGGATCGAACTTTTTGTTATAGCAATAACTTTTAAACTGGCTATCGTGATTCTAAGGGTAGCTCAGCTTCTCGTTCGTAGTTTAAGAAGAAAGGGATAACTTTAATAAATGCGTATATTGATGTCCGGACCGCAAAGAGCATCTTATTGAATTTGCGAACCTAATCCTTGAATCTTTTATTTGTGATCTTCGATAGGCTATCCAAGATGTCTTTATGTCCTTTCTCGATCATTTTATTTGCTTTTGAATTATAGCTCGAGATCTGGACTTTTTTGATCTCGTACTTAGTAGCGAAGGCTTTGGCAATAGCTTTGTTTTCGAGTCTTTTATCGATAATCAGTCTTTCGAACAGTCCGTAGCGGCAAACGATATCTTTTTAAAGAAACTTAGCAATGGATTCGGCGTTGGCCGATCGAAGTGGTCGCTTTTCTAGCCATTTAAATAGATCTTTTTTAGTTAATACGAAGCAAGTCATCTTTTTGTCGGTGGTGAGTACTCGTGATACGTTTAAGCTGACTTTTGACTATATTTAAGTAAGCTAAGTCGAGTATAAAAGGTTTTCTGTTCGTCTAGCTTTGCGTTTTTGACAAGGCTTATAGCTCTAGACGAAGGCCTTGCAGTCTTCGTAGTATCTATTTTAAAAGAAGAGTTTTGACGTGCGGTGATAGGTTGATTCAGCTCTTTTATATCCGGATTCTCGATAAGAGTCGGAAATGGCAATGTAGCGTCTTTAGGTTCCGTCGACAACTAGCTTGATCGGGTAAGAATTGTCTGCTCGCTTATAAAAGTAACTATCTTTAACCAAGTAGTTGAGTGCTTTGTTTTTGAACTTCTAGAAGTCGTAGGTCTTGATCGAAAGAGGGCGTTTAAAGGTAGTAAGGAATTAAGCAATGAGCTTAAAGTCGGACGAATAATCGTGCTTTAAAACTCTTTTTTTGGCTCGTGAACTATAGTTTACGAATCGTTTAATCGAGAATATTAAAACAGTGCTTAGCTCGTTAGTAACTTAATCGTCAATATCTTTCTCTTCTTTTTCCTTAATGTCTGAAGGATGTTCCTTTCTTCTTTTAGAGAGACCGTCCGCTATTGTGTTTTTAGTCTTAAAGATATGCTTGATTTCAAAGTCTATTAATCTCATCTACGCAATTTAGTTCGTAACGAGGGCTTTAAGCAAGTCGCTTGCTAATCCGTTAAGTTGATCAACTAGTACTTTGGCGTCGGTTTCCAAAATGAAGTGAACTTCGTATAATTCGCTTTTTATCTTTTTCATAGCTTTTAAGGCATCGCGGCATTCTCGCTTGGTCGCGTCGTATTTGCTCTCCGCAAAGTTCTAAAGACTATTTTCGAATTTGGCAGGATATCGCTTTTTGTCGGAATCCTTTTGCTATAATACTGCTCTTTATCCTTTAAGATTAGCGTCTATCGTTAAGTAAATTTTCTTTTCGTCTTTGCTATAATCGATCTTGATAAGAGCGAGGGCAGAAAGCAAGGCTTCTTTGAGCAGCTTTATCGCTTCTTGCTAAGGCTTTAACTACTCGAATTCGATCCCTTTTTTTATAGTCGCGTAAATTGGGGTAGCAATCGTAAAGAAGTTTTTGATCTAGATTTTGTAATAAACCACGATCTTAATAAAAGCTCGCGCTTCCGATATATTTTCGCACTTGGTCTATTTTAATATCTTTTTAATTTTAGCGGTTTAAGGATAGCGTTTTTCGCTATCCGTAACGAATCTAACGATATTAAGGCTAAGCATGCAATATTAGAACTTCGTTCCGACGGTCGTCCTAGCTCTTTTAAATCTTACGAGCACCTTATCGATGTTCTGGATGTGTTTTAAGACGAATCGTCGTATTCCGGGCAAAACTTCCTCGTAGTTGTAAAAGGATCGGGATCTTTTAACTCTTACGTCATTTATGTAAAGCAGGCAGACGTTAAGAATGCAATTCATAAGGATCTTATAAATGATTTTAACGAATTGAGCAATCGAATTAGTTGCTTTTATAAGTATCCGAGTCATCCGAAGCAGTTCGATAAGCGTTTAAATAGCTATTATGTCTTTAGACTTAACGTCGAAAAAGAATTGATCGTATTTAAAGAAAAAGTCTAAGAGTATAGCTATCGTAAGACCGGCAAATTCGTTCGAGAATTGATTTACGTTCGAAGTAACATTAGCGTCCTTGACCGTCACACGGTTTATTTTAATTATAGCAGTGATTAGCTTGTATTTTCTCTTCTTTTTCTTTGCTATAATGAACCACTTGTTCCGATAAAAGCTTTAGCATAGTTCGAAGACTTTTTGCTTTAATCGTTCTTTTAGCATAAAGATGACCATTTCTTACAAAGCTTTCGGCACGATAAACGTTTTCTTTTGCTAAGCTTCGTAAAGCATCGTTTTGATCTTTTAAGGTAGCATGACTTCTTTTCGAACTTGGCCAAAATAAATAAAATCTTAAGTTATCGCTTCTTTTCGATTTAAAAAGCATTAGTAAAGCAGCTCTTTCTCTTTCGAAGTGACTTGAAAGCTAATCGTAAGTGCTTCGAATCGTTTTTTCGTCAATCTTGATCCAACTTTTAAGTCTGAAAACCTGCTAATAAAGTATTCCGAAAAAGGTCTTCCAAGCTTAAAGGGTCTCGCCTTTTCATTTTGCTTAAACTAATCGTCGATTCTTTTAAGTATCTTTTTATTCGACACTCTTAAATCCATCGGTCTGACCTTTTCCGCTTTCCTTTTATATATCGTATTAATTTTTACTACATTCCTTTTCAAAAGGTCCTTGTCGTTATCGATAATAAATATAAAATTTTCCGATTTGTCGAGTTTGATTACAAATATTTTTAGTGTTTTTAATTTTAATAAGCTTTGCTTAATGTTAAGTTAAATTGTTTTTTTATGATTTTATTATTCTTGTGCCGATCTACTCGTAAACTATAGTTCACGGGCGGAATTTCTTTTTAAGCTTCTTTTTAGCTTAGCATTTATCTTAGCTTGCATGCTAGCTATTAGTTTCCCGGGTCTTCGACCAAGTTCGACTTGTCTTTTGCAATAATAATCTGTCTTTGGGTAGATCGATCGTGGTTTTAAAAAAAGGCCTTTATCGTGCTATTATCGGGGTAAAAGAAAGAGAGTTGGGATTCCAAGAAGAAAGGCATGCTTAGGATGACTTCGTAATTGCTATTATTGATAATAAAGAAATCGGCGTAATTAATGATTCCGCCGATAATGACTTCGACGTCGTTTATTTACTTATCGAAGTTGTAGAGATCTTCGGATACGGTAGTGTAGACTAAGGCTCGATCCGTTATAATAAGTAGTTTGGCTATCTTAGCCACCTTTTTGTTTATTACGTTGACTTTAGATCCGTTATCGAAAAGAGATTTGCTTTTGATTATATCGTCGATATTAATGAAAACTTTTAAGATCTTTATCGCTACTTCGAAGCAGTTGCGAGCGATAAGTTGTTTGCGAATTTGCGTCGCTAAAAGGTCTAGCTTGCTTTTTTTATTCCGACTTAAACGTCTAACAATTAAAGCGTTTACAAGAATAAGCTTACTTTAGAGAACCTTTACGTTTTCCTTAACCTCGGGAACCACTAGAATATAGTGGCCTAGTAGCTTGTCGAAGCGAGAGCTAAGTCCGAACAAGTTTTTAATCTAGACCTCGATTCTTGATTTCATAATCGCCGCTATTGCTTTTTTTTGAGCTTTAGTAATAACGTAAGGGTCAATGAACTTTTCTCGTTTATAGGTCCTTTTCTTCTTTCCTCTTGGCACTCGCTAAGTGATCTCAACCTCTCTTTCTATATCTTTTATAGCTTCGTCGGCTCTAGCTGGTCTAGAAGGTCTAGAAGACTCTTTCTTAATTACACTATCGAATAACCCGTCCTTTGAGTCTATCTTTACAGCAGTACTCGATTCTTAAAAGGCACGGGCCTTAAAAGTGCCGTAGTTCTTTTCCCTTTATTATCGGACATTCTTCTTGATCTTAATAGGCTTAAATCTTTCCGAAGATAAGAAAGACTTTTTAGCTTTGTCTTTTGCGGTAGCGTTGATCTCGACCGAAGCAACTTTTATGCTAGATAAGTAGCTAAGCGTATTGATCTACCTTATAGCGTTAATATTCTTGGTATCGACTGGTCTCTTAAGGATGGTGGTAAGCTCTTTTAGCTGATTGGTTGGTTGCTAAGCATTTTGATCGGGCTAGTATTGAGCTGGCTATTAAATTGGTTGTTAATAAGAGAGCAAGTGTTTATAAGTCTTAGGTCCGCTAATAGGTCGATTTTCTAAGATGTTGTCGTATTCCGTCTTACGAACGTTTAGAACGATAGATCTAAACCAAGTCTTTCTTTGCTTTTTCTAGATGATAAAAGCGCCGATCCTTTTAAGCTTTAAGCAAAAGCGTCCGTAATCACTGATATGAATATATCTTTTATTAACTATATCCTTAAAAGCCTCACATTCATCTCGGTATTGATAAAGAGCTTGAGTTGTGTCCTCGGAGTTCTCGCAGAAGCTATAATCTTGCATTTGGTTTTCGTATCTTTTACCTTTTTTTCTTCTTCGTCTTTATGGTCCGTAGCCGATAGCAGCAATTTGAACCCTACCTTCGAGGCTGACTTTACTCCGGGCATTTTGAACGGTATACTTAATAAAGGCTTCGTCGCGGTCTTCGAATCGAACTTAAGGTTGAGATTAAACAAGGCGTCGAGAAGTTAGGTTAGCGACTTGGTCCTCGAAGTAATCAATTCGATTATGGATTGCATTAATTTGCAAGTTAGAAAACTTTTTAATCATAGAACCTATTTTATTAATTTCTTTTTTTTCACTCGTGAACCGTGGTTTACGAGTGAACGGCATTATTATTAAGGCTTTCTTAGCAGACTCAAGAACGCTAGCTAGTTCGGTATGTTCTTTGACCAAGGTCCGAATATCTTTAATGAAGTTGGTTAAAAAAGACTTTTCTCGATTTATAGCTTCGATAGTCTTGGCACTCTGGTCGGTCTTAAAGGCGAATATAGCGAAGTCGTCGAAAGCGGCATAAGAGTCTAGGTCGAGTTCGTCGACCTTGCAATGCTTGATTGTTTTATTTCGGATTCCGACGAGCAATCCGAAAAGGAACAAGCGGCCTTGTTCGGTCTTGCTTAAAAGGTGCATAGAAGTAAGCTTTTCGAAGACCCGAGAGAAAGTGCGATAATAGTTTTTCAAGTCGTTAATATCTCGTTTTTGCATAGCAAATTCCCGCAAGAAAGCGACCGAGTCCTTGATCTGTTAAGTATCGTTCTTACGAAACTCGGCTTTTAAAGCTTTAACGAAAGCAGCTTAATCTTTCTTAGCTTTCCATTCGAGCAAGCTCTTGATGACCTTTTTGCGAAGGTTATCGCAATAACGAGGGAGCTTGACAAACCGATCGTTTTTAAAGATACTAAAGTTATTATAAGTCTTTTCGTACTTTTCGATAAAGTCGGTGATATTAGTATTATTGAAGCAGAGAGCTCTTGGAGCACTTAGCAATAGCATGCGAGTAATCATAAAAGCGTGAAGGATAGCAAGGTCGACTATAACTAGCGCAAGGCTTGGTAGAGGGACAAGAGGAGCAAGAGGAGGAGGAGTGGTATAGATTTTAAGATCGATGTTCATTTTAAGAGGCATTTTCGGGGCAAGTGTTTCCGATAGAAGTGGCGGTAAGAGTTTAAGTTGAGAATCGAAGTAGGATAAAGATAATCCGAAGCTTATAAGAATACGATTAAAGGATTTAATAAATTCAAAGGATTTTGACGAAAAGGGAGGTGACTTTGCGCCGACTTCGATATTAGAAATCTTAAGAAGGTTTTCGGTATTTTGAAGATCAAACATATGTGTGTGTTAAAAAAGATCGAGTTGATAAAAGGTTTTTGAATTGTTTGATTTTGACTCGTAAACCGGGTTTACGAGTAAAATAAGCGATTTTCGCAAGGTATTCTCGATCCGAGATTAAAAGGAATAGACCCTTTGTAAAAGTAAACTAATGGTCAAGATTAGAACTATAAAAAACTTAAGAATCAATTGATTAGCTTCGCTAACAACTCCGGACTATATCAATTGCTTTAATTTAAGATAAGAGCTAAGGTACGGAAGGATATTTTCATTAATAAGTGAAAATTCTTTCTTATTGATAATAAAAGAAAGTTTTTGCTAAAGAGCCGAAATATTGTACTTCGGCTATTTCGGCGTTTCGATGTCCGAACCTATCGGAAATAAGGTTTTGATTGTTTTAATATTGTAGTTATAAAGTGAAGTGCTGAATGATGAACGAAGATCAACTTGACTGCGAATCAAGCGATTATAATAAGCTATATAAGGACAAAGACCAAAGGTTTAAATCCTTGCGTAGGTCATTAATGTAGAAGCACTTAAAAGGATGTACTGTATAGAAGCTTGGCTTTGAGACTAGACCTTATAGTCTTACAAAAGAAGTGTCAAAAAAGGTGGGTAGAAAGCTCGTTTATTATTCTAGCTAGAAGATGTGTGCCCTCTTATAAAAGATAGGTCCGTCTAGTGTGGCCCTAGTGGCCATAGCAGGTACCCCATCAGGCAGGGTGTTTACATTAAACGGATTAAATAAAGTTAAGACAAAAGATTTAAAGTTAAAAAACGTCGCTATCGTTAAAAAGTTTAATATTAATATTATTTCGAAAGCTTTTTTAAGCAAAGCTGACGTATAGTACTCGAGATATAACGCAACTCTCCGTTACGAGAAAGTTAAAAAGAGCGTCGTATTAAGAAAGTTAAAAAAGAAGTTCAACTTTACGTTCTTTAAATACAAGCTATTTAATTATTTTTTGCTTTAATTGATTCGTAGCTCCTTTTGCTTAATAATATTCTTTACAACTTAAAAGCGCTTGCAAACACGCTACAAATTCTAAAAGAGCAGTGTTTTCCGAGCTTTAAAAGAAGATTCATCGGTACTTTAGCATTTACAAACAAGTTATTTAAGTAAAGAAGCGCTCGAAGCGCTAGCTTATAATGTTAAAAAGGTAAGACTTAAAAGAATTATTAAAGTTGAATATAAAGCATATATTATTACGTACGCTTAACAAATCATATCTCGCCGTACGTTAAATAATAAAGCAGCTAAATTATTTTATAAAATCGCTTAAGATCTATTCGACTTTTTTAACGGTTTTAACGAAAGCAAATGATTATTAATAATTAAAAATGAATATAATAAAAAGCTATTCGACTTTATATTAAAAGACAAGTTGCAATTAACGATTATAAAAGTGTTAAAAGAATTTAAAACATAAACGAAACGCAAATACGGTTTTTTAATAACTATTATGCGTTATAATAACGATTCTTCGGTAATCGCAATCAACGTTATCAGCTTTATCGAATATTAAAGATAAGCGAAAGAAGTTAAGATCGAGTTAAAGCTTTTATTATCTTTTAATTACGAACTTAATAAAAAAGCCGAAAAGGCTAAAAGAAAAGTGATAAAACGGTTTATTAAAATAAGAGTAAAAGCAAGGCTTTTAAAAAAGCTTTAGCTTGAAACTATATTAGCCGCTATTTACTTTTATAATATAATACCGAAAGCGAAGAGCTTTATAAAGAGTCCGAATAAAGTGCTATAACTTTAGTTTAAGTAATATTTTAAGTAGTACGATCCGGCGATCTTTATACGGATCGATACCGACTTAAGATTAAATTATAACGATTTAATTGCGTATAGCGCTCGTGCGTACTCAATAATCAAAGACCGAAAAGCTTTTCGTAACTGTTGGTTACACAATAGGGTGCACACGTAAGACTTGATACGAATAGCAAGTGGTTGCATTCGTGGTATTATTAAGTCTAAAAGAAGAAAAAAGCTATTTTAACTGCGAAGTGCAATTACATATAAGTAGTTGCTATACTAAAAGTGCACGTGCTAAGCACGGGCCACCTTTATCTCCGATCGAATCTTTAACTCCGATCTTCTTATTCTTACACTCGCAATTTTTTCTTTTGCAATTGCAGTAGTTGCAATTGCAATTGCAATTCTAATACAAGTAAAAATAGCTCTTTCATTCTCAACGTTATCGATAAAAAAATACTATCGCCGTTCCTTTTAAATTCGGCTTAACCTTTTTATGCTCTTTCTACTTAGCCTTCGACACGTACGTTAGCTTTGTTCGTATTAATAAAAGTCGTTAACGATTTATTTAAGTTGATTTTCGTTATAAAGTCGATTAAATTATCTTTTCTTTTAATCTATCTGACCTTTACAAGCTCTCGGCGCTCGTATGATTGTCTAAAAGCTATAATATCGATTATTAAGCGCTTCTCTTTAATAGTTCCGAGCTTAACAAAGCATTCGTAAAAAAAATATAAGTCGGTACAAACGACTATAAAAACCTCGAGGATTTCTAGCTTGTTAGTAATCATTTTAAAAGTAATAGCTACGCAAATAACAATATCTATACCGAAGACTATGCTATAGATTTCCAAAGCAAGTACAAAGCGTATCACTCGCTTGCATTTTATCGAACTAATAATAATAAAGTTCTTTTAAATAAAAAAAAAGCTATTAAACTTCTCTTCGGTTGCTAAGATGATTAAAAAACTAATTTGTAAGCTGCAATCTTTATTATTAATAAAGCTTTCGTTTACGAACACGAATAGCTTCGTTAAACGTAAGTCGATATTAAAGTATAATAAACACCGTTGCTAGTTTTTTATTATCTATACAATTCTTTTATTTAAAAAAGTAATATCGTTTAAAGTAAAGTCTTTTTATTAAATCTGCGCAACGGTAGATAAGTCGAAAATAACCTCGAGCTGATACAAGCTTGCAATATAAGCTACACGTGCTCGTTGCTTTAAGTAGTTGTCTTTATTTTCGATAACTAGCTTTAGCTTCTTCTTTTAATCTTTCTGCTTGAATAGAATCGAGCTATTAGCGAACTTCTTTAATGTTCTTCTATTAAATGTCACTTCGTTTTTTATTATAAGCGTTTCTTTTAATTTAGCGTTAAAATCAGCCTTTTTAAGCTTTTGCTTTTCTAAGTTATTAAACTTCTTATTAACTATTATCAGCTTATCGTTTGTTTGCATTCTAATAATAACGAATTTGCTAGTTATAAAGATCAACAAACAAAGGTCGTATATAAAAGAGATTATAAATAGCTTATTTCTATAGTGTCTATAATAAGTGTCTTACTAATAAGTACTTGCTTCCGCAATCCCGTATAAAGGTCTACGAATCAATAAGATATAGCGCGAAAGGTATAGATATTAAAAGTCTTTAAGCAAATACGTTAAGATTATACGCTCGAAATAACGCTGACTTAATACGTAAGCTTAAGTAATATCTCGTAAAGACACTATTGCTTGATTAAAGGATTTTAAAAATAAAGCTAAAGAAATCATTAAACGCTAGCTATTGCGCTAAATAGTCGGGGATTAAGTAAGAATATTATACTTGCTTTCGTCGCTTTAAGCTTAAATAATAAAGCGTGATTTTTCGTATAGTTCGAAAGTATTCTTGCTTTTGACCTTATCGACTATTCGAAAGTTGAATATGCGGCTTGTTCCGTAGACTGCAAAGTTATATTCTATAACTTTAAATACTTCCTTCTTTATTAAGCCTTTTAGCTCTTAAAAGCGTGATTCTACGAATTGCTCGCTAAGCGTAATGATAACTCTTTCGTTTTTAAGCTTCGTAAAAAGCGCAATATCAGCTTTTTCTTTATAAATAAAAAATATTATAATAATATCACTTTTGTAATTAAGAAATTGCTCGTTAAAATCTTTGAATTCTTTTATACTTGCAAAAAAATGACAAAGGCTATAGCGAACTATTAAACTGCCTTTCGGTTTGCGCAAGCGTAATCTAATTCTAATAGCTAGAGTAATAAGTTGTCTTGTAAGCTGGACCGGTAATAGTTCAGCTTTAAGTGACCGGTTCGATAGCAAGAATTCGAAGTTTAGCGTATTTAAAAGTGTATTATAATATAGTTTGATAATTATTAAGCGGAATTCGCTAATTCGGTCGTTTACGAGTACTTTGCAAGTCTCGTTTTTACGTGCAATTAGCTTGTGCGGTCTAATCTATTCGCCTTTGCTTGGTTTACCTTTTACTTCTTTATAAACTTTGACGTTTGATTATAAAAGGAAGTTGAAGGTTTCTAAAGTATTTAGTTTATTTCGCATTGCTAAAGCGTCTTTGACTTTTCTTTTAACTTGTAGTCGACGAATCTCTTTAATTGCAACTCGAAAAGCTTCTCGTCTTTTTATTACAAACAATGCTAAAGAATCTGTCTTAAAAAGGCGTAAGTATGCGCCGTATACGAGCAATATAAAAACAATACTTCCGAGGCCGGTTGTATCGTTAATAGCTTTCAAAGCCATTTAAAGTATTATATGCTTGTCAACTCTTTTATTTGCTAGTTCCTTTTTCAAAATATTATATATTCTTCGAAAAGGGCTATAATAGCGCTCCACTTTTCCGACGCTATTATAAGCTTCTATTAAGATTACTTTGATCTTAATATTCATCGATTTTGCTTGTTATTTAAACTCTTAAGAGCTTAAGTTAGTTCTAGCGTTTATTACGATCACATCTAAAAGGCTTAAGTATGTATCGATCTAATAATAACGTATTATATCTTATACGTGTTTTACAATTATATTCTTAAAGAATCCTTCAAAACCGTAGCTTATAACTGAGTCTACAATATATAATACGAGGTCTTCGTTAATATACATGATATCAATAATAATCGAATAATTAAATTTATATTCATCTTTTAAAAAGATTTTGAATCTGCGAAAAGCTTGCTTATATAATTAATATTGCGCATAATATTTAGTAATCTTCTCGAAGATGTCGGTTTCAAATTCCTTACTTGCAGCTTTAAAAGTAATAGCAAAACGCTATACTAAAAAGTGTTTTTAACGGCGATGAATTTAACGCAATTCTTTTTCGATAAAGTAGTATGTAATAGTTTCTTGCTGACTAAGCAATAAAAATAAGTAGCTTTATTTTCTAACAACTAGCACGCTGTTATAGCTTTGCATAAGCAGGTTTCTTAGATTATTAAAATACACGTTAAAAGAATCTATGTCTTTTAAACAAATTAAGAAAAGGGTATTAGTATTAATTATATGAAAAACAATCTTACTAATTAGTGTTTATACTTTTACGGTTCTTTTAATAATAGCCGGGGTTTCGCTAAAGCTGATAGTACCTCCTTAAGTAGTAATCACTTATAGTTCAAGTAAGTAGTGCTAAAGAGCTTTCACTTATGCTTCTTTTACAAAAGACTTACTTGCAGCTCTCGAATCGAAAAAGAACCTTTAGAATCGATAAGCTGAATACCGAAAGTGTGAAATATAAGTCTTTAATAGAACGGTCTCGTCTTTTTTAATTGAAAGGTTTATAGCGTTTAAAGTAGTAAAAGCGTAGTAAGCTAAGCGTTCTTGCAAAATTACAATAGTCTCGGCGCTTATCACTTCTTTAGCTTCGATAAAAAAGGTTTAAGTAAAGTAATTGCGGTTACCACGATCGTATTCGTCGTATTAATAGTTTTTAATAGCGTATATTGCTTGATCTTAATGATTTTCTTCGTTTAAAATACCTTTTACTCTTTCGTAATCTGCTAAGAAGCTTGCGAAATAAGCTAAGGTCATTAGTTGAGTAGTATAATATATAGCGCTTTTTTTATACTCGTCGTAAAAGCGTTTTCGCTTTTCGAAAGAGTGTTTTATAAACTAGCAGTCGGGCTTGCCGTAGATAAAGCATACTTTAAGCTTTTTACTTTCGCGGAAGCCTTTATTTCTTTTTTTACATATAAAACCTTTGTTCTTACTTTTGCTTTTATTACCGCGATTATAGCCTCTTAAGCTACGGTTATAGCTTTTACTTGATCTTTTATAGTTTCGATCAGTATAATAAGTCTCGTAATTACAATTAGTATCGCAATTGTAGTCGTTAAAAGTATAATATATAATAAGAAAAGCTATGTATTCGAGTACTTGGCGCTCTTTTTAAATAATACCGATTGCTAATCGTAATTAAGCAGCAACTCTTTCGTATGTATTAGCTAGATTGAACATTGCTAGTTTGTATTCTTCGACTCTATTATAAGCGCTAATAAGTTGATCGCGCAATACGTTATCGGTTTAATATTCGAATGTAAAGCTTTGCTAATAGCTTTTTAAAAGCTTTATTATAATCTTTAAGCATTCTAATCGAGTCTTCTCGATATTCTCTTTGTTTGCAATAATACTAGCGAATGTAATAGTTTTTTACAAGCTTATATAATACTTTCGGTTCTTATCGGTTTCGAAGTATTAAGTTATAAAGTATGTCATAGCTTCGAAATTATAGCTTTTGCTAGCTATTTGATCGATGTAATAAGCGTTTGCTACTCCGGTAAGCATAACAAAAAAAGCTTTAGCGTATAAAGCAAAAAGGATATCGTATGTTTCGCACAAGCTATAGAACTTTTTTAGCTTTACGAAAAGTATATCTTACATTCTTTTATTATATTTAAGCTCCTTCTTATATTTATACATCTTACTAAGTCCGCTAATCAACTGCGCTAAGCTTGATCTCTAGCCTTTTCTAGCTAATTAATCAAAGTCTTTTCTATTACCGCTTCCACTTTTTCTTCTTTTACTACTTCTTCTTTTACCTCTTCTTTCACTTCTTTCTTTACCTTTTCTTTTACCTCTTTTGTAATTGTCTTTACGGTAAAAGTCCTTCGTATAATTGCTTTTATTATCATCACTTCCGCTTCTACTTTTATTTGCTCTTCGTCTTTGATGTTCGCGGTGTTCGAAAAGTAATACGTAAAGTTGTTTATAAACTAATAAGTTAAGTAAAGGTCGAGATAAAGCCGAGTAAATCGATAATAAAAGTTGTAGTCGAAAGTCAAAAAGTAGTCGAAAGTCAAAAGTGAACTCTTATTATCTTTGCTATTAATAAGGTTGCTTATCGAATAGTATATCGAATTATATATTATTCGAAAGTAAAGGTCGATACAATTAAAAGTATATCGGTAAAGAGGGTGGTCGTATAATAAGTTGTATCGGTATAAAAAGTGTAAAAAGTAAAAAAGAAAGTAAAGGTTTAACGGCAAGTCTATATATTATTAAACTGAATCGCTTTTCTCGTTTTGCTTCTTCGTAAAGTAGAAATACGAAAAATATCGATTTGTAAAATAGTTTAGCAAAAGCTAAAGCATAGCTTACGCTACTTTTTAGATCTTTTATCCACACGTAATAAACGAAAAAGTAATTATATAAGTATTTTAAAATTATAATATAACTTAACTTAAATAATAATTCAGTTTATTTTTCGAAGAAGCTTTAATATGTCTTTTATAAATTATCACTTATAACATAACGATAATCATCTTTAAATATATCGAAAGCTCGAATAATATACGAATAAACGCAACTTTAAGTCTATTTAATCTTATCGGAAGAGTTAAAATCATTAGCTTCTTATACTTCTCGATCGACTTTGAATTTGCTTCAAAGAGTCCATTCGAGTTCTTCGAAGCTATTTGCTAAAGGTCGAACAGATTTCTTTAAAAAAAAAAGGGAAGAAGGGTCTTCGAATTCGTAAGAAGAAGAGTTTCTGTTTTTATCGTCCGCTATATTAACGGTAGTAGTTGCGTGATAGACGCTACAATTAATAATAATACTGCTAATTGTATTAAGTTTCCGCTAGACTTATTAAGAACTAACGGTTGCTTATAGCGTAGTTAATACCTTTAAAAAAGCAAAAACTACCTCTTCTTTTCTATACTTAGCTCATTTATAATTAAGTGTAAATTTAATTACTAATCAATATTAATTACATAATAAAGTGCACACGTAAGACTTGATACGAATAGCAAGTAATTGCATTCGTAATATTGTTAAATCTAAAAGAAGAAAGAAGCTATTTTAGCTGCGAAGTGCAGTTACATGTGGGTAGTTGCTATGCTAAAGGTGCACGTGCCAAGCACGGGCCACCCTTATCCCCGATCGAGTCCTTAACTCCGATCCCCTCATTCCTATAGTAACAAAAGAACTTTTAAAGTTAAATTAAAAAGACATATAAACTACTTGATTAGATATATAGCTTTTAATATATATAAGATTTATATTCTTGTGCTTTATAAAATGATTATCATACGCAACGTAACGTTTGATAAAATTCAATTTTATTTTAAAAACGAAAAAAAATCGGTCGGCTAATCGATTAACGAAATTAAAAGCATCGTTATTAAACTAAAAGATATTAAGAACTTTAATCAAACAAAGGACGCTTTATTTAATATAAAGAACGTTGTAAAAGATCGCTTAAAAAAGACGAATACAATTAATATAAAAGATGACTAGCCGTTAGACTTTATAAAAGTTGACTTAAAAAGATTTAATTAAAGCTTAAAGAATGCGACTTTATTTAATCCGAGCGATACACAAACGTTAAAAGCTTTAACTTTAATTAAAGACTTTATAAATACGTTTATACTAAAAGCAATTGCTTTACGAGACGATTTAATAGATCTTAACGATTCGAACTACACCGTTAAACGTCTCGTTAGCTTTTTAATTAAAAGCAAAAGCGAAAGTGCTCCAAGACTGCTAGAAGCAAAGAAGAGCACCGTAAACGAGCAAAAACTTGGCTTTAATAAAAGAGCGCGCATATTATACTTTTAAGTTGTTATTTAAAGCCGGTGCTCGAAAGGCTAAGCTATAAGCCGACTAACGAAAGCTTTTACGTCAACAATCGACGGAGATTTAAATCGAACAATTAAAAAAAAGCTTTTAGACTTTTTTAAAGCGAGCATTAATAATAAGAAATTGGATTATAAACACTTTAAATAAAATTCCGACTTTAATAAAAAGCATTTACTTATTAATAGCCGCATTAAAAAACGCGCGAAGATATACGCAAGTGTTAATAAGCTTTTTTTAAACAATTCTCGCGCCGATTCGAACCGTTATTCGCGCGTTTTAGATTTTATATCGACTTTTTAAGCTAATAACGAAACCGTGCGCGAAGATAATAAAGATTACGAGACATTATACGCTATTATAGCAGCTGCTACTTCGTTTAAGCTGTTATTAAAATAGCTTAACTCGTAAGAACGAAAACATTTAAAACTTTTTATTTATTAAAAAGAGCTATAACGACACTTATATAGCAAAGAGTTTAAAAACGAAGCTCTTATAAAGCTGAATAATTTGAAAAAGAAAAACTGTTAAAAAGTGATTCTCGAAAGCGAAGCTAAATCAAAACTTATACTTTTTAAGTAAGTGTTTATATACAAAACTAGCTCGTTTAAAAAGATCGTAAGGTTTAAATCGAGGATTGTTATTAAAAGTGACTTTTAAAACGAATCTATTATCTATTCAACTTACGCGGCTACGCTAGCAGCTAGATCTTTTAAGATTATAATAGTTATAATAACCGAATTTAACTTAAAAGTAAAACAGTTCGATATCGTTAACGCTTTTATTAACGCTATAAAACATACGGATAGCGTTTTAATTACGTATTATCTCTTTAACGGTTTTAAGTAAAAAGGTATGCTCGTAAAAGTCGATAAAGCTTTATATAAACTTAAAGACTCGTTAGCTTTATAGTATTTCGACTTTATAAGCACACTCGACAAATTAAAGCTTATATTATTCGGTAAGAAATCGTGTATTTTTACGAATTTAAATAAAACGGTTTTTATAACGTTTTACGTAAACGATATTCAACTTATATACTATTACTTTAATCTTTTTAAAGCGTAAAAGATTATTAACGGTTTTAATAAAGCGTATAAGATCGAAGCGATAAAAGATATTAAATAGTTTCTTAGTATAAAAGTCGCTCGAGACCGTTAGCGAAGAACGCTAACGCTTATGTACGACGCTTATATTAAAAAAATAACTAAGAAATTCGAACTTACGGACGGACGCTACTTAGCAACTTTATTACCGTTTTATAACTTAATCAAGAATAAAAAGATAGCTTCGCGGAAGCAAATGAAAAAGTATTAAAAGAAGGTTAGATCCGTGCTATATATAGCGATTATGCTACGCTTAAATATAGCTTTTACAACTTCTTAACTCTTTCACTTTAATACTAATTTAAGCGCGGAGCACTTCCGAGTTATAAACTAGTGTCTGCGATATTTATTTAGCTCGCGCTTTAAAGATATTCAATACAGTTAATTCAGCAAATCAGAGTTAGTAATAGCCTTTAACGCTTTTTACGCTGATAACGAAAAGATAAAGCGATCTTTTTAAAAGTATATTATATTTTTATTCGAAGGTGCGATCCTTTAGAAAGCTTTAAAACAAGATACAGTTATTATATCATCTATTAAAGCGAAGCTTTTTAGTATAGCTCTTATAATAAAAAAGACTATAGCGTTTTAACGGTTTTTTAAAAAGCTGTACTTTCGTTTTGCGGCGCTTTAAGTAGTTTATTATAATAATTAATAAACAATTAAGCTTATAGTTAATAAAAAAGAACGTATCTTTATTAAGCTTCGCTACGTTAATATTCATAATATATAGCTGCGTTAAGAGCATTTTAAAAAAAGCTTTTAAGTTCAATATCTTTTTATTAAAAAGATGCACGCTAACGGTCTTATAAAGAACTTAACTCGATAGAAGTTTAAAAGCTTTATCAAGCTCTTAAATTTATAAGACGCTCGCGCGTTAGTCGAAAAGCTTTAATAATACGCATATGCTATTCATTTATTACATTTTTTTTTTTTTTCATTTATACGTAATTCAAAAGAAAACATTTATTTAATAATCTTAACCGTTATTTTATTTTATTTTATATGCTTTTACTTTTCGCTTTTTATAATAAAAGATCGACCAAAGCTTTTAGCAATCTTTTTACTTTAGTTCGGCGCTTCGCAAAAGTTATAATAACGGCGGGCGTCGCCGCGAAAGCGGCAAGCGCAACGATTAGCGCAAAAAGAGCGACGATAATAAATGCGATAAGAACGACGGTAGCTGCGAAAGCGACGAGAGCAGCGGAGGCGACGAAAGCAATAAAAGCGGCTAGCGCAAGCGCAAGAGCTGTTATAGCAGCAGATTAAAGCTTTTATATAAAGTCCGAAAAAAAGTTTTAATTAAAAAGAGCTGCTTAAATTAAATCATTTCGTAAGTCAAAGAGCTTGACTTACGAAAAAGTGATATGCTCGAAGCGCTCCGCGTTACCGGATTACGGTTCGCTATTATAAGATTATTTAATCTAATAAAAGCTATATTTAAATTAAAAGTCTTAAAAGCAAAAGCAAAACTTGCAAAGCTATCGAGATTACTTTTAAAACCTTTATTTTTACTCGCTAAACCGCCCGGACTATTAGCAGCACTTTTTAAAAAAGCAGCATTTAAAGCGAGCTATTATCGTATAGCATCTCGAAGACTTCGGCGAACTCTTTATATAGCATTATTATCTTTAGCGCTTACGAAGTTATTAAAAGCGGTGTTAATAACGGCAAAAGCAGCGGTGCAATTGCTATAGCTACTTTTAGTATACCGAAGACAACGAATAACGCTCGTATCGCAATTGTAGCAGTCTTTATTAAACCTCGATGTAATCTTATTATTAATACACTTAATACACTTTAAAGCTTTAACGGTCGTTAGCATAAGCAAGCGCTTAATAAAAGAGTTTAAAAGAAAGGGCGAAGCTTCGAAGATAAAAGTACGTAGTATAGCCGCTGCAGCCGCCGCAGCTATAACAGCAGCAATAGCTAAAGCAGAAAAAGGATTCTTTTAATAGTTAGTATAAATATATTAATTTGTTAAAAGCATTTATTCTTAAACGGCTTCGGCCGCGCTTAATATAAAAGCACCTAAAAAGATGTACTGTACAAAAGCCTGGCTTTAAGGCTAGACCTTATAGTCTTATAAAAGAAGTATTAAAAAAGGTAAGTGGAAAGCTCGTTGATTGTTCTAGCTAAAAGATATATGCCCTTTTATAAAAGATAAGTCCGTTTAATATAACCTTAATAGCTATAGCAAGTACCTTATTAAGCAAAGTGTTTACATCCGTCTTTTTATAAAATAAGTAAGCGCTTTCGCTTATTATCAAGTAAAAAAGAAAAAAAAAAAAGGTGTAAAAGAAAGAAAAATCTAATGTATAAAAAAAAAGAGAGTATCTTGTTTTTAAACTTTAAATATCTAAACATCTAAACTACGCTTTAACAGCTTCTTTATAATCTTTTTCCGTGCTTACGTTTTTAACTCTTTCGTTCTTTTTAAGCTAAAAAGGTTTTCTTTTTTTAGCAAAGCTAATATTAAACGATAACGTATTAGCAACAGCATCTTTAAAAGTAAAAGAGCGCATATCGTTCTTGCGCTTATTAATAGCATCGTTGATAAGTATAAACTTAGCCGACGAAAGGTTAGCGAAGCTAAAATAAAGTCCGGAGCTATTAGTTAAGTCGTTTTCGTTTTCGAGCAAGTTATTTAAAGCTTTTATAGCTTTATCGAATACGCAGTTTAAAGATTCCGGCTAAAAAGAGAATCTTTTAAAGTTGCCGATTTAACTCGTGAACCGTAGTTCACGAGTAGATTTCGCACTTTTTAAAATGATTTTTACACTTGAATCGAAATCGTTAAAAGACAACTCAATCGGTCGCAAGCTTTTTTTAAAATCTTTTAATTTATCGGCGTTTATAAAGTCGTTAGCTCGGCGGCTTTTGCTTTTAGAAAAAGACTTAGCTCCGTAAGTCTTAGCTTTAGCATTTAAAACGATAATAAATCCTTTTTTAAATGCCGAAAACAACTTCTTTTTATGCTTAATAAAGTGTTCTTAAAACTAAGTCCGAGATATAATAAAGATAACGATCAATTCTTTTATTACTCGAAGTTCGTTTTAATTTATTCTTTCGATTAAAGCTTTTAATACGAAACTAACGTAATCTAACTAGATTATAACGGCGAAAGGCTAGCTTAATTTATTAATAACTCTTTACCGAAAGGTTAATAGCATGCATTTTAAAACGATAATATAAGCGTGCTTTATAAAGCTAACTTTATTTTTTAAAGTGCTATCGTTTAACAAAGCGGTATAATTGTTAAAGAAAATAGCTTATTCGTAAAAGGAATCTTAAAAAGCGTTTATATTTAAAAAAACACTTTATTTCGTAATAACGGATATAAAAGTAGCGAGATCATTAATTATAACGAAAAGTTAACGAAGCGCAATGTTTTTAAAAGCATTTAAAGTCTTCGATTTAAGTTTAAAAGCTTTTTATTTAACGGTTTTTCTAAAAGTAGTATCGTAAGTATAGCTTTTAAGCTAAATAGCTAAGCTTTCGATTTAATTCTTTACGCCGTAAAGCATTAAATAATAATTTAAAACTTTGTTTTTTATTCGTAAATTACGGTTTACGAATCGTTTAATATTAACGTCGTGTTTAATCGCAATCATTCGAGCATTATTATTACATTTAAAAAGCTAAAAAGGTTTCGAGTAAGCGATAAGCTTATAGTTTTCGTCTCGGCGATTAAGCAAAGCAATAAAGTATAGCTTATAATAGCTTCGGAAGACTTACTAAGTCAAAAAGTGTATTATATTAAAAAGTGCATTAGTCGGAGCTCCTTTTAAGTTATTAATCCGAAAGTAATAAAAGTATATCTAGATCTCTTTGTTTATAATAGTAAAGAAAGTTTAATTGCCGTGCTTGTCGTTTAAAAAAGAAGCTTTTAATATAAGCTAAACTTTCGTATAGCTACTCGCATTTATAATATTAAAAGGGCTGTTCTTTTAAGCGGTGCTTATCAAGCTAGTGTTTTAATTTAGCTTGTTAAAAGATATCGGCTTAACTTTAAACTTAAAAAAGCTTAAGCTAAATATTCTTTTAACTAAAGTACTGCTTTTAGTTTTAATAGCGAACATCGATTAATTGCTCGAATAAAGCATAAAGTTATTAAAAGCGTTAGTTTAAAAAGCTTCGATAAATCGATATAAGTTAAAACGGATCATTATTATTATAAAGCTTTTTATAATTAGCTTAAAGTATTTAACGTATTCGAAAGTGTAGACTTCGCAAAAGACTTTTTTTAATAAGTCGGTAGCGGACGGTAAGACTTTGCGGTTAAAGCGGAGCTTCGTTTAAACGTTTAAGTTAAAAAGTTTTTTAAATTTATCTTTAAATTTTAATACGTTTTTCACTTTTTAAAAGACTTTTATATAATCGCAATCGTCGTCGTTAAAGCTTAAATTAAAGATCTCGGATAGCAAAAAGTAGTTTATTACTTTGCTTTTTTCTTTACTTACTTTTACTTAGCTACGACGGTCGAAGAGTCGTAAGATTGCGTTATTAGAAAATTCGTTTTTTAAAAGCTTACAAATCTAGCTGATAGCTTTTTTAATTGATTTTGCAGCAACTTAAAAAGCATTATCGATATTCTCGTTTAAGTTTAAGCGGTCGAAGACCGATTAGTAAAAGTCTTAACAAAAGTTGATAAAAGCTACGTTTATACTTATAAAGTCTTTAATCTCGATAAGTCCGAAGCAGCGGTTCGACACAGCTTTAGCTAGTTCGTACTCGAAGCTGTCTTTTTTTTTAACGAGTAATGCTAATAGCAATTGGTTTTCGAAAAAGTCGCGTTGCATTTTAAGTTTAAAAGCTAAAAAAAAGCTCGCGTCGATAAACTTGCGTAAAGTAGATATAATCGAAGCAATTAGTTTAGCGTTCGAAAGCTTATTAATAAAGGATGACGTCGATTTTTAAAACAAAGTTAATAATAGCGAAAAGCGCGTAATAAGTGATTTAAATAAAAAAGTCTTAAGCGTAAAAAGTTGATTTAGTTTCGCTTCGATTATTAAGTCATTTTTTACTCGTAAATTATAATTCATAAGTAGAATTTCGGATTTAAGTTTTTTTTGCAAAACGAAATTTTAAATTTGATTTTCGTTAGCAAACTTTATACGTTTTTTAAGCTCGTCGTATTCGTTTTTAATATTATCGAAAGCTAAAATCAACAAGCTATATAATAAGACCTTTAGTCTTAGCTTCTTTAAAAGTTCTTCGTTAAAAATAACGATCTTATCTTTCTACTTAATATTATTTTTATCTTTTACAGTCTAATAAGTAAAGTTAATTATCGTAATATTAAGCTTAATAAACTTGCGTTTTCGAGCTATATTAACTATAATCTTTTAAAAAGCGACGTAAGTAATAATATAATAGTTAATAACTTAAATAGCGTAAGCGTTAAAAGTGCAGTTCTTTAGAATAACGCTTAATTAGCGAGCGCTGCGGATTAAAATGCATATAACTTTAAAGTAATCGTTATATAGCAATTGCTTTCGAACGCTATCGAAAGCTTTCTTAATTCGTTTATGTCTTTCGGCGTTCTTATTGCGTAAAGAGTAGATAGCGGTGATTTTAATAATAAATTAATCGTAAACTAAAAAGAAGTCTTTAGCGTTTATGTTTTTTCTTGCGTATTCGGTTCGCAAAAATTAATCGTATTGCAAGATCAAGTTATCTTTTTTACTTAATCTGTTATTAAAGTCGGAAGTTGTTATTTTAAGCATAGCTAGTTGATTAAAATTGCTTATTTAACGGTAAGTTTAAAAGAACTTATCGAAAGTCTTAATAACTCGTCTTTTAAACTTTAGCTCGAAACTTAATTGTCGGGTTAAAACAGCTTGCTCTTCGCTTATTAATAAGCTAAAAAGTATATTACGGACAAAAGCTTTTCTTTTAGCGGCGGCTGACTTAAAAAGCATATTTGATTCGTAAATTATAATTTACAAGCTAAACATAAAATAGCGGAATAAAAAGCTAATAATAATAATAATTGATTAAATAATAATTAAAAGTCGTTAGTATTAATATAGTATTATATAGTTGTAAAAAGGAAGTAATAGTAGTATTATTATAATTGTTATTATATAAAAAAAGAAAATATTAAAAAGAAAAAGAAAAGAGCTTTTTTATATAAATACATTTGTAAAAAGGACTTATTCTTTTTAATAACAGTTCACCTTCGAATACACGTAGTTAAGCACGCTTAAAACAAAAGAATAATCTTAAATAAGAAATAAAAAATAGCCGTATAAGCTTAAAACAAATAAAAAAACAATTAAATAATAAGAACAATCTGTATAAGACAAGTGAATAGCTAATAAAGTAAGAAGAACAAAGAAAGAATAAAGAATATAATAAAAAGCAAGTCTAAAAGTGAAAGAACAAACGTAAGAAATACTCTTTTTTATTAAAACAAAGAAAGTGATTATTAAAAGCACGTCTTTTTATAAAATAAATGTAGAATAAAAAGAAGATAAGAAAGTAAGAAAAACAAAATAAAAGAATAGATTAAGAAATAGTTTTGTAAACTAATTTTTGTTCTTTCGAAAGTGTTAAAAGAATGATTTAAAAGTTAATAAACTTAAGTCTCGGGATTATTTTTAAGTTGAGTAGTTTACTTTTGCTATTGTCGGAAGGCTCGTATTCGTTAAGGTCCGAGTTGTTTAAAAAGTCCGAATCTTTTTCTTTTTCTTTTTCGTCGTTTTTATTAAAAAGAAAAAAAGTTTAATCGCAGCGGTAAAATCGTTTAAAGCGGTTAGTTATAAAAGTGCTTTTAAGCTTAGTTTTATCGGTTTCTTAAAGTTTATAATATTTTTTGTCGTAAGCTTTAAAGACGATATAAGGTTTTAGCTATTTATAATCTAGTTTAATATCCGCGGACATATCGATACTGCGTTTAACGTCGTAAAGCAGTACTAAGTCTTTTTCTTTAATAAGTTCCGACTTTAAGACTTTAACTCGTTCTTAAATAGCTTTAACGGCAAGTCGATAGCGTTTCTTTTTTAAAATAATCTCGTCGATATCTTCGTTTTAAAGTTTTAATTGTTTGAACCTTATAACAAGCAAGTTAGCGCGGGATCGAACCTTTTGCTATAATAGTAACTTTTAAATTAGTTATCGTGATTTTAAAAGTAGCTTAGCTTCTTGTCCGTAGTTTAAAAAGAAAAAAGTAACTTTAATAAGTACGTGTATCGATATCCGGACCGCAAAGAGCATTTTATTAAATTTACGAACTTAATTTTTAAATCTTTTATTTATAACTTTCGATAAGCTATTTAAAATGTCTTTATATCTTCTTTCGATTATTCTATTTGCTTTTAAATTATAGCTCGAGATCTAGACTTTTTTAATCTTATACTTAATAGCGAAAGCTTTAGCAACTGCTTTGTTTTCGAGTCTTTTATCGATAATCAATCTTTCGAATAGTTTATAACGGCAAACGATATTCTTTTAAAGAAACTTAATAATAAATTCGGCGTTAACCGATCGAAGTAGTCGTTTTTTTAGCTATTTAAATAAATCTTTTTTAGCTAATATAAAGCAAGTCATCCTTTTATTAGTAATAAATACTCGTGATACGTTTAAGCTGACTTTTAATTACATTTAAGTAAGCTAAGTCGAGTATAAAAAGTTTTTTATTCGTTTAACTTTGCGTTTTTAATAAAGCTTATAGCTTTAAACGAAAGCTTTGCAGTTTTCGTAACATTTATTTTAAAAGAAAAGTTTTAACGTGCGATAATAAGTTGATTTAGCTTTTTTATATCCGGATTCTCGATAAGAATCGGAAATAGCAGTATAGCGTTTTTAAGTTTCGTCGATAATTAGCTTGATCGGATAAGAATTGTTTGCTCGCTTATAAAGGTGACTATCTTTAACCAAGTAATTAAGTGCTTTGTTTTTAAACTTTTAAAAGTCGTAAGTCTTAATCGAAAGAAAGCGTTTAAAAGTAATAAAAAATTAAGCAATAAGCTTAAAGTCGAGCGAGTAATCGTGCTTTAAAACTCTCTTTTTAATTCGTAAATTATAGTTTACGAGTCGTTTAATCGAGAATATTAAAACAATGCTTAGTTCGTTAATAACTTAATCGTTAATATCTTTTTCCTTTTTTTTTTTAATATTTAAAAAATGCTTTTTTCTTTTTTTAAAAAGACCGTCTATTATTGTGTTTTTGATCTTAAAGATATGCTTGACTTTAAAGTCTATTAATCTTATTTACGCAATTTAATTCGTAACGAAAGCTTTAAATAAATCGCTTGCTAATCCGTTAAGTTAATCAATTAGTACTTTAGCGTCGGTTTTTAAGATGAAATAAACTTCGTATAATTCGCTTTTTATCTTTTTTATAGCTTTTAAAGCATCGCAGCATTCTCGTTTAATCGCGTCGTACTTGCTTTCCGCAAAGTTTTAAAGATTACTTTCGAACTTAATAAGATATCGCTTTTTATCGGAATCTTTTTATTGCAATACTGCTTCTTATCTTTTAAGATTAGCGTTTACCGTTAAGTAAATTTTCTTTTCGTTTTTGTTATAATCGATCTTGATAAAAGCGAAAGCAAAAAGCAAAGCTTCTTTAAGCAGCTTTATCGCTTTTTAATAAGGCTTTAATTATTCGAATTCGATCTTCTTTTTTATAATCGCGTAAATTAAAGCAATAATCGTAAAGAAGTTTTTAATCTAGATTTTATAATAAACTACGATTCTAATAAAAGCTTGCGCTTCCGATACATTTTCGCACTTAGTTTATTTTAATATCTTTTTAATTTTAACGGTTTAAAAGTAACGTCTTTCGCTATCCGTAACGAATCTAACGATATTAAAGCTAAGCATATAATATTAAGATTTCGTTTCGACGATCGTCTTAGCTTTTTTAAACTTTACGAGCACTTTATCGATGTTTTAAATGTATTTTAAAACGAATCGTCGTATTTCGAGCAAAACTTTTTCGTAATTATAAAAAGATCGAAATCTTTTAACTTTTACGTCATTTATATAAAGCAAGCAGACGTTAAAAATGCAGTTTATAAAGATCTTATAAATGACTTTAACGAATTAAGCAATCGAATTGATTGCTTTTATAAGTATCCGAGTTATTTAAAGCAATCCGATAAGCGTTTAAATAGCTATTATATTTTTAGACTTAACGTCGAAAAAGAATTGATCGTATTTAAAAAAGAAGTTTAAGAGTGTAATTATCGTAAGACCGGCAAATTCGTTCGAGAACTAGTTTACGTTCGAAGTAATATTAGCGTTTTTAACCGTTATACGGTTTATCTTAATTATAATAGTAATTAACTTGTATTTTCTTTTTTTTTTCTTTATTATAATAAACTACTTATTCTGATAAAAGCTTTAATATAATTCGAAGACCTTTTGCTTTAATCGTTCTTTTAGCATAAAGATGATTATTTCTTATAAAGCTTTCGGCACGGTAAACGTTTTCTTTTATTAAGTTTCGTAAAGCATCGTTTTAATCTTTTAAAGTAGCATAACTTCTTTCCGGACTTAATTAAGATAAGTAAAATCTTAAGCTATCGCTTTTTTTCGATTTAAAAAGCATTAGTAAAGCAGCTCTTTCTTTTTTAAAGTAACTTAAAAGCTAATCGTAAATGCTTTAAATCGTTCTTTCGTTAATCTTAATTTAATTTTTAAGTTTAAAAACCTATTAATAAAGTATTTCGAAAAAGGTTTTTTAAATTTAAAAAGTCTCGCTTTTTTATCTTGTTTAAATTAATCGTCGATTCTTTTAAGTATCTTTTTATTCGATACTTTTAAATCTATCGGTTTAACTTTCTTTGCTTTCTTTTTGTACATCGTATTAACTTTTATTATATTCTTTTTTAAAAGGTCTTTATCGTTGTTGATAATAAATATGAAATTTTTCGATTTATTAAGTTTAATTGCAAATATTTTTAGTATTTTTGATTTTAATAAGCTTTGCTTAATATTAAGTTGAATTGTTTTTTTATGATTTTATTGTTTTTATACTAATCTATTCGTAAATTATAGTTCACGGGCGGAATTTCTTTTTAAGCTTCTTTTTAGCTTAGTATCTATCTTAGCTTATATGCTAGCTATTAGTTTCTTAAGTCTTCGATTAAATCCGACTTGTCTTTTGCAATAATAATTTATCTTTAAATAGATCGATTATAGTTTTAAAAAAAAACTTTTATCGTGCTATTATCGAAGTAAAAGAAAAAGAGTTAAGATTCTAAGAAGAAAAGCATGCTTAAGATGACTTCGTAATTGTTATTATTAATAATAAAGAAATCGGCGTAGTTAGTGATTCCGCTGATAATAACTTCGACGTCGTTTATTTACTTATTGAAATTATAAAGATCTTCGGATACGATAGTATAAATTAAAGCTCGATCCGTTATAATAAGTAGTTTAGTTATCTTAGTTACTTCTTTGTTTATTACGTTGACTTTAAATCCGCTATCGAAAAAGGATTTGCTTTTGATTATACTATCGATATTAATAAAAATTTTTAAGGTCTTTATCGCTACTTCGAAACAGTTGCGAGCGATAAGTTATTTGCGAATTTACGTCGTTAAAAGGTTTAGCTTGCTTTTTTTATTCCGATTTAAACGTTTAACAATTAAAGCGTTTATAAAAATAAGTTTACTTTAAAAGACTTCTACGTTTTCTTTAATATCGAGAACTATTAGAATGTGATAGCTTAATAGCTTGTCGAAGCGAAAGCTAAGTCCGAATAAGTCTTTAATCTAGATTTCGATTTTTGATTTTATAATCGCCGCTATTGCTTTTTCTTAAACTTTAATAGTAACGTAAAAGTTAATGAACTTCTTTCGTTTATAAGTCTTCTTTTTCTTTTTTTTTAGCATTCGCTAAATGATTTTAACTTCTTTTTCTATATCTTTTATAGCTTCGTCGGCTTTAGCTAGTTTAAAAAGTCTAGAAAACTCTTTTTTAATTATACTATCGAATAACTCGTCTTTTGAGTCTATCTTTATAACAATACTCGATTCTTAAAAAGCACGGGCTTTAAGAGTGCCGTAGTTTTTTTTTTTTTATTGTCGAATATTCTTTTTGATTTTAATAAGCTTAAATCTTTTCGAAAGTAAAAAAGACTTTTTAGCTTTATCTTTTGCGGTAGCGTTGATTTCGATCGAGATAACTTTTATGCTAGATAAGTGGCTAAGCGTGTTGATCTACTTTATAGCGTTAATGTTTTTAATATCGACTAGTTTTTTAAAGATAATAATAAGCTCTTTTAACTAATTGGTTAGTTATTAAGCATTTTAATCGGGCTAGTACTGAGCTGGCTATTAAATTAGTTGTTAATAAGAAAGCAAGTGTTTATAAGTCTTAGGTCCGTTAATAAATCGATTCTTTAAGATGTTATTGTATTCCGTTTTACGAACGTTTAGAACGATAGATCTAAACTAAGTCTTTCTTTGCTTCTTTTAAATGATAAAAGCGCCGATCTTTTTAAGCTTTAAGCAAAAACGTTCGTAATTATTAATATGAATACATCTTTTATTAATTATGTTTTTAAAAGCTTTACATTCATTTCGGTATTAATAAAGAGCTTAAATTATGTTTTCGGAGTTTTTATAAAAATTATAATCTTGCATTTAATTCTCGTATTTTTTACTTTTTCTTTTTTTTTATTTTTATAGTTTATAGCCGATAGCAGCAATCTGAACTTCACTTCCGAAGCTGACTTTACTTCGAGCATTTTAAGCGGTATACTTAATAAAAGCTTCGTCGCGGTCTTCGAATCGAACTTAAAGTTAAGATTAAATAAAGCGTCGAAAAGTTAAGTTAACGACTTAATCTTCGAAGTAATCAATTCGATTATAAATTATATTAATCTATAAGTTAGAAAACTTCTTAATTATAAAACCTACTTTATTAATTTCTTTTTTTTTATTCGTAAACCGTAGTTCACGAGTAAACAGCATTATTATTAAAGCTTTTTTAACAGACTTAAGAACGCTAGCTGATTCGGTATGTTTTTTAACTAAGGTTCGAATATCTTTAATAAAGTTAATTAAAAAAGACTTTTCTCGATTTATAGTTTCGATAATCTTAGCACTTTAGTCGGTTTTAAAAGCGAATGCAGCGAAGTCGTCGAAAGCGGCATAAGAGTTTAAGTCGAGTTTATCGATTTTGCAATGCTTGATTATCTTGTTTCGGATTTTAACGAGCAATCCGAAAAAGAATAAGCGGCTTTATTCGGTCTTGCTTAAAAAGTGCATAAAAGTAAGCTTTTCGGAGACTCGAAAGAAAGTGCGATAATAGTTTTTTAAGTCGTTGATATCTCGTTTTTGTATAGCAAATTCTCGTAAGAAAGCGATCGAGTCTTTGATCTACTAAGTATCGTTTTTACGAAACTTAGCTCTTAAAGCTTTAACGAAAGCAGCTTAATCTTTCTTAGCTTTTTATTTAAGCAAGCTTTTAATAACTTCTTTGCGAAAGTTATCGTAATAACGAAAGAGCTTAATAAACCGATCGTTTTCAAAGATATTAAAGTTATTATAAGTCTTTTCGTACTTTTCGATAAAGTCGGTGATGTTAGCACTATTAAAGCAAAGAGCTTTTAAAGCACTTAGCAATAGTATACGAGTAGTTATAAAAGCGTAAAGGATAGTAAAGTCGATTATAACTAGCGCAAGGCTTAATAAAAGAACAAGAGAAGTAAGAGGAAGAAGAATAGTATAGATCTTAAGACCGGTGTTTATTTTAAAAAGCATTTCCGAAGTAAGTGTTTCCGATAAAAGTAAAAGTTTTAGTTAAGAGTCGAAGTAAGATAAGGATAGTCCGAAGCTTATAAGAATACGATTAAGAGATTTAATAAATTTAAAAGATTTTAACGAAAAAGAAAGTGATTCTGCGCCGATTTTAATATTAGAAATCTTAAAAAGGTTTTCGGTATTTTAAAGATCAGATATGTATATATATTGAAAATGATCGGGTTAATAAAAGGTTTTTGAATTGTTTGATTTTAATTCGTAAATCGAGTTTACGAGTAAAATAAGCGATTTTCGCAAAGTATTCTCGATCCGAGATTAAAAAGAGTAGACTTTTTATAAAAGTAAATTAATAGTCAAGATTAAAATTATAAAAAACTTAAGAATCAATTGATTAGCTTTACTAACAACTCCGGACTATGTTAATTGTTTTAATTTAAAATGAGAGCTAAGGTATAAAAGGATATTTTTATTAATAAGTAAAAATTCTTTTTTATTAATAATAAAAAAGAGTTTTTGTTAAAGAGCTAAAATATTGCACTTCGGCTATTTTAGCGTTTCGGTGTCCGAACTTATCGAGAATAAAGTTTTAATTGTTTTAATGTTGTAGTTATAAAGTGAAGTGCTAAATAATAAACGAAGATCAACTTGACTGCGAATCAAGCGATTGTAATAAGCTGTATAAGGACAGAAATTAAAAGTTTGAATCTTTGCGTAAGTCATTAATGTAAAAGCACTTAAAAAGATGTATTATATAAAAGCCTAGCTTTAAGGCTAGACCTTATGGTCTTATAAAAGAAGTATTAGAAAAGATGGGTAGAAAGCTCGTTAATTGTTTTAGTTAAAAGATGTATGCTCTTTTATAAAAGATGGGTCCGTCTAATGTAGCCCTAATGGCCATAGCAGGTACCCCATCAGGCAGGGTGTTTACATTAACGATTTTACTAAACTAAGTTACTTGCTTAAAAGGTATTATATAAATAAATAAAAGTTAAGTGTTTATTATAATAAAAAAAAACGCGCTCTTACTTATATAGCAACGCGATAAAGACAGCGCTAAAGACTTCCGCTACGTGATAAGATCGATTTAAAAAAGAATTGCATTTTTAATTGACACTTAATCAACAATGACAACCGCTATTTGTTTATTTAAATTGCGATAACAATCTCTTTTGTTTACATCGAGTTTAAAGAGCTTAATCACTTATTTTTTTTCTTTTTTATTTGCTTGCAGCTTAATAGCTACGCTGCTAACTTAAAGAGTGTGTTATGCGGAATAAGTATAGTTCTACTTAAGCTACATATGACATGTCATATGACTTCGCTTAGTAGCGCTCTTAATATACTAGAGCTCTTAAGTACATGTACATAGATCTTGACGAGCTTCTTAAATAAAATATACCAAGCTTCATTCAATTTACAGAATCTCTTCCTGATCTTAGTGCTAGTAAGCACTACAAGAAGTAAAGTAATAAACTACTTCTTGCTATTCGAGATCTTTAATTTAAGCTTTAATAACGACGATTGCGATTGCATAAAAGTCTTTTAAAAAGTGAAAAACGTATTAGAATTTAAAAATAAATTTAAAGAACTCTTTAACTTAAACGTTTAAACGAAGCTCCGCTTTAGCCGCAGAGTCTTACCGTCCGCTACCGACTTGTTAAATAAAGTCTTTTGCGAAGTTTATACTTTTAAATACGCTAAATACTTTAAGCTAGTTACGAAAAGCTTTATAATAATAATAATCCGTTTTAATTTGTGTCGATTTATCGAAGCTTTTTAAATTAACGCTCTTAACAACTTTATACTTTATTCGAGCAATTAATCGATGTTCGCTATTAAGATTAAAAGCAATACTTTAGCTAAAAGAATATTTAGTTTAAGCTCTTTTAAGTTTAAAGCTAAGCCGATATCTTTTAATAAGCTGAACTAAAGCATTAGCTTGATAAGCATTGCTTAAAAGAACAGCTTTTTTAATATTATAAATGCGAGTAGCTATACGAAAGTTTAGCTTATGTTAAGAGCTTCTTTTTTAAACGATAAGCACGGCAACTAGACTTTTTTTATTATTATAAATAAAAAGATTTAAATGTATTTGCACTACTTTCGAACTAGTGATTTAAAAAGAGCTTCGACTAATGCACTTTTTAATATAGTGCATTCTTTAACCTAGCAAGTCTTTTAAAGCTATTATAGGCTATACCTTACTGCTTTACTTAATCGCCGAGACGAGAATTATAAGCTTATCGCTTATTCGAAACTTTTTTAGCTTTTTAAATATAATAATAATGCTCGAATGATTACGATTAAATACGACGTTAATATTAAACGACTTGTAAATCGTAGTTTACGAATAAAAAACAGAGTTTTAAATTATTACTTAATGCTTTACGGCGTAAAGAATCAGATCGGAAGCTTAGTTATTTAGTTTAAAAGCTATATTTACGATATTACTTTTAAAAAGACCGCTAAATAAAAAGCTTTTAAACTTAAGTCGAAAACTTTAAATGCTTTTAAAAACATTACGCTACGCTAACCTTTCGCTATAATTAATAATCTCGCTACTTTTATATCCGTTATTACGAAACAAAGTGTTTTCTTAAATATAAACGCTTTTTAAGATTCTTTTTACGGATAAGCTATTTTCTTTAATAATTATACCGTTTTGCTAAACGATAGCATTTTAAAAAATAAAGTCAGCTTTATAAAGCACGCTTGCATTATCGTTTTAAAACGCATGCCGCTAACCTTTTAATAAAGAGTTATTAATAAATCAAGTTAGCTTTTCGTTATTATAATCTAGTTAAACTACGTTAGTTTCGTATTAAAAGCTTTGATCGGAAGAATAAATTAAAACGAACTTCGAATAATAAAAGAATTAACCGTTATCTTTGCTATATCTCGGACTTAATTTTAAAAACACTTTATTAAGTATAAAAAGAAGTTGTTTTCGGCATTTAAAAAAGGATTTGCTATCGTTTTAAATATTAAAGCTAAGACTTACGGAGCTAAGTTTTTTTTTAAAAGCAAGAGCCGCCGAGCTGACGACTTTATAAACGCCGATAAGTTGAAAGATTTTAAAAAAAGCTTGCGACCGATTAAGTTGTCTTTTAACGACTTCGATTTAAGTGTAAAGATTACTTTAAAAAGTGCGAAATCTATTTGTAAACTACGGTTTACGAGTTAAATCAGCAACTTTAAAAGATCTTTTTTTTAGCCGGAATCTTTAAACCGCGCATTTAATAAAACTATAAAAGCTTTAAATAACTTGCTCGAAGACGAAAACGACTTAATTAATAGCTTCGGACTTTATTCTAGCTTCGCTAACTTTCCGTCGGCCAAGTTTATACTTATTAACGATGTTATTAATAAGCGCAAGAACGACACGCGCTTTTTCACTTTTAAAGATGCTATTGCTAGCACGTTATCGTTTAATACTAGCTTTGTTAAAAAGAGAAGACCTTTTCAGCTTGAAAAGAACGAAAGAATTAAAGACGTAAGCACGAAAAGAGATTATAAAAAAGCTATTAAAGCGTAGTTTAAATGTTTAAATGTTTAAAGTTTAAAGATAAAATACTTTTCTTTTTTTTTATATATTAGATTTTTTCTTTTTTTTATATTCTTTTTTTTTTTTCTTCTTTGCTTAATAATAAGCGGAAGCGCTTACTTATTTTATAAAAGGACGGATATAAACACTTTACTTGATAAGGTACTTGCTATAGTTATTAAGGTCATACTAAACGGACTTATCTTTTATAAAAGAGCACATATCTCTTAGCTAAAACAATTAACGAGCTTTCCACTTACCTTTTTTAACACTTCTTTTGTAAGACTATAAGGTCTAGCCTTAAAGCCAGGCTTTTGTACAATACATCTTTTTGGATGCTTTTACAATAGCCTTCATAATAAAAGAGATTATAACGCTTTAACGATTTTTCAAAGAGCTGCACTTTCGTTTTGCGGCGCTTTAAATAGTTTATTATAATAATCAATAGACTATTAAGCTTATAGTTAGTAAAAAAGAGCGCATCTCTATCAAGCTTCGTTACGTCGATATTCATAATATATAATTGCGCTAAGAACACTTTAAAAAGAGCTTTCAAGTTTAATATCTTTTTATTAATAAGATGTACGCTGACGGTCTTATAAAGAACCTGACTTAATAAAAGTTTAAGAGCTTTATCAAGCTTTTAAATTTACAAGACGCTCGCGCGTTTATCGAGAAGCTTTAATAGCACGCATATGCTGCTTACTTATTATATTTTTTTTTTATTTGCACGTGATTCAAAAGAAAAATCCATTTAGCAATTATAGCCGTTATTCTATCTTATCTTACACGCTTCTACTTTTCGCCTTTTATAACAAAAGATTAACTAGAGCTTTTAGCAATCTCTTCGCTTTAGCTCGGCGCTCCGCAAGAGTTATAGCAACGGCGAGCGCCGCCGCGAAAGCGGCAAGCGTAACAATTAACGCAAGAAAAGCGACGACGACGAAAGCTGCGAAAGCGACGAAAGTAACAAGAGCGGCTAGCGCAAGCGCAAGAGCTATTATAATAGCAGATTAAAGCTTTTGCATAAAGTCCGAAAAGAAGTTCTAATTAAAAAGAGCTGCTTAGATTAGATTATTTCGAAAGTCAAAGAGCTTGACTTACGAAAGAGTGATATACTCGAAGCGCTCCGCGTTATCGAACCACGGTTCGTTGCTACAAGACTATTTAATTTAATAAAAGCTATATTTAAATTGAAGGTCTTAAAAGCAAAAGCAAAACTTATAAAGCTATCGAGACTACTTTTAAAACTTCTACTTCTACTCGCTAGACCGCTCGGACTATTAGCAGCACTTTTTAAAAGAGCAGCATTTAAAGCGAGCTGTTATCGCATAACATCTCGAAGACTTTAGCGAACTCTTTATATAGCATTATTGTCTTTAGCGCTTACGAAGTTATCGAAAGCGGTGTTAGCAGCGGCAAAAGCAACGGTGCAATTACTATAGCTACTTTTAGCATATCGGAGATAGCGTATAACGCTCGTATCGCAATTATAACAATCTCTATTAGACCTCGATATGATCTTACTATTAATGCACTTAATATACTTTAAAGCTTTAACGGTCGTTAATATAAGCAAGCGCTTAATAAGAAAGTCTAAGGAAAAGGGCGAAGCTTCGAAGGTAAAAGTGCGTAATATAGCCGCCGCAGCCGCCGTAACTGCAGCAGCAGCAATAGCTAAAGCAAAGAAAGGATTCTTTTAATAGTCAGTATAGATATATTAATTTATTAAAAGCATTTACTTTTAAACGGCTTCGGTCGCGCTTAACGATTCTATTAGATTAAGTTACTTGCTTGAAAGGCATTATATAGATAAATAGAAGTTGAGTATTTATTATAATAGAAACGGACGCGCTTTTACTTATATAGCAACGCGACAAAGACGGCGCTAAAGACCTCCGCTGTCGGTATCTCTATATCGACCTTAGCTAGTAGTAGTAGTAGTAGTAGTAGTTGGGGAACTTACCCGTGAACCATGGTTCACGGGCCACTTGGCATGCCTCGCTTAGCATGTCAGCAGTCAAGGGACCTCTAACTTAACTAGTAAAACTATTAGCTAGCTAGTATACGTGATTCCTTTTAATTATATAGAAGGAATCAGCTCCCTTGAGCCTTAAGGAGCAGACAGAATTCAGATACTTTATCAACCGAGTGTTTTGCAATTGCAAGTACTTTAACGACCTTACGAAGTTACGAATATATTTTTAATCGCTTAAAAGCAATTTAACACTGATTAATAATTGATTTACTATTAAGTGATTAATTATAAAGAAGTTAAGAATACTTTATAACGAAGATACTTTTAATACGATACTTCTTTCTTTTTATAACGAAAGAGCGATTCCGTATTAAGTCGCTTCTTATATTACCGATTTTTCTTTATTCTTACGAAAAAGTGATTCCGAACCAAGTTACTTTTATACAACTTTTAAAGCTATAAAGCCGCGCTTGTTATACATAGCAAACTTAACTAATAAAATCGATCTACGTACGAGCAGATAATAATTATAGCCGATCGAGCAATTAGACTTTTAAGTAAAGAGTCTAGCCGATAAAGAGCAGTAAAGTATTATACTTTTCGAGTCTTATTACTACTTACGGAACTTTTAGCTATTTAATTAAAAGGACTATTATACTTAAGACTCTTAAGCCTTTCGAAAGGACTAGACGACGAGATATCGAGCATTTTATTTAACTTAAACGAGCTATTATACGCAAAGCTAAACAATGAAATTACGGCTCGAGCAATAATAAAGGATTTCTTAAATGCGAAGTGTAAAAGGCTAAAGGATTACGACTTATAAAGCTTGTTCCGGCACGCTTTCTTACGTTAAGATTAAACGAGCTTTACGATAACGAAAGACAATATAAGACGAGGCTTTAAGTTTGCTACTTTTATTAGCTTTAAAGAACACTTGCTATTTAAAAGCGTATAATGCTTTTTAAAGCAAAAAGGCTACGCTAATAAGATAGTTAAGCTCTTAAACGACGAGCAGCAGCATTAATAGACTTACGAAGAAATAAAAAAGCAATAAGCAACACTTTTAAGCTTCGATTTAAAATAAACCGCTGAAAACTTTACGGACGACGAAGATATTACACTTTAACTTCTTTTACTTTCGCGAAGCTTAAAAAAGAAGGAAAAAGAGACTTTAAGCAAGAAAAAAGAAAGAAAGGAAATCTAAAGGTTGCGAAAAGAATTTTTAAAAGAGAAAAGAAATATAAAACGAAATATAAAAGCTATAGCAAAGCAAATAACGGAATTACGAACTTACGCTATATAATCTAACGAAAAGCTACGACGAAGCACTTTAGCGTACTCGACGCTCTTAATTTATTAATCGTTACGCAATACGCTAATCATATAAGAAGAGCTAAAATCATTTTAACGGCTTTTAAACCTTTTTTTTAAAAGTTACAACCGGGTTTTTTAAAAATTAAGATCGAGTAGTAATAATAACGGCTTCGAAAATATAATCAAGCTTGATAATACGCAAAGCAATAATAGTTATACGTTAAAAAAAGACCCGTTAAAACTTAAAAGCATTCCGAATAAAATCAGCTTTTATTAAAGATAGCGTGCAGATTTCCGTGCTTAACTTTAGCAACTCGAAAAAAAGATTTAGCACTTTCGGACGTACCGATAAGCTTTTTAGATCTTTTAATAAGCTACGTATCGATAAAAAAGATATTAAAAGTATAAGAATCGTTAAGAGCGCGCTTAAAAGTATAAATACTATCGAGCTAAAGCTTTAGCCGGTGACTCGAGTAGCTTTAGCGATCTTAACGATAATCGACGAAAAAAGAACGAAAGAGATTAGCAAGAAGATCGAAGCTACGGGTACGGAAAAAGTAAGAACGGCCTTTTTAGATTATTAAAAAGATTCGAAAACGGACTTTTAAAAGACTTCGGATTCGGAAATAAGCTTTTTAAAAACTTTAAAAAAAGACGGACCATTAGCAATTATATTAATAACCTTTTACCGATTAGATTATTAATTAAGCGCAGCACACTTGCGTACGGCACTTTAAGCGCTTTTAACGATAATAAAAATGATTTCCTTGAATTAAAAATAGCAGACTTTCATTTAAAAGCGAAAGAATTAGTTTTGTTCGCGCGAAGCTTTTTTAAAAAGCTAAAGTATTTAAGACTCGACGATGACTTTAAGACTTAATTAAAGATTTTTATTAATTAAGCAAATCGATACGGTTTGACTTCCGACGATTACTTAACGGCGTTTCCGATTATGCTTATAAAAGAAGCTATAACCTTTTATTATAATCACGTTATTAAAGTTAAGCTTCCGACTTTCAAAGCAAACGTTATTGTAATAAAAAACTACTTCGAAACTAATTATCAACGGTAAGCAAAATACGATCGTTAAAAAGAAATTTCGCTAGATTTAATTAAAAAAGAGAATCTAAGGACCTCGCTTAACAAATGCTTTAAAAAGCTTGTTAAAGAGCTTAAAAAGATTTAAAGCTCTTTACGATTAAGTTTAAAAGATGATCGAAGTTTTGCTAATAAGTTATATTTAACTTATAAAAACGTATTAAAGATTACGATTACACGAATGAACTTTGCTTTTACTTTTACCGCGGCAATTATTAATATTCGTCGAGCAATTGCGTTTGCTATTAAGACCTTTCGACTTTTCGTTAAAGCTAAAGCTTACGCGAGCTTTAACGAGCTATACGATTACATTTGCTTTTATAACATTTTAAAAGCTAACTTCGATTTAAACGAAAAATACGAATGCTTTATTCAAAACCGCTAATACTTCGGAAGTAAGAAAGCTGCTAAAGCTATTAAAAGTAAGAAAAGGTGTTTTATTTGCAAAAAGCTAAGTTGCTAAAGCATTAATCACATTCCCGACGAAAGAAAAGCATCCGTCGTTAAGTTTTAAGCTTTTAAAGACGTAAAAAAAGTGACGAAAAGCAAATTCTTTTAATACGTAGCATCGATTAAAAGCTTGCTATTTGTATTTATAAAAGAATTCGATCAGTTCATCGCAAGCTTATTAAACGAGCCGCTCGAATCGAGCAGCTACGCTAATATATCGGAAGGTTTTATAATTACTTACGGCACTTTTAACGCTAACGAAGTATACAAACAGCTAAAGATTCAAACGGTATTCTACGTCTTTATTAGCTAAATAAAGACTTAAAAAATGCTCGAGCAAGATCCGCGTATGCTCGCGGGCAAAGCAAAGACTTACATAGCTTTTAAATACTTTAAAAACGTATTCATAAGCTTTATAATTAATAGCGGAGCAGCTAATTTCTTTACCGTTAGCTTGCTTTAGTTACGAGCACTTTAAAAGAAGTACTTCGAAGTTTAATTAAATATATCTCGAGTAAAAGAAAAGTCCGTTAAGTATAAGATCGGCTTTATTACTTTTATTAAAGCAGTTACTTTAAGTACTCTTTTAAGTCAAGTAAAGTTTTACGTTGTAAAGAGCGACGTACTTTTCTTATTTTTATTAGCTAATATAAATAAGCATAAAGTGATCTTAGATAACTTATAAAACGTGTTAGTTTAAAAGAAAAAAGAAATACTAATAATAAAGATGTTTAAGCACGTATAGATGCTATTAAGTAAAGAGCACGCTATTATCTATTATAGCATCGAAAGCGAGACCGTTTATTACTACTTTACGAAAAAGCAATTAAAGACTATTTATAAACGTTTTAATTACTTTTTAACAAGTCGATTTGCTGCTGTTCTTAAAAAAGCCGAGCACGAATTCAAACGGAATTTGCTTTATAACATTTAAAAGTTTTGCTACTATTGCTAAGTATTCGAACGTTCTTCGAAGAGATTTAATATTAGACTTAAAAATAATATTAACTTTAATAACACGGTATACGTCGATATAATGCACTTAAACGGCAAGAACGTATTGCATATCGTTTGCGATTTTATTAATTTTTAAGCCGCTATTTTCTTTAAAAGCATGTTTGCATAGCACTTATTTAAAAGATTTAATCGATATTAAGTCAATACTTACGTCGGGCTTTTTACAAACGTAATACACGATCTCGGAACCAACTTTAATTTAACGATGTTTCGAAAGTACTTTAAAAGTATTAAAAGCATTCCGAAGCAAATGCTTATAAAAGCTTATCATAACGTCGAGCTAATAGAACGCTACTACGTCTTTGTACGACGCGCTTTTAAGATCGTTATAAAAGAGTTTTTAAAGGCTTTAAAAGAAGACCGGCTTTAAATAGCTATTAAAGCTATTAACGATATAATTAAACTTAATAGCTTAGTTCTTATACTCTTCGTTTTTAAGACTTTATTAAAGCTGACGAAACAAGATCGACTTGCCGCGTCTACTTAAGAGCGTGCTACTGCTATTAACAAAGCTATAAAAGAAGTACGAAAATGCTACGCAACGAAGCAGGTTAAAGACGCGCTTAAAAAGAGGAATAAACTAATTACGAAGCATACTTTAAACCTTTTTATTAGTTTACGAGTACTCGTATAACGAGAAAATCAAAGGTAAAAAGGCCTTTTTTAACTGCTTAATAAGCAAAGGCATACGTGCATAATAGCATGTCCGAAGCTTACGGAATTCAAGTCAACTTTAATAAAACCTTATTACTTTAAAGTTAAAAAGCTGTTAAAAGAGTTGCAAGTACTTAAAGTAAAAGTAAAAGAAAAAGTAAAAGAAGATTAAAGCGAAAGCGAAAAAGAGCTAGAAATACGAAATTCGTTTAAACTTTAACATTCGCTTAATCTATTAAGGTCGCTTAATTTAAAAAGCTCGTTAAGATTAGCAAACAGCTTTTTTAACTTTTAACTTATTAATTCTTAAAGACTAATAATACTAATAGTTTAAATACTTTATTAGAAGTACGATTTTAGCATCTCGACCGTGCTCGACGAAAAAGAAAACGATTCTTACGTTTTATTTATTAAAGACTCCGAAGTGTGTATTATCGATAAAAAACGCTAAGATTATAAGCTTTTAGTTAAGCTACGAGCCGAAAGAATCATTAAGAGCTTCAAAGCACCGTTTTAAGAGTTTAAAGCAAAAGAATTAGCAAGATTAATAGCTTAAAGCATCTTTTAAGTGATCTCGAGCATTGATTTACGTGCTAAAAGCGCTAAGATCTTCGGATTTAAGTTTGTTGATAAGATTAAAAGCAAAAGAACATTTACGTTATACGAGAAGTCTCGTATAATAGTCTAAGCTTTTTAAGATAAAAGCAAGACGAAAGTACTTATCGAGTCACTTACGATGCAACGAGCGGGCTAAAGACTTTATTATGTTCTAGCTCTTTTTTTAATAAAAGACTACGGGTGTTAAGTTTATAGCAAAGATATCACTTAAGCTTACATTTAATTAAGTACGAAGCTCATTCGAATAATCGTCGTGCGATTACTTAAAAAGATCACTTATCGATTCCTTTTCGGCACTTTGTTCTTTATGATTAGCTTTTTATATAAGATCTTCGAAGTAAAAACGCATTAGTATAAGCGTTTTTTAAAGCATTTCACGGATAACTTCGAGATAAAGCAATCGAGCTTTGATTCTTGCTTTTTTATATTAATTAATAAGGATTAGCTAAGAATAGCTGCTTTATAAACGGATGATATTCTTATGGTTATTAATTTAGCTATAAAAGTAAAAGAAGAGAAAGAGCTGGTCAAATCTAAGTTGAAGAGCAAAGAAATAAAGATCTTTATATACGCCGAACCGATGATTTTTAATAGATACAAGCTATTTTTAAATAAAGACGGGTTCGGATTGTTAATTAAGCAAAAAGGGCAAAGTGAAAAGCTTGCAGTAATTAAGCTCGATTCAGCTATACGAGCTAAAAAGTACTTAAAGCAACGTGTTCGAAAGGCGTATTTAATTATTATTTGCTATTTAAAAGCATCTTACGCTTTATCGATAGCTGCTTAATATTAAGAACCGAAAGACGAGGATTACAAGGCCTTTAATAAAGTGATTTAGTAGCTAATCGATCACTTAACTCGAAGGATCTATTACGTGCTTTTAGACTTAAGAACGGCGAAGCTTTTCGTGTTCGTAGACAAAGCGTTTGCTAATAACGCTGATCTTAACTCTTAGATCGGTTTCGTAGCTATCTTTAATAATAAAGCTTACGTAAATGAAAACGAGTTTACTTTAACGGGTAATATCTTTTATTAAGTGTTATAGAAGTGCAAAAGGGTGATAAAAGCGGTATTAGCTTTTAAGCTATACGCTATGTCTTTAAGTATCGATATAGCTATTGTTATGTCGACCACTTTTGCTTAAATTATAGCTTAGCTAAGAATCTTTAATTTCTTCGTAATTGTGTGTATTAACTTTTACTCGCTTTACGAGTACATAATAAAGCTAAGAACTATTAAGGAAAAGCGCTTTATAATCGATATTATAACTATTCGAAAGTCATACGAGAAGCGAGAGCTTTTTAAAGTACGTTAAATCGAAAGCAAATCTAACTTTGCTAACGCTATGATTAAAATCGAAGCTAACACTTCTTTGCAAGAGCTAGTTCTGACTAATACTTTAAAGGTGCAAGTAGATAGATAAGTAGAAAAGCCGTTATAAAAAAGAGAGAGAGAAGAGATTGTGTTTCTTTTATTTGTTTGATTACTTTTGCTTAATTACTTTCTTTTTTTTTTCGGTCGATATAATAGTTAGCAAAGCATTGCTTGCTAAAAAGAGAGTTGCCGGTGTCGGTATCTTTATATCGACCTTAGCTAGTAGTAGTAGTAGTAGTAGTAATTAAGGAACTTACTCGTGAACTATAGTTCACGGGCTACTTAGCATGCTTCGCTTAGCATATCAGCAATTAAAAGACCTTCAACTTAACTAGTAAAACTATTAGCTAGCTAGTACACGTGATTCCTTTTAATTATATAGAAGGAATCAGCTCCTTTGAGCCTTAAGGAGCAGACAGAATTCAAATACCTTATCAACCGAGTATTTTGCAATTGCAAGTACTTTGACGACCTTACGAAGTTACGAATATATTCTCAATCGCTTGGAAGCAATCCAATATCCGCTACGTAATAAGACCGACTTAAGAAAGAATTGCATTCTTGATTAACACTTAATCAATAATAACAACCGTCATTTGTTTGTTTTAAACTACGATGACAATCTCTTTTGTTTACATCGAGTTTAAAAAGCTTAATCACTTATTTTTTTTTTCTTTTTTATTTGCTTGCAGCTTAACAGCTACTTTGCTAACTTAAAAGGTGTATTATACGGAATAAGCATAGTTCCACTTAAGCTATATGTGACATGTTATGTGACCTCGCTTAATAGCGCTCTTAGTACACTGGAGCTCTTAGGTATATGTATATAGATCTTGACGAGCTTCTTAAATAAAATATACTAAGCTTTATTCAATACACAGAATCTTTTCTTGATCTTAGTGCTGGTAAGCACTACAGCTTATTAACGACTTTCTTATCTTTTTCGAATACTTCGATTACGCATACGTATTTTTTAAAGCCGCTAATAATATGCTAGTATTATATAGGCCTTACGATTATAAAATCGAGCTTTTCGAAAGAAAAGAAAAAGCGCTTCGGTACTTACTATTATATAAAATATCGATCTTTAAGCTAAAGCTTATTAAAGCTTATTTTATCGACAATCTTAATAAATGTTTTATCGAACCTTTAATAGCGCTATTTACAGCTCTAATCCTTTTCGCTAAGAAGTAAGACAGTTCTTTCCGCTTTTATATTGATTTCCGCGCGCTAAATAACTTTATTCGTAAAGATCGGTACCTTTTCTTTTTAATCGATAAGACTTTCGTACGTCTTTTAAAAGCTAAAATCTTTATAAAACTCGATATTCGGCAAGCCTTTTATAAAATACGAATAGATTTAGCTTTAAAAGAGCTTATAACATTTAAAATACGCTACGGTGCTTACAAATGCAAAGTTTTTTTATTCGGACTAATTAATAAACCCGCTATTTATTAACGCTATATGAATGACCTTTTCTTTGACTTTTTAAACATCTTTTGCACGATATATTTAAACGATATCTTAATCTATTCTTTCGACTTTTTAAAGCACGCTTATTACGTCCGCTAGATTCTTTAACGACTCGACGACGTTAACTTTTAAGCTGATATTAAAAAATACGAATTTAATATTATTAAAGTAAAATACTTAAGCTTTATTATTTCTATCGAAAACTTAAAAGTAGATCCGGATAAAACGTCGATAATAAAGCATTAAGCGCTCTTTATAACCGTTAAAAGCGTTTAAAGCTTCTTTGGATTTTATAACTTTTACCGCCGATTTATTTAAGACTACGGCGTAATCGCAAAGCTTTTAATATACTTAATTAAAGCTAACGTTCCTTTTTTATTTAATTTTTAATATCAAAAGAGCTTCGACCTTTTAAAGCTCGCTTTAATTATTGCGCTAATCTTATAGCATTATAACTAAAACCTTTCTTATATATTAAAGACTAACGCTTTAAACGGCGTAATCGCTTTAATCTTTTTTTAAAAGCATAGTCTCGACTAGCTACTAATCGCTTATTACTTTAAAACTATAGCTCTCGTTAAGTTTAATTACGTCGTCTACGATAAAAAGATGTTAGCTATTATACGCTTTTTTAATAACTTTCGCGCTGAACTCGCCGGCTTCTTTTATTAAGTTTAAGTAATCACCGACTATAAAGCTTTAAAGTATTTTATAACTTTTAAAACCTTTAACGCTTGTCAAGCACGCTAAGCAAAGCTCTTTTCCGACTACAACTTTATTATTACGTATAGACTAAGTAAAGATAACCTTTTAACTGACGCGCTGATACGTCGCATCGAAGAGCTCTTTTCTTAAAATAGCCTTAAGCGCACCTAGCGCTTGCAAACGCTGCTCCGCGCCGATAACGTTGATTTACGACTCTTAACCGAAAAGCTACGCTAATTTATACTTTCGAAGACCGCCGTTATTATCGAAGAGATCGCAAAGCTTTTATTAATATTTCGAGTTATTAACTAAGTCTTAAAAGCTAATCGGACCGCTTTCAGTTTTATAGCACTTCGAATTCAAGCTTTTAAAGCTAAGCTTTTACTCGTGAATTACGGTTTACGAGCTAAACTTATTATAAAAAGCGATTTGCTGCTTTATGACAGCCGTTTATTAGTTTTCGACGTTTAAAACTTGCGCTCGTTACTCGTTCGAAAAGTCTACGACTAAGTATTTATAACATACTTCAGCTTTCGCAAAATTTATAAGCTTTTTGCAGCATAATACTATTAGCACGGCATAGCTAGATTCGTTAACTAGTATTACCGCAATTGCTACGCTTGCAAACGAGCTTTAATACTTTGCGATAAAAAACTTAATTTGCTTTAACTTTTTTCGATCTTTTCGCGCTTTTAAAAGCATATTATTATAGATTTTTGCAGCTTTAATAAAGATAAACACAGCTACGATAACGTCTTTATAATAATCGACCGCTTTTTTAAGCAAGCAATCTCGATCTTTTATTATAAGTCTATCGATACTAAAAGCTTCGCTAAGCTTTATATCTATTATATCTATAAGTATTTTAAAGCTCTTTTAACATTGACTTTTAATAAAAGACTTTAATACTAGTTCGAGTTTTAAAAAGAATTTAATAAGATCTTCAGCATTAAACTAACTTTTAATACCGCCGCATACTTTAAGACTAACGATCAAACCGAAATCTATAATTAGTATTTGTAAAAGCGCTTCCGTCCTTTCGTAAGCTATTATTAAGACGATTAAAGCGAATTCCTTTTTATAATAGACTTCGCCTAATTGACGCTCTTTTACGACTCTTTCGGCGGCCTTTCCTTTTTTAAAGTAATTTACGGCTACGCTCTTCGGACCACTTAAAATTAAAGTTTAAAACGATTTAACGACTAAACCTTTTCTCGCAAGCTCAATTAAAACGAAGCTCGCGCTTACGCTAACCGTTACTTCGGAGCTTAAAACTTCGTTAAAAAGCACTTTTAACGCGCTTAAGACCGCATAGCTAAACAAGCTAATAAATCAAAGCGCTCGATTAACTTCGACGTTAATAATAAAGTTTAATTAAATATGCGCTCGTTCTTTACTTTACGACTGTTAAAAAAGCTCGATAACCCGACGAACGGACCGTTCGAAGTTATCGATAACGTTTATAACAGTTTTAAACTTAAGCTCTTCGAGTTAATAAAAGTTCATTTAATCTTTTACTCCGGACGGCTACGAAAAGCTTTTAATAACTTTACTTTCGAGCAAATTATTTTTGAACTTAACTCGATTAATATTACTAGCGAACTTAAGTACGAAGTAGAAAACATCTTAACCGTACGCTAAACTAAAAAGCATTTTAAGTACCGCGCTTTTTAACTCGGCCGCGATATTAATTTTACCTAATATTTCGCTTCCGACTTTATATACGCTCTTTTTAAAATACGTAACTTTTACTTAAAACACAAAGAGCTCTCCGGCCTTCTCGCGAAGCTTTTCGAATAGATCAAAGCTTATTCGGACGGTATTAATAACTACGATCACTTAAGCAGTAATAAAGCAATAAATAAACGCTCGAAGACGAGCTTTTTTCGAACGAAAAAGTAATATAACGATACGCTAAGTCTTTTAAACGCACTTTATATGCGCTAAGCTACTTCTTTCTTTTTTTCTTTTATATTCTTCGTATTCTTTTATTCCTCGCTTTTAACTTATAAACTATAGTTTACGAGTCTTTAACGCTTTTACTTTCGTATATATAAACCTTAGCTACCTTCGACCTTTATACTCGATAATTGTTAATTCTAAGTCATTACTTTAAGATTCTCTTAAGCTCTTATATGAACTCCCGCGCTCTCGTAAGTTCCTTTAAGTAATCGCTTAAGGTCGTCACACCGCATCGATTTTCTATAAGAAATACTCTTTAAAAGGATGTAAAGAAAATATGACGCTTCAGCCCGGCTGCAAGCTAAAACTTACGGCCTTTCGCAAGCTCCGGGATAAGTTTTCCGGACTTCGCGCTGTAATATTCGTAGCTATATGATCTATAATAATAGCTTCTTTTAGCGCGATGCGGCTAGCTATCTCTTGAATATTTATATAGTCTTTTTCTTATAAAATAGCCTTTTTCCGCGCGATGCAACCAGCTACTTTTCGAGCATTTAACTTATAGCAATAGCTCTTTTCAGCTCGGTGCAGCCAATTAAAACCCTTTTTAGCTCGATGCAACTACTTAAATATCTTTTAAGCATTATAAACACCTTGCCTGATGGGCTTCCTGCCAGGGCCATTAGGGCCACACTAGACGGACCTATCTTTTATAAGAGGGCACACATCTTCTAGCTAGAATAATCAACGAGCTTTCCACCCATCTTTTTTGCACTTCTTTGTAAAGGCCATAAGGCCTAGCCTTGGTACCAGGCTTCTGTGCGACACATCTTTTTGGGTGCTTCTACAGCATTTAATTTGTAGCAATAGCCTTTTTTAAAGCGATATAGCAAGTTGGTTTTCGAGCATTTTTTTTATTAGTCAGCTTGTCGGTATATCCATATCGACCTTAGCTAGTAGTAGTAGTAGTAGTTAGGGAGCTCACCCGTGAACCATGGTTCACGGGCCACTTGGCATGCTTCGCTTAGTATGCCACTAATCTAAAGACCTTTAACTTAATAAGTAAAACTATTAGTTAGCTAGTGCACGTGATTCCTTTTAATCATATAAAAGGAATCAGCTCTTTTAAGCCTTAAAGAGCAGACAGAATTCAAATACTTTATCAACCGAGTGTTTTGCAATTGCAAGTACTTTAACGAACGTTACGACTTTACGAATATATATTCTTAATCGCTTAAAAGCAATCTAATACTAATCAATAGTTGACTTACTACTAAATGATCAATCATAAAGAAGCTAAGAATCTATAGCGAAGATACCTTTTTATTACGATACCTTTTTCCTTTTACAACGGAAAAGCGATTCCGTATTAAATCGCTTATTTATATTACCGATTTTCTTTATTCTTACGGAAAAGTGATTCCGAACCAAGTCACTTATATACAACCTTTAAAGCTATAAAGCCGCGCTTGCTACATATAGCAACTTAACCAATTTGAATCGACTAATTCGACTTATATATAAACAAATAGCAATTATAACCGATCGAGCAATTAGACTTTCGAGTAAAAAGTCTAACTGATAAAAAGCAAGGTATCATACTTTTCGAATCTTATCATTACTTACGGAACCTTTAGCTATTTAGCCGAAAGAATTATTATACTTAAGACTTTTAAATTTATTAAAAAGACTAGACGACGAGATATCGAGCATCTTATTTGATTTAAACGAGCTATTATACGCAAAGCTCGATAATAAGATTACATCTTAAGCGATAGTAAAAGACTTTTTAAATGCGAAGTGTAAAAGACTAAAAGACTACGACTTATAAAGCTTATTTCGGCACGCTTTCTTTCGTTAAGATTAAACGAGCTTTATAATAACGAAAGACAATATAAAAAAAAGCTTTAAGTTTGCTACTTTTATTAAGCTTAAAAAACACTTATTATTTAAAAGAATATAATGCTTTTTAAAGCAAAAGGATTACGCTAATAAAATAGTCAAGCTTTTAAACGATAAGCAGCAATACTAATAGACTTTCAAAGAAATAAAAAAGCAATAAGCAATACTTTTAAGCTTCGAATTAAAGTAGACCGCCGAAAACCTTACGAACGAAAAAGATATTACACTTTAATTACTTCTACTTTTACTTTTACGAAGTTTAAAAAAGAAAAAAAAAAAAGCTCTTAAGCAAAAAAAAAAGAAAAAGAAAAGATTCGAAAGTTACGCGAAGAGTTTACGAAAAAAAGAAAAGATATAAAACAAAATATAAAAGCGATAGTAAAGCAAATAACGGAATTACAAATTCACGCGATATGATACTTTAAAAGACTACGAAAAAGTACGCTAGAAAAGCAAAATACGTAATCAGCGTACTTAACAGCCTTAAGTCATTAATCGCTACGCAATACGCTAATCATATAAGAAGATTAAAATCACTTTAACAACTTTTAAACCTTTTTTTTAAGAGTTATAACCGGGTTTCCGAAAAGCTAAGACTTAAAAGCAATAATAATAGTCTTAAGATTATTATCGGATTAAATAATACTCGAAGATAAAAAAGTTATACGTTAAAAAAAGACCCGTTAAAACTTAAGAGCGTTTCGAGCAAATTCAGCTTTTATTAAAAACAGTATACAGATTTCCGTGCTTAACTTTAGCAGCTCGAAAAAAAGATCTAGTACTTTCAGATAAATAAGCAAGCTCTTTAAATTTTTTAATAAGCTACGTATCGATAAAAAAGATATTAAAAGTATAAGAATCGCTAAAAGCAAGCTTAAAAGTACGGATATTATTAAGCTAAAGCTTTAATAAGTGACCCGAATAACCTTAACGATTTTAACGAAGACTTACGAAAAAGAAACGGAAAAGATTAGCAAAAAGATCGAAGGCACGGATACGAAAAAAGTAAAAACGGCTTTCTTGTACTATTAAAAATGTCGGTATATCCATATCGACCTTAGCTAGTAGTAGTAGTAATAGTAGTAGTTGGGGAGTTCACCCGTGAACCAAGGTTCACGGGCCACTTGGCATGCCTCGCTTAGCATGTCATAGGCTGCTCCATGGGGCCCCATGGGGCCCCACGGAGTTTTAAGTCCTCCTTACGGAAGAACCCACGAGAGGTACAAAATTCTGCCCCTCTCTATAAGGAAACCTTATAAAGCGTAAGGTTACTCTATAAGGTTTATATACATAAAAATATGCATATGCATAATTATTAATCAAGTTTATTAATCACATTTACTAATCATATTTACTAATCACATTTACTAATCACATTTACTAATCACATTTACTAATCACATTTACTAATTAAAGACTTAAAGTAATAGTCAAATTTACTAGTTATAAAGGCTTAAGGGTTTAAAAGACTCGTTCTTTAGCCCAAGTCTACTAGTTATAAAAAGTTAATAAAAACCCGTCCTTTTGCAATTACGTAGAATACGTTCAACTCGGTCTCCGCCTTTAGCCCAAGTTTTTGCTTGTAAGCATAGTTCAAATAAATCTCGTCTGACTCAAGTAGCTCTCTTAGCTTTTAGCACTTGTTGCTTTACTTAAACTCATTTTCATCCGAGAACTTAAAAGTAAAGCGTTTGTATGCTAAAGTACTATCGATAATAAAAAGGTATAGCATCAATAGCTCTTTTAAGATGCTTTTAACTTCGGCATGATCGCTATCGAAAAGCTCAAGAGTAAGATCACTTAAGATCAATCGAACCTTAACATCTTTATAAATGAATTGCTTTCTAATTAAATTGAAGAAAGAAATAAAGTGATCGAAGAGACAAAGGACTTAAGCGCTTTCTTTTTAAATAAAAAATCAATTAGTGATTATAGTATATAAATATTATTATTAACTTTGTTAGCACCGTAATGCTTAATGCCGAACTCGTCGACAAAACCTTTGCGACCTTTCTATTCGTAATCGAGGCCGATTAATCTTAAAAACAAAGCGGTATCCTCTTCGTTATAGCAAGTAAACATTGAATTAACAACGTTACTATCAGCATAAACGACTACGAAATCCTTATAGCGACTAAGTATTTCGTTGATTAGCTTATTGCTACCGATGTTAAAAGAGTTGACCTCGATTATAGCGTTATAAAAGAAAAGAATCGACATTGTTAAATAAAGAAAATAATTAGCTTAAAGCAAGGAATCAAAAAGCAAAGAATCAAAAGGAAAATAATTACTTAAGTTAAATGTAGTTGTAGTTGAGTGTTGAAGTTAGTTGAGAAGTTGAGTATTAAAGTTAAAAAGTTGAAGTTGAGTGTTAAGGTTAAGGTTAAGAAGTTAAGTGTTAAGGTTGAAATTAAAAAGTTAAATAGAAAGTAGTTATAGTGATGATGAAAAAAAGAAAAGGAAAAGGAAAGAAAGCGAGTACTTATATAAAAATAAAAGTGTAGCTTAATCGTAATCGGAGCATTGCCTCGATTTATTAAAGGTGAATTATAATATTTGAAACAATGAATCGACGCGAAACAAAGAAAATAACGCGTTTTGAAAATTGAAATAATAAATCGACGCGGAACAAAAAAAATAACGCGTCGCTTAATAATGATCGATGCAATGCTTCGATTCAACAAAAGTGAATTATAATATTTAAAACAATAAATCGACGCGGAACAAAGAAAATAACGCGTCGCTTAATAATAATCGATGCAATGCTTCGATTCAATAAAAGTGAATTATAATATTTAAAACACGAACTCGACGCAGAACAAAGAAAGAACGCTTCGCTTAGTAAATCTAATTAGTAAATCTGATTAGTAAATTTGATTAATAAATCTAATTAATAAATGCTATTATAGAAGCACCCAAAAAGATGTGCTGTATAGAAGCCTGGCTTTGAGGCTAGACCTCATGGTCTTATAAAGGAAGTGCTAAAAAAGATAAGTGGAAAGCTCGTTGATTATTCTAGCTAAAAGATATGTGCCCTCTTATAAAAGATAGGTCCGTTTAGTGTAGCTTTAATGGCTATAGCAAGTACCTTATCAAGCAAAGTGTTTATATCCGTCCTTTTATAGAATAAGTAAGCGCCTTCGCTTACTATTAAGCAAGAAGAAAAAAAAAGTATAAAAGAAAGAAAAATCTAATATATAAAAAAGAAAAAAAGTATTTTGTTTTTAAATTCTAAACATTTAATTATTTAAATTACGCTTCGGCAGCTTTTTTATAGTCTTTTTCCGTGCTTACGTCCTTAACTCTTTCGTTCTTTTTAAGCTAAGAAGGTCTTTTTCTTTTAATAGAGCTAGTATTAAACGATGACGTGCTAGCAGCAGCATCTTTAAAAGTAAAAGAACGCGTATCGTTCTTGCGCTTGTTAATAGTATCGTTAATAAATGTAAACTTAACCGACGGAAAGTTAGCGAAGCTAAAATAAGGTTTAAAGCTACTAGTTAAATCGTCTTCGTCTTCGAGTAAGTTATTTAAAGCTTTTATAGCCTTATCGAATGCGCGGTTTAAAGATTCTAGCTAAGAAGATAATGCTTTAAGATCGTCGATTTAGCTCGTAAATCGTAGTTCACGAATAGATTTCGCACTTTTTAAAGTGATCTTTATATTTAAATCGAAATCGTTAAAAGACAACTCAATCAGTCGTAAGCTCTTTTTAAAATCCTTTAACTTGTCGGCGTTTATAAGGTCGTTAGCTCGGCGGCTCTTGCTTTTAAAAAAGGATTTAGCTTTATAAGTCTTAGCTTTAGCATCTAAGATAATAATAAATCTTTTTTTAAATATCGAAAACAACTTTTTTTTATGCTTAATAAAGTATTCTTAAAACTAAGTCCGAGATATAGTAAAGATAGCGGTCAATTCCTTTACTACTCGAGGTTCGTTTTAATCTATTCTTTCGATTAAAGCTTTTAATATAAAGCTGACGTAGTTTAGCTAGATTATAGCGGCGAAAGGTTAGCTTGATTTATTAATAATTCTCTACCGAAAGGTTAGCGGTATGCATTTTAAAACGATCGTGTAAGCGTGTTTTGCAAAGCTGACTTTATTTTTTAAAGTACTATCGTTTAGCAAAGCGATATAATTATTAAAAAAGATTGCTTATCTGTAAAAGGAATTCTAAAAAGCGTTTATATTTAAGAAAACACTTTGTTTCGTAAAAACGGATATAAAAGTAGCGAGATTATTAATTATAGCGAAAGGTTAGCGTAGCGCAATATTCTTAAAAGCATTTAAAGTCTTCGACTTAAGTCTAAAAGCTTTTTATTTAATAATCTTTTTAAAGGTCGTATCGTAAGTATAGCTTTTAAATTAAATAGCTAAGCTTTCGATCTAGCTTTTTACGCCGTAAAGCATTAAATAATAATTCAAAACTTTGTTTTCTATTCGTGAATCACGGTTCACAAATCGTTTAATATTAGCGTCGTACTTAATCGCAATCACTCGAGCATTATTATTGCATTTAAAAAGCTAAAAAGGTTCCGGGTAAGCGATAAGCTTATAGTTTCCGTCTCGGCGATTAAGCAAAGCGGCAAAGTATAACTTATAATAGCTTCGAAAGACTTATTAAGTTAAAAAATGCATTATATTAAAAAGTGTATTAATCGAAGCTCTTTTTAAGTCATTGATCCGAAAGTGATGCAAGTATATTTAGATCTTTTTATTTATAATAATAAAGAAAGTTTAATTGCCGTACTTATCGTTTAAAAAAAAAGCTTTTAATATAAGCTAAACTTTCGTATAGCTATTCGCATCTATAGTATTAAAAAGGCTGTTCTTTTAAGCGGTGCCTATTAAGCTAGTGCTTTAATTCAGCTTATTAAAAGACATCGGCTTAGCTTTAAACTTAAAAAAGCTTAAGCTAAATATTTTTTTAATTAAAGTATTGCTTTTAATCTTAATAGCGAACATCGATTAGTTGCTCGAATAAAGCATAAAGTTATTAAAAGCGTTAGTTTAATAAGCTTCGATGAATCGATATAAGTTAAAACGGATTATTATTATTATAAAGCCTTTCGTAATTAACTTAAAGTATTTAGCGTATTCGAAAGTATAAACTTCGTAAAAGACTTTATTTAATAGTTCGGTAGCGGATAATAAGATTCTGCGATTAAAGCGGAGCTTCGTTTAAACGTTTAAATCAAAAAGTTCTTTAAACTTATTTTTAAATTCTAATACGTTTTTTACTTTTTAAGAGATTCTTATGTAATCGCAATCGTCGTCGTTAAAGCTTAAATTAAAAATCTCGGATAGTAAGAAGTAATTTACTACTTTGCTTTCTTCTTTATTTACTTTCATTTAGCTACGACGGTCGAAAAGTCGTAAGATCGCGTTAATAGAAAATTCGTTTTTTAAAAGCTTGCGGATTTAATTAATAGCTTTCTTAATTGATTTTGCAGCAACTTAAAAAGCATTATCAATATTTTCGTTTAAGTTTAAGCGGTCGAAAGCTGATTAATAAAAGTCTTAGCAAAAGTTAATAAAAGCTACGTTTATACTTATAAAATCTTTAATCTCGACGAATCCGAAGCAGCGGTTCGATATAACTTTAGCTAATTCGTATTTAAAGCTATCTTTTTTTTTAACGGGTAGTATTAATAGTAGCTAGTTTTCGAAAGGGTCGCGTTACACTTCGAATGCAAAAGCTGAAAAAGAACTCGCGTTAATAGACTTGCGTAAAATAAATATAATCGAAGCAATTAGTTTAGCGTTCGAAGGCTTATTAGCAAAAGATAACGTCGATCTTTAAGACAAAGCTAATGATAGCGAAAGGCGCGTAATAAGTGATTTAAGCAAAAGGGTTTTAAAAGTAAAGAGTTAACTTAATCTCGCTTCGATTGTTAAGTCATCTATTATTCGTAAATTATAGTTTACGAATAGAGTTTCGGATTCGAGCTTTTTTTATAAGACGAAATTCTAAGTTTAATTTTCGTTAGCAAACTTTATACGTTTTTTAAGCTCGTCGTATTCGCTTTTAATATTATCGAAAGCTAAAATCAACAAGCTATATAATAAAACCTTTAGTTTTAGCTTCTTTAAGAGTCTTTCGTTAAGAATAGCGATCTTATCTTTTTATTTAATATTGTTTTTATTTTCTACGGTCTAGTAAGTAAGGTTGATTACCGTAGTATTAAGCTTAATAAACTTGCGTCTTTAAGCTATATTAGCTATAATCTTTTAAAAAGCGACGTAAGCAATAATATAATAGTTAATAACTTAGATAGCGTAAGCGTTAAAAGTGCAGTTCTTTAGAATAACGCTTAGTTAGCGAGCGCTACGGACTAAAGTGCATATAGCTTTAAAATAATCGTTATATAGCAATTGGCTTCGAGCGCCGTCGAAAGCTCTTTTGATTCGTTTATATCTTTCGGCGTTTTTATTGCGTAAAGAATAAATAGCGGTGACTTTAATAATAAACTAATCGTAAGTCGAAAAAAGATTTTCGGCGTTTATATTCTTTTTTGCGCATTCAGCTCGCAAAAACTAATCGTATTGCAAAATCAGGTCATCTTTTTTACTTAATCTATTATTAAAGTCGGAAATTGCTATTTTAAGCATAGCTAGTTGACTAGAGTTGCTTATTTAACGGTAAGTTTAAAAGAACTTATCGAAAGTCTTAATAACTCGTTTTTCGAACTTTAGTTCGAAACTTAATTGTCGGGCTAAAGCAGCTTGCTCTTCGCTTATTAATAAGCTAAAAGGTGCATTACGGACAAGAGCTTTTCCTTTAGCGGCGGCTAACTTAAAAAGCATATTTGACTCGTAAACTACGATTTACGAGTCAAATATAAGATAGCGGAATAAAAGCTAATAATAATAATAATTAACTAAGTGATAATTAAAGTCGTTAGTATTAATATAATATTATATAGTTATAAAGAAAAGGTAATGGTAGTATTATTGTAATTATTATTATATAAAGAAAGAAAATGTTAAGAAGAAAAAGTGTCGGTATCTCTATATCGACCTTAGCTAGTAGTAGTAGTAGTAGTAGTAGTTGGGGAACTCACCCGTGAACCATGGTTCACGGGCCACTTGGCATGCCTCGCTTAGCATGTCAGCAGTCAAGGGACCCCCAACTTGACTAGTAAACCTATTAGCTAGCTAGTACTGTGGAAGGAAAGAGCTCCGACATATACTTAACGTCAAATCAAAAGATATATATGAATATAGCTATGGTAGAATCGTAAGTGAATAAAAGAGGAGAAGGAGGACGATCGAAGGACATTCGAATGTGTGCTGTGAGTACGTGTATTGTATTATGTCGTAGTGTAATGCCGGTTTAAAGAAGAACCAACTACTCGTTTATATAAAAGCTTGCACGTGACTTAATTACGTGCTTAGCAAAGCTAAAGCATGCAGCGCACTTACGTAACAAAAGTGCTTAGCATTAGTATTATATATATAGACAAAATAAATACAAAGCTTTAATTTTATTATATACGTTTTTCTTTCGAATCAAACTCGCTTTCGAGTCATTTTTTATTAAAGTAGTAAGGTTGGGTTTGCAAGACGAGCATATAACCGAATTGCATAATCGCAATACGGTCTTAAAGTACTACTTAAAAATGCATCGCCGGATCGGTGTTAATGCAAAGCGTATATAATATAATAAAAAAGATAAAAATAGTAACGAAAATACAAAATAATCTTTCGAGTCTAATTCTTTCTTATATCTTTTATAATTCTTTTATTTAATTATAAGAATAATATCAACTCGAGCGTTAGTATTATTATTAAGACAAGCGTACGTCGGTTTAAGCGATCAAGTAATAACGCATTGCCGAATCGGTAATAGCGCGAGGCTTAAAGCGGTAACGTAATAAAAAAAACAAAAGCGGCAGTATATACTCGAGGTCTTGTTATAAACAATACTTTTTTTTTATATTAACTTTATACTTTTCTATCTTTTTTTTAGCATTATTACTTATTAACTTTATCTTTTACTATTATATTATCGATCTGCTTTCGGTGCGTAAGCTACGCAAGCAAAACTATCGATAATGCTGCGAGTCGATGCATTTTCTTTGCCGATAAATCTATTAAATGCAAGCGTTGCTATGCTATTAAGTTAACTTGCATCTTCGTAAGTTATTTTACTTTTCGTCTTACATTTGTTTTAACTCCGATTCGATAGCTTTTCGCAAAAGTCGTTAGTACCGGTATAATCTTAATAAATGCGATAACAGTTATAAATAATAAAATTAAAACGGCCGACGACGTTTTTCGTAAAAGCATAATTGCAAATAACTTTTTTATAAAGACTCGCTATGCTCTTGCTTTTCGAGTTAATAATGCTTCTTTTTTTTTTTAAGCTTGTATCGCCGCTACTTTTTTTATCGCCGCTAATGCTAAAAGTTCTTTAGCTAGCTTAAGTCTCGTTTCGGCGTTGCGCTTATTTGCCGCCGCTATTACCGTTGATTTAGCTTCGTTAGACTTGCTGCGTTAAATCTTAATTGTAATAAATCGAAATAATACTTTGCTAAATAACTTTTTTAATCGCGTAAGTATATATTACGAACTTTTTATAATTTTCTTTTGATTTGATTACGATAGATTGCCGAAAAGTCTTCGTCTTTTTTATCTTTATCTTCGGAATCGTTAGCACTCTTTTAAGCAAAAAAGCTCCGCCGAAATACTCGCTAAGCTTTTAATCGCGGTAATACCGATAGTTCTTTTTCGCGAGGTTTTAATTATAATAATACTCGTAGTTTTATAAAAGGTTCGAGTCGTAGCAATATCGGTAAGACTTCGAAAGGTAAGAGCAGTGCTTAAAGTGTTGCGAAAGGCTTTCGTATTATTCTATTTAGCTTTAAGTTATAAGGTCGGAAAGGTTTTTATTGCGTGTCGGCAGCTTATTAAGTAGTTAATGCAATTAGGCTGCTCCATGGGGTGGGGGCCCCATGGGGTTTTCCTCCCCATTCCTCCTATAGGGTCTTGGCCGATAAGGGACTTTTTTTTTTAAACTTTATAAAGAGGATTTTTTTAAGTCAAATTCCTTACGGGGGATAAGGAAACCTTATAGGTTTAAAGTAAGACAGTTAAAAATAATATATATAAGGCCGCTAAAAATAAAACAAATTTACGAATATTTATTAATTTTACTTAATCATTATATTTATTTATTATATTTATTAATTATATATGTTATACTTTACAATTACATTGTATTACATTATAATAAACTAAAATTACTAAACAAAACTTCTAGTTATGATTTCTCGCAATTTCTTAATTAACGCTATATCTTTGTTTTGAATCGTTACTCGTTTAGCGTAAATAGTATATAAGTTCGTTATTAAAAGTGATTAGTAAATCGATTAGTAAATCGATTAGTAAATCGATTAGTAAATAAATATATAAGTACTTACTTTTAAACTCTTTTACGAGGAATGCTTTTAAAGCTTCTTATAAACATTTTAAAGCATTGCTTTGAAATTTAAAGTCTTGTTTAAAATCGTAAGTGATCTTTCGAATAAGACGCTAGAAAAAAGTCTTTTTAATAAGAAGCTCGGTGCTTTTTTAATATCGTCGGATCTCTTTTAACGTAGTAGCTATATAAATTAGTAATTATACTTAAGAATCAATTTATTAATTAATTGAACTTACTTTTTGGCTTGTAGCGACGGCGCTTTCGTTAGCTTAGACTTCTTTTTTTCGCAATAATTGCAAACTTCTTAAGATACTTGCTTTTTTTAGATTTTTAACGAAAAGAAGTTTTAGCTGTCGAAAGTGATTTGCTAGCTGATAGAACGGAGCGAGCAGCTTTAGCCGTCGAGAGTGATTTTTTAATTCTTTTATATTAAGAAAAAAGAATATTATTTTCACTTGAGTTTTTTTTATCATCGCTTTGCTTTTTTTCATTTGTATTATTATAAAGCATCGTCTTCGTCGCGGTTTTTGTAGCTATAGTTAAGCCCGGGATAATAAAAGACCTTTTAAAAGCTTTTTGCGCGAAAGCTTTTTTAATGCGATTGCTAGTAAAAGCAAAAGAAGGTTTAACAGCTATAAAAGAATTGTTTTTAATACTTAAGTCGTAAGACGGATCTTCGTTTTAAAGCTAAGCTGATGCATTCGCTTGGCTCGTCGATTGTTATATTGCTTTTAAAGCAGTTCTAAAATAATTAACGAACGAAAGAAAAAGGTTTAAAAAAATTAAACTTATTAAAAGCTATTAGTACTTATGCTAGTATTATTAAGAACGATGCTTTTGTTTATTTCGGATTAAATAGCCGAAGTAAATCTGATTGCGTTTATTAAAGAAAAATCTAATTAGTAAATATTTATTAATTATAAGTTAAAAACATTACCGGATCGAGGTCTAAGAAATGATAAGTGCTAGTCTGTATTTGCGCGAGAGTTTGTTAGTATTTAAAAAGCGTCACTTAAAATAATAAAAATTAATAATTATTAATTAATAAAGTAATTAATATTTATTAGCTTGACCTTAAGAAATTCGGCGAAAAAAGGACGAAAATAAATCGGTTTTTTATTATAGACTTGCAATACCGCGCGGGGTTTTAAGAATTTCTATAAATGCTTATCAGCTATTTGCAATTGATTTACTAATTAATTTACTAATCAAATATTAATTAGATAGCTGTCGAGTTGTAATAGCGCAGCGCTTAGCAAAAGTAAAGTTTAACGCATCCGTAGCTAATTAAGCTTTGCTAGACTAAAGATAAAGATTTGCGTTAAGCAAAGTAATTGAAAAAGTATTAGTAGTACTCTGATTAATTAAATATAAACTTACTTTATTTACTTTGCAAATTTAAGTTTTTTTTTTTTACGCTTTCGCCGCGTATTGTATCTGCTTTACTTTCTTATGCTTCGTCCTTATCTGCTTGACCCTCAGCCGCTTAACCTTTAGCCGCTTAACCTTTAGCCGCCTGACCTTTAGCCGCTTAATCCTTAATCGCTTGATTCTTAATTGCTTTATCAATTAACTTATCTTGGTTTGCGTCATCTCTTTTAGCCGTAGTGCTTAATATATCGGTAAAAGGAGGTCGGTCCGAAAGCAAAGGTTCGTTTAGTAAAAAAGCTATTTGAAAGTATTAATAAAAGGACTTGATCGCGATAATCTAGTTTACAATTAATAAGTTGATAATTTTAAACAAAAAAGAGACGACTTTATAAAGCAATGAATAGCGTTGTATTTAAAGGCGTAGCAAATAAGAAAGCGATAGTTGTAATTGATTATTAAGTAATAGTAAAAAGGAATCAGACTTTATTTTATAAGGTAAAAATTGCGCGAGGCGGCCGTTTTATCTTAATTGCGGCCGCTTTATTTTAGCTGCGGCTGCTTTATCACTTTGTAAATTCACTAGCGGCCGCGCTAAAATGTTTTAGAAATAGAATGTACGAGTTTACTTTTAATCTTAATACTTTTATTTTATTACTTTTGATTTTACTTTAAACAATTACTTTTAACGTTTAGCTTCTTTATAATATTATTTAATATGGCCGCTTATCAACTTGATTCGATAGAAAGTATCATTGCAAATATAGATTAGCTTGATTTGATAAAAAGGATTGAAAAATCTATAATAAGAATTATTTTTTTATTTATTAATCTATTTACTAATCAAAAACGTCTTTCTTAGAATGCAGCCGATACGACGGCAATCGTAGCGGCAAGCAATCCGGTGTTAAGAAACCTTGGCAAGCGTAAAGTAAATATCTTTTTTACGTAATATTTTAACTTTTATTAATTTATTAATTTTTCTTAAAAAAGAAGGCTAAAGAAAGGCTAATTATTAACTAATCCTTATACGATAAAAGCTAATGCTCGTATAACAAAGCTGAAATAAGATCTTTAAGCAGATGAGCTTCGAAAAGCTAAAGGACGAGATCAAGCGGCCGTTAATCAGCTTTTTGCAATTTAAAAACAAACTTTAAAATATTCTTAAGCATTAAAAGCTGAAAGGAAAACTCGATAGGCCGAAATGCGAAAGAATCTTATAAATAAACGGTACTTTTTCTTTTCTTTAATTTATTAAGCAATTTATTAATCGATTTTAAAAAAAATCGAAGCATTTACGCAGATAATTTTGCTATACAAGCCGCTTTTTTTACAATTAGATTTAATAATAGAAAATACTTAAATAGCGATTAAGTTGATAAAGCATTCAATTTAAACGAAAAGGTTTATAAAGAATTTAATTTGCGAAAAAACGAAAAAGAAAATAGTAATATACTTCGCGATAGATACGTCTCGATTACCGATAAAAAGATAAAAAAGGTCACTTAGCAATTAGCACGTTAGCACGCATAAGTAAGCATTTATTTCATTTAAATATTTATATTTTGCTAATAATATAAAGTTACGTTATATAATGACCGTTTAGCAATTTCGTCGCTATTAGCAAAGTGTAGCGCGGTCTTTGACAAAGAAGTGCCGAGCTGCTAATTTAAAGAATAAAGAAGCTTTCTTTAAATTGATAGCTTAAGACTTAGCAAGCACGGTTTTAAAACGAATTAAGTAAGAATTCATTTTATTATGCTTTTAATCAATTGAACTAATATTATAACTTTTAATTTTTATTTAATCAAGCTTTTTTACGTTTACTTTTCTTTTAATGAAAAGAAGTATTAGCGAGCTAAAATTAAAGTAAATACCGATAAAATTAAATACGAATTACCGAGTTTAGCCGCTTGATAGAATATAAAAGGATTCGAAAAGAATGCTGAATTTAAAAAAGCTAATTGCGATCTTATTTTATTTCAACGCGTTATGCAATTGATTTAGAAAAAAGACGAGCTAGCTTCGGAGTTGTTTTATAGCGTTAAAGATAGCGATACGGAATTAAGATCATTCTTAAACTCAATGCTTAAGTTTATATAGAATAGAATTCACGATTAATTATAAATTTTGTATTTTATAAAAATACTTTTATTTATCTTATTTATTAATTATATTTATTAATAATACTTATTAATTATATTTACTTATTATATTTGCTAATCATATTTATTAATTATATTTACTAATTATATTTACTAATCATATTTACTAATTATATTTACTAATTATATTTATTAATCATATTTATTAATCACATTTACTAATCGTCGGTTTCTTGTGTAACGATACGCTAGGTCTTTTAGACGCACCTTATATGCGCTAAGCTACTTTCTTTATTTTTTCTTTCGTATTCTTCGTATTTTCTTATTTTCCGCTTTTGACTTATAAACTATAGTTCACGAGTCTTTAGCGCTTTTACTTTCGTATATATAAACTTCAGTTACTTTCGACTTTTATACTTAGTAATTGTTGATTTTAAATCATTACTTTAAGATTCTCTTAAGCTTTTATATGAACCTTCGCGCTTTCGTAAATTCTTTTAAGTAATCGCTTAAGGTCGTCACATCTTGAAGTTTTAAATCAAAAGAATTAATCGACTTGCTGTATTTAAAATCGATATAAATATATTAATAAATTATTTTAATATTTAGATTTATGAATTGTATTTAAAATTAATTATATATATATTTTATTTAATATAATAACGATTTTAAAACTATTTATATAAACTCATCTATTAATTTATAATAATAAAATTTAAAAAGCTTTCGCAAGCTATCGAATTTATTACTTTCTTTTCTTGCGATACCTTTTTTTTGTATATAAAAAGTCTTTTGCCCGTTAACAATACTAATTCTATAATATCCGTCGTTATGTTCGTTTTTACTGATCTATTTAATAGATAGCTTAATTTTATAGCCGTTATTTAAAAACCGCTTAACTCGATATTCGTTTATTTTAATTAACTAGCCACGATTACGCCTTTCTTCGTCTAGCATTTCTATTGCACACCGAGCGTTTCGACCGTTCGTTCGTTTAATAGAAAAAGAATAATAAGTTTTATTATCTACTTTAGTAAAGATCGAGTTTAATTAGTTTGCAATCTTTAATAAATTAATAACTTGATTAATATATAAATAATAAAACGGCACTTATAAATAAATCGGCAAGCGTCCGTTAAAATATGAATTTCTTTTATCTATTCTTTAGTTATAATAGATATTCGAGCTTATAAATATAATTATGAGCTAATACGATTATAAAGTGTTCTATCGTTTTATATAATAAATTTTTAATTAAATGCTTTTATTTTTAATATTTATTAGATTATATTAATTTTATTTACCGCATAGCAGCAGCCGAAAAAAAAGCTGCAAAGATTATATTTAAATTAAGATTTTTATAAGCACTTTATCTTTGTATATTAATTAAACTTTAATAAATTTAAGTAAGTACTTGTTATAACGACCTTGAGCGATTATTTAAAGAATTTATAAAAAAGCGAAAGGATTATATAAAGCTTAAAAAGATTATAAAATCATTATTTGAATTTGAAATTAATAATTATCGAAAGTAAAAGTTGAAAAAAACTAAGTGTTAGATTCTTTTTAAGCGATTAAAAAATATATTCGTAACTTCGTAACGGTCGTTAAAGTACTTGCAATTGCAAAACATTCGGTTGTAAAAGTATTTGAATTCTAATTGCTCTTTAAAATTCAAAGGAGCTGATTCCTTTTATATGATTAAAAGGAATCACGCGCACTAGCTAATTAATAAGTTTATTAGTTAAATTAAGGGTCCTTTGATTAGTATGATATGCTAAGCGAGGCATGTTAAGTGGCCCGTGAACTCTTTTAAATACTACTAGCTAGTTAAGGTCGATATAAATATACCGACATTAAGGTTTATATATAAGAAGGTTGTTCGTAATAGTTAACTTAAGTAAAAAGAGCTTAAAAGTGTTAAAAGATATAATTATAATTAAGCTTTAATAAAAAAGAAATAAAAAAAAATGAAAAAATAAAAAAAAAACCGTTAGTTAAAACTTAACGCTCGCAAGAATGCTGCTTAAAAAGAATTAACCGTAAGCAAAACCTTTTTTAAAAATAAACTAACTTAATAAAATATATTTAAATTATAAAATAATATTATACAATATTTAAGTATATAAGACGTTGATATATAAGTTCAAATCAATAGTTTAATAGCAAATTCGTTAGAATCTAAACATGTCTTTTTAAGCTATTAATTCGTTTTTATTTTAAATTACTTTAATTACTTACGAAGATACCGATCTATTTTAAAGTCAAGAGTTCGAAAGCTTTATAACTAGTTTCTTTGGCCTAGTACTATTAGTAACTATTAGATATTTTAATTAATATTATATTTAAAACGTTAAAAAGATTAAGACTTTTAATACTTGGTAATCATAGACTTCATAGTATTCTTAATAACAAAAGGCTAATCAAAATCTTTTGCGAATCGATTAGAATAAAAAGAAAACTTTTTTTATATAGATTAAATTCGTTCAAGCAGCTAAGAAATCAACAAAAGAGCTTATAATATATTATAAAAAGTGCGACCGAGCTTTAAAGCATCCGAAGCTAAAAGCTTTTAAAACGAAAGCATTAGCCGATTATTAAAAAACGGATGTTTATAAACGCGTCGTAAGTAAGCTAAAACAAAAGCTTCGGCAAACTTAATTAAAATCTAAATTTCTTTAACGCAATTTAATACGTTTGTTTTTATTTATAAATTCGATTAATAAATCTAGTAAATTTAATTAATAAATTTAATTAGTAAATCGGATTAATAAATCTAATTAGTAAATCTGATTAGTAAATCTAATTAATAAATCGGATTAATAAATCTAATTAATAAATAATAAAACTAATATTTAATAAATACATTTATTACGAAGAACGCTTTCGTATTAAAACTTAAAATTAGCATTTCGAAAAAGTGTTTTAAATGTTATATTATCTACGCGAAGCTCGTTTCGAATAATTAATAACCTAGATTGGAAATCTTTTTGCGAATTACAAAACCTATATCTTAAGCTTTTTAGTGCTTCAACTATTAAGCGAGACTTCGACGATAAGATTCTAGAAATTGATCGCTATCTATTAAACAATTTACTAGCTAATTAAAAACTCAATATTTCATTAGACTATTAGTTTAGCATTAAGCGCTATTCTTTCATATGCATAATCGAAATTGCAATTATAAAAGATTAGCATATGATTTAGCTTATGCTTAAATTTATATACGTTAAGTTCAATTATATAAAAAAAGAATTAGTAATAATTATTTACGAACGCTTTATTAAATTAAGCTTAATAAAAAAGATAATCGCGATTACAACGGATAACGCATCTTCGAATAATATAATAATAAAAGAATTGCTTAAATGCGTCGAAGATGCGTTTAAGAAAAAGCTTTTTATAAGCTAAAAGATTTTATACGTTCCGTATATAGCTTACGTCTTACAATTATCTTTTAAAGCGTTGCTCGGACCGCGATTATCGCTAACGAACGAAAGCTTAGAAAAGCATTAAGAAAAAGATTCTAATATAAACGAGTTAAAAAGAGCAAAAAGACGCGATAAACGAAGGATTGCATATACATTTGCGATTATAAGTTTTTTTTTTTTTTTTAAAAATATTTACTAATTATATTTATTAATTATTAATTAACGTACTTAAGTTCGAAAGTTTATTAAGTGTATTACGGCTAGCTAACCTCGAAAATCGCGATTTAATAAAACGATAAAAGCTTTTATCGACGATTTAAAGCATCTTTTAACGAAAAGCTTAAAGCTTATTTTAAATGTTGTTATAAAATAAAATTTTACATTCTATATGCTTAATCGATTTATAACTCTTAAAAATATTATTTAAAGACATTATATAAAGATCGATAAGATAAGTATTTTTAAATTATTTAATACTTAATAAAAGCAAATCTTATAGCTAATCGATATCTTTCGACCGTTTCACTTTTTAATTATACACTTAAGTAAAAAGCTTAGTTTTATTATTTAATACGGATTTTTAATATTCGATAAAATATTCGAACGTTTAAATGAAACACAAGCACGATTAAAGTCTAAATATATAAAGATTTCGGAAAAAGATCGTAATGATTTTAAATAGATCTTGTAATTAAAAGAAAGCGTTATCAATACTATCGAGAAATTAAATAAGTATTATAAGAAAACGCAAAGGCCGCTAAAAGATATTTTTGCTTTCGCAATAATCTTATATCTTGCTATTAAGCTAAAGACTTTCGACTTAAATTTTTCTTGACTTTACGAAAGTAAAGATTAGTTTGCAATATATCGAGCGAGATTCGAAAAGCTTTTTAACGAATATTATAAGTTTTCGATATTTATAGCTCAACGTATTAATAATATTAAAGCAATCGATCGTTAACCGATAGCCGCTTTATTACTCCGCGGCAGATTAATATTAAGTTCTTTTTTATAAGCTTCTTTCGAAGATATAGATTACGAGTCGTTAAAAGTGCATGATTATCTTTTAGCTCGTAAGTTTGAAATTTTAATTTAAAACCTTAATTTTATTGATTTTTATTAATTGAGTTTAGCGGTCGACGGACGAAAGATTTTAACTTTTTGACGAAACTTTAAGCTTCGGTACTTTAATTTAACTCGAATAGCTAAAGATTTTTTATACATCTCTTTAATTAGTGTTTGCGTAGAAAAAGTATTTAATATTGCAAAAGATATTTGCGATTATCGTCGCGGTAATTTATCGCTATTAACAATCGTAAAAGAAATAACTACTTTATATTTTAAGATATATAATACTCGCTTAAATAAAGCTCGGCACTTATTCGAATCGATTTTAATAAATTACAATGATTTAGATAAGGATCAGCTTAAAAAAGAATTCGAATAAAAAGTATAAAAATTTTAAGAATAGCAAAATCGTTAATTTCAAAGCTTATTTTATTTTGAATATATCTTTGCTTGCGATAATCTTGCGATCGATCAAGACTTTCGAATAATAAGTTTTAAGCAACGAAAGGCTAAGTTAATAATATTGAAAGCTGAAGTACGAGAATCACGTAAGTTTAAATAATATTGATTTTATAAATATTTATTAATTATATTAAATAAAAGAGAATTTAAATAAGTTTTAAGATATTGATAAAGATGTTTCGTTTAAAATGCGATAGTTACGGTACGGAAAGTCTTTAAATTACGAAGGGCATTCAAAAAGTAAGTTAATTTACTTGCGATATTTTTATTTTTTATCGATTTACTAATCGATTTATTAATCGATTTACTAATCGATTTACTAACTATTATATAAGATTATATAAAGCGCATTCTTCCGCTTTTTAAAGCAAAGTCGTAGCAAATCGATTATATTCTTTATAAAGAAAACCAAGCAAAGTAAATCAATCGAAAGTAGTTACGAATTTACTTCTCGATAAGCAAACTTAAAATAATATAAATTAGAACGTTCTTAATAATATAAAAAACGAAAACGATTTAGAAAATTCAGATTCGAACGGTACGAACGAATCGATTAGCTTTGAACGCTATATAAATCATAAAAATAAAGTGCAACAAAGTACGATATTATATAATATACGCTTTTATTTAGATATAAATTTTAATTTAAATATTAGCGATAGCAAATTTATACGATTAAAACGATTCGAATAATATTTCTTAATAAAATTATTTTAACGCGGAAGAAATATCAAGCTTTAAGCAAAGTGATAAAAAGATAATAAGTAAAAAGGAAGCTGATAGAATACCGGACTCGGCTTCGCTATCTTATAGAACCTTAAATGCCGCTTAAACCTTGAAACTTAGTATTTCGAAACTTAAAACTCTTTTAATCGTTATTTAAAGTTAAAGTAAGTTAATTATTATATATAAGTTTAACGACTTTAAATCTAATACTTTTATAAGCGAACGAAGTACAAATCTACTATCAACTTTAAAGCGCAAACGAATAAAAGAAAAAGAAGATGATAAAGCGGAATTAGTACAAGATAAAAGGAAAAAAGCTTTTTTTAAAATCAAGCGTTTAATTGCAAAGAGTATCGCTCTTGCTAAGTTTTATAATTAGCGACTTTGATTTTATTTATTAAATTGCTTTTTTTGTATTATTAAGTTTTTGTATTTATTTGTTTACAATTGATTGCAATGATTAATTAAATTCTTTTTTATCGATATCTTTAGTTTTTTTATTATTATTAATATATTTATATCGACTTTAGCTAGCTAGCTAAGAATACCGGTAGTAGTAGTTAAAAGAAGAGTTCACTCGTGAACTATAGTTTACGAGTTAATTAGTATGCTTCGCTTAAAATGTTATATTAATTAAAAGACTTTTAACTTGATTATAAAACCTTTTAGTTAGCTAGTGCACGTAATTCTTTTAATCATAAGTATTACTTTTATTAAACTTTAAAAGAGCTGATTCTTTTTATAACTATTAAGTCTTTTAGTAAAGTTAAGTTATTCGTAAAGCTATATAGCCCGTGAATTATAGTTTACGAGTAAGTTACGTATAGCAGCTTTACGTACGTTACGTATAGCAGCTTTACGTAGGTTACGTATAGCAGCCTTAAGTACGTTAGGTGTGGCAGCCTTACGTAAGTTACGTGTGGCAGCCTTAAGTACGTTAAGTGTAGCAGCCTTACGTAAGTTACGTATAGCAGCCTTACGTGGGTTACGTATGGCAGCCTTAAGTACGTTAAGTGTGGCAGCCTTACGTAAGTTACGTATAACAGCCTTACGTAAGTTACGTATAGCAGCTTTACGTAGGTTACGTATAGCAGCCTTACGTAAGTTACGTATAGCAGCCTTAAATACGTTAATTCTTTTTGTGCAGCATTTATTAATCAGATTTACTAATCAGATTTACTAATCAGATTTACTAATCAGATTTATTAATTAAATTTACTAATTAGATTACGTACGGTAAAGCACGTGCTATAGCCGAGCTATAGCAGCCTTAAGTACGTTAAGTGTAGCAGCCTTACGTAGGTTACGTATAGCAGCCTTACGTAGTTTACGTATAACAGCTTTAAGTACGTTAAGTGTAGCAGCTTTACGTAAGTTACGTATAGCAGCTTTACGTGGGTTACGTGTGGCAACTTTAAGTACGCGTTAAGTATAGCAGCTTTACGTAGGTTACGTGTAGCAGCCTTACGTAAGTTACGTATAGCAGCTTTAAGTACGTTAATTCTTTTTATGCAGCATTTACTAATCAGATTTATTAATCAGATTTATTAATTAGATTTACTAATTAGATTACGTACGGTAAAGCACGTGCTATAGCCGAGCTATAGCCGAGCTATAGTAGCTTTAGGTACGTTAAGTGTAGCAGCTTTACGTAGGTTACGTATAGCAGCCTTACGTAAGTTACGTATAATAGCTTTAAGTACGTTAATTCTTTTTATGCAGCATTTACTAATCAGATTTATTAATCAGATTTACTAATCAGATTACGTACGGTAAAGCACGTGCTATAGCCGAGCTATAATCGAGCTATAGCAGCCTTGAGTACGTTAAGTGTAGCAGCTTTACGTAAGTTACGTATAGCAGCCTTACGTAGTTTACGTATAGCAGCTTTAAGTACGTTAAGTGTAACAGCTTTACGTAAGTTACGTATAGCAGCTTTACGTAGGTTACGTATAGCAGCCTTACGTAAGTTACGTATAGCAGCTTTACGTAAGTTACGTGTAGCAGCTTTACGTAAGTTACGTATAACAGCCTTAAGTACGTTAATTCTTTCTATGCAACATTTATTAATTAGATTTATTAATCAGATTTACTAATCAGATTTACTAATCAGATTACGTACGGCAAAGCACGTGCTATAGCCGAGCTATAGCCGAGTTAAGCACGTGTAGCAAAAAGACGTGCAACATGTAAGGTTTCTTTTCGTGCAGCATTTATTAATTAAATTTACTAATTACATTTATTAATTAGATTTACTAATTAGATTTACTAAGCGAAGCGTTCTTTTTTTGTTCTGCGTCGAATTCGTGTTTTAAATATTGTAATTCACTTTTATTGAATCGAAGCATTGCATCGATTATTATTAAGCGACGCGTTGTTTTTTTTATTTTGCGTCGATTTATTATTTTAAATATTATAATTCACTTTTAATAAATCGAGGTATTGCATCGATTATTATTAAGCGACGCGTTATTTTCTTTATTCCGCGTCGATTTATTGTTTTAAAACGCGTTATTTTCTTTATTCCGCGTCGATTTATTATTTTAAATATTATAATTCACTTTTAATGAATCGAAGTAATGCTTCGATTACAATTAAGCTACACTTTTATTTTTATATAAGTATTCGCTCTTCTTCTTTTTCTTTTTCTTTTTTTTATTATTACTTTAATACTTAACTTCTTAACTTCAACCTTAATACTTAACTTCTTAACCTTAACTTTAACACTTAACTTCTCAACTTCAATTTTAATACTTAACTTCTTAATCTTAACTTTAACACTTAACTTTAACTTTTCAACTTTAATACTCAACTTCAACTTCTTAACTAACTTTAATACTCAATTATAATTATATTTAACTTAAGTAATTATTTTCTTTTTGATTCTTTGCTTTTTAATTCTTTGCTTTAAGCTAATTATTTTCTTTATTTAGCAATATCGATTCTCTTCTTTTATAACGCTATAATCGAGGTCAACCTTTTTAGCACTAGTAGTAACAAGCTAATCAACGAGATACTTAGTCGTTATAAGGATTTCGTAGTCGTTTATACTGATAGTAGCGTTATTAATTCAATGTTTATTTGCTATAACGAGAAGGATACCGCTTTGTTTTTAAGACCAATCGGCCTCGATTACGAATAGAAAGGTCGCAAAGGTTTTATCGACGAGTTCGGCATTAAGCATTACGGTGCTAATAAAGTTAATAATAACATTTATATTTTATAATTACTGATTGATTTTTTATTTAAAAAGAAAGCGCTTAAGTCTTTTGTCTCTTCGATTATTTTGTCTCTTTCTTTAACGCAATTAGAAAGCAATTTACTTATAAAGATATTAAAGTTCGATTGATCTTAAGTAATCTTATTTTTAAGCTTTTCGATAGCGATCATGCCGAAGCTAAAAGCATCTTGAAAGAGCTATTAATGCTATACCTTTTTATTATCGATAGCACTTTAATATACAAACGCCTTACCTTTAAGTTTTCGGATGAAAATGAGTTTAAGTAAAGCAATAAGTATTAAAAGCTAAAAGAGCTACTTAAGTCAAACGAGATTTATTTAAACCATGCTTATAAGCAAGAGCTTGGGCTAAAAGCGGAGACCGAGTTGAACGTATTCTACGTAACTACAAAAGGACGGGTCTTTATCAACTCTTTATAACTAATAGACTTAAGCTAAAGAACGGGTCTTTACCAACCTTTAGACCTTTGTAACTAGTAAATTTGATTAATACTTTAAGTCTTTGATTAATAAATATGATTAGTAAATATAATTAGTAAATGTGATTAGTAAATGTAATTAGTAAACTTGATTAGTAATTATGCATATGCATATTTTTATGTATATAAACCTTATAGAGTAACCTTACGCCTTATAAGGTTTCTTTATAAGGAAGGGCAGAATTTTGTACCTCTCGTGGGTTCCCCCGTGGGGAGGACTCAAAACTCCGTGGGGCCTCATGGGGCCCCATGGAGCAGCCTAAATGCAATAGATTTTTCGTATGCTCTTTTTAATTAGCTTCCGAATAAGGTCCGCTTTATATATATAATATACTCGTATATAATAGATCGAAAGCATATAAGTGTGATAACGTAAAGCTTTTTAATATAAAAAAAAAAATAAAAAGAATATAAAAAAAAAAAAAAAAAAAAAACTAAACTTAAATAAAGAAAAAATCAAAAATCAAATTTAAACTCGACCTTTTTTTTACGTATAATTATGCTTTTATAACTTAATCTCTTTTTATTGCTTCTTTATTATTACTTATAAAGACTTTTGCGTATTAGTTCCGTTGCTTTTTCGTAAAGCCAAGTAATCGAATAACAAATTTATTTAAGCGCTTAATTTAAAGGCCGGACTCGGCTATTTTATTTAATAAAAGCTGTTTTAAAAATCTTTTTATATAAAGCTTAAAGCGAAGTAGTAACGTTTCGAAAGTGTATCGCACGTAGAACTTTTTTAATCGATTGCTAGCAAATGTTCCGTTTAATAAAGCTCCGTTTTCTTTTAGCTCTTTTAACTTATAATATCTTTTTGTATTTACCGACGAAATTTAATAAAAGCTAAGCTATCGAAAATCCAGCTTTTTAACGTTAGATATATTTACTTTACGTACCGAGTCGTACTTAAAGATCAAATCACTTATTTTTAAAAGTTTAATTCGAAGGTTCTTTTTATTATTAAAAGCATCTTTTTTTTTTAATAGCAGCGGGTTTTCTTAAGTATAGCTTTCGTAGCGTCTTCGTTTCGCATCCGGAATTAACGTGCTTTTAATTCGATAAGCTTAATACGATTAATTATTAGCTTTTGAAATAACGTAGCTTAAGATTAGATTCGAGTCTTAATCGGAAACATTGCTTTTCTATTGTATATTATATAAAAAAAAGTGAATCCGATAAGAGTATATACCGAAGTGCGGTCGGCGAATAAAACGGCTAGCAATTGCGCAATCTAATCGATGCTTTTAAGCTTACTTAATACGTTTTTAATTAATTCGTAACCGCGTTTTATTATTCTATTTGCTTAAAAGTAATATATTAAGACTACGACTCGATTGATTCTTTAATTATTAAGTAAATCGATTACTTTTTTTTTAAACTCCGAACTTCCGTCGATTATTAATTAAAAGAAAATCTTATAATAGCAAATGATATCTTTTTAAATAAACTTAGTTATCGAAAGCGAGTCTCGAGTCCGAATCGCTTTCGCTTCGACTTATTTATTTATATCGTTTTTAATAACAATTAAATAGCTTTTGTTATTGCGTGCAAGTAAATAAGTAATATCGATAGCTTAACGTTTTATTAAGCTATTAAATCGAGTAAGATGCAATAGCTTTTCGAGTTTATTAGCTGCTCGATGCTAGCATTCTTTACAAGTTTTAACGAATCGTTTAACGTTCGTATAACATTTATTTTAAAAGTAGCGTTAAGATATACGATAGTAAATTAATTTACGGTTTTTATAATTATTCTTATCGTAATAAACCGTAATAATATCCGTTTTAATTAAAAGCTTATCGATTATTAATCGAAAAAGAAGACTTTTCGTCGAAAGTTTTTAAAGTTTTTTATCGTTTACTTCGTATTTAATAGCTTTCTTTTTAAACTTACGGCATTTTACTTTGTTTAAGTCTTTAAGTTTTCGTAAAATCGTTAAAAAAATAATTATTCGAATTGATTTCGAAAAGTATTCGATTAAATTTAAAAGACTTTCGTAATCGTAATCGTCGTTAAATTCGTTTAAGTTTGCATTCTCCGTTTCTTTCGAGCGTTAAAACATATCTTTAAAAATAAATTAGCAAATATTTATTAAAAAGTTCGTCGAAAGTTTTTTAAAGCTGTTTTAAGCTTTAATAAGTTTTAAGTCGGCTAGCAAGCTATTATCGAACTTATTTTTATCTTTTTCGCTTAAATTATCGAAGTGCTATAGCCGTCTCGATAGTGCATTAACAGCGGTATAATCTTTATTAAAGATATATCGGACTTTAAAATCGAAAAGATTAATTTAAGCTAATTAGCGTATAATTAAAACCGAAAGTATATCGATAGCTTTTCGTCGAAGCTAAGTAACAAGCACTTTAGCGTTAATCTCGAAGATAAAGTGCACTTTAATAATCTATAGCTTAAGTTTTTTAAAGACTTTAAGTATTTCGCAGCATTTTCGTTTAATAACGTCGTAGTTCCGTTTTGCTTCCGTTTAAGCTTCGGATTCGTATCGAGCCGGTTGCACTTTGTTAAAAGTAATTTCGCGTTAGCCGATATATCTTTTTTATCTTTTTAAGCTAATGTCCGTTTTTATTATTATTTCTTTATTTTAGTTTTCGTAATCGATTTTGATTAAAACCGGAGCTGTCGTTAAAGCATTTTATAGTATTCGTATAGCTTTCGAATGCGCTTCGATCTATTATTAATTTATATTTTTTTTTATAAAGTTATAAAAAAAGTTAATAATATATACGAATCTTTTAACTTAAATGCGAAAGTAAAAGCAAAAGCTTAAAAATCTTTTAATTTTAATAACGTTTTCGAAGGTTTTTTAATTATTAATTTTAATAATTTTATCCGCGGCGGGTTTTCGACTTTTCGAATTGCATACGAATCTTATTACATTTATTTTATCTTAATAAAACTATGATTTTTTTTTAATTATAATATTAACGCGCTTAATCTGTTTTAAAATCTTATCGATGTTTTAAATGTATTTAAATACGAATCGGCGTATACTCGAAAGTGCTTTTTCGTCGGAATAGTCCGTTTATAATCCTTTTGTTTTAATATCGTCGATAAATAGCATAAAGACTTTAAGTTGCAAAAGACTTAAAATAAAATTGATTATTCGAACGAATTAAGCTATCGAGTTTATAATACTTTATAAGAAAGTAATGCATCGAAAAAGACTTAGCGGTGTAAAGAAAGCGGTAAGGTCTTTACTCGATTGATAGAGTGTTTATTAATTATAACTCGAATAAAAGTCGATTAAGCTAGTTATCTAGCAACTAAAAAACTCTTTAGCAAACTTATTTATAATTGAAAGTAAATTAACGTCTTTCTTTATAATTATATTAAGTAGAGTTGTTAAGTTGATAAGTCGGTATTAGCTCGGCTGCTTTTTAATTATTAAGAACTATTGATTTCGGTACGATCTTTCGTAATACTTTAAAACTCTTTTATTAAGCTTGTTTTAAAGCATTTTAATAATAATAAGCTATAAAGCCTTCGAGCACGAGTAGTTAAAAGCTTACTAAGCCGTATATAAAATAGTTTTAAGCTTAGTCGATAATAAAACGTCGTCGTAAAATCTATTGCACTTTTGTTAAGCGAATGCGATTGATTTTTTTTTGTTTAATATTATCTTTTTAAATAAATCTTTTTTTTTAAGTCGTAAAGTATTATCGATATCTAAGTTCGTTATGCGTTCGGGTATGATTCGAAAGCCTTTCGGTATATCGGTAATACGCGGAAAGAAGTATTGCTTGTATTCTTTTACTTGCTTTTATAGCGTATCTTTAGCTTTCGATAGCTTATATTAATTAACTTTGCTATTTAATATTGTTTTTACGCCGTTTGCTTCGTTAATTAGCTTAATCTTTTTATCTTTAATCTTATACATGCCGAACATTTTAATTAAGTTCGAAAAGATCTTTTTTCGAATTCGATAAAGTATCGAATTTTAATAGTCGATATAATCGTAATAGCGGGTTATAAAGTTATTAGTGCTAACGGCATTTATTTAACAAGTTGTTAAAAGATTGTATAAATCGCATTCCGTAAAAGCAAGAATATTAATAAACTGCTTTTAAATAATAAAGTCGTCTTCTTTTTAATACTATAGCGTTTCGCTTTCAAAACGGAGCGAAAAGCAAAAAGCTTTTAATATATCGACTTCGGCGCTTTTAACGAGGCCGGTCATTAGTTTTTTAAGTCGCTGCCGCTATTACTCGAAAACTTATCGTAATAGATAAAGCTTATACTTTGCTTTTTTAAACGATCGACGGCTTCGTCGTATTAATTTGTTTTATCGCTCACTTTAACTTAAGTAACTTAGCTTATAAACGGATTAATAACTATTGCAATAACAAGATCACTTTTATAATTCGAAAAGTATCGAAGACCGATTTTCGTTTTACGTATAAAAAAGTAATCGAATATAAATCGAAACTTTAACGAATTTATAACGTAAAATCGAATATAAATCGTAGCACTTTCGATATTAATAAACATATTATCGGCGTATCTGATAAAGCGCGATAATAAACCGGTAATTATTCGAAAGCTTATCTTTTAATCGTAAGTTATAAAGATTTCGAATTTAATCGCGGCGTTATAAGTGATAACGCTAACTTTTGTACTTATATCGAATATAACTCGCGTATTAATAATAAAAGATTATTCGAGTATATTAATAATGATTTTAAAAGTTAACGAATAATAATAAAAGTATTTAAAGAATAGCTAGTTAAACGTCGAAGCTAGATCGATTTCCGTTGAAAAAAGTTTCGAATCGCTTTCGATTGCGGTTCGTAAAGTACGTTGATTTTTACGAATAAATTAATCGAAAAAAAGATATTAAAATTAAAAAACACCGTAAAACACGGCTATAAAAAGAGTCGGAATAAAGCCGATAATAAGAATAAAGCAGAACCGTTTTTAAATCGAAAGAGATTCGAATGCTTAAAGCGTATTGCGTCGGCGGTGCTTAATTTAACTATTACGAATGTTTTTTTGCAATTAAAACTTAGTTATCTAAAAGAATTCGAATAAGCGTTCGAGCTAAGACCGTTAAGCAATAGCATCTTTATATAAGATCCGTTTTAATCGAGCAAAGACTTGCGTAAAGTCTGCTTTATCGATGATTCGGCCGTAAGTCGCAATAATAAAAGAAAAAAAAAAAAGTAAATTCTTGCGATAAAGCGCTTTATTAATAAAGCGACTCGTAACTTTGCAAAACGGATCGCTATTAAATAAAAAGATATTACTTTCTTTTTAAATAAGCCGTTAAAGCTTCGAAGCAAGTCCGTCTTTTATCGGATTATCTGTCGCTTTCGATATAAGCTTGCTACTTATGATTAAACAATCTTTTAAAGCTTTCGCAACGCTAACCGTAGCTTAAAAGCAGTTAATAGCGCTTTCGTTAATAAAAGTTTATTAAATTATCTTATCGATTATACTTTCGAAAGAAAATCGTTTAAAAGTAAAAAGAGCAGCGAAAAACGCAATAGTCTTATTAAAAGTTAAGTTCTTTAGCAAATCGCGCTCTTTTAAAAGCTTAATACGAGTCGCTTTATAGTTTATTTTTAAAAAAAAAATCACTTTATTAAGTCTTTCGTATAATTTAATAATCTTAAAAAGCTTGGCTTTAAGCTTAAGTGCAGCTTTAAGAGCTTTTAGTAGCGTAACGAGCAGATTCCGTAAGTCTTTCGGTCGTAAAGCGTTTCGGTTAAAAATCGCGGTGTAAACGGGCTCGAGTTTATTTATTTTTATTAGTTTAGCGAAAGTAACTTTAAGCTAGCTATAAATAGATTAGACTTTTGCTTTTATTGAAAAAGCGTCTTTTAACGAGTATAGCGTAACTCGAAAAGCCGCGTTACGCGCTCGAGTTTCTATTAGTATAATAATAGCTTTTGTATTAAATACGCGAGCATATAAATCCGCCGATATAATGCATCGTTAGCGAATTATATCCGAAGTATTAAAATCGTTAATACGAAAAGCCTTCGCATTACCGCCGTTAGCTATTCGAATAAGTGCTTTAACGCGTTTTCGTACAGCTTTTTTAATAGATTTTCGTTATGCTTTTAAAGCTTTATAACGACGCTTAAAATTAAGATTATTTATTGTTTTACGAACTTTTTTTAAAACTTGCTCGTATTTAAAAGTATCGTTTCGGAATTGAAACGAAATCGATAATATCTTTCTTCGATACGGCTTTATATATATTAAGTCCGCTTCGTTAAAGTGAAAGGCTAATCCGTATTAGGCTGCTCCATGGGGTGGGGGCCCCACGGGGTTTTCCTCCCCATTCGCCCTATGGGGCCTTGGCCGATAGGGGATTTTTTTTTTAAAGCCCTATAGGGAGGATTTTTTTAAGTGAAATTACCCACGAGGGATAAGGAAACCCTATGGGTTTAAAGTGAGGCTAGTTATAAGTCACGTTACTTGAAAAGATTTAACTTGCACGTGCTTGCCGAGCTCTTGAATTAAAGCTACGTATATTATATATATATATATATAATTGCAGTTGCTTTTTTCTTATTTAAATGAATCGATGAGTAAATCTATTAATAAATCGATTAATAAATAAAATTAGTAAATGAGATTAATAAAAGTTATTAGTAAATATAATGATTAAATGTGATTAGTAAATGTGATTAGTAAATATAATTAGTAAATGTGATTAGTAAATGTGATTAGTAAATATGATTAATAAATATAATTAGTAAATATAATTAATAAATCCATTATGAAAAATAAAATATAAGTTAATAAAGGTTAATATAAGTTAATTCAAGTCAATACAAATTAGTACAAGTTAATACGGGTCGATACAGGTCGATACAGGTCAATACAAGTCAATTCGTATAGCTAAGGGCTATTCAGGGAAGGGGGTTGTCGGTTAGTAAATGTGATTAGTAAAAGTGATTAGTAAATATATTTAGTAAATGTGACTAATAAATGTAATTAATAAATGTGATTAATAAATGTGATTAGTAAATGTGATTAGTAAATTTGATGAGTAAATGTGATTAGTAAATGCGATTAGTAAATGTGATTAGTAAATGTGATTAATAAATGTAATTAGTAAATGTAATTAGTAAATGTGATTAATAAATGTGATTAATAAATATAATAAATAAATATAATTAGTAAATATAATTAATAAATCGATTATTAAATATAAAATACAAGTTAATAAAAGTTAATATAAGTTAATATAAGTTAATATAAGTTAATTCAAGTCAATACAAGTTCGTACAAGTTAATACGAATCGATACAAGTCGATACAAGTTAATACAAGTCAATTCGTATAGCTAAGGGCTATTCAAAGAAGAGGGTTGTCGGTTAGTAAATGTGATTAGTAAAAGTGATTAATAAATATGATTAGTAAATGTGACTAATAAATGTAATTAATAAATGTGATTAGTAAATGTAATTAGTAAATGTGATTAATAAATGTGATTAGTAAATGTGATTAGTAAATGTGATTAGTAAATGTAATTAGTAAATGAGATTAGTAAATGTGATTAGTAAATAAGATTAGTAAATGTGATTAGTAAATATAATTAGTAAATGTGATTAGTAAATGTAATTAGTAAATAAAGTTAATAAATATAATTAATTAATCGATTATTAAATATAAAATACAAGTTAATAAAAGTTAATATAAATTAATATAAGTTAATTCAAGTTAATACAAGTCAGTACAAGTTAATACGAGTCGAAACAAGTCGATACAAGTCAATACAAGTCAATTCGTATAGCTAAAGGCTATTCAAAGAAAGGGAAGGGGGGGGGGGAGGGGATATAATTCGCGTAATCTTATTGCTACTTGATTGTTAAAGCGCTGATATCGTTATAGCAATGCTTTGACCTTTAATTTAATTAACCAGGGCAGAGGACCAAGTTCTCTGTAGTGTCACCAACGGGCTAATTACTCATTAGTATATTATTAAATTAGATTTTTATAAAATTAATAATTAGCCCGTTAATAATATTATATCGGACTTTATGTTTTGCTAAATATCAAACTTATTAAATAGATCGTAAAATAAAAGTAAATATATATAAAAGTATTATTATATTAAAAACTATCGAGTTTATAATTTATTATAAAAGGGAGACCCCCTTAAACCCCCTTTTATTACTCATCTTTTCATTTTTATACCGGGGAGACCCCGGACCCCCTTTATTACTCATAATTATATATTTACTTATATTACGAAAATATTAGAAGTTACAGAAGTTACAAAAGTTACAAAAGTTACAGAAGTTACAAAAGTTACAGAAGTTATAAAAGTTACAAAAGTTATAGAAGTTATAGAAGTTACAAAAGTTATAAAAGTTACAAAAGTTATAAAAGTTACAGAAGTTACAAAAGTTACAGAAGTTACAAAAATTATTATCGAGTTTATATTTTATTATAAAAGGGAGACCCCTTTAAACCCCTCTTTATTACTCATCTTTTCATTTTTATACCGAAGAGACCCCGGACCCTTTTTATTACTTATATTTATATATTTACTTATATTACGAAAATATTAAAAGTTACAAAAGTTACAAAAGTTATAAAAGTTATAGAAGTTATAAAAGCTATAAGATCATACAAGTCACAAAAGTTATAAGAGTTATTAAGTTTAAGAATATGTATTAAAAAGGGTCTAAACCCGAATCTTTAACTTAGCTATAAGAAGTGCACTTAAAAGAAGGGGAAAGGAGAGAGAAGGGAGGTCTCGAGCAAAAGAAAAAGGTCCAGGTCTACGTTTCTTACGTAAGCTCTTCTTAAACGCAATACACTTTCGAAAAGACTATCGACAGCGAGCACACGCATCCTTCGAATTAAATATTTATACTTTACCGGCCGAAGAGTATGCTTAGCACTCTTAGCGAGCAGCAGCGCACGCATCGCAAAGCGAGTCTACTAGCTCACCTTTATATATTTATATTAGCTTAAAGTTGCTAAAAGATAAAAGTAATTCTTATAATTCGATCTTTATAATACGGCCGACGTAGCCGATAATAGCACGGCGAAGGAAAAAGAGCTTTAACAAGTCCGATTGCTTATACGACCACTATATGCTTATAGCGGAAAGCGTATATAAGTCTTTGTTTTTCTTTTAAATAGTCTATACTTAAAGGAGCCGCGCAAACCCGGCAATTGATTAAGCTTGTTCAAGCTAAGCCTTAATAAAAAGGGTCCCTTTACTAACGGCCGGCGAAAACGCAAACATCTATTAATCTGATTAATAAGCATTAATAAAGGATATGAAAATATACTTACGCTTATGCTTTATTATAAAAGTAAGATCGGTCCAAAGCTTATAAAGCGAAAGGTAGCAAGTGGCGTAGCAAAAGAGAGCACGGCGGCGGCGAAGAATATAAAAGCCGGAGCGCTAATAAAAATCGATAAAGCAAGAAAAACGAAGATAAAAAAAGAAAAAGAGCGAGAGATCATTAGCTTATTCATATCGTCGTCGTCTTCGAATCTATATATATATATATATATCATTAGCGTAAGTAGCTTAAATGTATCACTTGATCTTAAGATAACTTACATTACGAGCCCAGAATCTTTTATCACTTCATCTTCTTCTACCTCTCTTTCAACCTCTCTTACTATTAAGTTTATAACAGTAAGAAAGAAAAAGAAAAGAAAAAGCAAAGCAATAGCGAAGACGGTATAAAAAAAAGAAAAAGAAAAAGAAAAAGAACGAAAGATCATTAGCTTAATCTTATTATTATCGTCGTCGTCTTAATTGAATCTATATATAATATTAGCGTAAGTAACTAGAATGTATCACTTATCACTTACACCGCGGGCTCAACTAAAGCAATAAGCAAAGCAAGAGGCAAGGCTTATTAAAAAGAAAGGAAAAAGTATAAAAGCAGCTACTGCTGCCTGCGAAGTAGTTATACCTGCCGCTTATAAGCCGGATCCGGCCGACCCACCCGCCTTGTATAAAGTCCGTCTCGAAAGTTGCGCTAGCAAAGTGAGATCATATTGCTAATATAATTGTAATCGTAGTTATAGCTGCAATTAAAGTTAAGGTTAAGGTTAGAGTTAAGGTTAAGGTTAAAATTAAAGTTGATATTAATATTGATATTAAAATTAAAAAAAATATTTAAGTTATAATAAATATTCAAAAGTAATAAACGAATTCACTTTTCAAAAAGGTCCGTGCTCAACTAAATTCTCACACTTGCCGTATTCGTCGGTATAACAATATATCTATATTATATTTTATAAAGTAACTTATAACTCTTGTAACTCTTATAACTTTTGTAACTTTTATAACTTCTATAACTTTTATAACTTATATAACTTTTATAATATAAGTAAATTTTCGCTCTTATTAAATCTATCGGCTTAGCATGCATAATCATATAAAATTATCAAGTTATAAAAGTTATAAAAGTTATAAAAGTTACAGTTGATTCGGCGCAATTAAAATTACAATTTAAATACATTATTTACCCTTAATCAATTGCTAATAGTTATACAACCACCTTTAATAATAAACCATTAGTATACATCTTATAATTCGTTAAGCTTATACTCTTTTATAGCTATCAATCGATAAGCTTTAAGCTCGATCTTTGCGTAAGCTTTTAAGCTTTGAATAGCCTCTTTTATACGCTTATCTAAAACACATAAGCGCTAAAAGGTCCGCTTATTGCGACAATAATAACAAGTATATAAGTTATCTAGCTCTTTTTATAAAAATAAACTTAAACAGCTTTAACAAAGTTCGTCCGCTAATTTCGCTATATATTCTAACATTATTACATCTGCTAAATTGCTAACCAAACACTTCCGAGCTGTATCCCGAATAAAGTACTCTTTAGCTAGCTCGTAGCGTCGTTAGTAATAGCAATCTAAGCAAGTAGTAAATCGCAAACTAGTATTCAAGATAAAAAAGTATAATAATAAACGGAAGCTGCTGCACTTGGTGCACTCGATTTTAATAAATCCTTTAAGTAGCTGAGCGAGTACGAAAAGCGTAAGACGCGGTAGAGATTGATAGATCGTATCTATGCTTAGCTTAAAAGTTAAAAAGAATAAAAGAAAAAGCAAATTTAACGCTAAATCTAATGCTTCCGCTTTAGCCTTGATCTTATTCGATTGCTCGATCTGCTTAAAAGCGCGGTATACTTCGAGATCGTCGTATATTTTTTTATCTTTATACATCGTATATATAAACTTAAAAAGATCCGTAAGTATAATATCTTAGCCTCTTTTTTTACTTACTTCGCTCTTTTGTTTGCTTTGAGCATTATCTTATATCTTATTATTACCTTAAGCATTATCATTAATTTATTAGCTGCTTTAAGTATCGATAAGTCCTTTAAAGTTGATCTCACTCATAATGCAAGTCATCTCGTCGTCACTACCAAAGAGATCGAGTGACTTATATCGATAACGTAGCAAGCTAGATAATAATGCTATAAGAGCGCGTTGTAAAGTTGCGTAATAAAAGTCCTTTAATAAAAGAGTTTTTAATAATAATGTAATAGCCTCCTCCTTAATATCCTCCTCCTCCTCAATATCGTCCTCCTCCTTAATATCGCCCTCCTCCTTAATATCGCCCTCCTCCTCAATATCCTCCTCCTTTTTAATGCCCTCTTCCTCAATCTCCCCTTCCTTAAGCTCCTTTTTTTTAAGCTCCCCTTTTTCAATATAATTAATAGTACTCTCTTTCTCTTGCTTCGTATTTATAATAGCAATAAGAAAAGCGATAAATAATTAATTATTATATATTGTTTGATTTTAATATATCGTAAAAGTAAAGTGTTTAAATGCAAAGAAAGTATTCTACTAAGATTAAATACACGTAGCAATAAGCTTTTATTTGAATTAAGCGAAAAATAAAAGCTTTTTATTAATTCTTATAACTTTTATAACTCTTATAACTTTTGTAACTTTTATAACTTTTATAACTTTTATATAATACACAAATATATATATTTATACGTTTTACAACCGCTGTGCAAGCTGCCCCTGATACACATAATCTGTATCCCGATCAATACTAATACTAATAGACTTCTTTTTGAAGCGGCAAAAATCAAACACATTCTCAAACATAACCTCCGCTAAAGTCTTCACTTTAAAAGCTGATATATAATATAGCTTATAAGCAAATTCAGCCCTAGCCCAATTAATTATTGCTTTAATCAAGGAAATTCTTTGACTCTTGTATACCGTAATTGCGTAAGCTACGCGAAGAAGAAGCTGCCGACGATTGCAAAGCTTATTATCGTAAAAAAAGTCTCGATCGATAGTAAATATTAAGAACTATCTAGTTTCTTCGAAAGTAAGACTAATATAATCCTCGATCTCTATTATAATGCTTTATAGCAGTTCTTTACGTGGTTTAGCCCTTGCCTTTTAAAAGATATCCTTAACTATTCTTATAAACCTATTGACTATTCTCATTTTTGTCCAGAGATTTTAATTCAACATCACTTTAGCTTTAATACATATATTAATGCTTTACTTTAAGCCCTCAGCTTCTTTTCAATCAGCGTTATAAGCTTTTGCGCTACCTATATTTTCTGATTTAAGTCTTAAGATAAGCGCGTTTAGCTTTTTTAGCTGCTCGTAATTATATTCTCTAATTTCCGCGTTCGTAAAGTAAATACGGAAAGCATCTTTAAAAGAATCTTTATCAGCCGGCCGGATATTCATTTTAGCTCGAGAAATAAAGAGTTCTTAGCTATCTACCGAAAGGTTATCTTCTCGGAGTTCTAAAAGTGCTTTACGGAAATTGATAGCTTTTAAAGACTCGCTTTCTTAACGTATAATAACTTTAAATCGAATGGTTTTGTTAAATAATCGATAAAAAGACTAACCGATCTTTTGTTCCGGCGAAAAGTTATAAGTTACAAATAAGGATTTCCTTCTAATTAGCGGTAACTAATAAAAATCACCACAAAAGTAAATACTTAAACCTTTAAATAGCTTTTAAGATTCAAAGAAAATCTAAGCATAACGCCGTTAAATTCGAGCGAAATCCTTTAAATTAATTATTGACTTCTCATCAATAATTAAATACTTACAGTCCTTAAATTTCGCTTAAAAAGTCTAAAAGGTAGCAAAAAAATTGTTTATAACATAATGTTTGACTAGTAGCGCTAATAAAGAATGTAATATAGCTCTTGCGATGCTAAAAGCAATAACACTTGTAAGCGCTGCTCGGATAACTAGATTTAGCTTGCCAGCTTTATCCGCTATATCTTAAAGCCGAACGCAAGTAGCTAAAATAAAGTAGGTTTTGCCCGTGCCAGCCTTGCCGTCGAGATAAATTAGCAGCTATAAAAAGGGTTGGTTTAGTAATACTATAGTATAATAGTCTACTATAAAATAGTAAAACCTTTTCTGCTTATCGGAAAGCCTTTTAAAATTACAACCTCGAATAGCGCTAACTCGCATATCAGATACTCTTGCAGCAGCTTTTCAATTTCGAACATAAGTAAATAAAATATTGTATTTGCTAATATATAAATCTTAATTATAAGCAAGATCTTCGAAGCGATTCGATATATCGTCTTCGTCTATAAAGACAATACTAAGATTTCGAAGATTCCGTAAGTTCTATTCTTCCTTTGCGTCAATATTATTATTGTCTCGAAGCTCAAAGCTTTTTATATCGTATTTATCGTCTAAACCAGCTTTATCTTCTTCGTTAGCTATAAAAGAAGGATCGTAATAATCGAGCATATGCAAAGAATCGCTATGAAGATCTCGACAAAAGCGCTTGCAAGCGCTATAAGCTAAAGCGAATATCGGATGCTCCTTTTCGGTAACATCAATAAGTAAATCGTTTTCTTTTCGATAAAGATAATATAGTATTAAGTAAGTGCGCGCGTTATACTTATAATTATCATAGACCTTAATGTTTAAGTATTAAAAGAAATAATTGATAATCTAAAGCTTGCCTTTTCGTAAGAAGTGCTTCTTTTTACAAGTATATATATCGTAAACCTTAAAGAAATCTAAAAAAGTAACCTTTTTAACTCGTTCGAAGCGTTGTCGGTACCGTTAAAGATTAAAGAGTTTAAGTTCTAATCTATACTTATTCAATTCCACTTAATACTTCTTTTTTTTATCTGGTCGGCAATCTAAATTAATAAAGTTTCGAATAGATTTAATCAAATTAATCTCAAAGAGCAAATGACAAACCTCTTAAGCGTTATAATCCCTTTCTCTTAACAGCTTATTAAGCATCTTAAAAACTAGCGAAAAAGCTAGAGCTCTAGCGTTAATATATTTTAGAACTATATTAATAATATCTTTATAAGAGTCGGATTCTTTTTCATGCTTAAAGCAATACTTAAAAGCGTATTCCAAGAGACCCTTAAGGCTAGATACAAGCTATATATCCGTGTTAGCTAACCAGCTTAATATAAAAACAAATGAAAAAAGGTTTTATAAAAGATGATTGCGCTAAGCGGCAAACTAATACTTGCGAAGATTGATCTTCCGATTATAATTAGCTGTAAGCTGCATAAGACGCTTATAATAAAATCTGCAAGAAAGGACTCTTATGTCTTTGTTTTTACGTAAATAGTATTTGATCGAGCAAACGCAATAGATTTACATCCGATTAATTAACGTAATAAGTTGATCGACCGTATTCTTAATCATATTAAAAAGTAAAAAGATCGAGTTTTACAAATCGAGCAAACGAGTCGCATCAAGGTTATAAGCGGTAATATAATCCTCTTAAAAGCTAACGAAGTTTAAAATACGAAAGTAATCGTCTTTCTTAAAGTTTATATCAAGTTTAAGCTCGCCCGCATCGTTCGGTCTGCTCTTTAATTAAAATATATCGTAAATATGTCTCGAGCTACGATCTTGCTACTCTTATCGCGCTTAAAAATTAATATACGGCAAATAATGACTTAAGATGTCTTATAAAAAGGCTTGCTAGCGGATGTAAATATAATAAGCAATAATAGCCGAGTTCTCTTAAACATTTTCTTAAATTATTTTAGCTCGCTCAGCTTAATTAGCGGCCTTATATTCATTATACCGAAGAAGATAGCGCTAAAAGTCTTCCTATTACATGTCCGCAACACTCCAAGTAAAAAAAGCTGCTATAGCATTTAGCTAAGACTTGGCTAGCGCCTCTAGCTAATAGCCTTGCTTCTTCTAAAAAAAGCGAATGCTATTAATAGCTTGCCTATAGCGCACGATCTGATTAAAGAAAGCTGGCTGCTCTTTTAATTGATCTCGCAAATCATCAATACTTAAGTCCTTGATATCTTTCCGAGACTTAACAAAGTAAAAAGATACTTTTGCGACCTTAAAGCGCATTAAAATATTAAAAAAGTAAAACCGAAAACGAAAGTAAGTCGCAAAACGCTTATCGCGATACCTTATCAAGTGTTTAGCATAATCTTTTATACTAACCTTTCGGAGTCGTTAAATATAAAAATCGCTTGCGCCGATAAAAAAGAGTATAAGAAAGGCTAAACTAAAGAGCTTTTAATTAGGTTTTAGCTCAGAGATTAACGTAGATCGTTAATTTAAAGCAAAAGCAAAAACATATTGTTTCGATGCGAGTTTATTAACTTAAGCAAAAAGCTAATTAGATTCCGTAATATTTAAATTCAAATCGAGAACTATGATCTTTAAAAAAAGACGCTCTTAATCATCAAGTAAATTATCGTTAGCATTTAAATGATCTTTTATATTAAGTAAAGCATCCTTATCGGCTGCAAGAGCTTTATCTTCGCTCGAATCTTCTTTAAGATTACCGCGGGCTTTTCGGCGCAAGCGGCGGCGTTTTTATACCGATAACTTTATACTTAAAGCCGCTATCCTTAATAAAAGCTATTCAAGTGTTTCGTCTTTAATAGTTATGACCCGTCCTTTTATATCTTTATCTACGAGCAAAGAATCTATTAAGTCTTAATTTATATTAATATTAATATACTCAAGATTATTTGCTTTTAAAAAAGTAAGCTAGATATAGATCGCAAAGCGCCGAACTTAGCATTCCTTTTTAAACTGCTTGCTAATCCGAAGATCTTTATCAGAACCCTTAAGCTTAAGAATAATTACGTTGACCTCTTTAAAAAGCAAAAGAAGATTTTTAAAAAACTTAGCGTTATTAAAAGCAAAAGTTACTACGTAGCCCGAGTACTTATATTAATAGCCGCGGTAGCGCCAAAGCGATATATTAACATATAACGGTAAGATTAACGCTTCTTTTAATACCGAAAGCTTCGGCAAGTAATCCGGCACTTTACTTAAGTCTATATTATTGCTAGCTATCATAAGATAAAGCTATTTAAAGAGATCCGGCTCTTTAATAGATCTATTACGGCGGTCATACTCGTGATAAATGATATCGCCGCGGACTTTTTTAAATCGCATTTCGAACTATCTTTCGTTGCAGCGAAAGCAAAGGTCTATTTAAATAGCTTTTATAATCGAATAAAAATCTTGAATTATCTGCTATTCTTTTCTACTTACCGCCGGCTTGTACTCGGCTAAAGTAGCATACGGTTATAATAAATCTAAGAGAAAGATAAACCTTTAAAATTAGAAATTGCGACGGCGTTCTTTTTCGGCTTAAGCAGCATCTTTTGCAGCTTTATAAGCTTTTTTGCGTTGCATCCGAAAGTCCTTTTCGGCGTTAGCTTTAATCTTACGACTCTCTCGAGTCTCGCGGTCTTGCTTTAAGTTAAGCAAAAAAGAGCCGATAACCTTTAGTTCGGATCCGGAATTAAAAGAAAACATTTGATAACTAAAAAAAGCTTTCGAAACGCTAAACGATCGAAGTAAAAAGGAACTTAATACTTGATTCTTAAGTCGCTTACGGGTCGGCGACGATTCTCTTAATAAGAGTTGTCTAGCTTTCCTTTGGCCAAAAGAGTAACGAAGACGCTTTTTTTTTATTCGAATAAGTAATAAAGATGCGAAACCCGATTCTTTATAGCCCTCTTCTTTATCGTTGTCTTGTTTTAGCTAATAAGACGGTGGCAAAAAACTAAAAACCTTTTAAAAAGATGATATATTACTCGTATTAAGTATATTAAGTAATAGGAAAGTATATAAAATTAAAATAACGAGCTTTGATCGCATGTTATTATAATCAACCCCTTGTAAAGTCTTATCAATAGGACTATTAACACGCTAATTAATAAAGCTTCTTTAAAATGCTTCAGACTTTATAGCAAATCCAATACGTCGATTTATAAGAAGTGAGCCTTGGCAGATTAATAACCTTAGTAACTCTAGTAACTTAACTAGAAGCATTTATTTATGCCGCCTAAAGCAGCCTGCTTACGCATACCTTTATTATATCTAAAAGTGTTTTCATTAAAAGTATTTCTATCGAAACCGGAATCTTAAAAGCGTTAGACCGTAAAATGAAAACCTTAGTAACTTTAATAACTTTAATAACTTTAGTAACCTTAGTAACCTTAGCAACTCTAGTAACCTTAGTAACTTTAGTAACTTGACTAAAAGCACTTACCTATGCTACTTAAAGCAGCTTGCTTACGCATACTTCTATTATATTTAAAAGTGTTTTTATCAAAAGTATTTTTATTAAAACCGGAATCTTAAAAGCGTTAGACCGTAGAATAAAGATTTTAATAACTTTAATAACTTTAATAACCTTAATAACTTTAGTAACTTAACTAGAAGCACTTACTTATGCTACTTAAAGCAGCTTGCCCACGCATACTTCTATTATATTTAAAGGTGTTTCTATTAAAAGTATTTTTATCGAAACCGGAATTTTAAAAGCGTTAAACCGTAAAATGAAGACCTTAATAACTTTAATAACTTTAATAACTTTAATAACCTTAGTAACCCTAGCAACTTTAATAACCTTAATAACTTTAGTAATTTAACTGGAAGCACTTACTTATGCTACCTAAGGCCGCTTGCTCGCGTATACTTTCATTATATCCAAAAGTATCTTTACTATTACTAGCACCTTATAAAAACCGTCTTATATAGCGTTATAACGAAAGTAATGAAAAGATATTAAAACGATTAGATCTTCGTAATAAAGAAAGCTGTAACGAAAAAAAGAATACGAACTAAGGATATTTGCGTAGAGTAAGTAAGTCAAGATATAAATAGTTAAGTTTCGACGAAGAATATCGAAGTAAAAGTAATAGCTTTCGAAAAGAAGCGCGTAACGGCGAAGCTGTAATAAAAGCACGGCGAAGTCGACTTCGAAGTCTTTTTGCTAATTGATTATCGCTAAACGAAAGCAAATTGTACTTTGCTTTAATCGTAGACTTTTGCGACCTAGTCTTTAATCTGCAAGTGTTACAAGTAGCGAAAACTTTACTTTGATTTTTATTTTAAAAAGACGTAATAAGTTGATAGATATTTTTAAATATATACCGAGCTTAAAAGCAGATTCGAGTCTTTATAATGCAAGTCAAGTGTTATTGCAACGATAATTATAGCAATAATAATTATAGTAATAAAAGTAGTTGCAAGAATAATTATAAGTAACGAACGTAAAGTAAGTATCAGTATAAAGCATTAATGTAGCAGAATCGATAGCGGTGGCTGAATTAAGCTTAATTATAAGATATATTTAATTCGGGCCGACCTTTTCCGAAATTTAGAATTATCTGCCGATATTTCTTTTAGCATTGCTTAGAAATCTTGCTAGATCGGTATAAAATAGTCTTACGTAATTAGATAACTTATTACTACTATAACTACTAGATGACTTATTACTACTACGACGATTAGATAACTCATCACCACTACGACGATTAGATAACTCATCACTATTACAACTACTAGATGACTTATCACTACTACAACTACTAGATGATTCATTACCACTATAACTACTGGAATTTATCTTGGGTTACCGTTGGTGACAATAATGAATCTATAATTATACTTCTTTTAAGATTTCCTATTTTTATTATATACTTTTAATACAGGTTAATAAAGTCAGGTCGATACAGGTCAATACAAGTCAATACGTATAGCTAAGGGCTATTTAGGGAGGGGGGTTGTGGGTACTTATTTGCAAGTGCTTAATACAAGTAAATACAGATCAATATAAGTAATACAGATTAATACAGATCAATACGTATAGCTAGAGGCTATTGAAAGGGGCGGGGGGGGGGGGGGGAGGGTGCAAATAACTGGCGTATTGTATTGCTACTTCGATTAGTAAATCGATTAGTAAATCGATTAGTAAATCGATTAGTAAATCGATTAGTAAATCGATTAGTAAATGTGAAACGCAGGTCAATACGGATTAATACAAGTCAATACAAGTAATACAGATTAATATAAGTTAATACGTATAGCTAAAGGCTATTCAAAAAAGGGGGAAAGAAAGAAGAGGAAGGGAAGGTATGAATCGCGTGATTGTATTGCTATTTAATTATTACAGCGCTGCACTGCTGCAGCCGCTACTATCGTTATAGCAATACTTTGACCTTTAATTCAGTAAGTAACGAACCGATAATTATTCTTCTTTTAAAGTTTTTTATTTTAATTATACTTTACGATATACGAAACATTAACTTTAACTTATATTCGCTGATTTATCGGTCGCAAATTAATTAATCTTTTAAAGTCTTATCAATTGCAATAAGAGGAAAAGGAGGAAGAAGGTAAAGGAGTGCAAATAACTAGCGTATTGTATTGTTACTTCGATTAGTAAATCGATTAGTAAATCGATTAGTAAATGTGAAACGCAGGTCAATACGGATTAATACAAGTTAATATAAGTAATAAAGATTAATATAAGTTAATAAGTATAGCTAAAGGCTATTCAAGAAAAGGGGAAAGAAGGGGGAAGAAGGGAGGGTATAAATCGCGTGATTGTATTGCTATTTAATTATTACAGCGCTGCACTGCTGCAGCCGCTATTATCGTTATAGCAATACTTTAACCTTTAATTCAATAAGTAACGAACCGATAATTATTCTTCTTTTAAGGTTTTTTATTTTAATTATACTTTACGATATACGAAACATTAACTTTAATTTATAATCGCTGATTTATCGGTCGCAAATTGATTAATCCTTTAAAGTCTTATCAATTGCAATAAAGAAAGAGGGAAGAGAGTGCAAATAACTAGCGTATTGTATTGTTACTTCGATTAGTAAATCGATTAGTAAATGTGAAATGCAAGTCAATACGGATTAATACAAGTCAATGCAAGTAATATAAATTAATATAAGTTAATAAGTATAGCTAAAAGCTATTCAAGAAAGGAGGAAAAAGGGGAAAAGAAAGGAAAGTATGAATCGCGTGATTGTATTGCTATTTAATTATTACAGCGTTGCACTGCTGCAGCCGCTACTATCGTTATAGCAATACTTTAACCTTTAATTCAGTAAGTAACGAACCGATAATTATTTTTTTTTTAAGGTTTTTTATTTTAATTATACTTTACGATATACGAAACATTAACTTTAATTTATAATCGCTGATTTATCGATCGCAAATTAATTAATCCTTTAAAGTCTTATCAATTGCAATAAAGGGAAAGAAAGGGGTGCAAATAACTAGCGTATTATATTGCTACTTCGATTAGTAAATCGATTAGTAAATCGATTAGTAAATCGATAAGTGAATATGAAATACAAGTCAATACAAATCAATACAAGCTAATGCAAGTTAATAAAGGTCAATATAAATTAATACAAATCAATATAAGTAAATACAAGTCAATACAAGTAATACAAATTAATACAAGTGAATGCGCATAGCCAAAAGCTACTTAAGAAGAAGAAAGGATATAATTCGAGTAATTGTATTGCTATTCCGATTAATAAATCAATTAGTAAATCGATTAGTAAATCGATTAGTAAATATAAAATACAAGTCAATACAAGTCAATACGTATAGCTAACTTCTAAAAGCGACTCAAGGAAAGGGTAAGAAGGGTAAAACGGGGTAAGATTCGCGTAATCTTATTGCTACTTGATTATCAAAGCGCTAATATCGTTATAGCAATGCTTTAACGTTTAATTTAATTAATAATAAATCTATTATTATATTTCTTTTTAAGTTTTTATCTTTATTATAAACTTTTAATACAAGTGAATGCAAGTGAATACAAGTGAATACAAGTCAATACAAGTTAATTCGTATAGCTAAGGGCTGTTCAAAGAGAAGGGGAAAGGAAGGGGTAAGATTCGCGTAATCTTATTGCTACTTGATTATCAAAGCGCTAACATCGTTATAGCAGTGCTTTAACGTTCAATTTAACTAATAATAAATCTATTATTATATTTCTTTTCAGGTTTTTATCTTTATTATAGACTTTTAATACAAGTGAATGCAAGTGAATACAAGTGAATACAAGTCAATACAAGTCAATTCGTATAGCTAAAGGCTATTCAAGGAAAGAAGGGGGGGGGGGGGGGGGGGGGGAGAAGGGATAAGATTCGCGTAATCTTATTGCCACTTGATTATCAAAGCGCTAACATCGTTATAGCAGTGCTTTAACGTTCAATTTAACTAATAATAAATCTATTATTCTATTTCTTTTTAAGTTTTTATCTTTATTATAGACTTTTAATACAGGTGAATGCAAGTGAATATAAGTGAATACAAGTCAATACAAATCAATTCGTATAGTTAAGGGCTATTCAAAAAGAAGGGGGGGGGGGGGGGGGGGGGGGGGGGGTATAAATCGCGTGATTGTATTGCTATTTAGTTATTATAACGTTGCATTGCTGCAGCCGCTGCTATCGTTATAGCAATACTTTGACCTTTAATTCAGTAAATAACGAACCGATAATTATTCTTCTTTTAAGGTTTTTTATTTTAATTATACTTTACGATATACGAAACATTAATTTTAATTTATAATCGCTGATTTGTCGGTCGCAAATTGATTAATCCTTTAAAGTCTTATCAATTGCAATAAAGGGAAAAAAAAGGGTGCAAATAACTAGCGTATTGTATTGCTACTTCGATTAGTAAATCGATTAGTAAATCGATAAGTGAATATGAAATACAAGTCAATACAAGTTAATACAAGCTAATGCAAGTTAATAAAGGTCAATATAAATTAATACAAATCAATATAAGTAAATACAAGTTAATACAAGTAATATAAATTAATACAAGTGAATGCGCATGGCCAAAGGCTACTCAAGAAGAAAGAGGGATATGATTCGAGTAATCGTATTGCTATTTCGATTAATAAATAAATTAGTAAATCAATTAGTAAATCGATTAATAAATCGATTAATAAATGTAAAATACAAATCAATATAAATTAATACAAGTTAATATAAGTTAATACAAGTTAATGCAAGTTAATAAAAGTTAATATAAGTTAATACAAATTAATATAAGTAAATACAAGTTAATATAAGTAATATAGATTAATATAAGTGAATGCGTATAGCTAAAAGCTATTTAAAATAAAAGAGGTGATTCGCGTAATCGTGTTGCTACTCCGATTAATCAATCGATTAATAAATCGATTAATAAATCGATGAGTAAATATGAAATACAAGTTAATATAAGTTAATACAGATCAATATAAATTAATATAAGTTAATACAAGTCAATACAAGTAATACAAATTAATACAAGTGAATGCGTATAGCTAGGGGCTACTTAAAAAGGGAAAGGGATATGATTCGAGTAATTGTATTGCTATTCCGATTAATAAATCAATTAATAAATCGATTAGTAAATCGATTAGTAAATATGAAATACAAGTCAATACAAGTAATACAGATTAATACAAGTGAATGCGTATAGCTAGGGGCTATTCAAAAAGGGGAAAGATATGATTCGAGTAATCGTATTGCTATTCCGATTAATAAATCAATTAGTAAATCGATTAGTAAATCGATTAATAAATCGATTAGTAAATATAAAATACAAGTCAATAAAGGTCAATACGTATAGCTAACTTCTAAAAGCGACTCAAGGAAAAGGTAAAAAGGGTAAGACGGAGTAAGATTCGCGTAATCTTATTGCTACTTGATTATTAAAGCGCTGATATCGTTATAGCAATGCTTTAACTTTCAATTTAATTAATAATAAATCTATTATTATGTTTCTTTTCAAGATTTTATTTTTATTATAGACTTTTAATACAAGTGAATATAAATGAATACAAATGAATACAAGTCAAAACAAGTTAATATAAATTAATATAAATCGATACAAGTCAACGCAAGTTAATACGTATAGCTAAAAGCGACTTAAGGAAAGGGTAGCAAGAGTAAAAAGGGATAAGATTCGCGTAATCTTATTGCTATTTAATTGTTAAAGCGCTGATATCGTTATAGTAATGCTTTAACGTTCAATTTAATTAATAATAAATCTATTATTATATTTCTTTTCAAGTTTTTATTTTTATTATAGACTTTTAATACAAATAAATGCAAGTGAATACAAGTGAATACAAGTGAATACAAGTCAATACAAGTTAATACGGGTCGATACAGGTCGATACAAGTCAATACAAGTTAATTCGTATAGCTAAAGGTTATTCAAAGAGAAGAAGGGGAAGGGGTAAGATTCGCGTAATCTTATTGCTTAAGAAACCGATAATTTTACTTTTTTTTAAGTTCTTTATTTTTAATATACTTTGCGATATACGAAATACTAACTTTAAATTATCTTCGCTGATTTGCCGATCGCAAATTAATTAAAGGTTTAAATTTTCTATTGAAATGTAGTTAATAAATATGATTAATAAATATAATTAATAAATCGATTAGTAAATCTGTTATGAATGCAGTCTGGCTTTGCACGTGCTCTTTTACACGTGTCTAGTAAGCTCTTTTGCGCTTAAGCTATCAAGCGAAGCTGCGTGCTATATATATATATAATATAATTGCTCTTTTGCTCTTTTGTTCTTTTAAATAAATTAAATACTATTATCGTTACCTTATCAATTTATACTTTACTTACTTAAGTATACTGTATTTATTATTTTAAAATCGATTAATCAATCGATTAGTAAATTAATTAATAAATATAATTAATAGATATAATTAATAAATATAATTAGTAAATCGATTAGTAAATATGATTAATAAATGCGATTAATAAATATGATTAGTAAATGTAATTAGCAAATATGATTAGTAAATATGATTAGTAAATATGATTAGTAAATGTAATTAGTAAATCGATTAATAAATATGATTAGTAAATCGATTAATAAATATGATTAGTAAATCGATTAATAAATATAATTAGTAAATGTGATTAGTAAATATAATTAGTAAATCGATTAGTAAATATGATTAGTAAATGTGATTAGTAAATATAATTAGTAAATGTGATTAGTAAATATGATTAGTAAATATAATTAGTAAATGTGATTAGTAAATCGATTAATAAATATAATTAGTAAATCGATTAATGAATATAATTAGTAAATATGATTAGTAAATATGATTAGTAAATCGATTAGTAAATATGATTAGTAAATGTGATTAATAAATATGATTAATAAATGTGATTAATAAATATGATTAGTAAATGTAATTAGTAAATCGATTAGTAAATATGATTAGTAAATCTATTAATCAATATAATTAATAAATGTGATTAGTAAATATAATTAATAAATCGATTAGTAAATATGATTAGTAAATCGATTAATAAATATAATTAGTAAATGTAATTAATAAATCGATTAGTAAATATAATTAGTAAATGTAATTAGTAAATATAATTAGTAAACTTAATTAGTAAATATGATTAGTAAATGTGATTAGTAAATATAATTAGTAAATCGAATTAGTAAATATGATCAATAAATATAATTAATAAATATGATTAGTAAATGTGATTAGTAAATATAATTAGTAAATCGATTAGTAAATCTGTTATGCAGTCTAGCCTTGCACGTGCTCCTTTGCACGTGTTTAATAAACTTCTTAGCGCTTAAGCTATTAGGCGAGGCCACGTGATATGAATATATATAAATAAAGAAACCCTATGGGGAAACCCTACCCCTTATGGGGTTTCCCTATAAGGAAGGCCGATTTTTGTACCCCCCGTGGGTTCCCCCGTGAGGAGGACTCGACTTTCCATGGGGCCCCATGGGGCCCCATGGAGCAGCCTAATCCGTATCAAAGCATAAATAAGTAGTATTAATTCTAGTATTTGTAAAGCTTTTGTTAATAGTTAAGTAAGTTAAAAGTTTATTAATATTAATAGAAAATACAATTAAAATCGTTTAAAGATCGTTTCTTTTTTAATATTGCGTAGTTACGGTTCGAATAAGTGTCGGCCGTATTGATTTCGTAGACTTAGTGCAAAGCGATCTTTTAAGTCTTTTTATATTAAGCAGCTTTTAATAAGTTTATATAAGCTTCTTTCGATACGAAAGCGAAGCTGTCGATAAGTCTTAAGTGAATGTTAACCTTCGCTAGCTGTTTCGTAAAAGCTTTGATCTTTAAGTTAAGATCGATAAACGAAATAATCGAACTCGTAGCGGTAATGCTTACGCGATAAGAAAAAAAAAAATAAGTATTATTAAAGTAAGTATTATAAAAAAGCGAAACGTATAAGTTTCGCTTACTTTCGAAAATGACAAACGGTATTTAAAAACGAAAGTTTTCGTTTTAATAAAGATTATAACGAAAAAAAGCTTTAAAGATTTCGGCGTAGCCGTATTCTTTAATCCGTTTCGTAATGATTTGTTCTTGTTTGATTAAGTCGTTAATTATAATATACATTATGTTATACGTTTGCAAGTAATCTTTTTTAAGTTTAACGTTTTTTTAAGTCTGATTTTATATCGATAATAATAAGCAACTGAAGAACTTTTATTTTAATTGCTTATCGGTAATATCTTTATTAATTAAGCAAGCAAAGCTCGTAAGATTAAATTATTAAGTGAATTGTAAAAGCTCCGCTTTAAAAGCTTTTTCTTTTGCTATTTACTTATTGCTTAAGTCGTTTAAAAAGCTAATACTATCTTTTTATTTAGCTAAGTCGAAGGCTTTATACTCTTTTTTAACTACCGATTTAAAGTCGTCTTAAGTTACTTTCGGATCCGAAAAGCCGTTAAAGCTCTTGATATTACAACGTATATTATAATCGAAAAAGCTAGAAATATTATATTTAATAAAGCATTGCTTCTTTTTCGAATCGGTAACGATACTATAGTTTTTAAACGCTCGTTCGAGCTAGCGAATATAGTCCGTAATATTAGCTTTATCGAAAGCAAGCATTTTAAAAGCTTTAAGTTTAAAAAGAAGTCTACGGATACTTACGTAATTCAAAGCATTTACGAAAAGTAAAAAAGCTTAAATCTTTTTCATTTCGTCTTCGGTTAACTTGCGAATAACATCTTCGTTAAATTCGAAATCTTTTTAAGTCGAAAAAGTTATAGCTCTTTTTGATTTCCGAAAGCTTTAACGTAAAGCCGTTAAGTTAAGTTTAATAAATGTCGATTAAAGTATAAATGTATTTCGAAACGGATGCGAAAAAAAAACGAGAATAATAAAATGATATAAATGTAAATAAATAATAAAAATAAAATAAGTATAATTTATAATAAATATTAAATACGTAAAGAAATGTTATAAAGATATAAGATCTCGATACGTCGAAAGTGATTTATTAAAGAATCGAATGTCGATCGCGTCGAGTTAAATAATCGAAATCGAATCGATATATTAAATAATATTAATAATACGTTTAATTCTTAAACGTAAAATCTAAATAAGCGAAAGAGTAATTGCCGAGATTAAGTGTATCGAAATAAAAACGAAGTCGAATAATAGCCGAGCTTTCGTGCAAGCATATAGCTTGCTTTTAATATAATGCGATATCGAAACGGTTTCGAATTGTATAATACTTATTTCCGCTCGTTATATTTTTTATTTGCTAAAGCGAAAGATATTCGAAAGCAATTCGAAGTTTTTATACGTAATCTCTGTTGCGAAGTAAGTATTGAATTTTTAACTTTTTAAGCTTAGCGTAATATTTTCGGTACTTAGTTATTATTTACTTTCTTAAAAAAAAAAGAGTAGCAAACTCGTATTAAAATCGATATTGAATCGAAAAGATAAAGTATATTAAACGAATAATACTTCGAGCGTATCGCCGTATAAAGTAGCTTAAGTGAATAAAACTTTATAAATATCGAATTAAACTTTAGTTAGCTCGATTTTCGAATTAAAGTAACGACTTCTTAAATAGTATTTATCGAGTATATCGAATAGCATGCTCGACGGATACAATTCGAAAGAAGATCGCTTTTAAAGCTATAGCTTCGAAGCTTATATGCAAAAGCACTTGACTGTTAGTTTAGCGTATGTCGAATACTCTTCGAAAGAGCACCGCAAAAGCACATAGTCAATAGCTTAGCGTATAACGTAAACTCCGAATATATAGCTTTTCGCAAAAGAAGAAAGTTTGAAAAAAGTATAAAGACCAACTTTTAATTCGAATCCTTGCGTAAGTTATTAAATATATATAGAAAAGAAGAGCTTCGATATATACTTAACGTCAAATCAAGAGATATATATAAATATAGCTATAATAAAATCGTAAGTAAATAAAAAGAAAGAAAGAAGACGATCGAAAGACACTCGAATATATACTATAAGTACGTATATTGTATTGTGTCGTAGTATGATGCCGGTTCAAAGAAGAACCAACTACTCGTCTATATAAGAGCTTGCACGTGACCTAACCACGTGCTTAACAAGGCTAAAGCATGCAGCGCACCCACGTGACAAAGGTGCCCAGCATCAATATTATATACATGGACAAAACAAATACAAAGCCCCAACTCCACCACAGTATACGTGATTCCTTCTAATCATATAGAAGGAATCAGCTCCCCTGAGCCTTAAGGAGCAGACAGAATTCAGATACCTTATCAACCGAGTGTTTTGCAATTGCAAGTACTTTAACGACCTTACGAAGTTACGAATATATTCCCAATCGCTTGGAAGCAATCCAACAAAAAGAAAAGAGCTTTCTTATATAAATATATTTATAAGGAAAACCCATTCTTTTCAATAGCAATTCACTTTCGAATATACGTGGTTAAGCACGCTTAAAACAAAGGAACAGTCTTAAATAAGAAATAGAAAATAGCCGTATAAGCTCAAAACAAATGAAAAACAATCAAATAATAAAAACAATTTATATAAGACAAGTGAATAGTTAGTAAAGTAAAAGGAATAAGGAAAGAATAAAGAATATAATAAAAAGCAAGTCTAAAAGTAAGAAAACAAACGTAAGAAATACTTTTTCTTACTAAAACAAAGAGAGTGATTATTAGGGCACGTCCTTTTATAGAATAAGTATAAAACAAGAAGAAGATAAAAAAGTAAGAAAAACAAAAGTAAAAGAAACAGATTAAGAAACAGTTTTGTAAGCTAGTTTTTGTTTTTTCGAAAATATTAAAAGAATGATTTAAAAGTTAATAGACTTATATCTAAAGATCACTTTTAAGTTGAGTAGTTTACTTTTACCGTCGTCGAAAGGCTTGTATTCGTTAAAGTTTAAGTTGTTTAAAGAACTCGAATCTTTTTCTTTTTTTTTTTCGTCGTTTTTATTAAAAAAAAAAAAGGTTTAATCGCGGCGATAAAATCGTTTAAAGCGATTAGTTATAAAGGTGCTTTTAAGCTTAATCTTATCGGTTTCTTAAAGCTTATAATATCTTTTATCGTAAGCTTTAAAAACGATATAAGGTCTTAGCTATTTATAATCTAGCTTAATATCCGCGGATATATCGATGCTGCGTTTAACGTCGTAAAGCAATATTAAGTTTTTCTTTTTAATAAGTTCCGACTTTAAGACTTTAATTCGTTTTTAAATAGCTTTAACGGCAAATCGATAACGTTTTTTCTTTAAGATAATCTCGTCGATATTTTCGTCTCGAAGTTTTAATTATTTAAACTTTATAATAAGTAGATCAGCGCGGGATCGAACCTTTTGCTAAAATAATAACTTTTAAATTAGTTATCGTGATTTTAAAAGTAGCTTAGCTTTTCGTCCGTAACTCAAGAAAAAAAAAGTAACTTTAATAAATGCGTATATCGATATCCGAATCGTAAAAAGCATCTTATTAAATTTGCGAACTTAATCTTTAAATCTTTTATTTATAACTTTCGATAAGCTATTTAAAATGTTTTTATGTTTTTTTTTAATCATTTTATTAGCTTTCGAATTATAATTCGAGATTTAGACTTTTTTAATCTCGTACTTAATAGCGAAAGCTTTAATAATTACTTTATTCTTAAGTCTTTTATCGATAGTCAATCTTTCGAATAATCCGTAGCGGCAAACGATATCTTTTTAAAAGAACTTAATAATAGATTCGGCGTTAGCCGATCGAAGTAGTCGTCTTTTTAGTTATTTAAATAAGTTTTTTTTAGCTAGTACGAAGCAGATCATCTTTTTATCGATAATAAGTATTCGTAACACGTTTAAGTTAACTTTTAATTATATTTAAATAAGCTAAATCGAGTATAAAAAGTTTTTTATTCGTTTAGCTTTGCGTTTTTAATAAAGCTTATAGCTTTAAACGAAAGCTTTGCAATCTTCGTAACATTTATTTTAAAAGAAAAGTTTTGATATGCAGTAGTAAATTGATTCGGCTCTTTTATATCTTGATTCTCGATAAGCGTCGGAAATAGCAGTATAGCGTTTTTAAGTTCCGTCGATAATTAGCTTAATCGAATAAGAATTGTTTGCTCGCTTATAAAAGTAATTATTTTTAATTAAGTAATTGAATGCTTTGTTTTTGAACTTTTAAAAGTCGTAAATCTTAATCGAAAGAAAGCGTTTAAAAGTAGTAAGGAATTAAGCAATAAGCTTAAACTCGAACGAGTAATCGTACTTTAAAACTCTTTTTTTAACTCGTGAATTATAATTTACGAATCGTTTAACCGAGAATATTAAAATAATGCTTAGCTCGTTAATAACTTAATCGTTAATATCTTTTTCTTTTCTTTTCTTAATATTTAAAAGATGCTTTTTTCTTTTTTTAAAAAGACTATCCGCCGTTGTGTTTTTAATCTTAAAGATATGCTTGATTTTAAAGTCTATTAATTTTATTTACGTAATTTAATTCGTAACGAAAGCTTTAAGTAAATCGCTCGCTAATTCGTTAAGTTAATTAACTAATACTTTAGCGTCGGTTTTTAAAATAAAGTGAACTTCGTATAATTCGCTCTTTATCTTTTTTATAGCTTTTAAAGCACCGCGGCATTTTCGCTTAGTCGCGTCGTATTTGCTTTTCGTAAAGTTTTAAAGATTACTTTCGAACTTAGCAAGATATCGTTTTTTATCGGAGTTTTTTTGCTATAATATTGCTTTTTATCTTTTAAAACTAGCGTTTACCGTTAAGTAGATTTTCTTTTTTTTTATTATAATCGATCTTAATAAAAGCGGGAGCAAAGAGCAAAGCTTCTTTAAGCTAGACTGCTCCATGGGGCCCTATGGGGCCCTACGGAGTTTTGAGTCCTCCTTACGGGGGAACCCACGGGGGGTATAAAATTCTGCCCTTCTTTATAAGGAAACCTTATAGGGCGTGAGGTTACTTTATAGGGTTTATATATATAAAAATATGCATATGTATAATTACTAATCAGGTTTATTAATTACATTTATTAATTACATTTATTAATTACATTTACTAATCACATTTATTAATTAGAGACTTAGAGTATTAGTCAAATTTATTAGTTATAAAGGCTTAAGGGTTGGTAAAGATTCGTTCTTTAGCTTAAGTCTATTAGTTACAAAGAGTTGATAAAGACTCGTCCTTTTGCAGTTACGTAGAATACGTTTAATTCGGTCTCCGCTTTTGGCTTAAGCTCTTGCTTGTAAGCATGGTTTAGATAAATCTCGTTTGATTTAAATAGCTTTTTTAGCTTTTAGTATTTATTGCTTTACTTAAACTTATTTTTATTCGAGAACTTGAGGGTGAGGCGTTTGTATATTAAAGTGCTATCGATAGTGAAAGGGTATAGTATTAATAGCTTTTTTAAGATGCTTTTAGCTTCGGCATGATCGCTATCGAAAAGCTTAAGAGTAAGATCACTTAAAATCAATCGAACCTTGATATCTTTATAAGTGAATTGCTTTTTAATTGCGTTAAGGAAAAAGACAAAGTGGTCGAGGAGACAAAGGACTTGAGCGCTTTCCTTTTAAATAAAAAATCAATTAGTGATTATAGAATATAGATGTTATTATTAACTTTGTTAGCACCGTAGTGTTTGATGCCGAACTCGTCGATAAAACCTTTGCGACCTTTCTATTCGTAATCGAGGCCGATTGGTCTTGGAAATAAAGCGGTATCTTCTTCGTTATAGCAAGTAAACATTGAATTAACAACGCTATTATTAGTATAAACGATTACGAAATCCTTATAGCGATTAAGTATTTCGTTGATTGGCTTGTTGCTATTAGTGCTAAAAGGGTTGACCTCGACTATAGCGTTATAAAGGAAGAGAATCGATATTATTAAATAAAGAAAATAATTAGCTTGAAGCAAGGAATCAAAAAGCAAGGAATTAAAAAGAAAATAATTACTTAAGTTGAATGTGGTTGTAGTTAAGTGTTGAGGTTGGTTAAGAAGTTGAAGTTGAGTATTGAGGTTGAGAAGTTGAAGTTGAGTGTTGAGGTTGAGGTTAAGAAGTTAAGTGTTGAAGTTGAGGTTAAGAAGTTGAGTGTTAAGGTTAAGGTTGAGAAGTTGGGTGTTAAGGTTGAGGTTGAGAAGTTGGGTGTTGAGGTGATAATGAAAAAAAGAAAAGGAAAAGGAGAGAGAGCGAGTACTTATATAAAAATAAAAGTATAGCTTAATCGTAATCGAGGCATTGCTTCGATTTATTAAAAGTGAATTATAATATTTGAAATAATGAATCGACGCGGAACAAAGAAAATAACGCGTTTTGAAACAATGAATCGACGCGGAATAAAGAAAATAACGCGTCGCTTAATAATAATCGATGCAATACTTCGATTTATTAAAAGTGAATTATAATATTTGAAATAATAAATCGACGCGGAATAAAGAAAACAACGCGTCGCTTAATAATAATCGATGTAATGCTTCGATTTAATAAAAGTGAATTATAATATTTGAAATACGAACTCGACGCGGAACAAAGAAGGAACGCTTCGTTTAATAAATCTGATTAGTAAATCTGATTAGTAAATGTGATTAGTAAATCTGATTAGTAAATGTTATACGGAAAGAAACTTTGTATGCTGCACGTTTCTTTGCTATACGTGCTTAGCTCGGCTATAGCTCGGCTATAGCACGTGCTTTGCCGTACGTAATCTAATTAGTAAATCTGATTAGTAAATCTGATTAGTAAATCTGATTAGTAAATGCTGTACAGAAAGAATTAACGTACTTAAGGCTGCCATACGTAACTTACGTAAGGCTGCTACACGTAACCTACGTAAAGCTTAGGCTGCTCCATGGGGTGGGGGCCCCATGGGGTTTTCCTCCCCATTCCCCTTATGGGGTCTTGGCCGATAAGGGACTTTTTTTTTTAAACCTTATAAAGAGGATTTTTTTAAGTCAAATTCTTTACGAGGGATGGGGAAACCTTATAGGTTTAAAGTGGGACAGCTAAAAATAATATATATAGGGCCGTTGAAAATAAAACAAATTTACGAATATTTACTAATTTTACTTAATCATTATATTTATTTATTATATTTATTAATTATATATGTTATACTTTACAATTACATTGCATTATATTATAATAAACTAAAATTATTAAATAAAACTTTTAGTTATGATTTCTCGCAATTTCTTAACTAACGCTATATCTTTGTTTTGAATCGTTACTCGTTTAGCGTGAATAGCATATAAGTTCGTTATTAAAAGTGATTAATAAATCGATTAGTAAATCGATTAGTAAATCGATTAGTAAATAAATATATAAGTACTTACTTTCAAACTCTTTTACGAAGAATGCTTTTGAAGCTTTTTGTAAACATTTTAAAGCATTGCTTTGAAATTTAAAGTCTTGTTTAAAATCGTAAGTGATCTCTCGAACAAGACGCTAAAAAGGAGTCTTTTTGATAAGAAGCTCGATGCTTTTTTAATATCGTCGGATCTCTTTTAACGCAATAGTTATATAAATTAGTAATTGTACTTAAAAATCAATTTATTAATTAATTGAACTTACTTTTTAGCTTGTAGCGACGGCGCTTTCGTTGGCTTAAACTTCTTTTTTTCGCAATAATTGCAGACTTCTTAAGATACTTGCTTTTTTTAGATTTTTAACGAAAAGAAGTTTTAATTGCTGAAAGTGATTTGCTAGCTGATAAAACGGAGCGAGCAGCTCTAGCCGTCGAAAGTGATTTTTTAGCTCTTTTGTGTTAAGAGAAAAGAATATCATTTTCATTTGAGTTTTCTTTATTATCGCTTTGCTTTTTTTCATTTGTATTATTATAAAGCATCGTCTTCGTCGCGGTTTTTATAGCTATAGTTGGGCCCGGGACAGTGAAAGACCTTTTAAGAGCTTTTTGCGCGAAAGCTTTTTTAGTGCGATTGTTAATAAAAGCAGAAGAAGGTTTAGCAGTTGCAAAAGAATTGTTTTTAGCATTTAAGTCGTAAGACGGATCTTCGTTTTAAAGCTGAGTTGATGCACTCGCTTAGCTCGTCGATTATTGTATTGCTTTTAAAGCAGTTTTAAAATAATTAACGAACGAAAAAAAAAGGTTTAAAAAGATTAAACTTATTAAAAGCTATTAGTACTTATGCTAGTATTATTAAAAACGATACTTTTGTTTATTTCGGATTGAATAGCCGGAGTAAATCTGACTGCGTTTATTAAAGAAAAATTTAATTAATAAATATTTATTAATTATAAGTCAAAAACATTATCGGATCGAAGTTTAAGAGATAATAAGTGCTAGTTTGTATTTGCGCGAGAGTTTATTAGTGTTTAAAGAGCGTTACTTAAAATAATAGAAATTAATAATTATTAATTAATAAAGTAATTAATATTTATTAGCTTGACTTTGAGAAATTCAGCGAAAAAAGGACGAAGATAAATCGGTTTTTTGTTATAGACTTGTAATACCGCGCGAGGTTTTAAGAATTTTTATAAATGCTTGTTAACTATTTGCAATTGATTTACTAATTAATTTATTAATTAAATACTAACCGGATAGCTGTCGAGTTGTAATAGCGCGGCGCTTAGCAAAAGTAGGGTCTGGCGCATCCGTAGCTAATTAAGCTTTGCTAGATTAAAAATAAAGATTTGCGCTAAGCAAAGTAATTAAAAAAGTATTAGTAGTATTCCGATTAATTAAATATAAATTTACTTTGTTCACTTTGCAAATTTAAGTTTTCTTCTTTTACGCTTTCGCCGCGTATTGTATCTGCTTCACTTTCTTGTGCTTCGTCCTTATCTGCCTGACCTTTAGCCGCTTGACCTTTAGCCGCTTGACCTTCAGCCGCTTGACCTTTAATCGCTTGATTCTCAATTGCTTTATTAATTAATTTATTTTGGCTTGCGTCATCTCTTTTAGCCGTAATGCTTAGTATATCGGTAGAAGGAGGTCGGTCCGAAAGCAAAGGTTCGTTTAATAAAAAGGCTATTTAAAAGTATTAATAAAGAAACTTGATCGCGATAATTTAATTTACGATTAGTAAGTTGATAATTTTAAACAAGAAAAGGACGACCTTATAAAGCAATGAATAGCGTTGTATTTAAAAGCGTAGCAAATAAGAAAGCGATGGTTGTAATTGATTATTAAGTAATAATAAAAAGGAATTAGACTTTACTTTATAAAGTAAAAATTGCGCGAGGCGGCCGCTTTATCTTAATTGCGGCCGCCTTATCTTAGCTGCGGCTGCTTTATCACTTCGTGAATTTATTAGCGGCCGCGCTAGGATGTTTTAGAAATAAAATGTACGAGTTTACTTTTAATCTTAATACTTTTATTCTATTACTTTTGATTTTACTTTAAACAATTACTTTTAACGTTTGGCTTCTTTATAATACTATTTAATATAGCCGCTTATCAGCTTGATTCGATAAAAGGTATTATTGCAAATACAAATCAGCTTGATTTGATAAAAAGGATTAAAAAATCTATAATAAAAATCATTTTTTTATCTATTAATCTATTTACTAATTAAAAACGTCTTTCTTAAAATGCGGCCGATACGACGGCAATCGTGGCGGCAAGCAATCCGGTGCTAAGAAACCTTGGCAAGCGCAAAGTAAATATCTTTTTTACGTAGTATTCTAACTTTTATTAATTTATTAATTTTTCTTAAAAAAGAAGGCTAAAGAGAGGCTAATTATTAACTAATCTTTATACGATAAAGGCTAATGCTCGTACAGCAAAGCTGAAACAAGATCTTTAAGCAGATGAGCTTCGAAAAGTTAAAAGACGAGATCAAGCGGCCGCTAATCAGCTTTCTGCAATTTAAAAACAAACTTTAAAATATTTTTAAGCATTAAAAGCTGAAAAGAAAACTCGATAAGCCGAAATGCGAAAGAATCTTATAAATGAACGGTACTTTTTTTTTTCTTTGATTTATTAAGCAATTTATTAATTGATTTTAAAAAGAATCGAAGCATTTACGCGGATAATCTTGCTATGCAAGCCGCTTCTTTTACAATTAGATTTAATAATAGAAAATACTTGAATAGCGATTAAGTTAATAAAGTATTCAATTCAAACGAAAAAGTTTATAAGGAATTTAATTTGCGAAAAAACGAAAAAGAAAATAGTGATATACTTCGCGATAAATACGTTTCGATTACTAATGAAAAGATAAAAAAAGTCACTCGGCAATTAGCACGTTAACACGTATAAGTAAGCATTTATTTCATTTAAATATTTATATTTTGCTAATAATATAAAGTCACGTTATATAATGACCTTTTAGCAATTTCGTCGCTACTAGTAAAGTGTAGCGCGGTCTTTAGGGTTAGGGTTAGGGTTAGGGTTAGGGTTAGGGTTAGGGTTAGGGTTAGGGTTAGGGTTAGGGTTAGGGTTAGGGTTAGGGTTAGGGTTAGGGTTAGGTTA